>NC_071387.1:124528343-127002725 GCF_022682495.2 Desmodus rotundus
CATCTATCATTTTCTCTTTTATTTTCTCCAAGAAATGAGTCTTAAAGACTACCTTTTACCGTTATCTTCCACCACATGTGAAGGAAAACCTGAAATATCTCAACCTGTTTTTTGCATTTTTTTCCTGTTCCAATTATGTGCTCTGAATTAAAGTTGTACATTTTTTAGATGAAAATATTTTCTTTCTTCACAAAGCTATGTCATTTTGACTATCTACATTGTATAAATTAATTGTTTAATCAATGCAACAAAAACTTGTTCAATACCTTTAACATGCCTGACACTGTCCTAGGCTCAGGGAACAGCAGAGAACAAAATATTTAATTCCATGCTTTCATGGACTTCCAGCTGTTCAGGAACCATCTAAGTAGAACATATTTTCATGTGTACGCATACATGTGCACACAAACACGTCCACACAGCTTTGTTCTGCCTTGTGCCTGCTGAAATGTGCAGACTGTGTACAGGGAAAAAGGAGATAATGTGTACTGCAAGGCAATCAGTGGTATTCGTCACCATATTGTTACTCTATTTTATCAACCTTATCTAAGAAATGAATAAAATACAAAAATTTCCAAATAATTAAGAATATAGTTGGTAATCTCTGGGTTTCTAGGGTATATAATCCAGTTAGAAAGAAGAGATACAGGTAACTTAACTTGCACCATGACCAGATTTCTTATCATGGCATAATCCCCATTAAAGCCAGATTTCCTCATGTGCCTCTACAACCTTAATTTCTACTATCCTGAAGATTGTACTCTAAGTATTGATACTTTTCTGAAAAATTCCATATCCTGGTTTACCATGCACGCCTTTGCAGATGCTATTCTAAATTCCTGGCATCCCATTCCCCCGTGCAAAACGTTTTTCATCTCTCAAGACCCAAACCAAGTGATCATAGAGGTGCTCAATCAGTGGTGTTGAGTGAATGAGTGAATATAGGAACAAGTGTAAGATGCTAAAAATTGTACATTAATGATGCAAATTTATAAGTCATCTAGGTTTAAAGAGAGAAAGAGGGATAGAAACAATTCTTCCCTCAAAAGGGATAGAAACAATTCTTAAAAACTATACAACTTGGTATGCCAAAGAGTTAAACCACTTTAAAAACATGATTTAGAAGCATATATTTATTCTTTATCCTTAATATTTATATTCTGCCTAATACTCATGATAAAATTATAATAACAAGTTTCCATCAGTACTGAAATGTCACTTATGCTATGGATGGTTTACTTACTAAGAATATAATCTGATGTGACCTATGATGGTTTGTGACCTTTGTTTCTTTCTTGGAGAAAAATATTTTTTTTTCTTTCACAGTTAAGTGAATTTCCCAGACTAAAATCTGAAATGCTGTTGATAGGTTCAGTTCCAACTCTGTTAATCTTTAAAACCCTTCCTGGTCATTTATAAAGCAAAAATAAAGAACTTTAACAATTCAGATTAAACAATGCAGCCCATTTTCAATATACTTGCTTGAATACACTCTCAGTCTAAAAGGTTGAGGATGCCAATATTTATATATCACAGAAGCAACTACATGAATAACATATAGCAGAAATGAAGTTATGACGTTATTTTAGATCATCTCATGACAAACTTTACAGAAGTGGAGACAGAAAGGTGCTTGGGTTGAGTCCATGTGTTCATAAAACATGTGTTCAGCTCAGAAAACACTACTCTGTCAGCAAAATTCATTTCTGCCTATTTGAAACATTTTCTTCTTAGATTTACAAAAGTACTGTATTTCCCACTAACACAGAAAACTCCAGTCCAAGCCACAGTTATCTTGCTGTAAAATTAAGAGACCTAATTTGAGCTTTGAAATGGACTCTTAAGTCTATAACTCCCTTGCTGTATGGTGGGCGTGCTAATGGAGCTGATGAGAATCCACTTCCTCTTCTACAATGTGAGGAGAAGTATGGCAGGAAGTCATGGTCTCTAGTGTCTGATCCTGCAGCTCTAGAGTTCTGTGATTTTTGTGAGTGTTTTTACAAGCTCCTCTGGGCACCTAGGAAATTATTTCCTTCTTTTTGGAATTTGTCCCTGACTTGGCCAAGAGTGAATCTGCAGGCCTTGGACTGTTTAACCTAAATCTCAGGTCATTATGTTGTTTAATAATTATTTGTTCAAGTTATTATCATGACTCATACAAGTATAAAATGGACACCTATAAAAGATTTTATTTAACTTATTCACTAATAATGAATCTACTACCAGTAAAATGTTGACCTCATTTACATAGGTCAATCAGAATTGCTAAACACATTTACGAAAATATGCAAAACTGTCCCTTAATGGGAGAATAATCAATTGTATGATACCAGATGAGATTAGTCTGCATTTCTTTGGATAAAAATCATTTGCATCATTATCAATTTCCTACAAATACCTTTGTAAAATAGCTCAAAGGCAGTAATAACTTAAGATAATATAGAAAGATGTACAAGATATGAGACAGTTATCTTTAAGGTACATTTCATCAATTTTCCCTAGAGATCCTCCAATGTAATTTAAAAAGCATATCCCTTTTTTTGTCCTAAGGTATTTAATCACCTTGCCAATTTTAAGTAATATGTTTCTTATCAATATAAATATGTTGGAAACTCAACTTTGGGAGACAAAAAGGATCTTCACTTCATTTACAGTAGTTCTTTTCAGACTGATTTCATGTACATAATCTTTTGTTCAAGCAAAATGTAAAGTACATAAAGGTAGGGCTTTGCTGTTTAGAGTTGAGGGTAGGAGAATCAGTATCAGAGGGTCCTCACATTCTTTCTTCGTTCCAGAGGCAGCCCCTAATGTTTAAAAGTCATATATCTAAATTTTGTCTACTTTGATGAGACACACATCAATACGAACTCATGCAAAACCACTGGATGCCTGAGACCTTTAGCCATGGGTTTAACCTAACCTCTGTTTAAGGGGTTAAAAGGGAATGGTAAAAATTATCTCATAATGTTGTTACACGAATTTTTAAAATTTAAAGCATATGAATAGCCTAAAGGTAGAAACAACCCAAATGTATCAATACGAGAATAAATAACCAAAATGTGGTATACGCCTACAATGGAATATTCAGCCATAAAAGGAAGGACATTCTGATACATTTTTAATATGGATGAATCTTGAGAATATTATGATAAGTGAAATAAGCCAGACAAAAGGACAAATATTATATGATTCTACTTACACAAGGTATCTAGAATAGGCAAATTCATAGAGTCAGAAAGAACAAAAGTCATTACCAGGAACCTAGGGGAGGAGAGACAGGGAGTCATTATTGAATGGGCACAGAGCTTTTGTTCACAATAATAAAAAACATTCTGGAAATGGATAGTGGTGATCGCTGCACAATCTCGTGAATGTACTAAATGTCAGTGAATTGCATGCTTAAAAATAGTTGTAAATTATATGCATATTTTACTACAATAAAAATATCAAAAATATATAATATGATTATAGTTTTAAATCCTGACTCATACTAAGGAGTGAATAAAAGGTATTTCATCATTACTGACACTTTATTTTACTTATCATTAATAATAATTTCAATCTAGTTCATGAGCTAGTTAGTTATGAACTGAAATCTATCCTTGTATCCAGATTTACTAGTTCCTAATCTAGTACTCCTAATGAGATCCTATATAGATCTTCACATTTTTATTCCAGATTTCAAGAACCTATAAGACAATAATAAAAGATCCATATCTACCCAGTTAAGGCTTACTATACAGCTATAGTAGCCAAGAGAGCTTACTGTTGGCAGAGGGATACTCACAGAGGTCAATAGAACTATATAGAAAACCAAAAAATAGTTACACACAATGTGCCCAGTTCATTTTTTACAAAAGTGGAAGAGCCATTCAACAGATGAAGGATTACCTTTTTACTGCTTATTGCTGCTGGAGCAATTGGACATCCGCAGGGAAAAATATGAACTTCAACATAAACCTCACACTTTACACAAAAATTAACACACAATGGATTGCACGCTTAAAAGAAAACAAAAAACATTTGGAAAATTTACAAAAGAAATTCTTCAAGATCTAGGGCTAGGCAAAGAGTTCTTAGACTTGATACCAAAATCATGATCCATAAAAAGAAAATTTGATCAATTGGACATGATCATTTGTATTTTGAAAGTTCATGTAAAGAGAATTAAAAGATAAATTATAGACCTGGAGAAAATTTCTGCAAACTGCATATCCAAAAAAGTAGTAATATCTAGATTATGTAATGAATTCCCAAACTCAACAATAAGAAAGCATCAATCCAAATAGAAAATAAGCAAAAGACATAAGGAGACATTTCAATGAAGCAGATACACAGATTGCAAAGAAATCATAAAAATGTTCCACTTCCTAGTCATTGGGAAAATTAAAACCACAATGAGATAGTAGTACATACCTACCAGGATGGCTAAAGTAAAAAAAAAGGTAACACCGCCAAATTCTGGCAAGACTGCACAGAAATAGGATCTCCCATGCACTACTAGTATGAATGTAAGACAGTAAAGACACTCTGAACAACAGTTTGGCAAATTCTTTTCAAATGAACAATTACCATAAGTTCTAGCAGTTATACTGTTGGGAACTTATCTTAGTGAAGTGAAAATTTCTATCCACATGAAAGCTTGTACATGAATGTTCGTAGTAGCTCTATTTTTAATAGCCAAAAACTGGAAATCAGCCCAGGTACCCTCCAACAAGTGAACTGCTAAACAAATGTGTGGTGTACTTCATATCTTTCTAAGCCAAGAAGGAATGAATTACTGACACACACAATAACTTGGATGAATCTCAAAGGCATTACACTTAATTTAAAAATCTAGCCTCAAAAATATACATATTGTATGATTTTATTTATATAATATTTTGAAATATCATTGTAGACACATAAGTTAGGAAAGTGGGGGGAGGTAGTTTTGGTTATAAAACTGCGAAACAAGGCATCCTCTGGTGATGGAACTTGACTCTGGAACTGAATACACAAATCTACACACCTGACACAATTTCATAGAACTAACCATGTACCCACACGTGTAAAGTAAAACTGGGGAAATTTGAATTTGCTTTACTTTGGTGGATTACATCAACGTCAACATCATGGTTGTGAAATTATACTATAGTTTAACAAAATGTTACCATCGGAGTAAACCCAGCAAGGTGTGTATGGCAATTCTGTATTTTTTCTTAAGACTGTATGTGAATCTATAATTATCTCACTGAAAGATTTTAGTTAAAAAATAAAGCAGAAGGCTACAATGAAGACATTCAGAAACAAGAAAAATATCTAGGCAATTATGAATGTGATAACAAAAATTAAAACAAAGATCAACAGAAAAGTTAAAGTTTAAAAATAAGGGGAAAGGTAAAGGGATTAACAGTCTCTCCAAGAAGTCAAACATTAAAATGAAACAAGTGCATAAAGAAAGAACAGAGAAGATGAGAGGAAATTATTAGAGAAATGAAACAAAAAAAGATTACCAGCCCTGAAGGCTTCAGGTTCCAGAATGAGTGTGATGCATAAATGCACAGAACAATGAGTAAAAACTACCAGCAACAAGGCGTACCATGTTAATTTTCCAAAAACACTAAGAATAAAGCGAGAATTATACAAGTTTACTGTGAGAAAAACTAGGCCACATATAAAAGACTGGGAATAAAAACATTGTAATTCTCACCTAGATGTTAAAAAACAATTAACAGCTACAAAATTCAAAATTTCAAGACGAAACAACTTTTAGTCTGGAATTTTACATCCAGCCAATCAGTCAAGTGTAAGGGTACAATGAAGGCAATTTTAGACATTTGAGGTCTCAAAAACTTTAACCTGTAGTGCAGCCTTGTTTTAGGAAGCCACTAGAGAATGCGCTCCCCTGAAACAGGCAATAAGCAAAAAGCCACAAGATCTGGAAATAGGACCCATTACAAAAAATAAATAGAGGAGGGGCAGGTAAAGGGGAGGCACAGGATGTTCAGAACCCATGAAAGAGGAAAGATTTCAGACCAAATTGGAGTAGGACAGCAAAACACACTTTAAAAAATTGCTCCAAAGCAAAAACAAAAAAACACCTAAGTTTAACTTTTGTGTTTGACCACAGTGCGAGGCTTACTGTTCTGTCAGAGTTCAGGGATTAATCAGTAATTACGTGGAGATGAGCATAAGCAAATGATGACTGGTACATTCTGGTATACTATATGATTGAGCATTGAATAACATAGTTGTAATCATAATAATATAATTAAAAAGTAATCCCTGTAGAGTTGTCTAAACAAAACCGACAAAAGGCATACCTGTGTTGGGAGGTTGGAGGAAGGGACAGCGTGAGAAGGTGAGGGTATGGTGGGGGCATGGGTCACAGTAAAATGCCGAAGCCTCATCTTTCAAATTCAGCCGTCCGTAGAAAATAGCTACAACTAAAAAATTCTTTCAATAGCAGTATAAATGTCTTCATATCTCAAGTATGGATATTATACAGCAGATAGCTGGAAATGTTAGCGATAAAGCCTCTGAATTAGAGCAATTTGGAGTGAGGAGGGGGTGGAGTAGGGACCACTATTTTTAATTATTAGCCCTTTAGCATTGTCACCATTTCTATGCCTCATTTTAATAACATAATAATGTAAAAATAAGCATAAAGCAAATGATTTTTTAAATTTACAAAACAAAAATAAATTTAAATTATCCCTATAATCCTGCCACCAGGAAGGCACTATGGCTAAAATGTGGGTTTATTTTCTAAAATGATTTTGAGAGTAGGAGGAGAAAAAATGATGGGGTAAATCTAGAAAAAAAATTGCTGATTCAAACAAACACAAAACATTCAGTTATAGGTTCTAAAATCTTCCTTCGGAAAATAGTCTTAATGTTCAACACTCTTATGACAACATTAACGTGACAATTGACATTGCAGTTGACACCGGGGAAATATTGGCAGAAATTGAACTGAGTACCTTGGAAAGGAATCACCCACAGATGTCCCTGTCTGTATGTATCCAAATTTGACCATTAAACATGAAAAAAACAGAGGACTCACTAATTGAGAATGATAATCAACAGTCCACCTTAGGGTCACATTTGTGGAAGTTAATTCAGTTTGATTAAGCCTCCAAACCAGCCGTGTTAAGCTTGAAGCAATATTTCACATGCCTGCTATTTCTCTCTAATGGATTACTTTGTGACTTAGGCTCTTTACTCTTTTAAATTCCAAACTGTTACACATATATCTTATAAGCAGTTTCTTTTACATTATAACTTTAAAATGTTCCAATTTATGCAAAATTATAATATGCTAATATACCATCTACACAAGTAACAGTTCTCGCTATAGAAATCTAATCTTATTTTGCAAGTCATTTATAAAGATACTGGCTGCACTTTTGTTCAGATGACCATTGATTTAATGTGCAGTTAAAATGTCCCATTCTTTTTCTTTAACACAATTTTGTCACATCCTTGCCATTAGTTAAAGAATAACCTAACTTATCTGCTAGCCTTGGGTTTAAGATGTTAATTTCAGTTCTTAATGGTCCCACCAACGACCCTTAGTGAGAAAACTATTTCATCCCTGTCTAACAGTGCAGATATTTCCACTTAGGAACAGCAACTTTATTAAGGACTTTGGGGTTTTGAGACCATTTCTAAAATTCTCTGAGAGTCGTAACAGTGAAAATGTGGTTTTAGCAATACAAACTCAATAGAATTCAGGAAAAGTAGAGTGCCAACCCGTCTCTACTTACTACATTTGTGTTTGATTGATGCCTGAGGCTATTGTATAAATTTCCATAATTTATGCAAACGATACTTAAGTAACTCACACAACAAAAACAATCATATTAATGATACCCTCATTCTCGTGAACACTGAGGACATGGAAGCAATATTTTTATAACTAGAAATATAAATGTACGATTGAAGATAAGTATATAAGCATGCATAGTTTAATATTTTCTATTATTGGAAATATATTTTATGTTCCCAGAATATATATCCTTTGATAAAATGATAAGCTATTATATGAGGGGACTGAAGATAGAGACAGGGATTGGGAAGCAGAGAAGTAAATGTACCCACAAGCTATTCAACCTAGCAGATGCATGGTTTAAAAATTGCATCTAGAAGGACATTAAGCAGAACAGAAGAATTTTATCACCACAAAAGTCCTACATAGTCCTTCATAGGGTGAAGCAAAAGTAGGTTTACAGTTGCTCATATGGAAAACAGTATAATAATAAATAATAATACAAGAATAAACACTGTGCTCCATGTACTCAAAACTGTAAACTTACGTTTGCCTCCCCGCCCTGCATTTGTATTAGTCTCTATCATAAATCATATTTTGATCACAATTTGAATACATAAGACTCTACCCACTTTGAGAGGTCCAGATGCAACATTTCAAGTTTGTGGGCTGGGAACATCTTGTGGGGAGATTTGCAACATACAGCAGGTCACAGACTGCCTATACTCACCCCTGTGCACATTTTTTACTGCCCACCCAGCCCATGGAAACAAAAATAAAGTAGGTGTTTCCATGATCAAAACCACAGGATGGTACTGCAATTCTGAAAGGGAAAAAAGGTTTCCATACAGGAGCTCTTTACTATTAAAGTCCACAGACAGATCCATTTTTAATTTTTTGAGGTATCTCCATACTGCTTCCCACAGTCACTGCACCAGTCTGCATTCCCACCAACAGTGCACTAGGGTTCCCTGTTCTCTACATCCTCATCAGCACTTGTTTGTTGATTTATTAATGATGGCCATTCTGACAGGTGTGGGATGACATCTCATGGTGGTTTTCATTTTCATTTCTCTGATGATTAGGTGACATTGAACATCTTTTCAATGTCTATTGGCCATCTGTATGTCCTCTTTGGAGAAGTGTCTATTCAGGTCCTTTGCCCATTTTTAAATTGGGTTGTTTGATTTTTGGGTGTTGAATTTTGTAAGTTCTTATAAATTTTGGATATTAACCCCTTATCAAATATATCTGTGTTCTTCCATTATGTGGGTTGTGTTTTTATTTTGTTGATGTTTTCCTTCACTGTGCAAAATCTTTTTAGTTTTATGTAGTATCATTTGTTTATATTTTCCTTGTTTTCCTTGCCTGGGGAGATATTTGTGATAAAATATTGCTACAAACTATGTCAGAGATTTTGCTGCCTATGTTTTCTTCTAGGATTTTTATGGTTTCAGGTCTAATGTTTAAGTCTTTAATCCATTTTTAATGTATTCTTGTGTGTGCTATAAGGTGGTAAGTGATTCCACTTCTGGGAATATATCTAAGGAACCCAAAACACGAATTCAAAAGGACATAAGCACCTCTATGTTCATTGTGCATTATTTACAATCACCAAGATATGGAAGCAGCCAAAGTGTCCATCAGTGAATGAGTCCAAAACAAGTATTGGACATTTACACAATGTAATACTACTTGGCAATGAAAAAAGAACATTTTATGCTTTGTGATGATATGGATGGACCTGGAGAATATTATACTAAATCAAATAAGCCAGTCAGAAAGACAAATACCATATGATTTCACTCATGTAGAATCTAATGAACAAACTGAACTAACAAGCAAAAGAGAGACAGAGTCATAGATAGAGAGCAGGATGACAGCTAAGGGGGCTGGAGGTTAGGGGGTGGAAAGATTGAGCAAAATTGACAAAGGGCTCATGGACATGGACAACAGTTGGATGATCATGGGGGGCTATAAGAGCACTAAATGGCAATGGAAAAAATACAACAAAAATAAATTAATTTTTGAAAAGTCCACAGCCAACCAACCTTACAGAGATTTCTCATATATCCTGCAAATACAGGCAGAAATATACTACCGAATATGTTCTGTTTTTGTTTATTCTTGAAAAAAATTAACTGGCTTAAAATGACCACCTTTATATCCATAAATGTCTCTCTTCTCGGCTCCAGGCCAGCATAATGATCTGCTGATTCCACATGTAGCTCAAACCCGGCGTGGCCCTCAAACTAATGCATGAGCCATCTCAGCCAGTCCCGCCCTTTCCCTGTGTCCACCATCTCAGCAAACGACAATCTCTGAAGTGGAAACCTGGGAGTCATGGTGATTTCTTGATTTCCCAAAATACCCACATCAAGTCAAACCCATCCACTGTGCCATGTTCTTGCCCTTTCCCTAGTCCAGGTCACTTCTCTGTCTCACGTAGAAAATTATAATAGGCTTCTAGCTGTCCCTTTTTGCTTGAAAAACCTTTGATGCCTTCTCATTGTTCCTAAAAAAAGGTAACACACTAAAAAAACTAATAGCCTTGCAGATGCAAAAGATAAGATTTCCTTCTTTTTTACAGCCAAGTAGTATTCCATTGTGTAAATGTACCATAGTTTTTTTATCCACTCATCTACTGATAGGAAAAGAGGTGGCTGTGTGAAAAAAAGGTGAAGGGATTAAGCACAAATATATATATATATATATATATATATATATATATATATACACATATATATAAATTTTATACACATGCACGCACACACAGAGACAATAGTATGATGATAGCCAGAGGGAAAGGAAAGTGGGGTGAGGTTAGAGAGAGCAAAGGGGGGATAAATAAGAATGGAAAGAGTATTTACTTTGGATGATGGGCACAAAACACAGTGTACAGATGATGTTTTGTTGAGTTATACACTTGAAATCTTTATGGTTTTGTTAACCAATATCACCCCAATAGATTCAACTGAAAAAAATATACAGCCCTGGCTGGTGTGGCTCAGTGGATTGAGTGCTGGCCTGTGAACCAAAGGGTCACTAGTTCGATTCCCAGTCAGGGCACATGCCTGGGTTGCAGGCCAGATCCCTAGTTGGGGCCTTGGAGCCTGGACAACAAATTCCCACCCATTGCCCTCCAAGGACACTGGAACTTCCCTGGGGTGCCTCCAAGGGCCACCATGAAGCACAGCCTGCGGTTGACTGTACTGCAGCTGGGTCTGTATCTGTGGACAGGAAAGAGTGTGGAAGTCTGTGAAGGCCTTGGTCATAGACAGTTCTCTCAGGTATTCGAAGTATAACCTGGAGAAAGTCCAAACCCAACACAGACCAGCTGCAGGATTCCTGCCTCCAAGAACCAGAGATGCAGCCCCAGATCTCAGGAGAAAGCACCTACTCTTTCGTGGTCCATTGGAGTGTGACCCGGGGATCCCAGGCAAGGGCTTTTGGATGAAAATCCCAGTAAGCGCCTCACCTGTGCTTGGACCCTGCTCCACTTGCTGACTTTGGGGAGATTTAATCAGGCAATGGTAAAGTTGCAGGACAGAAACAGACCCAGTCAGATCTAGCGGTCACTTCTTACAAGCTTAAAAGTCCACAGGTGCCTTGTGCCCACACCCTCCTCATTCACACACACTATTGCTCAACCCCAAATAATAGCTCCTGGCAAGATATCCTCACACGCACCCTGGTTGTCCTGATCCCATTAATCTCCCTTCATAATACATCTGAAGACACCAGCCATAGCACATGTCCACCATGATGGGACAGACATGATGACATGATTCCCTCACATAGACTGTAGAGCCTATTTGGCATGAGTCTCTTGCCCTGTCCTTTGCAGGCTGTAAATAGCACGTGGTCATTACAGGGAGCCCCAGGTGGCAAGCAGCTACCTGTGGCCTCTCAGGACTGAGGGCGGTCTCCAGCCCACAGATAGCAAGAAACACCTTCCCTCCATTGCACAACAGCAAGAAACAGAATTCCGCCACAACCGGGGGGAGATTGGAAGCATATCTTTTCCTTGCAGAAACTTATAGGATACCACAATCTCAACCAAAACCCTGGTTGCAATCTTGTAAGACCCAAAGCAAGGGAACCACTAATGCCATGCCCCAATTTCGGACTGCAGGAACTGTGAGGTGGTCACAAATGTGTACGGCCACTAGGTCTGTGACAGTACTGCTCCATAGTATGACATGACTGGCACAGCCTTCATGGAGTCAGGTTGTGTGTCTTTCAGTTGACTTGTTTAGAAGAAACTTTGATTTTGGAGAGGAGTGCTACTTCATAACAAAATTTCATGAAAACAAAAAATAAAAGTAGTTGTTTGATAAAGAAGGTTGCTCTTAAATGATCTAGTGATTCTTCATATTTGTGCTTGATATGCCTGATAGTCTCAGAAAAACTAAAAGGAAAGAAGGTTAAAAGTGACTAGTGAAGGTACCTGTACTTGTCCGGAAGGTCCTTTTAACAGAGCATAAAGTTTATAGAAAAATGGGAACTTAAGAGAGGAATTATGTTCTAATATTCTACTTTCACCAAGCAAGAAAACTGACATGAGAGACTCGAGGAATCTTCCTTTTGAAACTACTTGGCTGAGCCTAAAGACAGTAACTACAAAAAGAACAGCTACAACTAAGAATCATAAAGATATTCACTTCAAAAGATGTCTCATAATCTTTAGTATTAGACAATTAGGTATTTAAGCTTCATTTAACCCCCTGCCCTCCCAAAGAGAATAGTTTCTGGAACTTAAAGGCAAGATGATGAGTTGAGTAAACACAGGTATGTCTATGTCTTCTCAGTTAAGGCTGTTTGAGGCATATATAGAGCCAAGCTTGAAGACAAAGTAGGAAAATATCCATACACCAGAAACCCAGCAAGAATTGAAGCTTTGGGAACCATGGAGAAAGGGCCTAGATATATGCCTTAAAGCAGGGGTGTCAAACTCATTTTCACTGGGGGCCGCATCAGCCTCTCGGTTGCCTTCAAAGGGCCGAAATAATTTTAGGACTGTATAAATGTAACTACTCCTTAACCATTAAGGAGCTGAAATTACATTTGGCCCTTTGAAGAGTTCTCATCAGTTCTCATCATAAAGTCAGGAAATAGCACTGGGCTCTGAGCTATATAAAGCTGGGGCCTAGGGAAGGGCTATTACTTAACTGAATGGTGACTTGGAATTTTCTTTTCAGAAGCAAAGTGCTAGTAGCCTGGAACAAATTGCTTAGCCAGAACATATGTAGCAAAAAAGGATTTCCTGCCCATGCCAAATAAGAAGCACATACACTGATCAGTGTGGGGAGTTGGGGGGCTGAATTGACCCCACCTTCAGTTATAGAACTCTTGAACTGAGAAACAAAAATAAAATCTAAATATTGGTTCAGATCTGATGAAACCTATAGGTCACCTAAAAAGGAAATAGGAGATTCTCCAAAATACATCCACAGAAGAAAACTGCACATGAACAACACAAAATAGAGTCCATAGAATTGACAAACTAGAGAATTTACAATCAAAGGACTGCAGAACCATTTAAGGAATTTTTTAAATAAGTATCTTTCAAGAGGGCAAAAAATGGAATCCATATAAAAAGGATATTATAAAAGACAGGAAAATACAAAAATTAACCAACAAAAATAATATAAAAATAGTCATTGAAATAAAACATTCAACAGATAGATCTATAGAGATATTAAATAATAAATTATTTTAATGAAATAAATTACAAGTCTCTCCAGAGTAGTGGAAGGTTATAAAGAGACTTTTTTTAAGTATGATGAAGAAGGTAAAAAATGGAGAATTGGTAGAAATTCCTGAAGGAAAAAATAGTGAAAACTGGAGGAAATGTATAGATACAAATTTTTAATAATCAAAAATATAATTCTTCAGACTAAAAATGCTTCTGAAATTCAAAGAACAATTTTTTTAATTCCATCTAGACATAAAAATCATTAGCCAAAAATTCTTAACATTTTCTACAAAAAGAAAAATGTCATTATTCATTAACTAGTACCTGGGACCAGACCCATCAGAAAGAACACAGGCCTAATCAAAATACAGAGAGAGCCTCATCGTCAAAAGCAGAAATGAGATGACAATGGAATGATAACACTGCCAAAGCACCAGGAAGTACATTTATCAGCCTAAAATCTCAACAAACAAGCGTGAAAATAAGAGGAAGAATTTCTACACACAAATATGTACAGAAAGAACTACTAAACAATATATTTTGGGAAGAATAAAAATGATTACACTAATAGAGGATTGAGTGGGAAAAAGTGAAAGTGTGAAAATTAAATTCTACCAAATATTTAAGAAATGATACAAGTTTTCTACAATCTGTTCCAGGAAATGAAAGAAAAAAAATTACTTTCTAACTTATTTTCCTAATTTCAAAAACAAAGACATTACAAGAAAGGAAAGATACATACCAATATCTCTCATGAACATAAATGCAAAAGTCCTCAATAAAATATTGCTAAATAAATCTAACAATGTTAAAAAAAAAAGAAGAAGTATACAACATGACCAAGTGGGATTTATCCCAGGTATGTAGGCTAGTTCAATTTTTCAGAAACCAATATACTCCATTACATCAACTGGCTCAAGAAATATCATGTAATCATATCAATAGATGCATTAAAAGTATTGGACAAAATCCAATACCCACTCATGATAAAAAGTATCAGAAAATGAGTAGTAGAGGGGAACTTCCTCCATTTGATAAAGAACATCTGTAATAAACTGACAGCTAACATTATACTTAATGTTGAAAAACTAGGTAGATGACTGTCCTTCGTAAAATCAGGAAAAAGTCTAGAATATCCCTTCTCACCACTCTGATGCAACACTGTGCTGGAATTCAATGGCAAAAAGACTATCTTTCCAATAACTGAACTTAAAAATAAATGTAAACAGCAAACTTTAAATCTATTTAGAATAAAGCAGACTATAAGAACTCATGTGGAAAACAATTCTTTAAGTAAGATTTTAAAAGCAAAATTTTCACCTTTCACTATAAGCAAGGTAAAATTTCAAGTAACTGACCTAACAGGATTGCAACATAGCAACCAAAGGCTTAGTATCCACCTTTTTAGTTCCAAGTTTCCACGTTTAGATTTTCTGGTGACTTTGGCAGTCTGATCTATATTACATGCCATGCCAAAGCTACTGGAGCCATCAGCTGAGCCAGTTTCTCTGAAGAGTGCTTGCTCTTTGGTAGATGATCAAACAGTGTGCAGTAACCTCCAAAAGATAACATTTTTAAGGATTGTGAGATGTATACCTGTAGAATATCACATTTTCCCCTAAAGCTGGCCCAAGACAACTGGAAGAAAGAAAGCTCTAGAAGAGAGATGAAAGTGGCTGTATTAGTTGGACCCCCCTTGCATCACTGATGTGACTCCTGACACCAACAGTAGCGCTGGTGGAATTAGCTCTGCTCTGTCCCAGAGTGGGAGGGAGAAACCAGGAACTCTATTGCTCTTGGCTTTAGGAGTTGAAACCTTAATTATTGCTGCTTTCTCTATCACATTACCATCCAGAAGACTGGAAAAAAGCTACTTGAAATAGTTTTATCACTATCCTAATAAATTGATGTACATTTTAAGAAGTACTTCATCTATATGACTAACTAGCAACTCCTTTCATCTAGTTTCTCAGGCCAAAAACACTGAGTCATCCTTAACTCCTCTAGATTCCAGAATTTGTGAAGAACACCTACAAATCAATTATAAGAACAATATAGTCAATCAGAAAAGAGGATAGCAGAATTTTCTCCTTGCATCTTTAGTTTCAATATCAAAGAAATCATTGAAGAGACTGTATTTACTCAGTAACCACAGGAAAGAGATGAAAAGTGGAAACCAGAATAGTCAATAAATTATGAAAAGTGAACCAACCTCACTAATTATTGAAGAAATTAAATATTAATAACACATTCTACTTAATTTACCAAATTGATAAAAATTGATATGTCTGATCATGTTGAATATTGGGAAGATGTGGGAAAAGAATGGTTTTCTCAGATGTAGCCAGTAGAAGCATAAATTGATACAGCCACTTAGAGGACAACCTACAGTCTCTAATGAATTTAAGTATGAGTGTATGACACAGATCAATTCAGCTACTGCTCTTCTGAGAACATACCTAATAAAATACATATATAAGAGACACACAAAGAAGCATTTCCTTTTAATAGTAGAATCAAGGGAACAACCTAAGTGCCCAGGAGTAGAGAAATGGATAAAGACATTCATACAGTAGGGCATTGGCTCAGGATGGAATTCTATAAAGCAGATAGATTGGGGATATGTCTCAAAACACAATGCTGCAAGATGTAGACTAATCTAGACATTATCTTTTAATGTGTGGCAGTTAAAAATACACCAATATAATACTATTGGATTGTGAACGCACACCTATATGTGTAAAATAAAATGAAAGAATGGATACTAACTATTTGATATTGGTTGTTTCTGGAGTTGGAAGAAGAATAATAGGAATGTAGGTGTTGGAAAAAGATGAGTTTAGTCATATCTGCAATGTTCATAATATATAATAGTGATGTCATTCAATTAAACAATATGAAAACAAATATGAAGAAATGTTATTATTAATCCTAGGTGTTGAACATGTTATTGCTTGTAATTCTTTGTACATGAAATATCTCAAAAGATAAAAGTAGTACCTTCTCTTCATAAATTTACTCTTGTTTTTACATTAATTGAACCTTATGAAATAACTGCCTTTGACCATTATGAAGTTCTACTTTTTCTTACACTGCATATGTATTTTTTGTATACTTATCTCTTTGTAAATAACAGATGTGAAAATAACATAATAAAATGAATATTGAAGGTGAATCTGAAACATCATAAAGTAAAATTAGCATATGTTAATTTACAATTATTTACTGTTAAGAACCATGCAGGTCGGTGGGGAGAGAGAGAGCATGCTCCTGCATGTGCAAGCCTGGGGGAGGAAAGGATGGAGGGAGGGAGGAGGAAGAGGGGAGACTTCATTGATGATATACATTTCTATATATTGGGACATGAAGGGGCAATTTCTTCTCCCTCAGTATGAAGTTTTCAAACATACCAAAATTTTCTCCTTCCTCGTTTAGTGTCAGTATCAAAGAAATTATTGAATAGAATGTACTCGCCAACCACAGGAAGTGGTTGTGTTGCACTTCTCTCCCACCCACGCAGGGGCTCTATGCATTGAGCCCTATTTTGCAGAGATGGGCCCAGAAACCACAGGTGGGAGATGGCTCTGAAGAGTGGGATGGGCCAGAATGGCTGCATTTAAACTAAGTGCTCACTCAAATCCCACTTTTCTCTCAGGCTGGGAATAGGCTTCTCCAGGCACAAGCTTGGTATCCACAAGGTGGGTTACTCTCAGAAAGGTTTTCGCAGTCAGTATAAAGGGTGAAAAAGCAGCCTGAAAATCAGTACTCCTGGTGTGCCAATCTGACATTGCTACTAACTCTAACTCTAGCCTCCCTGGTTCAGTTTTTGTTTTTAAATAATGGCAATTGGATGAGTTGATACTCAGTCTCCATTCTATTCTCAAAATGAGAAAATTTGGGTTTTCATTCTGCTTCTGTTACTATGCTATGCAGCTGACCATTTCATAGATAACAGGTGATAGATATATGCATATACACATATATGTGTATATACACATACATATGTGTGTGTATATATACATATCTTTTATAAAATGGATATAATGATTGATATATCTTCTTTAGTATAGTAACAAAATTAAGTAATTGTTGTTAAAATGCTAAGTCACTATATTAAAATATTAGTACTTTGGGCTTGGTTTTCTAGTCTACAATAAAATTTGGTCTGGCATAATACTCACTAATTGGAAATATTTTAAAAACGTAAGTCTCTCAACTAAAGAAATATTTTATTTTTATCAGCATGTTTTCCTTGTCAAGCACCTAAGAGAACTTTCTTTTCTACTTTACTTCTGCTTTCTCATGTGACTACAAAAGTTTCATGTTTCTCATGGTTGTCCACATTTCCCTCCCATCCTTTCCCCCTACCTTATGTTTCTCCCCTGCTTTAACAATATGTAAGCTTAGCTATAGGAGATATTGGGAATCCTTTTCTTGTAGCAGATTTCCCAGGATAAAAATGGCAGTCTTCAGGACTCCAGAAATAAGCTGTAATTCATGGTAAAAAAACATTTTTAAAGTATAAAAAGTATTAAAAAAAGTATAAAAACTTTTTTGGACACCTATGTAGCCTTCCTTTATGTAATCCTCTTTTGTTCCCCTTGCTTTCTATCACAAATCAACTCTTAGGACTAGGTCTTACAACCTTATTGATGGATATAATGTTAAAAATATATATAAGGGATATTTTTTTCCACTACAAAGGTTGACTGATCTGTTGCTTATATTCATCTGTAGTCATAAGTTAAGAATGATTCTGAGGTTGTATTCATGCTCAGTAGGATGATAAGCCATGAGTGACAAGTAACTTCTTTCAGGGGCACTGACTGGATTCAACCTCCCCCAACAGTGTTTGCACTCCGAGTGAGAAATACACTGTGCATTAGACCCCCACTAGCTGAAGGAGAAGATATGTGGAAGCAAAGAACTTAGGTTCCACTGTTTTGCAGGTATGTTTTGGACAAGCTCTTTGGTCGTCAATGATGGTTAATATTCAGGTGTTATTTTAGAAAGAAAAAGCCCTGCCATTATAGTTTAAATTATTTAAGCCACACTGGATATGGAAATAGAAGACTTACCAAAAGTCGAGTATAGTTGCTGAAGATCTCTCAGGGATTTAGGATAAAAGCCCAGAGAAGAATAACTTATAAATATTGTATTGTTATAAGTGTAAAAATATAGCCGCAAGAATACCAGAGATAAACAGACCTTTAAAATAAAGATGGGGCAGGAAAAACCCTCAAAAATATCTATAAAGGCCATAAGAAAAAAAAGACTGATGAATGACTAAATAAAACTTTTAAATTTTTGCCCACCCCTCCACCCCTGTATGCAGTATATCATATATGGTATGTTTATAAATTAATTACAATGGTTTGGTGAAATATATATATATAATATATATATATTATATTTATTTATTTATTTAATTGTTGTCTCTAAGGAGTAAAGTTATGACAATCTGAAAAGAATTTTATGTCACATACTTTTGATTTGTCAGAACTTTTATATCAGACCTTTATACTTTTAACATTTAAATTATATCTCCATCTTTAAAATATAATTAGCAGAAGACAAAAAGCAGATGACCTAAATCAGAAACTGAATCCAGGAACTATTGAAAGCTCACTTAACATTATTTTCATGTCACGCATGTCACCTAAATATCAGAACCTATTTCCCCTATGTCTTCTCATTAACATCCAGCAACCCTCTGTTTCCTCAGATTCCTGCATTCTCTCCCTTTGTTTCTCACTGGATGTCATTCTCCCACCCTCTCTCCCTGTGCTGAGAAGACCTGTCTTCCGCAGACCAGGGCAGCAGCTGCACAGTGATTCAGACAGCAACAAACACAGGGGCATCTCCTCTGTGTCCAGGGAGGGAGTTGCTAAATCCAGTGTAGAAGTATTCAGGCAGCAGGAATTGATGGGCTTTCCAGGGGTTCTCTGACTGCCCACTTAAGGTCAGGCTGATTCCTTGGAACAATGAGGCCATATAGTCCTTACAAAGTAAATCCTAATAATTTCTGAGCACACATGACACATCCATATATTACTTCGTGAATAGAAAAATCGGACTATATCTTTTGGTGGTGTCTTTTTTAGTTAAAGATTCTTTTTTTTTTTTTTTTTTTGGTTCACGTTGTATTTCTCACCCTTCTTTCTTTCTACACTATATGCTCTAATTAGGGTTTTCTTTCAAAAATGATAGCCCAAAAGTTGCTTACAAATGTATTTCTATTCTTTTGACTTCAGAGAAACAATCCTTTGAGAGTAAGGTAAAGTACTACCCACTGTTACGGTTTTAGCTTTCACTGCACTTGAACACAGAAGTTTGACATAAACCCTTCAGTCAGATCTGCAGCACAAGGTAAAATGAGCCTTGGGAAATTTGGCAATTGTTATGAGATTAGAGAAAGCTACCATTCACAGTCAATTCTTAAAAACCAGCTAGCTATAGCTTTGGCAGAGCAAGCACACTTCAAAGTGAATATATATATATATATACACATATATATATATACACACACACACACAGAGACACACACATATGGATATAATTACATACTTTCAGATTAATGAAAACGTGGACAAGGGCTTCACTATTTAAATTTTCAACTTACACATCTTCGTAGATACCAACCAAATTATATTTATTTTACTCCACCAGAAAAGCAGGTCAATACGCCCACTTGCATTAGTGGAAATCAGATGGCATTAGCATTAAATAATTTTAGAATCCTTATGGATTTGTACATTGGCCCTTATCTGCAGAATACTTACTGTGCTTGGCTTAGTCTTGAGATGTTTTGCAAGAATTATTTGCCCTCTCCTTGGTAACTCTTTGTAAAACAAAATAAACTCAGAAGATTTAACGTTCTACTAAGAGGAAACTTACAGTCTCAACACAAAGGAAAAGGGAGATAATTTAAAACATACATGGTAAAGCAAAAGTGGTGAAAAAATAACAAATGCCTTCCAGGCGCATGAGATAAATCATTCAATAGTGAGAATGACTCTAAAAACAGCACGAAAATCTTGGAACATGTGTGGAGCACTGTGCTTGT
The DNA here is from genome assembly GCF_022682495.2 of Desmodus rotundus. NCBI lineage: Eukaryota > Metazoa > Chordata > Mammalia > Chiroptera > Phyllostomidae > Desmodus > Desmodus rotundus. The sequence goes on from NC_071387.1 coordinate 124,548,861, forward strand.
GCAATCAATAATGACAATATTGACATAGGCTCCCAACTGTCTTCCTTCCTCTACATCTGCCCCCATACTTCATTCTCAATTTAAACACAGCAATAGACTGAGCCCATTAAAACACAAGTACATTCCGCTCCCCTACCCAAAACTTTCCAATGCTTTTTTTCCTCATTCAAACCTCTAATAATCTGTCCCCACCCCATCTACCCTCATTTGCCCATGTTGCCCCACCTAGTACTCCTTTCCCTCTGGCTCAAGCTGCTCCATCCATCATAGTGGTCTCCTTGCTATTCAAAAACTCATTAGGCACATTCCCAGCTCAAGCCTTTGAACGTATTTCCTTTCCTTGGACCAATTTCCTTAGTACACACAACGCACACACACAGCTGCTTGCTCCCTTACCTGCTTCAAGTCTTTTCCTCGGATACCACCTTTTCAAAGAGGTCTTCACTGACATCTTACTTAAACTATAATACTCTCTTCTCCCTCCAACTCAGTGTACCTTCTCTTCCTGCTTTAGTCTTCTTCGTGGTGCTTACCAAGCACATGGTAAACTATATGTGTTTACTTATCTATTTATTTCATCTCTCCTGCCATTTGAAGTGAGTTCCCTAAGGGAAAAATTGTATCTGTTTAGTCCTGGATACCTAGCATTTGTCAAAGAAATGAGTAAATATTTGTTGAATGAATTAACCAGTGAAGAGTAAAGAACGAACGGTAAGTGAGCAGGGAAGGAATGTGTTTTGTGCGTTGGATTTCATGAGTATGGTTATGAGATAAAGATCCCTTTGGGTGCCTATGGGCTCAATGTCATTTCAAGAGAAGGTCACAGTTCTGTGGCAGAGCGGAAGGACAGGCAGAGATCATCTAGGGGGGGTATTCATCAGACTTAACAGATTTTTCAGAGCAGACAACCCTATTATATATTTTTAAAGCTTAAAAAATGTACTTGCTCAAGAATAACACTATCTGAAAATAGTCACTTGAAAATATTCAGCTGAAAATTCTCAGGCTATCTTCAATGCCACCTTATCTAACTCACTCCATCTACTAACAAATCCAACTACTTCTTACCGACTCCATCATCCCACCAGTCCAGTCCACTGTCATCTCGAGCTAAGATCTGCCTTAGCCTCCTAAATAGAGTCTGTGCTTCTGCTTTTCCACCCCTACATGTAGCCTTGCTGTCTCAGCAGCCAAAGTGATCACACTAGTACAGAATCCTAGGGCCTCACCGCACCTACAAGGTCCTATATGACACAGCTTGCTATCCTTTTGACCTCTAACCCTCCCCCCATCCCTCATGGCAATTCTGGCCTTCTTGCTGGTAGGCACACCAAGCAAACACATGCCTCAATTTGCTTGCACTCTTGGTTCCCTTTCTCTGGAGCATTAATCCTTCAGATAGACACATGGTTCACATCTGTACCTTACTCATCACTTCATTGACATTTTCACTCAAGTATCACCCAACTCCTCAGAAAAATATTTTCTGACCACCCAGTATAAAATTGCAGCCCCTGTCATTCTTTATGTCTATCTGTATTTAATATTTATTTATTGTCCCTCTTATTTTCTAACCTTATATTGTAGATATATCTATGCCTTTACTTTTATTGCTGTTTGCTCAGTAGCCAAAACTGTACCAAGTTCAGAGTAGGTGCTCAAAAATATTTATGGAAGGCAAAAAATATTTATGGAAGGCATGAGTTTCTCTATATAGAGAAACTGCAAGTTGAAGTTCATTTTAGCCACTATTCATAGAAAGAAATGAACTTTAAAAAATGGATTTATAGCTTTTCAGAGCCCAACATGCTCATAATTAGGAGACATTTTCCACATTTTTAAGTTTACGATCACTTCCTGCTCTAGAGGAAACATTTAGAACTACTATAAAAACTGCTGGAGTTTTCAATTCTGCATGATGACTGAAAGTTCATGTGGCAACATATATATCTTCCTTCTGCCTCGGTCCTCGCTTAGTCTGTGTGAAACTGACTCAGTCAATACAAGCAACCAGGACAAGACGAAACACCACAATTTCCAAATTAGACAATTTTTCTCTTCTCGTCTCTAAACAGCCATGTTTGTAATCTAACCCTTATCACTGTGTTTTTAGAAAAATGTGCATTTACTGAAAGACAGAGTATTCAGGAGGAAATCCGGCATTTAAATCCCAAAATCTGCTTATAGAAAGCTTTTCTAAACCTCTGTAATTTATAGAAAATGTTCATCTAATATCCTACTCTATTATGATTCTTTAAATTTAAGGTAATAAAAAGGGAATTAAGTTACACGTTTTCCATACTAATTTGTATCTACTTGAAAAAGAGAGAGAAACAGAATACTATACTATATCTAATGTGTGTTCCTTCTTCTTAAATTGCTGTTTTGCTATATTTTAACTTTTACAATAGTAAAATAAATCTGTATATTCTTCCTGCTAAATCTGAATAACAAGTTTTATGCAAGTACTTAAAGAAACTTCTGTGATTGTAAAATGTCAAGGTCTCATAAAATATGTTTCTAAAGCAGAGAAAGGAATATCTAAATACATTGGAAGGTAGGTTGAATTTAAAATACCCGGATTCCCCAGTCCTTAATCAATCTCTCTAGTCAATGGGTGTGCTGCCATTTTTCTACCACAAGTAGAATTTCTAAATGAACTGTCCCACCGGAAAAGACCAAAGATGTCAATGTATGGGTATCAGATAGCTGACTATAGCTATACTGCATGGACTTTAATTGAAAAACAGCTGCACTGTAGGTGACCTCCATGTTAATTTTACATAAAATTATTATTGATGCATTTATGGTTCCTGTTTAAAATCAATTTCAAAGTATTGTCTGGATATCAAAACATGTTCTACTCTAGTTCTTTTTCTGTTTTTAATCAAATATCCTTAGTATCTTGTCAAAACAACAAGGTCTATCATCATTCAACTTTTACAATAGTACTTGTAATAAACAGAAACAAACAACATAAAATCTATAAGGAAAACATCCACTCATTTGTCTTGACTATGTCAGAATATTCTTGGAAAATCAGACTTTGAAAGACAACAGTTTGACTCTAAGAAACGGTGGTGAATTTATGGATTGGCTGACCTTGCTTATACACAGAGCCTGGAGGTTTCCAGAATACCGTGGCAATTGCATTTTCCAGATATTCAGAGGCGCCTACCACATGCCAAGACCAGTTGTAGGCATCAAGACTGCACCGCTGAATGAGCTGCTCTCAAGGGTTCCTGACCCTCGCTGCCTGCCTTCTCGTTGTAATGACGTGTAGACACACATACACACGCATTCATGCAGGTGCTGCTTTTTAAAATCTTTTTCAAAGAGAATTGGGTAGTTTCCAAATCTCTGCCTACTGCTTAGAAAAGCAGAGGCCATGAATGTTTCACTGACATATCTCAGATGTTATCCTTTATGAATAAAGGGCTTCTATGCAACTTGATTGTGATTATCTGCCTATGGGAATTTCGAGAAAAAAGAAAACTATTTTAAGTGGGTGTTTCCTGCATAAAAGAAGGAATATGATGATGCATTGTCAATTTCAAACTGCAGTTTTTGAGAAAGTCATGACCATAACCACAACGATGAAAATACCATCAGCCATTCACTCTTCCTACACCACAAAAGTTGGTTTGAAACAGCACATACTTCTGGCTGCAACCACATTTCTGAGTGATTTTTTGAATGCAGGAAATGTACAATCGTGACATTTAAAGAAATGAACACTGACGAATATTGCCTTGACTTAAAGAAAAGAATAAGAATGCATTTCATCATGTTATAATACATATAGAAAAACAGGGCTTGTATGAACAATCTGTTAAAGGGTTTTCAAATGCATTTTATTCACTTCTTGATACACATTCACAACTGCTGTTAACATTAATCATTGACATTAATAAGAACTATTCAAGTGCCCTGAGAAAGAGTAGGCCTTTTGTGTGTACACTTGTACATTGGAGCAATATACGGGCATAGTCTCAGAAAAACCCATTTGACTGTTTTAGTGTTGAAGTGGCTCTGAAAATCACTGGCACACGCTGTAGGCGGCAGAGCGGGAAATACGGCTAACAGGGAGGAGGTTCAAGGCATTACGTTGCTCAAACTGCATTTCTGTAAATTCTCCCTATGTTCCTTAACCTCCCAGGACAGGAACTGGCTTCTAATTTCTCATTCTTACTAAATGGGAATTGTGTTGTCACTATGTGGAGAGAGGAATAACCACGGGACAACCCCAGCAGCTCTTCCCTGGTTGCCTGGCTGCAAACTGCACCAGGAGGGACTGTCAGTGGCCTCAACTTCCCACAAGGGCTCCAGGTGCTGGCAGGACAGTCCACCTGCACCCCACATGGGACCTGTCCCAGCTTGCAGGGCCATTCTCAGTGACAAAGACCTTCCCCTTTTGCCCACCCTGTCAAGAGACAAAGTATAATAAAAGCAGGATGCATCAGAAGCAGGCCCAAGTGTTCTTCTCCATGAGACTAGATAGACTGGGAGATTCAGGCACCACTGACCCTTTCTACCTCTGACTCCAGCTGGCAGCATGTGACCCCTGACATCATGTGACCCCTGGCATCATGTGACACTTGCCCAAGCCCTCCATCAACACTACTTTACTCAGAATCTTTTTCCAGAGAACAGTTAATTTTTATTAGTGATTCTTTTGCAAGTTGATTGCATGAAATTTTGTCAGTAAGTAAAGAGAACTTTCAGTGAAGAAACAATTATAACGTACCTAATTTGGTTTTGTACATCCTGGGAAATTGCAGGTTCAGTCACATACATATTTCCTAATCAGGATGTGGGCTTTGAGCAGAAGCAAGTGAAAAGAGAAATTGGGGTTAGTCCCAGCGAACATAAATTCAAACAACTTAATCTCTGGAGTTATATATGATTTGCCTGTTTGGCTTTTAGCATGTTTGTGGGGCAAATAAAAACAGTGACGGACTGCCAGGCAAGGTGTTTGAGAGTGTGGGGCAGAGAACATTATCTGTAATACTTCTGAGATAAATAATACTGTTTCAGTTAAATATATCTGAACGCTTTAGAAAGAATGTACCCTGTCCTATATTCAGAACAAAGATGAAACACCAGTCATACTTTCAGGTTTTCTACTTAATTACTCAACATCAAAACAAGCAGCTAATCTTTGATTAAGCGGAGTTCAATGGAGCAGGATTTGACACTGATGCTCGAGCAGCCTGTCTGAGAACACCAAAGCCGCCGCTCTAATCTAAAGAAATTCAGTATCTTCATTTGTTTCAGGGTGTCCACTGGGACAGATGACTGATGATCCTTCAGCTTCCGTTCTAAATCACAGCACTTCACAGAGGCGTCTGATGGCAGCTCACACAGTTAGATGGAGTTTTCTACTAGAACAACTTGCCACAATCCCACAATTCATGAGAAGTGTATGGAAAAGCGTTGCCACGACAGAAAGCAGAGTGAAACGGTGATGGAGATATGTGAAAACTTGGTAGACTGGATGATTCATTCTGTTAATGGCTACACATTTAAATCTTTAGGTCTGAATAACCATATCATGGTTTGTGTACTCGGATTCTCTCCCTTCCTTACTACATGCCCAAAACATTGACATGTCTCTGCTAAAGCCATTTCCAGGTTCAAAACTTTGGGATGGGTAATTGCTGCTTTTGGCTCCAAGTTCTGGGGTGATAACCAGTGATGTCTAACCCTCTCAGCCATCTATGACTATACACTCCACTGTTGTGTCTAATGATCAAGAGAACTTACTCATATTATTATTCAGTCAGGTGTCAATGGTACAGAAGTGAACAATGCACTATAAAGATTTGTACTCATGTGAGCTTAAAATCCAGAGGGGGGAAAAAATAAAAGTAAGCACACAAACAATTGAGGTGATCTTGGTCAATTCACTGTGTTTCAGTAAGCCTCAGTTTCCTCATTCTTAGAACTTATGGATTTTTTAAAAATAAATTCTATCATTAGCTCAGAAAATATAATATTAATACATTATATCAAAATTTTCACCACCAGTGCTTCAAAGGACTAAGTATAAAAAGAAAACATGATAAAACTTTAAAAGTAAGTCTAGAAGAATATTTTATGACCTTGTACTTAGCAAGATCTTCTTAAATAAGAGTAGATACTTATAAGCTAAAAAAGAAAATGTAGACATATTGACTCTCTCTATATATATATGATTATAAACCCCATAACAAAGTCAAAAATAAAAGAAAGATTTAAAAAATATTTGCAAAACATATAATAGCTGGAATATGGAAGAAAGCTCTAAGATGGATAAACTACCCATTACAAAACTGGAGAAAGACTACGTAAAGGTGTTTTATATATCAGAAAATGTAAAGAATCACAATCTCAATAGTCAGAAAAATACATGAATTATAAAAACAAGAAAGTACCAAACTTCTGTGCAATAACTTGACAAAATCTTTAAAGACTGACAGACAGCATTCAGCACTGATAAAGGCTTAGGAAAATATTTCCTCTCATATTTGAACTGTTAGTAAGGTTATAAATTATGAAAAACTTTTGGAAAAAGTAATCTATAAATTGTTAGATCTAGGCAGGCCTAGGAGGAATGAAAATCACCAGGCAAGAAAATGGCACCGTGGGAAGCTGCCTGCAGACCCTACCCAGGAAGATTAGGGTCTGGGGTCGGCCTATCTCGCCTAACAGGATGCAGCTTTCACCCAGCAACCGGCTCCAGCCAATCAGACTCTAATACCCCAACCGCAGGCTTTTGCTTTTAAAAACCCCGATCTAAGAACAACCTAGCAAGTCTTAACCTCCCTTGGGTGGCTCCACTTTCCCCCAGGAGTCCCAACCCCCCTTGGTTGGCCCTACTTTCCTCTTAACCTCCCTAGGTTGGCTCCACTTTCCCTTTTCCACCCCCCATCCCCCTCACCCCCCACTAATAAACCCTGCTCTCCTTAGCTCGCTGCCTCTGTCTGGTTTCTTGAGCGACTCCGACCTAACATAAATATTTGTTAAACTTTAAAATTGCATACCCTTTGACTGCAAAATCCTGCTCTGGAAATGTATCCAAATGAAGTAAAAGTATAAGTACTTCAAGATACAAAGTAATTTGAATAAAATTATGATATTAAAAGCAAAGAGATACATGTATATGGGTTTATAGCATCATTATTTGTAAAACAAAACAAAACAAAACTGGGATAAGCCCAAAGTGCCCATGTACCCATTATAAAGTAATGTTTTGATCAATTATGTTATATCGATTCAATAGAGTTCTCTATGAACTACTAAAAAGGATGAGGTAGATTGATTCTCCTTTCTAAATATCTCCAAATCCACTCAATTCACTCATAATAAGAAAAACGTCGAATTAAAATGGTATATTCTACATTCAATTCTGATTTTAAAAGTCTTATCATCAACATCAAAAGTCTAATGTGAGTGTTCAGCTAAGAGACGAGAGAAGGGCACTCTCGCCTCCTGGAGGTGAGAGCATATACGGGTACGAATTCTACGGAGGGTTATTTGGAAAAATCTGTGGAATTTAAAATTTTATCCCACATTGATTCCCACAAATATATCTAAATAAGTACACACATGCACACATTCAGTAGAAATAATGCAAATGTCTATAAATGGGAATGAGTTAATTATGTTGGTAACAACTACTATCTAATCTTGAAAAGAAAAGGTAGGTGCATGTGTTCTTAAATGAAATTATTTACTAGACATAGCACGTAAAAAGCAGGGTGCATATGTCTAATCTTTAAATAGACACATATCTATCTATCTACACTTACACAAACACACAAATACACACTCACAAACACAGGCATGCGTGGGCCCTCCCCCTATGGAGTCATGATGCCGTTAAGGAGAAGAAACGACAAGCCCCAGCTGGAGTCCCTTGCCCACAGGATAGCAAATCAAGACTCAACTGCAGTTGCAGCTCTTCCCAGAAATACGGCCTTAAACCAGTCAGTCTGGAATTTCCTGGTCCACACCAGGGAGGCAATCTGCCGGATTCTGATCCCGCTGCTGCCCTTCCCCCAAAGAAAGCTATCCTTGCCTAAAGCAATCCTTTCTTTCTTTTGCTAACAACTTTCTTGTCCCTCCCTTTGTCTCCCGATAAAAAAAAAAAAAACTTCTGTCTTAAACAACTTCTCAGAGCACCCTTCCATTTACTAGATGGGATGCTGCCTATTCCTGAGTCATTCAGTAAAGCCATTTAGATACTTAAAAGTACTTGGTTGAATTTTTCTTCGTTAACCCTGCTCAAAGACCCATGGTTTCCCATTACTTCAAAGAGAAAAATTTACATTCTTAGAAAAAATCTAAATTCTTTCCTATATTATGCACATCCCCTTATGTCCTCTAACTGATAACTAGCAAGACACACTCAACGTTCATCTTTAGGGAGTTACAGACATAATTCAATATGTTGAAGCATAAATATACCAACCTCTGCAAGACCTCTGCTGCCAGGACAGATTCTCAACCTCTGACTGTTACTCTATTCTTTATTCAGCCACCTTCTACCATGCCCACTCCTAAGGACTAGACCTATGCAAGGTTGGTTATAAACCCCATATAAAATGGCACCCTCAGTAACACCCACAATCACTATCATGGTGCCTGGTTTATTCTTTTACTACTACTTATAACTATAGGAAATTACACTGTTTGTTCACTGTCTTCATTGCTGCCGGATGCACGTTGTGTAAGGACCAGGACTGTATCTGCCCTGTTTATGAGTGTATGCTCGCTGCTTAGAATGGTGTCTAAGATATAGCAGATGCTCCTTACATCTTTATTGAATGAATGAAAAGGAACAGACCACTTTTTTTTTTTAACAGATAAAATAATTTGAGCAATGTAAAGAATAAGAGCCGGAAAAAAATGAAACTTAGAAAGAGGTTTTTAGTGGTTAATGTTGTACCCTTCCAGACTCCTTTACCAGGCAAGGGTACCCATCCCTCAGCTGCTATGAATGTTGGTTGCTAACAGCTCCCCACTGCCCCTTACACAGAGGTTAATCCTGACTTCACAGGAGCCACCCCACCCGAGAAGCTACTTGCCCCTCGGCAGGGCAGCCCACAGTCAGCCTCAGGCCATTTTGTTCCGAGAGGGATCTGACTAAAGCTAGAATCCAAACGAAAATACATCTGTGTGTAGTTCATAGCCATGCCCTACCCTAAACTTCCCTCACTCTCTTTGATATAAAGGCTCTGAGAATAAAGTAACAGGATTCAAATTTAGGAAAAGTTCATCTGATAAGATGCACTTGAGAAAATTAAACTGTAGATTCTCTTGAATCCCCTGCTCCTGCAGAAGTGGGCTACAGCCCTGTGTTAGAGGATAAAGCCCTCTTCCCTCCACTCCATCCTTGCTTGAAGACTCTGAAGATGACTCGGATGAGTCTAGGTGGCTCCTAAGACATCAGTTGTCCTCTGCAGGCTTTGTTCCTCTTTCCACCAGGCCGTGAGATCAATAAATAGGGTGAAGTCACAATGGCCCAAATCAGAAATGCAGGGCCTATAAGGCAGGAGAGAAATTCCACTCTGAAAGACCTGTAGGACCTAACCAATATCTGTCAACAGGAACCAGGAGAGTATCCCCAGGAGTGGATCTTGAGGATGTCAGATCAAAAGTGAAGTACTATAAAGTGGGATGAGATAATTTATTAATTAGGGAAACACTTTCATGAAACTGAATTTAGCACCTGGCAAAACTGGTACTATTAAAATATACATTTGTTGAATTGAATTAGTATGTGCTCACCTATGTCATCAGATGATAACACAGTTAATGCGTGTCAAGAATTTGTAGGTAAGTTTGATTTTCTAAAAATCTCTCTCCCTACCCCAAGCTTGTCTCTGTATTGGCAGTTTACTTTATTGGAGTTATCTGAATTTCTGATTTGTGGCCCTATAGTATGGCATAGGATCACAAAAAATTTAGTTGTTTGTATAGAAAATAATATAATGATTAGTAAATATAACACACACACAAAAAACTATGTTTCATGTACTTACAACAGGAAGCCTACATTTGCCCGCCACTGTATTAACTGGGAGGGCTTGACCAAACACGTTGGCAGCTTTTTCTAATGTAGCGAAAATGGAATCATTTTATCTATTTTATTTTTTAAAAAATTTTTAAAAAATTTTTAAAAACTTTCAAGCATTAGCAAAAATAGAAAACTATAATGAATGGCCATCTTCAACAAATACCAACTCATGGCCCGTCTTGTTTCTCGTGTATTCTACTTGCTCCCCATATCTATTATTTTGAAGCACATTGCAGATATCATATCATTTTCTCCATGATTATTTCTGTATGTACCTTCATATAAAAATGACTCTTTAAAAACTGTTAAAAACAAAATTCAGCTGAATAAATTTTAAAGATCTTATTGGCTTTATTCAATGGCTCGTGAATGGGGCAGCATCCAACTAAGCAGATAAAAAGAAACTCTGAGGAGCTGTACAAAGTGAAAGAGTTTTGTAGACAGAAGGGAGCAGGAACAAGGAAGTCATACAGCGCAAAAGGCATTTTGGTTACTACAAGGTCACTTTCCCTTGCAGGGGTGTCCAACCTGCAGCCCGTGGGCTGCATACAGCTCAGGATGTCTATGAATGAGGTCCAACACAAAATTGTGAAAATACGTAAAACATTATGAGATTTTTTTTGTGACTACATGTTGCCATGTATTTAATGTGTTTCCCAAGACAACTCTTCTTCTTCCAGTGTGGCCCAGAGATGCCAAAAGGTTGGACACCCCTGCTAGGGGATGGCAGGGGTCAGTCTGGCAGATTACCTAACTAGTGCTGATCAGATTATTTGATTGACTAGTTTAAGGTTCCACTTTTGGGAGAGCTGAAGCTGTAATTAACTCTTGGTTTTGGGACATGGGGCTTAGCATACGCTACCCTACATTGGGCCTATTGTCTTGTTTTTAACAAAACATAACAATACCATTATCTCTTCTAAAAAAGTACCTCACTAAATTCTTAATATCATCAAATATTCAATGTCTAATTTTTTTAGCACCTTTGAAATCTTCAGTTACCTGCCTCATGAAACGAAAGAAAATAAAATTCTGCTCATTTTTTGCAAACTGAAGTGAACATATTCGTTGTAACTGAGGATATGGCTCAGTGAGTTCAGATAATCGTGTGGCATAATTATTGAAAATAGGGTGTTAATACAAATGCATTGCTCTCACTCCCACATCAGAGACTGGGAATCGAGAGAAGAAACGTCTCCGGTCCTGCACAGCGGGGCTTTTCAGGGAGTCCCAGAGAGAGGGCGTTTGAGAAGGAACAGAGTCCTGCCACCCCAAATATGCCTTTGGGGGAGATAGTGATTATTTTAAGCTGGTTATTTTTAAAAAACAAGATTCAGGAAAAACCTTTAACCTTTCCCCTAACCGCCTAAAAGAATTTAAGATAGAGGGTCTGCTCCAGGAAGTGAGCTACCGTCATAGATAACTCTAGTTTAATGTGAACTAGGTAGTCAGGGAGAAACCTAGCAGGGCCCATTTGATCAAAGTCCTCTCCCCGTCCCATTGTTTCAAGGTGGCCCAGCAAACATTTGTTTACTAAACATGAATTCTTTTCACTGCCCCGTGAATTGTCTTCCTGCCTTTTGAAGTCCCAAGCCACAACCTCCCTTTCCCCTTAATGCAAAAGGGCTCAGGTGTCACACTTTTTATGAGACCCCCATGGGCACATTCATAATAAATTTGGTTATTTTCTCCTTGTAATTTGTCTCATGTCAATTTGAATTTAAGACTAGCCAGAAGAACTTAAAAGGGAAGAAGGAAAATTAGTTCTGCTCCCCCACCTATTTTAACCACTCCATCCACTGGTAATCGCCATCGAGGGCTGACTGCCACACAGGAATGCGGTAATTACATGTTTTTGTACTAAACATCCAATTTTACCACTTTATTATGTAATTACTGATTGATTACTGGAAACTAAAGCTAATAAAAAAGTGCTGAGACTCTCTTCCCCACAGGAATACAATAATGACTCTGAATTATGCAGATTCTAAAAAATGGATAAAAATATCTGATTTGCAATTTAATTATTCCACCATGCTCAAATTTCTATTTCATGATGCAGCAACAGCCATCTTTATAATGAGCGTACCCTCCAATAATATATTAACACAGATGTAGTCCATCCTCAGGTCCTTCCTCATGTACTTGTTTTGAAGGAGGGAATATTGAACCTATTACTATCCAGCCTAAAAGACTATATTAAGAAAGGTAACCCCATTCAATTTACCATGATTAATGACATGCCTTTAAAATAACGAAACAGGGTTCTCTGAATGTTCGATTTTTAGTCTTGGCATCAGATGGACATAGCTTAAAACACAGCTAGGGACAATGGCCTTTCAAGTGAGACAGTTAGTAAGACAACTGGAAATAAAAATAATAGCTAGTGGAATTGAGAAAAGAGAGCCAGAACTAGAATCTCTTCTGCTCTTTTCTACTTACTAGTTTTGCTGTTGGAGCAAGTCTTTTTCGAGATCTGATTCTTCGCCTATAAAATAATTGAGGTCCTGAATTAGATCATTTATAAGAACTCTTAGTTAAGGAGTTTTATTTACATTTTGACTCCTTGTATTACCTCTCATTCTTCACTTAATTATTTTCTTTCTAAACATCATTAGATATTCCATCAGGAAAGCTGTTAGAATAACAACTAACAACAAACTAGGACTAGTCAAATAAAAAAAGAAGAAAAAGAAGGAGGAGGAGGAGGAGGAGGAGGAGGTCTGGTTGACTCATCCACTGGACTAGAAACTCCCCCTATTCTTCTAATTGGCATATTTGAATAACATTTTTCATAAAGAAACTTCTTTTGTGTAACGTTTCAAATGATACACATTACAAAAACTATTGGTATAGGCTCCAGGTGGGCAGCAGAAAAAAATCAATGCATTTTAAATGCCAGCCCTTTAAAATTGATCACTGTACTAGTTCATCTCAATAGCGAAATGATTTACTTAGAATGCACAGATTCCCAAATAGGCAGAAAATTTTTTTCATAATCAACTTTTCTTCTTCAAACCAAGTGATTGGTTTTGTTTGTTATTTTTGTTTATATATTCTTTCATATACAGAGGATATTTTAAGAAAACAGGCAACCTGTCCCCCAAATATGTCATTGAATAAAAGACAGCCACACTGACTTTGAATTATACTTACAAAGCAAGTGTAATAATCCATGATTTCAAAAGAGATAGAGTTTACAGCCATTTAGGTGAGAGGAGAGGGAGGAAAGCAGAGATGTAGAAACATCTTCACAAAGGATGTTGTATTTGAGATTGATCTTGGCAAATGAGTAAAAAAGCAAACATAAAAAATAAAAGCTATTCCAAGGAATATCAACTCCAAGGAAAGGAGTCAGCATTAGGAAGAAAAGGCTGAAGGAAGAAAATTACAGCCACCTTGCTAGGTATTATCACCAGGCACACTTGCTTAATGTTAACAGCATTGTGCTTTTACAGATATGGAAAAGGCAGGTCAGTGAGGTTTTCAACTTGCCCAAGTTACATACCTAATGAAAGCAGAGCCAGTCTTCAAACACTGCTCCAAATGACTTCAAAGCCACATTGAATTGGGATACTTATTTATTCAGAAAGCATTTGCTGAGCACTCACTGGGTATCAGAGGCTGTAGTTAAAAAGAGCGATGCAGAGGGTCTAGGGTGCAGTCATTGTCCACAAGGGGACTGTCGGGCTCTTGGGTTGGGTCAAGAAAGAGTGAACTTTCAAAGCGACCTGCAACAGTCTTGCTAGCTTCTGGCTTCAGTGCTCCAAGAGGTACCCTGAGATCATCCTCAGTGGGACCAGTTAAACCCCGCTGGGCCTTGTCCTTCACTGAATCTTCTTTGGGACAAGGATTATTCTGGTGCAAGTAGGAGCCAGCCCAGGGCTGCCTGAAAAAAAGAAAAGAAAAGAAAAAGAAAAAAACGCAGCTAAGAGAAACTTCTATCTTGATGGGGTTGCCACTGTCCATAGAAGAAATATAGACTCAAGTGTCTCATTCCTTGAATTTCATTCACAGACCACGGGCACCTTGGACATATGATCAGGAGCAGAAAGACCCTACCCTGTGCCCCTTCACTTTTCTAGAAGGGGTCAAGGGTATGGTCAAGGGTATGCCCAAGAAGGGCATGGATACCTCTTTACCCTTTGCCTGGTGAAGCTCTTGCAGGCTAGGATTAAGGAATAGATCCTCATAGCTTTCTTCTCTTCGACATTCTCTTTGTCCCTAACAATACATCCCTCCCCATCGTTTTCCCCTATTTCCCACCCCCCAACCTTTCTCATGTGCTGACATATGAAGCATACTTCTCTTATTCTCAAGGACTCTAAACTAGAAAAGCCATTTTGTTTTCTAGAATTGCAAAACTCACTCATCCCCTCCAATGTGAGAGAACCTTCTCAGCGCACACTGAGGTTAGTACACGCCCAGTCCACCTACAGCTTAGCCGTTTTCCTAGCCTAGTAGAGCAAGCCTTACCTACACAGGCTTTGCTCACGAGCGGAAAGATGTCCGGATCTCAGGGGCTAGTGATAAGATGTGGAGGCACTGTCAGTTTTGGATGACTGTTACCAGGGATAACTTCTCAGAACACCCCCCTGCAGTGCACTTACTAACTGGATACAAAACCTAATTGTCCCATATTGTCTTTAACTGGATTGGGGGTGGGGATGCCTCAGAGAATTTAGGGGAAAAAGAAGCATAAACTGAGTATTTAGTAAAAGATACATATACACATTTTTAATCTGTCATTATGGCAATTATCTTACTGTTCATATTTTTATGTTCTATTTTTTAGGGAAATGTGGGAGGCATTTGATAATACTTTTAGGGTACAAGTGACTGTGGGGGAATGGAAATGGGAATAGAGGTGTTCGAAGACCTAAAACTAGAATTTATTTAAATTTTCTTTTTTATTCCTCAGGTGAAACTTAGGTCACTTTTTAAAAAATTCCACAGATACCTGTTTCTTTCTGATTAATTTGTTCATAGCTGCTGGAGGAGCTTGCTACATTTTGAGGCCTACAGCTGCATTGCTAACCTACATAAAATCAAAGTTACAAACCCCTTAGCATCTGCCTAAAAACGTCTTTAAGATTATTAGCTTTAAATGTTCCAAAGCTGCATTTATTTGGCTTCTAATCTTGTATACATCCCAAATGACAAATTAAAAGCTATTAAACCTTGGCTTAGTTTGAGTGTCTCTCAGAAGTCTATTCTTTTAACAAATTAAAGTGGGACCCAACAGCTAGAAGACATAAGGGTTGTTTTATCTCAAACAAAAATAGCTAGAATATGAGAAATGAGGAAGAAGTAACATTCTCTGGAAAGGCTTAACGTTTTCTTACCAACGAGCATACTTGCTTTGGAAAACCTTTCCACTGAACAATGGTTTGCATTATATTCAGTCTTCAGCTTTTCCCCAAATCCTCTTTTGTAGGCATTTCCTAGCTCTCTCAACATTATTTGACAGTTTGGTTATTTTAGTCTAATTTTCTGCAATTTTATTTCTCTGCTGTCTGGATGATTTTATTATGTGCCATATTCTCTCTTTCAGATTGGGGTTTTTATTCTGGGTTTGGATTGCTGGGGTTTTGGCAGGCTACTGCTATAAAATACAAGAGGTTTGGAAGCTATGCAGATGGCAAGTGTAGTTTTGTGTGCTTTCATTCATGATGGGCTTCCGTCTTTTTATAACAGGCAGGAAAACTGCCAACTCCTATTTCCTGTGCCCACTTCTGACATGTTTAAGCAAGATGACTGTGGTGACTCGCAGGACTGAAGGTTTTTCAGACTGGGTAGGCTCCGGTGGGTATAATTTCAACAAAAATGTTCCGTTGATACTTAGCATTAATCTGTTACAACTGTTTTTTCTACTTTGCTAGGATTTTAGTGAATCCGTTCACCTTTGAAGGTAATGTCTCCTTCTTTTTAGATGAGTTAAATGACTACCTAATATTTTCTTCGCGTTTCTAGTGTTTGTTTGTTTTCCCCTGAGCCAGTATACATAATAACAATGAAATGTATTATTTCCAAAGAACATCTTGCCAAACATTTCCATTAAAATAATAAGGCCTACTCTTTCAATTGAAGTTTAATAACCTTATTTCCAGAAATGGCCCCTCAAAAAGAGAAGCATTCATTTCAGTAGTTAGATGTAAGAGCTGAAACTTAGAGAAAACCCTCCTTTTCAGAAAAGGGAGAACAATTCTGACACACAATGGATCATCCAGGTATCCAGGAGCCTGTAGTAAACCCAGGGCGTTAACAGTACAGTCTCCTAGGAATAGTGAATACTGTCAGGTATTGTTAAGGAAAGTACATATTTCCCCCCTGTCACTATTGCAGTGTGAGACCTAGAAGTAAAGTCCTGCCAGCGCCTCAGTTTCCCTTGACTATCCCCGCTTTCTCCCACAGAAAAAATGGGGAAAAACTAAGTCTGATTAATTTCCGTACTGTCTAAAAGCTCGACACAAGAATATTATAAGCACTCAGCACAAGAAAAACAGACCTTCCCAAACACAGCTTCATACTCTCTGGCACACTATGTAGTGCCTATTGATTTATGGGTTCTATAAAAAAAGCACACAGCTCCGCCCCTGGTTACACACACATAATGTGACAAATAAGCAACTGGTCTGATTCTAATCATGCTCTCGTTCAATAGAAATCTGAATTTGGTGGAAATTCTGAATGCACGATTAATGAAGCCTTAACCATGGGACACAAAATCAAGGATTCCAGATGTCCCAGGGGGTTTCCTCACCCAGAAGCTGGGTGAGACGATTCTGCATCAGAGAGGACTGCCTTTGCGTGTTTCCCTCGTCCTGCCTACGCGATGCCAACAGCATTACGCCCTCCCACCCAGACAAACGGCAGACAAAAAACACCCCCACCTACTCCCAGATGCCCCTCGGGTGGCAGGGTACCTCACCCATTTGAGAATCACTGCGCAGGATGCTGGCTTGGAGGTTCTGCCAACCGAGAACCCCAAAGCCACAAAGACAGGTCTGTTGCCCAGTAAAGGAGTCAAACCACAGGGGCCGCGCATGCTTCTCATAGGTTGTTCTTCGCGTGCACGAATTGGTATTTTGCATCATTAAACATTCAGTTTATGTAACTTGATTAAAATAATAGAGGATGATGGAGAGACCAATCTAAAGTAAAGAAAATAAAACTAAGTATCAATTTTCCCTCAGATTCTGATGCTTTCCAATGTAGATAATTTGTATCTACTTGTAATTAATTGTAGCCAATTAAAATTAAAATAAGGGCATTCCAATACAAGGGCTAAAGCTTACCTAACCCTAAGAGCTCTTTATATATAAATTAGAATTTATGACTGGATATCTAATACATTATGGGATAAATATTTTATTCAGGATATTAAAATGGAAATATCAGCAGCCTCCTTTAAAGTTATCTGATATATAGCAATGAAAAAATAATCACTTATAAGCAATAAGAATAGGTTTCTTTAAGGATGTGTATTTTTCAATAAAAACTTACCATGATAGATTTCATTGACTCCATATTAATCAATTCCAAGTTAGAAAGTTTAGCTCAGTTGCCCACATAACTAAGGGAATTTGCCTATAATATCATGTTTCATTAAATACTTAAAATGACTTTTTCTCTAAAACATTCCTCA
Organism: Desmodus rotundus; assembly: GCF_022682495.2. Classification (NCBI taxonomy): domain Eukaryota; kingdom Metazoa; phylum Chordata; class Mammalia; order Chiroptera; family Phyllostomidae; genus Desmodus; species Desmodus rotundus. Next base: position 124,566,572 of record NC_071387.1, read on the forward strand.
AAGTAACCAAAATAGACTTTACATGTATTCCATTTCTTGGATAAGAAAACAGAGCATTGTAAAAATGACAATTTTTCTCTGAGTTACTTTATAAATTTAATACAATCCCAATAAAAATACCATAAGAATGGCTTCTAGAGTTATACAAGTTCATTCTAAAGTTCATTTGGAAAAGTAACTAAACAGTAATAGCCAGACAAACCCTAAGAAGTAGAAGTGTACTTCTGCCAGATAATAAAATATATTACAGAGCTTCTATAATTAAACTCTATGATATTGGCACGTGAATGACGAGACTTACCAGCGAGATAGGGTAGAAAACCCAGAAATGGATCCCAGTGCATGAGGACGTTTTTAAACGCAGCACGCCACATCAGTGCTGAGAAGTGGACAGTCACATGGAACAGCAAAAATCTGGGTCACTCCTCCCATCATACACCAGGGTACATTTCAAGTGCATCAGGGACTGAAACATGAAAAATATGACCGTACATGCACTAGAATAAAATGGAAAAATCCCTTTATACACCAGACTGGAGAGCATGTTCCTAATTATGATTCAACGCCTAGAAGCAATACAAAGGATACATATATCACTTTACTGATATATGTACATATGATATATGATATGTACATATGATATATGTACATATATCAGTAAATATATGTACATTTTTTAAAAACTTTACATAACAAACACACACACACTCACCATAAGAATGAAAAGACAAATTGTGAACTGGAAAACAAAATATCAATATTTCACAGATAAAGGTTTAATAGCCTAGAAAATACACAGAGCATTTAATATTGGGGAAGAAAAAAGCAATAGCCCCATAGAGAACTTTTACAAAAGAAAGAAAGAAAGAAAGAAAGAAAGAAAGAAAGAAAGAAAGAAAGAAAGAAAGAAAGAAAGAAGCAGCATGACGAATATATAAAGATGCTTACTCTCATTTATAATAAAAAAGCAAATTAAATCTGTTTTCAGATTGAATTCCTCCCCAATCTGACTGACATCTCAAATGTTGAAAATGGACTCTGTGGTTGGCCTGCGGGGATTCAGGAGCTCGCACTCGCTGCTGGTGAGACACCAAATGAAACGACCCAAGGTCATTTGATTTCTAGCAAATTACTTACATAATTACCCTATCTCAGCAATCCCATCACTAGGAACTCTCTCAAAAATATGTTGACGTAGTACAAATGTCATATGCAAAGATTATTCAATGTATCAGTATGTGTAATAAGAAAATACTGAAGGAAATCAGTGCCCATAATTAGGGGACTGCTTGAATAAACTTCAGTGGAGTACTCTAAAGCTATAAAAATAAATGAGAACAATTGTTAGATGAAAAAAACTAACATGCAAAGCAGCTTTTATAGTACATTACAGTTTATACAATAAAGGGGGATAGAAATGTGTGTGTGTGTGTATGTGTCCATAGTCACAAATGCACAGACATGCATGGGCACTGATTCACACCCACCCATATACACATGTACATATGTATTAATTTTATACATATGTATTTATACATATGTATTATTTTTTAAAAGGACAAACCAAAACTACCAAAAATTGTCAGATGTAAGAAGATGAAGGAATAGGGATGAAACTTGGGCTTATGTTTTTCTTGAGTTTTTACTTTGGAGCAATGTAAATGTTTTATGCAACTAATAAAACTAAAGTTAAATGACTAAAAAGCACCCCTGCATTTTGAAAAGAAATTGAAACAAAGGAACCTAACTGTATGTTAAACTGGTGAAATAACCATAGGAAGAAATTATGTTGAAAGATCAAAAATAAAAAAATGTTTTCACTATACAGTCCTCGTGGGCATATCTTAAGGACAAAAAGAAATCGTAAACTGTACTCAGTGTTCTTATCATTAGCAGAAAGCCTGGCTATAATGTTTATACTGTAGGATAAAAGAACTAAGTAATTATGTTAATGCTACTAGATACTAAGATTTTCAGCCTAAAAAAATAGATCTGAATATAAAATCAAAGAAGGTAAGTGTCCTATGATCTGAAATTTGATAGCAATATTTCTATGAACTAATGAAATATTTTCTCTAGATAGAGTTTGGACTTTCAAGTTCTGTCCACTGAAGATGTTTAAAAGAAATGATAATTCAGTAGCAATGGGCAAACTTACGAGTCCTCATTTTAGAACTGAATTTTCACCTTCTACTATAAGAAAAAAGAATCTTTGGGGAAAATGAGCAATTTCAGATCTGAGTATATTTAAAAAATTTGGACATCTTGTACCAAAAGCCAGGAAATATTTCCAATAATATTACAGTTATATTAAAAAAAAAGATACTAGAGCCAACAAGCTCCTATTGGTCCAAGTGGGCATAAGAAAGAATAATGTTTACAACTTATTAGAGCACACCAAAAAATTTTTTTAAGTCATGGTCAACTGTAAAGTTACTAAAATATAAAGTCATTATTCTGCAAGTCAACAGATAAAAACATAAAATCAAATCTTTATTCTGCCATTCTTATACAACCTTTATTTTGAGGTAGCAATTTTACATGAAGGAAAGGTGTTCCTTATAGAAAAATTACAGCTATAAATGCAGAAGGGATAATATAATTACTTTTTAAAGATTTTATTTTTTTTAGAGAGAGAGGGAAAGGGAAGGAGAAAGAGAGGGAGAGGAAGATCAATGTGTAGTTGCCTCCTGCACATCCCCCCACTGGAGGCCTGGCTCACAACCCAGGCATGTGCCCTGACTGGGAACCGAACCAGCAACCATTTGGTTCACAGGACTGCACTCAATCCACTGAGCCACACCAGCCTGGGCAAAGAATAATAAAATTAAAAACAACTATACTATAACCTCAAAGGAAAGAAAGGATTTGGGCGATAATTATCATTCAGTGAAAGATTGATGATAAGCCCTGTAGTAGACATCTGGGACTGAGAAAACTAAAGCCACTGATGAACCTCTAACAGCATTAAAAGGAGAGCTTCCTCTGAATGTGATGCACTAGAAAGTTCACAGCACCTCCTAGAGTATTTTTGAAAATTTTTTTAGTTAAAAAACAGAAAACCACAGACAGAATCTGAATCAAATTAACACTTGACATTGACCCTTTACGGGAAATTTGGAGAATGATGAAAAAGATGAATGAGATAAGTGATGCCACAAAGAAACAACCAGGTAAATCCAGAATGTGACAAATTCTTCCAGAACTAGGGGCTTTTTCAACAAATAAAGAGCACAGAGGAAAAAAGGTGAGAAGAAACTGCCATGGAGAAAAAGACTGAATTATAAACATTAAGCAATGTATGGACCTTGTTTAAATTTAAACAAGTTGTATGAAGACACGTTTTAGATAATTGGGCAAATTGAACATGGAATAGATAGAAGGTATAGATAGAAGGTATTATTAATATAATTAGTTATGATAATGGCAATTTACATATACAAATAAAGTTGTTAGCCACTAAATGTATTCTGAAAATTATATGGTGTCTGGAATTTGGTTTTAACATAATTTAGGGAAAATGGGAAGGTGAAAGTTTATAAAATGTTGATAATTGAAGATGGATTATGTATATATGAGATTTTATTATGCTATTTATTTTCTATTTCTGCTGGAAAGTTATCAATATAAAACATTTTAAAGATCTAGTGATTCTGGCAATTCCTATCTGTAGTTACTGAACCACTTATGCAAGCGTTTCAGGAACTATATCCTTCCGATTGAGACTGGTATTGCATGAATTTCCATTGTTTTTTTAAAGTGGTGTTTATTGTTTGATCGGACCTGGTGCATGCACAGACAGAGTTTTCAATATGTTCTGTTCATATGCTGGCTTAAGCCATTAAATAGCATTATAGAGAAATTTTCTGTTTTTTCTTTGCAATGAAGAATGACACAAAGTTCTGCCTGAGAAGGAGCCTCTGCTTTTCGTTATTTCATCTCCGCAGTTCCCAACCTGCAGATCCTGAACCTCTGGCAGGCCACAGTGAGAACCATGAACCCATAAAATAAACAAGTGTGTAGCTTAAATAATGTAGCAAAATATTTAAAGTTTACTGAGATGCCTTTATGATTGATAAAATAAATATCTCAATTAGTGAGCACTTTAGGTATGAGTCCTCTTATGTAAGGATGTGGGGTTTTTGTTTGGTTTGTTTTGTTATATTTACATTAACAAACAGTGTCCTAATCTTTGATAATTCTAAGGACCTCTGGCTACTTTGTTTGGAGACAGCACGATATTTAATTTTCAGGCATTTTAGGAACAGCGGTGAATTCTTTATCTTTCAGGAGAATAATGCCCAAAGGCTCCTAGAAACAAGATCCTTCGATGATTCATCGCGAGCGGCCCTTCATCCCTGAGACTAACTCCTCCCCCAGAAACAGCAATGGGCTGAGAAAACCTGCCCTAGTCTAAGTGTGACACCATGAGAACGCAGCCCTTTGGAGCTGGGCGACAGAGCAACTGAGCACGGGGAAACTTTTGTCCCTAAGATCACAAAATGCAAAAGTGTCATCCTTTTTATGTCACAGCTGTATCAAGTTCTAGCATAATTTACCTGTGTAAACTAACAAAGATACAGTGTGGGCCATACCAATAGCTAAGGGAGTACAGCAGTGCGCCCTCTGAGGACACGAACTGAATCCCTACTGGACTTTACCTAGTTCCAGGGCTAAGAATGAGTCAGAGCAATGCGACTTAGTGAAGAAATAAGCTGGAGCCAAATGGACTCCACATACTGGTGACTGACTGTGTATTTATTATTAATTGATTGTTATTTAGACTAGATGAACTCTGATTCGTTTTTCTAGATGCTTCTTAACTTTTTGTAGATGTCTACAGTAAATCATTTATACTATCCTTAAGAGCAAGGTATTTCTCACTTAAAGATATTTTTTCCTTTGACAGTTTCTTCCAAATGTGCTCATTTTCTAAAAATTAGCGTTGTCAGGTGTGATTATAAGCACATAAAGGTATAAGGCTTTACCAAATAAAATGCTGGATTCTTATTCTTGCTCCTGTATTGTTGCGAAATGTTAAATCACACACTGTGTGGGGGCGGTGTGTGCACGCAGCAGGGAAACCATCACTGACTGCCGAGCTTCCTCTCTCCTTAGGCCTAATGATGAAAAAACCTAGGTCCTAAACTCCAAGTATCAAAGGAACCATTGCAATCACAGACAAATATTCAAGGTAAGAGTAAGATAAAAGGATAGATCTGTCACCGTTTTGAAGAAAACTGAAACTAGAATATTAGAGGCATACCAGAAACCTATATTAATTGCCCTCTGGCCCTCTGTTTGTATTTGTTACACTGCTTCGCTTGCTTCTTTGCCTGGGTCTCTGTTTATGAGAAACAGACACTCTGTGTTTCTCTGAGATAGTGAAAGGTAAAGAAATTTGTTCTTAGAAAATGTTTCTGTGTGTGAAAGTCCATGTATTTCTATATCTGAAAGTCATCTATGAAGAACCAGTCACTCTACCTTTAACTTTGCCTGTAACCAAAGAAATTTTTAATATTTAGGATTTATAGCTAACTTAATTTAAGAGATAGAAGGGAACTTTCTGTAGAGAAAGAGCAGATGATGGACTCAGTACCGAGCACACTGATTTTACTTGTAACAACCAGGCCTTTGGGTCACTTTTATAAAACTGATAACTATAAATTCAGAGGTAAAATGAACAGAGTGATAAAGAGAGTAACATAAACCGAAGATTAAAGTGACTACCTGCGAGACTAGTTAAAATAGATGAGTTTCTTTGCAGCAGTCATTGATAAGGCGTTCTAAAGAACAAGTAGACCAGTGTGGAACAGCATAAGGCCAGATAAAGCAGTCTGCTGGAGGTGATTCTTAGGACAGGTTTTATTACGGTTTGGCTTTGGTCTCAAAAGCACAAACTCTCTGTTTATACCCGTGTGTGTTGTAACTGACTAAACCAGTAAATCAGCTTCCGCAGAAGTTCACTTTGGTTTCTTCATTTGTGAAGTAGAAAAATGAAAAGACAGTTCTCTTTGTCTATGAAACAAATAGAACTTATTTAAAAAAAAAATAAAACTATACCCTCACTGAAGGTAAAGTGCTGTGGGAGGTCTACAACTATTATCAAGTAGAAATTAATTATGAGCTTACAAATAAAACTATCTCATAGGAATCATCTTTTTCATTCAGTCATTTAAAATTTCTTGTTAAAAAAATTAAACAATCTTATTTCATTCATTCCTTTTCCCTCATAACTGAAGCATAAAACACCCCCTTGGGTTATACCATGGTAGTGAGCACATAACTCCCATGGCGTGCAGAATGGGTCTTGGGCACATACCTGTGACTTGGGCAGCTGATGCGCTGAAACTCCCACGCACCCTGGAAGCCTTGTCTCTCAGTCCTCTCTCCCTACCCTGCTGTCCTCAACACGTTTCCTGGGTATTTCATTCATCTCAGCTAGGAAGACAGATGTTCGAGCACAGTGACAAATAAAATGCTCGTTATGGGGCCTTTGAGCCAGTGTGCAAAATCTCTGAAGAAGCATGCTGGAGCTTGAGCCCCTCATCATGTCTGGATGAGGCTGTGTATCCATTAGAAATGGCTTTCAGAGAAGGGTGCTGGCAATGCTCAAGGAAGGGCTGGCCACAGTCATGTCATTCCTAGGTTTTCTAAGGCTAGTCTCTCCTTCTTTAAAGTGCATGTATCACTGAAGAGCATCCTTTACCGTATCAATATTTAAAGATGCAGACAAGTTAGGCATGAAGGAATATTTAAAAACTAAACATAAACAATGGACATGCCATGTTTGATCATGATGCAAACACAGGTGGCCACGGGGATTAAGCAGGTAGTATAGGTGAGTAAAACAATATGTTCTAGTTGTAAGAAAAACAGCAGAGCAAAGGCAACTCAAAAGAATACATAGTGTTTGACCTCAGCGTGAGAGAGACAGTGGGGAGTGGTGGGAACTGCGGCCATCCTCACACGGCAAGTGTGGCTGCCACAGACGGTGGCCGCGATCCTGCTCTCCAAAGACAGAGACCTACATTTTGTTTGAAATCTCTCCATCCTTAAATAGTATAACCAATTCAAGGAAAGGTTAAGTTGCCATGACAGCCAAACCAAAACATATTTCTCTTACAGCACCTTCAACTTTTGCTTTAGATCTTTTGAAACGCTTTGTATTTTAGATACTGGTTTCTGAAAAATATCAGAAGTAAACTGTGACTGCTCCATCTTAAACTAATTATATAATTAGAAAAATAGTTTTTGCATTTAAAATAACCTCTAGATTTCAAATGGTTCCTGATAAAGGCTATTAGTAAAATTTTGGTGACTCCAACAAACCCCAGGGGATCCAAGTTGCCACGTGCTAGCACCAGTGCTGGCTTATCTTGAAGTCCTTCCTCCACTACTCGATGTCTATTGTTTCCTGTTTCCTCTATGCCCACTGGGGAGTGTGATTTATATAATAAATATCTCTTGAGGTGAAGTGGCTTCTTCATGAGCTCCAGAGTGTAGAAGACTGGCTCAAATCAATACCTAGTAGCCCCGAAAGGCTAGTTCAAATGTGGCCCCCTGAAGGATGACAACTCTGATACCTGTGGTGATATGAAAATGTCTGTGTTACTTACTCATATGGGTGCCTATTCCACTGTCTTTTCATTCCTGCTTCATTACCTAATAAAGGACTATAAAGTACCCCCAGAAAAATGATCAATTCTAAGGAACAGTGGTAAAATTACTATTTCCAAATTATTACATCATTATTAATTATACTAAAGGATATGACTAAGAAGAAGTAGAAAGTTCATACCAGTTCAGAGAAAGTCTTGGTACAATTGTAGCTTAAAAAGCCCACAAGCTGAAATGGAAATATATGATAATCGCAGACCAATACTCTCAGAAGCACTCCTGTGAGTACCTACCGTGCTCTTCACTGTGCCATACCTTTCTCATTTTGCTATGAAAAGATGCTATTCGCATTTTAATTTCCCACATTAGGGAAACTGAGACTTATGTGTAAGTAATCACTAGATGTTACACAACTAGTGAAACAGAATTTAAGTCCAGACGCTGAAAATTCTAAGGAAATAAAGGGACTTTAGGAGCCATTAATCCGATACCCCTATTTTACATTTGAAGAAATGGAAATTCACCAAATCTAATCTTTGACCAATTCAAGGTCATTTCCCTGCGCTTTGAGTTAGTACCAAACATGGGTCTCTTTTGCCAGCTTTAGCAACCATTATTTACCATTTTATTACCTATGATCCCTGTGATTGTGGGGCCCTGTAGCCATGCCCTTGCCATCTGGAAAACATGCCCTTGCCATCTGGAAAACAGGTACATTATTAAGAAGTCCTTGCAATTAAGCAACCAACCATATATGGAATTTTGAGAGATATGCAAAACAATGTTTTAATTCTCTCTCAGTCTGCACGGAGCTCACCTTGGCAGGCTTTAGAGAGAAGAAGACTCTCTGATCTCATTCCCATCCTCCCCCCTCCCCCCACCTCTGCTCGGTTCCCTATATGGTGCCTTTTCACTCCTATGCCTATCTCAGAAGATCCGACTCCTTTTTCTCACAGCTGCCGTCCCAGGTTTCCATTAAGGCTGGGTTTTCATGCAATGGGACTGACAGGAGTTGGGGCTATTGCAGAATTCATAGATAGATGGTATTTAGGAGCACTAATCTGTTAAGTGTGGGTGGGCTGGGAGGTGGAAGCTAGTAGACTTATTAAAGCTTCACATATAAAAGCAGCATTTTATTAATAAACAGAGGGGGATTTTTTGCCTGTTGTGATGGGGACTGATGGGTGTTACGAGGGAAGAGATACTAAAACCCTCCCTCACCTGCTTTGATGCTGTTGTCAGAGATGGGGATTCACCACTAAGGTCCCACCTACAGAAGGGGGAAATGAAGAAATGGCCCTTCAGGCCTTACCTCAAGGTGAAACAGCTACTAGAAAAACTAATCTTTCTCTTGTTAATATTGTCAATCACTTTTATGAAGTATCTGGTATATCATGCTAAAAAATATCTATTTTTTTCCTCTAGCAAAAGCCCCTTGTATTATCTTATCTTGACATGTTATGTGGCCCCAGGAGAATAGTGAAAAAGTGTCTTGCCCCAGGAAGAAAAGAATGGAGAGAAAAACACATCCCATCACCATAGAAACAATACACGCAAAACGCACTGATATTACCATCCCACACAATGTGGGAAACACACCATAGGCCCATTGCTCTCTGAAAAGTTTTTCTCTAGTGATAAAAGTACATCTTCAAATAAATTGCCAAACTGCTGTTTGCTTAGGGCAGGAGGTGGAGAGGAGGGACTCAAAAAGATTGCCTCTTCAAAATGCTTTTATTGTCTTCAGAGGTAGAAGAGGTAGGGTGATACCTAGCTCTGTTTAGCAAACTGAGCTCTTCTGAAGATCTTAACAAATTTATACCCCTATCTCTCACCTTTTCCTCTTTTCTTGATTTCATAGGCAGCTTTTCTAACGGACTGCACTACTACAAATAGACTCTGTCACTCTAGAAATAGGGTTGTCCTTTATAGGCAGATTGATGGACTTGGAAGCAAGTCCATCAATGTTTTAGAACATGGCTGGGGCGAATGCTATCCTCCATAAATCCAATATTGACAATGTCCCACACAATCCAGATGATTCTGTTTGTCAAATTGCCTTTATCAAGACATAGACTGCAAAGCACAGGACGCAGAAAATCATTGACAAGTTCTGGGAAATAAGTTATTGAGTCCATCATTTATAGAGGGAAATGTTAATGAACAATGTAGTATTATAAATGGTCATAAGGAGAATCTATTAATTGTATCTCTCAACCTCCAAAAATAAAAGCCAAGATTGCTCTACCCAGCAAAGATATCATTTAGAATCAAAGGGCAGATAAAGATCTTCCAAGACAAGAAAAAACTAAAGGAGTTCATCATGACCAAACCATTATTATATGAAATGTTAAAGGGACTTATTTAAGAAAAAGAAGAAGATCAAAACTATGAACAATAAAATGGCAATAAATATATATCTATCAACAATTGAATCTAAAAACAAACTAAGCCAACAAGAACAGAGATGTTACAGTCATAGATATGGAGAGCATTTTGATGGCTGCCAAATGGGAGGGGAGTGTGGGGGAATTAAGAAGTACAAAGAGGAAGTTATAGAATGTAACATGGGGATGTAAAGTACAGTACAGGGAACAGAGTAGCCAAAGAACTTACACATATGGCCCGTGGACAGGAACGATGGTCAGGGATTGTACGAGGGAGTGAAGGATGCTGAGTGGAGGGGGGCAAAGAGGGAAAAATTGGGACAACTATAATAGCATAATCAATAAAATATAATTTTTAAAGTAATGGGTTAGCTATCAAAAAAGCACCAAAACCAAGAAACACCCAACCAACAACTATCCTTATATGTCCTTAATTCCAATAAGGTCACTAAATATCCATTTCCTTTCTCCACATGTTGCTTCTCTCTCAGTTATTGGATGTTAAGCCTGTTCACTAGCAGCCTTCAGAAATACAAAATTCCATCAATTATAAAACACACAGCTATTTTCTATATCACTAAGACAGAAAACACACTGCTGATTATAATTGAAAGATGCATTCTGATGTCAGCGATATTACTATAATATTTGAAATTTCCCCTCTTAAAATTAAAGAAAAAATACATCTGGATTTTCACAGAATATTATTGTTGGATATAAACATCTAAAGAAATGTGACAGAGTTCAGTAGTTGACATGTTATTGCTAACATATCAAAGTGCCTTCATATTATAGAGTTCAGGAAGAGATGCTTAAAAAAGTAATGAAGGCAAGCCCAAGACATCCAATCTACATGGATTTTGCTAAATGTTTGAAAAACAGATTCAGTTTGTTGGGAGAACTATCCAGGCATAAGCAAACACATTATAAACTAGCACCTAAGAAAATAATTATTGAACTACCCACATCATAGAACACAGAAAATCTCCCAAATCCCCAATTTATCATTGTCCATTTTAAGTATGCTCAGTTTGAACTTTTAAAAAAATACTGTTTGTGTTGGGTAGCTATCATCTTTCAAAAGCTCGTACTCACCTTGCACCATTCCTGTTCCCATGAGTAGACTAAGCTAAAATGTTTTTAAACAACATTCCCCTTGAACTTCTGTAGTGATGCCCTGACTAATGCCAGAGGCAATGAAATCCTACAAAGGTGAGCCTATAGCTGAATCAATTCAAAGGAGAAAAGCCTAAAAATGGACTTCTCCCTCTCCTGACACTAAGAGGGATGCTTTATCGGGAACCTAAACCTTTTTTTCTTAGAAGAAACATATGAATCCTTAACATACCTTTAAACCAGGAGCAGAAAACCCCTGCTCATGCATCTACCACAAAAACAAACTTTGCTCCCAGATCTATTGATGGAAACAACACCGTCACCACAGCCTTAGGCTTCACGCGGACACAAACACTGTACAGCCCCTCCAGTGAGTTCCGGACAACGCGTACCCATCCCCCTACTAGACACCACCCCCAAAATATCTAGTAAGTGTTACTGTCTTACTACGACCACTTCACAGTATCCTAACCTGCTCCTGAATTCCCACCACTTACTGTGACATATGGCACTGTCCTCCATCTGGCTGTTCAAACAAGGAACCCAGAAGTCTGTCTTGATTTCTCATTTAATTTCATTTCCTACCTCCACTCCAGCAGCAGTACAGAATATAAACAAATCCTTAAGCTCAATTTCCCCCATTATTATTAATACCAGAGAAGAGTCTACCATCACCTCTTGCCTAAATTCCCTAATCTACTTTTCACAGAGCAGCCAAAGTTATATTTTTAAATGCGAATCACATTCTGTTAGTACTCTGCTCTAATTTTTCCAGCTGTTGCCCAGTACACCCCAACTACTAGTTACTTTACTCTCTGTGCTTCAGTTTTCTCCTTTGTAAAATGAGACTAGTGATAATAATACTAGCTTGATCGCTATAAAGATAAAACGACTAAATATATGTAAAGCTGTTTAACCAATGCTTGACATGTGAGAACCGTCATGAATGCAGAGTGGTGGTTCTTTACAACTCAGATGTGAACTCCTGACCAAGCCCGACCCATGTACCTCCTCTCCCACCTCATCCTTTACCACTGTCCTTTTTCTCCATGGATCTGGTCTCCTTTGCCTTACGCAAGCATGACAAAGGCTCATTTACTTCTAATGGCCTTTGACCTCTGTCCTTTTAAGACTCATCCCCCAACCCTCTCTGAACTTGTTCTTTTTCATCACCCAAGTCTCAGACCCTGCGCCACTTCTTAATGAGACTTCCCCTGACCTCCCAAGGTAAGTCAGCACTCCTCCCAGGGGCTCTGCATCACATCACCCTGTTTTATCCCCTTCATAGTACTTGTTAATCTCTAAATTTCTTGTTTTCGTATTTGTAAACTCCTTTATCATCTCTGTCTTCCTTTAACTCTGTGGCATCATATTGTTTTGACTTGGTATCTAATTTTGGAAAGATATTTAACCTCTTTGGGTAACAGTTTCCTCATATAAAACTAGGTAAATTAATACCTTCATCTTAGAATTACAACAGTTAGAGTAGTACATTGATGTCTAGCACCTAATAGTGCTTGGGAAATAAATGGTCATCACACGTCTGATTCTTCTTTAAAAGAAAAATAAAGGTGTTGTATAAAGCAAATAGAAGAGAATTCATTAGAAATGGATATTGATGGTGCATTGGCCTGGTAGCCAGAGAAAGATGCTCTGACAGCACCTTTCGCATGGTGGAGAAGGACCAGTACATTATGGATTGTGACTCTCATCCAGTAAAAGACATAAAACTTTGGTCTCAGAAAAAAAATGATCAGGCTTCCTTGACTTCCTGCTTCCTTGTAGCCAGGCCCAGCTGGATCGGGTGGCTAGAGAAATAGTAAGTCCTCTGGTTAATGTTAGTGACCGTGGTACAGACTCCCAAGATGAGCTCCCAAGGTCTCTCAATGATGGGCCTGACAATGTCCCATAACAGCTGCTTTTACTTAGTAAGTAAGTCTTTCCTCCCACCCTTGGACTAACGTAAACATGTAACCTGGCACAGAAGTGGGGCTCCCCCTTTTGGAGAGCTTCGTGTAGCACATTCAACCTGCTGGCAGAGCAACTTTCTTTTTTCTACTACCCGGACTTGAGGTATCTCATTTCTTCTACTAATACTCTGTCTCTAAATTGTCAATAAATCTTATCATAACTAACACAGCAAGTCATTAGTGTGGGACATCATGAACTTACATGAAGCCCAAAAAACATTTACCACTTTTTCTACATAGAGTTTTGACACAGTAGCAAAATCATGAATCCATTTATGCCTGAGATACAGCCAACATCACAGAAAACAAATGACAATATAGAGAGGTTGCTCGTTCTAGTATCAGCTTGTTTTTTTATTGTGTATGTGTGTGCATCTCGTTTTAATTATAGAAGACATAATTAATAAATTTGCATCCTGGTTACCCTCCATCTGTCCACGGTATAATTTTACCTTTTGACTTATATCTAAATGACAGAGCAACTTTAGTGAGGAGCAGCTCTGGATTGAGAGGTAAACACATTCATCTTCCCATTAGTTCTGATGAAATCTATCCACAGACAGGTTATATGCCAGGACACTGATATATGCCATGAGGATGCATTGCTATGAACTCCAACTCAGCAAAGTCTTCCAGATGGAAAATAAATTAGAAAGTTTCCTCCAGAGAAAATGAGCTAGCAGGAAAGATTTGAGTCTTGTGGTTTAGGAGCTTTGCCTAGAGTTAGTTCCTCTTGGGGAAATTCAGTGAATATGTTCCTAGCAATTCTAAGAAGTCTTGAGATCTTTCAAGTCAAACATTATGGTCTTATGTAAATGCAAGTAAACTTTCTTTGGGAATATATCCCAGGGAAGTAAATTTGCAAATAAATTTTAAGAATGCACTGCAACTTGATTCTTAAAAGAATAAAATATGCATATTTACTCTTGTTTGACTTTAGATGAAATTTAACTGGGAATATAGAAGCTGTGTAAAATAAAGTGCAAGAAAAAAATGGAAATTACCTCCAACTTTTAGAAATACATAAAAGTAGCTATGTCATAGAGGGTGACCTCAGAAACATAGAAAAGTATGTATTAGAATAAGATCTGTGTTTTTCAAGCAGGATCTAGAGACATGACCCAGATCAATAGCTACCCCTGAACAAGGTGCTCTCAAGACTACCATTTTAAATGAATGATTCCTAAAGTAGTCAATGCTAACAACTGCTAAATCCAGGCCGTGGCAGCCTGTCCTTAGTTAGCGGAAGCACGCCATTGTACCCAGCTTCATGTTAGACTGATAGCAAATACTACCACCTCATTCATCCTCTCATGGGCTATCTGACTCACACAGACTCACACTGAGAGCCCGTGAACCAATTATCTGTATTTCTACTTGTCAAGGTAATGAAATACATTTATTCTCAGAAATAACCTATCAATGGCTCTGCATTAATGACATTTTTCACATTGACTGCAGCATAAATTAAGTGCATAATTAACAAAGCATAAACAGATTAAAATGGCAAAAAATACAATTAAAATATAATAGAGGAAAAAGATAGTGTAGACATTCTTTATTTCTATTGCTAAATATAACTTAATATCTTGCACATTCCATATAAAACAAAATAAAGATTCTTTTTTAAGATTTTATTTATTTATTTTTAGGGAGAGGGGAAGGGAGGGGGAAAAGAGAGGGAGAGAAACATCAATCCGTGGTTGCCTCTCACATACTGCCATCTGAGAACCCAGACCACAACCCAGCCACATTCCCTAACTGGGAATTGAACCAGAGACCCCTTGGTTCTCAGGCCAGCACTCAATCCACTGAGCCACACAGGCAGGGTAAAATAAAGATTCTTTTTTTTTAAGATTTTATTTATTTATTTATTTATTTATTTATTTATTTATTTATTTTAGAGAGAAGGGAAGGGAAGTTAAAAAAGAGGGAACAAAACATCAATTTGTGGTTGTCCCTCATGCACCCCTCCTGGAGACCTGGCCCACCACCCAGGCATGTGCCCTGACTGGGAATCAAACCAGTGACCCTTTGGGTCAGTCACAGGACCATGCTCACTCCACTGAGCTACACCAGCCAGGGCAAAAAATAAAGTCTCTTAAATATGGAGACAAGGCAATAGATAGTCTAGGGAATTCATACCCCCAGGAGTCAACACAGTGGTGAGTTCCTTGATTTGTTTTGTTTTGGCCTCACATATCCCAGACATGGAGTTAAAGAAGCCATTAAACCAGAAATGCCAACAAGTACAAACAACAGCCTGCCCTCTGTAGCCAAATAGTAAGGTAAAGGATAGCTTAGCAAGATAGAATCTTTTAGACAGTAACCACTGTTCCCCAGCCAAACACCCCAGGAAAAAAAAACTGTGCCCCCCCCACTTCCAGCCCAGGCTGAGAAGAGAGCCTACACTTCCACCACAGGCAGACTCTAATGAAGCACTACAGTCCCCTGCTGGGGTGGTGTTAGAGAAGACTGAGGAAAGAGTGGGGACTTCCATCACCAGTGGGAGGTGCCCAGCTCCTCCCCAAGCATGGGAATGTGGCTCAGCCCCCACTCAGAAAAGCCAGTGGGGAGCGAGGTTGGGGGCAGGACCCATGTCCATGGATAGGTTCTCCAGTGGGAAATCAGGCCTGCATTGTACCTAAACTGCTATGAGACTTGCTCTTGCTAAAACTCCCTCACCCTGAGGCAATCAAATGTTTACTGAGTATCTTTATCTTCCTAAAATCTGGGCTAGGCCTTCCAGGTATGGGACAGAGCCATTTTGACCACTTCTCCCTTTACATTGCAAATATCCTCCTTTGATGTATTCAGTGACACTCTCTCCGCAAAAGATAACCACCCAAAACAAACCTTTGCATAGTAAAGGAGGACCTTCTTTGATGTAAGGGGCCTGGAAAAACAATAAAAGCTTGGACAAGGCAAGGGTCGGGGCACTCCTCTCCTCTCGAGAGAGTGGCCGCGCCATCCCTTTTCCTCCACAGGATTTCTGTAGTCTGTGTGTATTTGAATACTGCTACCACAATGGGTCCTGCGGGCCAGGATTCGCGTCAATCCATGGGGCTTCACAAAATAACTAATATTTATGTGGAAGTAGAGGAAAAAATAGGTGGGGTTAAGAAGTAGTCCCCCCAAAAATATGGCTAAAAATTTCTGAAATTTGGTAAGACAGATAAACCTACAGATTCAGTAAACTGAATGAACATCAAATAGGATAATGTAAAGAAACTCATACTGTGACATAGCATAATCGAACTTGGAAAATTAGACAAAGAAAAAAATCTTGAAAGCAAGAGAAAAAGGATACCTTATCTATAGGAGAAAACCAATTTCAATGACAACGAATTTCTCATTAGAGACCACGCAGGTCAGAAATTAGTGGCACAATATTTTTCAAGTGCTGAAAGAAAAAAAAAAAACTGTCAACCCAGACCTTTACCCAGCAAAAATATTCTTCAGGAATGAAGGGAAATCAAGACATCCTCAGATAAATATCCCTCCTCCTCCATGAGTGCCTATTTGTATGTGCAAGTCCTTATTGTCCTCAGCTCTTTTAAATTCCCATAGCACCAATGCACTGCACCAGGTAATTTAGAATGGAATGATACATCACTACATATGTTCACTATTATTTCATATATCTATTAGTTTTGGCTCAGCAGTCAAGACGATACTTCTAAATGTTCCTCTGCCGTTGGCACTTTCCCACACCCACATTAGCATAATAGGTGGGGAGTAAATTCTTATTCAGTAAATTCTTATTTATTTATTGAAAGATCATGGATAACTTTTAATAGTCTTTTCCAAAGTGCGATCTATGAAGCGGCATATTTTGAAAGTGATACAAAAATATGGATTATATTGATTTAAATGAGGAAGAATATTCAAGAAATGAATTGGTCATTTTCAAACTAAGGAATAAAAGTAAAATTGCTAGAAACTTAGAGTTATTTGCCACTGTCATTAAGTTACTCCTCACAGAATGCATGGATAAAAATAGCATCTTACTTTTTTGGCTGACAGTAAAACTGAGGTACAGGGGTACTGAGTGAATTATTTGCAGTTGAAGGGAAAGTCAGCTATGAAGCTGGTCCTCAATTTCATGCATGCACTTTTATTAATTTATTCATTTTTATTGACTGTATCCTATGGTGCTATAAAAAAAAATACCAAGAAATTGAAGAAAAGGTGCCACCTTCAAAGAACTCATAAGTTAGTGGGAGAGACAAAAATGTATAAATGAGAAGATAAAATAATATAATACTATCTTGACGTGCTTTACTCTTAGACCACAATCTTCTACACTTATAGATCACTCACTTTCTTATTTTTAGTGTATTTAATATTGTTTATTGTTGAGAACTTCTGCCTCTTTGTATATTTTCTCCCAGTTTATCAGTCATCTCCTTTCATTTCTTATGTGTACCCCACACTGAAACAACTTCAGCCACTCACTATTGCCCTCAATTCTCTTGCTCTCCTTTTTTCTTATTCTTCATTTATTCAATCAATCAACAAATATATATTAAAACCTACTTGTATAGGCACTGTCCTAGGCACTGGGGGTAGAGCAGTGATTCAAATCAACTGCCCTAGAGCTTATGTGGCTGAGAATCAAGCCATCCCCTTAGCTTCTTTCCTACACTCTGACTTAACACCATTAAGGGAAAAAAAATTACACAATAGCATGTATTGATGCAATTACAAATGATAATCTATGCATCTAGTCTTTAAATTTAACTAATGAGCTATCTGTGACTCCCCTCTGTCCCTAATTTCAAATGTTTCCTGTTGCCCTCAAACCAGGTACTGCCTAATCTCCCACTACTGGCCAATGGCCTTGCCTTTTTCTTCACTAAGAAAAGCAACTTCACCTCTTGAGAAGTTCCTCAGCTGCTTCTTCCTCCCCCCTGCAGGCGTTGTCTTTACTGCAGTCTGTTCGTTCCCTTGCGTGGTGAATTCCTCCACTGTGTTTCAGATCTTACCCACTCAAGTTTCCCTAAAGATGTTGCCCTATTAACTAATCAACATGTCTTTCTTATGCATTCAACCTCCATACGTCTTTTTCCTGTGCCTGTAAACATACTTGTCTCTTCTATCTAGAAAGATAAAAATAAAGCCTCTCTGCTCTTATTTCTTCCTGTAATCATTATTCTATGTCCACCCTTCCCTTAAAAACAGGAAATTGAGTGAACCCTCAATGAAGAGAAAATTTATTGTTTTTTAATCCTCACCTGAGGATATATGATATATTCGTTGATTTGAGAAGGGGTGTGGGGGTGGAGAGAGAGAGAGAGAGAAACATCCATCAGTTGCCTATGCACGTCGCTAGGTGTGTGCCCTGACCAGGAATTAAAGGCGCAGCCTTTTGGTGGATGGGATGATGCTCCAACCAGTTGAGCCAACTGGCCAGGGTGATAAAGAGAAACTTGAAAATGCACAGTATTCTGGGAGATCTTGTGTGTGATTGTGAGGTCGGAAAAGTTTTTTGTAAAGACTCACTCTACATTGGTATACTGTTTCCAGATCTTGGTGTGCTGACAAGCTGTCTGCAATCATTAAGGACGGGAGCAGCATTTCATAACCATTTGCTAAAGCTTGGACACCACCAAAAGACGTAATGTGGTGAGCCTGACAAAAGTCACATGGAAGCATGGAAGTTGGGGGAAAAAGACTTTTGACACCAGTTTGGAGCTTAGAAGAGGCCTCTGGGCTGAGATGATTTGTGTCTCTAGTTAGCAAACAGGACTGACCTGGCTAGCCTTTCTTCACCCACTCCTTTCTCAACGTGCCCTCTTCTCAGAGAAAACATGATTCTCCCTGAGGGGCACCTTGCTTTGTGTTCCCAGAAAACACTGCTTGTCTCTGAACACCTGAGCATCACAACTCTCCAGCATTTCAAGGCAGACACAACCTAGAGGGTGGAATTGCCTACTGGAGAAACAATAGAAGCCCCTCCGCAATAAAATTAAATTAAATTAAAATTAAATAAATCACTACTTGATTGTGACAATACCTACAAGATTCAGAAAGGCAATGGATGTAAAAAGTTCTGAACTTTTTTCCACCGACTGCAATATCATTTCCTTTATTTCTCCAGGTTCCCATTCTGAATTCAAAGTAATTTATCTGAAGTTCAGACACTGTCGCTATGATTTAGTTTCAGTTTTATGGCAACTGCAAGTCTCTAATAAGTATGCTCCTTTCATTGATTTTGTTCTCCTTCAGCTGCTGCTGTAAATGTAATTGAAATTTTGGGGTTTTTTTCTCCTGACCTTTTTTTTAACTGACAAGAGAGCAGTGTCCTATGAGTTTCATATACTCCATTAATAAGAAACAGTTTCTTCTGGAAACAGACTTTTCTATCATTTCCCTTTATAATAGTATGTTAAAAAAGCCCAAATATTCCTACCCCATTACACTTAGAGTATCAGTTAATTTCAGGAGTTAGTGTGGAAGGATTCTTTCAAATTGGAGGGGAGGGTTGTAACATGAAGTAGATGTAGTACAAAAGCTGACTTTTAGGCAATAGTTTTCACTTTTTTAAAGTCACTGTTTGCTGTTGAGATTTTTCTCTGTTAACGGACTAGTACGTTCATAGAAGGCTGGCCTGCTTCCTATCCAGGAGCTCGCTGGAGATGTTGGAAGTGAAAGGAGCCAAATACAGTGCCATGCTCAGGCAAACACAAGTACTTCCTGGGGAGGAAAGGGGTTAATCTTGACATAGGGAGACTGGAAGGCTAGTCTGTCATAACTCAAAGCCCAAGTATCCTCTGTCTCTCATGCATAATTCTTGGAAACACAGACTGAACGTGAGAGATTGAAGGGCCAGCTACATTTCACTCATGTCCTTCTTTCCTTTCTCCCTGTATTTTCTCATATGTATTTGAAATGTATACACCATTTTCTCATATGTATTTGGTTGTTTTTTGGATGACCCTATTCTATTCTACTTATCTATTCAAGTTTATTCATTTACTTTTAAAATATTTTTAGAATGGTAAATTAGATCTTTTTTCATTTCTGTTATTCAAAAGTATTTTAGGTTTGATTATACTTTATTCCTCCAAACAAATTTTGTAAAAATGTTGTAAAATGCCATAAAACCTCCCTGTAGTATTTGCAAATAAAAACCATGAATTCATTTCTACAAATATCAATCTTCCACTTATGTAGGCATTTATTTATATCATATAATACACTTTTAATAATGTAGTTCATCAAATCTAGCACACCATCAATATTTAGATGCCATTATTTTATATGCAATTAAGAAAGAGGAAGCACTGCTAATTATAATAAGACACTATGAATTATTACACATATTTTAATTTCAGAGATGATATAATTTGAAAATAAGTGCATCATAAAAACCCTTGTCTTCACAGTGTTCTAATTTTAAAGACTATTTTTGGTGCTTAAATGATCCATCAGTTAGTTTGTGACATGTTTAGTGGCTTGTTTTGTCTAGATTGGACTGTTAGTGGCCATTGGATTGAAGAACCATAGATATGGGAGCATGCGCAAATTCTCATCACACAGCTCAGTGGATTGTCACAAAGGGAACACACCCACTTAACAAGCACCCAAAACAAGGATCAGGATATTTATCAGCACCCCAGAAACTCCTCTGTGCTTCCTCCTTGTTGCTATTCCCCTCCTAGGGAAAATTTCTTTGCTGACTTTGAACAGCAAAGATTCGTTTTGCTAGTTTTTTACCTTAATATTAATGGAACTGAAGAGCATGAATAGTTATATACTGTGGACTCTTTGGTGCCTGGCTTTGTTTTCTTAACATTCCGTTTGTGAGAGTCACCCATGCTGTCGCAGATATAGAGCCTTATCCTCAATGCTAGGTGGTATTCCACTGTATAAAAATAACATATTTATTCATTCCACTATTACTGGGCATTTGGGTAATTTTTAGTTTCACATATTTCATTTTTATAGTAGGCACTAGCTTTCCTTGAAAATGATTCTAGAAATAAATGATCACCTCACAATGTATTTAGGAAATAAAACACATAAAAATATTTTAACACAGATAAACTAATTTGATTCTGAAGTTCTTTGCTAATATATAACAATGGTGATATTTTTGAGATATATTTATTTTCCAAGTTCAAGAAAAGAATACAAGTAAAGCCATGGATTAGTCTGGGGTTTAGAGCCATGAATCAAAAGAGGCTTTGGTTCTAAAATATTGCATGAAAAAAGAGCGATTTCTCGCTTTAGGAACCAAGTATTGCCATCTTTGCCTGTTTTTTCTTTGTTGAGTTTCTCTCATTTATTTTTCCCCATCTTCTCCTTTACTTTTCCAATAATACTGTCATCTAGAAAGTGACCTCAAACTCTTTAATCTAGTGATGAAATGTCCCCCAAGATTTAAAAGTCTAAATCTTTAAAAATATAGTTTGATAGATTAAGAAATGCAGTGATCACATTTTAACAGTAACAGTTGATTTATCATTTCTTAAATATTAACCCACATGATAAAACTGAAGTAGGAGATCAGTGTGAATGATGCCTCACTAAATTCTCCCATCTCCAGCGATACCTGTGGGTCTATGTTCATTTCTAAAAAAATTAGTTTTCTGATTAGGAAACTATAAGATAGTATTTCTAAATAAATAGGAAAATGCAAGACAAGGTGAATTCTTCTAAAGCCATCCTCAAACATGGACTCTGTCCAATGCACTTTGCTGCATCCTCAGGGAAGAGAAGGCCGCGGGCACCAGCCTTCAAGCTTTCCATCACTGATGCTGGGAAAGGGCATGGAGGCCCGTGGAGCTATGGAGACAGCACAGGCTTCCAAGTCAGCAGGCACCAGCACGGACAAGCTGTCCAGCTTCTCTGAGTTTCAGCCTTCTCATCCAGTAAATGGGTGTAGTTACATTGACCTCATAGGATTATGGTAAATAGGAAACAAAATGATACAAGTAGAGTACTCAGAGCAATGCACAGTTTTCATTGCCTTTAGCCAATGACAGATAAAGTTCCGTCTCCCATTAGACCCGTAGGTTTTAAACACTTTCTATCAGCATCAACCCTTTCATTAAATGAAATCTTACACAGAACTATAAACAACTGAACTACTTAAAGGCAAAGAACAGTTTGAAATTTGTGTCTAATGGTTCTCCTATAGGTCACAGGGGGAAAAATGGCCAAGTTGTGTGCCACTGGGCAAGATGCTATTCATCCATGTCGGAAAGACTGTGAGTCTTCTTTTCAACACAATTCTTTTGAGAAAGAAATCGCAAGGCTCATTTGTTGGCAGGATTCTGGTATCTGCTAACCATTACAGGCAAGAGTTGCATCTTAACATTGCATCCAAATTACTCACAGTATTGAAAAGAAGCCCCTTTCTTCTTCCCTTGAAGGGAAACAGAAAACAGCTATTTACTGGCACGTGTGTGTTATTTAGTGCAGGGTTGTCATGCCTCCCTATCACCTTTAAAATCTTCTCCTGAGATTCAATAGAGTTCCTTTAGAATGACTTTAAAGACCTATTTATCCAATCCTTCATCATTTTAATCACTGTTCTTTGAGACATTTCAACTTTCCCTACCTTACTTCATATTCTTTAAATTACAAAGAAATTCCCCTCTCCAAAGAGAGAAACTCTGCCCTAGAAAACAAAGGCAGCCAAACATCTATAACCCAAACTGAATTTGGTGTGGCGGGGAGAGGGGATGACACCTGTGAGACAGAGAGAGAGATGATTTAAAGTCTGTCCCTAGACACAAACACTTAATTTGTTAGCCTAGGCAGCCCATTTGTACTGTCTCACCAATAAAGTTATAAAAATTGATGCTGAAATTAATCTATTTCCTCTCAGCTCTGAACCTGTCCCTTCCTAATCCTGTATACATGCTACTTTGATTCAAAGCTCCTGCTATTCACATTGTCGGTATCCTAGAAAACACACTGCTTAGAGCAAATATGTTACAAACAGTTTTTCAGGGTCAAACCGAGCCAGTCACTAAAGATGAGATTAATGAAAGGCGGAAAAAAGAGTGCCTATATTGAGTAACAACTCCTGTGCATCAGGCCCTAGTTTAAACCTGTTATCTCACTCCATCACACACACACAGGCCAAGAGCTCCATTTAAAAAATAAACAAACTGGCTCAGTGAAATTTTAGCAGTAGCCCCTAGCTCGCACAGCCACTCAGCGGTTTATCTAGGAAACAGGGTACAAGTGGTGTATCTGTGGGACTCCCCCAATGCTCACCCGGACAACCAGTCCTGAAAGCCGCAACGCTCCAAAGGCATGGAAAAAAGGAAAGCATGTTTTCAGAACAGAAGGCCTTGCATCGAGCTGAGGATTTCCATCAGCAGGCAAATATGAACTTTCAGTCGTTCCCTGGCCTCGTGCCCTATCAGCCATGTGCTATCGGCAGACAGCCTAGGGAAATCTCAGTCCCCACAGCACTTTCAAAGGAGCTGAGGCTGCACAAATGGGTCCACTTGGCCCCCCACCCTGGGCCTGATGAATATGTCCTAGAGACTAGACAGTAGCTGCCATTCCCTGAATGCGGCTTCCATCTTGGTAATCTCATGTAATCAGACTTTATATCTCTAATATTAATAAAATGCCAAGTATCACAAAGGGGATGAAGTGAAGTAATGCTCTTTTTAATTCAAAAGCCTTGCTATACATCTGTGCTTTACAATTATGTGTCTAAAACAAATGGACTCATCAGTTAATTTCCTGAATTAAAATAGTACTAAATTAAATTAGGATCTCAATCATTAAGGAATAATGACATCATCATTATGGATTAACCATTGTATTTTACTCCAAACTGGTCTTTCCCTTAGGAAATAGCAGTAGATAAAACTATGACTAAGATATAGCTAACAGCAATTAATGAATAAGGTCAGAGACCAAATCACTTTTAGCCCCATTAATAACATTTTCTGGTTACTAGTTTGATTTTGACCTTGTTAATATAGATGTCAGAGGGCATGGCAGTACACCAAGTCTATTTAAGACAGCTCTTCATGCCCAAGTGGTCCTACACTGTGAAACAGATGAAAAGCAATAAATTGTATATTCTGACAACTCCTGCTGATGCTTTTCACAGAGAAAGCTTATAGTTCCCTTTTGCATTTTTAAAAATATATACTTTTAGAAAGAAGGGAAGGGAGGGAGAAAGAGAGGGAGGGAAACATCAATGTGAGGGAAAAACATCCATCTGCTGCATCTCATACGCACCCCAACTAGTCTGAACTCACAACTCAGTCATGTGCCCTGCCCGGGAATCAAACCGGTGACCTCTCACTTTGTGGGATAGCACCCAATCAACTCAGCCACACTAGTCAAGGCTATACTGGTCTTGTTTTAATCAAAGTTGCTACAGTCAATGTATTTGTGTTTCCTCAAAGTTCATATGTTGAAATCCTGACCCCCAATTAGATGGTAGGGGGTGGGGCCTTTAAAAGATACTTAGGTCATGAGGGTGGAGCCCCCGTGAATCAGATTTGTGCCCTTATAAGAGATGCCACAGAGCCCCTAACCCCTTCCACCCAGCAGAGGGCCTCCATCCAACCATGCTGGCACCCTGATCCAGCCTCCAGAGCCATGAGAAATAAATTTGTTATTTATAAACTACCCAGTCTATGGTATTTTGTTATAACAGAATACCATAGACTGAATGGACTAAGACAGAGTCATTGATCTAAACTCTCAGAGATTGAGCTGAAAGAGAAGGGACAGTATAAGGTTAAGTTTTCAGTAGTAGTACATGCTCACGAGTGGATAAAATAGCTTTTCACATAAGGGGACAATGCAGAGAATATCAGGAAGAAATGATGGCAGTGTTACAAAGAGGAAAAATAAAGCATTACCTCGCTGGGGAACTTTCTTGACCCAGAGTAAAGTGTTAATGAGGGTGTAGAACAGGGAAGGAGTCCAGGCAGCCCAGAGCCCTCACACACTCACCCAGGACTGCGGGGCAGTGCTACGGGAGAACTTTGGAAATTTAAGCACAGGATCATGGGAAAAAATGAGAACATAATTTTTTCTCAAATGAACTTGAACTGACCCTCAATAATTTCAAATAAAATTATCAATAGCTATCATTCATGTGTCTCTTTGCAACTGAACACATAAACACACTTACACACACACACTCACTATGAGTCTACATATTTCATTTTTTCCTACTGGATTGCTATTACTTTGGTCCATGCTAGGACTGGGCCACATGGGTTATGGGATTGATGTAGGTTGCTTCTGTGTTATGTTTGTGGCTATAGTCTAGTAGGATGGTAAAAGCCAAAACTGGATAACTTTACATAAACACATAGTTAAAATAAAAATTATGCAAATATAGAGAAAGACAAACTCTCCACTCTTTTTTTCCCCTTCAGAAAAAAAAAAGAAAAAGAATGATGTTTTGTTCCTTAAAAGCACTCCAGACTTTCTTTAGCTTTATAGTTTTGCTCTAATACCCCTTCAGGAATGGCTTCCTGTGCTGTTTCAGATGCGCATCATGCATCTTAATTTACAGATCTCTTCTTTGAGCGAGAACTTTCATTCATTCCCTCATGTGTTCATTTTATAGGAACTCATTGCATTGTGGGGGTTACATAAAGCAACAGATAGGGAAACCTAAAGAGTTTACTAAAGAGATATGTATTTAAAGAGATATTATATGAAATTGGTGGGTAGGGAGGAGTCAAATCTATTTTTCAAAGTAACCTACATAAAGTAGAAATCTTAAGGCCTTTTGGATATCTGAATCTTTTTAGGTGTTTTGATCACTTCCACTGAACATAAGGCAGCTGGAAGGATGATGCAAGGGCTCATTAGCAGATTGTCAAAGCAGAATTACTTCTAGTTCCAACCATTTGGAAATCAAGCAGGGGGATTTGGAAGATTGCCCAGCACACAGCAAGGAGACATTTCTACCTCAAAACCATGAAATGACTTTGAATATTACAAATTTAATTGTAGTCTTCATATCTGAGTCACCTCCTGACCATACAAATGGAAAGAACTTGTCTTATCCATGACTTGAGTAAGATAAGTTTTTAACAATAGTCAGGCACTTGAATGAGGTTTCCTAGTATATTACCTGATTTTATGCCGTGCCAAGAATTGAGTTACTCAAGGTAGCAGGTAGAAAAGGTGACTCTCTGACATAGAAGAGTGTGAACAGTATAGTCACTTGCCAGTGACAGCAGGAAGATGCCACTCTCTTGTTCTCCCAGTGAATTCAGTGAAACCTTGCCCAGTGTCATGCAATCCTCTTGGCTTCATTTTTTCTAGTCTAGTAGTTAGACTCTAGAAATTTCTAAGATATGAATGAAGGTAATAGTCTCGTTCCTATGATGCTTTGAATATGGAGCCACCTGTATAATCCCAGAAGGAAGGCAAACTTCTTTTTAGAAAACAGTGAAGTCCACACAAAATGATATGCACTGGAGTACCTTAAATACAAAACAATGTGGAAGGGATATGGGTGCAGAATCTAGAAATTTTTGAATAATGAATAAGCACTCTGGTGGAAGAAAACCAAACCTCTATAAATACTACTTGTTCCAGGAAAGGCATAATATAAATATTGAAGAAATTTGGATTTAAGACTACATTTTTAAACATAGTTAACTATCTTTACTTCAATTAAAATATAGTTACTATTTTACTGGAATATTAAGAGTTTAACGTGTTTGTTTAATCTAGAAAACATGCAGATACATTACTGATGTTATTTCCTTGTTAACCTTGTGCTCTGTTACCTGCTTCTATGTCACGCCATTTAATTGGTGTCTAATATCTGTTATCTACCCGCTTTAGCTTGTGGGCTCTTCAGAGGAGCAAAACTGACTAACATGAAGTTCAGTGTCTTCCCTTTTCTCTGCCCGCCAATTAGTAGATCAAAAATCAGCCAGTCCAAGACAGAAAAGGCAAAGAAAATGCATCAACTAAATTTCTATCTCTGAAGGTTTAAGCAGGAATTATAGTTTCCACCAGCCAATGTCTTTTGTAACTAAAAATGCAGGTATTTGAAAAGGAGACATAAAATATGACCACACAAAAATGTCCCCATCTTTAGCAATATTTTATAAGGGTTAACAAGCAACTATTACACAGCCCAGAAATTCCACATTTGTTTTTACTGAGAGAAATGAAAATATTTGTCTATAAAACACTTGCATAGGAATGTTTACAACACTGTTATTTTTAATAATCCCAAACTGGATATAGTCCTCCGTCAAAAGGACAGTAGGTAAACAAATTGTATATTCATACAATAGAATATACTTAGCAAGTAAAAAGAACAAACTACTGATATGCAACAAAAAGGATAAATCTCAAGAGCATTATATTGAGTAAAAATACTAGAACTCAGAAAAATATAAATTATATAATTCCATTGATATGAAGTTTGTGAGTAGGTAAAGCCAATCTATGGATAGACATCAGGACAATGAATGCCTCTTATGGGCTGATTGAGGAGAGGGGACAGAAGGGCAGGAACTTCCCGTTGTGGTAAAGTTCTCATCTTCTTCTGGGTGGTAGATCGCTTTGATTTTTACTATAGTCAAATACTATGAATGAGGACACTTAAAGATATGTGCATTTTATTGTATATAAATTATAATTCAAAACAATGATTTAAAAATGTAAAAGATGTCCCCATTTAAATGTTATAAGTAGTTTGGAATTATTTGGCATATAATTTTTATGTTGCTATGTGCATGAGAAGAGACAAAAACGTAATATTTCAAAATATCACCAGTATTATTTGGTAAGTGGTGAACGATGTGTTTGTTCTGAAGAGAAACCAGAGTACAACCAGTATTATTTGTGCATGGGAGGGAAATACGAGACATCTACATATTTTCAATGAGCATGTATAATTTCAAAATCAGGGCAAAAACAGTAAGCCTCCCTTTTTCTAAGGAGCACATCGTACTTCTGTAAAAGACCTACACAGGTTTCTATCTTTTGTGCAACAGCTCTAACAGATTAGAACAAAATTTAACTTGATTCCAAAAAGTGCATATTCCTTTTGAATTTAATAACTAGCATTTATGACAGAGTCTAATTGAAAGAGAAAAGAACAGCTTAATTTCACCTTTGAAAACAAAACTAGTGTAACAAAAGCCAAATGTTTTATCAGATGAGTAAGTTGAGTACTCATGATTTTAAAAAAAGACCCCAAAGTCATTTTAGTTAGTTTCAAAATCATGTAACAAACAGTTGAAAAGGTCTTATTGAAGTATAATCTAATACATGCAATCACACTTTTCGAGAAGAAATAAAGTTTACCTAGAATCATAGATATAACTGTATTTATTGTCTTGATACTCAACTATGCAATGATCGGATCTGATCCTTGCAGTGATGACATAGATAAACACTCAATAAAATGATGCCACAGTAGCTTAGGTTTCAGAGGGTCTTCAAAGCTTAAATCAAGGCTAACGTATTTTGAAGTTGAAATAATTCCAGTTAGCCTTGGAACTCAGAGGTGTTCGAATTCACCACAAGAAAAACACAACCTCAATAAATATCAAGAAATATTGACTTTGTTAATTGCCAGCCTCTTTCAAACCCTTTAACTTGGAGACACAGAGTTGGAAGAACAATCTTGCTGGCCGTAGTCATGCCAGTTGGATTTACACCAGTGGCATTGAAGGCTCTAAGCAGTCATTTCAGGTTCTTACCAGACTCGTAACACAATAAAAATCCCCTCTGGTTAGTATAGACATAATTTTTAAAATGAAATATTCTTGTAAAACAAGTCCAAAACAAGAATCCCCATAAAGACATCTCTTTTTGGATTCCTAACTCCAGAGGCACAACGCTACATTTACATAAGATCTGATTAGAAAAACTTGGGAAGTCATAAACCCAGCAGTTTCTGCTGTCGCACACTGAGCCAATTTCGGGGAAATCTGCGGCATCACATATTTATGTTCCTGAAGCGTCACGTGTGGGAGAGCGTGGGAGGGGGGAGAAGTCGGGGCCCAACAGTAGCAATAATATCTCAGACAGTTTAAATATTAGTCACCTTATGTGTATTTCTAATTTAGTCTTTTGAACAGCTTTATGAAGTAGGTATCATAACTGTATTTATCATTTCAGTTTTATCAATGAAGAAAGTGAGGCAGAGTAGAATGAGTGATGAGATCCGGCCATAGAGCTAGTAATGAGCAAAGTGCAGTTTAACCCCAAGTCTGTCTAATGCCGAAGTTGAAGCTCTTAATTTATTAACTACCCTATTTTTCAAGATGCTCTAAACAGTGTTACTACTTTTCTGCAAAAAAAAGAAATACTTGAGAGATATTTTTTGTCCTGGGTCAACTCTGACTAAGGTCTGTGTCTCCTCTCAGATCACTGGCCCTCTGCCCCCATGCCTAATAGAATGGAGAAAGGGATTACAGTATAATTCCCATCAAGTTTGTGCTATCAGGTGCAAGACGACAAAGGAATAACTTTGTCTATCACCCTAGGTTGCTCATAAAACTGCTGGAACTACTCTGAAATACTTAGCCTTGTCATGGACCCTACACAATCCACCTGTGTTACAGATGAGGGAAGAGCGGTCAGTAATTCGCCCAGTGGCACACCGGCAGTTTGTTATAGCACTAGGGCCAGCACTTGGCTCTCCTGCCTCCCCGGCCAGTCTCTCCACTGTCTTTTACCCATTCCAGACGTCAGGGGCTGGGTGTGGGTGCTCCACTTGGCTCTACTGTACAGTCTTTAATCCACACAATGTTTCTAAACAATGAGCCAATTATTTTTTAAAATAAAGATACTTCATATAACACTATTTATTTCCAGCTTCCCTTGAAAGGGAAGAAAAGGAGGAAAGGAGGAGATCTGGCAAACCTGATCAAGCATATCTGTGTCTCAACAATTCCAAGGGCAATGGGTGTGAAGTCTATAATTTACAGAAGCTGGTGCCACTCTGCAACTTCACCTGAAGTGTGGGATCTTCCTCTCTTGGTCCCATGGACAGCAATCTTACTGAGTGTTAACCCATGGACACAGTGGTGTTCATTCATCCTCTCCATCAAAGATTTCCAGTTTGTTTCCCAGGGGCAATGTAGCATTATACTTCCCTACACTCTTTGGGTGATATGTGGCCATGAATTCACCTTGGCCAAGGAAATGTGAGCATACATGACAGGTCATAAATGACAGTGCACCTGCATGCAAGTTGCACACCTCCCCTTTGCTACAGGGAAGAACTGCTTGCTCTAAGAGCATGGATCCAAGACTAAGAATGTTGCAAAGCAGAGGCCACGACAGGCCTCAGTGGGTGTTTAACATAAGAGAGAAATAAACCTGTGTGTTGAGCTATTGAGGTGTGGGTGCTGTTTTACCCATATAATCCAGCCCATATTGATTCTTACTGTCACACTAAGAGAGGCAAATAACGCCACCTTTCCAAAGCCAGCCACCTGCTGCCTATGAAATTTGTTGGCTCACCTTTATGATTCAGGTCAAATGGTCTTTATCTTGAAAGAGAAAGAGGGAGATGGAGAAGAAGGAGAAGAGAAAAAGAGGAGGGAGGAGCAGCGGAAGATAGGGAAGAGGGGGAAGAGGGGAATGGAGGAGGAGAAGACAAAAAGCGGTGGCTATTGCTGACAGTGAATCCTACTTATCACAGAATTCTTCCAGATGATACTGGAGTCTTCAGAGAAATCATTGTCTAACAGAACCTGGGCTTACCCATCCCAGGGTAAGTTGTTATCATGCAAGTATTAGAGTCGTAGACTAGGAGAAACCATGGAGTTCACTGTCTGATTTTGCACAGGTAGAAAGTGAGGCCAGGTTTTCAGTGCTGTCAAACAGAAATTTCTACAATGACGGAAATGTTATTCTTCACCATCCAACATAGTAGCCATTAGTTACACATGACTGATGAGTACTTGTAATTAATGCAACAGAGAAACTGAATTTTTAATTTAATTTTACTTTAATTAAAATAAATTTAAATAGCCACATGTTATTAGTGGCTACTACTTTGGAAAACACAAATCAATACAATAAAGTAGTTTTTCAAAGGAATAAAAGTACTTAGTCTAAGGTCAGGATTCAAATGCAGTCCCCCTCCCCTAAATCTCAGTTTAGAGTATTTTCTAAGATCCTGAAAAATAGGGAACAAATTGGGTCTTGTCCTAATATATGTGTAAATAGTCTCATCTGTTTTCCTCTGGTACTTCTGCTTCATTCCAGAGTAGCTTCCTATTCTAACAGTTTCTATGTAGTCATTAAAGTATGTAGCTCTAAATACGTCTGCACCTGACTATAGGAAACATGATCTTTAAACAATGAGTTTCTCTATCCTACTGTAAGCCACAGACACAAAC
Source organism: Desmodus rotundus (assembly GCF_022682495.2). NCBI lineage: Eukaryota > Metazoa > Chordata > Mammalia > Chiroptera > Phyllostomidae > Desmodus > Desmodus rotundus. The sequence goes on from NC_071387.1 coordinate 124,598,006, forward strand.
TTGGTAGGCAGCTTTGTATCAAATAACATGATTTCAAGAATTCTCTAAATTGCCTATTTATCCTCCCTTATATCAACACAGGTTCTAAATATTCTTTCCACCTTCTCAATTGCAAACCTTGATAAAATGAGAAATAAGGCACAAAATGCACAAAAAAATCTACAGGAAAATGAATAAATAGGATTAAATTCACACCAGCGTATTACAGAGTGACAGCCGATTTGTTTTTGTGATCTCACATCGATAAAAGAGGAGATAGAAATGGTCCTAGGTTACCGTCAGTGGCAGAGTATGCTTATTACTGAGCACTTACTATTTGCACAAGGTCTTTGCATATATTTAGCTGCAATAACTCTAAGAGAGAGGTTCTGTTTGTATTCTACTCTATCGACTTCCAAGATGACATGTCTAGCGAATGATGAAGCTTCATTCAAAATCAGGCCGTGGGTCTATGCTGTAATTTCCTTGGTAAAAATTATAAAGAACCAAGAACCCAGAAAATGGATTTCTGACCTAGAATTCACTTCACAAAGCTGAGCAAGTGACACAACTCCTCCAACCAAATTCTTGTATAATAATAATAATAATTTTTGAAAAGGTGTTCTAGATGTTCTCTAAGGCAGCTGTAACCCTATAAAGCTATGGATTTCAGATTTCAGCTCAAGCTAAGGTCTTGTTTAGACCTGAGGCATGTTTTTTAATGTGCATCTCTTGGGTTGTAATATTATTTGTAAAATGGTGCAAATATTGCCATTTTATAGATTTGTTGTAAAAATAAAATAAAATAAAATAGGCTGCTAAAGTACCTGGCATGGTACCTACCTCTATAAGGGCTTAGAAATTATAGTAGTCCTTCTCCTTTCTACAAATAACGTCCCAATATACTAAGTCAAACTGCCCACATAAACCATTCCTTACCTTTCAGCAAACACTAACTAGAAACACTATGTGTGGTTCATTTGTCATCAGGCCGTGGTTACAGGGACTTGCCATTATCAGTGCTTTTGATGTAACAGAAGTTACACCACATCAGTGCGTAAACCTTAGGGTATATCCATATCTAAGAAGGTTGGAAAACCATGGGCTGAATAGCAATGAGGTCTTAATATCTAAACTAGGAGCATAATATCTGTAGAGCAGACTAGTGATGAAACAAATGCATAATCAGTTATAAGTACATCATATAAAAATGGTCATTATAAATTACATATGATTTTTAAACACTGAAAGATTTGGGGACCAGGCTGCACTTAAGAAACCAAGCAAAGTAAACACACATGAGAACTCAGCTGATGGTGCATTTCAACTCAGAAAAGAGAGGATTCTTTTCCATTAATGATATTGAAACTCCTGGGTAACCATTTATGAACTACACAAGGCGGGGCAAAAGGAGATCTACAGTTGTGCATATGGAAAATAATACAATAATTAATAAATAATGATAGAAGAATAAACTGTTTCATGTACAACTGTAAACCTTTTGCCCCACCCTGTATATGTCTATATCATAAGTCACATCATGAGAACAAATACATAGACATATAGATAGATATATAGATATATGGATATGCATACATATCTGTAAAAAATGAAATTAAATTTCTAGAAGAAAATATTAGAGCTTTTGAAAAAAAAAGAGATTTCTAGAAAGGAATATAACCCAAACTTTTCAAACAAAATTGACTACATGAAACTTCTCTTAAAAAGGCCAATCCGATCAAAATTTTAGAAGACATTTTATATAAATTAGCAAATTGACTCTAAAATTTATGAAGGAATGCAATAATCCTGGGATAACAGAAAGCAATTTGGAGACCTCATCCTGCCTGATTTCAGGACTTTGTAAAAGCTACTGCAATCGAGACAATTTGGTATTGGCAAAAGATAAAATTGAGATCACTGAAACATAATAGAGAGCCAGAAATAGGCTCACACATACATGGCCAATGGATTTTTTTACAAAAGTGACAGGCATATCAGGAAAAGAGAAAGTCTTTTAACAAATGATACTGAATCAACTCTTTCTGAAAGGGGAAAAAAAGAGAACATTAATCCTTGCCTCATACTGTGTACTAAATATTAACCTGAAATGCAGCAGAGAACTATATGTCGACAGTATTCTGATGTGTATCACCCCCAGCTTGCTCAGATGGGTACCAAGTAAGTTCCATCAGTTCTCCACCTCTGAGGCATCAGAGAACCCCCAACCCAGAAAGTAAAGGTCACAGAACCTGCTCAGACACTGGAAGAGGAAACCGACTAAGAAGATTCAAAGTGGTACAAAAGAAGCAGCTGATACACGATCCTCAGCAAACGTGTGAGTTAGGTACTCATTATCCCCATCTTACAAGTGCACCAAGGAGATGCACTTAACCCAGGCTACGTGAGTGCCAACAAATGGAGCCAAATTTTGAAGGCAGGTCAGTTTGACTGCGAGGCCTCTTAATCGCCACACTATACTCTTTCCAACATGATCCAATTCCAAATAGATAAAAACAGTGAACTTAACTTGTCAGTTTATGAAAGAGCTTCCCTTGACAGTAGAAGCATTTGCCACCCTTTCCCAAAACCAAAAGACATGACTAATCCTGCTGTTTGCTTAGCATGTTGTCTGACCCCACTCACAAGCCAAGCATGTGGGCTGCCGTGCACTGCAATCACTCTCTTCCCACTAGCCCAGTCAGAGGTCACAGGCAGAGCTTCTTGCCAAAGCCGCTCTGATTCTGAGAAAACTCATACATTTGCTCTTACTTGTTGTTCTGCCTGTGTTTCATTGAGGAACATTAAAAGGGCATTTGAACTAGACCCTGCAGTATTAATTGCTGCTAGTGGGCCTGATAGATTCAACAGAAAGCACAAAATCAACAAGAAATTGTTTGATTACAATTCCATTTCCCCAAAAGTATTGGATACAAGTAACTTTGTTACTTTTTTGGAAGAGTTCTGTAAAGTATTTGATTACTATTGATGAACAGATGCAACCTAGTGGGTATTGCTTCTCATTTCTTTCACAGATTCAGCGGGAGACAATGCAGTCTTACTGTTTTTCTCATGACTGAATAATAAAGCGATACAATCAGATGCACAAGATATTCTGAAGCAGTCTCATGGTTGGACAAAATTCTCCTATAAGTAGTACCCAAAAGGTTAAGAATTCTCTTCTCTGAACAGAGATTCTCTAAAATATTTGGCTATCAAAATGGCATAAGAAGACAAAGGAAGGGTCATTGGGTGGCTCTCATAATGGACAGTTTGACGTTTGAGAAACCACTGGGGGAGTGAAATCACATAGTGCACCAGGCAGCTCTGTCTGCAGCACTAATGCAAAGGGGAGGATGTGACCACAGTGACCGGATGAGGTTAGCAGCCCATGAAACACCATGTGCATTGAAAGTTTGTCACTGCTCTGGCGTATCACTGAATCCAATTCTCCTTCTTGCTTGTCCTGCCTCTGTTTCATGTAAAAACTCATGCCAGCTACACTCACTGTGATCTAAATTCATACTGCAATTCTGAAATGATTGATGCTACGCAGAGGAGCATCTATGGCCTATAGAAATGCACAGAGACACACTGTTGTCAAGTTTGCCACTGACTTTCTTGTCTCCCTTAAGAAATTATGTACTTAAATATCATGCCGTGGCTGGTGTGGCTCAGTGGATTGAGCACCGGCCTGCAAACCAAAAGGTCTCAGGTTCGATTCCCAGTCAGGGCACATGCCTGGTCTGCAGGCCAGTGTTTCTCTCCCGTCCTTTCTCCCTCCCTTCCCCTCTCTCTAATATTAATAAATAAAACCTTAAGTAAATACATAAATATTAGGGCTCAACATGGAATTAAAGATAATCTAACCCAGCATTTCCCAACTGTCATTTTTCATGGTTTTTGCCATATCTGTATCTCATTGGTACTTTTACTAAATGTTTTTATTTTTCACTCTTTCACTTAGCATTAGCATCCAGAAAATTCTGTATACATACCTCACCTTTGTAAATGTCAATATTCCCAAACTCCCCTTTTTACGTGGAGAAACTGATGGAATAAGTAGATGCCCCACGGATGCAGTTTTCAGTGTGACTGGAACACACACCACAACTCACGGTGGAGGCTGCCCCTTTCCATTGAGCTGGCCCTACAGCATGCAGGAAGGGCATGATGAATGGGGTGACTTTATAAACTGATTGCACTTCTTGGTTCCATGTGATGATTAAGAGTCCACACAGGTGTCTAACCAAAAACAAAGCAGGCCCACTGCCCGCCCACCCACCCCTCTCAAAATCTTCCTCTTCCGTGTTTAATGATTTAAGCAGATAGACTTCTCCTGTCCTGCGGTCTTTATCCTCTATCTTTGCCCTCAGCAGTGTGCTCATTCATTCTTTCTGTCAGTAGTAACGACCTCTTCAAAAGTTGGAGCAAAGGCCAAGATGTCGTACTCCGTCTGCAAAGAATCGTCTCTGTACTTAACATTTATGAAGTACTTTACAATGTTTTCAAAGCATTTTCTCAAGCTTTATCATTTGTAATCCTCACAATATCCCTGTATGGTATGTATCTTACTTAAGCTACCTGGGATGTTTTTCCAGGATTGCGTGCTATGATCAAAAAAGAAATCTGCCACATTTTTACCAAAAAGAAGGGAGTGAGAAAAGATCAAAATTTCTGAAAGACTTATTCTAAAAATATCACAATATATCCATTCACATACCCCCCTGGACCACACACTTGTATTGCTAACATGAGTGATGTAAATGTATTCATGCCATACTAAGAAATGAAACCTGCTTCAAAAAAATGTTCCGTTTTATCCATTATCTTAAATGATGCACTCGTGAAAGCTGTCAGTGAAGGCAGCTCAACATCCCAGCCCTCACTGAACAGAATAAAAAGTGACATCCTCTTGATTAGAATTAATTTGTTTGCCATGGAAGAACATGCAATATCCATCTCCCTAATAGTTCTAAAGTCCTTGGAATAATGGATAAGACAGCAAAAGTAAATAAACAAGGCTCCCGGGAGAGGAAAAGATTTTTTTTCAGCTAGAGTCACAATAGCTCTGGAGGAAAACAACTCCTAAACACATATCAGACAGACATACAGACAGACAGACAGACAATGTTAGGTGGTCAGAAGCACCATCTTCAATAATCTGATCATTATTAACGGTGTCAGCTCAGGAAATAGCATCTAATAGGCCTGTGTGTACAGGCCATACACTGAGCCCAATCCCCACTGGGTCCACTCCTTTGAGTAAATCTCTCTAAAAACACATTTGAAAGTTCACCCACTTTTAAAGGTCACTGGTAAATTACAACTGCAGCGTACCATGGGGAAGTTTAATGACCTTAAGAGTTAATGCTCCTCTCTAATTGTCATCTTAATCACATAGAATAGCTTATTCACCTTAACCTGACCTATCACTACTTGCCCATTAATCTGTCCCACTACAAATTACTGTTTGTGAGAAAAAATTCTTAATGGTTTGCAAATGGTTTTGTAAGAACATAGTCAGTTATTTGCCTTTGTATAAGAGTTCACAATGTACAAACATAAGTCCTGCTCTCCCACCACCTCACTTCGCTCCCTCTTCTTCCACATCCAGCACAGTCCTTGGCTTCCTTTCCCAAATGCTGTGTCATTGTGCCTACTCATTTTAAGATTACCGTCAGTAAAATATAGAAAACAAAACCTGCTGGAAAATGCCTCTTCCCAAATCACAAACTGATAAAAGGAATATTTTAACACACATGACAAAGAGATGTGTTGATATTATTAATGTATAGAGTTCTTAAAATCAGGAAGAATAAACAAACACCCCGTGGGAAAGACCCGGGCAGACGACAGAAGCCGACAGTACACCAAAGAAGATGTGCGAGTTGCCGATGAGCATGTGGGGGACATTTAGCACTTTAAGAAATCAAATACACACATTTAAAAATGAAATAGCATTTTCTGTCTATTAATTGGCCAGTGTTTTTTAAATCAAGCTCTTAATGTTGGCTAAAATGAAGAAACAGAAATTCTAATAATATGTTTGGGAATAAAAATTGGTATGACCTTTAGGAAAGACAACTTGGCAATATATATAAATATCATTACAATGAACAAGTTAGGTATTACAGTACTTCCACTCTTAAATATTATCCTGGGGAGACAGCAGAAAGTGCACAAAATTTCTATAAAGGGTTGTTTCTATTTCAGCATTTTTATTATGTTACTAATTTGGAAAAAATCTAAAGGTCTATAATTAATTAATTGATTAAATAAATTATGTAATCTCAATATAGAATGTTATAAAGCAATTAAAAGTACAACAGAAGTTTATTTATTAACATACAAAAATGGGAGGAAAAATCAACATGTAATCTATATATTTCTGATATAAGAAATATTTTAAGCTGTAAGAAAGTTTTCACTTTGTTCTTTTTGTACAAATTCCAAATTTCTATAATAAACATGTATATTTTCATAATGAGATTCAAGATATACATAGCATATCATTGCCTGAGCAGCACCAATGCCCCAGATATACATACATTATTCAATCAATTTTATACTACCTTTGCTATTTTTTAAATGTTATTTAATGGAAAAGCTAAATCAAATTAATATACTCCTGCACCGAATTATCAGAATTGTATCCATTGAGTTCACATGAAGGGTTCTCCTCAAGCTGACGATGAGTACAAAGTACATGGAAGGTCAGCCCACAAATGTTAACCGGACCCACCGAAGCTGACTGCCCGAAGTGAATTGTTCTCTAACAAGTGCTGTGTGTGTTTTCAACAGTGACACAACATAGGGATAATCTCTATGGAGGATTCTGACACAGGATGCTTTCATCTTCATAAGCCAATCAACACGTCAATAGATATAGGTGTCCTTCAGAGGCAGAGTGAGTCATTCTACACAAAAATCCATGCCCTGAATACCAGACCCCACTCCCATCTTAAACTCTCCTATAGGGCCATACATAATCCCAAGGCAATGATTCAGATGTCATGGCCTTAATGGATGAGTGCTGAGTGCTGGGAGACCCTGTACTCAATTTCTTGTGCCATTTCTCCATTAAAACCATGCTCTGGGTAGTTTTCTAAAGGGCCCTAGAGAACTGGGCAATTCATTGAATTTGCTCTGCTGCATTAAGACAGCAGTCCATTGGGTACCACTTATATTTCAGTCCAGAAATCAACAGAGCACTCCATTTAATGCAGAAGAAATTCACAGTCGTCCCACTTCTATGTGAGGCTTAGAGTCAGTGGTCAGTTTAAATTTTACTCCCAAGTACATATACAGAGATTTCTTCAGGACCATCTAGTCTTTGGGCCCTGATCACAGCCATGCCACAGACAGAAAGGGAAAGAAACTGGCCACAGGTCCTGCAGTCCACTCTGGAAAGGCAAGTATATTTCAGAAGATTGAAATGCAAACAAATACTTAAACTGTTTTTCTTCTTTCTTCTAAGTGATTAGACTTAAAATTTTCCATGTGATGAAAATAAAGAATTGGAGAAATAAGTGAAAGCACAATCAATGTCTCTAAAATTAGTAGGGCTTTTTTTTTAGCTTAAACGTGATTAGGCAACTGAATGATTTGTTTGAAGCTAATAGTGTCACTTTATTTGCTTAGAATATTGAAATTGGAAAGACATTGGTCATACCAGGAAGGGATGGTGCCTTCCCAAGCATAGTTGTAAATGGTTGGCCAAATATACGTGCTGAAATCTCAGTGTCTGTTTAAAGTAACATTCTTGGCTACTCACACACTCTAAACATGTCTCAAAATTCCTCTTCAATTCTAGACTGGCTTAGGAAATAAGACCAATGTCAAGCAAAATTGAGATCTGCAATCAATGAAAAAAATCTCTTAAAAAATCAGCTAATTCTTAAACAGTGTATTTTTTCATTTTAACTAGCCCTGATCTTGGCTTTGACTTTAAGATGGAATGTTTTTTAGTGATAAAGATTCAAGGCATATATACTTGGGCGGCAACAAAGCCCCAGATACACATTCATTATGCTATCAATTTTATAATTTGCCTTCAGGCAAGTAACTCAACCTCCCATCCTTAGTTCAGGGGAAACGGCCAAACCCAATTTCACAGGTAAAACAAGTCAGCTTTCACCACAATGTAGCTATTTATAAACTGGATGCCCAGCCCAGAAATAGAAAGTGTTTTATTCTTACACAAAAGGTCAGAGGCATCTGGCCTCAATATTGTTTCATGTTCTGTTGGCAATAAAACATTTTCTCTCTTTGAAAACTAAAATGTTGAGTACAAGTTAGGAAAATTGCCAGTCTTTCCTAGTTAACTGAGTTTAAATTTATTCCTAATATTTGTTCTCTTATAATTTAATAGCAGTCTAACAATATCCAACTTCCTTTTAGCTATTTGCATCAATGTATAATAAAAAGATATGGTAAAGTGGCTTTTGCAGGGGATAAAAACTTTATGAGCATAAAGTCTCTAGTTAAATGCTTATGGATGCTTATTTAGCTGTTTTTCTTCATTAAATATGAATTATAGCTCTTTAAATGCTGATTTGGAAATCAGGAAGGTTTAGTTTTACTCTATTGCTTTATATCCACAGGCAACATAAATCTATTTAAAAACTGATTTAAGAAAGCAACTTGGGGAGGCAAATTGCTGAAGATTTGATCCCTCGAATTTTGCATGCTACATAATCAGAATCAGGTTGTACTGAATACCAAAAATGTTTACTTGAATTTGATTTAAAAAGACAATATTTCTTAGAGGGCACTGGATAGGTAGTAGTAGAGTTCAGGGCCTACTTGCAAAACTAAACACATGTTAAGTATTTAGAACTGAAACAATGCCTCATCAAGAACAGATAGGGTAATAAGAAAGCCTAATTAGACACAATCTACCTGAAGGCAGGTTTTTAAAAACATCCATATGTTGGCTTCTTTATTGGAATATATTGATAGCTAGTAAAACCACAACCCCAAATGCCAAAATACATTTGAATTATAATTTTAATACTGAAATCAAGCCATGTCTTTGTTAGTACATCATTAACGTAATACTTCAGACAAGGACATTATACATAGTAGATTTAGCAATGTGGCTGGCGTCTCTGAGATCAAGGTTAGCCTAATTCACAGAGCCAGGTTTCCAAATCTTCCATGGGCCGAAGTAAGGAAATGAGGCACAGACATCACTTTATCTTGAGACCACCCTACAATGACATGTTATCGAACATGACATCAAGAATTGATGGAATTAAAAAGAATTGTGTCCAACAGTGCTGTTTTAATAGTTTTCTCACTCTAAATGAGGTGACACAAACTGATTTACTTCCTATTTGGCTGAAAAAGAAGAATTGACTTCCTATGAATAATATACTAACAAGCAATATATCTCCCCAGCCCCTCACTATAAGCTGAAATGAACACACACACAAAAAAAGAAGGGAGAGAGATATTTTTAATCATATTCTCCTTTTTTTCATTTTTATTGCAGATGATCAGAGACAGACTCTCGTCCTCAAATTTCTTCTTTTGATTTACTAACCATGTGTCCACTTGCTGATCTTTTGACCCTGTCAATTTCCATTATTTAGAACAAGTACATTCTATGACAGCAATTTCTGACAGCTTTCTGTTTGGCTTACACATAAGGCTCCTTTGCCAATCTACAATAATATAGGTCAACATCAGGTACATCTTTTTGGAAATAAGCAAAAGATAAAGGAGGCACATTTTCAGAGCCTTCCATTTTTGACTAGCACACAAGAGTCTAATCATTCACAGCTAAATCAATTCTATATTGCTTTATTTTTTTAACTCCAAAGGAAAGAAGAAATTAAATTATACAGCTGGTCATTCATCAAAGAGCTGAACTTCTTAGAAATGGCCAACTATTCAGAAGTCAAACTGAAAAAATCTGTGTTTGCAAGAAAAACCTGCAAACTTATGAACCCAATTTTGTAACTGGAAACTATTGTAATTTTACAGTGAAATTAATGTTTGTATATAAAAGATTCTGCTGAATAGGGAGCTATTCAACTGCTAAAGTATGATGGTTGCAGAAATTATTTCAGAAAAAAAAATAAATTTTCCTTTCTGTTCAATCTAAATCATTCTTATTGTGTTTGGGAGAGAAACCAAACTGATTTGCATATTAAAATTAGAGATGTTGTACTGACTAAATTACTACTACCTTTAAGATAAAGAATAGAGGAAAGAAGTTTGAGCTAACACAGTAATAGACCTGAAAAGAAATAGGCTGTAAGCCACTTCTTAATACATCACTGAAAAAGAATTGATTAATAATGATAATTATTTTAATCACTAACTATTGATAAGATGACAATTATTCAGACAAACTGGAAAACACTTCTTTGACCAAAAAAAGCCATTCCTTAAATCCTCCTCAAAACAAAGAGTTTTATGGAGAATCAAAATGAAAAGAAATACCCAAGGATTTTCTCCACAGACGAAAGTAGTTTGCTTAACTCTCTTGAGAGTAGTCAGATATTTTTCACAACAAATTACCCGTAGGGAGGGCCAATAAGTTGCTGAGTAAGAGGGAGAGATACAGAGACAGAGACAATAGTCTCAGGCCAATCATTCAGTGTCTTGCTCTAAATTGTGGTCAAAATGTCAACTACGATTAAAAAATGAAAAAAAAATTCTGAGAAGAAAAGTTGTTATTTTTTCTTTTTAGGTAACCCCCCCACCTTCCTCCAGATCAGCATAAGTATCTTCTTAAGCAGTTCCCATTCTATCTACTAAATTCTGTCTCTCATGAAACTCAATCATGCTCCTTATTCTTTGTTTCAATCCTCACCCGAGGGTATGTTTATATGCAAACATCAATCGTTTGCTTCCCATATGTGCCCTGACCTGGATTGAGCTAGCAACTCAAGTATGTGTCCTGATCAGGGGTCAAACCTGCAACCTTTGTATGTATGGGATAATGCTCCAACCGACTAAGCCACCTGGCCAGGGCACATGCTGCCTATTCTTGTTGAGACATCTCTACTCATTCTGCTCTTGCTTCTAATTTTGCTGTCCAAATATTTGAGTATTTTGTTGTAGTTAAAGAATAAAAAGCTTCTGATCTGCATATCCAGATTCCATTAAGGCACAGCTCAAAGTTCATTTCACTAATGTATTCATTTGTAGACCTAAGAGCTTTATTTGACTTAATTATATTCCCACTTCATTCCACAAAGAACTTGAGGTGGTTATGAAAGTTTATCATATCATGGTATTTCCTCAATTTTAAAAATAGTGAAATATGCTTATTACAATACATGGAGTATGTGTGTGTGTATTCAATGGAACATATATATGTATATACATATACTACATATTAATTCCATGTATATACATATATTTCATGTATATACATATATACATGGAATATATACACGTGTGTGTGTGTATAGTACTGTTCATAGTACATATATCCTATACTTTCTTGGTAGTTAACTGAGGCCAGAAAAGAGAAAGCAATTGGGTAAAAGTAATTATAAAACTAGAAAATGCACATGCACGCTGTGATAAGTCCAGTTATTCAAGTACAGTGTTCAAACTGCTGCCTTCTCAGTTTCTTCCAGGTGAGCAATGTTTACAAAAGAGTGTTAAGATCAGATGGGGAATCAGAACACTGTTAAGGGTAGGACCTAAGACAGAAACAATAAAGGCCGAGCCAACTCATATCAGCACTGGCATAGTGCACAATATGGTTGAGTCATTTTGGTAAAGCAAGGAAGCTTACTAGACCTATTTTGTTTATTTCTCCTTGCATCCTCCTGGTCATGTTAATGCATCATATAAATTGCAAAGAAATATATTTTATAGCAAATATTTTGCTTTCTTTATTTCTGAATCTATACCCACAGTTTTTTCAAACTGATTCACAGCACCCTCAGCTTAATCCAGCAAGTTTTTTGAATATCTACTATGTACTGTATAGTAAGTCACTTATGGAATATAGAGTTTCAACAAATTTAGCATTTAGAGTGGGTAGGACACTACAAAAAGATAACACATCTTGGTTCTGTGTGGCAGTCACTACAGCCATTGTTGAACATTCCCGTGACTTTTCTTAAGATACGTATATAACAGGATTGCACTCAGAAGATGGGCTTAACCATATGACTGCCTTTGACCGGTGAAATGTTCACAGAAGTGACATGAATCTCTTCAAGGTGCAGTGTTCAGCGTCGTTCTGTGATTTACGACATTCTCTTGCCCTTGTCTAGATTTTGGCTGCATGAATTGAGATGAATCCTCTGCCAGCTTGTGTCCATAACTAACCATGAGAGACAGAAACTCCAGCTAATCTTTGATGAGCATACAAAGTGAGTGAGACATGAACTTTTGTTGCCATAAGTCAAAAAAGGAAAAAAAATATGGAAAGATAAGCATTTGAAAGGCACAAAAAAGACCAAAAAATAAAAGTCAGTTATAAAGATATAAGAAAACCAATATCATGAAAGCCATAAAGGAAAAGTTTCTAAAAGAAGGGAGTTCCAACCATCCTGGAGCTACTGCTAGAAAGGGACGAGGAAGGGGGGTAGAGGATATAGAGGACTGGATAAGAAGGACAGAAAGAAATGTCCCAGAACTGAAAGGAGATCATGTTAAGGAAAAGGTTGTAACATTCACCTTAGAAGACTGGTGAGAAAAAGAAGTATGATAAAGACAAAAAACTTTGAAAAAACTCAACTCAGGTGATCTTATCTTCTCATGAAAGTAGAAAGATTGTTCAGAAAGGGGCAGGAGGGGATGGGCTTGAATAAGAAAATTTAGAAGAGCCATTTCAGGGAATGTGATGAGGAGTCCATCAGTGGTGGGAAGAAGACAATATAAGTGCACAGTCGATCCACTGAGTGCTGGTTCTGTAAATACCCCATACTGATGATGTAATTCATTGCAGCAAATGATCATACACTCAGTGTCCTCCCCATTCAGTCCCAGTGACTGATCATGTTTAAATATAAACTGAAGTACCATCTAGAATTCGTTCATAACTCCAATTCATTTCTTTGCGCTCAGGTAAGGATTCTGGGACTCTAGATAACTAGCTAACTCCATTTGGCAAATTTTAATTCTTAGGAGAATATTGTGCATTATGTCCTTTTATACAGTTGAATAAAGGAAATCTTCCTTACTTAAGCTTTAATAGGTAATAAGTCATACAGATAAAAAAAATGGAACATAACCTTTATTCTCCTAGTCCATAAGAAGAAGGAATATTTCGCCTAAATAAACACAAGAATTGATGGTGACTATGAGCCATTTATAATATAAAAGGCTTATTATATTATTATTATTATTACTATTATTACATAATAATTGAGGATGACAATTCCCTTCACATTGAGCATCTGTGTGAGTCAGAATGGCATGAGGCCAGGGCCTGCCTTAGCCCTGAGCATACCTCTTGGGCCACAAGAGTGTGGACCTAAAGTCCTTGATCTAATTGAAAACAAATTGAAGTGACTGTGATGAAGCCATGGTGGGATAGCAATGAGGAAATGTGAACTTTTCTGAACCATGCTAAGTTCTTCGTTAATGAATTCTAATGAAAACTAGTGCAATAAAGAAGAAATAAAAGACAATACCCAATAGAAAAAAACCCCACCCTTCCCACCCTACTCTCTTCTAGTCTGTTTCAGTTATTAGGATTATAAAGAAAAATGAAATCTCTTGGAGCCTCATGCAAAACTGTGCGCCACACTTGTTTATCCCTTTGAAGCTCTATCAGGCACTGCTCAAAAGAGGCAAGCAAAACAGCATTTTGGTGTTTACGAGAAAAATCATTCTCTAATTTTCTCAGAATTTAAATGAAAGCTGGGGTTTAAAGCCACTGAAACAGAATTAAATGTGAAGTTTAGAAGGGATTAATTTCATAAATTTCTTAACTTGTTGATGGAACCATCTGGCAGTTTGAGAGATAACCATTAAAGTCTACATAGAAGAAAATTTCTTTCTGTAAGATTACAATGACTGTGGATTATAACAGCAGGAGTATAAAAACTAATGCATATTTTATCACTGAAAACAAATGCTCTGGACTTTAAAGTCATGTGAGATTTCTGCTCACTTCTAAGGGAAAGCAACTAATGGGGGATGCACACCTTCGAGAGTCTCAGACTATTTCATTTGATCTTCATGGAAGGTTGCAAAGGAATTTTCACTTGTACTTTTCTGAGGAAAAATTGGAACCCAAAGAAGTTAGGTGGTATTCAGCATACTACTAAACATAAACTGTGCACACAAAGTTTGAACTAAGATCATTCTTGCTGAACCCCTCTATGCCGCCACACCGTGCTGCCTCCTACAGCAATGAATGTTATTTATCAGGTAGGCGTAGCTGAGGACCAGGGATTTCACTGTAATTACCTACTCAGGTGCTTCTGGCCAATGGGAGAGTTCTTGATTTGCAAGTGCTGGTTCTCCCATCAGTGTCTCAATTCAGTCCTGACTAAACTTTATTATCATCATTCTGTGGAAGAGAATATATTCCATTTCAAGGTAATGTGACTCACAGACAAAAGCAATGTGCCTTAAACTTGGGTATTCATTAAACTCTGCTGAGAAGCCAGGAAAATATGCAGGTATCTGGGACAAAAAGTGGTTCCCTGAGACTGGGCCCAGGTACCTGTATTTTAATAAGGTCCCCAAGTGCTTCTGATGCCTCTTAAAATTTGAAAATAGGATGGTCTTAATACAGAACAATGGCCAAACCACCTACTCAAGCCAGAATGCCAGGAACTGAGTTCCAGCTCCTATTTGTGTGGGTTACGTGACCTTATGAAAGTTATCGAATCTCTTTATAAATCTGTTTTCTCACCTGCAAAATGAGAGTCATTGATAACACCTACGTCAAAGATTATCGTGAGGACCAATGAATCCATATGTTCTGAGAAGAGTATCTGGCAATCCTAAATGTCCCAGAAATGACAGCGATTGCTCATCCAGTGCTTCACTTAAGGAGGCCCAGCGAGAGGGCTCCGTGATGCGTTCAGAGTCAGGTGGCCGCTGCAAGTTCTCTGCCTCTCTTTTAAAGCAAGGCCACTTTCCACAGGTGTCCACCAGGACTCAGGACAGAAACAGAGTTTTTAATGACCTTAGCTATGCACAGAGGGACACACTGTCATCTGCTATTATGGACGACACGACCTCAACCCTCATCGTTCTTGTGCAGACCCTTTTACACCTTCATTTCAGCTTTTCTGTAGGTGCCTACTCGACATCTCAGCCAATTTCTTAGACAGCTTATTCACAACACGGCTCCAGCAGCAATGTCAATATTTTCTTTACACAGCTATCATGAGTAATTTAAAATGGCAATGTAGCATAATGTTCAAATCCTAGGCATTTCTTTAAAACCATTTCTGTGACATGTATAACGGTTGTTTGGGGACCAGTCTTAGTCAGTCTTGCCCTGCAAACTAGGCATCACAGAGGTTAAGCAATTTTTGACAAAGGTCACAGACAGTAGACGACATCACGGAGGCTTCTAAACCCTGTTGGTTGTAAACATCATGAGAGCTTCCTGGGTGAAAGCTGGAGCTGGTCCCCATTCAGAGGGCTAGAAGAGACCAAAGAAAGGGCAGACCACCCCAGAATGGTAGGTGGCCATTTTAATAAGCAAGGGAACTTACTTATAAGGCTTATCGCCTTCAGTGCCATGAGGCGAGCTAATCTCCACACCTGCCTGCAGAATCTTAAAAGTTTATATAAAAAATATAAATAACATGTCATTTATAAAAAGTTTATACAGAGGCCTTAACTGTGTTCGGTCATGCACACCGTCCACATGGTCTCAACAACACACTGCTCTCTCACGTCTGTGTCCGTGAAGAGGGCTGCCAGGAGGGGAGCACTAGGTGGATCACACATTCCAAGGACAGGGGCGGGGGAAGGAGCCCCCCATTGCCCGGATAGGGCTCACAGGTTGTGTCCTCTTAATGACCTCCCCCAACAAACCCATATGCTATACTGTGCCCAGTTCAGCACCATCCCCTCAGCTGTTCAGAGAACTTCTCTATAACATGCTACCAACATTCACCGATGTCCTACACTTCTTCTCATCCTTACCTCTCTCTCTGCCCTGTACAGACCCTGCCCTGGCTACCACGGTCCTGCAGCCTTGATATTGGTCATGAAATTGGACACCAAATTGTTTATTGGTTACAACCTTTCCAAATGACTTCCTTTCCATCTTTCCAAATGTATCACCCCTCCATAGCCATTCTTGGATTAATCACCTTCAGATTCCTGAAATCTCCAAAATGTACCCTTAATTCTAAAACTACTTTGTCTCTCCTCTCCCTGCATTATCTACATGGAACTACTCTCCAACCCCAACATGGACATTCAACCTGTATAGTTAACTCCCAGGCTTCAAGATATGTTTAGGAGCCCTTCACAATTGACTATGGAGACAAAGGAGAGGATCTCTATAGTCCTTCTGGAGTCATTAATTTATTTTGAATGAAAACAAGGCAGAAATTCCTTTCAGTTTTCTGTAAGACTTTTCTACTGTAAACCAATACATAATTTAAGCTTTTTAAACAAATGCCATTTAGGCCATACCAGAGTCACTGGCTGGCACAAGGAAAACATCTACACTGCCCATAGAGTGTGACTACTAACGATCACTATATTTATTTATGCATGACTGAGTCCATCATGCAGTCAGCAGACAGCTATGAAGTGCCTTCTGTATGTCAGGCGCTGTCTTGATGCTAGGCTACCACTACGAATGAACAATAGACACACGCTCTGATCACATGCACTGTACATTTTGGCAACAGGAACCTAAAATCAAAAAGGGAACAAGTAAATAAAAATATAGTTCTTGTGACTTGTAAAAAGATAGGGAGAAAATAAAACAAAATATTATGATAGAAAGTGAATGGAAGGGACTAATTCAACGTGGGTAGACAGGAAGGCATATCTCACAAGGACGTGTTTAAACTGAATTATGAAGAATCACCAAATCAAAGATTTTATTTGAGGAAGGGGGTGGTGGCCATATTTCAGGACAAAAAAAAAAAAAACAAGTCTGAGGTAGAAACAAATTTTAATTCTTGGAGAAAAAGATAGGAGGCCAAGATGGCTAGGTGATAATGAGCAAGGCCGGGATGGGTACAAAATGCAGTCTGAGGAGCCGGAAGGAGGCAGAGCCTTCAGAGCCTTGTAAGCGAGGATAGCAATTTTAAATTCTATGGAGTTAAAGTGATTGAGTTTGTTTTTACAGACTGAGATTGTTTTTTAAAGAATGTGAGGTCTACGTGTATGGGGAATAGACAACACAGAGATGAGAGTTGAAGCACAGAAAAGGCTACTGAGATAGTTTGTGAAAGAGATGTTAGCATTAGTCCTGAACAAAGTACATTTTCTCTGTAGTATCAATTAATAAAAGACAAAACAAAACACAGAGTATGGCTTTGCAGAGTAGATGTTGCTATGGTACCCACTTATTTTTCCCATTACTTGAATATAAGGACACTCTGCACAAGAGCTCTCAAAGGCCCTCATCTTTTCCCACCAATTTTTCTGAATCTTTTCAAAAAGAAACACCGATTGGATTTATTAGCTCAACTAGCTTGCGTGCATCAATTCCCCATGTGGAAATCAGCCCACCCTTGAACTTGGGAACCTCCTTGTATTTTGTCTTCTCATTGGACTCAGTACACCTGCTATTTTCATAAAGTAATTATTTCAGGAAAAGGACATCATTACATTGTTTTCTCTGTACCGGGCACCCTGTAAGTGACAGCTGAGTGATGGAATAAGAGCAAAGCCCTCCTGGGTGCTTAGGTTTTAAAGCTGTGCCCGTTTAATGATACGTATGAGTAAGAAATGTTTTTTATCATATTTCTTTGAAAAAACTTCCCTTTCTTGGCAGCAATGGCTTATTTCTGAACTGTCATCAACTTACCAACATTTTAGCTAAATGGGAGTACAAACTTCTAAGTGTGCCTTCACATAGGGTAAACATGTCAACTCATTCACATTCTGTGATAAATAATGAGGATAAATAATATAGGGCTGAAATGATATTAGGTAAAGTTTAGGGTTCTCTTTTGCCTACTTAGTATGACTTACTACTTACCACTTACTAGCCAGAGAGGACATAATTAGCATTTTTTTATTCACAGAATTCTAGAACAGGAAAACATGATCTGAAGATCTGGCCAGAGTAACAGTCATGTTGGAAGGTGAAATGCAGTAACGCTGACAGTACAGAGAGTTCCAAAGATGACAAAGACATGAGGCATAAATTTCAACCAAAATTTGTACCAAAATATGCTTCCTGCTTAATTCAAATGAAAGCAAATTAGATGTTTGTGAAAGAAGCTAAATAGCATAGCAAAAAGAAACTAAAGCAGATATAGTATTTGAATATTAATACAGGTGTTTTAGATTATTTGTTTACCTGCTTAAGAGATTCATTTATACCTAAAGGTAAAAAATATGTTAAGTAATCAGATAATAGTCTAAAATTGAGAATAAACTATTATAGTATTCCTAACAGGAAGTAAAGTAGTCTTTACCAAAAATGGAAAAAATGTATTAGTGAAAGAATTTTAGAATGTCATTGAATGTTGAAAATTTTGTTGTTTTATATTCATTCATTCACATTTTTATAGTAAAATATGCAACAAATTATATTAGTAGAACTGGTTAGGCATCAACTATAAACAATTGTATTGTTTATTATTTACTGCCGAATATAAGAAGAAAAACAACTTACTAGGGGCAGAGGAATCCTAGACATATATTTACAAATATACTTTGTAAAAATTAAAAAATATCTACAAGTTAAGAATATGTATTACAAAACTCTTCAACATATAGTCAAAGATCAATATATACAATTATTTTCTTAATTTCTCCTTCTGATCATTCATTATTAGTGTATAGAAACAGGATGGATTTTTGAGTATAATTTTGGATAATCTAGAAGAAATAGATACACTTCCAGAAGCACACAACCTCCTGAAACTAAACCAAGAAAAAACAGAGAATCTGAATAAACCAATTTTGAGCAATGAAATTGAAGCGATAATTTTTTTTAAATCCCAAAGCACCAAACCCCAAGACCAGACAGTTTTAACATGAAATTTATGTTAATGAAGAATATTGAAAGATGTCCAAGTCATTAAACACATGCTATAGAAACAACTTCAATTCCGACTGTACTTTCCAATGAAAAACATTTGAGAGCAAATATGTATCCATTTTGTTTTCAACATGAAACTAATTATATACCATTCCTATATTTTAAACATCAAAGAATCCATTTCGAAAACACCACCCTTGATTTACGATACACCATGATTTTCCAGTGATAACCCTGCCATGCACAAGCAGCAGTCAAAGAAGGGGTAAGCCTGCCAATCCTACCATGGAAGAGTCGCTCCTTTCAAAAACAGTCACTCTCGGTTTCTAGAAGACACTAGTATTTTTTGTGTATAATGTTCAATTTTTTGCCCCAATTTCTGAGGGGAAAGTAAGGATGTGTATTATACGTGGGTATAATGATTGCATATCATGCATACTAATGGTATAATAATCCCATGTGCAATGTGCACAAAAATGTGGGTGCACATTATACATGGCAAAATATGGTATATTTTCCTTCTCTTCACTCGGAATGGAGTAATATTTACTGGGGTTTTTTCCCCTAAAGGTAACTCTGTACATTTCTTTTCCATGTTTTCAATCCTATTTTTGCCTTTAAAGTTGTTAACAGAAGTTTCGATAACTTTTTTCTTCATTGTACACTAAGAAGAGCTCACAGAATAATTGTCCCATCACACAAATATACCTCATAGCATCTAATCTTGTTGCTTCTCATAGTTACCATGACCAGATGCTTAGTTACAAATAATATGGCTGAAGCTCACATATACGTACCTGTGGAGTAAAAACTGCTCCTACCTCCCCAAAGGGGTATCTGACTCAGATTAATAGGGCCATGTTCACATTATGCCTACGTGTTATCAGAATTATCTTATCATTGGGCTTTAAAAAACATTTTCACACATTGTATTTTAGAAAGTTATGATCTTAATGTCAGATAGGTAGATAAATAAAAGAGAATTTCTTACATTCTAGAACTTCAGTTCCATCCCTTTGGAGTTTTTATGTTGGCCTTGTTTTCTGTCTTCATCCCAGCCAGTCCCTGATGCCCATATGTGTTTCCACACAGATCTATTTGTGCGTAATGCCTCCCTCGGCCCCACCATCAAACCGCATATGTCAGGTGCATTCCGGAGGGGTCTTTGTGAACAGCACTGTAACCGAAAGGAGCAATCATGCTGGGCTCATGAGGAAAAAGAAATTCGAATTGTTTGAAAGGAAATGATCATGTCTATATTGCATTTTACCTTTCTTAACTGAGAACATTTTAAATTGAAAATAGTGTATTGTTCCAAAAGCCTGTTAAAATGGAAAACTAAGGATTTTTTGTTAGTTCTTTTTTAACCATAGATATTATCCAATTCTCATGTTACTGTGACTTAACCTACCTAAAATAACTAAAATCAAAACATTATAAAGTAAACTGATGTTTAAAAAAAATCAAACTGGCTTTCTTTTCCTGCCTACAGGACGAAGGGTGACAAGGCTGCCGCGAGTGTGAGGGGTGCACGTAGGAAAACAAGCACCGTGATGAACACCCACAACACTGGAATTATGCTGCTGATCAGGGTGTAAACTAATTTCAAGTGCAAAATGTAGGTTTGGGATTCATGCCTTGGAGAAAACATAATCAACTTTCATTACTTCCATGAGTCATAGCATTTTAATCTTTTCTAATTAGATGTAATTACTATTCTTTCTTACAGCAGGATAGCATAGGAGCATAAGAAATATAAGATGCCACGTATATAAGGGGGGAAATTACAAAAAGGAAAAATATAGGCATCATTAGGAAATCAGAGTGTTTCTGTTCTCAGATGACACTGGTCGTGTAGGCAGTGGGAAAAACGGACCCTGTGACAAAGCATCGTAGGTAATTATCTTTCGATAATACTCCTTTGTAATAAGTGGATCAAGGTTTAAGGACAGAAAATATTTTCATGTGAAGAACAAAATTTTAATGTCAGCATTTGTGCATTTTAATTAGGGTAATTCAGCGGATCAGAATAAATTGCCTTTTAAATAATATAAGGAATATACTTTTTACCATAGAGAGTCTATACCTTTTATCTTTACCTTCTGGTAAACCAAAGCCAGACTTCTTTACAGAAATAAAATAAAATATCACCCAGAACTAAAAGGATCAAAGATGCATGTTCTAACTGCAATATTCAAAGCTGTTTCCATGAAGAAACATCCTAGAAGCAGAAATGTACATGAAAGTTTCCAGATGCCTTTCTCTTCCATTTAGGAAAAATTTTTATCAAAATATTTGTTCATGTAGGGAAGTTCTTTACATGTTACCTTTTGCACGTGTTTTTCAGCGAGTTCTTGCATGCATGTCCTTCCTTTCCCATGTAGATTCTATAAACTCTTTGAAGCAGTCAACACAAATTTAACAAGTTATTTTACAACTATACAGTCTACTTGTCATGTAAAACATATAATTCTTTTGGGGAAAGCAATCTGTTTTGACACCTGGATCAACTGCTTAAGTTGCCTTCATAGATCAAATCAACTGGTTAAGTGTTAATTTTAATTCTTCACTTCACCTTATGTTCTGCAGAGAGGGAAAAAAATCAATAAACCAAAATAATAAAATTTACTAATTAAAATTATAGACATTCACCTTTTAGATGCTGAGTTTCATGTTTCTTCAAGCTGTAAAATGTGAAATTTGAAATTTTGTACAAATAGATTGCACAACATAACAGAACGTCCCCCCAGGTCACTATTCTATTCCTAAATTTATGGTGCCAAACCAGACAAATTCCGGACAAGCAATATGGATTACTCAGATTACCAAAGTTTTCCTAATTGGCAATTCATAATGTCCAGCTGCTCTGAGAAAAAACTTATCACCCATTGAAATGTTAATGTTTTCTGCCTCATTAAAATCTTCTGCAATATTCTGTGTGAATATATTGTTCAATTAGCCATTATTTCTGAAGATACACAAGGAGGTGATAAATGATTAGGACACCAAGTACAATTTGTAGTATCATAGCAAGCCTATTTAACACTGTACCCACCTACATTTTTAGACAATATTAAACTGATGCCATGGTGGGCAGGAAGAGAGTTTTATCCGTGGAACACATTACATTTTTTATCTTTCAGTTTTCCCGGGAATTCATTATTCTTTCTAATATATTTTCATAATTACTAATGTATTTTAAAGATTTTCTACAATGAAATTAGGAGATCTCACAAATCCCTTTTAAACATAGGGATTAACAATCCCTTTTAATCCTTGGTAAAATTTCAGTGAATTAGATATAGTTCGAATGGGCAAAATGTTTACAACACGATCCCTGATTGCATCTTTTGTGCATCCGCGGTGTGAGTCTCAGCTGTTAAGATCACTGTATAGAATTGCACAGAGGATAGGAATCACTAATAAGTAATTTCTAGATTTTTAGTCTATGTCCTAAAATTTAACAGAGAATTTCCAAAAAATTACAATTAATGGGAGTCTTACTTACACAATCTCAATCTGTTCTTCTTTATTATAAACAAATATTTTATCATATATCAAAATTAATAAAATCAACATAAATGAACTATATTTTGCACAGAAATGTCTGCTTTCAGTTGCTGTGAGCCCACAGCCCATGGCGTGACATATACAGTGCAAAGGTAGATGTGTCCAAGTATTTGGGGTTTGTACATGGTAGGGGTTTGTTTTCTGATGAGTAAAAATTAGCAATTTTTATAAATGCCATACAACAAACTAAGCCCTAACACATCCCCTCTTTACATAGTACACTTATGCTAGTTATAAACATTCCCCACGGCCTTGGAGGGTATTTTACTTATTCTCATTTTTTAATAGCAACAATAACTGCAATAATGTTCATAGTCATATATAATTTGTCACTTTTATTTTTTCTCAATGATTTGGGGGTCTTCTATCTGATCTCTTTTAGAAGTTAATGTAGGACTCTGAAGACTAAACAGGGAACATAGATAATAACACAGCAAACAATAACATAAAAGTCTGACTTGCTGAATATAAGTTGTCTCTTCTTAAGAATCATTCTACTAATAAACTCAAATAAGCTATAAAAGCTACCTCTCCCCTCAGCACCATTTTTCAGGTAATGTAACAGGAACATGGTGATATTTCTTGAACACTGTAATACAGACATTATTACATTGACATTTAAAACTCAATTTTTGCTGCAACTTTTGAATAAAATCAATCTATTTCAAACAGGAAAACATTTGTACATTACCTCACCCTAATGTCAGCCAGTATATTGTGACTCCATATGGAAATACTCAGATATTTAAAGATGAGGTTAATTTTCACATGGGGCTCTACAAAACCATTCTTAATGATTTTTATCCCAGATCGTTTCCCACACATTTTTACTATCTGTATTTAAAGATCTAAGGTCATTGACTATTAAAACTAGTGTCTACTAGCTATATTGTGCTACCTTTCTATTTAACTTACAAATCCTTTTCTCCTTTCCATTTGTCTACCACGCAATGCAATGGGACGTGGAGCATGTTAAACTAAATAGTACAATAGACCGCTCCAAAAAAGTCAGATCCTGAGCACCCCTTAACAGGAAGCTCTCTCACTAGTCAGCATCCCCTTGCTGCAAATTCAGAAGCCCTGACCTGTTGCAGAAACAGCTTCCAGAGAGCTATACATTCAAGTGGCCATATTCTGGGGGGCCCTCCCCACTCTACGAACATCGTCTGGCATCTGCCAAAAATTTACAGCTTAATGGAGGTAAAACTGGCATATAAAAATCAGCACATAAAGACTACAGTTTGATTAGATTTCACGTACAGGTACACTCGGGAGAGCATCACCACCTTTGAGATGAACATATCGTATCTGTCACCTCAAGTCTCTTCGTGCCCCTTTGTTATCCATCTCCTCTGCCCTTCCTTGACTCCTTCCCAGGCAACCACTGATCTGTGTTATGCTATACAGATTAATTTTCATTCTTTAAAACTTTATATAAATGGAATCATACAATATGTACACATTTTTGTAGAGGGGCATCTGGCTTCTTTCACACAGCAGAATTACTTTGAGATTCATCCATGTTGCTATGTGTTTTAAAAGTTCATTCTTTTTTCATCATTGATTAGATTTCTGCTATATGGATATACCACAAAGCATTTTATCCATTTGGCCTCCTGATAGGTATTTGGGTTGTTTCCAGGTTTTAGCTATTAGAAATAAAGCTGGTATGAACATTTATATAAGCCTGTATATAGATAAATGTTTTCATTTCTCTTGAATAAATGCTTCAGAGGAGAATATCTGGTCATTTGATAAGCATATGTTTTGCTTTTGGAGAAACTGGCAAACTATTCTCGAATGTGGTCTACCATCTTAGCATTCCCACCACGTTACATGAGAGCTCCAGTTCTTTCAAGTCCTTGCCTACTCTTGAAATAATGTTTTATTACTAGTGGTTCTAGAGACTATATATGAGTAACTCTTTGTGGTTTTAATTTAAATTTCCATAAAGGACTATGGATATTGAACAGCTTGTAAAATACAAATACAATAGTCATATATCTTCTTTAGTGAAACATCTGTTCAAATCATCCATTTTTAAATCGAGTTGTCTTATTGATATTGAATTGTGAGAGTTCCTTATATAGTATTAATATGTCTTCTGTCAAATGCATATTTTGAAAATATTTTTCTCAATGACTTTCTCTTCATTTCTGTAGCATTGTCTTTGAAAGAGCAAATGTTTTAATTTCAGTGAAGTACTAATCACTTTTTTTCCTATAACTTATGCATTTTGTGTCCAATTTAACATATCTTGGCCAAATCCAAACTAATCTCACTTTCTGTTGTTAATGTTAGCATGTTATATATAATTTCATATTTTTTACTTTTAACCTCTTTCTGCTTTTATACTTAAAATGCATATCTTGCAGGCAGTCTACAGTGGGGACTTGCTTTTCAAATCTAACAGATGACTCCACCTTGTGATAGGAGTGGTGGACCATAAACACAGTGTGTAATTATTGACATGCTTGTGTTTAACTCTACTACCTTGCTTGTTGTTTGCTATTTGCTCCATTTATTTTTGTTGCATTTTTATCTCCCTGTCAACCTTCTTTTGAATGAAATATTTTTATAATTCCATTTTATCTCTTTTATTGATCTACAAGCTTTATGGACTGGTTTTGTACATTTGTTTGCTTTTGGTTTTTAGTGGTTGCACTGTAGACTTTAGAATACCTCTTTCACTTACCTTAGTGTACCTTCTATCAACGTTAATCCAGTTCACATAAAATGAAAGAGCCTTACCCCAGCGTACTTACATCTCATCTCCCCTCTCCCAGCCTTTGTTTTACTGTTCTCATCCACTGTACTTCTACATATATTCTACATTTCAAAATTCAGCCTTGTTAGTTTTAAATGCCCAATTCTATTTTAAAGAGATTTCTGAGATAAAAGGAACACACAGGACATTCATATCATTTTATCATTTACCAGGGTTCTTCCTTCCTTTGTATATATTCAGATTTGTATCTGGAAACATTTTTCTTCTCTCCAAAGAGCTTCCTTTATCATTTCATGGAGTACAAGTCTGTTAGTGATGAATTCTTTCAGCATTTGTATGCCTGAAAGAAGTTTTATTTTATATTCTTTTTGAAGGGCATTTTCACTGAATATAGAATTCTACATTGACAGGCTTTTGTTTCTTTCAATCCCTTAAAGATGTTGCTCCACTTTTTTCTGGCTTCCATTAGTGCTGAGAAAAAGTCTGCTCTTATTCTTATCTTTGTGCCTCTGCCTAATGTATTTTTTTAAGTGTTACTAAGATTTTCTCCTTACCACTGGTTATAAACAACTTCATTAGGCTTTTCTTGGTACAGTTTTATTTGTTTATAGTATTTAGACCTCATTGAATTTCTCAGACCTCTGAGTTTATCATTTTTATCAAATTTAGAAAAATCCTGGCTACTATTTTTTAAAAATACATAATCTGTATTATATTTTTCCATTACAATTTAGTTCCCTTAAACCCCCCTCCTCCCAGCAATCAGTACACTGTTGTCCATGCCCATGAGTTCTTTCTCCTCTTTGCTCAATCCTTCTACCTCCTAACTATTTTTTAATTAATAAATGTTATTTTTTGGTTTTAGGTTCACAGCAAAATTGAGCGGAAAGCACAGAACTCCCCCCATAGCCTTCCTCACCTCCCACAGAGTGGCGCGTTTGTTATAATCAGTGAACCTACATTGACACCTCACTATCATCCAAAGTCCACAGTTTACTTTAGAGTTCATTCTTGCACATCCTACGAGTTTTGACATACATCCACCACTGTAGTACCATGCAGAAAATTTTACTGTCCTAACCATTCTCTGAGCTCTTCCTATCTGCCTCTCCCTTTCCCCAATCCCTAGCAACCACTAAACTTCTTACTGAATCCATGGTTTTGCCTTTCCCAGAATGTCATATTGTCTGGAACATACTGTATATAAATAACCTTTTCAGACTGGCCTCTTTCCATTAGTAATATGCACTTCTTTCCTCTTTGTTTTGTTTGGTTTGGGTTTTTTTTTTCATAACTTGATAGTTCATTTGTTTTTAGTGCTGAACAATATTCCACTGTCTGGGTGTCCCAGTTCATTTATTCACTCGCCTAATGAAGAACACCTTGGTTGTTTCTAATTTGAGGCAATTATGAGTCAAGATGCTACAAAAATCCATGAGCAGGTTTCTGTGCAGAAACAAGTTTTCAATTCATTAGAGTAAATACCTAAGAGTGTAATTTCTGGATCATATGGTAAGGATATGTTTAGTTTTGTAAGAAACTTCCAAAATGTTTTTTGAAGGGGCTGTACCAGTTTTCATTCCCACCAAGAAGAATGAGAGTTGCTGTTTCTCCACGAGCTCATCAACATTAGGTGTTGTCAGTGTGGTAGCTTTTGGCCATTCTATTGTCATGTGGTGATACCTCATTGTTTTAGTTATCAATTCCACACTGATATGATGTTGAACATCTTTTCATATGCTTACATTATATCTACATATCTTCTTTGGTAAGGTGTCTGTTCAGATCTTCTGCCCATTTTTAATTCATGTTGTTCATTTTCTTGTAGTCAAGGGCCTTTATCAGATGCATCATTTGCAAATATTTTCCCAAGTTTATTGTTTGTCTTTTCATTCTCAAGTCATAATTTTTCAAATACCTTCTCTATTTCCCTTTATTATTTGAGGATTCCCTATTACATATATATTAGGACACCTGAAGTCACCCCAGAGCTAATGTGGGTCATTTTTTGGTCTTTATTTCTCTATGTATAAATTTGGATAGTTTCTTATAATTATTGCCTCCTATTCACTTTTCTTTTATAATGTATAATTTGCAGTTAATCTGCTATTAATGTGATCTAGTGCATTTTTCATCTCAGACATTGTATTTTTTATCTCTAAAAGTTTAAGTAGAGCCTTTTTTATATCTTCCATATATCTCCTTAATGTTCATTCTTTCCTCTACTTTCTTGAATATATGGAATCTATTTAAAATAACTCTTAATTTCTTTTTCTATTAATTCTACCATCTGTGTCATTTCTGTCTCTTTCTGTTGATTAATTTTTTCCTCATTGAAGTTGCATTTTCTTGCTTCTTTGCCTGACTAGTGATTTTAGATGCCAACTTTTCAAGCTTTATCTTATTGAGTGTTGAACAGTTTTACATTTCTTTAAATATTCTTTAATAATTTTTTATTTATTAACTACCTTGTGAGTTATTTTTTTAAATTATATTTTTCCATTACCATTTACCCCCTTTATACCCTTCACCATCCCCCCAGAATCACCACACTGTTGTCCATGTCCATGAGTCCTTTTTCCATTTTTCTCAGTCCCTCTGCACCTAACTGCCCCCACCCCAGAACTGTCAGCCAGCTCTCTATGTATGAGTCTGTCTCTATTTTGTTTGTTAGTTCAGTTTGTACATTAGATTCCACATATGAGTGAAACCAAATGGTATTTGTCTTTCTCTGTCTGGCTTATTTCACTTAGCATAATGTTCTCAAGTCCATCCATGCTGTTGCAGAGGTGAATTTTTCTTCTTTTTTATAGCTGAGTAGTATTCCATCATGTCAATGTCCCATAGTTGTTTTATCCCTGAACCACAATGAGATATCACCTCATACCAGTCAGAACGGGTGTCATCAATAAATCTACAAATGACAAGTTTTGGCAAGGGTGTGGAGAAAGGGGAACCCTTTGTACTGTGGTGGGAATGCAAATTGGCACAGCCACTGCGGAAAGCAATGTGAAGATACCTCAAAAATTAAAAATGAAATTGCCTTATTACCCAGTGGTTACACTTCTGGGAATTTATCCAAAGAAACCCAAAATGAATTATTAATGTGAAAGAACATAACCACCCCTATGTTCATTGTAGCATTATTTACAATCTTTAAATATTCTTGAGCTTTGTTCTGAGATGCTATTAAATTACTGATAAACAAGCTAATCCTTTTAAAGCTTTATTTCAGAATTTTTTTTAGGTGGAACCAGAACAGCTTTCAGTCCAGGCTCAGTTTAGCCCCACAGCCAAGCACCCTTCTGAGTGCTGCTCCATGTAACGGCCCATGCAGTACAAGGTTTCTCCACACTGTCTAGAAGAACATGGACTCTTTCTTTCCCTGTGCAAGTTGTTTGGATTATTCTGTCTTCCCTTGATAGTAGATTTCCCCCCTGGCTTCAAATAGCTTTCTCAGATGTATGTACTTGTCAGGTGAAGACTGGAGGGGAGCCCTGAGCAGATCTTCAGAGCTCTCTCTCTGTGCCTAACTAATTTTTTTTGTGCAGCTCTCTTCTTGCCAGTATTCTTCCCTGCAAATTTCACCCATCTTGGCTTAACAAGATTTGGAAATCTCTCTCTCAAACTCAGGGAGACTACCAGACTCCACCTGTCTTCCCACTCTCTCCAGGCAGTAAGGTCAATCATTGATATTTATCTTGCTTGCTTTTCCTTTCTTAATGATCAGTATCTGGTGCTGACTAGCATCCTATCTCTGTGATCCATTGTTTAAATTATTCTGTCTTGATTTGGTTGTTTAAGGCAAGTGGGCAAATCCAGTCTCTGTAGTTCCATTGGCAACAGAAGCAGAATTATCACACTTTCTGTTTTTTTAAAGCTACATTATCTATATGCCCTTTATAACACAGCTTAGCAGAAAAGTTAAAAGACACTAGAAAAGTTCTTTGGACTTAGCCAGTCTTGGGGTAACCACAGAGACTACAGTCTAGAGCTTCCCCAACACAAAAGTTCTTGACATAAAGCAGTCATTTGGAAGTGATTCTCAACAAAGTCCACTTGCCCATTCAGCCTAAAGGCCATTCAACTAGTAAAGCTAACTTCTCGGTGCTCTTTTATCTTCCTGTAAAAAAATAAAGCTATAGGAACTCTTGAAACAGGATAGTACAGGCAGTGCCTGTGCACACAAATCAAAAAGATCATGCTCTCTTCCAGCCTAGGGTCTGCTAAGATGTCCTCCAGCACCTTCTTCTTGTGTGAATGGCTCATTTGTGCCCTGCACAAAGCTCCAGAATCAACATGGGTTTCCACTTCCGGAGTTCCTAGTCATCCGTTTCCTTCTTCCTTCAGCACACACAAACAGTGGTCTTGCTTGCCAAGGCCATGTTGCTATAGTACACCTCATAGTTGAGGAGAAACAGGACTGGAGGTCCATCTGCCTCTTCATGTGGCAGCAAACCAAGGGCTGAGGTTGCCATGGCACAGACTTATTTCTTTCATTACCATCACATTTGTCTATCAAATGCCTATAAAATAGCCCATTGTTCAAAATGGAACATAATCAACAAAAGAAAAAAGCAAACAAAATATAACCAGAGACATTGAAATTAAGAACATTGTAGCAATAGCCACAGGGGAGTGGGGAGGGGACAGTAGGGAGAGGGGTCTACAGGAGCTATTATAAAGGACACAAGGACAAAATCAAGGGGGAGGGTAGAGGTGGGGGGTGGGACTGGCTGGGGTGGGGTGGAGGGAAGGGGAGAAAATGCAGACAATTGTAACTGAATAAAAATAAATAAGTAAATTACAAAAAAAAACAAAACAAAATGCAAAGAAATATGAAGCTGAATGTTTAAAGCATCCTCAGACATATAAACATTATCAGGTATTTTATAGACTTCTTGTCATACTGAAACATGTTGGGTTTTATACATGTGTGTGTGTGCATGCACACACATTTTATACACACATAAATTGCTGAATTTTTTTCACATAACCTTGTTTTGTAACTATTTAAATAATTATATATATTCATTGATGGATATAAAATATTTTTAAATTTCTTGGTAATGAAATAGTTCAGTTGTTGAAGTTTTTGAGTGTTATCAGTTTATGCCAAACTAAATTTTTAATGTCAAATAAAATTGGATAAAATTTTATATACGTTTTTTGTTACACTATTTGAGTTCATATCTTCCCATTGCTGTGCTTTTCGTAAGTACACAAGTTTTAAGGTATACACACCCTGCAGAGACGAGAAAAGCAGGGTCAGAGAGTGGGTATGTGTGGTGTGTGGAGCGCAGTGGCCAGCTCACTGTTACGTGGATCAGTGCGCATCTAAGAGTGTTAGGGAGCTGTTCTCTACTTAGCTGGCATAAGCTGTAGAGTTTTAAAAGGCTTCACTCACCAAAATGTCTACTTTTGACTGATCTGTCAGAAATCTCTAATTTGTCTGTCATTCCTTAAAGACCTTTAAAAGGTGCTATGCATCTTAAGTAGGCTAAAATAGAATTTCACTTAAGAAAAATAACATTGCCAGAGATTAGTCCATCAAATTATTCCATTAGCACCAATTACCATTTGAGAGAACGCATGGTTCCGAGGGAATGGAATTGAAGATAGACAAACTTTAATAGCCAGCAGAAGGGATAAAATACACGGTGGTGACGACAAATGCTATGTGTAGATACATGGTATGGTGGCGTTGGCTTTCAGCCAGAGCATCAGTGGGAAACTTTAAGGACAAACATCAAAGTAGCCACATCATGTCCACGGTGCTGTCAAAGGGTTATGTCCAAAGGCCATGAGTTGCATGTGTCTACAGCCCTGGAGACATATTTAAAGTTATCCTGGCCCAGACAAGGACTGAGATAGATAGGACAAAGGAGTCCACCTTGGTTCTTTTCTAGAGCTTCCTACGGTGCATATAATGCAACAGCAAAAATCAAACTGCTAAGACTTTTCCCAGTAGCCACAGAACCAAGCAAGTCTAAAGTGCTGTCAGAATATACTAAAAAATACATAAGTGGGTGTGAAGGGCAGATTTGTATTTTAAATTTAGAGAAGGAAGATAGAGTTGCTTATATATTACAAAAATGAGCTCTATTTTTTAATGTAAGAAAAGGATAGAATTAATAATGCAATTTCAAGTAACTTGCTCTCATAAAGGATTATCAGATATTTTTATAATCCTGAATGTACACTGAGATAGCCCAATTCAAAAACAGGCTTTCTCTCCCACATAGAGAAGAAACACTAATAAAGCAGACATACCCATCCCAAAGCCCCGAGGTCATTTCCCTGCTCATTACATCCCTTTGCAGAGAGAGCAATTTTCCCACTACCAAGGGTTTTCTTCTTTCCTCCTAAGTTCTCACAAAACTAGTCAATATTTCTTGGTTGGCTGTTAAACTGCCAATTACACACACAAAACTACCAGACTGGTGAATTTAACTGATGTAACACAAATCTGAATGGAAAGTTTGAACAAATTACTGGGCTATTTTGACATGTTATGGGCATAACTCTGCTATGTTAACTCTATTCCATTTCTTACTCGGAATGAAAAATGGACAACAGACAGAAAGGAGAAGGGAACAGGAATACAACATAATGGTGTTTTATCCTGACATCTTTTAAGACTCGCTAGCACTGTGGTAAACCTTTTGGTACAAAAAGTGTTAAACTCTCAGCTACGTGGTGTTAATAACGTTGACATAATTAGTAGCCATAGCACACAGTGGCTAAGCAAACATGTTATAGGAACAGACTGGCCAGGTTTACTAGCTCTAGGCCTCACCAGCTTGTGTGACCCTGACCAGGCACTTAACTTCTCTGTGCCTCAGTCTTCTGTTCAGTAAAATGAGCTGAAGGAAGTACCTACCTCACAAGATTGCTGTAGTAAGTAATATATGTAAAAGCTTATAGAAATGTATCTTGCTCATGGGAAAATCTTTACAAATGTTAGGCGCTGCTTTTACTATCTTTGATCATCATTGTTATCTACTGAGTACTTACAAAGTGATGCCAGTGTGGGAGAACGGGAGAGACGTAATGAGTGGGCTCTGTTCCCAAGGACCTCCAGCGTCCTGAGGAAATGCTGAGAGAGCAAAGGTGCTGTAGTTTGTAATTCTAATGACTAGTTCAAGAAGGTCAGCATCAGCTTGGGCTGTCTCTGCTGTGATAGAATTCTTGGAAAGACAGGCACACAGTGAAGGCCTTGACGTATTTGTAGGATTTTAAAGTTGCTTAGGGTTGCCCTTGGACATATGGTCCACAGATGTGTTTTGTTTGGCCTATACAGTATTTTTTAAACATTTTAATGAGTTGCCTACATTTAAAATTAGATCATCCTCCACCCCACTTCACCCATTTAATTACCTGCCTTGTTCCTGTCATTATTTGAGTTTGCAACCCCTAATCTATGGTCTTAACCCCCATTCTCATTGTCACTGGTAACTAAACCCTTTGGTAAACATATTAGAATGATTTATTTTCTTCATACAGTGTCACAAAGTTCTGCTCCATGCATGCCAACAAGAGTTCACCATTTTTTAAGTAGTTTTTCTTTCTAGAAACCATTTTCTAACCAGTCCAGTTTGGACTAGATTCAAGGAATAATTATAAAAGGGATTAGGATTTCTTCAACTGTTATGTCTCTATTGTTCCCTTTTTGCAGACCATCGAATTAGGGCTTAATGAACTATCTTTTACAGGCAGACAAAATATAGCACATTGGTTCACTGGGAGAACTTACCACAAATCATTGTAAAAATTGGCAACAAAAAAAATCTTCCTACCAGGGGTATCCAACCTGTCAGGGTCTCTGGGCCACACTGGAAGAAGAAGAGTCTTCTTGGGTCTCACATTAAATACACAAACACCAATGAAAATTGATGAGCAAAAAAATGGTTTTAAGTAAATTTATGATTTTGTGTTGTTGGGCCATATTCATAGCCATCTTGGGCTGCATGTGGCCTGTGGGCTGTGGAGTGGACACCCCTGGAACTCCTGATATGACCTTGGTTAAAGCCAAAAGGACTGACAGCATGTATTCCAGAAATGGTAAGAGAAACACCAAAGTTTGTGTTTACATGGTATTCTGATCACCTCCCATTAACTCTGTTAGTGAAAGAAGGGTCCCAAGCACTAAAAGGTATGAGATGGCCAAATGCACAGAACCGGACACTGGGCAGACAGTACTGAAAGCTGACTATTAGTCACATACTCTCACAGTCTGGGGGAGGAGATTACCACTGCAGGCTATGCAGGGCCACATGGGGGCTGTACTAGAGAGCCAAGTGAACCAGCAGGGGTATGGGAGGCTCTCCTGTGGTACAAAGAGGGTGAGGTGACCCTTGGTTCCTTCAGGAGGACAGGATTCTCTTGTTCAGTAATTTTACTGGCTGGCAGGAAAGTGGAGTCCATTAAGATAAGGTCCAAGTGCCGTGCCCATTGTCCAGCTGGCAGGGGAATTAGCCAGGTGAAGCCTTTCTTACTGGGTGGGGGGCAGAACTGATGAGAGCAGGGAACTCCCAGCTCAGCTTTTGGAGCCATGTGAAGCTCAAAGATTTCAAGGCAATGCTTGGAATTTCTGGTCTTAAAATTCCCATGAATACACACACACACACACACACACACACCCTGATATTTTGAAATCAGGCATGGAACAGTGTAAATTTTCAACTAATAGTTTTCAGGTATAGACTATATCTCTTTTAACATCAAGATATTGTATTTTCAAATACACTTTTTTGATCAACTACTGTCATGTGCTATTCTTTTCCCATTTAAAATACTATAGTATATCCTTTTGAATTGTTCATAGCCACACAATTTACAGTAGCCAAGTACTAGAAGCAACCTAAGTGCCCACCAGTAAATGAGTGGATCAAAAAACTGTGGTACATTTACACCATGGAATACTACACAGCAGAGAGAAAGAAGGAGCTCCTACCCTTTTCAACAGCATGGGTGGAACTGGAGGGCATTATGCTAAGTGAAATAAGTCAAGCAGTGAAAGACAAATACCATATGATCTCACCTATAAGTGCAACCTAATCAACAAAACAAACAAGCAAGCAAAATATAACCAGAAACACTGAATTAAATAACAAACTCACAGTAACCAGAGGGGAAGGGAGGGAAGAATAATGGGGGAAAATAAGGGAAAGTCCATCAAGGAACATGTATAAAGGACCCATGGTCAAAGCCAAAGGGATAGGATCGAGGGTGAGAGGTAGATATGGGTGGGGCAGGGGGACAAGGTGGGGTGAAAATGGAGACAACTGTACTCGAACAACAATAAAAAATAAATAAATAATAAAAACTATTGTAAAGAGAAAAAATAAAATACTGTAGTATGAATGCATCCTTTCTATAATTCCATGTTGAGTCACTCAAACCACGTCTCAACATGCCATCTCTTTTGTTTTTTAATAAATTCCTACAGGCTATGGTTGATAAGTTCAAAGACACAGGTTCTATAGCCCAAATCTCAATTTTCAATCTTTGTTCATTATTTTATGACGCCTCATAGCATTTCTTTCAACATCACCTTGTTTTCACTACTTTAAAATTGCCTTGTTATGACCTACAGGGGATGATTCACCTCACATTGTACTCCCTGAGAGACTGACGCTCTCCACAAAGCAGCAAAGCAGCAGCAGACGTCTGTAGTGCCAGCACAAAGGGAAAGTATAAAGGGGCGCACCACCGAGAGGGGTGGGTGATAAAACGAACCTCAGGGCTTCAGAGGAGTTTGTAAGGACACGTTTGTCAATTGGTCCTTTCTAAGCTGCACTGGGTCCGTGAGATGTCTTAAAAATGAATTAAAAACATCTTTTTCTGACAAAGGTACTTTAGAAAACCAAAGGTAGTATTGTTCAAAAGAAGAAATTTGATTTCAGGAAGATTCTGTTTGATTACAACGTGAATAATTAAGATGCGGCGATGTATTTTCTGAATTTTTCACTTGACATCAGAGTTCCTTCTGCCCTGTGTTTGCTTCAGTCTGGATAACCGCACGGTGCAGCATACACTGTATTTCCTGAAAGTTCTTATCTGAGATGTAGAAATTAAGATGTTGATTTCTCAAGAACTATTTTTTACAAATTTAAATAGAATGATTTTAACTGGTACTTTCAAGCGGTGACTCAGTTTCCACACTTCATAAAGCAGTACAAATAGTGTTGAGCTTCACAGTAGTAATAAATATCTACGAGAAAGAGTCTAGGTATCTTGTTCTTTTATACATAATCTTTGCCTAGATGTTATCTATTACAAACATTTTCTTAGAAGTTCTGATTGTCACAAATAATGAATACACTGATCTTAGAAGAAAAATTCTTCCTCAGGTGACTCTCATTTCTCTACAGAAACCACAGCGCAGATTCCCTGCAGATTCAGTACAGAAGCCATTCTTTAAATGACTTAAAAATGGTGAATATAAATTTAATATCAAGAAAAGGATTCCTGACTTTCCTAGTAGAGCTCTTAAGTTGATTGCAAATATGAGTCTAAAGGCAGATAAATAACCTAATGGAAGACTTTTTTTTAAATGATGTAATCCTGGCCACACATCCATCATAATTCTTCACAGGACATTTTTTTTGATCAGAGAACATCTAAAGCAAAATGAAACACCCGGCTCTTGCACAAAAGATTATTATGAACAACACGGTCTATGCTATGTTTTAATACATCTAAAAATCTATTATTTTGTTAGAATTGTCAGCTGGAATAAAAAGAATATAGGTACCTCAATGACATAAACGATGACAAATTTCTTTACCTGCTGTCAAAAATCAGTCAATGATTTTTTTTTAATTATCTGCATTAGACTTTCTTCTTTTAATACTCTTTTATGGACCAGTACAAAATAAATATGTTCTTTGAGTGGTGCGTCACACTCACTGAGAATAACCAGAATCCAGGAAATACATTGTTGAGCTTAAAAACAGATAACAGAAGACTTCTTTACTAGTGTTTGTAATTTCATACATAATTTATCTACTTTTTACGAGTTTATCTTACTCATATTTTTTCCTTTTTCACACATCTAAACAATTAAAAAGCTATGGATCTTATTTCTCCATGTTTTTGTTTAGGGATAGCAGAATAAATAAATGAAGTATACACATTGTATAAATACGTTTGCTTCAACATGTGCCTCCAGCCTGCCTCAGGCCAACAATATTTGTAGCAATAAGCTGATAATATACCCTAAATGTTAGGCATTGGAAAGTATTGTTAATGTTTTCACTTTCTGTAAACATGAATGAGCCAAGGGCATTATTTTGTATCATAACTGTGAAATAAATATGCTCCTATAATTTCTTATTAAATTAATATTTTGAAGTTGCAAATTTTAAAATACTCATGCTGGTTTTTAAGAGAAGAGTAGTAAATGGAGGCTGCCCTTAAAGAGCTTAAATCATGCTTTAAGAGAGCAACACTTAAGTGTGCTACTAATACAAGCACAGACTTATATCAATGGAAGAAAATAATATATAAATTTAAGGTGGTATTAGAAGTTGTTATAATATTAGAAGAAAATTTCAACAAAGTATTTTGGCAACATTTTAGAACTATTTGAGGGGAAAAACCACCCCCCCCCCCCACTTCCAGGACATACTTTATATCAAAGAATATAGGTGGATTAAAGATTTAGTATTAAAAAATAAATTATAAAAATTAGAAGGAAATATAGATAAATATTGATGTTATCACAGGTGGAATAATCTTTCTAAGCACATAAGCAAGGGCAGAATTCTCCAAGATAAAGTTAAATAAAAAAATTAAAGTTGCTACAAATATAATAGGAAAAGGATACTACATTTAAAAAATTAGTCTACCTTTTCCATTCTAAAAGGATACATTACATGTACCATCTTTTTTCCTAAAGTCAACTAAAATCACTAAATAATGCATTTTCAACATACCTTAAAAGCCTTGAAGAGCTATGCAGATAACAGAGAACTATTCAGCCAAATTCGGGGAAGAAGTAAACCCAGAGGGGTAGGCAGAGTCCTCAGAGAACCAAGCTACTTTTGCCCTGAGGTCATTTGCATCAGTCTGCTAACTTGGGCTGAAGATAGGCAGCATCTAGTTACCAGGGCAGAAATAATGGCTTAGAGCCTGCTCGAGGTGTTGAATGTCAAAAAATGTCCTCTGTGCATTCAGATGGGACCCCTAAAGGCTGGACACTCTGGATAAAATGGTCCTTGTATTGTCCAGGAGGGAAATAAACACAGATTTAACTTTCACATTGAAAAGTTAAGAAAGCATGTTGTAAATTTAAGATAATTGTTAAAATAATAAAAACCAAGTACATGACACCTGAACTAGTGCACAGAAAAAAAAAGTAAAATGGTAAGCAATCAGTCTACAAGCAGAAAAGCAATAAAAGAACGACTACATACACACACTATTAAAGAACACAAAATAAGATGCTGGATTTAATTCCGAATATATCAGTAATTATAGGCAATATAAATGGCTTAAATGTTCCAGTTAAATAACAAAGATGAATAAACTGAATGAAAAAATGAGTGTGCCTGTAATGATAATTATAAAAGGTTCAATTCATCTAGAAGATAAAGCAATTAAAATTGTATTTATTCCTAATGACACAACCTCAAAAGATACAAAGGTAAAATTAACAGAGCTACAAAGAGAAATAGGCAAATCCATAATCACAGTGGGGATTTCTAATACATAATTCTCAGTAACAAAGGAAAGAAAGAGAAAAAGCATAAGTATATAGGAGAAACAAAAATAAACATAACTCACCTACTGGATATATATAGAACCTTTCAGAATAAGCATTAGTTATAAGCACATGCGAAAGTTTTTTAAATTGACAATTTATAATATTCAGTTATAAAACAAAAGTCAGCAAATTTCAAAGGACTGAAATCACACAGATATAAACAAAATTTCTACATATTTAGATATTAAGAAAACTATTCATAAGTAAGACATATCAAAAATACAGCATAACAACAATCAAAATAATTTAAATTTTGGGATGGAGATGAAGGAGTAGTTTTTTTTTAAATATACCTTTTTACAAAGAAATCTTTACTGTCATATATTTGTAATATCAAGATTTATTTTAAACCTTAAATAATTAAGACAACGGTCATATTAACACAGGATTAGACAGAGAAGTAGAATAGAGTGAGTCTCAAAACAGACACATATATGGACTCCTACAGGGGTAGTGCTGCAGATTAGTAGGGGGAAAAAAGACTTTTCAATTAAATTTTGATTTCTTAGCATGGTCTACACCATCTTGTGCCTAGCTACTCCTCTAAAGTCAATTTCTATTCTTTTCATATCGCTCACTCCCCATCTGCTACTCTGTCCTCCTCACAACTACTTGAATATACCAGGCTTCTGCCTGTCTCAAAGCTCTTGTCCTCCTGCATGGCTGGCTTTGCCCACGGATATTCCCATGACTTGTCCATTCACCATATTTATATCTCATTAAAATATACTTTTAAAGTGGTGTTCCTTGAATAGTCTTTTAAAAATAGAACATTTCATTATCTTTTACCTCATTACTTCATTTGCCATCACCATTCTACATTTTCTGGCCAAGATGAAGGATTTTTTTTTCTGTGTCCCTAGTTCCTGGTTCATTACCTGAGACATAATAGATCCTTATTAATATGTGCTAGAAGTATGAATAAAATACATGAAAAATATTCAACCTTACTTGTAGTCAAAGAAAACACTTCAAAGGAGATACCATTTGGGGACTACTTCCACTCAAAATCTCCTGCACAGCAAAAGAAACCATCAACAAAACGAAAAGGCAACCAACAAAATGGGAGAAGACACTTGCAAATGATACTCCGATAAGGGACAAAACTCCAAAAATATAAAGAGATCATACAGCTCAACAAAAAATGAACAAACAATAGGATTTAAAAATGGGCAGAGAATTTATAGAGATACTTTTCTAAGGGAAATATACAGATGGCCAACAGATATATGAAAAAACGGATATATGCTCATTATCACTAGCTATTGGGAAAATGCAAATCAAAACTACAATGAGATACCACCTCACACATGTTAGAATAGCTATTATCAAAATTATATATATATATATATATATATATATATATATATATATATATGTATATATAAGACATAACAGGTGCTGGAGAGGATATGAAGCAAAAGAACTCTTATACACTGCTGATAAGAATGAATATTGGTGCAACCACTATAACAAGCAGTATGGAGCTTCCTCAAAAAATTAAATATGGAGTTAGCACGTGACCCAGCAATTTCTCTTCTGGGTATCTACCTGAAAAGTTTGAAAACACTTGTAAAGACATATGTACCCCACATTCACTGAAGCATTATTCACAATAGCTAAGACATGGAAACAACCCAAGTGTCCTTCAGTGGATGACTGGATAAAAAAGGGGGACATATATCCTACGGAATACTGCTCAGTCATAAAGAAACTAAATGTTGCCATTTGCAACAACATGGATGAATCTTGAGGGTATTATGCTAAGTAAAATAAGTCAGACAGAAAAAGACAGGAACCACATGATTTCACTCATTTCTGGAACATAAAACAACATAAAAGCAACAAATGAACAAAAAAGCCATAGATACAAACAAGAGAATGGTGGTTACCAGAGAGGAAGGATGCTGCAGGGAGGACAAAAAGGGTAAAGAACATTAAATACAAGGTGTTGGAAGGAGACTAGACTTTGGGTTGTGAGCACATAATTAAGTATACATATATTGTATAATAAAGTTGTATACCTGAAATTTATATGATGTTATTAATCAATGTTACCCCAATAAACTTTATAATAATAGAAAAAGAAAGAAAAAATTAGATCCCATTTTGTATCTTAAATAACAAAGAATTTGAAATTTAAATACTCAATATGGTTAAGCAAGGAAATAGACAAGCCCTCCTGTCAATGTTACAGAAAGACGTCTGGAATTAAAACTGACAGATAAATGAAGAGTATTTACAATAAATTTTTCCATATCTAGATATCATACCCAAGAAAATAACTTGAAAATAGAGTTATTGTATAAGCAGTGATATTTATTGTGGTGTTAATAATAAAATAGAAATAATGGAAACATCAACAAAGAGGATAATAGCTGAGTAAATTTTATACATTTTCATGATGCAATATAATGCATCATTTTAAATGACATGTACAGATAATTTATGTAATGTGGAAAAAGTATATAATATTAAGTGAAAAGGATGGGATATAAAATTATTTGCATAATAGAATACCATAGAAAGAGCTAAGGTGTACATTGAAAAATAGAGGAAGTCAATACACAAGAATAAAAATAATAATTATATATAATATGAATGATATAATTTTTAAACAATATTTTCTGGAAGGAAAAAAACCTTAAAGTCCTTGATTAGTAGCATTCTCTCCACTAAGAGATCTTTTGGGGTTTTTTTTGTGTGTTTATTCATAAATTGGTCAAGCACATTGCAGTTGTACTATTAGTCTTAAATGCTCTTTCTCAGTGATGTTACGCCACACATATTTCCTTGTCAGATCATCTGATACTCTTTAAGCAATTCATTCGATCAAAAAATTACTTTCCTATCTTCTTTTACTTTGACATGATTCAGCCAAGAAATTTTTCCTCATTATCTTACAGCTGCATACATTTCCTTCTCTGAAGCAACTGCGAGTCCAAGGATATGCCTTTAACTAAACTTTCGTGATCAAATATGACCTCGACTGTTCTTCCCTGCTTTCTGTTTCTATCCACCTCCTCAATCACCTACCTTGTTGGCCCTCCTGTTGGCTTGTCCAGCATCCTCAGGTGTAGCAGCTTCTGCGCTTCTGAGGGACTGACTTCACTGTCATCTGACTACAGGATATTTGCTCAGCTCATGCTGTTGCAGCAGAGGAGACCAAGTGCCGGAACAGACTTCAGGGGACCCAGGCAGAGTACTGCTTCACAGCCAGGCCTTCAGAAGGAGAACATGAAAGAAGACTTAAGTATGTGTGTGTTTGTTCCAACAACTCTAGAGTCAACTCCCACAGTCTCAGAGGCACCTGTGTACTCTGAAAATTCCAGAACCACTTTTATATCACCATTACTTTCTTGATCCACAGAAGGATTAAAGCCACAAGTTAAGCCCAACCTCCAGCTCAGTGTGAGAAAGGGGAGAGACCTCACAGATTGAACTTGCCAACAAGACATGATCAAATTTTGACAAAGAAAGGAATGGTGTATTTTCTGCATCACAATTTAAAGTGGTCCAGTTTTCCCAGTGTATATGCCATTATACACTTGGACAAGTTCTGTGGCAGAACACCATGGTATGCTTCATCTTTGCCCTCGGGTATGAGTCACTCTGAGAGGCTCAGCTGAAGCA
This sequence comes from Desmodus rotundus, assembly GCF_022682495.2. Taxonomy (NCBI): domain Eukaryota; kingdom Metazoa; phylum Chordata; class Mammalia; order Chiroptera; family Phyllostomidae; genus Desmodus; species Desmodus rotundus. The sequence continues at coordinate 124,639,820 of NC_071387.1, forward strand.
ATACAGCATGACCATTTGCACTTTTCCTATCATCTTCCAAACTTCTCTTTTGCTTTGTCCACCAGTTTATTTTCCTCTTGATCAGCTGAGAACACAAGAAACCTCCTCAACAGACTAAAAGAGCACAAGCTATATCTCTTCCACTTTTTCTAATGTGTTTTCCTGTCTTGAACCCTCCATGGGAAATCTCTGCTTGCTCTTCAAGTCTATACTGTGCATGTAACATCCAAGCAAAACATGGAATAATTTTTTTTTATATTTGGATATCTGTGCCTTTGCTTTCCCAATAACTAACTACTATGGAATACACTATATTCAGATATTTCAATCTGGCCTGAAATGACTTCCTCCATATTGCATTCAACAGCCAAACGTCTCTCAGGATCATCAATCCATCGTAGAGATTAATCAGGCTTCAATCAGGTGACTATATGTCTAAATACAAGGTTTTTGCCATTATAATTATAATACAACCATAGCATAAAGATTTTCCCTGCTGAAAATATTTGCATCACTCCTTCCTACATCAGTACCCCAATGGCCAAGACAGTGAGACAGAATAAGTCAAATCTATCTGAAACAAATACTATTAGTCATACTTTCAACTTAAATTAAAATTTTAATTATCAATGGTGTTTTTTCTGTTTCAACCCAATATACTTTAACTCATGTAATGTTTATCAAGGCACTGATAATCTGACAATGTAAATATGATTTTATAAATAGAAACCCTAAAAAGGAAAGTTCAGGAGCTCATCTCCTGATTTCCTGTGTTATTCCCTTCTCAATAGTCTTTCGAAAGAATTTCCATGCCTGTAAATCAAGAATAATTATAAGCAAACTTGGTCACTCATGTCATATTTACTTATCTTTGCCAAATAAATTTATTTTTACAGTAATTTCAACTTATTCTAATATAGTCATTATTGCTTGTCAGTACACATTTTGGCTTTCACAAGTTCATGAAAATTGTACAGTTACTAAATTTCAGAGTAAGAGTTTCATTCTGGGAGAGAAAAATATTTACAGTAAGGGACACAGATTTTTAATGCTAAAAATGATCTCTCATTTCATAAGATTGAGACTAGGACTCTGCATTCACACTCTGTAGATCAGATTTGGGTGAGAACAAACTGAAGGACCAAGGCGATGACTTCCTTTGGAAGACCCCGAAGATCAGGACGAAGAGTCCAAATGAAACCTCGTGAGGACACACTACGTAAAAGGAGTGTAGAATAGATAGGGGAGGTGGTGACAGAAGCACCCAAAGCCTACTTTCTCTCCCCTCAGCAGCCTGCTAGAATGCTGAAGTGCTCTGAGAGGCTAAGCCACCCCTCCTTGCAAGTGGCCAGGTCTGTACTGGACACTACCACAGGGAGGCCTAGAGTATGAAAGGAAGAAACTAAGTGCCTGGGTAGTGCTCCTTCCCAAGGCCCAGTAGGAGGCCTGAGTTTTCTTCAGCCCACTCTCCGCTCACCTCCCTGCACTTTCTTCAGGAGAATGGCAGCTGCCCGGCCTTTGATTTCTCTCACAGCCTGCCACACTTCTTTTCTAAACAGTATAAGCAAAGTTTTCAACTCCTTTTACCATTTCTAAAATCATTACTCTCTTATGGAATTGCACAGCTTCCCTTTGAGGCAAAGTCACTTCTAGACCGAAGGGGACAGACTGCACTTGACTTAAATATATGTTTTCCTAAGCAATTTGCTTCCATTACCTGAGAATTTAGTTACATTCAGCAGTCCTAAGTGCCACCAGAATACACTTCCATTATAGAACTGTCAAAATACAATATGAACTGTGATAAAAACCTAATAGGTAAATAAAGTAACAAAATCAACTTCCTTTTCAAAGGGGCAGTGCCATAATATTTTAATATGTACTCCCAATACAAGATACTAATATCTTACCAAATGGATTTACTTGCAGTTTATATGTCTTATTCCCAGGCCAAAACATTATTTGGCTTAAGCTGTGGTTTTGTTAACATCATAATCAAACTCATAAATAGAAGGGTGAAATTTGGCCAGTAAGGAAGGAAGTGAAATAGAATTGTATGCACAACAGATCTCAATGATTTCTCTGGAATATGTTAAAATATTGCCAAACAATTGTGGATTACAGCAAGTAGACTGTTAGGAATTTTTCTATATTATGGAGGTGACTTTCACAATAGGATTTTTCTGTTTTTGTTTTCTACTATAAATGTACCTTTTTCTTTTGCTCCTTCTTTCTTGAACCAACTTCTGAAACTGTATAATCAACCATTTATCTTTCCTTGGGTTGTTTTCTGTTCATAACCTTTTCAACTGAGTGTATTTCTTGAGGTTATTGTGTGTGTCTCTTGCTTGGCTCAAAGCACACAACTGCGTTCACTTTATACATGAAGCAAACTAACACACCATGGGGTGGGAATCTGTTTTCTTTTAAAGGTGACATTACATCTTGATTCAAAAGTTAAAATAATTCTCTTTTTAACAAATAATTTCTCTCTTAGATTTGGGACATACACACAAATACAAAGAAAAGGAAAATATGGCAATAGAAATGTACAGTTCTAAAATACTACAAAATGTAAATAGAAGACTTGTCTCTCTTTTTCACATATAGCCACATAAGAAAGGCCCTAAACTCACAGGGTTCTTCTCGTAAACCATCAAAAGGAAGTGTATGACCTCTATGTAGCTACAAATGCACCTACTAAGATCCAGAAGAATTCATGCTTCATTTGCTATCCCCATGTGTGTTCCACTGCAAAGATACTCTTCCAAATTTATAATTTTGTATTCGTTTTGATAGTTACAGTTTCTGTCATTACTAGGGCACACTGACAAATTATCAATGACATATTTACACTATCAATAGCATCCCCAGGGAGCCAAGATGTTGGAAAACATACTGGAATAGCAACGTGTATAGAATGTACTAGTTCACCATCTGGTTGTTTGGGTGAAATACTGGAGAGAGTTATTTTGTTTGAAGTAGGCAGCATTGAGATTTTGACTGGTTCCATGAAATTTCACTAAATAAAATTTCCTATGTATGTCAATGTAATATTTTCCCCATGATAAGCTGCCCAACATGAAGCAAGTAAATCCTGTTTATATGGCAGCTCTCAGCCTTCCTGAGGAAGAGTAAGCCTGAGTTACTATGAAAACTGTGTGTGTGAAAGCCATGAATGTGTCTAAAAATGTCAGCCAAACATATGAACCACACCATCTTCGCATACTTATGCATGCATATTCTTTTCTTAGACAAAAGTCATTTGTCAGCAGTAATAGCGTTACTAGTATTCAGATAAATTACATATCAAGGAAAATGATCTGCATAGACTACTAAATTGCTTAATGTACAGGCATTTAGCTCTCCGCATATAAAGTCTGACATGTCACAACAGAAGATCATGGAACACATCGTTCACTTACAATGGAAGTGTAGTATAGTAGCTGTCAGCATAGACAATTGTGTCAAAATTCCGGTGTTTGAATCTCAGCTCTAATAGCATCTATGTGTCATTGGACAAATTATTAACTTCTCTGTGCCTTAGTTTTATCATCTGTAAAATGATTATAATAATAAAACTTCCGTGACAGGAATGTTTTGAGGATTAAATGACAATACATATATAAAGCACTTGGAACAATTTCCTGGCACTTAATAAGTAATACATATATTACTTGTACATATGCAAAGTAATATGTATACAATCAGACTATTTTATTATTATTATTATTATTGTTATTATTATTATTACAGATAAAGGAATGTTCTCCATATATCATTTTCCTGTTTTGCACAGAGCTTTTTCACATGAATTACATTTTTCATACAGACCATTTTAAACTCGATATAGATCACACCACACTAATCACGGGCCTTGCTGTACCTACTACCACCTCTTCTGAGGGAAACTGTCCAGTCAATCCAAGTATCACAAACTTTGCTCTAATGTAGGGGTTCCCAAACCCCAGGAACCAGGCCACACAGCAGGAGGTGAGCAGTGGGTGGCTCCCCATCACTGGCATTACCACCCAAGCTCCGCCTCCTGTCAGATCAGCAGTGGCATTAGATTCTCATGGGAGCGTGAACCCTCCTGTGAACTGCACCTACGAGGGGGATCTAGGTTCCACGCTCCTTGTGAGAATCTAATGCTTGCTGATATGAGATGGAGCTGAGGCTGTGATGCTAGTGCTGGGGAGTGGCTACAAATGAAGATTATCATTAGCAGAGAGGTTTGACTGCATGGAGACCATAATAAATCAATTGCTTTCAGACTCATATCAAAACCCTATCAGTGAGTGACAAGTTGCATCTGGTGACAGGCTTTATAGGGGCAAGTGAGTTGAGATTAATTGAAGTACATCACTACTTCAATTGTACAACTGCATCTGGTGGCAGGCTTTAAGTCAGAACCCAACACTTATTTTAGTCCACATGTGGCCCGCCCATTATTTTATTTACCAATTCTGTCTGTGCCTCTTTCCCGCACTGCACACTTGTCTCAGTCACAGTTTTGGTAAGCCCATATGCTAACCCTAGCCAAAAGGCATAAAAATAAAACAAAGCTGGAGAGCTTCTTTGAAAAGGGGAAAAGACCCAGTGATGAGACAGCAGAAGACTCCAGGACTGCCAACAAAAAGAAAGCTGCATTTAAAAGAAAACGCCAAGAGTCCCACTTAAATTATGGGTTCACTGCAACAGGTGATTCACATTCTCCAAGCCCACTTTGTATAATGTGTGGTGACCGGCTATCCAACGAAGCCATGAACCTTTCAAAGCTGCTTTGCCACATGGAGACCAAGTGCCCTGCATTAAAAGACAAGCCTTTGGAGTTTTTCAGAAGAAAAATTGTGAACCTGAAGAACAGAAGCAGTTATTGAAGGCCCCCATGTCATCAAGTGTGTCTGCACTGAGAGCATCATCCTTGGTGGCTGACCACACTGCTAAAGCTAAGAAGCCCTTTACTGTCGGTGAAGGGTTGATCCTGCCTGCTGCTAAGGACATTTGTCATAAACCTTTAGCAGAGGCTGCACTTCCAAAAGTGGCACGTGTTCCTCTTTTGTCTAGTGCCATTACTACAAGAACTGATGGAATAGCAGAGGATACCAAGGCACAACTGTTAAGAGAGGATTAATGAGTCACCATGGTATGCAATCCAGGTTGATGAGTCTACCGATGCTGACAACAAGGCAACAATGCTTGTTTTATGTAATACATTTTTCAGGAGGATGTGCATGAGGATGCGTTATGTGCACTGCTGTTGCCAACCAACACCACAGCTGCAGAACTAGTCAAGTCTTCGCATGATTACATATTAGAAAAACTGAACTGGTCATTTTGTGTCGGTATATGCACGGACAGAGCAGCTGCCATGACTGGATGGTGCTCTGGTTTCACTACGTGGGTCAAGGAGGTCGCTTCTGAATGTGAGTGTACACACTGTGTCATCTATAGAGAAAAGCTAGCTGACCAAAAAATGTCACCTGAACTTAACAACATTTTGCAGGATGTAAATTATCAACCACATTAAAGTACATGATGCCTTTAACTCACGTCTGTTCGTGCAGCTCTGTGAGGAGATGGACGCAGAGCACACATGTCTTCTCTTACACACAGAGAAGTGAGGTGGCTTTCTAAAGGGAGATCACTGGCCAGAGTTTTTCATCACTGGCCACCGTTCCAGAGATTTCTTTTAGAAAAACAATCACCAATGGCAGCACATTTCAGTGACACAGAATGGGTCACAAAACTTCCCTACTTGTGTGACATATTCAACCTGCTCAGTGAACTCAATCTGTCACTCCAGCAGAGAATGACAACTGTGTTCAAGTTGGCAGATAAAGTGGCTGCATTCAAAGCCAAACTGGAATCATGGGGGTGACAAGTGAACCCTGGGATTTCTGACATGTTTCAAACATTAGCAGAGATTTTGAAGGAGACTGAGCTGGGGCCTTCTTTCTCCCAGCTGGTACGTGATCACTTATCTCAGCTTTCAGAAGAGTTTGAACATTGCTTCCCAACCACAAAAGACCCCAGAACTGGGAAGGAATGGATCTGTGACCCATTTGTGAATAAGCCAGGTGAATCGACTTTGTGCTAGAACAGAATCAACTGCTTGAGGTTGCAAGTGATGGTGGCCTTAGAAGCATGTTTGAGACAACTTCAAATCTCCATACGTTCTGGATTAAAGTCAAGGAGGAATATCCTGAAGTTGCCATAAAAGCACCGAAAAGCCTGCTTCCATTTCCAACATCCTGTTGTTGTGAAGCAGGGTTTCCTCCAGTGACAGCAACCAAAACGAGATTACGGAGTAGACTGTCCATAAGCAACACACTTCAGTGTCGCTGTCTCCCATCACCCCCACATGGGACCATCTAGTTTCAGGAAAACAAGCTCAGGGCTCCCTCTGATTCTGCATTGTGGTGAGTTGTATAATTATTTCATTACATATTATAAAGTAATAATAACAGAAATAAAGCACACAAAAAATACGATGCACTTGAATTATTCTGAAACTACCCCCCAACCCATTCCGTGCAAAAATTGTCTTCCATGAAATCAGTCCCTGGTGCCAAAAAGGTTGGAGACCACTCCTCTAATGGGTTGTGACAGAAAACACAGACATCTCCAGGAATGCAAATGGTGTGATAGAGAGGAAATCAGTTGGGCAGCAGCTGAAAGTTTATATCAAGAGAGGACAAAGCTAGAATAGGGCCATGAGGAATCCAGAGGGGTCATTTATAAGGAAACAATGAAAAGAAAGAGACACAAACAGAAAAATGCTACAGGAGAAAAATTAGAGTAGAAGGCAATACAGCCCGTGAGAAAGAAAAGAGGTGTGAGAGTGAGAGAGAGGGAGGCAAAGAGAGCAAAAAGAACAAGAGTTGGATAATGTCTCTTAACAACCTTCCAATTTCAGCCTAAGGCCTGACATACTGATTTGACTTAAAGTTTCATATGCTTATTCTCACCTTCCCAGTATGTACCTCTGTTAATGGGGTTATGTAAGGATTGTTAGCAAAGAAAGGTGCATTAACTGTATATCTTATTTTCTGTATTTTTGATGCTGGGCTCCTGGGCCTTGTGGACTCAGGAGAGACTGCTCCTCCCTGGCCTACTTAATTCATAGAGAGAGTAAAGGGACTTGTCTTTCAGTGCACCTTTGAGATACAAACCAATCAACCCAGAGCCCATACCTCCAACAACCTCTTTCTTTGATGGGGCTCTCACATTATGGACCACTAGCCGCCTGCCCTAGTCACCCTGGGATCAGGGACCAGACAACTAGGACAGCCCGGCCGCTATAGTCCACAGCCCATGGACATTATTCAAACTACTCAATCCTATGCCTCCTTACCCTGTTTCATCTAATTTTTCCTGTGGAAACCACAATAAGGGTTTAGCCCACTAGTCCCATCTCTCTCTGTCTGCTCACCTGCCCCTGTCCTTCCCCAAGTGGCCCTGCCTATGTGGTGTGTGTCATGTCTCCTGTTTCCAAGGGACTGTGAGTATAACAACTTCTTTCTTCATGATGTTCATTTCTGTGTCTGTGTGTCTTACCATACCTGGTTAAACCAGTCCAGGTGCCATTGAAATAGAAGGCAAGACTCTTAAGTTGGTAACACATATTTTGGAGTGGCAGGGGCCTTACGGGCACAGATGAAATAGGCCAGGGACACCAGAGTCTGAGTAAATGATTTCTGAGAAGAAGTGAGAAATGGAAAATGAGTTCTCAGCAGGGGTGGCACTTGAGATATAAGTTAAAATGATGGTACAGTTTGCACATAAATGCTGCACAATGAGACAGGTTAAAAGTCCAGTGGAGGGAGGAGCCTAAGCACAGGTAGAGATGAGTGGGATGTAGAATAGGCACAAAGCTGCTCAACTGAGAAGACTCTAGGAGGCCTGGCCTGGAGGAAAGGTCAGAACTGAGTTCATGTTTATGTTTCTTTGAAATATTAGTCCCCCACATTGGTTTTAATGCTTACTGTAGATGCTATGAACTGAATTGTGTGCCCCAGAATTTCATGTGTTGAGGCCCTAACCCGTAATGTATTCGCAGATGGGACTTTGGGAGGAGATTAAGTTTAGATGGGGCCGTCATGACAGGATGAGTGTCCTAACTAGAAGAGACTCCAGAGAACTTGCCCACACACTCCCACTCCTCCACGTGGGGACAGTGACACGGTGGCCGCCCGCAAGCCGGGAAGAGAGCACTCACCAGGAAACGAAATCATCCAGCACCTGGATCTTGGACTTACCATGCACCAGAAGTATGGGAAATAAACTCCTGTTGGTTAAACCATGCAGTCCATGATAACTTGTTATGGCAGCCCAAGCTGACTAATGCAGTAGGGCAGGGCTCCAAAACAATGCCAACTCCGAAAATGAACCTTGGCAAACTGAATGTTGTTATGGCCTCGTCGTGTACTTGCTAACCTGATGAGGGTGGGTGGCTGGCAGGAGAAGATGTACCTACAGATAAGGTAATGATAACGGTGCAGCTTCGGAAGCCACTTGCATTTATGCACGATTATGAGAAGTAAATGTTCCCATCACAGTGTGACAAATGTAATAGGTTTTGGAGGTTGCATTTTCAAAAATTAATAAGACACATGCTGTGTGAAAACATTATGTTCAGAGGTATGTTTTAAGAAGTTTCTAATAAAATATCTCAAAGAAATCATCCTAAAAATGAAGTAATAAAGTTTCACAATGTATGGCCCTAGAAATGGTGCATGGGAAATAGATTTATAACTGAAGAGTATGAGAAGGTAACAAAAAACTGGGGTACAGTCAGGGTTTCTGCTCCATTAATTTTTTAAATTACTTTAATTATAAACTTTTGCCAGAGTACAACATGAGATCAGTTTGTAGGTGTTTATGCAGGATTGAGGAAGAAAAAAAAATTACACAAACAACATAAGTAATAAACCAGGGAGGAAAAGCTAGCTTCTATGCCCACCAAGTCTCATTCAGAAATCCCTGTGAAAAAATAATCTCCTCCTAATGCTGAATTCAAGGAAAAGTTTAACAACAGGGTAACAGTTCAAGGCAAACCTTTTCTGGAATTCACTGGCTAGTGGGAAATTACTTGATGATTATTATTTGGATTACTGTGACTTTTGAAGATAGTCACTTGACTTTGATTTGGCTTCTAGCATAATCTTCAAAAAAGCATATGCCTAGTTTCTTCATACTGAAAAGAGGAGAGTGAAAAAAGCAATTTACTCCTTAGATAAGCTATGTTTTCCCTTCTGTCTGTGTACATGCAAACAATAAAGCACTGATATTTTGAGACTATCATACTCCCAAGTACATACAAATGCACTTTGCTTAATCCCTAAGAAGATTAACATGTGGGGCACATGTGGGAAGCAATGCATACTGGGACAAAGAAGGCAGGAGCTAAACAGTTAGAGATTTTGTAATCATCAAAACCAGGTTAGTTCTCTATGCTTCCATTCAATTGTGACCCGCTTCCTTGACTAGAATAAAGTATTTTGCAATTCATTGGTCTACAAGCATAGACTACCTTTGCAGTTCAGTGACTCATGCAATGTTGCTATGGAATAGTTTTATATTTATCAAAATCTGCAATTTGTTATCAAAGTCAATTAACACTAGGCACACTTCGATTGATGAAGTTGTAGAACTGCCCAGATGTCCCTACTGAATGTCAGGGGAACTAAAGTGACAGTATTTACTTGGCATCTCCGATATACCCAGCATCGTGTAAGGTGTCGGAGATACAAAATGAAACATGAATCAAAGGGTCCACAGGACATGGTGCACAGACAGGAGAGGGTAGCTAGCCACGCTCTTCCTCATAGATTAACTGCCAAATGAGTGGTTCAGCAAATTGGTGCGTAGGAATTCCTATTTGTGAATCACCACTTCGATCAAGAGATTAGACAAGATACCTGGAGTTTTCCCAGTGGTGATACTGTTTCTCATGCACTCAGTTCTATTCTTGCCCGTGTCCCCTGTGAGCAGGTAAACATTTGAGATGTAATCAGGCATGAACAGCACAAGCTTTTGAGTGAGATAGCTCTGATCATATTGTCTAGCTTGGTCACTTACTAGTGTAAGACCTTGGCCAAATCATGTGTCCCCCATGAGCCCAGGTCTCCTGAGTAGTAAAATGTGAGGTTATAAACCTTCAGCTCAAAGGAAAATTGTGAAGATTCAGTGAGAGAATGGTTGTGAAGCACCTGCTATTTAGTGGGTACTCAAAATAAATAAATAACAGGAAACCCACTCTTCTTGCAAAGAAGTTTGAGAGCTGGCTCCAGCCATGAAAAACATATTGCCAAATGACAAATGATCTTCCCTGCTGTCTCCAGGACTGACCAATGGCCTCATTACCACCGGCTGAGCTAATTGGCCACAAAGCCAGGAAACTAGAAAACATCCAAGGCAAATGCTAGATGACTAGAGAAACAAAAAGGATATGACAGATGTGGAGATTGGCTAGAAGAGGTCAGATCAGTCAGGGAGAAAACAGAGCCCCCAGTCTAAGGCCGTGTGGAGACTGAAGCGCAAATAACTTTACTGAAAACATTCACCTGTAAGCAAATGTTTACATGTTGTGTTTTTTCTCTACATTTTAGTCCCTTATCCAACCATAGCCTCACTTCCATATGACAGCCTTGCAACAGTTCAACATCCTCCTTCCGGAAGTGGCATTGAACAGACCACATGGAGACGTTCACATAGCTGAGGCTGTTGGTAGGAATTCCAGTACACTGATTTACTTCACTATCAAATTCAATACTAGGACCAGAAATCCTGTGTAATCATTTAATATGAATCCATTTCATTAACTAATTTAAAATCATGCATAATTCATCAATGCATTGTTCATTTTTAGTTTAGCATGTATTTTCCTAGATGTAGTCTCTATATTAGCTTTGCCTCATTATTTTTCTTGCAGAAAATGATTGAGACATACAACATTTCTTTATCAATGTAAATTGGATGGCTCATTATTCTTTGTCAAACTAGGTCATAGATTTCTATACGTAACATAATATTTCCCATCTTCTATTTTCAAAACCCTTTCCTATACATTCTGATTTTATTCTTCTAATAATCATGTTTTTTTAAATGAACCTAATTATGTTATATTTATTTTAAAAGCAAGGAATCTGTAATACCAAGAGACTGAGAAACTTACTCAAGTAAAATGTAGTGATAGATTTAAAGCTAGAATTCAAATCTCCTGGGTTCTAAGTCATTCCATTTTTTAAGCAAAATTCCAAAATTTGGGTGGTGGAGGGGTGGAAGGGAGTCCATTCTTGAGAAATTATCTACAGGAAAACATTAGTGGATAAGCATTTAACTTTAAGGTTAGCAGATCAGTTTCAAGTCCTCTTTATTAAAGTAGTAACAATTTTTAAATTATGTCTTCAAAGGTATATTTTATTATTATTCCAGTATGGTGAGGCCAACATATCAGGAGACAATTGCTATTGAAAAGACAGTCTTTTACATAGTTCCCCAGAGGAGGAGGAACGCCACTGCCTTACAGGGACCCCACCCATAAGTACTGGGGTCAGAAGAGGCAAGCGGAGCAAGGGGGAAAGGTGGGTAAGTGGGTAAGTCGTTCCCTGGAAGGACTGGGTGAGGCAGGGAAAACAGGTTTAGGGTTGGAGAGTTTGAATAACTTCAGCAAGCTCTGCGGCACAAAGGTTGTCCCTAGTTGTCTAATCCTGGCCCCAGGGGATTCAGGCAGGGGTACAGTGGCTCTGAGTGTAAGACTGCAATACAGGAGGTGGTGGGGTGGGTTCTGGATTGGTTAGTTTGCATTTGTGAAAGGTGCTCTCCAAGGTGACTCATTTACTATCTCTAGGAAGTGGCTAGTCCTGGGAGCAGTTTCTCCAGGGTCAGCCAGGCCTCAGAGGTCAAAGCATTAGAAACACAGGGTTAAAACAAATACTTGGTCATTCATACAGGCTACACACAGTGCTAAATGTCCAGAATTCATTATCTTAAATATACTTTCTATCAATCCTATAAAATGAATACAAATATCATCATCATCTCTATTTTATAATGAGGGACCAAAGATTTCGAGAAAATAGTAAGTGGGGGAATGAGGACTTGACCCTCTGAAGCCTAGCAACAGGGCTCATGTTTTTAACCACTGCACTGGAGAATCTATTCAGCAAATTTAGGAAATATAATTGATGACTTTAATTTTTCCATAGTGTTTCCATTAGCTCCCCAAATTGATGTTTTGTGTTTCCATTAGCCCTCAAATCATACCCAGGTTATCAGGTTCCTAGGCCGACCAATTAGATCAGTTTGTGTTCATGTGACATGGTTAAGAATCTGCTGTGTGACTGGGAAGTGGAGAAGGGAGTTAGGATTAAAACTCCAGGAAATCTGAGAAGTCTCCTGTCTAAGGAACTTTTGCAGTCAAACTCCAAAATAAGTCTCCTGACATTCATATTTTATTATAAATTCTCTCTTTCAAACTTATCTTGAATTTTGTGTCCAACTCAGCTGTATAGCACTGTCACGAAATGGCCAAGAAAAAGAGCATAATCTGGAACTCTCGAAGATGAAGTCCTAACAAGGGCATGGGGAAGCGGAATTTAAAATACTATAATATAGACCTCAGAGCTTAGGAAAAAAATGAAGTATGTGAATCCTGTTGTTTCTATGGAATTTTGAGCAAGGCCAACTAGAGGACTCACCTGAAAGGAAACTCAGATCCCCTAGCTGAATTCAGGGATCTACCAGGAGAGAAAAATTTTCTGAAAATGCCCCATCTGTCAAAACAATCAGTTCAAGTATTTCCCACTGCCAGCAAAGCTGGCTACCATAACCTCTGGATTCCCTGACTACCAGAGTCATTAATTGTACCAACCACATCATGGGAATCAGTGACTCTGTATATTCCTGGCAATAGCACCCATCTCTATACCTCCCACCCACCCACCCACCCACCACACACACACACACACACACACACACACACACACACAGACACACACACACGTTGCTATAGCCCTGTAGAGTTAACAGGGTTACCTTGTGAAGATAAGTACTCACTCTAATTGCAGGATCTTATTAAATGTACTGAACTCAGGAAGAAAGAGTTCCCAGCTCTAAGCAGTACATCTTTTCTTTATTCCATTTTGTCTCCAATCCCTTCGCAATTCACAGGTCTTAAATATTTACTATCTAAACTGAGACACTTTTGAGGGTCCAAAGGGTCACTGTTAAAGGTTACACAGGGACAACAGGCCTAAGTGAGCTCTATTTCAAACAGACAGGAATGCAGGAGCACCTAAGCAGTGGGGAAGAAAGACCCAGCGCACCGTGGCGTTCATGCTGGCTTTGAAGATGTGTATCCTCGCACCTTATCTGTGATCCCTCAGTGGACACCAGAGAGTCAGTACTTGAAGAGCTCTCTGTGACCAGGTTACTCTGTGAGGGTTCTCCCAAATACCTAAGCAAAATGAATATCAAGGTTTATGCAGCCTTCTGGGGGAAATCATGGCAATGTTAAAGAATGGTAGACTTCACGATCTAAATTTACCCCAGTCTCAAAAGAATCAATGAAACACTTGAGATAAACAAGAATGCAAGATATTACTAAGAATATAGCATGTTACAGAGTCAAGAAAAAGGTCCTGGCTATAAGAACAAATTAAGAAAAAATGGCTCACCCCAATACCTCTTGAATGTTCAGTTCAATGTGACTGGAGAAAAATTTAGGATGTGCTACTGAAACCGCTGATAATATAAAGACTTCATATCTGAGATTTAAAAAGGGACCAAGAGCCCTGGCTGGTGTGGTTCAGTGGATTGAGCAGCAGCCTGAGAACCAAAGGGTCGCTGGTTTGATTCCCAGTCAAGGCACATGCCTGGGTTGTGGGCCAGGTCCCCACTGGGGGGCGTGTGAGAGGCTACCACACAATGATATTTCTCTCCCTCTCTTTCTCCCTCCCTTCCCCTGTCTAAAAATAAATAAATAAAATCTTTTTTTAAAAAATTAGAAAGGGACCAAGAGTCAATACTTCTAAGCCAAGATGCAGGAACATTCTTGATTTAATTATATATGCAATATTGCTTCACAAAATGTCAGTTATCTACAGCTCCTCAGGAGGTAGGAAATCTGGAAAAGAGCTACAAAGGGTACACAAACATGAGTAATGGGAACGCAGTGGGCACCATCAGACGCTAGAACAAACTGCTAAGAGGTCTTGAAGGAAGAAAATATCAGGACTGGCACAGGGTGATTATAATATTGAAGAAGCAATAAAGGGCTTCTGGAGGAGGCAGAATTGAAACCAGCACTGAAAGATGGGAAAGATTTTGATAACCACAGAGAGACGAGAGAGATATCATCTGGGCACAGAAAATGATGTTATCAAAGGAAGAAAGTGAAACGTTCCTCATTGCTGGAATGCAAGACAGGCCAGGGGCCAGAATGTGAGAAGATCGTCAAATTACCATATAATGTGTTACTGTGTATAAGGCATACACACGGTTTTTGGCCCAAACATTGAGGAAAAAAATTTTCATTTTAATTTTTAAATTCATTTATTTATTTATTTATATTTATTTATATTTATATTATCATATCACAGGGTATTATTTGGCATACAGATATCATTATTGCTTTCTGGAGTTATGCTTTTAATGCATAAGCACAAATAAAAGAAGTAAAAACATTTATATAGATATGGAATTAGTACCACCCATATATAATGTGCATTCTCATTTTTTCCTCAAAAATTTGGGCAAAAAAGTACGCATTATATCCTGTAAAATACAGTAGGGAGCTTCTAATACAGACTTTCTTTACAGCAATTGCAGGAGAATGATCCAGTTCTAATCTCTAAAACTTTGCCAGGATTGTTTGATTGTTCATGGGAATTAGCATACCTTTTGGAAACAGAATATTGATGGAACTATTTGTACTCTGAGATCTAAGGGTAAAATCCCCTAAGTCAGCCCAGCTGTGGGTAACCTAGATTTTTTAAATAAAGAAAGAAACAATAAAATGTTTTTCCTTTTTTAATCTAACAGCAAAAATAGCAAAAGTGAGGTTGGAAACTAGGAAAGGATCACTTTGGATTTTTGCACATTGAAGCATTATATAAAGTACAGCTTTTTCCGAATATCATAAAAACTTAAAAGATGCTTTAAAATGCGTTTGAATTTCATAAAGTCGAAGGATGGCCTTTCTTCAGAACAACATGGTAGAATAATTAGGACATAACTCATGATTCCTACAGAATATGTCTTACAAACTCTTTAATAATAGTAGCTAACACTTAAACAGTGCTGCTATGTGCCCATTACCATTTAAACGCTTTACACATAATAATGAAAACAACCCTTTGTTCCAATGAAATTTTAGGCCCAGTGAAAAATACTAATACAAATACTTAGGAGCCCTAAGTATCGCTGGGCTCTGAGGGAACCCGGTTTTAAACCACTGCTGCAGGCGGCTCACAAAGGTGGGCCTGGGAACACAGTGTCCGGGAATGTTTGCGTGCTCCAGCCTTGAGAACTGTGGGAGTATTAAACGATGGTGGCAGATACATTTATGTGCCCTACACGTAGTTTTTTAAAAGTTTGTATTGGTTGTCAACATTTTAAAATTAAGATATTTGATATCAAAATTTGGATGTCAGGCTTCTCTTAAAAACTTGGAAGACCTGGCTGGTGTGGTTCAGTGGATTGAGCACCAGCCTGTGAACCAAAGTGTCATGGATTCAATTCCCAGTCAGGGCACATGCCTGGATAGCAGGCCAGGCCCCCAGTAGGGGGCATGTGAAAGGCAACTACACATTGATGTTTCTCTCCTCTCTTTCTCCCTCCCTTCCCCTCTCTAAATATAAATAAATAAAACCTTTAAAAAGAAAAAAATAAAAACTCAGAAGAACTGGCAACCATGGATCACATCATCTTATGTGACAGCCACACCATACAGGGTAGAACCTGGGCTGTACCCTTTAGACAGTAAATGTGCTTTGCTCCTCAGCTCACCATCACTGCCACTGGCTGGCCCCCTTCCTGCCCTAAAGGTATTGGGGTTGAAAATCCTGAGTTAGGGTGCACATTGCAAATGCTGACCATAGATTTCCTGAAAGCCTGTCAGAGATCTAAGTTGCCAAATCAGAAAGAGGTTCACTTTGAAATTTTGGACCCAGCTAGGAGAATGTGGACATTCAAATAATGTAGCCAACCATCTAGTATTTGAAGATATAATCTCATTTTTCCAATTATTTTCTTCACCTTTTTTCATAGAATCCTTCCATGACAGAATTAGAGATGATCTAGGCAGGGGTATCCAACCCTCAGCTCTCGGTTCACATGTAGCCCAGCGTGGCTAGGAATGCAGCCCAACATGATATCATAAATTTACTTAAAACCTTTTTTGCTCATCAGTTTTCATTAGTGTTTGTGTATTGAATGTGTGGCCCAAGAC
Source organism: Desmodus rotundus (assembly GCF_022682495.2). Lineage (NCBI taxonomy): Eukaryota > Metazoa > Chordata > Mammalia > Chiroptera > Phyllostomidae > Desmodus > Desmodus rotundus. Next base: position 124,656,276 of record NC_071387.1, read on the forward strand.
AACTTTTCTTCTTCCAGAGATGCCGGAAGGTTGGACCCCCCTCAGCCCTCCTCTTACAGGAGTGGACACTGGAGCCAGTTGGTAGAGGAGTCAACCCTAACACTCCAGCTGGATTTCTTCACACATTACTGGCCCTCAACACCACCAAATTCCTGACGGATTATTTAGGGTTGTCTTTGTCCCTTGAAAAAAGTGTTCTTTTGCTTCATCCTTAAACGTATTAATCTATTGTTACTGTGGTTTATATATATTGTGTGTGGACAAACTTGTGAGTGTGTGTGTTTAAGAGGATAGAGCATAACTGTGGTTTAACCTTAAATTAAATTTAAAAAAATGGAAAGATGGATAAATGGTACCAATCATTAAATGTATATTATGGAAATTAGCCAGCTTTTTGTTTTTGTGAAGAGCACAGTCCGTCATTCAAGAATGCCATCGAGTCAATTTTTTTTTCTACTGTAGGTAATAACAGCAGGGGCTAGGTATGACCTTGAACTGAAAGAACATCGAGCCAACCCATTAAAGTTTACCATCCTATTCCTAGAGCAAAGAGAAGCCTCTGGAGGTCTTTCTTGGCTTGGTCTCAGATTCAAATTCTAACTCATAAAGGGATTTCTTAATCTAAAAATAGCTTCTTTGAACTTGAGTAAAGAATAAATACTAAGTGCTCATGTGTGAGGATCCCAGGAGGTTATAGTCATGGCTAGGAAGGAAAAATTTTCATATGCTAGTAGTTTCCTGGCATAGCATTGGCCATAGGATCAGCTGTGTTAGTTTACTAGAGCTATAATCATAAAATACAGGCTGGATGGCTTCAACAATAGAAATTTATTTTCTCATAGTTCTAGAAGCTAGAAGTCAGAGATCAAGGTGTCAGCTAGTTTCATTTCTCGTGAGGCCTCTCTCCTTGGCTTGCTGTTTTCTCACATGGCCCTTCCTCTGGGCAGAAACATTCCTAGTGTCTCTCCCTCTTCTAAGAATGACACCAGTCATATTGGGATAGAGCCCACCCATATGGCCCCACTTAATCTTAATTACCCCTTTAAAGGCCCTATGTTCAAAAACAATGACATTCTAGTGTGTTGAAGGTCAGTATGTCACCATATGAATTTTGGGGGAAACACAATTCAGTCCATAACATCAGCACAAGTTAGAGAACAAAAAAAACTGAGGGACCAGAATATAGACCTTGATTTCACCACAGAGCTGATACACAAGATGTCTTTCCTGGATCCAAAGAATTCTTGTTCCATTGACACAGGGGGTTAAACTGCTCCAAGACTGCAGCTAAAGTGTGGCCCCCTTAGCCAAGCACATTCTCCTATGTCTGTATGCCTACGGCATATCTGATAGGCAAAATCAGGAGGGCCCCGGGCGAGAAGGCTCTCAGAGCTGGCGCTTGCAGAACGCTGAGAAAGAGTACCTCCTTAAATGTCACAACCCGGGCATCTCTTCGCTCATTCCTGACTTGGCCCTCAGGACATCTAATTATTAGGATAATAGCACCAGAAAGAGCTGAAACTGAGAAGTCACATAGCTTCTGATACAAATCTCATATTTGTGTCTGAAGGGAGGGAAGCACGAGACCTCCAGAATAACTTCCTTCTTCCCCTATTTTAAGTTTTAGATAGCAATAAGAAGGGGAAGTAAAAAAGATGGTGAAAGAAGGCCGATAGACGTGAAGTTATTTGGAACACATATTTTGTCTAAGATAGCTACAGAATATGTTAAAATCTGCCTCTGTTTTAAAGATAAGAAATGGGTAGGTTCAAAAGGTGTAGAAAAATTACAGCCAAAGACATATCGATGGCAAACACGTACCTTGACTCGCGGAGAGGCGGTAAGGTTATGCAGCAATCAGACCCCCGCCCCACCCCTATGCCCGGCAGTGACAAAGACTTGGGATGGTGAGGTACACACGAAATCCCTCAGCCCAGCAAATCTAAGGTGGTTCCCCACTTTCACTGGACAGGCCTCGGATTCAAACTTGCTTTATTTAGTTGGAAGTTAATTTTCTAGCACATTATTGTGAAAACACCGAGTATCCTATGCTCAGGATTTTAAAAAAATAACAGGGTATAATTCACACCTGTCTTGAGAAGTTCACACAAGAGTCAAACCCTGAGAGCCAATGGTGTGACTTGTGTGTTTTCCTCCAGATCTCTGCCAGATGGAAGTCTATGAAACTGAGCTTTACAAGGCTACTAATCACAGTTCTCCTTATCAGGCACCCAGTTTGATCAGGGGATCTTTCACTGATTAAATTATTCTAGTGATCCTTGGTTTAATTATGGTATACAGGTTGACATAATTGGATTACTTAGCCTGAAAAAGAGAAAGGCTGAAAAGTGACTGTCTTAACTATATAAAGGATTTTTTATTAATACCATTAGCTAAATGAAAGGTTATTGTAAGGGATCAGCTGTTCTATAGATACAATGATGGGGGAAAATGCATAGATGAATTTTAGGGCAGTTAAGGTTAGTCAGGAGAATCTTTCAAAATCATAAGTGGTTAAACACTAGATTGTATTTGGAAAGTGTTAACAAGGGTACTTGTTTTACAGAAATACAATCTCTTAAAATTCTTTAAAAACTTCATGATTAATCCCTACCTGTCACAAATGACATTTTCCTTCAAGTCTCAAGAGTATTACTAGTAAACATTTTAGTCATATAAAAATGCGCTAGAACAAAGCCCCATTTGCCAGTAATATATACTCTGTAGGTGTTTACTGAATGACAATGAATGAATAGAAAAAATAGTTCAATAGTCAAAATCACGAAGTTTATTTCACTTATTTTACTCTATCATGGAACAATTGTAACCAGATCCAATTTTTCAGTGACAAGTTTACTCAAAAACATTTGCTTCAGTGATAGATCATGTATTGATTAGAATAAAAAGACTAGTGCGTAACAGGCATCAGGAGGTTCTGAAAATGCATTTGCTTGAACACGTCTCTATCGGCCCACAAACAACTCCCAAGCTGTACTTCGCTTCACTAGGTGGGTCTTTCTGGAAGTGAGAGAGTAGCATTCCTCAACCTTGTGGCTCCAGCTCCTTCTGAATATGGTATTTCATAGACTCAAATAAATTATTTTGTCTCCAATAAGAAGAAAAATTAGGGTATTTCTTCAGATGCAGATAGGAAAATTTAATGACTGTTTCTTCAGGACCCAAAAGTGGGAAAACCAGTGCCTGGCTGATATCTCTACTCCAGGCTTAAAGTCCCGGGTGTAAACCTGATGGGGCCAGCACCCAGGCCGTGGCCAGGGAATGATGGACTCTTAGTTGGAAACCTGGGTTCTTTATGAAAAAAAAGAGGAAGAGGAACTCATGCGAGGCAAACAAACAAATTAAAAAACGGGGTCACTTTTAAGTACCCTGTATTTGAGAGACAGAGTACGAGCATTTCAACTTATGCAACAAACTATGTGTGATTTAGGAAACAAGTAATATTAACATTTACATTACAAAATGTATCCTAAGAAGTCAGGTTTAGACTCTTTGGAAATGAGTACTCACTTTCAGTGAGTTACCAGACTCACATTATGACTGGTGTCTGACAGCCCTTAATTTCTTTCCTCTACTTCTTCCTGCATCAGTTTCCACCAATTGCAGACAGTGTTGCAGGACAAGGGAGAAATAACTTCGAGTTGCTTAGAACAGAGAGATAAAGTCAAGGACATGTAGAAAATAGTGGACTACTTTTTATCAGAAAGTATAACAGATATTTCTTAAACTTCTAAATTAATTTTTCATTGCCTGTATTTTTTCTATTTATAAGTCAAGCTTTCATCCATTCCACTTCATTCTTTGGAGATTTCTAGTCCTAGTTTACTAACTCTCTGCAATTTAAAATGTGGGTCAAGAGCAAGTTACAAAGTCCTTTAATGAATTATGCTTTTTACAGCTTTAGAATTCTCCTTCCAATGACAGCTCATTACTTATTGCCTCAATTTATTTTCTCTTTTCCCCAAGCTTTACTAAGGTATAACTGACAATTAAAGATGTTCGATTTGATGACTTAACAATCCATATATTGTGAAATAATCACCACAATCAAGCTATTAACGTATCTACCACCTCATACAGTTGCCGTTTTCTTTTTGTTGTGGTGCTAAGAACACTTACTACCTACCCTCCTAACAAATTTCAAGTACACGATACAATATTAGCTGTAGTCACAATATTGTACAGTAGATCTTCAGAGCGGATCTTTCTTTCATGCAACCTCATCACAATCCCAGTGGCATTTTTAAAACTAGAAAGTAATCTAAAATTCATATGGAACCACAAATTCAAGTAGCTGAAGCAATCTTGAGCAAGAAGGATAAAGCTGAAGGCATCACACTACCTGATGTCAACACCTGTTACAAAGCTACAGTAATAAAAAAGTATGGTGTGGGCATAAAAAATAAGACATAGAAATCCATGGAACAGAAGACAGAGCCCAGAAATAAACCTTCACGTCTGCAATCAACTGATGCTGGGCAAGAGTAACAAGAAGAGACAGAGAGATCTGATCAGACACTGGGGAGAAGGAGGGAGGAGCTGCAGGGGGAATTTGCTGAGGCAATGGTAAATAGTTTAGGACAGGAAAGCTCATGGAATTTTGGGCAAGAAGATTTAAAATAAAAGATAGGTGTGCTCTTTCTCTCCCTTTCCCTCTCTCTCTCTCTTTTTCTCTCCCTTTCTCTCTCTCTCTCTGTGACTCCGGTGCTTCTTCCTTGAGGATGCCTGGATGATCACGCTGCTGCTGCCTGTGCTTCCCGACAGACGGTATTTTGGATGAAAAGGAACCCCCGTGCAGCCTAGGACCAGGCTGGCCTGGCAGAGGGTGGCAGGGTTGTTCTTCCTTGGGTGTTCTAGATGGGACAAGCTCTGAGGCAGAAGCCTGCCATTCTTCCAAAATTGTGTAGCTTTGTATATTATGTTGTTTTACTTTGTAAACTAACCCTGTAGAAATAAGATAATTAAAACCAACAGGAGGAATGATAGGAGAATCCAGGTTTAAAGAGTTTAGCCTTAGCTGGTAGGCTTAAGTGACTAATGAATATGGAAAGCTATTATTCCAAAATTGTGAAGCTTTTGAATAAAGGCTCCTTTCCTTTATCACCAAACCTTTGCCCCTAGAATTTTGCCTGGAGGGTGGCAGCCGGCCACGGGACCCCAACTGCTGTCCTGTAACAAGAACACACAATGAAGAAAGAGCAGTCTCTTCAATAAAGGGTTTAGGGGAAACTGGATATCCATATTCAAAATTATGAAATTTAACTTATCTCAGGCCATATACAAAAATCAATACAAAATGGGTTACAGGCTTAAATATAAGAGCCAAAATTGTCAAACTACTAGTAGTAAACATAAGGGAAAATTTTCTTGACATTGGTCTAGGTAGTGGTTTTTCTGGATATGACACCCCAAACACAGGCAACAAAAGCGCAAGTAGAAAAGTGGGATTCCATAAAACTAAAAAGATCCTGCACATCAAAGAAAACAATCATCAGAGTGAAAAGGCAACCCTAAGAATGGGAGGAAATATCTGCAAACCACATGTCTGATAAGGGGTTAACTTCCAAAATATAGAGGTAATTCATATAACTCTATAGAAAAAAAAAGGCAATCCAAACTTTTTAAATGAGGAAAGGACCTAAATAGACATTCCTCAAAAGAAATCACACAAATGGCCAACAAGTACATAAAAATATATTCAACATCATTAGTCATCAGGGAAATGCAAAGGGAAACTACAGTGAGAAGCCATCTCACTTCTGGTAGAAGAGTGCCTGTTACCAAAAGACAAAGGATAACAAGTGTTGGGAGGATGTGGGGGAAAGAGAATTCTATACCCTGTTTGTTAGTGGGGATATAAGTGGGATAGCCATTTTGGAAAATAGTATGAAGTTTCCTCAAACAATTAAAAATAGAACTACCATCTGATCCAGCAATCCTACTTCTGCATATTTATCCAAAAGTATTGAAACCAGGATAAGAGATAATAACACTCCCATATTTGCTATAGCATCATTCACAGCAGCCAAGATGAGGAAACAACCTAAGGATGCATGGATTGATGAATGGATGAATAAAATGTGAGATAGATAGGTAGATAGATAGAGATATAAAATGAAGTATTATTCACCCTTAAAAAAGAGAGAAATCCTGCCATTGCAAGAACATAGATAAACCTGGAGGACGCTGTGCTAAGTGAAAGACACCAAACACAGAAGTATAAATACTGTATGATCTCAGCTTCTATATGGAACCTGAAATAGTCAGACTCAGAAGCAGAGAATGGAATGGTGGCTTCCAGGTCTGGGGGCGAGTGAAATGGGGAGATATTGGTCACAGGATACAAAGCATCACTTATACAAGGTAAATAGTTCTAGAGATTCAATATACAACACTGACACTTTGTTTTCTTAAACCAATCTGAGCAGTTTCATTTGTATTGCTTTGTCTCTTCCTTACATTCCATTAGTCACTCTAAAATCTTCTATATTAAACATAAAGGTTTATTAAAGGAATTCTATACAAATATACAAAGAAATAATAACTCAGAGAACTGAATGAAAACAGTTCTTAGTATTATTATAAATTTGTAAAGCCAATTCAAATTTTGGTGACTTTCTATTTCTAATTATATACTAATTATTCAGGTAGTAAAGCTAAATCATAATATTTAAAGGCTAAAATCAAATTAGAAAAGTGTATTCAAATCTTAAAAGGTTTTTGGAGCTATTTTAAAATTTTATTTTCACAGAATACTGTACATTTAAAATAATCCCCCAAATATTTATTGAGTACCTATTATTCTGTGCCAGGGACAGGGTATATAGAAAGAAAGAAAATAATGCATAGCCTGAATGTGTAACGATTAAGCAAAAAGTTTAAAAGTACATAAACAATTATATATAATGACAAATGGAGATAACTGTTTTGTAGGAAACCAACAATATATTACGATTCCCTGATAACATCCCCAGTCTTGACAATTCACTACAGCTACTCACAGGACTCAGAAAAGCACTTATACTCACAGTCAGCATTTATTACAGAGAAAGAACACAGATGGAAATTAGCATCAGGAAAAGGCAGATGGGGCAAAGTCTAGGAGAAACCAGGTACAAGCTTCCAGGAGTCTCCTCCCAGGGGAGCTCATGAGCATGCACTTAATTTTCCCAGCAATGATGTGAGACAACACATTTGAAGTGTTGTCACGCAGGGAAGCTCACCACACTTTGATGTTCAGGCCTTTTATTGGGGGCGAGTCACATAGGTATGTAGCTCCTGCGTGATTGACACTACTCAGATTCTGGACCCCCATAGCAAGAGCAGTCACGCACCCTAAGTCACATTGTTAAGGATAAACTATCTAATCAAAATAGCACGGTGCATGCCTAAGACCTCAGACGAACAAAAACCTCATTACCAGGCAAAACAGTCCAAAAGGCTCAGTATTTATCTTCAAGGAGATGTGAAGACAGGTCTTTCTTTGGAAAGTGCAGGGTTTTCACACTCTGGCTTGCTGAATGTAACTTTTACGGCACCATGTGAAAGAGAGTAACAGGATATATCTTGTTTTAATTGGTCCTTCAGAGATTCCCTCAAAGAGAAAGAAGCACTTAAACTGAGACTTGAAGGATGAGTAAGCAAAACGTAGACGAGTCTTTCACCTAGAGGGAGCAGCGAGTGTGAAGGTTCTCAGATGGGAGCTTTGCCCCTTCAGAATACTAACTTTAGGCCATTGTATTTGAAAGAGGGCAATTAATCCCAGTACAGACTGGCTCCAACAAGCACAGAAAAGTAGACAGGAGCCAAACTGCACGGAGCTTGAAAAGCTGTACTGAGGATATTCTACTTTACCTTTCTCTCGAGTGCAACAGAAAATCATCGGGACATTTTAAACTTTTTTATTTTATTTTATTTTTTAAAAAAACTCTTCTGGAAGCTTCAAAACAAATGAATTGAATGAATTATGAGAGAGATGGAGAGACCAGTTGCAAGGTTACTGAAATTGCCCTGGTAAAAGTGACTGCAGCTTGGCCTAGGGATACAGTGAGGATGAAGAAAAGTAGATGGATTCAAAACATGTTTTGGTGCTAGGGGAGTCCAGGATCACTCCCAGGTTTCTGGCGTGGTAACTGGGTCAATGGGAGTTGTATCTACTCTAGCAAGAAGCCTGGAGGAGGATCAGATTCACCAGGGAAAGAGTTTAATACACACACTGAGTAATTCTGTGACGCATCCCATGAGTAGTAAAAGGACCGGAATTAAAGATAGCAATCTCATCCAAGACAATCACTGTTTCAATAACTACTTATGAAACAGCATAGTTCTTTTTTTTCCCATTCAAATTCCTCACTCAGCAATCCTGGCAGAGGGGAGTCACTAACCACTCTTTGTAACAACGTTAATAAAGAAAACAAACATCCTTGCCCTGGCTATGCTTTCTTTCCTCCTCCACTGAGAAAGGTTGACTATTTGGGAAAAAGACAAAGAAGAAAGAAAGGCAGAAAGCACATATAATTCAAGAATTCAAAGTAAATTCACAGTATGTCTAAGATTCTTGATGTGTAAAGACTTCTGGGCTGTGGCCCACCATCTGTACAAACACAAGTACAACTCTGAGGGTCCGGCCGATTAAGCACATAATAAACTGCTTTCAGGAAAGCAATTCATGAAGACCTGCAGGTTTAAAGCCCAACACTAGAGCAATAAGCCATGAGGGGACAACAGCAGAAAAGAATCAAGATTTTAAATCTTTCATTGTGTATCATTTCCAACACCTTTATTTTTATTCTTGACTGATATTTTTAACTTTTACACATTTGTGGGATAACTCAAATATAGTAAAATATATTTTCCCTAAATTCTAACCAAGATGATAATAATCTAGATAAGGTTAAAAACATTAAGCATAACTTCAAAAAAGAGAGGCCTCCAATAATTAATTTGTTTCCTACCATCAAAGTTCTCAATACATGGCTAATGCCTGAGAAACACAGATACTTTCTTTGACTATTTAGCAATAAAATTTTCAAATAAGCAATTTTAAGATCAAGTGATACAGATGATATTGTCACGTACAAAACCTGTAGCTAAGCTGCATGTGACCCGTATTGCACTACTTTTATCAATTTAGGTAATTCTTACACCTTAATCATGTAGACTCATCGTAATCATTACCCTCCAATGTGTTACTTTGAAGTATATGACTTAGAAAGAGCACTTAGCATATTGCTCCACCGCTACAGGCCCTTCATGGTCAGACTCTACAATAAGTTTTTGTGTTTTATATTGCTTTTTTCCAAAATAAAATTAATATGAGAAATACATAATTTTAAAAATTAATGCATATAAAACATTTTCAAGTATACTTACAGTTGTCTTAGTAAATTATCTTAAGGGAAGTAAATTATGAAATATCCATCACTAAAGCACATTGGAGTCATGGAAAGTAACTGCTTTGCCGTCAGAATTTGTTGCTGTAATGCACTCTTCAGGCATGGCTGACATCACTTGATGCTTATGATCAGGCAGAAGAGGCATTATTCCAACCCAATGCGCTTCTACCAAAGGGCAAGTCTGTTCCAATCACTTTTCAGACGGCCAACACAGAGCTTTCCTTCAGAGCTCTCTGGGTCACTTGTGTGATCTACACTGATTTCTGTCGACATGTAAATGGGAACCAGCCACTTAGGGAAGTGAATCTTTGTGAACTTTCAGATCAATTGGAATGAACTATGGATTTGTTAGCTGTTGAACTCTTTTGGCATTTGCAAATTTTGATTTTCAGAAAGGAGTTTAAAAATAAACGGGCAAGGGAAGAAAGGCCTGCCTCTGAACTCAGTGAGCCAGAGTCACACTTGCTTCTCTGGCCTCACAGATGGCTTCACTCTGTTCTCAGAGAGGGTAAGGCCAGGTTATACTGCAGACGGCAGAGCATTCACACGCCTATCGGCAACGATGGAAGAAATGTGGAAAAGCTAACGGGCATTTGGTGACTAATATTCTGGACCAGCAGATATTTCAAAGCCCCTTTTGCTCTTAATTCTTAAATAAAGTTATCTTCAAGCAGTTAATAAGATATTTGAACATGTGAGTGGATTTTTAGGCCCAAGTGTGTGTGCCTTGTATTGTTTGTGAGTGTGAGTGTGTAGGTATATTTTAAAATTCAACCTATTACAAACCTATGTAGAGTTGAAGTCGCCAAGACTTTATTATTGACTTTCCAATAATAATGTATTAAAGCAACTCAATTAGTCTTTGGGTAGTTAGTATGATGTTATATACATTAAATTAAAAAAACTAAAGATTAAGCAGGGGTTTCAAAAGTTCAAAAAACTAGTGAACATTAAAGCTTGTATAATAAAAACTCCAAAAATGATGAAACATCTTGGTACCTTGTGTAGCTACAAAAAGTAAAGTGGCTCGTGATTTTATTCTGTTCGAAGTGTGCTGTAGTGAAGCCACAAACAAAAGAGAAACAGACTCAGAGACAGAACAGAGGGACAGCTATCAGAGGGGGGGGCTTGGGGGCTGGGTTAAAAAGATGAAGGGGTTAAGTAAAAAAATCATTGACAACAGCATGGTGATTACCATAGGGAAAGGGGGATAGACGGAGATAGAAGATGGTAAAGAAGGAAAAACTAGGGATTGAAGGAGACTTGATTTGGGGCAGTGAACACACAATACAATATGCAGATGCTGTACTGCAGCATTGTACACCTGAAACCTGTATAATTTTATTAACCAGTGTCACCGCAATACATTCAATAAAAATGTTTAGGTGGCCTAACCTAAACACAATTCTTCACATGTATTCGGTATTCAAAAATATTTATGGAATTAGTGAGTCATTCGTTAAGTTGGCCTTTTAAAGTTTCCACCAATTATTCAATTAAACCGAGTTCCTTTAACTGAGAGTCAGCCGTTCCACACGGAGCGCCCCAACTGGAGTCTCGAACTAGCACGGCTCCTTTTCAATGTGTAAGTCTTGTCTCCCGCTCAGCTTCGTCAGGTGCCTTTTAGACCTCTAGAAATCTGGTAAGCACTGCTTGGAATTTTCTTTCCTATGATTTATATTAGATTCTCAATTAATTTTTATATATCTAGTTTACATATTGTAATCCCACAGATGGCACAGGTTTCCTAGCCCTCAGGCAATATGTATGTTTCAAATAAGCCAAATGGTAACTTCAAAGGAAAAGGTCAAAGGAGGTGTTGTGATGGAAGTCGGCAAGAAAACGTGCAACTCTAGGTCGTGCGGGAAGAAAAGGAAAGGTTGGGTTCGGAAGGTTAGGCGTTAAGGATCTACCAATAACCTACAATGACATTTTACTAATATTCCCTGTGTAGTTCATTGCTTAAAAAACATGTGTGTGCCCATTGTTTGTCGTAACCAAAGTTCTCCTTCTCCAGAGGTAAAGCCCATTAGGTTAGAAATATGTTTCTTTAATTTTCTCTGAACAATTCCTAGAAGAGCTCAATGCCAAAGGCGCGCTTGCTTCTTGTTGAAGACGACGATTCCTTTATTATACATCTTACTTCTTTAAAAAAATCCCTTCACTTCAAAAATAGTTTTACAACCCTTGCATTATTTGTTCAGGCCCCGCAGCTACCTCATTGTAACTCCTCTCCAAGGTCCCCTGGTGTTTGTTTCAAGAAAACACACTAGCAGCCAAAAAAGACAGAGTCTGTGAATCAACCTGATGGGAGCTTCTCACGTGTTGAGCTCACATATGGTTACTGAACGGAAAGAGAAAAGTACCCTGCTTGTTTTTGAAGTATTTGGGTAATTTTGTTTGTGCTGCCATATGGCACCACACCCCTCAGCCTATATTTCAAATCTTTTCTTTTTCTTTAGGCCAGGCATAGTTATAAAAAGAAGAGGAGAAATCAGACTTTGGAGGTTTAATTATCTTTGTATGTTGAGGACCTAAGACGTGCATCCCCAACTTTCCCGTATTTATCACAGGGACTCACTTGGGATGTCTCTTTTCATTGCCGACTCCAATCACCGCTGCTGATGCTCAGACGGGGAATGCCACCACCTCCAGACAGGAAGTGTGTGATCTTGAGATGATTCCCAGGTGTCAGAATTCAAAGTGACAGCTAAACACATGCTATGATTCATTTAAAATAGCATTTACATTTAAAAAGAAGGAAAGAAACCTGTGCAATTTTTAGAATATAACTTTTAAGCCTTTAAGATATCGCCTGGTAATTTTTATAATGGAACTTAATGGGGTGAAAACCAAAATCTTGAGAATTTAATGAAATGTATCTGTTTAGGACTCAAATTGATATCAAACATTTAAAACGGCACATAAAAACACTATCTTCCAAACACTAGGATAGTCACACAATTAAAAAAATAAACATAACCTTCAAAATGTTTTCTTCCTCATTAAATGTCAATTGCTTCAAGAAAAACACCACCAACATGCAGTTAAAAGACGGTGCTATCCCTGATGGCATAGTATTTCAGGCATAAAATTCTTCATCTCCACCCTCATCTATTCCCAAATAAACAACAACTTTGGGTCTAAGTAATGGCTTTTGAGATAAGCCATTGCTCTACCGCAGCTACGGGAAAGAGACTGTCTGTCCCTCTTTGGCTGTCTCCTTGCTGTCAGGAGCCCTCCAGGAGGCCACAGCCCCTTCTTGTCCCCACCCTTCCTGGGGGGGTTTACGTGGACTCTGAGGATCTGAAGCAGAACTTCAGACCAGGAAGCTTCAGCCCTTCAAAAGCTAGCTGAAGGCCAACCTCAAGGATACCATGAGAAGCAACATTGGAAGTAACAAATCCCTTACTTCCAGAGTTTTTAAGCCAAACCTAGGTTTTTCGTTTTCAACAAGAGATTGGTAGCATATTTTAAACTAGGAATCATGAACAACCTGTATGCATAGAGGCGAGATTGTCAACTTCTATTTACATTTTCATGTCTCTGCCCATAAGATATACATACACTGCCAGTTTTCCATTTGGAGAGCAGTGCATGATAATGACATAATTAATATTAAGAGAGCTAGTACATCTCTACAAACCATTTGCATAATTAAATGAACACTCCAACTCAGGGCTACTTTTGCATTGATATTATTGTAACCTTTAGATCTCTATTTTAACTTCTGAAAGCAATTTACCTCATCAGTTTAATATCAAAGACAAAACTGGTACATCTCATTTAAATATAATTTTCATCTCTTATTTCTTTCAAGATTTCAAACTTTCCCATATAACAGGCTCCCTACTGCTGCATCACTCAGCTTTGGAGCAATTGCTCACATTCCACCCCATCTACATATACCCCCAACTATGCAGGGCTCTCCAGAAATTAACAGAAATTTCTTCATAAGAAATGAGGCAGAATAAGAAAATCAGATGGTGGACCAGATGGCAAAAAGAACAATCTCAGCTCAAGATAATGTATTTCTTTCACACACCTCACTTGGAGTCCACTAAGCAGTGAGAGGTTGCATGTATTTGTCAGATGCAATACTAGACAGCATTTCAGAATGAAACTACAGTGGAGGAAAAGGATGAGTGCCCATTGTGGGGGAAAAAAAAAAAGCTCTGAATCCAGGCTGAACCCTCTTCAGATAAAGTGATGAATCCTCCAATGGGTTAAAGCCCTTGCATATGGTTTGTGGTCCCTAAAGACAGAGACAGAGCCTAAAGACAGAGGGCAAATGAATCTCCAAAACTTGGGAGCTTATCAAAAAGTACAGCTGACCTGTAACTTTTGAACGAGAATCAGAGGTAAGGAAAAAACTTAAGTTCATATCATATACACAATTCTTTGGATTACTTACTCATTTGCACTAAATACCATTCTTTTATATCTAATATAGAGGAATACCATTTCCACTAAACAATTCAGAACACTTGTAATACTAGAAGAAATTGCCCAAACTTTGAATAAAATCTCTTTCAAAACATAACTAAAATTTTTGCAATTTAAATGGATTGTTTAAATGATTCCACTTAGAGTTATTTCTGATTTCTTTTGACACTTGTAAAATGGGCTGTTTCCAGCAAACACAAACACGACAATAAACTCTTCTCTGACAGAGAAGGGAAGATAAATCAGATAACAAATTGATACAACTTTCTTGGTTTAGGATTTGCAACTGGCTCTATTTTTAGATTTAAATATCTAAATATTCATTCAGGTCCTTTCACACAGTCATAGAGTTGCTTTGAGCAAAATAACTTGCATTTGTAAGGTAATGTAGGGGATTTGTTATGTCAGTATCACTTCACAGAGACAGGGACTAAACTGCCAAGAATAGGGGCTTTGGAAATGAGTAAGGTCCGGATTTGAATTTAGGCTTCACTGATTATTATCTGTTTCACTTAGGAGAGGTTACTTCAGTTTTTGAGCATCAGGTTCTTACCTTGCAAAATAGTCCTGAGGATCCCCTGAGATAATTGACAAAAATAAAATAACTTAGGCAACATCTGGAAGATAAGAGATGATTGATTGATAAATTTTAATTGTGCACTCATGGGTGACCAATCCAAAGAGAAATTAAATCTTCAACCTATTTCTTTGGTACTTTACCCCAACCAATTAAATTCATTACTCAGTGTTAGTATGGTCTGTGATCTCAGAAGATGATCTGGGACCAAATAAGATAATATATCTAAATAGTTGAATATGCATTTTTGCACTCTTCAGTATGAGTTTAATAAAATAGTCACCTATGGCCTGAAAATGATAGGGCTTCCTTAATTAAATAGATGGTCGAGACCACAGAAATAAAACCAACCAACTTACATTATTCTGAGTGCTTTATTAAATTTAACTTTTTACATCCTCTCAACCCTATAAACTAAGTATTATTATTACCCCCATTTTCCAGATAAGGAAACAGAAATGTAGCAAATGAATGATCTGCCCTAGATAATAGTTATCTTAGTACAGTATGACTAACACATACTCTACTATATAACAGTAGTTGAAGTAAACCAGGGTTACTTGCTCCAAAGTAAGCCCCAAATTTGACAGCTCCAGAGTCTAATAAAATTAATTTTGCTAAAATTAAAAAATATAGACATCCTTGGTTTCAGTAGGAAGAAATTCTTCAAGACTACAAGATGTTCAAAAATAACATCATTTCAACTCAGACAACTCCATTTTGATGATAGGGCAAGAGAGAGACTTTTTATTTCTGTGGTTTATTGAGTTACTACTCATTCACATCATTCAATCTGTATTGAAGATGTGAAGGCTGTGATGGAAAGCACCCACCAGGAATTGAAAGATTCCATTTGTCTTCAAACTGCCTTCAATCTACTAAATGTGATTTTTAAAAACAAGCCACAGACTCTTCCACTATTATGATGTCTATTTGAAACAATTTATAAATTATCCAGATAACATAATACATAAGCAAAAGTGTATCTAAACCCTGTCAATTTCTCCCCATTATCAGTGTCACAGAACTATGCTTATTGTTTTGCATTTAATATTATAATAGCATGAATATATTCCTTTAGTTCTAAAATACCTCAGGGCTTCCATCTTTATTTTTTGATTATTTTTAACTTCTGAAAGCATCTTCATTAAATCCAGAGGACCACATTCCCATGTGATTAAACTGAGTCAAGACATTTACTTTGTAAACTTGAAATCATATTATGTAGTACTATGGTAATAACATTTTTTTAAAAAAAAGAGACATGATAGTATTTCTTCTAGAAAGACTGTTTAGCAGGGTTTGGGGAGAAAAATGCTAATCACAACTACAGTTGTATAAATATACTTCATATGCTGTATTACACATTTAGTAATCTGAGACAAAGGATAAAATGTGGCCTGGAAAAAAAATACTGTATGTTGATAATATTTGGCTAGGATCTGCATTTACATGCTAGTACGAACATGCCATCTCTACTGCTGTGTGTTTGAACATCTGAGAAGAAGAAAAAGAGGTGTACATGGTGCAGCCAATACACTTCAGGAATCGAATGATTTTTCACTTTTAGGTATACAATGGACAAGGCGTGCTGAGCTCACTGTTAGAGTTTACTGGAAAGCCTATGACTCACATGAATGATCACATGAATGTGTACTCCACATGATATATTTACTCAAAATGATATAATATTCACTACGTCAACTGTATAGCCAGCTTTACTATTATCGACCAAAAATTTGTTACTAGCTGATTGTCTGAACTGACTGTTACCTGAAGTGTCAGACAGGTTGGTTCATACAGAAGAGTGAATCCATCATAAGTTAAGGGGCCACATATCCTGAAATGAGAATTAGGGAAATTCCAGAGGGAACTAGAGTACTAGAAATGGGGAAAGGCATCAATTTTGGTCATTTTTACATAGCCCTGAAACCAGATATCTCCCCGGCCTGTTCTTCAATTTGATTTTCAGGGCCTGCGTGGGCTAGTCAGCAAGATTTATGAAGTTTCCTGTGCTAAAGTGAACACAGATGAAGTGTTAAAAAACAGAACAGAGATGATGTGAAAGTCACTTGGATGTTGAGTACTCAGCAGTCACCAGTTTGTCAACCATCAAGTATGTCCTGAACAGCCACATGTCCTCCAGCAACACTGGGCAGGGCAAAAGTAGGCTTCTGGTTCTTCATATGGAAAATGATACAGTGATTAATAAATAATAATACAAGAATAAACTCTGTTTCACACACTCACAACTGTAAACCTACTTTTGCCCCACCATGTACATTCAACCAAAATGTGATTAAATTCATTTTTAAGGTGACCCATTATATTGTTGAATCAACAGTATAGTAAACTTCAGTGACTAAATCCCCAACGCACCCATCCTTTTCCTGTGATCATGCTCAAGGATTAAAGGAGAGTATGTGTATAAAGCTTGTGACACACTAGTTTATATATAGTAAGCACTAAACAGACATTAATTTTTATACAAGGATGAAAGAGTTATTTCTAAATGTTTAGATGGTGGGAAGAGGGTTAGCAAGTAAAACATCAAGATAATAAAAATTTTGAAGACTGGTAAATAAAAAAACATATCATTTCAATATAGTTTAAAATTTTATAAATCAGCTGGAGGACTGGGGCAGGCAAGGTGGTAGCTGGTGGAGCAGTCAGTACCACATTTGCATGCTGGTAAACCAGGAGGAACAACTGGGAAGGGAGTGAGAAAAACCACACAACCCAGGATTCCAGTGCGGGGAAAATAAAGCCTCAAAACCTCTGACTGAAAAAACCTGTGGGGGTTGAGGCAGCAGTGGGAGAAACTCCCAACCTCACAGGAGAGTTTGTTGGAGAGACCCACAGGGTCCTAGAATGTACACAAACCCACCCACCCAATTTGCTAGTGAATAGTGGAGGAAGTGACTGAAAGCCAGCCGAGAGTCCAGCAAGTGGCATTGTTCCCTCTTAGACCCCTCTGCCACATACAGTGCCACAACAGTGATGTGGATTGCCCCACCCTGGTAAACACCTAAGGCTCTGCCCCTTACTACATAACAAGCACGCTGAGACAAAAAAGAAAAATGGCACAAATGAAAGAACAAATCAAAGCTCCAGAAAAAATACAACTAAGCAATGAAGAGATAGACAACATATCAGATGCAGAGTTCAAAACACTGGGAATCTAGATGGCTCACAGAAATGGTTGAGTATGGTTGCAAAATAGAGGAAAAAATCAAGTCTATGAAAAGTAAAATAAAGGAAAATGTACAGAGAACTAACAGTGACAGGAAGGAAACCGGGACTCAGATCAACAGTTTGGAGCAGAAGGAAGAAATAAACATTTAACCAGAAAAGAATGAAGAAAGAAGAATTTTTAAAAATGAAGAGACTTAGGAACCTCCGGGACAACTTTCAATGTTCCAACATCTGAATCATAGGGATACCAGAAGGAGAAGAGGAAGAACAAGAAATTGAAAACTTATTTGAAAACATAATGACTTCCCCAATGTGGCAAAGGAAATAGACTTCCAGGAAGTCCAGGAAGCTCAGAGACTCCCAAAGAAGATGGACCCATGGAAGTACACCCCAAGGCACATCATAATTACATTACCCAAGATTAAACAGAAGGAGAGAGTCTTAAAAGCAGCAAGAGAAAAGGAGACAGTTAAGTACAAAGGAGTTCCCATAAGACTATGAGCTGATTTCTCAAAAGAAACCTTACAGGCAAGAAGGGGCTGAAAAGAAGTATTTCAAATTATGAAAGGCAAAGACCCACATCCAAGATTACTCTATCCAGCAAAGCTATCATTTAGAATGGAAGAGCAGATAAAGTGCTTCCTAGATAAGGTCAAGTTAAAGGAGTTCATCCTCACCAAGCCCTTATTACAGGAAATGTTAAAGGGACTCATCTAAGAAAAAGAAGATCAAAAACATGAACAGTAAAATGACAACAAACTAACAACTATCAACACCAAACCTAAAAAAAAACAAAAACAAAAACAAATTAAGCAAACAACTAGAACAGGAACAGAATCGCAGAAATGGAGATCACATGGAGGGTTATCAGTGGGGAAAGGGAGGAGAAATGAGGGAAAAGTGCAGGGAATAAGAAGCAAAAATGGTAGGTAGAAAATAGACAGGGGGAGATTAAGAATAGTATAGGAAATGTAGAAGCCAAAGAACTTAAATGTACAACCCATGCACATGAAGTAAGGTGGGAGAATGTGGGTGGGAGGGGGTGTGCAGGTTGGAAGGGAATAAAGGGGGGAAAGTGGACCAACTGTGATAGCATAATCAATAAAATATATTTAAAAAGAACATCGTGTTACATTTCAATAAAAAATATAGTTTTAATAAGAAAAAATTTTATAAAGATTTTCTTGATATGCTCACTCAGGAAATATGTTTTTCACCCCCCCAAAAGACATCAGTAGTGTGCAAACCCTTTTAGGCATCTATAGAATTCTGATATGGGGGAAGAGATTTCCTGGAAACTAAATATTGTTCTCAACTTAGTGAAGTTAGAGTATTTACTTTTCAATAAATTTATTTCCTTGTTTTGTTATTAGCAACCTCGTTGTTATCTCATTTTTTATGTGTTTATGTTTCGCCTCATCTCTGTAGAATGTTGGCCCATTAAAGCACAAGTACATTTTCTTATACTTTTGTTTTTAACTCCTAAAACAGAGTCTTGTGCAAAGGGTATTTTTTATATAAGGATATTACCAATATTCTTTGCCGATATTGCCAGATTTATTTTTCTGTAAATGTCACTGAGTATGAGCTCCTTTCACATACTAGTTCTTTGACAGGATTTCTTTATAAGTTTTAAAATGCACAGTTAAAGATAATAAGCAGTGAAAAATAACCATACAGAAAAGCACATATCTGAAAAGCATACACTCATTCTGGTGCAATATATTCTAACGCTGAGAAACAAAGAAAGGAAGACAAGCTAAAATAAAAAGCTTTCAAATTGTAAGATAAAAAACAAATTCTAAAGTGATACTTCACAGTAATTTTACTGCCAATCTAACAGTATTGTTTTTTCAGAAATGGAAATAAAAATTCATTGTTTATCTATTTCACCTTGTGCAATATAATATATAACAATAAAAAGAGAATTTGAATATTCCAAACCAATGGATAATTCAACCTGCTGTTTCTATACCTCTATTTCTCTTTTGCCACCTGATATATATTAAGGAATTGGATTGCAGAAAATATATTTTCCCTGACCTAGTGAAAGACTATAAACAAAGTAGCTAAGTCTCAAGTAAATTGAAGATGCCAGTCACCATGGGATGCACTGAGGGACATGCCAGGACACAAAATATTCTGTCCTAAGCAAACAAGGTGGCTTGCTAAAGACCAGAAAAGGGGGGGGGGGGTTTGCTAAATGGAATATTCAATAGGATAAATTCTGCAATAACCTAGGTTCAATATGTATTTTTTTGATTCGAGGACCACTAAATCAATCTTAACAAAACACCATACCATTTGACTATAGGCTGATTGCTGATCTAGAATGTGTATTTCTGCTGACCTAAAATGAAAATCACATCTATTTTTCTAAGGCCATTTACCTGACGACATGCCAATTCAGCCTCATGTGTACTCAAAGAAATTCAGCAAATGGAGAAATGAACAGAATGTAAGTGACTCAGAAGACAAATGGCCATCTGGTCTTCCTTTCAGATCTGTTTCATTACTGGATCTCTATTCCTTAGAGAAATGAAAATAATATAGATAATTCTTCCAATCAAACTGAAGAAAGATACCAAATATACACAAAATAATATAAGGCAACAATAGCAAATGTGCATATCATATCACTTGGACATTATTAGAAATAGAAACCTATTTCATCTAAACATGATTTCCATCCATAGAAACAAAATTTCTCTCACGTGCAAGACAGGAGTAAAGGCGTGGACGGGGCACACCCACATGTATCTGTAACAGTTCCCAAAATCAAGGTCAAAAGGACCTAGAAATGTTGAGGAATCCCAGAAAACTGGAAGACATGATATAAAATCAGAAAGCACAACTTGCAGTCTGTGCAAGCCATTCTGCGGAAACAGATGGGAATGTGGCTGAGGGGTCAGGTATGCTTTCGGTGAGCCAGAGAGCCAGAGAAGCCTGTGGGCATCCACCACGCTGCTTGGGAAGCTCTTCACTCATCGCTCCACCCTCCATACACCACACCAGAAGAGGGACTGGGGGCTTGAATTTCAAAGGGGGCTGGAGGTGATCGATAAGTACCAGAACCCCTCTGGCCAGAAGATGAAAACCTTTTAATCATGCCACAGCATTTGCTATGCTTTCCTCATAGAAATAGACCGTTTTTAGAAAAATTTGTTTCAAATTAGGAGCTCCAACTGACTATTTATTGAAAAAAAAATAGCTTATCACATCATCTTGGGTCACTTAGTACAATAGGAGATAGATAAAAATTAAACAAAAAATTGGCATTATACGTGGTTATAGAACATGTATTCATAATCCATTTTGAACACAAAAAAGCTGATTCAACAAATATGTCAACCAGCTTTTGTAGAAAATTCTGCCTCAGACTGAGTATTAACAACACACAACTTTGAATGGTGACAGATGGTAACTAGACTTATTGTGGGGATCATTTCATGATGTATATAAATATCCAATCACTATGATGCACATGTGAAACTACGAATACTTTATGGCAATTATACTACTATTTTAAAATGTATATACACACAGAACTATAATTAAGTCTCTAAAAATAAGTGGAAATGCCTTATGATCCAACTTAAAATGCTGTAACTGAATAAAACCTACCAAACCTGCTCATTTGTTTCAATGGAGGTCCAAAAGGCTTATCACACATAAGAGAACCAAGCTATGAGAGAGTTTCATCTATTCTACATCTATTCTACATGGTAGAGTCATACCCCACTGAACTCTTCCAGCATCTCCCTGATCACGCCACATGGTATCTTTCAGTCTGTGATACCCGCACTCTCACAAGGGAGCAGCAGTGATTCAGCAGTCACATCCTTAAGTGATCACCAAGAGCATTTTCATCAACCCACTGGTTCTGTGGGAGGGCTGGGAGGCTTCTGATGTTGGGGGGGAACTTACCTGGCTCTCTGTCTGCATCCTCCATAATCCCAAATACCGCCCTCTGCTCCCACTACATCAAGTTCCCTCCTCGTTCCAGTGTGATACATCTCCCCACACCCCAGCTCAGCTGTCTCACAGCTCCTGTCTCACTGCTTTATTGATCACAGTTTTCTCTATCTCCAGAATGAATATATTCTTGGACACCTCTATTTTTCAATATACTCAATAACTCTTCTCTGTAGTTCTCATCATGCTTTTCCAATCTCAGCACTTCCTGAAATTGGAAACTTCTAAAACAGGTGGTTTTCATCTTAGCTATCATTGATTTTCATGGGTATTCTGTCCCCTAATTTTCCACCATAAATGAAGTTCCCCACCTGACAGTTGTGCTTAAAGTCCGAACTGGAAGATGTTGAAAGAACTGGGTGAGTGCAAGGGGAAGGGAGGGGCTTCCTCCCAGGTTTACAGAAGACACATCTGACCAAAGAGGGGTCTACAGCCAGACACCATGCATTTACAGTGCCTCAGCTCTGCCTGAAGAATTAATCTAGGAAATTAATTGGCTGAAAGCAAAACAACTAAGATTCAAAGTAACTAAGAGGCTATTTTGATGGAAGAGCCTTACAGATTCTTTTCACAGTGTAAAGATTTCACACACAAACCTCTTTTTGTAAACAGTAATCACACTTTCTCAATCTCTAGCATCTGAACATACATCACATTCTTCCTGCAATCAGGCAAGTATTTATTAGAAGATAAACATTTAAGCTCTTCATCAATTTTATTTTCATCAAACGCTACACACACACACTCACACACTCACATGGGGTATGTTTCTCCAGAATGTCGTTTTAGTGTCAATATGAATGTTTTGATGAAGACAAAAAAGGAAGATGTTCACTCCTTCAGGCTCCACTTCTCATCTTGCAAGCAGTAACTTTATAAGTCACTTGACCCTTACTTAGATTCTGTGGATTGAAAAACGGCTCTGCAATCTATGATCAGTTCACTACCAGCCCATCTCTGCATTTCATGACATCAATCTCTGTTTTGTTATATATCTGATTAAAAGGTTACATTTAAGTTGAAGTTACAGAACATGGCTTACCAGTAACGCATCATCAAAGAAAATAGAAAAGGCCACGTTGCCGCAGGGCAGAAGACACAAAAGTGCTATGGAGCACCCGGCATCACCTACACTGTTCCGGCTCCTCAGCACCCTGACTTGTCTGAGTGGACCTCTACGGGTTCTCTTGTTGCTTTGTTTTCCTTCTCTAGAAACTTTCTGGGAACTGCCAGTAAGGGACACTGATCTCAACTGTACTCCTCTCATAAAATTTCCCATTGTATGAAATTCCATAACTTGCTTTCCTCCATTTCAGTCATGCAGAGAAAAAACAATTTTCCTTTTATCTACTTTTAAAGTTAAATGCACACATTAAGTCCATTTTTTGAAGAGAAATTAAACTTTTATCCATGGGTTTCTTTGACACCCCATGAACTTAGCCAGTCAGTCCGCTGTATCTGTTTTCAAGTGTTGTTTGGGGCCTCGCCTCAGTTAATAAATCAGGCTTTTCACCCAGTCACAAGGCGACCTCTGACAATATCCCCAAATTGATGCTTCGTCAAAACATCTTCCTTAGTAGTTTGGCCCTTGATTTCAGCAAAGTAAAAGAAAACACCATTTGCTGTGTATCAAGGTATTCATATATATTCTTAAACCTAACTACTGACAGACAGTATGACAGAAATATCATGTTATGGTCACAGTCCAATTTTGTGTCCTTTTGTTCTGATACACCTGTTTTTCTAAATGACGTGAATGTAAGGAACACAAAAATGGTTCTTTGAAGTAAAGAACAGGAAAATTAAGACTGACACAAAAAATTGAAATAATGACAGAACATTTCTAACACTAATTTCACTACAGTTCTCCAACACTTATTTAATATGAATTATCTTATTAATATTTATTTCCATAAGTTAATACTAGCCAGGATATTCACATAGCAAGTTAGGCTACCAATGGCCTACAAATTAGAGCCTGGCCATACTAAATATTCTATATATTTAGTTTCTGGAGTGAATGTATGGAAAGGAATACACTGTAAATTATAATAATATACAAAAGTGCTGCTTTTTCAAATACTTTATCAGAAGGCCGACATACCTAGAGCTCACTACACCAAGAACCCCGTTAGCTTATCTAAAACTCAAAGAAAAAAGTAAATTATAAATACCAAAGTAATTCAAAATAAATAACTACAATTCTATTTGGAAGAGATTTGTTGTGATTTATTGTAAAATTGCTAGCACTTTTGAAATATTATAAAGTATTAAAATTTATCATGTATACTTATAGTGTCTATAGTAAGGTTCCCCACCCCAAAAAGAAGTAAAAAACCTACAAAACAGGAATGAAAATGCCCTCTTGAGAACTAATCTTACTGTTTATGACCAACTCATAACAAAAAGATCAAAACAAACTCACATACAAATTTATCTAACGAAGCGGAAAGGTCCCAAAACCAGTAAAACTGGGCTATCAACTGACTTGATATCTAAAAGTTTTCTCCATTTGAGAGGATTGATTGAGGTGTATATTAACACAGATCATTCTCCCATTCTTATTCAAAAAAATGTAAAAACAGCAGATTATAGAACAATCCCTTATATTTGTAATTTGTCATTTATAAGCACTGGCAGAAAGGTAATATACAGGTGAAGTCCTTTTCTGGAATCCATGCACACCAGCTACCTGCTGATTGTGCGGCTCTGCCCACAGGGAGGGAGAAGGTGAGGATCTGACAGACTTCAAAATCCTTACCCCTGTGTAGTATGTTTTCACAGTAAAGGAATGAAGTGTCGGAATGTTACAGGGTATGACCCTGTTGCCTAAGTTTATGTCACTTAAATAGTCAGGAATGGTTTATTTATCATTAAATCTTCCATTACCAGGGCATAATTTAACACATATCATATTTGTATTCTTGATAAATATTTCCTGACTGAAAGCATTTTAAGAATGTGCAGTCTAACATCTTTTTGGTAACCTAGTCAATATGGCCAAAATATTTGCTTAATAAATAGACATAAGAGAAAATCTGGTTTAAAATATTAGTTGTGAGGTAAGGTGTTAAAATGAGTTCACTTCTGAGAAAAGTGTCCTAGAGGGTGGAAAAAAATCATATTTCAGGATACCACATAATGAAAAGTGTAAAATTCAACAATGTAATGGATACCAACACCCAAATATGGGCATGGTGCTGAAAAAGCCACGTCAGTAACTGTTAAACGTGCTACCGAACCTGTGGACAAGGATGACCTGAGACAGGTTGTGCATCTAAACTACTGCTATGATTTAAGTAACAAATAGTCCTGCAAATAAAGTAACAATAGACAGGCCAGGATGAATGTCGTAATTCCTATCGCTCCAACATTTGAAATAAAGATCAGTTACAAAAAATTATGAGAAAATAAATTCTAAACTTTAACCTTAAAAAAAGTACATTAAATAATAATAGCCTCCTTTCTCCCCAAAGAAGAAAAAAAGCAAACCACCTGTACCTTCCATCCAAAGTGCCTCATATAAAGCGAAGTATATACTGATTATAATTCCAAATCTATTTAGGTATGGAATAAGTAACATCATGGAGCCAGCTATACAAAAATATACAAATTATAGTTGAAAATGATTATATTTCTATTACGCTGGTTTTGGCCTCTAACTCAGCATTGAATAGAAATAGTCAGCATTTTTGCATCATTCTTGACTTTATTTTTATGTTTTAAATTGTATTTTATTGTGGTAAGAACCATACATGAGATCTACCCTCTTCACAAGTGTTTATGCACACAATGAAGTATTGTTGACTATAGGCACAATGCTGTATAGCGCATCTCCAGAAATTATTCATGTTGCATAACTGAAACGTTATGCCCCGTTTTTTTACTCCCCATTCCCTGAGAAACCACAATTTCACTCTCTGATTCTATGAGTTTGACTATTTCAGATTCCTCATATAAAGGAGTCATGCACTACTTGTCCTTCTGTTTATCTCACTTACAATGTCCTCAAGGGTCATCTCTGCCATTGTTATTGCATAATTTCCTTCTTTTTGAAGGCTGAATAACATTCATCTAGCTAGCTATGTATCCAAACATTATCTTTATCCATTCATCTTTCCATGGACATTTAGGTTATTTCTTCATCTTGGCTATCATGAATAGTGCCGCCGTGATCATGGGCATGCTTCTATCTCTTTGAGATTCTGATTTTAATACTTTGAATGAATACCCAAAAGTAGGATTGCTGGATCATATAGTAATTCTGTTTTTAATTTTTTCAGGAATCATTTTTTTGCATAGCAACCACACAATTTTGAATTTCCACCAACTGTGTTCAAGGGTTCCAATTTCTCCATATCCTTCCCAATACTTGCCTTTTTTTTTTTTTTTGATAATAGCCATTCTAATAGATGTGAGGCAAAATCTCACTACAGTTTTGATTTTCATTTCCCCAATAATTAGTGATATTGGCTATCTTTTCATGTACTTGTTTGCTATTTGTATGTCCATTTTGGAGAAATGTTTATCTTTAACCCATTTTAAAATCAGCCATTAGTTTTTTTTGTTATTGAGTTATTGGGTTTCTAATATATTTTGGAAATTAACCCCTTATCAGATGTATGTCTTACAAACATTTTCTCAATTTTTTAGGTTGACTTTTCATGCTGTTGGCAATTTTCTTTTGTTTGATGTGAAGAAGCTTTTTAGTTTGATGTAGTCCTACTTTTCTATTTTTGCTTTTGTGATTTTTAGTGTTATGTCCATGACATTATCAAGAAAAGATCTACCTCTGTATTTTTTTTCTGTGAGTTTTATAGTTTCAGGTCTTAAATTTAAGTCTATAATCCATTTCGAGTTGATTTTTGTATAAGATAGAGATTCAGTTTCATTCTTTTGCATGTAACTATTGAGTTTTTCCAACACCACTTATTAAAGAGACTATCTTTTCCCCCATTGTATAGTCCTGGCTCCTTTGTTGAAAATTAAGTGACCATATATGCATGGGTTTATTTCTGGCTCTCTGCTTTGTTCCATTGATCTATGTGTCTCTCGATACTAATGTCATATTGTTTTGATTACTATAATTTTCTAATATATTTTTAAATCAGGAAGTGCGATGCCTCTAGTGTTGTTTTCTTTTCTTGAGATTGAATTTGCAATAAAGTCCTTCATAGTTCCCTATGTATTTTAGAATTGATTTTTGTATTTCTGTAAAAACGCCCTTGGGATTTTGATAGCTATTGACTCTGTAGATAGCTTACATATTCTTCCATTATTTGTGCTCAACGCTAATTATCAAGTCTTCATAAAATATGAATCCCCAAACTGTACATTTGCATTGCATGTATGCAGATGTGTATATACGTGTACATCATCATCTCCTAAACAAAAATGTTATAAATCTGTTACATGCATGACTCCAGGGCCTATTCAGAATCTCTGTGCACAAACTCCCTGTTATTCACATGAATGTGTATGGAAAGGGAATATTTTTTAAATAAAATGTACAAGTAATCAAGTACAGTTTCTCAGCAACTTTTAAAAAGCCATTAAAAAAAATTAGGCTGTTAATTGTTTTGTTTCTGACTAGTGTTTCTATAAAAGTGTATATACTTGAAAAGAGGTAAAACTTTAAAAATACATATACCCCAAAGATGTAAATAATGCAAAAAAATGTTAAAGGTTAACTAAGAAAAATGCTTAATTAGATATATCAAATGTATTCAGGCTTGATATGACTCAAAGTTCCAGATATATGTCTAAAACCAATGAAATGACAATTGAAAGAAGCAAAAACTGGTGTGGTAAAAATTATTTTAAGCCATGAAAAGAAATTGAGATTACATTTCTATGTGATTCAAATCCTCAAGCTACAAACCAACTGGGTGACAAGTGAATTTGTCTTGGCATGCATAACTACTCAAAAATCTCCTACTAGTTTCCCTGCAAAAAACACAGACAAATATTTACCTAAGTTCACAGAAGTCTGCTCAATACATTAAAAAATTTCAAAGTAGTAAAAGAGTTACTATGAATTATTCTACAACACATTCTGGCTTTTAGTAAAACCTGTGTGTGACTTAATTTCAGAGGTACAACTTTTCTTCTTTGAGGTCCATAGGGAAAGTGGTAAAAGTGCTGTTGAAGGAAAAGCTCGAAAGTCATCATGCTTGTTCACTTGTAACCTCATTAACTTGCAACATAGCTAGTGCACCTTCACTCATCACCTCGGAGGTTCCTTCCTTGCCTTACATTCATTGTCACCCAGCCTAATGCCATCTCCGTGCACTGCACCAAAGGCATTGTGATTGCCTCACCATTTGCACCACGTATTGACACACACCACTGTAATTTACTCCCTCGTTTACCACCTGTACAGGCTTTAGGCCACCTTTCAGAGCCCCCCAACACATACACTGAGTGTCTCTTCCCACACAAGCACACTTTTAATGACTGAGTCCCTTAAGCTACCTCTTTTTCTTAAGGACTTAAAATGCTTTAACAACATATAAAACCAAAATGAAGTTCATGAATAACATTTATGCAGTTAAAGAAAGCTTTCAAAACTCAGCTGATTTAAAGTATCCAAAGGGCCCCTGTTTCTTCTATGACATTCTCAACCTCGCCCTGAGCTTCTACTCCAGACCTGTCTGCCATCACTGCTTACACACTCAAGCCCTTCGTACGAACCACATCAAACTCACAACAGTCACTTTGTGACTTTGTGTCTTGGTCTGTGATGCTCTTTCTGCTGGAAAGTTCTTCCCTCTCTTTTTTTGTAATACTTGGCAAACTCCCACTCATTTTAAGACCCTGCTCAAAATTCATTCCCACTCTATGGCTTTACCAAAACTTCCGTGCAACTTTTAGTCAGAGAATAAAAAAGTTTCCTCAGGTGTTCTCTCACAGATCATTATACACACTCCTATTACAGCACTGTATTATGGTACTGGGTTTATGTACTTGTCTTTATTGAATCTTCACATTTAAATGACTTTAATAAACATTTGTTTGACATTTGGGGGCTGCACAGCATCCAAATACCTTTTCTATTTGGAGTAAGGTTGCAGAATTAGCAAAAACAAATATAGGACTCTCAGTTAAATCTGAACCTACTTATACTAAAATTTAACTGCTATTTATCTAAATTGATATTTAAAGTAGAATTAGAGGCATCCTTCCCAGACTAATCTGTCGCCATAACTGCACAGCCTATCGTGGTTCCCGACTTTTCCTAGCTTAACTCGTGGACTTCTCATCAATTCCGACTTCCGAACTCTGCTTTATTTTCTTTAAATCAGTTCCCTGCTCTATCTCCTGAGCCCAACGTAAGGCTCAGGGCATGGCAGGTGCTCAATGCACATTTGAATAAGGGAACGAAGGACTAAGTTCTTCCAAATACATTTCCCACTCAAACTGAACCAGAATTGATTTTTGTTTCAAAACCACTGTACTTGTTGCACATTAAATTATTTTAACAAACAGAAACACAGAAACTTAAAGCAGTATCATGTCCACCACATTAAAAATAAATTGTATAGAAATTCCAAGATGGCTACACAGTAGATAGAAGCTCCGTCCACTTGCTTCACCGTAACCTGCAAGGCAGTTAACCTGTCTTGCAGCTTAACCACAGAGCAAACAACTCGAAAATCCAGCTGAGTGTGAGTGAGAGTAAGAGTGGGTGTGAGTGAGCTCGTGCACTGATGAGTGTGCAGGTGTATGTACAAGTGTGTGAGAGCCTGCCCTCCTGCAAGGGCACTCAGGGGTGGGTGGCCTGGGCTTTCCTGGCAGAGCCACTGCCGCTCCAGCTGCAGCTGCCAGTTCTGCGTGCCTGGCTGTGCAGATTTGTAGTGGGGGCCAACTTGAGGAAATTCCAATATCCTCCTTGGGAAGAAGCTGCCAGAGTGACCACGCCTCAGCACGCTGACTTGTCTCTGTGACCTCCATCCCAGGCAGGGCCGTGCCACCCCTCCATCACTGGGAGCCGGGATCAGAGGACTGTGGTACTTGACAGGGCAGGGGCTGTCACCTCCCCAGCTCCAGACACCACTGGAACCACAAATGGGACAGTCTGACTGAAGAGCCTGCGTTTCGGCAGAGGAACCCGGAGCGCCAGGAGTGGAGAGAGGCACCTGGGTGCCGCTAGCTGCAGAGACCGCAGCAGGAGTGCAGTGAGGCTGAGGCTGAGACTCACTGCTGGGTGTGGCATGACCGCCCCACTACGGTCCAGCGCTATAGTTGTGCTGCTGAACTCTTCCCTTCCTTTTCCCACCCCATCAGGATGATATGAGACTTGAAAGAAGATGATACATACAGGATATAATCTATTGATTTGGGAGAGAGGCAGAGAGGCGTTGGTGTGAGAGAGAAGCATCAATAGGTGGCCTCCTGTAGGAGCCCCTACTAGGAATCCAACCCACACCTAGAGGTCCTCTCAAGGGAGAGGCGGTGGTGGTAGGGGTTGAGCCCTTTGGTCAGCAAGATGGGGGAAAGTTCCTACTAATGAATGGACCAATAAAAAGTCAGGAACCAAATTCAACAGGAGAGTCCACATAACCCTCAGAAGGGACATTCCTAGGGCATCCAGATCAGATCAAGAAGCCTGTACCACAGGGGCTCTCTGCTCTGGGGAGAGATGAAAACTGCAGGAGACAAACCCATCATCTTTTATTAAAGGGGCAAAGCACAGACTTTGTGTTTGCAGCTACCCACCTTGGGCCCCAGAAAAGGGACGGGGGCACAGACTGGAGTCGTGCAAGGAGAGTCTGGAGTGGGAGGCACTGGGGAGAGTCTTGAGGGAGTGGCTGTGGGATTTTGGGGGCCAGATATACCTGGGCTCCACAGCAGCAATCTTTCTTGAGAAGAGCTAGACCCTCAATTATCTTATCCTGTGGGATACCATTACCCCCACCCTCTGGAAATACCCTCGCCACAACCTCTGAAATCATGTTTGCTCCACTCAGCAACTTTTTCTGTTCTTTTTACAGTGTTGCTCTATATTGCTGTCCTATTTTGTTCTTTTGTTCTTCTTCTCCATTCCTGCATCTCAACCCTTGCTGAGGAGACAGAAAAATGAACAGAATCAGGAGCCAGCAGAGACTGGCAGTAGGGTGTAGCCTACCCATACACTATCATGGGAAACACACTGGTGTGTCCCCTTCAGGGAAGAGCCAAGGAAACACCCTCCCAGGATCCTGCAGGCCCAAAATCTGGGCTCCGGTAGCCTACTACAGGCTCTGCCCTACTGAGTACAGGGAGATAATCCTGGAAAGACTCAGACTAGTGGCTTGGAAGTGGGGAAGGTGGGGCATACCCACCATCTCACCTGAAGTCTGAAAGGCACCTGCCACAGGAGATCCAGGAATCACAGACCCCCATTTCCTCCAGAAGCTCTTCCAGAAATTGTCAGATCTGTGACTAGTTTAAAACTGACGGCAGGCTGGCAGGCAGAGACAGGTGGAGGCAGGTCCTGGGGTGACCTGGGACATTTGCTGACACACCCCTGGACCCAGTGCTAATAAAAGCCAGCTTTGCAGAGCAGCTTGGCCCACTGTGGGAGCAGCCAAGCCCAGTGGAATTAGCCACAAACTGTGGATTGACTGTAGCTTCAAAAAGGCTCCCGAGGGCCACACGTGGACAGCACCTGACATTGGCTTACACCAGACTCAGACAGCGGAGTGGTGTCCAAAGACTGAAACCAACATTCAGACACTATACTCTGCTGAGACCAATCTACTTGGTTCTTTTTAAATTATTTTCACTATTTTTTCTTTTTTATAGCCTCTATTATTTTAATCTATTTTTTCTTTTTGTTTTATTTTTGATGCTCTAATTTTTCTTTCATATGTCCTAATTTACTCTTATGTTTGATTGCTCCATTGTTCCCTTCTTCTCCTTTTATTATTTTTGTTACTTTTCCTGTGTTCCTCTTCCCTGTTTTCCTCTTTCAGTTCATTACTAGTATTAGTTCTTTTCCCCTTCCTCCTTTCATAATCACTTCTATTTCCTTTGGTATTCTCATAGTATTTTTCCTTTCCCCCTTTCTCTATTATTCCATTTCTCTTTATATTTTTTTATTCTTTGCTCTTTGTCACTGATATTGCTGTTGAGGTTGGGAGTAGTTGCTTGTTTTGGTGTTGTTTTGGGGTTGTTTTGCTTTGATCAGCCAGCACCTATACAACAGTGTACAATACGTGGTAGGGGTTGAGCCTCTTAGTCAGCCAGATGGGGGGGGGCCCACATCAATGAACAGGCCAGTAATAATCAGGACCCAAATACAACAGGAAAGTCCACATAACCCACACAGAGCTCACTCCAGGAGCATCCAGATCAGGAGATCAATGAGTCTTCCCCACCAGGTTCCACAGGACTCCTAACAAACAAGACCATTCTACATGACAGAAAGTCAAAGCAATCAATCTAATACATAGAAACAAACACAAAGAGACAACTAAAATGGGTAGACAAGGAAACAATCCCCAAATGAAAGAAAAAGAATAACCTCTAGAAAAAAAGGTAAGTGAAATCAAGGCAAGCAATTTATCAGACATAGAGTTCAAAGTAATGGTTATAAGGATGCTCAAGGAACTTAGTGAGAACTACAAAAAACTTAGTGGGACCTACATAAGTATGAAAAAGGACATAGAAACCTTGAACAAGAACCAGTTGTAAATGAAGAATGCAATACCTGAAATGAAGAACACACTAGAAGTAATTTTAAAAGCAGGCTAGATGAAGCAGAGGATCAAATCAGCGAGTTAGAAGACAAGGTAGGAAAAAAACACCCAGTCAGAGCAACAAAATGAAAAAAGACTCATAAAGAACTAATGAGAAAAGCCTCATAAAGAACTAAGATAGTTTAAGGGATGCTGCAGGACAGCATAAAACGTAACAATATTCACATGATAGGGATACCAGAAGGGAAGAGGAGCAAGGGATAGAAAACTGGTTTGAAAAAATAATGACAGAAAACTTCCCTAACTTGGTGAGGGGGGAAAGTCATGCAAGTCCAGGAAGCACAGAGGGTCCCAATCAAGAGGAACCCAAAGAGGCCCACTCCAAGACACATTACAATCAAAATGGCTAAAGTTAAAGACAAAGAGACAATCTTAAAGGCAGCAAGGGAGAAAGAGCTAGTAACATGCAAGGGAGCTCTGATAAGGCTATCAGATAATTTCTCAACAGAAACCCTACAAGCCAGAGGGACTGGCATGAAATATTCCAAGTAATGAAAAGCAAGGACCTGCAACCAAGACTACTATATCCAGCAAAATTCTCATTCAAAATGGAATGTGAAATAAAGAGTTTCCCAGACAAAAGAAGGCTAAAAGAGTACATCTCCATCAAGCCACCAATGTAAGAGGTGCTAAAGCTCCTGAACAACTAATAAACCATCATCAAAATGGAAAGGGAACCAACTATATGGGAGAACATATTTGCCAATGATACTTTGGACAAGGGTTTAGTCTCCAAAATATATAAAGAACTCATATGACTCCACACCGGGAAGACAAACAATCCAATTAAAAAATGGACAAAGGACCTGAATAGACCTTTCATCAAGGAGGACATACAGATGACTCATAGACATATGAAAAAATGTTCAACATCACTAGCCATCAGAGAGATGCAAGTTAAAACCACAATGAGATATCACCTCACACCTGCCAGAATGGTTATCATCAACAAATCAACAAATGACAAGTACTGGTGAAAATGTGGAGAAAAGGGAACCCTACTGCACTGTGGGTGGGAATGCAGACTGGTGCAGCCACTGTGGAAGACAATATGGAATTTCCTCAAAAAACTAAAAATGGAACTGCCTATTGACCCAGTGATTCCACTGCTGGGAATACACCCTAAGAATCCTGAAAAACCAGTTCAGAAGAACTTACGCACCTCTATCTTAATAGCAGTGCTATTTACAATAGCCAAGTGTCGGAAAAGCCTAAGTGCCCATCAGCAGATAAGTGGATTAAAAAACTGGTACATATACACAATGAAATACTATTCGGCACAGAGAAAGAAGGAATTCCTACCCTTTGCAACAGCCCGGATGGAAGTGGAAAGTAGTATGCTCAGTGAAATAAGTTGGTGAAAGGCAAATACCATATGATCTCATTTATAAGAGGAATCTAATGAATAAAATAAACTAGTGAGCAAAACAGAACCAGAGACATGGAAACATGGAACAGACTGACAGTGGCTAGAGGCGGGTTGGGAGGAAGGCATGGCGGAATGAAGGGGAAGGAATTAGTCAAAGAACATGTATGAATGACCCATGGATATGGACAATAGTTTGGGACAGACTGTGGGAGTGGGGTTGGGGGGGTGCTAGATGGAGGAGGGCAAAGGGGGAAAAATTGGGACAACTGTAGTAGAATAAACAAATAAACAAGAATAAAAAATTAATTGTATAAAGTCTTGGATAACACAACAAAACAACTCTGGCAAAGTCTATAAATTTTAGTACCATATAGCACTGTCTCAGTAATTAAGAATCCAGACAATATAAACCATCTTCCAATTTGTATCTGTAATACCACGAAGACACTGCAGCTATGGTATGAGCTTTATGCTTCAAAAGAATTGATATGGAAGCCAAAAAAAATTTTATAAAAATAAGAAAAAAATTCTAATGAATTAGAATGGTTCTTTCTCCCATCATTTCTTTTTTAATATTAATGTCATAAAATATAATAAAATATTAAATAAGTCTTTATCCATATATATCATTAAATAGTCAAAAAGATGTTTTTCTGTGACTACTATTCTCCACATAATATTTTTGCAGAAATGGGCTTTCAGCAATTGTTTTTCTAAAATGAATATATTTATGAAATCAGAGCTTGATGTGGTTGTTTATACTTTTAGAACAAAATTAGAGTTTCCTCATCAAATCATAGTGTATTACTCATTCATGACAATGACTTTCACATTTTGCTTTTGAATTTGGTTGTCATTACACTGTCCCACAGAATAAGTGAATACAATTATTTTCCTAGTCCCATATTCAAACATTAAGACTATCCCATGATCCCCCAAAACTGTACCCACTCAAATACAACACACATGCACACATACCCCTCTCTATAAGAGAACAGTGGGCCCTGGCTGGTGTGGCTCAGTGGATTGAGAGAACCAAAGGGTCACTGGTTCGATTCCCACTCAGGGCACATTCCTGGGTTGTGGGCCAGGTCGCCAGTGTCAGGCATGTGAGAGGCAACCACACACTGATGTTTCTCTCCCTCTCTTTCTCCCTCCCTTCCCCTCTCTAAAAATAAAATAAATAAAAATATTTTTAAAAATATAATAAAAATAAAGTGGGTACTACAATATTATAGTCTTTAGTCACCATGCTGTACATTACATACCCATGACTTATCTATTTTATAACTGAAAGTTTGTATTTCTTGACCACTTTCACTCATTTTGCCCCACCCTCAACCTCCTTACTTCTGGTAACCACCATTCTGTTCTCCGTATCTGTGAGTTTTGTTTTGTTTGATCATTTTTTGTGTGTTCAGATTCCACACATATGTGAAATTATATCGTGTTTGTCTTTCTCTGTCTGACTTACATACTTTTAAATGGAGAACCCCAAAGGGTCCAGGTGACAGCACAAATTCATTTAAACCTAACCGTAATTAGATTCCATCGACAACTTCTGCTAGAATCCTGATTCTATATTTTCATTTATTACCCATACTTCCTTTTTAGGACTCATGTTCAGTTCTATTTTATAAATACTACACTGACTTGTGAGCCTCCACAATATGTGTATGCATTACAGTCAGTGTGGAATTTTCCCTCCTATTTTTCCTGACTTCTCAGCAGACTTCCACATAGCTGGCCATTCTTCTCATCCATCCTCTTCCTTTGAATTCTGTGACATCACATTCTACTGGTTTTCCTCTTATCTTACCAGTTGTTCTTTATTGGTATTCTCTTCAATCTAACTTTTTTTTCTTTTTTAATATATTTATTGATTATGCTATTACAGTTGTCCCATTTCCCCCCCCACTCCACTCAATCCTGCCCACCCCCCTCCCTCCCACATTCCCCCCCCATAGTTCATGTCCATGGGTCATACTAATAAGTTCTTTGGCTTCTACATTTCCTACACTATTTTTACCCTCCCCCTGTCTATTTTCCACCTATCATCTATGCAACTTATTCTCTATACCTTTACCCCCCTCTCCCCCTCCCACTCCCTTATTGACAACCCTCATGTTCTAGTTGTTTGCCTAGTTTGCTCTCGTTTTTGTTTTATGTGTGGTCGTTAATAACTGTGAGTTTGCTGTCATTTTTACTGTTCCTATTTTTGATCTTCTTTTTCTTAGGTAACTCCCTTTAACATTTCATATAATAAGGGCTTGGTGATGATGAGCTTCTTTAACTTGACCTTATCTGAGAAGCACTTTATCTTCCCTTCCATTCTAAGTGATAGCTTTGCTGGATACAGTAATCTTGGATGTAGGTCCTTGCGTTTAATCTTGGGTAATGTAATTATGATGTGCCTTGGTGTGTTCCTCCTTGGGTCCAGCTTCTTTGGGACTCTCTGAGCTTCCTGGACTTCCTGGAAGGCTCAATCTAACTTTTAAATACTGATATTAGGCAACATCCAAAAGTATTATTTGATCTAAAATTGCAACTTATAAATAATTTCTATTTCTTTCTCAAATTAATTCTAGTTAAAATCTTTTTGGCAATATCAGAACTTGTATTTTTTGAGGAATATTATATCTGAAAAAATCCTTCAGTGATTTCTGTATTTTCTTTTATTTCATGACAAGTTTCACTAATTTCCCATGTAATTTTTTTTTCTCTCAAGGATGTAGAGTTTCCCCAGCTTCCTGGTTTCATCAGTTGCCTTTTTTGCCCCTTTCTTGCCCCGGAAGCTTGTGATTGCTGTGCTCCAACAGCTTGGAGGTCCCAACAGTTCTCTGAATAAGCATGATTTTATTCTTGTTATTATTTTAGAAAAATCTGAATTGATTTAATTAAGTGATTGTTTTGCCAGTACTTTGAAAATAGAATCATAAGAAATATGGCTTTTTGTCTATATTTGACAAAATTCTACAAATAAATAGATTGCAGATCACAAAAAATTACATTTCCACATATTCATCTGAATATTCATTGTACCTCTTACATGCATTGTTCTTTTTTGGCTGCTTGTATCAACTTATTGTGCTTCATTGTTTTTCTAGGTAGGTATAGACATGTTCTGCATTCACATGGTTATTTTGAGATGATACATTTACTTTATACTTTTTATCACTGCTTTTATAAAACACTTTAATTGATTTTTCATGAATTGGGAGTAAAAGGCAAACAACTATAAAACTAAAATGTGAACCTAGTATAAGCAAATAAACAAATGATGTGCTAAAGCTTTAGCCAAAATAAACTCTATTCCCTGATAACTAAATTCAAACCAAGATGAACTGATCAATTTGGTACATGTAGCACATATAAGATTGTAAAAAGTACTGGAATTCATGAAAATCAAACAATTAATCTTCTACTTCAAAGCTGTAAAATATATATAAACAGAAGTATCGCTTTCCTTTTTTCTTTTTAAGTATTAAATCAGTTGACAGGAAAATGGGTATCACCAAGTATTCAAGTATGTGACCACGTGTTGAAAAGGCTTGCTCCATACATTAATATATCTGTTACTGAAAAAGTGCCCCGTGGTCAAATATCTTTGGAAAATTCTGGGCTAAACAAAGCCTATCAGATTTCTCCCCGAGACTGTCCAAGAGCAGAGACTTAGCATGTGACACTGCCAGAGCCTTTTGTCCCTTCTTATGGAAGTTTCCTTTGGAACATGGTTTGAA
This sequence comes from Desmodus rotundus, assembly GCF_022682495.2. Taxonomy (NCBI): domain Eukaryota; kingdom Metazoa; phylum Chordata; class Mammalia; order Chiroptera; family Phyllostomidae; genus Desmodus; species Desmodus rotundus. The sequence goes on from NC_071387.1 coordinate 124,693,733, forward strand.
AACAAATTTCTTGTTTTGTTCCCTCAATCCCAGTTGGAGTTCATTGATTAGTGGGTTTAATGAGTCTAGGCTGGCCTCATTTTATAGCTTAGATTTATGCCCCAACAAAATAGCTCAGCTTTTGTTTAAGCATGTCAACTTTTTTTCTGGAGTCCTCAGTTGAAAATGTTAACAATCATTACTTGTTAAGAGTTACAGTTGTATTTACCCTACTTATAATGCCCATACCTTTCTTGCATCATTCGAATTTCATGTAGTCTGCTGTTTTTAATCCTCCATTAAAAGTTACAGCTTAATTTTCTAGGCTCTCAGGTAAGTCCCAAATTATGAATTTTCTTTCCCTCTCTTATCCTGCTCTGTTCCATTTATTCATTTACAAAAGTCTTCATCCTGGCACTGATATTTCTTTATCTTCATAGAATTTTTTTCTTCCTGTCTCCCTCATTTATTTCTCCTACCTTGTCTTAAAATATTCAACACTTTAGCAGCAAATCATAATACAAGAGAAAAAAAAACCCACTACTTTGAAAGCAAAATGGATTTCTTTGTTACAATTAATACTAGTTCAGAGGAGATAATGTGACATGCTGGAAAGTGAAGATCATTCCATCATTCTGAGTTTAAATTCTATAAATTACCAGCATGGGAATTTTATGAGTTTCTTATCCTTAGTGCACCTCAATTTTCGAATCTGTGAAGTAGATACAATTACACCCAAGTGCAGCTTTGTAGTATAGAATATACTAGCCACTCTCATCCTGTTTCCTTAGGGCAGTAGGTTTGTGGAACTCAGACAAACTACTTAGATCTCATTTACACCATCCACCAAGCAAAAAGGTTATATGTTAAATGTCTTGCATTTCTACCAATTTGTGCTTGTGAGCTTAAGGAATCTTCCTTTCACCTCCTCCTACAGGAACACAGCCATGTGCCCTTGCACATAATTGGGAACTGCAGAAAAGTAAAGAGCATGCACCTTGGATAGCACTGCGGCAATTTCCTGGGTGCCCCTACTTGGCATCTCATGATGAATTATAGCCTCCCATGGGCTTCTCTAAAATCTCCTCTTATAAGTAGTCACAGAAATAGTTTACTCGTCTTTCTCCTTATTTCTCTTAGACCACATATACTTCCCTGAAACCCAGGGATTTCCACAAGTTTTATCAAGAAGTCACATATTCTCACAGTGAATTTTGATCACTATTTTTCATGAATACAGATCAAAGATATTCTAAGCACCAGCTTTATAAATGGTGAGTGGATCTTCTGTTTCCAACGAAGAGAGTTTTATACCACTTTAACAGTCTTCCTTAGTGGAATGATAGTCTCTACTGTTCTTTCTTCATTATAGTATTAAGAAAGAAAGTTATGTGTAAATCACTGAAATAGAACTGACTTCTTTAGGGCTGTTGATATTTAGTTTCTTTTTTTTAATCTCTTCCAGTGGAATGAATAAATATGAATCTATGAGTTCATATAGTGCTATACTTTAAAACCATTGCCCAAACTGATAATAAGTCTTTCGCATAAAGTAAGTACAATGTTCTCTAATGTCCCATATGATAGCTGTTGGCTGTTCAAAATTGCCTTGAAAATTACATGGAAAATTAAACCAATCCAACTAGCTAAGATATATTAATGTAACATTATATGTTTGACAAACTCACTCAAGCTAAAAATAATTACCATTAAATCAGTAAATTCAAGCTATTTACATAATTGTCCCAATCTTTTAAAAGTCTGCTTTGCCACTCCCTGTTTACTTTTTTCCACCACACATATCACAGTTAATAGGTTCTAAATTAACTTGCAAGCGACATTTCTGAAAAGGGTTGGAAACTGATTATTAATGATAGCTAATATTTTTACACACCTTCCACATTTACATAGATTTGTACTCGCACTGTCTAATGTCATTAGGATCATTTGATAATCATTTCTATCTTATAATCACAGCAGGTAATGTTCAGATAGACTGGGTGATTTGCCCAAGATTTTCCAGCAAATAAAAGGTAGAACTGAGATTAAAGCCTAAGTCATCTGTTTCCAATGTCTATGTTTAGACACTGTCTGTCAATTTACTATATCATAGCCATATAAATTAATATTTAGTGTTGAGTTTTCTAAGTTCTTTATAAATTTTGGATATTAACCCCTTCTCAGATGCATTGGTGAATACGCCTTCCATTCTGTGGGTTGTCTTTTTATTCTGATGATGTTTTCTTTTGCTGTGCAAAAATGTTTTAGTTTGATGTAGTCCAATTTGTTTATTTTTTTCTTTTGTTTCCCTTGCCTGGGGAGATATATCTGGTAATATATTGCTACCAGCAATGTCCGTGATTTTGCTGCCTACGTTTTCTTCTAGGATTTTTATGGTTTCAGGTCTAATGTTTAAGTCTTTAATCCATTTTGAATTTATTCTTTTGTGTACTGTAAGAAGGTGATCTAGTTTCATTTTTGTGCACATACTTGTCCAATTTTCCTAACACCATTTATTGAATAAACTATCTCACCCTGGCTGGTGGCTCAGTGGATTGACCACCAGACTGTGAAGCAAAGGATCACTGGTTCAATTCCTAGTCAGGGCACATGCCTGTGTTGCAGGCTAGGTCCCCAGTAGGGAGCACAGGAGAGGCAACCACACATTGATGTTTCTCTCCCTCTTTTTCTCCCTGCCTTCCCCTCTCTCTAAAAATAAATAAATAAAATCTTTTAAAAAAGAATAAACTATCTTTAACCCATTGTATGTGCTTGCTCCCTCTGTCAAATATTAATTGACTATAAAGGTGTAGGTTTATTTCTGGGCTCTCTAATCTTTTCCAAACAATCCATGTGTTTTTATGCCATGGGCAAAGGACCTGAATAGACACTTCTCCAAAGAGGACATACAGATGACCAATAGACACATTGAAAGATGCTCAACACTACTAATCACCAGAGAAAAAATTAAAACCACAATGAGATATCATCGCATACCTGTTAGAGTGGCTTTCATCAATAAATCAATAAACAAGTGTTGGTGAGGGTGTGGAGAAAGGAAAACACTTCTGCATTGCTGTGGGAATGCAAATTGGTGCAGCCAACTGTGGAAAGCAATATGGAGATACCTCAAAAAATTAAAAGTGGATCTTCCTTTTGACCTAGCAGTCCCACTTCTGGGAATATGTCTGAAGGAACCCAAACACAAATTCAAAAGAACATACGCACCCCTATGTTCATTGCAGCATCATTTACAATCACCAAGATGTGGAGGCAACCCAAGTGTTCATCAGTGGATGAGTGGATAAAACAACTATGAGACAGTTATACAATGGAATACTACTTAACCATGAAAAAGAAAATTTTGCCCTTTGCAACAGTATGGATGGACATGGAGAACATTGGTATGTGAAATAATCCAGTCAGACAAAGACCAATAGCATATGATTTCATTCATATGTGGAATCTAGTGAACAAACTGAACTAACAAGCAAAACAGAAACAGACTCATAGACAGAGAGCAGGATGACAGCTCAAGGGGCAGGGGAGGGATTAAGCAAATAGGAAAAAGGACCCATGGACATGGATAATAGTGGGGCAATTGTGGGGGAGATTGGGAGTATAAGGAGACTAAACAGTAATGAAAAAATGCAATAAAATTTTTTGTATTTTAAAAAAAAGATCTCCATTACCTTACCATTAAAAAAATTAACATTTCAAATATTTCCAAATTACTTATCATTCAGATCTCCCTGTGTTGTTCAATCCTGTGTCTTTTTTATCTCCATCAATCTTTGATTGTGTAAGTACTGTTATTCTTCCAAATAAACTACCTATGTGTATGATAGTTTTAGAAAACTCCTCAGCTCAAAATAGCTTTATGTGTTTCTTCCTGTGACATACAATCTTGTGTAATGCAGCCACCCGAAGAACTGGGTCACACATCCAAGTATGATCAGGTAACATTTTAGAGAAGGAAGGTAATGGACATCAGCTCGCAAACCTGGTGAGACCCACAGAAATAGTGATTGGGATCTGTCCTTTTTTTGTTTTGTGTGTTTGTGGATGGTGGGCAAGAGTGTAGAGTATTGTTTGGAGGTTGGAGGAAGGAAAAAGACCGCCATCATGTGGTAAAATAGAATGCTCAGTATAAAGGCCCCTATGTCATTATTTGCCTGGAGTCTAGCACTATAAATTGAATTAATTTTGCAGAGCACTAATGCTATTAGCTGACCATGAGAAACCTTGAGGCTGCTTGCCCTCTAACCTCCACAGCACCAAATGCACTGATTCAATATCCTTAGCTCACTTTTGGACCTCTGTCTTTTTGTGCAAACCAAGGGTCCTCGCATAGCCAAAGGCACCGGGTATTAGGGAAAAATCTTTGTAACAGGTCAATGTACTTTTGATAAAAGAAAGTTCCCAGCTTTTCTACCCCTTATTTTAAAAAGGAGAAGAGCCCAAGTCTTTGCATGTGCTCTTCAAATGGCCTAATAATACCCATCACAATTTCAGCTACATTTAAGGCTTGGAGTATTGCACAAGTTCAAGGTTTTTCTCCTTGATTTGAAAAAAAAAAAAATAACTGTGACAAATAATGAAATTTTCAGCATGAAATTTCCTATTGGGGTTTTCATCTTTATTTATGATTTGTTATCAGGCACTGCTATCCTTCAAGGCATAAATAAAAATGCAACTTTCATCTGCATTTCAAACTGAAGTGAAGGTACAAAAATTAAACATTTTCATTTTTTTTTCCTGGGCATCAGTCACTCTCCGTGTGCTCCAGAAACAGCAAGACATACTTCCCGCTGCCTTTCCTCTAAAATGATTTCTTGGAAAGGCCATAAGAAAAGAATAACTTGTTATTAACACATCTACAACACATATAATTTTCAGCTCTACCTACATATTCAGTATTGAAATGGAGTGCCCGTGCAGCTTGGAAAAGAAATGGAACAAAAGAGCTTTCTAACTGTGCCCACTACAATCAAACAAGTAAAATAAAATACACCTACCCACCCCCACATATAAAGAAAACAACCTCAGTTTCCATTAGAGTAGAATCTGGAGGGTGAAATTATTGAAAAATAAGAATTCAATACAAATATACTCGTATAAATATCTATTTTATATGGCATAGCTCATCCAAGGGGAAAATGGACCAAAGTAAAAATACTTTTAAAAAATTAATTAAAACACAATCCATTCCCACGTAAAAAAGCACACCTTGCCTGGCCTGGACATTGCTACCACCCTGTGTATCTGTGTTTCTGTGTTGGGTGGGGCATGCTGTTGTCTATAGGTGGGGTTGTATGTCAGAATTCCTTCTTCAAAATTTAATTTTAGAAAAGAGCAATCAAATCCTGCAGGGTAGCCTAATGAATCAACCTGTCTAAGATATTTTCTTACAAGAATTATATCTACATTCCAGCATCTTGAAACTATTGCAAAAGCACACACCAAAAAATTAAATCAATCCCCAGTGGACCGTAAAGGTTGCTCCTAATAATGCTCATCTGAACTGAAGGCTTTAAGTGTTTTACGTCTGTCAAGGAAAGGAGACAGACTTTGAGGAGGGGGAAGCAAGGACAGGCTCAAAACAAGAGTGTACTTTCAGCTTCAACAGGTACAAACTGCAGATGGGAAATAGACTGTTAGCAAAATAAATTATGTCCTGCCCCCCTGTAATTTTTCACAATCTGTGTGGCAAAGATTTCACTTCTGACACCATCAACATATTCTTAGCATCTGTAGCCATTTACTGTGACCTAGTGGGCAAAACAGCCTTCTCTGAAAAACCGAACACCAGATTCTGCATAATGTAAAATGCCTTCTGCTTTCCCAAGTGTACAAGGGAATTAGAAAAACGGAATTGGTCCAAATACCGCATTTATTTAACAAGGTGGTTTACAGAGAGCAAGCGTTTATGAAGTCTCTTATTTTCAAATTTCTGGCTTGATTTACACCAAAACAAATTCTAAACTGCTCCTCCAGGAAAACATTTCACAAATGATATTCCTCCCTGAACCTTCCCAAGCACACACAAACACACCCACACATCTTTATCCTCCTCTCTGCCCTCCTCCTTTCCTCCACAAATGGAACATTCAAATCAATTTATTTTTCCATTCAAGTAGCTAGCGACAAGGACAGAAAGGCAACTTGCTGAGAAAACAATAGAGTCGATGCACAAACACCTGAGAACAGCCTGGTATCACCTAGAGCCATAACCTGTTTAAAAAAAAAAGAAAAGACTATGTGATGCGAACCCTGCCTATTTATGAGTAGACCATAGCGAGCATTATCACAGTTTGGAGCTTGAGAGGGAGCCACAAATATGCTTGCAAGACAGTGTCTCTAGACTCTCACTGAGAAATGGCCTTTATGAGTATGTCTTTTAAAAGAGCATGTTTGCAGACACATCACAAATCTCTACAGAACAAGGCAAAACAATCAAATATAAAGAATAACACAACACAAGGGTCCAAAGTGGAAGTCACTTATTTTCATGACCATGAGAAGCCCTGTGACTGAAAGGTCACCTAACATCACGAAACTGCAGTTAGGTGACCCTTTAAGGAGCATTCAGTGGGCCGCTCTTGTTTGTTCATGGTGAGGAAAGCCAGACTCGGAGATGAGTTTCTTCAGGGCCGAGCAGGAAATGGGCATGCGCGGGAGAGCCCCAGAAACCCCGTTTCCAGTTGCCCGTGTTGTCCTGTACTGTAACTCATAATCAGCAGGCCGGCAGCTGCTTAGCCTTAATCTGGGCTTCCTAAGGATGGCATGAGGAAAAGTCAAAAAATTCGCTACAGAGCTAGTGCTGCGTTTTACACAAAATAATCACGCAAACAAAAATGTTGACAAGGATGATGATTTCAGGCAATAAGATTTATATACTGCCCTAAAGAAGGGAAGGATCCCCAAACCTTTGAACTGCGGTACATTTCTATCCAAAACAAATGATAAAACACTGGCTATGATAACAGATCTATCTCTCACCTCACACCTACCTCCTTCATCCTTGATTAAAAAGACCTGCTAGAGCTTTGATATGTGAGGAAATACGATGAAAATGCGATTTCCCCACGTATCCAGCAGGAGAAGGAATTTTAGAATAACTAAAATCAAGGAATACTCTGTTTGCCATTACCTCAGATCTGAACAAAAGTGTGTTGTCTTGAACTTTCTTGTCCCCAAGGGCTTAGTGGATATGCTTTATTCTCACTATTAACCAGTCACATAGGAGAGCCTTAGAAAAACAGTGACGTCCCCCTCTGCTGCATACATCAAGCAGCCACATGTTGTCCCACGTAGACAGACTGTCACTTCCACTGCAGAAGCTGTCATAGGATGGAAAAAGTTATCTGAGTGTCTGACAGTCAGACAGCCCATTTGGGAGGAAGAGCACAAGGTCAAAGTCCTTGCCTGGAGTTCAGATATTTTTCTGTGAGGATAGCAATCCTGACTGAACTGTCAGTTCTGAATATGCGAGAGTGTTTTCCTTAGTTCATCTTTTAGTAAGTGGTTAGTCACTTCTGGGGCTAAAAAGGAGATCTGGTTTTCTAAGAAGTTTCTTCTTCCATCAACAACCTTTCCTTTTTCAGCAAAGAGTGACACAAGATTCAAATATCTTCATCAATGGCATCCTTGAAGATTATAAGCATGAAAGACAGGAGAAAAAGGCCCCCCTGGTAACCACCCTTCTAGATGTAATAAAGAATATGGAGGTTGACACACAAAGAAACAAAACAAACAAGCTCATAGACACAGACAACGGTGTGGTGGGTACCAGAGGGGGTGCAGAAAGGCTGAAGAGGGTAAAGCAGGTCAAACACATGCTGACAGAAGCAGACTGGACTCTGGGCAGGGAGCACACAATGCAGAGTACAGGTGATGTATTGTGGAATTGTACACCTGGAGTTTACATGACATTATTAACCAATGGTCATCCCAATAAGTTTAAAAGACACACACGCCAAGAACACTGAAGTTTGAATGTGCAGGCCAGGATCAAAGCTCAAACAATACTTTGTTTTTTGTTGCAGCCACAGAGAGAGGAATATTTTATCAAATGCATAGAGATGCATGAAATGAGATCCACCAAATGACATTATACATTCTTTATATCGAGACTAATCTTTATTTTGTCAACAGATTAAGCTAACAGAGAAATTGGAAGAGAAAGCTTAGAACACTGGTATGAAATGTATCTTTTATAAACAAAACTGAAATAGTAAATGTGAATCAAACTAGTCTTCACCTTATTTCTTTATCCTGATGAACTCACGTTTACTCTCATTAATTTGTGTTTAAAGAGAAAGTACATATTTATCATGCTTGTAATAATATCTTTATGTAAATTAACATGGGATTAGCTTGGTAATTTAAGGTTCATAGAAAAGACCCATTCCCATGATAGAGGTCAATGCTGTCTCTGCCAATACCATTAGAAACCCGTCAACAGTGTTCAAATAGGATCTTCTCAAATTATGTTATTTAAATTTAATATCATAAATAGAATCTGAACACTTTGGGGGAGGCTTTGCTATGATCTGTGTAACAACTATTTAATATCTGCAAGGTCCAAAACATCGTGCTTAGTACTGGGGGTGAGTCTGGGGGTGAATTATAAAGACTGTGGCCCCTCAGCAGTGTGTGACGGCTGTGGCAGGACGCACTTGCAGAGAGCAAGGGAGGGCGAAAGGCAGGCCAGGAAGGAAGCAGGGAGCCAAGGGGGGGAGTGCACTGACTACAGAATTTGCCAGCAGCAACACGGCATTTCTGAGCTGCTTTCGCATCCTATGCAGCACTGCTCTCAACTCCTAAAAAGCCCTGTCCAGTCTGAGAACACTGGGATAAGGCTTAATGGGCTCCCCTCCTGGGCTGCTGGCCTGTCTCCAGGACAGACCTGACGAGGGGAATGGTTTTATTTTTCTTCCTCATGGGCCTTAGATGGACAAAAATGGATTAATCACAATCCTCGCATGGTCCTCTTTTATGTAGGTACTTTCTTGATTATTTTCATGATGGCTGTGAATCCCATTTGGGGCTGACTTGACTTTAAGAAATAAAATTCTTAGGTATGAATAGAAGGCCTGAGAGGAAATCAGTGTCCAATAAGAGTGGTAGTATTAACCAGAACCAAAACTAGGAGTGCCAAATTTAGCAAATAAAAATACAGGACAACACATTACACAATAAACAATGTTTTTCTTTTAGTATAAATACGTCCCACACAATATAGTAAGCCCTCACTTGTCCATAGGTTCTGCCACTGTAAGTGAAACAACATAAAATGAAACCAGTTTTACCATAGGCTAATTGATATAAATGAGAGTTATGTTTCTACAGCATCTCATCAATGTTACAATGAAACAACATTGAACGAAAAAATTTTATTTGAGGGCTTTCTGTATTTGGCACATGTTCATATTAAAATATTATTCACTGTTAATCTGAAATTCAAATGTTACTGGGTGTCCTATGTTTACTTGGCAGCCCTAGTTCAGGGCTTCAGAAAGTCTAAAACAGCAACACAAATTTACCTCTCATTGTTTGCCAGTGATTTTCTACATGTAACATGCAAGAATTGCCTTCTAGGATGTCCATCAACCTAATTATATCAAACATAGCATTATCCAAGAGTATCCAAAGCGCAAAATAGAACTACAAAACTAGACAAATTTAAACATTTTTCATTCTTAAACACTTTCCCTACTGAACTAAAAATATGATTCTTACAACAGTTCACAATCAACATTGAATAAAATAGCTTACTATTCTCTTCATCACACCTCAAAATCTGTTCAGGTTTAAGCTGAGAGATTCTAACAGCTGTTTGCCAAATTTGAAGTAGACATACCCCCACATGTGAGCAAATAAGTCTATGGTCCATCCAGCAGAGATTAATCGAGAGAGAACTTGATCTCGTCCTTCTAAGAATAAGATCAAATCATTAGTTCTGAGGCTTGAACCCCCAAAGTAACCTTGGGGAAATATGGAGATTAATAAACACAGAGATTCTTGATAGGATGTCAGAAGAGTTAAGACCCCAACAGCCAAGCTGAACCCTTCACTATTTGTAAGAAGAAGAAAGGTTAAAACAATTCCATAAAAAGAAAAATAACATGAGGTGAAAGACATTCTGGAAAAAAAAAAAAAAAAGATTCTAAATCCTGTATCCACTTCAGGCTGATACCGAGAGATTCTTATTATGGATAACATCTCATCTTCAAAAAGGTAACCCCACACCCTGCCTGATTTACTACCTAAAACAAGGCTAGGAAGGGACAAATGGCACAGTCTAGATCTCCAAATGTCAAGATGAAAAACGTTCCTCTCTGTTTCAGAGGACAAAGCATTGATGCAGAGAATAACAAAATTTCATAAGCAGGCTGGCCTGGTATGCTAAAAGGAAAATGGAGTAAAACAGTAAATCCTATCTTCAAGCAAGAGCTCATGTCGCAGTGCTGGCCCGAGACACAAAGTGAAGCCAATGGGGCATTCAAACAGGAAAGGGAGAGAAGAGTTTTTCTTCATAGCAGCTAAATCTTAGACATGCAGTTCACTCCCTATGGGTAAAAATAAATTAGAGAAGTGGAGTTTTAGCCAAGATGTGAAGTTTTCTAGAATGAGACCATTATTTTCCAAATAGAAGATATTGCTTCCTAGTTCATGTAATTTCAACCTCTGGCAAGCTATTTAATTTTCCTTTACCTCAGTTTCTTAATCTATAAAGGGGGATGATAATAATTATATTTCTCTCATAATGAAGTTGTCATAAGGATTAAATGAATTAATATTTGTATGGTACTTAGAATAGTGTCTGACACATAAAACAGACTAAAAGGTGTTTGAAATTTCAAAAAGTCTTGGACATAAGAAATTCCAAGAAGTCAGGAGGCCCGGCTATTAACAAGGAAAAGAAACACTCATTGTGTGAGCTAACTGTGGAATAGCACCACACAAAGCATTCACAGATATTACCTTATTGAATCCTCCTGAGCTCCCTTTTAATCCTTCTGACCACATAGTATTGATCCCATTTTATTAAGAAGTAAGGAGGTCTTTCCAAGATTGTGTGGCCAATGTATATCACCTGTGAATAATGGTAACAGCGGGGTGTTTTTTTTTTTAACTTTATTAATCTTTGAATTCACTTTTAACTTGGTGGCTTATCCAGGTTCCACATTCTTGCCTGACCCACTTTTTTCTCCTCTTTACGTCTCAAAGGCACTGCAGGAAGCAGGCAGGATAAGGAAAAAGACAAACTATAAATTCAAACATGCCAAGTTTTAGAATCTGACTTTGGCAGAGACACAAGACCATAGTGAACTGTTGGGCACTTTTCTAAATTACTTTTAAGTTATGTGAATAGTTCCATCTTCCTCTCTGTCAGTCATTTCTCCACTCCAGAATAATTACAAGGTTTTCTTACATGAACGCCAGTTTTTAAACTAATTTATGCAACTATGTACAACTCAACTCTGAGTTTAAATGAAAATTTGTATAAATGCAAGTAATTCATGTTAATTTACATATTCCCCAGTGATGAACTTTGGTTTAGGATAAACAGTCTGAGGTTCTCTGCTGCACCTAAAATAGTCAGAGACGAGAGAATGTCTACGTTCTGGATAAAAGGTCACTTCAAGACACAGATGGTCTAGATGGAGCCTAAGAGAGTGTCAGCAAAGAGCAAAGGCCCAGGCAGTCCAAAGAACTTCGTTTTGATAAAAGCAAATGAGCAAAAGGCCTCAGTAACTCATTTTCATAATAATGAGGTAAGATGCTATTATTTTTTCATTTATAAAGATTAATGAATCCCTAATATGCACCAAGCACTGTACTAAGCATCGCAGACTCTTTACAGGAGAAAATGAAGACCCGGCTGCTCCACAAGAATGTGTGGCAAAGGCAGTAGATCCAGTCCAGGGAGGCAGAGAGAGCATCTCTGCACAAGTGAGGGCTGTGCTGAGATGACATAAAATTATGCAGGAAATGGAGGGAACAATATTCAAAGAACTGGTGCTAAAAGGGGTGGAAAGTAGCTGGTTTCAAAAAAGCAAGTAAAAGCATAATAATAGATGAGACTAGAGAGAAGAACAGGGAAAAGAACAGTCATGGCCCGTTGAGTACCCCTAATGACATTTCTTTAAATTGCAAGAGCACTGGGGGTATTTAAGCAAGAGCAGGAGGGTAGGGAGTGAACTAGGGTAACGTTATCAGTCTTGAAAAGTTGGGTCTAGCCACCATGTAAATAGACCTGATAGGAGGTTATCACAGTAAAATAAGTGAGAGATGATAACAGCTTGGAATAGAATAGATGAAATGGTGAGATTAGGGGGTAAAACTGAAAGAACTGGGTGATGGATTGGGTACAGACTTATTCATGATGCATATCTGCCACTAAAACCAGTTCGTGGTACATAATAACACTTAAATATTTGCGGAATAAATGTTGAATAAGTATATACAAGGATAAGGGAAATGAGGTGTCACGGTGATTCCTGAAATTCTAGATGGTACATCTTAGATCAGCAGTTTTCAACCTTTTTCATCTGATGGCACACATGAACTAATTACTAAAATTCTGCAGCACACTGAAAAATGTATTTTTTTTGCCAATCTGACAAAAATAGGTATAATTTTGATTCATTCACATTGGACAGCTAGTTTGTTGGCTGTTGTCATCTTTTTAATTTGACAATCTAAAGGAAAAGAGGTCAGTGCTCTTGAGTAAATAGTCAGGTATTGCCCATTTTAAAGCTTCTTGCAGCACCCCAGTTGAAAATCGCTGTCTTAGATGAGTGGTGATGCCACCCAAGAAGAAGGTCATGCTTTGGATAAGAATTTATGAGTTTACGGTTAATCTCATTGATTTTGAGATGTCTATAACTCATCTAAGAGAAGGTAAAGAGAAAAAAGAAGAGCGGATAACCTGGAGCCAGTAGGTGAGGTCTTATCCACAGATAAAAATTTGAGAGTCACTTATGCGTAGGAAGTGACTGAAACCTTAAGTATAAATACTATTGTCTAGAGAGAGACTAGAGTAAGAAGATGAGCTGATCCAGGACGAAGCTTAGGGGAGCTCTGTAAGCACAGGAAAAAAAGCTGTGGAGAAGGAGCCTGAAGAGGAGAAGCACCCACAGAGATGTTCGAGCGTAAATAAAAAATATTTGTATCATGGAAAGCTAGCTAAGAAACTCTTTCAAGAAAGCAGTGGCCAAGAATGTTCGATGTAATTCAAAAGTCATGCATGATAAAATCAAAAACATCCTTTGGGGTTAGCAATATAAAGCTTTACTGAGTTTAGAAAGAGGTGTTTCAGTGGAGTGATGGGACAAGATGCCAGATTCAGTTGTGCAATCGGGTGTTAAGTGAGGAAGTGGAGGCAATGTATACAGGCAAAGTGGGAAAGAATAATAGTACAGTAGCTGGATGAGAATGAGGGGGGGTTACATGACTAGAATACAGAGAAGCATTTACCTGACAAGATAACCATACAACAGAGACAAAAGATAATCAGATGTAAAAGTTTCCTAAGAGAAGTCAGCTCTGAGTAATGTTAGTGTTAGAAATGCTCTCAGTGGGAATTTTTAGATTTGGGATATCAAAATACGGTAGTAAACATAAAGACCAAGAAAGCACCTGAAAATGGCCCAAAGCAACCTATCCTGGAAAAAATTGTATCAGATTAGATATTCATAATCTCTAAGGAGAAATACCTTTCAAGTTCTCTAAAAGTGTCCATTAAGGAGAAAAATACCTTAAACTTACAGATTTTTCCCATATGCTTTTCATATGAGTGAAGAAAAAGAAGTGAGAATAACTATTAAAAACTACACCCATAGATAATATGTCCAATAACTGAAATAGAGGAGGAAATCCAGCAATTCGAAATTGGAGGGTACAGGGCTTTTGGAAAAATGTATTCGATCCCATGCTTTTTGCATCATACCATCCATCCTGCCTCCCATTAAAATATACTTTTTAAAATATACTTGTAATTGCTAAAGTGATTGCTGTGTGTGTAACAGCTTTTTGTGGGGACAATGGAAAAAGATACCAAAACAGATATTCTAGTCAGAGGTGGAGAAATAGACACAATCATTTCTTGTATTAAAAATAGACACAATCATTTCCCGTGTTTTTCTCTTGATAGATTGGATTGGATGGATAGATGGATGGATGAGTGGAAAATAGATGGATCCACTGATAGAGTTTCTACATTTTGTACTAGAATTGATATCTTTTTGTTTGCAATTAGCAAATGGTAAGAAGCACTGTACAGAAAGTAACTCAACTTTCCAAGGTGCCAAATCCATGGGAGCCACCCACCCCATTCAGTGGAGGGAGTAAGTGCCAGAAGTTTTCCCCTTGGGGTAGTCATTGGCTATCACTCACGTGATTTGCTAACATGTGGTTGAAAGCCCTGGGCCAATCTGTTGATGGTAAAATTAAGCTTTAATTTTAAGGATACGGAGAAATGTTCTCAAGCCTGCAGCGGAAGCCTTCTATTACAGCCTGGTTTAATAACTAACCTGTCTTGAGGGATTGGACATGTGGACTCAAGCTGTACTTGCTCTTGACGTAGGCCATTGTGTGTCTGTCTTCATCAAGGTCTCCTATAAGAGAAGTGGCTTTGCAAAAGCAGGATTTGGTCATTGCTGAATCCCTTGGGCTAATACTAAGGTTCCAGTTTATACATAAAAACCAAGCATTGGCTAAGATTTTAAGTTAGTGTTTTAAATATTTTAATGATAAAAGGGAAGTGAGATCTGCCCAAGTTTCAGAAATTGAGTGTCAGCAGAATTTTAAAAAAAGACATAATTATTGTCTCCTTCAATGAACTAGTTCAAAGGCAAGAAGCTATAAACTAAAAGTTCCTTGATCATGAAAAATATAACTGCTATATAACATACCCCCAAAACTCACTGCTCTATATCCTGCTCTTTGAACTAAATGCAAGAAAATCAAGAGTACCAGGTCTGGGGTTGATTCTGAAGTCATTTTGTGGTAATGTAAAGTAATTGGGACTTTTTTATGATGGTTGCTATAAAGAAGAATATATAGTTTTGCTATTCCTTGTGACAGTTCTTTGAATTATACCTCAAGAATAAGAAGTATCAGACTGGGCTGTTAATTTATAACAATACACACATTCCACCATCATGAGCTGGCATTAAAAATAAGCAAAGGGAAAAATCAGCCTCTGGGTAAAATGTGAAGTGCTTGTTAGTGTTCTTACCCAGTTCAGCCTCATTTCTACCCAAGTGCACATCCACACAGACTCTAAAACAGCCCTCTGATGCTGAACTCCAATCTGTACCTTGGAGCCAAATGGCAACTCATCTGGAATCCTGAGTGCTAAGTGAAGTGCTTAAAATATGCAAGAATCTTAATTGGTGAAAGATCAGGAGAAAAATAAGTGTTCTATTAATAATAAGGCAAAATCGAAGCGTGATGACAAATGCTCTGACTACCTGTCTCTGAGATGCTTGCTGGGGGTAAAGCTTGTCAGTCACTGCCTCCTTAGCACAAATTGCATTTGATCTCAGGACGGGCTCTTCAGAGCAGAAGAGTATAAAGATGTTTGCAGTATCTCCATTTCCCTTCAGCACCCCTGCTGTGTGGGCCTCACCATAATTAGATGGTGGCTTTTAGTGGGATGCTTTGAGTGTTCAATTAGGTCTCCTTTCTTCCTGGCAGTCCTGTTTTAATATGAATGAACACAAAGCCAACTATCTGTTAGAAGCATGCTTTGGAGTTGCATTGACAGCCTTCCCACACATTTGACAGCTATCACCATGAGACACTGCCCTTAACTCAGATATAAGAAAAGGAAAAAACGAACGGCCTAAATTCTGTTTCAATCCAACTAAAATCATGGCATCTCTTCCTCTCTAAACAGAGTTATAGGCCAAAAGGCTTGCTATTCAAAGTGCTGGCTCCGAAGGTCAGCAGCAGCATCACCTGGGAGCTCTTTTAAAATGCAGACTCTGGGCCTGCACCTCACTCAGGTCAACTGAACCAAATACATAGTTTAACAAGATGTCAGGTGATTTGTATGCACATTAAAGCCTGAAAAACATTGATCTAACACCATCAAAATGTCTTTGGTAATACACAGTGTTTAGGAAAAGTACTTTCTGGTTAAGAAAGGAACTAAAAAAAGAAAAGAAAGAAAACAATGGTGCCCTTGTTTCGCCTGTTCACCAAAACGGAGACCATAAAGTGTAGACTTTTAGCAATATTCAAGTAAAAGAAGTCAGAATATAACTGATGTGACAGACATCAGTGAGGCCCACCAGGACTTCCAATGCTCTTATTTTGAATACATGGAAGGGTTACATTTCCCTGCTCCCTTAAACTTGGGAATGGCCAGGCAACTTACTTTGGGCAGTGAAATGTGAGTGGGAGTGGATGCATGCTACCTCCAAGTGGAAGCATTTAGGAACTAGTGCACCATTTTTCCCTTCTCTGTGCTTTCTCTTCCACAGCCAAAGTGTTCAGGGAAGCACATGCTGTGTGGAGGTGCTATAAGAGAAAAGAATACGAGAAACAGGGAGAGGAAAATGGTGTCATTTTCCTGTCTCCTCACGAAAACGGTGAACATGAAGTAGAGACTTTTAGCAATATTCCAAAAAAATCAGAACATAACTCCACCAACACATGAAGGACAGCTGCCCCCAGAGAGATGCCTTGACCCCCAGCAGGTTTGTGTGAGTAAAAAATAAGCCTCTGGGGTATTTGGGTTTTATTACTGTAGAGTACCTGCATCTCTCCTGACTGATACACCGACGATGTGTAAGGGAAATGAGGGAGAGAAAAGTAATCGCTGCCGTTGGGCAATGGAGAACTAAAGAGCTTCAAGGTACAGTAGAGCCCCCCCTCAAAGACGCTCATGTCCCCATAATAGCCCGTTGTAATTGGGAGGCAGCCCACGGCCTTCCAATGTGGCACTGAACAGCTGCACACTGCTATATACTTGAGTTACAGCCTGCAGAAGTAGGACAACAGTCCGTGCTTGGTTTAGAGGAGAATGAAGGGGCTCTAATATAACTCTTAATGTCTTTTTCTAAAAATACCCAAATATACTGTTTTGCATTCATTGCAAGCTTTACTCATGTTTTTCTGAGGTGCTTAAGAATGTCTACAGGTTTTTCTATACAGCAAATATCAGTGGAGATCATTTCTTTCCTACAGAATAGGAATATTCCTGGATAGCAAAAGTACAACTGTACTGGTCTCATCCATTACTCATTGTCTGGTGCTTGTGGACCTGCGGCTTACTCTTGCTTTTCAAAGCACTGAATGGCACTCCTTGGTGACCAATACCAAAATGTCTCTGATGGTGTCACTGGAATCTCCCTAGGCTCAGAGATTCCAATTTAATCAGATCATCCCTGGTGTCCAGGACAGAAACACCACTTTTACTTTTGTCAAAGACCTACTGACATTATGTGGGAGAAATTTTAAAATGCTGAACAAAATGCTGTATTTGTACTCATTCCTAATTATTTGTGGCTGGAGTATGGGCAGTATATGCCAACCAAGACATCTCTGCAGTAATGGGAAAGGACCATCAGATATCTGCACCATCAGGCAATGCCATTTGATGAAGAAATATTGATACATGTAAGAGCAATGCTGATAAAAAATAGCTAGGGAACAGAAAACTGCCATGAGCTGCAGTAGCTTTCAACATAAAATGTATCATTTGTGAAGAAATGTAATGGAAACTTTGAGGCAAAAGACTTAATTATTGGATCTATGATGTCTGGTGTTCAAATTTTCCATCATCAATGCAACAGTAAAATACCAAGTCAAGGAAATTTGTCAGATATGATGATACTACAATTATAGTGTTAAAGAAAAGACCTTGTCTTTTAAAGATATGCTGAAACATCTCAAAATGAAATAACTGTATTTATGAAGTCCAGGCTTTGCTTCATAACAGCTGGGTAGAGGTGGGATGCAGTGAGTAACTATTACACATAAACCGTGATTGTCCAATTATGATCATTGCAGAGTCTAGGTGATATGTACATCAGACTTATTATACCATGCTATTTCTGTGAATATTTGAATATTTCCATAATGAATAGTAAAATATACAACAGATTAAAAAGACAAACCAAGGCCTCTGAATTAACAGCTTGCAATGCCAAGCCCTATTGTAATGGGGTCCAGAACTTGGGGTATCCAGGAATATAGGATAACCCCACCCCCACAAGTCTGGCCGGGGGATGGGACACGTGGAGCAGGGCCATTGAGAGTTATTTTGCACAGCAGAAACAGCAGACTAGTCTTCATATCTATATGCAAAAATTTTGCATATCAACAAGCAAGCTAGGGAGATGGGAGTGACTCTGACCTGAGATGTAATTGGGAGGCAGCTCCCTGTGGTTACAGCACCTGCATGAGAGCTTGGGCATGGTTCACTCCAGGCCACGGAGCCACACCTGCCCGGACTAACCATGGCAGCCAAGAAAGGCTGAAAAATGTGGGAGTACTGGCAGGTGTAGCCGATTATGGGAGGAGTCAGAAATGGGGTCATGGAGGAAGTTCCAGGCTGGGATTTAAACAAAAAGGCAGGCCACCATGAGGCAATGGGGACAGTGCAGAACTATGTGGAACAGCAGACAATGCGGGGACAATGTGAGACCATGAAGAAAGAAAATGGGTGAAAGGATGCTCGCTGTTGGGCCATGAAGAGGGGCGGTGTGGTTTTGGATTTAGAACTGGAGATCCCGGGGGCGACACAGCTGATGGTGCTGGGAACTGGGGGAGACCTGCCTGAGCACGGATTACTGGGAGGAACCAGGAGTCTAGGTGAGCTACAACGTCTATTTCTTTTTCCTGAGATATAGTACCCCTGACGTGGCCTGGCTGGGCAAAGCTGGGGAAGGCAAGGCTCTGTGTGTGTGTGTGTGTGTGTGTGTGTGTTTTAAGGGACTTTGATATTTTTAATGGTGACATTCCACCATTACTCTAAACCTGTATAACTTTTGAATAAATAGTTCCTTTCCTTGTTACCAAACTCTGGCATTGCAAGCCACAATTCCTAAGGGCAGCAGGCAAAGAACCATAGCACAGAAAGACCCTGGGGGAGGAGGCTTGTTTCAGTAACATTATCTGGGCTCCCCCACAGGTTCATTCAGTGCCACTGTGACTTGCAAATCACAGTGAATCAGCAAAGGTAAGTGTGCACAGGCAAGTCCAGCCAGCCCTGTACACAGAGTTGTTTCTGATTAAACTTAATCAACTATAGTAATTTACATTTGATAGTTGGACATTTCTGGAACATTTCAAAGGAAAGTTTTTCTAATGGCATTTATAGCTTATTGCTCTGAGGTGCCATATGCCCTTCTCCTGTGCCCCAAGAGCAAAACTGGTTCTCAATTTGGGCATGTCTTTTATTTGTTTTATTTTTTTAATTTCAAATGGTCATATTCCTATTTTAAATTTAATTGGCTTGCATAACAAGTCTAATTTTCTAAACTTTCATGTACTTATCTAAATTTTCAAAGTAAATTAGATATAATTCATATTTCATCTTAATCATGTTTCTCTTTGAAAAATAAAATTTCATGGCTCTGTGGAACAATTTTTTTCTCAGGAATTTACAAAATAGCTAATGGGGAAGTGTTTTTTAAAACTTCATAAATTTGCAATAACCAGAATATTCCAAAATACTTTACAGATTAGGATTTGACCAATTTCGATCTCAGAAGTCTGAGGCAAGGCATAATTACAAGATGGTGCTTTGCCTTGTTCTAGTCATCATATGTTCTAAAAAAGAATAGACTGAAAAATAAGTTGAACATAAAAATCATTAATAATTAATGTGTTTAGTTAAGAGAAGTAAGTTAATGGTAGGAATTATTTAACTACAGCCAATCAAGCTGGCGTCTTCCATCAGGCAAACATACAGTTAAGTACCTTTTTAAAAAATTAGCTGATTTACTCATGTATATAAAAAGTGTCATCAAGGAAGAAATTTCCTCATATACCAAGGACGCCTTTAACAATTTCTATCATCTAAAGATCATCTGCATGCAAGTACAAATTGGTATAACCACTTCTCTACTAAAGCTGGAAACATAGATATCTTATTACCAATTAATTCTACTCCTAAGTATATACCCAACAGAAATGAATACATTTATGCACCAAAACACATGTACTAATGTTGACAGTAGCACTAAGCTGGAAAATACCCAGGTGGCCATTATCTGTAGGCTAGATGAATAAATTACGAAAAGTTCTCACAGCCTCAAGAACAGAACCCTCTGGTATAAATCATTAACCTCACTATTACTAATCTCACTGTTTTCAGTAAACAATCCTGTCAAAGTGGTACAGACTCTGCAAATTCTGACCCATGATACAAAGCAACACCCATAATGTTTCATGCTTTTGCCATGAAGTCAGTGCTGTTGATATACATTTCTTAACTTGTTAGGAGAGAGTCCAATTCTAGGCCTGCTGGAATTAACCCACGGAGTACACCAGTTTAGCTCATTTTAAGTCTATCCCATATTGCCTCCTGAAATGAATACTGTTGAGGAAATCTTAGGGTTGCCATATCATGTTCAGGAAATCCCTGGTAACTTATAAGTCTGTAAACCATGCATTGCAATACATTAAATCACTGACAACCTGGATAAATTTAGTACTCTTTGTTTCCAAATGATTGAGCAGAAAAGACCCTGAAGCAATAGGATATGGGGTTAGGTGAGGAAATGGGGAAAGTTCTGGACACAGAGGGAGGCACTGTCCATTGTGACCCTAACCCACAGATGTAGAGTGGACACTCTAGAAGCCTATAGAATGTAGGAGCTGCACATGGAGTCTCTACTACTGGGTTTTGTTTCACTCTCTATAAGCTTGTTCTACATATTGGTTCTTTACCCAAAATAAACTTTCAAAAAATAACACCTATTCTCTTAAATACATGTGTATGCAAATATGTATACATATATTCTTAATTATATGCACATTATACCATCCAGGTCACTCAAAACTATGCCATTCTTTTGATGGACTAATTTAACTTGTCCAAAAGAAATTTGAAGAAGTTTCTAATTTTCACAACTACCTGTTTAGATATTGGAAAGATACACAAAAATATTTGCTTCCTTTTGCTTATTATAACACTTATTTTGTCTTTTGGGGGGTCAAAATGAGTGTGTCTTCAGTATTTTTAGGATTATTAAAGTAATATATGTTAATTATTAAACACAGAGTACAAAAAATTAAAAAGTCATCCTAGTTTAAGAGGGCAAAATTCATTCATTGAAATTTGTTTTCTCCCCAAACCTCACTGAAACCAGAGTAAAGACATTTTTAAAGAACATAACCCACAAAGAAAGGGTGAAGAGGAGAGGAAGCAATACAACATTGAATACTGCAAACGAGATGGGGGTGTAGTAACTAATTTAGTGGATGGAAGAAAGCTAAATCCCCTGCTAATAGAGAAAATTGTGAAATGTCTTTGTGTGTGCCACAGAATCCTTGTACACTCAGGAACTGGCAACATTTGATACCTCTGGAACTGAAGAAGAATTGGGAAGGGGACTGTAACTAAAAAGACTGTGGGAAAACTGAGAAGCAGTAGATCAATAAGTAGATCCTCTAATCACTGTCGCTGGGCAACTTCCCTTCCTTCATCACAGCAAAAATTTGGGGATTTAATTTCTCAGGCTCTCTGGCTGGAGGGAAGTGGTGCACAGTTGACAGCATAGGTATCTATCCTTAATTTTAAACTGTGTTTCTACAGTCATTCCCAATTCTGAAATTAATAATGGCAGCTTTACTTCTACAATTCCATCAACCAGGTTTTTCCCCCAAGCAAAATACTAGAAGGCTCTTCTCTAGACAATCTGTCCAGCCCTAACAGAAAACTGATGAAAATTGTCATTACAAGTTGCCCTCACAATAGCCCACCAAAGTCACACTACAATAAAGCATAATATCAACAAACCTCACAAAGAGGGGACAGGATATCTTAATCATTAGCAGAAAACCAAAGATGACCAGACATCTAAGGAAAAGCTCTAACCTAGCATCTAGAATCCAAACAAACATACAGATAGAATGACTTTGAGACACTATAACAGAAGAAAACCTTTATCATTTTTTAGCATTTTTGAAAAGATGAAAGAAGATACTGCAATACAAACTGGGTTACTTATTTTAAAAATGTAGAATACAAAAAGCTCATGAAAATTAAAAGACATAATGGCAGAAATAAAAACCAAATAGAAGTATTAATAGGTCAAGAAGAAGAAACGTTTTTCAGAAAGTAGAACAAAAAAACAAGAAATGGAAAATATCTATGAAAAGATAAAAGAATTAGAAGAAGTATCAGATGCAGCATCCAAACAATAGGTTTCCCAAAAAAATATTTTAAAAAAAGAGAACAGAGAACGTGAAGGGAAAAAATGACCAATAAAATCATTCAACATGAATTGCCAGATACTGAGCATCCAGCACCAAGGATCAAAATGCTTATGCCAAGGCATAACTTGGTTTTTCAGAACACTAGTGACCTAAAGAAAATTCTACATGTTTCTCGTAGAGAAAGGGGTAATGGGGAAGAATGAATCACCTAGACAGTATGAGGAATCAGTTGGCTTTGGACTCCTCAATAGCAACCCTGAAAGCAAAAAGACCCTGAAGAAATGCCTCAAAACTCTAATGGATAATGATTTCCAAAATAGTATTCTATACCCAGCTAAAGTATCAATTAAGTATGGAGATTAGATAAAGAAATTTTCAGACTTAAAATATCTTTAAAAAATGTATATCCCTCACACCCTTTCACAAAAATATACTAGAGGATGTGTGCTAAAAAAGCAGGAAGAGTAAACAAGCCAGCAAACAAAAAACATTAGCATCAGGAAACAGAGGACTCAACCCAGGAGAGAGGCAAAGAGGCAAGAAAAATCCTCAATATAGCAGGGTCCAGCAGAAATAATGCCCCTTTTTTATTGCTAAATCATAAGCATGTAATTCTGTAACATAACAATATCACACTTAAGCATAGCACACTACATTTTAGGTGAAATATTCAAATTAAAACTATAAGTTATTACACTCATATTATTACCCTACCAACCACACTCAAGCAGGTATTACTTCTGCGGGACCCTGTAGGAAAGAGATCCCAGAGTGGCAGCTGTGCAAAGGGGATATATGCAGCCACCCAGGCTGGAGTAATGTCACCCAAGAGGTAGATGTACAAGGGTTCTATTCATATAATTCTATTTACCTGGTGACAGAGTGCCTGGGTAAGGCTGACACAGATTATCTGCATGTCTTGTCTTATGTGCTGGTGAAGTTCCTGCTCTCCCCTAAATGCCCGGTAGCCTGAAGCAAGCAAGTTCACTATTTTCATCTCCACAGAAATACTCTATCTTCAGATGAACCTAAGACTTAAAAAGTAGTCATGGTGACCTTAAAAGAATAAAACAGAAAACAGTCTACTCTCTCTGACCACATTTCTATTGGGCATTCAGTGCTAGATACCTTGAATAATAGTGTGAGCCCTGTTTGTTCAGGACTCAATTAGAACCTTGTAGACTGACTTTTCTGAGAAAAGACTCCTGGAAAATATAAAGATGCCTGAAGCCAATGAATCTGACTGTTCATTTTATCTTCTCTTGGGAGTCTTCACCTAAAGGTAATAGATTTGTGTGTGCAACTCAGGTTTTCCAGACCGAGCAATAAATTACTCAGATAAAATACACAGAAAGTATATCACCTTTTAAAGCAAAGGAATGAGTCAGGCAAAAGACAAATAGTGACTACCTGGAAAAAGGGAAGTGGGATGAGAGCAGATGCACTTGAGAGGAATATATTGGTAGCCGGGGTGGGCAAAGTCTTTCTGTAAATATATAAGTGTGTGTGTACTGTGTATATATGTATATGGTGTATATGTATATGTACATATGTGTGCATTATACACTTTTATGTTTATATTTTACAATAAAAAGCTAAAACAAGTGACAATAATCCAACCACATGGATATAATTCCTTTCACCATAGTCTTTTTATGTAAGATTCTGTGTGTTCTATATGATATTTAAATTGTTTTCATTTTATTTTTTATTTTTCCATTTTACAACGTATTTCAGACATCTTTCAAGTCAAACTATGTCTACCCCCTTTAATACAGTACATTAATGTTCCATAACTTATTTAAGCATCCTTAGTAAGCAACTTTCCATCTTAAAGTTTTTCTCCTCCTGAAATGGACCAAGTATATCTGTCCCTTTCCATCTGCTAAGAAATCCAGCAACCACCAAAAAGATGAGATTATAAAGCACTGAGAACTGGCTAGAAGGTGAGCGCTCTGGAGATGGCACTTTTTGCTGAGAGAGTTGACTATTAGTGTTTTTTTAATTGTGGTTTTATGTCCACACATTTTAGTATTCCATTTTTTTTATTTTTATTTTTGGTTAAAAGTGTTGAGGTTATATAATCCTAATTGCAAACAGTTACTAACTCTCTTAGAAGAAAATAAAAATCTATTACATTCTCTTTATTTTTAATTAATATTTGTGATATTAAAACCATAAGAAATGTCTAAATAAAACAGGTTAGGATCTCCCTGTCACCATCGCCACTTCTATAACTTTATATTTCTACTACCATCCCACTCACAGGTAATTAGTGACAACAGTTTGCTATACATCCTTCCACATATTTCGCTAAGATATTTTCTCTTAAAAGAAGAGAAGCTATTTGCAGTACAGCTTGTTCCACACAGCCTCTCTGGAGACTTCTCAGCATCAGAGATAATGAGAAGCTTGATGTCAGCTGACACGACTGCAGAAACAAAGGGACTGTGTAATAATCTTGTTCTTGGAAGTGCCAGTGATTCTTTCCACTTCCTTTATATATCCATCTACCCAAATCACTACGCAACTGTGCCGCGTTCTGTTAATAGATCCACGGGGCCCAATTCCATTGACAGAGACCATTTGAATGCATTCAGGAAGTATTTTCCAGGCAACTGAGATTCCAGAATCCTGGGAACCCAATTTCTTCCCAGCCTATTCAGAAGAGGTGGCGACTACCATCGACTCCCATGCCTAGGCTGGCTTCAAATCAAACAGTCTCTTCAGAAACACAGATACCTTTAACTGACCATCAGGGCCTGACACAAAGCACAGCATTCACAGGAAGACATCAATCTGTACTTTTTGCCAAAGCAGCACAATGCCCTTCTTGAGTACTTGTTACAGAGGGACTGAGAAAACACTTGAAGCCCAGAATCATGTGCATAACCCCAGTTCAAACCTCTTCCCACCCCATGCCTTCTCTTGTTACCAAAGCCCACCGCCTCCTCCTCCCTTCCTTCCTGTAGTTTAATAAAAGGGGTTAATGGCTTACAAGAAGTGGAGAATCAAAAACAGACCTAAAAATCCTGCCAAATGACAAAAGAATTAAGCTGGATCTAAGATTCTCAAACATCAATGAGGATCACACAGGCAGTGATTGCAAAAAAATCATACACAATTCTTCTCTTTATAGATCAAGTAGAAAGAAAATACCACAAGCTGATGTGGGTCAGGTCCTGACTTTTTAAGGTTACTTCCTGAATCCTAACTTATTCCATGTTTGGAAACTACATAGTGAGCAGAATTAGTCACAAAGCACTCCTACTGTGGAATTTGTTGAACAAAAACCTAAATGTTTTTAATGAAGTTATAAAATTGTATAAACTTATTTTCTAAAACTAAATGCAATTAACCATTTTAAAGACATTTACCCATTTTTTTAAAAAGACATACAAGAACATATGTCATTTTTTATTCATTTGTCACAGCTTTCATATGGTACCATTTTATTTCTATTACTACTATAATCAGATTGTGTTTTGCTAGTATTTTATCATGATTTCTATGAATGGATTATTAATTATTTCTATTGCTGCCTTAGATTTATTGAATGTCACCACAGTAATATCCTTTGGTGCCATGTGAAATATGAAGCTATTAACAAATAATCAAGTGAGAAATGAGTTAAAAAAAATCTTTTTCTGTAGTCGTTCCTCTATTTCAGGGTGTTATTTTCATTGATCAATAAATAGAACACAGCTTTGCCCTCATGCAATGAAAATGAATGCACTAGATTGTTTATTGGTGGCTGGCTATCCTTTTTCTATCAAATTGGAAAGTTGAAGTTTCCATTTCATTTATTCAGCATTTTTTTTTTCAAAATAGGTCTTCTGTAGAAAAAACACAAGACAGTTCTCGGGACCATAATAATCAGATCTATTTGAATTACATTCCAGTCCTCTGACAGGAGATGAAAGAAGCTTCTCTCTTCTACAACTCCAAGCTCTGTGAGGATAGGGATCATGTTTTAGTCACTACGAATACCTAGAAGAGTTCTTGGCGTATCATAAGCAGCTAATAATTGTGTGAAAAAATAAATAAAACTAAATAAATGAATTAATTAGCATTAAAGATATTACAAACTAACAATATAACCCTTATCAGAAATGGATAGGTTTGTTATAAGATATGGCTATCTGAATCAATGTAATATTGTATGACTCTAATGGATTTATTTATTCATTCCTTTGTTATAAAGAGAATAAATGTTTTTCCCCACAAGACTATAGTTGCCACTGCCTTGTCTATGGCATAGAATCATTTGTACAAGTAGGAAAATAGTCTCTATCTTTTCCTTTGGAAGTAACAGAAATGGTGAATGCAGAAAATGTTGGTAACCTGCCTCCATACTAAAGAGAAGTAGTAAGGGCAAAGGCAGACATTCTACCTGCCAGAATGCCTCAGAAACCAGGAGGAATAGAGAGCTCTTGACATATTTCATGGAAGAAACCAATTTCATTGGAATATCAAAGCCATTTGGACTAATGAGCATGATGTATATTTAGTTAGTCATATTAGTGGTAAGCCAGGCAAGTAAATGAATGATATGATGACATTATGCACAGAGTATCGGAAGGGAGTAGGAGCTCCTAGCCCAGAAATTTTAGGGTTTAGGATTACGGAAGTATCCCCAAAAATGTTGATAACGAGCTGGGCCCAGAAGCCTAAGAGCAAGGTGAAAGTCAGTGGCAGATTTAAGGTGGTAAAGGACACGTTAGAGTCTCTGAGGCCAGAGAAAGCCTTGGACACCTGGGAAAATGTGAGTTTCTCAGTCAACTGGACCAGAGTTTGTAAAACTGATGATGTTATTGATCAGGGTGAGGCATGGATGGCCTTGATCATCACACCAACAAGCATAGATTATCCAAAATGGATAAATGAGGGATTCTAAATTAGAACATGTTATGATCAATTTGCAACAAAGAGAAAAATTATGTTAAGAATATATTGGCAAGGGGCAAAATGTGGGCAGATAAATTAGTTTAGGAAGTTAATACAGTTATATAGATAATAAGTTCCGAGGACCTCAACAGATGTCCATTGCTAACAAAAATCCTTTAAAAACTTATCCTTTTATTTGCAACATTTCTCTCTATTCTTCTCTCCCTTTCTTAGGAGGGGTCAGTCGTATATTTGACCATGTGTTTATATATGTGACCGAATATATGCACCATGGGACTCCCACTTCGGGGGCTATCCACACCCCTCAAACTGCTAGCCAGCCAGTAACTGGAATGCACTGTCTATGCACAAAATCAAATTCTGCATCTAACTAAACCCGCTACAACTTCAAAACTCCATCCCAAACCGTATTGCAGGGCAGACCCAGTACATAATGAGAGAGCACTGTGAACTGTCTGATGTGAAAACATGAAATGGGGAGTCTGTTTAGCTTTTTCCATTAGTAGTAGATACTACTAATTTTATAATTGCTCCAAATTAGCATTTGAAATAAAATAACTCAATTTATTCAGGGTCAGAAAAATAAGAATTTATTTTGTTTAATCATTTAGTTGATCCTTGAACAAGTCTAGATATAAACTATACCAAAATCTATATAATACCATAGTCTATATGATAAGATGACCTGCATATCATTACTGTAGATGTGGCTTCATAGTACAGAAAGATATTTCATAAAATAAAATAAAGTAATAAAAAGCCAAATAGTGAACATTATAAAATACTTGTTTTATTTAGTATATAAATTTGTAGCATGCATAAAATAAAATCCTGTTCTTAAATTAAACAAACAGTAAGACTTAAAACTGGTTTCTGAAATGTTTTTGTTATGCCTTTAATTAAAAAACAAGTTTTTTACACTTAAAAAGTTTCTTCAAATTCTGTCCAGAGGGAGAAAGAGGGCTCCTACATTTTTCCATTTGGTATAATCTCAACGAAAAATGGATGTTTATTCTCAAATAGCATGTAGTTTAGTGGCATTTCCCATGAAGAAATACAAAACATAACTCTTAATAGAATTATTCAACAAGTTAATGGAGGTCAAACTGAACAATGGTCACTATGCCTGGAAGCAGAAATAATAACTGCTGCTGTGAAATAGGTTCTAGCTATTGTTTTTCTTCTCTTAAGGACGGAGGTTTATAATCATGTTTGATATTATTCTGTGTGTAAAATGTGTAACAGAAGGGAGCAATAGAGAATGAGGAAGAGCTAGAAAGTCACTGATTCTCCAGCATGCTACCCAAGTTAAAACACAGATGCTTTAGATTGCCTACATATAAAATAATAGTTATAAAGGGATTATTTTCTCAGATAATCAATGCCAAAAGAGGGAATTAATTTAGTATTTCCCTAAGTACTACATGAAGTTAGGAAAATGGGGGCAGGGGAGCAGGCAATATAAAGAGAAAAATTTTAAGGAGAGGAGAGGATGAAAAGGAGAGTAGGAAAAAAAACAGCATCTTATGCAATGAAAAAAAGGAAGAAAATAACTGAAAGGCAGAAAGTCCAATTTTAAGTACCATTTTCTTCCCAACAAAGCTCTACATGTTCTAAGTAGAAATGTTTGTTATTGCTTGTCTTTTCTAGGAAAATAAGAGTGAGACCATTGAATAAAACAAAACCATTTTGCCTTACCTGTATTCTATAAATTTTGTAAAAATATTTAAAAAGCTATTTAGAAAAATATATAAGCTATTTAAAATACATTAAAATATGCTTCTATACATAAAGTACACATAGCACGTTACACGAGAAAAACATGTCACACTGAAGCACTGTCGTAATTCATCCTTGGTACGTCTCATATTTTCAGGACTCTATAAATTAGGTTATCTTATAGAAACAAATAAAGGAACACTGGAAATTATTTCAAGCATGATTTTTAATGAATCAATTATTTGAGAGGTACTTTAGCAATCAATATAAAATAAATAATAATTCAAAATTATATTGAAGTGTTCTGAACTGGAATACATTCCAACAACTTGGCAACATTCTGCTTTTGCAATCTGCTTTTCATCTCTCTAAAAAATAAATTGCTTTGGCATAAACAATATTTCAGTAACTGACAGAGTTGGCAGCTCGGCTGAAGACAGCAGGGATATTAGCAACCATGACTGATAGCAAAATTGGGGGTTGCAAGAGAGGAAAAAGTATACATTCAAATTTAAGGGATAGCTGTTGTATTTCAGATTCTTTTCAAAAATGAGGGATGACATTTTGAGGCCACCATTGATTAAAAAGATATATCTGCAAGGGAGCCTTTCACCTCTGAAGTCTTCAGAGAAAGGACTTGGAGAAGCAGTGGCCTGACCCTTCCTGCTGGGGGCAATCATCGTGCCTGTGGCCAAATTCCTCTAAACTGGGTTCAGCCACTGGGTGGCATGGCTACTTAGTGAATGAAGCTGAGGACTGAGTCCTATGGCATGAAATGCCAGTATGAAACCTCAAATCCACCAGAGCGGAGCTGGGAGAGCACGTTGATAATAACTGGATGAGTTTTCCTCACCAATTTCCTCTATGCTGTATTTACTGGGATAGCCTATTAAATATTGCCTTCCATTCACTTAATTCTATAACAAAACCTATTCTAAAAATAAAAATTTAAAAAAACCCATATTTCCAAGGCTGCTTTCTGAAAACATTTTTCTCAGGAATTTTTATTATGTGCCATGTCTTGAAAAAGAGGTAATCTACTTATTAAATGGAAGAGTGAAAAGCAATATATTTCCCCATCTCCCAAAGGAAAGTACTCCTTTCTAAAAGTTAGTCATTATCTACGATTTGACTTAAAAGGAAATGTTCGAATTCATTCTGTGTAGCAGAGACTACTTCTTGTCCCTGAATACCCAGTCTCCCCTCCTTCTTCTTATTAGTTACCCCTGAGTTTAACTGAAAGTATGGCACCCACTCACACATTCCCAGCTTCCCTTACAGTTCGTGCAGCCTGTGACTACACTTTGTCTTTTGTGATGGAACGAAAGTGATGGGTACAACTTCTTGGAGCTTGCGTCCTTGTTCCCCTCTCCTCTCCCTGCTCTTCATTCTTCAAAATGAGCAGCCAGCTCAGGTAGGGAGACCATTAGCCTGGTTATCCAGGACACTCTCATTTGCTCCTCTTGCTCAGGGTATTATGGTCGCCCTAATCTCAGACCATTAGAAGGAAACTCTATTGAGGGTGGCCAAACTACAAAACAGAAAAAGCCACTACTATTTTAGCCTTTGTTAGAGCAGCCGAAAGGGCAGACAACATAAAAATTCAGAAATCCTTGTTAAATTTCAAAATAAGACAATTATTTCCTCCAAGATATCTAAGATCTAGTGAATTGTTGAAGATTGAAACAATTTTAATCCAAGAAGGATTTTTTTAAATGCTAGGAAAGATGAAAGCAAGCAAGCAAGCAAGCAAGCTAGTGGTTGAAGGTGGTCAAAAAAAAAAAAAAAAAACCCAAAAAGGTAGTTTGTTTTTTTTTTTCCTTGAGGAAATGCAAGAAGGCTTCTTAGATGAGGTGCATTTAACCTGAGCCTTTCATAATACATTTGAATAGTTTTTCAAAAGGCATCAAGAAGATTCTAGGTAAATAGATCAGTATTAGCAAAGATAGAAACCTTGAGATGTGAATGACATTTTCAAGAAATGAAACAACAGAGTATCAGGTGGGTAGGATGTGGGAAAAGCTGAAACAAGCATTGTAACTGGGATCCAGTTCTAAAGAAATGTGAATACTATTCTGAGAAATTTGGAGTTTATTCTTAAGCCACTGAAAGTTTCCCTGAACCTTCCCAGGAGATGGCAGAATGAAATCAAAAGATATCATAACCTCCATATTCAGAGGACATATGGACATTAACTGATTAGATATAGTTAATGAGGAGAAATAATGATATCTGGTGGAATATTTTCTTGTTTTTTAATGTTCACCCAAGGATATGATTTTTTGTTGTTGTTGTTGTTTTAATTGATTTTGAGAGAGAGAGAGAGAGAGAGAGAGAGAGAGAGAGAAACATTAATCAGTTGCCTCCTGTTCAGGCCCCAACTGATCAAACCCACAACCTAGGTATGTGCCCCGACTGAAGATTGAACCCTCAACCTTTTTGGTATATGGGACGATGCTCCAGTCAACTAAGCCACTTGGCCAGGGCCCTGGTGGAATATTTTCTAAATAATTGTTCTCCACCCATTTTCTTTCTTCTCCTACTTCATTAACATAAACACACCAAGATTCCCCAGGGGCTGGGAAAAAGAAAGAGTATTATCCATCAGAGCCAAGGCACTGATTGGTCCCTGAGAAATGGGCCTTGCACTGCAACCACCCCCAAAACTCCCAGGAAATTCTGTGGGATCTAAAAGTAAAAGGACCAGCAGACTCTGTGCTAAGTAGAAGAATGCAGGAAATCCTCAGATGACAAAAACACTGTGGTGTTGCAAAACTGACAAGTCCTTGGTCACCTGTAAGAGTTCATCAGGACTCAGCATGGGCAGGAGATCTGAATGACCCCCATAGGCCCAAAGCTGTAGAGCAGTAGCAGAAAAGGTGCACAAATAAGAGCCTTTCAAACAAAAACCTGGGACTCTGTCAGGTAACTTGCTTCTTCCAGTGACCAAGGACTAGACAGAAGATGCTATGACTGCAGATGTCAGCACTGACAGGTGGCACGATGGGTCACATGGATGCACCCCACCAACAGCAACACTCAAGGCACTATGGAAGCCTTCTCAAACTTAGGTTCAACTCAGCACAAAAGGTAGCGGAAACTCTAATCAGGACAATTTTCTGTCACTGAAGAGAAATAGTTGCTAAAAATAGAAATTAAGTTCAGTTGTAGAAAGTTAAATAACAAACAAGTGCTGGTGAGGATGTGGAGAAAAGGGAACCCTAGTGCACTGTTGGTGGGAATGCAGACTGGTGCAGCTACTGTGGAAAACAGTATGGAATTTCCTCAGAAAACTAAAAATGGAACTGCCTTTTGATCCAGCAATACCACTGCTGGTACTATACCCTAAGAATCCTGAATCACCAATTCAAAAGAATCTATACACCCCAATATTCATAGCAGCACAATTTACAATAGCCAAGTGCTAGAAACATCCTAAGTGTCCATCAGTAAATGAGTGGATCAAAAAACTGTGGTACATTTACACAGTGGAATTCTATGCAGCAGAAAGAAGGAGCTCCTACCCTTCGTGACAGCATGGATGGAACTGGAGAATTCTATGCTAAGTGAAATAAGCCAGGTGGTGAAAGAAAAATACCATATGATCTCACCTGTAAGTGGAACCTAATCAACAAAACAAACAAGTGAGCAAAATATAACCAGAGACATGGGAATAACAAACAAAATGGCAGTTACCAGAGGGGAAGGGGGAGAGGGATAAGGGGGAAAGAAGGGGAAGGGTCATAAATGAACATGTATAAAGAACCCATAGACAAAGACAAACGGAGGGTAGGATTGAGTGTGAGAGATGGGGTTGGGTAGGGCAGGGGAGAGTAATGGGGGGAAATGGGGACAACTGTAATTGAACAATAATTTTTAAAAAACTTTTGCTCATCTGTGTTTTAAGAATGATGGGCAGTATCAGATCAGCATATAACATCTCTCTAAAATGTCTCACCCAGAATACTTGAAAAGATGCTACTAGAACTGTGATAGGTAACACAGATGGAGAAGGAAATTACTTACCACAATTTTTAAAATTTCTGCCTCAACTGATGATGAGAATCATTTTATTAAGAAATTACTCTTGTTAATTTCTTTATTTCTTCATGAAGGACCATTGATTAAATTGTCTCATATATTTTCTATAAATCAAGTTAAATGAAAAAGTGAACTAAATTATTTAATAAATTAAAATATCAAAATTGAATTGCAAGTTATAGGGAAACTTAAAATTAAGTTTAAAGGAGAGCAAATTAAATGAAATACCAAATGTAATTCAAAATTAAAATTTATCCTTGCCAACTAAATGTCTACTTTTAATTAAATGTTTTCTGCAACAAATATTGCAACAAAGTTGTTTTATAATCTCAATATAAAATTTTAACACTAATAATTAAAGCTTATGAACTAGCATGGAATCGAACCATCATTTACAATATAATTTTACTGTATTGTAAAATATACTTCATGTGCCAAATCAGCTTAACAAGTAATTTTGAGGAAATTGAAGGGGAACATGGAAATGGGTTGGAAGGGGAGAAGAGGAAGAAAAAGGAAGGAGGAGGAAAGGGAAGAGGGGAAGAAGAGGAAAAATGAAAAAGAAAAAGGAGGAAAGAAAAACAGAATCTCTGCCATCTTAATGTGACTTTAGCAATAAAGACAATTTTGTCCAAATTCTGTATGCGCATTAACGTATGCTACCCAGTGAGCATGTCAGTGAGCATGACATACCTTATGTCAGTGAGCATGCCCAGTTTAGCAATGTCCTGGACCTCCAAACGAAATAAGAGAGAGGAAAGTCAGCAAAGAGGAAGATGAAAGGGAAACCCCACATAGAAACATCACAACTGTTGGATCCCTCAGGACCTGAAGGAGGTAGGAGTGGAAGCACATGCTTCAAACAGATCAATATGTAGAAAATGCAGTGGGGTGGTGGGGGGAGGGGAATGACCGGTAACCTCTGGGCACAGGTGTTCCTTGTGTTCCTAGTTATTGCCTCACAGTGGCCTATGAAACACTCTACCTATTCCCACCTGTTTTATCAATAGCAGAGTGATTGTGAGACTTGTTTTTATCTTTTAATCACTGAACATGTAATGTTTAAACTCTGGCTACTTAAAAAAATTAAAAGTAAAATTCATTGATCTCAAGTGTTTTCCATTTGCTGGCCCTCAATAAAAACTAGTGTGCAATTAAACAAATTGTTCTTTTTTTTAGAGGGCTGAAAAATGTTAAGTCCCTACTCTCAGTAATTACAGTATAATATAAAGTGAGCATATTTACATCAGAATTAAAATCTGGTTTGCAGTTACTTTGAAATTGTACACCTTTTCCCTCTTACTGGACCACGTGATTTACTTTCAGCAAGTTCATGAACATAATTTTAAATAAGAGGCATTGCCACACTCAGTAAGATATTTAATCTATTTTAATTAGGGCTATTTTGCAGAGCAAAGTTTAAGTTTATTAATTTCCCTATAAATAATATCAAAGACAGATATTTTACTGTGGTTATGTGAATTCATCATGCAACTACACCATAATTATTTGGGAAAAAAAGAACAGAAGATGTGATTCAAAATAAAAGACAAGGGTAAAAACACAGCACCTGATTCATTTGTGAGAAAATATTCAATGTCAGTGATTGGCCCCAGAAACTTAAAAAACTATAAATAAATTAATTAATTAATATATGTATATATAAGATATATATTTATAAAATCAGGTTCCTTTTTCCATTAAAATAATTTATGAGAGAAAAATATATATATTTGTGAGAGAACTCCATATAAAATCTGTGAATCCTGAGATGCCAAAATATTAGGATTAGATTGAACCACATGGAAGTGCAGTATTTGATCATTTCTGACCTGTACAAGGGAAACTTCATGTGATTTACCTAATAATTACCTTCTGAAACACAAAAGCAAAATATACATAACATACATACCCCATTCAATTAAAAATACGAATTCTATATTTCAAGTGTCCCTAATAATCCCATTTACCCAAAGGGCCTCTTCCTGAATTATCAGAGCTGTGTTAATGAATGAGAAAAGTAGTTTCATAAGAAGTCTTCCCCAGAACCATCCCTATTTTTAAGATAAGCTACCAGAGGGAAGAGGCTGAATACAGCCGTGATGACATGTGGTCAACAAGAGAGCTCATTACAACTATCAACTAGTGAAGTCCCAGCCCCCATAATGTCATGTCATAGCGGCAGTAATGGCGTAGCCATGATAATGCCCTAGGCTGTCCTGAGGTCCTAGCACCATGCATTACTCAGGTGTTTGTGGCGATGCTGGTGTAAATAAGCCTA
The DNA here is from genome assembly GCF_022682495.2 of Desmodus rotundus. Taxonomy (NCBI): domain Eukaryota; kingdom Metazoa; phylum Chordata; class Mammalia; order Chiroptera; family Phyllostomidae; genus Desmodus; species Desmodus rotundus. Next base: position 124,729,071 of record NC_071387.1, read on the forward strand.
CTGGTGCTGCCAGTCCCGTAAAAGTCTAGCACACACAACTGCAGGAGTAGGCTACACCATCCAGCTTTGTGCGAGTGCACACCATGATGTTCGAGTAACGACACATCTCTGAGAACGGTCCCACAATTAAGTGGCACATGACTGTAGTTAAAATGTAAATAAAAAGGAACATCTGCATTCTCACGTATTTCTGGGGAATTCAACATGCTCGTAAGAAAAAGATGTTAGAATTTCTCCAGATCCTAATATAGAATTCCCCCCTAAAATGTGGTTCTGACCTCTCGGGATAAACTAAAGGAAAAAAAAGAAATTACATTTATTGGAGTCATCTTGATAAAAGAAGAAAGCTTCCTAGGGGGAAAAAAAACTCTTGGAAGAAACAAAGTAATAGAAAATGCAAACCAGACCATCCGGATCCTCCTTCCCCAGAACCTTATAGGATCAGTCTTTTCTCGCTCATCTGTAACAGCAAAGCTCCAAAGGGGAGATCGCTATTGGAAAGGAGGAGATCTTGTAACATTATACAACTGACGCCCCTAAAAATGTCCTGCTTCATCTATCTTCCCAATAAGTCCAGCAACATTTGGAGAAACACATCAAGCACCAGGGCTCTATGGGGCCTCTTCTTCCTGGCTTTGTGGTGTTGGGCAGCTTAAAGAGGTGTGAGGACTTCCTCGAATTTCCAAGTATTAGGATCTATGGATCTTTATGCTGATATCTTTCAGTTGACTGAGTTGTTGTCAGTCTTGTGATAAGCATTTAAAAGCTCAGAGTGTTTTGCTTTCAAGAACATTGGAACAATTAGTATGATAACTAAAACCTTAAGAAATTATTTATTCTAAATCTCTTCTGAATTAGCAAATGCTCCTTAGAGCTGGGAGATATATCTCCTCTTCATATTAGCACTTTTGCTGAACCCCTTTTAAAATGCATTTGTACTTTCTTACCTTCTTAAGTTATTCAACCATTGGCCCACACGGTGAGGGACCCAGCACTGTGGATAAGCTTGAATTGGAATCAGACTATAAGAGCTGTGTAATCTTAGAACATTACTTATTATCTCAGAGTCTCAGGTTTCTATCTCTAAGCATCTATCTCTTTGTTGAGTGGCAAAAATGTGATAATGTATCCACAGCGAATCAATGCCAAGAACCTAGGTTCTCAATAAATGAGTTATTTTCATTCCTTCTTCTCCTCTAACCCAAACCCTGCCTATGCCTACTCTCCCCAACTAATCTGCAGCTGTGAAACAGACCTTAAGTGTTTGATATTTACAAAGGGCTTTTGCACCCACTCCCGCTTTATCCCCTTCCCCAGATTACTCTATTACCTCTGGCTTTCTAATTCATCATCCAGGCATCTCTAGTAGGAATGGCAATTATCTGGCCTCAACCTACTATCCTCTTCAACCCATTTACACCATATGAGGAATTTGGACCAGGAAAAAAGAAAACAGAAAGCCTGTCTCAGCCTAACAGAAACAGTTGGGAAATGTAGTTCCAGAGATAAGGGAGACTTTCAGAGCTCTTTGGTTTACCCAGATTCATTCCCTCTTCCTTTTCTGCTATACACAGAATCTACTTCACCCCAGGACTGGTTTACCTTAGTCGCAGGAAGGTTTTCAGAAGCAACGGGTTGCAGGCTTTCTTGGCACATGCAAAGGAGAGAGGGAGACTCTCTTTCAGTCTTGAAACAAAACTTGAGTTGCGTGTAATTAGGTTAAGTTAGGTCACATGGATACTCACTACTAATGGAAGTCACCTGTGAAATGCAGAGGCGGTGTAAGATCAGATTATTGGAAACAGATCGCAAGTAAAATGGAATTACCTTGATTGGATAAAACTAATTAATATCTATTTTTGGAGTCAAGATGAGTTACAAGCACTAACTGGGAAAGGGCAGACTCCTGGCCACCTGTGGGCTCTGCTAGACTAGAACAGGGGTGTCAAACTCATTTTCACCGGGGGCCACATCAGCCTCCCGGTTGCCTTCCAAGGGCCGAATGTAATTTTAGGACTGTATAAATGTAACTACTCCTTAACAGATAAGCGAGAGCTCGGCACTGTCATGGGGTAGAAACAAGGTGCCGGCCAGATAAAACAAGGTGGAGGGCCGGATTAGGCCCTGCGGCCTTGTGTTTGCCACCTGTGACTTGGATTATTGTTGATAACACAGCCAGTGTTTGTTAAGAAAGGAAAGAGTCCTCTAAGTTCCCAAAGCTTCACTTCATTAAATCAAAAGCAAGGAGGTCTGAGCATAAAGCTTGACTGGAAGCCATTGTGTAGAGAGGCAGGTAGTACACAAAGGGGGAAATACCTCCCTGTGTAAATGGTCCTTTTAGGATTGAGAGCAAGAGGACGGAGAGAGAAAGCAGGTAAAGGTTAAATTGTTTACTCAGCTTCCCATATATACCTCCACATCTTGGTCTGAAAATACACAATAATAATATCAGAAACAATCAGGAAATTTTAGCCCAAGCAGAGGACTTGTATCTTACTGCCTCAAGAATAATTTAGAAAAGTATCAAATGCCTTAGGAAAGACACCAAACGAGAACAGCAACAGCAAAATAAAAATTGCAGTGTAACGTAACGAAGCAGAGAGAGGCAACCAGAAGTGATATGTATCGAACACTGGCATTCAGGTGTTCCTTGTACTCCAAAGATAATGCAGAGGATAGCTGAGGGTGCGGGCTGTGAGTTCACCTGAGGACTGGCAGCACGGCAGGTGGGTAGGGGGAGGAGCCACCCAGTGAAGGACAAAGTAACCCTATAGTGGAAGACCACGGGGCAGATTGCCCAAACCAAAAATGAAATGAGACCCACAGCAGGCCCAAGAAATAGCAGTGCTGCCTTCCTCAACCCCACCCCTTCCCTGCAGTGAGCCAGTCCAGTCCGTCAGAGGTAGGAGTGGTGGGCAGTGGAGGTGACCAGTGCAGTTTCAAACACGTCATTTAAGTCAAGCAGTTTACCAAAAATACCAAGGGACTGTCACCTCCATGTTTACCCTGCTCCCCTGTCTTAGAAATCACTACGTGGCTGGCCGTGCCTACCTCTGCTGCTCCACCCCATCTGCCCTCCCTCATGCTCACTGAGCTCCCGGACACCGGTCTAAATTCCTTTTCCTGACTTACGCTGAATGAAATCTCTTCAAGGGGAATGAAATCCTCTTTAGGTGGCCGGCTTCTCCCATCATTCAGGGCTCCATTTCTTGTTTTGTTTTCTTTTTTGTAAAGATGTATTTCAAACCAAACCATCATGCATTATGGTAAAACCTTTGAAGTATTTCCATTAACCTTCAGGAAAAAGAACTCAAAGATGCCCTCTATCACCATTATTATTTTACTTTTTCTAAAAGTACTAGCCTATGCAATAGTCAAGAGAAATAAAACATAAATATTGGCAAAATATAGACATGATTATAATATGCATTTGACATAATGATATACATAGAAAGTACAAGAAAATTTTAAAAACTATTAGAAGTGATAGAAAATTAAGTATTGTGGTTGGCAAACGGAACAATAACATTCATATCCATAAGGAGTAACCATATAAAAAATGTAGTGGGAATTCTCCGAGAAGATTACAGATTAAATAAAAAACAATTTTTGTTTCTCCTGAACTTCACCAAAACCATAGATAGCAAAGGGAATTTTTCTTAAGGTCATAAACTCATAGGGGTGGGGAGCAACAGAGAGAAAATACCGGTAGCAGTATGAAAGCTGTAACACAAATGGACAAGTGATAACCCACTCAAGAAAGCCAAATCTCGAATCAATGGGGAAAACTGAGAATGTACCCAATCTATATAATCCTTAAATGGCACGACAGCATAAAATACAGAACAATCTACTTCTGGTCATATATCTGTTGGATGTCAGAACCTGCTGGGGTTTTTTTTTCAAACAGTTTATTGGTTGAGCATTACATACGGTAATGCTCACCAGACTGAAGTGTACAATTCAATGCTTTTTTAGTTACTCTCAGAGCTGTGCAGCCATCATCATAACCAAATTTTGGAACATTTTAATTATTGCAGATCTCAGTCTAAATGGCACCTCCTTACAGATGTCCTCCTGATTATTCCCAGTAGACCCAGACCCCATTATCTCCTGCTTCTTCAAGCGCTAGTAATGAATGGCAGTGGCTTTAGTTAGCTGGCGGCTTCCTGGTTTACTGTCGGCCCTTCCTACTAGACTGTAAGCTCCGTAAAGAAGGAATTTGTCTCTCTTGATTGTCTTTGTAGTCACAGGGTAGCACAGCACATGGCCTGGCACATAATATGTAATCACTAAAAACAGTTACTGGTGAATGAACCTGTAAGACATAACGACAGCAGAAAATGAGCCTGCGGCATGATGGGGACCTGCTGTCAAGAGCAATACTATATAGCACTAAAGAGGAACAGCAAGAGGAGGGCACTGAGCAGATAACCCAGTTGCCCACCTGGTGTGTGGAAGATGAACCAACCCTAAGAGACTGAGTAAACCCTTCCGGTTCTTGGACAGGTAGGACGAGTGGGACTAGAAGGCCTCAAGAAAATAGTACCACTAGTAGCAGTGGGCCCATCTCATTCAATTAATTGAAAAAAATACAATATGATTGTATATGCAGCTCATGCTATCGAATTGCTCATATTGTTTACACTAACACTAAAATATACAGAGTAAATGTTCCTTTAATGCATCAACTCCGTATCTGGTAGTATTAATCAGATTCTGTGTACAGGGTAGGAGCTAGCATTTCTATCCCCATTCTGCCACTTATTACCTATGTGACTTTGAGCAAGTTACTTAAATGCTTTGTGCTTTAATTTGTCCATTTGTAAAGGAGACATATTACTAGTTCCTCTACCTTAAGAGCTGCTGTGAGTATTAAGTGAAAATTATCAGAAAACTGTCATCAATGCCTTGTAAGAGTTACTAAGGAGCTGCAGAAGTAGTCGTTGGCATCACTGTAGTGGAGGCAGAGGTGGTGGTACTGGTATAAAAAGTACTAGGCAGTAGTAAAATGATAAAAGTGCAGCCAACCCATCATGCCCGTTTTATGAGGCAGGACAGTCAGATTTAGCTCAGTGTCAAGCAGTGTCAAATACAAAGTACCAAATTAATGTTGAATTGACTTGTGCTCACAATGTTTCCTATCACACTGCAAGGTGATTTGACACAATTGATTTCTCCTCAAGAACTGAGTGAATCATCAGGGTTGTAGTCCCTGTCATTGGCAAACTGATTCCAAGTAAGTCATCAACTTTGGCCCAGAGAGTGTCAGAAGGCAGCCGTATTCCCGTGCACATGGATGTATATGTGTCAGAAATGATACGCATTGGACTGTGACTCCACAGGAAGCACAGCAACTGGCCCCAAAGCCCTGGGAACCTGCCCCCTACTGCAGGGCAAGGAAAGCAGAACCCAGGTTGGAGCCCTCCTCTCCAGGAGCTGGGTGATCATGACAGCTGGGGGCAGAGGGGTGCCCACAGTACTGCCTCTCTGAGCAGGGGAGGGGCCCTAGGGACCTTAGCCCAGCCCCCAGATTCACCACCAGCACCAGGAAACCCTTGGCACCAACTAACTCCAGGTGTTGCAAGAACATGAGACCATTATTCTTTTAGGAAGCAAAGGGGAAAATAGTGGACATTCCTGAAAGAATAAGCCATAGTATTCATAAATCAAGGGAATCACTTCTTTTGAGGAGTAACCAGTTTTTGTTTATTAACAATACCATCAATTCTTCCTCTTCAAAGATGAATGAAACAAGCCTTCATTTAGCTTTTTGATTGACTTCACAATTGGCTCGTCCAGTGGTATCTACTGTCCATGTGTATCATCTACAGAAACTGTAAGGCAGAGTGAGAAGTGGTTTTACTCTATGATCTGCATCAAAATCAGCTTCAGAATCAGGCCAAGCCCCCGGGTCCAAAAAGCAAGGAGACCAGTTATTTAATTATCAAAAGAGAGTTCTCCAAAAGAAGAGATTTTCAGCATAAACAAGGGTGAGTTAAAAGAGAATGTATTATTTTTTAAAAATAGCCTAAAGTATTATATTTATGAAATAAAACACACATCTAGTGAGCATTCTGTCAACAGTAAATAGGACAAAGTTAAACATTCAAGGTAATCACAGAGCAGAATTATACAACTTACACCGTTAGGAAACAAGTAATGAAGGAGGTAATGGTAACTACCTCTTATAAGAGGCCTGATCCTTCCGAAATAAGCTCGGTGTCAAGCAGTGTCTAGTTCTTCCTAAAAAAAAATAAAGTTTCAGGCACGTGAAGGACAGGAAAAGTCCTCCAAGTCTCTCCTGTGGTTTGTGCTCACAGACATAATTAATTAAGATCATCAGGGCACACCCTCATCCAATATAACTGGTGTCCTTATTAAAAGAGGGAAATTCGGGCACAGACACATGAATAAGAATGAAATGTAGCAATGGAGGCAGAGTCTGCAGTTATGCAGCTTAGCTAAGGAATGCCAGGATGGGGGCAGTCCCAGAAGCTGAGAGAGAGGCATGCCATAAATTCCCTGGAGCCTTCAAGGGCACAGTCCGACCAACATTTTGATTTTGAATTTCTAGCCTCCGAAACTGTTAGAAAATACATTTCTATTATGTTAAGTCACCCACTTTGTGGTACACAGTTATGGCAGCCCAAGCAATCCAACCTACGTCTCATCCCTCTTTTCAGCCAAATCTTTTGGGGAGGATGGAACCCACCCCTAACTCAGAGAGACCAGCAAAGTCCGTCTTCCTGGCCATGCATTTGCTTCAGGGATAAACATGACATTTGACAAGAGCCAGTAAGACTTGAGATATTTGTTGAGCTTCTAGAAAAGAAAAAAACTCCTTCTTCCTTTTCCAGAGTTGCTGCCCAAACTTCCTTCTGTTGGCTGTGAACAAGGACGCCTTCACCTGGGACACTGCTGGCAGCCGTCTGGAACCTCCCTCACTTGGTGTCAGGATCAAGGAAACAAGCAGAGGTATTGACAAAAAGAAAATTTTTCTGCCTTGGATCAAACCAAACTTTATTTGCAAGTTTCAGTTACAGGAACCAATACACTCCCTTTATTAGTGAAGTCAGTGAGTTAACCATTTAAATGTTTATCTGATCTCACTAGCCTCTTAAACACCGTCACCTAACCCATTTTAACAAAGGTGGATTTAGGATTCCTCTCAGCTTCACTAAATTTTAGAAAGTCTGCTTCCAGACTACAGGCTCCTGACACCCCTTTACTTTAAAGCACTACTTTAGAAAACTTTCTGTTGTAAAATCTTTCTCTGCCCCTTGGAGATTCTTCCCCTGCCCCTTTGAGTAAATCTTTTTAAAAGTTTTACAACCCAGGAATGTCTTTCTCAAGGACCTGGGAACCCTTCCTTTGAAATGTAATCATCAAAGGAGACAGCATCTCTATCTTCCAGTCTCCACGGAGGGGTAGGAGCTTAACTTCAATAAGCACCAATTAGCAAGCACAGATTGCCTAATCACATTGACGAGTATCCCCCCTGACATCTTCCAGTAATTTCCACTGGCTCACGTCGGCACTTCAAACACTCCTGCCTTTTGTTCCGGGAGGGTTGCATTCAGTCTGTCTATCCTATTGCAATTGTCTTGAATAAAGTCGTTCTTGCCAGTGTGATTTTTCTTTTATATCTCAGGTCTCCTCTACGTTCTTCCTTTTACAAAACCAGACAGTACACGAAACATTCAAACCTTTCACAACGGAGTGTTTTGCCAGTGTCCCCTCCACATGACATTTTTTTGAGAAGCATACAATACTGGCTTATTCAGATGAGATGAGCAGCTTCAGTCCTTCCCCAGAATGAATCATGCCAAGTACTTTCCCACGGCACCTTGGGTTTTTTCCTAGTTCATTTTATGCTCCCAGTTTCCCTCCCCTGGCTTTCTCCCACACCTGTTTCTCTTAGTCCTGAAGCTTCTCTCCCACAGCCAGGTTTTCCTTCCAAGCCAGACCACCTGCAGGTCTTTTCCTTGATTATAGGAAGATAATTAGCTACATCCTCTCACAACTGAGTGGGCAGACTGCTTCGGACAGGAAATGTCTTTTCGTGAAGGCAACCTAATTTAATTGTTAGAAAAGCATGCCAAGGAGGCCAGACACTTTGGTCTACTTCATTCTGAAGTATTTCTCTTGAGTAGACACAAGGCTGTAGATGAAATTCTCAACTAAAAATAAATCATTTCCCCCCTTTTGTTTTGGTTTTACAATACTAACATTTAACCAAGTAAAAAATTACAATTTAGTCTTTGACATTAGTAAGCCCTATCACTGAGCAAGAATGTAGCAAAGAGACAAAATAATTAGCCTTTAACTCTCTGGTTTCCCCAGACCACATCTTCCCACCTGATTAACTGAGCTGTCCGTTTCTGTTTAGACTCCCCTTAATTATTCCAGCCTCTCATCCAGAGTTTTTGAACTTCCTCGAAAGAATCATCAGGAAAAAGGAATATGAGGCCGGCCCTCCTCCTCAGATCTAAGGAGGCTCACGCTGGGACTGTGGACAGAATCAGATGCTTTCTCTACTTCTGTCCTTGGAGGGACACTACAGCTACTCAGCAACGGGGGCTTCTGGTGTCTCTTACCTCTTTGTTCTATTGGCTTGGCCAAAAAGTCCATTTAGTTTTTTCCATAAAATAAAAGATACATTTTCTCAGTTTCACCAAGAACTTTATTGATTCGGGTATTTTGAGTATGTTGGCTATCTCCGTGTTATAGCACTGACTGTCCTCGGTGTCTCAAGTTGATCACCATCAACTTCAGCTGGTCTGCTGGACTGTGGATAGAGCATCATCCAGCGAGAAATCTCCAGCACGAAACTCCACAAACCACTTTTGACATGTTCAATCAGTCATAGCACCTTCTCCATACACCACACAAATCTTTTTCTTTTGCGTTTCAGTTGTGTTTTTAACCTTTCTTGAAACAATAAACATAATATGCCAAAACATGTATTTTCTTCCATCTTCAGTATTAAAATGACTACACAAAAATTCACCAATATGTATAAGCGTTTCTGTTAAATGCACACTGATATGACAGCTGTCACAATACAATTTAACTTCGAATGAAGTTAAAGACAACTAAGCTCTGTTAGAGCTGTCATATGGAAAAAAACAAATGAACTTTTTGGCCAACCCAATGCATAGTGGAGAGCTCGCCCCGCTGCTAGCACTAATGAGGGAGCAACTCACTAGTGGGTTTTATGAATGACAGTGACAGGATCAGATCATTGACAATGAGCAGATTTGGCTGGACTGTGAAGTCTGTGAGGAGGGGACAAGAAGAGACTCAGAAAATCAGTTACCAGATGCTTTTCAGTCCAGAAATGGAATGAAGATTGTAGTAATGGCAATCACTGCTCATAAGGATATTTTAATTGGAAAAATCACTAGGATTTGGTGATGATCAATTGGATGTAAATGGCAGGGGGTAGGGAATTGGAGATTTCACGAATGACACCAGGTTTCATGTGGGAGCAACAGGGTCAAAAATAATTGCTGACATTCATTGACATGTTCTATTTGTCTAGCACTGTTCTCGACCCTCTACTTATAGTCTCATTAATAAAACAAAAATTTAAGGTACATATTACTGCTCTTACTCACATCACACAGATTAGCGATCTGAAGCATACAAGATAAGTGGTTTGCTATAATTCACAAGGTTTGATTTACCAGGGTTGCAACCATGGTTCGATCCAGCCACACTGCCACGGCATCCATGTTTCTCAATGACATTCACTGAGGAGGGCGTTTCAGAAAGAAAATGTTTAGTTGAGCTTCGAACAGGATGAGTTTCAAGTGCTTTGGAGACATCCTAGGAGAGATGTTACATAAATGATCGGAATATATAGGACTCAAGTTCAAGAGTAAGGACTAGATGGAAAGTAGATATTTGGGTCATTAGCATTTGATAGTAACTGAAACCAAGAGGTAGATGAGTTTGATTGCCCTGGGAGAGTAAAGTAGTGGAGGAACAAAGCTCCAAGACAGAGGCCGAAGGAATACCAGTGTTGGAAGGGTAGGGAGATGAAGAGGAGTTGGCAAAGGAGCTTTCTCAGAGGTAGGCAGGCCAGCAGGAGAGTAGTGTCATGAAAAGCAAGAAGATGTGGTCAACAATGACAAATACAGAGGAAGGAAAGTGAGAATTTAAAAGTGGCTTTTTGTTTTGATGTGAGAGAAGTAAACATGTGTAAAGGCTGGTGAGAATGAAGCCAAAACGGAAGGACGGGGAAAGATAAAGAACAGGGGAGGTGAAAAATAGGCCATACCCAGGATGGTGTGGACCAGAGCAGCTGGGCTGGTCCAGGCCACAGAGGAGGAAAATCCCAGGTAGGAAGGAGTGAAAGATGGAAGGAGGATTGGAGGGGGAAGTCAAAGGGAGATTTATGGGTTTGGCAGAAAACATTTTGGCCTAATGGATTTGATATCTTCTGATAAGAAGGAAAGTTTATTGGTCTTATCACATGCCAGTGCTCCCTGGGTTTCCTACACCAGCGGTTCTCTAATTTTTTTGTTATTAAAAACCCCAAATGTCTTGTAGTGATGTGAGTTACATCTGTCTGTATATTTACTGTATAAGAGATTAAAAGTGAGACATTTTAAAATGCTAATTAGCACTCTACTTAAAATAATGGTAAAGCTGTTACATATTAACATGAGAACATATTTTATGAAAAAAAATGTGTATTTTCCAGATGAAAAACTAATTTAGTGACAAGAGTGACATTGTTTTACATTTCCTTTGCAATTCACTTTAATACTGGGCTTAATACAAGATAACTAGATTCTCCCACCTGCTTCTGTCTTCATTCTGTTGAAACATGCTGTGTAAAGGCTAGTAAACATTTTACTAGCCATGCCAGCCCATTGTGGATATTATCGTTTGCTCTAATCTAAAGTGGACAAGTGGTAGCATCTCAAAGGCTGGTTGCAATGAGGAACGTGAAATCGCATCAGTGCACTTTTCACATGCCGGTGTACTAACATCCATTGATCTGTCTTCATCCAGTCCTATTAGATTACGTGCCAGGAATAGATTTAACTAAATAGTTATACTTGCATCAACACTGTCCAATTAGATTACGAAATTGAAGACATTGGAAAAAGACGTGAACAAGATATCAGTCAATAGTGGAGCAGAAATTAGAGATTTCAGAGCCAAAGTAAGTGGTTTGGAATGAGGGACAGAGGTAGAGCCTGAATGCATTACAAGAGGTGGGAAGTAAGCTGGGACAGTGTTTTGGGTTGAATCGTGTGCCTTCAAATGGTATGTTGAACCTCCCTATTCTTGGGGCCTGTGAATGTGACCTTATTTGGAAATAGGTTGTTTTCAAAAAGAATCAAGATGCATAGATGCATAGGGTGTCTTACTAATACAATAAAGCTGGTACCCTTAAAAGAGGACGATGTTATATGAAGGAAATGGCACACATGGAGAATGACATGTGACAGCAGGTAGATAGTGGCGTAATGTAGCTATAAGCCAAGGAATACCAAGAACTGGCAGCTGTCACCTAAGCTAGAAAGAGGTGGGGAAGGATTTTACCTGGAGGGAGTATGACCCTGCTAACACCTTAATACCTAACTTCTGGCCTCCAGAACTGTGAGAGAATACGTTTCTGCTGTTTTTAAGCTATCCAATTTGTGTTGCTTTATTTTGGCAGCCCTAGGAAACTAATACAGATGGAGTAGTAGAATGTATGATGTTCCTAATGACTCACTCTTCCTTTCCACAGGAGGAATTCTACATCACCACCTGTCACCATGTGAATTGCAGTAACTATAACAGGAATGAACATACCTCATTGCTGTACTGGAATTCTTCTTGATCACATGACCTGATTTGGCCAATAGAATGTGAATGGAAGTGACCTATGCCACACTGAAGCAAGAGCACTAAGAACAATTGATGTTTCTCTCACACGTCGGTGTTTCTCTCCCTCTCTTTCTCCCTCCCTTCCCCTCTCTCTAAAAATAGATAAATAAAATCTTTAAAAAATAATAATTCTATCTGTGAAAGTCTTTTCATTATGTTCTAGTACTCCACTGCTTCCTGAAGGCAAATTACCTGTTTCTTTACTGTACAAAATTTCAGTAATACAAACCTCACTCACAGTTTCATTAAAGTTATCAGTTACATATGTACTGATGCAATATTCTGACTTTATTTCTTTTATGAACGGAGCCGTGACATTGTTACCTGCGTTAGCTCTGGGTGAGGGATGTCGCCCATGGAGGAGAAAACAGAAAGTATGAGGAGGACCACAGGAGAACTAAGGTGACCCACAGCCATATGATTATGGCCAAATTTCCTAACTTCTTAAAACCTAGTTTCTCAAATTTGTAACAGGGAATTAATATTGCTTACTATCTGAGGACAGGCACTCAGACATTCAAATAAATTGAGGCAGATTTTTAATATTATATCTCAAGTCCAATTCTAATGAACCAAGACAATAAATAGTTTTGAAGGTGGAAGAGACTGAATATCTGTGTCCTTCCAATATTCATATGCTGTAACCTATTTCCTAATGTGATAGTGTCTGGAAACACAGCCTTTGAGAAGTGATTGTATCATGAGAGTAGAGGTCTCATGAATGGGATTAGTGCCCTATGAAAAAGAAACCCCAGTGAGCTCCCTCACCCTGGCTGCCATTTAAAGTTACAGCAAAAAAGACAGCCATCTATGAACCAGGAAGCAGTCTCACTGAACACTGGATTTGCCAGCACTCTAGTCTGGGCCTTCTAATCGGCAATTTCTGTTGTTAAAGCTACTGGCATGTGATATTTCTGTTATAGCAGCTTGAAGGGGCCTGACACATGAATAAACCTTAAGTACTCAGGAGAAATTGGGTCTTAGAATACTATATATGACTTTTATTAATTCAACAAATACTTATGACAACACACTATGTATGTGCTAGGCAGCCTTCTGGGTCTTAGAGATACAGCAGTTAACAAGGAAAAAATATCCCACTCTTGAGTAGCTCACGCTCCTAAATGATATGCTATTTGTTTCTATGTCTATTTTGTCATGAGGATTTGAGTACAGGCTTTAGTTGTTGTTCATTGATACTGCTACTTTTTTAAAAGTACATATATACCGTCTTTTTAAATGTAATTCTGAGGCTCCCATATTGCCTAATTTTGCAACAGCATAATAACCGTAATTGGTATCAATACCCATTTAGAATAACGTTAGCAGCACTGCTTCCACAGTCCCTGAATGGATGTAATCAACAAAGGAAAATGTTTACTAAATATTAGTCTGGAGACATAGATGATGCTTCACCATCCGTATAATGACAGACTTAACAGACAATTTGAAAGAACTGTCACTCTCTTTATTCAAATGATACAATAGTGCAATTAAAACAAGACATTTGTCTTTAAATGTGCCTTCTCTATCACCTCTAATGCACTGGGTCATTAGCTCCGACACTGCGAATAGGTTCTCACTACCCCATTCAATTTAATTAGTGTACCAGATAGTATGTAAGAGCACACTTTGTACTGCTGCTAATAGTAGATAATGTCTCTTAAAGAGAGAGAGCAATTGCCTTATTCTTTGATTGCCACAGAGAAGAAATATATATATATATTTATATATTATATTAATATATATGCACTTTTAATATATATGTATATGAAGTCATTGAAAGATGTCAAAACACAGCTCTCTTATGAAGAGCAAAGGTCATCATCATCTTTGCAGAAATTAAGCATAACATCACAAAAAGCAAGTATGTCAAAGGAGTCTTACCCTTTTTTTTTCTAATCACAGGAAGCAGACCGACTATGGCATTTGCTGTCCTGAGGATTATTTCATACTCCTGGATAGAGTGTTCAAATCCAAATACTTAAGCAATATGCTATAACATTTTCTTATAATGTAGACTGATACTCTGTCAATTTACTCTCAAATATGAAACTGAATCAATATTGGAATCATATCCTTAACAGAAAATGATTGATCTCACAGTGATGGTGTAATGCTACACATTAAAGGATTTAAGTTAACTCCTCTGATGAATTTACTAATTCCTTAAATCTATCTTCAATCTGTATCCATAGGCAATTATTATGAAAATTACCAGGATGTTCTAGCAACAGACAAGTTTCATATTCAAAAAACCTCCACGAAGTGCCAGCCATGGGTCAGACAGAATGCCAGACCCAGGCGCTGAGACTCCAGCCCGACTTCAAGTTACTAAAGAAAGACATAAGTGGAATTGTGAGCCACTGTGAAATGTTGGCTGTCTAAGAATTAGGCTTTGAAATCAACCAGGGTCTCATATTTAAACAATTTCCTGTAGCACCATATGAGTAAGGAACCAATAGTTAATGGATCAGATCAGAAATATGCAAATACCTCTTAAAACAGTAGAAAGGCTCCTAGCTTAGAAATGCATGGTTGATTTAAGGCACTGTGGCGAATCAAAATCTTCAGTAAATTAGACTGATAACATTAAATTAGTGGTACTATTAAATTAATATTCTTGAGCATTTGGGGAAGAGATTTATTTTCCATGTACCACCATCCACCATTCTGGAACAGGCTTTTAGGACTGTTTAACATGGATGAAGATATAAGCATATATATAAAGCCAGAATGCCTAGGGCAAAAGAATGGCACTGCCCCAAGACCAGCAATGGTGAGAAGTCAGAGTCAAATTGTTTTGTACGCTAAGAGACCAGGAGGTCTCAGAGTTCAAAACTCTGTCTTCTAACCAAAATGCAACATGTTTGTTTACTTTGGAAAAGAACTCAAAAGAGATAGCTTGGTGCTGGCAGGGACTGATTTTTATTTCCACAAAAGCTGCAGTAGAAAACTTGTACTTTCAGTAAGTCTGTAACAAGCACCAACCTATAGAATGAGAACCGGAGCCAATTCCACGTGGCCAGTGGTGTGAGGAGTCATGTGCAGAAATCCAAAGCTGGTTGGGCCACCTCGTAGCTTTTTACTCTGGCCAAGTCATCTGGCCGATCTGGCCGTGGGTCAGCTCTGCCTACAGGGGGAAAAAATGAATTGGCCAGGCAGTCACAAATATCTGCCTTACATGACAGCTAAATTTCTCACTTTAAATAAATAGTGTGATATTCTGGCTTTTAGATTAGTTTTATGAATTTCTCAGAAGGAAGTTGCAGCAAATGATATCTATCTATCCTGGGACCCTGATTAAATGACGTTCCTAGTTCTACAAAGCCAACTCTAGCCTAAGATAAATTTACCAATAAAATGCAACCTGGTAAGGCCCTGGTTTGAAACTGAACCCTCCTCCCTCCCTGACCACACCTGACTGGACCAGCAATTGATGTCCAAACCATAGCAGGCTATAGACAGTCTTAGCACAAGAAGTGGGTGATAAAATAGAGTCTGACAGATTATTTTTAGAAAAATTTGACGTAACTTCAAGAAGTCAACAGATATCAGGATGGATAAGAGTGAAGATAGGCAGAGAGAATGTAGTAAATAGAAGCCCAGAGGCAACAGAGACAATACAACAGCAGGAGTCATAAGTAAGTAGGATCCGTAAGGATGGTTAGTAGTAGTGGGCAGAGACAAAGGTGCAGATGCCCCATAACACTAGAGAGGGTGACCACAGCTGTTGTTGTAGCCTTCACAATACCCTGGTTCTCCCTGGGGTTTACCTGTGGTTGTAGAAACAAGTCCTTGCCTCTGGACCTCTCCTTCCTAGAAATCCCCACTAAGCAAGATAGCTAATAGTGTTTTATTTCTTATAATATGGAAAGCTAACATAATTTCTAAGAAACATTACAATACAGTCCTCCTTATTTGAACAACTTTTTGATTTTCACAAGGATGTTTTTAAAAGATAATGAAATACTGACCTGGCTGGTGTAGCTCAATGGATTGAGTGCTGGCCTGTGAACCAAAGAGTTGTTAGTTCAATTCCCAGTCAAGGCACATGCCTGGGTTGCAGGCCCAGTCCACAGTAGGGAGCCTGTGAGAGGCAACCACACATTGATGTTTCTCTCTCTCTCTTTCTCCCCCCCTTCCCTTCTCTCTAAAAATGAATAAATAAAATCTTTAAAGAGAAAGATAATAAAATACCAGTACCATGATGTTTTGGTTACTATGGCCCTGGCATAAAAACAGACACATAGATCAATGGAAAGGAGTAGAGAGCCCAGAAATAAACCAAGAGCTATATAGTCAATAAATATTTGACAAAGGAGGCAAGAACATACAATGGAGTAAAGACAGTATATTCAATAAATGGTGTTGGGAAAATTGGACAGATACTGGCAAAAAAAAAAAAAAAAACTAGACCACCTCCTTATAGTGTACACAAGAAAGCACTCAAAATGGATTAAAGACTGAAATGTAAGACTCAAAATGGTAAAAATCCTAGAAGAAAACATAGGCAGTAAAATCTTGGACATTTCTCATAGCAAAATTTTCCTGATATATCTGTTCAGACAAAGATAACAAAGGAAAAAAGAAACAGATGGGACATCAAACTAAGAACTTTTAGTACAGAAAAAAGAGCCATAAAAAATTAAGAGACAACTTACTCAATGAGGGAATATATTTGTCAACGATACATCTAATAAGGGTTAATATCCAAAATTTAAAAAGAAGTCATACTACTCAACACCAAGAGAACAAACAATTCCATTTTTTAAAAAAGGCAAAGGAACTGAATAGACATTTCTCCAAAGAGGACATACAGATGGCCAATAGACATATGAAAAGATGCTCAATGTCACTAATCATCAGAGAAATGCAAATTAAAACCACAATGAGATATCACCTCACACATGTCAGAATGGCTCTCATTAGTAAATGTACAAATGACTAGTATTGGTGTGAATATGAAGAAAAGGGAACCCTCATTGCACCATCAGTGGAAATACAGACTGGTGCAGCCACTGTGGAAAACAGTGTGGAGTCTCCTCAAAAAATTAAAAATGGAACTGCCTTATGAACTAGCAATTCTACTTCTGGGGATTTATCTGAAGAAACCCATAACACTAATTCAAAAGAATACATGCACCCCTATGTTCATTGCAGCATTATTTACAATAGCCAAGCTATGGAAGCAGCCCAAGTGCATATCAATAGATGAGTGGATAAAAAAAGCTGTGGCACTTATATAAATGGAATATTACTCAGCCATAATAAAAAAATTAAAATTACCATTTGTGACAGCATGGATGGACATAGAGGGTATTATGCTCAGTGAAATAAGTCAGTCAGAGAAAGACAAATACCATATGATTTAACTTACATGTAGAATCTAGGGAACAAAATAAATAAACAACCAAAACTGAAACACACTCAGAGACACAGAGAGAGAACTGGTGGTTGCCAGAGGAGAGGGGATTTTGGGGGACTGGGTTTTCAAAAGACAGGAGGGAGGCTGGGGGGATGGGTGAAAAAGGTGAAGGAATTAAGAAGTACAAACTGGTAGTTACAGAACAGTCATGAAGATGTAAATTACAGCACAGGGAATACAGTAAAACTATTGTAATAACTATGTATGGTGTCAGATGGGTGCAAGATTTATCCCAATCTTGCACCCAATCACTGGGTTATACACCTGAAATTAATATATTGTATGTCAAACTGTAAAGGAAATATAAAAAATATTTTTAAATACATAAAATGATGTGTCAATAAAATAATAAGTAAATAAATAATGATAAAATGGTTTACTGTTCATGTGCTAATGAACATAGAAACCCTTTTTTGAATGAAAACTTCTTTAATATTTTTCAACCAAACCAGTAAACATATTTTTACAAATATATGACCAAATAAATCAAAAAGTCTGGAGCTGACTATCTCTCATAAATAGAAATTTATTACTTGTCATATGTTCTGAAAACAAAGCAAAATAATCCAACTGAATCATTGTCTCATCCCTGAGATGGGGAAGACATGATGTATTTTGCCACCGTTGATTTAATACAGTTTGTGTTTTTTCTGAGGTTTAGTAATTTGATTCAAGTATAAACATTTTGATTCAAGTATAATCATTTAGCTCAATTTATTTCTGTCCTTATATAAAACTGTTCTATTTTCATTTCTGTCACCAATTGAATCTCTTGTCTCCAGCTGAAGACTGCATTTTCTTTGAAAAATTAAATAAAAATCTAATCTATGCTTAGTCCTGCACAAACCACTAGTCTCAACTCAAAATGTAGAAAGAGAAGTCTCTCCAATTTTTTTAAAGCTTGAATACCAGCTAAGCCAACAGGCTAACAGATACTAGCTTAAGAGACTACTAAATAGTAGCATAGACTACATATGAAAGTGTTTTTTATTTTCAAATTGGAGAAGCTCTGTGACAATACCGGTTATTTATGATAAAATAGAAAATTGCTATAAGGAGGAAATCACTGTGGGCTAGAGTTCAACTGTAAACACTTCTTGGTGAGTATGAATGTTGGGTTGGGTTTTGCCTGACGAGTAGAATCAGACTGATACAGCAGAGGGAAGACTGTCTCAGGCCATGGGGCACGGAGTCAGGCAAAAGCTTTATCCAGTTGCAGGGGTCGGGATAGAGGGAGCAGAGGAACGATACAAGCCAGGCAGTGGGGATCATGGGTGAGAGATTTAGAACATAAGGCACAACTGCTTGAAACTTTAAGAATTTTGGACCTTAAGAAGGAAATGGCCCTAATAAAAATGGTTTCAGGAAGAGGTTGTTAGTAGCAGGATTTACTAAGCAATATAGCAAGTTACCATAGTACAGACCGTTGGAATTTGGCAACGGTCAAATTAGACATAGTGAATGAGTGGGAATTAATGGATTAGGCAATAGATGTGAAAAGAATTGAAGATAACAATGAACCAACCTCAGTGTCATCAGAGGTTAAAACTGAGGGTGGAAAGAAGAGATGATGCATAGGGGTGAGGAAATTGTAATTTTGAAATAACTAGAGAGCTAATGTGGTGGAACTGGACATAAGGGAGGAGAACATTGTGTCCCTCATCTTGCCACCTGGTGGGTTATGATCACATAAATCTAGAACCAATCCAGTGTGCTGGCTGGCCACATACAAATATGCACGCGTTGTAGTAATCTAGCAAGGCACAAGCTCGCATCCATGCCACCGATCGGTTAGCTGCGTATGGCACAGGCGGAGGGTGGGAGAGAATGCTTGTGTCAAAGTGGTTCTATACCCTGATAATAAAACTTACCAAACAGAAAACAGTGGGTGTGTGCATCCCATAAACGAGACTCAAATGACAATACTGCATTTCTAAAGACACTAGAATCTTTTGCTCAAAACAAGGTACTGTTAACTCCCCCTCAGAGAAACGGTGACAAGCATTTACCACTGTTTGGGTCAGTTAGTTCCTCTGAGCCAAACTACCCCATCAATCCACAGTGCTCTCCCCAGATTCTCCCATCTTCTCTGTGATCTGCTTGGCTCCATGCCCTGACAAAAAGACCCTTAGTCTTTGAAACTCGGGCCACTGTGTTCATCTGTGTGATCTTATCCCAGTCTCTGGATCCAGTACTATATTGAATTCAGATGGAATTTAAAGAGCTCTAAGCTAATAATTTGAGGCTCAGTGCTTTATCTCAGCTGTACTACCCATATTCTTTTGACGTGATATGCAGAGGATTCTTAAGTAAGAGAACACTTGTGTTCTTATAGGAGACACAGCCACCCAAACCAGGTCACTTGGTCTGAAACACTGTCTTCTCCTTCCTTGCTGAAATTCTTTAGAGTCCTAAATTCTGCCCTTACCACAAAGCCTCATATCTGGGTCCCCAGTGATTGGTGTGGTATTTGTGGTAAACTTGTACTGTTGACTCCCAAATAAGTATCCCTACAGACATATGGAATATAAGTTCGCTTTTGAATATACTAATTCTAATACTAATTCACACAGGATTGTCCTGGTCTCACTTTCAACTTCATCATCTAAATTAAACTTTATTTAGTCCAGTATCAAAACTCCTTACATCAGAAAACAGTATCATTTTTATGTAAGCTATAGTTGCATCACAGAATAACTATGTTAATAACTATATTTCAAAAGAACTAAAAGTGTAAACATGTGCCCTTAAATATCTGAAGAACTGTTTTCTTTTTAACAATTTACTATTTCATACCTTATGACTTATTTTTTGACTAATCCTAAAAAAATCTTTTTTGTTAAGTACATCAAATCTGAACATTTCACCATGAAAAAGATCGTTCCACAAAATCTATTAATATTATTGGAAGTTTGGTGCCTTGAATATTATGACCACTTTCCTTAAGGGAAGATATTTTTTGATTAATAAAAACAATATCAAGTAAAGAAAATCTACCCATCAAAAGTTAATAAATATGGCTCAATGTTTTGTTTCAAATTCTATATCAAAACCAGAGCAGGTACATTTTTTATGTATAGGGGTAAGCTATACTCAAATTTAAGTGCTAAGTCACAATTTGGAGAAAGTCAATCTTTTTAAAAAATATTTTCTACTGTCATTCAATTACAGTTGCCCCCATTTTCCTCTGTTACTCTCCCCTGCGCTGCCCACCATGCCCACATTCCATCCTCCCCCCATTGTCCTTGTCCTTGGGTCCTTCTGTACATGTTCCTTGACTCCTTCTGGAGAAAGTCAATTCTAAGGCTAGCTTTGATTTTCTTTTTGTTTTGTTCTGATTGTATGTTTGTGTAGTGCATGATACAGTTTTAACATTGCCTAGGTGGCCTGGGCTTCCTCTTCCTTTGCCAAGTAGCCCGAAAGGAAAATCAGGGAAAGCGACTTTGCCGTCTCGCTCAAGGAAGGTGACTACTCACCTCTAGACCTTTTTATGTAATAGTCTTCACTGATTGAATAAATGAGGGCAGCCCTCAACCCTTTCTCATGTGGGGCCCAACCAACTGACCAGGACATTGTCCTCCAAAGCCACCGTGCCCATCCTCCCCCACGGAGCCCACACCGATGTGAGGGATGAGCAGCTCTCTCCTGAGGCATCTGACAAGCATCACGAAGCAAATCGAGGAGAGAAGATTGGGGATCGGAGCTCTGTTCCTAGCCCATTTTCTCGGGGCAACTGAAGGAGGACCCAAGAGGTTAGTATTTAGGCCTGGGGAGGTTGCCCCAATGTAGATACTCCCTCCCTTACTCATTCCCTGATCTTCCCACCTCTCCCACACCATCTTTTCTCAGCCTAGCTCTAAGCAAGTGTCTCCTGGCCAGGGTTCCAACTCTGTCCTCCAGAAAATCCCACCCTCCACCATTTAAGCAACACCAGCTCCTATTCCTAATTGTTTCTTGCCAATTCTTATGGCTTCAACTTTAGCTGGAAGTTGATGTAGGTTTCATTCTGCCTAAGGCTGTCGTTGGCTTCAGAAGGGTGGGTGAGCTCTAGTTCTATAAAGTGTGGAGGGAAACAGTGTATAGCCTGATTTTGTCTGACTCTCCCCAAGTGAAGTGAGAAACTAAATATATAAACAAAAGACCAATGGCCAGACCATATATAAAAACAGAACTCTGACCAGCCATCTGCAGCAACCCTAAACCACTATCTACACAAACTAGCCCAGGAAGCTAGCCTGCTATTGTCAGACTTGTAGAAAGTCAGACCACTGTCTCCAGCAACTGACCCAGGAAGCCAAACAATAACCCCATAACAATCAACCCCAGACAGCCAGAACTCAATCAATAACTGATGGATTCCTTTATTTTTTGTCCTTGCTTCCAACATGGGGCTGACCAGAGAAAGCTAACTATGTACCCCTAACCAATAGATACCTTGCACTGCCCCATTTCCAGTTTGCCCACCTAGAGTGTGCCCAGGCCAACAGCCTCCATTCAGGGCACATCTGAAGCCTTCCTCTTTTTCTCATTATAAACTCTTCCCAGTCCTCTTCCTGCCTTTGAGTCTCTGCCAAAAGGAAAAGTGATGATAGCTGACTCCCTTGCAAGCTCTGAATAAATAGCCTTTGCTTGTGCTCATTTGACTGGTCTTCATTTATTTCCACAGAAGCCTGGTGCTAAGTTTCTCCCTGACTAAGGGAAAGCACTTCTCATCACAGTAGGAATTAATAACTTATTGGTTAATTAATTTATTATCCTAGGAAGGTTCAATTTACTAGTCTCTCATGAAGGAAACATGTTCATCATATTAAAATGACTTTAAAGCAACTTTTTGGGAATCTTGAGAAATATCCAACATCATTTTGCTGAAGGAACATTTGACTCCTCCTTGTTCCTGCTTTCATTACCAGGAGCCCACGCACTAGCCGAGAATGGCTCTGTCTGAGTCAATCAAAACCGATGGCTCCATCTCCCAACAGATTGTTGAGGGTCTTAATTCTATCTCACTACATCTCATTTATTTTCCCCCAATCTGAAAGCAAAAGACTTTTTTGAAAAGCCATACACACCAATTTAATAAAGGAGCTATAATTTAAGATACATCTTTCAAAAGAGCAGGAGAAGCAGAAACACAACAAGCCTTCACCTAGAAGAGATTCTCACACAAAGAGACTGTTGAACCAATTATTTCCATTGTTATGGACTGAGGGGAGTGGGCACAGAATTCAAAGGTTTCAAGCATTTCTTTAACTTGTTGAAATCATTTGGCAACCCAGGAAATAAGAGCTCAAAAGATTTACCAGGGATTGCTTGGTACATTTATAAATTTAAACAGAAAGCTGTAAATCTGTAATTTATTTAAATTATGTGTGGAAGTAGGAGCCCCAGATTAAGAATAAATTTACTACCACAGTGATAAAGTGTCTGAAATGAGTTAGAAGAGCCTACAAATTATGTTTGTGCATTAGGAATTAAGAAACCTTCCAAATAGCAAACACACAAAAAGTATCCCAAAAGAGGAGATAGGGTTACAGGCTTGACCCAGTAGCAACAATGCAGTCATCCAAAAGGGGAGCCACAGGTTAGATTTGCTCCACTATGTCATAGCGCTTAATGGAACTATGCTATGAGTGGCAAGCTAATACTGAATAGGTTTTTTCCCTCAAAAGTCCCAGAGAGTCTATAAGAATTGTCAATAGTATACCAGGAAGAGGGAGACCTTCTTGCCACTTCCCCATGGCCTGGTGCGGCGAGGACTCTGCATATTGTGAGTGCAGCCAGGGCAAGAGAGAAAGCAGCCAGGGGCACAGCCCTCCCTGCTCATGACAGCAGCACAACCACAGCAGCCAGTTTCCCCAAGAACATGCATCAAGCATTTCCAGAGTGGTGGAGAGCTCTCTGTTCACAAGTAACTGGAGACAGCATCCTTGGCCAGAGCATCATCACCTTCCTCGTCAATGCTGAACACACGTGAAAGGGATGGGCAGGGCTTCCCAGACAGCGGAGGCCAAGAGGAGGACTGGTCAAACACTTGCACTACTTAAAGAAATACATGAGGAAGAACCACAGAAATAAATACAAAAACTTCCAGGGGACTAGAGTCCCCACATAAAAGATAGAGATGAGAACCAGAGCAACAGTACTCATTACCATTCACATGAGCACCATTCTTCAAGGATGGTGTGTGGTTTGGGAAAATACTAGTTGCAAATATATCATTTTATTTTCAGGGATGCTATTTGGGAAATTTTAAAATGAAGTGTTTCCTATTTCTCTCCCTCCATTCACCCCAACTTGATTCATGATCTGGCAGCATCTTGACCACTGTGACTGCAAACGGAGGTCCTTCTAGACTAGAAGAGGAAATAAAGGAAAACCTCTATGGCAGAAGAAAATTGAAAGAAGGCAAGGAGAAAGCAGCAGCCAGACAGGTGTCCTACTTCCAGCTCCAGGTGAAAACCCTGGGAGAGAGACAGTGTGGGGAACCCAAGGTTATTGACACTGGTTGGCCTCTCGGAGGTAGCCTGGAAACCCTGCAAGCTTCTAGGAGTAGCCTGCCACATCCAGTATGCACAGGCTTGAGTTGGGCCTGACAGATGGAGGTGGCTAGGTAGACGAGCCTGAGTTTCTGCTCAAGGCTTTCCTCCACCCTCACATGGCTTCAGGAGCTCCCGGACTCTACATGACTGGTAGAGTGAATGCAGAGATGCAGATGTGCTAAGAGAACTGCTGGGTTGGCAGAGGCAGGGAGCCTGGAAAGGCTGTAACATGTGGGGATTCCTTTTTTTCTTTTTTATTATTTCATTGATTATGCTATTACAGTTTCCCAATTTTTCCCCCTTTACCCCCCATCCACCCAGCACCCCCACCCCTTTGTTCATGTCCATGGGTCATGCATATAAGTTCTTTGGCTTCTCCATTTCCTATACTTGCTCTTAATATCCCCCTGCCTATTCCATTACTACCTATTTGTACTTCTTAATCCCTTCACCTTTTCCCCCATTCCCCCAGACCCCGCCCCCTCACAACTGGCAACCATCCCAATGTTCTCCATATCTGTGATTCTTTCTGTTTGCTTGGTTTGTTTTTTAGATTCAATTGTTGATACTTATGTATTCATTGCCATTTTAATGTTCATCATTTTGATCATTTTCTTTTTCTTAAATAAGTCCCTTTACCATTTCATATAATAATGGTTTGGTGGTGATGAACTCCTTTAGTTTTGCCTTATCTGGGAAGCACTTTATCTGCCCTTCGATTTTAAATAATAGCTTGCTGGGTAGAGCAATCTAGGCTGTAAGTCCTTGCACTTCATCACTTTGAATACTTCTTGTCAATCCCTTGTAGCCTGCAAAGTTTCTTTTGAGAAATTAGCTGACAGTCTTATGGAAACTCTTTTGTAGGTAATTATCTGCTTTCACTTGCTACTTTAAGATTCTCTCTTTAACATTTGGCATTTTAATTATGATGTGTCTTGGTGTGATCCCCTTTGCGTCCATCTTGTTTGGGACTCTCTGTGCCTCCGGGGCTTGTATGCCCATTTCCTTCACTCATTAGAGAAGTTTTCTCTTGTTATTTTTTCAAATAGGTTTCCAATTTCTTGCTCTTTCTCTTTTCCTTCTGACACCCCTATGACATGAATGTTGGAATACTTGAAATTGTCCCACAGGCTCCTTATACTATCCTTGATTTTTTTTAAATTCTTTTTTCTTCTTGTACTGATTAGATACCTTTCTCTTCCGTATGTTCTAAATCATTGATTTGATTCTCTGCTTCATCCACTCTGCTGGTGATTCCCTGTAAATTGTTCTTCATTTCAATTAATGACTCCTTCATATCTGATTGGATCATTTTTATGCTGTTGAAGTACCCATTGATTTGCTTGAGCATCCTTATAGCCAGCGTTTTGAACTCTGCATCTGATAGATTGCTTATCTCCATTTTGTTTAGTTCTTTTTCTGGAGTTTTAATCTGTTCTTTCATTTGGGCCATATTACTATCTCCTCGTTTTTGACAGCCTTTCTTTGTTTGCTTCTATGTATTAGAAAGAGCTGCTTTGACTCTGTGTCTTGGTAGTGTGGCCTAATGTAGTAGGAGTCCTGTAGGGTCCAGTGGCACAGCCTCCCCTATCACCCAAGCTGGGTACTCAAGGTGCACCTTCCGTGTAAGCTGAGCACTCTCTCCTGTTGTGGTTTAGTCTTGATTGCTGTCAGCAGGTCAGTGGGAGGGATTTACCCAGGACAGACAGCTGGTAGGACTGGCTGTGACCACTGGCCAACAACCACATTCCCTCCATGGCTTGCAGAGGTGGTTGGGTGGTGGTGCTCCAGTGTGGTCTTAACTGTCTGCTGGGCACACGGGCTCTGGGGATTTCCCAGGTGTAGGCCAAGGTCAGCCACCAGCTGTGTTTTGTCTGGAGCTCCTTGGTATAAGCTATAAAGTGATCTGCAGATGGCTACTGCTAGTGTCGGGCCTGATGCTGCTCAGCAAGAGAGGGCTGGGCTCAGCTGTTGCTTGTTTGAGCAGATTTAGGAAGGTCTGAAGCTTGCACCTAGCCCAACCATTCATTTGGAAAAGCCATTATTACCAACTTGGGTGGGCCCATAAATTGGATAGGGCAGAGCCTTAGGTAGTCAACAGGGTAGGGCTAACCTTGTAAGCCAGGTTGATAAAGACTCAGATATCATGGTTCTGTGTGTGGGAGGGCTCAAAAAAGGAATAAGTGACACTGCCTGCAGTTCCTTCCCAGAGGAAGCTGTCCCCTGGCTCTTGCCCCGATGCCACACACTTCAGTTCCTCTCCATATGCCACTGGTACCCTTCAAAGGGCTGCCCTGGTGTGGTGCTGGAGCCCAGAGGGAGTGAGTCTGAGTAAGTCTGTGTGCAGGGCCCTCCAAGAGGATGCCTGAGAATCCTGCAGTTTCTTCTGCCCACCCAACCCCCACTGGTTTTAACAGCCAGAAGTAAGGAAGATTTATCTTCCTGGCAATGGAACCCTGGGCTGGGTGGTCTGGTGTGGGGCTGGGACCCCTTGGTCCTGAGGTATCCCTCAATTTTATATCCACCGCATGTGGGTTTGGGACCAGCCAGTTCTGCATCTCTGTGTCTCCACCCCTCCTATTTGTCCAGATGAATGTAGTTTCTTCAATTCCTTAGTTGTCAGACTTCCATACAGCTCAATTTTCTGACAGTTCTGAGTGATGTGTTCTGTGGATTAGCTGTAATTTTGCTGTGGTTGTGTGAGGAGGCGAGCTGCATTCATCTATGCCTCCATCTTAACTGTATGTCAGGTTTCTTGATCAAAAGAAAATGCCCAGAGTCATAGACTTCAGGGATCAGTGATAGCACGTTTCCATGAGCGCAGGTGGGGTCACCTGCGCATCAGTGCAAACCAGACCAATCAGAACAGAGAGGATGCAGGGGTTGCCCTGAAGGCAATGCGGCCCCTGTCGCACAGTGCAGACTCCTGCTCCAACAGCACAAGATGACATGAGGCCTTCCTCCTAGGTATAGCAAGATGCCATCTGAGAAGCTGAGGAGGGAGAGAAAGCATGAGAACTGAGCATCTACCTGAAGGAAGATGTCATACCAAAGACATCACTAAGGACAGAATCACCTTGAAACTTCAGAATTGCCCTCTTTCACCACCCCCACCTCACCCTGTACACACTCCCTAGGAGATAAGCCTCACTGGGAAATGATACCAGTTGCAGAAAAGACAAAGTTTCACTTTATTTTCACGTTCAGATTGACCCCATACATTTCTATTCTAAATTTCCCTTAAAATATTATGTGTGTGCATGAATATATATATATGTATATATATGTCTATATATAATCCATATACATATGTATGTCTGAAATACTATAGTTTATGGGAGAAAACACAATTGACAGGAAGGAGAGAGAGAAAGTTCAGAAGGCAAATGGATGGAGACTGGTTTGGAAATTCCCTGATTGGTTTGAGGACGGCCAGAGGACTTGGTAGGAAGTTGAAGGAAGAAACATACGCAACACCGAGGAGAGAGCCACACTGAGCACCCTGAGGTAGGTGAACACGGTGGAGCGTGTGAAAGAGAGGACTGAGGTGTGAGTGAAGAATAGAGAGGTGACGCAGGAGTTGTGGCATTAATTGCGACCAATCTTTAACTGATGGAAATATTGACATCTTCAAAATGTGTTTCCAAAGTTGTGATGAATCTATGCCTATACCTGCAAATGACAACAAGAAAAATGGTGAGGTATTTTTTCCATATCTGTATACTAAGCTTTAAAATTCTATATTATTTCAGAATCATATTTTATTGAGTCCTGTGGAGTTTGAGGTACATGAGTTGTATAAAAATATGGAATCATGACAGAAAGATCATTCTTGCTCTAACTTATTACAGATGTTGTATGGAGTTATTTACAATAAAGGAAGTACTTATTTCCAGTAAGAGGCCAGAATTTTTTAAATGCCATTTTTTTTTCACAGTACTGCACTGGCTTGGATGTAGGAGAGATGAAATTACAAAGAGTTTGTCTCTGGAGGAACACCAGAGATCAGGATGAGCTCTCCAAAATATCCCTGAAAAATATTATGCATAAGCCCCAAAGGTGTAGACACTATTGTCTACATTATTCTTAAGTATTAATGTTCCCAAACTTCCTAGTTTAAATCTATGTTGAGTCCATTGCCTGCTGAACAGCAGGTCTGAGCATCCTCAATGAGCGGCGGGCATGACCCTGGAATGGCACTTGCCAAAGGAGCTCCCCAAGAGACAGTGAAGTGAGTCCAGCAGATGCCCCTGGATTGGAGACAAACTTCAATCATGGGAGAGGCCTGGAGGTTCTGAGTACAACTCAGGGTGGGCTGGGTTTGCATTTCACCTCAAGGAGGGAGAAGTTGGAAATAAAAATTAGGGATCTGCCTTGCTAAAGACACTTAAATCAGAACAAATTAGAAACCATCTAAGAGTAAGAAGCACTCTCCCAGACAGAATCCATGGAATCACTGAAATTCTGAAGAAGACACCCAAGGGCTCCCATGCTTCAGCAGAAGCAGAACGTGGCCCCAGAAAAAGTGATAATGACCTGCAGGCTGGGCTCCAGTGCCTGACAGAGGCAGCAGGACTCAGGGGAAGAAGAGGTACCCGACAAAGGGGGTCAGTGTCCAGCAAAGGCTGCAAGATCCAGAGGACCTCATGTGACCACTGTCTGGGCTTGTTCATGAACACAACAGGAAGGCCACAAAGACCTTCAGATGTAATTACTAGTGGGAGGGACAGGGCTCTGTGGGAGACAGAGCTTCGGAATCGGCAGAGGGACACAAAAGCCACACAGCACCAGTTATTACTATTAACATCTCCCCATAAGTAAGAGGAAGTGAGTGTAGCAGGGACACAAATTACATAGATGCCCAAGGCACGTTTCCATAATCCTCCTCCAAGTTGCTGGGACTCATAACCTGGGGTGCAGGACCCCCTAGACAATCCGGAGAAGTATTTAGGGGATACATACTTTCAAGTTTTATAAATAAGCCTATGCTTTTGCAAAATTATATGTATGTGTCTCTCTGAATATTTTTTATGAGAAGAATGTTCATAATTTTTTATCTGATTCTCAAAGGGCTATGTGACCTCCAAAAATTACGAACCTGAAATCTTTCTTGCTATATCTCAAACACACATTTCATTTCTCAGGATACAGTGGAGTTTGGAAAGGCCCCTTTTCATCAACTCTGAGAGCTTTGGGGTTGCTCTCAAAGCTCCATGGTCAAGGGTGTCTTTGATCTTCAGAATCCTTGCCCCTGCAATGTCAGAAACTTCCATTTAAGTGGCAGGGCATGGTTTTCTCCTCCACCCCCCAGGAGCAAACGACTGTGTTCAGTCTGCCCAAAAGAACCTCAATGGATCCCAGATGGCAACACATGCAAGTCATAAAAGTAGAGCTCATTTTGCACATCATTCATTATAGTTTTATAAGAATCCCCCCCAAAATGGCAGAAACCAGAATTAAAGGAAGACTGTATATAAAACCTGGACCTGTGTATTTAGCCACAATCCAGTATCTGAATGGAGAGGTAAGATACTGAACTTGCTCTGGTGGGTTTTCTTTATGGGCAAGGACACAAAATATGATTTAGTATTATGTTCACAATAGCTTCAACTGATAGCAAAGAAACACCCCATTCTCTTACTGAGATCTGAGGCATTTCATATGTGCCTTGGAACTAAAAAGAAAAGAAGAAGAAGCATAAGATCATGGATACGAATACACAGCAGATGATTAACAGACTTTTTCCCCTCCTTTTAGTAACCGCATTCTAGTTCTTTTCAGCACTATTAAGTTGGGATATTTTAATGATAAATCCAATCAAACACTCACGACTTACCAGTATGTAGCCTTAATCCAACACTGCTGACCTTGTAGACATTTCAGCTCTGTTGCAAAAATTGCCAGAAGAACAAATTATAAATATAGGCTGTTACTACAGTATGCAAAATCCACTGCAAAAGCAGTTAGTTCTGAGATAAATTGCCTAAGGACTCCACCAGATCCCCAAGGTCTTTCCATTGTATTCACTAGTCAAGACTCTAACATGAGCACTAAATCAAAATTCTACTTTCCAGGGACTTCTCTCCTCAGAATTTTAAACAGCATCTTAAAAATGCATTCGTCATGCACACTAAAACCTGAAACAGGATTGGCCACTTCAAAAATTATTACCCTGTGATCTATGGTATTGAGATAATTCAACAAATTTTGGTGACATGTAAGGACACATTTATACCAAAAAGGAAATTTTTAAAGGACTTTTCTTCTTCTTTTTAATGATAATAATTAACTATTCTGGAGACACTTAACCACTAATGGTGGGATAATCTCAAGACATAACTACGCATTTTTAGAAATTTAAGCCAACATTAATCAATCCATCTAACGTCTACTAAAGGGAGAAGAAATGCCCTCTGAAGACCACCATTTCTTACGAGGCTATAAGTTTAAGACAGCAGTATAATTGGAAAGAAATTTATTAAAGGGCTGGAAATTATCCTCAAATTAAAACATTTATAGCCTAAAGCTGTAATTAGGGCAAAGGTAAAGCAAGAGACTCACAAAGCAACCCTGGCTGCTTCTGACTGTTCCTTGGATGTGTCTTTGCTAATTCATTATCTTGTTTCCACTGTTAATTATGGCGGCTGCCCAAGGTTTGATAATGACCCTTTTAATTCTTTTTCTTCCTTCTACTTTATTCATTAACTTCCATGATTTTAACAATTATTCCTGACTACAATAGAGATTTCGCTAATATTAATTTGTGGCTACTGAATGATAAGCACTGTGCAAGGTACTTTGAGAGTTAAGTGCAAACATTATGTGGCTTGTCCGGGTCCCCGGATTATTCCTTTCCACCAAACAGTTCCACATGACTTTCTTAGCTCCATCAGAAACCTATTCAAAATGTGGCGCACTAGGAAGACTACTGGGAGTCAAGGGGCATCTATCATCACTGAGCTATGTGACCCTGGGCAAGTCACAAGATCCCTCTCAGTCTCAGCAAAATAAAGATGAACCAAACCAAATGTTGCTAACTGGGTGTCCATTGGACAAATCCAGTCTTCTTTTGTTTAGTCTGTATGATGATTTTTAAATCTGGAAGGTTATGTAAAAATCTGGATCTCTGTCTTCTCTGTAAAAAGTAGAACTAAGCCTGATTTCTTTGACAGCAGTAACTGGCTGCAGCCAAGCAGCAGCTGCCCCACTAGATTTTCCCCTATAATTCCCAGTAGTCCTTACTGTCACAAGTGTTCCCCTTTACCCATCTACTTCATGTGACTTGCCTCTCAATCAGATGGCCAACTTCAGTACTAAAATGCACTTCTAAATGCAGTTCACTATTTACTTTATTTCAGGCTTTCTCCCCACCCTAGTCCAGGACCATAGGCATACACTTGAAATATACCTTAAATTTGTCAGTGTTATATAAACTCATATCTCTTATTGTGGGCTACTTACCCCTTCTAATTTCCATTTCACCATTTTTGTCCTATCTAAATCTCCAAGACCAAATTCTTGTTTTCACCTCCTTCAATACTTTACTTCTAATTATATAAACTCCTTCTCAGAAATTATAATGTTCATCCTCTTATACCTAGGTCATTATATCCAAGGTGAATATTCCTGCTTAGACTCTACCTTTGTAATTCATAGAATGAAAATAAGAATATATAGCCCTGGCTGGTGTGGCTCAGGTGATCGAGTGCTGGCCTGGGAACAAAAGGGTCACTGGTTTGATTCCCAGTCAGGACACATGCTTGGGTTGCAGAGCAGGGCCCCAGTAGGGGGCATGCGAGAGGCAACCATGCATTGATATTCTCTCCCTCTCTTTCTCCCTCCGTTCCCCTCTCTAAAAATAAATAAACAAAATCTTTTTAAATAAGAAAATATATATTCCTTATAAAGCCATAAAGCTTCTAACAACTTACAGCATCTCCTAAAGAAGCAATCTTGGGTTTCATGATATTTTGTAGTGGACTACAAGCAACAGCCGTTCTCTCCTTCCTTAGTTACAAAACTCAGATTTTACTTAGGATGATAAAGCAACCACTTAAATGACTACATTTCTCAGGCACACTCGCAGCTATGTATGACCATGTGACAAAGCTCTGGTCAATGATACAAGCAAAAATCTAGTGTGGGAATTCTGGAAAAACTGCTTAAAGGAAACCAAGTTGGTTAGGAGAAAGCATCTTATCCCCTTTTGCCTCATTTCCTTCTTCCTGACTACAAAACAGATGTGGTGACTGGAGCTCCAGAAGTCATTTTGGACCAAGAGGCCATACCTTTGAGGAGGGACACCATGACCTCAGATGATAAGAAAAAAAGATAGAAGCCCAGGCTCCTGATCATTGGAAAGCACAATACTAGTGTTCAATGTGTTATATTAACATACTAACACACTAATGTTTTATAAATTCTCTTGTAAAAAATTCTAAGTCTGCTCTTCCCTATTAGCATCAGAGTCTAATCCGACTGACAAAGGTGAACTGTACTCTCCAGATGGCCCACCCTCCTAGTAATCCCCTACATTTTCTCTCCGTCGATGTGGGCTTTCCAAATTAAGAGCATCAAGCCCTTGTACCCCTCTTACCTCAGAACTCTGCCCCTCATATTGCACCCTCCTCTCCTAGCTATTTTCTTAGCACTGGTGCTGAAAGGTTTTACATAATGGATCAGAATAAAAAAGCAGAAGGAGAACCTCAGTAGAAAAGAATTGGAAGCAATCACAGAAAGAGAGAGTCAAAAATGAAGAGAACTTCAATTGTTTCTTAATTTGCTGTGGAAGAGTTATGTTTTGTTTTGCTTTAACCCATGAGGTATCTATATCCCCTCAGCAGAGAATGAGCTATAAAAAAGAAGAGTTTGGGAGAAAGGTCCAATTAAAAGGGTATAATTAGGGTTAAAGCAACACTGTTTACCACAAGGTAGAATGGGAACTTTCCCCACAGGGCAAGTGCAGTACCGCTAAAAGACATAGGCTGGCCCTGAGTTTGAAACACAGATTGGGCTTCAGCACAACACCCAGAACCAACCTTCATTCCCACACAGTGCATAGACAATAGGACAAGATTGCAGGCCTTTGTTCATTGGGTGACTGGACTCTTAAGAGTGCACTGATCTCAAAGTGCATTGTTTAAACCCCACTTCTCTGGGCACCTTTAGTTTCTCAGAAAACCACAAGATGCCTGGTAGTAAGAACCATGGGGCTGCTTTGCCTCTAATTATTTCTTTGCTTTCCCTGCCATTCTGATCCTATTATAGTAAAATCTATCACAAAAATCTCTTTCATCATCTCTTTCCTTTATGAGCAGTTACCCTATTACCTTCCAGCCAAGTAGAATGTCACAAAGGTCACTATC
The DNA here is from genome assembly GCF_022682495.2 of Desmodus rotundus. Classification (NCBI taxonomy): domain Eukaryota; kingdom Metazoa; phylum Chordata; class Mammalia; order Chiroptera; family Phyllostomidae; genus Desmodus; species Desmodus rotundus. The sequence continues at coordinate 124,762,298 of NC_071387.1, forward strand.
AAGGAAAGTATAATGAGAGAACAATGTCCACAATAGAAAAAGAAAAACTAATGAGCCACTGACCTTAATACATTTATGTATTCAGGGGTCAGTTATGTGAAATCCCTTAAAGCCTCCCCTCTTTGAGTTATTAAAGAGATACTTTATTTGTTGAGTCATTAAGCTTTCTTAAAACACTCAAGGGGAAAAACAGAGTCATTATATCTTAGAATTTCATCCACAGTATAAAAGAGCATCAGGATTAAATTTGAAATATCAGGATGTCCCCACAGGTTATAAACCCAGCATAGGAAGTATAAAGAATGATGGAGAAGTCCAAGCCCCGGGCCATAGGTGATATCAAGAAGGCTGTCAGCAAGTAGCCAAGCCCTACTGTTAGATTGAGATTCTCAGTCACTCTTTCTCTTAGATTTAAACTACAGAAAGTCCAATACAAACTTGTTTAAGCAAAGTAAAGAGTAACCTGACTCAGAGTTGGTTTAAGACATAACTGCTGGAAAGGACTCAAGTGATGTTCTCCATCTGTCACTTCTACTTGGCTCTGCTCTCCTTTGCATGTTAGCTTCATTTCTTAACACAGTCTCCCTCGACAGTCCATAAGTGGCTGCAGCAGCTCCAGACTTTAGAACTTACAGCTTCTTAGACTTTACACTGTAAAAACTAAAGCATGTGTTTCCTGGCAGAGTCTGAAAACTGCTCTTATTTTCGTTCTCTAGGCCCTACTTGAGTAACATGCCTCACCTTGAACCAATGACAAGGGCTAGTGAAACATGGATGATTTAAAACTGGTTCATGTATTTCATCCTGGCAAGCAAGATTTTTGGGATGTGGTTGCCAAAGAAAGCAAATTGGTTAAGAAATAGCCATAAATACTTACTATACGAGTGTATTAGATCCTCATTATGGAAAAGTGTGTATATGGACAAGAAACAAAGACACAGGTGCCGAGAAAAGCAGGAGAGAGAAAATGTTTTATCGAAATTCTTAACAAGGGTGAATCCTAGTTATGACAAGAGGAGCACAGGTCAGTAGCGAATAACAGCAAGAAGAGATTTGGGAAAACTGTAACTCCCAGATGCTGAGGTCGAGATTGCCTTGGTTTCTGGTAATGTATGGTCGTGCCGATCCGCCTATGGCAAGAGAAGCACCTAGAGACAAGACCTGCCATTCTGCTGCTGACTAATGGAGTGGGATTGAGCTGGAGCCTGAGTAAGAAAGATGAGTTTTGTCCAGTTTACTTAAACCTTCAGTCCTTTTATTTTCTTGGCAATGATGAGGATGAGTATGAGTATGCCCAGCTGCTCAGCTTCCTTGACCCATGGCTCAGTCCTTCTGCAGAAATCAATGGTTACATCTAAGGTCTTAAAATTGTCAAAACTATGCAGACTTTGCCCAAACTGCAAAACAGACACTAAACAAATGAGGCCAACTGAGTAGGAGGAGAACAACTGAATGCCTCAATATGGATTCTAAACTTTCTATGATCAACTCCTATCAAAAGAAGCAATTCAAAAATCTGACAATGAAGAGCACTCAGTGAAAGGCCTTGTGTGGCAGCTGGGGACTGTCTGAGAGGGGATGACAGCCTGACACCTCTCTTGGAGAGCATCATGATAGGTCTGGTTACTTGAAGCCATCAGCTTCCAGAAGCAAGGCTCCAAGCAGCTACCACCAGGCAAGAAGCAAACACAGACCTATGAGAGCCGGCAGTGTGCTCAGCCCCCAAAGTAGCCACTGAGCGGGTGGGAAAGGGCAGTGCTGTGTTCTCATCCTGATTCCCTCATGAAGTTCAGGTGCAAGCATGTGCCTACTGCCAGTGCAGCTTCAGAGAGACCTGTCAGAGGGTCTCTATTTCCAGGGCTGTTTCTAACTACATTTTCTGTCCTTGTTGGATGAGCTTCTCCAGCTTTCCCTGAGTCCTTGTTCCCACAGGTCACTGCTGACTGCACTTCTTCCCACAGTCCTACGTAGAAGGTCTGAATTCCATTCTAACAAACTTCTTTTTAACTTGATATTCTCATTCTACTAGATTTGATTTCATATCCCTACGTTTGTTTGAAAAATAAAGTCGTCTTATTCTGAGTCTGAGTATGTGCCATTGTTGAATGCATTATATTCCTTGTCCAAATATTAATTTCCTGCCAGGCTTAAAGCTGGTTTCTGTTTCCAAAATTCCTTTGCAAATTCAAATGATTTAGTACATACAGTGATTAAAACACCAAAGTACATATTGACATTTAATTTGAATGTGTTTATGTGTTATGACACTGAATAGGTGGCATATTCAGTCAAGACAGAAACAGAAAATTGAATTTTTCTTGCACATGCACAATGATGGGAGGCATGCCAGTGACTTTCCTTACTCCTCACCTGAGGCCACGCAGCTACCTTCCGTGTTTTCTGCCCTGTTCTGAGTTCTAGAAGCAGCCCTTTTCTGAAACAGGGCAATGTGATGAGCCGCTCAGTTAAGAACCGAGGGATCTGCGTTAAGTTACCCTTGCTGTCAGTCCTGCCCACTCCCACCCCCACCCCTACCCCATTCAAGTAAGCAGGCTGCTGACAAGCATAAACAGGCTTGATCAGAGAGTCCTGTTAAGGACCCACGTACTGCATCCCAGGTGGATGATGTGCCCTACACCTTGCCTCCTCTAAACTAGAAGTCCTGCTCTTTTCTTGCCAGTCACTTTCTTCGGTTCCCAAGGCCTCAATTTTCCAACCAACAACCAGACCTCCTTGATATGCTCCAAATGCATCTTCCTGGACATTTCATTACTTTGTTCTACCTGACTGCCAATGTACAGTATTCTTTTTACCTCTTCTAGACCATCCTGAGGCCTCTGACTTGCTAAGAAACCCCCTGTACCCACTTGCCAATTTCGATGTTATAGGAAATTGTATTTATTCACCTCATTAGACCTTTCTTGCAGCCCTAACCCTTGAGGCCTCTTCTACCTATTGCCATGAACACAGCCTTTCCTCGCCACTTTCCTATATACAGTTCTGGTTTGCGCATAGCAGGTACTCCGCGATAGTATTTGTTTGTTTTGTTCTTATATCCTCAAATAATTACAACTGGGAAAATGGGCACCTTACAATAAGCCTGGATCCGTGCAGTATTTCTAAATACCTGCAGCCAAGTGCGTATTACTTTCCCTTCCAAACCATAAAACAACATGTTAGTTTATTTCATGTTCGAACACTCATTTCCCCATCTCACAGTTCAGCATTCTGAAGGCTTGCCACTGAAAAAGCCCTTAATTCAGAGAATAAATACATAGTTCAGTGAAGGTTGCTGGAATATGACCTGCTTTCCTATAGACCATAAATGTCTTTGAACTCTAATGTTTTACCTTAAAAATAAAAATTTAGCTTTTATCACATTATACATATGTATATATGTTGTATGTATGTGATACTTGTATTTCTCTATATAATATAGATAAAAGGCACTGAATTTTAAAATATTGGATTACTTACAGTCAAGTAGGAGCTGCAGTCAGTTCAAGAACATGGATTCAGGTTACGCTGTGGTTTCATACACTTTTGTACACACCCAGGTTCCCCCACCAGGCACTCACGCCTTAGTCTGAAAATGCATGCAAGCCAAGGTTAGTCTTCTTTCATAATAAAATCTCACTGAATGTAAAGATGACCGAGAAAGTTTGTCTCCTTCAGCCTCTTTAAAAACTTATGTTATTTTCTCTTCTTCTATGACCCCCAAAATAGGACAGCTATGATTCCCTAAGAATGTGAAAAGCTATTTTTTCTTCCAAATGGAAAATGGGAATTCACAGCTACCTCAAATAAGATAAAAATACATGACACGATTTTTATTCCTAACTTTACTGAAAATACATTAAATCCATGTACTGACTTTGAGACCTGCATTCATTTCTATAAGTAGTAATTATCAATATAAACTTTTTTTAACTATTTCATTTCTAGCCCCAACCTTTCAGGGGAAAAATATATTAAGCATAACATACTTGAAATAGAAGTTACTTCACCTCAATAAAATAAAAAGAAAAAAGTCACCTTTATCAATTCAGTTAAAACACTTTTTAGTGCTCATTAATAGGAAAAAAATGTTATGTCAATTAAGAACTTCAATAGATTATATAGTCCAAAAATGTTACTCTAATGAGAATCTGATAAACTTTTACACAGAAGACATAAAATATGCCAATTGACCTGAGAGCTCAGTCCTTTAAAAATGTAAAGGTGGGTTTTTACATACAGTAAAATTTTACAAAACAGTAGTATCTATTACCATGTCTTAGGGTGGGGAAAAAAGGGAATAACAGTGATAAGAATGGCAGATTTCACAAACTGGAAGATCACAGCCCTGGAAGTGACCTTGGGCACTTTTGGCCTTGCCACGTCCTGGAGTACTGGACACAGCTTCCTTGGGAGGAGTTAGAAGAGAGACATGACGGCCTCTTTGAAATACAGTGATGAAAGGGCCCTGAAAGACTCCTGAGCTCTTGAAACCATCTCCGGGACAGCAGCTCGACCCTGCTCCCTACTTCAGTGAAGGCTGCTGGCGTATGAATTAGGGCGAAGCACTGGGGCTATCTGCAAGTTCATGTTAAAATCTGATTTCCCAAACTTAGGAATACAGTCAATTCAGAATTAAATTATGATAGTGCTTTAAAGGTGCCCTACAAAGGAGCTCAGTGCATTAAGAAAGCACCAACTGGCTTTGCTCCTGTAAGTGGTCTGATGGAGGAAATGCAGAGAAGATTCCATCATCCTCTACATTGGTAAGGACCCAGAAGTGTCTGCGGAATACATTATCTCACCAATAGGTATAACATCAGACAATGCTATCAAAAGTTATGTATGGAAATTGCATCTCAGGTCAGTATGCATTCATCCATATTATACCACCTCCCGTTTAATTTTAAATTGTAATAAATCTAGTTAATGCCATCTTTACTATGATGATATTCCTTTCCCACCCCAGACCACTGCATGTTTTTCTTGAATAAAAGTACATACCCTAGAAACAAATAAACAAACCAACAAGCCTAAAAAGCAGGCGATGGGGGGATATGTATAAAACAGTCACCTTGTATAAAACACGTTCGGCAGACACTCACACCTGCCTTAGGTACTTCTGTGTGCGGCTCCACGTCCTCTTACTTCCTCAGTTTTCAATTTCCATCAACTGTAACATCAACTTAACAATACCTTTGGGGGAACAAATACTAGATAGCAACCCCTCTGTTCTTCAGTGTGAACATCAGTTTAAGTACATGTGATCTTCCGATGCAAAAGTCGAAAGATCCTTCAGCAGCACTTCTGGCACCTACAGTTCCCGTATCACCACGATGCCGCGCTGTTCACAAGCCATACTTTTCTTATTTAGCAACTTCAGGATTGATGATATAATTTTGAGTGTTTAATCTGTACTTCCCCTTTAATTGAATTACTTACTAAGAGTTCAATAGCTTCTCTTGCATGTCACCTGGAAGTCGGTGATGGCGGCCAATAATCAGTGAGAGTACTTCGTGATACATGAATCGTTCCTGCAGGCCTGTCCTAGCTTGAAGGAAACGAAAAAAGGAAGCTTTACCCAAGACTAGTGATTTCCATTACGTAATTGTACTGCCCAGAATTTAACAATCATCTGCACTCACACTCTCATTCAGTGGTGCAGTGTGATACGTTAGTTCCAACGGTATTTACATGACACATGGTGCTACCAGCACCCATAATAAAACCAACTACACACACATGAAGTGTGTCCTAGTTTTGATCCTCCTATGGTTGGCTGCCTGGCTTCTTTTCCTATTAATCAAACGAAAGGTCTCAATCTCAGAACTGCTCTAAAATAGACCTAAAGGGAACTCATTGGAGCTACATGCAAGGTGTCAGTGCTTTGTTGATGGACTTGTGGCTATCGAGATCCTCTGGAGAAGACCGATTAGCTTCTATCTGGCAAGGTTTTCCTTTGCTTGGAAGTGTGGTAGACAGTTATAGGTACACACAGTTAACGTTACTAGCCTGTTGATCTTAACATGGGGAGATTATCCCGGACCATCTGGGTAACCCAATGTAATCACATGAGCCCTTTAAAACAAAGAGGGTTCTGTGGCTGGTGGCAGAAGAGGAAGGCAAAGGGGAGATGTGAGACATGCAAAGCAGGGGAAGGAGTCAGAGTACCATTCTTGGCTCACAGATGGGGGGGTGCCACATGGGAAAGAATGCAGGGGGCCCTCAAGGCAGAGAGCAAACCCTGGCTGGTGGCCAGGAAGGAAATGAGAATCTTAGTCCTACAGATGCAAAAACCTGATTCTGCCAACAATCATAATAAGCTTGGAAATGGATTCTTCCTCAGAGCCTCCAGAGAAGAACCCAGCTGGGCTAACACCTTGGCCTTGTGTGACCCTGACAGAGAACCCAGTTGAACCCACAAAGACTTCAATCTACAGACTATGGATGCAGTTTCAGGCCAGTAAATTTGTGGCAAACTGTTATGGCAGCAGTAGGGGACTAGGCAGACAGCATGTGAAGCAACAGGAGAGGAGGGGAAGTCTTGTCCATGCAGCCTGGAGAGAAAGAGCATTCCAGGTGATCATGGGTCCTGGCCAGGTCAACCCCACCAGAGCTGAAGAAGTCAAAACTCCTTAAGCCCCAGACCAAAATGGTTTCGTATCAGGAAATGGTTTTGGCGAACTCAGCAAATGCACGATTTAACATATCATATGTCACGCTGCTGGGGCGTTTCCCACTTTCTCAAGGATTTATATCAATTTATTTTATTGGTATCTCCTTTCACCCAATCTCACCCCAACACAATTCTCACCTTTCACAGAAGGGCAGACATTTGCCCTTATACTTTAGCATAGATTAAATGACCCCTATTAGGTGGGAAGACATTTTATTAGAAACTGAAGGTGATCAAAGATGAATAAGATACAATCCTTTCTTTCAAGGAGATTCGAGCAATGCAGTGGAGAACCCAAAACAAGAACACATTCACTTACTGAGCTGTCACAGAGCCTGAGAAGAAACCTGGAAACGAAACGGGAAGATAAACAGCTTGCAGGTTCAGAGTGTCAGTGCAGGCAAAGGGACTGAAAAGCTCTGCCCTGGCCCCAGGGCAGATACTATGCATTTGTTTAATTTGTTAGTTCACCTTAAAAGCAGACCTGTAGATGCAGCAATGGTAGGGAGGTATGATGAATAAGGTTAGTAAGTGAAAACAAAGGTGAGAAAAATACTAAGTGTTACAATTTCTTCTGCATGTATCTTAGTCCCATCAAGAGGCATTTGATCTGTGTTTTCTTGATACCATTAGTTCTATAGCTAAGCCAGTGTCCTAGGAGCTGGGGTTTGTTTTGCTTCCCTGTGTTATTATTGGTGTAAATTTATTCCTGTCAACACAGATTCACAGAAGTGGAACTCCAGAACACAAATATTACAGGCACGCTTCAAGGACCAAAGTTAAGAACTCAAAACATTTAAATTGCTTTAACACTTGCTAAAGCAATATTTCAGTTTCACTTATATGTAAAGATAAATAGCCAAAGTCCTGCTAGAAAAATTATTTTAGTAATAATTCTAATTTTTCCTCCTGGCTTTTCTTAAAAATTCTGAAATTATTTATACCTATGTATCACTGCTTCCAATACCCACTAATGATGGTAGTAATTCTGTCCACACGGGGACATTGCAGAAAAGAGGGCTAATGTTCACTCCCTGTCTTGAAGCAGTTGAAATGCTAAACCAGTGTCATGCAAAAGTACGTGCATGCTTCGCAGACATCTCTCCACTCAGACTTATTTTTATAGCAAACACAGCCCTCAGCATTCATTGTAGGCGTAAGAAATATGAGGTTCATGAGCTAGGACTTGGGCTATAAAGCCAACAGAGTATGAGATGAGTCCTGCCCACGAGAAGCATTCAAGTTGGTCCCCAGGAGCAAACCAGACTGGGCATGACTCACGGACTACCCTCCACTCCCACAGCTCCTCACCTGAACCCGGCCCTACATCATCTCTTACCTCGAGATTTGCAGTAGTCTTCTAACTGGCCTCCCATCTACTATCCAAACACCTTCCAAATAATTTCCCTACTCAGCAAGCCTTAAACAAAATGCTTTGTTTAGGAGTACACTGCACCCCTGTTTAACATCTTCCAATGGTATAGGAAACAATGAATAAAATTCAAACTCAGTAATTTTTCAGGAAACCCATGTCCTGGCCTCTGTCTGCCTCTCCTCTGGGTGTCCCCTTGCCATACCCTTTCAGTGCAGGACCCAAGCACACTGAGCCGTTTACCATTATGCACCACACCTGACCGCACTTCCTACCTGGAATGTTTTCCCCTTTGAGCCTCTTCCCAGTCTCCCCTCCCCTGATCCAAGTCTTCCTGGTTCATGACAAATGTCTGCTCATCATCTACAACTGAAGTGTCTCCCGCCAGGACCTTTTCTGCTCCCATCCACCCTTACCGCACCCTCCACAGCTAGAAAAGCCCGCCCCCTCCTGTACTTGCCTCTGTGCTCTCTGTGGACTTCCAGCAGACTCCTCATAAGGAGTTAGGAAACATCTTTCTTCTCATGTCTGCAACTCTGTGTCAAGCTGCCATGAGGCAGAGGCCACATCTTTGCATTTCCCCAAAGTGCCTCAAGCACATTAAAGCATTGCTGAAATAGAGAACCCACTCGCGAAACCATGGCAAAGACAGCAGCAGTAGGCAAAGAGCACTAAGGGATGTGTATCTTGCTTTAAGAACCTCGGAAGTTCTGAGAAGACACCTGGTGTGGGGAAAGCATTTTACTGTCAAACAGACCTGGATTCACATCCAGACTCTTCCACCTCCTAGTGTGACCGTGGATGTGTCAGTTCATGCCCCCAGGCTAAACCGGGACAGTATCGATCTTGCAGAGTGTTTCTGTAAGGATTAGGTGAGTATGTGATGATCTAACACTGTAGTTGCTAAGAAAATGCCATTCCTGTCCCTTTTCTCTAAGAGTGATTTTCTCTAAGGAGAGTGATTATATGTGCTAAATGATTCAAGTACAACTTCTTAAAGGGGGTGAGACTTAATCTTGACCTTTAAACAAGAAGAATTTGGACAGATAGATTTTGATAGAAAGCACCATTCATGTAGAGAAATAGCTTGAGCAAAAGCAGTTGACCTGCTTAAAACTCATCCCAGATGGACCTAAGGTCCGACCTTCAGATGCTATATATTCCCACAACTCAGCTTCTTGTAGCAATGTGAGAGGAACCATTCACAAACATAATCCAGCTTCGAAACCCAAGAATATTATAAATTAGAGAGAACACATACAATAACCTTAACTTATTTAGAAAAAAACTGATTCTGTAGTGGAGGAATGTTCCCAGAAATGATGTCGAAGGGCACTGGGCTGTTGGCTCATTTGCACGGAAGTAAGCGTTGTACAGACAGACAGCAGAGCTGCCGCGACAGCGTCTACCAGCATTGAGACAAACACAGGATCGGCAATAATTTCCCTGTGTGGACGGTTCGAGTGTTAACAGAGCAGTCTAAAGCAATCTCATTTACTTTTATGGTTAAGTGTTCAAGAAGCATCTTTTTTTCCTCTCTTTTTTTTTAAACATAGAATCTTTTAATGGCTGAAGGGAGGCCAGTATCGCCCAAAAAACAATTTAAAATGATGTGTAGTTACACTTTCCAAGTCCGCTTGCTCAATTATTCCACCTATATCAATAGCTCTTAGTGGCATTCGATGTATAATGGTCTCAATCCAATCACCCACTTCAGCAGGACAGCAACAGCTATCCAAACGGAATAGAGTCCAAGTTTGAAGTTGATTACAGACCCAGGCCTCTGTCCTGACCGAATCCAGCATTAGCTTGCTGTCGCCGAGAAAGGGAGCTGTCGGCAGGCTGGCCTGCTATCGCTCCAATGCCAGTTCATTTTGTTTTAAATCCACAGCTAGGTTTGTGCTATCAGAAAACCAAAGCAATTGATTTCTTTCTACCTCTGTTGAGATAAGGGGAACAATGTGTAATTTGGTTTAGGTTTAAAAAAAAGTCTAGATTGTAGGCAAAGGTTTAAAGAAAGGGATAAAGACACAAGTGGCAATTTTCACAGTACCTCCAATATATTAGGAATTTCATAAATTTAAAGAGAATTACAAAGAATTGAAAGTTAAAAATCCAAAGATCAGAAAGTGAAAGGAATGAAGTGCTGAAACTCTGTTTTGATACCATTCATGTTGGTTTTCTCATGTGTGGCCAAATGCAACACTTTGAACTGGGCTCCTTGCCCCCAGAGTCTGATCTACACACAATATCCACAGTGATGCCTTTTAAATGTTGTTAGATCCTATCACTTCTCTGCTCAAACTTCTCTAATGGCTTCCAGCCGTACTCAGAACAAATCTCCAGTCTTCCCCAAGGCCTGGCAGCCTCTCCTGAACTTCCTGGCGACGCCCCCATCACCCTCCAGGTCTCCCCCCAGCCAGACACACTCGGAACTTAGAAAACACGGAGCAGCTCACGCTGTGGGCTGTGCGCGTGCCTTCCCCACTCCACCCCTGTGCGGGCTTTGTCCCCCTTCAGTCTGCTCACGTGTCAGCTACTCAGACAGGCCTTCCCCAACCACACCTAACAGAGAAACCCCATCACTGTTACCCCTTGCCTTGCTTTTTTTCTTCTTAGCAGCTCTCATGAACTCACATTAGATTATCTGAATAGCTGCTTATCAATTTATCTGTCTTGCCCCTTAGACTGGTAGCTGCAACATGGGGGATGCTGTACCCCAAAGCCTGGAACACAGCATGCCCCATACGAGATAATAAATGTTGTGGGAGGGAGGAAGAGAGGAAGACTCCCTAGTCTTACTACTCAAATATCTGTTTGAGCTTTTGCTCCGCAAATAACTGGACCTGGAACTCTTTGGTCAGCGATTACGCATGTCCCTGATCCATCTGCCAGAGACCATGACACCATGGAAACAGCGGGGGTGTTGGAACCAAAGAGACCGGAACTGAAATCCCACCTCCATCACCGAGTAGCTTTTTGACTGTAGACAAGTTTTTCCACCTCTCTATGGAATTTTACAGTTGATAAAACTTAAAAACACCTGTAAGGATTGGGCTAGACCCTGGGGATACCTCAGAAAAATTACTGAGAGATTTAAGTCATTAAAACTAACTTGGCAAAAGAAATGCATAACTAATAAATATTAGCTCCCTGAGCCCTACATCCCCCACCCCATCTTCCCAGCAGCCTTACATGGTGTTACGCCCACAAACGAACCTAGGGAAAGAGTGAATAGCTGCTGTGAGTCTGTGAAAATCAATGAAGAGCAAAGGAAATAACTCAGGTATAAGTACTTTGAAAATGGTAACATGGTATACAAATAAACTGTAGGAATTTTTACTACCTGTGCAAATTTACTTTAGAACCAGGTTTCTGTGTCTTAAACTTCTAATCAAGTAAATTAGCTTGAGGAGAGTCCCAGTACAGAGGGCTCAGGGATAAAGAAGAAACCAAGTGAAGATGAAACAGGGACGGAGAGGAGGGCGAGCTGCAAGATGTATGGTTACGTGTGAGAAAGCACGGGGGAGCACCAGGTCTCTGAATGACAGGGTGTGGCTGGCCAGAGGCTTCAGTCAGTGTGCCATCGGGATCACTGTGACTACAGTTCCCACCTCTGTGGGCAAAGAAATGAAATGGGCAACACCACAAACGGGCACCAGGCTCTGCCACAGCCATCTCTCCTGCTGCGGTGGGGCCATTGTCAAGTGCACATAGGAATGGGACGGATGATACAGTGAAAATCATCCCACCCGTTGACAGAGGTGAGTAAAATATAAGCAACAGGAGGATTCGCTTCATGTTTATCATCACCCTACGGGACTCTGCCTGCGTCACCTCTGTCAAACACACAGTGCTGCTGGGAAGGGACTCTCTGAGTCCCTACTACATGTTGGGTATTGTGCTAGAGGCCATCGCATACATTATCTCATTTTTATCTTCACAATAATCCACGGAGTCTTATTATCTCTATTGTCTAAAACAAAATAATAGAAACCTGAAATTCAAGAAGCTATTGACAGTATTGAAGCTAGAAAATAGCTTAGCTCCAGCTCTGTAAAAAAACAAAAACAAAAAAACAAGTCATGTCTCCCATTTGTATAATAACACTTTATAATTTCCAAAGTGTTTTCATGAGCATTCCCCTAACTTGACATTCCCACGCACCTTGACAGGCAAATAATGCAGTATTATTATACTTACAAAGAACAGAAAAGGCTGAGGCTCAGAATAATAGAGGGATTTGTCCAAAACTGCACAGTCACTAAGTGATAGAACTAGGACTTGGACCCACTTCGCTAATTCTGAGATGAGCGCTCTTTCCACTAAGAGATGATTTCCTGCTTTTCAGAAGAGGACTAGGTTTGTTTGCGTAAACTGTATGTATTGTTTATCTAAGCTGGGAAAGAACACAGTGCTCACTGAGAGTATCCTAAGTAGTAGTTCAAGCTCCATGAATTACCTGGGGTAACAAAATTGTTGACACTTCAAATCTCCATGGCTCAACACTATAAAAGCTTATGTCCCAGCCATCTACAAGTTCAAAACAGATACTCTTGGAACAGGGATGCAGATACTCTGAGCTCAGGTATGCAGCTCCATTCATCCCTGACTTGGATCTCAGAATCTTCTGCACTCAGGCAGAAGGGAAAGAGATGGGCACACAGCATTTCAGCTCCATTCCACTGGGAGGACTAGCGACAGGCCATTCCTGGATTTGAGTGGGCCAACTAGTCCATGGCTAGGCAGCCACTGCCAGGAACACTTGGTGGTACATGGCAGGGAGAGCATCAGTTGTCAGTGAACAGCCAGTCATCCCCACCACACCCGAACACCACCAAAGATGAAATGACAAGTGGCCTTGAGATAATACCCTCAGAAAGAGAGAGATCACCTCGGATAGTTTTACATAGGCATAAATGAGGGTCATATTCTCAATTACTTGCTGCTGCTGTTACATGTTCTTTTGAAGCACACCGATAACAAAAAATGCATGTACCCTTGATGCCTAGGATAATGGCTTCTTATCCATCAGAGTGTGGGATTACCTGGGATGCACCCTAAAAAAAAAGAGACTGAGATTTTTATAGAAGTGATTCTGATGCCGCAGGCCGATGGACCATACTGTGGAATACTGGCACAGGGCCACGGTTACCGACTGCTGATTACACAATGGCTGCTTAATGCTAGCCTGGACAGAAGAGAAATGCATCCACCTTGTGTCACCCCTTCCCAACACCCCCAGCACGCTGTCAGCTCCAGGAAGGAGCGGGAAATCTACGTGACTTCAGATTTTCCACATCAAGCAACACACACTCCCACAAAGGGTTTGTTTTATTCTCCAGGTTCTATTTTCTGGTCTCCTTGACAATGTGGAAAAAACTTGGCCTTTCACAGAGACTCAGCTTACTTCAAATGGCAGGAGTTGCTTCACAAGGACAAAGGAGACAAAGATGGATTGGGTGGATCTAATACCTGGAAAAATAATGTCTGTATTTAATACCTTCTATTTTAACTACAACACTGTGGCTCTCTCCAGAGCAGAAAGAAACTAGGGTATGCAGTACGGGCCACGTTCAAGCTATGAAACAGTTGTTGCTCATTAACCTTGTACAACGTGACATCCCATTCTTCCTTAACAGGGGTAACAAATCACTTCTCCTATCAGCTGGTTGCCCCTGAAGTCTTCCAACTATTTTAAGCCTAGTGCTGTGTCCCAGAAAACATTTTGAATGTTATCAGCGGTGATCCAGGAATTCAAGAACAGTCAGTTGAAAAAAGTAATTCAAAATACTTTACACTTTGGTTGTTTAGAAAAGACCTTTTTATTGGAAAAGCAGAAAAATATATTAAGACTTAGAATGCTTGGCTTCATCCTGATTGCCAGGTTTTACAATTGTTTATTGAGCTAGATAGGATGAAAGAGAGAGAGACATTCTGAGAGCACCCAAATGTGAGCTGGGACAGGTGACTGGGGACAAAAAGGAAACAAACATAAATGACTGGAGCTGCAGTTCCTATAAGGAAGTGGGAACTCGTGGTCTGGACACACCAAGATGCCCCAGCTATGTGTGGGGCTCCTCAGGCATGATGATAAGGCTGCAGTCTTGGACGCACTGAAGGGCAGCCCAGTAAAACACGCACACCCTCTTCAGACCCCTGGGAGACCCCCAATTCTCCCACACAATGAATCCAAATTATAGTTCATGAGCTTTAAGCTCCCCAATCTCCTGGCCACTCCACGGGCATTGAGAGTCGTTATCCTCCCACAGCCTTGTAGCTCTAATCAGACAGCACTTCCACCAGGCTGCTTTCCTACTAGTCATGTCACCAAGCCCCTCTCCTTTCACAGGTTATCTCCAGGCCTTCACCTACTAGGCATGAGAAGGTTGCCTGCCTGTGATGGTCACTGACTCCAGAGTCAATCCTGCCACCTCCATCTGCTCATCCATACAATAGCCAAGCTAGGCCATATCTCCCGCCACTTCGCTCCTAGTTTCCCAGTCCCCCTGACTCTGGCATGCTATTGTTCTCCTAGATAGGTTCCCATCTGTGCTCTTTGCCTGTAATTTCTCCCTACTCCAATCTGCCCTTCAAACTCTGCCCAGACTATTTAGCATATAAGCAACAATTAACATTCCAACCCTGTATAAACTGCGATGCTATTGATTACATTAATGGTCTCAATTCTTCACCTCCCATTGATTCCACATTCTGTTCCACATAAAACTGCAGTTGCTTTCCACACTGACTCTGGGCTTCGTCATGAGACTCGTTTGGCCAATAAGATGCTTGCTTATAAAGCACTTGCTCCACTGGCCTTGATTGCTCTCACTCTTCTACAATTACCATGAGAACTGCGTGGGCTGGCCTACTGAATGAAAGACATGTGAAGAACTCAGTGGGCCCAATCACCCCAGTGGGAGCAATCTAGGTCAGCCAAAAGCCCAAACCACACATAGCAATGAGCCTAGCTATGACAACTCAGGACAAATCAGCCAAGTCTAGCCTGTATCATCAACCCACAGACTAAATAAATGCTTTTTGTTTTAGGCCACTGGTGTGTGGGGTGGTTTGTTACAAGGCATGATTGTGGCTATAGATAACCAATGCAATAATACACACAACTACAGCTAATGATTTCAGAGGAGGATATCTAGCTCCATTGGTCAGAATTAAAGTTTCCCCACCATGTCACCATTTTCTCTCAAGGTCCTGAGTCCTCCGCCTTCCCGTCTGTGGAGTTTGGATGACCCTGGGCTATCAGACAGACTAGGTCAGGTCTGGACAGACCTTCTCATACAAACAAGTATGTCTCCCCACTGGATGAGAGGGGAAGACTCTGGTGATTAGAGATATTCAATGTCCAGCAATGAAAGAAGTTAGCTGGAATTGGTGAGCGGGTGTTAGCTTGAGTAACAGTTGAGGTTTTATAGTATAGACTCTCAGATTAGGGTAAATAAACACTAAAAGTGTGCATCTGAATCTTTCCCTTACACTGACCAGCAGCTTCCCAGAAGAATGGCTGGTTTTTCTCCAGGATTTTTTTTTGTCTTATGTCTATGTTTGGGGGCTCTGGGGGACAGAGTGGGGGCCATGGGAGAAGTCCTAAGGATACAAGTAAGGGATTGTATGAGGACTGTGAAGAAGGGAAAAAAACCAAATAGTACTTTGAAATATTATCCCATAAAATATTTATTTTTTCTCTCCAACTTGAATATAAATTCTTTGAGAATAGTTTCCCAATCCAGTCCCCATCTGAGGTGGCAGTAGAAGCAATGGAGAAAAAACTGGGTTTACACTCTATGATCAGGGAAAGTTACTTAATTTCTGCTTTCTCAGAGTAAATTAGGAGTCACTATGTTGTCCTATGTAACCAAAGAAGACAGGGTAGATAGATGATACATGGATAGAATAAATAGATTAATTAAATATTATCTCATTACCCTGAAAAATTATACCCCTGGCTACCCCAGACTATTATTCTCTATTATGTTATTACTCTTTATTTTCTTCATAGTACTCTATCGTAATTGAAAATTCTCATATATGTTTATTTATGCTTATTTTATATTCCTCTCAACTTAAATATAAGCACCATAAGGAAGGTTATCCATGAGAGGAGGACCCCATGAGGGCATGCTATTTTACTATTGTATCTCTGGGTTTTAGAAGTTGTGAGGTATATGGTGGGTACTCAGTAAATATAATAGGAAGGAAGGAGGGAAGGAGGGAAGGAAGGAAGGGAGGGAGGGAGGGAGGAAGGGGAAAAAGAAGGAAAAAAGAAGGAAGAGAGGGAGGGAAGGAGGGAAAGAAGAAAAGAAGGAAAAAAGAAGGAAGGAAGGGAGGGAGGGAAGGAAAGAGGGAGAAGATGAATGAACCCATGAATACTTTATCTTTAGGGTAATCTGACTTCTTGTTAAGATCCACTCCACCAAAGAAACTGAATTTCTTTGGGCACATTTAGGTTTATAGAAATAATTTCAATTCGCAGAAAGGTAATATTTTTATGCATTATAAAAAATTACTTGTTCATAGAAATATTTCATTTCAAAGATGTCTGTGTACTCTAATAATTCATTCTCTAAATAATTATGAGTTTGGTAATTCTGCATATAGGTAACATATGTAGATGCAATCAAGACCATAAAATGAGCCCTTTAACCCTTATGAGCATATTTCCTTGTCTGAATAATTAAAGACTTGAATAACATGACTTTTATGGTTGCTTTTTAAATCCTATGAGTTAGTGATAATGAGGAACACTACCACTTCTGGATGCAAGTCCTCCCCCAAGAAACCATAATCCCTACCAGGCATATTCTCCAAATTCAATAACTAGAAAATCACTAAGGTTGGGTCTTCAAAGTACTATGTTTGTATGTTTAAGGTTGCTATAGAAAGGTCAGCTGAAATTGCAAAATCCTGATTTAAAAATAACCCCCTGCCAACATTAATTTTGTACGTGAGAATCAGATGCCTTAGCCAGAGCCTGAAGAAGCATTCTATAGCCAGGGGCCTCAACCCCAACAAGGCACAGCCTTCCATGAGCTCCAGCTGTGGTTGTAGAGGTACAATGTGGTCCCTGGACTACAGAATAATCACATTACTCTGAATCTTTTTACAGGCTTCCTTGAAATGAAGCATGAATGAGGAAACAAGATGACATTAATAAAACCTCTTTCCTACCCTCCTCATTCATAGTAGATGCTTTAGTCAAGGTTCTTTTGTTTGCAAGTAACAGAAAACCTCTTAACATGATTACAGGGGAAAAGAACATTTTTTAAAATAAAGGGACGATGTTATCTTGTAGAATCTGGGGCAGGGATACAGCCAGGTCCCAGTAGGGGTAAAAATGCTGGAGAGCCAGCAAGAGCAAGGCCATCATCTTGTTGGTCTTTCTCTGAGACCCTCATCTCTGCTCTGCTCTTCCCATCAGCCTCAAGCTCCCCTCCTTATAGGCCTGATTTTTACCTTCTCCACGCCCACAGCCATTGCCCAGTCTCCAAGTTCACACCACCTCAGTTCAAGTCCCATGCAGAGGCTAAAACTAATCCCTCTCTCAACCCAATCAAACTCCTGGGAAAGAGATTCTGATTGCCCAGGTTTGGCCAAGTAATCTTTTCTGTTCAAATCAACTGTGACCAAGTGGGCAATCCTATAGTGCAAATATGACTTTAAGGGGATCCTCTGTGAGTCAAAGGGGGGAAGGCCACAGAAAAACCATGTCATTGTTAAGACATTCCAAAAAGGGCCTACCATAGCTTAACTTCAAATGGACTCTGTTAGGAGGGAGAGTTTAGACTATTCCCAAATGGTATCTTGAAAACATAGGCAGCTATAGTATGTTGCTAATACCTACACACCTTTATAACCTACAATTGTATAGATCAGAAATCCAACACGTGTCTCACTAAGCTAAAATCAAGGTGTGTTGACAGGGTTGTGCTTCTTTCTGGGGATCTAGGGGAGAATACATTTCTTTGCCTTTTCCATGTTCTCGAGGCCATGCACGTTCCTTGGCTCATAGCTCTTTCCTCCATCTTCAGAGCCCGTAATGCTGCATCTCGCTGGCCATTCTCCCATTATCACATTTCTTTCTCTGACCACAGGCTGAAAGATCCCCCAGTTTCAAGGGCCCATGTGATTAGACTGAACTCAGTTAGCTAACCCAGGACAATCTCCCATCTCAAGGACCTAGCGTAATCCAGTCTGTAAAATTCCTTTCACTATGTAAGGTAACCCATTCAGAGATTCCAGGGATGATGACATGGGAACATTTGAGGGTGCCACAGGAGGATCTTGGAATTAAAAGACACAGTTTTGTCTTACAGGATTTTTTTCTCATTTTCCAAATGCCATAATTATTTTCCAGCTTTTCATTCAGTGATCATTTTATAATAAAGATATAAACGATGTGCATATAAAAACATGAAGTTTTCAGCCTCATTTACAAAGGCCTTGTTAACATTCGATCAGGTTAATATTAGATATCAACAGTCCCTGATTAACAATTCTATTGAAAAAAAAAAAAAACATAGAAGTAACACAATGTGAACCTCTACTAATTCTCAAGCTCTTTCCCAGGCACTTTACATCTCCCATTTCACTTAATCATCACAATGACTTGCAAAGAGAATGGTGTTAGTTCCATTTTACAAGCAAGAAAAACAATGATAAATACATTGCCCAAAGTCAAACAGATAGTAAGAAATGGAGCCAAGATCCAAATTCAGAGCCCTGTCCAACTCCAGGGTTCCTATTTTTTCCTTTATAGCCAACAGCCACTAAAGAATAAAACCCCATCCTAGGTGGCCTTATAATGTTCTCTTCTCCCATAATCAGAAATACCAACTACTCCATGAACAATATCAATCATTAATAAGCAAATACTTTAGCAGGAGGAGGCATGGGGACACATGATTAGCTCTCGAGCAGAGCTCCTTGAGCAGAGGGCTGACAAGGTTCTGCGGATGGCCAGGATCTTGCAGACAGCTGCTTTTCATTACTTACCATAACATGGATTTTCTTTCTCATCCTCCCCAATTACTTACACAGAAGTAGATGTGGATATGAGGAAGAGGAAGAGAATTGTGCCTCAGCATCCTCATCTATAAAATGGACATAACCAAAGACCTTAACTAACCCCAAATGACAGTTGGAGGATTAAATTAGTTAATGTATGTAAAGCACTTAGTTCCTGTCACATAAGAAGCGTTATTATCCTTACCATGACCACCACCACCACCACCATCACCGTCGTCATCACTACCATCATCATCTTCACCTTCATTAAGAATTCATACTTAAATACGAACATGTCAAAATACAAGGGCCAGAAGGTCTCCATATACGGGCAAGAACTCCAGAGTATGAGCTAAACAAACTACTTCCTTGTGTTTCTGGTCTTCTTTGATCTCAAATGCAGGCATTGACTAAACAGTAAACACTCTCGTTGAATTTTTATTGTTTCATTACCAGTACAGGCCTTCAGTCCTTAATGCTATTTCTTTCCTTAGTAATCAAAAAAATTCAATTCCCAGCCTGTCCACATTTTAAATTTTTATATGTATAATTTCTCTTATATAAAATGTCATCAAATTTCACTTTTAGGAACATCTTAGAAATACAGTATAACATTCTTTGTAAGTAGGTAACTCAAAATAAGTAATGTCACTCTCTCATCCAAACTATTTTGTCAAAAACTCAATTAACTCAGTATTTTTACCCACAATGTTTCAACCCTCATTTTTCTTATCTCTTCTAGACACTCTTTAATGCTTTAACTTCCACTCCAAGTGTTCTCTTTGAAGTTTTTGTTTGTGCTTTTGTTTTATTTCCCTTCATTGTCTCCCACTGTCTCCAATCTTTCCTATTTATTTTTGGAGACTTAGGGCCAACTGTTCCCCTCTTCTAAGCTTGGGCTTCTGATCCCTCTCCTCGGGGAAGCTCACCCTGCTCCTTCCCTAGGCTTCCTGAGCTTCTCCTCTTCCTCCTGCTGTGTGCTCTCTTCTCTCATGCTGACTCCCCTAGGCTCCTTCTTGCTCCATATGCCACCTCCTTCTCACTTCTCCTTCAGCTGTCAACAGTAAAAGTTTGGCTAAAGCTGCTCATCAGCTTTCTTCTTGTCAGCACACAGTCATTTGCCTCAATAGAGTTGAAGCAATTTCAATCCCTCTTTTCACCAGTGTCTCATGGTTTTTATCCCGCAGTGCTGCTTCCCATTCTTCCTCAGCAAGGCTCCAACCTCAGCAGACTGTCTCAACCTGCTCTCCATTTCTAGTTCTTCATCTTTGTCCCTTCTGTGGGAGCTCCCAATAGCTTTTAATACCTAAAGTCTGCAACAGAATCCCATCTGCTTGGTTTATAATGTAATCCATTTCCTCATGGCTTACTACAGGAACAGAGTACTTCTTAGAACACATACCACTTGAACATAGAGGGCTGAAGTTTTAACTACACAGACATGCAGGACTGACTGACATCCAGAGCTAAGAGGGTACATGATGTAAGGAATAGTGCTTGGAGCTTCAAGCCAGAAACCTGCTTCTTAAGAATGATTCTACTACTCAGTCCTTGTTTGGATAAAATGATTTACTTAACCTCTCTGGGTCCATCTAATCTCCAAAATGTGGTTGCCAAACCCTATAATTTTTACTGCCTAACAAACTACCCTAAATCCAGCAGCATAAAACAACAACTATTTTACTATGCTCATGATATCTGGGGCTTCCATGAGGAGTCCCAACGGCTGGGGCTAGAACAGCAACGGATGAAAGACAGCTTCTTCATCCACATGGCTGGTGGCCTGGACCTGCTCACAGCATGGTGGCCTCAGGGAGGCTGAACTTCTTACAAGGGACTGCACACCCCAAAACGTGAAAATCCTGTTCAGGGAGGAAGAACCTGCATGGCACTTTATGACCTAATTTCAAAAGTCAGAGAATGTCCTTTCCACTGTGTTCTGCTGATTGAAGTAGTTACACGTTTGCTCGGATTCAAGGGAGAAGAATTAGACGTTGCCCTTTGAGGTGGGCAGCAGAAGCACACGAAGGATGAAAGGTACTGTGGTGACTATCCTGAAATACACAACATGACACATCCCTCCCTCCCCTTCTAGCTCTAAAAATCTGACTCTAAGGTTTACTGAGACTCTCAGTAGATGTTCAACTAAAATTTAACCTCTGCAGAAGGCAACCTGAAAAACATGGGATTTTGGCTTTTTATAAACACAGCATAGCAAGAGGAAAATTCAAAACTACACTTGTCCAACCATCAAGGTGTGTACCACAGATTGAAGTCTCTCATAAATGTAATAGGCATTCAAACAAAAAGGGTATCACTGAAGGGCAGAGTAGTCAAAGAGAGCGTCACAGAGTGGAAACAAATTTACGAACCACTCATTGTTCATGTTATCTCATCTAATCCTCATATTAATCCTGAGTGGTAAATATCACACTCCTTACTTTACAGATGGTGAAGCTGAAACCCAGAGAGGTTAAGGGTACTGATCCAAGGTCTCACTGTCAGTTAAAGTGGTCTCAGTAACACCTTAGAGGGAGTAGTACCAGGTTCAACTGGGGTTGAAGGTGGGTTCTCTGTGTAAGATTTCCCATGACTAAAAGGAAAAAACAATAATTCTTAGCTTGGGGGCAATATAAATGAAGTCAAGAAGTGGGAAGGAGCAGAATAAGTGAGAGTGACAGTAGCAGGAGTCAGGGGCCGGGACGTTGCCTGGGCGACTCCAAGAGGGGAGTTACCATTGGGTTGCAGCAAATTATAAGTTCTGTCCGGTGCAGCAATGTCCACATGTAATAACATACAGCCTGAGTTTGCTTGACTTCCTCAGAGAAAAAGGACCTTTTCACACCATGGCATTTACCAGTGTCTATGAAAGCACCCAAACACAGACTGGCCTGCCTAATGTTGTTAATCACTTAGGCCAATTACATATAAAAACCTGGTTCCTGGCCATTACCATGCAAATTACTATCATGTTTTAGCATCTCATATTGAATATTTACGAAATGTTTGGCAATAACCTGGCAGTTACTACTTCCATCGACAAAGAGAAATGGGTGACAATTGGTATGAATTTCATTTGTAAATGAAGGCATTGGCCAGTAAAGTAAAGATGGATATTTAAATTACAACTTCAAGATTGTTTATTAAATCCCTGGAGCCACACACCTTCCCCCATCACTTCATTTTTTACATCATTTTGAAATATTGAGCACTCAACGTACTTCTTTAAAGTTGTACAGCACTATGCATGTCTGCCTTCGGTTTTAATTCTCAGACACATTTCCATAGTTACAGACGAAGAACCCGAAGGGGGTTGGGAGAGAGGCCAGGAGAACTAAGACAAAGGTACAAGCCCAGTGGCCCTTCACGGGTCCTTGAATGATTTCATTCAGCACATGGTTTTGACTGTCCCCTGTGATGAAGGCCCACTGAGATTTGAGAGGGCAAACCATCCAAGGAGGAGGAAGGGGGCCAGGGAAAGTTCCAGAGCCTGTAGGATATTTAAATTGCAATACAGACTCTGCTATTTAACCAAGAAAGGGTATTCTCCCACATGTCCACCAATTCGAGGACCACTCGACTAGACTGTGGTACATCCACTCAGTGAAATATTTACTACAATGATACAAAGAACAGAAAGGATTGATACATACTTTTACCAGATATCTCCAGGACATATTGTCAAGTAAATAAAAGCAAAGTAAGAAACTATGTATAGTATACCACATTTGTGTGACAAGAAGGGGTGGGCAATGAATCTATACATACTTATGTCCTCATATTTTAAATAAGAAACATGGAGAGAAAAAATAAAAATTAATAAAATTGGTTATAGGGTATGAGGTAAAATTAAAAAGTTCCCTTTTCCACAGACATAGGCAACAGAAGCTTGAGCTGTAGATAGGGAGGGCTCTTTAAGAGCATAAGTTCCTCACCAAAGTCAGAGCAGGCATCAGCTCCGATCTCTCTGTCACATTATATGCTCCAGAAAGCTCTGCCTCACTAACATTTCATCCCTAGTCCTGAAAGTGGCGCTGCAGCAGCCCCAGGTGCAATTTCAGATGCAGAGATTGTGGGACCCGTGATGACCACAGCTACCATGCCTCCAGGCTGACTTGTCCGGCTGAGCTGGTATTCCTCTTTCCCCTTTCTGCAACACCCATGTATGCTCCTAGGTGTAGGAGGAACACATTTCAGCCTATAATATATAAGTAACTTCCCATCAGCTACAGCCACTTAACACATGCATTAAGAGTGGTGCCCCATTGCCTCTTAGATCTGTAAGGAATTATCTCAGCTAAAAAGATCCCAGGCTCAGCTACAGCACTTCCTTGCTCGGGACCTAGACCTACAGTATTAACAATGATAAAAAGAGGAACGATGAATTTTATTGAGCACATAGTAAGTTCTAGTGACCATAAGAGTTTCAAATACTTGTCTCACTGAATCCTCACAATACTCCTAGCAAATACCTACTAATATTATTCCTATTTTACTGATGAGGAAAAGTGAGTCCCCCAGAAGTACAGAATGTCACTACTGGGTGACAGAGTAGCATTTGAAACCCAGGCGTCTTAAAACCATGCTCTGAAGCCCATGCCAGTCTGCCTTGCAGACTGTGAAAATCTGTAACCCTCTGCTCAGACAAGGGCTGGCTGATCCAGGAAAAAACAGCACGGAGTGAAGTGCTGTAACAAAGTCAAAGGAATAATACCCATGGTCCTGTTCTCTAGGCCAAGGTATTATCAAGATAAGATATCCATATGAATTGGAATAAGTAAATAACAGCGCAAGACGTAATGCTACCAAACTGTCCACCAGACCCTCAATATCTCAGAGAGATTCAAGATAGTTCCAAGAGTCCCCAAACTCACAAATTGCCTTTTAGCATGTAATTGTTTTTCTTAATTGTACTACTCATGGCGTCACACAAAGAATCGCTTCACACGTGATCAGAGTACAGACAGATTGAGCAGCACACGGGGCTTGCTCAGTCACTGAGGGGCTCACTCTGCCCACAGCTTCGTCAAGATCAAAAGTCACCCCTCAGCACAGTTATCAATCAACCTCCAATGGACCTTGGGACAAACTCAGATTTTGAAATAGTTAAATCTGTGAATGGTAATCCAGGAATTCTCAAAGTCAGGTTTAGTGACTACGTTTAAGGCAAAATGAAAGAAACCAATAGTCCATGACAGGATTACCAGGCCCCCTTCTGAATGACTTGCCCGCTCTCTCATCTACTTGCACAACTTTGATACTGACACCCACCTCTAAGGCTAAATTACACCCCTAGAGATGTTTTTTGCCTTCCTTTTAAATTTTAGAACTCTTCATCAAAGGCGCTTGGGTTGCATCAAACCACACATAGAGCGTTTTACACCTTTCACCGACGCTGGGCAGAGGCAGATCAGTTACTGTTAATTACAGATGCTTTCTGTCATAATGGGCCCGATTTTCAAAAGAGTCTCAATTGCATAGCTCCCAAATGCCATGCACAAACCTGGTAATGGACCATGCAAATTGAATACTTAGTGGGTCTGTGTGCATTGCGTTCCAAGGGCTGCCTTTGAAAATTTAGCCTCATAACTCCAAAGCAGTTGTAGTATCGTAATCTGTCATCATTAGCAACAATGCTTGACTTGGTGCTCAACATTCTTATTAACCATGCAATTATGAATGCAGACAATGTTTAATCACTTTTACGAAAATACAGCTGTGTTGGGGAGCTGTCATTTACTGCTCATTAATGATTGATTTTTTTAACCATCTAGATTGTTTTCATGAGAACAGCAGATTAACTATAAAGAATTCATTATTGGTCATTAAGGGGCATTAAAATGAAAAACCTTTACCTGGCTTGCTGCATTTGGATGGCTGAGACTTTCTCACTAATGTGGGAGGAAAAAGCAAAAAATCATTTTTTCAGAGCTCTGGACTGAGATGAGGTAGAGTGAAGAGAGAAATTAAGGAAAAACATCTCTTTTTGCTGTAATAAAACATTGATTACACTTTACAATGGTAATAATTTACCCCAAATAATTACTTCAGCTATTGTCCAGCTTGTTTTAAGACCTGACTGAGCTATGGGTACCAATCGATCTGGTGCAGGTTGCTAATAATGGGCTATTTTGAAAACATAGCTCTTTCTGAAGGCCTCCCATGCACTGGGAGACACTAATTCCTTTCCCATATTGTGCACTATATTAAAGATGAATCAGGGCACTATTTTATGGCCAAACTTTCTTATGCCTTGGACACAGAGAGTCAGGTTCTGTTCCACCAAATGTCTCCTGGACATACTATGATAAAATGCCCTTTACCACTGCCTACCTGCAAAGATAATACATTTTAAAACCTGGTGAGACATTAGAAAAATCTGATTGCTCAATGCCTTGCCCTCCCTGATTTCCAGCTCTAATGCTCACTGAGCCCACACATGGGGCTCCTTATTTCCACACTTGCTCAGCAGCTGCCAGAATCCCGGAAGATTTAACCTGAGGGAGAGGTATTTAATGAATTACAACACTTTTTCTTCTGTTCTGACTCACCCTTATTCCAGGTCTTCTTTAAAACGGCTGCCTTAGTTCTTTTCAATAATGTTTTGTGGGGTTTTTTTCTGATAACAAGTGTAATATGTATTTGGGAAATAAAGAAAAGTGGGAAATACTGAAAAGCACATAAAGTTAAAACTGTGTGCAGTCTCCACCCAGAAATAAGTGCTGCTGACATTTTACATTTGTTTCCAGTATTTCTTCCATGAGCATTTTTTATATAGTTGCATGACCTTGGGCAAGTTACATATCCTCTCTGTGTTCAGTTTTCTTCTCTGAAAAATAGAGAAATACTGGGCTGTTTGTCTTCCTGGAGTGGAGTTGTGCAAGTTCTTTGTGTATTTTGGAGATCAGACCCTTGTCCAAGTGACAATAGCCAAGCGTTGGAAGCAGCCTAAGGGCCCATCAGTAAACAAATGGATCAAAAAACTGTGGGACATTTACACAATGGAATACTACACAGCAGAGAGAAAGAAGGAGCTCCTACCCTTTGTGACAGCATGGATGGAACTGGAGAGCATTATGCTAGGTAAAATAAGCCAGGCAGTGAAAGACAAATACCATATGATCTTACCTATAAGTGGAACCTAATCAACAAAACAAACAGATGAGTAAAATGTAACCAGAGAATTGAAATAAAGAACAAACTGATAGTAACCAGATTGGGGGGAGGGGGAATAACAGGGGAAAGAAAGGGAAGGATTGTCAAGGAACATGTATAAAGGACACATGGGCAAAGCCAAAGAGGGTAGGATCGAGGGTGAGAGGTGGGGGTGAGTGGGGTGGGAGGAAGTGATGGGGAGAAAATGGAGACAACTGTACCTGAACAAAAATTTAAAAATTAAAGAAAGACAAAGAAAAATAAATAATAGCACCTATTTCACTAGGTAATTATGAGAATTAAATGAGTCAATATTTGGGAAGCACTTAGAAAAGTGTCTGACACAAATTAAGAGCTATGTACATTTTAGCTATCATAGTTCTACAAATTTTGGAGTGAGAAAGAGTATAAAAGACAGACAAGTATCTCAGACAAAGACAAATACCATATGATTTCACTTATATGTGGAATCTTAAAAAACAACAATTGAACAAAGAAAACAAAACCAGACCAAAAAAAAAAAAGAGAGACCAAAGGGATGGCTACCAGAAGGGAGGGGCTGGGGGATGGGTGGAAAGGGTAAGGGGAATATAGTCAACATATTGTGATAAATTTGCATAGTAACAGATGATTACTAAAGTTAACAGGGTGATCACATTATGAGGTGTAAAAATGTTAAATCACTATATTGTACATCTGAAACTAATATAACCAAAATAATATTGTCTACCAACTATACTTAGAGAAAAAAAATTTTAAAAGAAAATTATCATAACTGGTAAGCACTGTTAAAATATTAAATTCCCTGGTGATGCTAATGCTGCAGGCCTAAGGAGCCACACTTGGAGAACTATTGCCTTATGTAACATAATTATAATGAGAAAAGCCAACCTCATATGAGAAAAACACTAATAACAGATGAGAGTGTATTTGGTCTGCTGAGCTTCCTCTGGAGGGAAGGTTCGGAGGGACTTGAGAGCGCTGTTGTGCTACAAAGAATGATGCGGTAAGTGGGAAAGATAACTTCCATTAGGCAAAAGAGCTGGGAGGGAGTGCGAACCTATCACACCGCCTGCCAGCTTGGGTCTGAGTCATTGCCAGGTAGTAAATCTTTCGGGTACATGCCCACTCGGTCTAGCTCAGGATATTCCAGCATGATGCTTGGAAGGAATCACCAGAAATCCGAAACCCAGGCCTGAGGAAGCAAATCTTCAGACACCCAGTGCTCGGGTAAGCGTCCAGAACAACTGAGGCGATCTGCTGCTCTCCCTGACTTTGCCATCACCCCAGAGTGTCGGGGGGGGGGGGGGGGGGTGAGGGGGGTGGAAATAGAGTCAACATGAATATGTATGCATTTCAGAGAGCATCATTCTGTTGCTATTGTTTTATATTCAGCTTTTTCTCTACATAGTATGAGTATTTTCCCATTTTCTTTAAAAAATTAATCTCTATCAAAACATTCCATCGTATGAATATACCATAATTGTTAACTAACCCTTTTTGTTGGTTGTTTTTACTTCTTTAATTTCCTCTATTGTAAATAATTCTGTGCTTATTTTTATTCATGGTTTACCTTTTATTCCCTTCATGAATACTATTAAAAGTTCTCTGATTTGGAAGTCTGAATCTTAAAGACAAAAGGTTTAAATCACTGCACCAGAGTCTGGTAATTTTATTAGAAACTTTACAGTCATTGAAGCCAGCTTTCTAATACCTATTATCCAATAAAATAAAAATTGTCAGAATCCCTTCGTTGAAAAGCCACACAATTGCCTATCACATGACACAGTTTGTCTCAGAGACAAATATACAAAATGATTTGGATATTTCCACAGTAACTTTTGGTTATAAAGATACTGCTATGTTGACTTGTAAACCTGTTCATACCTAACACATAAAAGGACAAATATTTTGAATCAGTAAATGACTGGATGCTGAAACATCTACTTATTAACATGAGCAGAAGTCACTCTCAATATTGGTGAAATCTCATAGTAATGGAAGAGAAATAAGTTAAAAATTATCTCTTTGGGTAATATACACATTGCTGGAGTCTACATGGTTTTCGTATTTTTACTCTTGTCAGGGTAAATGTAAACTAATAAGTTATAGTTAGTCCCTTGAGGTGAATACAGAACATCTGAGTGATAACACAGCCATCATACTGAGGCCACTTGCAGTAAACCTGTCAGCTCCAACTCATTCTTCACGACAGCTCCCAGACTACTAAATCATAAGTGATTTCTGATAAAAGGGTCACCTCTCATTACACAATGCTATGAAGGGGCCATCACTTCCCATAGGTGGTTCTCAACTCTTGCTGACTTAACTGTGGCGATTTTTAAAAGAAGTTTTTTTAAAGGGGGAAGATTGCTAGAATTACCTGGTCTCAGCTGCAGATACTTAGAGTCACCAGGATAGGGCCTAGACATCGGTACTTCATACAGGGTCCTCCACTGATTCAAATGTACCACCACAGTTGAGAAGCACTGTTTCAGGTGATGTAGATACCAGTATAACATAACTCCAGGCACCCCATGACTTCAAAAAGACAGTTACCTCGAAAAGTGGGACAGGAATCACTTTGCTGTGCAAAGACAAATTCATTCAGTCATTGATTAGCTCTGTCAGTACTAGAAGGAATATACCTCCCCAGAGGCCATAAATACATCTCTTCAAGTTGCAACCCTGTGCGATAATATGGGAAAGAGCAATGAAACGCCAAACTGAACTAATTGGTGGGCAATCCTGGCACCAACATGCTATTGGGATGAACTGGAAATATGTTATCAGGTATTTTGGATTGTCAACATCTATTTATAGTAACTACTAAAATGGAAATGGATGCACTTGTACTGAAATTGATAACATCATTAAATGGCAAGAAAATCTGTTCTCAGCTCATTGGGTCCCATTATCTCTGAGGATTTCTACAATATAAATTGTGCCTTATCCTCCGAAAGCCACCATCCCTGAAGCTTACCACTCATGCCACTGGGAGTCAAATAAACTGGCAGTGAGAATCTAGTCAAATCCCCTAACAGAATAATGAAAGTGTGGAACTTCAATCTCAGAGTCAGTGACTCATTATTTAATTTACTTTATTCTCACACACACACACACACACACACACACATGCACATGGCACATGGCAAGCAGTTAGCAAAAAGAAATACTGCCAGGCCAGGCTAGATTTTCATGTAGGTCTTTTCACTAAATAGACACTTGATTCTAGACAAATATTAAATCTCGGCCTCATCTTTCTCAACTGTTAGCCATAAATAAGAGTAGGTAATTTTTATTGTCCCTTTAATTTCAAAACAAGGTATCTGTGAAGGCCGATCACCTCCCTAGAGACAACGTTAGTGAAGTAGGGGTAGCTGGTAAAAACCCAAGGAAGGCACAACTGTGAATCCAATGGCCACAGCCCTTCAGCTCACCTGGGAAACAATGTGGTGGTGTAGACGCAGGGACTGCAAATGTGATTTAACCCACAGAACTGGGATTTTGTAAAGACTGTTCGGCAATACAGTCATTGTACTGTGAGTTCTGATGCTTTAGAAGACATTTTTCTTCAAAATGTTCATTTACACTTATTCAGGGATCGACCAACATGGAGCTCTCAAGCAGGACCACTCAGATCATAAATTAGCTACTTCTGGAAACTTTACTCGTGTTTTGGAGCATTAATATTAGAAAAGCCTCATGGGTAATTCAATGGCAGAAGATATATTACATCAAGTCTACTCATGCAGATTTTCAGGGTGACCAAGAGTCACTTCCAAACACAAAGTCAATGAACAAAGGAGAGAAGTCATTTCCTTCTATAAAATTAGGCTACATTTTTTTTAATTTTTATTGTTATTCAATTACAGTTGTATGCCTTTTCTCCCCATCCCTCCACCCCACCCCAGCTGAACCCACCTCCCTCCCCCACCTCCACCCTCCCCCTTGATTTTGTCCATGTGTCCTTTTAGTAGTTCCTGTAATCCCCTCTTCCCACTGTACCCGCCCCACTCCCCCCTGGCTATTGTTAGATTGTTCTTAACTTCAATGTCTCTGGTTATATTTTGTTTGCTTTTTTCTTCTATTGATTATGTTCCAGTTAAAGGTGAGATCATATAGTATTTGTCCCTCACCACCTAGCTTATTTCACTTAGCATAATGCTCTCCAGTTCCATCCATGCTGCTGCAAAGGGTATAAGCTCCTTCTTTCTCTCTGATGCGTAGAATTCCATTGTGTAAATATACCATAGTTTTTGGATCCACTCGTTTGCTGATGGGCACTTAGGTTGCTTCCAGTACTTGGCTATTGTAAATTGTGCTGCTATGAACATTGGGGTGCACAGGTTCTTTTGGATTGGTGTTTCAGGGTTCTTAGGGTATAATCCCAGCAGCGGAATTGGTGGGTCAAAGGACAGTTCCATTTTTAGTTTTCTGAGGAAATTCCATACTGTTTTCCACAGTGGCCTCACCAGTCTGCATTCCCACCAACAGTGCACTAGGGTTCCCTTTTCTCCGCATCCTCTCCAACATTTGTTTGTGGATTTGTTTATGTTGGCCACTCTGACTGGTGTGAGATGGTACCTCATTGTGGTTTTAATTTGCATCTACCTGATGGCTAGTGATGCTGAGCATCTTTTCATACGTCTTTGGGCACTACATTTTTTTTATGGAACTGAAGCTGGGCATTGCCATGTGAATAAATAAGATTGATAATGGTCCATTCATAAACAGTAACTCCTGGTGATTTAAGACCTTAGAATACATTTTAAAGAAAGACACACACAAAGTTTAAAGGAATATTTAAGCCATGTCTGCAAAACCTTCAAGCAATACAGTACATGATCAAAACAATAATAATCTTTAATGATAGAAACATTAGCAGGTTCTGTAACGGTATTGTAAATCACATCTAAATAACAATATTGATAAGATGAGCCTTTCAAAATCACCCAGGACACCTTTTAACAGCTAATTACAACTAAGGAGTCAAGGCAGCTCTTTTGTCATTCACAACATTGTAGCTGTGAACAGCCCACGGTGAATGATTTTACTTCAGTAACAACCCTGACATTCAGCCAGCAATCACCACATCAGATTTTATCTACTGGTAACAACTGGTTCGGAAGATATTGCCCTGCATGCATTAATGTCATCATGCTAATAAAGTTTCCTGTTATAAAATGCAAAAATATATTCATCTGTCTAATACAATAAAAGATACATATACATCTTTCTTTCAAAGTGATGATACACCAGCATTTCATTTCTATTTCAAATTTTAAGTGGGCAAAGTATATTAGAAAGACAGAAAGTAACAAACTATAATCTGTAGTAAACACAATAACATAACTAAGCACTAGCAAATGTTCTGTAATTGCGCATATTGTAATTTATGTTACCTTGTTACTTGTATAACAATGGGAGACTGCTCGTTTCCAAACACTGAACCCTGTAATAGAAGGAGCATATGCATTTTGTCTTTTCTACAGAATTCAGGGAGGCCACTGCTGATTTCACTTAACTCCCTTAGAGCAACAAGCAAGCGTGGACTGATGGAGACGTTTAATAAAGACGTAGATGTGACTAATGATGACAAGCTAGTTTCCCCAGGGCACAGTCCCCCGCACAGAGTAAGCAATCTGTAACCCTGTGCTGAATGTAGGAGGAGAGGAGCTCTATTGTCTTCCTCAGAGTAACAGCCTTCTGTTTACGATTCCAGGATCTACCCTGAGTAGCCTTTTCCTTTGCACCTCCCCCTCTCCACGTCCCCTCCTGAGCTTGCCCGGATACCATCTTCAGTCCTAAGTGAGGACAAAGCAGGGATGCCTCTCTTCCCCATCATTAGCACTTCTCATTGACTTTCTGTCCTCATATTTACAATGTGGCACATCACCACTGCCTGAAGTAGACTCGGTATTTGGCCGGCTCTATTTCTTCCTCTCCGACCCCAAGTTCTCAACCAGCTTATTTCCCTTTCACAACTTTAAACATGAAGATGTTACAACTGTTAAAATCCCAGGGGAGAAATGAATTTTAATCAAAACTAATATGCGTGACATTTTGCTTTCCCATCTCCAAGGACTCGTTCACGATCATCACCTCTTTGTTAAAGCCATACCTTGACTTTCTACAGGAGACGGTCTCACTGATGGCTCTGCCAACCTTGAGAAGCCTAGTCATCCTACTGGAATGAAAACAAAAAGTGTCTGTTGAATCAATTAAGCCTGAAGCAAAAATAAACCCACTGCCACCTTCCATAGCGTAAACACAGTGGTCCCACAGGCCGCTGTCAGGGGCAGCTGAGTGCATCTGCACACATGGTCTGGGCCCTGCTCTGAGACATTGGTCACAGAGGAGCGCTGTACACACCAGAGCTGGTGCCTGTCCGACACCTGGAGGTGTATGCACATGGTCCAGGCAGCAGTGCTTGGGTCTCTCGCGGGAAACGTGGCATTCTCGCATATGATATAGTACTGGCCGGCGTTCTAGAGAGCAAGCGCAGGAATGTGGGAGATTTATAGACTGAAAACGTGAACACAGACAGCAGCACCGAGTTCACTCAGGAAACATGTGCTGTGGCCCCACTGTGGGAGGCCTAGGTGAGACCCCTCGAGCTTGGCAGAAACTCTAGTGGGAACTCAGTGTGGGAACTCTAGTGGCAACTCAGATCAGAGCTGTAAATCTGGCAACAAATAGTCCTTAGTGGTCTTGCGAAGACTGTGAAAACACAGGCACTTCAAAGAGAGCCACGTCAGGAAAGAGAGGCCATTTGGAAAGCTGACTCTCGCACAGAACTGTTTCTAGGCATCCAGGGTGACACAGGAGAAGCCAGAGCAGGGCTTCCCCTTCAGCCCGGAGGAGGGCTGTGCCTCTGAAGGGGACACACTAATTTGATGACAGTGTCTGGTTCAGTCCAAAATGCAAGCCAAGACATCTCTGTAAAATATATAATAAAACTTTTTAAAATGTATCCAGCCAAAATTTTATCATTTCATTAAATTTTATATTCTCTGTTAATTGCAAGTCACACTCAAAGAGCGGCAAGCGAGCTAAGAGGAGGAGGAAAGGGCGGAGGTAGAGGAGCCCAGAAGACCGCGCACCAACTGTACTTTAGCATTCAGGACAAAAAGGCTTTACTGACTCGGCCTCACACATACTCAGTGCTCTGGGCTTTCATAGCACTTTTATTCTGGAATCCATTTCCAGAGTTTATGGCCTCCCATATTTTATGGTCCTTCCCAAGAAAGCTTTCTTCACCTATTAATATGCATTATGGTTCCTCTTCTTGGTGGTTCTTGCGAAAGTCAAATACTTTTTATGTAATACACATGTAGCTTGAATAGAAACTTTTCAGTGGATTTGGATAAAACTTTTGTGTTTTTGGAATGTGTATGCATGTGTGTGAGAGAGAGAGAGAGAGAGAAGAAAGAGAGAGATGAATTATAAATAGATTCTATCCATTCTACTTAGTCTAAAGAAAGAAGGGGGGAAAAAGGATAAAAATCCTCAAACTGTAATTTTTATTTAATTTCAAATAGAATACTCTACTGCTTGTCTTATGATTTTTGAATGGACTCTTGGTCTGAAATTACAGCCCACCAACACTTAATTTGCCTAAACTTAGTTCTACAGTGACACCAGAGAAAAATAGCAAAATTATAAGAAAAGGCTCTCAGGCCAACTCTTCTGTACAGTCCTTTTATTTCCCAGTACTTATGTTCTCCAGTCCATTTTTTCAGTTCACCATCTAACAACCCAAGAAAGCAAACACTGTCACCCACTCAGAGGATGTTTTTCAATTAGTGTTACTTCCAGGTCTCAGTTGGGAAGAATGAGCAAATGCCACAGATTCTCCGTCTTTCCCAGAATAGTGTAGGAGTGCATTTTCTCATTGTGTTTTGCCATTGGCATTGGCCACACTGCAACTCCATAGGCACAAGGGTTGCTGTCACATCCCGGAACCTATCTGCAAGTAAAACTCCTACCTTAAATGCTCAGATGGCCGCTGCATAGATTAGGCTAACTCTAACCCGTGACACCTTTTTCAGAGGGAAGGTGTGCCTTAAAGTAGTAAGCACAGTAAATAAATGCTTTATCAAGTAAGAATTATTTTCTCTGCTTTCCTGTGCTTTCTGAGTCATCTCAGACAGGTTCTCAAAACTAAATGCCTCCCAAGGACCACCTAGTTCCATACATCATACATACATATGTGTGTGTGTCTATACCTATACATGTGTATGCACACATATGTATCTTGTAAAGTGAGAATAACCTTTCCTTCCTATCTCTTCTACATAAAGGACCTGAAAATAGGTGTTTTCTATGGACTACTCTTTTTTTATTGTTGTTCAAGTACAGTTGTCTCCATTTCCCCCACCACCACTCCCCACAACCCCACCCATCCCCTCCTCCCACCCTCGATCCTACCCCC
The DNA here is from genome assembly GCF_022682495.2 of Desmodus rotundus. Lineage (NCBI taxonomy): Eukaryota > Metazoa > Chordata > Mammalia > Chiroptera > Phyllostomidae > Desmodus > Desmodus rotundus. The sequence continues at coordinate 124,796,960 of NC_071387.1, forward strand.
CTTTGGCTTTGTCCATGGGTCCTTTTTATGACAACCCTTCCTCTTCTTTGTCCCGTTATCCTCCACCCCCTCCTCTCTGGTTACTGTAAGTTTGCTCTTTATTTCAATGTCTCTGGTTATGTTTTGCTTGCTTGTTTTTTTGATTAGGTTACTGTTTTTTAACAAAAATGGAATGTGGGGGAGTAGTAATAATAATGACAAATATTTCTCACCTCAGTTCTCAGTTCTTACCTCAGTTCTTCTTAGCATTTTTCCAAACACACAATCTCATTGAATCTTTATTAACCTTTTATGAGGTAGGTGCTAGCATTGTTACAGTGTCACAGGGGAGTAAACGGAGGCGTATGCCAGTGTCATAGAGGTAGTCAGAGATTTGAATTCACGCTCTTCTGCCTCTGGCACCCAAGCTCTTAACTTCTGTGAACTAGAATGTAGACAGAGAACTACTGGCTTTTGCTTTGACTCAAAAGAAAAGAAAAGAAAAGAAAAGACATAATAAATGTGTATATTTTAAGTATGTGTGTGTGTATATATGTATATCTGAATTATGATATATATTTAAACTATATGAATAGATTTAAACTCTAAAAGTTTTCAAATTCTCCAGTATGATATGCACATAATTTGTGAATTAAAACTTAACTGAGCACACCACTATTTGCAAATTACAAAATACTCAAAACTTCTATCAACTCAGCCTCCATTCCATTACCAAGAGAGAAGCTGCTTATGCATTTTTATTCTGGCAATTAAGGGCAAGTGTGTTTTGTAAAGTGAAGGTTATTTTGACTTTGATAAGTATATTGCTCACTGTCTGATCATAAAGGGCCAGAGCTGGAGAGGGATAACAAAATACTTTGTCCTTCACTGCAGGCGTGATAGCTGGGCCTCCCTCGCTGTAAATTTCCGAATATTTGATGGCCCCAGTGTCAGCGGCAAAATGATGCATAACAAACAGAACAATGCATTATGTGCCATTTCTTGATTCGGTGCCGAGTCAGGGATGGAAACAGTCTACTTTTGAATGGGTTTTCTGAAATAATACACAGACTGTGTGCATTGGAGAGATCTGAAGAGGAAATTGAAGCTTGTTTTTTCTCTAAACTAGCCTTTGAAATTGACAATCTGGAGTGACGTGAACCCCAGTGCCACCATCATTGGCTTGATATCAGGAAGAGCAGGGTACACAGGTTTCATTCAGCCAGGAAAAAGGAAACAGAGCTGATTTTGAATAGGAAGGAAAAAAGGTGTTTGATGAAAGCCAGAGAAATAAATTGCCTAAATTCTTTGATGAAGAAGAGACAAAGGGAATGGGTTTGTGAAATAATGTGCAAGCCTAAAAATAATGTTTCGATAATGTTAATTGTTCTGTTTTATCCAGATGTTTTCTTGCTAAGTCTAAAACCTTGCTTTAGAGGAAACACTGTTCTAAGGCCTGCATCTATGAGGTAGCATTTCTTAACCACTAAGGAAATGGAAGCTATGAAAAGGGAATGTCGCCAGGTGCACGTGCAGTTTCACCTTCATCGGCCTGCATCCAGCTCAGAGACTCCTCCTGGTGCTAGCAGCGACCTCAGAAGTCCCTGCATCCAACCCTGGCATTCACAGATGTCAGCCTTAAAACTGTTGGGTGACTAACCCAAAGTCATGCTGAGAGTTGTATTCTTTTTATTCTCTGAGTAACAAATGGCAAATGGACAAGAGCAAAAGAGATCATGTTACAAGTTACACCGACTTCCTATAAGGAAAAAGGTGGTAACAATGGTCCCAAAATTCAATTGTCTGCCTTAAAGCTTATTATCAGCAATGCAAGAAACATATATACACAATGTTTCCTATGGCAATAATTATTTTCTTTTAAACTCAGACAATCTGACAGGTATCCCTGCTTTATTCATTATCAGCTTAGGTTTGGTCACCCAGTTGTTCTTTCCAGAAAAGACAGTGAAAAAGTCTGTTCTCCTCAGGGAGCAAAATGAAGCCAAACTTGTGGGCACCTTTTCCATTTGGACCTCATATCAAGTCTATAAATGCAAAAGCACCTGCACATCAGCCAACTCAATTCTCCCTGGCAAACCCTGATGGAGAGAGCTCACAGTTGCGAAATGTGGCTATTTTCTAGCTCCTCTGCACTCTGCCATCTCATCCCAGGAGCTCAGAAATGACCCTACACTTTCCTGGAAAAAGAAGAAATGAAAACTCTCGAGTTGTTTCCCTTCTACCTACCTCACTGTCCCAGAACCTGGGCCATATCTTAAAGTTCCTGATGACATCCAATCAGCCCTGCAGACCTGCTCTAGTGCACAAGACGGTCTGTCCAAGGGCACGGTCCCTCTGGAAGGTCCCTTGGAAGATGAGTAGACTCCAAGCATGCCAGAGACTACGCATGCTCCATTCGATCTTAGACCCTCACGCAGAAAATGTTAAAGTGGGCATTCGAAATGGCAAAAAGCCCCCTGGCACCCAAGCTTCCCCTGACCTCACCTCTTACCATCATAATTTTTCCAAAAAACAGAGTTTAGGAGGTTAATATTTTCCCGAGGCCAGGCTCACCATGACCTGGTATCCAGGAACTCCCTGCAATTATTGACTGCTGTGGGCTGATCCCAACCACTATCCATACAAGCGTTACATCCATTCATATTCTACAGAACTGAAACCTGGAGTTAGCCAGCAGTCAAACTGTTCTCCAGTCCGCTTCCCTTCTTACCTCTTACGGAATCCTACCTGCAATAAGGATTCTCACTTCGAGTGTGCTTCCTGAGACAAATCAATTTTTCTTTCCTCCCTCCTCCTTGAGATTAATTGCATGCAAACAACAGGGCACGGAAAGAACATGAAAGAAACAGTGAGAGCCACTGCAGAGCAATCTGGGCGTATGTGCGGACACAGAGGGAGGCGCCCCTCCCGATTTTCCTGAACTCTGGTGGGTGTGGGTGCTGTGTCACATGTGCATCAGCCCCAGATCTCCGTCAGCACCGGCAGCTGGAATCTCTCTCTCCCCAACAGCAGACTTTTGGAGTTTCTCACCATCAACAACTAGACCCCTCAAACCAGTGAGCCAGAGCTCTCCCTTCATTCTTCTATCTATGACAGATTTAAAAAAAAACACAACAGAAATTTACTATTTTGCTGCTAAGCTAGTTTGCGTCATCCATCATATATTGGGACCCAATTATGTGTCCAGTACTGGTCAGACCCTATGCATACCTGTGAATGAATGAGGCCCAGGATTTAGACAAATGCATGTATGACTGATATAAATTCATAAGCCAATATCCAAATTAATATACAAAAGGCAACTATGAAGCAGAATGACCTCTCTTTATCCTTTTAAATAAATTATTTGAAATGAATGTTATACCTTTGAAAACACTCACCTTAGTGGAGACAACACATCCCAATCACATTTTTGCTGTTCAAAAGTTCTGAAAACTCCTCTTTGTAATTGCTTTCAAAGCAGTTGCTTAACAAAGGAGGAAAGTGGGAGTGGGGGAGGAGTATTTCTCCCATACATTGTTTTGAATTGAGCATTTATGGTGAGAATAAAAAATAGACTGTGTCTTAGTGGTTCTATTATTTTTAAATTTCCTATAAACAAGACATCTTCTTATTGTTTGCCCCTGGATGAACTGCCTCTGAATCCCCCACTCCCACCCCCGCCACTCCTTTTGAGGGGCACATTCACTCCAACGGGCTCAGTGGTGTTCAATCAGTTCTTTGTGGACAGCAGATGCAGTCCAAGTTGAGCCTAACGAATAAGATGGAAGAAAGGAGAGGGCCAAGCCAGGCGATACTGTCACAGGGCAGAGAGCAAGGATGGCTTTACATTAACACTGTGGTGGTCATATGCTGCCCTTGAATGCAATTCTATCAGAAGAGTCTCTGAAATATTTTGAGCAAAGGCAGAATTAGTGGATATGTGCACAATCTCCTCTATTAGTCTAGGCAGATATGTCTGAGGTGCCACGTCACAAAAGTGAATTTGTCTCTCTTGCAATATCTTTAACGTGGATTATCAAAGGGATCCTGCTCGTTGTTGTATTTCATGGGCCTAGGCTCACACAAGCCCCATTTCAACCTTTGCTTCCACTAGGATGGTGGCAGTGAGAATGTAATCTTCTAAATCTCCTGCAAGTGACACAAGGCTCTTCCCACATGCATCGTCCACAGCCAACCACATGGTGTGCTTAACTCCCAAAGGGATGGAGGAGTGTCACACTGCTGCAGTCCTGCAGGGGGGATGTCAGAACACTGGTGAATAGACCTATGACTATCACACCTCCCCTGTGTGATCTTTCTCTGATGAGGACAAGAATCATGGGGCCTTATAGCTTTGGAAAGTTTGTTTTCATAAAACTATGCTCACTATTACATGGTCATTTCCCTGGGTTGGAATTCTTTATATTGCAGAGCTATGACACAGTTGAAGTCACCAGAGTGCCTGTAAGTCACTTGTGAGGTACAGGCAGGTTTGTGACAGGCAGCAGAATGGCTGACAGGCATACAGCATGGCATACAATAAGTGGGAAGCTAGCTGACATTCCAAGAAGGCTCATTTGTGCCAGGATTGCACTAGACACTGCACTCACGGCATCTCATTCACTCACTCCAACAACCCACAAAGCAGGAATCATTATCCTCGTTTAACAGCACAGAGAAATGGACACTCAGAGAGCTTAAAATACACTGCGCCAACCGATGTCACAGGCAACAGGGTTGGAGTCAGTGTTCAAACTCAGACCTGCCTAATTCCAGAGCCCTTAGAGTGAGCTATAGGAAGTCCAACCCATACAAATCCCCTTATTACGTTACCTTTATCTTTTTATCCTTTCCTAATTAGGCACACGGTAGGTGCTCAAGAAAATATCAGTTGTTAAATGCATGCTGAAAGTCAAGGTTACTCCCCAAAGCAATTTCCCCTTTCCTTTCTCCTGCACAGCACCTGAAAAGAGATTGACGGGAAGAAATGTTTCCTTAGCGACTCTCAAGAAAGGCACAGTTGTCAACATTTTCTCTTATCAAGGATGTTCTCTAAGGAAGAAAATAGAGAACAGCTTCCACAATGCAGACCTGCACGTGAAGATAAGGGTCAGCAGGGCTCCGGGAGCTGCTCGTGTTCTCAATCCCAACAAGCTCTCTGACAGGAACAGCCCTGCCAGGGAAACAGAAAGAACCTCGTTTTGCTAGGAGACAACACACAGCTGCACAGTTCTACACTCCACTTAATCCCAGAGATAAATTCACAAGTTGTCCTAAACAGATCACTATACTGGGGATTTTTTTTTCCTATTTCCAGCCAGTGTCTTTTTGATGTATTACAAATAATCCATATCTCTCTTCCTCTCGCCTCCCCACCTCTCTCTCCCTCTTTCTCTCTCTCACACACATACACACACACACACCCTTCTATATTAAAAACATTCTCTCTCTCACACACGCGCACACACACACACACACACTTCTATATTAAAAAGATTACATTTATGTTTAGTCTCCTTTAAAATCTCCACACGGGGAACTGGAGGTCACAACACAGACCATTTCCTCACAATGGTGCTATGATTTTCTCTGTGATGAGGAATCGCTCCTGTCACTGCTCCTTCCCAGAATCCTTTCTAAGCCTTTCTTCAAAGCCCATGAGCTATGATTGTAATTGGGCATTTCATTAGAGAAGAATGAGGCATAAAGGAAAACAAAATGGTCCGTAGTCATTTGTTTTGAGGAGCCCATTCTAGTCATCGACATCCGAACCCTGCCGAAGCACAGTTCCACTCTCCCTCCTCCGCCATGAGTGAAGCAATGTTGACAACACATATTTCTCTCTGTCAAAACATTTCACTTACTCAGCAATCTGTAGACAGTCTGAGAGTCACATCGCCAATGAGCAGTGCCATCGCATTCTTCCCATTATTTTAAAATCATAATGGCACGTGCTTCGTGAGAGGGGCACAATACAGGCCAAGATCCAAATTGAAAAGAAAAATGCTACCAGAGTCAGTGAGCAGAGAGGGCACTGTAAATAATGGCCTTGTTATTTAGCTGCAGAAAAAGAGAGGGCCATTTGCATCCCACGTCATCTGGAGAGCTTGGCCCCATTGCCCTTGGAGTTGAGCGCCCTGCTGGGTTACTCAGGGAATTCTCTGACCTCTGTGCTCAGTTAAAGTAGTGGGCTTTGGCTCACATTTGAGAAATAGATTTCATACCATTGGACCTAATGACTTTTTTTATTTTTTTTTTGCTGGGGGTAAGGGAAAATAAAATAAAGTGATCACTGATTAAAGACTTATAGACAAGTACCAGTAAAAGACCAGGCTGGTGTGCATCCCTGCCATTAGGAAAGAAAATAATAAGGGACTGAACCTAGACAGATACTGACAAAATTGCTTATGGTGCCCACAGAAAGATGTTGATGTGGCATAACCCCCTCAAAATGCTCATTTTCAGTGAGAAGTATTGTATTTAAAGGAGATAATGTTCAAGGGAATGGAAATATGATGCCCAGATAATAGCTGTGGCTGCAAGACAGATGCTGCGGGGCGTCAAGGCCATGGCATTGCCGGAAAACAAGCGCTAAAGCAAAGCTGAAACACTTATTGTCAAGGCCGCAGAACATTTACCAGTCATGAGGCTCAGATTCATGGGCATTATTGCTAAAGCTCACGGGAGAAATACACCGAGAAAATATCAACAGATACAGTCAATAAAGTGCCCTCCAAGCAACGAGCAGGCTTTCCAGTGGGTGGTTACTTTTGTCCCCAGGCTCTCAGGGAAGAAGACGGTTTACCAATTACTGCTGATTGGCCAGGTTAGTAAAGTTGCTCAGACCTCAGTTACATTCACATCTAGCCTATCTGTCAATATGTCCTGCTGGGTTTTGCTGAACTTACTTTCATCTGTCTTTAAAAGGTCAGCGGGGCTGAGTGTGGACTTGACCGTAGTGAGTGCTTTGGGTGTAGTCCCTAAGACATGCGTCTGGCTGGCTTTCGCAGGACGTGTGCAGTTTATCATACTCATAAAGTCCTTGATTTGTCAGGTTGGTACCAGCTGTTATCACTTTAATCAAAGTCACTCTATAATTTCAAAATATCTTACTCTCTCTAAAATGACTCTAGTGCTCAAAACTGTCTGGAGCTCTGAAACGTGCTTCTTGTTTCTGTCGCTTGTCTGGATGGGTCAGTTCACCCCCCCTGTGACTCTGTGAAGCGGTGCTACTAGTCAGACATCAAACTCTCCCACAGCAATTGCCTTCCAACATGTCCCTACAGACACAAACAGGTGTGGCCAAGGGGAGAACTTCGTATTCTTCTTCTTTACTCTGTCATGAGGAGACGCAATTAGGTGGTAACTAATTGGTGGAGCAGAAGGTGGCAGCCACTCAAAGTCAACTTCTATACTTAGAGGTAACTCAGGCATTTGATAGCAAAGGCAAAGTCAGTTGAAGGCAAAACAGTAAAAAGGGAGATGATAATAGACATATTAAAAAAGTAATCAATAAATATTTCATAAAAGGATAAAGAATCTCTTTCCTCATCCTTCCCAGAATGTATATATCTGTCTCTGCTACAAACCTACAAAGGATTTTAGTTCTTAATTTCTAATAAGCAAGTAATCCTGCTGGACACCCACCTCTAATACTTCCCAAAGCCACTTCGCCCTGAAATAGTACCAAGATCAAAGTGTCCAAGGCCATAGCCTTCACTCACCGCCTTTTCTGCCCAGAAATGGAGACCCAAGTTTTAGAAGGAGAATGTCAACCTGGCATAAAAAGAGCTAAATTGTCCAGAGAGAATACCGTTTACACCACAGTGACGTGCCCTAGATGCTCACGAAAGGCAGATGTGACTGTCACAGAGAAGTGAGGAATGAGAAATTCCCATCCGGGCAGAGCCCGAGGGCTGGGTCAACCAGGGGTGGAGGTCGCTTTTGTTTCTGTACATCCTAGAACCTCATTTGGAAGAAAGTAAATTCTCTCTACAAGGGTTCTATTATCCTCTGTTTTACTGTGACTCCATTTACAGTGTTTTAATAAAACCATAGGAGAAAAGGTGCAAGTGAGAATGACAGCAGTGGAGAGAGAGAGAGATCTCCTGATAATGACGAGAGGAGAAAGTAAATAGGTCTGGAGTTAAGAAATGCAATTGATTTATTTTAAAGGTTCGAATTTCTTGATGTGAAATGAGGTCCTTGCATATGCTAATAAACTTAATAAAAATCAGGTTTTTGATATACAGATATAAAATTGCAGTTATGTACTGTATTTTTCAGACTATAAGACACACTTCCCCCCCAAAATTTGGGAGGAAAATGGGGGTGTGTCTTATAGTCCAAATGTATCATGCCTGGCTCACCGTGGGGGGCAGGCAGCAGTGGAGCGGGTTTTTTTTTTTTCCTATTTTCCTCCTCTAAGACCTAGGTGTGTCTTATAGTCTGAAAAATACGGTAAATAGACTTGAGCTAAGCTATGCAGAGCTCCCAATTTAAGGATCACTCTTTGGCCATGATTGAATATTCTGAACTTGCCTTATCCTGATTTGCTCTCCTCCTTTCAGTTTATCTGGGTCATGTCCAATGACAGCTGCATTTATTTTCCTCTTAGAGTGTTTTACAGTCAACTCCTAGTGAGTGGTCCACAGCTAGCATTTCTTCACCACATTGTTTCACCAAGGTGGTATCATTTGGCTGTTTACCTCAGTAATGAGGAGGACGCTTATAGTTTGAACAGTGTCCCTGGTGCCTGCACGTCCATATACTGGTACATATTTGCAGACCAAGAGATCAACAGATGACTAAGAGCAAATATTTCCCAAATTGGGTAACAGGTCACTATTTAGGCCTGTTTTTTCTCCCTGCCATGATAGTCATCTATGGACTGTCCTACTTACTGAGAGGGGACTTAGGTCAACCATTCTGCACAGCAAACATATACTTCACAGGGTAGTTACAGACAGATCCAGTAAGATCCTCCTTCCTAGGATGTCTGACTGTGAGACACCATGAGAGATACACTCAGAGAACCACAGAGAAGCAGCAGAAGCAACGAGACAACGGGAGCCACCAGGAAACAGAAAGCATGGGATAACGAACATTACAAGAGAGACGGCAGTCAATAGCTTCAGAAGGAGAGAGAGAGTCACCGTGAACACAACAGAGAGGCAGAGACACAAAAGCAAGCCATTTGGGCAACAAGAGTGAAGGCATATGTTTCTGTCGTACCCGAATACCGTTCTGTTCCTCTGTGAGGCCTTCCTGGGTGACTGCTGAGGTGCTGTTCCTTCTCCCTAGTATTTATACCCTAACACACTCAGGGGCTTGCCGCCTTCAGCGTGGGAACAATGTGACCATGGATCACAGTATTTGGGAACTCAGGACAACTTCAAAGCCCGAATCAGAATCAGATTCCCTCACATGTCCCTAAAGGGAAACAAAATCTTTTATCTCTAAGGAAATATTTGAATTTTAAAAACTGGAAAACGGTAATTCAGCATCAATTCTGTGGAAGAAAGTAGAGGATCTAACCGAAGAATCTTAAACAATAAAATTAGGCATAATCCTAAAGACGGGATTCTGCGAAGGACCAGATAGTGAACATCGCAGGCTTTGGGGGCCATATGGTCTCTGTCAAACCCACTCGGCTCTGCCACTGTGGCACGAAAGCAGCCACAGACAGCACGTACACGAGTAAACATTGCTGTGTTCCAATAAAATGTTATTTATGAACACGGAATTTGAATTTCATACAATTTTCATGGGTCACATTATATTCTTCTTCTTTTGATATTTTTTCAATCATGTTACAGTGGTAAAACTATTCTTAATTCAGGAGTCACACCAAACAGGCAGCAGGCTGGACTTGACAGGCCACAATTTACTGACACCAGTTGTGCAGAAATAAAAGCTACAGTGAGTGTACTGGGGGTGCATGTGTGTGTGCACATGCACACGTGCAAACATGTTACACGGGCTCCAAAGACAGTTCCAGAGAGGGAGTTCCTGCATGGTTAGCAGAAGTGATCTCATTGACAAAAGAGGACAGCTGGGTGGGCTGGGTGGAGGAGGGCAAAGGGGGAACATTGGACAACTGTAATAGAATAACAATTAAAAATGATTTAAAAATTGTTAAAAAATAGAAGAAAGATGAAAGCTTCCCAAGTTGATTATACTGAAGTGCAAAATTATTACAATACATAAGCACCTTGAGGGCAGAAACTATGTATTTTGCATTTTAGTTTCCCTCACTCGCTTTACAAATAGTCCACATTCAATTTATTTTTTGTCAATCGAATGCATTTTAATGACTTTGTTAAAAGCCATCTCATTACATGATAGCCATCCCTTGAATGCTAATTAATAATTCAAAGATAGATTTTTGAATAATTTAGATCAATATACCTTGAACAGAATGTTAAAATATTGTCAACTATTAACATTTAATTTATTCATTAACAATTTCAATCTGGAAAACTGTAACTTGTTTTTAAAAATATCCTTTAAAAATTACTGGAAAACTAAAGATTTTCTTTCCTATTTCTTACCATGTTAATCAAAATTCTATTTGACAACAGATATATATTATTCAAACTTCAAGCATCCAATCACATTACATAGCCCTAGACTTACGATGGAGTCCACGTTAAGTTGGTTTCTGACCCTACAGCACTCCTCCTACAGATGTTTGTTGTAACCCTTAAAGCATCAGAAACTGTGTGCAGCATCTCCATGTCTCTGACTGATAAGTCCAACACTTCCAACACAAAAGTTCTACATGTGTTTCTTTAAGCTTCAGATATTTCACCTTTATCCTCAAAGGGCAGGACACACCTTAAAACATTTTCCACAAAATAGTCTGGACTGGAAGATAAGCTGAACTCATCAACATGTCAAAACCTCTCACTTTCTTCTTCCTCTGCTCCTCCTCTTTCCCTCATCCTATCCACTCCACACAAAAACACACATATGCACACACACATAAATGTGTGCCTTCTTTCCAGGCCGGTTGACCTATTATGAAGCTTTCTCACAAAATTTCTTTCAGATCCAATTTTTCTTCACTAAAGCCCAACTTAGAGAGACCAAGCCCCAAGAATAAGGATGATTATGATGCCCCAACACAGAAACAAGAGCGAAGAAGCCTAGTGAATCCCCGTGCTGCAGGAGAGAACCTCACTGGGAGGCACATGGACACATGTGGTAATTTTCCTGGAGGGAGGACTGGTCAACCCAGTGCCAAGTTTCAGGCCAAATTATAAAACTAGAAAGACTGAATGGTCAGTCTCCCTCGCCCCTGCAAGGCTACCACCCACCCCACCTCTACCATCTCACGCTATGAACCTCAAACAACACTCCAGCTCATCACATTTGGGTGTGGTCCTGAACAAATGATTAACCAGCTTCATCACATCAGGGAAGGGCAGGAGCCAGTTCCCAGCGACTAATCCTACTATGCAAAGGTCTGGTTCCAGTCATGGGCCATCGGAGGAATCTCCTAACAGCATCCAGCTTCCACCCCTGCCTCATATAATCATGTCTTCACATAGCGGCTGGAGTAATCTCTTCAAAATAGGCATCAGAACACATCATTCCCCCTGTCAAAATCCCCTGGGGCTTTCCATTATGTGTGGGATTAAAATCTAAATTTGTTTTCAGTGCAGGCTGGACTCTTCTCCACTCCCGGGCAGGCTCAAACTTAGGCCTGCATCAATGGGCTCCCTTGCCTTCCTCCTTCTGCTAGTTTGTCCAATGGGGGCATCCATAGGAACCCTGCAACATGGAGGGAAATGAAGAGATAGTTTTCCCCCAGCTCCCTCCCTGCTGGGTCAAGGTGACTTGGCTGCATCCCTCTACAGCCAAGAGCTTGCCTCCTCCCCTTGCCAAACATCCTTCACCAGCCCAGGGATACTGCACTTGTTCTTCTTTTGTTAAACCCTGCCCACATCAAAACTCTCTCCAAATAACCCAGCTTAATTATGTCTTTGATTTGCTGCTGGAACTCTGGCCAGTACATATGGCCTATAATGCCCTGAATGATCTGACCTCTGCCTCCCACTCTAGCTTCATGTTATTCAGCTCATGGTCACTCACTTCCCACCCAGCCACTCAGGTCTTCTCTTCGGTCCTTAAACACTCCCAGCCTGTTCCAATCTCTGGATTTTTGTCTTTGCCTAGATTTCACCCTTCCCCCCAACACACAGATACACACATACACCATCACCACCCTTTACAGTCTATCTTCTTCCCGTCTCTCAGGGAGTTTGAACATTCCCTTCTCAGACCTCCCTCATCCCCCACTGTGCCAAGCTCTAGAACATCATGCTGCTTTTTTAAAAATAGTACACAACACTGTCTAAAATGTCCATGTTTAAGCCCCGGCCAGACTCAGTGGGTTACAGCACCGTCCTGATATGCCAATGTAGCAGCTTCAATCCCTGGTCAGGGCACATACAAGAATCAGCAAATGCATAAATAAGTGGATGTTTCATTCTCTCTCTCTCTCTCTCTCTCTCTCTCTCTCTCTGTTTCTGTCTCTCAAAATTAATAAAAATAAGAAAAATAAACATCCCTGTTTATTTCTTATTTAGTTTCTGTCTCTCTCCTCTTGCTCTGCAGGACAGCAAAGATCTTGTCTGCCTTATTCACCCCTTTAAACCCTGAACTCAGAACCATCCCTGATACATAAAAATGATGATGCAAAATCATTTACTGTTTAATTAATAAATGGCATCTAAAATGTTCAATCTGTCAGGAGAGACGTGGAATATAACTATAGAAAGGCCAAGTAGAAGAAAACCAATAAAAGCTATCCTGGAAACTTTAAAGTAGCCTTTCAAGAAAAGCAAATGACTGTTTTAATTATCAACATATTTTTTCAATCAATAATTCCTTCCATCAGTAAATGCCAGTCATTGGGGGGAAAATAGCAGGCAAGACAGCTCTGACCATTTCCCGCATGAAGCTTACAGAAATTTGGGGAGAGAGAGAGTCGTGCATTGCTTAATGACAGGAGTACATTCTGAGAAGTGCGGTTAGGTGGGTTAGTTCTTGTGAACATATAGACTGCAGTTACACAAACCTAGATTGTAGAGCCTCCTGCATAATTAGGCTGTATAGTATATCCTACTGTTCCTAAGCTACAAACCTGTGTACCGTGTTATTGTACCGAATACTGTAGGAGACTGTAACACAATGGTGTTTGTGTATCTAAACATAAAAAGGGTATAGTAAAAATACATTAGAAAAGATTTTTAAAAATGGTACATCTGTGTAAGGGCACTTACCAGGCATGGAGTTCGCAGGACTGGAAGTTGCTTTGGGTGAGTCAGTAAATGAGAGGCGAGTAAATGGGAAGGCCTAGGACATCAGTAAGCACTGTTTACTGCGGGCTGTATGAGCACTGCACACGTAGGCTACACTAAATTTATATAAAATGTTTTTCTTTCTTCAACAATAAATCAAGTTGAGTTTACTATAACATTTTTACTTTATAAACTTTTTTTACCCTTTCAACTCTTTAATAATAGCACTTAGTTTAGAAAACATATAGTACTGCCATACAAAAATATTTTCTTTATGTTCTTATTTTATAAACCTTTTTCTATTTAAAATTTCTTTTACTTCTTAAACTTTTTTTGTTAAAAATGAAGACACAATGCACACATTAGCTAGCCCTGCACACAGTCAGGACCATCAACATCACCGTCTTCCACCTCCACAGCTTATCCCACCGGAAGGCCTTCGGGTGCAAGAACACACATGGAGCTGCCATCTCCTATGACAGCAATGCCTTCTTCTGGAACACCTTCTGAAGGAGCTCCCTCTGGCTCTTCTTGAGGAGGCGTCACTCTTTTTAGAAGTATGTCCATGTGGTTTGCTCTGTTTCTTTTATCCATCATGGATTTGCTTATAAGAAGATAAAACACCAAGAACATTACTTTCTAATAATGAAAACTTTTCAGTGTTGGGATTCATGTTTTCAAACTTTTAGTGAAGCTTGTTGAGGTCTGCAAAAGCTTCTGCTAATGCTTCACTGTGAATTTTCTTGGTGGTTCTCCTTCAGTTTCCTTTTCTGTTCTCTCTTCTTCAGCTATGTGTTCCAGCTCCAACAACTTCTCAATAGTTAGTTCATCCGGAACCACCTCTAGGAGTTCCTCAGTATCATCCTCATTCACACTCAGGTTGAAGTTGTTTACCATTTCAACCACAGCTTTGTTGACTTTTGCAACCATCTTATCTTTGGCAAATGCTCTGAAGTCATGGATGAACCTCTTGAGCGTCTTCTTCCAAAAGGCATTCATACACTTCATGGTGACATCACCCCGAGCCCAAGCAAGGTTCTTGATGCAGTCATAGATGTTATAATTCTTCTATAATTTCATGTGCCTTCTCAGTGTCATCCTCAATTGCAGCATAGCCTGGGCAAGGCCCTCGTCAGGTAGCAAGCCTTAAAAGCTGCTATAACTGCGGGGTCCATTGGGTGGATCAAAGTGATGGTGTTTGGAGGGAGAAACACCACTTTGATAATGAGATAAAAATCACCAATCAAAGGAGGATGTCTGGGAGCATTAACAACAATAAGCAAAACCTTGAAAGGTATGTTATTTTCCAGACAGTACTTCTCCATTTCACTGACACAGCAATGCAGGAGGGTGTCTCGGAAGAGGATCTGGGTCATCCATGACTCTTTATTGCTTCTGCAGTAAGCCCGGCAGTGTGTGGTTACTGATATTCTTGAAGACCCTGTTGTTCTCACTTTGCCAGATTGTAAAGGGTTTCAATTTGTAACCTGCGATATTGATCCCAAGCAAAATTATCTTGTCATTTAAAGTCTGGCACTTACTTGCCTCCTCTTGGATGAAAGTCCTTTCAGGCATCAATTTCCAGAATAGGGAGGTTCCATCCATATTGAATATTTTTTCTGGGAAGCAATTTTCCTCCACAGTTAGGTCATCTAGACTTTCCAGAAATTCCTCAGCTGCCTTCACTTCAGCACTTGCAGACTCACCACTCACTTTCACATCATATGGGGTCCAGCAGAAGTAACGCATGCTCTCGAGTGTGGTTGGTAGGGTGATAATACAGGTGCAATGATATATAGTTTTGATTTGAACATTTCACCAAAAATGTCGTATGGTGTGCTTGAGTGAGATATTGTTGTGTTATAGAATTACAGGCTTATGATTTTGTAATAAAAGATTTTGTAATAAAAAAGGGGCACTCTTTGTGGCAGACCCTATATAATGTATAATTCTTTAATAGTTTACATCACACAGAGATAGCAGTAAATTTAATATCATAGTCAGGTTCAGCCTATTCTTTCAGCATTGCACACAAGTTTTTGCTTTGGCCATGATCATCACTTCTGTGATGATCTTCACTTCTGTGTCTGGTCTTCAATCCAAGTCATTAGAAGTTCTTCCAGGTCTGATATAGGCCATTCTTGAACTTTTGTTAGTCTGCTTGCCTTCAGTGAAGCACATCCTTCAACAGCCTCACCACTTTCTTCCTTTTCTTCAAGATCATAGCTATGGTGGAACGCGACATGTATGCCTGGGGAGCAAGAACTATCACTGACTTTTTCCACCTTTTTAGTCCTTAATCAACTTTAATTTTGTTTCCAGGTCAATGACTTGACATAGCCTCTTACTGGTAACATTATCAGTGAATTTTGTATGCTTAGGGGCCCTAATGAATAAAACACCATGAAATTAAATCAAGCACAAGAAAAAATGATGCAACCAAGAGATGCCGTAAGTGTAACCTGTATGAGGTTGCTGCCTGTGTAACACGGCATATGTTTTACAGCAAACTTTTATATAAGAACAAAGATTACTCTCTAAATTAATGATTAAAAGTACAGTATAGTAACATAGTCATTTATTATCATTATGAAGAATTATCTAATGTGCATTTTGTATACGCTATACTTGTATACAACTGGCAGCACAGTAGGTTTGTTTATACCAGTGTCACTGTAAACACACGAATATAGTGTTGTCCTATGATGTTGGGATGGCTTAGACATGACTAAGCGATAGGAATATTTTAGCTCCATTATAATCTTATGGGACTACCATTGTATATGCATTCCATCCTTGACCAAAACATCATTATGCAATGCATGACTGTAACCAAATAAGGAATCAGATATATATGAACTCACCTGGGGAAGTACAGGGTGATGTGGAGCACACAGAAGCAGCTCCTCATCTCATCCAGAAAAGGTCATGAAGAATAAAGTGCGGAGACTGAAATGAGCCACAGACCACAGATACTGAAGCTTCTCAGACAAATGCTCTACTGTATGTAGTGAGACAGGCTGGAAAGAACATCTCCACCTACTCACATACCACCCCGTCTTTACCTGGGTCCTCTACACTTGAGAGCCTTGTATTCATTTGTGAAAAATCTCATTTCTGTATCATCCAATTCTTTCTTGTTCATGTGTCTCATCTCCAACTCTTTTTTTTTTTAAGTAGTCCTGTTTTATCTCTCTCATTACATGCAATGAAACCCAGCATCAGAAAGGAGGCAGCCCTGTCTGGTGTGGCTCACTAGATTGAGTGCTGGCCTGTGAGTTGAAAGGTCACTGGTTTGATTCCCTGTCAGGACACATGCCTGGATTGCAGGCCAGGTCCCCAGCTGGGGATGTGTGAGAGGTAACCAATTGGTGTCTCTTTCACTCATGGATGTTTATCTTCCTCTCTTTCTCCTCCCCTTCCCCTCTCTCTGAAAACAAATAAATAAAATCTTTATAAAAAAGAAAGAAGCCAAAATAATCTCCCTTACCCACCTCCACCCAAAATAATGTTTGAGAACAACAAAGATACATTAATACACATAGCCTTGATATCTGAACTAGGCATAATGAGCTGAGTCTAAATATATAATTCTTTTAAAGAATCAATATAAATATTGCAATTTTGAATTGACATAGTAAATACTTTGAAATAAGATGTCCAAGATCTATTTTTTAACAAAGAAAGTATTCTTAGTTCTATTTCTTTGACTAAGGAATCTGCATGTAGTTCTGGTTGTTTATTGGCAGTGAGAAGCAGGATAGCAGAGGTGTTGAAATCTTGGTGTGTCTTCAGATGCCAAGGCCACCTCAGTCACCAAGGCTCGACTGTGACATCATAAAGCCAGACCCATAGTAAGGTTAGAAATCACCCATGTGTCCACACGGACTACCTGTCAACAGAAAAGAAGTCAGAAAACTATGCACTTGTAGCTCACATGGGCCTCCAGCTTTAGCTGGCCTTCTGCCATTTATAAGTGACTTGCCAAGGTCTCACGTAGCCTATGAGTGGTAGAAGGGGAGCTGGAACCACTCGCTAACCTCGTGACTCTTTTAAAGGAATAGCTCAGTTTTTTGGTCACTGAAAAGCTTTGTTGAGCTGGGAAAACAATTTCTCATCACTCATAGCTTTCCTCTAAAATCTGCAGCCACATGCCTGAGGTAAATGGGCTTAACCGAGCTTCTTCAGGCATGGTCGTCACCTTGTCTGAATAGCTTGAGGAGATTCTCAGAAGAGGGAAACAAATGAGGAGTTTCTGGCTCAGTGCTGAGAAAAGTTGAAACCCACTCAACCCTCAGCTTTTCAGCATTGCTAGTGCATGCTTTTAACGGTGACTGCTTCAACAAGCATTGTTGAACTACATTAAGTCAGGATCAATTCATGGCACAGTTCTGAGCCTACGAGTGCATGTTTCAGTGGATTTCAGAAATGACTCACTGAATCAATTTTCTTTCCTGTAAAAAGTACAGCTTGAAAACAGGGAAGACAGCCTTTTCCTGAGACACACAACCCAAGCCAAAAACTGATCCCCAAATTTTAGACCACTTCCTCAATTTCACCCCATATCGACCCCCATAACAACAGACTGTGGCTTTGAGCATGACCCCTAACTTACCACCGATTCTCACTACAGTCCTTGCTCTTACATCCAAAAACACTTCATGCAACAAGTGAAAGAGAGATTTGAGGATGAAAAGGGGAAAATGAGGTTGAAGTGGAAGGCAGAACAGAAGCAATGTTTACAGAACTTAGCCTTGAGAATGCTATTGGTATCAGATGCTAAGCAGTCCAAGGCCTTAAGCCTACATTCCAGTAAACTCCAACAAAGAAAGAGGCCAGATATGGATGAACAGCTTGGAGAGGGAGAACGTCCCCGAATCGGGCTTTGATCCACTCTACCATAGAGTTATTGTGAGGAATTGTCCTCACAATAGTTATTGTCCTTTCCTAAGACTGGCTAAACATGTTTTAAAAGATGACCTCGGACTCCATCTATAGCTACTCTGCATTGGCATACAGGCACGCCTCAGAGATGTTGCTGGTTTCATTCCAGACCACTGCAATAATGCAAGTATCTCAATAAAGCAAGTCATAATCCTTTTGCTGGTGCAAGGTCTTGCCTTCAGTTTGTTAAAAACGCAACATCTGTGAAGCTTAATAAAGCAAAGCACAGTGAAACGAGGTATACCTGTACCAGCAATTGGACAGCAACAGCTGTAGCCATTTAATAGAACAAGCCACACACCACAGGGTAAAAGCAGAAAACTACTGACTCTTACATTTACTACCCATTCAAACCTTATCTGGAGACTCATTCTTCCCTGCCTCTTGGACAAAAATCTCTGGCAGATTCTTTGATTTTTTTCAATTTGTTTTAGGCACGAGAACAGTTTCATTTTGGAAATAATTGCCCAGGTAAACATGAAAATCAAATCCCCAAACTCATCAGATTTAGAGTCTCTTTCCTTCTCTAGCATGTTACTATTTTAGGCCTAGAAATACAAGGTGGGGGGAGGAGTCAGGGGAGTAGTCAGGTTGGGCTGCCTCCCTGTTTTCCCCCTTCGTTTTTCCATTCCTCCTGCCTCCAGGATTGGGCCCAAGACAGTCAGGCATTACAGAAAGGACAGTCTCAGTGTGGCTGGTTCTTTCGTGGTCTGACATTTGGCAAGCATTATCCCAGCTCTTTGTCTCCTGAGATGTTTGGAGGTGATGTGGAGACTGCCTTCTGGTGATCTCTAATGGAGGCACCCTGGATGGGGGTGACGCCTCCTCCCACCCTGGGCCCCCAGCGGACTCGCCATATAGACTCTCCTGTGTTGTCACACCCTGGTGGGCTTCCTGGGCCAAGTCTAGGTCAGCTGCCCTCTACCACCATCATCATAGATTCACATGCCCCTACAAAAACTCGCACATTTTGCCGTGCCGTTAAAAGAAGGTGAAATAGCTCCCAAAGTAGCTTTGTGTGTGTGTCTGCACTGCCAGCACACAGGCCCAGCCACCTTCTCTGAAATGTGTCAGACATCTGTCCTTTATGCCTCTACAAACTCCCGGGGGGAGTTGGAAATTCTGCAAGTGGACTTCTTACCACCCCTCTGTCTCAGCTTGAGGTCAGGGCAGGATGGAAAGGGGGGAAGCCACAGCTCTCTGGTGGTCTTTTTTCTAAGGCATTCTCTCCTTTTCAGCCCCAATCCTTTCAGTATTTTCCAGGCAAGGTTATGCAATGGATTTTCAGCCACTTCCTATACCAGACCCGCAAGGGAGATCTGAGAGCCACTTTGAAATGTGGGGTTCTGTTGTTTTGTTCTCAGCCTTTAGGACCTCAGCACATCTGAGAGAAAAAATCCCTACTTGATAACTGACTGCACAATCATAACACTGCCCTGATATCAAGCGGATGCCTTACTTAGGCCAAGGTGGGTGTGAAAAGGAGAAAATTCTTACTTACATAACCAATCCCTTCTACTTACATATGAAACTTCTTGCCTTTGAAAGAGTTCCTGGCCCTATGATTTTAGACCTCACCATTACAGGTGTCACAGGATAGCATCAGGTGCCTAATGGAATCTAATGGGATATTTTCCCCTGTTTTCCCAGCTTTAATTACTAAGGACCATAGCTATGAACAAAGACACTAAGCAACCCATGCAAAGCACTTCCATTCATTGTGTCCAGCCCCACACCACTTTGCCTCACCTCCTCTTTCTCTCTCTTTCACATACTCACACACATGCACACACACAGACCAATATGACAAATTACCTCAAACTTGGTAGCTCCCAATAACACACATTTATTCTCTTATAGTTCTTGAGGTCAGAAGCCTAATATCAGATTCATGGGGCCAAAATCAAAGTGCCAGCAAGACTACCCTCCTTCCAGAAGTTCCAGGGGAGGATCTGCTGCCCAGCCTTTTCTAGCTTCTCGAGTTGCACTTCTTGGCTTTATGGCCCACCGTCTTCCATCTTCAAGAACAGAAGCATACCATCTTGCTTCAGTCATCACGTTACCTCCGTCTCTCCAGTCAAATCTTCCTCTGGCTCCCTTAGGTGAACACTTGTGATTGCATGCAGGCCCCATGTGAATTATCCAGGTAATCTCCCCATCTCAGGATCCTTAACTTGATCGCATCTTCAAAGTCCTTTATCCAGGTAAGGGCTACAAGGACTCAAGGATAGGCTCCTTACATGAGGACCAGGATGTATATGGGGAATAGCCTTCAGTCTTCTGCAGGGAGTGGTAGTGGTCATGCAAAGAGAATGTCCTTTTCTTGGCACCTGCCCCAAAGCCAAGTAAGAGAGACTTCCACAAAATCAGGCATCCTGAAAGACACTGTCAACTGTCTCACCCTACAATCAAGCCCAAACCACTGTTCTTTTGCCTATTTAACTGTAAAGTTTACAAAGCTAAATACTATCCCAACTTCTTCTACATCTGGAGATAGCCATGTGGCTGAGCTCTAGCCAGGCAGACCTGGAAATCTCACAAGAAGAACCTTCCCTTATTTCCTCATCTTGAAGTTACAATGTGATAGTTTAAACTACAGCAGCCCCCTTGGAGGGAAAGCTCGGAAACTGACAGAGGTGTTGGCCCTCACGTGTCTGAGTCATTAAACTAATTCCAGTCACGGAGGACACCAGGAAGAGGGCTGAGAGGGTGAGAGCATGGGCTCCAGGGTTAGGTTGATAGAGACAGATCCCAGCCTCACTTCTCAATGGTCACGTGACCTTGGGCAAATCACTCACCTTCTCCATGCATCTTTCTCTTCTGTCATCATGAAGACTAAATGAGATAACACAAACAAGTTCCCGCATACCAGGAAAAGTCACCAAATGTTAGCAATAGTATTTTTTTAACCCCATCCTATTATAAGTTTGTGCCAATTCCTTATCTGGAAGGGAATGCACAATTATTATAATCATCTGGCAAAACACGTGGTGCAGAAACTTAAGTTCCATGGGCCTATCCACAGACAAAGAGTATATGGAATCATAGAGGTCCTGCCAGCAGCAGCTGAAGCAGGGGCAGAGTGAGGGTTTCACACTGCAGGGGAGCAACCATAGTGTCCTGCTGCCTCCCACCCTCATATGCTGAGCACAGCACCCAGACCTCCACGTGCTACCCAGACCACCATCAGGGTCCCTGAAAACCCTCCTGATTGTTAGCATATTAACATGATTGAGATGAGAGGGTTCCTAGGAGGCAAGCCTGAGGTTTAATTTTCTTGTATTATGGAGCATCTCGCTCAGCTCAGTACGAGTGCTCTTCCTAAATATTATTCAAAAATGAGGGATATAAAACACAAGCAAGTTGACTGCCGTATAAGGGTCGTTAGAAAGAGTGTGTAATTCAGACACTCTTTCTATATATGAATTGCCAAAGCCGGGCTATGGGATGCAAGGATGTGATTTCAAAGACAGAGCCAAAGGGGGATAAGTGAAAAATCTAATTTGGGCTGTTACCATGACACCTCATTACTGTTCCCTTTTGGTAAAATTCACCTGTAACTTTCTAGAGTTACATCCTGGCATCTTGAACTGAGTCATGCTGAGGAAGTCACTGAGAAGGGAGGTTAGAAGAGGGAGTCGGGAAGAACATGTCAAGTGAGCCACCCAGAAGAGGCCGACTTGACTGGTAGAGAAACAAGTTTGATATCAGAAGAAATAAGCTTGGACAGGTAGGATGCACCAGATGAAAATGAGCAGTACATTAGAATGAAAAAAAATTTTCAGAGAACAAAGAAGGTATTCTGACATTTTGGGCAGTTGTCATGTGGTCATTGGGATTGCTGACACTTTGCTATGAGTGAAAAATGACCAGGCTTGGTGGGACTCCTGAGTATATTGGAAAATTTCCCATGACTCCAAATCAATACACGGTGTTTCCAGGAACAGCAGAGCACCATTACTTTGCAGTTTGTTCAGAGAAATTTAAAAGTATCTCACAACCATCCTGTGGAATAACGTGACCCAAGCACTTTTTGTTTTTAATATAGCAAAACATCCCTTCCCTTATCAGGGGAGCTAACTCAGCATGCACTCACCTTATCTGACTCCCGTCTCTTGGAAGGGCAAGGCTGATTCAGATAAGAAAATAAAGATGCTACTAACAGGAACTGCCTGTGGAGGAGTGGGATGTACTGGGCACTCACCTGATTTATCTTCAGTGATAGCTTCTTGGAGAAGAAAGACAATGGTGAGAACGAATTGCATTGTGTGTAATGTTTTGTTTCAAAGAATGCTTTGCCTCATTTTTCTGCTGCTTGTACATGCTGAAAATGAGAAAGTACCCAGCTAAGAACTTTCTGATTTACAGGAAAGGTTACTTAATCCCAACTAAGCATTTTACTAAAGATTGAACTCTCCATCCTCACCACCCTTTTCCCCATTCCCTTTATGTTTTCTCGGGGCACCTCAAGGTTATGATCTGTGCCTACAGCAAGAGCAACTGAAATGTTCTAATGACTAGTGCTTGGGGTGATTTGTTGGTGTGACTATGCAAAATTTTGAGGGGAGTAATTCAGGTCATATATCTATGACTTTCATAATTACTTTGAATATAAATATGATGACACTATATATTTGTTATGCAGGTAGCTAAAACAGTCATAGAATTAAAGAGTAAATACTATTTGGATCAATGATATTTTCATCTACTATTTATGGCATTACCAAAAAAAACGTGGATTCTGCAAAATACAGCAATATTAGAAAAATATAACCCATTTCCCTTACTTGTTAACTTCTGAATTTTTAAACTATTTTATATATAATGGTTCAATTTTTAAATTTTAAAACTGCATAGAAGCATTACACAATTATAATATTTTAAAGTATGTCACTTTAAATGTAAATAATGACCTATTTCTCCTTCCAAGTACTTTATGACATCATTTACAATTATCACAGACCCCCAGAGACAGAAACTAACAGTCTCAAAACAATTATCTTCAACAACAAAAAAAACTACCAGAGATATCAGAAAATAAATGAACAGAAACAGAGATATTTACATCGTTTCAATAAAAGTGCATCATCAGGAAGCCATAGCATAAATAAGTGCAGAGCACTTGCCCTCAAAAAAATTTGCTGAAGTGTCCAGAACCTCACACTCTGTAACACTTCCCATATTAAAATAGTATATCACACCTGCCAAAAGACCAAGGTGAAAGCAGAAGGTCACAGGCAATCTTTGCTGTTATGTAATTGTTTGCCCAGTAACAAAGTTATCAGGAAAGGGGTCCTGTGATTGGGACCTGGCAGAAGAGGTGTGGCATAGTGGTCTGACATTGTGAAAGTTGCAAGTAGGGACACCAGACCTTCCCAGGAAACTAGAAAGGGACAGGTCCAACCAAGCTTGCCACCAAATCTTAACAAAGCCACCGATTCTCTGCAGCTCAACCAACCCAGTGCCATTATTATTTCTCTTCAGATTCTAAGGACTTATTTTCATTTCAAATTGGTATTCTCAAAATTAAATTGAGGCCATTTTGAAAGCCAAATTTCATGAGACACTGCATTCCAGGACAATTCTTCACCCTGTACAAATGTGTTCCTTCTCCTGCATTCCCTTGATCCAATTCCATCAAAGGAGTTCAGTTGTTCAATTCTATTAAGACCATTATTCTTCTCACATTTGACATATCTACTCGGCTTGTGTATTAGCTAACCTGGGGGAAAGAAACCTTCCCCAAAGGTATTCCTGCCTTCTATAATAAATCATTTCACATTCCCCTTTGATATCTGCTCTGGTATTTGTTCATTTGGACCTCAGAAGATCTTGTGATTTCTGGGGTCATCTTACCCTTCATGATAATGCAGTTGCTTTATATCACAACAAATCTATAAATTTCTAAAAGTAAGTTCAGTTTCAGCCTTCACTGAGTTATGCTAATTCCCTAGAACCTGAGAATATTGGTTGTTTTCCAAGGACTTGTCATCTATCATGTTTAACTTGCTTTTCAGATATTTTCCATGTTAAAAATACACGAGTTTCCTCTTTCAGCCATGGCAGAATTACCATTTTACTTCAGGTACCTACCACCAGAGAGAGCACCCCCCGGCTGCAGAGTGGGCCACAGGCTTGTTCCACAGTCCCCCTTTCCCAAGTGTCAGCCTGACAAATGGGGTGACATTTTGCTGAAATACCTCAGTCGCAATTCCCATTCTGAACTGAACAAGTGGTCCAGACCCGTGAGGGAACATGAAGCCATTCTAAAGCGTGTGAGGCTGATGTGTGGACCCTCAGCTTCTCTACCTTCAGCTCCCCAAACTGATCTTCTTGAGACAGTACCCGAGGTCATACCGGTTCTCACCCCTTTCACAATGCACTTAAAAGTTACTTAAAAGAAAAGTATCTATGACAAATCCTACCTTTGTGCATTTTCTTAAGTGGCCAAACGGGGGAGCCAAACAAAGGAACAAGATGAACACTTTCAAGCTAGCCTTTTTAAGGTTAAATTTTTCTTTTTTTTAAATTATTTTTCAGTTATAGTTACATTATATTTATGTTAGTTTCAGGTGTGCAGCACAGTGGTTAGACAATCATATACTTCACAAAGTGTTCCCCTCAAAGATTTCCAGTTACCTGCTTGGCCCCATACATAAGAGGTCTGTCCAGAAGATATCCAGACATATAATATGAAAATAGAGACATTTATTGAAGAAGATGCAAGATACAAGAAACATTGTACATAGGACAATGACATCTCAGTCTTCTTCAAAGTAGGCACCTTGGGACCTCACACAGTTCTCCCAGTTGCCATCAGCTGCCCCATTGTATTCTCCTGAATCTCATCAGTGGTCTGAAATCTCTTCCCTTTCAAAGGTGATTTTAGTTTTGGGAAAAGCCAAAAGTGTCAGGGTGCCAAATCTGGGCTGTAGGGGGCTGAGTCACCTGGGTGATTTGCTGTTTCACCAAAACACTCTGCACGAGACGCGATGCATGAGCGGGTGTGTTGTGGTGATGAAGCTGCCAATCACCAATTGCCCATAGCTGTGGCCTTCTGAATCATCTGAATGGTTTCTATGGAGGAATGTTCAAACATAACAGGGTGAGGAATGACTGTGGGAGCGGGGGGTGGGGATGGGGCAGGGGAGAGCAACAGGGGAAAGACTGGAACAATTGTAATTGAACAATAAAAAAATAAAATACATATACAAAATTTGATGCAGATTCATTGCTCTACTTGCACAGTCATTTTGAATACAATGGCCACACAGTACACATGCTCACTCAATGGCATCTACCGCCCCCACTGACTAGTACAGTGAAGTCATCATTGTTCATGCACGTGCATTCCAGTTCACTGTCCTTGGCTGCCAGCTTACATTGATGTCACACGAACTATTCTCATTATATTAACAATGGCTTGACCTTTTCTGGACAGACCTCAAAGTTACTACAATATTATTGACTTATTCTCGATGCTATACTTTACATCTCAGGGCTATTTTGTAACTACCAATTTATACTTCCTAATCCCTTCACTTTTTCACCTAGTCCCCCAAACCCCCACCCTCTAGCAATTATCCATCTGTTCTCTGTAACTATGAGTCTGTTTCAATTTTGCTTGCTTTTGTTCTTTAGATTACATATATAAGTAAAATCATATGGTATTTGTCTTTCTCTGATTTATTTCACTTAGCATAATACTCTATTGATCCATCTATCCTTCTGCAAATGTTAAGATTTCATTCTTTTTTACGGCCAACTGATATTCCACTTTATATATGTACCACCATTTTTTTTATCCACTTGTCTATTGATTGGCACTGGGTTGCTTCCAAATCTTGGCTATTGTAATAATGCTGCGCTGAACATAGGGGCACATATATTCTTTCAAATTGCGTTTTGAGTTTCTTCAAATAGGTACCCAGAAGTGGAAACACTAGGCCATAAGGCAGTTATATTTTCAATTTTTTTAGGATGTTCCATACTGTTTTCCATAGTGGCTGCACCAATGTGCATTCTCACCAACAGAGAAGGAGAGTTCTCCTTTCTCCACATCCTCACCAACACTTGTTGTTTGTTGATTTATCGATGATAGCCATTCTGACAGGTGTAAGGTGATATCTCATTACGGTTTTAACCTGCATTTCTCTCATGATTAGTGACATTGAGCATCTTTTCATATGTCTATTGACCATCTTTATGTCCTCTTTGGAGAATGTACAGGTCCTGTGACTATGTAGGTCTTCTGCCTATTTTTTAAATTGGATTGATTGGGGTTTTTTGGGGGGGTGCTGTTGAACAATATGAGTTCTTTATAAAGTTTGAATATTAACCCCTTATCAGATGTATCATTGGCAAATATTTTTTTCCATGCAGTAGTTGTCTTTTCATTTTGTTGATAATTTCTTTTGTGTGCAAAAATTTTTAGGTCGATATAGTTTATCTATTTATTTTTTCTTTTTTTAATTTTAATTTTTTATTGTTATTCAATTACAGTTGTGTGGCTTTTCTCCGCATCCCTCCACCCCACCCCAGCCAAACCCCCGTCCCTCCCTATTTATTTTTTTCTTTTGCTTCCCTTGCCTGAGAGACGTATCAGAAAAAAATATTGCTATGAGAAATGTCAGAGATTTTACTGCCTATGTTTTCTTCTAGGAGTTTTATGGTTTCGAGTCTTACATTTAAGAGTTTATTCTTGTATATGGTGTAGAAAGTGGTCTAGTTTCATTTTTTGCATCTAGCTGTCCAATTTCCCCAACACCACTTATTTAATAGGCTCTCTTTACCCCATTCTATGTTCTTAAGCAAGGCATTTTAACAATCTCCCCAGTCTATTTCATTATGGAATGCATTCTCAATAAAAATTTTAATTTTGTGTGCAATGATTGATCATAATTTGTAATAAATGCATGTTGTTTGATCCACTGAATATGCATGATTGTAATAACTCAATCTAGATGGAGAATACTCACATTTAAGATACTTAAGGTCAATAGGAATTTTTTTAATTTAAATTTACATAGTTATTTTTGTTCTAGAGAAGTATGATGAGGTAAAAGACTTTCAGACAATAATATATCACATTAGAACACATTTCTGTGTAGAAAGTGAAATAGAAAAATGATTGCTAGGACAAGAAGAAATGATGCAAGATTTCCTACCATTAAAAAAGAGCTTCATTCATTTTTGAAAAAGATAATAGCAGGAATCAAATTACTATGAAGTTCACATTTGTTGGATACATTTAAAAGATCATCTAGAAGTTTTATTTTAAGTTGTCAATATTTACCAAATACTGAAAATTACATCCTTTGGAACATTTCAATATATAATATAAAAGGTCTATAGGAGCTACTATAAAGGACACAAGGACAAAATCAAGGGGGAGGGTAGAGGTGGGGGAGGGAGGTGGGACTGGCTGGGGTGGGGTGGAGGGATGGGGAGAAAATGCAGACAATTGTAACTGAATAAAAATTAAAAAATAATAATAAAAAAATTTAAGTGACAATGTAAAAATGGGAAAAGCAGTATGTGCTCTAGGAGTACTGTCACACTACACCCAGGTGTGAGAGAGAGAGAACAAGAAAGAGAGAGAGAAGAGGGAAGAGAGGAAGGGCTTGCAAGCATCCGTGCCTGTAAAGTGATTGGCAGACCATCTCTAACATCTGCATAGAGGTTAAAATACTGTGGCTTTTTAGTCTAGTAATTTTACCTTGGTATTTTCAGGTCAAATAATCCAATATAAAGATATATCATTTGAAAGGCCACCTTTAGTCAATTTCCATTTATTACATGCAAGTCAATATATCCAATGTGACACAATTCACTGTAGGCTTAGACCCCTGTAATTCTGACAGTACCCAGAAGAGGTAACATGCTAAGGGAACAGTGAGCAGGCCAATGTATAGGCAGAGCCAACTGAAACACTGAACTTACAAAGGAGAAATGTGCCAATGAACTTCTGCATAAAATGCCATTGAAAGATGTCAAAT
The DNA here is from genome assembly GCF_022682495.2 of Desmodus rotundus. Taxonomy (NCBI): domain Eukaryota; kingdom Metazoa; phylum Chordata; class Mammalia; order Chiroptera; family Phyllostomidae; genus Desmodus; species Desmodus rotundus. The sequence continues at coordinate 124,825,194 of NC_071387.1, forward strand.
TAGAATATTTGTTCCAGAAGAGGGATGAATTTGACAGTCTGTTTTCTTTATCTCTGAACATTTCAATTTAGCTTTTAGACCCTCGTGCTGGAAACCTGATCGTGTCAATTCAAGTGAATTGCGCCATCCTAGATGTTTAGCCCCATTCCCCCACCCACAGGGTCATTTGCATAAACATGCATTCCATATCCCTTCCCACTCCTCCTCTTCCTTCCTTTCTTCCTGGGGGTGATCTATGGTCTGTGTGTGGTCTGCTGGCATCAGAAGGAATGGGACATCTTGTTCATGAAAATTCTCTGCCCACATCGGCCTCTGCTGAGATGTAGTTTGCCTCGCCTGGGTCTCCGTATTCCATGCGGGCATGCAGTGTGAAGTCTGCAAACCTGCATATCCTCAGATGGCCGGGTCATGCTCTCTGAGTCTTTCCCAGTCTAAGGGGGCACCGAGCAAACTGTGTCATACATTGCCAGGGGAGTGCTATATATGGTTTAGACTCTCAAGTGGGGATTATATTAACCATTCTTTTAATTTCTGTAAATCAGTGCCTTGCCACCTACAAAATTGTTACTAGTTATTCCCCAAATAAAATCTGGCTCTCCCCAAAACAACTGGAAACTTTAGATAGCCCCAAATCATATCATGGGGGCACCACCACTTTTAAAGCGTAGGGAGCCAATCCTAAGACTGCCCACCCTGCCTACCCTGCCTACCCTGCCTTTCCCATTCACGCCCATGGAAACCAAAACAAAGGCACTGGCCCACAGTCCCACCCCCTGTCTGTGAGTCCTGAAGTGTCTGGAACCTTCCCCTGAGTGTCCACTGTGCTCTCCTCACAAAACAGCAGTTCTAACAAAACTGTAAAACTCTTTCTAGTTTCTCTTTCTTGATCTGTACCTGGGCTCACTTTACCTTATGCAAGGTAACAGACATAATGGAGACGGGCTCAGCCTCCCAGGGACCCACGGCTGTGAAGGAGGGATGGATACCAAAGAAAATGAAGGTCCCATTCAGAAAAATATCATGTGGGGGAGAGGAAAGCAGATGCTGAAGTGGCAACGTGTCTAGTTCAAGTAGCAGGGAACCAAGGCAGAGATCAGTTTCATCTTCCTTAAAATGCTTTTAGGAAGACAAAATAAAAGTCTGTCGACTAAAATTAGTGAAAAGAAACAGGTAAATTAAGCAAATTGATTGGTCACTAAATTGTCATTCAGCAAATTAACCTAGAACAGACATAATTGGTAATAAAGAAGGAACAGAATTTAACAAAGATTTAGTAATTTTCCCAGAGGGGATGACCTAACAATTGCAAATGTTGGATGTCATTGTAAACAAGGTTTTTAAAGGTCACTTTTAAAGTGATACAGTGAGTGACTAGAGTATGGCAATCATAAACATATACTCTCCAGACCAAAAAAAAATTTTGTTAATGTCCTAATGTTACACAGATGGATTCTAGTGGCTTGGAACACATTTCCAGTGACAGCATCATGCGTGATTCAAAAGAGGTGTACCTCAAACAACTCAGACACAAGTGAAGGGGATATGCCTCACAGAAGTGCATTAGAGAACTCAAACAGTGGTTTTAGTGAAGACGAAGGCTCAATGGCAAAGATGAATGTGAAAAGCATGGAAAAAATGAAAGTAAAAAATGGCATGTGTAAATTCACACTATACACATATGTAATGGGCTTTAAAACATGTTGTACAAATAAATTAATTGTATTAGACTCTTAACTGTTTCAAGATATCTCTTAAAGTTTACTTGTTCATTTTGTTTGAAAACAAAATTAGATTTCTCATGGGGAAAGTATCACCAGGGTCATTTTATAGACGGAGGTTTGTAGCAAGTGGTAAATAGGAAGGGACCACAGTCCTATAAGCCCATAGGACAAAGCATATCACGTGACCTGGAGAGCCAGGAAAGCTGCTCCGGAGAACCACTACATAACCTGCTGACAAGATAACAGATGAGAAGAGAGGAGAGAATGTTCCAGATAAAGTCACAAGCAGGTACAGCGTCCCGGGCAGGAAGAGATTCAGTGCTAGGGAATTAAAATTGGCTGTGGCTGGAGCACAGGCACAGGGGGAAGTGCAGTGGGAGATGAGGCTAGAGAATCACAGCCAGACAATGCAGAGCCAGGGAGAGATGCTGACGCTGTTTTCATCTAAGAGTGAAATGAAGCCAGTGAAGAGGTGGCTATGGCAATAATCCAAACAATAGATGTTGGCATCTCAGTGGGCAAGGGCCAGATTCCAGATCACACGGCCCTGCAAGCTGTGGTCAGGGTTTAATGGGTGTGGGTTTGGATTGGGTTTGGTTTCTGTTTTGTTTTGCTCAAGTACAATTGGAAAGCCATTGAAAGGTAGCAAATGTTAGAGTGAACTGATCTGACTTGTGTTTCTAAAACAGCAATCTAGCTACTGAAATGAACAGCAAAAGGGCAAGAACTCTAAAAGTGAGGATGACTGGATGATTATTACCCTGGTCCTGAATTTTAGGTGGGTGCTTGGTCATGGTGGTAGCAGCAGAAACAAAAATAAGTAAATGCATTGACAAGAGGAAGTCTCAAAGGTGTCTCCTATGAGGTGAAGGGAGACTTCCTTCCTTTGCACCTTTCTTTCAATGGCAAAGTGAACAACCTCATGTTAATGTCCTGCATAACACAGGCATGGAAACTTTCATGTTCCACCTGCTGTATAAACAAAGGAACGTTCCAGGATACATTGTAGAATCACCCAATCTGTTCCATGGGAGGTGGAGTTCAGAATGATTATCACCTGACATGTTTTGGAAGAAAGGACGACTTAGAGTGTTTTGAAGGAAGCCCCATGGTCATGGCCATGTGATGATGCTCTCAGTTGGACACCAGGGGATTAAGGAACTGATCCTGGGATCCTCAATCAGGGAAAGGTACTGAAGAATTAAAACCACTGCGGCCCGTTACAGAGGAGGACCTCCTCATCCTCCGAATGTCCCTGAAAATAGTGCCTTTTTTCAGAAGAGAAGTCTGGTTTTGATACAGAAACCTGGTACACAAGAAGGAAGCTTTCATGTGGGTTACCTGTTTTGGCTTCTTGTGTGGTTCAATATTTCTCCTCCACTGAGTATATTTACTAAAGATGGAGCCTTGGGAGCTGATTAGAACATCTCTGTCTTCCACACTGGAGCCACAGGGCAGTCAGCCTGCACAAACACCAGGAACCAACACCCACTCAGAACCCCACGCTACACCTCGCTTACACAGATGCTGAGCAAACAACTCCCAATAAGGAGAAACACATGCACTTGGGTAGGTGTCCTTTCTTAAGGGAGAAGTAAGGGAGAAAGTACATCTTGGACACGTTCAGCATACAGGGAGTTAAGCGTTCTGGGCCATCTTCCCTAATGGGTGAGCAGTAAGAGAGTCAAGAAGGTCACCATGGATACATCTGGCTGCATCTGCCCGAGTTATTTGTATTGAACAGATTGCTACAGGGTGTTTTTTTTCTAGTCTCATTATGTGTGTGTAATGCCAATTAAATACAGGAATGAAAATTAAAAAGGAAAATATCTGCCCCTGCTGGGTTTAATCTCATTAGTGCAAAGTCAAATGATTAGTCCAACAGGCAGCAAAGATAGCATTAAAGTTGCAAGTATCTTTTGCATCACAACGAGAAAATGAGTCAGAGTGGCTCACTCTGTTGAAGACACCAGAGCCATTCCTATAATAAGACCGTGTTACGGCTCGGGTAGCACTGTGTCTCTAGACCTAGCTGAACAGCAGGGAGACAACCGTGACATATCCCAAACTTCAAATTCATAGCATAAAATACTGCCAGGCATTCTGAGGACAGGTGTCATATTTCCCTGGGTTGACAGTGAAACCTGAGAGATGCTTACCAATGCTCCATGGCTTACATAATCTTCAAGCATGAGACTTTTTTTCTAATTAACCAAACCAGCCAGCTATAAATTTGCCAGCAGCACTGAATAGCTCTCAGAGAAAAATGCAAAATGGAAAGGTCTGTCCAATGTAAGCCTTAGAGTGCATTTAAAATGAAAGGATTGAGCAGCTGGGAAGTACATCAGCGGACGCTGGTCCTTAGCTAAGCCTCCGGTAGAATACCAATTTTTCCCTTCCTTCAGAAAGTTTGAGAAATGTCAGCTGCAGCTGTTTTGAATCAAGATGATTCAAGAAGAAGTCTTGGAATGAGAGGCCATGCAAAAAATGGCCAAGCCCAGAGGGCTTTCCTCAGTGACACACTGTCAGGGAGCTTTACTTTCCAAGTACTCTTATACCTTATCCTATTATTCTTTCACCCCGAGAAGCAGAAAAAACAAGAATCATGCCAGTATTTCGGGTGGTGAAAGTGGGGCACAGAAACAAACCCCAGGCATATTGATCATCTTTAGTTAATTGCTCCACTGAGCTCGCTGGTCCAAGGAAGCCAGGTACACACACGCCAACATCAATCTAGAAAGACTTCACCAGGTATGAGGCAGGGACACCATGCCCTTCCCTGCTTGGTGCTGAAAAATGAATTACTTTGCCTGCCCAGAAGAGAGAAAATTGGACATTTTTCCAGGCAAGGGCCAGTGAAAAGTCAACTTCCCAATCAAGCAACCTTTAACAGGAGTCCAGAGTTAGACCTCAGGAAGGTCTCTGAATCCCCTAAAATTATATGCAAAAGTATGAAAACGTGTGTGTGTGTGTGTGTGTGTGTGAATTCATGAGGATAACTTTTATCAGATTATCTACCTCCATGATCTGTAAAAGGTTAAGAATCCTGATGTCTACACATGAAAGAACCCCTTGTTATTCTGGAGAGGCTGAGAAGAAAGCTGGAACTGTCTACCTTAGTGTATAGCTAGGAGCAGTGAAGAGAGAAGGGCTCTGTGTGAGGCACCGAGATCCTACACAACAAAACCTCAACATGGTCAGCTCTTCAAAGCAGTGGGAACCCCAGGGGCAGGATACTGTCGAAGGGAGGCAGTGCTCCACGCGGGGAAGAGCACAGACTTAGATGTAGGTTTGCCAATACTAACCATGTGATCTTAGCAAAGGTATTTACTATTGCTTATGTTCAGTTCCTCCTCCTTAAAATGAAATAAAAATGTGGAAAAAATGAAAACAGTCCCATCATTTAGCATTGTTGCAAGGATTCAGTGGCAGGATATAGGTCAAGTGCCCAGCAAATAGAAGACCCTCAATAAATGTGGGTTCACTTCCCCTTCAGCTGTTTAAATGCCTTCAGAAAGGATAATAAGGGAAAAAAGAAAAGAAAGCAGAGAAAAGAAAGGGAGAAAAAGAAAAAGAAAGAAGCAAGGGAGGGAGGGCAAAACAATTGACCCTGCCCCTGGCCGAGAAAAATTGTAAGGATTCAAAACAGGAGGGTTAGCCTGTGGCCTGACAAGAGAATAGAAAAAAGACACAGGGACTTCACAGAGTGAAGCAAGCAGTGGACAGGGCCTAAGGTATCCTTGGCCCAGCCCAGGCAGATGGGAGACTGGAAAGCAGGACTCAAACCCAAACCTTGGGATTCCTGGCCCAGTGATCTTCCCATCATTTCTCCCTAACGCCTGTTCCCACACAGCTTTTGTTTTCATTTTTGTATTCTCTCCCTCTCCATTTAAGTGTAAGGCTAAACAGTTTGTAATTAAATGAGTAGATCTGTTAGTTCTAAGCAACAACACAAGGTAATGTACCTGTATAAAATAATATCCATATCACAACCCAACAATCAGAGCAAAACAAATGAGCCAGCAAAGAGGCTATTAACACCTGTTAATAATGCCACGTGGAATGGCCAACGTACAGTGATTGACACTCTCAGGGGAAGGCTCCTTGCTGAAAGGACACATTACAGGTACCCTTCCTTCCCATCCCAACTTTGGTGGCTGGCAGTAATCTAATACAGCATTTTCCAACACCTCCTGCTTCCTGTGCCTGGATGCCCTCGGTCAGTTCTGATTTTAAACTACAGAGTGTGACAGTCCCCTTGAATTCCTTGCCTGATCAGTGGAAACTAGGAGGTCCTTGACATTGGGCCTCACAGCAGCTGAAGGCCAGCAGCTGCCCATGGGTGGTTCTGACAAGAATCTCAACTTGACGAGGGGAAGAGATGCTGGGAAGCTGACAAGGAGCCCCGGCTTCATGGCTTCTAATGAGTAAAACTAGGGGAAGCCACTGAGATACAGCCCAAGCATGTGCCCACACCCTGTTGGGGTAAATTTATTTTTTATTAAGATAACCAATACTTACACCATGCTAAAATTCATAGTTTTTTATAGAAATAAAATAAAGGTGCAGTTCTCCCTTTCCTTCCTCTTTCCATAATCTGATGGTGATTTGTTTTAACCCAAGCATGTTGGTATACTTTTACTTTATCTGCCAACCTCCAAATATTTCTTACTGGAAACACTCAAATTGACCCATCAGTAGTATAATGGATAAACTGATTACCGTATTTTTCAGACTATAAGAAGCACTTCCCCCCCCAATTTAGGAGGAAAGTGGGGGTGCATCTTATAGTCTGAATGTAGCTTACCTGGCTCATGGAGGGGGGAGGGCACGGTGGTGGAATGGGGTCACAGGAGGCAGGAGCAGGACCACATTTTTTGCTTCAAAATTTGTTTTCCTATTTTCCTCCTCTAAAACCTAGGTGCGTCTTATGGTCCAGTGCGTCATATACTCCGAACAATATAGTATATGTGGTCTCCAGTCAACATCTACTATCCTAGATTATTCAGAGGAACAACAGCAACGGAAACAGCTAATAGCTAAGGTGCCTAGATTTATTAGAAGCAGCATAAGGGTTAGTCACATCCTTTCCTAAGTATATATATTGATCCTTTCCTCTCCCAGCTCATACATTCACATGGACATGTGCTTACCCCACAATTAAAGGGACCGATGTAACTAGTGTAACAGTGTTCATTTTTCTGGTGACTGTCAGAAAAGATGGCAGTGGGACGTTATTTATTTCTCAATGACTGTCCTGGAGACGGCAGAAGGACAGAACCTAATAAGGTTCGGATTGACTAGAGAAGTAGCAGTCTGAAATCCCTGGATTCCCCAAGAACTGGGAAGGAGATAGAGCACGGAATGGCAGGCAGGGTCTGAACCCTCAGTCTCCTTGCCGCGGGTGTGAAACACAAACCAAGGGGAATGGAGGGCAGCCCTACCCCTTGTCCCCACACAGCCTCTGATAATAAGGCAGCCGAGCACCAAGCTTCTTCCCTCTTTCTTGGGCTGCCTTACTCTTGGTACTCTGGTATACCAGAGTACCCAGAATACCCAGAAAATACCCTGGTATACCTGGGTATTTTCTACAAGGGGAGGCAGAGAAATTCACTGTCTTAAATGTTGCTTGGTTTTGTTTTTCAACACAGAACTTTCAGAAAGTTCCATTGGGTCTAAAAGTTCCATTGGTACTTGACAAGGGGCAGATGTGACATGCAATACTTTCTGATTCGGAAATAGATATTCTGAAGGTAAAAGAATATTTTTTCCTATGCACATAGCAGGTGCTAAGGAAATAGCAGCAGTCCTGGTGGGAGGGGAGGTAGCTCTTGCGTGAGAACACACTGATATCAGTACAATTATGATCTGTGGGAGGCAAAAGAAGATCCTTTAGACAGAATTTCAACAGAAGTCCCATACTCAGCAAACCCGCCACAGATTTGCCTCCAACAAGGAAATGAATGTGCCATGCTTGTTCAGCCAAGTAGTAGCAGAGAACAATGAGGTCTCTGTAGACAACTGGGAAATGACCACCCAGGAAATGCCAAAGCAGCTGGGGGGCTTAGACCTCTAATCAACACTCTCAGTCCTTTTTGGAAATCAGGAATAAATTATATGCCAAGTAAATAAATAGACATTTATCCAACATATAGCATTTGGGAAAGAAGCAGAGATCTTAGGAATTAGCCTTGGCCCTCATGTAAGGAATCATAATTATTCCACAGCCACTAAAAAATGTTTCTGTGGTTACAAAGTCAAGCAGCCACTAACAAACAGGCAGCTCGGTGGCCCTCGGCACGATATCATAGCCGAGGGCTCAGGCTTGAGATCGTGACAACCACAAGTACTTCCTGAGCTCATGCTGTAAGGCAGGAGTAATTGGGACTATTGCCAACACATCTTAAACGAGTACTGAACATAAAACTTGAGTTATTACTAACTTATTTACTTCTCACAACAACTTTTATGAGGTAGACCTTATGAGGTGCAGAGAGGTTAAGTAACTTGGCCAAGGTCACACAGCTAGTTAAGTGTCAAGAGAGAGGATTCAAAGCCAGTCTGGCAGTCTGACTCAGGGATGTTCTTTTATCTAATTTACCAGTTTGTGGTCATTTGGTAATACCAAACTTGCATTTAGACCCTATTTAGCATCCTGTTTATTCCTCTAAAGCAATCCTTTCAGAGGATAAACTGTGAGTAACTTCAAGGAAACTGCTTTAAAAAAATCTTATTTCCTAGTCCTGTTTATTCTTCCCAGGAGCACCATCTTCTAGAGGAGGAACATTGGCAATAACCCTACATCAGACACCTGCAGCCATCAGGCCTCAGAATGCAGCATTATTAAACAATCTCAAGGTGGGTTCGTGCTCAAACATTTAATGTTTCATTACCAGCAACTTCAGTCTCTATATAGCCTTCTTTGGAACAAATATGAACATTTTTTCCCCTGAAAGTATAATGTTATGTTTAACGCGTATTGACTACAGCCCCATTTTATCCTACATTTCTTTGATCTGCAACAATGATCTTGAAATAGAAAATGCATGTGCTCACTAGGGAGCTGCAGAAAATTAATTCCAAGCAAATTTTGTCAATGACTGTCACTCCCTCCCTCCCTTAAAGGATTGTTCTGCTGTTGCACAGACACACCATTGAGCATCGCTGTGACAGGAGGTAGGTAACATATTTCTATTTCTCAGGTCTCAAATGTAAAGGGAAGTCAGATATTGCTTAGTATTGTCATAGTTGCATAATTGCTCTTAAAATCCAGCTGTGAGTCGTGTTGCTACACATTCTTACATGTGACCTGAGTCTGTTCTGAGTACATGAATGTAATCTCCTCTGGCTCATTTGTGTGACAGCTGCTCACAGGCCCTGTCATTGTTCCCACTTCAGTTCATTTGCTTCACAGAGAGCCCACGTCTTTGATAAGACTGAGTCACTCCCAGATATGTTCTCCTTGAGGGCAGGAAACCTACAGTTCATCTGTCTTATAAGGTTGATATGCGAATACTATGTACTCACTACATAAAGATCGAATAAGTAAACTGTTTAACTGTGCCAACAATGGGTCCACAGTATATCACCCCTTTCTGCCTAAAAGCCTACGGCAATGCTGCAAATCTGTGTCATGCTTTAGTGCATCCCTCTGTTTCTCTCGCCCAGTGATGTCTTGCTAAACATAAGACAGGGGGCACAAAGTGCACCCTATCAGCCTGCCATGTGATGGTTGCTCGAAACTATTATCCAGGAGCAGGTAAAAGAAGACAGTCATCCGATTACATAATTTTTTTCAAATAATAACTCCTCCGAGTTCACTGACCCAGTTATCGTGGCTCTAGCCCTCCAGATGGGAGTTCAGCTTTCACTCAAGTCAAACTCTCCCAGATCAACCAGGCAAGAGCACAAAATCACAAGCAAACTAAATCCATAGCTTTGACTGACAGTCATGGCTACAATCCTCAGGAAATAAACTCTTATTACAGAGGTTTCAAGGTACCCAAGAGAGAGTCTGTGAGGCAGACGGGAGTGTTCAGGAGGGAAGAGCAGTCAGAAAGGACACTCGACACGTAGGGAACAGATGGGCCTGGGCACTCTCCCCCTGTTTATCCAGGTGAGCACAGACAACTTTCCCGTCTCATCAGTAAGTACAGAGCTTCTGAACATCACTAAAGGCATACTGAAGTATTTAGCTGTTTCATTAAAAAAATGGATTGCACTCAATAATAGGCCCCAGAAAAACCCATGGATTTTTACTTAATCTAAAAGGATTGTTGTCACGGCTCTCACCCAATTATTAATTGATTATCTACAAACAAAGTCCAGAATTGCCATTATTATGCTGAGTAACTATTATACTGTGACTACAAACCCAAGGAGAAATTTGGTCAGTTAAATCTGCATAAGTACAGACATTCACTTTGGGAGTTGAGTCTCAAAAATTTTATTCTAACACCCTAAGCCTCACATACATTCTTCTGGGAGATTAGATTTTACTTGCCCAATAAACCACTGAGGAGCATCTTTACCTTTTCTGGGATCCAGAATGAAATGAAAGCAGAAGAAAATACTGGCTGCGCACTTTTGTTTTAAGCGGCGGCGCCCCTCCAAAGTATTAAACTTACTGAGGAACTACAAAGGGACAGTTTGATATTATGCCATCACCAGTTTTTGGTATCAGGTAATCCTACATAAGCCATCTGGAAATCACCATAATACTTATCAGCATACAGACAGATTTGGGGCTCTTCATGAAGAGGGACATTGTCCGACAGTCTGAGACCTCCTTTTCCCGCTCCCATGTCTGCAACCAAATAGGGAACACCACTGGAGACAGGAGCCCCACCTGTGTCTGGACTCGCAAGGGCAGGTCCATGGAGGAGCACAGATCCCAGTTTGGGACCAAGGGTGGCAGGAACTCTAACAATACTGCCAGCGAGAAGAAAGCAGAACAGTTAATTACCAGGCTGGCTTCTGAACTTAGGGGAAACTTAATAGACAGAAGTAATTGAAATCAATACGCTCATGGTAATTGTGAGAAGAAGAGGGTCATGATAAATTTTAAAATGGAGAAAAATAAGCTCTCTCCATTCTTCATGCCAACCTTACTATCTGGACCACCAGCAAATGTGCACCAACGGGTGGTGTCTCCAGGAACACATAAGAGTGGGGTAGGGAAGAGCATGCGCTGAAGCCCACTGAAAGGAGTTCCTGAGCTCCTGGGCAGTGTGGTCAGAAGCAATCAGAGACACTGCATTTGTGAAGAAAGGGCCATGCTTATGTGAAGAATTCTGATACCAAAAGTAGGAAAAATTTGACCTTTCTTCCAGCTTTTTGACCTTAAGAAATCAATTTAGTTTAATTTCTCTGAGCCTCAGTTTTTTCACCTGTAAAATAAGAGGGCAAAGACATAGAGATCCTTCTTTGAGATCCATTCAGTTCTGTGATTCTGGAATACCGTATCTCAGAGGTGCAGACAAGCACCAAGAATATATGTGTGAAGACACAGATGCAAATAATGGCCATCCCTTTAAAAGATAATGGGTTTTTTTCTGATTTTCCTTGAAAATGGTAGAAGTTTGTCACACTGCATTCTTCATACTAACAAGTGACCTAGAGAAACTGGAGTTTGGTTTTGTTTTCAAAAATATATTTTGTAGACTGATAATGAAAGCTTAAAACCATGTCCCAAAACTTAATTATAATACTGTATTGGGTTTCTCTCTAGATTGTTACAGCACTGTTCATTATAGGGCAGATTCTGGTAAAAGGCAAATCTTCCCAAAATAGCAAAAATTGTTATTGCTAGCACAAGATTCCAGTGTAGCTGAAATAACATTTCACTTCTCCTCTCTTTCAATTTAATAATATGCACTAATGCCAGCTGAGGACATATCATATGCCCATATAATACGATGATAAGAAATGAATTTGATAAATTGTGGCCGTAGGTGACAGAGGGAAAGGTGCTTTTTTTTACTTATTATTTATATTTTAATTGTTAATTTTTATTAGTCATATACACTCATGATAAAACATTTGGAGAATACTAAAAGAGTGAAAAGTTAAGCCTCCTTCTCCTTCCTGCCTCCTAATGTTCCCCCACTGGATGTGCCCCCAGGGGCAGACACTGTCAATCATTCCTCACCTGACCTTCCAGAGTTACAAGTGCTGTGTGTATAGTACTTTCTTTTTTGAAACACAAATGTTAGCATATTTTACCATTATTTTGCATCTTTGTTAACGTAAACTTATTATCTTATATAGTGTGCCTCATCATTACATGCCTCATTATTTTAAAGGCACAGATTTAGTTTTATAGCTAGACATAGTTATATAATTGGTTCCTAACTGATGGGCATTTGTCTCCAATCTATCACTAGTATAGTTTTTGCTTAAGTAAATATCTTGGGACACACCACTCTGTGCCTGTCCGTGCATGAATGTGTCTATGGGATGCATTCGAAAGACAAAATTGCTGGCCACAGGCATATACGTGCATTTGTGACTTTTAGAGATAAGGAAATGGCCTCTGGGAAGGTTGTATCAGTGTACATTCTTATAAGTGGGCGGTGAGAAAGCTGTTTCCCCCATCTCTGTCAATGTAGCGTATTGTCCAATAGTTTTACTTTTTTTTACCTGTATAAGGGATGAAAAAGAATGTTTGTCATTGCGTTCTCTTGATACCCATTTATCGTGAGGGAAGTTGACCATCTCTTAATGTGTTTAACATCTGTCCGTTAGCAGTGGTGACCAGAACACTGTCTCTTGAAGACCTCCAACGCCAGGGAAGTAACTGACCAAGGGCCACAGCTGTTGTCCCCTGCTCCCAGCCAAGAGCTCAGTATGGCAGGCCTATTCCTCGGGACTCCTCAGATGGCAACGTTGGGACTCCCAGCAACCTTGCAGAAGTTTCCCCTAGACTGCTTCAGAGTTTAGGGTGCCTACACTCAAACTTCCTTTCCTCTCTCCTTCACTTAGCATCGGACTCACATTGTGATCTGAGGCCTGTCCCAGCCTCTGCCCACTCCTTCCTCCTTTACTCTCTAGCACATTTCCCCTTGCACATTTAATCCTGTCTTGATACCTACTCCTCAGAGGACCTAGACTAACACAGTAACTCTTCACAGCCTTTCAACATCATTTAATTGTGGCACTGAACTTTTCTTTATTGATTTGTAGGTGTTCCTAATGTAAAAATAGCTTAGCCCTTTTCTGTCACGTGTTGCAATTATCTTTCTTTAGTTGGTCCTAGATCTGTGCCTTAGTTTATGATATTTTCTCCATGTCAAAGCATGTCTAGGATTTCTGAGCAATACGCAAGAGTTTCTATAAAGGTGTAGATACAATTCCCCTTGATCTGGAAACCTAGGGACCAAAAAGTCATAGGCCCAATTCACACCCACTCACAAAGGTGAAATAAGAGGAAGAATGGAAAACCTACAGCAGTTGCTGTTCTGCAGAACTTCTGAAATCCCTCTGGGCAGGAATAGCAAGGGTGCCCCACCCTGGGGGTAGAAATTGCTCCTTAAATAGGTTCCAATTACACTCCATAAGAGGAGCTCTGCATCCATTACCCTTGGTGGCCCTTGGCTTTTTCTCTCCCCATTTTCATCTTTGGAGACCTCTAACACAGGTGCTGAAGAACATACCCTCAATGAGCACTGAGCAGCCTTATCCATCCCCTTCCACCCAAAAGTTGTTTTGGGTCTCCAATAGTCATAGTCTTCCTTAGTGTAGGTCAGTTGTTCTTTTCACAATATCACTCCCCTAAAAACTTAACTTTGTTATTATTTGAGGCCTGTCAGCTCCTTGTGCCGACAGTCACGTCCGTGGTCCTCTCCTAGACATACTTCCTAGACTTACTGGATTTCTCTGCTCTCACACCCCCCTGCTACCACTCCCTTCTCTGTCCTTGTCTCTTCCTCTCTCTGTCTCTCTCTCCCCCTTCTCTTTGCCTCTCTTTTTTCCACATCTCTGCCTCTCCTTCTCTCTATCTCTCCTCTTCTGTCTCTCTCTCATCTTGACTGTGGGTACCGTAGGTCTATCAGGTTACAGAGCCACAACTTTAGTCTCTTCCCTCAGCCACGTTGTCCCATTGAAAGAACTTTTTGGGTACTAGCTCATCTCTTGGACCCTCATCCCAAGACACTTTAATCCATCCAAAAGTTTTAACACATATGATAACCATACTCTTGCTTTGTTATTTGTCATGAGGATGAGTTGTAATCAGCCCTTGTTGCCGAGTCTTCTCTTTTACCAGTTGTGCTTGAGAAAAACTGTCCCTTCCAAGCTCACAAATCTCCAAATTTCTGGACTCCCCTTTTCTTTTAAATTCCTGCTTGCTAAGCACAATCAACAGCAACCAACTAAGACTAAGATTCTGCTTCCCAATCTCTTTTCCCAGAGTTACAAATTTAACAGATAAATTACTTGCCTTCAAAGTAACACTTTTACTAAATATTTTCCAGCTTCTGACAAGTTTCTTTGCTACACAGCAGCTAAACCAATGCCTCCTATTTTATAGTGTTGTTATACCAGCTCCCTCTTTCTAGGTCCTAATTGCTGCATTAGATGGCATAAGGTAGGTCATGCTCTGAGAATGAAATCTCAGTGCCTTAGAAAAAGCTTTTACCCTGGCTCACATGCCATGTTCAGTGCAGGTTGGCAGAGGGACTCTGCTCATCATCATCACTCAGGGATCAAGCCAACAGGGCTTCATCTCAGTGGGCACTTCTACGATTACAGCAGGAAGAAGAAAATGTGGAGAACCATATTCTTTATGCTTCCTCCTAGAAGGGGCACGTATCATGTCCACTCATGTTGTATTATTCTAGTGCGCCATAAGGTCACGCCTATCATCAAAAATGGGGGAACGTAACTACGTTCACAGGCAAGGAGAGCTTGAAGTACTCAGGGAACTACTGGGTCGGCCAAAAAGTTTGTTTAGTTTTTTCTGTACAATGGTTCTACTAGTGCTTAGTTGTCTTTAACTTCATTCAAAACAGTTTTGTTGGATTGCATTGTGATAGCTGCCATATTAGCATGCATTTCAAAAAAAACTTATCAAAATTGGTGAATTTTTGTGCAGCCATTTAAATATTGAAGATGGAAGAAGACACACATTTTTGGTATGTTATCCTTTATTACTTCAAGAAAGGTAAAACACAACTGAAACACAAAAAATGATTTGTGCAGACTTTGGAGAAGGTGCTATGACTGATCAAATGTGTCACAAGTGGTTTGTGATATTTCTTGCTAATTTTCTATTTTGGCCAAATAATTCTGCTGTGGGGCTGTTTTCTACATTGGAAGATGTTTAGCAGCACCTCTGGACTCTACTCACCAGAAGCCAATAGTGGGAGATAGCCAACACTCTCAAAATATCCAAATCAATAAAGTTATTGGTGAAAATGAACAATATGTCTTTTATTTTACAGAAAAAAAATGTAACGGATTTTTTGGCCAACCCAATACAATTACTGTCTCTTTCTGTTCATTCCCTTCCCTTCCTCTGCCTCTCCTCCCCACACCACTTCCTCTTCCTTATCTTCTTCCATTTTCCCTCAGCTAACTATTTCTCCCAAAAGGCTTGATTTAACTTTAATATAACCTTAAGCCCCTTCCCATGCCATCCCCAAGTTCTGTCTGCTTATATGAACAGCCTTGCAAATCACAGGCACTGAAAGCAAGTCTTAGAGTTTCTTAGAGGTTTTTGAATAAAAAGTTTCAAGAGTTAATATGGATAGTTTGAAATTTCACTTAAAGGAAACCTGCAATTAGGTAGTTTGGTCAGATTCCTGGAAGGAACGGATTCCCGAGTCCATTGTATGAGCCAAGAGTGAGAGTTTTCCATTTGCACAGAATCTATATCTCGACCCCTCATGAAAGTCAGGGTTGTTAGGGTCCTCCTGCCAAATCCAAAGCTGTGATTGAAGATACATTTACTGGCGGATGGAGGGGTTTGCACAAATACTCCAATGAGCTGACCACGAGCTCACATATGTGCTTTTAGTTATCGCTATCAGCCAAAAACGGTTAGGGCTCCAGGTAAACCAATTAGGTTTGGCAGAAATGCTATCACATTCAATATAATTTCACTATTCCAGGTGACCTGTTTCACTCACTGATAAAAAGATTTCCTTTTTAACTTTGAGAAAAGAGGCTTCTATTAAACTTTTTAAAAAGTTATCCAAAGAAATTTTATTACTTAAAGTTCTATCTTTAGATCCACAGAGACTTGGGAACTTTGCTGTCAAATTCACTTCGACTCAGCAGGAGATCAACTTCTGTGGCCCCTGTTGAAGATTCCACGTCTTAGCCCACAATGCAGTTATGGCACCATCGCTTATGTCCTCTGAGAAGTTCTTTGCCAAGACAAATTACTCAGTCACTAGTCTTGCTTGTTCTATAGAGTCATGGTTTGTGGAAATTGAACTTCTCTAAGATATGATTTCTACAACTGCAAAGTATATTAGT
This sequence comes from Desmodus rotundus, assembly GCF_022682495.2. Lineage (NCBI taxonomy): Eukaryota > Metazoa > Chordata > Mammalia > Chiroptera > Phyllostomidae > Desmodus > Desmodus rotundus. The sequence goes on from NC_071387.1 coordinate 124,841,396, forward strand.
TGGACTGGATGGTCAGTAGAGTGTGTCCCAAGTTAATTTTCTGTGACTCGGATATACCCTGGAGCACCGACCCCCACAGACCTAACATTTCCCTCAGTCTTACCCCAAACTGTGTCATAAATGTGTCAAAGGAGAAGCATTTTATAATTTATTTCAGCTATTCAAACTAAACTCTCGAAAGACTTTACGATACTCTCTGAGCACTATTTTTAACAACAAAAAACACCACCATCCTGACAACTCTCCTTCCCACCCACTCCCATCCACACCACTGAACCAATTTTGTATTGAACTCACACACTAATCTGGCCTTACTTAAGCAAGTTCTGAATTTTATAATCATCTTCCTTGATCCCTCACTTCTGGGCTGCCAGCCAGAATGTGAACAAGAAATGTGAAGGGTCATTTCCTGAGGTGAATGCAGAGTGTTTTTCAAAGTGATCGTGGGTGGTTTGCACTGCCTCAGCTTCAAAAACCCTTTTTCCTGTTTTCATGCTTGATTTTATGTGTCACTGGCCAGGGTGTAGGAAACCTGAAGTTCTCTCAGCTGTGCTGGGTGCAGCCTCTGTTCTTCCCAGCCCTTGTCTAGTCCTTTCTCCATGTGTCAAGCTCTGCTTCAGACAATGTCCTTCACTTTCCAAGATTCACCGCTACTGTTCTCAAATCTAGAGAGCACAAACTCACAGTTCTCCCTTCTTGCTGCAACCCTGCCCTCCACAGAAGCGGACTCTCCCAAGTCCTAAACTACTAACCCTTACTCTATACCTTAAACAAGACTCTTTAAGTAAAATACTTAAAGAAATCCCTTTTTAAATTTTCCCCATTTCCTTCATGAAATTGATTTATTTTCTCTAGATTTATCCAGAAAAATAATCATGGCTACACATGTGGTATTCCAATCACTATAAACCTTTCCTCCCACTATAGAGACATACACAGTATTTTATTATATATAGGTATTTGAGACAGAAAACTCTGCCTCAGGAAGGTATTTTTCTTATTTGTCTATTATTTGGACATGTAGCCATGAAAAAGAAAAAGGGAGCATAGTTATGGCATAAAAATGTATATATTCAAATTTTGTGGTAAGCGTGGTGAACTGAAGAAAAAAAGGAGAGAGAAGAAGGGATACTTTTGCTACTCAATAATTCTCACCTAAAAAAAAAAACAGCCTCAATCTTTAGCCTACTAAAATTTATTTTGGATAGTATTCTTTATTATCATTACTTTAATCATTATTATATTTTTCCATTACCATTTAGTCCCCTTATGCCCCCTCCCCCCAGCAATCCCCACACTCTTGTCCACGTCCATGCGTCCTTTCTCCTTTTTGCTCCATCTCTCCACCCCCTCACCTTTCCCTGCCCCACTAGATGTCATCTGCTCTCCATCTACAAGTCTGTCGCTGTTTTGCTTGTTAGTTCAGTTTGTTCATTAGATACCACATATGAGTAAAATCATATGGTATTTGTTTTTCTCTGACTGGCTTATTTCACTGAGCATAATGTTCTCCAGGTCCATCCATGCTGTCGCAAAGGGTAAAATTTTCTTCTTTTTATGGCCAGGTAGTATTCCATTGTGTAAATGTTCTGTAGTTGTTTTATCCATTCATCAATTGATGGAAACTTAGGCTTCTTCCATATCTTGGTGATTGCAAATAATGCTGCAATGAACATAAAGGTGCTTATGTTCTTTCAAAGTAGTATTTTGGGTTTCTTCAGATATATTCCCAGAAGTAGGATAGCAGGGTCAAAAGGCAGATCCACTTTTAATTTTTTGAGATATCTCCATACTGCTTTCCACAGTGGCTGCACCAGTCTGCATTCCCACCGACAGTGCAAAAGTTTTCCCTTTTCTCCACATCCTCACGGACACTCGTTGTTTGTTGACTTATTGATGATAGTCATTCTGACAGGTGTGAGGTGACGTCTCATGGTGGTTAGTGATGTGGAGCATCTTTCAATGTGTCTATTGGCCATCTGTATGCCCTCTTTGGAGAACATACAAATTAGTGGTGTCTATTCAGGTCCTTCGCCCATTTTTTAATTGGGCTGTTTTTGTGGTACTGAGTTTTGTAAGTACTTTATAAATTTTGGATATTAACTCCTTATCAGATGTATCAATGAATATGTTTTCCCATTCTGTGTATTCTTAAATATTTTTAAAGTCATTCAATTAAAACAAGATGTAAAGAAATACAAATATCTAGACTACTATTAGTTTTGTTATTAAGTCTTGGCAGATAGCAAAAAATTCTATTTATCACCTTGGGTTCCTAACCCCTGGTGTGAACATATTCCTCTTTTAACTTGCTCTGAATTCTTACCTTGGAGACCAAACTTCCCCAGGTGTCCAGGGTTCTAGCTCCTGTAGAATGGTTTTACAACAAAAGCTAATACAGTTTGCTTTCATAACAGTCATCCTTCTCCCCTAGTTTGGTTGATTTTATTTTTAAAAGACAGCTAGCTCATTTAAAAGGAGTACTAAATGAGGCGTTTAATTGCCTTCACGTGGAATGAGAATCTAGACTTTGGGTACCATCTCAGAGGAGGGGCTGTGGTTATGGGAGTGAGCATGCGCAATGCACAACCTCCATGGGAGCCGCGCAGAGACGAACGCTCCAGTGCACCTCAGTCCAAGCCCAGAAGCGGTGCTGGCAAAACTAGCTTTCCCATCAACACAGACTGGACATCGTTTCCATGGTAAAGAGAAACGCAGAAGCCAAATAGTGTGCCCTTCGAGTTTTTAACATGAAATCTCATGATTGCCATTTTTATAAGTACAGGCAGTCATTTCATCTTGGTTATTTGTAGCTAGAGTTTGTTCCTTTTCTCATTTAGATTGACTAGGTTCTTACAACCATAAGCAAAAGATTAATCATACAATTGCTTTCTGTAAGAGTCTGAGATAGTAAAAGCAAGCTTTCCAAAACTTAACGCTTAAAAATACATTGTCATGAATTGAAAAGTCTGAACAGTGACCTGATGATCTCAGCACCAACCAGTCATTCCTTGAATCTTTCCCACTAACTCCCAGATGTTACTGGAAATACTTCTTCGGTACTCCTGGCATTTCTTTCCTATGAAGGTCGTTAATCAGAGCAATCCCTGATGTCTTGCTGGCCCAGACTCACACTACTGCTGGAGACCAGGAAATTTGGGGTGCATAAGAAACCTGCTAGGCTCAGCCCCATCCTTTTTTGCAGAACGGGCTTTATCTGAGGAAAGCACACATTTTCCTCTACTCCCCTATGCACAAATTGTGCAGAGCCTGTCCTGCGGAGAGGAGCTTGCCTCGCTCGAATGCTAACTTAAACTGAATGGTGAATTCTGCCTCATTCTGGTGTTCAATATTAACCGAGCCATTTAGCCAACAGACTGTAAACCATATCTGCTCTATGTTGTGATATTTTAGTCCCCATGTTTTCTGTATTTTCTTTTTGCACCAATTTGTCTAAAAGATAAAAATGGAAGAAAGTTTGTTTTGATTTGTTTTTATTTGTTGGCCCAACTTATGTGGCACAAAATATAATTAGGATCTTAAAGGAAAAATATACATGTACTAATAGGCTTGGAGACTTTACAGATGCCTGGAATAAACATCGTTACATTCTAATACCAAAAGCATTCACCTGCAAGGAGATTGTCAGTAACTTATGGACTATGCTATAGACATTACTCAGCATTAGTGTATTAGAAACCCAATAATACTGAACAGGTGATCTATACTTTAACTATGGTGCATTACAGAAAGCCAGTATGCAAAAGAATTGACTTAAAATAAATACTTTCCCATAGATATAATACTAGAGCTGGAAGCAGTAATCTTACCTAAAAATCAGAGACTTTAACAACAAATATCTATTCAAGTATTAATTCCAAAGAAATGCAGGTTAAAAAGATCCTTTGGAGTTATTTTCCCCCAGTGGTAATCTATGAAATAAGAGTCTCATAAGATGTTTCTTTCAATATGAAAGTTTCCTGAGTCAACGAATCTTGGAGAACACATAGTGCTATTATTTCTCCTCTTGAAGCCTGACAAAGTCCACTACAATATTAAACTGTTCTATGAATCCTTGCTTTATTTGTTTTAATCCAGTATTCATCAAACATGCATAACTATAGAACATTATTTTCAAGTAACACCAATTAATTTCCATGGAACACACTTTGGGAAATGCTATTATTAAAGTGTAACACCGGAATTTCATAGGGCATGCTGACAGCATATCCACCCTTTCCCAACACCCTTGGGGTTATATGAAATTCAGGGAAGAGGACCAAACTCACAAACTCCAGTGAGTTTAAGTAACATAAAATTTTACGTAATACACATATCAAATGTTACATTGTGAAGCTCTAAGTCAGAGACTATCCGAGCACTTTACCTGTGTAATACCCATTCCTCTCTCCAGCAATCAGCGAGGGTGGACACCCTGGAGTGAACTTGGCTCTGTCTTCCTAGGAACTTAGCTCTATTCCTTGAGTCAGAATAAGCCAAGAATTTTCTCTCAGCTCCTGCCCAAATGAGCTGTCATCTTGTCTCCCCTCTGGCACCACCACTGCCTTCCTGGGTGCTCAAATTCTAACTTCCCAACTTTCCGCCAGCCGGATAGTGACAAGAATGGATAAGGTGTTAATTGTTTAACTCTCTCTTTCAGTGGAATTTCTTTAAATTCCATCCTTTAAGTTTCATTACCTAACCTTAGAGTCACAGTTTCCAAACTGGGCACCCAAGGCACCCTAGGACACCACTGAGATCCCAGGAAACATGATATTTGGCGTCTTTAAGACATCACAGAAACTCTTAGCTCAAGATAGTTCAGAGTTTCAACATTAAGTCACATTATATACCTTTCAATGATAGTCATCTCTCTGCAAAATTAATTTGGGCAGTTGCTATGATAAAAAGCAACTATTTCATGGAAATCAGTATGGAATAGGAAGTGAAGGTGGTTCAATCTGATTCTTAAGTTTGAGAAACTGGGAAGACCAAACCGATACACACATTCCATTAGTACCGTATTTTGCCATGTATAATGCACACTTTTTGCTGAAATTTTTGAGGGAAAATAAGGATATGCATTATACGTGGGTACTAATAATTCTGTATCTATATAAATGTTTTTAATTCTTTTATTTATGCTTACGCATTAAAACTATAACTCTAGAAAGCAATAACAATATCCAAATACAAAATAATACATTGGAATACAATAATCAGTTTTGTTTCTAAATCAAAATAAATAAATAATTGAATTAAAAAATGAAAGGTTTTTTTCCTGAAAGTTTCAGCCAAAAATGTGGGTGCACGTTATACACAGGAACACATTATACACAGCGAAATATGGTACTTATCTATAGTTATTTAAAAATAAAATTAAAAAAATATGAATTCATGTATATTACCTTTCAAATGACTATTAAGTTGTTGGGTATAAGTACATAAGTTGTTTGGACCTAACTACCTGATAGACAGAACTGTTGGGCATTTCTTTTGGCCGAGGTGTGCTGTAAAACATGTACTGGAACACAAGAGCACTGTGACCTGAGAAAGTTCAAGATCCTCTGCCTCAGAAGTCTAAAGCAAGAAAATACAAGAGGTTTCAGCCTAGACAAGGAAACATCTCTCTACAGGTTTTTTTAACCTCCCTCCTTTAAAAAAAACATACTATAACAATGTGAAAAATCTGAAAAGCGTTAAATACAAGGTCTGTCCAGAAAAAGTCCAGCCATTGTTAATATAACAAGGATAGTTTGTGCAACACCAGTGTAACCTGGCAGCCAAAAAGTGTGGACTGGAACGCACATGTGTGAACAACGACAACTTCACTGCACTAGTCAGTGGGGGGCGGTAGACACCCTTGAGTGAGCATGTGTACTGTGTGGCCGGCACATTCAAAATAACTGAGTAGAGCAACAAATGTGTGTCAGCTTTTGCACTAAGTTTGAACATTCCTTCATGGAAACTATTCAGATGATTCAGAAAGCCACAGCTAAGGGCAATTGGTGATTGGCTGCCTTATCACACAACACACCTGCTCATACATCACATCTCGTGCAGAGCTTTTGGTGAAACATCAAATCACCCACGTGACTCAGCCCCTCTACAGCCCAGATTTGGTGCCTTGCGACTTCTGGCTTTTCCCAAAACTAAAATCACCTTTGAAAGGAATGAGACTTCAGACCATCAGTGAGGTTTAGGAATACACAACCAGGCAGAAGATGGCCATTGGGAGAACTATGTACGGTCCCAAGGTGCCTACTTTGAAGGGGGCTGAGGTGTCATTGTCCTGTGTACAATGTTTCTTGTATCTTGTATCTTCTTCAGTAAATGTCTCTATTTTTCATATTACATGGCTGGATACCTTCTGGACAGACCTCTTATACATATCAAAAGATAATTCTACTGATACATTGAAACTAAGCCAAACATAAGTACTTTTTAAATTTATAAAAAATGTATCCTTATGTAAAATAAAGTAATTAGATGCATTCTCCATTTTGTGAGTCTGAAGAAGAAATAAAACAGAAATAAATACACATTTTTGATGTTAGACACGAGGAAGCAGTGAGAAGAGATGGTTTGCTTCTGATAAACAGAAGCTGAGAGTCACGAATGCTACATGTGCTACAGCTGACATATCTGTCCCCTGAGATCCATTTTTATTTCCTGGTTCTCTTCAGGATCACGGTTATATGTGCCATTCATATAGCTATGACCGTAGTCCACAAGAAGAGATTAATGACTCCTCACTCTATGGCACATTTTTGCTTTAAAAAAGTCTGCCTGGGTTTCGGAAAGACATCCTAGAGCCAAGCAGTGGGGACCAGGAAACTAAGAAACTATGTCTGCCACTCTTCTCTCCTTTCCCTTTTGTTTAGGTACCCAATGCATACATTTATATTTTCATTTAAGTTGTCAGGGTTAAAGTGATCAAATAAGGAAAACAGGGAGAAACTATAAATTATTTAGTTTAGTCCAAAAACAAATCATCCTGCAAATCCACCCAAGACACAAAGAGTTCTAAACCCCTGCCTGATGTTGCCAGAAGGTAAGAACCTTAATAATTGCGTTTTCCAAAAGTTCATTTGACTCGTTTCATAAGATGGCTCTGGTAGCACTGGTTGTCTTTAACTTCATTTTAAAAAATGTTGTTGCATTGCATTGTGATAGCTGGCATATACAATGTGCATTTTTTTAAAAAATCAAAATTGGTGACTTTTTGTGTAGCCATTTTAATATTAAAGATGGAAGAAAATAAGCAACATTTTTGGCATATTATGCTTTACTGTTTCAAGAAAGGTAAAAATGATGCTGAAAGGCAAAAAAAGATTTGTGCAGTATATGGAGAAAGTGCTGTGACTGATCGAATGTGTCGAAAGTGGTTTACGAAGTTTTGTGCTGGAGATTTCTCACTGGAAAATGCTCCACAGTGGGGTAGACCAGTTGAAGTTGATAGTGATCAAATCGAGACATTAATTGAGAATAATCAACATATCACACGGGAGACACTGACATACTCAAAATATCCAAATCAGTAAAGTTCTTGGTGAAAATGAAAAATGTATCTTTTATTTTATGGAAAAAAAAAAACCATACAGACTTTTTGGCCGACCCAACACTTTCTCTAGCAGTCACAGTCTTGTTCTATTCTCTCGTCCGTTGTTTTTCCTTCCTTACCCAACTCGTCATCCCCATCCCCAAGGGCTGCTCTGAGAGCTGCTCTCCTTTATCAACCCTCATCCCTGGCAATCTGCAAATCACCACCCTGTATTACAATCTTGCTTCAAAGATTAACCAAGACCTACTATAAGCATTCAAAATCATCAAATTGAGTTCTAAGTCATAAAGTATTCATAACTGTTAGATATTTTTTATGTCTTGGCTGGATAGCTCAGTTGGTTAGAACATCACCCCAATATGTCAAGGTTGTAGGTTCAGTCCTTAATTAGGGCACATACAAGAATCAACCAATGAATGCATAAATAAGTGGGACGACAAATCAATGTTTCTCTCTCACCCCCCCACACTCTGTCTCTCTCTGTACATGCAATAAATAATTTTTTAAAGAATTTTTTACATCATCTTATAATTCAACCCCTTGACTCCTCAGAAGATGAAAGTGGGTGACATATTAAATGACTTGCCTAGGTCACACAGATTTAGGGAAATATAAGAATAGAATATACTGCTTCTGTATTGCTATAGAATATGCTATCCCTTTTAAAAGTCTCTGAATTAGCACAAATGCACCGCAAATATTAATGCAATGCAGAAATCATTAATCCACTGTCACAGATCTGGAGGGGTACAAGAGGCTTCAATTCAGCTCCACAAAAACACCATCTCGTTCCTCTGAAGTGGGCAGGGTCCTACCACCCTTGCTGGTCTCACAGATATGCTGGAGCGCTGGGAGAAGCTGGATGCACACATGGAGTAAGTCATGTGTACCGGGGTGATACCTGTCCTGGTAGAATGACTGCTCTAGATTTCCAAATGAAATCTCCCAGGGATGTCCATGGAAAAGGAGAGCTAGCCTAGTCCTGAGGAGCAAATGTGGGGAGTGTGCCCTCTAGTGACAGCTGCCCACTCTGCAGGACAAGACAAGCTAGAACAGTGACCCTACTTTGATGGTCCTTTGAAGTTTCCATGAGGGAACTTTCCATCAGGAACCTTTTACAAAAGTGCCTGTGATTTCACAGTCTCAGGAACACCCACCAGCCATTTCTCTCAGGGCTGTGCTGTTTGGAGGGGGGCCCCACAGCCACTCTGCGGCCAGGACCCGTGGTCTCTCACACTTACTTAAGTGATCCTTCAGGTATAGGGGAAATTCTTCTCTCTCCATCCTGTTTACCTAAGACATTTTTCCTATGCCTATTAATTCCTTTTTCCTTCTTTATTTCTTTACATATACTGAAAGAGTACATGCAAAGTACTAGAAAAGAGCCTTACACAGCACTCAACAAGTGTGAGCTGCTATTATTCTCTTTTCAGTTTTTCAGAATAGGCCTTAATAGCACATATTCCAAGATTTTGAGTCTAAGACGTTAATTGAACGTATATATATTCATTGTTCTAATTGCTTTTTATATACTAATTCATTTAATTGCCGCACCTACTAGAGGTTGGTATAACTTTTATTCCTGTTTTATAAGTCAGAAAACGGGCACACGGTAAATTAAATAATTTTCCCAAGGCCATGCAACTGGCAAGTGCTGGAGCTGGGATTTGAACCTATGTAGTCTGTCCCTAAAGCTTTCACACTTAATTATTACACTAAACGAAGATTCCAAATTCCAATTTCCTTGAAGGTAAAAAAAAAATCTTGTACTTTAGACCCTCTTAGGGAAACAAAGAATTTGAGAACAATAATAAAATGGTTAAGCTCCATATTGAAAGGATATTCCTATTAATATTGACACATTACTTATGTGAGGGGCCCCAAAGTACATATAAAATACACAATTCTACTCTACTATAATTTCAACAATTCTAAATATAAATTACTAGGTATAATAAACATTAAGCCAACAGTTGACAAACAATAATTTTTTTCTTGCCTTTTTAGAATTCATACAGTATTCTAGAATGCATGCTTCTACAATGTTTTAAATGTATACATACTGTTGAAAAAATTATTCTTGCATAAAATAATAATTGTTATATGTTGTTTTGTCCAAACTCTTTAACTTTTTCATTTTTCCTAAAAGAAAAGTTAGATGTGAAATTATTTCCCAATGCATATTTATCACAAAGTTTTATGCCTAAATGATATATAAGCTAGCATCTAGGGTCATTACTTTGAGAAAAATATTGATTTTAATTGTAAATGTTCCACATTGGAAACATTAATAAGGGTTCAAAATGTATTCATTTCACTGTGCCATTATCTGACTAATCACAGCTTAAAAAACACTTAATCATATGCATTCACGACACCTAATTCCCCTATCAGACTTAAAGGAGTATATAATGCAAAATGTCTGTCAGCGTGGATAGGCAACGTCCAACGGGCATTTCCTACTAGCAAATTGTCAAAATTAGGCCACCCAGGGTTCAGAGTCCCAACAAGCATATGTGCACCAAGTAGCAGCGCCACCTGGCGTTTAGATCATGTGTCTCAGTTCTCCCGCTACCGCAGATGCCCAGTGGGCACGGCAGATATAACATATCCCAAACTGCATGAGCCCCTTCTCTCCAAGATGTCCTCAGCCTCCACCTGCTCTAATGTCCCTAGTACTTAGGGCCCGCGGCAGAAGCCTACCCATCAGATACCCTTCACCTTCCTATCAGCAGGTGTGTAGCCAAATGAGGTAGAACTCACAGGTCACCAACAACTAAAGGTTATTTCTCCTTAACAGCCCCAAACCCCCAACCCTCCTGTGCTGACCTACTCCACGTCTGCTCCCATGCTTACAATTTCTACATGAATTACTGCAACGTCCACTTAGGCTCCTAGGCTCCCTGACTCCAGTCTTCCTCCAGTTAATACATATACAGGGTGACAACCCTTTTCATTGAAAATATTATGAACCTAATATATACGTACCCAGTATAGAAAGAGAAAAAAATGTGCAGCACAGAAAACATATAAGGAAAAGCAAGTCTCCCACTCGCCACGCACTTTAGGCCATTTTTTCTGAATGTATCCCACATATGTTTTCTCTCTCTGTTAAAAGGGAAACAAACATGCGAGTTGGATTTCCTGGTCTTAACCACTCCTACCACGCATGGGAGGGCTGGCCAGATGAATGCATGTCTGATGGCCAGAACGACCATTCTTTCAGAATGCACCATGGTGCCACTTGTCATTGTCCAACAATCTTACAAATTTCATCCTCCTCTTAGGCACAGAATGTTTTCAGCTGAAGTGACAAGAACGGCCTTTTTCCTGAGGGAGCAGTCTCTCAGCTTTGAGAAGAGAGCACAAGGATCTGGGAGGCACTACATAGGCAATGCCCACAGTGGTTAGACACGCGGGCCCGTGGCCAGACAACCGAGGCTTGCGTCTTGGCTGTATCACCCATGCACTGTGTGACCTTCAGCAAGTTACTTAACCTCTCCATGCTGTGGTCCCTTGTCTGCAAAACAGGGATGATAACAATAATATTTCTTCACAGCGTTGATATGATTTAATGAATTAATATTTATAATGTGCTCATTAAAATGCCTGGTAGATACTAAGTATTATTAAAATGTCTGTTAAGTAAATTTTAAAATAGTCCATGACACTAATTATATAAACACATAGCTTGACTGAATGTGTTCCCACTCAGCTTGACTTCCAGCTCCTCCTTCATATCCTGTCTTTGTGAGCAGTGGGACTACACAGAGATCACAACGTACCAAGTCAATCATTTCATTTAATGGATAAAATTTCAGTGTAATCTTCAGTGTTTGGATTTCAAATTAAGTGTATGATCAAGCATTAATGGTGTGATGATGGTTAACTTTAAAATGGGAGATATTTTTACAAAGAAATTTTTATTCCTTTTCAGGCAGTGAAAAATTATTTATTATGTATTAAATTTTTGCTCTGCAAAGCAAAGCAGATTGATGAGCTGTTCGGGCCTCAATTCTTCAGGTTGAAAGATGCCCTTTGGTTGTATTAATCACTTGACCCAGAACTGAAGCAGACACAAGAAAGCCTTGTTTCTCACAATCTCCTGCCCAGCCCAGCCCAGCCAGCACCCAGCTTGCACCTCATGAAAGCAGATCTTTCCCTGTAGCATTGGGTCAACCAAAGGTTCCCCATCCAGGGTGTCTTCGACCGTTCTGCCCATCAAGCTTCCCCGTGTACATTGATTTTAAGAATTTGAATCAACATTCAATTAAAGTTTAAGATGTCACTTTAAACCAAATAAAAGCCCACTTCTCACTATGAAAAATCCTAGTGTAAAGAATGTTGCTCCCAGGAGTCCAGTTCCACGGTGCTGACCTCACTTGGCTCCTGTTCTTTTTCTTCCTCCTCACTCTTCCTCCACCGGACTTCATAAGTGGTCACTGATAAGAAGAAATTGCCAGCACCGGTGCCCCTCACACGTTATTAGTATTTTAATAAAAGTGTTAAATACTTGCTTTACAAACTGAAGCATGGATACTTTCTGACTGCTGATTAGCTGTTTTTATGGAGAGATGACACTTCCTCATTCTCATTTACCCAGCACCAGGCTAGACTCTGAGGATCTGGGGTGGAGAACATACACGTGGTTTGTGCCTCCGCAGAGCCCATGTTCTGCTAGGAGGTACGGATGAAACAAGCTATCATACAATAAATAATAAATTATGACTCGATTACATGATGGAATCAAGTGAAAGCGTAGAGCAAAACAGAAGAGAACTCACTCTAGAGGAGGGCTTTTCATCCTTGGTCACCACATTAGAATCTCCCAGGGGGGGTTAAAACTCGCAAGTCACACCTCAGATCAACGAAGGAGCGCCCAGGGATAGGATCAGGCACCGGTTGATAAAGCTCCCCGAATGATTTTAAGGCATAGCCAAGATTGAGAACCATTGCTTTACTCTTCCAGAAAGATACTACAAAGCTACAAATACCTGTGAGGAATTGGGTCCTTTGTGGTTAACTTAAACTTATTATTACTAGTTATGTGACCTTCAAAAAACAATTTAACCTCTTTATACTTCAATTTCCTCATTCACATACATTTCCTCATTCCATAAATGGAGGTAATGTCACCTCTCGGTGACTGCTGTATTAGAGAAGATCATGCACGTTCAAGTGCTTATCACAGTAACCTTCACCTACAAATGGCTCCATAAATGTCAGCCACCTGCACTGTCGTTGCTGCCGCTGTCTCTGTCATTGTCATTGTTATCATTGTTGTTACTCGCTCCGTTGCAGTGGATCAGAAGTTCCTCAGGGCTTCAAGCTGCCCGTCGCGCAAACCGGCAGCAGCACCTCACTGGCGGGATTTTCTCGGGCCTTTAGCAGACTGCGCAGATTTACCTTCAGATTTCTCCTGTTGCGTGTACTTCCCCAGCACCGCTTTTCTGTTCCACACATCTCCTTCTTGCCTTGAATGAAAAGAATTGCCAACCTCTATACAGAAGACAGAGGAGGGCACACAATTTCCCTGGGGCCATTAGACACTGTGGGTAGTCCTCTCCCCGCCTTTAGCCCATTCAAATATTCTGGCAGCTAACTTTCCCAACTCACCCTAGAATTTTCCTTCCTAACTCAATAAAACTCAGCTGCCACTGAATCTATTTCTTTGCTAATAAGCTGAGCAAGTTCCTACTTTTCTTTCCTAACCTCTAGGTAAAACTTCAGAAAAAAGAACTTGGTACTTTTTTTCCAAACATGCAATTTATATATATTTATATATATACATATATATATACTTATATATATATTTCCTCCCACACAACTTCCAACTTATTTACAAAATGAAAATATCGAGAATTATCAGGCCTTATTAAAACACTGCCAGCTATAACACCATCACATGCAAAACTCTGCCCCTAGAACAGGACTATGACCCAGTCCCAATTGACGATACACTTATTTTTTGGTAATATCAGACACAGGAAAATTATATTTCTAGAAAAGATATAGACAGACACACACTGAAGCTCGTGAGGGTGTAGTTGTGCACAGCTGCCTCCATGTGGTAGAATCAGTCCAATGTGTGAAGACTCTCAGGCAGGTGTTCAGAGTCCTCACCAGCATTATTAAGAATGAATTACAGCCAGCAGCCACTTCGATGATAGATCACTAATATTTAATTTCATTTCAAATCACCTCTCTTGGTTTCACATGTAAGGGCTGAGATCCACTGTGGTTAGCAGAGTGGAGAAAGCAAATAACCAGTATGTCAAATTGATGTACTGTCCATAGTAAGCACACAGCCCCTTGCGTGACTGGGGAGCCCAACCTTGGATGCCCAGGCGGAGGTGATGAAGCATCTATATTACTAGGTCAGGAGCGGGCGAAGCATACCCTTGCTTTCCAAGCTGGTTACAGAGATGGAGAGAAAATACCTGAGAGGACTATGATGGTGGATGTCCACAACATAGCTCGGAGCACTTGCAAACAGTTGGTACAGTCATATGAGCCGCTGGATTCAGACAATCCAGAGACATGGATATTTTTTCTTCTCTTTTTTCCTCTTGCTCCTAACTTCTCTGTAACCCGGGACTGTTCTCCTCCTGAGAATAAGAATAGGTTCAGTGCTCTCTGGTCCAGCAATTAGACCCCAAAGGTACGATTTCTCATTCCATTGAACGACACAGACTGGGTTGGAAACATCAAAGGCACTGCTGGTCAAGACTTTCACTGCAATTCGTGCAAACAAGAAGATGGGCAAAGGCAAAACAAAAACAAACAAACAAACAAAAACCAAAGACAATGAGAGCATAAGGACATTTTCCGAATCTCAAAATATTGTCAACCACAGTCAGGATTAAAAGTTGGCTCTTACATTAGCCATTTAAGTATTTATCTCATATTGAACACAAAATAAGGCATTTTATACTCTACCAACTTTCATTTTTCTCTTTAAATGATTACAAAATAGAGGATCTGCTTTGAAAACCAACATAATAAATACAATAGATTAAGGAGAAAAGGCACCAAGTGGCTGGTGCATGAATTACTGAGGGAAAATGCAACATCTTTGAGACCTGCAATTCAGGGCGTTTTTTAACCCCATCGATATCTGTTGTTTGGAAGATGCACTTGGAAAAGAACACTTGCCTCTGGGCACATATTACACAGTGAAATAGAAACAGACAGTACCTGCCAAAAGAATTTATAATCCTCAGGTAGAAGGTAAACATCTCACACTCATACCTTGTTAATATGCATAAGTGCACAACCTAATTGTGTAAAAAGAATTTAGTATTCTGGGTTTTGATGCTTCATGGAGTTAAGTGTCAATGAGCACGTGGCAGGGAGCTCAGTTACTCAAGAAACCTTTTCCATAACTTTCTATTAAAACCTATTGTTTATGAATTGTCAGCAGGAAATGCACTACATGCCAGGGATTGGAGTAAATGCTCTAGTTCATCTTGACCTTGGGCATGAGAGTACACCCAAAGACAAGCAATAATCCTTCAGAAATGTGCTGCTAATGGGCTCACATTGCTTAAAAATGAAATGCCCTTGCTCACAATGAAATGCCTCAAGGAAATAGTCATATCTTGGGTCCAAACATTTGATGCTTCAGAATCCCCTACCCATGCGCTTCTTTCCCTTTGTGCTCAGAGGATGCATGGTGCAGAATTCTGGTATATTCTTTGTGAATCCAGTATGTGATATCATTAAAATATCTCAAATAAATAAGTAAATTAGGGGAAAATAAATAAATTAGGGGAAAATAAGCAATTCTAATAAATTACCCAAGGCAGAGAATTTGTACAGCTCATGGCAATATGAGGGACTGTATCTCCAGGCACAACTCCAGGGGTCTGTTTACACAAGAGACCATGTAAATGCTGCCTGGGGACTGAAGACTGGAAACCCCAAGACACTACACAAGCTCCCTTTTATCTGCTTTGTGGGGAGCTTTCAGGTAAGATTTCATGACAGTCTGAATATACTGATCCAGGTTTCTCTGAGAGAAATCACATTGACTTTAAAAACTGTTTTCTCTACTTGTAGTTTTCCTACTTATTCAGGAAAAGTAAAGAATGAAAGAGGAAAAACATACCTTGTGCACATCCTGTGTCGCACACTGTAGCAAGGGCTGAGCACTTTAAACATGCACGGCTGTCATTAATCATCATCACCACCTTAGGCTTCATTGTGAGTATCCCAATTTGCAGAATCTCAGTGCAAACTGACACCCGAAGAGGTGAAGGGGCTTCCCGGGGAAGAGCAAGACAGGATATTGAAGAGCCTAAGCGTGAAGTCAGGACTCCCTCTTGAGACTGGTGCCCTTTCAACTACAACTTGCTTTCCAAGGGGGCGGAACTCAGGCAGGCAGGAAGCGCTCTCAGAGCACGGTGCAATTGTAACAGGGTACACAGCATGGGTCCCCTAAGGGTGGGGGAACCCCACTGTCACCCTCAAATCCTGCAGGGAGCAGGAAGGGGGCAGGAAGGGTGCCTACAGAGCAGAAAACACAGCCTTGACTTCCTGAAGGAAAGAAGGCTGCTGCCCAGGGCGAACTGTATACTGACTGTGAAAATGAGCAGTGATTCACAACATAGCCCAGGGGGAAGCTCATAAGGCACTCAGATGCCCATGCGTCACTGGGAACTCTTGCCCTGACTGAAGATGGCAGCCAAAAGAGGGTCAAAGATGCTGGGGAACTGACAAACATGGTGGACACTTGTGTACCATGGTAAGGGTTGGATGTAAGGTCCTGCAGGAAGTTCCGACCCGAACACTTAAATTGGGATGGGCCGAGTAACAGGAGCTGTCACAAGGTCTGCAGGGGGGTCTGCAGAGGAGGAAGCCACAAAGTCTGTCTGGCTGGAGGTCTCACTGAAGAAGAAGGTGACAGAGCTGACGGAACTGTGGGGACCTGCCTGGCCACTCAAGAGAGATGCTTGGAGCTGAACTGACCTGGAACGCCGAGCTGGAACGCTGAGCTGCAGACTCCTGCTTTCCTGAAAGACATATAGAAAAGTCACTGTCTTGGTTCAGGCGCTCTTGGCATGGGGCTTTGGAGCTTAGTACAAACTCTCCCCCTGGGCTTTTGGCATTAGGACATTCTGGGCTTCTGGCCCTGCTCCTCACATGGATGGGAGCATTCATGGGACCAGGAGATGCGGGGCCCACTAGCAACTTAGACCTCACACGGGTGGGAGCCCATTTCTGGAGGCAGGGTCCCCACACAGGCACGAGAGCCTCCCTGGGCTCCAGGGTCCGAGACACCATGATTCAGTGTAACACGGCCTGTGGTTTCCTGAACTGCTACACAGAGGCTGAGAACAGCACACCCCACCTCAAGGAGCGAGCTGCTATGGGAGGGTGGCGACTCTGAAACCCACAAGTGCACGTTCCAGAGAGGATGGAGATCTGTTTGTGTGACTGGCTGGTGGACAGATAAGGAAATGGGGAACTTCCAGGCATGGTTTTGACTCATAGCCTTTTGGGGCTCAAGGGAAGTGCTGGGTCTCGTGGGAGAGGAGGGCTCTGAGCAGGCATGCTCTCAGAACCCCCCTCCAATGTTGGCACCCTATTAATAGGAAGCTGTTTCTTTCAACACAAATTGTTGGGTCATGTGAATCAAAGACGCCAGGTGGCAGAGCCCCAGTTTGCATCGTTACACAATGGCAAGCAGATGAAATTAAAATGCTATCATTTGGGATTAAATTATACATCATCTTGTTCCAGATGCTACTCTAGATAAGCAGTAGCAGAAGCCAAAGATTTGACAACTTAAATTTCTATTCTCTTACTTATTTTTCAGTAGAAATTAGAGAAACCATAATTGTTTTTATTTTAGCATGAGAACCCTCCTATTTAGAAAAATAAGTGGGAGAATTTCCGAGGAATCCCAGGGAACCTGCGGGCAGCCCCACACAGTTCCTTGCCTGTAGCCGTGCCAAACTAAGCTCATTTCTTCCTTCCACCCAGCCTGGCCTTCCTTCCTCTCAGCAAATCTTCAATTCTACAACCTGCTTCACTGTACAGGGGCAGGTAAGAGGCTGCAGAGCTCAAGGGTCTGTGTCTTTTTCCACTTTAAATCAAGACAGCATAGCAGCATACTAGAGCTTCATGCTCGGAATTTTGGCATTTTTGTGAAATCACCCCATTTTTATATTTTGTGTTTGAGAGCATTCTGAATCTGCTCTGTTCAATTTTTCTACTCCCCCTTCACCCCATAATCATGACTTTATCCTCAAGTGCCATCAAGAGTAGGGCAACGTACAGCTACCACTTGATCCACATTCAAGAGGCACTTTTTGAATATAAAAATTGTTCAGTTGCACCAAGTTTTAAGGCCTTTATCCTACTTTCTGCTGCCATCTCTTATCCTCCTTTCTCAGTGCCATTCATTGGTACCAAGTCCTCTATTTCATGACAAGCAGGGGAGAACAAGAAATAAAGTGAAAACACATTGGGACAAAGGGAAGAAGGAACAAAAGGGTGGTGGTGTCTGATGAGGTAAGAGCGCCCTCTTTGTGCCGTAGTATCCAACGTGGAGGGGGGTGGGGGAGGGGGAGGGAGCAGTGTGGAGTATTGGGATGCAGGTGCTGCCAACGTGAATAAATGTATCCACATACACCTATAAATAAGGCAAGAACCACTAAGAGCAAGGGGAATTAGAACTTATTGAATACCCACCTTTCACCAGGCCCTAGATATAGTTATCCAATCAGTCCGAACAACCTGATAAACATTTATAAAACTAAAAATCATTTTCTCTCACACCAAGAATCTCAATATCCTGAGGATCTAATGTGTTCACTATCATCTATTCGCTTTTTGCTCCCTCCCTCTGGCAGGCAGGGAGTGGGTTGAACGACTTGTCCAAGTGAGGTTTAAAATTATGAGTGGATTTTGATGATCATTATCACTCCTTCCTCCTATTTTCATAAATAATGGAACGAACTGTACAGAGCCATTTTAACAATAAATTGCCATTCTCAACTACAGAGTTGGCAGAGACTGTTACACCCCTGCTTACTCTGACTCCGGAAACTGATCTATCTGTGGATGTAAAAGTCTCCATGTATTACTGTGACGTTCATAAATGGGCACAAACTTGGGCTACGAAAGCACATCTAGCAAGAAAGGCCATCTTCAGCAAAGGTTAATTCTTTTATCAGCTGAAAAGACTGCCCTCTCAGTCATATCTCAGAGCTGAAACTTATTTCGTAAGGCACAATCTCATTGGACAAGCGGAGTAAATGACCTTGTTAAGGATGTAGTGTGAAAAACTGCTGTTCCAATGGGGTCAAGGGGTGAATAAGGGAAGGGAGGAGGCTGTCAAGTGCAAGGCCACTGTGGGATGTGATTTATGGTGCCTTAATAATTTGGGCATGTCCAGCATTAAGAGAACTGTTTGCTTGGCACGAAGCAGGGGTTAATGAAAGTACCCAATGAAGAGGTCTCAAGGTAAGGATGTTAAAAATTCTCTGCAACAAACTAAGGGGATGGTGGCAAAGGGGCTCTGCAGGGTCAGCCAGCCTGCTGGCCAAAGCCGCCACAAAGGCCGGATTGAGGCAGCTAAGAAAGAGCTTAATTATTTAGCTGTTTTCATTCGAATTGGAGCTAAACAGCAGGAAGAGTGTGCTGGACCACCAATTAGGTTAGTTAGGAGCTTATTCAGTCTAAGATCAGAAACAGAGGTGAGGCAGAGCCTGCCCAGGGGCCAGAACATCAAAGGCGTGCTTGGCCGTCAGGGGGCTCCCCTCCTGCTGTGGACCGACTGTTCCCATGACCTAACACATCAGTAGGTCTTCTTTTCCGGCACCGCTGAAATTCCGATCTCTCTTAGGGACGAATGTCAGAACCCATGATGCCCAATGAACTTTAGTCAGGACAATTTTAAAATGTTCTACTGTACATTGAATTTTCCCACCAAATGCTATTATATTACAATGTTCTTTTTAAGAAAACTACATCATAACAAAAGCATGTTTTTCTAACAACTATCATCAGAATCCACAGCATTGACTTCAGTAGCAGGATTATTCAAGCCATTTCAGACAGGAAATACTCACCTCAACTCCTACTGCAGCTATGTTCCCAGAGAAACCCTCCCCGTACTCAAGATATTCCCAATCCAAATCCTTGACAATGAAAGCCTGAATGCCTGACTACCTTAACTAGTGCTACACTATGCCCGCAATCACTAAATCACAATGGAGAATTTGGTATATGACAGAGTTTAAGTGACCTTTAGCCATTCGACTGTTATAGGGTCTTATTGTTACTGTACTATTAAGTGCAGACACACATGCATTTGCTAAGCACTCCGAACCTACAATACGCACACTCTGAAATACGTGATTATATAAGTAATCCCAGCCAAAGACATATACTCCTTTCTTAACTATGAGTTGTTTTTCTTTCAGTTTAAAATAACTTTTGAGTTCAGTGTTGGTTTGAGGGGAAAGAAAATCTATGTTGCTTCAGTAAGACTCACTGGTGGAACAGGATGTGGATAAGAGGAAATGCCAAAAATTTTACTCCTTCATTAAAATTCATCAGTTTGGTATTTACTGGGGCTGGGGGGGGCAGCGGGGGAAGGAGTGGCTCTGTCCTCTACATCACAGCACCTTCCTTTCCAAATGGAGAGCAAGCAGGTAAGAAATGCAGCCTGACCAGGACAATAGCTCAGGATAATATATGCACTACGTGGATTAAAAATGTATAAGGTATTTTTCCATCTCTGCTTGGAATACAAATGAACACATTCTTGTCTTCTTTAAAATGATTTCTCATTTGAGGCTGAAGAGATGTATAACACTTTAAATTCTATGGGCTTTGCTTTTCTGATTATATTACCCAGGAAATAAGCTAAACAACGAGAGTACTTGGCAAGAGAGTCACATTCCACACACCAACCACGTATAAATAATCTCCCTTTACATAGAAGTCCCAGTTGGTTGGAATGGTACAGCCTCACCATCACATACGCATACACCTGCACCATGTCAACATAACATTTCTCAGTCAAGACTTCATTCCACATTAAGTGCTTTGTATGTGTGCACTTAATATGAACTATATAAAACATAATAGTAATTTCATGCTTCCAAATGTCACATTCGTTTTTTTTTTTTTTCTGCCAGCCATGTGGCAGCACCCCAGTGGAATCCTTGTGGGGTGGGTGAAGGGAGAGAGGAGCTGGGTGCATGCCCACATAAGCACTGCAAAAGTTGGGAACCTGTCTTTGGGTCCCTAAGTTACCTAGAGAGGAAACACTTTAGAGAGTTAGCTGAGGGTACTCAGGTAACTCTCTTTAAATTTGTATCAGTGGAGAAAATTCTTTTTTCCCCTTAAAGCAAGGGTTGGAGTTAATCTACAAATATGTGTTATATTTTGAAATATTTACATTAATTTTGTTTGATCTCTAGTAGTACCGATTAACAGCACTCCTTCTAATGAGGGTGTGTCCGTCCCCCAAGACCCTTCTCTTTCTTACTTCACCTTGTACTGTAGCAGCCACTATGAGAGAATGCAGTGGCATCATAATTTCTGCAATTAGAAATAATTCTGTGCATAAGTAGATTCAGAAATGACTGAAATCATTGTAATGCCTGAGCAATGTTGTACTTGAAGATTTTTGTTTAAAATAAACTACTATTTTAATGAAATAGAAGAAAAATGTTATCCATGCTACCCAAAAAGACAGAAAGCCTTTTAAAGTCATTAGTAAACGGATATCGGCAGAGAGCAAAAAGGAAAGATGTTTAAGACCACATAAAAATTGAATTCCTATAATCATGTAGCAAGACTGAAATGTAAGCCCCAGGCTCTCAGAGATTCAAGAAAAAAGGCTGAGAGTTTCAAGGAGAAGTCCCAATTGGGAAGATAATCAGCAAGCCACGGTAGCCATCTGGTGTGGCGAATGCAACCTCACGCTCGGCAAAAGACGACTGACTCTCACAAGTGTTTTCTTACAACTAGTCCTAACA
Source organism: Desmodus rotundus (assembly GCF_022682495.2). NCBI lineage: Eukaryota > Metazoa > Chordata > Mammalia > Chiroptera > Phyllostomidae > Desmodus > Desmodus rotundus. Next base: position 124,862,960 of record NC_071387.1, read on the forward strand.
CACACTCACTCACCCACCCACCGTCCCAACTGCATTTGTTAGCTGTGCTCTCTGAATCACATACCATCCCCCTTAGTCCTTGGAGCCAGTCCTTGGGAACAAAACACGTAAGAAAATATTCTACCTCTGATTTCCAATATTAGAAGTCAGTGCTCCGTCTAAAATAAGCAACAGGACTGTATACCTAAACATTCTACTTTTTTCAAAAATTCGGGTTTTTTTAAACCTAGAATTTTGAAGAAAACTATAGCAACTTACTTGGAGCTTACTGTAATATGGTGTTTTAATTGTAAAGGGGGAATTACTCAAAAGAATCAGCTGAAAAACTATTAAAATTGAATTTTTAAGCTAAGTAAAAATGGTTACAAGATACATCTTCAAAAACCACCTTTAGTAAACCAACACAAACTAGTTAGAAAATGTATTGGGATAATAACTCACATTTACAAAAGCAATTAAAACATGATATGTAACAAAAATCCAAAGAACACAAGTATATAATTTATATGAAGAAAAACACCAATTTTGCTTTAAAATATTTAAAAAGAAAACAAAAGTTAAAAGAGAGGCCATTTCCTTGGGGGGAAAAAATTTAGCCTTGTAAAGATGTCACTTCTTTCAAAATCAATTTACAAATTTTGTGTGATTTAAATAAAAGTCCAAGAAAGATTTGATTTTCTTGGAACTTGGCAAAAATGTTTAAATTACCTAGAAGAATAAATAAGAAAAAATAAATTTAATAAATTGATAAAAAGTAGAAATGAAAGAAACTCATTCAACTACATCTGAAAATATAAGGCACACTCATTAAATCTGCAGGCTGCACTGAGAAAAAATCAGTTACACAGAACAAACTCTAATGTATAGAGCAATGTTCTAACAAGTCATGTAATATGAGCTACATATGTAACTTAAAATTTTCTTATACCTACATTTTGAAAACTATAAAAGTGAAATTAATTTTAATAATGTTTATTACATTATTTTTATCTATTTTTAAAGATTTTAGTTATTTATTTTTAGAGAGAGGGAAAAGGAGTGAGAAACAGAGGGAGAGAAACATCCATGTGTGAGAGAAACATCCATCAGCTGCCTCTCCCACACCATCAACTGGGGACCTGGCTCACAACCCAGGCATGTGCTCCCACCCCGACCAGGAATTGAACTGGCGATCTTTCAGTCTGGTCCATGGGACGAGGCCCAACCCACTGAGCCACACTGGCCCAGGCACATTATTTATATATCATTACTATATTATATGGCATATTCTATACATTTTATTACACCCAAAATATTATCACTTCCCTGTTTCATGAAAAGGAAAACCCTATTGAGGTGTTTTACATTCTTTTGTTGTTGTTGTTCTAAGTATTCAAAATTCAGTACGTATTTTACATTTACAGCACATCTCAGCTTGGCCTAGCCATGTTTCAAGTTCTCAAAAGTCACATATGCAGGGGGACTCCCCAAAAACCAGAATTATCTTCTGGAGGGTGGGCTCCTTCTAGTACAGGATTCCCCTGCTAGGTGGGTGTTCTCGGAACCCATCTTTATCAGCTGGTGGTGTTGTGAGAGGTTTCATTCAGCTTCAGTGAAATTTTTTTGAAGACTCTATATGTTTGCCCATTCCATGATGGGTGATTTACCAGCGCGCCTGCCCACACTGCACTGAATGTTCAACAGTTTTTGACCAAAACCGGCATGACCTTCATGCCCCACGTTCCCTATTCACCCGATCTTACACCAAGGGACTTGTTCGTTTGTTTGCTTCCCTGGATGAACAAAGTCCTCAAAGGGAAATGCTTTGCCCATGTGGAAGAGGTGAAACAAAAAACAGCAGAAGCACTAAAAGGCATCAAAATCGACGAGTTCAACAACTATTTGGAGCAGTGGAAAAAAATATGGGTGTATTGGATCAAATGGAGAGCACTTTGAAGGTGACTGAAGTTTAAACATGTAAGAATAAATACAGTTTTTTATCAATAAATGCTGGGTTTTTTGGGTCCCCCCTCGTACAGCTACGGGCCCCTGGCCTGGACAGTGAAAGTATTATGCGATAAAAGGAGTGCCGTGAATTGAATAAATGGTGTCAAAACAGTTTTTCCGTTGATTAGGAGAAAAAATAACTTAGGCATATCTCAAACAATGAGCAGTATAAGCTCCAAGGAGATAAAAGAGTTAAAAATGCCTTAAAAAGTCAAAATTTACAGACCTTGGTACCTTATAAGTGACTCTGCCAAATCTCTACAGAGAGGAAAATTCTCCAACCTTAAAAGCAACGTAAAAAGTCTGGAAGTACATGGCCAATAAACTTGGGTATGCAAAATTTCAAAACTTTTTTATCTAGATGAAAAGACAACTAGTAAAAGCAAATATTTACTGCAAATAGGACAGAAAAGATTTTAACAATTTTGAGGAGCTCATATAAATAAAGGTGAAAGCCAGTAAGCACCCCGGCAGATACATGGACAAAAGGCAGGAACAGACAATTTAGAAAAGGAAGTACTCAACTAGTGAACACACAGATGTGAGGGGTTCGTCTCACTCATAATCCCATAAATGCAAATTTAAACAAGAAGGTGGTTTCATGCTCCTTCCTCCCTCCACCATCCAACATCCATGTCCTCTAATTTTCCTCATCGTTGGTACAAGCTTTGAAGGTGACGCTGTAATTAGTGAATGCTATGGCATCATATCTTCTACCATGGGAAGAATTCTATCTTTATATAAATAGGTCCAGGTATTACAAGACTGAAATCACCAATAATACTTGAAGTATTTAATGCCGAAAGAGCTTTGAGGGAGAGAAAGAGCCACAAAGACCTGTGGCATACCTGAGTGGACAGGACCTTATTTTGCTAAGAAGAGCGAAGGAATAAAAATGAACCTGCACGTAACGGAAGGCCCCTTTGTTTCTAAGCCCTCACAACTACAGATATCACTGGTGGCCTGCACTAACATATAATAAAAAGAATAATAATCAAAAGGTAAATTTTAATACCCATATTTGCAACAGTAGGAAAAAGTATCAGTTAAGACTTTCAGACTCAGCCTACCCAAATGATAATGAGCATAATAAATGTTACTATAGTGCCTACTATGTGCCAGGAGCTGTTCCAAACTAACCCTCACAGTTACTCTATACTGTATGTATTACATACTTCCATTTTATAAACAGGACATCTTAGGTGCAGAGAGTTAAGTAACTTTATTAAGAACACATTGTTAGTAAGAGTATCCTGCTCATAGGAGACTGAACCACATTCTTAAAAGCAGACGAAATTGTAGCTAATTAAATATTTAATGAATGCTTATTATGTTAGCACATTGGTTTTAAAAAGGTCCAATTTGTGATGCAAATGAGTTCCATTTTATATGCTGAAGTAACACTAATGATATGATGGGATTCCTTACATGCACGAAGGTTCAAGTGCATTACAATGATTTCATAAGGTTTAGAACAGCTTCATTTCTTAAGTTTTTATAGTTTTATGGCTGTCCTATCTTTCCTTCAAGTGCTGCGGCGGCTTATATCGATGGCCAAGTCTTTGATCAGAGACACAAGCTCCTGTCATTAATATCGCTGGGATACTCAATGCATTTTCATCCCCCCCCCCCGCCCCCCCCCCCCGGGCTCCAGGAAAGGGGAAGGGAGAATATCACCTCATTAAGGAAGTGAAGATGACATGGAGAATGTCCCACAAAACAAAAGGGGAGCTGAAAAGTCTGTCATTTCCAGCCCCTTTGGATCTGGAGATGGGGCAGGTTGGGGGGCAGAGAGAAAAGCAAGCAGTAAGAAACGGCCTCCCTGACCACATGCTCCAGAGGCTCAACTCATGGAGAAGAAAGTATGACCATTAGATTGAACAGAAAACTTAAAGCAGAGAACTGTGGCTAAGAGAGCATGCACCCATCCACACCCACTCCAACGTGAGGTGGGTTGGCACTAAACAAAGGGGTAAAAGATACTGGACCAGTAAAACAACAGAGTTCCACTGAAGATGTGGATGAGAATGTCCAGTGAGAAGAGAAAAGAGGTTAGGTCTGACATTTAATTGCCAAATAAAGGAGTCAAAAGGCACTGGCCAGCATAGCAGGGGAAACTAGGAGGGCATTGCTGTATCAGAGCCAAGGCAGAAAATGTTTCAAGAAGGTGGGCATGCCATAGTGGTCAGGTAAGAAGAGGAATGAAAAATGTTGTTGGCTTTAGTGATAGAGAACTCATGGGAGACTAATGAGAAAGGGTTTGGTGGCTTCATTGGACAGAAGCCAAAATGAGTTGAAGCTGAGGAAGTGACCGATGCACATACACAGCTTTAAAAATTTAGGCCTTGAAGGAGGTGAGACACTAAGAGCATAGGATTTGAGTTGAAAAAGGTTTTGTTCTTAATGCTTAAATTTTAATGAGAAGGCCAGAGTTTAGGCATCACAATTAAGCATACAGGTTTGGAAGGGGATAATTATGGAGTGTTCTGAGAAGGATGGGAAGGCCTGACATGTGCCAGGAGAGAGAAGAGCTCCACTAACATGAAAGGAGCAGAGGAGAGGAGGGGCCGAGGAGCTGAGGAAGCAGGACTTCGCAGTGCCATGCTGAGAAGCTGCGAAGGTGCTCACCACATGCTCCTAATTAATTTGGGATACCCTGTGCTGAGGGGCAGAGGCAGGGCTGCAAGTATTTCCACAGGTCATTTGTGGAATATCAAGGGAGAATGAGACTACTCCCTAGAAATTAACCCCAGCCAAGAATGTGCAAGCTTAGATTCCAAGGTTTTGAGAACCCCAAATCCACCATATCCTGGGCCGAGTCAAGAATGTTGTGTCAGAGGGCCCAGAAACATGTGAAAAGATGCTCAGCATCACTAGCCATCAGAGAGATGCAGATTAAAACCACAATGAGATACCACTTCACACTGGTGAGAATGGCCATTGCAAACAAATCAACAAACAACAAGTGTTGGCGAGGATGTGGAGAAATGGGAACCCTAGTGCACTGTTGGTGGGAATGCAGACTGGTGAGGTCACTGTGGAAAACAGTATGGAATTTCCTCAGAAAACTAGAAATGGAACTGCCTTTTGACCCAGCAATTCCACTACTGGGATTATATCCTAAGAGCCCTAAAACACCAATTCAAAAGAACCCATGCACCCCAATATTCATAGTAGCACAATTTACAATAGCCAAGTGCTGAAAGCAATGTAAGTGCCCATCAGTAAATGAATGGATCCAAAAACTATGGTACGTTTACACAATGGAATTCTACACAGCAGAGAGAAAGAGGGAGCTCCTACCCTTTGCAACAGCATGGATGGAACTGGACAGCATTATGCTGAGTGAAGTAAGCAGGTGGTGAGGGACAAATACCATATGATCTCACCTTTAATGGCAACCTAATCAACAAAACAAACAAGCAAGCAAAATATAACCAGAGACATTGAAATTAAGAACAATCTGACAGTAACCAGAGGGGAGGTGGGAGGGGATAATGGGGGGAAAGGGAGAAGGGTTTTCAGGAACAACTATAAAGGACACATGGACAAAACCAAGGGGGTGTGGAAGCAAGGGAGGAAGGTGGGATGGCTGGGGGTGGGGGGTGGTACATGCAGGGGGTGGTAATAATTGAACACCAATAAAATAATCTTTTTCAAAAAGAATGCTATGTCAGAGGCCATTCAGTTTCTGCCCTTACAGTCTCCACTCCCTCTTCCTCCTAGGGGACTCTCATCATCTAGCATAAAAACAGTTTTGCCTTTACATCCTCTGAAATGAAACATGTCTTGGTAGGTCTCCTTTCCCAGATAATCAGGCCACACACTAGACCCCTAGTTGGTCATGCAGGAGATGCATCCCCAAAGACTTCTGATTACATTCTTTATCCTGGAAAACAGAACTTTCTGCGCACCCACTAAAGGATATCAACCCTATTTGCCTCCTTGGCACAGGAAGTTAAATTGGAGCAGGGAGAGTGGGCCTATGCCCATCTATGGGAAAAGGGAGCTACTTTCAGTGCCTGAAAAATGATTTACTTTCCCAAGGGTGACAAAGGTCATATCTCAGCCCTATCCCCAACCAGAACAGAGAAAAGAAAACACAAGTTACATGAGCAGTAGAACATCCATCTACACCTATCTGTTTTTCCTCTCTGGGCAGGAACTAAGTCTGCTTTGTCTATGCATCCCCATGGTCTAGCAGAGGGTCTACTATTGCTCCATTCCATTGATAGCACGTGTACACACACACAAGTCCTCACTCACACACTATCCTGCCTCCCAGCTGTGGGAGATCCTGAGATCAGAAAGACTCTGGAGTCCTTTTTCAGGGTGGTCTACAATACAATACAATTTCTGAGCAGGGTCTTTAAATGACCCAGTAAAATCCACCTCTCTTCTCAACCTTCTAATGCTATCACACACTAAATTTCAGTAGCAGACCTTGGCGTAGTACAAGTTTATTCCAGCATTCTTTTTTGCTCCTAAAAGAGAAAGGAATGTCTTTGTTTTTCAGAGATTCTCCCAATCTCTCTGGGAAATTATGCATGTCATTGCGAAGTGTGTAAGGAAAGACGAGACACCTGTTGGGGGCAGCACAGCTGTGGGGTCTACCTTCTGTTTGAGCATCATAGTGCTGGTGTAAACATTGCCTTCCCATCACATTGCACAGCCAGATCACTGCCCAAAACCCCCTCACATGGCAGCCTGGCACATCGCTATACTTGCCCCTAAAAGCCCCAGTGACCCAGTAAAGAATGTTACTTCCCTGTTACCCCAGGTGGTTGGATTCTGTTAACAAAGGAAACCCAAAACAGGGAATACAGACCTTAGAGCAAGTTTAATCCTCACAGTTGCTAGATTCTTTATGTTTAATCCCACTTCATTCCCTAGCTCAGGCATAATGATCTTTGTAAATGTCTTAAGAAATTTGCAGTAAATAAAAATGATAAATGTTGACCTTCGTTCAAACCCCAAAAATCTATGGTTCATTTCTTGTCAAGACCTCACATTTTCAAGGCCCAAGGAGACTAATGTAACAAGCCAATATAAATAGCAGGTAATGGGCTCTGATAAATATCCTAAACTAAAAGAGTAGCCAAAAGAAAAAAAAAGCAAAAACAATTTAATAAAGCTACAAATATCTTTATAGTTGCCATTAGAGATGGTAGGAAACCTCAGAAACTGCCCTTGATAGCAACCCCAAACTAAGCAGTTTTTAACATAAGAAGTACCATTTCTTGCCTTCCTAACACCATTCTTTCAGAAAGCCAGTACTTTTAAGCTCACTATTCCAGGCATCAAGATGAGGCACTAGGCAATCAGCTGTCCCTAACACACTGCACATGTACTACCAAGACTCGGGTTTGTTAGAGATGGATAAATTGTTAGCAGCCAAAGGGTGAGTTGTATTCTGGCCAAACATTCAGCCTGGCAATAGGAAATGTATTTTCACTCTTCCCTCCACAAAAGGAAGTTTTACCTAGAAATTGGACAAAACAGAAAAATCAAATCTATTTTTGGCTCCTGGCCTCTCTTCCCACAGCTTCAGCATCGTTTCTGCAGCCATCTCCCTGGCCAGCCTTCCCCTTTTTATATATTCTGGGACCAGATCCATAGCTACCATTTTCATTCTACCTCTCCGAGTCTGCTGAAAGTAAAATTGCCCAAAACCTGAAATAATTTCTCTGAAATTCCACAACATCCTTTCTTTGCTGTACTTCCTGCTTCCATTTTCCTGCCCCTCTTCCATCCCAAATCTATACAACACCTCAGATTTGGGGACATCTTTTAGTCCTTGTTCTTCAATTTCCTCCACCATCATGTTTTTTAGACAGATTGCCTAAATCTAAAATCACTCCTAGGCAACATTAATGGAATTTAAGACAACTAATAAAATTGTTCATTGTTTATATTTAGTTTTCGTACCAGAAGCCTAGCAGGACATAGGATGAGAGAACAGTTGTCCCTTTGGTTCTCTGCCAGGTCACAAATACAATCAAAGGCTTACAAACCAGTCTTTTTGCCTACTGATTGTGTTCTTCCCTTAGAATTATCAGTATGACATCCAGAATATTAAGTCATTTTTCCCCTCATAATTTTTATTTAGAGAACTAAAAATATCGTAAATGATTTTCATTTGGCAACTAATAGAAGTGACTAATATTATATGTGAAGTCTATTTATTTTTGCTTTAACAAAGCAAATATTTCTCTTGCTCTTTTTTGGTACACTACATACTCAGAGGGCTAGTGCGCTTGGTGTTTAATCGCATGATATCATCTAGGTTGTTCTCTCTTTTATCCTTTGTATAAGTTTTTTGGGTCAGAGAGACCATGATGTTCTATTTTCCAGCTTTTAAAGTTCTGCTTCCCCAAAGCACTAAAGAGTAAATAACTTAGAAGAGAAAAGCTTGCTATGGGACCTTACTAATGAAGAGAATTTCAGCTGTTCCAAATGTTCTTCACAATATGACACATCAGGGTAAGTTTGCTACTTCTCAGTGAGTACATCAATGGGGCCTAATTTTATTAATCCTAAAAACAGCATTCCATATTTTGCTCTTTTAGTTTCCAGGTTTCAGTGCATAATGACATTGTATGTGTATCTGTATTTTTTTCATGAGGCCAATTTCCTCTCTTAGTTAACATCAGTGGTAATTGGGGTTTTTAAGATGTACTTGTAGAGTGTACACAAAATAACAACATATCCATTATGCCAACCATCGGAGCCAAGCAAAATCAGGATGATGCCCAGAATCAAAGCTTATCAGTGAGATTCAGGGACCAGGAGAAAAGGGTGCTGTGACTTCAAAAGACCTTTCATGCTAGTGTTAGCAGCCACTTGCTTATTTTTAAGGGCCATTCCGGTAGGAATCATCTGAAGAGTAAACTGAAGGAGGAAGCTGTAGCCAATGGCAGGTGCCACTTCCCCTGGATACTTCAATCCATTTACCTTCCACTCCTCCCAGGTCACCACACCTGTGAGAAAGGCGGGATGTTTGGCTGACCAGAAACACCTGGTCTGCCCAGGCTAGAACAGAAAAAAGACAGTGCTGCTCATGCTTCCTGAGGATCCAATCACCCTGGGAGGATTTTAAAGAAGTTCCTTCCCTTGGTGAGACATAAAGCACTGATATCTAAGCAGGTGATATTACCTAATAGTCTTGAGGTCAGTTTGCTCTTTTCTAATCCAAGATGGGGGTGAGGTAAGGAACTAATGCAACTACCTTTGAAATCCTACCCTCCTTGAATCTTTCGCAAAAATTGCTCCCTGTACCACCAGGCACACCCAAACATCGATATTATCAGTTTCATGTGCTTACTTACCACACTGTTAATTTCATGAAGCAAACAGGACAAGTATAAAATATGGTCCCTACTTGTCCCATGGGGACATTAGAGGAGTGTGTGTGTGTTTTGGGGAGGGCAGTTGGCAGGACTGTGCTACCCCACACCCTTGGTTTTGGCCTGCTCCCCTGTTTCTAGTATCTCTAGAGTTATTCCCTCCAGACTCTCTCCCCCACCACCATCTGGCCACCACTGATTATTCAGAGGAGCCCGACACACAAGTCAGACGAAAAGCAGAGAGTGGGGAAACTCTGCATAAATCATATTCCGCTGAAGTACCACAACACTTACATATCCACATTGTACGGTCAGCACAGCTGAGATTTAATTAAAGCACTCAATCGTACCATTACCATTTTTGGTGATAGCTCAGGTAGAAATATGTTAGGCACAATTCTTTCCATGCATTGCTTATCAGCACTCTCCTTAAATGCCCTTTTGTCTTCCCTAGCCTCCTTCCAAAGCCCTGTACTTTTAGCTTACAAATTATTAGTACCTATACACTTCCACCCCCAATTCTCAAGTTAAATTGCTGTGTTTAGCCTTTTTCTGGATTCCTCGGGAGTAATAAGTCTCTTCCATTAGGCCATAATTTCTTGCTTTTAACTTTAATCAAAACTGCACTGACATCCCAACCTCCTTCCTCACAGCTGACCTCACTATATCTTCTGTCTCACTGACTCTCCGCAGGCCCTGACACTGCATCCTATTACCCCTATACATGCTCTTACTGCTCAGTTCCCTACTTGCTTCCTCCTGCTTCAACCCCTGTGTTTCTCTAGTTCTTCTCTTTACTGTCGGAGTCCTTTTCTCCCATTCATTCATTCAACAACTATTTACTGAGCACCAAATATGGGGGCTAGATGTACATCAGTGAGCAACACAGATTAAAAGTCCTGCCTTTGAGGGGCTTACATTCTAGAAGGTGTAGACAAAGAAAACAAAAATGAACATCCTACTTAAATGTTACTGGATTGCAGTTCATACCTTATAAAAAAAGAAAAAGGTGATCAGGGTAAAGTGAACAGGACCACAGTCGGGTAACCTCATGGAGGTAGACTTGAACTTGACAAGGGCGTTAGCTGGGTGGATATATTTTGGGAAAGAGCATCCAAGCAGAAAAACAGCCAGCTCAACCAAAGGCTCTCAGACAGAAGGATATTTGGCCTTGTCTGGAATATTCAACAAAAGAGGTGGTGGCCAGTGTGGCTGGAGCAGTATGGACTAGGGGAAAAGCATGGATTCACTGACTGCATTTGAAAATCACCTGTCCTTCTGTACTTGCTGGTAGACTCAGCACCTCCCACTCACAGTAGAATCATATCCCTTTAAAACCTCACAGTATACACCTGCGTTTGGATAGTTCCCATACATTTACAAAAACAGTTGCCGCAGGTTAATAAAACAACCTTGACACAGGCTACACTTTGCATCACCTCCTCTAGATGTAGGCTATCTTCCTAAACTTATAACACACAACATTTCTAGGGAATATGGAAGACCCTTGCTTTGAAAGAATAAATGGTCTGTCCCATAGGATGCATTAGGAGACTGGAGCACCACAGAGAGGAAATTCATGAACAAAATGGGTTAGCCACCAGGCAAGCGACTCATCCCTCTCCCATTAATGTGACTCAGCGATTCTCTATCCCTTCTGGACAACTCTAACAAGGTTTTAAGGGTCCACAGACATTAGAAAGATTGCAAGCATCTCATAATAAACAGTGTTGAGGCAAAGAATCTCATAAGTTAAGGGGTTTTTTTAAAGTATATTCATGGATTAAACAAATATTTATCACACATTATACTGTGGTGACAAAGATAAGCAAAACATGACCCTGAAGCCAAGGAACTCACAGTCTCTCTAAGTTGAAAAACCAACACATAAATAGAATATAAACTATAAATCCTCTTAGTTTTAAAGGCAGGCATTCTAAATCAGGGTGCTCTTAGCATGTCACTTCTGGAGATATTTTTAAACATATATCCAAGAGTCCATCCTGGCACCTCCAGCCCAGTGTTTTCTAACCGCCACTGCATGCACACTGGAATCACCTGAAGAGTTTTTAGGATAAGATTCCCCGGTTTCAGCCCAGGTACTCTGGTTTAATTGTTCTGGGATGCAACATAAATTTTCAAAGCTTCCCATGGGATTCCAAATGTTCAACTAAGGTTGTAGACCACTTTTACTTGTGGTAGGCTGAATAATTGTTCCGATAATATCCATGTTCTAATTCTCAAAACTTGTCAATATGCTACCTTACCTGATAAAGGAAATTTGCAAATATGATTACATTAAGGATCTTGAGATGAGATAACCTGAACATCCAAGTGGGCCAAATGTAATCACAAGGGGCCTCATAAGGGTGGGAAGGAGGGTCAGAGTCAGCAGTAAGAGATGTGATAACGGCAGAAGGAGGCGGCAGTGATGCAAGGGGGGGCCATAACCAAGGATGCAGGTGGCCTATAAAAGCTGGCAGAGGTAAGGAAACATTCTCTCCTGAACCTTCCAGAAGGAATACAGCCCTGCCTACACCCTGATTTTAGACTTCTAACCTTCACAACTGTAAGACAATAACTTTTCGTTGTTTTAAGCCATTGACGTTGCAGTAATTTGCTACAGCAACAATCGGAAATGAACATACCACTGCTCTAACACAGTAAGTCTGGAATAGAAGCAGGTATTAGATATCTGTGTATACTTTCAGTTCCCCAGATAAATCTCGATATGTGCTCTCAGTTGAAAACTACCGAGAAAGAAAAATATCCCTCCCACCTCCCTGCTGGTCCTGGCTTGTATGCCAGTAAATGGCCAGCTCTCCAAGCCCAGGAGTGAGAGGAGAGCATGGGAAGATGGCAACCATTGATCTGCAGAGCCTGCCACTTCCTGTGGTATAAATACTCTTACCATGGCCAAGTCCAAGCTTAAGAGCTAGTGTGCAAATTTCCTGAAAATTTAACAATGGTCTCTCAGAAACTGGTACAAACTGACTCGAGCACACCGCTGGGAGGGCACCAGGGGAAGACTGAACAGTTCTCAAGGCCCATTTGATCTGAACCTGTCTGAGCCCCAACCTGCCTAAGAGAAAGGAATTCTCAACATGGCTCAGGTCACTGGAGTTCACTGGAATTTGAGTCCAAAACTCAGATAATAATAATGCATCGCTTTCACTCACCAAAGTACTTTATTCAGTTCCCATTCTTTTAGGTATTGTTTTAGGAACTAAGGGCACAGCATTTAGCAATTTACCAACGTTTCCTTTGAATACATAATACATATTTATCAAGACCTATTTTGTACAAAGCGCTATTCTAAGTCTTGGGGATTTAGTATTTTAAAAATAATGATTGTTAAAAATCCACTTCATGTAGCTTCATTCTAGTAAATAAAGACAGTTTGTAAACAAAAACTATAGTAAGATGTAAGACCAGATGATTTATAGCTATGGAGAAAATTAAATAAAAAAGACTGGAGGGATGGGGAGAAAAGGCATACAATTGTAATTGAATAACAATAAAAATTAAAAAATAAATAAATAAATACATAAATACATAAATAAATAAAAAAGATATAGGGAGTGGTAGAGGGAAGGTTAAGGTTTTAAACATGGGATCCTGGAAGGCCTCCTGAAAGAGTAACACTTGAAAACTGACCTAAAAGCAGTGAGGAAATGAACCCTAAGGCCATCTGAGGAAAGAGCGTTCTGAGTCGGGGAAGCAGCATATACAAGGTCATGAGGTAGAAGTGTACCTGGAGTTCCATTCGGGAGCAAAATGATGAAGGGGAAGGGCAGGAAGAGATGGACTCAGAGAGGGAACAGAGGCCAGACTACAGGGCCTAGTAGCCCTTAATAAGGAATGTGGATTTTATTCTAAGTACCATGGAAAGCTATTGGAAGGTTTTAGCCTACCTGAGTCTTTATAAAGTGGGTTTCTTGTAGACAGTTGGGTCTTTTTATTTTTTAATCCATTCATTGTCTTTATCTTTTAATTGGTGTATTCTGACCACTCACATTTAAAGCAATTATTGATACAGTTAATGTCTACCATGTTTGTAACTGTTTTCTATTCATTACTTTTATTCTTTATTTCTTCCCACCTTCCTTCCTTGTTTCTTTTTCTGCCTTCTCTGGTTTTAATTAAGCATTCATGTGTTTCTATTTAAATCTCATCTCTTAGAGTATCAATTATACTGACTTTTGAAAAATTTTAGTGATTTCCATAGTTTGCGACATACATTTTTAACTAATCAAATTTCACCTCCAAATAACACTGTACTACTTCACATGTAGTACAGACACCTTATAACTGAACACATCCAATTCTTCCCTTTCCATTCCTGTGATATTGCTGTCTTTTCACTTGTCCATGTGTTATAATCTCCTAATGCATTTTATTACTATAACTTTTAAAAAGTTATCTTTTAAGTAAAATATTTTATTTTACCTTTATTCCTTCTCTAATATGCTTCCTTTCTTTAGGTAGATCCAAGTTGCTGACCTATGTCATTTTTATTTTCCCTAAAGAACATTTTTAACATATTTTGTATAGCAGGCCAGAATTCAATTCTGCTGACAATGAATTCCCTCAGTTTTTGTTTGTCTAAGAAAGTCTTTTTTTCAGCTTTGAAGGAAAATACGTCTGGATATAGAATTCTAGATTGTAGGAGGTTTTCTCTCACCACTAAAAATATTTCACTTTGCTCCCTTCCTCTTCTCATCATTTCTTAAACTTGTTCCTCTATAACTAAGACTCTGGGAGTTTGTTTCTGTTTCTCATCTCTGGTTTAAAAATGTCTCTTTGCGTTGGGTTTTCTGTCATTAGAATAAAATAAACCAAGGTATGGGATTGGGGGCAGTATTTATCCTGTGTAGTGTTCTCTGAGCTTTTTGGATTGGTGATTTGAAGCCTACCATTAATTTGGGAACCTTCCTGGAATTATTGCTTCAAATTATTTCTTTTGCTCCTTTTTTCTTTCTCCTTCTATTCTTTTAATTATACATGTAACACTTTCTGAGTGGATGTTCTGTTCATATGTTTTTATTTTTCTCTTTGCATTTCAGTTAAGAAAGTTTCTATTGTTCTATCTTCAAGCTCACTGATTCTTCCCTTGTCCATGCTGAGTCCACTGATGAACCTACCAAAGGCACTTTTGATTTGTTTTGATCTCTAACATTTCTTCTTGATACATTTTTTGAGTTTCTATCTCTTTATTTAAATTACCCATCCGTATTTGCATGCTGTCTACTTTTTCCATTAGAGCCCTTAGCATATCAGTTATTTTAAGTTCCCTCTCTGATCATTTAACATCTTGAGTCATCTGCTCTGGTTGTCATGATTGCTTTGCCTCTTCAGACGATTTCTTGTCTTTTGTCATGCCTTGTGATTTTTTGTTCGAAGCTTCATACATGCCAGGTAACAGGAACTGTGGTATATAGGACTTCGGTGTGAGCATTTAAGTTAGTCAGGCTAGGAGTGAGCTATGTTTAAAGTTTGCTGTAGCTACAGGTGCCAGAACTTCAAATTCTTCCAGTGTCCTTGTGCTGTTTCCCTCCTTAACTTTGGCTGCACTAAGTATTCTCCTCCACAGAAAGAGTCTGTCTTGCAGCTCTTTCAAGTATAGTTGATTTATCTTACTAGATCCCTACTGATGAGGTAGTTAAGTGTGGAAGACGGGAGTGTTCTATTACTTTCCAATTAAACCTACTAGTCTTCTGGTCAGTCTGTGTTTGGGGGCTGTGACCTTCACAGTGTTTCCCCCATAGATACAGCTTATTTTTCTCCCTGATCCTGTCAACTATGTCCATCACCACCTTTACTGCACTCTTAGGTGAGACAGGAAGGCTAGAAAGAGCTGGAGTGAGAGGAGTGCCCTTATGATAGTTGAGAAATGGTAAGCCTTTTCCCCTGAGAGTGCCCCTTGGTTATGGAGAAGACTGGGGGCAGAGTTCACAATAATTTCTCTTCATTTGTCTGTTAGAGGCATCAGAAGATCTTTCTCAAACCTTTATCATGAGAACATGGTGGGTTCCTGGAAGCAAAACCCATGAAGTGTGGATTCCCAGCTGTTTCTCACTCTCAAATTAGTCCACACTCAGCTTTTAGCAATTCATCAAAATTATCACCTAAGTGTTCTTTGTGGTCTATGGCTCCAGCAGCTTTTGCTCCAGGCAAACGGATCTCAGCTATGGCTCTCTAGATGAACCTGTGGTGGTTCTCTTCATGGTGGTGGTTTGTCCTGGGACCTCAGTTCCCTGATGGGTCTGAAAAATGTCATTGATATTCAGTGTATCCAGCCTTTTCTTGTGGTGAGGATGAAAGTGATGACTTTCACACTTTTTACATATCAGGGTGAACCTGACAATCCATTAGGAGATTTTAAGCACAGGAGTGATGTTAAATGCTTTATGTTTTTATAAGACCACTCTGCACTTTCTTCCCTTGAAGACCTCAAAGGAAAGCAGGGTGGGCCAAGCCAGGTCTCAGTTTATGTTTCCTCAACAAACACCTTCCTAATTACAACCGAACACATAAAATAAATGGAAAAAAGAATGCATTCTGTCTGGCAACACATGGAATGCTCCATGGAGGAGGCGACCTTAGAGCATGAAGATTCGTCCTGTACATACTCCCTGGTGATTTCTTCAGAGCCTCCATGCATGTTGGCCACTGCCTCAAGTTAAACACCTTCCTGGTGGTGCCCCACAGCCATGCAGTTTGTTCGTGTCAGTAAACCCCTTCCGCTCACTTTCCCTGCTCATGGCAGGATTGCTACGGTCTCTACGCATTTGGTTATGTTAATTTCCTCCCTTGTCCCACCGGATTGCCCATACCCTGCCTGACTTTCCTAGTCGGACTCATGTGTCACAAATCCAATGAAGCTTTCTCTAACTACAGCCACTTTCTATTTTTTACCTCCTTCTTAAATCCCTATTATCCACACAATTAATACCAAAGAATATAGCACAGGTTTGTTCTTAATTGGACTGTTTTAAATTTCATCCATTTCCCTAGAGTTCCTAGCACAGTGTGAACACATACTGGATGAACAATAATTGCCTGTTAATTGAGAAAGGGACTAATAGTAGTTGGCTTGGTGGGCTACTGGTTGTTTAGGCTGGTAAAATTTATAACAGGATCACAAGAATGGGGCTCATGGAATGAAAATTCACCTGCAACGTTCACTTCAATTACTAATAAAAAAGACTTTTTTAATGTCTTGTGTATGAGTGTGTTTATATAAACATATCTTTCTTTTTTATTATGGAAAATAAAGATAAATATGATGACTCTGTCCAATATGTTTTACCTATTCTACATTTTAATTTATGTAATTTGACCTAACCTATTCTAAGAAATGGCAGCATGAGGCAGCAGCATATAAATCACAGAGCAGCGGAATCTGAGAGCCAGAGAGACGTGAGAGTTCATCTGGTCCAATCTTACTTCAAAAAGGGAAACCTGGGTCGCAAGAGACTAAGGGACTTGTGCAAGATCAAAGAGCCGATGTCTGGATTCCAAGTTCTCCAGATCCTCCTCCAGAAACAACCCCCATCAGCAGGTGTGAGGTACACCAGAGGCCTAAGGTGGATACAACAATGTGATCTTGGAGTTCAGGGGTCCACTTGTTTCTCCAAGTTCTTGCTTGAATGCCGTACAGTGAAATCAGCCTTCCTATCATTCCCAGAGATGAAAAACAGGACCTGTGACAACTATTCCAACATGCATAGAAAATATTTACAGGCAACTTGGCTTCTCTATATTTTCTTCTAATTCTTTTGTAGAAACATCTATAGCAAAAAAAAAGGTGTTATACTAAACTAAATTGCCTGTTAATGTCATAAAGTCTGTCCAAGTGGAGGCCAATTTAGCTATAAATGCAGATTCCAAAGAGTGCCTCACATGAGAAGGGTATTTTTTTTAACAAAACACTAATTAACATCAGTGTCTGCATGTATTCACTGATTAGCATGCAGAAAAGCCAGCACCAATTAATAGAACAATATGCCAACAAGCACACAGCATAGATAAGCCATATGAGGAAAGCATACGCCAAGAAGCTTTGAGCCCTGGCCCTGAAGGACTTCTGTTTCAGCCTCCCCCAGTACTTTTTATTTCATTATATATTTTTTAATTACCTCTTCAAACATACACTTGTACCAAATAAAGAGTAATGGTGGGAGGGCAAAAATTCCAATAACCCTGAATCTTTTCCATAAACCATAGCATAAAAAATGTTTCTAAACTACAGCAGGTTTCTGACTGAAGGTGTTACTGGGTTTTTTCTTTGCCAGCCACCTGGGGCTATTTACATCCAATTCATAGGGACTTTATGCCATTTTCTTCTAATGTTCCTTCTTCTCTCCCATCAACCACTAAAGTGTGAATGAAAACAGAATAGCTGATCCAATGAGGAAGACAATAGGGAAAAACAGAAGACAGGTAACTGCCCTGAAGTTTGGACTGCAACTACATTTAACTTCCTCATCTTCCCACCAGTAACTTTAATTTAACTTGTGTGTGCCAAACACAGACTTTATAAACAATTTTACAACGTGTTCCCTTAAAGGCTTTCTTTCAGAATGAAGGCTTGCTTCAAACATCTCTTTTGTGCAGTCTCCGCAGGATGGCTAGAAAATCGCCAATGTTGCCTCGCCTATATGCTCCCTGTTATGTATCTTCTTTTAACAATTTCTGCCCCAAACACACTACAGAGGCAGCTGACACACAAAAACCTTCAGGCAGGTGTGGCTTTAAGGAGAGTGGCCACAAGCAGAGCTTTGATTCTTTGTCTCCCGAGGACAGACCTCGGACAGTCGCCACCAGCACGGGAAGGAGAATCGGGCAGAACAAAAACATCAGATTCAAAGCCTTCGTGTGCTGGAGAAATGGGTCTTTTCCTCTCTGTCTGTTTTTCTTTCTATCCTTCTCAGTTCCAAGGCTGTGCACTACCTGCTGTAGCCGTTAATGGGATTACTCACTATCGCATTTCCTACAAAATTTGTTTCTCGGTAACAAAAGTAAAAATCACTGAAGGACGATCCTCTGTGCCATCTCACCCAGCTTGGGGTTTCGCTGTGCTTGGTTGAATCAGAAGTTTGAACTTTGTGGGTTTCATATATAATCTTTGTAGTTTTCTCCCTTCGATGTTTCCCAATGATTTTTTTTTTTTTAAATCTCTGTTTAACCATTTGAAGAGCTGCTAGACTGTTTTCCAAAGCAGCTGCATTTAACATTTCCACCAGCGGTGTTCGAGGGTTATGATTTCCCCACCTCCTCGCCAACACTTGTTATTTTCTGTCTTTCTGCCTGTAACCACCCTAGTGAGTGTATCACGTGGTTTTGATTTATACTCCCTTGATGACCAATAATGTTAAACCGTTTTCATTTGTTTATTTGACCATTTGTATATCTTCTTTAGAGAAATGTCCATTCAGATCTCTTGCCTATTTTTTAATTGGGTTGTCTTTTTTATTATTGAGCTATAATTAATTCTTATATATTCTAGATGTAAGCCCTTATCAGATGTATGATTTGCACAACTTTTCTCCCATTCTGTGGGTTGTCCTTTCCCTTTCTTGGTGGTTTCCCTGGAAGAACAAAAATGTTTAATTTCGATGATGTCACAGATGAATTTTTGCCCCCAGGCTCTCACTGAACTTGAAAAAACATAAGGCCAGAAGTTCACATTCATACCATTCCTATATATCCTTAGCTAAGGATCATTTTAATGATTGCAAGACTAGGAAGGACCCCATGGTGGTCTTTGAGCAAAAATTGATTTCCAGATATTTCACATCTCAGGAGGACAGCTTTTCTTCTCCTAAAGCCTATGTCTCAGGTCTGCTAATTACTGGATCCTACAGAAAAGCAGGACAAGTTGAAAATTAAAGACCCAGGTCACAGACGGATATTTGTCCATAAGAGTTTAGATAAGCTTTCATTGCCGTAACTACTGAGATTCAGAATCATGGGTTTTATTTGGTCTGAAAGAGACTTTAAGATACAACATGCCATTTGAAAAATATGCAGCCAAGATTCCATCAGAAAGTTTGCTTCACATTTATTCGTTTGATAAGGTTACTCGTGCAATTTTCTTTAACTTAACTCAGTTAAATGACTTGTGCAGATACCATCCAATCAACCAAATAATACGGATCCTCAAAAGTCAAGTTATTATTTGAGTTGTTTCAGTCAATAGTGCTATTGAGAGCTTTTTCAACAAAGGAGAAAGAAGACTGAAATGGATTTAATGAGTCTAGGGTATGTGGTGAGCCAGGAATGGGTCATTATGTTCTAAAGTTGTCTCTGTAAACAGATCAATTCTCACAGCACTTGTTTTGTTGGGGGGAACAGTAGTGAGTCCAGGTAAGGCTATAATCATTTGTTCTGCTGCATGACCACAATACATCTTTTTTGTTTTCTTTCTGTCATGGTGGCCTTGAGCGTGCAAGAACCACACCAAAAAGTGACCGCTCACAGCATCACTGAGAGAATTAAGCCTGCTAGAATGAAGGGAAATACTGTATGCTCATTATGCAGGTAGAAACAGACAATTTCGTACTGTTAGTAGATTTCCCCTGGCCCAATTCCAAGCATTTCTTCTGCCTCTGACAAAGATTTCTAAGACACCGTATAGCATCACTAGGAAAATGCCTTTAATGAGACTGAAACTTTGATTTTCAGATCCTTTTCAAACAAAACACCCTCTCCCGCCCACCAAGAAAAAATAACGGACACATAAAACTACATACTCAGTCCTATAATTCTACCTTTGTCTCCCAAAACAGTCCAGTGGGGGACTTTGTGGAAGAGAAAGGGAACTTGCACTAGAATCATGAAGGCGACAATGAAGAGCACCTTTCACCTTTCCAGCAAAAAACTTCAGGATCTTTGGAAAATTGTCTCAACTTCTTGTCTGTGTTCACACAAAAATATCACGGTTGTTGGCAGTGCAAAAACTGCCACGTCATAGTAAAAACACCTTGGGTTCACCCAGCTGTCAAACTTCGAGCGCGTTTGAGAGCATTGTCTTTTCCATGCACCCAAGGCCCCAAAAGAAGGAATGATTCTACCTGCTGTAAAGACTCAGAAGCTGACACACAGAGTACTTTAACAACACAAGTGTTTTTAGTGGCTCTTTGACTCCTTTAGCCCCTGGTATTTCCTGGCTTCCTGACTTCTCCTGACTCCAGGCCCTCAGTCTGGGCAAACCATGCAGGGAAGCAGCCTCTCTGCTCCATAGACTACTTTGCTGACCCCCAAGGGGGCTGCTCCTCGTGTCAGTAGCTCAGTTGTGACTATTTGGTAGAGACTAGGTACCACCTGCTCAGGTTACCTCACGCAGGGCCCAGACAAACTCACTGAGTTCTAAGATCGCTGTTTATGTTTTCACAGCTGTCCAGTCAGAGGGCCCAGAGATGTGCAATAAGCGATTGCCCAACACATGCACACACTATTGTGTTGTCCTGCCCAGAAATGGACCCTCCGCTAGAATCACCTCTCTCTTCCTTCTGTTGTAGATTACACCTGGACATACCCAGAAGTTATGGCAACCATCCGTCATTATCCCTGGGCTAGGAGGAGGGGGGTTGAAATTGGTGGCAGTCCTCCACCTGTTGCGGCATCTTGCAGGAAGCGAAGCCCTGCACACGCAGGCCTGTGCTCAGTCCGCCAGTATCAGCAAAGCTTCCAGGGATGCTGGTCCACCTGTTCAGGACCCAGTCCCATTAACACAACCAGTGAATGGAGTAAATGGAGAAGAGCTCCATGCAATGAATGGAGAAGAGCTTTGGAGTCAGGCAGATCTAGGTCTGAGTCCCAGCATGAACATGACTTAAGCTTGAATAAAAGACATAATCTCCATGGGCCGCGGTATCCACATTTTAAAAATAGCAAGACTACTTTCACAGGTCGTGGTGAGGATCAACAGAGATGCTGCATGTAGAGCACTGAGCACAGGGCCTGACCCTGGGCGTTGGCACGTGGGAAACATGCGGTGATATGATGAGTAATGATCAGCGCGGTGTCTCCAAGGCCCTTGTGAACACATGAAATTGTGCTTTCAGGAAGCCTGCCCATGGCTGTGAGCTATGAGCCCCCTAGAAATTATCGTGTGTCTTGGATTTCTTCTACCTCAGAAAACCACCAAAGCTTAGAATCCAATCGTTGGAAGCACATGACTGATGGCAGCACACCCTGAAACTACAGGACCTCCCTTCCGTATGAAACACTTAAAAAGTGAGTGAGCAAATCTAAGCATGTAGCACATAGTCCCTTCTATTCCAAGAAGCATTTACTGGGCACATACTGGGTACAAGGTACCCTGCTTCACGCTTCTGAGGAAACCAGGAAGAATTAGTGCATTTGCTTTTCTCAAGGAATTAGAATCCACTGAGGGAGTTAAACATACAGTTACGTGTAATGGTGATGGACAAAATGCAATCCAAGATGATACATTCACAGATCCCCTTCAGAGAGCACAGGCCTCCAGTGGGCCTTGCACAGGCTCACCAAGGACTGACACATGGTAGTTATGTCTCAGGCCCAAGAGTATAAAGCACAGCAAAGAAGAGGCACAAGCACTGATTCCTCTGGGTAGAGAGACTGGCAACCCTCATCCCCCAATCCCATCCCACCTTACTAAATTGTCTGTTCTCCAAGTGTGACTAGGATGTGGTACAGCTGCCAAACACTTGTGTCCTCACATGTGCACTTATTCTGTCTACCTGGGCTCAGGAGAGCCTGAGACGTATAGCCAAGGTTGTTTCCCTTTGTAGCCCTGCATCTATAGGCCCCCTCATCCAGGACCCTGCAGCCCTTTGCAAGCTTGACCAAGATATCTGCTCCCAACAAAAAAGTCTGCACATTCTTTGAAAAGTCCAAATATCATATCACTCTACAAAGTAAAAGCTTAGAAAGACAAGGTCATTCAAGGGCATGAACAGGAACTGTGAAGCATATGGGCCCATCTGGACAACTCAGCCAGGCAATGAGCAAATCCTGACTGATGGTGTCCCGTGGAGCCTCAGCTCCTTCCTATCAGCCTGCAATGGAGTTGGCTCTTCTTTCTCCACCCCTGGTGAGGCTGCAAATGCCAGCTCCAATCTGGACAGGAGACACGCCTCAGTTAGCACCCAGGTGAGCAGAGGCAGTGAGCAGCTCCTCTCCAGCCTGCTGAGGTGCTCACGGAGGGGGCCGAGGTTTAGAGAGCAGCATCTGGTGCCCTCTCATCACTCACTCCCAGCCTAACAGCCTCAGGATCTGCATCCACCAGCCCGGAAAACTCCAATTATGGAGCTGGTGGCCCTGTCAAGAAATGAAAGTGTCTTCACTGGTTTCCCCCTCCAGTCCAATGTTCCCCAGCCAAGCCCCTCCCCCATCCCCACAACACACAGTAGCCAAAGGTCCTTCTAAAGCAATGTGCTGATAGCTTCACTCCCCTGCTTTAAAAGTTCCCACTTTTCTGCCAGTCTTCAGAAGGATATCAAACTCACTGGTTCAAAATACATTTCATGACCTGTCCTCACCTCACTTTGCAACTGTCTCCTGCCATTTTCTCCTTCTTCCCTATGCTGTAACTTTCATGCTGAATTTCCTCCAGTCCCATAAGAATTTCATTCATTCTGTGTGTCTATCTTCTCTCTCTCTCTCTCTCAATCCTTGTGCAAACACTTACTTCTGAACATGACCTACTCTGCAACTCTAACCCTTCATCCTCTTGTTCAACAAAACTTTCAAGGCTGAATTTAAATATCATTTCCTCCAGGAAGCTGTCTTTTTCTGCTCCCACCTCCAAAGACTAAGTAAGGTATCCCGCCTTTGTGTTACCGAAGCACCCTCTATTTCTCATAGTTTATCATGCATTACATCAGATACTTATTATTGATCTACCTGTATCAATTACCACACATACCCACTCCCCACATACACACTATATCATGGGCTCTTGGGAAGCAAGATTCTGCTATTCATCATTGCAAACATATCCCTTAACCCAACATAATTCTTGGAACATAGGTACACAATCTGAAAATATCTACTAAATAAGAGAATGATAGAAAACTGAATCAGCATCAAAAATGAATACAGGACTTTCCTATAACTAAGCTAAACTTTGGATCAAGAAGGTATCTAATAAAGCATCCAATTCAACCCTCTTTCCTTTAAAGATAAGGGAATGGAGCCCACAGAAGTCAAATGATTGCTTGGTTGCCAGCTAGAATCCTGGCCTGAGTAAAATCCAGATCCCTAAATTCTCTAACAAGAACTCATGAACACACCATGAAGTATATAATTTGTTTTTTGGGGGATAAGATCCTTAAGACTCTAGCCTCGGATAAGACTAAAATTCAGTAGCACAATGGAGTGCTCTCTCCAAAGGAAACCCTACCTTGACCTATTCTGCTAGGAATATTATATTACATAGAGACCCACTCTACAGATTTCATGCTGTTCTTTCAAGTTCTTCCAAGTTCTTCCTATTCTGTATTGAAAGGGTGGGCATGGACAAGTGGAATATTATGTCATCATACTATCCTCAGAACAGCTTTATGGGTTAGCATAATAAAGGGCAATGAAAGAAACCTTGGGCTCTTCCCTCTAAATCTTATTACTAATTTACTGAGTAATTTATGACAAGTTGATATATGATAATACTATTATCTGTAGGACAAAAACTGACATAGGTTCATAATAACACATTTGCTTCCTGTGAGAATTTACTTTAACAGTTATATTATAATCCAGATTGTTGCATTCAGTGAAACTGAGAGGGTTGGATTTTACAAATATTCCAGCTGAATTCAACTCCCAGCTCCTTCTCATGCTCCAGTGACATGCAAGCAGAGGAAGTTAGTGCCACTGGCACTGGGCAGAGGGGAAAGCACCAGACCTTCCCAATGGTTCAGTGCCAGCTGGTTGAAGGGTCCTCCAAGAATGAATAATGTTATCTTGCCCTTTGGATTCAGTAGGCCATCCTGAGTAATTACCCTTAATCAAGTTAACCAGTAACCCACTGAGCCCAGCCTCTGGCCTCTGGTATAGACAAGAATGAGACTTAAAATTTATCATCAATTTTTAAAAATGCACTTTCCCACCCTGGTTGGTGTGGCTCAGTTGGTTGGAGCATAGTCCCATATTATCAAAAGTTTGCAGGTTCAATCCCTGGCCACGGCACATGCCTGGGTTGTGGCTTTGATGCCCCGTCGTGGCGTGCATGGAGGCAACTGATGCTGTTTCTCTCTCTCACATCAATGTCTCTTTCTTTTTTTCCCTTCTCTCTCTCTCCCTTCCTCTCTTTTGAATAAATAATGATGTCTTTGAGTGAGGATTAAAAAAGAAAGAAAGAAAATATAGGTTCCCCCATTCACAATAATCTGTCTCTGTGGCTTTTCCTGAGATCTAGAAGAAGCTGACTTCCACTGCCTGGCAGAGGCCCTCCTGGTCCTTGGTGAGGGGCAGCAGTGCAGTCTGTTTCTCCGGGCCCAGTTCCAGACAAGAAAAAGTTCTTTGCCTTCCACCAACTAATCACCCATGGTGGCTCAGAAGACAGCTCCCGCAGGAGAGAACGATGCTGGAAATGCTTAGATGTGTCCTACTCTTCAGCGTAGGAAGAAACAGAGCAACTCTGCCTCCAGAAATATCCTGAAAACACCAGATGTTTGAAAGAGTAATATCATATTAAAGGAACACTCTATTTAGAGAAAGAACCTGCAGCCAACTCATCAGTGACATAAATGTGTTTTATGCAGAAAACAATAGCTCTCTGGAAAAGAATCACAAATGAATATGTTTGATATGAAGCTAAGAACTATAACCAATTGTTCCACTTTCTTCTTGTTTAAATCAACCATTCCACATTCTTTCATTGAATAACCTAAACTAGCTTCTTTTCTTTTATTTTTTTTATATTAAGATTTTATTTATTTATATTTAGAGAGGTGGGGAAGGGAGAGAGAAAGAGGGAGTGAAACATCAATGTATGGTTGCCTCTAGCACACCCCACACTGGGGATATGGCCTGCAACCCAGGCATGTGCCCTGACTGGGAATCAAACCAGCGATGCTTTGGTTCGCAGGCCTGCGCTCAATCCACTGAGCTACACCAGCCAGGGCCTAAACTAGCTTCTTTTAAAAAATTTTTTTAAACTAGAGGAATACTTTTAAAGTCTAAAATAGGATTCAATTACATATGATAAAATTCTCAAATAAGCAATGTTATTCAATTGATTACAGAGTTCTGGGACTACCCTCAAAACAAACAAACAAACACTGAGCCCGCTCCTTATCCTCTCCCTGCTTTAGTTCTGCACTGAGGCTTCTCCTTCCCTTTTTCCCTCCATCCACAGTCCTTGACTACACAGAAGCCACACTGGTTTTCCAATTCCCTCCTCCCCAATTTCACTCCATCCACAGGCCTCAATTGGACAGAAGTCACACTGGTCACACTGGTTTCCTTATTCTATGAATATGACTTTCGCTTGGGTCAACTTTATTGTACAAGCAAACAATCCTGCCCTCTGAAATGTTCATTTAACAAAAAAACAACAATGAGATGTCCTCAGAGCACAGATACAACATCACTTAAAACAGTGTGGATGTCACCTTTTCTTAAGGGAGTTTTCCTCCACGACAGAAAACAGAAGTTTCTTTCAACCCAATTCTCAATTCTGTTCTTCTTCAGTTGTTGCAGAGAAGGATTCTGAGAAATGGCCAGACTCCTAAAGGCTACACTGTTTGTTTACATGCTGGTTTCTTCTGCGACAGGGACAGTGAACTGTTATCTTTGTACAGTGAGCCTATGATACAATTCCAGAATCTTTACAGTTGTCCAATAGATGCTACTGAACGCTGGCTGAATGACTATACTTAATAAGAAACAGGATAGTCAAAGAGATCTATTTGGATAAAAACAAGGTTTGCATGAGCAAGTTGCCGTTCACCCCTAGACTCCCACCCAAAGGAGGAATCACTTTTATGATAGTCTGGCTTCTGTGTGAGTTCTGGTTACAAGAAGTTATTTCACTACTTGGAGGCCACACCCTTGCTCTGGAAAATCCAACTGCTTATATTGAACTTAAAGCAGCCTCCCTGGAATTTCCATTTGACTTGAGGCAAATTGGGCTTGAAATCCAAATCTTAAAATCATCCAGGAGGCTCTGCTTCACTTTTTATTTTAGCTAGAAAACCAGCTCCCTTTGTATACTCTAAGAACGTAGACTTGGTGGAAAGAACTTTGGGAATGCTAAGTAGGTACTAAGCTGATGTTCATGTATATGTCTCCATCCTGGAAGGGACAAAGTGAAACTGATGGAGGCCTTTCATTGCTAAGGCAAAACAATCACCTACGTTGCAAGGGCCATGACAAAAGAACATTCCTCTTCACTCTGAATCTTAATGTGACTGAAGTCTTACCAAGTTGCATAAAAACACATGGCCATTCATTCATTCTCAAGAATCTTTTGCATGCCTACTAAATGCCAGGCACTGTGGTAGGCACTGGACCACAGGAACTGAAGATCTATAAGTGATCTAATGTCTATAGACAGAGTTCCAGAGAAATTTAACAGAAGAAATTCTTAAGTCAGTCAGCAAAGGTCCTCCCCAAAACGGAACTGCTTGACTTGATTCACTGGATGTCACAGTAAACTTCAGCCAGCCAAAGACAAGGAAGGCTATTTGAAGCAAAACTATTACCCTGCACAATAGCATGGAGGATATAGAGACTAAAAAGTGTTCAGGCTCACCAATGGCTTCGTGTATTTGGAATACTGGTTGCAATAGGGACTGACAAGGAGGTGAAGGTGATGTACATGCTGGGGCCTGATCATGAAAGAATTAATATGCCACACTGAGGTTAGCCTTTATCCTTTAGAACGGAGAGCCACTGAAAAGTTTGGGGAAGGAAAATAGCAATATAATACTTGCAGTTTGGAAAAATCACTCTATAGCCTGCTAGAGGTTGGACTGAGGAGATAAGAATAAACCAAGAACAAAAAAAGTAGGTGGTTGGATGGTCTAGGATAGAATTAAGAAAGCAGCAGTGGCAATAAAGAAAAAAGCACTGATTTGAAACACACCAAGAAAATAGAATCAATAAGACACAGTAGCCCTTTGGACATGGATTAAATAAAAGGAATGAGTCTAGTATTATTCCAAGATTTTTAACTCATGAGACCCAGGGAAGAGAGGCACATTCAGTAAACTTTTTCTTTGTGTTGTATGTGGACCACAAACATCAGAATCACTAGAGGTGTTTGTGAACAATGTTAATTCCTAATCTCATCCTGTACTTAATGAATCAGAATTTATGAATGATTAAATTTGATGCACAACACACAAAAGTAAGAAATGCAGGAAGAGGAGTAGGTGAGATAGTAAGGAAGGTAATGAGCTTAGCTGAAAGACTATTGTTTTTGAGAAGCTAATGGAACACCCATAGGGACGGGTTCTATGGGCTGCAGGTAACACAGGACTCAGCTCAGGGGAAAGAAGTGGTCTCAGGTCGTTTTCTTTGGGAGTCAACAGCTGTTAAGTGGTAGCTAAAGATGTAGGTGGTTTTTAAACAAAACCATCCTGGAGGGTATGGAAAGGAAGCAATAAGAAAAGGCCTGAGATTAAACCTGGGAACATTGAGATGTAAAACACTGTCAGAGGGAAAGCAGCCCACAAGGAGATATGGCAGGTAATAGCACAAAAAGTACTGAGTTCAGACCCAGCTTTCACTTAACCAGCAGCGATGAAACATAGGGTGATCACAGCTTTTGTGATGATTCCTGTCCGTTACATCTGCAGAGAGGGGAAGGGAAGTATGTCAGATGGTTACCACTTAAATCTGTAGTGAGACATTTTGTAATGCCTTAACCAGGAGTTGCTCAGGTTTCTTTCTAACTAATTACTCCCAAGATAAGATGACTTTGGTCACTACATATGAATGCACAGTAGCCACTGGTATGGTTGCATGCACACAGCCTTACGGACACCTCTCAGATCCCAACTTAGCCCAAGAATGCAGGGGACAGCGATGGGAAAAAGCAGGGTGATATAACTATTGCTCACATGTTTGTAACAGCAGTGGGTCTCTGGGCTCTGAGCCCCAAAAGACACAGTCCAGCTTCCAACTGCACTAAGAGTAGAGGGCAACAAGAAATCTTCACAGACAGGCTGCAGGAACTAGCCTGTCTTCAAATCTATTCAAGGTAACTTCTCCACTTCAGGTTGGGCAAATGTGGCCCAACACAGTCCCTCAGAGCCAGGCATAGGGAGGATTTAGTCACTTTCCTATACCTCAAATGCATTCAATCCAAACACCTGAAACATTTAAATTAACCCAATCTATACAGACTTCAAGCAAACCTAGCACAGTGGAGTGATAATCATCCAAAATGATTTTTCTCACAATCAATAAATCTCATTATATTTGAAAATTCAGACAATTCCCATAATACTCTACTTAATCATGAGTGATCCATCTCATAACCATTACTTCAGAACAGTTTCTTTACAGCCATCAAAATGACCTTCCTAAACCATCATTCATGAAAGTACTTCAAAGGATTCTATTTGGACAAACAAGTCCCCAGGGGGTTCTGTGATTGCCCCTGAGAACAGAACCCAGATGACGGGCACCATCTGCAGCTGCAGAAAGACGGTGCTTACAGCGTGTGCACTCTCACGGCAACATTCAACACGGGTCAGAACGGTAGAAGGCTGAGCTGTGTTGACTATTCTGATTCCAACCTACCTAATGGTTTACCCAGCAGTTTATTCAAGTCTTTCAGCTCATCTTTGTACCTCAGGTTAAACTGGGAGAGTCATTTTACCCACCTTGTACGGACGGGTGTTGGGAGAGTTCAGTGAGGTAATCTACACAAACTCATAGTAAGCGCTCTCTGAGGTTTGCTCTAGTTTTCATGGCCCAAATCAATAAAGCACCATTTTGATCTACAAATCATATGGGTTAAAAGCTATTTTAAGGAAAAAAATCCTTATCATGAATAAGGCTTTTTCCTTTTTTCAATTATCAAAGACTCTTCAAAGCATGTTTCTGAAGTCCAAATATAGACTATTTAACAAACTCAGTATACTTTATCTCTTCCACAATACTTGGATCTTAGCCTAAACCAATGCCACAGGACTTCGCTGGGTGAGAAGGAGCAAGGACTAAGATCTAGTTCACTTGATTTCTAGCTTTAAAACATTGAGTAAGATTCTTAACTCTGAGTCACATTTCTTCATTCATGGAGAGGAGACCATATCACTAACTTGGAGGAATTTTTGTAAGGGTTATAAATGAGATAATATAATAGTTTTCAATTAACATATTTCTCTTCCTCTCTCAGGAGAAACAACAAAACTTGTCACAAAGTTTATTATTTATGGAAAATTTGTCTACAGTCAAGAGCAAAGCCCTAGCAATGGTTAATATGAGTTTTCACATATTAATAAAACCACCATTTTTCTCCATTCTTATTCATTGCTCTTAAATCATGGAAGTTTAAGCAATGCCCTATCACATATGATCCCAGTGGGGGGAAAACGTACTAAACTTCATTCAAGATTGAGTACAGAATTGAAGCTCAGCGTTTGCACCAAGGATCACCAACTCAAATATCTACAGGGATCACCCACGTAATAGAAGTTAGAGAGCAAGTTGGGTGTAATAATAGGGAGAGGAGAGGACTGTGGCAAATTAGAGTATGTGCCCTCTCTAAAGTGAACAGTGGAAACCCCAATTGGTTAACCCCAATTGCCCCTATGCAAGAATGTCACCCCAGTGTTGCCAGAGTTTAGTTTTTGAAGCAAAGCCAGAAATCACATTTGTGTGTGAAATATTTTGAATTCTAAATATTAACACTAAGTCCTATTAAACACAATCACTGTAAGCAAAATAAAAATTCTATGCGCCAAATTCTGTCCATAAGCCATCAGGTTGCAACTTCTAACTTATAAATCATCATTATGATCACCATATGGCCAACCCTGGCAGAATCTCAAAACTGGCCACTGATGTGAACCCTTCCTTTCTTACTACCCATTACTAGCTTCGTTCTCCTTCACTTCCTATTCAACCAGGACTAACAAGATAAAGTTTTTAAAAAAAAGAAGAAACTTGGGAAAGAACGTTTCAAAGAAGTAAACTTGCTTGGACCAATTTTCCCTGGGCAAGTTGATCTTGTGTCTTGGTTTTGGGGTTCGTGTGTATGTGTGTATATGTGTGTGTGTTTCCCAAGATCCACTCAAATGCTCTTTGACAAGTTCTGGGTCCCCTGGTACTCAAAAAGGTCTGTTTTCTGATTCAGGGACAAAGAACAAAAGAGACAGGTCTGTCTCAATTCAAGAGTCCCCCTCCCCCATCATGCCAGCTGACCTCGACAAGAAGGGTGGTGGAAAGCAGCTGGCTCTCGGGCTCATTGACATTTGGAAGCACAGGTGCAGCCCAGAGCCCTGGCAGGATCGGGCCAGGGGCTCCTGTGACAAGCCCAAGCCTGAAGGGGAGACTCCGCTGACAGTCTGAGCAGGAGGTGGAATCTGTCACTGTCTGGCTGGAGTGGCTGTCTGTGACAAGTGCTGACACCGGATGCCTGAATAGAGGCTCAGTCAAGCGGGCTTTTGTTACAGAAACCTCCCCCAACTCATATTTCACAGTGATCAGAGGCAGTCAGGCAGGGACCCGAAGTGGCTCCTCGCTAGAGTATTAGCCATAGTGGTTATCACACAGGGACAGCTGGGCTGGAGCCAGAGGAGCCCTTTTTGGAGACAGCAAATGTTCAATGCCCTGCGGATGGTAGGGATGGGGCCAGGCAGGCCTCACACTGTCCCCCCAACCCCATCCATCAATTCATGGCTCTCCAACACCCCCATGAGGCTCTGGAAGGAAGGAGCACAGGAGGCTGTGCCAGGCTGGGAGAAAGGCGCACCCTCAGAAGTAATGAGAGCCTGGGATGCTGAGCCTTGCCCGTGGTCACTTCAGATCCAGGCCCTGGTCTTTTGTCTCCACAGCCTCTCCTGAGTCAAAGCAACGAGAGCCCTTTGGGACTTATCCTTCTAAAGAAAGGGGTTTTACTTTTCTTTCATCAGTGCTGCCCTATGTTGCTATGATACTCAATTTTGTGTTCAATCAGTCTAATGGAATAAAAAGACAAATGAAAGAGTCAGAGAAAATGCCATCAAATTTGGTTTCTCTCTCAGGAGTTTCACAAAGAAATGAATTTCCCCCCTTCTTTCTGATTATATCGGCATGGCAATCAAGGATGGTGACTATGACCAAGTGGCTTAGCCATTAAACAAATGTCCCCACAACCCTGCTCCAAAGGCCATCCTGAATTGTTAATGACTTAAAGCTCTTTTGGGAAACTTGGGAACCAAGTTTAAAATAATAAGAAAAATATGAAATCTTTCTTGCAGTAACCACCATGACTTTTGAATTCAGAAGCCAAATGGCTTTGACACGGCCAGCAGATCCACATTACACAGTTACAAATAGGGCAGCAGAAAGAGGGAGAAGCTCACTAGACTATTCACAAGTATCCAGGTCTCATATTCAACCATTATGGTAATTATAATAACATTAACAATAACCACTTACCTTTACTGGACACTTTGCATGTAATTAGCTTTTTCTAAGCATTTATACGAATGTTACTAAATCCTCAAATCCAGTAAGATAGAAATATTATTATCCCAATATTATAAGAGAGGAAACCAAGGTCACGGAGGCTTAATTAAATTGTTCAAGTTACACAGCTTGGAAGAAGCAGAGTCAGGATTACAAGTGAACAGTGCCTTACACATAGTACTAAAAATGCTTATTGATTAGATTTTCTAAGGAGTGGTGAAAACTCAATTTAGAGTCAGAACAAATTTAGCATTAATATGTAAACAATACCTACCAATTAATGAGGAAAAGATGACTACTCCAACAGAAAAACAAGCAAAAAATAGAAAATTCACGTAAAATTTTGACAGGTGATTGAAAAAAATGCATGTAGAAATTCATTAGTATTCAGGCATTTTATAATGACACTGGAGCCTCCCAGCTGAGATCCCAGACATCGCGGAGCAGAGGACAGCCACCCCTGCTGCGTCCCTGCTGAGTTCCTAGTCTACAGCACCCACGAGCAAAATAAAGCAGTGGTTGTTTAATGCAGCTAAATTTTGGATTGGCTTGTTACACAACAGCAGGTAACTGGAACAACCTCTCACACAGTAATTTTTCTTCAGAAATCTATTCTAAGAGAATAATTAGAGATATGCAGAAAAATTATACACAGAGATGTTCATGGCATCATTGTTTAAAATAGGGAGAAATGGGAAACATGCGTTCAAACAGGGAGGACTTTCTCTGTCCACATAATGAAATGTGGCAATTTAAAATAAGGTTTTGAAAAACTATTAAAAATAAGTAAAAGCCTTTATAACATATTACTTAAAGGGGAGTTTTATTCTTTTTAATCTTTATTGTCCACTACCCTTTAAAGATTAAATTTTACCCTTTAGTCCCCTTATACCCCCATCCCTCCCAGCAATCACTACACTGTTGTCCGTGTCCATGAGTCCTTTCTCCATTCTGTTCAATCCCTCCACTGTCTCACCTACCCCCAACCTCTCCCTCTCCCATTAGCTGTCATCCTGCTCTCCATCTATGAGTCTGTCCCTATTTTGCTTGTTAGTTCGGTTTGTTCATTAGATTCCACATTTGAGTAAAATCATATGGTACTTGTATTTCTCTGACTGGCTTATTTCATTTCACATAATGTTCTCCAGGTCCATCCATATTTTCACAAAGGATAAAATTTTCTTCTTTTTTTATAGCCGAGTAGTATTCCATTGTGTAAATGTCCCATAGTTGATTTATCCACTCATCTACTGATGGACACTTGGGCTGCTTCCATAATTTGATGATTGTAAATAATGCTGCAGTGAGCATAGGGGTGCTTATGTTCTTTGGAATTAGTGTTTTGGGTGTCTTTGGATATATTCCCAGAAGTGGTATTGCTGAGTCAAAAGGCAGATCCATTTTTAATTTTTTGAGGTATCTCCATACTGCTCTTCGCAGTGGCTGCACCAGTCTGAACTCCCACCAACAGTGCAAAAGGGCCCCCCTTTCTTCACATCCTTGCCAGCACTTGTTGTTTGTTGATTTATTGATGACAAACATTCTGACAGGTGTGAGATGCTATCTCATTGTGATTTTAATTTGCATTTCTCTGATGATTAATGACTTTCATCTTTTCATATGTCTATTGGCCATCTGTACGTTAAAAAGGAGTTTTAAAATATAGAAAGCAGAAGTCACTTTTGTAAGAAAAAAGACATTTATATATGAACTAAAATTGGATGAAAATACTCCAAAACCTAAATAGTGGCTATTTCTAAGTTGTAATTTTTATGGGTGGTTTTTATCTTCTTCTGGATGATTTTCTGTTTTTCTAAAATTCATAAAATGTAGTAGACAATATGCTAATAATAAATGGTAAGGCCTCGTTAAATCTACGTAATTTTAAGGTATTTAATTGAAGACCTAAGTTCAAACTCCAGAAACTTCCATTTTATTGTATTTGAAAAGATTCTAAAATTTAATTTTCTTATATATAAACCAAGGTAACAATATCTACCTAGAATAGTTTTTGAGGTGAAACTATGTAATAAATAAATTCCTGGTATGAACTCATATACCTACTAGGCATTCAATAAATGCCTTATTTATTCAATGATAAGCACTTTGCCCAAATTTCCAAACACAGTCAAATTGAGCATTTGAAATCATTATCTGTGGTTCTCAGGTGAGTAAAGAACATGAAGGTTTAGTTTCATATTTTACCACCCATCTAAAACTAGTGGGATTTGGTGAAACCACAAACCCCTCTGCCTCCTGTTGCCACATGCTGACTTTACTTATTACCACTGGTGACAGGCGAGCACCAAGCTTTCTTGCTATGCCAAGCAGATGTCAAACAAATCCTTGGCAGTAGTTGATTTTCCTCTCTAAACATGGAAGCCCTTTCTGCTATTAATTGTATCTGTGATTCCATGGTCTTTGGTCCAAGGCTGCTGTCTAGGGCATGGGGTTCTCAGATGGGCTAGTGTCAGTTTAAGGTCCCTGCAGGCTGTGTGGCCACACAAAATAGATGCTGAAGCAGCAATACAATGGAGAAGTTCAGCCAAATTTTTGACACACATACAAAAAGGTTAAAGGTTGTTATTAGCTATTAATAACAACAGGAGCTAACCTCAGTTGAGAACCATCTGTGCCAGGCACTGTGCTCAGCGTCCTACTTGTATTTGCTCACTTAGTCTTCACCATAACACTATGATGCAGGTACTGTTATCATCCCTGTTTCTCATGTGGGCAATCAGAAACACAAGAGGAGTTAAGCGACTCACCCAAGGTTACACAGCTAGAAAGCAAGGCAAAGAACTTAGTCGAGCTTCAAGGCACATATTCTTTATCCTTCACCTCTGTTGCTCCATATAATTAAGACAATTCCTTTATCCATTATACAAAACTTGGCATGGGAAGAAGAACATCAGACTACTTTTCACTAGTCCTATCACCAGGGTAATACTTGACCTTACAGCCTAACCCAAGGGCTACTTATTCAGTAACAGTGTTATAAATAGAGAAAAAGAATAACGACTCTTCCACCATGACCCCTGGTTTACCCTCCCTCCACTCCCATGTGCTTCTGCCTTCTATAGGAGCCAAAGCTCCTTGGGTGTGTCCTATTAACACCTGTGCCCCTAGGGCCTGGTGCACCACAGCTCATTTTAGGAGCTTAATAATGACGGGCAGCTGAATTGAAGAGGGTCTGCCCAAGTTAGAAGTTCCTAACCTAATTCCTGCCTGAAGAGTTTCTCTTCAGAAGAAACATACACAGACACACAGTTGGCTGAATAAATGCTGACCTATCTAGCATGGAGTGGTCTGGTCTGGAGTTAACACCTGACCTTCAGGACTGAGTAGACATTGATAAATGAATCCCTAATCCCAGCTTTGAACCAATCAGGTTCCAATTGGGAATAAGATAAGAACAAGACAGATGGAATGCAAACACAGGAACAACATTTTACTGATTAAGCTGATATTGGAGAATATGATTTATATTTGTAGGTCAATGGGCTTCACAACCCCGAATTCCCCAATTAGACTTACACACTCAGTTCTAGGAAGTGCACCAGGACAGAATTCCTTCCGGTAAAAAAGCTCAGGCACTTCATAAGCAGGTCTGCCCTGAAGAGGACAGAAAGGATGGAACGCCCATGCCCATTATTTCCTTCCAAGTCACCAATAGAAACGAGTCACTCTTCCTCGTCTGGAAAGGATTAAGTGAGAGGTTGGAAAAGGCCATAGAATGTTGGCCTTTATCTGCTCTGATTCTTGGGTGAGAGAACCTGCGAGTCCCCAAGAGAAAGCTTCGGTAGGGCTTAGGGCTGCTGATAAGAGTTTGTCGTTGGGTTGAGCACTTAGTCATTACAAATTACTTGCATCCTGTTGCTCTCTTATCTCTATCATGTGTATACGTTACATTTAATATCAACAATTAAACATTTTCAGTTTTAAGTTTGTCCTGTGAACCCAGAAAAACTAAGTATCACATAAAGTGTCCTCTGAAAAATCTGCCCCACCCCTAATTATGTAATACAACCTTGAACTGGGCGCTAAAGCTCTTCGAAAATACAGATTCTTTTATACCAATGTTCCCTAGAATACTGTGCATGCAGCAATTTATTTACAAATGCAAGTCAGAAGGAAGCAAATATAGGCAGCCCCAACTCACAAATAGGCCGTGTTCTAATTATCCACTCACAGGTCAGTTTCAGACCCTAGGAAAAGATTTTCCTATAGAATGTCTACAACCTGGATACAAAAATAACTGGAGTTAGGATTCATCGAAGTTTCAAGTGAAAGCACTAACATCGTACCCCACAAACAATATTCTAGCATTTTGTTTCTGGACTGAGGGTGGAGCATGAAATACAAAGAATGGAGCCTGGGCAGAACCATGGGGGTGGGGGATGGGCAGGTGGGAACAGGGCCTGGACAGTGGGGGTCTGGAGACTGGGAGAGCAATCCAGAGTTGTGTTGTTTTTTCTTTACCTCTCCTCCTTCCTTCCACCCTCGCTACTTAGGTCAGCTCTCCTGCCCCAAATCATACCCAGCCCGTCACCAGAGACAAGTGGGAAGCCAGGGAAGGGGGCTATAGGTGGGAGGAGAGAGCTCTGCAGAGGGAAGGGAAAAGGATGGGAGAAGTTCTGTTGCCCACTAGAGGAGAGAGAATCTCTGCCGCCAGCGGTGGCTAGGGAGATCGTTCTTCTGTGAGCTACCATTGCTGAGAAAATGTGACTCTAGTAAACCTATTCAAACTGATATGGGTTCTAGCATGTTACATACATGATATCACACTAAGAGAGTCAGGCCTCAGTTCCAAGGCAATCTTTATCACTTCCCATCTAGGAGACCCTGGGAGTATTATTTATCCTCTGCCTGGTACACAGCAATAATTAAGCATTTACTCCATGCGAGGAAGAGTTCTAAGTACCTTATATGTAACATCGAATTTAATTCTCAAAAAAATATTCTTAGGAAACAGAGGCCCAGAGAAGCTAAGCATTGTGGACACCAATGCCACCAGGTATCCCTTCACTGACGGGCCTGTTGCCCAGCTGCTGGCAGACAGCCTTCCACCCCTGGCCCCTCGAGGATGTGTCCGCAGCAGAGCTGCCTTCACTGAAGTCACTCGTTTCCTCAGGGTGACCCACCTCCAACGACTGATCAACAGAAGCATCTTCGTCTGACTCTGGATAATTCTGCAGGACCATTCTAGCTCCAGTGCCCCACTGTGCAGCTGCCTGACTTGTCCCTCTGCCCATCCTGCTCCCATCTCATCCCTCCCTCCAGGACTGGACCAAGAACAGTCCAGAATCAATGACCTGCATGCTTGGTTCATCTCAGAGTCAGATTCCTGGGTAATCCAGCCTATAACACTAACGAACTTGCCCAAGGGCCCAAGGACACATGGTAGGGATACAAACCCGCAAAATGGCACCGGAGCCTAAGCTCCTAACTCCTCCACTCCACTGCCTTCCACCATCAGCCGTTACTACTTCACCACCCCGGACTCCTACCACAGTCTGTGCATTCCCCGCTCTCTAAGCCTGACTTTTCATGAGGCAGGTAGCTCAAGTAAAGATTTTGCCTCTACACTGCCTCACAGAATTTTACCTAAATACGTGAAAGGCATGCAGCCCTCTGTCTTTGGGGTGTAGATCTAATATTAGTAGCATCTCTCCTAATGCCATCCATTTCCCCCCTGCAGAGTATTATCAGTGGCAGGTCAAGTCAGTGCTGCAGCAAAAAGCTGAGACTTCTTGAGCCCAGACTGGAGATTAAAAGAAGAGAAACTAAAGTCCACAGAGCAAGCGTCCTCTTTGGTTCTCCTGGCAGACAACTGGGACCATTTTTTAATTTGGTGATTGTCCACCCAATCTAGAAAGCTAATTTTCTAAAAGATCATTTTCTATAATACACAGGCTAAAACATTTTCCAAGTTAGTATTTTCTTCCACGCTGTTGGCGTACTCAATTTAAGTACTTTGCCCAGTTTCCACAATACAGAAGGCTCGACTGCCTGATGCTGTGTAAACAACCGTGACTTCCCAAATATAATACCTTGTTTTGCCTTTGTTTTCCTTCTCCTTCTGCTGTGGGATTCACAGCCACCTCTTCTACTGTAACAGTATTCCATGCACAAACACGGCACGCCCTCTAAATGTGACCTAATCGGCCAGCCAGAGCACCTGGTCTGTGGAGCATTTTCCCACTTCCCCGTTCCCAGCAACACCATTCTGTCGTTAATGTAAAGTCACTTTTCCCAAAACTATGAGAGGATAATAGGCAACTGGTCCTGGCCATGGAGAAAACAATCATTCCCCCTCCATTTTCTGGCATCTGACTTTTCTCAAGGGTTTTACCTCTCATTAAAGGGTATACCAAGTTCAGGGCTGCCAAGAAGCCCAACCCAAACTGGCACCTTTCACTCACTTCCCGGTGTGTTGGTAATCAGGATGGGGCACCACTGCAACCTCACCTTGGAGCTGCTGCTGCTCTGTGAAGTAACGGTGTGCGTTCATCATGAATGGCATGTTCTTCTCGCCTCTGACTGTCTGCTCATGTCAGAGTTGTAGCTTTGATGCAGACACTGAACTGGAGAAAAGAGGAAAAAGTAGCAGAAAGGATGGGAAGGTATTAGCAGCTCAAAAAGCTTTGAAAATCTTGATTTCATTGAAATGAAAGCACGTCTTATCTAGCTTCTTTAGGTGTTGCTGATTGCATTAATTCCAGATGAAAAGTCAGTCAGTAGGTGTCATTTTTTCCCCCCACAAAGCTGGTGAGGTTTTTCTAAAGGGAGTCTGCAAAGGAAACTGTCTCTCTCTAGTGCTCCCAGGCAAAGCATTGAAGTACGATCCCACCGAAATCAATGTGACAGCTCTAAGTCCCCCCTAATCACCAGCTCTCTGGGTCCTTTCTGCACTTGAAAACAACTGTCAATTATCAAGGTCTCTTTGTAGACCAGACCAGTAACAATGAATACAGGTCTAAATCGACATCACTGCATTTTCATGGCTGACAGCTGTATCCAATGGCAGAACCAAGGTCCAATGGTAAACTAAGGTATGAGGAAAAGTCATCAGAGCAACTATAAAATAAATTAGGGAAATGTGTTAGTAACTATGTTTAATGTAAAGTCATATGGCAACAGTTATCTTATTTTCCAATACACGGTCTGACCATGAAAATTACTTCACTAACTCCCTACTGAGTGCCCAGTGTGTGCTAGGCGCTGCTCTCAGCCCTGCAAAAGAGCTTGCAAACAAACTGCGTTTGAGAACAAAAATGAGGCCTTGGCCCACATGGAAGTTATGCCCTAATGACAAACTTAACATATAAAATCCCTTAATATAAGTACTATGAGGAAAATGATCACCATTGTCACATCTCTTCTGTCCCCTTCGTATCCAAATCATACCTAAACCATAATGAAATGATGAAAAGGGTTTTGAATCGGACCAAGAAACAGTACCAAGAAGTTACAAAACCCTACCCTTCCATTGGGAGGAGAAGCCGAAGTGGCTCTTTCTCTTTACTGTCACCTCACTTCAGTGACTGAAGTACAGGGCTGTTGCTTGCCCTGTATGTCCCCTTCCATGCCATATCACATTTAAATCACTCCAGACAGGAGAGAACCTATACAACTTTTAAAAGACTTATATGGCATTTTAAGGAGATTGGGTTCTACTGGACAAGAAAAAGGGCCTAATAAAAAATTTGCACCTGTCAATTGAACAAGACACCAGAGAGAATAATGAGAAAATGATTAGACAAGGAGAAGTGAAGCTAAGTTTCTTTGTCCCCAAGCTTCAAGACCAAAGTTATTTCTGTCAGGGTGAATGAGGGAGGATGCACCTGACTTACAAGCCCTCGGAGGGTGATCTTACTGGATAAAAAATCATTGTTATATACGATCTTCAGGCAGCTAGAAGAAACCAGTAAGCAAGTATGTGTGCTTTTGCCACCTTAACACTTAGTAGGGTCAGCAAGTTGGGATACTGTCTTACTTGTTTTATTATTGGGGAGAATAAGAATGAAAAGAAAACTGATTTTTTTTGCCCCTCTTTCTATATACATTCCTAAGCATCTTCACCCGTTTTTATGGTCCTAACTATCATCAATGGCTAGCTCCAAATCTCTACATCAAAGTACATTTTGCTGATGCCGCACTAGTATTTAAAACTCAACAGGGCCAGCACTGGCTTCATGGTCTTCCACACAGTCTGTTCATACTATTTCCCTTCACGTACCCTGTATGTGGTATCTTAAAGAAGGGCACCATCATCATGTCCAACATCACCTACCCCTCCAGAAAAACTACAACACAAACATGCAGCCACTTGTAACAACACTTGAGAACCATAGAAAGACACTGCTAAAAAAATTAAAGACACAAATGAATGGGAAAATATCCCATGTTCATTGATTGAAAGACTTAATATTGTTAAAATGGCCATACCACCCGAAGAGATCTACAGATTCAATGCAATCCCTATCAATAGTAGTAATAAGAAGAAGGTGAGAAAAATGAATAAAACACCAGAATATTAGAAAAAACGTAAAAAATATATATGACTAGGAAATTTGATTGGATGAGAAGGAAAATGTAGGAGTAAAAAATGGCCACTGAACTTGACATGTGAACCTCTCCAGCCCTTCCCTCATGATATCTGACTTTGGGGAGGGCAGAGGTGTGGCAAAAGTTTAGAGGAGTTGATCTCCACATCTACTTCCTTTCCCCACCTCTATTTAAATCCATCCTCTTTAGACATGCTATTTTTCTCTTCCATTTAACAGCACTTTGATTTTTGTTGTTTTACCGGCCATCACCAACCCTGTCCAGTTGAAAATGTAGCAATTAATTCTCTGTTCCATATTATTTAGAAACACATTGAAAATTGTGATCCTCAGTACTGATATGTTCAAAATGCACTTTCTTTCTCTCCACTTTTTAAAACTGAAACCAATCCCCATCAGTAACCTCCCAGTGAGCTATTAAATATTTAAGGCTGCACCTTCTCCACATACTGAAAAGAATGCCATAAAATGCCTTAAGAGAAAGTGCACACTTCAGAATATAATGGAACACTCAGAGGGACGGGCACAAACTCCCCCAACCCCAAGGAGGGCAGACATAATTAGACTACCCCAGGCTTCCGGTAGACAAATTTACAGGACCCGTGCACGCGATTTTGTATAAATAACAAAGACCTCCCCAAGTATTTCCCTCAGTGTGTTAAGCAACACGCTCCACAGCAGCCCTGACCGAGAGGAAGAAGCAAGAGGCTATCAGCCAGGGGCCTGATGCTTACATGTAGTTTATTTCTAGTAAGTGACCTCTGCCACTTTGGCTTTATGGATGCGCACTCATCCTTTACAAGCAAATACAATTGCGAGGCATTTTCCTCTGTGTATAGTTCAATAATGAATTCTTCCTGTTGCAAAGTGACCTCAAGAGCCCGGGACCTCATTTCATTTCAATTTGTGCCAATGAAACGCTTGACAAATTGCTCTTTTTAGAGTCATGTATAACTTTGAGTTTTAGTCCTAAGCATTGTTGCTCTTCTGACAAGGACAAATCGGGCTGTAGGATTTGTTTCCTCTCCGCTGCAGTGCCACTGATTACAGGGCCAGCTGGGGGGCATCGGCACCGAGTATTCCTGTGAGGCAATCACGTTGAGTACAATTACCAGAATCACATAGTCCTGCATCGGCTATGATCACACTATGGAGAGCAAAATTCACTTGTGAATACATAAGTACACAAAAACAAATAGATAGGAAGAATACTGTTGAAAAGTATTCTTGTAACATTAGCCATTCCTTATTCTCTGATACAAATTGCACATTTCTAGTCAGAGTCGCTTTTTCTACGAGAGACCTAAACAATACGTTTCTGTTGGTGCTCCTGGCAAACACTGAAGCTCTCCTGCTAGGATTCAGTCATCTCTTTTTTTGGACACAGGTGATAAACCAAATCTGCTCATTGTTGATCTAAAACCAAAGTCTTTAAGCTGAGCCTAATGAAATCATATTAGCAGACATGCCTGTCCAAACACTACAGTAAGTGCGCCAGGGCTGCTTGAAATACCTGCCATTTTTCTCATCTCTTCTCAGCCTGAAATTATTTGAGCTTCACCTGTTCCCATCTCCTGTTACAATCACCTTCATTTTATAGGGTTATACCAAAAAGTAGCGACTCTACCAACTGGTACAGACGTCAGGGACATGGAATGGCTGTCCCTTTTTACTCACCTCATATGCTGTGATCAGTGTTCAGAGAATTACCTAGGAAAAGAAAAGTTTGCCTTAAGTCTAGAAATTAACTAAAGAGGTCATCCAGTATATCCTCTGAAAATACGAAGTACTTTCTCAAAGTCACAAAACTTAATTTGAAAACTTCCAAGTTGTTTGTGTTTACAAAACATATACCTGCATACTTTGCCTCTTGTTTTCCAAAGGGGGAATATGAAAATTACATAACAATCATCATGCATAATCACATAATAATCAGCATTAGTGTGAAGATTGTCTAAATTCTTTGAAAATTGAAAGCTATTTTCAAACTTCCCAAAATAGACTTGGAAAAAAATCTCATGTATTAACTTTAGCTGGTTGTGAATCCCTGCTATGTCATCTCTAAATCAAAAGATATTAATGCTTGAAAAATTGGGACTATAATAGAATAACAATAAATTTTTAAGTGAAAAAATCAAATTGTGGGCTTCTTTCCAAGTAGGAAAAAACTGCTTTAAATTCTTGTAGAAAATTGTCTATCTAATTGTATGCTTATCATATGTACTCTTTTTAACCAATGGTTGAAGTCTTCAGAGGTCCGGGAAATGATAAGAGCAATTGACACCTTCAAGTCCCATGACCTGAGGCAGACATTTGTCCCCTCTGAACTTAAATTTCTTCATCTTTAAACATGGGAATAACTTGAATACATTTCCAACAATATGATGAACAGCCCTCACACTGACAATAGCTAAAAATACTGAATTATATATATATATATTTTTTAACTTTAAAATTCATCATTGACCTGGCAAGCCTATGGGGGCAAGAAAAAAGAAGTGAAAGCTGGAAGCCAGAAAGGTAAGCAGAGCTCTGAGGAAGGTCTTCATCCTGAGGTCGTGACATTAACCCAGTGATCCTGAGCCTCGGTTTTAAAAGGGGAAAGGAAAAACGCCTTGAGTTGTCTAAAACAAGATGGCTGCATAAACTTGGACTCCAAAGGCCTATATAAGAGTGAAATAGAAATAAATATTATTTTCAGAAGGACAGGAAAGTACCTTAATATTTCTCAACCTGGCTAATGCTTTCAGCCTGAGATCTAACACTACCTTGGTGATCCAAAAAAACCATCAACCTAATTCTTTAATTTCTTATATCAGTAGTGTCACCAAACACCCCTCAAAAACCAACATAGATCTTATTTGGAGGAACATGCATGTTTCTCACACTACAAAAATTCCATCAAATAATGGGCTGAGGAATATGAGCTCACAGCCCATAGAATAATATCCTAAACACAAAGAAACAAGAACCAGAAGAAATCAGACCTAGAAAGATTTTATACTTTGGCATTATAAAGTTCAGATTATAAAATAATTACATTTAATATGTTTAAAGATATAGAAGAGAATATTTAAATATGAGAAGAAAGTAACTATAAAACAGATGAAGAAAATTTGAAAAATAAAAGTTTCAGAAATGAAAAATATAATACTTGAAATTTGAAATTCATACATGATCTCAATAGTAAATTAGAAACAGCTGAAGAAAGAATTTACAAACTAGTAGACTTGAAGATATTCAAATGCAGCACAAATAGACAAAATGATTGCTACAAATAATCA
Organism: Desmodus rotundus; assembly: GCF_022682495.2. Classification (NCBI taxonomy): domain Eukaryota; kingdom Metazoa; phylum Chordata; class Mammalia; order Chiroptera; family Phyllostomidae; genus Desmodus; species Desmodus rotundus. Next base: position 124,906,766 of record NC_071387.1, read on the forward strand.
AAGTTTAAAAAGCATGCAGAATAGAGTGAAAAGACGTAACATACTCAATACGAAATCCAGCAGAAAAGAAAAAAGGAATAAAGGAGATAAAATATACAAAGTAAGAGTGGCTGAGAGTCTCCCAGAACTAAATCAAGATAATAAATCAGGTGAAAGAAGTGCAGTGAATGCCCAGAAAGGTAAGTTTTTAAAATCCACACTTAGATACATTATAGGGAAATTTGAGGATAATAAGGAGAAAGAAAATATTAAAACAAGTCAAAGGAAAAATACAGATTACCTACAAAGAACCTAGTATTAAATTGATGAAAGATTCCTTAACACAACAGTGGAAGCCAGAAGACAGTAAAGTAATATCTTTAAAATTCTAAGAAACTAGAACTTCAAACTACGATTGTGTACCTAGTTGGTGAATCTCCTTTGAAAAAAATGAGGTTGCAATACGTATATTTTCAGACAAACAAAAACTGAGTTGCCAATATACACCCTCTCTAAAGGCAACTGTAAAAAATGTGCTTCAGGCAGAAGGTAAAAATAACACTAGTAGGGAGATCTGAAACGTAAAATGGAGTAGTGCAAAAAGAACACGGAATATGTGTGGGCAAATCCAAACAAACTACATAAGGCAGCAATATTATCTATCAGAGTTGAAAGTAAAGAAACTAAAATATAGTCCAACAGTGGAGTATAAGTCAGATGGAAGATATCCCAAAATAAACTATCCTCAAAGCAAAAGAAGACAAGAAAGGAAGAAAGAAAAAGACATACAGGAAAGGCAGGACAAACAGAAACCACAAAGCAAGTCGGGAGGAATGAAACCAGGACAGCTGCTGCCGAGAACCTTCGCACAGAGTACGTGCTCTGACTCCAGTGCCTGCAAGTTAGCGGCGGTCACAGAGTGAGACACAGAAAAATTGCCCAAGTTTGGACGATTAAAAACGTACTTTAAAAAAACATGTAAGTTTAAAAAATCATAAAATTTAAATTACTACATATCAAAATATGTTTGATGAAGCCAAATGATACTTAAAAGAAATTGTATAGCCTTAAGAACTTATATAAGAAAAGAAAATTAATGAACTAAGCAACCAATTTAACAATTTGGTAAAAAGAATTCCAACCATACTCATAATAAATAAATAGAAGGAAAAATATTTCAGATAATAAATTAACAAAATAGAAAAGATAAAATCCACATAACCAAAGTTGGTTCATAGGAAAGATATAATTGATAAACATCTACAAGGTTTATCATGAAAAAGAGAGAAAAGGTAGAAATAATAGTCATGCAAATAAAAAGGGAGAATAACTCCTGGAGAAACTATAGAAGAATAGTATGAAAAAAGGTTGTGCCACATATGTGCAAGCCTAAATGAAATTGTCAAATTCCTAGAAAAATACGTAACATAGCAAACGGACTCAAAATTGTATAGAAAATCTGATTTCTCATAACCATTAAATACATCAAATCAGTACATTACAATAGCATTTAATCCAACATCTCATATCACAGATGAGGAAGCCCAGTATGGGTTCCACCACTTGCCTGAGGTTAATAGTTACCATATAGCAAAGGCAAGACTAGATCCCCAGATCCCCAGACGCCTAAGCTTGTGTTAAAATCCACATTTAGATACATTATAGAGAAATCAGAGGTGATAAGGAGAAAGAAAATATTAAAACAAGTCAAAGAAAAAATACAGATTACCTACAAAGAACCTAGTATTAAATTGATGGAAGATTCCTTAACACAACAGTGGAAGCCAGAAGACAGATCCCCAGATGCCTAAGCTCGTGTTGGGTCAGTGCATTGCACACACTCCATGAGTTCAGGCTGGAAGAAGTGTGTGCCTTTAACTGGGTAGCTTTCCTGCAATATGACATCATAAAGTCCCTACAGGGTATAGGAAAGAAATGGGGACGCCCACCTGCCATCCCCAGACAACAACTGTCCACGGAGACCACATTGGATGAGCTGTCCGTTCACATTGCCTTCATGGATCAACTTGGAAATTTTCCTCAAATATTTTCTCTAATTATGTCGGCTTAAGGGGAAACACTGGGGAAAATCCACTTGTATGGGGACCTACTGTTTTTAAAGAGCTTTCATAAGGGACACTAAATAATCTTTTAAAAATTTCTAAGAAAACACCACACCAATAAGTTTACCAGTAGCTTATTTTAAAAATTACATACTTATGTAAACTCTGCCAGAATAAAGAAAAAGAGGAAAATGCCACAGTTCATTTATTGCATCTAGCAAAACCTTCAATGACATAGCAGAAAAGTTCAGTACATATAAGGAATGTTAGGTCAAATTCAGGCATAATTATAGATAATAAGAATATAAAATAATGAACAACAAATGAAATTCATCAATGTATAAAGAAGATACTGGATAATGATAAATTTAGTTTATCACAGAAATACGAGATTGGTTTAATATCAGGGAAAAATATAATTCATTACATGAGCAGAGTAAAGGGGAAAGTACCATGATGTCACAAGCTGGATTCCCCAAAAGCAGACATGGAGACTGAGTTTGAGGTGTCAAATGTTTATTAGAAATCGACACCTGTGAAAGGAAGGGAAGTAGGATTGGGCAAAGAAAGAAACTGAACCGTGAGGTATACCCACCAAAACCTAGGCTGGCCAGCAGGGAGCCCCATCTGAGTTATCCCACATCACAGGGAACTGGGCCTTTGTCCTTACCTTGCTCAGCCAGTGAGTGCAGGCTGCGCTGGGAAGGGTGGGAGCCTGGCTGAGGAAGCTGTAAAAAAGCTGACAGAGGCTCTCTGCAGTGTGCATGCCCTTAGCGAGAGAGCAAGTCCTTCCTCGAAGGTGGCTCTGACGGCAAGTCTCCATGTCTAACACACATCTCATCACAAAGAAAAGAACTTCCCATACAGTTCATCTCGTCATCCAGAAAATTTCATCATAGCAAACTGAGGGAATCTTCCTTAATATGATGAAAAAAAATCTATAAAACCACACAGAAAGCATCTACATAATGGCAAAACTGAAAACAGTCCCATTAAAATCAGGAAAAATACAAGGATGCCCATTAATGCCATGATTATTTTCCTCACCCTAATGTGCTAGGGAGCCAAGTCAGCACATTAGGGTGAGGAAAATCAGTTGATGAGGACGGGAAATGAAGAAACAATCTATCATTATTTACAGATAATTTCATTTTCCATGTACAAAACCCGAGAACCAGATGAATTATTAGTTTAGCAAAGTAGCTAGACAGAAATCAATATACATAATTCTATTGTTTTACTTGATACCAAAAAAATCCCATTTAACTAATGCATTTGTTTTAAAGGCACCATTTATAATAGCAAGAAAAATACAAGGTACCTAGAAATAAATGTAATAAAAAATACGTGAGCACCCTATGCATAAAACAATAAAATTTCATGAAATGAAATCAAAGAAGATCTAAATCAATAGAAAATATAATATGTTCACAGATAGGGAGACAAAATTATACAGAAGTAAATTATTCTCAAATTGATCTGAGATAAATTAATTCCAATACAAATCATAGGTTTTTTGCAAAACTTTATAAGCTGGTTCTAAAATTTATATAAAAAGCAAAAGATCAAAAGAAATACACATTCCTGAAGAGAGGAATAAGATGGAGGGACACCCCACCCGATATCAAAATGTATTACGAAGAGGAAAATATGATCTTGGAAGTGGAAGGATTTTTTTTAAAGGCATACACAACAAGTCATAAAGGAAAAGATTAATCTATCTGACTAAATTAAAACTGAGAATTTCTGTTTGCAGAAAGACACCATAAAGAAAATAAAAAGACAAGCTGCAAATTGAAAGAAAATTTGTTACCTATAGAACTGCCCAAGAATTCATATTCATACATATGGAGAACTACAAATGAACTAGAAAAATACCAAACAAAGGGGGAAACATGGGCAAAAGACAGGAGCACTCACTCCACAGAAGAGGAGAAGCAAGCATCTGAAGTGCCCAACCTGAACCTCGTGACGTGCAAATTAGAAACACAAAAAAGTTCTACTTGAGAATATTTGCAAACATTAAAAAATCTAAAAATACCAAAAGTTCGCAAGAATTTGAAGCAATAGGAACTCATACTGTGCTGGTGGTCTCTCTGGGAAACAGCCTGGCACTGTTGCATGTGTGGGCCCACGACCCTGGGTGGTACGTGTAGTCCACTCTTAGCAAGAGACCTGTAGAGTAACTCAAAAATAACATTTGTAGATTTTTAATCAATGAAATACTGTGCTGCAACAGCAAATATTTCATTACAAGTAACCCCATCAACATGGATAAATCTTTTTTAAAAAGCTATAAATTTCAGCAAAACGACAAGGACTACATACAGTATATTTTTACACATAAAATTCAAAACCTGCAACAGTGAACAACAAATTTTTACCTATTCAGACAAATCAAAAGAATAACGAACATAAAATTAAGCATATTAGTTTCTTCTGAAAGGCAGATAGGTCCCTGAAGGACACAAAAAGGCCTTCAAATGCCCTAGAAACATTCCACATCTTAAACTGAGCAGCACCTCAGTGTCATGGTTTACTTTTAATATCATCCACATACATTGTGGTATTTCTTTGTACCTATTCAGTATTTAATAAAATTACATATGTGGTGTTAATAACACTTTTCCATCCACATGTAGGGATACTGTGATATTCTTGTCTGATGATGCTGAAACCTTGTAATCTGTTAAATCTTAACCACGTGTGAAAATTATAAATATGTAAATGCACATCTAATGTTAGATGTACAATCACAATAATGTGCCTCATCATCTGTGAAGACCATGAGCCGGAAGAGCTTCGGTCAGGAAATGGAGCGACAGATTAGAAGGGGACAGAGACTCAAGTGCGGGAGAACTGCAGAAATGTGAGAGTAGTGTGTTACGTTCTGAAACAGTTAGAGGCTCTGAGTTCAGGATGGGAGAAGAGCTGACGCGGATGAAAAGCTTTGGCCACCTTGAAGCGCTGTTCATCTGGCAGCCAGGACAGATGCCTGGGAAATTTCAGGAATGACCCTAAAGAGAGAGAAGGATCTGGATAGAGTAGGAGTGAAACAGGAATGAGCTGAAAAGTAAAAGTAGGCTAAGTACAGAGGCAGGGAAGAGAAAAGCACACAGTGGAAACGGCCAACTAATATACAGAGCTCTTGTATATTAGTTGTCTGTTGCACTTTAAATTGATGACTGTTGGGTAGCCATGTAAGAAAAAATGGAAAAGCATTACAGGAATTTCTTAGATGACAGTCTGAAGAAAAGCAAAATCCACAGGTAGCACACCCGTGACCTTGGCGGACAAATGTGTTCTGGCGAGTCTGAACTGAAGTGGTTTTTGTTTTTTGGGTTTTGTTTTAATATATTTTGAATTAGTCCACAACATTTAAAACCCAGGTTTTGATTGGAGTTGAAATCAAAAGATATGGCAACATGGGCCTGACTTGCTAACGCCAGAAGTCTGCTGGAACAGAGCCGCCCCTGGGTACCGTCATGATCTGCAGAGTCCAGGGCCCCTGCCCTGTGACCCCACTCACACATGTTACCTGCTGCCCCTGTCAGCACTTGACTCTGGTAACCTTGTTTATTCCTTAGAAAGGACAACAGAAATAACCATAAGCAAAAAAAAAAAAAATGAGTCTCCCAAGGTGGGTGCTTGGGAGATGGGTAGCCTTTCCCCCTTAAAATGGAACAAGCAGGAACATGCTAGAGCCTTCAGTTCTTCCAAGCTTAGCTTACGGTTTTAATTTCACATGCGTATATTTATCATCACCAGCCCAATGAAAGCAGTGGAACAAGAATCCGTGATTGTATAACAGTTTCATTTGAAGAGGTTCAATGACCCTTTTAAATGTTTCATTTTTCTCATTATTTTTATTGACCTTACTAACATCTGACCTGAGCAGCTGCTCTCTGGGCTGCTGTCATGGGTGACCACAAGCTGGTGACCAGACCCAGAGAAATATATGAGGCAACAAATCAGTGCAGCTGTGGTCTACTTGGAAACCAAAGTCACTGCCCGTCCAGCCTAGCAGCAGCCACAAAGAACATGGGGTGGTGGAGTTAAACCTTGGGACAGATCAGGGATCTAGGAAGTTCCGCAACACTGAGTACAACTGCGGATAAAGGCCGAGCTGCAGGAGGGAGCCTGCAGTAGTGTTTGGGTGGTTCCCGACACACAGACACACCCAGCATCCACTGTCCCTGGAACCAGAGATAAGTCAGTCCCTAGGAAATTACATAAACCCACCTAACAAAACATCAGGGCTGAGAGGAGAGGGGCATGGGGAGAAGCCAGTACAAATTATCGGGCCTTATTGATGATACCTGCTTGTTCAGCTCCAAGGGGCACATCTTCCTTTCCCTGCTCCCCTTTAAAAGTTAGAAGCAGAATGCAGGCAGAGTTACTGGTGCATGTGGTCAAAGTGGTCCACTCAGCAACAGCACGGTTGTACGGTAATTATTGGGAAGAGGAAACAATATTAGGAATGAGAAGACTTAATCTAAATCAGAGACTTCATCTGCAATCTAGATCCAGCTCTGCCACTTAATAGCCAGGTGGTCTTGAGCAAGTCACTCGCCCTATTCAAACCTCAGTTTAATCTTCCATAAAAACAGAATAAGAACCGCTGGGCCACATAGTCACGAGGGTTGATGAAGGATCCAAACAATAAACCATGAGGGCACATTTTAGCAAGGTGTAAACTGCTTCACACATGGAAAAGAGTAATGGTAGTGGGCAGTTTTATTTTAGACCTTGCAGTCATGCCAAGTTCACTTCAGTTGCTTGACAGGAAAGCAGACAAGTACAGAAACAAGTGCTTTCTGTTGTACAATGCTATCAATTGTCCCAGGGGAGGCTGTAGTCATAACACAGGTGTGATGATTAATTTTATGTGTCACTTCACTAGCCATGGGGTGCCCAGATTAAACATTATTTCTCGGTGTATCTGTGAAGGTATTCTAGATGAGATTAGCATTTGAATTAGTGGACTCAGTAAAAGAGACAGCCCTCCCCAATGTGACTGAGCATCATCCAATCCACTGAGGGTCTAACCCGAACAAAAGGAAGAGGAAGGATGAATTTGAACTTTTTTTTACCTGATTTACTGCTTAAACTGATACATCTCATTTTATCTTCCCCGGACCTTTGACTGGGATTTACACCATCAGCTCCTCTGGTTCTCAGGCCTTCAGAATTAGACTGAATTGTACCACCAGCTTTTACAGATTTCCAGCTTGCAGATGAAAGACCGTGGATCTTAGAGCTTCCTAATCAAACAAGGCAATTCCTCGTAAATCTCCCTCTCTCTCTCTTGCTCTCTCTCTCCCTCCCTCTTACTCTCTGTCGACACACACATACATATCTCCTATTAGTTCTGTTTCTCTGAAGAACCCTCACTAATACAACAGGCAACACTCAAACCCTGGGTTATTTGTCCAAATCGATCAGAACTAAATAGCATTCCTTCTGAGGGAGCTGGACTTGGCTGGCATTTTGTATCCACAGCCTCAGCAACTCAGGGCAAAAAAGGCGTCCCCCGCTTCCTACATTCCCCATTTCCTACCACATTCAAGTCCAAGACTACATATGTACCAAATATCATGCAAGTGTTTCCAAAATAAATTATTAGCTCTAATCTTCTAAATTAGATCTCTTATGTTTCGAAAATTGTACAACTTGAAGCTTGGATATGGAGCCAATAGCAATCCCACGTCCAATCTGAAATCTGCACGGAGCATTTCAGAAGTCCTCAGAACCACTGTGACCCATTAAGTCAGTCAAATAATGCAGTATCCAGCTAGACTAGACCCTATTAAGGATCATTACTGAAACCAAAAAGAATTTTAAAAGATGCTTCCCATTCAGATGCTGGCTTTTAAAACATGATATGATTTTGGCCAAGATATTTAACTGCTTTAAATAAAGCACTTAAAATATACATGTGAAAATTTCAAATGATCCCTATTCTCAAGTCTCTGTTTCATCTAGTAACTTAATTTTAAATATTTAATTTTATGTTTGATATATGCAAAATACATGTGAAACATGTATGTGTTATGAAGTATACTGATAAAAAGAACACACATAAACTAATTTAATCTTGCAGTGCCTGATCAGAATGCAGGGTAAATTGTTAATCAAGTGAAAACCTTTTCCTCACACCCACTTTTCCTTTCTTTATCCCTCCCTGGGATATACGGATTTTAAAATAAAAATAGTCTAATGAAGAAAAGCTTAAATCAAAGGAATCGCTCTCTATTGGCAGCATCCGGGCACTAGTAACAGAGCAGTTGGTGAGATATCTTCGGACAAAAAGCCCTCCTACACACAAGCGCCTGTCACGCTTGTCTAATAGGAAAACAAATAAACAAAAACACTGCAGGCAACACAATTCTAAAGTTCAGGTATCTTCAACGTTAAACATGACAAACTGATGCTCAATCTACAAATAGACAACACAGTTAAGTATTATATTTTCCAATGTTAATTTATAAACTATTCCCCATAAAAGATAGATTAACACAGGGCTCCTAACCTCAGTAACTTACGGAGAGATATAATATTGAGGCGCAACCCTTACTCTGGTTATACTCATTGTCAGCCTTTGCTGCTCAGTCTTGGATAGCCACATAGGACTTTTCTTCAGGTGAACGCTTCTAGATCATACGTGTTGCTCTGAGTGGCTCTACAACTCTTCACTGTATCACCAGTTCTGGCCTTTGTATAAGGGAGACACCACTAAATGCCATTATGGCCTCTCAGTCCATATGTTTTTGTGCAGGAGAAGATCTAATGGACCAGAGGCAAAATTCAACCTGTATGACCTTGGAGAAATATATCACCCTTCTGCCCTTTTCAACTTCCTCCTCAGAAACACGAGGGAGCAAGACTAGAAAAATTCTGAAGTCCACTTGAATCCAAAAATTCTAAAACTGCCTTGGATTCTAACAGTTAACCTATTTGTTAACAGAAATGCATGAGTTCAGAGTGCATTTCTGGAAATCTTAAAGGAAGGAAGCCTCCCACCTTCCAACCTATTCTAATTTAATTTTTCTCTTTCCTGAATTCCAAGGTATTTGTGGATTCTCTTTGGGATTAGAAATGGGTGTTCCTACAATCTGAACCAATGCCTAAAACAAAAAGGGAGACCAGAACAAAGAAGTTAGCACCCTTCTAATTAATTTTCTGAAGAGAACCACAGTTTCCCTTTGTTCCACTTGACAAACGTACATACAGCTGCCCCTCTTCTGAAGCCATCAGTGTGCTGAGACCACTTTTTACTGAGCCCTGTGTTAAAAGATAACTAACTTTACTCTCAAGATCCTTCAATTTTAATTTTATTGTAAGAGACACTTTCTCATGAGCCTTTTCTTAGAAGTGTCAAATCTTTCTCACAATGAGGCCCTTTAAATATATTTTGAATATAACAAAACAGACCTTAAACACAAGTTACACAATGGTTTGAACAATGAGGGTCTCATTAGTTAGGCTTGGAATAATGTGTGTTATTCCATTGAAAGTGAAATGTCCCCTTCCTTCCTTACCTGTGGCTTCGCCATCTCTACTCAGAAGTTCAGACACGTCACAGGGTGAGGTGTGAAAGAAGAGAGATCGTAGCCACAAAACATTGCTTGCTCGAAGTTCTGGTATTTTTATGTATGGATGCTTTCTCCCCCAGCCATGAAAATTTCATTTCAGTCCACATGAATTCTGAGTCACTCTTAATAGTAGTTAGAAAAAAAGGGTGAATTTAGAATAAAGGTGAGTTCCTTCTCAACACAGTCCAGCATGTGTCACATTCAGAAAAAAACATTATGTTTGAAATGCATTAAAAAATTGAAAGGCAATTTAAAATATTAATCCAGTCTCTTGAAAAATGCCAAAAAGCTCACTACACATTATACTCAACAGTGTCCAAGCCTTCTTCGTCTGTCCGTGTGGAATGAGTGGCCCTCAGTACAGAGCGGCATCTGCGCCCCCTCCCAGTCTCCCTCTTCAGGCCTCCCCAGATGTTTCCTCAAGAGTCAGCCCCAACCAAGTCTCCGCTCCCGCACTAGTCAGGAGTTTTCTGAGCTATGCCTTCCTTCCAGTATTAACTCTACCCTCCCCAATGTAAATCTCACACAAATTTAGCCTGTCTTGGTTCCTTTTAATTCCCAATTCTATGCATTATATTTTCAACCAAAGCCCAGACTCATTGCTGCCACTGAGAGCAAAAGATCCTTTCTATTCAGGAGATGGGAGAGGAGGAAAGCTGTGGCCATTCATAAATCAGTGTTTTCAAGGAGGTCTTAAGGGAACTAACAGAAGCCCTTACATTCTACAAGCACTCAGCATTAAGTCACGTTCCTTTCTGCATACTCTGCTGGATAAATGGGGCTTGACCTCAAAACGAACGTAGGGTTCTGGATGCAGGTTAAGTTATTCCAACGAGATGCAAAAGTTCGGGAAGTAAGAAAGAGGCCACCGTCCTGCTGCAACCGCTGCTGACTAAAAGAATCAAAGGCTTTGTGGCCAGTCTCAGGATTCCAGGGTGGAACAGGCAATTGTGGCAACCAGAGAATCCAGAGCTGGAGCAGTTTCCTGTTTTTTGTGTTTCAGATACAGTCCTTGAAATCAATAGACAAGAAGTAGCCCCCTGTCTTCAGTTTTTCCAATCCTTCCATGTGTCTAAATCCCTGTATTAAATCCTTCTTGACTGAAATATCCATATCCAGAGTAGTTCCTGTGTTCTGCCCCAAACTGACCAACATTAGGGGGTGCGATGAAAGAACATAAAGCAAAGGCCAAGGAAAGAAGAGTACAGATCCTTCTGCAGGCACTTACGTGTTAGAAAAAGAAAATTGTGACAGTACAATTGGAATTACCCGCGAGGAAAATGCACGTCAAAACCATAGTGAGGATCCACTTTACACTTACTGGGATGTGTAGGAATAAAAGGAAAAATATAACAAGTATTGATGAAGATGTGGAGAAAGTGGAACTCATATACTGTAGGTAGGAACGCAAAATAGTACGCCCAGCTTGGAAAACAGTTCTGCAGTTCCTCAAAATGCTAACACAGAGTTACCTTGTGACCCAGCAGGTCCACTCCTAGGTACATACTCAGAAGAAGTGAAAACATGCCTACACAAAATGTGTAAACCAATGCTCACAGACGTATTATTAATAGTAGTAGTAACAGCCAGCATTTTTAATACGCACGTGTGTGGCATTGTTCTAAGTCCACTGCATCTATTATCTCATTTCATTTTTACGAGGATGCTATGAACTCATTACTATTACTCTCTTCATTTTTGTAAGTAGAGAAAATGAGGTACCAAGAAAACAGGTAACTTACCCACACTGAAACCAGAACTAGAACCCAGGCTATTGGACTCCTTCAGTCTTACCCACAATGCTAATTTCTGATTATATAATTATTAGATTAGAGGAGTAAATTAGCTGTAATTTTTTTAGTAAAAAATATTAATGTTTATTTCTGGGAAATAGGATTATGGGTGATATTTATTTTCTTATTTTATTATCTATATTTTCTAAATTTTCAACGAGATACATAAACTTTCATGAAGAGGAAGCAGAAATATTAGTTCTTATAACCCACTCATTTAATTCCTTTCCTATTCATAGGTAAGAAAATAATTGTTCAAAAAACCATGCCTATGTCCACCTGTATTTCAAGAGAAAGACCACCAAATGAAAACCAAAATATTTTCAGTATTTGCTACCTAATTTTAAAGCAAGAAAATCCACCATTCTGGATTTCAGAGTTCTCTTCCACCATAGAGAGGTGGGAGTGAACATGGGGAGGTGGGAGGGAGGAGAGGACTGAGCAGAGGCCATGGTTTTAATCTGTCAAGAGCTAGTAAAAACTTTGTCTCCTGCATAAGTCATTTTATTTTTTCATTCATCCTAAAACTTAAATCCAAAAGTTCATAAATTATATTCAATCAAAACGGATCAAAGGACCAGATGTTACAGGCAGGACGACTAATCAAACAGGGCCTGGGTAATGCGCCCCACGCCTTGCTCAATGGGAAATAATTACTCTAACATTAGCTTTACAGTGTTTAAACAACCATTTCATTATATTTTCTCTACACTGATTAAATTTTCTTGGCATTTCTAATGCATCATTACATCTGCTGTGCTTTTAGATAATGTACAGCATTGCCACCCATTAAAATGTCCCTTTCTCTTTCATCACCTTAATAAATCTAATTTGGCTTTATTTACATAAAGTTTGATGAAGAGTGATTAGTTCTCCTATGAATAGCGTACCTTGGATGGAAACATCCTATCTATCACCCGGTTAAAACAGTGGTTCACAGAGTTAGAAGTGGACCCCCAAGCACAGCCACCTAAAAGCATTTGGAATAAAAGAAAATTTGTGGCACAAATGCCATTGCGGAACTACTGTCTAGTTTGATAAGACTGCTAAGGGGTGGATATGATAACCGTGGGACCATCTAGGGCATTTTGCTTCTTGTTCCTAAATATATAGCCTGAGGAATTATAATAGAGAACAACAAGATCAAGAGTGATACACTCACATTTTTAACCTTCTACTTCAACATCCACATTCACCCTGAACGCATAGTTAGAGGCTCAGGACATTTTAGTGCTTGTCCAAGTAAATGGACTGTAAAGTAATCGCAGGAAGATATTAGCCAAGATGAAAAGCTCTGCTAGAGTATTGGATATGCCAGGCAATCACTTACAGACACTCAAACTGTGCTAAGTTCTCAGGGAAATTTTTTTAAGCATTGCAAATAATGGATCATGTGAGGGAACTATTGTGTGGTGACATTGATTCTGCCTTTTGAACTTAGGGTTCTGATAACAGAAACTCAAAACCACTGAACAAGTGCCCTTGGAAATCAGAAGGGGTCAGCAGGAGGTCCTAAAGAGAAAGAGAGTATCAGCCAAAGTCAGTGTGCCATATTGCGTTTGCACTAGGGATGCTGATATTGAGAGTAGAATGGAGAGAGCAACCCCTTATTTAATTCTTGTGACAGAAGAAAGCACTGCAAAAACACATTCCACCAAGTGTTTGAACTCTCCGTTCAGAGTCAGTGGTTCACTGTTCAATTCTGTTACTGTCCATGCCCCTAAACGTAAGCCAGCCACAGTGGGAAAATACGGTATATTGCAGAATTTACTAAAACCAATTTCAAAGTCAAGTATTTTGAAGCCTTGAACTTTCCCCTTCTACATATCTCTCACCCGTCTTTCTCTTCCCCCTACTTCCCCTAGTTTTGATCACTTTTAAGGGGCCTCTGGCTACACCTCATGTCAGAGTCCCACTCTGCCTGGTCCACTTCATCCCATCCTTGCTGAACAATGTATGAAGCCTAACACAATGACAGTAATTACGAAGTTTCTGAGTCCCATTAAGTCCCATAAAATTTTACTCAATTTTATGGGACTTAATGTCTACTAGGCTGATGGCCAATGACAACCAAGGGAATCAAAGACAGGTTGCATATTCTTACATAAAACCTGTTATATAGAAATGAACTTGGCTCTAAATCCAACCATCTAAATAACTAATTATGGAATCTTTATGGTATGAAAAGCTTATCTCTCTGGGATGTGTGATTACGGGCTCTGGTTGCAGATGTGTTATTTTCTTAGCTCACTTCTTCCTTCTAGAATTGTCATCTTTTGTAAATAAATAAAAAGTAAATAAATAAATAAACAAACTTTTCCCCTGATTCAATCCACTAGAGTAATGAGTGCTTTTATTTGTTCTCACTCAAATTATCCAGTGGGCAAAACCCTCATTTCAACATAATTGATCTCATTACATGTGAAGAGGAAAGAAATAGGATGGATCAATACACTGGAGGTGGGATTGACTGATGGCTAGATGACTGTTAACTCCCTTTGAGGAAGGCCAACCCTGCCACAACTCCTGGACTCTGAAACCACTTGGTTTTACCTGGATATAGCCATTTTCAGACATATTTTCAGACATAGAAGGATGCAAACCGTACTCCTTCATCTTGGCTTTTACCTTGCTCTTTCAAGACTGACTTCCACTGTAGAGGATACACAGATGAAAAAAGAAATGGTGACTAGTCAATTTTTATTTAACTTTTATAATATTTTGACTGAGTCACAGCTGAACCTCTTTGGGGCTGACATTTGGCCTTAGTCGGTACAATTTCAAAGACGTCTTCAGTGTGCTCTATTCATTGGCTCTCAGAGTGTGTTTCCATGACCAGCAGCATTACACCACTTGAGATCTTCCCAAACTCTCTGGCTCCACTTCAGGCCCACAGAATAAAAAGCCTAGGAGATGAGCCCAGCAATCTGACAATTTTGACAGGTCAAAATCTGACAACCATTGGTTTAGACCAACAAGTCTTCCAACTGCCATTGACTATTCAGGAATTTCTTAACAGATTATTGTTTATTTGGGGGCACTAAAACAGATACCTCGCCAAATGCATTAATTAGCACAGGGTCTATGAGCTTATGGAGGAGAGTAAGAACACAGTTCCCAACTGGGTTTCAGGCCAGATAAAGGGACCCTCACAGAACATCACCAGAAAGAAGAAAGCCAGCAGGAAGACCTGATATTCCTCCTATTATTGATCCCATCTAAAGTTAACCCCTCCGTGTGCATATGGGTTCCATTCCTCTTCCTACTTGAAAATGTTAATCCCTCTCCTGCCTTTTAAAAAGGTATTTTATTGCTCTTTCCTGTATTACATTCATCAGCACATAAATTTGCTATTTTTTTCATCTCAACAAATGACCCCTTGACCCATATCTCTCTTCAGCTTCAGCTTCTCCCTTCAAAAATAAAGTTTTCTACATTTCTCATGTATCTATTCTGAGCAAGTTTTTGTTCTGAGCAAGTTTTCAACTCCGTTGAAAGGGCTTCTATCAAGTGACCATTCATTTCCCAACACCCAGCAAATAATCAAAAAATATTTGTTGATGGATTAAATAAAATAGCTTTGACCTCTGACTAGGTAAAGTTATGGGTATTAACATTACAATATGTCATAATTTCCTTACCAAATTTTTTACATTCTTTATTTGACTTTTTAAAATGCAGCCGTCATTACACTAGACCAAATCAGACAAACAGCTATTATTTCCTACTTCGCCTTTGTTCCAATTTCAAGTCTCACGGAAATGTACAGGAAGATCCTGTTCATTACAGTGGGAATGCCAGTGAATGTAACTGATTTTACCTGGAGTACAGAGACATTTCTGCAAAGCTGGAAACAGAAACCACTAAGGCTAAAAAGGAAACTTTTATTTTTCAGTATTAAAGGAAGGGATTTCTGAACTTCAGTGCTTCTCATCTCAGAATAAAAGTATTTGGTCTCTTCAGGCTTAGTAATTAAGCTTAAGCTGGAATCCAGAAACTTGACCAACAAGGAATCCTTAGGTGTCAGCAACTCTGGTTAAAAGTAGGTATTGTGGGGTTGTAGTTGACTTTGTTTGTATAGCTTTTTAAATTGTGGCTCACACTGGACTTTATTTGAAGGGATAAGAAACCCAAAATAATCTTTATAAGGGTTAATTTTTTTCAATCACATGGATCCTACTGAAAAGGGAGAAAGGAGGAAAAGACAAGAGGAAGGGAAGGAGGGAGGCAAGGAGGAAGTGTTTAATTAAACAAGGAGAACTTTAGATTAATGTGGCTCTAATACCATGGTGACCTGTGCAAGCAAACCTAAATCTAAGCCTGTAAGTGCCTTGAGGTTACAAAATTCAACCACTAAAGACAACCGATCCCAAAGAGCTAACTAGGCTTTAAACTATAACCAATCAAGTAATTTCCTTTCTTTCCTTCAGACTATATGTAAAGTTTTTCCCCTGGCTCCTTTCAACAGAGTGCTGCTAACCATTTCTGCTTTGGCGCTCCCTGATTCCAATCAATTTTTGATCAAATAATCTCTTAAAAATTTTAATATGCCTCAGTTTATCTTTTGAAGTAAGGAGAGAAGAGGAAGGTGTGGGGTAGGGAGAAAGGAAAACTTCATAATAATGCATTTACTATACTTTAAAGTGTTTTCCACTTGTGTTTATTTCCCTGATGATTTTACTCCCTTTCCTATTTGTTTCTTATGTTGAAACAATCTGCTCCAAAGCAGGGAACCCTGAATCTCAGCATTTATAGTCTGATTAGGATGCTAAATCTTGCCTATCATCTCTACTAGACAGTGAGCTCCAGAAAGGCAGTTAGCACATGCCTGATGCATGGTGGGCACTCAAAAAACTAAACTGATGAAGGAATAAGCAGACAAAAACAGCTGTGTTCTAAACACTCTAATAATGCATCATCCATACTGTAGATTTCTCAAATCTCATATACGTATTTATATTCTACCATAATATTCTCCTTCATGTTGCCCATTGGTTTTGCTAAATAAGATTTCTTTGGAATAAAGTTTTACATGACTACAATGAATGCAAAACCAGTATTGCTTGACATAATTAGGCAACAAATCTGAAAACAAATACAATAAATGTTCGATTTCCTTACTGGGTACATGGTTACGTGAGGCTTTTCTTTGTAATTAATTACTTTTTTGTAATAGCTTTACTGAAACATAATTGACATACTATACAATTCACTCATTCAAATATATGTAAGCCAATGGATTTTAGTATATTCACAGAGTTCTCCACCTTCTGCACATGCAAGGCTTCTCAATCCAGAACTAGAACACTTTGCTGTGCAAGTCCAGCAAACTTGTCCATGACTCTTTCCTAAAAGAAGATGAAATTCAGATTACAGCAACTATAAATCAAAACTTCAGTAGTGTGGTTGTGCATCTTAACCAATTAAAATAGGTTTCTACTGAGTATTTGCAGTACTGGGTAGAGGAAAGATTACTGCATTTTCTGCCATCACAGCTTTTAAGTTCACACTGCATGCATTCTCCTTTCCTCATGCAGAATTGATGCATAGAGATCTGATCATATCACCAGGGAGGAGTAGAAAGGGGCTGTAGGAGATTGCCCAAGGCAACGGTAACCAGGGTAGGACTGGCTGCAGGATTGGCTGAGAAGCTGAATGCCTCCAGAGCACATGGAATTAAGGGCGAGATTTGAAATAAAAACAGGGTTCTCAGGCTGGCTCTGGCTTGCTGGCTCTCTCTTTCCTGGAGGATTCCTGAATGATGATGCTGCAGCTGCTGTGTTGTTGGGAACCGCCCTGCCTGGTTTCAGAAGCTGTAAACCCCCGTGGCTAAGGCTGAGTCAGAGACCTTGGGACCATAAGCCACTAGGAGACAAAGCTTATCACCCTGGCAGGGGTGCCATCTCTGCCCACTTTATTTCACCCTGCTTGGCCCTGAGCCTGACCAGTTAGCCAATGACGGGTAAGATTCCTCAGGGGAGGGACGACCTAAGACAGGCATGGTCACGAAGAGGCCCACAGGAAAGGACTTGGGGGGCTATAGAAAAAGGGGGTGATGGACCCTCGCCCCTCAGCTTTCACGCAGCCTGAGTCCTCATTCTGTCTGCAAGAAGTCTCCTAATCTCTTGGCTGCCTTACTTCCCCTGCCTGACTTAAGCCTGAAACAGTGCCAGAGGTGGGTGGGGCCCTGTGCTGGAAAGAGCAGGTTCCCTGGGGACATCAGGCCTAAGAAAGAATGCGTAAAATCCTGTGAAACCTGCTTTGCTAACACCCTCAATTTAAATGATAAGGGTCCAAATCTGAAATGAGTTTGTTTCCCAAAGTTTTATAGCCCTTTAGCTAACTGACCCCGACTCAGAATAAGCCCTCAGAGTTCTTTGTTTGTTATCTATTGTTTGATTCTTACTGCCTGACAATGATTGATGAGCTTTACCTGTATTCCTGTGCAAATTGAACCCAATAAAAGCCCATTGAGGAAAAGGCTCTTAGCCCTTCTCCTTTGAGAGATAGGTCACCTTTCCTCCCCAGGCAGATTTTGTCTTCGTAGACTTATTCTCATCTGTGGCAGCCGGGGTGGGGGGGGGCGGGGAGGGCCATGCAGGTGGAGCCCCTCCATACTGTGTTTCCCAATGGACAGTATTTTGGATGACAGGAACTCCGGGAACAGCCTAGGATCAGGCTGGCCTGACAGACGGTGGCAGGGTTGTTCTTCTTTGGGTGTTCTAGAGGGGACAAGCTCTGAGGCAGAAGTCTGCCAATTCTTCCAAAATTGTGTAGCTTTTGTATCTTATGTTGTTTTAGTTTGTAAATTAACCTTACAGAAATAAGATAATTAAAAACTAACAGGGGGAAATGCTAGGAGAACTCAGCTGTTAAAAAGGTTAACATTAATTGATAGGCTTAAGTGATTAAAGCTGTAACTAAAGAGTTAAAGAGTTTAGCCTTAATTGATAGGCTTAAGTGACTAATGAAGGTGGAAAGCTGTTATTCCAAAATTGCGAAGCTTTTGAATAAAGATTCCCTTCCTTTAGCACCAAACCTTTGCCTCTGGAATTTGGCCTGGAGGGTGGTGGCTGGCAGCAGGACCCCATTTGCTCTTTGGTGACAGAATCACAGATGAGTGACAGTTCTACAACACCACAGAAGCTTCCTGAACAGCTGTCCCCAGTGGGACCCTGATGAGAGTCCCTCTTGCCTTTTCATGGGTAATATCCAGGTGTCCTTAGTACAAGTATGGGCATCAAACACTAAGTTTCTAGAGTCTGCCTGCCAAGGATCACAAGTTCTCTGACCAAAAAATAAAGCCCATTCATGAAGTTGGGGGTTGCCTGCCAACAGGCTCTTTGCCACAAGTATTATGAAAACTGACACAGAAGTTGGCAGAAAAATCATTCTTCACCCTAACAGATGACTCTTCCCTCAAAAAACAGATGAATTTAGAACACCTTAGTCAGACTCATAAAGGCAAAGGTACAGGAGATTATGGAAAGCGTTGACCTCCTAGGTATTAGTTTTTAAATTGAAGTTTCTGCTCTTGAGATGTTTGATAAAGCCCTTGTCTCTCCCACTAAAGGTCATGACAGAAAGTAATACCTATGAGTGTTCACTCTGATCATCTACCTGAGCGGCGGTTTACATCTGAAATCAACCTAACATTAAAATCTTTTCTTGTGAAATGACTTACAAATCAGCATATTCTACTTTCAAAAATGAATTCTAATTTGAGAGTTTCTTGGAAATTTCAAATAGAATATACTCCATTGAAAAGCAAAAAATTAAAAATGTGAGTGTTGGGGAAGGACAGAGAATTTTAGTAGCCAATCAAGAGGGTAGTGGAAGGGAGCTAGGTTCTCTTACTGCTTCAAGTCCTCTCTCTGTCTCCAAAAGTAGTTAAGTGCTTGACATTAAGCTTTTAACTGCAAAGGTACCAATTTCAAAGACTTCCATCTCAAAAGACACCGCTAGAAGCAAACCAGCAAGCCAGTCTACCCCCATCCCTGAAATTCCCCTTTTAAAAAGCCCTGGGTAATCTAGATGAGGAACCACTTGAGTGCCCCGACTTCTTCCTTGCTGCTCCTTAATTCCCACTCTCATGTTTTAAATTTGCCAATAAATAGTGAACTCTCAAAACCCTAGGCATCTCACCTCAACCCCAATAAAGGCAGACCTCTAGGTCCCAGCTCCCTCCCTCTCTTTCTGCCAGGCAACTGGGGCCTCTCTGTGTGGCACGCCATGTTCCCTCCAAGACCTGTCAGTAACAAACCGAGTTCTTTAAAAGTTCCCTGCTGGTTGCTGCTGAGGTGAGTTCTGCGACCATGATAAGAACCACAAGGGCCAGAACAAGGACAACAGCAGCTCTGGTGGGGGAAATGTCTGTGGGGCTTGCCGTGAGCAGTTAGGGCCCAGACAAGTGCCTCATGCATTTTAGCCCATAGCATCCCTACCAACAGGCTGAGAGGGACCAACATCAAGTTACTCTCCAACTAGTCAGAATTACAATTAATTCTCCTAAAGTGAAAAAAGGGATGTTTATTAATAAGCAATTTAGCTTGGGATAGACAATAGAATTGACATCAAAGTTGGTTTCTTTCTGCTACGTGAATTAATATAATACATATCCAAGGTACAGACTTCTTCAAAAGTACGTATACATATCCAGGGCCTGGAGGTTTTCTTTAAATACACATACATACCCAAGGTGTGTTTATTTTTCCAGCATGTTACATTATTTTATTGCCCAGCCCAGTTGGGGTAGGGGTGAGGAGAGGCCTGTTTGTGATAAGAAAAGAATTCCTGTATTGAATTCATTCCATGACTCATGCTTTTCACAGTTTCAGACGTATCTGAAATTGACTGTATCATAAAAGCACTGTTGTCCAGGTGGGATTGTGACATGGTTATCGTTGCCTGTGAATATGTAGCTGTGGTTGTTATTACTGGAGACCTGTCAAGGTATGTTTATATTTGTCTATAAATTACCCCATAAAAGTTTACAATTGTGGAGTCACATTTGACATTTGAGCAACAGAAGTGAATCAGAGGTGTGATGTATAATTGAAACACTGTATATTCCTGAGATGCAAAAGCAGTATCAACATAAATTTAATGTGGTAAATGCATATAAGCATGCCTAAGAGCTGCAACTCGGCTCAGTAAAATGTGTTTTAGGAGTCAATACCCTTTCTATACTTCAAAGTATAATGGGAAACTATTGAAACAACTTCAGAAAAAAATAGTGGGATTTTCGCTATCAGCTCATGTACATATTAAGACGCAATGTGACAGTCAGTCATTCATGGGCATGTCTGTGAATGTCCTTGTCCTATCGACCATTCACATAACCTGAACTTCAAATTTAGCATAATTTGTGGCTCCATTTTAACTTAGTATTTCCAACATTTTTACATCTCAGTATTGCTTTGTTTTCTAATATGAATTTATAATCTGTTTCTACAAATCAAAGATCAGACAAAATTCTCCACCTTTTAAACCTGTTTTTAATTCTCTTTTTAAAAATGTGTTTCAATGTGCCACACAATTGAATGCCAACCGATATCACAACACGGCACTCAGCAGCTCTCCGGGTAGCTTTGGTCAATGAATACATGCTTACATTCTTTAAAATTCTCTCTTTCAAAGTACATGCAGCTGATGACTTAGAAAGCAGTGGTATTAGCAAACCAAATGGTGAAAGAGACTGGAGGAAAGAGTGTATCGGCTAGTGCATTTCCAGCATGTGAGCCCTACAAGTAATTTCACAAACCCAAACTCTGAAGATGACTATAACTCACATTTCATTTTCAAGAGAGCAAAATACTGGGTGTATTCTTATCAGTTGCTTACTTGGAGAACTTTTCCAAGTATGAGAGCTTTTAATTTCCCAGCCAACACGTTCATACTTTTTCCTCTCACAAAAAATAAGAATCATTAATTACAGCCTGAATTTCTATTCCTTGTTCCCATTTGGGTCTCTAGATTTTTGCCTTTTATGAGATTTACCCAACACAACTTGCCCATATGACATGCTCAGTCTTTCCTAACTAGATAAAGGAGGGTAATGGAGCCAGTGTGCTTCAACATCCACAACAATCTTTCGGGCAGAAAGCCAGTCAGGATTCTTTGGTAACCTTGGTTTCTGGCAGGAGCAGTCCTCCGTCTTCACCATGTCACTGTGGGGAAGAACCCTTCAGCAGTTTTAGCGTACTTATACAAGAAGGTCCTTTGAAAAGTGCTGGCCCAGGATCAAAGCAAAGTCATAACTAAAGACCCACACCCTTGAAGTTTCACAACAAGTCATGCTTAAGAAATCAAAAAGACTACCATGAGAGAGAGGTATTCATGAGAGAACGCAGTATGTTAGGGAATATGCAGATGGTCAGAAAGAAGCAGAAAGAACCCCTGGGTGAGTCCACATGGGATAGTTAAGCAATTCCAGAGAAAGAGTATTAACCACTCTCACCGGCCTGACTAGATTTTTCCACATTTATCTGCATTGTCAAAGCATAATGTCCAGCTCTCTATTCAGAGGAAAGGTCCCTAGATCCTACTTCCCCACAGCTCCTCTCACCCAGTCCAAAAATACTAGGAAGGTATAGCTTTTGTCTTGAAGTGTTAAGATAAAATAAAGTACCCACCATAATGAGAAGTAATTTGAAGTATCAGGTTGTCCACATGGCAAAAGCATGAAAAAATGCATTTGTCAAGACTGGAATTGGGTCTTGAGGTTCAATCTACAGTCTCAGCAGTTCCCCCCAAGAAGAAGTGCTTCTATGCTGATGCACTCTACGACCATGACCTTCTCAAGCACAGTTAGTTCACACTAGGTACTATAGGCAAAGTCTAAAGTTTTTAATTAGCTAGACTCTTGCAAATTGAATCAACAGTGCTAATTACCAGGAATTGTATATGTTAGTCATTTGGACGGATACACCTTGCTCTTTACTAGATCCTTCAATCTCTTACATAGAATATCAAGAAGAAAAGGACTGAACTAATGGAATGGGAATTTAAGAAAACAATCCCGTTTACAATTGCTTCAAAAGGACCTGGGTGATGTAGCTCAGTGGATTGAGCACAGGCCTGTGAACCAAAGGGTCACCAGTACAATTGCTTCAAAAGGAATGAAATATCTATGAATAAATCTAACCAAGGATGTAAAAAACCTGTACTCAGAAAACTGTAAGACATTGAAGAAAGAAAGTGAAGAAGACAGTCATAAGTGGAAGCACATACCATGTTCATGGATAGGAAGAATTAGCATCATTAAAATGTCCATGCTACCCAAAGCAACCTATAGATTCAACACAATTCCTATCAAGATTCCAATGATGTATTTCACAGAACTAGAACAAATATTTCAAAAATCTATATTGAACTACAAAAGGCTCCACATAGCAACAGTGATTCTCAGAAAGAAGAACAAAGTTGGAGGAATCATGCTACTAAATATGAAACTATACTATAAGTCTATAATCATCAAAACAGCATGGTACTGGCATAAAAACAGACACATATGTCAATGGAACAGAATTACAGATCCCAGAAATAAACCCATACCTTTACAGTCAATTAATATTTGACAGAGGAAGCAAGCACATACAATGGGCTAAAGATAGTCTGTTAAATAAATGGTGTTGGGAAAATTGGATAGACAGGCAGGGAAATTAAACTAGACCACCTTTATACATCACACACAAGAATAAACTCAAGATGGATTAAAGACTTAAATATTGGACCCCAAAACCATAAAAATCATAGAAGAAAACATATGCAGCAAAATCTCACTCATTACTCATAGCAGTATTTTACCTGACATATCAGCCTAGGCAAGTGAAACAAAAGAAAAAATAAACAAATAGTACTATATCAAACTAAAAAGTTTTTGCACAGCAAAGACCATCAACAAAACAAAAAGACAACCCACAGAATGGGAGAACATACTTGCCAAGACATCTGATAAGTGGCTAACATCCAAAATTTATAAAGAACTTATAAAACTCAACACTAAAAAACAAACAATCCAATTGAAAAATGGGCAAAAGACCTGAATAGACACTTCTCCAAAGAGGGCATATAGATGTCCAATAGACATATGAAAGGATACTCAGTATCACTAATCAACAGAGAAATGCAAATTAAAACCACAATAAGATAGCCCTTCACACTTGTCAGAAATGGCCGTCATCAATAAATCAACAAACAACAAGTGCTGCTGAGGATGTGAAGAAAAGCGGACCTTTTTGCACTGGTGGTGGGAATGCAGACTGGTGCAGCCACTGTAGAAAGCAGTATGGAGATATCTCAAAAAATTAAAAATGGATCTGCCTTTTGACCCAGTGATCCCTCTTCTGGGAATATATCCAAAGAAACCCAAAATGCTAATTCCAAAGAACATAAGCACCCCTATGTTCATTGCAGCATTATTTACAATCATCAAATTATGGAAGCAGCCCAGGTTTCCATCAGTAGATGAGTGAATAAAACAACTGTGGGACATTTACACAATAGAATACTACATGGCCATAAAAAAGGAGAAAATTTTACCCTTTGCAACAGCATGGATGGACCTGGAGGACATTATGCTAAGTGAAATAAGCCAGTCAGAGAAAGACAAATAGCATATGATCTCACTCACATGTGGAATCTAAGGAAAAAACTGAACTAACAAGCAAAATAGAGACAGACTCATAGAGTGTGGAGGACAGCTAAGGGGTGTGGTGGGGGTGGGGAAAAGGGATTGAGCAAAAAGAAAAAAGGACTCATGGACATGGACAACAGTGTGGTGAATGCAGGATTCGGAAGGAGGCATGAGGGCATCAAATGGCAATGCAAAAAAATACAATAAAATTTTCTTAAAAAGAAGAAAAGGAAACTTTAGATTAGACAGAAATTAAATGAGCTTGCCCATGGGTTTAGTTGGTGTTGTTTTTAATAGTAATATCACTGCACTCTGGCAGAGGGAACGGTTAGGAAAAACAGCATTGTTTCCTTAAAAATTCCCCTAGATAAATGAAACGCAGGTTACCAAGCACAGACTGATGGTACCCACTGTGCTAAGAGAATCTTAAATTATTATAATTTAAAAGTGAAATTCACATTTCAGTTCAAAAAGTCTAACCAGCTATAACTGAGAGACAAAGCAGTCCCCAGGGAAAACTCCAATCAAGACCTGCAAATCATTTTGTCAATCATAACTTTCACTCTTCAAAATCCCTCAAGTTTCCTGTCTCCCTCAGTACTCAGAATTAATCACACAGTCTCTCCCTTCCACACTTCAACTGTAGTGTAATTTATATGTGTGTGTTATGTGTGTGTGTGTGTGTGTGTGTGTGTGAAAGAGAGAGATGAACACAGATTGATTGTTTGAATTTGACAATTAATTTGGGTTTATACCAGGAACTACTGCCTCATAATTTGAAAATAACCCTTCATATTGTAATGAGTACGCAATCCCAATTTCTACTTAACAGACTATCACCTGTAAGGATTAAAAAGAGACTGTCTTTAAACTTCAAACACACAGAATAGTTTGTGATTATCTGTATCCCTAAAAAGGGAATCTTTGTTTACTTTAGAAGTTTCACTGATGGGTTCCTTTAGGTAAAAATTTCCCTTGAAGCATTTAAAACATATTTACATTTCCGAAAATTTGATTGACAAATAACTTTTCACATGAACAGCTGTTGCACAAGGTAAAACAAACTTTCACATATGTTTACCTCTCTGAACCATATCATTTAGATTTAAATGAGCTAAGACTCTGTGACATCATTTTCTCTAAAGGATCATTGATTTTGGAGGGGGAATTGATGGGAGGGTCAACTAAGCATTCATGAGAGGGAGGGAAGGGGGTACAGGTGGAGAGGTAGCATGAAGAAGACTCTCGATGTGCTTCTTCCGGCCGGTGACAAGAAGAGCTCTCCTCCTGCGCCCACTGAGGTGGATGATGACAGTCTATGTACTCAGTATGCACACGGATTGGCCAGGGGACAGAGCCAGCACTGCAAGAACCCACAACTCTGGCCCACCTAAGCTCCTGGTGGCTTGAGACAGTATATTATAACAACTAGTGGAAACGGACAATGGAACCAACACACTTTGTCAGGCAAATGTGTTACCCTTTGGAGAGGTCCAGGAGTTAGCATGGTATTAGAAAACAATGCCAATGGAGTTGTATGGACTGAATGTTCATGCCCCGCCCCCAATTCATATGTTAAGCCTTATCCCCAATGTGATGATATCAGGAGTTGGAGCCTTCGGGGTGAATAGGTCATGAGAGACCAGAGCTCTGCCTTTCTGCCAGATGAGCACACAGCAGGGACCCAGCCATCTACAAACCAGGGAGTAGGTTCTCACCAGTCACCGAACGTGCTGGTGCAAGTTCTCAGCCTCCAGAACTCTGTGAGATAAATTTCTCATGTTTATAAGCTGTCCAATCTAGGGTCATTTGTTATAGTAGCCTGAACTGACTAAGACAGGAGTATATCTTCAATGATGGAATTGTAGAACCTAGTGATCTAGCAGAAAATCTAGTAACCTCAGTTAGTGTCTTTCAAATTACTCCAGGCAGGTAACCAGCAAATATGGCCTATGTGTAAGGCCAGAACTGAATGAAAGATTCAAGAGGGACCAAGCAAATCATATTAGAAGAAATCTGTCTTCCTGGACCTAGTCTAGAAGATAGAGTGGAGAAAGTATGAGGTGGGGCAGCAGTTCACATTATAACAATTTCAGTACGTAAGTACAAGGCTAATTGTGAACAAATCACCATACTGAAACATGGCTTATGTGGCCCCCAGAACAAGGCATGAAAAAAACATAATGGCTAAAGTGTCCAGCTCACAGTCAAAGAAAACAGCACCTGCTCTAAGAAGTTACTGCCTTTGGGGGACATATAAAAGTAAGGCACTGGAATGCAATGATAAAGGAATGTACCTGGTCTTGTAGGTGCCCAGAGAAAGACCCCTTATTCATACACGTAGCTTTGGGAAGCCCTAAATATAATCAATCAGCTAGAATCCATTTTTAAAATACAGCATCTGTTTTTAAAGTTAAATGCATGATTCATAAAGGGCACTGTTAGCATGATCTTTGGTTTCAGGCCCTTCACAAGAGGCGATGCAGAGTGACAACCCGGAGCCCTGTCTGTTTTCCTTGGACTCGGGAGACTGAAGATTTGTGGACTGAAAAGTCAGGGACAGTGAGGAAGCCACCTGCAGACTCAGAGCATAGGGTGTGATTTTTTAAGTCAATATTCAATTTCACAACGGGGAATTCATGGAGAGAGAACACGCCACAGGAAAACAAACGATTTTATGGTGATTGAGATGATACAAGTTCCTGGATAAGAAAAAACTCAGTTTTTAAGAACAAATAAGCTAAAACTATTTCAGGCACTGAGACAACATGGCAAAAAGATATGGCAGCACACCCAGCGCACCTGGGTTCTCTAACACCTAACGTAAGCATGTAGAGTAGAAGACGTGCCCAGGGCCACAGCAGCACTTGCAATGACAGTGGGAGCGCCCTTCGAGCAGGCACTGAGGGCCTTTCATGCTTACATCCCAAGAAAGCACCTAAAAACCGCATATCATATTGAATTTGCAAAAGAAATGCCCTCTGAATGGAACAATGTTGGTAAATTCCGTACTATTCCTATTGAAATTAGAAAGAAGTAAAACGGAGCAAACTAATTCTCTATCTCTAACAGTATACACCACTGAACTTGTAGAGCAATATCTGACAGGATAGGGAGCTTGAGTGCAAATATAGCTGACCCTGAATAACACGGGTTTGAACAGTGCAGGTCCACTTACATGCAGATTTGTTTCAACACATACCCGTACTGCTTCCAGTCCACACTTGGGAGTCTGTGGATGCAGAGGGCTGACTTGTACACGTCGATCTGTGCCGTTTTATACCGGGGACTTGGGCATCCATCATTTTGGTATCCACATGGGGTCCTGAAACCCGTCCTGCAGGGATACCATGGGACAACTTAAGTTTTGGGGAAGTCCAAAGGTATGCATGGATTTTTGACTGCTCAAGGGGTCAGCACCTCCTGCTCCTGCATTGGTCAAGGGTCAAGTGTCCCTAACACAAGACCTGAAGTTGGGGCATACATCTTCATATCATATAGCATTTCTGTGAAAAAAAAAAATAAGTAACAAAACAAGCTTACATAATAGATTTTTAAACGAGTAATTCGGACTAGTGAACATTTACTATCCTGGAATTTTTAGTTCCTCAATGACACAGACTTTACCACAACTGTGATACCATTAGCATAGAAAATCTATGCACATAGATCAGTCAGCAAAATTCTTCCAACCACCAGGCTTTACCCAAGGAACATTAGGTGTCATAGGGTGCTAAGTCAACTCTATAAAAATGAATTCAAATTTTACATGATATTACAATGCCATCCTTTTGGTGAAAATTTCTTAGTTGGCTCAAAACCTGTATCTACACATTTTTTTTTTAAAATCTGAATAAGCAATGATAATAATTTTGCATCCTGAGTATGTGGTCTCATCATTCATTGAGAAGAGAGGCCCCTATTTCCACTGTACTCCCACGTAATTTCTCCTATCCTCCTTAATAACAGACCCCTGTGTTTTTCAGGCAGCCATGTGTCAGTCCCATGGGATGAGCAATGATCCATGTGAAATCAGTCAGGGCAACCCCATTGCTCTTGACCAGTGACTGGCCTACAAGTAAGCATGTGCCTTACTTCTGAGTGAACAGATAAAAAGGAAGTATTTTTTTTCTGTGACATTGAGGACATTGCAAAGGCAAAGATCTCTCAGGCCCCATCCTCCATTTGTATTTTTGTGTTAAGATATGCTGCCTGGAGCTGTGGCAGCCAGCTTGCAAAGAGGAGGTGACAAGTCTGTGCAAGAAGAAAGAACACCAACGCCTTGGGGTTGCAGTGGGGACAGAGGAGAAGGGCCTCATGCTTGATGCTATCACTGAGTCACTGGACCTGTCTTCAGACGGTCTCCATACTTTTCAGTTATGAATAACAAAAGCCATCATGGTTTATGGCCATAAACGGAGGGCTACCTGGTAAGTGCCCCCAAACCATCCTAACTGACTCACTTCAACAATTCTTAGATGGTTAGGCAAAGATATTTTAAATTTTTACCTATCCTGCTTTTCTTCTGTTCTCTAATCCAACCATTCCTTCTTTTCATCAACTTCCCTAAGGGCCTAGATTACATGACCCACCATTAACCATATGCTTATTAATATTCTCAACTTGTTTGTACAATTCTCCTTTTGCTGCATGTGCCCAGCAAAACCCCATTCCACATCAATCATCCACATTGTCCTTCCATATCACGGCTCATGAATATTATCAGAGAAAGTCATGGAATCAGCATGTTAGTGTCACCATAAATTCACAGTCTGCATCCTCAGTCAGGTTCTTAGAAATAACATACAATCCTTCTCTGTATCTCTACTTAGTTCCTCTCCCAACAACTATCACAAGCCTCCACTAACTCATTCATCCCTGTCAATGTGCACCTCACTTTCTCAGAAACCAATCACACAGCTACTTACATTCACTCTCATCATTTTCTTTACATGTTGTAGTCATCAAGTTGTCCACCAAATACCCAACTATCCAGCTTTCTAGCACTTGTGAAGATCACACACTCTGATCCCTAGAACCTGGAGAGTGGTTAACTAGTCCTTTCCAGTAATTTGTGTGGGGAAATGACACATGTTCCTCTGGGGTCCAAGCATTCAATTGCCAGTGGGAGACCTGCTGAGCTCTCTTCCCCTCGGCATACAAACCAGCAATTTTTGAGTAACATCAAAATTACTATGATGAGCAAAAAGAGGTAGAAATACAGTATGACTGAGAATTAAGCCTTTTTTAAAATCAGCTAGGATTTCAGAGTTGTTCGTTATTGCAGTGCAGTCTAGCCTCTTCTCACTGATACATCTTTCCTCCTCTTCTCACTGATACATCTTTCCTCCTACAAGACAAAATCTGCTGTCTCGCCTGCCATTTTGGATGCATCCTTCCATTGGCCTGTCTCCTCAGCAAACCTGTTCCAGCAATCAACCTCTCTTTCTTTTTCTATTTTCAACCTTTCCTTCATTCCATTCAGGAAAAACAATCTAAAATTACTGCTATATTTTCAATCTTTTAAAAATGTCCTTTATCAAGTTTATATATGGATACTTCCCTTAGCTTCCATCTTTATTCTTTCCATGATGTGACAATTCCCGCTGCCCTGCCTGACATAATCTTTACACACTCTGTTCACTTGTGTAGCTCCCAGTTACTTCTGATTCCATTATAATTTGATTGCCCCTTTGTACCATTCTACTGAAAGCATTCTTTCCAAAATTACGAGCAATCAGTACCTCAGTTAAATAGACCCTGTACTGCACATGCGATCAATTCACCTACTGTACAAACTTCTCCTTCTGACTTAAAGTAACCAGTCCACACCTTTCAAAATGAACTTGCTCTGCCACAGCCTGCAAGTAGACTGGATGTCCTCTCTACCATGAGATTCCCCCAGGCAATTGCCCCACTTAGTCACATCTGATTAGCCAGAAGACTTCTGATCTAAAGGCAGTCAACCTGTAAGATGGGTCAGAAATTTGTGATTTTTGAGTACAGGCTCAAAAAGGAGAGCTTGGCTACATTATCTCATGAATTTGGACTAAGATCAAAGGAAATCTGGCAGTTGGTGAGGAGGCAATGCACCTAGGAGGCCACTGTGGTCATATATTAGAAACCACAGATAAAGGTGCTGGCTGAGAACAGATAAGTCAGCAGCTGCTCAGAGACGGCCCCTGGGAGAGGGGTGGAGGGTATAGCTTTGGTTCCTGGTGGCTTTCCAGATCTCAGTGGCCGGTTTCTTTTTTTTGTTGTATAGTTGTGTTTGGATTTTTATTCTCAAATTTATATAAAACTCAAATAAAGTATCCTTAAAATAAACCCCAATTACTATAGATTGAGTGGATTTCTTCCTAGCAAAATATCCTCTTAAATGCATATTATATTTTGCCTCCTTAAAACATTTTACACTATTGCCCACTTCCTCATTTTGGAAAGCTTCTTCCTCCCAGCTTCTCTGACTGGATGGAGGCTCTCTCAGTTTTGCCTCCTACCTCTCGTTTATTCTCAGACTCCTCAGAGAGCTCCTCTTCCTCTGCCAGTCCTTTAAATGTTGAGGGTGCCTGGGGGTTTTCTGTTGGCCTCAGCCCACTCTCC
This sequence comes from Desmodus rotundus, assembly GCF_022682495.2. Taxonomy (NCBI): domain Eukaryota; kingdom Metazoa; phylum Chordata; class Mammalia; order Chiroptera; family Phyllostomidae; genus Desmodus; species Desmodus rotundus. Next base: position 124,937,436 of record NC_071387.1, read on the forward strand.
CCAGGGGCCCCTACTCATTCCCACATCCCCTACTCCACTCCAGCTGGAAACTCTCAGGACTTTTTTTTTATTCTGTCCAAGTAAATGCCTTTTTGGAATATCACACTTGTATTTACTAAAATAATCACTCGGTTATCAGTCATTTGACTTTACATTTTCATTTTGAAGCGTAGTTTGTAATATTACAGGGAATGTCCACGAACAAATCCTCAACATTGTCACGCATTAACGTGTAATGGCAACTCTTCAACAAACATGTGATAAAGACACTTCAGTAGAAGAACCTAGGGCTTAGTATAATATAACTTGGCTGAATCTTTTGTTTAAATTTGTTCAGAGGGCTTTGGTTATATGCCAGAATATTATAATTTCAATTTTTATGAGGAAATGAGTGTAAATCAAGGCAATGACTGTAGACAACGATGAGTTGGAGAAAACAATTACTACCCATACAAGATGGGGCAGAAGTAGCTTTTCAGTTGTGCGTATGGAAAAAGACATGCAGGTTATGATTATCACAGTAGCTTTATTAACTCTGTGTTTCATGTACTCACAACTGTAAACCTACTTTTGCCCTATCCTGTATATAACATCAATAGGACAAGATGAGTGTCAGGAATGGATTAGTATCACAGAACTTTAAGTAAATTTAAGGTCATAATATCCCATTGTCTCATTCTATAGATGGAGACCTGGAGAATCAAGCAGGGTCCTTGGCAGTCCCCCGGATCTGTGTCTTGCTTCACCCGTGTTTGGATGGAACAGATCCACAGACACACTTCTTCCAGCCTCCCACCACCCTCCAACCTCTTTTCCTGTCACCACTTCAGAACCACCTCAGCCATCCTCAGCCTCTGAGACCAGCCAATACCATGTTTTGAACTTAACTCCTTATTGCCAAACAACTATGAGCTCCCAAATTGGTCAGAATTATTCCACCAAGGTGGAGGCCACCATCAACCACCTGGTCATCCTGCATCTGTGGGCCCCCTGTACCTACCTCTCCCTGGGTTTCTATTTCATCCACAATGATGTGGCTGTAGAGGGCACCGGCCACTTCTGTGAGCCCGCTGAGGAGAAGCGCAACGGTGCCAAACGTCTCTTAAAGATGCAAAACTAGCACAGCAGGCCACACCCTCTTCCAAAACATGCTAAACCCTTCCTAAGGCAAGTGGGGTGAAACAGGATGCCTTGGAAGCTGCCATGGCCATGGAGAAGCTGAACCAGGCCCTTTTGGATCTGCATGCCTTGGTTTCTGCCCACACAGACCCTCGTTTCTTTGACTTCCTGGAAAACCACTTCCTAGATGGGGAGGTGAAACTCATCAAGAAGATGGGTGACCACTGACTTACCTCCACAGGCTGGCCTTGCTCCAGGCTGGGACGGGCGAGTATCTCTTTGAAAGGCTCACCCTCAAGCACAAGTAGGAGCATTTGGAGTCCAGAGGCCTTTGAGGGGCTCCTTTGCATTCCCCTGATATCTGGTTTTTGCCTGACCGTCTCCCTGAAACAACTAGGCATCCTTTTAACCACTCTGGAGCTCTCTCCCATGCATTGGATCAAATGGAAACAATGCTTTTGCAGAAAGAGAAAAGAACTGAAGAATCAGAGAACCTATGGTTTGCCCAAGTGACGCCGCTACCTCACAGCAGGGTTGGACAGTCATTAAGATCACCTGACTCCTTGCCAGTACTCTATGATTAATCAACTGCTCTCAAACTTATCAGGAGGGAAGTGGCAGGAGGAACTTTGAGGACTGAAGAAGACCTCCTCGGGAGGGCATTTGTCCTCTCAACAGACCTGTCCTCTGCCGCAGCACTTTCTTCCCATTAGCTACTGCATAAGGGAGGCAGGAAGCAGATGTTCTGTGAGCAGGGGGGTGCGAAAGTCTAAGTAACACCTCTCTTTGATGAGCCTGGAAGGACTCAAACTGCGCTCTCCAGAGTAGTTAGGGCGGCTGCAGAGATGCAACAAAGCTTTGATCCAACTGCTTGAGGCCCCAGAGTCATGAAAACACCCCAGGAAGAGAAATAGAGTGAGGCTTTAAATCAAGTTTGGTAATCCAAGTCTGGGTATGGAATATGTTAAAATTAGAAAAAAATGGTGACACATAAAAGGTTAGTGGAAAATATGCCAAATTATTTCATCGGAATTTGCTCTAGAATTATGTATTTAAATATATTGAGGCAATTTTTTCAATGTTTCCTATGTTCAACTGTTTTTGAAAGGTATATAAGTAAATATATATGTGTAAGAGTATATGTGTATATATATATGTCTTTATGGGCATATATTTAATATATAAATGTATTTACTGATTGAAAGAGAGAGTGAAGGGAAACTATGGCTAGAGCTTGAACAGAAAACCTCATTTGAACTGGGAAAAAGTAAAATCCTGTGGCTCAAACACCAGGCATCTGCCACTTAGTGATAACATTTTCAAATTGTGAGTTTAGCTTTTTTAAAGGGTAAACTGAATCTTTTAAAAGCACGTGAAATGTTTTAAAGTCATGGAACACTATATACTTATATATATAGTTATATACACCTATATACATATAACATGTATTTCTTGTCTTATTATTATATATGTATAGTTACATTTACATATGCTGTATACAACTATAACTACATATATTTGCATACTATATAGTATATAGTTATATAAACACACACACAAAGTGACAAGAAAACAAAATCTGTGGGTTCTAATTGAACTTTTCACATAGTATGCCAAGAGAAAACACTCTGATTTCTCGAGGAAGGACAAAATAACCAAAAGGTGAGGGAGCCATTTGCTGCAGCTTTGGTCCAATGGCTACATTGATTCCAAAAGTCCAGAACAGCTTCGGATGCCTCCTCTGCAGCCAGTCTGTGCCATGATTCCATCCCGAGACACCACATCCACAGTAAAGTCAACGTCTCTCTTTAGAACAGCAGTGCCACCGCCAGAGCACGGAACCTACTTTAGCAGCTAATTTTTTACCTTTCAGGCATGGATTAAAATGCCCTTTTATGGCAATGTGCAGAGTCAGCCTATAAACCTTAGAATCTGCTAAGTATTGTTTGTTAGTCCTCAAACTGAGCGATCAGTTCCAAGTCAAAACTCCTTAATCCAGAGTCACCTCCTCCCATCCCAAGGAGCAGGCCCTCCTTCCAGCCTTCCTTTCTTCACACCCCCCTTGCACCATTTCCCCAGCCTGACCCACTCAGCACTGGACAAATTAAACAACGGCTTCCCAGATCTCCATTTTTCCAGCCCTTCTTTTCTGTCTTCCATTTTTCAAAAATGGTCAGGGGCCCATAAACCTTGCCCTACATCTTCACACCTCTGAATGATTTCATCTTTTCTTATCACACCTAATTATCTAGCCCTCGGGCCCCTCCCCTCAGAACTGCCTGCTGAGACCAACTCTCCAAATCCACCAGATCCGTCTCCACAGGAGCTGCCAAGCCGTGCTCGCTCTGAACAGACACTGACCTACACTAAAGCCATACACACGATCACCACTCCTCGCCTACCAGAGGAAGGCCTTCTCAATCTGCACACACTTCAGGAAGTTTTCTGTGACAGGGAAAACTTCAAAGTCCAACCGAAATGATTCTTTCTCCTTGGAGGCTGTCCCTAACCCCAAGTTCACCATGGTCCTTAGCCTCAGGAAAGTAAAAAAAAAAATTATTCATCTATTGTATTTTTAATGTCTTTACCTCTTGTCCATGCACTGCCCTGTTTATAGCTGCAAAATGTTTGGGATCGGATGTCTGCTCCTCAAATCTGCTACTTTTGGCACTGCTTTCAGTAATACCTAAGGGTACTGTTTTGGACTATTTCAGGAATTCTCTAGGAAAGCTTACAAAGGACCATTCTCTTAAGATGCACTGGAATGCACTCTCATTTGGTACATTTTTATGAGCTCAGACAGACTCGCCTCTCCCTCTCTGTTTAAGGCAGCCGGGAAACAAAAGTATGTTGTGCCTTATCACTCTGAGACTCCTAGTAAATCACTCCCGAGCACACTCTGCTTTGTAACGTATTGTGTTTATTGTCTACCCACCAGCGAGAAGGCAAGCTCCACGGGGGGCAAGGATTTGTCTTTGCTCTCTGATTCACCCCTGTGGCCTGTGACAGAGCCTAGCACAACCTGTAAGTTCAATTTATTTGTTGAATTTATTAAGTAATTACCATCCTGTTAAAAAAGTTTAACCTAAATGCTTTGGCAGTTGGCATGTTGAAAAAAGATGTACATTTTCAATGGAGAAATACCTTGTGTGCTTTGGGGAAAAACTGAAAGGAAATCATGAGCATTCCATCCATTCATAATGGTTTGAATTATTCCATGAGGGATAAGAAACATAGTGTTTATTTGTTTCCCAAAATAAATCAAATCTGGCTCAATACCCCCCCAAAAACAAGGGTTTTTTTGAGAAATCCAATAAAAATCATCTTCTTGGACTACCTCCCCTTTCATTTTTTCAGATAAGAAATATGGAGCCATGAAGTTCAGGGAAAATGGGACAGGAGCTGCTACTCTATTTTGGTCACTGATGTTCTCAATCGGTGGTAAAGAAAAGGGCTCCACCCACAGACCTCTCTCCCTCCCTGCTCAGCCATGGGGCCTCTCACTGAAGCTCCTAAGACTTTCCACCTAGAGCCCAGTCTACGCCCACACGACCATCTCCCTGTGAGATTCCTATAGCCACAGAGGCATTGCTTTTCAGTGAGATCACATCTCTCTCCACTACTGACTGAAACTATAAACCCCAATTTCTTTTCCAGCCCTCAAGTAACCATCCAATATCCCAGAATTCCTTTCACTTTCCTCTTAAATCTGTTCCCTTCCCATCCCTCAAGAAAAGAAGTTATTTGTACCTGTTCTTCTATCTCTCGTGTTGTTTCATGACTTGTCCTTATAGGTGGATAGACATCAGCGTTAGAAACACAAAAAGGTCTGGTTTGTCTTTCTCAGGGAACAAATAAAATTCAGGCTGTAGGACATTCCTATGGTGATGGAGTGGGGGGATTCAGCTAGGTCTGGGTTCAGCTGCTTGTGACATAATCCCAAAACAACAACGGCCTTATAAAGTCAAATTTTTATTTTGACCGTATGTCCCTTAAAAGAAGTTCTGAGGTAGCCCCGAAAGCTGACGTGGGGGTCTCTGCCCTAACACTTCTCCAGCGGCAGCATGACGTTGCGTGACGGAGGACACCTGCTCAGACATCAACCAGGGGTCCTGAGAGGGTAAACGGCGCCCAGTGTTGTCACAATCTTTCCTTACGTCTCATTGGCCACTACATATCCACACAGTCAGACTAGTTATGCAGGAAGCTGGAAAAGGAAGTCTTTATCCCCTATGGCCACATTCGAAGGAGGTCATTTTCTGAGATAGGGGAAGGTGAGAGGTGAGTAAAGGGGACTTGGAAATTTGAAAAAAAGTCATTGAGGAGTGTGTGAGAATGAGAAACAAGAAACATAGCGAGATGCCAAGGGAGGGTTGAGAGCCCAACTGGGAGGCACGTTCATGTTCCTACATACTGGGTATGAGTGTGATATTATACCCCCCAAAGGTCCCTTGGGCCGGGAACCGTCTTTGTACTCAGATACGTGTAAACAAGTAGTGGGTGCTTAATGTATTCTCATGGTTTGTTTACTTCCAGGCTTCAGTACCAAGGATAGCTTTGCCTCTCAACTTACTACTCTGTTTCTTACGTTAGGAAATCAGTAAGTTCTGTAACATTTACATCAAGTGTTAGAAATGTTGTGCTCCATTTGTTACCCACTTATGACAGTGTCCGGGCACTTTGGCGCTTGTGGCATATACTTGGACAAAGCATTACCCTGATTTTATCTTCTTAAAGTATTTGTGTTTTTTCTTTTCTCCAGTTTTCTCCTTTTTTATAATATATTACTGGGTGAATATATTGAAGCCACATTAAGCTCCTTGTGGAATGAGGTAAGATGCAAATGATAAGTCAACAGTAAAACCAAAGTGTCACTTGGAATTTAATCTAATAAAAAATATAATAACTATTATAGATATAGATGTATAAGCGTGTGTATACAAATATAGATACACATGTATAGATACATGTAGATGTAGCAATGGTTGTTAACAATTCCTATGGAAAGAAGGAATATAAAACTTAGCTGAGTTGCTACTCTAATAAATAATAATAATTTAGCATTTTGTAGAAAAGGAAGATATATTTATCCATATATTGGTTTAAAGTTCTTCACAAAACTATCTTTATTCATTTTCTTTAAATTATAAGCAAGAAAAATTAGAATCCAAGATGATTCGATAAAATGGTGAGTTGAGGGAAATATAATTTTTGTTTCTTACAGTAGGTTTGTCACTATTATAAGAACTAGGGAAACATTTAAAATGATAGTCTCAAAACAACTACTTTTAGGAAAACAAATACTTTAAACTGAAGCTTCTTATATGGCAAAAATTATTTGTTTTCAGTGTAATTCACACTGAGTAGTATCAGTGCTGTCCTGACTGTGATTTTAACACATCTAAGAGAGAATCAGCATGGCGTCGTGGTTGCGACTGTAGGAACCAATCTCTATTTGACCTTTCTCTGCCTGTGTGACCACATGAAAAACCCCAAACATGCTTCACATCTGAATTGTTAAGACTGTACTTTCAGGGATCATGTCTATAGTTCATTACTAGATTGTTATGAGGATTCAATGAGTTACTATATGGGAAATGTGTAGCACAGTGTGTGGTGTATAGTAAGCATTTCACAAGCATTCGTTGTTGCTATTATTGTTGGTGTTGACACTATTGTTATCGTTTGTCACCATCTCCATCATCTAAAGTAGAAACTGTCTTTGCTGGTGTTTCTCCCAAGTGCCACCAGAAGCTTAACACACTGCAGGTAACTAATTTAGTGTAAGTGATAATGACTGAGGTGGATCCTTTGCCTTTAGGAACATCCCATCTGCATTATCAAAGGGGCAGAGCATACCTTCCTTCGTATTCAAAAGGCTGAACCAAAAAACTAATGATCCCAAGTTCAAGTGAAGGAGAGTCAGACTGGCCTAGCAGCCAGGGTGCCCTTAGCAGCATCCAAGCTCCTGTTTCACATGCTCAGCACCAGTGACACAGAAAGGCATATTTCAGCTGGCCTCCTCTGCCTGCCCCTCAGGTCTCTGAGCCCTCAAAGTGGTTTTCAGGAACCTTCAGACAAACTTCTAAATGCCAAAGTGTTCCCCCCAGGGAAGTCCTATCCAGTCCCTCAGGAATCATCTGGATTTGTTGGCAATTAAGAAGCAAACAATAAATGCAAATAGGCATCAGACAAACTGAAGTCGTCTGCTCTTCAGTTCTGCCACTCAATAACCAATAGCTTTTTCCAATCCCTTACGCTTTCTGAGCCTGTTTCCTTAGCTGTAAAGTGGAGGTAACTAATTAGAGATGTGGCCTGGGATAAAGCATCTGGGTTACCTTGGCCTGACGGTCTTGAGCAGAAACCTCCCACTTCACACTCTCTTCTGCTCCAGGACCCAGATCATCCTGGAAATCCTCACGTCACCCAGAGTCATATGTCACAATTAGCAGCCATTAATATATTCCCTGTACTATCAACAGTCAGAAGTTTCTGATATCAATCCTCTTGTTATTCCTTCCTGGAGTCTGAATTCCCAGTCTTCAGCTTAGAGCAGAGGCGGTTTAGGGGAATTTGAGGAAAAAGCAGAAACAGTGGTGGGTGAGAAGACTAAATGGTTCTGGTCAATTGTTCATACTACCTACAATAAAAGGATGCAGAAGAGTAGAATCCTGTATTGAATCACACTAAAAATTTTAAGAATTTGATTACCCTGGGAATAAAGGTATGTTATGAATAGTGAGGACAGTGAAAGACTCCTGGGGGTTTTCATTTATTATGATAAAGTATTATGATTGTGTCTTTTTGTCCTGTCCTGCCCACTGTAGTCACTTTATTGACAGCCTTTACATTGCAGTGCACAAAAATTCCTAGGTCTCTTTCATATTAATTGCTAATATCCAGGTCTTCTCGGTTGAGTTTTGGATCCTGAAATCAGATATATTGTACTTGTTAATGTTCTTCTCAGCAACCCCACCGCCCCCCAACTGTTCTGATGGGAGGTGATTTTATTTTGGGGGGATTTCTAGCTGTTTATTTTTTAATTTAAATTATATTTTATTGTTTATGCTATTACAGTTGTCCCAAATTTTCCCCCTTTGCCTAAGTCTACCCAGACCCCGATCCCAGCTCCCTCAGGCCATCCCCACACCATTGTCCATGTCCATGGGTCCTGCATGTATATTCTTTGGCTACTCTATTCCCTGCGCTGTGCTTTACATCCCCAGGACTATTCTGAAACGACCAATTTGTACTTCTTAATTCCTACAGTTTTTTCACCTGTCTCCCCAACCCCACTCCCATCTGGCAACCATCAAAACATTCTCTGTATTTTTAATTCCGTTTCTGTTGTGCTTCTTCATTTTGGGGTTTTTTTTTTTAGATTCAATTATTGATAGATATGTATTTATTACCATTTTATTGTTCATACATAGTTTTGATCTTCTTCTTAAAGAAAATGGTTTAACAATTCCTATAATAAGGGCTTGGTGACGATGAACTTCTTTAACTTTACCTTACCTGGGAAGTACTTTATCTGCCCTTCGATTCTAAATAATAGCTTTGCTGGAGAGAGTAATCTAGGTTGTAAATCCTTGCTTTTTGTCACTTTGAATACTTCTTGCTAACCCCTTCTAGCCTGCAAAGTTTCTTTTGAGAAATTAGCTGAGAGTCTTATGGAAACTCCTTTGTAAGTAATTATCTGCTTTTCTCTTGCTGCTGTTAAGATTCTCTCTTTATCATTAACACTTGGCATTGTAATTATGATGTGTCTTGGTGTGGTCCTCTTTGCATCCATCTTGTTTGGGACTCTCTGTGCTTCCTGGACATACACGTCTATTTCCTTCACCAAATTAGAGAAGTTTTCTTTCATTGTTTTTTCAAATAGGTTTTCCTTCTGGCACCCTATGATGCAAACATTGGTATACTTGAAATTGTCCTAGAGGCCCCTTAAATTATCCTCATTTTTTAAATTCTTTTTTCTTATTGTTGTTCTGATTGGGTGTTTTCTGCTTCCTTATATTCTGAATCTCTCAGCTCCACCCCTGTACTACTGTTTCCCATAAATTGTTCTGCATTTCGGTTAGTGTACCCTTCGCTTCTGACTGGGCCTTTTTTATGCTGTTGAGGTCCTTGCTAAGTTCACTGAGCATCATCATAACCAGTGTTTTGAATTCTCCATCTAGCAGACCACTTGTCTCTGTTTTATTTAGTTCTCCCTCTGGAGTTTTGCTCCATTCCTTCATTTGGGCTGGGCTTCTTTATCTCCTCATTTTAGCAGCCTCCCCAGTTTTCACATAGTAGGTAGAGCTGTTAGATTCCCTAGCTAGGTAGAGTGGACTAATGTAGTAAGTGTCCCATAGAGTCCAGTGGCACAACTTGCCCTATCACCCAAGCTGGGCAGTCAAGGTGTGCCAACTATGTGGGCTGTGTACATACCCCTCGTGCAGCCAAGCCTTGATTGCTGTTGGCTGGTCAGTGGGAGAGATTTACTCAGGCTGATCAGCTTCAAGGACTGGCAGTGGCCACTGACTACCAGTCTGTGACCACTGTGGAGGCTCAGCTGTGCAGGGGCCTACTCCGCAGAGCAGGACTTACTTCTGCAGGGCTCTAGTGCCCACTGAGTCCACCCCTTGAGTGTGTCACTTGTAGAAGTGGTTGATGGTGGTGCTCTGATGTGGTGTGTAGCTAACCACTGGGTATACAAGTCCTGAGGCCTCCTGGGAGGTGCAGGCCAAGGTCAGCCACCCCTGTGTTCTTTCTGGGGCCACCCAAATAAGCTACAAAGACATTTGCAGTTGGCTGCTACTTGTGCTGGGCTTGGAGGTTCCCAAGTGAGTCCAAGCTGTAAACCAAGGCTGGCTGCTGTTAGTGCTGGGCCTAGGGCCACTTAACGATAGTCATGGGGCATGCTGAGGCAAGATGCTATTTGTTTAAGAGAATTTAGGAAGATACAAAGCCTGAGGCAAGGCAAGCTGTTACTATGGAAGACATTGGAAAGAGCCTGGGTGGGCCAAAATTCAGGTGGGGCAGAGCCTCAAGGAATCCCCAGGGTGGAGCAAACAGTGTGAGCCAGGTTGATTGAGACTCAGATATGGAGCCTGCCTGCCAGCTCTGTGGCTCTGCAGGAGGAGGGCTTGGAAAAGGAACAGTGGCCTCTGCCAGCACTTCTGTCTGGGAGAAAGCTGCCCCCCAGCTCTCACCCTGATGCCAGACAATTCAGTTCCTCCCCGTATGTCTCTGATGCCATTGAAGCTGATGCCCTGTGCTGAAGCTCAGAGGGAGTGATTCCGAGTAAGTCTGTGTGTGGGCCCTTTAACAGAAACTGCCCAAGACTCTAGCAGTCTGTCTTCCACAGCCTCACTCCCTGCTGGTTCTGCAACCAGAAGTTATTACTTATGCTCCTGGCACTGGAACCCTGGGCTGGAAGTCCTGGTGTGAGGCTGGGACTCCCGCTCCTGTGGTATCCTTCCCAATTTTTATCCACCACATGTGGGTATGCGACCAGCCAGTTCAGTGTTTCCACCCCTTCTACCAGCCTGGATATAGTTTCTTCTTTAATTCTGTAGTTGTAGGATTTCCATTCAGCTTGATTTCTGACAGCTCTGAATGATGGCTGTTCTACAGTTTAGCTGCAATTTTGATGTGGTTGTGTGAGGAATCGAGCCATGTTTACCTACACCCTCATCTCAAACCCCCTCCTCTCTATGAGGGTTTCCCATCAACAAAGCCCTTGACACCTACAAACACAATCCATTTCTAGACAGTATTTTTTCCCCATCTTTGTTGTTGAGCATGGTTGAGCATGAGTACTTTCTGCACTGGAATGCTACACCAGCACCGAAACACAAGCTAACGCATTTTACTTTTATATAGTTAACTCACCAAGGCAAAATTCGTCTTTAAATGTGTCAGGGTTTCTTGTCCCAAGTTTGGTGAACAAAAAAACTATCACAATAGTTTTGGGTTAATTAAATTTTGGAGAATGCAAACAAATCTCATTATATTATCCTTTATTTTATAAGGGGAAAGATCACGTCTTTGCGTTATCTAACTACAATTTAGATAAGAAGTGGGTGTGCTTTCTCCTTATAGTCTTTGCCAGTCCATTGGTTTTATGCAAAGGATTTTGAGAGTCTAGGAGATGGTGGAGCCACAAAACAGGAGGAAGCTAAGGCCCCAAATTTCCACCCAAAGGAAAGTCATTTGCCTATGGACCAGAAAAACCCACTGTGTTATACAACTGAAATTTTGTGGCTTATTTGTTGTAGCAGCTGTTACTGTAACCAATACAAAAGTTATATTCCTCATGTAAATACTCCCACACAATTGCAGATCTTTCCTTTACATACCTACAATTAAGAATGAGATATAAGGGAATGGTACAAAAGGAGAATGTTAAGACATTCCCAACAAGCTGTCATATATGATTACTCTGCTGACTTCAATAACGTATTCTCACAGACAAATCGTTCTCCATTATTTTACCCACACATCTGAGAACTAGGATTAAATTCCCAGATACAATAGTGGATCTCAAAAAAAGGGGGAGGGGGACCAACAGGTAGAGACACAGCCTGCTTGTGAGGAAGAAGAGAGAGAGAGCCGGCTCCCCACAACAGTCCCATTGGGAATTCCTTCCTTGGGCCCAACTATATTTTCCCTCAATCTTTCTTAACATCCAAAAATGTCTCCAGGAACTATGTGTCCTGGAAGTACATCAGAGCAATTTTGTTTCAAAACCTTATAAGCAGCTCTATTTTGGCCTATGTTTCTATTCACTTAAATTAATCATAAAGGGGTAATTTTTTTTGAACACACCTCCATTTAGCAATCACAACCTCCCTCCCTTTGTCTGCTTTGCATCATTTCACTTTTCATTTCCAACTATTTGTTTGAAGCCAGGACTATGAGAACCGCCTGACCATCTTCTTCCCATCAGAAAATTTCTTCAACATCTGGTCTTACTAATTTTCTAGACTTCTCTCCAGACTCTGAACTTGAAGGAATCATATTTAAAAATTATAGAATTCCTTAAGGTGATCTTTGAAGAACTAGACACTGATTGAACCAGCCCTTTCTTTTCTAAACTTACATTTTAGACATATCTGATCAAACGGTTTTCAAGCAGATAAAAAGTGGTTTCCTCATATTCAACAATAAAAACTTCAGGTAAAGTAGAATTCGTGTTCATTTGAAAAAGGATTGGACCCACAGAAGAATTCTGGATGCGATGCAAGTAAAAGCGTGGTTGTTAATTATTCCTGGGGCTCTTTGTTTTGTTTGTTCATGAAAGGATAAGATACAGTCTTAGGTGTTTAGGGGCATGTTACTCAATTTACTGGGAATTCCTGAATGTTCTGTAATTAGAAGCAGAACAGCATGGAGGATATAACCTACATATGAACAATCTATTCACACAATTCCCTGGAAAAGGAAAGGGTGGCATCGATAACCGAGGCAAACGTTGCCAAGCATCCCATAGGCTTCCTGTCATTTACACGGTCACATTCCAGCCGCCTTCTGTTCTGTTTCCCTCTGCTGGATGCAAACGCAGCTTGACGAGCGTATCGAGTGTCTACTCCACGAGAGGCCAGGGGGATTCAAAAATAAGTAAGTCACGTCCTCAGCCGTCAAGGGGCTTCTGGTCCGGGTCAGAAATTAAAAGAAAGTAAAAGGAATCGGATGAAGGAGGACGGGAAAGTTCTGGAGAGCAACAGTGGTGCCTGCACACCAGTACGAACACGTCGTTGTCAACGTCACTGGGCCGCACACTTCGCAACAGTTAGGCCAGATGATTCTGTGTCATGTACATTTTACCACCACCAAAAAAAAAGGAGCAGAGACTCTCTTCTCCCTTTCTTCTGTCAGAGGTAAAATCAATCAAAGTAAAGCCACTGGCGCCAACATCATTCCTTGAGCAAGAGAAGAGCATGAGAAGCCAGTGTGTGGGGTTTCCTTTTAAGAAGCTGTCAGGCCTAGGCAGACGGTTAAGACTCAAACATGTCACAGCAACACCGTGGGCCTTCTCTTGTTCCTGGAGGGCAAAGTCAAAGTCACACCAGCAGGGAAATGTTCTTCCCGGGAGATGTGACCACGTTACCTCAAGGAAAAATTAATGACTTTAAATAGTGTGATCCTTGTATAGGGGACCCAGGAAAGCAGCAGCTGGGTTCCTGCTGGCACAGAAGAGCAGGGCCCAGCACACAGGGCCCAGCACACAGGGCCCCTATCTTTGGCTTAGGGCTCTGTTGTCTCTGTCTGGGAATTAATAATTTGTCCAACAAGAGGTCCCACCTTATCATTGCACACTGGGCTCAGGGGATTAGACAGGCCCCTCGTCCTCCATCCTCATCCATCCTCGTCCAGCGAGTGTGAAGGGAAGAAAGGAAGAGCAGTGCTCAAGAAGGCAGAGTCTAAGACATTCCGCAAACTGTGAGAAGCCAAAAGGAACCCAGGGAGAGAACTCTTTCGTGGAAAGGAGCAGCGCCGTCTGGTCAGACTGAGACCAAAGATGGGGTTTCGTGAGTACGTGTGTGCAGGATACAAAACTGGTCGAGAACGGGGACGGCATACACAGGTCCTAAGCTGAAATGCCTTCCTTTGGGGAGTACAGGACAACTTCTGAGTTAACTATGTAAAGTCTTGACCTCTATTAAGTCTTTCCTGCAGTACTCAAAACGGAGCTTTGTATATTGACATTAGAGCCAGTCATGAGGGTCTCCTGGAGGCTGATGGGACAAGCCCTGGGACAGGCTGCTTTGCTTTGACCCTGTCCTGCTGAGCCCCACTGGAGAAAAGCACGGGCACCAACAGCTCTAGCACCTCACGTGCCAGGCCAGCGGGGGGGTGTCTGAAGCAGCAGTCTCCCACAGCACAGGACGCCCCAAGGAGGCCCCAAACTTGGCCCACAGGGAGACCGCAGGAAACAAGACCCCCAGTGTTGTGTAGCAACGTAGACTTTGTCATTATGACGTAGTTAGTATCTCTTTCACTACTATTTCAAAATTTTATCATGGGTATATAAAACTGACTTACTGAGGACTGTCAACTCATTAGGATATGAACCTGATTGTTCTGTTTTGCCAGTGACTATTCCTGGATATCTTATATAAGTGATGCCTTCCTTAATATCATCTTGACCCAATTCCGTAAGTTTTCAGACATTTGGACTTAATACAAAGAATATCCTTCCACTTTCCGAGACCCAGCACCATTTATTTTAAAAACTACAGTATTCCATTTGATTCAGATCTCTTCTCTCCACCCACACTTCGCCACCCCAAGCACAGGCCGCAGCTTTGCCTGGACTGACCTGAAAAGGAGGGGTGGGTCGCACAGTCTGACTTTTGCTTCTCTCCTCTGCCCTTCCTCTGCTCACTGGCTTCTCCCCCTGCCAGCGTGGGCCTAGAGTAGCAGACGAAACAACAAAAATACCTCCCTGACCAGGCCAGTCACAGTCCTGCCTGAGGTTGGTGGTTACGCTGTTCTGCCTCGTTGTACTTGCAGTCCACATGGCCGGTGTGGACAGATGGTGGCTCCAACATGGGCCACTGGTAAACAGCTCACTCCCCCATCTGATCGTCCCAAATTCCCTGGCAAAGCAGACAACCTAAAACAACAATAAAAACGACAGTCACCCTTGCTGTAGGTTTACCTGTTTTTCCAAACAGGAATTCATTTGGATTTCCACTTGGCCTTAAGAAAAGCAAGCATCTCCTCCACCGACATGTGAGTGGGGAAATAGCCTGTCTTCTCCTTGTATTCTCAGTGTGGAGGGATGGTGGTTGGTAGAGAGCTTGTTCTGAATTTTTTTCCGTACTACCTACACCTGAGAGGAGAGAGCTGAACCACCTGTTGGCTTTGCTTTCCATCAAGAGTGTGGGATTTAGCATCACTCTGGGACAATTTGGGAGCTTGTGTCATTGCCTTTATTAAAAATAAAATAAAATAATAATAATACATGACCTGGGCAGTGATAATAGAGGTACACAGATAGGGCATTTTCATAACACAGTGGAGGGACACTTCGCCAAGCCCACAAGAGAAAGGATCAAGGGCAGTTTGCCAGAGGAGAAAATGTCTTCGTCATAATTGGAAAGCAGAAATTACGCTGCTGGCAACGTAGAAGGGCAAGGTTTCTCGGCCTTGGCAGCAGTGCCATTTAGGCCAGATAACTCTTTGTTGCGGAAGGCTGTTCATGCACCCCTGGTCTCCTACAACTAGATGACAGTAGCACCCCCCTGAAGTTATGACAAAGAGATATCTCCAGACATCCAAAAGCATCTCTCAGGGAGGCAAACTGCCTCTGGTTGAAAACCACTGGGGCAGACTCTTAGGGACGTCGTGGCCAAAGGCTCAAGGTGTGAAAGAGCACAGCATTTCTGAAGACTGCACGCAGTCCCTATTCCTGAAGTATGGAGAGCAATGCAGAAGTGGTGGGAGGTGAGGACGGAGAAGCAGGAGAGCCGGAACGAGGTCTGGTACAGCCTGCGGAGGTGGAGCAATGTCACCTTTAGTAATGATGAGTCTCAGAAAGAGAACGACATATGGGATTTGAGTCCAGACAGAAGGAAAGAGGACACAAGAAAAATAGGACTTTAGGCAGCTGGATCACACAGGAGCTATGTCAGAAGTGAAGACATCCAATGATGAAAAGCACCTGAAGGAGGAGGGGCAGGAGAGACAGGAAAGGCCAGAATGTGTGTAGGAAGCCTGGGTGGGTGGCCCTGCAGCAGGTGACAAGAGCACACAGAAGGATGGCTGATCCCGTTCCAGGACTGGGAAGATGACAAAAAGTCTGCATGTGTTGAATTGTGGGTGCCTCCTTTCTCTCTTGTTGGTTAATTTAAGAGCTTAGCCTATGGAAATCTATTTCGTCTTGACAGTTTACTGTTTTTTCCAAGGATGAAATGTTCTGAGATGTCAAGCAACTAGGACACTTATATTTTTATCTTTACCATCTTAGGCAACTTGTTCAACACACAATGTATCACAAACAAGACAGTTGTGCCTTATCAATAGTTTAGAATCCATCATTCCAAACACCACTGTGACATCACTCCAACATCGGCCCATTTACCAGTGAAGAGCTGTCACGGTTTTGATACTATCTCTGGCAAACTACTGAAAAGAAAACAGGAGGCCAAGGGAGCTCCTGAGAATTTGATACAAATGACTTTGCCCATATTGGTATTTTTTTTTCTTAGAAAAGAATATGTCTACAGCTTTGATGGGATGCATTATGAATGAACTCCAATGGAAACATTTCTGAAAAAGAAACCATGCGGCAACAGTGTGTGCGCACAAACAAAGCAACGGCCTTTGCAGAACTGATGAGCAAACATCATCAGCATCTTTAATGTAATGCATGGAGTGAATTGTGTGAAAGATTTGGCCCGTAAATCAGTTTTCATGATAAGCAACCTAGGAAGTTAAGCTCCCCTTATGAGCCTCTTTTCTGCTCTTCTCCATGGCCCAGATCATTTAAACAGAGAAGCAGCAGCTGAACTGCACTGAAAGCTCCTGAGAAATAGTAGCTCAGGGAGGGCAGGAAACTGGAAAAATTCAGCTCTAGTGACATAAATCTCAATGCAAATTCAAAGTCTGGCATGTGTGGCCACAATAGTGCCCCCAAATGACACAGAAAGGCATTTGCCTGATCTCTCAAGTATATTGTTCGCACGTTAATGTTACAAGGATGTAAAAAGGACTCCATTTCCTGCTTGATATGTTTTTTCCCAATGTCTTGCAGGTCCAGCTGAATATCTGGAGACTCTCCAAATGGCACATAATGACGTGAGAGGAGGAAGAAGGTGGATTTGGGAAGTGGGGCGGGAAGTTAAGAGCAATTTGCATCTATGTCCCCCACTTGTTTAACAGGCTATAATCAATATCACCACTGATTTGGCTTCAGCTAATGCTCAGGAAAGCTGATTTCCAGATAAATAAATAGTATGATGGAGAAGGATATGGGTGTCATCTATTAGGCTTTCCTTGGTTAATGCATTTCCAAGGCATCTGCATTTCATTCTTGGTTGCCTGATCCAAATTGCTTCACTTCTCTAAGTAGCCCCGTCCTCCTCATCAGTCAAGTGGGAACAATGCAGCCAGCACCATTCTGTGAGCAGCGGCTTTCTGTGATGCCTGATTTGACTGCTCTAGAAATACCTCTAGAGCAGTGCCCCTCAACATATAGCCCACCGACCAGTAGCATCAACATCATCTAGAATTTTGTTAACTATTCTGAAGGACAAGCTCCACCCTAGATTTACTGAATGACTCGAAACCTGCATTTTAACACGATATTCCAATGAAGTACATGGCTTGATACCCTCTGAGTAGCGCTGCCCTAGAACCACGTGGGTGACCGACACCCCTCCTGGTCTTGGCCACTGCTACATCAAGTACACCCTGGGAATAAGCATTTAAATCTTTCACAGTCATTTGACATTGTGCCACATCCAAGCACATGAGTGTGAACGCATGTCCTTCAAAAGCAATAGACCAATGTGGGGTTTCAGCACTTGCGTGGAGAATGGCATGCGGTACAAGCTTCCACCAGTCATGGACAACTGAACTCCCATCATCACGATGGGTTTTGAAAAAGAAAAGAAAGACTACTCCTTTGTCAGTGTGAAAAGCACCACTCTAGAGCCAGGGCCAGGAAACCCTTTCTGTAAAGGGCCAGATAGCTAATGTCTTACGCTCTGTAGATCATAACGTCTCTGTAGCAACTACTCGACTGTCATTATAAAGCAAAAGCAGCAGTGGATGATGTGTCAGCAAATGAGTAGGGCTGTGTTACAGTAAAACTCCCTTTACCAAAACGGGGGGAGGGCCAGATGTGGCCCGCAGGCTGTCCTGTGCCAGCACCTATGCTAAAGGATGACTAGTGGTCAGATACGATGCCACCAGAAGATTATGCTGAATCACTTGACCCAGCACAACTCTTGCCTTTGAGACTTGAGGAGGAGATGGAACAAATGGCCACTGTCTCGTGCTTTTGTCGGTGATTTTCCCTACTTGCAGTGGGCACAGAAATGGAAGCTGCTCCTCCCCTTGTGTTCCTATAATACTGAAAAATCTGTGAGGACAAGGCCAAGCACAACTGGGCAGCCCTCAGCTACACGCCAGCAAAACAAGAGGATCAAGAGGAAATGTCCGTATCAGAGAAGGAAAAGCTAAGTCCCCTTCCTCTAGCTCACGGGTCTGCAACAACGGCCCGTTGTTGAACGGCGACTCCCAAATCCAGTCTGCCATCTGTTTTTGTAAATAAAGTTTTATTGAAATAAATCCACGCCCACTCAATTACATATTGTCTGTGGCTGCTTTCAAGCTACAGTGGCAGACTGGAGTAGCTGCAACTGAGACCTTAAGACTCACGAAGCCTAAAATATTTACTGTTTGGATCTTTGCAGAAAATTTTGCACCCACTGCTGTACTTCCTCCCGTGACTGGCTGCCCCTGGTTCCAGGGGGAAAGGGGACAGGGTTCTCTGTTGCCCTCAGTAGGACGGACGCGTCTACTCCGTCTGGAAAACCTTCCTCTGCTGAACAAGGTGCTCACAGCCATGCAGGGACATTGCTGTGTTTCTCCCAAGTTTCTTGGTGGCTTCCAAGTTCCTTCTAAGTGAGTTCTATTCCTATTACAAACATGTAGACAGAGTTATTCATTCATGAGGTTGTCTATTATGGAAAGACAGTATTAACTTGGTGCCTTTTTACATTAAATCCATAAAAAGAACGTTAAAAGCCTTGATGAGTACAGAGCTTGACAGGATGGACGACAACGACCTTGCACCTAGACCCCTGGAACATGCCCTAAATGGGAAAACAGTTCCTAAACAAGCGAGTTCTCTTAATTCCCAGAGAACCGGGGTCTGTTTTTGTCAAAAACTTCAAAGAATAGAAAGCACCATAAACACGTGAAGCAAAATTCAACAAACACAACTTTCCGGCCTTTGAATTCATTGTAAGTAACTCTCCTAACAAGGCAGGGAAGTAGTCTGCAGTGGTGTGGGTAAAAGCACAAATCCACAAAAAAGCTTCTGTGTAGCACAGTGATAACAAAACACAGTTGTTTCACTTTTAGCCAGTTCGAAAGAAGTGCTTCATCAGTTACCTAGTGTTCTGCAGCAGCACCATGTAAATACTACTAGTGCCATCTTCTGGTCATCTGTTTCCATTGCATGCACCAGTCACATGTGGCCTCATTTTTCCAAGCCAGTGAGTGATGAGCATTGTAGAACCACGGGCACCTAAGAAGAGGCATCTGCAGAGATCTCTACAGATCTTTACATATTACAAGATCCCAGACCAAGTTGCCTTTTAATTGACTTTTAATGCTTCAAATGCTTCTTTGAGACCATAGTTTGATCATGTTGCAAAGACCAGATCACTTCTAACACTAGTTTTTTGCTCCGAAAGCTTGAGAATTCTCTGTCAGCAAGGGAGATATCACTGTACTACTAAACTTCTGCTCACTCACAGTTCTCCCCATGCCCCAAAGGGAGCCAGGCAAGGGCGGTCCTTGGAGAGGACGAGGTACGTTACTATTTGGAGCCGCTTCCCCCAATAGGAAGGAAAGTCACTCTCTGAGGTTAGGGACAAGGTTTCTTTAGCCAGGCTCCCGTACTTCCTCCCCCTGAGTGTATTTTAGGGGTCAAAGATTGGTAGGAAAAGTAGTTGCTCTTCTGTTTGGTAATTCTTGCTGCAGAAATCAGATGAAGTAAATAAAAAGAGCGCACAGAACCTGCTGGGGAAAGCCCACCTACACAACTACAAGAATAGAACCAGCCCTGCTCCTCACAGACAGGGGCTCCCTGCCTTGCCGCCTTCACCCCAACCACACTGTGGGAACAGGACAGAGCAGGACCGGGCCAAAAGGTTTCTTGGAGGAAGATCAGGAAAGGAAGGTTTCAAACATGATGGGGTGGGGGCAGTGAGACCCAGGGGGAAATGCACAAGGGCCTGGGGAGACAGAGTTCGGTTGTCTCTCCCTTGGCAGAGATACAGGCCTGGCCTGCCTGTGCAAAATCCTTTTGCTTCTGATTTGAAAAACATTTGACTTCCTGAAAAGTAAAAACTATTAGAGGCTTTTTCTTAATCCATCTTGCACACCCTCAGAGCTGAGGTCAATAAGCCACAAAGGGAGTTTCTACCAATCCTCCAAGGATGGAATAATGATGGCAAAGATACAGGCCCAGTGTGCCCCAGCATCCCCGAGGGGGAGGGAGGGAGGATGTTCACAGGGATCTTCTGGGCTCTGTCAGGAAGAGGAAGAAACACCTCCCTCTGAGGAAAAAAGGCATTTGTCTCAGAGAAAAATGGCTGCATTGGGGGAAATGTCATACTTAATGAAGCTAACCAATGGTAAAGGAAACAAGCTGCTATCTCTTCCGAATGTTAGAAAAACAGTGTTTGTGTTTAGAAGATTTTGTTATGATTTACAATTATAGCTGCCATTTATTGATGGGCACTGTTTTTCTTTCACCAGGCATTTACACCCGTTTTATACAGTGTGACGAAACCAAGGTTCAGAAAAGTTCACTCGCGTTACTAAGGTCAACAGGATATTGGTTGAAACAAACTCAGCTCCGTCTCCAAGCCTGCGTCCTGTTCACTCTGCCCTCTGCTTCCACGGTCAGAGAGGTTGGTTTGCTCTCACAGAACAAAGCCTGCACACGAGCACTCGCATTGAGATCCTCACATTTCTGAAATGAAGACCTGAAGCACAGATTTCTGCACTGGATCAACCACCTGCAAAAGCAGGCTGGAAAACTCCCTCCAACCTGCAAACCGCCAGCTGAAATGGATCGGGGGGCTCAGGGCTGGCTTTAGCAACTCTCTTTCCGCAGCCAGAGCCATGGTAGCTGCTCCAACTCTTGCCAGGTCAACAGCCCAGAATGTACTGCCCATTCTCAGCCCCACACAGTTCATCTCCTTTGTCGTCTGCACTTTCTGCCTGGACCCTTCCAGGGTGAGAAAGGGGCTATGATTTATAGCGGGTAGACGTTCTATACTGAGCCCTGACTAGGAGTTTCACCAGCTATAAGCTCCTACAGCAGATACCAGCAGGACACCAAATGACCAAGAAAGATAAGGAACATCTCCACAGTAACCAGAGAGGATCCAGACAGAGACTAGCTACCCTACACCGATTCCCTTGAGGCCCCCTCGCTGATACCCACATGGCACCTTAGGGAGCAGCAAGTGGAGGGGCAAATCTTTGAAAGGACAGAAATGCCCCATTTTTGGTAAAAAGTTCAATTCTTTTTTTTCTAAAGATTTTATTTATTTATTTTTAGAGAGGGGGGAGGGAAGGAGAAATAGGGGGACAGAAACATCAATGTGTGGTTGCCTCTCACCCGCACCCTACTGGCTACCTGGCCCGCAACCCAGGCATGTGCCCTGACTGGGAATCGAACCGGCGACCCTTTGGTTTGCAGGCCTGTGCCCAATTCACTGAGCCACACCAGCCAGGGCAAAACTTTAATTCTTGAATTTGAATGAATATTTTGTATGAAGAACACTGAGCTAACCTAACAGAGACTATTTAAAAACAGAAGAGATCAAATTACCAATATACCAAGAACTGTTTTAGATTTTTCTTGCTCCCAGATGGAATACGGAATTGAGGACAAGGTGAGATCACTTATGGAAAACAAAGAATACAGTTTTTTTCACATTTAAGTTGTAATGTGTAAATATCGTCCCACGTGTGTTTGTGTATGTAACTGTTATGTCCAATTGGCCCATTTTCTTTCTGACATGGTGAAGACATGCAAGGACTTCAGCAAGGCCTTTTTTAAAGTCTCCCATGGTGTCTCTGTGGACAAGATAGGGAAATGTGGGCCGGATGATAAAACACTATGCGAACTCTCATGCTGCCTATATTTTGTGCCTTTTGGACACCAAATTTTCAAGGAGACATTGACAAAGTAAATTTTCCTTTAAGAAAATGGCCAGAATGATGAAGAATCTGGTAATCCTATCCTAGGAAGGATGGAATATTTTATCTGAGGAAAAGGAAGACTCTGGGCGAAGGGGGAAGGGCTTACAGCTGCGACAGAGCAGAGTGAGTACTCTCTTGGAGGCAACCAACGTTCAAATAGTGACTCCCCCTTCACTACAAAATGCCTGTGTCATCCACATGCACTCACCGTGCTCTGTACCATAACTCCGCTGTTTGCGACTATAGCTACAGAGCAGGGGGCCAATGTAAGACACCAGGAAACAGCTAGAGAGAAGGGAATGGCAAAACTAGGACATCTGGGAGATGTCCCAGTTAACACCAGCCCAAGGGAGGTATTAACCTTTACAAAGTTCATATGCTAGATATAGCTTTTTGGAGTAATTCTGCTACTGATAGCCTGGAGGAAGATCTCCACCCCTGAGCAAAATGGTGGCATGGGGAGGTGTTGTATCAAAGAAACCTGTCCATCTAACCCGGGAAAAAGAAGGAATTGGTTGGGAGCCAGGCCTTCCCAAAGCATGTGGAAGTTTGGGCTAAGAAAACCACCTGGTCCAGCCCACACAGGAACCTAATAAAAACCCAGGGGAAGGAAGGGACACACTCTCTTGCTCACCTTGCAAACATACTGGCTGGTGTGTTTGCAGGACCTTCTGGCCCTGGAAGCCACGTGGCCAGTGCAGCCACCGGCCCCACACGCGGGTTCGAAGGAGAGAGGCTGAGGCCTGCCTGGATGACCACTCAGCATCCGCCTGCAGCTCTCAAGGGACATGTCATACTTGGAATGGGAGAACAAACTGGACACTGCCTTTGGCTTTGGTCTGGCTGAGGGCGGCTGGGTTTTCCTCTAGGTTTCTGGAGGGAATAGGTTTTTCTTGAGACAAGAGTCTGCCATTCTCCCAGACTGTGAAGCACTTGAATAAAGACCTCTTTATTTTTTCACCATCCTCTGCCTCCAGAATTTGCCTATTGGTGACAACAGGCAGCCAAACCCTCACTTTGGTTCAATAACAATTTCAGATGAAAAGCAATAAGTTTCTACCACAAAGAAACACAGAGAATGTGGCTTCAGAATGGTCAAATGGGTGGAGATGGCAGGAGGGCCAAATATGAAGTAAGGCTGTATCCAAGGAAGAACCGTTCAAGAACAGGTGGGGAGATTTGCAAACAGGGTAGAACCCTGGATGTGGACCTGGCAGGAACACAACTGGGAAGCAATCTACCAGCCTGGCTACAAGGGAGAATTTCTCAAACACTCCACTGAAGGAGCAAGGAGAAAACCCGGAGATAAAGGAATTTGCCTGCCCACGAGGAGATAATGAAAGCCACCTCTTCCTAGGCCTATTGCACAATAGCCTGAAATTCCACTTTAAGATGACCATTTCTTTGACGTAAATTTAAGTAAATGTTCCTTAAATGTTTCTTACCAAAATGCCAGCTTCCTTGAAGAAATAATATATTAAGCATTTCAGTGCATGAATACTTTAATGAGGCTTAGTTCCAGTAGTGGCAGCCAGCTGAGATCCAGACTTAAAGACTAGGAACCTACTTTGCTTATTTAGATGACTGGTGGGAACCTAAAGGCAGGCTTGCATCAAGCCCAGGGCTGGAGGGGAGGAACCGGGCTGCCTGCCTGCTGGCCTGAGAGCCCGCCTATCTGGAGGCAAAAACACAGGTTTTCTGGAGAATGAGGCAGGCAGCAAAGGTTCCTTGAGGCAAACCTCATCTACATCATAGTTCAACAGAGGGCCAGGCTAACCTATTGCTGCTTTATTTCACATCCCTCTGCCAACAGCAAAATAAACATGCATTCATTAAGTTTCTTTAATCATTTGAAAACATATTTTTAACAAAATAGCTGAATGAAAACCACTCGTTCGTTCATAAAGAATGAAGTCACTAAGATTACATTGTTTGATCTGAGGTCCTTCGAACTAAAAGTTAGACATTTGCCTTGCAAAATGAAAAAAAACCTTCATACCTCAGCTTTTCTTTCATACTCAGAACCCAGAAAATAAGAGAGGAGAGACACTAGGAAGCCAAACGAAATCGTCCAAAGTCAGTGCTTTAAACGCATGCACTTGGACGATGCACCAGCCGTTGCAGTCATCCTCACCTTAGAAACAGAAAACAGGAGGGAAGCCCAGGAGCCCCCTGAAAGCAGGTACACTGATAGTTGTAAGAGGTGACAGTTACCAGAAATAGAGAAATAACATAAAACTAAGAAAGCTTAACAACCTGGGGTCATACGCAGAGAGAGAAAGGGTGCTAGTTGCCTCAGAATCCCTGAGGACATGGGAATGTTGAAGTTCATGATTAAGGCAAAGTTATTAAGAAAAGAGAGAACAGAATTAAATGGCTTTAGGAATACTCACCTCCAGTTAAGCCTCACAGCCTTTATTATCTATATCCTATATTGGTGTCCTTCTAGTAACTGAAATTATTAATATCTTAAATGCATCCCTAGGCATAACGGTTAATAAAGATTAAACAGCCACTAAATTCTCAAGTCTTGGACCGATGAGAAGTAGTCATTGGTAAGATGCCATGCTAGGGAAAAAGAAAAACGTAAAAAAAGATTAGTATGTCACATAAATCCAGATGTGAATGGAACTCCAGTGTCTCTCCACAAACATGAAGACACAGAATTTGTTATAGAACTAGCATGATTCAAAGCAAGAGAAAAAAGAAAAGGAAAACCCTGTCTGTGAGTGAAACAGCCACATGAATTTCAGACATGTACTGCATCCCTCTATGTGAGTCCGGCACACAGCATTACTCGAAACTGACCACATGTTAGCCTGTCGGCTTCAAACCCAAGGCACAGCACATCAGCCTCGGAGCCAGTCCTGGGACCTCTGGGCAAGGTTAGCCCAGTCCCCTTTGGTTCAGTCCACGCTGGCTCTGGCTCTGTAAGGCAGTGCTCACAGGCTCTAAGATGGAGAAAGCCTTTAAAGTGTTTCTTTTTGTGCGGTTTCTATTGAAACCAAGAAAGCCTCCTCATTGTGGTGCTGACCTCACCACTCTGCACACATTCCCCAGAGGTATGAACAGTAGCTGGAGCTGAGGAAATGTCATTCAGCAGTTTTGTGCAAATGAGATTTGAGAAACTTGCACAATGCATGTGGAGCCCATTGTTTGCATGGAAGCTTACTAGCTGTTTTCCTCCGGAGAGCACAAAAGAGTTACTAAGAGGGAAAAAGAAATCCCATCAGATGAGGGGAAACCTGAGCGGCCTCCCGAAGGACCCTTCACTGCAGGCCTCATTTCACTCCCAATGAGTTCTGCGGAGGCCTGCTGAAAGGAGGTCACAGGTATTTACCTTTCCTCCCTGTCTCTTTCAATTTGTTTTATAAAGAAGAGAAAATGCCAACGCTCTCCCCATTCTTGAGCTCTCAATGCATTCATTCTGCAGATTTTTTTTATGGAAGGGTAGACTTTTAAAACAACAAAAGTCCTTGGAATAGACTTAAGCTTTATCCACAGATAGACTGACTTCTTACCTTAGGCACACTAGATTATATCTACTCAGTCTTGCCATTTTTTAAATTGATGGGGTGACATTGGTTAATAAGATTACAGAGGTCTCAGGTGTACGACCCTACAACACCTCACCTGCACACTGCATTGTGTGCTCAGCGCCCAAAGTCAAGTCTCCCTCTGTCACCATTTACTCCCAGTCTTGTCATTTCTTACAAGTCAGAACACAATAGTCATGGAGTTATGGCCTGACCCACCCTTCAACATAACCCACCCCGAATAATACTGCAACAGTATCCACACAGTGAATTGTACAAGGGGTGAGAAGAGGATGGGATAACAGATGACAGATGCCATTATTTGATTATTAGGCTAACGTATGTAGAACTATGTAATGTATGTAAAACCAAAAGGGCAGATGTTCCAGAATCTATCTGGTATATATGGTTAAATATGTCTGGTAATTAACCTCAATTCATATGTATATGTTTCCATTCAGCAAATATTAATTAAATGCATACTTTATGCCAGGCACTGTGCTAAGTACACACAAAAACGATAAAGGAATATCTGCCTTCAAAGGTTTCTTTCTCTGGTAAGGAAAACAAGAAAACAGACATGGTTCTATAAAGTCTAACTAAATTATATAGACTATTAAGGAAATGAACATGTATTAAGGTACAAGTATGAATAGAACAGGACACATGGCTAACTGCCACGAAGCTTCTCAGAGTGGCCTACGCTGATAAATTTCTGCATATCGGGCCTGGTCTACTCCCTGGGAAACTAAGAAATCCGATTGTAAGCACGCTGAGCATGAATCTGTCTCTGGGACATTAACATACATTAACTGAGCTTACCAACACGAATGCATAACCCAGAATTCTAATTCTAAACTAGTTTACAATAAAACTTGCATGGTCTGCAAAAACAAAATCGTTTAGAAAAACAAGCTCCTCCCTTCTTTCAGCTGTTAAAATTAAACTGTGCTGAAAAAGAGAAGAAACTTACATTTCCTTGAGAATTACAGGCAGAGGGCTGAAGATGACACAGCCAGCTCATTCTGCTTCTGAAAACAGATCTATGTACACACTCTCAACCTCATTTATACTCAGAAGAATGTTTATATGAATATAGGCTCAAAACTAGAGAAATTACTTGAATGCGACACATTTGATGACTTCAGGCTGCAAAAGCATGAAGAACCCATCTCCACAGGAGTGAGACCTGCTGAGGATACGTGAGTAGTTAAGATAACAGTCACCCTACCCCTGGCCAAGGCCACGGCACACTTTCCCTGCTGACCAACTTACATTCATATTAACTCATTTTTTAAGTTTTAATGTTATAATTTTAATATATGTGCATATTTTTTCTGACTGCAAATTAAAAACAAAATTAAAATGACCTATAATCACATCCTAGCTTTTGGAATACAGTTTCTCTCTAATCTTTACTATATTTGCATAGATAGATAGACAGACAGACAGACAATAGATGGATAATCATATACACATATGTGTATATATCCTACGGCAAGCCCTATGGTAAGCCAGGAGCTCTGGAATATTTCATGTCAGCATGCTGTCATACCCAGAGATATTTCAGTTCAGCATCGAAAATAATTGAAAAGCAATTTAATATCTTCAATAATCTTTTATAAAAAGAAGACAAAGCAGGAATATTTTAGCAAAAATCCTCTAAAACCTTTTTATCTCATTCGATTTATTCTCTCCATGCTCCTCACCTATAATTATCTCCCATCCCCCCCAAAAATATTTACCCCCTTCACAACTTACTCATTCCTTTCAAATGAACAAGTCCTTGCTCATTCCATTTTCTTCTTGGACCTTTCCCAGTGTAAATCCGGTTATTATCCCAGCAGCTTCAGTGCTGTTCAGCATCTATTTTTCCTACTAATCCATAAGCAGAGTGAGGAAAGTGAACATGACTTTCTTTTTCCCAAGCGAGCCCCTGTGCCAAGCAGTGTGATTGTGATTAACACATTCGTGATGACTGAACACACAAACACACACACACTCATGCACACTGTACACACAGGGTTTTATACAATAGGATTGAATGAATCCTCTGTGTACCTCGAGTCACTTACATTTCACATTGTAGCAATTCCCCCAAATCAACAATTTCTTCCTATAGACCACTTCTTATTGGCTATAATATTCCATTATATTAATATAATGGTTCCATAATCTCACCATTTCCCAATTTGGATTTTTCCCTTTCCTCTGCATACATAATACATCAATAAACATCTTTGCACAAATCACCTATGCTTATTCCCTTAGAATGATTTTCCAGAAGTGAAATCATTGGACTTGACTCAATATGAACTTTTTAAGGTCTCAATACAGACTGCCAAATTGCTTTAGAGAATAACTGCAATTTCAAGTTCAATCCCATAGCATGTGAGAGCACCCTTCTCCCTGAGCCCTACCAGCACAAAGTATTGGGGATTTCTGGCTTTTATCTTTTTAAAATTGAAATTTGAAAAACCACGTATTTCTTGAATATACCAATACCTTCAGTGAGGACTGACTTAACAGTACATATTAAATGTTATAGGTTATACAGTTAAAGTTTCCAAGGTGATCCTGTGTCCTCTATTTGCAAGTTGATTTCTTATATTTTTTTGGAACAAGGTAAAGTACAAATGAGTATATTCTCCAAGTTCTGGATGCTGATCCCAGGAGAGATAATTTAAGACTACCCCATGTACAAAAGAAATGCATAGGAAAATCTCTGGAGATGACACAGAAGGCTTTTTTAGGGGAGAAAAATGATCCAAAAGGTTTTCAACAGAAGTTATAGAACAGTTAGACAATGGAGGTGAGTACAACAGATTGTCCTGTCAGTGGCCCCCAGGGAAGCATGCATCCTGGCACCTGGACCAGTTCCCACGCTGCCTCTGTGCTTGACCACACGACCTGCTTTGACCAAGGGGATATTAGCAAATAGGACGCCAAGGAGGTGTATAGCACCTGTCCATTAGGACTCGCCCACCATCATATGAAGAAACCCAGAGCACAAAGAGAGAAAGAGGGCCAGTCAACTCAACTATTCCAGTTGAGGCACCAGACATATGAGTAAGGAAGGCCAAATTTGACCCTTTATCCTAAACTGTCAGCCAAGAACAGCCACATAAGTGAGCTCAAATGAGAACAGTGAGAAAATTATGCACACATATCTACAAGGGGGGACCCCCAAAAATAAAATTATCTTCTGGAGGATGGGCCCCTGGCAGGACAGGCTTTCCCTGCTAGGTGAGTGTTCTAGGGACCCACTTGTATCAGCGTACCCACTGGCATTATTGTGAGAGGCTGTGTTTGGCTTCACTGGATTTTTTTTTTTTTTTGAAGCCTCTTTCAGTGTGTTTGCCCATTTCGTGACGGGTGATTTATAAGCTCACCTGCCCACACTGCACTGAGTGTTCAACAGTTTTGGATCAAAAACAGCATGACCCCCATGCCCCACCCTCCCTGTTCACCCAATCTCACCCTGATTGACTTTCTTTTTGTCTTTCCAGATGAAAAAGTCCTCAGAGGGAAACATTTTGCCAATGTGCAACAGGTAAAACAAAAACTGGCAGAAGCACTAAAAGGCATCAAAATTGATGTGTTCAAAAACTGTTTTGAGCAGTGGAAAAAATGTCTCAATAGGTGTATTGTATCAAATGGAGAATACTTTGAAGATGATTGAAGTTTAAACGTGTAAGAATAAAAAAGTAATTTTTTATAAATAAATGCTGTTTATGGAATCCCCACTCATACATACGTTGCTTTCATCCATACATATAGTTTGTTATGCAGCAATTGAAAAGTGATCCAACCCTTTCTGGGCACAAGAAATACCATTCCTTCAATATTTATTGAGCACTTAGAGTGCACAGTCCTAAAGGAATGACTCGTGAGTTAATGAAAATACCTGTATAGTGTGACAAGGGCTGGAATATTTGATAGGTGGTAGCAAAGAGGAAGCAGTTGTCTACTCCACTTTGGTTAATCAGAGGTTTCACAGGAAAGGAAATACATGACCTTTGTCTTGAAAAATGACTAGGCAGACTAAGGAGGAAAAAATTCTAATAGGTAGAAGAAATAATACTGGTGTAGAGATGAAAAATAAAACAGGATGCTCAGGGACCACCAATAAGTAGGTGTTGGAGAGGAGTAAAAGATGCTAGCTATTCAGACTCAGGTGAGGGCTAAATAAATCCTCACAGCTATTATGTAGGAGAATGAGAATAGAAGTGAGTCTGTGCTTTTAAGCATAAGATGCCCCCCCCTTTATAGGATGCCCAGATTATTTGGATCTAAATGCATCATGGTTTATAAATGTCATGTTGCAGGTCAGCCTCGGGTGATGAGGTGCAAAGTTGGACAGAGGTAGTCAGCAGTGTTAGACCATATCCCACTTTGGATGGCTCATCCAGCAATAAGTTCATTCCAGCACATTCCTCAATCTGTGCTAATGTCTAACACATAATTAAGCAAGGTTTTAGAAAATTTTCTTAAAATTATTATAGAAACTTGATCTGATGTAAGCCAAAGAAACAAAGTTTAGAAGATTTGGGAAATGGATATAAAGATCGGAACGATATCCAACCAATCACACAAAACAAGCAGCTTTACACTTTAGTGAATGTACTAATTGCTTATACTAAATAAAAGATTAGGGCCAAACTTGCTTTAAACAGCCAATAAGACATTTTCTTTTTTAAAAAGTTTAATGAATTTATTAAGGTGACATTGGTTAAGAAAATTATATAGGTTGAAGGTGTACAATTCTACAATACATCATCTGTATATTGTATTTTGTGTTCACCACCAAAAGCCAAGTCTCCTTCCACTACCATTTTTACCCTCTTGTACCTATTCCCACCCACTTGGCCTCTGTGACTGACTGTACACTTGTCTATGTCTATGAGGGTCTTTTCCTTTGCTTAGTCCCTTCACCTTTTTCACCCAGCCCCACGACCTCCCTCCCCTCTGACCGCTGTCCGTCTGTTCTCTGTATTTATGAATCTGTTTCTATTTTGTTTGTTACTTTTGTTTAGATTCCACATATAAGTGAAATCATATGACACTCGTCTTTCTCTGACTGGCTTATTTCTCTCAGCATAATAATCTCCAGGTCCATCCATGATAGCAAAAAGGGTAAGATTTCCTTTTTATGGTTGCACAGTTTTCCATTGTGTAAATGTACCACAGCTTTTTCAACCACTCATCTACTAATAGGCACTTGGGCTGCTTCCAAATCTCAGCCATTGTAAATAATGCTGTAATAAACACAGGGGTGCATATATTCTCCCAAATTTGTGTTTTGGAATTTTTAAGATATAGTCCTATAAGTGGGAGTGCTGGGTCAACAGGAAGTTCCATTTTTGTTTTTAAATGTCCAAGATTTTACTGCCTATGATTTCTTCTAGGACTTTTTTGGTTTCAAGATGAACATTTAATCCATTTTTAGTTTATTCTTATGTATGGTGTAAGAAGGTGGTCTATTTTCATTTTTCTGCACATATCTGTCCAATTTTCCCAACACAATTTATTAAAAAGACTATCTTTACCCCATTATATGTTTTTGCCTTTGTCAAATATTAATTATCCATAACTGTGGGTTTATTTCTTGGCTTCCTATTCTGTTTCATTTTTCTGTGTCTGTTTTTTGTCAGACCATGCTGTTTTGATTAATATAACTTTGTAGTACAGTTTGATATCAGGTAGCATGATTCCTCCAACTTTGTTCTTCTTAACCAACATTGCTGTGGCCATTTTGGGTCTCTTATGGTTCCATATAAATTTTTGGAATATTTGGTCTAGTTCTATAAAATATGCCCTTTGTATCTTGATAAAAATTATTTTGAATCTATAGATTGCCTGGGTGGTATGGACATTTTAATAACATTAACTCCTCCTATCCATGAACATGGTATATATTTCAATTTATTTGTACCATGTTCAATTTTGTTCTTCAATGTCTTATAATTTTCTGAGTACAGGTCTTTTACATTCCTGGTTAAATTTGTTCCTAGGTTTTGTTTTTTTTTATGTAATTGTAAATGGGATTGTTTTCTTAGTTTCCCTTTCTGATAGTTCATTACTGATGTATAAAATACCATTGATTTATGGATATTTATTTTGTATCCTGCTACTTTACTGAATTCATTTATCAGTTGTAGTAGTTTTTGGTGGAATCATTAGCAGTCTCTATAGTGTCACCTGAAAATAATGAAAGTTTTACTTTACCCTTTCCAATTAGATGCTTTTTACTTCTTCTTCTTCTCTGAGTGTTGTGGCTAGTATTTCCAGTACTGTGTTGAATAAGAGTGGTGAAAGCAGACATCTCTGTCTTGTTCCCAATCTTTTGCCCATTGAGTATAATATTGGCTGTGTGTTTGTTGTGGCCTTTACTATGTTGAGGTATGTTTTCTCTATTCCCACTTTGCTGAGAGTTTTTATCATAAATGAGAGCTGGATTTCACCAAAAACATTTTCTGCATCTATTGATGTGATTATGTGAATTTTATCCATCATTTTTTTATATGGTGTACCATGTATATTGATTTGCAGATATTGCACTAACCTTGCATCCCAGAATAAGTCCCACTTGATCATGGTGTATGATCTTTTTGATGTGTTGCTGGATCCAGTTTGCTAATATTTTGTTGGGGATTTTAGCATCCATGTTTATCAGGTATATTGGCCTATAGTTTTCTTTCTTTGTAATGTCTTTATCTGGTTTTGTAATTACAATAATGCTGGCTTTGTCAAGTGAACTTGGGAGTCTTCCCTCCTCTTGATTTTCTCTGTAATAGTGTGGGAAGGAGAGGTGTTAGCTCTTTGAATGTTTGGTAAAGTTCACCTGTGAAGCCATTCATGTAGCACTTTCGTTTGTTGGGGATTTCTTGATTATTGCTTCTCATTCATTAGTTATAATCTGTCTATTAATACGTTCTGATGCTTCCTGATTCAGTTTTGAAAGACAGCATGTTTCTAGGAATTCATCCATATTGTCCAGATTGTCCAATTTGTTGATATAGAGTTGTTTGTAGTATTTTCTTAAAATTCTTTGTATTTCTTTGGTGTCAGTTTTTATGTTTCCTCTTTCATTTCTCATTTTATTTATTTAGGTCCTCTCCCTTTTTTTTCTTGATGAGTCTGGTTAAAGGTTTGTCAATATTATCTTTTCAAAGAAGCAGCTCTTGGATTCATTGATCTTTTGTATTGGTTTTTTTAAGACTCTATTTTGTTTATTTGTCCTCTGACCATTATTATTGTCTTCCTTCTGGTTCCTTTGGGCTTTGTTTGTTGTTCTTGTTTGGGAGCCCTTTAAGTGAAAAGTTAGGTTGTTTATTTGAGATTTTTCTTGTTTCTTGGGGTAGGCCTGTAATGCTATGAATTTCCCTCTTAGGACTGCTTTTGCTCAGTCCCATATATTTGAGATTGTTGTGTTCTCATTTTCATTTCTTTCAAGATATATTTTGATTTTTTCCCTAAACCTCATTGTTAACATTTTTATTGTTTAGTAGCATGTTATTTAGCCTCCTTGACTTTGTGTGTTTTTCAGTTTTCTTCTTGTGATTGATTTCTAAGTTCATACCATTATGGTTAGAGAAGATGCTTGATTTGATTTCAGTCTCTTCAATTTATTGAGACTTGTTTTGTATTCTAGCCTGTGGTCTCTACTAGAAAATGTTCCATGTGTACTTGAAAAGAATGTATATTCTGATGTTTGGTGTGAAATGCTCTAAAGATATCATTAAATCCACCTGATCTAGTGTGTCACTTAAGACTGCTGTTTCCTTGTTGATTTTCTGTCTGGAAGAACTAGTCATAGATGTCAATGGGATGGTAAAATCCCCTACTATGGCTGTATTACTGTCAATCTCTTCCTTTATGTCCATCAAGATTTGCTTTATATTTTTTAGGTGCTCCCATGTTGGGTGCACAAATCCATGTTTTCAAGGATTATGTGCTTTTGTTGTAATGCTCCCTTTTAAATTATGTATTATTTAAATATATTTAAATTATGTATTTAAATTTGTTAGGTGTAAGTATTGCTACCCTAGCTTTTTAAAAGTTCCATTTGAATGAAATATCTTTTTCCATCCCTTTACTTTTAGTCCTGAGGTGGGTCTCTTCAAGACAGCATATATATGGGTCTTGTATACTTACCCATTCAGCTATCCTATGTCTTTTGATTGGAGAATTTAAGCCATTTACATTTAAAGCGATTATTGATAGGTACATATTTATTGCCATTTTATTCTTTTAAATATGTTCCTCTTTTTTTATTCTTCTTCTTAAGGAAGACCCTTTAACATTTCATGGAAAATAGGTTTGATGGTAATAAACTCCTTTAGCTTTTTCTTGTCTGGGAAGTTCTTTATTTCTCCTTCACTTTTGAATAATAGTCTTGGTTGTAGGTCCTTCCTTTTCATCTCTTTGAATATTTCTTGCCAATCCCTTCTGGCCAAAAATGTTTCTGTTGAGAAATGAGCTGACGGTATTATGGAAGCTCCCTTGTAATTAACTGTTTTTCTCTTGCTGCCTTTAAGATTCTCTGTCCTTAATCTTTGGCCTTTTAATTATGATGTGGCTTGATGTGGGCCTCTTTGGGTTCATCTCGTTTGGGACTCTCTGTGCTTCATGGACTTGTGTGTATTTTCCTTCACCACATTGGTAAAGTTTTCAATCATTGTCTCTTTAAATCGATTTTCCATATTTTTGTTCTCTCTCTTCTCCTTCCAGCATCCCCATGATGCAGATGTTGGAATGCTTACAGTTGTCCCAGAGGCTCCTTACACTATTTTCATCTTTTTTGCATTATTTTTTCTTTTTGCTCTCATGATTGGGTGTTTTGTTATCCCACCTTCCAAATCATTGATTCAAGCATCTGCTTTATCCAACCTGTTTATTCTTTCTAGTGTATTCTTCATTTTAGAAATTATTTCTTCAATTCTGACTGGCTCTCTATGTCCTTTTTTATGCTTGCTGTCTCTTTGTTGAAATTCTCAATAAATTCCTTAGCATCCTTATAACCATTTTTTTGAACTCTGTATCTGCTAAATCGCTTGCCTCCATTTCAATTAGTTATTTTTCTGGAGATTTCTCCTGTTCTTTCATTTGGGGTATGTTTCTTTGTCTACCCATTTAGGCTACCTCTTTGTGTTTGTTTCTATTTATTAGGTAAATCTTCTGATTTCCAGTCATGGTAAATGGCCTTATGTAGTAGGTGTGTTGTGGAATCCAGTGGCACAGTCCCCTTGATCACCTGAGCTGGGTGTCCAGGAATATCCCTTTTGTGGTTTATGTGGATCCTCCTGTTATAATTTAGTCTTGATTTCTACTGGTCTGTTCTTGTGTGGGGTTGACCCCTAGGCTGGCTGCCTGTAAGAATTGATCTCTACCTCAGTGTAGAGATCAATGAGCTGCTGTGCAGGTGATGAGCACAGAAGTAGAATTCACCTCAGAAGCATCTGGTGCCTACCAAGGTCTTCCTTTGGATATGCCGCTTGTGAAACTAATTGGATGTTGCTCTGATGTTGTCTGAAGCTGGCCACTCAGTGTGTTGGTTCTGGCAGCTGCCCCCTGCTGAGATTGGCCTTGTGCAAAGAAGGCTCTGCATTGCTCAGGCATGTAAGGGGAAAATGGCCTCCATCCTAGAATCACTAGAATATACCTGAGAACACATCTGAGTTTGCCTTCCCCTGAGTTTCCCCGCTGAGTTTCCTCCATCCTAGAACCACTAGAACACATCCTAGAACCCAACTGAGTCTGTTCCAGGTTCTTCCAGGAGCCAAATCTCAGCAGGGTGGAGCTGCCAGGAGTCAGGGGGAAGGGACAGTGAATCTCCGATGAGCAGGAGGTACCAATCCAGCTTGGGGGAATGTGGTGGGAGTGGTCTGCCTCCACATAGTCACACAACTCAGTCTGTCCTGAATTCTGTCCAGACCTCAGCAGGACAGAAACACCAAGAGTTGGAAGAGTGTGGCGGCCAGGACAATGGGGCTAGCAGTCTCCCATGAGGGGGAGGTGCCAGACAAGTTTAAGTGAAAGTGGGAAAACTGGCCCCCACCCCAAAGTCATAGAAGTCAGTCACTGGTATCCCAAGTCTGTGTAGACTAATACCCCCCCCAGCCCAGGCAGCTAACTCCTCAATAGGGTGCAAGCTCTGCAGGTTGGGGCTACATGGAGTCAAGGTGTGGGGCTATTGCTTTCCCCCCAGGCTGATGTCATATGGAGGGGAGTACTCTACCCAAGAAGGATGCTGTCTACAGTATTGGAAAATGACTCATCACAGGTATTCTGGTGGCTGTCCCTTCAGCTCTCCCCCAGAGCCATAAATCCCAGACTTCCCTCACAGAACTCTAGTCTACTCTGCCCTCTCTATACCAAAGCCCAAGTGAATGGCTGGAAATGAGATTCTTTTTTGTGTTGGTTTCCTAAGAGGGGCACCTATGTCTCTAGCAGACTTCATCTCTTCCTGGAAGATAGAACCCCCCTGATTTTCACAGCCACATATTATGTGGATGCCTCTTCATGGCTCTGGTGCTCTGAACTGGGGACCCTGGCTTGATGTTGAGACCCCACATTTCTCAGGGGGACCCTTTGAAGCTGAACTATCTCTCTGGAGTCTCAGCTGCCACCTGTGGGAGTGGGGCCAGGCTTTTTTGCATCTCCACCCTTCCTACTAGTCTCAATGTGGCTTGTTCTGCAAATCCTTGGTTATTCAGGTTGATTGCTCTATGTTTCAGTTGTAATTCAAGTTTGGTCCCAGGTGGAGGTGAGTGTAATATCCACCTACTCCACTGCCATCTTGGATCTCTGCCACTAAGTTTTTTGTTACAAAGAAACTGAGCATAAAATGAAACAGCTAATCTTTAGCCAGTAAAAGTTATTTATTTATTGAATTTATAAACTCCATTTCCATATAAAGGCAGGATTTTACACTAGTAAATGTATAATGTAAAAAGTTAAAGAATAAAGTGAAGACAAATAAAATTTTAATTTGTAAATACCTGTATTGGTGTTGGCTGTCCAACAATTTGTTGTATGTGCAAAAGAGACAGCTATCACTTGTAATTTGCTCTTAGAAAATGTGCTAGGCACCAAGCTTCACACATGGTCCTCCACACAGACACAGTGGACCCAGAATAGATGGAGCCTCCTTTAACCCCTTTGGTTGTTGATATTTACAGAGAAGCCTCCCATTTGCTCCAGATAAGGAATGACAGACCATGCAACAAAATTAGTAAGGGTCAATAGAACAAGAGTCAGCAGTTAATCAACTATAGAAGGAAAGCTTCAGTGAAAGGAGCCAGACCCCTGTTTTCTCAGTATAATCAAATGCCTGACTCATGGAGACTCATGAAATTGACTTGTTTTTTATTGGTCTAATTGACTGATGCTTGGGTATTACATAAACCTTGTATGTCCTCAAGATAAGATAACTGTACTACTTTACTAAAACCAGACATCCAATTACTTCAATCCACTTGAAAATAGGCCAGTGGAATGGATGGA
The DNA here is from genome assembly GCF_022682495.2 of Desmodus rotundus. Classification (NCBI taxonomy): domain Eukaryota; kingdom Metazoa; phylum Chordata; class Mammalia; order Chiroptera; family Phyllostomidae; genus Desmodus; species Desmodus rotundus. Next base: position 124,974,551 of record NC_071387.1, read on the forward strand.
TATCTCTCCCACTAAGACAAGCTTTTGTTTTGAAAGTTTCAAGGAACTCTGTGTGAGCCATACTGAGGAACACCTTCCGGAAGTCCTGACAATGAGATAGATCTTTAGTTATAAAAAGTAAAGAAGAAATTATAACTACAAAATACATTACATATATAACATTTATGCTTGATTCTGTTTTGTCTATTCAAAACTGATTCTAGTATGATATTTTCCAATTTTATATCCAATTGTAAATCTATAGAATATTAGACATAGGAGGGACTTTAGAATTTTTGTGGCTTAATTTATCACCCCCAAAGAGAAACCTAGTGTATAATATCTCTTGAGATTAAATATAAATGTGCATAATGAAATTAAAGAAGAAAAATAATTATTGAAGTAAAAATAAAATCTCAAAGTAGCACATTTCATTTTTAAGTAGTTCTAATTATTACAAAAATGCTCCTATAAATTGAGGCTAAATAGGATTCTTGAAATTTCTACCCAATGTCACCTTCTGGAAATGCTAGTTATTAACCTAGTACATTTGCTTTTGTGCGCATACAAAGCTGTATAACTGAATTTTGTTACATTTTGCTTTTGCAGAATTTTTAGTATTTCTGATTTAAGAAAACCTCAGTTTAACTTCTATATTTATACACAAACATTTTTCAAAACTATTTCTTTATATACTTAAAATGAGTAGTTTCTAAATGTGTTTTATCCAGTATCTCCATCAGTAAATATTTTGAATACTTCATATATATATAATATACAAATATATATTAGTACAAGACATATCAATATAAATATTTAATAAGATTGTTTAGGAAAATAAAGAGTTGTATACACCCATTAAACATAATGGATTATACATACACATTTATTACTACTCTCTTCCCAACCCCCAAAAACTGACAGTAGAAGATTTAGAGATGACAAAATTGGAATCTTGCAAATAATAGGGGTGAAGGAAGGAGATTGAGGGAAATAGCGTGACTGGAAAGGTCAGCTCACAACACTGATTTCAGAAGGACTTAGGAACTAGAGACACTGTGTAGAAGTCTTAGTTGAAACATGAGGATTGGCTGAAAGAATCCATCTACACTCTATTTGGCTAAAGGACTCCCCTCACCTCTCACTACAAACTATTTACATTCTAGCAGAAGACAATGAGGTTACTCTCTAGAAAGCTTTGCATGGTTCAGTAAGGCACTTTGCTGATAATGATGAAGTTAAAACATTGGGTTGGCCAAAAAGTCTGTTATATTTTTTCCATAACATAAAGGACACATGTTTTGTTTCACCGATATAACTTTTAGTGATTTGGATATTCTGAGTATGTCGGCTATCTTCTGCTATTGGCTTCTAGTGGGTAGAGGCCAGGGATGCTGCTAAACATCTTCCAATGCAAAGACAGCCCCACAGCAAAGAATTTGGACAAGTATCAACAGTACTAAGAAACTTCGCAAACCACTTTTGACAACACAATCAATCACAGCACCTTCTCCATACATCACACAAATCTTTTCATGCATTTCAGCTACGTTTTTACCTTTCTTGAAATAATGGTATGCTGAAAATGTTGTATTTCTTCCATCTTCAATATTAAAATGGTTGCACAAAAATTAACCGATTTTGATATTTTTCTTAAATGTATGCTGATATGATAGCCGTCACAATACAAGCTAACAAAATTGTTCCAAATGAAGTTAAAGACACCTAAGCACTACCAGAGCCATCATACAGAAAAAACATAATGGACTTTTTTGGCCACCGAATAGAAAGGAAAGACCTCCAACCCCCTCCTTTTACTCAGCAACCAGAATACTAGAAGTGAAGTTTATTCCATCCATGCATGAGACTGGAAATTCCTCTGAAGAAATGAAACCACCAAACGAAAGTTCCACTATTTGGCTATTCCAGTGTGAAAAAGCCTGCTCATTGCCTTATCAAGAAGCTCACAAACACATAAGCCACAATCCTGCACATGGAAATTTCATCAGGCTTTTTAGTGCATCACTCTTTAATATGCACAGAGCCAAGGAGCATCAGAAATTTGAGGCAGGCTTCTGACATACAAAATAGAGACTAGAACTAACAGAGAAAAAAGGCACTCAGAAAAAACAGAGCACAAGTTTAAAAAAAAAAAGGCAAACAAAAGAGCAATCTATGATTAGAGCTCTAAAAGAAGATATTATATTCATGAAATAAGAAAAATGGGTTATAATCGAAGAATAGTTGTAGAAAAAGAAAGACATCCATCCTAAAATTTAGAATCACTGGAGGAAAAAGGAACATTCATAAAAGTTTCCAGAGGGAACCAAAGGATTGGGAATCAATGTGGCATTAGATTTCTTGATAGCATCTCTGGAAGCTAAAAGTATACAAAACAAACCCTTACAAAGAAAAATAAGTTTAATTATATACTACTACCTCATCAAAACTATCCATCAAGGCATTTTCAGACATGTGAGTTCTTCAAAAGCTTCTCTCCCACATGCTTTCTATCCAGAATCCACTGGAGAATGGGATCCACAAAAATGAGGGGGGAAAGCAAGAAAAGGAAGAAATTAAACACAACAAGGTAGGAAACCACCACCACCACCACCACCAACAACAACAACAACAACCACAAAAGAGGCACAGAGAATTAATTCCAAGACAGTGAAGAAAAGTCAAAGGGATAATAGCTGTACCACATACCTAGAAAGCAACCAATATATCGCCTTTATAACATAAACAGTGAATATTAAACAAAACTTATATGTAACCCTACTGAGACAACAGCAGTAAGGCAAGAGTATGAGTAAGCAGAACACATAACAACAAAATGTTCATCTTTCATAAAAAGTAAACAGATAATGTCTATAATAGAAAAATCAAATAGAAGCATAGGGATAAATGGCCATGGAAATAGCCTTTGGGGAAAAGAAATGAGTGTGGTAATGCGTTTAACCAGAAAACACTAATTTTCTGTTATAGAATTTTTAATTTTTAAGCTTTGTAAATGTATTTCATTCCTACAAAGGAAAATTGATGGTTCTAATATTTTTCCTGGTAGTGAGAGGATCATGGACTCTGAGTATGCACGTTCCGTTTGGAACCGTCATTTTATGTAATAAGACAAATAAGATTTCACTTCAATAGCAAGGAAGGGAGTCACAGGAAAATGTAGAATCCAAACAGAGTGCTTTAGCCTATCTCAAATAATCCATTAATGACACTTCAGGAAGAATCAGGTAGTCTGCCTAGACCAAGTCAGTCCTAGGCATTCAGAAGCCCAGTTGCCTTTTCCCGTACAAAGCAAAGATTCTGGTTCCACAATTCCCAGAAATACGCCACCTGAAACATGAGTGAAAAATGCAGACTCCATGGATTTCTCTTTAGTAGACATTATAGCACTGACACTCAGGAATCTGTATGTTTACAATTGTCACAGGTGATTTAATGTCACCGATGCCCAGATCTTTAGAAAAATCATCAGGGTGTTCTTCCTAAGTTCTTTGCTTGAAGGGCAGGGTTTGGCAAAGCTTTTCTGTAAAGGGCCAGACAGTTTATATTCTAGGCTTCCCCTACCATACAGTCTTTATTGCAGATACTAATTGCCGCTATTGTAGTGTGAAAGCAGCCATAGACAATATGTAAATGAGTAAATGTGGCTACGTGTCAAGAAAAGTGTAATTGTGAAAACTGAAATTTTAATTTTATATTGCACAATTTTGATGTGTTACTAAGTAATATTCTTCTTTTGATTATTTCTAACCATTTAAAAATGTAAAGAACATTCATAATTCTAGGGCCTTACAAAAATAAATGGGAGGCCTGATTGGGCCCATGACAGGTAGTTCACTGACCCCTGCTTCAGGGCACCCCACAACCACTGGGTGAGCAGTAACCCCAAGGGCAGTACCTGGGGGAAGGGAGATCCAGAAACCAGAGCTAGAAAAGATCTGTGATTTGACATGAATCAGTCATGGAACCCCTGTTACCAACAAAGCAAACTGAGCAAAACTGGCCCTCCCTGCCTTCCACACACATGCAATTACGGAGAATGATTTATGAATTCCTCCCATGCCCTACAGTCTTACCCCTTCATCCAGAACTTTCCTCGATGATTGTATCAATCTGATTTCACCCAAATAAAAATCATAGATGGGAAAGTTGAAGTTCACAGTGATTTCCTCAGTCTTCCTTCCTTCTAAGATTACATTGTTTTCCAGAATCAGGCTTTCAAAGGGATTTAATATTGTGTTAACCATATGAGTTTTCAGGTTATTTAAGTAAGTCAGAATTTGGGGCATCCAGTAATATGTTTAAATTCTAAATTTCTCTGAATTACTAGATACCCTGACACAAAACCAGAATCTTAGTGTCTAAATGAATCATTAATTCTTCTTGTCATTGATTTGATAACATTTATTGTATGACACTACAGGATACAAGAGTTAATCATTACACTAGAAGGTGACTTAGAGTACTTGGTCCCTATAACTGAATGTGTTCACAACCATGATGATTTCTATGTCATTTTACGGGGTTTCCAAAGCATTCCTTTGACCAAAACATTAGATGATTCTTCTCTCAGGTTTTGGGCTTCCAGTAAGATGATCTGGTACCTGAAAGTTTTTCTCTCTCTCTTATTTTTTTCTTTTCATGCAGCCACATTTAGATCAACAACTAATTCAATTAAAGATGAGCTTCTAAACATCTGAATGAAGTTTCCTGTCCTTAAGGTTTAGCATGAAAACACACAGCCAAGGCTGACATACATCGTTTTGCACTGTTTCATCATTACTGTGTTGTCATGTCTTAGATTGTTTTCTGACTAACCAAATAAGCTTATCGTACATTTTTATATCTTCAAGTTATAAATGGGGATGCTTTACAGAAATATACTAAGTTAAAACTATTTCATAAATTAAAATTTGCATATTAAGAGCTTAAATTATATACCTTTGATTTCATCATGAAAGGCAACTGATACCCCCAAATGTAGTGCAACTTAATGTTAGAAGTTGAAAATACAAAGGAAACGGGTACCTCTGTGCGGTGTTTGTAGACTTAGTCAAAGCTGAAATAATTTCATGGCCTTGGAAATGAACCATTTGTAATCTGTTAGTAGCTCTGCCCCATGTGCTTCCTAGGTGCCCCTTCACATTGAGATGAACAGCTTTCAAAAAGTCAATTAAACTGTAATTTGCCCCATCTTTTCAGTAATTCTTAATGATTTGATCAATTATGCTACCTTGGAATTCCTTGAAAGACTAAAAACAAATGCAAATGTCAGTAGCAGCCAGGGGAGCGGATGTGTAGAAGGGTAGACAAAAGTCTGGCACTGCAACCCTATACTCAATCGCATCCCCCGGGTGCCTGAGCTATTTCCAATCCAGTCTGAATCCCTCCCTCAAATCACATACACACACACATGCATTTCCTTCCTCCCTCCCTCTCCCCACAATATCTTCTCTTTCATTCACTGCTCTACACCCACTCTACTCCTGATGCTCTCCAGAAAAGTTGGCCACTTTTACACTTACATTCATCTTCCAAAATCAGAACAGTTCCTCAGATGCTCACTTGGTAACATACGCTTTTAACATCTTAGTTCAACTTAGCAGTAAAAATAAATATAAAACAAAGCATCAAGATCTCACGTAAAAAAGTCCTCAGATTGATAGGAAAGCAACAGAAACGTAACCACTTTTGCTTTAGTCTCTGGCACACATCTTCAATACCCCCTACTTGCCACCCCCAAGTACAAACATTCTAGGAGGGTAGAGAGAACAATGAAAGGTGAGCGACCTCTGAACGTAGGATCAGTTAGAGCCAGTGCTGCGTGTGACCCCACTAACCTGCTGTCTCTTTCTGCAGTCCATGTGATACAACTATGAACCATTAAAGAACTTGTTCATTCCTAACTTGGTTACTATACATTCCTTGGGGTGTGTTCAAGACAGACACCATCCCTTCAAAGCAATTTGCTCATCATTCCTATACAATGAAATTTTCCTCAAGAACTGGACTTGGAATCAAAAGTATGTAGTATGTTTCAAGTGCAAATAGAAGCAGCAAGATATGTCCTCACCCTGCCTCAGCCCCAAGAAACACAGATTTTGAGCCACGCAACTCAGTTCCTATTAAAATATTGAAACACGATTTCCACCAAAGACTTATACTAGTACTTCTAGCAAACTTCCATGTCCACAGTAAAAGCTGAAGAAAAAGCTTAGAAGCAATATTCTCACAACTGTTAACGGTGTCCCATTGTTGCATCGTTCAGTTTGACGGAAATGGTGGGAGCCATATATTCGTAGCTATATCTACAATAAACAACCTAATGATGCCATTGAAAGAATGAAAACACTTTCTTAGTATCTTAGTTGTCTACAAGGAGATACATCCTTAGTAGGACTCTACACAACAGTGGTAGGCTCGAATGAGGGTAGGAACCAGGCAGGGCACCCATGTGACTGGGGTGGGCCAGGGACAAATGGAACCAAAGAGTGCCTGTTACAGGGGTTAAGCAAGGACCTCCACCTGACTGTTGCTGTGAAAGAATATAGGTTCAATGAGGTCAAATCTTTTTAACTTTTTGAAAGAAGTGAGAAACCTGAATTCTTAAGTGAGGTTTCCAATGTGAAATGCTGGCAACTATTTTTTTTTTTAATTAAGCAATGTGCAGGTTGGAAAAAACTTGTTAGTCCATGCTTCACCAGTCCATTCATCACAGCCCCTCCAACTCTGCCATCAGCAAGCAACTCTCCTGAATGAGCCTGTGACAAAACTGAGGCAGCCAGTGTCTCAGAATGCTGCCCCATCAACTCCCTTCCTTAGGGCTAATGACCGAATACTTTGGTAAAAGAAATGTAGCACTGTGATTAGAAGTCAGTTAATGCAACATTCGTTCTCTTCTTTCAAGAGCGAACTTAGTGCATGAGAGAGAATAGTAAACTAGGTTGAAAATGCAGGAGGCCCTAAGGGAAGGTGGCTGGCCTTCTGTAGATGGGCGACTTAGCAAACACCTCTGTAGAAGGCTGAGGGGATAGAACAAGGCTGCAAGACTGAGTTCTACCACGTCATACAGCTGTAATCCTAAGGCTTGGATTGCAGCTCCTGATTATGCCAGGGGAAGGGCTGATGCTTCCCCCCAGTAATTTATCTGCAAAGTCCTATATTCCAAGGTCTGGGCCCCTTGCCCAGAGCCTTTCATTCAACCCTATTGTATTTCTGTGCTCTGCCCCCAGAAAGTGAAGGGCATTGAGGAGCTCACATCTTCTATTGCTCCTCCTCCATTTGGCTTCTTCAAAATATGCTACCAAATATGCATCAAAATATATGCTTCAAATATAGGCCTGGGTGTGCAGTCTGGCCATTCACTCTTGAAAGGCCTCCAAGTAGATCTGGATGGAATTTTACGGAGAGAGCAAGGTCTAGCCAAGAAGTATCCAAAGAAGAGTCTCTGATGTTTAAATATGGTCAAGCTCAACTCCCAAAGGTTGAAAGAAAAATGGGGGTTTAGGTAGGACAGAAATCTAGCCACAAATGCATTTCTAGCAACTCTCCTTTGTCAGAACTCTCCATAATCAGTGACAGACAGGGTCCAGTGAAAGCTGGGTTTACAACTAACAATGGGAAGCTAATTATTTTTGCTATAGAAAAGAAGACTGGTTATAGCAGAGAATGCTGTAACATTACAACTTGCATTTACACAATGGAATGCTGCACAGCAGAAAGAAGGAGCTCCTACCCTTCATGGCAGCACGGATGGAACTGGAGAGCATTATGCTTAGTGAAATAAGCCAGGCAGTGAAAGACAAATACCATATGATCTCACCTATAAGTAGAACCTAATGAACAAAACAAACAAAGGAGCAAAACAAAACCAGAGACATGGAAATAAGGAACAAACTGACAGTGACCAGAGGAGAGGAGGGAGGGAGATAATGGTGGAAAGAAGGGGAAATGTCTAGTCAAGGAACATGTATAAAGGACCCATGGACATGGACAACAGGGCGGAGACTGACTGTGGGAGCTGGGAGTCGGTGAGGCGGGGGGAGAGTAACAGGGGAAAAATTGGAACAACTGTAAATGAACAATAATAGAAAGAGAGAAGAAAGAGAGAGAGAGAGAGAGAGAGAGAGAGAGAGAGAGAGAGAGAGAGAGAGAAAGAAAGAAAGAAAGAAAGAAAGAAAGAAAGAAAGAAAGAAAGAAAGAAAGAAAGAGAAAGAAAGAAAGAAAGAAAGAAAGAAAGAAAGAAAGAAGGAAGGAAAGAAAGAAGGAAAGAGAGAAATGGGAGGTCATGTGGCATAAAAAAATTATAACTTGCAATTTGCAGCAACATCTTCAAGATCAGCCAAGATCAGTTAATAGTCTTGCTATTGTACTTGTACATCCCTGCTATTTCAGGTCAGCATAAAAGTGACTGGTTATAATATTGGTCAAAAAACAATATATTTTTGGTAAAAGATATTTTGACCTGTTAAGTTTATCCAGATGAAGTTATATTAAGGTAGAGCTCATTGGCCTGTTCAGAAGTTTTAAAGAAGAAAAGATATCCACAGTTATACAAGAAGTGGTAAGTTGTCTAATTACCTGCAAGAGCCATGAAAATTTTCAACATGAAAATATTGGAAAGATAAGACTTAGTTTATTAAGACAGATTGGATTATTGGGGAGTCAAATTTAGGTGAAAGGAAACATAATTGTGAAATAAAATTAACATGAAAAAAGTTTAGCAATTATTTTGTTATTTTGCTCAATTATTTTGAGCAAAAAAGATGAAAACAACTTTTTGGCCAAAAAACATTTAATGTTACAGAAAATATTAATCAGTAAGTAAATGAGTCAGAAAAAAATCCCCAATTCTCTAAAAGCTTTACAATGTCCTACGTAATGTAAATGTTGACTTTTTCTTTCAAATTAGTGGAATCCGTCATGAAGAATTCATGCTACAAGGGCAATCAGGCTTAATGTACAGAAATGGTAAAGGGTTTGGGTTCTTTTTCAAAAGAAAGAAATATTTTCACAGTAAACCTAGGTTTACTTCCACTTTATTATTCTCAGCTAAAATGTTTGAGCACTTGAATAAATCAAATCAGTAATTAAGAGGTAATTTTCTCACCTTTAAGAACATAAAAAAATTTTTTTGATCTGGGTCCTAGATACAATTCAGTTCTAAAATATCACGGAATGTATAAACTCCTGAGCCAATTATGACAGGGGGAAGGGCTTAATACTCTCAAAACTGATGTCTGTAGGTGCAGAATTTTAAGGAACTTGAACTCGTCCTCCTTTGAACTACCTTTTGCCTCCCTTCTCTCCTGTTACCTCCAGTTTGTGAGGGTCTTCGTAAACCAGTGAACAGTTATTTTCTTATTTCTCAGTCATGTATTTTTTATCAGGAAAAGGTAAGTAAGGGAAGCCCCACATCTAGGAAGGCAATCCTAATATAGATCAGAATGTTAGGGTCCAGAACACCCATTCTGCACAGGGAGTGGCAGCATGGGTCAGCCTGCCCCAGGCTCAACAGGGTTTCCTTTGGGTGGTAAACTGTTAATTTACAGTAACAGTCAAGTACCCTGAGGAGCTCCTATTCACCAGTCCTGACAGTTTCTCTCTCTAGTGGTTTTCCTCAGATGAAGCTGCCCCCCTGTACTCTAATACAATGACTACCCATTAGCTTCCACCTTCAGCACTCAGCTGAAAACAGTCACAATACAAAGGCAAAAGGGAGTAATTGGAGAATGAACAGCAAGGCTTAAATTTAAGTGTAAAACGCTTAACCAATAAACTTACCCTTTCCTTCAAAAGGCAATATTTTAAAATTCCACATACTGCAAGGATGAAAGTTTCTCTTTGCTCTTCCTGACTTTCAAGCAAATTAGACAGTCTGAGAGCAGAATACTTGATATTATGATACAGATTTTAGCATTAATTTCCTATTTAAAAGGAGTGGGAAAATCCACCATTGACATGTTTGAGTTGCTGCCACAGAATCTGTTACAGAATTCCTATCAGAATTTTTAAATCAGGCAATCAGGAGCCTGGCTTCTAATAAACCAGACAAAGTCACGATAACTCAAGAGAGAGAGAAAGAAATTTCTGGATTATTTTGTCAAGTATACAGGCAAATAAGTTGAAGGAGGAGCAAGAAGTTGATGCAAAACCTTTATCTTGTAAAATTCTGCAATTTTGCATAGCTGATTGGTGGGATCCTAGCAATGCATAATGAGAATTTTATTTGTGAATTAGGAAACTCAGATTTCAGATCGTGATCATTTGAGAAAATGTTTTGCAGAAGGAAGAGATTAGAGACCTATGTGACATTTCTTACTTCACTTACTCTATGCAGTCCTAAGATAAAAAATTAAAGGTAGTTCAAACAAATGTATGATGTCCATTAATAAACAATTACTTTAGGATTCCTCATATATCACTCTATTTTCTTTTCCATATTATAAGAATATATTTGAGGCCTCTTTATTCCATAAATTAATCTCAGAAACGTTTATCTATATGTTTCTTCACAGATGTTTTTGGCTATGCCTACTTATCATAAATATCTAAATAACTAATGAAATAGATCTCATCAAATCTTGAAAATATACCCACTTCCATTGGTGCATGTTATGTATTGCACTGTACTTACAACCAGAAAGTATTTTTTTTTCCCCCTCACCTTCTGGGGAAACTCTGTATTCACGTGAAGTAACACTGGTTCAACTCCAGACAACAAGCACTCAAGCTCCTTCTGGCTCGATTTTAAGAGATTGTTTTGACAGCCGTAATTGTGGCATAGAGAAGAAATGCCTCTCAAAGACTGTTCTTCAGGACTAAGTTTATTATATATACTAAATCTGAGCTTTAAGAATATCATGCATTTTACATAGAATATTTTGGTTCCAACATGATTTCCTCACTGTAACCACTGGTCGGTCCAACCCCTTGTTACTATTACTTGAATCATAGGCTAGGCACGGCATTTTCCTGTGGAAATCAGCAAGTTAGCCGGAGCAACCTCTCTGCAGGAAGGTGCTGTTGACATGTATTACTATTCTTATTCCGAACTATATTCTGATGATGATAAAGTGAAGTAGGCTAAGAAAAGAAAACTAATTTGCTTTATAAGAAACATCTAATGAAGCTTTTATTCACTTCTGAAAGGGAATCACCACATGTTGAGAGCAGCACTCTGGACTTGGGGAAAAAACAGATTCCATTTTCCACTGAAAAAAGAAATGGATGTGACATGATTTCTGAAGTGGTAAATTAAGGAATTAATGACTAGATCACAGGAATTGAGACAAATAACTTTTATCGAACAAGATATTTAATATAATATTACTGTTGTATGCTTCCTTATAAAGATCCAGAGAGGATTACAGGATTTACTAAAGACCACGGATGCCTACCACTGTGATTAAAGGCATTTTTAAGTATTTCTTTTCTGATAGACATTTATAACTACAGAAAGAGAATTAATTGGATGGTCAGGTTGTACAAATGGATTTTTTCCTTTAAGAACATGACTTTTTTAGGAACATGTATTTATTTGAGAATGTCCTAATACTATCTAGTGTTCCTATCTAAAATCCGAAATATTGGAAAATGCAAGTCACTAGATTTTTTTACATACTTAAGAGAGTACCTGATACCTACTGTGTGTTAAACATATACTTGTTTAATGAATACTAAATAAGATGGACCAGAAAATGAAGAAAGTCAAGTTCTGCATGGTATATCTTTTCCCACCCTTTCCCCCTTTAACCTTGTCTTTATACAGGGTAGGTCAAAAGTTGTTTAGAGCTGTTCATATGAAAACTAATAAATAATAATAAAAGAATAAACTCTGTTTTGTATACTCACAACTGTAAATCTACTTGTGCCATACTCTGTAGTTAAAGTGCCTGGGGCTTCCTATAAAACGCATGCAGTTGGGGTTTCCATCGCCAGCTGTCACTAATTATCACGGAACTGCAAGTCAATTCACTGATTTGGTGTTGTGGGCAAAACACACACACAATGGACAAGTCCTTTAGGATTTGTACTGTATCTTAAAATTCATGGTTGGCCATCAATAGGGTGACTATGTATTATAATTTGCACATTACTCTAATACATTAGTGTTTTTCTAACATCCCATCCAATAGATAAAAGTATCCTCATTTATATAATAAATTAGACAATCAACTTAATTATCAGCAAACTCTCCTGTCCTCTGAGTGTCTCCCTTACCATAACTGCAACTTGCTGTTGTTCCCTGAGGACATTGCTTCCATTGCAGCCCTCTCCAGTGGAGGTCACTTTTCCTCTCCCTTGGCTCACATCTTCTTTGATGGCCATTGTCACTTCCCATGCTACTTGCTGGCTCTCTCTTCCTGTTTCATTAATAGCCTCTAGCCCTTCTGAAATGTCTCACTCACTGATAAATTCAGCACCTACTTCCCACTACTACTCTTATTATTCTTAGGAACTCCAACACCCCAAAAGTTACACATCCAATTCAATAACCTCTTGATTTTTTTTAACTATCTAGATAGAAAAATAAACTAGTCCTTTATCAAACCTCAGCATCATTTCTATACACACTGGAAATTGTTATCAGTAATGATTGTACCACCTTTGAAATTTCAATTTCAAACTTCATGCTCTCTGATCCTCACTTACAAGATTATTCACTATAGAATACCTATTCCAATAATTCTCTGACCTCATTAAGACCTGCAATCAATGACCATACTAATTTTCACTATCCATGATGCAGATATCCTTCTTCCCTCCTTACCCAGCCTAGATTCCCCCAACTCCCTGACCCTCTCTCCTTCCTTTGTGCCATCTAAAAACGCCCCACTCCAATTATCTGCTTACTCCAGAACCATGCAACAGAATGTCACACACACACACACACAGACACACACACACACCCATATAAGCATGCTGACCAGGTCTACTTCAAATTTACACTCATGTCTGAAAGGGGCACACAAGAATGCCAGATAACCCCACTTTCTCCCCCAGTAAACACTCTCTAGGTAACTATTTCATGAGCTCTCTATGCACACATCTCAATATCCCCCTTCACATTTAGTTGATAAATTTGCTATGCTATTCACAGAAAAAAATGCAATCAAATACAAATTTTCATATTTTTTCTTCAAGCAAGTCTGCCAATCCATACTAGAGCTATCTCTAAAATATCACATAACTCTAAAATTAAATTCCTCTCCTTTGTTTTCTCTGAACTATTATTTCTCTAAAAAAATTTTAACAGTTATTTCTATGTGTTCCCTTATTATTTAGCACAAAACTGAAAAGTCACCTCCTCCAGCAAGGCCTTTCCCACAATTGTGACTAAAGTCTTATCATACTATCTTACAGGACCCTTTGCAATAGCAGTTATCAATATGAAATTATTTTTCATTGTTCTTTAAGTACAGTTGTCTCCATTTTCTTGCTACCACTTTCCCCTTGCTCCACCCACCCACACCTCCCACCCTCAATCCTTCCCCCCTTTGGCTTTGTCCATGGGTCCTTTACCCATGTTCCTTGACAACCCTTCCCCTTCTTCCCCCCATCATTCCCCTCCCCACTCTCCTCTGGTTACTGTCAGTTGGTTCTTTATTTCAATGTCTCTGGTTATATTTTGCTTGCCTGTTTGTTTTGTTGATTACATTCCACTTACAGATAAGATTATATGGTACTTGTCTTTCACTGCCTGGCTTATTTCACTTAGCATAATGCTCTCTAGTTCCATACATGCTCTCACAAAGGGTAGGAGTTCCTTCTTCCTTTCTGCTGCATAGTGTTCCATTGTGTAAATGTACCATAGTTTTTTGATCCATGCATTTGCTGATGGGCACTAAGGTTGCTTCCAGCACTTGGCTATTGTAAATTGCACTGCTATGAACATTGGGGTGCATAGGTTCTTCTGGATTGGTGTTTCAGGATTCTTGACATATAATCCCAAGAGTGGAATTGCTGATCAAAAGGCAGTTCCAATTTTAGTTTTTAGAGGAAATTCCACACTGTTTTCCACAATGGCTGCACCAGGGTGCATTCCTGACCAACAGTGCACTAGGGTTCCCTTTTCTCCACATCCTCTTCAACACTTGTTGTTTGTTGCTTTGTTTATGATGGCCATTCTGACCAGTGTGAAGTGGTATCTCATTGTGGTTTTAATTGGCATCTCTCTGACAGCTAATGATACTGACTATCCTTTCATATGTCTCTGGGCCCTCTGTATGTCCTCCTGGGAGAAGTGTCTGTGTAGGTCCTTTGTCCATTTTTTAACTGGATTGTTTGTCTTCCTGGGGTGGAGTCATGTGAGTTCTTTATACATTTTGGAAATAAACCCTTTATCTGAGGTATCATTGACAAATATGTTTTCTCATACGGTTGGTTCCCTTTTCATTTTGCTGATGTTTTCTTTAGCTGTGCAGAAGCATTTTAATTTGATGAAGTCTCATTTGTTTATTCTTTGCTTTATGTCCCTTGCTCTAGGGGACATATCAGTGAAAATATTGCCGTATGCAATATCTGAGATTTTCCTGTCTATGTCCTCCTCTAGGACTTCCATGGTGTCATGACTTATATTTAAGTCTTTTACCCATCTTCTATCCAGTGGGAATTTATTTTTGTGTCCGGTGTACATTGGTGGTCAAGTCTCATTTTTTTGCATATAGCTGTCCAGATCTCCCAACATCATTTGTTGAAGAGGCTATTTTTACTCCATTTTATGCTTCTTCCCCATTTGTCAAATATTAATTGACCATAGAGACTTGAATTTATTTCTGGGCTCTCTATTCTGTTCAATTGGCCTATGTGTCTGTTCTTATGCCAATACCAGACTATTTTGATTACAGTGGCCTTGTAATATAGTTTGATATCAAGTATTGTGATCCCTCCTACTTTGTTCTTCTTTCTCAAAATTGCTGAAGCTATTTGGGGTCATTTATGGTTCCATATACATTTTTGAAATGCCTGTTCTATATCTCTGAAATCTGCCATTGGCATTTTAATAGGGATTGCATTGAATCTATAAATTGCTTTGGGTAGTATGGACATTTTAATGATATTAATTCTTCTAATCCATGAACATAGTATATGCTTCCATTTATTTCTGTCTTCCTTAATTTCTTCAGGGTTGTATAGTTTTCTGAGTACAGGTTGTTTACCTCCATGGTTAGGTTTGTTCCTAGGTAATTTATTTTTCTTGGTGCTATAGCAAATGGGATTTTTTTCCTCATTGCCGTTTGATATTTTGCTGTTGGTGTACAAAAATGCCTTCAATTTCTGAATATTGACTTTGTGACTTTGTATTCCGCTGCTTTGCCAAATTCACTTATTAGGTTGAGTAGTTTTTTTGTGGAGTCTATAGGGTTTTCTTTGTACACTATGATGCCATCTGTAAAAAATGACAGTTTTACTTCCTTCTTTCCAATTTGGATGCCTTTAATTTCTTTTTCTTGTCTGATCACTGTGGCTAGGACTTCCAATACTATGTTGAACAGGAGTGGTGAAAGCAGACATCCTTGTCTTATTCCTGATTTTAGTGGGAAAGCTTTTAGTTTTTGCCCATTGAGTATGATGTTGGGAGTATGATTATGGTCTGTCTCCAACCACCAAAACTTCAACTTCTTGGACACGAGGATCCTGTCTTCTACATCACTGTATTCTCTATTACTTAATATAGGATCTCACACATAGTAAGAGCTAAATAAAAACATCTACTAAATAAATGGTTTATTGGACTAGTTACTGAGAAACATTGTAAACCAAGATCTATCTATCCACTAATAGACACAAAAGACAGAACTTACAGACACTTTTACTATATATTGAAATCTGATATTTTTATGGATATCCAAGCCTACTTTACTAATAATATCATCATGTCCATTATCCAAAACAATGGTAAGTGCATGGAGGGATATGTTATCCAGTAAATTCTTTGATGTTAAACACTATGAATAATTCATATTTCTCAAATTAAATATTTATCTTTTAATAATGCTGTTATTGAGAATCACCACAAAATAAAACACAGCAATTACATTTTTACAAATAATTCAAATAACTTTTTTTCAATTACACTTTACATTCAATATTATTTTGTATTAGTTTCAGGTGTACAGCATAGTGGTTAGACAATCATATACTTTACAAAGTCTTCCTCTCAATATTTCCAGTACCCATATGGCACAGTACAGTTAATACAATATTATTGACTATATTCCCTGTGCTTTATTTTATGCCCCCATGACTGTTTTGTAACCACCAATCTGTACTTCTCAATCCCTTCACCTTTTTCATCCAGTCAGTCCCCTTACCCGCCTCCCTTCTCAACCATCAGTTTGTTCTCTGTATCTATGAGTCTGTTTCTGTTTGTCTGTTTATATTGTTTTTTTAGATTCTACATATAACTAAAATAACATGGTATTTGTCTTTCTCTGACTGACTTATTGTACTAAGCATAATACCCTCTTCTTTTGTTACACACAAAAAATAGTAAAAGCATTATTCAAAATAATTAAATCATTAGTAATTTAATTATTACTTTTAAAATAAAAATTAAGTTTAACACTTTATTAATAATTTACCAAAAATTTGGTATTCTAAATCACACATGTTTAGTTCTAAGTAAATACTATTATACACTATCAACAAAGATATTAATAAACTATAAGCTAAAATGAGGACCAGCTAAAAGTAATAAAATCAATTAGCACAAATGAAAACCAGTAAGTGACATCATAACCCATTTTTCTCATTGTGTTGGCCAAAAAGTCCATTTGTTTTTTCCATAAGATGGCTCTAGTAGCACTTAGCTGCCTTTAACTTCATTGCAAACAATTTTGTTAGATTGTATTGTGACAGTGTTCATATCATCATGCATTAAAACAAACATCAAAATTGGTGAATTTTGGGGGAGGCATTCTAATATTGAAAATGGAAGAAAGTGACATTTCAGCAAATCATGCTTTATTATTTCAAGAAAGGTATAAATGCTACTTAAACACAAAAAAAGATTTGTGCAACGTATGGAGAAGGTGCTGTGACTGATTGAATGTGCCAAAGTGGTTTGTGAAGTTTTGCACTGGAGATTTCTCACTAGATGATACTCCATAGTCAGGTAGACCAGTAGAAGTTGATAGTGATCAAATCAAGTCATTAATTGAGAACAATCAATGTTATACCACGCGGGAGATAGAGGACATACTCAAAATATCCAAATCAATAAAGTTATTGGTGAAATTAAAAATGTGCCTTTTATTTTATGGAAAAAAACTAAATGAACTTTTTGACCAACCCAATCCTTTAATACACTGCATAAACACTTTATAAATTAAAGGACTAGTCAATTTGTTAGTGTATTTTACCTTAAAGTTATTAATTATTTCTATTAATCTTTACTTTTGCCTCAATCACAAAATGGATATTTTTCTTTTATAGGAGATTACATATGTCATGGGTGAAATTATCTGTCATTGTTTGCCACATATTATTGGGATTTTCAAGAGTTCTGAGATTCACTAAAAAAGTATGAATTAAAATATGTTAAGACTGGTTTTGTTTCTATAATTGAAGATATTTCAGAAAAGGAAAAAAAAACAAAAGCTTATATTTTAGATCCAAAATCAAGGTTTTTCATGTACATTTAAAAATGTTTCTTCATTGATTCTGTTAGGAAGCAACTTTAGAAATAAAACCATTTAATAAAGCAAAAATAAAATACAATTTACATTTATAAAATCTGATGACCATACTGTAAATTATTGCCTTTTTCATATCAACCTTTGTTTCCCATAAAATTACACATACACAAAAAGAGGTCATAAGAGATTTTCCACCTCGTGAAAAACATATTTGGGAATGGAAATGGGTAAATGTGATTTGCATGCATAATCAAGGAAAAGTAGTACATCTGTGATGGAAATAATCCTAAGGCAGATGTACTTTTTAAAATATTTTAATTCCTGCCCTGGCCAGGTGACTCAGTTGGTTGGAAGATCACGCTGTATACCAAAAGGTTGCGGGTTTGATCTCAGATCAGGGCACATACTTAGGTTGCTGGTTCGATCCCTGGTCAGGACACACAAGGGAGGCAACTGATTATGTATGTTTCTCTCTCACATCAATGCTACTCTCCCTCTCTCTCTCCCCCTTCTCCTCTTACTAAAAAAAATCAATAAACATATCCCTGGGTGAAGATTAAAAAATAATAATAAAAAATAAAATGTTTGAATTCCTTAATATACTTTTAAATAACAATAATAGTAAATTATAATTTGTATTCAAAGGATATCAACTTGTTTTTAAAAATCCCTTATTAAAAAGCTTCTTTAACAAATAATGCTAATGTTGTTAATTCCAGTGAACAACTATTCAAGACTAAAAATCAATTACCTGATTCTCTAATATGCTTTTTTTAATAGAGTAAAGGAGCCAAGTCATCAGTATGGAGACGTCTCGGAGCACTGCCTGCCATCTTGCCCAAATTTTAATGTAAAAGTGTGATTTGGAAAGACCCCTATAGGATATTTTGTGAAGATAAATTCTTATGCAAGAATACATGAATACTTAAAAGAAAATTGGCACACAGGATAAGGTAGAAAAGGAAACCTGACTGGTGAGGCTCAGTGGGTTTAGCATCATCCTGCAAACCTAAGGGTCACCAGTTTGATTTCCAGTCAGGGCACAAATCTGGGTTGCAGGCCAGGTCCCCAGCTGGGGGCATGAGAGAGGCAACTGATCAATGTGCCTCTCCCACATCGATGTTTCTCCCCCTCTTTTTCTCCCCCCACTTCTAAAAATAAATAAAATCTTTTTTAAAAAAAAGAATAGTAGGAAAGTAAATAGGACAATGAGGACGATAAGAGAGGAAGAGGAAGAGTCTGGGAAGGATGAAAAAGTGTGAAGAGAAAGGAGGAAAACATAGGTGACTATAGTTTATAACATTGGATTGTATAATAAAATTTGCTAACAGGTAGAACTTAAATGTTATTGCAAAAAAAAAGGTAAATAAGTGAGGTGATGAATGTGTTAATTAGCTTGATGGAGGAAATCCTCTAACAATGTGTATGTATCAAATCATCATGTTGTACACGTTAAATATTTTACCATTATATTTGTCAATGATGCCTCAGTAAAGGTGAAAAAAGAGAAAGGAGGAAGAATATGCTAAGCAAATCCAATAAACAAAAATTTATATTGGACAAATTAAACAGTAGTGATTTATTCCATGCTATGGGATGCAATTAAATGTAAAGTTTCGTTACATCTAAAACAGTAATATTTATCTATAAAATATTCACTCATACCTATTTTTAAGGCATAGTAAAAGTCCAGACATATAGAACCTTTAGGTTTCACTAAGTCAAACCTAATTTTTCACTTAGAGCATCAAAACATTCACTTGTATACCAGTGACAACTGTATCAAAGAGTCAACTATTTACCTCCCTGATTCAGCATCATTCAATGGAAAGGAGTCTCTAATAACTCAATCACATTTTTAAACAGCCAATTTCAGGCTTTCTACATAAATAACTATAGTGGTAGTGATTTAGGAAAAGAAAAACCTGACACTGTAATGGGCATGGCTAAGGAAACTTAGGTTTGGAGTCTTAAAGTGAGGGAACATAATTTTTCCTACTATAAGTCTCATATTCCACTTAAAAAATATTGTCATCCAAGGTACAGAAAGCTGGCAAGCACTGTGACTTGCTTCATATACTATAGTCCCCAACCCTTCATACTGATGTGTGTGAGAAGCTCTCAAAATACCATCTATTACACAGTGATCTCAACCCACCAAAAACACGCAGTCACCCTGTATATAACACTACTTTCTAATTTACATGGTTTAAGTAACAATTCACAAAACCATCTCCCCACAAAGTGTAAGTTAAAGTGTACATGCAAAGCCTACTGTCGGTTACAAATCCACAAAACCAGGAATGAGTCCAGGCAAATAAAGGAAATAAAAAACATCTGAATTTAAAAGCCAACTAATAAAATTAAAAACTTTTAAAAGCCAAATTAAATTTTCAGTTAACCACCTCACATAATACTACATACTTTGAGAATTTTTGGAAACTGAAAATATTCATCACAGATTTTAAAACTGTTTAATGAGAGCAAGTAACTAAAGAAAACTTGTAGAGACGATTAAATGAAATTATATTGCCAAGAGGTCAGTAAAAATACAAATAGTAAAATAATTTAAGAGATCAGTAAAATAATTTGGAAAACTATATATATTTTCATTTTAAAATTTTATACATTTCCAAAATAATTAAATTTTAAACTTCGTTGCATTACAAAATACCCTAAAATTTTGTATTTAAAAGATAAAAGTAGTAATTACATAAAAATTAAAGTAAAATTTTAAGATTTAAATGGTGTCTTTTTTTTTCCCAATACAGATTTTTTTTTTTCAATTCACAAGGCAGACATAATAGTCTTATATTTGAATGCAGTTTAACAAATTGTCTCAAAATTTGAAAAGTGAAAATTAATAGAATTAAATGGTGAAATAGATAAATTCATAATCATATGGGAGAAATTAATGCCACTCTCGCAGTAGGTGACATAAGAAGCTGAAAAAAACATACATCAGAAAGGATATAGGAGATTTTTTTAGCATAAACAATAAAATATACTTTTTTTTGCCTTTCTTTTTTATTTTTTTTTAATTTTTATTCAGTTACAATTGTCTGCATTTTCTCCCCATCCCTCCACCCCACGCCACCCCGGTGTCTTCTGCAGGAACTTTCTTTTTCTCAAAGGTTTAAGAAATGATTATACATTATTATATACTATTTCTTTTCTATTATACCTACATAATCACTTGCCAATAGCCAATAGGTGGTTTAGATTCATGAGTTAATTTGTTTTTAAGTCCAAGGAAACTCAACAGTAAAAGGTATAAATCTAAATTTTAATATTTCAAAATATTTTCTGCAGTCTCCCCAAATATTCATCAGCATTCTAATTATGACCAGCATTAAAGCTTTTAATAGGGGTCTACTCCAAGTCAACAATAAACTAATAAATAAGGATAAAAATGGTTAGAAATATCTTGGTGTATGCTCACATATTTTATATGTATGTGTAAAAGTCAGCTTGATGTATATTAAGCTGACTTTTACATCGCATGTTTAGCTTTTCCTTACAACTTAAGACTGGACCCAGGAAACTCTAGAAGCCATAAAGACCAAAACAAAGTCCCCTCGTATTGGCAAAATGTGTACATAACTGAACTAGATGTAAGTTAGATATAAACACATATTAGATACATGTCTCTTATTCTATACAAAATCTCAGGAACTATTTTCCCAAGTACATGGGAGAAATGTCTTCTTCCAAACTGAAAGTTTATGCCCTCTAAAAGATTTAAATAGGCATAGTTACAGAAATATGTTCTTGAAACTACAGTTGTATTATATTCTACTTTAGTTATTTCTATATGAAAGCATTGATAAAACTTATTTATCTGAGTCAATAAAACTGTGCAATGAATACTGAAATTTTAAACTTCTCCAGAGTGATTAGAAATAAAAATGTGTGCTTTTTCAAAATTACACACACCTCTTTAAAAAGTTAGGGCTACTACCCAGAGCAATCTTATCAAAATACCAATGGCATTTTTCACAGAAATATAATAAACAATCTAAAACCTGTATAGAACAACACAATACCCCAAATAGGCAAATCAATCTTATGAAAGAAGAATAAAGCTGGAGGCATCATGCTCTCCGATTTCAAACTATCTTACAAAGCTACAGCAATCAAAACAGTAAAATACTGCCATAAAAACAGACACACAGATCAATAGAACAGAATAGAGAGTTCAGATAAAAACCTGTGCACATATGCTCAGTTAACTCACAACAAAGGAGCCAGGAATGTACAGTGTGTAAAGGACAGTCTCTTCAATGAGGGACTTTGAGAAACCTGGACAGTTGTGCACAAAAGAATAAGACGGGACCACTATCTCACACCAGACACAAAAATGAACTCAAAATGGATTAAAGACTTGCATGTACAACCTGAAACCGTAAAAATCCTAGAAGAAAAAACAGGCAGTAAGCTCTCTGACATTAGTCTTGATGATAATGTTTTTTAATCTGACACCAAAAGCAAAAAATAAACAAGGAGAACTACATCAAGCCAAGAAGCTTCTGCCCAGCAAAGAAAACCATCAACAAAATGAAAGGCAACCTACTAAATGGAAAAAATATAAATGCAAAGCATATATCTGATAAGAGGCTAATATCCAAAATCTATATAGAATTCATGCAACTGAATAGCAAAAAAATCTTATTTGAAAATGAGCAGATTATCTGAATAGACATTTTTCCATTGCATACATACAGATGGCCAACAGGTACATGAGAAGATGCTCAACATCACTAGTCATCAGGGACACGCAAATCAAAACCACAATGAGATACTGCCTCACACCTGTCAGAATGGCCATAATTTAAAAGACAAGAAGTAAGTGTTGGTGAGGAAAAGGGAACACTTGTGCACTGTTGTTGGGAATGAAACTGGTGCAGCCACTGTGGAAAATAGCATAGAAGTTCCTCAGAAAACTAAAAATAAAACTACCATATGATCCAGCAGTTCCACTTCTGGGAATTTATCTGAAGAAAATGAAAACAGTAACTCAAAAAGATATGTGTATGCACCCCTTTGTTCGTTGCAGCATTATTTACAAGAGCCAAGATATGAAAACAACCTGAGTGTCATCAATAGGTGGATGGATTAAAAAATTATATATAATATGTATATCCAAGTGGAATGTTAATCAGCCATTAAAAGAATAAAATCTCATAATTGTGCCATAGATGAACCTTAAGGGCATTATGTTATGTTAAGGGTATGCGTCAGAGAAAGACAAATACTATATGATATCATTTATATGTAGTATCATTTTTTTTTAAAAGGTCATAGGTACAGAGAATGATGGTTGCCAGAGATGGAGTGTGGAGGAGGGCAAAATGGGTGAAGGGGGTCAAAAGGCACAAGCTTCCAGGCAGAACATAAATAATTCATGGAGATATAACATATGGCTTGATGATTACAGTAAATACCGTACTGACTATTTTCAAGTCGCTAAAAGGGTAGTAAGTCTTGAATGTTCGCATCACAGGAAAAAAAAACTATGCACGGTGACAAATGTGAACAAGAAGTATTGTGGTGATCATTTCATAATACACAAATATCAAATTAATATGTTGTTTACACCTGAAACTAATATAATGTTATATGTCAACTGCACCTTAATAATAATTAGGGATATTAATAGAACCTTTAATCACATTAGCTGAGTTTAAGTTCAGTCCCTAAAGAATACTTATTCTGTTTCCTTATTCTGTTATACTGTTTTATGAAATAATTCAATTCAATTTAAAGTGCTTGATTATTATTATTTTGTTACTTATTTCAAACCATAACGTTCCTGTATACTATTGCAAATTGATGCGGGTACCCTCTAATATAGGTCTACACCTAATTATCTATAAAACACAAATGGAAACATTATTGTTCCAATCAGACACAATTTCCTTCCACTTTAAAATAAAAATTTCTAATTCAGCTCAACAACTAATCACACCTCAAACCAGGGATTTGAAAAAATGTATTAGAGGCACATTTTTAAAAATAAATACAAATAAAAACAAAATTTTGCTTTTCACTGGGTCTGTGCAAGTTTTGTTCGTTTGCTTTTATGGCTACATGGTTTATGTCGTTCTTCTGGGCAAGCTCAGCGTGCAGCCCTCGTTCTTTAGACACTCCAAAACCCCACAGGCTTAAACTGTATGAGAACTTAATCTGACACTGTCAGCCGAAGACACCATAAGTAGCACTGTAAGAACATTTATACTAAATTTATCACTGTTCATTAATAGCTCCACTTTCCTGAGTTTGTGTTTGTTCGTTGGCATTGGCTTAGGATATAATCCATTTTTCAGAAGGTGCTCCTTGCGGAGGCAAATTCAAGCAGCACACTGAAGCTGAAAAAATCGTAAAGGCTGAAAAGGGCAAACCAAAGTCTGTTAAGATTGGGAAAAAAAAAAAAACCCTAAAAAAATGCCTGGGACAAATCATGGTATTCTACCTAGAATTTTTCTTCAGAAACAAGAATTATTATTTATTATTATTATTATTATTTGCTTTTAACTATGAAAAGCAATAGGCACTCTAATAGATATATGATGATTTCCAAATAAATTATTTATTTATAACCATACTTTATATACCACTAAGTAACTCCAGTAAAAAGACCCAAATCGATTTTCCATATAGGTGATAAAGTCTGAATTTAGTTTTATACAATAAGGTATTCAAACCCCACGAAAAACTGTTGCCATTATAATTTAATTTGTAACAAGCAGACTGCAAGAAATTTTTAGATAATAACAATCAGTTGATTCGCTTTGCAATCACAGGAGGCTGCGTGCTTTATGCTCCCTGAGAACAATTAGATGATGGCAGTAACGATTTCCTAATGAAAGTAGTCCAGGGACCACACACAAGTTCGATATCCAGGTTCTGGTGCTTTCAAAATAACCCTAACTGTATAGCGCAATCTAAATTTAAATACCTACAGGGCCAGCCATTTAACATAAGCACGTGAACTGGGTGGATCCATAGGGGAACAGGGAACGGCGGAGGCTGTAAGACACCTGGAGCATATGCCTTCCCTAATGTTATTCAAAGTAATTTTTTTAAATAAAAACACTGTACTAGTTTTTATACCATACAGAGATGTCAGTGTTTTAAACACATTTTGAGTCAGATTCTTTCCTTGAGCCTGAGACCCCTTATCTAAATTTTTTAAATAACAGCAACACTTGATTAAGCAGATTTTTAATAAAAAACAAAGAAACAAAGAAAAAGAACAAAGGAAAAGACTAATATATTTCACTACAAAATTTCAAAATGTCTATGTGAAAATTTATTCCCTCACATGTACAACACAAGAAGTAAAAAGGGCTTAATAGCTTCAATGTACAATAAACTCTTACAAAATTGAGCAG
Source organism: Desmodus rotundus (assembly GCF_022682495.2). Taxonomy (NCBI): domain Eukaryota; kingdom Metazoa; phylum Chordata; class Mammalia; order Chiroptera; family Phyllostomidae; genus Desmodus; species Desmodus rotundus. The sequence continues at coordinate 124,999,584 of NC_071387.1, forward strand.
TCACTGGGAATTGCTTCTTCACAATCCACCCATTGTTTTCTTCCTTATTAAAAAATCAAAAATTTTATTCTCGGTAGCAGTGTGTCCAGCTAGTAATACTACAGTGGGCAGTGGCACAGTCTATCCAGTGAGACGTAAGTGGGAGTCCTCGGGTGGGGCCGCCAGAGGGCCTCTTTGAAATGGGACAGACTCGGCAGGCAGAGGCTCGCTCTTTCTCCCTGACTGGAACAGCATTGTTAGAGGTGGCACAACCACCGTGTGTCTACAGGGCAATACACATGAAGTTTGAAACCACATACATACGATGATGATCAGAAAGACGGGAAAAGCTGGGTGTCTGACGCATCGCCCGCCCTGGCAGTTCGTATTTACAGGAGAAAAAGAAATTCCTGTACGGCTCACACACTGCGGTAAGTGCTCTGTTACATAAGAAAAAGACCAGTATCTTGGAAAAGTCTGCATGACACTGCTGTAGACAGTCCCTTAGATATGTTCTCATAATTTCTTTCAATGTCTTCATTTCTTCAAACGAGAGAGAAAATGTGGGAATGACTATGTATTACTTTACAGAGTTGACAATCATTACAGCGGAATGATTGGATTCCGAATCACCATACTTAGGAAACACATCTACGACTATATACAGACTGAGACAACTGAAGTTCTATTGCAATTTTACGACATTAAATTCTTCACGGACAGGAGAACACTAATACTCCTGTGGTTAAGGGCTCCAACTTTTACCTCCTGAAGATAAGTGTCTATTAATTTCCTGGGGTAACTGAGGAATGAACTTTGGAGACAGACAGACCTGAATGGGATTCCCCGCTCCACCTGTGCGGTACTCACCAGGGCTATTCACAAATACGCCAGTGCTCCCTGGTACATGATCAGACTGCATTTCCTAGCCCCCTTTGAAGTTAGGCACGGCTATGTACGTAGCTTTGATTAATGAAATGTGAGCACAAACAATATGTGCCACCTCTGGGAAGAAGCTTTGAATGCAGTATATGATTCATCACCTCCCCTTATCCCTTCTTTGAAGAGAGCAGAATGACATGTCTGGAGAGTGCCTCCATCAGCCCGGGTCCCTAGGTGATGCAATGAGCAGAGATCCTCCTGGCAATCTCTCTGGACAGACAGCATGAGAGAGGCATGAACCTTCACTGTACTATGTCAGGGCTGTCAAACTCATTTTCACCAGGGGTCACACCAGCCTTGCTTTCAAAGGTTGTCTTCAAATGGCCGAAGGTAATTTTAGGGTATAAATGTAACTACTCCTTAACAGTTAAGCAAGAGCTCAGTGCTGCCGCTGGGTAGAAACAAGGTACCAGGCCAGATAAAACAAGGTGGAGGGCTGGATTCGGCCTGTGGGCCTTGTGTTTGCCACCTGTGTACTACCATTCTAATTTTGGAGTTTTAAGTCATTGGAGCCTAATCCTGTTCATCTTTTTTTAATTGAATTTATTGGGGTGACATTGACTAATGAAATTATACAGGTTTCAGGTGCACAATTCTGTGGCATATCATCTGTATATTGCATTGCGTGTTCACCATTCCAAGTCAAATCTCCTTCCAACACCATTAATCCTCCCTTTACCCTTTGTTACCTCCCCCCACCCTACATCTCCTCTGGTAATCACAGTGCTGTTGTCTGTAATTTTTGAGGTATTTTTTAATTGTTTTCTTTTTTTTTTTTTTGCATAATTCCTTCACCTTTTTCACCCAGCCTCACAACCCACTTCCCCTCTGACAACTGTCAGTCTGTTCTCTACCTATGAGTCTGTTTCCATTTTGTTTGTAGTTTATTTTGTTCATTAGATTCCACATATGAATGAGATCATGTGGTATTTGTCTTTCTCTGACTGGCTTATTCCACTCAGAATAATGCTCTCCAGGTCCATCCATGCTGTTGCAAAGGGTGAGTTCCTTCTTTTTTACAGCCAAGTAGTATTCCATAGAGTAAACGTACCACAGCTTTTTTTATCCACTCATATCCTGATGGACATGTGGGCTGCTTCCAAATCTTGGCTATTGTAAATAATGCTGCAATGAACACTGGGATGCATATATTCTTTCAAGTTAGTGTTTCAGGCTTCGTATATATTCCTGGAAGTAGAATTGCTGGGTCATAACAACCCAGCCTATCTTGACGGATGTAATCATGTATTAGCTATACGTCCCCAAACATTATATAACCTCTCTTTGCCTCATTGTCTTCATTTATGAAATGAGGACAATAATGTCTACCTTGTAAGGTTGTTATTATGGTACAATAAGATGATGCATTAAATAATGTCTGATGCACTACTTGATAATAAATGATAATATTCCTATATAAATAACATTGTATCTGAGGCAATGTGAAGCTATGTGAGAGATAGACTGGTTCTGAGGAACAAAGAAAATCTTCTTATAAAATTAACAAGTTAGAAAAAGGTTACTTAGGGGGAAGTCAAAATTTTGTAAATCCTTTTGTCTGCAGGTTCAAAGTGAGTTTTCAAGGGACCGTTACTACCAAGTACGGGTGCTGAGTAGAGCTAAGGCATTTAGGCTATGGCACAAAGTTCTGCCACATCTAGTTATAAAAGTTCACAAGGTAAAACTTCCTAAGTAGAGATGATTCTATAATAAAAAAAATTCCCAAGCTCAAGGCTTCCAGGGTATGAAAAGCCCTGGTAAATATTATTGTAGCTGAACGAAAATCACCAATGTTTAGTTCAAAATTGTTGTCAATCCAGTCAGAAAGGCAAAAAAGGGCAAAAGGATTAACTATTTGAGTGTCTAGTGTCACTCAATTAACACACATTATTCCATTGAATTCTCACAACAACATTATGAGGTTAACTATTTTTTTATATTACAGGTAAGAAAACAAGCACAAAGAGATTACAAGAATCGCCCACTGGCAAAAAGTGATGATGGTAAATGACGAAGTGTTCATTGAAACCTGATTCAAAGCTCATAGCTTGCTACTTCAAGGGTTAGAAGAACTGCTTGAGAATAAAAGATGAGGATGAATCGACAGACTAAGAAGGCCATTATTCTGAGGAGCTCTCCCTCTGCAGAATGAAGCCACCTGAAAAAGTACTACTCTCCCCATCATCTTAAGGTTTTATGATGATGCTACTAAGTAAAGGTTACTGGGGAGAAATGTATGACATAGATCTCTTCCCCAGGAAAGAAAGAAAACACCTATGTTTAGAGCAGACAGTAATTGTGTTTCTCAGAGGAATGTACCAATTTTTTTATTATCGCTAGATTTGAATAGGCTGAACTCGGGGATCCCCCACTAAGAAAGCTAATTTTGCCATCTGTAATAAGCAACTTGGGATGTTTCATTACGCATTTCTTCTGCTTATACTCCAGCCAACGACCTTATCACCGCCTCACAAATCACACTGTCTGACTATCAAACGCCCTTTTCCTACTCCTGATGACGATGGTATGACTGCTGCTGACAGGTGACAGACAGAGGGCTCTAGGGCCTCACCACTACTTCGGCCTTTTATATTCAATTTTATCCGTAGATAACAATAACAAAAGCTAAAGACAGGAAGGGTCGTGTCTCCATTCTGTATCTTAAATTTTGTCTCGTTAGGTGTTACACTCAGAACATAAGACAGGGTCCCTGCTATGTGGTACATTAACTAATACCAGAAACATGCCTTACGAAGCTGGGAAGGGGAGAAGCAGCAGCGGCACTAGCAGCAGCGCTGCTGGCACAAACCCTGTCCTGAACCCCAGCCGCATCACTGGTATTAACCACCACCAATACCAGCATTAAAGCTTCTACTGATGATTGTAGTAAAGATCAAATTCCAATTGTGAGAATAAGGAATGTATGTCCATAAAGGATTCTTTTCAGAACCCAGAAGAAGGTGAGGAAAATTTTGAATCTATAGCCAAAGAATATTCTATTTTCCCCTCAAGATTTGAACTTTTAATCGGTCCTTGGTCTGATGGTGGATGATCATAGAGTTTCCCATCAACCCAAAGGGAAACACAAAGACCGTAGTACGGAAAGCAAGCTTAAACAACATTAAGACACTTAAAATAGTATAGTTTATTTTTTGTTGTTTGTAAAAGGCAAGTAGGGTAGTACGTTAAGTGTTATATGTCTATGGCCAGGTGCATGGAAGTAGGTAACATGGGTAGAATGGAGGGAGAAAAGTCTGAAAACACTTTCTAGTCATTTGGGGTAAGGATCTAGGGTCCCTCATAAATATTTTTCGCAAGGGAGAGGAACAGAGAAAGTGAAACTGCCTAGATCCCAAGCAAAGCGGACTTCTATGGACACACACATACAAAAAGCCTGTCCATGAAGAAACATCTCCGACTCTGACATTTCCATGTCTCAGGGTAGGGGAGAGGAGAGGAAAAGGCAAGGGAATGCTTGCTCCTGGCATTCTTTAACTCTCCTTGCTCTGAAGGCCTTTTTTGTCTTGCTTGGTAACTAGCCCAGTTACGCTGACCTGAGCTTGTATCCACTTTTGAAACTTCCTGCACGGCTAAGGCACCTTCTTATGTAACAGTAACCACAGTGTATAATGAGAGGGAGAGAGACGGAGGGAGTGAGAGCTCGCAGGAAAGAGTATTTGGTGTCTGTGTGTGTATGTGTGTTAGTTAAAAAAACTTAATTTAGTTACATTTGTTATCCTCTGATTTTTCTTCTTGAGTTGTATTTATCACATTTCAGTGATTAAAAACACTAACAACATAAGTTTTATTTTGTTATTTTTTTCTTTTGCCAGAAGTGCAAAATCACTTACATGTTCCAAAGATTGAGATGTTAATGAGTGCAATGAAACATTCTTTACTGATGATTATTAATTATATATGAATCATCAGGCTTTCATGAAAATTAAATAAAATGATGATTGCAGGTTATAATCTTTTCATATTCTGCAGGTGTTTTTCTTAAAAAGTTGTATCTTTTTTATAATCTAAGTATGCTTAATAAGATAAACAGGAAGTTGGTATACCTCCTCAAATAAAAGAAACAATGAAAAAAAGTAAGATGTCCTTCTTTTAACTAAAAAGGAAAAAGTAACATACCGAAGCATGAAAACTAAAAGGGAAATACAAAACACTAAAAGAAAATTCTAGCCCCCCAAAACCTATATTTAATGTTGTACAATTTAGCATATTGCAAATGTTGTTTGCAGAGTTTAGAATAAACATATAAATAATTTTAAATAATGGGATCTGAAATGCTAAACTAACAGGAAACCACCAGAGAGGAAAAGGTTATAAACATAGATAAACCTCTATCACCGATACATTCTGCTTTTCACTTGAGCTACAAATTTAACAAGCTATGCATTTCTAAGTTTCCTAAATAAATTTTAACCAAACTCCTACTTTCAAAAAACTACATAACCTTCCAAAGACATACATACCTCTTGTATGTAATTATTTTTCTCCAAGACGGAAAGAGCAACAGCTGCACACTCCGGTGTAGACAGAAACCTATGAGCTGGTTGCATCCAAATTACATAGACTAGAAATGCTAGTTTTTAACTGCACCTGAAACCGAAACACAGAGTAGAATGTAACTTTTGTATTAAATTTAAAACTATAATGTCTGTATTGTATTTTAAATACTAATTAATTTCCTTCTGAAATTGACAGTTTAGAAATAGTAAATGCACTGATATTTTCTATACATAATATCCTTATGTTATTGTCAAATAGTAGAAGGAGAGGATATTTTCACGTATATCTGATGAAGAAAATATATTCAAAATGAATACAAATTCCTACCAATCAAAAATGGATTGACTAATAACTACCTCTCAGTAGGCAAAAGACTGAATAGACTTCACAAAGAGGATATAAAAATGGCAAGTAGTTATGTGTAAAAGGGTTTAACATGATTTAATGTAAATTAAAATCACAATAATATAACATTTCATACTCACCAGAACAGTTAAAATCAAAATTATTAACAGCACCAAATAGGGAGGATATGGAGCAAATGAAACTCCCATACATTATGGTGGGAGGGAAAATGGTTTCATCATTTCATCACTTTGGAGAATTTATTTTATGGTTTGTCCTCCCACTATTTTCTTAATGTAAATTGATAGGTGTATGTCTGTGTGAGTGTGAGTGTATATAAACATAGAGACATACAGATATACATATATGTATATACATGTCCTCTTTTTTAAGATAAATATAGCATACTATATATATTTTTTATCCATGAAGATAACATTTTAGCTGAGACAATGACTGAGGCAGATGTAAGAAAGACAATACAAATGGGAGTGTCAACAATTTAGCTTTTATATTCCTATTTTAATTAAATTAAATTAAGTAATCTTATACTCATGAAGCCGTATTCTACCCCACACTCTGATGAGAATCACATTTAAACATGTGTGGATGAGAATTTCAGTTTTTACTCATAAAATACATAGGCATGGGGATTGAAGGTAGTGGTGTCTAAGTACTACACACAGCACCTTCCTAAAATCAGGGGTTTTACTTCCCAGTATCTGTAGAGTCCTGTGAGTCTCTCATTCCCACACCGTAAAGTTCTACCACCCACGGCATCTTGTCCCTGAATCCCTCCCCTCCTCTGTTTCTCATTCAGTCCCCCAAGGATGAGAAATACGGGTCTTCTAATAAAAGTGCTTTTTGTTCAAGTAATTCTTCTCTCCAACTTGTTTCCTTTTTTTCCTCAGAAACAGGAAGAGAGAAGAGAAGGAAAGAAGATGAAGGGGAGAGGGAGAGGGGAAAAAAGGGAGGGTGGAAGGAAGGGAGAGAAGTAAAGTGGGTATCATAAAAGATTCACAACAGAATGTATTTGGTTTGAGAATACATCCTTTAAACCATATTTGACTAATAATGTTTTAGATATGATCATGTTAAAGTTATTCTGCATTTCTACCAATAGACAAGATGAAAAATAGAGGCAGGGAGGAAAAGAGATGGAGAAAAGTGATTGAGAAATACGTATAATGATAAAAGCCTATGATTAAATAACTGTAAGAATAATTTATAATGTTGCTTAACTGTAATTACTAATGGCTTAATATTTCATCAGGTCAACTTACACAGACAACTACTGTTTCAACACTCAATTTCAAATCATCACCTGAGGAATTTATAATAGGCATCTGATTATAAGAAAACCTTTGGAAAACATGCAATACTCACAGTAAATTTTGTTTATTGGAATGACTTTGATTTTTAAAATAAACTTCTTATGTCAAAGAGGTACTTTAATTCTTACTGTGACCCACATGGCTACATGCAAACTCAGAATTTGAAATTTATCATCTGCTACACTTCATAAGCTATGCAAATGTCTAATCACGGGGTTGTATACCTGACACTAACATAACATTGTCTGTCAACTGTAATTTAAAAAATTTAAAAATTTACCCTGACTGGCATGGCTCAGTAGGCTGGGAATCATGCCACAAAACAAAAGGTCACCAGTTCGATTCCCAGTCAGGACACGTGCCTGGGTCGTGGGCCACATACCCGGATGGGAGTGTGCGAGAGGTAACTGATTGATGTTTCTCTCACACATAGATGGTTTGCTCTCTCACTTACTCTTTTCTCTCCCCTCTCTGTAAAATAAATAAATCATTTTTAAAATTTAAGGAAATGTTTAAAAAGCTCATACATGGCCATTAAACATCTTTATAAAACTGGAAAAAAGAAAGGACCTGTGGAAAAAAATCAGACAGCTGGACCTAAGGGTGTTAAAACCTATCTTTCAGCAATTAACCCTAAGGATATATATCACATATATATATTGATAATTATATATTAATCTATTATATATCATAACTATTCACATATATTATAAAATAATAATAATATATATCATCTTAATTTCCAAATTTTGGAAGCCATGCTGAACAAAAAAATGCTTCAGTAATTTTGAACTTTTTGGAAGTTGGTTTTCTATGGGAATAAGTTGTTTGAGTGTAACTCCTTTCAAAACAGGAAAATCATTGGTTGGTGTAGAATTCTACCAGTATAAAGTGAGCCTATAACTTCCATTTCAGAAACAGCCAGCTCTTCCACATCTTATTTTTAGACTTGGCTTCAGATCTTTTCCATTCATTCTCTGAACTGACTAAAATTTGAATTCTTGGAAATTCTTTTGTTGTTATAATACCTTTGCTTCTTCTCTTCCATTAAATCTTAAATATGCAAGATCTCTCCAGAAAATGTCCAGCCATGTGACATGAAAAATAGAGACTTTTATTGATGAAGATACAAGATACCAGAAACATTGTACACAGGACAATGACGCCTCAGCCCCCTTCAAAGTAGGCATCTTGGGAGCTCACACAGTTCTACCAATCGCTAACAGCTGCCCCGTCATATTTTCCTGAGTCTCATTAATAGTCTGAAATCTCTTCCCTTTCAAAGGTGATTTTAGTTTTGGAAAAAGCCAGAAGTCATGGGCTTCAAATCTGAGCTGTAGAGGGGCTGAGTGTCCTGGGTGATTTGATGTTTCACCAAAAAACCATGCACGAGACGCAATGCATGAGCAGGTGCATTGTGACGAAGCTGCATCACCAGTTGCCCTTAGCTGCTGCCGGCTGAATCATCTGGATATTTTCCACAAAGGAATGTTCAAGCTTAACACAAAATTTGATACAGATTCATTGCTCTACTCGTTGTCATTTTTAATGTGACTGCCACACAGTACACATGCTCATTCAATGGCATCTACCTCCCCCACTGACTAGTACAGTGAAGGATTGAAGTTGTCATTGTTCACACACACACATTCCAGTCCACTCTCCTTGGCTGCCAGGTTAAATCGATGTCAGGCAAACTGTTGTTGTTCTATTAACAATGTTTGGACTTTCCCCAGACTAGACAAATATAATAGCTGTTGAAAAAGTTTTTGTGACATTTACTTTCTTTATATGACTATACAACTTACATTGCATGACATTTATTCCCTTTAGAATTTTTTTCTCCAAAGTGCTCTAAAAATGTCACTTTGAATTAAAGCATAAATGTTTGGAAAGGATAACTTATTTATGTTCTTGATGTAGATTTCAATAACATGCTGAGTTTTGCTCTAGTTGATTTTTTTCTGTATCCCTAAAGAAATTGCTGAGAATATTTAGATGTAAGGTTTTCAGGTTTTACATTTATAGAAAACAATGTTAGAATTGCACAGAATAAAAGAAAGTAATCCTTTTAATATTCTTAGAAAAGGACTGGATAAACACTACATACTTTACATGTAAACACACTTAGTGTTTGATCCATATGACCTTTTCATAGATTGCTTAAATGTAGATGTACTTTTTTCGGGCGGCTTTCCTGAAATACCCAGGGGTTTTTTTGCCTCTTAAACCCATTTTATTTTTTTTTATTGTTGTTCACTTACAGTTGTCCTGTCTTTTCCCCCATTGCTCTCCTCTGCTCCATCCCCCCGACTCCCACAATCCCCCCCATAGATGTACTTTTTAAAGAACGTGACAAATTGGCTAAATTTCTAGTTCTTGTAGGATTTGTGTGCCATCAGTGGGTTCTCCCTTCCTTACAATCTTACTAACATCCCTCAAAAGAGATAAATTCTGACTAGTACCTATTTCCTAATTCCAAGATTTTAATGTAAAAGTTAATAATTGACTAAAGCAGTGTTTTACCAACTTAAGTTTAAATTCAGACACAAATCCCTAATGTCTTTATACAGGTCATTTCTCCACTTCTCATTTTCACATCTGCTTCCCCAGCAAAGTCACAATCCCCCAGATTTAAGTATTAACTTGTGGGTGTAATTCATAGCTATATTCAATTTTCTCATGGCTGTGCTCATTAATTCAACCAGTGTTTACTGAACACCAGCCACTGTGCTGGGCACTGGTGCTTACACCAGATTACAGTGGCAAGGAAGCAAAACAGACAATCCACGTCCGGGTGGAGTGACATCATGTGGCCGTAAGTAGCCGTTTAGAAGTATATAATTACAAATTAAAATGGTGTGAGGAGAATATAAGGGTGCTTTAAAATGGGGATTAGATGGAAGCTGGAGTTCACAAAGAACTCGCTAGCATTTGAGAACTAAAGGGTATGTAGTAGTTAGCGAGAAAAGAGAAGGGTAAAGAAATTTTCGTACTTAGTCTTTTCCCACATTCTCTTCATTGCGGATTTTAGCTATCAGCGTGTCACTACTTTTTGAGAGATAATTATTCAGGCTTATATGTGTCATTAAAACAAATTTATTTGTCAAATACAGTGTGTGACATTTAGGCAGACATTTTTCATACTACAGAGTTCACAGAGTTCTGCCATCTCTCGGAGGGGAACAGGTTGTATCACTGATGGCCAGTACACAGGACTTTTTGTTGAGCTTGAATGGATAATTCCAGAAACACCAATTCGGTTTTTGGATGTCACTAGTTTGCTTAAATTGTCTGAGAAAGTAATTAATAGAACAAAAATATAGGTATTCTCTAACATCTCAATATGTTGACTATACTTGAATGGACAGTAGTCAATAAAATTAAATTCCACAACACCACAAAATATAATGCATATTATATTTCTCTTTAATAACTTTTCAGCTCTCAAACAGAATGATTATTGAATATTTGAGTTTTAAAAACTTATTTATCAATCAGCGGCTATTTAAAACCTATCATTTTGTTAGGCTGATGAGAAGATAGTAAATTCAGGGTCACGATTTAGCCGATTACTGTCCTTTAAACAATGGCCAAATATTATGTTTGCATTTCTATCTGCTTGACATTGTATGTGCAGTTTGGTTCACTTTGCTATACACCGAAGATGGAAAGAACACGCATGTGATTCAGTCAGGGTGCTGACAGTGTCAACCTCAGTGACGGGAGATAAAGAGCATCCCAGAATGTAGTGACATTCCTGAAGGAATCTGAGAGATGGACTTAAATCAATTATTTCATGTATTAGAAAAGTAAGCAACCTATGCAATGTTGCACAGCCAATTAATGACAACTATCCTCTGTATTCCAATTTGATTTCAGTGTTTTGCATAGCAGAGAAAACTTTTAGTAGTAAGAAAGGAACATTTGAGCTAATACCTATCGAGAGAATTATAATAACGAGTTTTATTTTCAGTGTGCATAAAATATATGTAGAGTAAGAAACACTTAGCACTCTTATAACCATCATTCAAGTCTAGACGGAGAGCACTGCCGGCACCCCCCAAGGGCCAGGCCCCTGTCCCCCGGGTGTCACTATCGCCTTCGCTGCCCTTTTTCTTACCTCTAGAGGGAACCATAGCCTGACCTTATGTAACCGCCTCTGTGTTTATGTGTGAATGGATGCATGCCTGAATGCTGTCGTTCCGCCTGTTCTTGAACATTATTGGCACAAGGTGGCTAAATTGAAAATCTTTCATTTTTTTCTGTAAAATATCTTTTTTCTAACAATATTTCCACAACAGAAATAATTTCTTTTACCATCTCACCATGTAAAAATGACTTACATGTGCTCATGTAGTTTTTTAAAAACCTAGGAAATCTATTAAAAACTTACTGCAAATGATAATTTAGAAATATCTCTGGCAAACAAGGTCAATATACAAAACTGAATTGTATTTCTATATATTGGCAGCAAACAATTGGATATTCAAATCAACAAAATTCATGTCATTATATATAATGGCACCAAAAAATGTTTAATACTTATAGATATATTTAATAAAATACTTGTATATGCAAGACCTACACACTGAAAACCATAAACTGGCTAAAACAAATAAAGAAGAAAAATAAACAGAAAGATATAGCATGTTCATGGATTGAAAGACTCAATTTTCTTAAGATATCAATTCTTCCAAAACTGATCTACAGATTTAACACAATCCTAATCTAAATTACAGTAGGCATTTTGATATACTAATAAGGTTCTAAAACTTACATGAAAATACAAATGATTAGAAATTAACCAAATCCATTTTTATTTTTTTTAAGATTTTATTTATTTATTTTTAGAAGGGGGGGAAAGGAGGGAGAAAGAAAGGGAGAGAAACACTGATGTGAGAGAGAAACATCGATGGGTTGCCTCCTGTATGCGCCCCGACTGGGGAATGAACCATCCAGGCATGCACCCTGTCCAGGAATCAAAACTGTGGCCTTTCACTTTGCAGAAGAATGCCCAACCCAGCCACACTAAGAAGACCCAAATCAAGCTTTACAAAGAAAAAGGCTGAATGACTTACAATACCAGAATTCAATGGCCTAAAGGTACAGTATTCAAGATAGTCTGTTCTCAGTATAAGGAAAGGCATAGAACAATGGTAATGAATATAACATCTAAAAATGGACTTACACAATAAAGGTTCAAATGATTTTGTTTGAAAGGCTGCTAAGGTAATTTAATGAAAAAAAAAGATAGTATTTTCTACAAATAGTGCTGGAACAAATGTTGGATGTTCATATGGGAAAAAAATTAAACTCAACTCTCACCTCACACTTTGAACAAAAATTAACTTAAAATTGATTATCATAAAGGCAAAACTACAAATGTTCTAACAGAAAGTATAAGAAAAATCTTCATGATTTGGAGGTATAAAACTGTTTCTAAGGACACTAAAAATATGAACCATAAAACAATTATAAATTGTACTTCACAAAATTATAAACTTCTGCTCTTTGAAAAATAGGAGAAAATGCAGACAACTGTAAATGAATACTAAAAATTAAAAAATAAATTTAAAAAAGAAAGATAATAGTTATAAATAGAAAGACAAAATGGAAGAAAACCACATATTTTCTATAAATAGAAACCACAAAATGGAAGAAAATATTCATATTGCACATATCTGACAATGCACTAGCATCCAAAATATTCACAGCTGAATTTTAAAAAGAATCCATAAGAAGATATATGAATGGTCAATTCCCAAACTGAAACCACAATGATATACTACTAATCATCCATTAGAATGACTAAAATTTAAAGAAAACAATCTATACCAAGTGCTGTCAAGGATGTGAAGCAATTGGCTCTCCTAAACTCCTGGCAGGAATGTAAAAATGGAATATATTTAGAGAACAGTTTGATAGTTTCTTAACACATTAAACACATACTTATCAACAATTTCAGTACTAGGTATCAAACCAAGAGAAATGAAAACACATTTGTATAAAACTTATACAAGGATGTCTAGCTAAAATCATAAAGCAAGGATGGAAGCACAAGAAAACACAGCTTGTCTCCTTGCACAACCACATCAAAATTACAAGTAAACTATAGAACCACCCTCATTCAGAACTGTCAGAAATTGAGCTGGATTGAAATCTACAGCCACGGAATTAAAGAAGAAACCACAATGTGACTGGTAGGAGGGGTAGAGACATGGAATGGGCAGTTACCAACATGCGGCAGATAAAAATCAGGAGCGAGATCTCAGAATCAAAGGGTCCCAGCCCTACACCAGGCCCCATGCCCATGGTTCCAGTGCCAGGAAAAGAAGTCTCCATAACTTCTGGCTATAAAAACTAGCAGGGATTGAGGCTGTGAAAGATAGAAACTGCTGGACTCCCTGGTAGATCCTATTAAATGGCCCATTCACAGACTTCCTCAGACTTACTCCCTCTGAGCTCTAGCACAGAGACATATGGGGAGGGACCAAACTGTCCAGCACCAGGGAAAGAGCTAGGGGGCCACTTCCAGACAGAAATGTTGGCAGAGGCCATTGTTTATTTTCTGAGCCCTCCCCCAATGGAGCCACAGAGCCTGAGGGTGACATATCTGAAACTCCATCAACCTGGCTCACAGTTTGCCCCACTCTGGTGATTCTCTGAGGCCTTGCCCTATCCAACTTTTGGGCTCACCCAAGCACCTTCTAGTGGCATTTCCAGGGAATAGCTTGTCTTGGCCTATGCTTCAGATTTTCCTAATTTTTCTCACGCAGTAGCATCTGGCTTCAGCAAGCCCAGTACATCTTGCTAAGTTACCCCAGGCCCACCACTAGCAGCAGCTGGCCTTGGTTTACAGTTTGGCTTCTCCTGCGCACCTCCAAGCCCAGCACATGTAGCAGCCATTTGCAGATCGCTTTGTAACTTACGCTGTGTTACTCCAGACAGAACACGGATCATGGCAAATTTGGTTGTACCAACAGGAATCAAGGCTCAACTACAACAGGATGGTGTACACAGTCCACATAGTGCGTGCACCTTGAGTACCCAGCTTGGGTAATAGGGGAGGCTGTGCCACTGGACCCTGAACACCTACTACATTAGACCACCATACCAAGACAAGGAGATGTAATATGCCTACCTAATACATTGAAACAAACACAGGGAGGCTTCCAAAATGAGGAGACAAAGACACATGGCCCAAATGAATGAACAGAATAAAATTCCAAAAAAAGAACTAAACGAAATGGAGGAAGCAAGCTGCTAGATGCAGAGTTCATAACACTGGTTATAAGGATGCTCAGTGAACTTAGTGAGAACTTTAACACCATAAAAAGGAGTATGGAGTCCATAAAAACGAACCAGTCAGAAATGAAGGATACACAAATTAAAATAAAGAACAATGTACAGGGAATGAACAGTAAAGTGGGGGAAACTAACAATCAAATCAGAAATTGAAAATATAAGGAAGCACAAAACACACAATCAGAACAAGGAGAAAAAAGAATTCAAAAAAATGAGGATAGTGCAAGGAGCCTCTGGGATACCTTCAACTGTAGCAACATTCCCATCATGGGGATGCCAGACAGAGAAGAGAGAGAGTAAGAAATTCAAAACCTATCTTAAAAAATAATGACAAAAAAGCATCCCTAACTTGGTGAAGGAAATAGACATACAAGTCCAGAAAGCACAGAGAGTCCCAAACAAGATGAACTCAAACAGACCCACACCAAGGCTTACCATAATTAAAGTGCCAAAGGTTAGAGACAAAGAGAGAATCTAAAAGCAGCAAGAGACAAGCAGTTATTTACTGACAAGGGAGCTCCAATAACACTGTCAGCTGATTTCTCAAAAGAGACTTTGCAAGCTAGAAGGAATTGGCAAGAAATATTCAAAGTGATGAAAATCAAGGACTTACAACCAAGATTGCTCTACCCAGCAAATCTATCATTTAGAATCAAAGGACAGGTAAACAGCTTCTCAGAGAAGAAAAAATTAAAGGAGTAAGTAACCACCAAACCTGTATTATATGAAATGTTAAAGGGTCTTCTTGAACAAGAAGTAATACAAGAAAGAAGAAGTAGAAAAAGAAGATGACAACCACCACCACCACCACCACCAATAAAATGGCAACAAACACGTATCTATCAATAACTGAATCTAAAAAACAAAATAAATAAGCAGAACAGAAACAGAGCCATAGAGAGAATATTTTGATGGTTGCTACCGCAACTGGAGCGGCTGGATTGAGCAGGTCCTGGGGGAAGGCGATGAGGGACTAAGAAATAAAGAGGAAGAGTCACAGTGGGGTCAGATGGAATCCCTTCTCTGGGATGCAGAGGAGGGAACTGTTTATTGGTGAAGTCAGGCTGTATTTATTAAGCAAACTTTGAAGCAGACTGTGAGAAAGACAAACCACAAGGCTAGGTACATTTTATTTTTCTAAGAACATTTCTTGCTCCTTCTTGGTACAGTGATGTAGCAAGCAGCCAAGCCATTCTTTTCTTGCAACAATCAATCTTCTGGGGCCTAGGGCAGCTGTGCAGAACCCCAGGCCTGTATTCCAGCTCCCTTGGCACACATTATCCTTCTTGGCTCTCCATAGTTGCCAGATGGCAGGGGTCATTAGAGGAATGGGGGAAAAAGGTGAAGGGATTAATAAGTACAAATTGGTAGTTACAGAATAGTCATGGGGATGTAAAGTACAGCACAGGAAATAGAATAGCCAAAGAACACATATGCATGATCCATGGACATGGACAATGGTGTAGGGATTGCCTGGGGAGTGGATGGGGGGATGGATCAAGCAGGGCAAAGGGGGGAAAACTGGGACAATTGTAATAGTATAATGAGTAAAATATAATTTAAAAAATAAACAAAATAAGTGGAATGGGTCTATATACACTAAAAATAAATTTCAAAAACACATTGTTGACTAAGAAATTAATAAAATATATCATAAAGCATGTAAATATATGACAACTACAACCCATTTATCTTTAAAAATTGATCACATACTGTATCATAAACTGGTAAGAGTACCCAGATTTCTATAAACCAAAAAATTACGTTTTGAAGTCAAACTGAATATTTACAGTTAAATTTATAGTAACAATATTTCCAACTACTTATAAATTTTGTTCAACATAACTGTCTCAATGAATCTTATTCACACATAGAAGATATACATATTTAAAATGTTTCTGATCAAGGCATAGAATAAAACCAGCACTCATTTTGGAAAAGTAGATTTAATACCCACTAGAACCAATCTATAATATTTTTAATATATATGCTATCATGTATACACAAATCACTGCCATATGGATCTTAACATTTGGACTGCCTGCGAAGTCATTAATGATCCAAAGAACCAGATGCTCTAAGCTTATTAATCATTAAAAAGTTGATGATATCCTTTCATGCCACATGAAGGGATTTTGGTACTACTGTATGATCTTTTTATATATTTGACATAACCATTGGGTGTGTCTATACATTATATCACATAATCAAAACCAGATTTTATAACTAATTAATCTTTGTTTTTAATTTAGTCATAAAATATATTCAATATTATTAATTATATTGAAAACAATGCATGCTAAAAGCTCTTTTTGTCACCAAAAATGTGGTTATTAATATTCACTGTCCTAAGTAATACAAACTTAAGTCAGTATTCATCCAAAACACTGACAACAATATTACCTAAAAGGTTTTCCTGAGAAGCAAATAAGATAAAAATTAAATACTTTTGAAAACTCTGAGGTGCCACACAAATGGTAAGGATTACCAGTGTGTTTTCATAAGTACAAAGAATGTCAATAATATTTCTTCTTTTAAAAATATAAGGACAGGACTTATGAGAGAGAAATATACAGTGTACACCATTTTAAGAAGAAATAAACAGCCTCTTTTTTGTACTTCTCTTGTTTTCCTTTAATTTTCTTAAAATATTAGTTAAAAACTATAATCTAAAGGAGATACTAATCAGTGTTCTGGAGTTAAAAGGATTTTAATTCCAAACACTAAAAACTCAGTAATAGTTGAGGCTGGCTTGATGATCTGGTCCTCCGAATCCTATTAGAATATTCAAGTAGAGGGTAACACCCTCCAAATCTCTACCTAGCTTTGTGGCTACCCCTGTATGGCCTTTAAAAGTTGAGTATTGTATAACAGCTGATGAAATTAAAGCAGTATTCAAAAAACTCCCTACACACAAAAGCCCTGACCAGATGGTTTCAAAGGAGAATTCTACAAGGCATTAAAGGAAGAGCTACCCCTATCCTTCAAAGACTATGCCAAAATATCCAAGAACATGGAAGACTCCCAAACTCTTTATGAAGCCAGCATCATCCTAATCCCAAAACCAGATAATGACATAACGAAGAAAGAAAACTTCAGGCCAATATTGCTAATGAACATAAATGCTAAAATCCTCAACAAAATATTGGCAAACCACACCCAGCAATACACTAAAAAGATCATACACCGTGATCAAGTGGGATTCATCTCAGGGATGCAAGGATGGTACAATATTTGCAAATCAATAAACGTAATACGTCACATAAACAGAATGAAAGACAAAAATCACATGATCATGGTAATAGATGTGGAAAAAGCATTTGATAAGGTACAGCACCCATTTATGATTAAAACACTCAGCAAAGTGGGAATACAGGGAGCATTCCTCCACATAATAAAGGCCATATACAAGAGACCTACAGTCAACATCATACTCAATGGGAAAAAACTAAAAGCTTTCCCACTAAGATCAGGAACAAGACAAGGATGTCCGCTTTCACCACTCCTATTCAACATAGTATTGGAAGTCCTAGCCACAGCAATCAGACAAGAAAAAGAAATTAAAGGCATCCAAAATGGAAAGGAGGAAGCAAAACTGTCATTGTTTGAAGATGACAAGATAGTGTACATGGAAAATCCTATAGACTCCACCAAAAAACTACTCGACCTAATAAATGAATTTGGCAAAATAGCCAGATACAGTCAATACTCAGAAATCAAAGGCATTCTTGTACTCCAACAATGAAATATCAGAAACAGAAATCAGGAAAAAAATCCCATTTGACATAGCAACAAGAAAAATAAAGTACCTAGAAATAAACCTAACCAAGGAGGTAAAAGACCTATACTCAGAAAACTATACAAACCTGAAGAAAGAAATTAAGGAAGACACAAACAAATGGAAGCATGTACCATGCTCATGGATTGGAAGAATTAACATCATCAAAATGTCAATACTAACCAAAGCAATTTATAGATTCAACACAATCCCTATTAAAGTACCAATTACATATTTCACAGATATAGAACAAACATTTCAAAAATTTATATGGGACCATAAATGACCCCAAACAGCTGCAGCAATTTTGAGAAAGAAGAACAAAGTAGGAGGGATCACAATACCTGATATCAAAATGTATTACAAGACCACTGTAATCAAAACAGCCTGGTACTGGCATAAAAACAGGCACATAGACCAATGGAACAGAATAGAGCACCAAGAAATAACCCATGTCTCTATGGTCAATTAATATTTGACAAAGGGAGAAGAAGCATAAAATGGGGTAAAAATAGCCTCTTCATCAAATGATGTTGAGAGATCTGGACAGCTATATGCAAAAAAATGAAACTTGACCACCAACTTACACTGGACACAAAAATAAATTCAAGATGGATAAAAGACTTAAATATAAGTCATGACACCATGGAAGTCCTAGAGGAAAACATAAGCGGGAAAATCTCAGACATCCCAGCAACATTTTTACCGACAGGTCCCTTAGAGCAAGGGACATAAAGGAAAAAATAAACAAATGGGAACTCATCAAATTAAAAAGCTTCTGCATGGCTAAAGAAAACAGCATTACAATGAAAAGAGAAGTAACTATTTGGGAAAGTGTATTTGCCAATGATACCTCAGACAAGGATTTGATCTATAAAATATATAAAGAACTCACACAACTCCACTCCAGGAAGACGAACAACCCAATTTAAAAATGGGAAAAAGACCTGAACAGAAATTTCTCCAAGGAGGACATACAGAGGGTCCAGAGACTTGTGAAAAGATGCTCAGCTTCACAAGCCATCAGAGAGATGCAAATTAAAACCACAATGAGGTACCACTTCACACTGGTGAGAATGGCCATCATAAACAAATCAACAAACAACAAGTGTTGGAGAGGATATGGAGAAAAGGGAACCCTAGTGCACTGTTGGTGGGAATGCAGACTGGTGAGGCCACTGTGGAAAACAGTATGGAATTTCCTCAGAAAACTAAAAGTGGAACTGCCTTTTGACCTGGCAATTCCACTGCTAGGATCATGTCCTAAGAACCCTGAAACACCAATCCAAAAGAACCTATGCACCTCAACGTTCATTGCAGCACAATTTACAATAGTCAAGTGCTGGAAGCAACCGAAGTGCCCATCAGTAAATAAATGGATCAAAAAACCATGGTCGATTTACACAATGGAATACTATGCAGCAGAAAGAAGGAGCTCCTACCCTTCACAACAGCATGAATGGACCTGGACAGCATTATGCTAAGTGAAATAAGCCAGGAGGTGAGGGACAAATACCACATGATCTCACCTTTAACTGGAACCTAATCAACAAGCAAGCAGAATATAACCAGAGACATTGAAATTAAGAACAATCTGACAGTAACCAGAGGGGAGATAGGAGGGAATAATGGGGGGAAATGGGGAAGGGTTTTCAGAAATAACTATAAAGGACACGTGGACAAAACCAAGGTGGGGGTGGGAGCAGGGGAGGGAAGTAAAAATGGCTGGGGGGGGGGAGTGGTGGGAGGTAAATGCAGATAACTGTAATTGAACAACAATAAAATAATTAAAAAACAAAAAATAAATAAAAGTTGAGTTTTGTAAACTATATGTATTATCATTATGAAGATGAAATCCCATTAAAAATAAAATTGAATTCCCCAGAAATATTTTAAAAATTGTGATGTACCAGAAAAAGAAATAATAGAATCTCTATCATTTTCATCATGACATAATCTTATCTACTAATGAATATTTCAAATTCAATCAAGTGAAATTGAAGACTTAAGGAGAAACAACATTTTGCCTTAAAATATAACACTTATATTAGGTAATTTTTGAGGACCAAAATCTCTAGATCGCCTTATTTTTTAAGATTTTTTAAACTGTTATTCTATTACAGTTGTCCCTATTTTTCCCCTTTCCCTCCTCCGCCCATTCCACACACCACCACCCCCCTCCCCCGGTCAATCCCCACACTGTTGTCAACGTTTAGCATTATAACCAACACCTTTTAATGCACACCATTAGCGTCTATATTAAATTTGGGATTACATACAGCAAGAATAAATAATTTGATTTAAAAGCCATGAAACAATCACCAGATACCACTTTATGCCATCATATTACCAAAAATAAATGATAAAAGAACAATGATAATATAATAGCTGGGACTGTTGAGAGCATGAGATCACCGGTAGTTTCAAAGACTGTTAGGGGAGACTAATCTGGCGGTGCCTTTGGACCTAAAATTAACTTCCAGGAATCAAATAAAAATTCTCACATGTTCAAAGAGCTAAAGCATTCAAAGATGTTCACTAAAATATAGCCATAACAACTTAAATGTTCAGTAAAAGTAATGGTTAAATGAATTATATTTTTAAGTGGTATTGACATAGAAGATGCACAAAATAATGTCAGTACAAAAAAGAAGGTCTAGAGTAATATCTCTAAATAGGAACCATTTTTAATACATGTTTATATAGCAGAACTAAAATATTTTTTGTTTATTTTGGAACCAGCTGCCAGTGTTTAGGAAAATTCCTTAAACAAAATGTGATATACGAAGAGACAGTGAACCAGGGGCTTCTGGTCAAGATGACAGCACAGATAGAGGCATGCCCATCACCAAGTGGCCCCAGGCCTGGCATGAGCAGCAGCAAGCTTTGGTTCACAACTTGGTTTCCCCTGGGCACCTCCAAGAGTGGCTGAAATAAGAAATACTGCCCATGAGCCAAGTGTTGTCAAGGATATGAAAAAACAGAATTTCTTACAAACTACTAATGAAAATGCAAAATGGTACAACAATTTGGTAAAACAGTTTGGCAGCTTTCCAAAGTTCAACACACTCCTATCATATGATTCCAGGGATTCAACTCTTAAATGAAAGCAAAAGAAAAGAAAGCACATGCCCATATGAATATTTTTAATAAATGTCAATAGCTACTTTATTTGTAATAGCCAAATCCTGGAAACCACCAAAATGATCATCAACAGACACACAGGTAAACAAAGTGTAGTATATCCCCATAATAAAATACTACTGGGCAATAAGAAGGAATGAACTTATGATTCACCCAACAAGAATGAATTTCAAAATTATTCTGAGTGAAAGTATTCATATTGTACCAAAAATACATAATATATGGTTTTATTTAAATAAAATTCTAGAAAATGCAAATTAAAAGTGACAGAAATAAAATCATAGGTTGCCTAAAAATGGGGGAAAGATGGGAAGAAAGGGTTACAAAGCTCAAGCAACTTTGGTAAGTGATGGATATATGTTATCTTCATGGTAGGGATGGTTTCACAGCTACATACACATGTCAAGACTTGGCAAAACATACCCTTTAAACATGTGCAGTTTATTGCATGAAATTAAAAAATAAAAGAAAAAAATTATACACTGTCAAAATTATACAAGGCAATGATATATGAAATTTTAAGAGGTTTTATGAGAAGAAAGATAAATGTGTGGAGATTATTCGTGTAGGCATTTATACACCAGAATAATCCAAACAATGGAACTGCAGTGACGATGTGCTTACTGGGCTACTGATGACCAGTCAAGGATGTCAGGATAGACCAGTTCACTATCCTGAGGACAGGATAGTGCAAACGACAACGAACAACTTAAAAATTACCTTTGGAGACTATGTAGCAGTGATTAAGTAGGAGATACTCCAACACAGTGCAAAAAGATATTCGAAAGGGAAAACAAGGACAAGGAGACCAAAGGAAATTCTGTATCATGCTCTTCTTTTTTATCTACAGAAAGTACTATAACAAATTTTTAAGGAAAGTTATCTTGCTATATATTTCTAAAAGATCAACAAGAAATTCCAGATAGATCAAAATTTTAATTTAGTTTATTACTGACTGATTGTTTTTGTCATTCGTTTCTCAGGAAAATTTCTGTGCATCAAAGGACACAATCAACAGTAAAGAGGCAACCTGCTGCTTTTCTTCCTGTTTCCAGTTCTGTACCTAAAGAACTTGGAAAGTTGTCACTCATCCTAACAATAACTGAAAAAAAGCTAAAAAAGCTTTTCGGGGATGACAATGTATATGCATTACAATCCCATTTTCCTTTTAATGGGAACATGTCTCCAAATTACCGTATTTTTCAGACTATATGACGCACCGAACCATAGGACACACCTAGGTTTTAGAGGAGGGAAGTAGGGAAAAAAATGTTGAAACAAAAAATGTGGTCCTGCTCCTGCCTCCTGTGACCCCACTCCACAGCCACCCCTGTCCCCGCAGCGAGCCAGGTAAGCTACATTCAGACTATAAGATGCACCCCCATTTTCCTCCCAAATTTGGTAGGAGGAAGTACCTCTTATAGTCTGAAAAATACAGTAATTCATAGAGATTTGTCCTAGCTCAGGCTGCTCTAACAAGATACTTACAGATTAGCTGTCTACCATCATCTGGGAATTCTGTTGTTATGAGACTTAAATATAAAATTTAGAGCTCAGCTAGTAACTATGTATGGTGTAAGGTGGTACTGGACTTATGGGATCACTTCATAAGTTATATTAATGTCTAACCACTATGCTATGTACCTGAAACTAAAAGTATTATATTGATTGTCTATTGTCATTAAAATATTTTTAAAAATATTTTTTTAACAAAAGAAACCTAGAGCTCAGAATGTAAATCACCAGTATTGAAAACAATGCTCTGTGAATATTTTCAGGTTTCTGCATACTCAGGGTTTTGGGGGCACAGAGCACTGGCCCATTGGTTAAAGGATGTCTGAATGGGGCACATGCATTAAAAGTGAATGTATATATGTTATTGTATTGTATATGAGCACAGAAAAAATTTGGAGGCAAACACAACATAGTCACAATTCTAAACACCTGAAGGTTCTAGGTGGAAAGTGTAGTTATGAGGTTACCTGGAAGGCAAAGGCAAATACTAACTTTTACTTTAAACACTGATTTGTTTCAACAATTGATAGGCCTCCTATTACCACACATACCCAGAACCATCGGTTTCCCTCTCCTCTTTCTAATGTAAAATATTTGGTTCATGAAATTATATCTTTTCATGGATTTAATGAGTTGTCTAAAAAATATAAAGAATGTGTAGTCCGTAATAAAAGTTTCCATGCATAATATGATGTTAGCTGATAATTACCACTTAGATATGGATAAGTGTGTGCAACTATTTCTAATCTCTCATGAGAAAGGTATATAAAATATATCTAAAAGTTATGTAGGCAAGTATAATTTAAAATCACAAAAATTAAGCCTATTTAATGGATTTCCAGAAATAAAACACTTGGAAAACATACTGGCAGGGATGAGATGCTTAGCCAAATTGCAGCAGATTCTCCAAAGCAGCCGTACCCATTCTCAACATGCGTCTGTAAAACAGCCTCCCGTAAGGCATCCTCCCTGTCCTTCCCTATGATTAAAATTAGGGGTTAGTCTTAACCTCTTAATATCAACATCATGTTTGATACAGAAACTTTAAAAATATATGCTATAACTCTTTGCTGGTTCCACCACTTAGTAGGTATATGACCTTGGGCAAGTCATACTTAACATTTCTGTACCTCGGTTTCTGCTACTACAAAACGGAAATCATAAAGATACCTGCCTTACAAAATTTGTTATGACAATAAAATTACTTAACATTTGTATTTAAAAAGTGACCGACATAGCAACCACTATAAAAATGTTTGGAAAAGTAAATCAAATTAAATTAAATTAATAGAGAACAGATTAACAGGTTTTTGACTTCTGAAAATATTTCTAGCATTTGGTACCCAGGGAATCTTAAGCACTGCTCCCAAATGTGAACTTTATTTTGTACTCAAGGCCTCCAGTATTTTTCTCCTCGCTCCTTTTTTGCTGAGTATTAAAAAATCTAATAGTCAATAAACAAACAAACAAAAGATAAATTGAACTTCATCAAAATTAAAAGCACTTCAAGAAACACAATCAAGAAAGTAAAAAAGACAACCCACAAAATGGGAGAAAATAATTTCAAGTCACATATCTAATTAGGAGCTGTTCTACAGATCACTTACAACTCAACAATAAAAAGAAAAATAACTAGATTTAAAAAATCAGCTAAGGATTTGAAAGCTATTTCTGCAAAGAAGATACACAAATGACTAAGTACATAAAAAGACACTCAACATCATTAGTCACTAGAGAAACACAAATCAAAACCACAATGAGCCCTGGCCATTGTGGCTCAGTTGGTTGGGCATCATCTTGCAAACCGGAAGGTCACAGGTTTGATTCCCAGTCAGAACACGTGCCTAGGTTGCAGGTTCAGTCCCCAGTCAGGGCATGTATGAAAGGCAACTGGTCAATGTTTCTCTCTCATATCAATGTTTCTCTCCTTCTCTTCCTCCCTCCCTTCCTCTGTCTGTAAAATCAATAAGCATGTCTTTGAGGATTAAAAATAAAAAAAACACCACATAATGAAATATCACTTCATACCCACCAGGACAGCTATAATTAAAAACAAAATAGGACATAACTAATGTTGGCCAGGATAGGGAGAAATTGGATCATTCTATATTGCTGGGGGAAATGTAAATGTAAAACAGTATAGCTGCTTTGAAGAACAGTTTGGCACTTCCTCAAAAAAGTTAAATATAGAAGTCATACATGATCCAATAATTCTAATCCTAGGTATGTTCCAAAAAGAACTGAAAACAAGTATCACACAGCAACTTGGACACAGATATTTATAAAAGCACTATTCACAATAGCCAAAAAGCAGAAACAAACCAAATGTCCATCATTTTACCATGGATGAATGGTAAAATATGGTGTATGCATACCACGGTATATTAGCCATAAAAAAATGAATTTCTGATATCTGCTACAACATGGATGAACTCTGAAACAAAGGTCCAAAGAGTTAATCACTGATATAGTAAACCTCTGGCATTCCATATTTTACGTTCAACTGTTCTGACTCTGCCCTAACGACACTGAAGTTTTGGAATGTGAAATAAATCTTTTGCCATGGTACTAATTTAAAGCATCCTTATTGTAGGGTACAGGCTAAATTCAAAGGCTAATCTGAAGAAAATGAAAACACTGACTTAAAAAGATATGTACAAGCCCACTCCCATGTCCACTGCAGCACTATTCAAAGTAGCCAGACATGGAAACAACCTAAGTGTTCACAGATGAATGAATGAAGAGGAGGGAGATTTTGTTATTTTTAACAACAGGAGAGAAACCATTGTGCTAAGTGAAATTAATCAAAGAAAAACAAATATTATATGATATCACTTATATTTGGAATCTAAAACCAAACTAAAACAAACAAACAAAAAACAAGCTCATTGATACACAGAATAGATTGGTGGTTAAAAGGGGTTGGGGATAGGGGGTAGGTAAAATGGGTGAAGAGGCATTAAAGGGACAAAGTTCTAGTTTTAAAATAAGTAAGTTTTGGGGATCTAAGAATAGTGACTATGGTTAATAATACAGCATTGTATATTTCAAAGTTGCTAAAGGAGTGGATCTTAGAAGTTCTCATCAGAAGAAAACATGATAACTATGTATGGTGATGATGTTAACTAGACTTACTGTAGAAATCATTTTGCAATATATGTAAATATTAAAACATTATGCTATATACCTAAACCAATATGTTATATTTTGATTATAACTCAATTTAAAAAATTAAAAGAATGATAAATTTGAATTTTCAATAGAGCAGATACGTAACATAAACCAGTTTGTTACAGCTATATGTAGACACAAGAAAAAGTTTTCAGGGAAATGTCTCAGCAGTGAGTGTTCCCAACAGTGTTCTGCTTTTCAGGTGAGAATTGAGCTTTAAGTGGAAGTTTAAAAGACAGTAGAATAAGGAAATGCAAATACTCACTGAAAACAAGTTTACGAAGAAAGCCAAATGTCTCTACAGACATTTCCATATTCACCTTGGATTGACTCCTAACAAATGTCAAGAGTTTCCTGGGAAAATTCCTCTGAGGGAAGAGATTCACTGCCATGTGGTCTGGATGTATTAGAAATCCAGATTAAAAGGAGGCCAAGAAATGGGTTTGCATTACATTTCTTTCACTCCTTAATTATGTAAATATGAAGTTAACATATGGTTACATATTTGGAAAATAAACATATTTTTCTGTAAAGAAAGCAATGTTTGGATTTTAATTCTTATTTCTCTTTTCTTTCTATTTTCTCTCATGCATATGGAGCAAAATTTTTAATTTGCTACAGAAATTGAATGGATCAACTAAACTAAGTAACAGCCATGAAAAGTTTATGCAAAAAGCAGGTATATGGGTGTATCTATATTCAGGGGGTGGTAAAAGATGACTAAT
Source organism: Desmodus rotundus (assembly GCF_022682495.2). Classification (NCBI taxonomy): domain Eukaryota; kingdom Metazoa; phylum Chordata; class Mammalia; order Chiroptera; family Phyllostomidae; genus Desmodus; species Desmodus rotundus. The sequence goes on from NC_071387.1 coordinate 125,026,343, forward strand.
TATATTTAGAAATAAAATCTAGTTAACTTAAACTATACTATTTATGTATGTGGGAAACTTAGACAAGAACTGACCTAAATTTTCATTTTACACTTTCATTTTTACTTGGTGAACAAGATTAGAAGAGAGAATTATTAAAATATTTATATAAAAGCAGTACAAGTGTCCATCAGTAAATGAGTAGATTAAAAAAGTAAATGAGTAGGTACATTTACATAATGAAATACTATGTGACTATAAAAAAAAGAAGGAACGCTAACCTTTTGCAACAGCAAGGATGGATCTGGAGAGCATTATGCTAAGTGAAATAAGCTAGTCAGAGAAAGCCAAATACCATATGATCTCACTTATATATGGAATCTAATGAACAAAATAAACCAATGAACAAAATAGAAATAGAAGCATAGATACATGGAACAGACTGACAGCTGTCAGAGGAAAGGGACTTGGGGGGACTGGATGAAAGAAGGTGAAAAGAATAGTCAAAGAACATATATGCATAGCCCATAGACACAGACAGCAATGTGATGACTGGCAGAGGGAAGGAGGGGTGCAGGGGCTGGATGGAGGGGAGCAAAGGGATGTGGGGAATGGGAACACCTGTAATAGTGTCAACAAAAAAACAATAAAGTTAAAAATAAATTCACTAGTTTTAAGAAATACTACTGGTCTACCTGTTTGGGCAATGGGAACAGGGAACTCTTATAGAAAATGTCCTTAGCCTGCCTCCATGTACCATCGATGATAATCCCTGTGGAAGGATAAATAGGAGACTCTAACATAAATTCTTCCAAATTAGCAGCTTCAGCCCCTGGATATAATACTAATGTACTAGACTTCTGACAAACTGTTGAAAGTTCAGGATCTCTAAAAGATATTTTTTAAGAAATCTTTTTAACCTCGTAGGTTAATAAAAGTTCTATTATTCTTGTTGAACTTCATTCAAAAATACAGATAAAAAATACATATCAAAGCATTTTGGGACTGGAGATGTACCAATAAATGGGATAGCCTCTGTGTACAGGAAACAAAATAAGCTTGAGGGGAAAGGAGACAAGTTAAAGAGCCATTTAAAAGACAATAAACAGCATCTTCTTCAAACCAGTAAAAGGCATCTACAAAAATGTACTGCCGATATTATATTTAACAATGTTCTTTGAGACTGGGATTGAGGTAAATATGTTGTCTTTCACCACTTCTAATATACATGGGACTGAAGGTTCCAATTATTGTAAAAAGGCAAGAAAAAAAAGTCAAAAATGTGAAAGAAGAAGTATAAATGACCCTATTTGCATATAATGATACTTTCATAAAAAGACCTAGGGAATCTATGAAACAATTTCTACAACTTAAAAATCAATTTAGAAAGTCACTGGATACAGTGTTGATATGTAAAACCTAATTGTTTTCTTACAAATAGAGGTAAAAACTTAAAAGTAAGTATTTTTATGTTTCATTTACAAAGGACACCAAAAGTAATATGTCTCATAATCATTTCCCTATGGTTATATCACATACTCTAAGAAAAGCTTAGATTAATAATTATCAGATTAATATTAAGTCAATAATCTTAATGAGCTTCAGTAAAAATCCATCAGTGTATAGGAATTTACTGAGTAAGCACTATGCTAGGCACCCTGGAAAAAAACCGAACTAGTTAATATAGTTGGCTCAAATAGGATGAGCTATTTGGAAAAGTGTCAAACTTCTCATCCTCAAGCACATTCATGGAGGAGTTAGATACCCAGATAGTTTCCAATTTTACCACCATAGATGCTCATCACTTTTGCAATAAAATAACCCAGGTCCAAGTTGGCAGATTAGGTGGAAGAAATTCCACCTACATATGAAACCCACCCAAGAATTACAGAGAAACTATCATTATGAAGAATCTCTGTGTGAAAGGGGTGTCACAGTGTACCTGATGTGGCTGCTCCCCATATGATGAGCTCTGAACCTCGTTTCCATGCTCAACAAAACAGCAAAATTCCCAATAGCAGCACCAAGCCCAGAGCAAATTTCTCCTCTACGAGCAAGGCAATACAAAATCTACAACAGAAAATTCCATATGGGAAAATTGTGCCTAATCAACACTTTTAGAGAACAGAAAAAATGATTATATAAAGTTCTAACATGATGTTATTTTCGTAACATGAAGCTAAATTATAAAGGAAGCTAAAATAACACAGGAAGGAAAAAGCTTGGTCAATTCCCTAGGCTTCATACTAGAACAAGTCTTAATTTGCATTTTCATAAGTGAACTGAAAAAAGAAATCTCCATATTTTCAAGAGACATTAAATTTTGCATCTAAAAATACATTTAACTATGTAGACAGGATCAAAGTAATTTGTGAAGGCTTTATGAATGGACAGAAAAGCAACAAAGATGATTCAAAGGTATAAAAGACTTGTAGAAAGATTTAATATATATAACACCTATTTGTACATATTTACGATAACAGGTTATAGAATGTGAAATAAGATCCAAGAACACTATAGATCTGTCAAGGAAGATATCAACTAATGGATGCTGTATAATAGCCATATCAACCACAAAAACACTGGGTCTCATCAAAAAGGATAATTTAAATATGACAAAAGAAGGTGTTTTATCCTTAAAATATATATATGATGTGCCTATAACTACAATACTAAATATAGTACTAGTTAGTTACTGTATCTTAAGAACGTTTTAATGGGTTAGAAATAGATATGTGTTTATTTATATAAATGTTTATCTTATATAATATAAAAAAAGAAAAAGCTAAACTAAAACTAATACAAGTACCTACCATCCTGAACAAAAATGAAATAAGCAGGAAATATAAATATACATTCCCTTTTAGGCTCAATATGTGTATCAGTACAGAATTCAGATAATGCCATCATTCCTTTGTTTATTGCACTTTGGTCTGTTTGGGGAGGTGTTTTGTTTATGTTTTGCTTAGTCTTGTATTATTTCGAGAGAAAAGGCAGAACTTAAATTTTTTGACCACTTACAAGGTATAATGTTCTACGTCTAAAGGAGAAGCTTCAAAAAGTCATTTTTAAAGACCTGTGTGGAAAAAATTATTTTAAATTACCTTTCTTCACGGAAGCGACGGCCAGTCTTGACTTTACATTTGCCCTGGGGGAGGCGTGCGGCTGGTAGAGGAACTGTCCGCAACACTTGGCTTTCCTTCAATTAAAAAATTAATTAAATGGAGATTTTCTGAGAAAAACACACTTTAAAAACTTTTATGATAAACATTTGTTCCATAACATTACACAGAATTTTCACAAATCTTTTACTACAGACCAGAGTTTCATTAAAAAAAAACCCAAAAAACTGTAGGTTCACCGTGACTGGTGTGGCTGACTTGGTTGGGTGTCATCCCACAAAGCAAAAGGCTGCCAGTTCGATTCCCAATCAGGGCACATGCCTGGGTTGTGGGCTTGGTCCCGGTCAGGGCTCACACAACAGACAACAGATCAATTTCTCTCTCACATCAATGTTTCTCTCCCTTTCTCCCCCCTTCTCCTCTCTCTAAACATAAATAAATAAAATCTTTTAAAAAAACCAAAGTTTCTTTAATATATCAGTAGTAAATATACTAGAAGTATACATTTTTATTCCACTTGGGTATGTTAAGAAGTTTACTGATCAAAACAAGATTATATAATAAGTCATAGTTAATGAAAATGTAAATTTGTATCTAACTAAATTGAATCATTTATTCCGACAAACTTTTTACTCTAATAGCAGTTATATTTCGTACAGTAGTATGTAAACTGGAAGGTAACTGCCTAGACCGTTATGCCCAGAAAGCGAGGAAGGGCTCAAAAAACAAAACCACGGGGCCCACCCACGGCGCACAGAAGCAGATCGTAAGGAGCTCTCAGCGGCCCACTGGAACAACTTGAGCAACCAGGTCAGTCGTCTAGTATTCGGATCATAACCCAAAGTATAAAACAAATAGAGAGTCCTGACCAATATAAACAAATAAATGGGAGAATAAAGACAGATCTTCCTATAGAAGAATACCAAGGAATAGCAAATATTACTTACTGTACTTTAGGAATATCATTTACCTAGCAAATTAATACACAAAACAGTAATGTTACATATTAATTTACTAAAATAGTTGAAAATAAATTTATAATTACTTGTTTATAACAGAAAGAAAACATATTATGCGGAACATCCCCCACCCCCACCAGAGTTGCACTGGGCCTGCAGGTCTGGGGTGAGCTGTGGATTCAGGGCTCTCTTCTGCAGGGTGGGGTTTGTTAAAGTTGTAAAAAATGAGGCCTGCTTGAAGAGATACCAAGTAAAATTTAGAAGACAACAACAGAGAAAAACTGATTTCTATACCTAGAAACTCTTGGTAATCCAGGATAAAAATAAGTACAACACACCCAAACACAGGATGATGGCTCATGTTGTCACCAACAGAGATAAAATTTGTCAGTGTGCTTATGCCCATATGGAAGGAGATATGATAGTGTGGGAGGAACTCCGGCCTGCAGAATTCCTCCTGTCCACAGCGGATGAGAAAGAAGTCATCTCGGACACAATCTTGCTGTTTGGTAGGAAAAGGGGTGGTGATTCCCTCCAGTGGGGAATGCCCTGAGCCTTTCTCCCAAATAGCTTTTATTTGGAATGGTATGTGTAGGTGTACACAGTATACATGCATGGCTCATCAGTCAATGTCAAAAGGGTATAGTCATACAAAAACAGGTATTATCTATAGACAACAATTGAAGGAACACAGAGATATGTCACAGGTCAGAGTCTGTTAGTCATGATGACGCCAGAGGGTCTTTAAGATGTGTTTCATGAGATAAGGAGTTTACTCCTTATGCCTGGAACTTAAGCATCCGGTTCACGGTTCACATCAACAGAGCCGTACAAAGCAAAGCCCAGCAGGTTTCAAAGAATACAATGTATTTATCAGGCCTGATTCCCACAGGAACCCTCGGTGTTAGAGTCGGGTCATGGCTACCACCTGCATTACCTGGTTTTCCAGGGAGACTTACTAGCCCCTTTCAGAGCCTGCTCTTGCAGGGCTGCAAACTCTGAAACCACACAGAGTGGTCCCCGACATGACAGTCTGTGAAGACTACACTCGTGAGCTCCCAAAGCATGGTGTGTACAATGGCCTGACAAATTGTGCTCCAGCACATTGCACTGGCCTGTGGCAGGTCTGCAGGCTTCTCAGTACTACGGGCATGCGCATTATCTTTGAAGGCCATGTGGAGGTGACTGAGATGAATACAACGTGGAAAGTACTGATGGTCACCCTGGTTCCCGCACCTGCTATTTGGAGGTAGACCTTGCCAGAACTACTGGAAATAAAGTTTTGGGGTCCCTGAAGGGAGCTGTGGATGAAGGTTTGTCTATCCCTCACAGTACCAAACAATTCCCTGGTTAGGATTCAGAAAGCAAGGAATTCAATGCAGAAATACATTGGAAGCACATCATGAGTCAAAACGTTGCAAATTATAGGCATTACCTAACTTGAGAAGATGAAAATTCTTATAAGAAACAATTCTCTCAGTACATAAAGAACAAGGCAACTTCAGACATGATGGAGATGTGTAAGAAAGCTCGTGCTGCTATGTGTGAGAATCCAGTCTATGAGAAGAAGCCTAAGAAAAAAGTTAAAAATAAGAGGTGGGACCATCTCAAAATGTCTCTTGCCCAGAAGAAAGATCAGGTAGCTCAGAAAAAGGTAAGCTTCCCGGAGCTCAGGAACAGGCTGCTGAGAGTTAATAAACCAAACCACAATTTTCTGTAAAGATTTTTCAGATAAAGACAATAATAAACTAATTGACCAAGTGGCAAAAAACAAAACAAAAAAAGGACTGTGGTAACAGTATTCAATAACCACAAACACACACATGTATACACATACACACACCCTTTAGGGTCATTTTTGTGTGTCCTTCTCTTGCTCCTGGGTTCCTGGAGTGTTGATTAAAATAACATATAAAAAATAAATTTACAGATGCTTCGAGTAAATTCATCTACCTAATAAAAAGTCAGAAAAGAAAACAGGAGAGTAAGAATTTGCTGGGATTAAAATAAAAAGAACACAAAGCATGCTGGAGTTCTAAGTAAGTGTGGAAACAGCAATTTGGAGCAGCTAATACATAAACGCAACTAGGAGAAGACAGGTGAGATGGAGCCTTTGAGCACGTTTTGCACTGCTTCATACTGCTCTCTTCCCTCCAGACCATCACGAGAAGACTTTGACACATACTCAAGTCACTTTCCAAACTTTTATCAAAATAACACATCTACATATGTCAAATTAAATAGTGCTAAAACATTTATAATGTTCCTTGATACACTCCCCTATCCCACTTTCAGAGGCAATCACTTTTCCACTTCTAGTTATATCTTCTGGAAGTTATCTCCATATCTCTAAAGAATATGTGTGTTCTGCTGCTTCTTGCTTTATCAGTTTTATAGTTTATCAATCATCTACAAACTATTTATCATCATATCAGCTAAATTTAATGTAATAATTCAAAGTGTATTTTATATGTAATCATATATATATAGTTTACTATTCACAGTAAACCAGTAAAGAAGTGTATCTTTTAACATGTCCATTTTACTAATGACAAAGCTAAAGAAACAGGTTAATTAACTTGCCCAGGGTTACAGTTTAAAGAGTTATAGATTTAAACTCAAGCGATCTGAGGGTAAGGGTTCCTGAGCCCTTACTCTCATCTACTGCCCTTTATAACTACAGCTCCATAATACCAATACTGTAAATGAGGACTCAGCTTTCTGACATGACTTCTTACACTCATGTCTTCAGATATTTTTAGTTAAATCAATAATCAGTGTTTCCATCATTATGGTTACATATACATTGCTCACAAAAGGCCAGAAGTGTAACATAATATCACTTTCCTATAAAGCTTTTTGTTATTTGTGAAAAAACTGTTTTGTTTTTATCCTTAAATAATTTATACACATAAACACACATGCTTTTCAAAATGCTCCATCATATCACCTCCAGATCATTCATGCCACTAAGTCTCCTTAACTTAACCACCTCCCATAACCACCATAACCACCTCCTGGAGCCTATCCGGATGGTTTTCAATCACCTTTTAGAGGGAGTCATCAAATTGGTATATTCTTTTATTGAAAATAGTGTGCTGAGATTAGGTGCAAGGCAGCCCAGTGTTATTGAGATAGATAAAAGATCGGAAAAGTCCTTGGGTGGTAAGGAAGACAATATGGATGCCCTGTATACACATAAAATACATTCGGAGCACACAATCATGGAATGATTACTTAAACTGTGGATTAACAAGGCAGGAAGGGAGGGAGGGAGGAATTAAAAACATTAAAGTTGCCACAAATCAATGAATTCACCTACGCTTTAAAAGCCATCTTATGTCTGGAACCACATAATAATAAAAAGACATCACATTATGTACTCTGAAAAATTTTAATAGCATTCACCATCTAAAGTTAAGCTTTACCCAAAACTGTTATGGCCAGGAAGCTATCATTTCATGTAAATTTGAACTGCACAGTGTTTTAAGTTTAAATGCAATAAAATAATGCTAGTGACCAAGCTGTCACAATTCTGATCAAAATATGTTGTTGTTAACACTGAAACAAAGTTTGTCCAATAAATGGAATATTTAACAATTCGCAACTAAAGAATAAGTGTTTCATCATTTGGAAAAGGAGAAAAGATGGATTGATACCTTTTACATCTTTGTTCAAGTCTTCAAGTGGTATAGGCTTCAGAAATTTTTTTTAAAAAATCAGTCCTTCGCCTTGGCAGGTGGCTCAGTTGGTTGAAGCATCATCCAATAACTGAAAGGTTGCAGGTTAATTCCCAAGCAGGGCACATACCTAGGTGACAGGTTCAATCCCCAGTCCAGGCACAGGCACGTGTGACCGCCAGTCTGGACTGTGCAATCCCCAGTCCGGGCACGTATAGGAGGCAATTGATAGATGCTTCTCTCTTGCATCAATGTTTTCCTCTCTCCTCTCCTCTCTGTTTCTAAAAGCAATGAAAAATAAATGTCCTCAGGGAGAATTAAAAAAAAACTAGTCCTTCAAAAGCCTGGTTCAATCCATGATGTTGTGAGTTCCTAAATGCTGGAACAGTGAGTTCCTAAATGCTGGTACCCTGCAATGACTAGTTTTCTTTTAAAATAATTTTCGGTTGTCTCTAACTTCCTTTCCTCCCCTCTTCATTACTGCAGTTAATCAAGAGTTACAGACACATATATACACATATACTTCCTAATATAGGAAAGTATTAATTAAAAACTATATACAACACATATTCTATAAAATATACATATTTTCTCTCATGGGGCTAGTCTCGGAAGCCACACAAAGCGGTCCCCAACACAAAAGGGCCCCAGGCAATAGCTGACCTTGGCCTGCATGTCCCAAAAAACCCCAAAAGCAACACACCCAGCGGCCAGCTTCAGACCACACCAGAGCACCACTCAGCCACCACCACACCACAAATGACACACCCACATGGCATACTCAGCAGGCACCAGAGCCTGGCTAAAGCAAATCCTGCTCCTAGGGTCAGCCCCTACAGAAAAGCTTTTCCACTGTAGTCACGGCCAGAACTCACAACCAATCAGCCTGAGGATCAATCTCTCTGATTGACATGCCGACAGCAATCAAGACCCAATACAACAGGAGGGCATGCACAATGCACACGAGAGACAAACCTAGAATACCCAGCGCACGTGACCAGGGAGACTGCGCCACTGGGCCCCAAGGAACACTTACTGCAGAAGGCCATTTTGCCTAGACCAGGAGATGGGGCAGCTCTGGATAATACCTAAAAAGAAACACAGGGAGGCTGCCAAAATGAGAGAGAAAGAAATATGTCCCGAGTGAAAGAATAGAACAAAACTCCAGAAAAAACAACTAAACAAAATGGAGACGATCTACAAGATGTAGAGTTTAAAAAACTGGTCATAAGAAATCCTCGATGATCTCAGTGAGAACTTGAACAAGAAGACACAGGAAACATGAAAATGGAGATAGAGCCCATCTCATAGTCAGATTATGAAAATGAAAATGTATATGGTATGCCCTAAAACTATAAGTGAATTTTATATTAAATGCAAAATATAGAAAAGTGAGATAGGCAAAAAAAAATTGGATCATAATAGCTCATAAGCTAGAAATGATCCAAAGTGGTTTTCTTTAAAAACCCCTAAGACCCGACTGCCTCCCATTTGCCTACCATTCACTTTGGAGAAAAAATTCGGCCTGGACTTCCCTCCAAGGTTACAGTCTTGCCCCATCCCCAAAGGTTCATCATTCAGCAAGACAAATGCTGACACTGAGACTTCCCAGGAATGAGCCTTCCTAGCACCATGGGACCTCATTATCCAACCAAAAGGCTGCTCATCAAATGCATCCTTTGGATTAATTTAAGAGCAAAAGGGGGACGTGTGGACAAAAAGGAGCCACATACAAAACCTGATAAGCTCAGAGGAGGCCTATGTGGCAGGTCTACAAATCAGAGACTTAAAGAAACCTAAAATGGTCTGAAATCAAAACTTTTTAACTAAAAGCAGTTCATGGTGGGTAGTCATGTCCTAGGATAGAATTTTCCTGACAAAGTCAATCTTTACCTTAATTGAGCCTATCTATTATCTTTTTGCATCTATGATAACATATTTATGGAATGTCAAGGTAACTTCCCTTTTTTTGAACTCCTCAGGCACAACCATGCACCAGAGAGGAGACTACAAATCCCCTCATTATTATTGGAGACCACAAATCCACTCATTGTTATTGTTACCACAATAATTGTTGATTTAACTACCATGTACCCACCTACATAAAAGAAGTATGAGTCTATCATTTTACTTTTTACCCAACCCCAGAGATTTCCCTGCTTTGCTTTTCCCAACTCCCCAATCTATCACCAATGGATTTCATGTTACCGCCTTATGCCTCCTCCTTTGACTGTAATGTATAACAAAAGGTGCAAAACTGCCACTTTCCAGAGCATTTTCTCAATCTGTTGAGATTTTGATTCCTGGCAATTATCATCAGTTTGGATCAAGTAAACTCATAAAAATTCTTAAAAAAAAAAAAAGAAGCAATCAGAAATGAAGAATACAGTAACTGAAATGGGGAATAAACTACAGAAAATCAACAGGAAGTAGATGAAGCAAATAACCAAATCAGCAATTTGGAAAACAAGAGCACAGAAAACACCTAATCACAAGAGCAAAAAGAAAAAAGAAACCAAAAAAATAGGGATAGTTTAAGAGGCCTTTGGGACAACATCAAGCATACAAACATTCACATGATAGAGGTACCAGAAGAAGAAGAGAGAGAGCAAAAAAACTGAAAAACTATTTGAAAATTATTGATGGAAAACTTTCCTAACATGGTGAAGGAAATAGACATATAGGTCCAGGAAGCTCAAACAATCCCAAACAAGATGGTCTCAAAGTGGTCCACACCCAGACACATCACAATTAAAATGCCAAAGATTAAAGCAGTGAGAGAAAAGCAGATAGTTACCTACAAAGGAGCTCCCATAAGACTGTCAGCTGATTTCTCAACAGAAACTCTGTAGGCCAGAAGGGATTGTCATGAAATAGTCTAAGTGATGAAAAGCACACACCTATAACCAAGATTACCCAGTAAAGCTCTCATTTAGAATCAAAGGACAGATTAAATTTCCCAGACAAGAAAAAGCTAAAGGAGTTCATCACCACCAAACCAGTATTACAAGAAATGTTAAAGAGACATCTTCAAGAAGGAAAAAAGATTTAAAATATTAATAATAAAATGTCAATAAGTACCTATCTATCAATAATTACTTTAAATGTAAATCAATTAAATTTTCCAATCAGAAGACATAGGGTGGCTGAATGGATAAGAAAACAAGTGTGGTGCCTACAAAAGACTCACTTCAGATCAAAAGACCCACAGTCTGAAAATAAATGGGTGGAAAGAGATATTTCATGAAAATGGAAACAAAAACACACAAAAAGCTGGGGTAGCACTACTTATACCAGACAAAACAGACTTTGAAACAAAGGCTATATAATAATAGGCAGGGGATCCAAGATGGCGGAAGAGTGAGTGGACCCTACACTAACCTCCTCCCAGGATAAATCTGGAATTACAACTAAACTGTGGGGAAATCATCTGGCATAAACAACTGAATAGCAGGAGAGAAGCCTTATAACCACAGACAGACAGAAGAAACAGCTTCAATACAACGTGCCTGGTATGGAGTGTAAAGGAGATGTGAGAGGGCTGGCCAGGCAACCACAGGCGGCAGTCGAAGTGCTGGAGGGATATTTCAGACTGTCAACTGATTTCTCAAAAGAAACTCTCCAGGCTAGAAGGGATTAGCAAGAAATACCCAAAGTCATGAAAAGCAGCAACCTATAGCCAAGATTACTTTACCTAGCAGAGATATCATTCAGAATAGGAGGATAGATAAAAAGAGCTTCCCAGACAATAAAAAACTAATGGAGTTCATCATCACCAAACCATCATTATATTAAGTGTTAAAAGGAGTTGCTTTAAAAAAAAGATCGAAGCTATGAAAAGTAAAATGGCAATAAATATATATCTATCAACAACTGAATCTAACAAACTAAGCAAACACGAACAGAGACAGAAGCATGGATGTGGAGAGAATTTTGATGGTTGCCAGATGAGAGGGGGTGTGGGGGAATGGGTGAAGAGGTGAGGGGATTAAGAAGTACAAATAGGTAGTCACAGAATAGCCATGGGGATATAAAGTATAGGATGGAGCAGCCAAAGAACTTATACAAGGGCCCATGGACATGAACAATGGTGCGGGGACTGCCTGAAGGAGTAGGGAGTGTTGAGTGGAGGAGTGTAAAGGGGAAAAAACTGGGACAACTGTAATAACATAATAAAATATAATTTAATAGATAAAAAGAAAATAAAATGCTGAGCTTTACTTCTATTTTAACAAAAAACATCAATGAATATAACCTATAATTATAATTTCAAAAGCACTAATTATCCTAGCTTTTTACTCACAAAAATCTCATTTTTCCTTCTCACAAAATTGCTAGAGTCCTAAATTTATATACTATTCAACACAGTTTTTATAAAATAACACCATTTTATCCATCTCCAAAGCATACAGAACTACACTACCAAATAATATATTAACAAAATTATTTTTCCCAAAGAAAAAGCATTTATCATAAATTTACTTCCAAAAATGCTAAAGAGTTGGGAGGAATGAGTATGTTCATATGTGTGTTTCCTCTTGTGCATTAATACTCTGTTTGAACTTGTGTATTTTACAAAATCTTACTCGCCTCTGCCAGATGCTGAATTGTGTACAAGTGGGTAGGTATTTGCAAAGAATGCACTGGTAGAAATGGGCACAAACACACTTTCTGAGGCTGGCTAAAGGGCAGGAAGAAAAAAAAGGCCTGCAAATGTTTAGAATACAATGATACAACAATAACCTAAAACTTGAACATAACCCAATTTCATTTTATAAAGACATTTGCTAAAGGCATTCTTTTAAAATGAAACACCAAGAATGTAGTCACTCAGACTTTAGATACAAGACTTTGAAAAAAGCTTCAAGTAGATTTTTTACCATTTATACAGATCAAAGTACTTCAAAAAATCTTGTCTTAGTTATCTGTACTAAAACAATACTTCTAAGTCACTGCCATGGTCTTTTTATTCATGAAGCAACTCTTCTACTAACTTGTATTCCAAACCAAGAACAGATCTCACATTAGAGAGAAACCTAGCAACTTTTCTAAATCATCTGAAGTTGGAGGGAACAATATAATGACAAAAATTAGAACAGAATTTTTACGACCTAGAAGAGTGTTCTAATCAAATTTAGCCATCGATCAACATGGAGAACTTACAAACTGGGGGGCTGCCCAAACAGCAGCCCCCCAATGATAGCTGGCAAGAATTATGTCCACAGACTGTCTGCCTGTTTTCCCTCGTGCCACTGCTTAGTGCTTTACTACTGTTTGAGAAACACTCACACTCATTATGAAACTCAGACAGAATGAAAGGGTGCCTTCCCCAGCTGAGTCCTCCAGCCTAGGGGATCCTCTTCTCCGGGGGCAACCGATAACCAGTTTCTTGTGTGTCCTTCCCAAAACTATAGGAACATACATGGATGTTTTAGCATTAAATCCTACATTTTTGATTTGTAGGATGAAACTTCATTTATAGTATGAAGTCCAGCAAGCAGCCAGACATAGTATATCCTGGAAGTAAATCTTCACAACAGATCACTATTACAGACAGATGTGATATGACATTACAATAATATACAAGTGAATGCTACATAAAAGCGAATTCCCAACACCATACTAACTACTAACTACTACAAAACTGACCGCTATCTACTCCTTCTGTGACTTTGCTTATGCAGAGTTATAGCCTGAGGTAAAAAAAAAAAAAAAGGCTTATATTAATAGGTGTTTGTAAATTAGTTCAATTATAGCTACCACCTTATTCTGCAAGAAACTATCAAACTTATGCTCCTGCTGAAGAAATTACACCAGAGGAGGCAAACACAAGGCCCGAGGGCCAAACCCAGCCCTCCACCTTGTTTTATCTGGCCTGACACCTAGTTTCTACCCAGTGGCAGTGCCAAGCTCCTTAGTGCCAAGCTCCTTAAGTAGTTACATTTACATAGTCCTAAAATTACATTTGGCCCTTTGAAGGCAACCTCAAGGCTGATGTGGCCCCGGTGAAAATGAGTTTGACACCCTGCTTTACATGATGATCTTATGCAGAAGTATAAATGTGTTTTACAACAGGACCCCACTCCCCTCTCCACCATCGAAACTAAACTGGATGATTAACTCAAGGAAAACCAATATACTTTCCTTCCAGTGACACATGAAATGATTTGGTATGATCACTGTCCTACCCTGGATTCCCTCTCAGGAACAGGAGCAGGTTTTAGGAAGGGAGTCATTCAGTGGTGACAAAAAGAGTAAACACAAGTAAGCACAGAAAGGAGGAGAGAGGGACCAACTGAGCTAGGTATATTGACGAGCATATCAAGGGTGACAATTGGAAGGAATTCCTCATTCAATACAATAAAAAAAATGAGGCACATTCCACTTCTAAAATTTTAAGTTTCTGATTTTTTATATGAAACTCTATATATGACTGAAATTCACAGATGTCAGTAAAATTCTTTTATAAAATAATTTCAGATCAGATGAAGCCATTTAAAAGTTCAGAATTTAATTTCATATCAATTTAAATATCTGTAAGTTGTATGATTCTAAGGATACAAAAGAATGCAAAAATATCAAACGCCCTACGAGGAAACACCCACATGCCAACGGAGCCAAAGAACTGCCAAGTCCAATCAAGTAAACGCACTGGTGGGAAGCTGCATGTTTCCGTGGGTAGCAGAACACTAGGTAAATAAGCCATGAAAATAGCATCTTTAGCTCATGATATATACAGTGATCACAAAGTCTTTAGTATGAGTTAGGGTAGTGCAAAAACTACTCTGATATGGGTAGCTCTGGGTTTTATGTCTGACCAAAACCTCTGTTCAGAAAAGATAAGGAAAAAAAAATAGTCAATTACCTGGGATGGTAATTTCCTTACTGAGAAGACATCTTTGAACTTTAGGAATATGTAGAATTAAGTAGTTTGGAGAGTTTCACTTCCAGTGATACAAGCAAAATTGGCAAAAACTATTTTTAAAAAACAACCATTTAAAGTCTGCAAATTGTCCTAAGGGTGTATTTGAACAAAGAAATATTATTTGAGAACATCTACTAAAATTTGGTATTGGGACAGTTTATGGCATCTGAGCCATACCCTGTTTCCTGCCTTGTCGCAGCTCAGGTTGACAGAAGCTCCATTCCACGTAGTGTGGCCCAGAGAACAGAGATCCCTCTCAGCTCTTAATCAAGGCTTACCGTCTGTCACAGAGAAAGGTAAGTCATCAGCACTTCTCATCCCTCCAACTCCAAGTTAAAGAGCCTAAGATCCTGGTGACTGGCTAAGACAGTAGAGGCTCCCTTCCTCCACCCAGCCTCCACCTATAAAACAGAAGCTTCACCACAGTGTGGTAGGCTGAGATTGCTGGGGCCCCACTGTCCTCACCCCAGTTTGCTCATAGGAAACCAGAAGCAGCAAGCCAGAGGCTGCTGCCCAGTCCTGTGCCCAGGAAGGAATGGTGCTCAGAGGGTTTGCCCTGGAGGACAGGCAGACTGTAAGGGCTCTGAAGCTCTCCCAAAAGTAACTGACTTTGAAACAGAGTGCGAGGAAGTTCAACCCTAAGGGTTTCTTAAAAACAATAACCCCTCCACCTTTAACAGGAACCTAATCAACAAAACAAATAAGCAAGCAAAATATAACCAAAGACATTGAAATTGAGAAAAGCCCACAGTGACCAGAGGGGAGAGGGGAGGGAATTTCAGGGAAAAGGGTGAAGGGTTTGTAGGAACAATTATAAAGGACACATGGACAATAATGGGGTGGGGGGGGGTGGGGGGGTGGAAACGGGAGGGAGGTGGGGAGGGATGGGGGTTAGGCTGGGGTGGGGGGAAAAAGCAGAGAACTGTACTTGAATAACAATAAAATTAGAGATAAAAAAATAACCCCTCTTCATTGACAGCAACAAGCCAAATCATAAGTCAGCTAGTTTATGAGAAAAGAGCAAGGAGATGAAGCTAAGAGCACACCTACAGTCAGAACAAACCTCAAAGAGTTGCCACAAAAACTACCCTACTGTAATTTAACGCCAGACTGCTGAGTAATTTATGCCCTGGCACCAAACCAAAATGCGGAGCAGTCATCTGGTAATTAGTGGAGCCTAATGGGCAGGCGGCCAAAAGAAGGCAGCATTCAGAGAAAGATCTGGAAAAGAGACACTCAAAGAGAACTCCACTAAAACTCGGCTAATAAAACAAAACAAAAAAAAACCTTCTGAATTGCACAATTTAAAAGGATAAATATCATGGTATGTGAATCATAATAAAGCTGTTATTTTTAAAAAACGTAAAATGCAATGGAAAAAGAATGTTCAACGTAATTAGTAAGAGAGAGGCATTCTTATCACAATTTGACACTATGTTATCTCAAGGTGGGTTTCCTCCCTACAAGGTAAGCTACATGAGAGCAAGAACTTGGCCTACTTTTTTCACTTTTGTATCCCAGCCTCTACATAGTAAGCCATCAATAAACACTGCTGAATACATGAAGGAATACCTGAATGCCTTCTCCTCCTACATAATTTCTTATCCTATCCCTTCTTTGTTATAATTTGTGATCATGCCGGTAAGCAATAGTGTAAGAGGCAAAGATACTTACTGGACAAAATATTTACTAATAAAAGAACAGCTAAGCACTTTATGTGTAAACACTGTAACTGTGATTTAAGTTAAAACTAATTGTTTTGGCTTATGCTGTAACATGCTCATAAAACATCGTTGCCTATTTATTTTAAAGCATGTCTCCTTTATTAACCTAAGTCTAATTCTATTTACCTCAAACTAATAAAACGATAGCTCTTCAAAACAGTTTGCATTACAATCGATCGACTTTACATTCAGCGAGTTACTTTACAATATGAACTTGCACTTATTAGTTTGTACTTTAACAGCAAGCTTCCTCACACTCTCCTCCTCCTCAGTGGTCTGCATACACGTGCTGGTGATGAGTTGTCCAAATGTGAAGCCATCTCTTAACAAACTAGTGGGTAAGTGTACATAATTGCTCTCCTCATTCTAAAATCCTTTTCAAAAGAACAAAAATTCTTCCTACATCCACACTTACCTCCTAAATATTTAAATAACCCAAATTGATAATGGATTAAATAATTTATAAATTCAGCAAATTTTTATTCTAATATTTACTGTACACCTAACTATGTGCCAGATATCAGGCACTTGGGACAACCAAACAAGACCCCTGCCCTCTTGGAGCTTGTTTGCTCTCGTTGTGCCAGAAAGCTCCTTCCTTCCTTTGAACTCAGATGGTTGGGGGGGGGGGGGAATACCAGAAAACTACATATCAAAACATTATTTATAAATAATGAACATTCACTTTTCAAAAAGTCAAACTACTTCTAGAATTTGCATACATCTAAGAAAGAGAAACAGGGTGTGGCTTGGGGAATAACTTACTAAGATGTGTCCCTGGCAGTGTCGTTGTCTTGCCATGTGATCTTGAGCACGTTCCAGGTCTTCCAATTCCCTCCCTCGTGAAACTAGTAATAAAGCCCCAGGAAAGTTCTGGGGGGAAACTACTGCACACTTGTAGGCAAATATTATAAAATTGTAATCATTTATGACTAACATTTTTTGGCTAATGTGTAGTAAGATGACTAAAGTAAGAGCTGAGGTTTTTCCCTCTTCCAAATGTATAATAAACTGGAAATGTATTATAAATACTGTTTTCCATCATTGTGGTTTATCATCTTTAAGATATATACAGCCCAGTTAATGTAAATTATATTCTTAAAATATAAATAAAATCCTCAAATAATTTCCCTGAGGGAATTTTATAAAATAAGCTTTTTTTGCTTTCTCATTAAGGATTATAGGAATAAATACGTAGGACTCCTGTCAGACTAAGACAGACCGGCTTCCGAAGTGCATGCTGGAGCACGAGGTAGTCTGTTACTCTGGGCAGGCTATCTCTGACAGCCTGCAGGCAACTGGAATTATAGCTGGCATATGACTGGAAATGCTGGAACCTACAGAAATATTTTTCAAAAATTTAATTAAATTTCTTACAAAGTATTCACTGAAAACTAATTTTCTCATAATACTAATTTTAATCAAGAAAATCTCACACCTTCGCTGGTGTGGCTCAGTTGTTGGAGCGTCATCTCGCACGCTAAAACGCTGGGGGTTCGATTCCCGGTGAGGACACATAGCTGGGTTGCAGGTTCTCCCCCCAGTTGGGGCGCATATGAGAGGCAACCAGTAGATGTTTCTCTCTCACATGTCTGTCTCTGTCTCTCTCTCTCCCCCTCCTCCCTTCCTCTATTTCTAAAATCAACAAGCACATTTTAAACTTTTTTTAACAAAGAAAGAAAATCTCACATAGACACACTGTAAAGATTAGTGAATACATTTGTAAGAATTTCTATTTTAAAAGGATTTCTTTTACCCACTTAATAAAAGGAAATGTAGGACACAGAAAAATAGTGCACCTCATTTCCAAATACTCAACAAAATTTTTATAGTCCCAACAGAGTAAAAAAGCAAAGAACAAAGAGTTTCATGCCTTCAATAAGTTGAATAGAGACACTCCATTACACAGAAAAATGCCAACTTGGTAATTTTAAAACAAGCTTCGAAAAACTAAATACCACAGTGCCCTCTACTGTCATTTTAAAGAAGGTTAATCTCTATAACAAACCAGTTTTTACATTTCTCAAACTATAGTCAATATAACCAATTAAAGAAGAAACAGCTCTTCTTAATAATTTATTATAGTAAATTTTTATCTCATAAAGAGAAGAAAAATAGGTAACACTGTATCTCATCTCTTCAAGTATATAGAGAAATAATATTCTCATACCCCCCAAATTGTTTTTCTTATTATATTATTTTATTTTATAACTGCCTTCAGGAGTAGAGGAAGGATAAGCTTAGAACATAAAACCATGCTGTAGGAAAGGGAGCAACTCTATAAAGGGAATAAATATCTTTTTTATTGTTATTCAATTACAGTTGTGTGCCTTTTCTCCCCATCCCTCCACCCCACCCCAGCTGAACCCACCTCCCTCCCCCACCACCACCCTCCCGCTTGATTTTGTCCATGTGTCCTTTATAGTAGTACTGTAATCCCCTCTCCTCACTGTCCCCTCCCCAATCCCCCCTGACCATTGTTATTGTTCTTAACTTCAATGTCTCTGGTTATATTTTGTTTCCTTTTTTCTTCTATTGATTATGTTCCAGTTAAAGGTGAGATCATATGGTATTTGTTCCTCACTGTCTGGCTTATTTCACTTAGCATAATGCTCTCCAGTTCCATCCATGCTGTTGCAAAGGGTATAAGCTCCTTCTTTCTCTCTGCTGCGTAGAATTCCATTGTGTAAATATACCATAGTTTTTGGATACACTCATTTATACCCTAAGAACTCTGAAACACCAATCCAAAAGAACCTATGCACCCCAATGTTCATAGCAGCACAATTTACAATAGCCAAGTACTGGAAGCAACCTAAGTGCCCATCAGCAAATGAGTGGGAATAAGTATCTTTAGTGAGACCTTCAGAGACCTGTGCCCCAGAAGACATGCCTAAGGCAGTGCTCTCCAAAGCAGGTTACGTAAAATGTCACAATGGGGCGCTAAAGAAAATGTTAACAGTCCCTCCTTGGACTGGCAGGTTAGATGATAATGAATAAGGACGTGTGGTGTCCTGATAGGAAAGGAGAAGTTCCATAACAGGGAGTGTTAACAATGGCACTCGCAAAGAAACTGGGTACACCCACCAAGAATCTATATTGAGGAAAGTCAAATTACACAATCACAACGAACAGGTACATGACAGAGCTGTTTCTTTCTTAATCCCACTTCAAACTCTTCACCAGAATTAAAAATCTAATCAGATATGACAATAACTTTAAAAAGTAGAAGTTATAAAGATTAATTGCACTGTAGATTCACATTTCACTATCATTAACTATGAACCTCACCAAAAGCATATATTAATGCCTCAAAATAATGAATAATGGTCCATCACAAATAGCAAGACTTTTTTTTTTAATCCTCACCTGAGGACATTTTTCTTTTTCGTTGCTTTCAGAGAAACTAAGGGAGAGAGAGAAACATTGATATGAGAGAGAAACATCGATTGGTTGCTTCTAATACACGCACAGACTGAGGATCAAACCCACAACCTAGGTATGTACCCTGACTGGGCATTGAACCTGCCACCTTTTGGTTAGGGGACAACACTCCAACCAACTGAGCCACACTGGCCAGGGCAAGGCATTTTTAAATAGTTTATTTCATGTTATCTCTTCCTTTTTTTATATCTATTTTTGTGCATGTTTTATGAGGCACATCATACATTAATATATAGGAACTGTATTTAATCACAGATAAATACATAGTATACCTATTAGAATTACACCCTTTTTTAAAAAATCAACTAACTATGGTATGTAATCAAAATAATTTAGAGTTCACTGGCCTAGAGATACCCTTGTCCTTTCCACAGAATCTATAATTAAGAAAAATTTTAGTAAGTGTTATTACAATTAAAGAAGGCTTCAGAGGAACCAGATGCTTGAAAACAAAGACTTGTGCACGGAGAGATGACTATTATCAGAGCTAAATAAAGCCCCTCCTGTCAACATAAAAGTGACAGATCAATGACTGAGGAGCTGATCACAAAGTAGTCACCTGTATTGTTAGGCTATTATTTACTTTCTGCTCTTCTATTTAAATACAAACGTAAAAACGGCAAACATCTGTCTTAATAGTAAATTAAGTTAATCACTCTTTCCTCTGTACACTCCCGTTTTATATTTTCATACTTTATCTTAAGTACTAGTTATTTAGGTATGTTTTCTCTCACACTCAATTCACTGAAAATTCTAGAGAAAACAACTTCTTGCTTATGTTTCTATAACCCAAATTGTGTACTTATTGGATATTGGCTATTAAATAAATAATGAGTGAATGAATAAAGACCTTCCACAGGATTTATCAATGGGACCTTCCAGGTCCATGTGTAGCAGAATTCTATGCTCCTTATCCACTGGCCAACTAAAGGGAACATCATAAATGTCCATCCTGACAATCAGGAAGTCAAAGGTTACAGTGGTCCCAAGGACCAGCTATCCCCTCAGTAGAAATATTTTACAAAGAATAGCATATAATGAAGGGACCATGTTAGTAGGAAATATATATATTTTTAATCCTTATCTAAGAACATTTTTTCATTGCATTTTTAGAGGGAGAGGAAGGGAGAGAAACATCAACATGAAAGAGAAGCATCGACTGGTTGCCTCTCATGCACGTCCCGTCTGGGGACCACATGCACCCGAACCACAGGCTGAACCCACAACACAGGCATGTGCCCTGTCTGGGGATTGAACCCACAATCTTTCGGTTACAGGACAACACTCGAACCCACTGAACCACAGTAGGCAATATTTTTACTAGTCTATTCTTTCCTCTCCTTTCCCTTACCTAAAAACTGTATTTTAAAATACAGACTTTATATAAGCTGATTTATTAAGAAAGTATTCCCCCTAATTTTATATAAATGTTCATTTCTTCAAAATAGCAAAAGGAGATTGAGTATTTTCTTTGATGTTAGAAAGAAAATATAATAAGTTTTAAGTTAGAATTACTTGAATACAGTAATGCAATGAATAAGCCATTAATTTTAATGGCCTTCAAAGAAGTGTTTTTCCCTCAATTCAAAAGAACCTGTGCACCCCAATGTTCATAGCATCACAATTTACAATAGCCAAGTGCTGGAAAGAGCCTAAGTGCCCATCAGCAAATGAGTGGATCAAAAAACTGTGGTACATTTACACAATGGAATTCTACGCAGCAGAGAGAAAGAAGGAACTCCTATCCTTTGTGACATCATGGATGAAACTGGAAAGCATTATGCTAAGTGAAATAAGCCAGGGGGTAAAAGACAAATATCATATGATCTCACCTTTAACAGGAACCTAATCAACAAAAGAAACAAGTGAGCAAAATATGACCAGAGACATGGAAACAAAGAACAAACTGACAGTGACCTAAGGGGAGGGAAAGTGGGGGATAACAGGGAGAAGAAGGGAAGGGGCATCAAGGAACATGTATAAAGGACCATGAACAAAGACAATGGAGAGGATTAAATGTGGGAGGTGGTGGGGGGACGGGTTGGATAGGACCGGGGAGAGTAATGGGGGGGGGGGAAGGGGACAACTGTAATTGAACAACAATAAAAATAGAACAACAATAAAAAAAGAAGTGTTTTTCATCAATGTAACATTTACTTGCAGCTCTTGAAAGCCCCAGAATAAGGCAATTTATGGTGACCTGCAGCATTAACACATGCAAAATTATTTACTGTAGAATAAATAGAGCTATAAAATACCCTTAATCTCAGAGTCTAGACAAACTACTACCCCAACATGTTACATACACTATGCTAAATACTTTACCTTCATTTAACTCCCATAAAAACCTGTCGAAGAAAGTAGTATTATTGTCCTAATTTACAGATGAAGAAACGAAGGCTTAGACAGGTTAAGTAAATTTCTCAAAAGAAAACAGAGCTCGATCTAGAACCCAGTTCTGTCTAATTCAAAAATACCCTTAATCAATACTTTTGTTGACTCCATATAAACATTTAATGTTCGATGAAAAGTTTTAATATATAATTATATGTAACTGTCCTCGGTCCCAGAAGGCTCTGCACCAGAATTAAAACATTTGGTGATAAACAAATAAACCTAGGCATCTGAAAGAGATGATCAAGAAGTAAAAGATAAAAGCCAAAACATTCATAAAATTCTCCAGTATAAAATGACTACAGGTAATTAAGGATATGTGGTTAAAGATTCAAGAATAAATACAAAAAGGCTAAGCTGCAGGAACCAATAGTATTGCAGAGAAAATAGACAGAAATTAGCAAAAGAAACATTTCAAACTTGGAAGACAGTGGAAAGGATGATAAATGTATTTGAGCTGGACCTGGAACAGAGAAGGATTTCACACAGCAGAGATGAGGAAGAAGCATTTGATACAGAGAGGATAACAGAACAAAGGCATACAGCAAAACATAAAAAACACCTGTTTTGGGAAGTAGTTCCGAGTCCCTGGAGAAAGTGGTTTGTGAAGGGTATGGTGGGGAAAAGAGATGAGCGGGCAAGCGGAGGTCTGACCTGCAGGGCTTTGGATGCCACTCTAGAGTCTGAACTCCGTTCCTTACCTGAAATGTAAGCATGGAAGGTATCCAGATAAGCAATGAAATAAGTAGACCCAGATGTTAAAAGTCTAATTAACTTTCTGAAAGGGAATTGGAAAGATGGCAAAGTGAAGGTTAGAAAATTACTTCATTTAGTACAGAGCAATAGCACTGAGAAAAGCCAGTACTGAAGAATAGTTTAAACACCACCTCCACACCCTGGCCAGTGTGGCTTAGTTGCTTAGAGCATCATCCTGTAAACTGAAAGGTTGCGGGTTCAATTCTCAGTCAGGGCACAAACCGAGGTTTGTTCCACCCCACCCCTTCTCTAAAAGCAATGAAAAAATGTTCTCAGGTGAGGATAAATAAACACCACCTCCACTATGAAGATCCAGGTAGTGGGTCCCTCCCGCCTCTGTCCTCCTAAAACACATGATTCATGTTATAATTACTGTACAATTGGCTTATATGAAGTCCTCTCCTTAAAGTCCCCTGAAGGCAATAGCCAAGTTCATTCATTTTAATACCCCCAGTCCTAAGGATGAAAGGCTCTAGTTTGGAGGCAGTAAATGGCTTTCCTTGATACTTTGGCCAAAAAGTTAACTTTATACTACCAAAACCCCACAAAGATTCCTGGTATCTTCCTTAGTTTTCCAGACATATAGTTAGATTGGGCTGTTTCTCTACCACTTTGCCAGATTTACAAGGGTAAACCTCTAAAGGCAGCTATAAAATGATCCAGTTTAAAAAGCATCAGACAGTTACCTGATCCATGTGTATGGGTGGTGGTTTGTCATAAAGGGTTGTGAGGAATTTCTATATATGCTCCATTATATATTTCTATAATGGGTAACGGTTTCTACTGATGATACACCGTTTGTGTTTTAAGAAAAAAATAATGTTTTCAAGAAGAAGCATTAAATAGATGCCACCTCAATAACCTGTGGTTTTCAGATCTTTTCACCATTTCCTTATGATCATACGCACATAAGTTAGTTGATGCGACAATACTAGTCTTGTCTCTTTAGTATGTATATAAAGTCAAAAATAATTCTGAAAGAAAACAATCGAGAGCTATACTGAAGCTAATTAAATTAATAAAAGTAATCACCATTAGAATCTATCTCCTGGTGTGCTGTTTTCCCTAGTAGTTCTCTAGAATTACAAATTAAAATTCAATCAGTAACAGTGGTATGGGTTATAATTCTGAAACGGTTATATGTATACAAGGGCAGGACACACACAAAAACAGAATTATATTGGACAGCGGGTCCCTTGTAGTAGGCGTCTCCTGCTAGGTGAGTGTTCCAGGAACCCATCTATGTCAGTGTACCATCTGGCATTGTTGTGAGAGGCTGTATTTGGCTTCAGTGGATTTTTTTTGAAGACTCTCTTTCAGTGCATTTGCCCATTTCCTGATGGGTGATTTATGAATATACCTGCCCACACTGTGCTGAGTGTTCAGCAGTTTCTGACCAAAAATGTCATGCCCCACCCTCCCTCCCTATTCACCTGATCTCATCCTCAGTGACTTTTTTTGTTTGTTTCCCTGGATGAAAAAAGTCTTCAAAGAGAAACGTTTTGCCAATGTGGAAGAGGTGAAACAAAAATAGCAGAAGCACTGAAAGGCTTCAAAATCAACAAGTACAAAAACTGTTTTGAGCAGTGGAAAAAACATTTCAGTAGGTGTACTGAATCAAATGGAGAATACTTTGAAGGTGACTGAAGTTTAAACATGTAAGAATAAATACACAATTTTTGATAAATAAACTGGGTTTTTGGGGGTCCCCCCTCACACTAGGATTAAGCAAATAATATGACGAAGATATGCCATATATGCTATAGAACAGAAAATGCAATACGCTATATGCTATCGATAATGCCATAGACATCGAGAGCAAGGTCTCTCACTGTCAAAGGAAGAAGTCACAAATAAAGAAGGCAGGCAGGCCAGAATGAATCCTGTGGTATTTGATGAACTCACGATATGCGTGTATATGTACTGGACTGCAGAGACACAGAGATTCAGAAGCAGAGACGTAGAAGTATGCATGGGTCAGTATACAAACACAGATATCCCAGCTCTATCCCCAACATCCCAGCGATAATGGGCAAACTAGAGCCCAGATCTTACTTTCTAACACCATTCTCCAATTAAGCAGGTCTTCTTGGAAAAGCGGTTGATTCTAGGTCTGGGACAGGGGAAAATACAGGGTGGTCTGGACCATCCTAGGGCGCCAGAAAGCAAGTTCTCAAAAAGAGATACGCCTGCCGAAAGAGTCCAGGAGCGGGCCTGAACGAGCTCCCACTGGCCCAAGAAAATAAACTCCGCAACAAAATAAATAACAGTACCACTGAATTATAACCCAGAGAACAAAATAAATATCCGTAATTCCATACAGACATAAATAAATTTAATAAGTAAATAGGAAAAAACAGTTTTTCCATATGGAAAGTTCCCATCAACAAATGTAAAAATAATGATGCAAATAGAAAATCATCATTAGAACACCACAGCAATAACTGTTACAGGCGAGGTCTACTGATGGCTGCAAAAACTAGCAGGCAGAAATTTAAAACAGGAAAAACAGAACATCCGGACAGTCTCAAAACACCCCCTTCCAACTTATTTATTAATTGCAAAGGGAGAAAGGATAACTTTCCAGTAAAGAACTCGGCAGACACTACCTTCACCAAGTGACCAGGGTTAATCCCATCATAGTAAAACGACATCACACACCTCTGTGCTAACAAGGACATGTCACACTGTAGTTATTTCTGCCAAAAAGGAATAGCCTCATTCTAATCATGGAGAAAATATGAGTCAAACCCAAACTGAGAGGCATTCTCCAAAAATAACTGACCGGTATTCTTCAAAAGCACCAAGTCCCTGAGAAACAAGAAGGGCCTGAGGAGCCATCACAAACTAGAGGAGACAAAGATGATACGACAATTAATGCAACACAGGTTAGATCCTGGACCACAGTAAAAGGATGTTAGTAGGAGAACTGGTGAATTCTGCAGCAGTTAATAGTGTTGTATCAATGCTCATTTCTTAGTTTAGATAACAGACTTGCAAGTGACGTAGCTGGTGAACTGCCTTTGAAAACTGAGATGTCTTCCAGCTGGAGCAAAGGGCAGGCTTGCCTGCAACCATTATAAAAGATTCAGGAACCCTAAACTCTGGGTTCTTTAGCCAAGATGCAAAACCACTGGGTGCACAGCACCCACCTAGGCCCCTCTGTGAAACCCCTACAGGACTTAGCATAGGAGGGGAGAGCAAGGGGAAGTGCCAAACGGGAAGCTCATACTCAGTGCTGTGCCATGAGTAAAAAAAATCTTTGTCTTTGACCCAAGAACGTCTTTTGCCAGCACCCATGACACAGGCAGGCTGACATGTCCACCTGCAAATAAGGTAAAGCCTCAGACCCTTTACAGTCCGTGGCAGCACTGTTGTTATGTTCAACCACCATACTGGGTTATTGGGAGAAGGGTATGTGGGAACTTCAGTACTATTTTTAAACCTTTCATTAAATCTAAAATTATTTTTAAATTTAGAATTAAATCAATCAGTATCCAAATACCAACTCCTCCATTCCAAGTAATCATCATCATCATCATCATCATCATGGAGGCGTCACTGCCATTGTGTAATTTCTGTGTATTACATTAGGTTATCCTCTCATAGAATCCACAATGCAGGGATAGGAGAAATGGGTGAGGGGACAATGGGTAAAGGTGATGCAATGTATAGCATAATGACTGTAGCTAACAATACTGCATTTCATATCTGAGAGCTGGTCGGAGAGTGGATCTTAAACTTTCTCATCACAAGAAGAAACAAATGTTTATGTCATGTGAAGAATGTTCCCTAGACTTATGGTGATCTTTCTGTAATATATACAAATATCGAATGATTATTTTTACACCTGAAACTAAGATAAGGTTATATGTCAATTACACCTCAATTTTTAAAAAGTCGGGATTTGCTAGAGCAATGGTAATCACTGCATTTCTGTCAGTGATTTCTTCTGTCTGGGGGTTTGCTTTAAACATGCCATTTCAAGTACAATACATTAACGGTCATATCTGTGCCCTGTTTGTTAACTATGCGCCATCAACTTTGTGGAGAAATTAACACCCTTGGGCATTGCTTGTGGGCATGTAAAATGGTTGAAGCTTCTATGGAAAAGAGTTTGGCAATTCCAGAAAGTGTTAAATATAGAACTACCACATAACGCAGCAGGTGCACTCTGAGGTATACATGAACGGACAATGAATAAACGAGAGAGCAGACAATGGGTAAACAAAAGTGGTACAACCATACAACTCAGCCATTAAGAGGAATGAAATTTTCATGCATGTACGGACCTTGAAAACCTTCTAAGTGAAACTACAGGCACAGAAGGACAAATATTGTATGATTGACTATGTGAAGTACCTAGAATAGGCAATTTTAAAGAAACAGAAAGCAGAATAGAAGTTATCAGGTACTGCGGTGAGGGGAGATGGGAAATTATTATTTAATGGGTACAGAGCTTATGTTGGGAATGTTTTTAAACTTTGGGGCATAGATAATAGTGATGGTTACATAACATTGTGAATGTATTTAATACCACTGAATTGCATACTTATAAATGGTTAAAATGATATTATGTTACGTATATATTAACATAATTTTTAAAAAAGATTAGCCTGCCAAGTAACATGTCCACACAAAGAGATCAGACATATTTCCATCAGGCCAGTCCCTCTCACCCTTTAGGAGGGGACTCATTTCCATTCCTTTTTCCCTTTTTTCCCTTCAGGACTCATGGAATGCCCTCTTCCATGCTTACTTCACTTCACTGCTCCCTCTTTCTCCACAGCCTTTCACTAGGCTTCCAATAGAGAAAATTAAAAATAAGCCAACAAACAAAAACTCAACAGAAGGAAAAAATTCTCAACAGCAATCTTTTTGATATTATTTTCTTTTTAAATTACAGTTTACATTCAATTGTATTCTGTGTTAATTTCAGATGTACAGCACGGTGATTAGAAAGTCATGTGCTTTAGGAAGTGGTCTCCCCAGTGTTTCAAGCACCCACCTGGCGTCCCACATAGTTATTACGATACTACTGACTGTATCCCCTGTGCTGTAATCTGTATCTCTGCGACTATTCTGTAACTACCATTTCGCACTTCTTAATCCCTTCACCTTTTCACCCAGCTCCCCAACCCTCCTCCCCTCTGACAAATTTGCCTTTCTAACTGAAAAGTGAGAAATCACTAATACAAATGAGAAGCTGACCATAAGCAGATAAAGGACTCAGGACATAAAAGCTCTATCTTAAAAAGAGACAATAATTAAAACTGCTCATCCCAAAATAATTAAAAGTAGCCAATTACAAAGGAAAATAAAAAGAATCCATGGATTACAGACAAACACTTCATTCAAAATATTTATTATGTGCAAGAGGAAAACAAAGGCAGTGACACTATTAATTTCAGTATAACTCATTACTATGTGGTATTCTAATAAAATATGAAAGCTACAGCAGCGGTACTCTTACTAGTCACCTGACCTTGAAAGTCTATAAAAGGAAATAACTATTCAAATCACAAAGTTATCTTATGTATTAAATACAAATATAAATGCAAAAGCAATTTGTAACCTGTGAATTCTCAGTAATGCCAAATTTTAGACTATACAATTTCTGAATATGTTTTCTCACACATAAGCACTAACAGGACTATAAATTATTAATTCCAGGCAAATGTACCTGAAAGAATTAATGTACTTTGATGTTCTTTGAAGAAAACTTCTATCTATCAGAGTAATTTGGGGGAAAATAAATCAAACATTTAGAAAGCTCTAAAGTTATTTTTAAAATTGGTCACTCCTCTTTGGAGACTTCATTAAGTTTAAGGAAAAAAATTCCCTTTTGACATATACCATCTGCTCAACTTCAAACATATGATTAGTTTGCAAAGCAATCTGTAAATCAGTTCAATTTCCACAAATATTACAAATGAACTACTTCAAAGAATAAACATATTTTCTACATTAACAGAAAAGAACACATTAACTTAATAAATTTCTCTTGGGAATAAAATATTTCTGAAATGAACAAAGAATTAAATTTGCAGATTATCTAAGTTTTTACCCTAAGAGTTATCGTCAATAACCTACTTGATTTTAAATTTATCAAAACAGTTTGTTTTCTAATTCTAAATGTTGATAACAATTCAACGATCTTAATTATTTATTCTAAACTGCCTTGGGAATTACCATTTTCACTTCTACCTACCAAATAGGCAGACTAGCCACAATGACATCCAGAATCAGAAGCAAATGCCTAAGCCCTGGCTGGTGTGGCTCGGTGGATTGAGTACCAGCCTGTGAACCAAAGGGTCACTGGTTCAGTTCTCAGTCAGGGCACATGCCTGGGTTACGGGCCAGGTCCTGAGTTGAGGGCATATGAGAGGCAACCACACATTGTTTCTCTCCCTCTCTTTCTCCCTCCCTTCCCCTTTTTCTAAAAATAAAAAAATAAAATTGTTTTTTAAAACGGCATTGGTAATTATGTGAAGATAGCTAACACTCCCAGTGGTAATCATGTTGCAATATATAAGTGTATCAAATCAACACATTATAAACCTTAAACTTACATATGATATACTTCAATTACATCTCACTATTAAAAAGAAGAGGTAGAGAATACTGAAGTTCAGGCAACTTGTCTAAGCTTGAAGTAAACATACTTCAGCTTAAAAAGTACAGAAATTAGAGGTATTCCTGCAGGCTCAATGGCTCCACTTAACTGTTGACTACAAGTGCACTGCAAAGAAAATCATACGTCTCCTTCAGTAAGTGTGAAGTGTGGAGCAATGTCAAGTGCTTGCATGCGCTGGGAACCAAGTGCCGCGGAGCTAGAGACACGATTCTGCTGCTCACTTATCACCTCCGCCTCCTCATGATTTCACAGTATCAGCTCTAAAGTGTGGTTATAAGAAATGTCATAAATGAAATACCTAGGCCAAGTAGGTAAGTTGCAGTTGGTCGGTGCTTAATACATGAGTGCTAACTATATTGGGGCAGTTTAACAGAATCCTTACAACTTGGTACTTTTGAGGAAGACAATATTGGAGAGAGAAATAATTTTGTCTCCAGGTCTAGCTGTGTCAGTGTGTGTGCTCTCCCTCCTTCAGATGGATAAAAAAAATACTCTTTACTTAGCTATTATTCCATTGCTTTTATGACCAATGATTTGCAAGTGGCTTCCACATCTTGTCCTCAGGCCCAGAGCAATATCCATGGAAGATATAAAAGTATAATCAAGATGTTTAGCATCTTCACTGGAATGAGGTCCTAACTCTTCCCAGTCAAGCCTTTCACCACTGTATCACCATCCAGTTTGCATTTGTAATGGAACAGAGTATAAATTATAATACCTAAAAGCCATCTATAGAAGTCGAGCTTGTCATCACCATCCAATATAAAAATATTTCAGTAACTGGTTTGGTGGGTTCTTGTATTAGGCTCAAACCACCTAACACAGCTTATTTGGCCCTTCCCAGTGTAACCACCACTAATCTCTGCAGTCCTGTCCCTCACCTCAGGTGGCCAGACTCTCCAAACACATCATACTCCATACACCACACCACTCTACAGGTTGCTCCCTGCAACAGCGACATGCTTTTCACAAAAGCTGCAGCTTAACAATAACAAATCAATTTGGGATCTTTTAAAGATTACTCCATTCATGTGTAAGATACATTGTATTTCTAAAGAGCATGATTTTGCTGAGAAGTTAAAATGGCTTTAAACTTCCCGAACAAAAGCAATTTTTAAAACTTTCTAGGCTGTAACAATTATAGTAATGAGTTTAGAGAAATGAATACTGTCTTAAATAAGTAGCCAAATAATTGTAACTTAGCGATTACTCAAATCTAAGAATGCTTTTACAATTTTTTTTTGTCCTCACCTGAGGCCATTTTTTTCACCATTTTTTAGAGAGAGGGAGAGAGAAACATCCATGTGAGAGAGAAGCATCAATGGTTGCTTCCTGGACGTGCCCAGACTGGGGATCTTAAGCATCCAGACTGGGACTGAACCCAGAACCACAACCTAAATATGTGCCTTGACCTGGAAATGAACCCACAACCTTTCAGTTACTAGATGATACTCCCACCAAACAAACCACACCAGCCAGGGCAGAATGCTTTTTAGATTTTAAAACTACTACAAGCAGAGGCTTCTGGCCAAGATGGAAACATAGGTGAATACACTTTGCTTCCTTGCACGACCAAAAGAAGGATAACAGCCAATTTGAAAACAAAAAACAACCAGGATAGCCAAAAAAATTGAACTGTATGGGAGTCCAACCACCAAGGAGTTAAAGAAGAAACATTTGTCCAGACTGGTAGGAGGGATGGAGATGGGCAGCCAGGGCGGAGCGGATGTGTAGCAAGGCAGCAGCTATAAGACTGAGTGGAAAGCTATCCAGCAAAACTATCACTTAGAATGAAGGGCAGATAAAGTCCTTCCCAGATAAGGTCAAGTCAAAGGAGTTCATCATCACCACGCCCTTATTATATGAAATGTTAAAGGGACTTATCTAAGAAAAAGAAGATCAAAACTATGAAGAGTAAAATGATAACAAACTCACAACTATCAACAACTAAACCTAAAAAAACAAAAACAAAAATCAACTAAGCAAACAACTAGAACAGGAACAGAATCACAGAAATGGAGATCACATGGAGGCAAGAGGAAGGGAAGAAAGGGGGAAAAGGTACAGGAAATAAGAAGCATAATTGGTAGGTACAAAATAGACAGGGGGAGGTTAAGAATAGTATAGGAAATGGAGAAGCCAAGTAACTTATATGTACAATCCATGGACATGAACTAAGGGTTGAAGGAATGCTGGTGGAAGGGGGGGTGCAGGGCGGAAGGGGATAAAGGAGAGAAAAAAGTGGGACAACTATAATAGCATAATCAAAATATACTTAAAAACAATAAAACTACTATAAGCATAAAGGTAAAGAAGTTCACCCATGAAGCTAATAAAACCCTCACAGCCAAATGAAATAAAATATAAAGAGTTATCAATGTTTATATTTCATTGATAACACCACAGAGTCTCCAAATTTCTAGAATTTCATTCTTACCAACTAAAACAAACAAAATGCATAACAAACCAACAGGGAGAAGAGGTTTTATTAGGTAGAAAATTTCACTAGAAAAAGCAACATGCAGAAATGTTGAATCTAAAATCATGACCCTAAAATATTAACTAAATGTAACTGAAAACAAGCTAAACTCCAGCAAGTCATTTTTATTTTTTAAAAAGCACATCATGTTAGGTGGTGTGGAGGGATGAAAATGCAGAGCAAAGAGGATTTTTAGGGCATGAAAATACTCTGGATGATATTATACTATAATGGTGGATATGTATTATTAGACATTTGTCCAACTTAGAATACGTACAACGCCGAGAGGGAAAACTAATGTAAACTCTGGGCTTTGAGTGATGATGACGTGTCAGGGTGGCTCGTCAGCTCTAACAAGAGCGCCACTCTGGTGGGGGATGGCGGTAATGAAGGAAACCGTGATGAGTGGGAGCAATGGGTATATGGGAAATCTCCATACCTTCCACTTCAATTTTGCTGTAAATCTAAAACTGCTCTAAAAAATAAAGTTTATTAAAGAGGAGAAGCAGATCAGAAAAGCCATAAACTTTTGCTCAGCATAGGAGACTATTTTTCTTAAGTACATACAGCACTTATATTGGTAGTTTTAAATAGACTAAAAACTACATGATAAAGCTAGCATGAAAATTTATCCCTGGACTTATATTTGAAACACTTTTCTTTCAGCATTTTTAAGTATTATCTCCTAACACATTTAAACAACTTGTTTAAATAAATTGTATTCAACACCCATTTTGCTCATATGTACAGGAGAATGAATGAAATTATTCATTCTCCTCAAAAGTCTATTGAGCATCTACTATATTGGGTTGACCAAAAAGTCCATTTAGGTTTTTTTCATAAAATAAAAGACACATTTCCATTTTCACCAATAACTTTATTAATTTGGATGTTTTAAGAATGTTGGCTACCTACCACATGGTATAACATTGATTGTTCTCAATGAATGTCTAAGTTTGATCCCTATCAACTTCAACTGGTCTACCCAACCATGGAGCAGCATCCAGTGAGAAATCTCCACACAAAATTTTGCAAACCACTTTTGACACATTGGATCAGTCACAGCACCTTCTCCATACACTGCATAAATCATTTTGTGCATTTCAGTTGCATTTTTACCATTCTTGAAATTATAAAGCATATGTTGAAAATGTTGCAAATTTTCTTCCATCTTCAATATCAAAATGGTGACACGAAAATTATCAATTTTGATAAGTATTTTTAAATGCATGCTGATGAGATTCTGTAGCAATACAGTCTAACAAAATTGTTTTGAATGAAATTAAGGACAACTAAGTGCTACCAGAGCTATCTTACAGAACAAAACAAACGAACTTTTTGGTCAACCCAATACATATACACTTAGAAAACATAAAAGATCCTTACACTCAAGATCCATTCTTCTAAGGCCTCATGATCCTGTCATGGGAAAAAGTAAAAATGTCCAGAGGAGGATACTCCAAGCATTCGATGTTACAGGCCCACAAGTCTGTCCTACACCCCTTCTTGGAATGCTTTTCTCCTGGCTGGAGCCTTCTCATCTTTCAAATGTCAATATACATGCTCTCTCCTCAGAAATCTTTCCTGATACCCTCCTGCTATTTTCTGTCACAGCAACCCATGCCTTTGATTCACTGTGCTTTTTCCTCAAAACCGTAATCACATATTTGGTTTCTTGTTCATTAGTTTATTATCTGTATCTAATAACAGACTGAATACTCCATATGAACACAGACTCTACTGTATTACCAGTGATTAGGAAAGCACTCAATAGACACTGGTTAAAGGACTGCATAGTCTGGTACTCAGGAGAAAGGTATGGGCTAGAGCAGCAATTTTCAAACACTGTGCCATCCCTTAGAACGTCAAATTAAAATAAAAGTGGCAACAGACAACACGATAGCCATCTGGTGTGAATGAATCAAAATTATACCTATTTTTTCCTTCAAACCAGCAAAAAAATATATATTTTTGGTGTGCTGCAGAATTTAAGTAATTACTTTGTGTCATGAGATTTTTAAAAAGTTGAAAATCACTGGGCTAGAGATATTGGGGTAGAAGTAATAACTTACCCATGAAAACTGGTAAGATCACCTGTGGGAAGTGTGTGGGGTTGGAAGAGAAGAGAATCTAGATTTAAGACCTGAAGAAGCCCAACATTTAGAGTTTGAGTAGAACAAGCAAAGACAACCAGGCAGGGAAGTCAGATAAATCAAACGGGAGACACAGGAAGAGTGTTTCAAGAAGGGACTATTCAACTGCAGGATGCTGCCAAGGGGTCTAGTAAAAAGTGAACAGAAAAGGATCCACTGGACTTCATCTCATGGAGATTACTGGTGACTTCAGTGAAAGCCATCTCAGGACAGTGTAGGATCTGATGACAAACTGCAGAGTGATTCCGCAGTGAGGAAGTACAGCCACTATCGAATAATTAAAAGTGTGAAGAGCAGCAGTGAGGTAGGTGATAGATGGAGACCTTCAGGAGCCAAGGAACGTGATCCTGAACACCCAGGAAGTAAAGAGAATAGTACATGTAAACAGCCAAAATTCAAACACGGAAAGCAATCCTCACAATCCTTTAGTGCAGCAGCACCACGGGGTATTCCTGAAAAGTACTTCAACAATCAGGCACACTGAGAGCATTCAATCATGTTACTTGTTGGTGGCTTAATAAGTTGTCTCTTCATTAGACTGTAAGTGCCCCAAAGAGGACAGAGACCATATCTGTTTTATTCATGCCTGCATTCCCAGGACCTAGCACAGTGCCTGGCACACAGTAGGTGCTCCATAAATATTGCCGAGTGAATTCATACTTCTGAATACAATCTTAACTACTCAAGTAGCCACTGTGACTGTCTCTATCTTCTGATTCATTGTTTTTTTTAATTTGTGAGACGACTGTCACTTAAGCACGCTCAGAGTCTTTTGGAAAGGTTAAATAATAACGAACCTAGATAAATGGCTTCTTATTAAAGAACTGTAACAACAATTTCACAGTGATAGCAAGGTCAACCGCCCGGCCCGCTACCATAAGTGAAAAGTTGCCAAAGCCAGCGCGCTCCTTTGGGCCAGAGCCGCCTACCCAGAAGGGGGCGCTGCAGCCTCGCCGCCCCGGGCCT
Source organism: Desmodus rotundus (assembly GCF_022682495.2). Taxonomy (NCBI): domain Eukaryota; kingdom Metazoa; phylum Chordata; class Mammalia; order Chiroptera; family Phyllostomidae; genus Desmodus; species Desmodus rotundus. The sequence goes on from NC_071387.1 coordinate 125,061,561, forward strand.
GAGGCTCCGTTCCCCCCCCCCCCGCCCCCCCCCCGCCCCCCCGCCCGTGGGCCGTGGGTCACCTGCAGCAGCTGCACTGGGACCTCCCTTAAGCTGGTTTCAATGGCTGCTCCTATAGCCCGTCCGCACTAGCGCCGTACGCTTCTCCGAGGCCCAGGGCAGCCACCGCCGGCGCAGCCTCAATCTCCCGCCGATCCTCCTCTTTAGGCGACCCCGAGGCTGGCGGCCACTCGACGAGGTAGGTAGCTGGGTGTTCGCGTTGCTTTCTGCTGCTACAAGGCAGGCGCTCAGATCCAGCTGTAACACTGACACCCGTTGCCGCCAGAGGGCGCCATATGCTGGGGAAACCTTTAGGCACCGCTTGGAGCCACACACGCACGCCACGTACAAGGGCGGGTCTCCGAAGCTTGTGCTCGAAGTCCCGCCTCGCAGCAAAGAAGGAACGAGCCCATTGGTCAATAGCCAGTGGGACTTTTACAGTCTACCAGATTGGGACGTGTGGGTTGGCCTGGGGAGCAGTTGAGAAGAGGTTAAAGGTGACCCTCTGAAAATGCTGCAGGTAGCAATGAACCTCCCTTAATTTCACTTATTTAAAAGTGAAAATAAAATGCAATTCTCCACTTTCTGCCTTAGTGTGGCACTTTAAGAATTAGCTGGGTGAGTGGGCACAGCAGTTGCAGCAACTGACAAAAATAGTTAGTAGGTAAAGGCCAACACAAGAGAGGTATCTACTGAAAATTGGATTCACCTTTGTCTCATGCCGATTTCTTGCTCTAGAAGGGCACAAACCTGTGTCTTGTATCTTGGACTTCTCGATATATCTGCTAGCATCAAGCATACTGTTATACAGTAGACACCAAATATTGGTTAAATGAGGTTTTAAATTTTCCAAGACCCCTAAGATCACGAGGCAAAAGGAGGGCAGGGATTTTATGGATGGAGGGAAAAAAGCCACAGAAAGAGAACTATCTTGTCCAAGTTTGTATAGCTCCTGGATCACAGCAGTATAGCCCACAGTTTCTGTAAAGCCAAAATGAAGCCCACCTTAGAAAGAAAGCAGAAATTCTACTTTCCCAAAATTGCTTCTTTTCATTCGGTAATACTTTATGTTACAGATACCAATAAAGTAGATATATCACTAACAGTAATAGAGCACTATTATATTTCTTAAAGTGTTAGTTTCACTATTAGGTTCTCAGTTATCTTAAAATTAAGCTTGCGAATAGAGTACAGCGCTACTGTTTTCAACTATCTTGCATTCTTTCCCCCTGCAAACAGCACCCATCATTTCTTTTGGACTACTGTAAGGGAGGGGTAGGAAAAGACTGAAATATCCACAGGTGATGGGAAAAAGAACTGGCACTTATGCCAGCTGGAATCGAGAGATAAGCAAAACCCAGAGACAATAGAGAGGGAGATGAATCAGAAAATAAAGAAACATTGGCTGCAGATTTAGGTTGAAGAACCAACTCTTTAACCACCAGACTTTAATTCTCGTGTAACAACTTTTAAATTCTCGTTTCTAGTTTCAAGATGTGAAATGTTCTCTTAAGTCATTTATGGTCCCTCTGGTCTCCCAACTAAGCCCTCTTACATTAGACTTTAACACCAACTGTATTTGGTAGAGTCAGATCCCTGGCTCTACCCTTGAAAGTATTCAAAATCCGACCATGTATCACTTCTGCCCTGGGTCAAGCCCCATCATCTCTTGCCTAGGATTTTACCGTAGACACATAAGTAGCCCCCTGCTCCATCCTTGTTTCTGTATAACCCATCTTCCCAGAGGTTGACCAGAATCAAATAAAACCCCCATGCAAGAGGGATATACCTAAGGTCGAGAAGGAAAACATAGATATTTTTCTTGTGGAAAGCAAGAAATTTGCTCAATATCTAGGTATATGAACTCTGACCTTGAAAGCCTGAGGAAATGTATTCCCCACCCAGCCAGCGCTACTTTATGTGAGGTTACCAGCCTGAGACAGACCATGATATATGAATAAAGACCATCAGTGACCTAACCTCTGGGAAATGCCAAGATACCAAGAAGTGGGGTAAAAGATCCTTGAAGGGATGCAACCAACTTCTCAATGCAGCAGTGTTGCAAAACCATCTATTGAGATGTTGATCTATGTTTTGTTTATCTCCCAACTCCTAGTAGGTAACCAAATCATTATGATTCTTTGTCTCAGGATAGAATATCAAGCCTGTGTGTGTGTGTGTGTGTGTGTGTGTGTGTGTGTGTGTGTGTGTTGCAGGCAGGGTGGGGTGGGGGGCTGGTTAGGGGAAGAGATGGATAAGTGCCATTGAGGTAAAAGGAAAAATTGCTGGAGGGAAGATTTCTCATAACAGGGAAGGAGACAAAGGAAAACCAAAACCCCACCGCTGCGGTGCCCTAGACCCCAGGTGTCCTAGCATTATGAAGACACTGCTGCTACCACTCACATACATGGGGCCAGGATGGCAGAGACAGTAGCATCTCATTGGTAGCAAATGATAATAGAAAGTCTGAACACCTCCCCTGATGTTGCAGCTGTAAAAAATAATGTAAACAGAGCCACTTTTAAATGGAGTCAGCGCTGCTATCCCAGCGGAACTGCCTTATCTTACTCCTCAAACTTTTGGAATGTTAAAAGTGCTACTGTTGGTATTTAGCTAGAAAAAGGGAGCAAAGGGAACTAGACATAGAGTTTAATAAATTGGGAAGCATAAGCCAGTTTGCTTGCTAACTAAGAAGCTACACACCCCAGGGGATTACAGCATTGCACTGCCCAGGAGATTAATGCTCCTCCCTACCCGCTTCAGTACCAGATTATTGGAAGGTATAGGTGGAGGTGCTGGATGAAAGAGGCCTGTCTGTCTAACTAGAGGGTGGACCTATCCAAAGCCCAACTTGGAAAGTTGATTGGTCATTTTGAGAAAGTGCTTGGCTCATCCCAAACCCAAGCCCCTGGTTATAAACCCAGGGGAACAAATAAGCTCTCTCACTTATGGCCCACACTCACATGGTGCATGTACCTGTTCTCTCCATGGCCTCCAACACAGCAAGGTCTACTGCTGGAAACATACACTAAACTAGCTGGACGCTGATCTGCACTATACATTAATATGGAGCATAAACTCTGGGCAGTGGCCTTCACCCTGCCCCTACTAAAGACAAAATTGCACTTTCTCTATAATTAGATGGATGGGGATGAGATGTTGGGAAGTCAGGAGGGGAACTCCCTTAATTGTACATCATCATTAAACAATACCACAGAGCCACATTCTCAGAAGATTCTTTTCATTTAGACACTACAAGAATCCCACTTCCACCAATTGAAAAAAAAAAAAAAACTGGGCCAAATAACCTCTGGACTGGGCCTCAAGTACCACTGTGTCCCAAACAACTGTTTGCAAAGATAACAAGAAAGTAGACATTATGACTGCAGAACTGAAAATTAAATACCTTTAGCCCAGGCCAGGGTGGCTCAGTTGGTTAGGGTGTCGCCCCATAACCAAAAGTTGTGGGTTTGATTCCTGGCCAGGGCACATACCTAGGCTGCGGTTTCCATCACTGGTCTGGGCACGTACAATACCAGTCCGGGTGCATATGGGAGACAACCAATCGACGTCTCTCTCTCACATCGATGTTTCTCTCTCTCCTTTCCTCTCTCTCAAAAAGCAATGAAAAAAAAATGTCTTTGGGTGAGGAAGGAAGGAAGGGAGAAAGGAAAAAAAGAAAAATACACCTTTAGAATTAGCATCAGTATGTTAGTTTATCTGCACCTATAGAAATTCCTTCTATTCCTGTATTTGTTCTCCTTCCCTTCCTTATAAATACCCTCCTAACAGGTACACTATTCAAGTTTCTGCCAAAATCAGTGCTTCCTGAATAGCTACAGTTTGGAATCTCAAATAAATGTTTGTTGCCTTTCACTTTGGCCTTTTATTTTTAGTAGGTTAACACAGCACATGGTAAGATCCTTGGGGATTTGCATGTCACTGGTAGAGGAAAGGGCCTTAATAGTGTCTGAGACTGAATACTCTGCCTGCCCAACAGAAGAGAATTCAGTATTGGATAAACTTTGATTTAAGTGAAATAGATACAACATTTCTTGCTATATTAGTTCTTATTGCTCCTCTAACAAATTTAGTGGCTCAAAACAATACACATTTATTACCTTCCAGTTCTGTATGTCAGGAATTTGACATGAATCTCATAGGACTAAAATCTAGGTGGTAGCAGGCTTAATTCCTTTGGAGGCTCCAAGCGAGAATCCATTTCCTTGCTCATCATTCAGGTGGTTGACAGAATTCAGTTCCTTGTGGTTGTTATTTACTTACTGGCTGTCAGTAGAGAGCTATTCCCAGCTTCTAGAGGACAACCATGTTCCTTGAGAGGGAAGGCAAATCATTATCTTTATTAAACCTCTTAGGGTTCCTTTTGGCTGGGCCTGATAATTAAATTGGCATAATATAAATCATCAGAAGAAAAGCATACACATTTATTTAATGCAAGCTTTTCATGACATGAGAGCCTTCATAAGGCACTAAGTAAGACCCAAAGAAATTATGAAACCAATTTGCCTTGATATTAGGTAGAAAAGAGAGAGGCAATGGTGTACAAGTGACTCAACTATGTGGGCAGGCTAAAGGAATATAAGAAGTATTTTAATAAGGTCTGTTTGTATAGAATTCTCTTGATCTCAACTTCCTGACCTTGATAATTAGAATGTATGTTTCTTATGGTATAGGAAGGACATCTTTCATATAGGCATTTCATCACCCGCTTTTAAGAAAAATAAGGAAGGTCAACGTGTTTTCCTTGTATTTGCTGTATTTCAAGAGCCTTTAATGCAAAATAATCAATATGCCAGAGCAGCATATATTTGGGATGTCATATTCTGAACTCCGTCTGGCACACGGTCCCCAGGCTCCATCCTCAGGCGGGAATGGCAGGTTGAGTCCCTCTCTTGATCTGAATCTCTACCTGCCTCTTCCCCTTAGTCACATGTCTCTGACTTCCTTTTCTACTTCCATTTCCACTCAAATAATCCAGGATAATTTCCCTATTTTTGTTAAGTGATTATCAACTTAATTCCATCTGCAACCTTCATTCCTTTTTGCTACATCAAGTAACACAGTCACAGGCATAAGACCAGGGCACGCAGATCATGAGGGCCAAAATCTGGCCTTCCATATTTGCACGCCTAAAGTTAAGGTAGTGAATTCATATAAAATTCATATAAAAATGTAAATTTATACCAAAGATAGTATTGATATTTATATCAAGGTGCTGGGATGGGAGGTTTCTCAGGGAGTGTGTTTTTCCTGTGACTTACAAGTCTTCTGCACAATAGCATGCGAACCACATTTTTAGAAAGAAGAATACAGAACATTAACAACTAGACGTCAAAGCCTAAAGTGGTCTAAAATGCCAAGTAATGCAAGGAGGAAATGGCTTCTCTAAACTCCATTTCTTGAGTTTCTTGAGCTACCATTTCTTAAGAACATATTTCTGATCTTTTTTATGTGAATTGGTAGGGAGTGCAGTGATCCTCATATTTAGTGCATGTTCCCTGAGTACATCTGTAAAGATTATTCTGACATAAACTATTCTTACATGACCTTGTTGACGATAAAGAGGTGATGGCCTCTTCCTCAACCCCTGAGCCCCTGGGCCATTTGTTGTTCCCTCTAACTCCAGTGAAGGGGTTGAGGTTTCTTTTTCTCAGGACAGAGCCTTCCTTCACAATTCATATCTTTCATGCAGGTGTCTCCCAGGTCAACTGTGCCATTTCATCATTAGTAATACCATTGATACAATGCTTTTTTTCTTTCTTTTTTTATCTTTCCTGACATCAACTCTATATTAAAAAAAAAAAAAGCCCTTGTTTTCTCTTCATAGATATCGTTGGGGATCTATTCTAATTTTTATATTTCCTGACTGTTCAGTTTTGTTTTAATATTTTCTTAAAATTCTTGGTTTAATTAACTTGGAAATTCATTATCCCTTATCTACACATACAATTTTGAACCTCTGCTTACATGATTATTTTTAAAGTATCTTTGCTTAGACTTGTTTGCCTTATGAATTATTTGCTATTGAATAATATTGTAAAAGGACACATTTATTTTTACATTTCGACGTGAATATCCCCACTACAAGTTAAGTAATTAAAATTTTTAAAAATGCCCTGGCTGATGTGGCTCAGTGGGTTGGGTGTTGTCCCACAAACCAAAGGGTTAGTGGTTCAATTCCCAGTCAGGGCACATGCCTGGGTTGCAGGCCAGGTCCCCAGCTGGGGCCTTGTAACAGGCAACAGATTGATGTTTCTCTCACACATCAATGTCTCTCTCCCTGGCTTCCTCTTTTCCCCAATCTCTGAAAATAAATAAATAAAATATTTTTAAAATTTTAAAAAATACAATTCAGGGGACTGGGAAAATTTTTAATTTAACCTATTTAAATGAATAAAAATTAACTCTATTATTAGAAACAACCAATTTTGGAGCAGGAATGGAACTTAAAGATTATCTGACACATTTATCCAGCCTCGTTTATATTGGAGTCACCTGAGGAGCCCCACAGTAAGCCAATTAAATCAGCACCTGTGGGTGCCCTCCCACCCCAGGCATCACTACTTGTCAAAGCTCACTGGAATTCTACTTTGCAACTTGAGTTGAAAACCACTGCTCTATTTAAGATCCTATTTTTTACAGATGAGGAAACTGAGGCCAAAATAGACAAAAATAGCAAGGTATAAAATTCAAGGCTCCTGACTTTACATCTAGTGAGTTTTCCATACCTGCATTGTTCTCAATCATTGGGGTGATTAGAATCCTCTTGGGAACATTCTTAATTATTTGATGAAGCTCTAGGTTCTACTTCACACTGAATGAAGCAGAGTCTGTCACTCCTTAGATCCTCCGGTTGAGAACCAAGGTTGAAAACCATTGCACTTTATCTAGAGTAATGATTTTTACCATAAGAAAAGAGCATAATCAAGAATTTTCTTCTCCATCTTTTAAAATTGATCAGTCTTTGTTTTTGTTAGCTTATAGATAGATAAAAATAATTTTTTCAAAATGTACTGCAGTCCTATTTGGGGGACATTTTCACCACAGCGGTTATTCATTATGACCACCAGTCTCCTTTCCCCTGTTTTCTTCATTCATTTTTTAATCCTAAATTCTACAAATGTTGAGATGAGGCAATAAGTAAAATTAAATAGGAAAAATATGGTACAGAATAATTACAACTAGAATAAATAATACTACCAAGAAGTTGGCAGGTAAATTGTTTAGTCTGGAAAAAATATTATTTGATGAATGGTTTATCAATAATTTAATTAGTTTTAGGAAACATCACATTTGTTGAAAACTTTTCACTTGTCAGGCACTATTTTAATAAGCACTTTCCGTGCACTAGCTCATATCGTCTCAGCAATAACCCTACGAGGTGACCATTACGGTTATCTCTGCTTTACAAAGAAGAAACCCGAGGCATACAGACATTAAGTAATTTGGCCAAAGTCCCATCATTAGGAATGGTTTGAGAATTTATACACTGGAATGATTTACAAAGATATTTGTGTGTCTCCTTTTACAAAGCACTAAATTGGCATGAGCAGTTCTAGAAGTCAAAGATATTAGGGGCAAAGAAGACCAACTAAGTAGGTGCTGGGCTGTCGTTAAATTGTATCTTCTATCTTAATTCAATCTATCAAGACTGCTAGTTTCCTGGTGATTTTCTGAAAATTTTAATTTCAAAATTTGACACTAGAAAAAAAAATAGAAGACTTCACTAGAACAATGTCACGAAACAGTTGTGAAGAAATTACTTCCAGTAACACCACAGGGGCAGCCGACAGCTGCTGTTCTTTGTGTGTCTTTGTAGCAGCAGCTGAAACCTCCTTGAGCAAACTGGGCGCTTTGGGGCCTGATATCTGTCACTGCGCCCATCATTCCCACTTCCTGTACATGCTCACACGGTGCACAACTCATAAAATAGACACATTCTGCAGAATAGTTTTATTGTGTTTTCTCAACACTGCACGATGATTCTTAGTTTTCATAATTTCATCCTTGGAAGGCAAAACCCATCCCTCTGCAGAACTGCGGTCTGATTTGCTGGTGTTTCCTGACAGGAAGCGTTTCCCAGGGAGAAGCAGCTCTCCTCTGTGGCAGCCAGTCTGCCTCTCCTCGTTCCAACACATCTGCTTTCCTGATCTCAGGAGACCGTCCAGACACCCGACATCCCTCTCTCCCTGAAACTGTCCCCAAACCTCAAAGGGAACAGGGAGGGGACCCGCTGTCCAGGAAGAGGTGGTGGGCAAGGAGCCAGCCAGTGAGGGGCTTCCAGGGGAGGCTGCCCCACATCACCTGTTCCCCACACAAGCCTGCAGCTACAACCAACAGCATCTGGGCTGCCCGTACTTCCAGTGGCCATAATTCCTGATCCCCAGTAAAAAAATGAATAAGAACTTGAGGACATAAGATCACCGAGGTCATCACAGCCCCTGGATGGGAGTCCTTGGCACCACTGGAAGCAACGGCCAGGCAGGTGAACATGAGATGAGGTGTCAGGTGCACCGTGCATCAACTGGCCACCAGAGGACAAAGAGCTGGCCTGACCTGTGGGGGGCACAGGGGACAGAAGGCAAATCCTAAACATAAACATAATGAAAGATTAAAAAACACATGATCGTATCAATAGACACAGAAAAAGCATTTGATAAAATCAAGCACCCATTTATGGTAAAAACTGTCAGCAAAGTGGGAAGAGAGGGAACATACCTCAATGTAATAAAGGCCATTTATGACAAACCCCAACCAATATCATACTCAATGGGCTAAAAGCAGTTACCTTAAGATCGAGAACAAGACAGGGATGTCCATCTTCACCACTGTTATTCAACATAGTGCTGGAAGTTCTAGCCACAGCAATCAGACAAGAACAAGAAATAAAGTGCATCCTAATTAAAAAGGAAGAAGTAAAACTGTCATTCTTTGCAGATGATATGATACTGTATGTAGAAAACCCTAAAGATTCCACCAAAAAGCTACTAGATCTGATAAATGATTTCAGTAAAGTAGCAGGATACAAAATAAATGTCCAGAATCAGTTGTGTTATTTATACATCAGTAATGAAGAATCTGAAAGGAAAACTAAAAAAAAAAAATCCCATTTGCCATTATATAAAAAAAAATTCCTAAGAATAAATTTAACCAAGGATGTAAAAAACCTTCTCAACTTTTTGGATGGGTCCTGTTGGCTGTCCCAGTCACAGTGCCCGTGAGTGACGCTATTCAAGGACACACAGTGCTCAGAGGGACGGTGGCACTGACAGCACGAGCCTGTGCTTTTCAATTATTTGGTCACAACCACAGAAACAATACTCATGCTCTGTTAAAGGGAAGGGATGGTTAATAATGTTTTCTCTGTGTACTTGGCAGAATGGTGCTCAATATTATGGTGATAATAATACCTTGTCTTTATATGCTGTCTCCTTCCAGCAATGGCTTCAATTTATCTTACAGCATGTCTGCAAGTAGGGAAAAGTAATGCTATGGGGTTAAAGAAGATGAGAGACAGAAAGTGACTCATCAGAAAGTCTGACACATACTCAGTGGTCAAGCCAGGCAGATTCTAATTACCCATCAAAGACTATGTCCATTAGGATACTAACATCAAGCTGTCATAACATGCTTTTCAGTGTCTGAACCCAGGGAAATCTACTTGCTCCTTGTGTCCTATCAAATGGGCCGGGGAGCCACCATGGCTCATCCTTTCCACACCATGACTCAGAGACCCAGAGCCTCCTCACCTGAATGTGGCTCCGTCAAGTGCCTTGGAGGACTGCTGACCTTCTACATTCACCTGGCAATGAGCACAGACCAACAGCTTGCAAGACAAACAGGCGGTATCAGGAGGGCCCAGGAGGAGCCACTCATGGCTGGTCCCACCTTTAGCCAGACCTGAACCACACGACAAGGAAAGAGACTCAGAAATGCAGAACAGCATGAACACTGTGCATCTCGGAATCCAGGACAACGCACGCTTGACCCTGTATCTGTGCGGTCAACTCCGCCCACCTTCTTCAGGAAGAATATCCAGAGAGAAGAATAAAAAGTGCCACATGCCAGCTAGCATAGCAGTTCAAAAGACTGGGGGAAAAGAACTCACTATTTATTTATAAAGAAAGTCTACTTCCTTCCCTTTCTTCTTCTTAAAAAAGAGAACACATCATTCTGCAGCCACCAAGATAGAGCAGGTTCACAGCCGGCCATCCCCCCACTGAAGACAACAAAGAGCTTGAAACTAAATACAAAAGTCTGGTAACTGCACACTCCGGACAGGAAGCAGCAGCAAGCAGACTGGGGCAGGGAGTCAGAACTCGACCAACGACCAGCACAGCGGTGAGCTGATTAGTTTCCCTCCTTGATCTCAGCTTCGTCCTAAAGGCGGTGAGTCTCAGCACTGCTCCATGGGCAGGATGGGAATGACGCAGAGAGGACTGGACAGGGGCCTGTTGGAGCCAGAGTGGGGGACTGCCGGGGACCCCTCCCTCTTCTCCTCTCCTGGCCCTGCTCCTACCCTGAAGCTGCACCCATGGTCGGAGCATAAGCTCCTAAAATGCCAAGAAAAATCTTGTCTCTGGTGAAGACCTGTGCTCCACAATTTTGGGGAAATCTTGCTTATTTTTCTTTTTTTCATCTTGCCACTTTGCCCTGAAAACTGCCAAGATATGTGAAACTTCAACACAGCACATCAGGGGAGAGGAATCTAAGATTCTGAGAGAAACCAGGACTTCTAGCTGAAGGCCAGGGAAGATGTGCTGACGGTGTGAGCTGGACCCACACTGAGCACACCGCCGAGGCTGGCATGGGCTCTGCGCCTCGCTGGTACTGAGGTCACCCCCACAGACGCTGAGACAGAACTGGGCTCTGAACTCAATGTTCTCACAAACAAACAGTGGCCCTTCAACCTCTGCTATTCAGTGGTGGGAAAACAGACTATGAAATCTAGTCCAGTGAGGGCAGCACATCCATTGCTAGCTTCGTCCAAAGTTTGGAGGGAGAAAATAATTGAATTTGAACAGGCACAGAGGTCAAGTGGAGGGAAGACGGAGCTCCTGGGCCCAGCCTGCAGACCTGCCACACCACGGATTTTAGTTCAGAGAATACGTTCATTTTTGCAAATAAATCTATTTTTATTTTGTGCTTTTATTTTTTTTTTGTCTGTTTCCTAGTTAGAGACCAAATTTCTTCTCTGAAAAGTAAACATAAGCAAGTGAAGAGCAGCTCTCAGCCCTTGGGTGACTGGGGGAGGGAGGTGCTAATTCAGCCTGAGTTCCAGCGAGTGCACAGATCCAGCAGGACCTCAGCTCCCAGGGGGATAAAGCTCGATTTTGTGCCCTTAACTAGGTGCACCTGGTGGGGTCAGCCTGGGTGTGGCGATGGCCCACCAACCCTCCGGATTCAGACGGGAAACGTGGAGATACTGTGATCCACGCCCCTGTGATACAATCAAGGTGTGTTATCCTGTTTTAGAGTCACGTGGGCTTCCTTAACTGCTCCAACATGCTGACGACTGAAGGGAGACATTCCATTCCAGTCATCGTTGGGGACAGGGGACAGGAATGGGTACCAACCTCCACAGGGAATTGCCCCTAGAGTCCCCCAAACGCCTCCCCTTCCAGGAGACCTGTGAGACACCATGTATCACAGAAGCACACCCGAGGCTAGGACATGGGAACTAACACTCGTGCACCCATGTGGTCCCTTTTCTGTCCTTGCTCCCAGTCACTCTACTGCGTGTTGTGCCTTGTTCTACAGGCCACCTCACATGCCCGGAGGTGGGCAGGAATAAAATACAGAGGAAGAGAGAAGAATGGGGAGGTCTCTCTTTTCTCCAGGAGCTCAGAATAACTGAGAATTTGCTATGGGAAAGGCCATAACTTTCTGCCAGACTCCACCATATTTTAGGTATTTATGGAGCACTCTCCTTCCAGCAATAGCATATTTAACTAGCTCACAAAAGCCTTCAACTCCTCTGAGGTTTGCTTCTCTGCTTCCCCTCCATGAGACCCCTACTCTATGCATTGGATCACTTGGTGGGTAAAACCATTGTTTGCCTACAGGGACAGGAAGTGCCAGACAACATGACCTCAAATTAAAAGAAAAATAATAGCCACCCTCACTGATGTGTCTTGGAAGTCAGCCCAACTCTGACTACACACAGGTCTCACTTGAGAACATTCTAATAGCAATTCTATTAGTTGTTTCTTAATAGCAATTCTTTGACTTTCTCATCCTTAACCCTGACTGCTATCAAACAAGCAGAGAATACAAACTTGGGGAACTTTTTTGATGATATTACTCATAGAGTGGAAGCTAGAACGTAATGAATTGCAGGGACAGGCAAGAGGAAGTTCATTCTTATTTGTATTTGACAAATTGATCGGTATTATTGTGATATCGTATGGGCCATCTGTTCCATTTATCTTACTAGGCTTCCCTACTGAGAGACATAAGATGCTTAGGTGTTATGTGGCTTCGTCATGGCTAAGGTGAATCAATAGTAAGTTGACTGCCTGCCAAAGGCACTTGGGCAGATAATAGCCTATGCAGAAGGTTATAGTGAATGTTAAATCTATAAAACAATTCAAATAGCAGATGTTCTTGAATACTATGATAAAGAATTTGGTCTTTTAGACACAATGAATAACCTTGAAGAGTTCTTGGAAACAACAATAGTATGACCTCACCTATAGTATAATTATATAAGTATGTTATTTGGTAAACAACTTTGTTTGCAACATGAAGGATATATTAGAGTGATAGGGTTGAAGTACAAAATTAGTTAGCAATATAACATTTACAACTAAAATGGAAATCCATGAGCACATAATGGATATTGATGAGTTACACAACTGAAAGTATGGTAGAATTCTGAAGGATTCGAGATTAAATCCCTTTAATATCCCATTAAGGAGCAAAACAATGTTGCTAATTGGTATTAAGAAAATATATGCTCCCAAAATTTTGTTTCATAATTACATGTAAAAATTATCGTTGAGTTTTATGAAACGGCAACAAAGCCATATGGGAAATGTGGTAGGCAGAAGGTTGCAGCTCACCCTGACACAGTAACACATGAGAAGGGTTGAAGGTTTGGAGGTTGAGGGAAAGGAAAGACAAGATGTATCATCACCTAGGGTCTGTGTGAGTGTTTTTACTATTTTTTTATGTTTTAATCCCCACCCAAGGATATATTTATTGCTTCTAGAGAGAGAGGAAGGGAGAAAGAAAGAGAGAAAGAGAGAGGTCAATGTGAGAAGGAAACATTAATCAGTTGCCTCCCGCACACCCCTGGTTAGGGATTGAACCTACAACCTGGGTATGTGCCCTGACCAAGAATCAAACCCCTCCTTTTGGTCTACAGGATGACACTCTAACCAACTGAGTCACTAAGCCAGGGTCTTTGTGGGTTTGTTTTTTTTTTTTTTAATGAAGCATGGCCCTGAAGACAAAGAGCAGGCTGATTTCCCCTTTATAGCCTTTCAAAGTGGTGGTAAAATTCTGGTCAAGAGGGCAGTGCAGACAAATGCAGTAGACAAATGTGGTACTTGCATCCTCCCACAACCTCATCAAAACACAACTGAACTAAAGAAGAACCATCATTCAGAACCACCGAAATCTAGCTAAACAGAAGTGCTGCCACTAAGGATATAAAGAAGAAGCCACATTAAGACAGGTAGGAGGGGCAGATACTGAGAATGAGCTGGTGTGGTGGATAAAAATCTGGAGGGATATCTCACCTGCAGAGGTCCCCCCTGAGGAACAAGGGGTCAAAGTCCCACATGAGGACCCCCAGCCCAGGGTTCCAGTGCCAGGAAGAGAAGTCCCCATAACTTATGGCTGTAAAAATCAGTGGGGATTGAGGCTGAGTGGGAAAAAGGGCTTCTGAAGTCCCAGGCATTCCACTTAAAGGGCCTATGCATGGACTTACTTGGACTTGCTCCCTCTGAGTTCTAGCATTGGGGCAGCAGCTCAAAAGGCACCAAGGCTATATGGAGAGGAGCTAAATCATCTGCTGTCAGAGCAAGAGCTGGAGGGAAAGCTTTCTCCCAGACAGAAGTGCTGGCAGAGGCCACGTTCCTCTTCTGGGTGACATGCCTGAGACTCCATCAACCTGGCTATCACAGTTTGCCCCACCATGGTGATTCCCTGAGACTCTGCCCCACCCAACTTGAGGTCCCACCCACTCTGTTTCCAGTGGCTTTTCCATACAAATGACCTGATTTGCTTCATGCTTCAGACTTCCCTAAAATCTCTCAAACAAGCAGCATCTGGCCTTAGCATGCCCTGTACCTCTCACTAAGTGGCCCGGGTCCCAGCTTCAGCAATAGCTGGCCTTGGTTTGCAGCTTGGCTTCTCCTGGACTTATCCAAGTGCAGCACTGTTAGTAGCCATCTGCAGATCACTTTGTAGCTCATGCTGGGTGGCCCCAGGCAGAACATAGGCAGTGGCTGACCTTGGATTGCAGCTCCCAGGAGGCCCCAGAGCCAGCACACCCAGTGGACTGCTTCTGACCAGATCAAAGCTTATGGAGGTGGTTGCAGCCAGCAACTAAACCACCTCCACAAGCAACACACTCAATAGGTGGACTCAGGTGGAAACCAGAGCCCCAATGAAGTAAGTCCTGCTCCATGGGTGGGCTGCTGCACAGCTGATCCTCCATGGTGGTTGCAGCCAGAACTTGCAGCTGATCAGACAAGGGGTAAATCGCTCCAACTGACATGCCAACAGCTATCAAAGTTGAACTACTTCAGGAGGGTGTACACAGACCACACAGGGAAAGGGGGGCACACTTGCAGTGCCCAGCTGGGGTGAATGGGAAGGTTGTGCCACTGGACCATAGAGGACTCCTACTACATTAGGCCAAACTGCCTAGGCTGGGAAAATAAGTAGTTTGACCTAATGCATGGAAACAAAGAAGGAGCCTGCCAAAATGAGGAGACAAAGAAACATGTCCCAAATGAAAGGACAGAACAAGACTTCAGAAAAATAATTAAACAAAATGGAGACAAGTAATATACCAGATGTAGAGTTTGAAACACTGGTTATAAGGATGCTCAGTGAACTTAGTGAGAGCATCAACAGCATAAAAAAGGAGATGAAAACCATAAAAAATAACTAAAAGATAAAGGATACACTAACTGAAATGAAGAATAATTTACAGAGAATCAACAGTAAAGTAGATGAAGCAGAATAGCAAATCAGCAATTTGGAATATAAGGAATAAAAAAAACACCTAATGATAATAGCAAAAATTTAAAAAATACAAAAATAATGAGGAAAGTGTAAGGAGTCTCTGGGATAACATCAAGCATATGGGGAAGCCAGAAGGAAAAGAGAGAGAGAGAGCAAGACCTTGAAAACCTATTTGAAAAAAGAATGACAGAAAACCTCCCTAGCCTGGTGAAGGAAAAGACACACAAGTCCAGAAAGCTCAGAGAGGCCCAAACAAAATGAACCCAGAGAGGCTCACAATAAGACACAACATAATTAAAATAGCAAAAGTTAAAGACAACAAAATAATCTTAAAAGCAGCAAGAGAAGAGCAGTTACTTACCTACAATGGAGCTCCCATAAGACTGTCAGGTGATTTCTTAAGAAAAACTTTGCTAGCCAGAAAGGATTGGCAAGAAATATTCAAAGAGTTGAAAAGGCCTATAGTCAAGATTCCTCCACCCAGCAAAGCTATCACTAAGACATGTAAAAAGCTTCCCAGACAAGAAAAAGCAAAAGGAGATCATCACCACCAAACTAGTACTACATGAAATGTTAAAGGGTCTTCTTATTTGTTGTTGTTGTTGTTTAAAGATTTTATTTGTTTGTATTTAGAGAGAGGGAAGGAAGGGAGAAAGAGAAGGAGAAAAATATCAATGTGTGGTTGCTTTTCACACACCTCCCACTGGGGACTCAGCTCACAACCCAGGCATGTGCCCTGACCCTTTGGTTCACAGGCCGGTACTTAATCCACTGAGCCACACCAGCCAGGGCAAAGGGTCTTCTTTAAAAAGGAGAAGAAGAAAGATTAAACATATGAACTATAAAATGGAAATAAATACATATCTAAAAACAATTGAATCTAAAAAACAAAGTAAGCAAGCAAGCAGAACAGAAACAGACTTATAGATACAAAGAAAATTTTGACCATTTTGCCAGATGGGAGGCTTGGGGGATGGGCGATAGGGTGAAAGAATTAAGAAGTACAGATTAGTTGTTACAGAATAGTCATGTGGATGTAAAGTACAACACAGGAAATACAGTCAATAATATTCTAATATCTATATATGGTGTCTGGTGGGTACTAGATTTATCAGGATGATCACATAGTAAGGCATATAATGTCTGATCACTGGGATGTACAACAGAAACTAATATAATATACATCAACTGTAACTGAAAAATAAAATGATTTTAAAAATAAAGTGCTAGTGAGATATTAGGAGCAAAGAGAGTCAGTTTGAGGAAAGTAGGATTGTGGGAACTGAAAACATTAAGATATGTTCTAGAACAGGGTTGGCAAACTTTTTCTTAAATGACCCTATAGTAAGTACTTTAGGTTTGCCAGCTATAAAGTATTTGTTCCCTTGAAATCTGCTGTTGTAGTGGAAAAGCAATCATAGAAAACAATGAATGGAGTACCTTTGTTCCGATAAAAAGGTGTCTAGGCCATGATTTGTCAATGCCCTGTTCTGGAACGTGCTTCTCAAAACTTTAATCGTGTGTACACATCACCAGAATATCTGGTTAAATGTGAAGATGATTCAGCAGGTGTGTAGTGGAGTCAATAATCTGCATTTCTAAGAAGTTCCAAGGTGTTCCATGCTACCTGGCACTTGACTGCGCTTTGAGTAGGTTCCAGAGGGGAAAAAATGTTTAATCAAAAATGTGTAATATAAACTGGTCCTATCACCTTTTGTCCCTCAAGCATCACTTAAGTGAACTTTAATACACATATATGCAATGTCTTTTTAGAAAGACCCAAACCAGTGTACGTGTTCTTGAAGAGTAGTATTTTTAAATAATTCATATAGATTGATGCTTTACCATTAGCCCACTGAGCTGTTCTCTTCAGAAACTCAAACTTGTACTATTTATAAACCTCCTGCATAATCAAACCATTTGCTATTTGCATTTTTATATACAACCTTATTTCCCTGGTAGTTAAATCATGTAACTTTTTAAAATATTTTTCACTTATTGATGTTAGGGAGAGGAAGAGAGACATTACTTCGTTGTTCCACTTACTTACGCGTTCTTTAGTTGTTTCCTGTATGTGCCCTGAATGAAGAGAGAACTTGCAACCTTGACTAACTGAGCTCCCAGGGCTTTCTGAAAACTCTCGAATTGCCGCCAGATGGAAAGCAGGTTATCTGTTGAGAGTGGCTCCATTCAAACATTCTGACACTTCCATCTTGAGCTCCTGTCAGATCTGCATTATCAGAGGGCAAAATTTGTATATTTATTTAAGGGATCTTTGGAAAATTTGTTTTTTAATCCAATGTAAAAATCTTAATAAAAGAAACACCTAAGAAATGAATCATAGTCAACATACATGAATTTACCTTTGTATGAAATTTCACTTGAATACTCTTAATCTTAAAAACATAGTGATATGATGTACTTTTATGTGATCGAGAACATATGCTCACACAAAACAACAGAAGCAATTAAACCAGGCCTCTATAAATGTTATTTCCTTTTGAAATTATCTCATTAATGTTTTAATGCCCTTTAATAAAAAGTTTTTCTGATAACCACTTAAATTCTTGGGATTTCTAAAGAGCCAATTCTTACGTCATACTATTAATGTTTAAATGTATACATTTTCCCTGAAAGAACAGATTGTAGAAGGCCTTGAATATCATGATAAAAAAACATTTCTATTAGTTATTCTGATTTACTTGATATCTCAAAATATGTTATTTATTTCATTAAGAAATATGAACAAGCTAAATAATTACTAACTCTTCACCATTTACTAATTGTGTGATACTAGGAAACTTATTTTAATCTCCATGAGCCTATTTCCTTCCTGTAAAAGGACAATAATACCTATAGGACTCAATTTATGTTAAGAATAATTATCAGTGTTAATGCAGTACAGAGCTTGTGAGAAATTTTATTAATGTGTATAAAGATTTAGCACAATGCAATTCTCTGAACTAGTCTTAACTTCACTCACACCTCTTCTAAAACAAAAATAAATCATTCATCATATACCCATATAATAGCATTTTCACCAAATAGGGGCTTTGTGGTAACATGTCTCCAAAATGTAAAATGTAAGATTCCCCAAGTGTGACTGTCACAACACATTCACTCAAGCATTATAACATCTGATATTCTGACATTATTTGTATATTTAGTTTTGTTTTACTTCCTCATTTTTTGGCAATAGCCTCATCTACTTCAGCATTTTGTGACTTTTAAACTTCCTTCTGCAAATCGTATTTGAAAACATGCATGTTTCTTATATAACCATTATCTTTTTGAAAACTTAAAAAATGCATGGTAAAAAATTGAATTATAAGCATTCATAAAAGAATTTATGCCAGGCATATTTTGCTCATAAGTTCTAGCTCAAGGTATTTATGTAGCAAAAACAGTGATTTCCAGTGATAAATATCCCTAGCTGAATCATCAGTGGAAAAGTAACTCAGATAATATAAATTCTAATCTTAGCTCTTTCTAATATATGTAATTTCATAATGGCAAGGTATTCGTTTTACTCTAAGTAGTCTCAATTTTGTATATTATGAAATTAGGGAAACAATAAATATCTACTTAACAGTGTGGGGAAAAATGAAAGTTTTATGGTATCACAGAAAGAGAAATAGCCCCAGAGTTAGAAGATTTAACTTTTAAGCATAGTCTTGTCACTTAAAATATTCACGTTAATTTAAACAAGCCACTTCATTTTCAGAGGCTGCCATTTTTCCTTCTCCATCAAACAGAGATAGTAATATATATCTTATTTACTTTGCAAGGCTGTGGAGAAGAACAAAATGGAATAGTATTGGTAAAAAGACTGTAAATTGTAAAGTGCCATATAAATGTAAATTATAATTTCAGAAATAAGATCAGGGCTTTGTTAGATTTCTGTTAACAGAAACTGTGGTTCTTCCACGGTGTCATGGGAAAAGAGTTTCAGGGACTTCACAAAGGAGGAAATAAGCAATAGTGGCAAGATTTATTAGAGCTAAAAGAGACAGTACCCTCTTGGAAAAACAGAGAGCAGGCATGCTATAGGGTAGTGGCTGCATGGACTCAGGAAAGGAAGTTACACAGGCAAAAGGAGAACCCTCTGTCACTGCCTGCAGCTCCTCTGGTTGCAGGTCTTGTGGGGACCCTTAGAGTTTAGGAAAAAGGAAGCAAAAATACATGTTTGCGAGAAGAAGGACATGGCAGTGCCCCCAAGGAGGGTGTGCATTGGGCTCTTGGTCTAGCTTCCATACATTTCCTTGGGTTTGGGAAAGACCAAGCTTTCTTTCAAACTACCCAATGTTTTCTCCCAGCTTTTCCTGGCCTTGTGCATGTGCCCTCTTCCCCACCCAATCTCTTTCTTGGATTGTCCAGGAACTTGTGCCCTTCTCCAATCTGATTCATTTCCCAGACTTTTCCAGACTAGCCTCTTCCCCCTGTGTGGTAACCATTTTGGCTTCTACTGGGCATGCCTCATAGTTCTGCTTCATCATTTGGCTTCTACTGCACATGTGCTTAATAAAAGGAATTCCTCTGCCCTATCTTGGCATCTACTGCACGCACAATCAATGCAAGGAATTTCCCCTCACCATTTTCTCTCTCTCCTCGTTAATTTGGCGGAACAATGCCGGTCGCGCCCCAGGGGGGCTGTAAGGCTGTCTTTCTTGCCTAGTGGACTAGGTAGGATATTGTCTAGAATGATGCCAGTTACTCCCTGGGGTCACTGTGACTCTGCTGTTTCCCAGCTTAATCAGGCTTACCCAGATGTCTGGCTCCCTCCTCTTCCATTAAAAACTAACTAACTGCCTACTCTGACAGTTTCGTCTGCTTCTGTATGGAATTCAATAAAGTGCTTCTCTGTTTCAAATTGTTTGAAGGAGTATGTCAGTAGCAAGGCTACTTATGTTTCTTTTTGCACGAATTTGGAGGCTGGTATTATAATGATATTCAAAGAATTTTTATTTTGGAATTCTATTTCTGTTAAATCATATATAAATGCTATTTCAATGATTTCCATTTGTTTTGAGAAATATCAGGCTGTTCCCTGGTCATATGTTCTCCATTTCTTTCACCACCAGTCTTGTCCCCATGAACAATAAACTAAAAACCTATGTAGAAGCACCAAAGGCCATTTTCATGTTCCAGACCTTTTGGAAGTTTGCAATAGGAATGGATCTGAAAAGAATTCATGGAGCTAGCTGTAGTAAAAGCTATATGTAGCACAGTGATGGCTCATTTTATTTGCTGCCCCTTCTTTAATTAGGTAACCCTCAAGAATTTCTAGGTAGAGTCAAACCTCTGTTTTATTTTTTTTAATCAAAAATACATTTAATATCACCATTAATTTCAAATCTGTATTTCCACCCCTGAATTTTGGAATATAAGAATATTCCAGATTCTTATATCGAACTTATATGCATATTCGATATCTGCACATAATCTCCATGTTAGTACTTGAAGTATGGCTTGAACAAAACAGAATTCTTGGCATTTATTTCGGTACCTCTTTCCCCCGAACATGTTTATCACCCTAGTCTTTCTATCTCAATTGATGACTCCATTATCACTCAGTTACTCCAACTAAAAATCTGAGAGTTTCTCATGATTCTTTTTCACTTTTGTCTGTATATCTAAACCATCAGCCAATCTTTTGACTGTGTTTAAAACATATCCTTAATCTGGTGCATTTTTTTTCATATCTCTGTTATTATTCTAGTCCAAGCAACTTCCTTCTCTCCTTCTCTCTCTCTCTCTCTCTCTCTCTCTCCACACACACACATGTGTGCGCACATGTGCACGCATATGCATACATACACATACAATTTGAACCATCTGAAAGAAGGCTGAAGATATAATGTCTCATTACCCCTAAATACTTCACTGTATAATTCCCTAATACAACCATATACAATTGTTAACAAGGAAATTAATATAGACTTAGCTCTGTTATCTAACCTATGGACAATTAAATCTAATTATCAAAATAAAATATATTCACTTTTAACTCTTCTAAGTCTACAGAAGAAGCATAAGTACTGTGTTCTGCCTAGCTTGGAATGATTGGTCCATAGATATAGCACTATTACAGCCTTACTTCTCTCAATTATTTATAAGGTACCTCTAAGAATAAATATGTGAAAGAAAATAGGGACTTGGCACTACCTAGCACTACCTTGCTGTCCAGTCTTTCAATAGTAACTTAAAACGTCTGGTGCTCAGTTTCCTTCACTATAGCTATTTAAAAAGTAGGTTATTAGAAGATTGATTCTGAAGAGCACAATGGTTCTAGAATTCTAGAATTCTATGATGATGGTTGGTTTCTGCTTCCATATTTTTGTATCAGGATGAAACCTAGTGCCACTTTCAGGCTCCTTGTTAATAACTGTGTTCACTGTGTCAAGGATAGAGTGATGAAAGGTCCTTGCCAGCGACCATTGGACTCACGTGCAGGTTGTTGCTTTGAGGGAAGGAAATGAGAAAAATCTCTCCTCTCTCCCTATTCAAGGATATTGAGTCCATGTACTAATTATGGAACTTCAACTTTAATAACCAAAAGTTACTTAATATTTACTTTTGCAATACTTTCCCTCAGGTATATTTAAGGTTGAAGAGCAAAAGATAGATGCTAGATGCTTTTAAGCAAAGTTCATATTTTCCCTTATATAGTACTCAAATTCAAAATACAGAATAACTTAAAAGGAGAGCCAGGGTGGGAGCATATGACCTTTTGTTGTTAGCTGAAATGAAGAATTGCCAACAGATGTCACGTGAGACCAGTGGTTTTCAACCACTGTGCTGCAAGAATTTTTAAAGCATGCAATACCTGACTATTTGGTCAGGAACATGGACATCTTTTCCCTTAGATTGTCAAATTAAAAAAAAATGACAACAGTCAACACAATAGCCATCTGGTGAGAGTGAATCAAAATCATACCTATTTTTTGGTCAGATTGGCAAAAAATATAGTTTGGGTGTGCTGTAGAATTTTAGTTATTAGTTTATGTATGCAATGAGATGAAAAAGGTTGAAAATTGCAGTGTTAGACCAAAATGCTCTCTGGGGCTTAAAACTGTCAGGTAGGAGGTGTTTGTTCCTCAAATAACTTTAAGGTTGAGATTTTTATCCCCTCAGATAGTTTAACGTATGAAATGAAACCCATGAGCCTAAACCATGAAGTGCACCCACAGCTCTATGCCCACAACTACAGATTCACTTCTGCATTCCATGTAGCATACTAGAAATTTGTGGGATTCGGAAATGCACTTCATATCAGTTTGGAAAGTAGTTGGAAGGGACACAAATCAGGACAGGAGAGAAAAAGAAGGAGAAGTCAGGGAGGCAGAAGAAGCAAGCACGCAAGCATGGATGGAAGCAAGGAGGGAGGCAGAAAGAGAGGCAGGAGGCAGGAAAGCAAATTAATTATTTATTCAACATGTACTAGGTCCCAAGCATATACTCAATCCTTTCATAGACATCATCTCATTTAGTTCTCGTACCCTCTCTTAAACTCAGAGAGTTAAGGGTTTACACTTGCGCAAAGTAACAAAGCCAGAATCTAGAGCCAAATTGGTGACTCAAAAGTCCGGACTTTCCTGGACACCACACTCTCTCAAAGGTGCTTTTCAATCTGCACAGCAAACATTCACGTGAGAGCTAACTCAATCGTTTCTCCTGCAGGAAAGACATTGTCGAATGAATAGACAAATTTCACTTTCGAAACAATCCTCTGAGATAAGTAGTGTTTTTTCCTTTTTCACAGATAAGGAAACAGAGGGTCAACATAAGTTAAATGTCACACTGAAAGCCAAGGGCGTTAGCAAACATCAGCATTGTCATTTGCTATATGCCACAGACAAAAAGGTCCTTCATTTTCTAAACATCTAATGAAGAGGTGAGCTCGGTAGGGCCAGAGTGCCCCTGGATGCCTAAGAGGGCTATGCTTCAAGAGAGGGATCATATGCCCTGTTGCTCTCTCTTTTACAGGGCAAGATAAAAATGGGCTTATAAGTAAGGGACATAAAGTCTGGGCTTGGGCACTAAATGGTTTGAGCGTAGGTGTCAGTTATCTGTAAACATGTAAATTAATAGGCATTAGTTCCTGTGGGAGGTTGTTCCGCGTGCAATTCTTCCCACCGGGAAGAAAGAAAACCACTGGTGCCACACGTTGTTTTAAACACAGCCCCTTCCACTGGTGAAGGGAGAGGGGTCCCCTGCAGCTAGTTCATCCAGACAACCCAGAGAGAACTTCTAGGATCACTTATTGGACAATCCAGCTTCTCTTTACTCATTCACTCAAAATAGTGGCAAAGCCAGGACTTGAACCCATGTCTTTCAATTTCAAAACCCAGGTAGAAGTTGTAAAGCTAGCTGTTGAGAGTGCAGACAACAGCCCAATTCAATGGTTATGGTAAATTCAGGCTTGTTTCACATGACTTATTTAGGATTTCAGGTGCTCAAACGGCAGATTATAGTCATATAGGTAAAATGCCAGCATCCTGGTTCCAGGTGATGGATCTACTCATAGCGTTTCAGATACAGCTAAGGACTTGAGGAGGAAGTGATCTCTGATTAGGAGAGGAAGGGTACCTTAGAAACTGCCAAAGGGGGACACAGGAAGACTTTCCCATTAAACTCATTAGTTAAAGGACAACCTCATAAATAACTCTGCTCTCTGTTCTTCACCGAAAAGCTCTTTGTGAAGAAGTCATTTGCACAAATATAGAAGATCAAAGGGAATTTGTACTTTAAGAGGTTTGGATCTTTCCTAATAATTTACAGTATCATTTTTGTTTCTAAAATGAAGTAGACTATATGTAAGGAGTCATGTTGTGAATACTTTTGTGAATAATTACCTCATGATTTAAAAAATTTTCCAGTTAACTTTTTAACTATATTTTCAAAATACATGTAAATACATGTTGCCTCATACTAGCTTTCTCTATTATGTTTTTGTGTTATCTCTATAGCAGACTTAAAGCAAAGACTTGCATTTTTCTTTATTCTATAAAAGGTTGAGAGATGTTTCAGGTCAGGTGACAACCATTGTTGTTAAACTGGTGTTGATCTAAGAATGCTCCTGTTTTTATTTCTTTCCATCCTACAACTGAACCAGACATGACAAGCAAACAATAACAGGCTTCTTTTCCTAAAGCAAACATCAAACTTTTTTTTTTACAAATAGCTCATTTGATGAAGTGATATTATTATCTCCTTTTGGTCTGAGATCAAAATCAGGCCTGCAGTGTTTATTTGTTCCCACATTTGAATCTTGGGGGCACGGATCTGTGGGCCAAATGACACATGGCTGATGTACATGGTTCACAGAGATCATTTACAGATAGATCATTGATTGACCCTGTAAATGGGTTTATTTTTTCTATGCTTTCCTATGTTTTATTTCCTTCCATCTTCCTTCTTTGCTCTCCTTCCCCTTTCCCCATCTTCCCATTAGCTGTACAGCCTACAATTTAACTCATAAATAACCCTAATGTTAATAGTAAACTTCTATATTATGATAAAAGTGGGAGAACTGAATATTAAAATACAAATATGAGAAAGTAAATTTTACTGAATTCGTACTATATTTTACTTTCTACATACAGTTTACTAGACTGTTAGTGTAATGTGTTTTGAACCTGTATGTAGCTGGTTTTTTGCAACACCAGTCCTTGGTACTTGGAATCAGTGGGTAGATGGGTGGGGTGTGTCCTAGATTGGGTTCTTCCAGAAGCATATTATGAGATAAGAATTTGAGTTTAAATAGTTTACTTGGAAGGCGAATCTCAGCAGAGGAATGCAGAAGTGAGGCAAGAAAGGAAAGCAGATTATAGGTGTGGGCAACTTGAGACTACATCCTTCTGAATAACCCTGACAGATAGGTAGAATTTGCTTTTGAGTCATCCCACTGAGAACCAGGGCTTTCCCTGAGGGAGAAGGGAGACACGAATGAAAAGCGTACCTACATGTGCACTCATACGTATGAGGGGAACCAAAAACAACAACCCGGAATTGCGTTCTGGAGGGCATGTGCCTTGTAGTACTGGCTTCCCCAGTTACATGAGTGTCCTAGGAACCCATCTGTATCATTTACCAGTTGGCCTTGTTGGAAGAGGCTGGGTTTGGCTTCAGCAAATTTTTCTTTGAAGACTCTTTCAATGTGTTTGCCCATTTCATCATGGGTGATTTACGAACACACCTGCCCACACCACTCTAAGTGTTTAGCAGTTTTTGATCAAAACCAGCATAATCTCCATGCCCCTATTCACCCTTGTATTCACCTGATCTTACCCCGAGTGACTTTTTTTGTTTCCCCAGATGAAAAAAGTCCTCAAAGGGAAACATTTTGCCCATGTGGAAGAAATGAAACAAAAAACAGCAGAAACACTAAAAGGCATCAAAATCGATGTGTTCAAGAACTGTTTTCAGCAGTGCGAAAAACGTCTTGATAGGTGTATTGCATTAGATGGAGAATACTTCGAAGATGACTGAAGTTTAAACATATAAGACTAAATACACAAGTTTTTATAAATAAATTCCTGGTTTTTTGAGGGGTCCCCCCTCATATGTGTGTATGGATGTATACACACACACAGGTGATAGTGTGTCTAGTGGGAGATTGAGCGTTTTTGTACATTGGGTGGATTAAACTACTAAAGGCAAGAACCTGTATCTAACAGAGCTAAGACAGGTGGTAGTGGCCCAAAACCGTACAAAAAATTCTCAAAAGAGAAAAAGAGTTTTCTCTTCCTTTTTGGACAATGTCCTTTTAGAGCTATTATCTACTCTAAACTTAACATATTTCACATTTTTATTAAACAAGAAGGTTGCCTGAGAAGTTACTTTTCCCTTAATCAGTTCAAGAAAGCAGGAGAAAAGAATTTTTTCTTCATTTGTATAAAATAAACATAAGAGACTAAGTAAGAAAACTCAATATTCAATAAAAAAGAGGCTCGTGGTAGTAGTAGGAGAAGCATTAAGTCAAAAATTTAATCCCTTGTTTACAAAGCTCAGAGAGGTTATCTGTCAAATGGTGACAGATAGTTTAAATGGGAAGTTTCAATGAGGACAACTACAACTCTGCAAGAAATATAAACCTCTGGTCATGAGCGTCAGCAAACTAACAAGTTAATGAAGTACTTGGTCAAGAAGTAGGCTAAGAAAGAACTTCAGAAAATAAACCTCAAATTTAGGGACACTTCTGTTCTGGTTATATTTTTCAGTTCCTGAAGATGTAGCTGAAAGACTGAATATGTGATATTCATAAATATATACTTGCTATTCTTTCTCCTCTTAGCTTCTTTAAAGGTGAAAAATTTTATAAAGTAATAATTCTAGCAATGTGTTGTTGGACTTATAACATCTACAGATGTTCTAGATGTGACATGTAAAACAATAATACCACAAAGGAGGGGGAATAAAACTATACCTCACTGAAATTAAATTAGAGTAAATTAACAGAGTAAATCTAAAGCTGATGCTAATAATTTAAGATATATCTGGTAAGTCCTAGAAATAACAATGAAAATAGTAGAAAATCATCACTAATAAAATTTAAATGATACACTAGAAAATATGTACTTAATGAAATAAAAAGAGTAAGGAAAATAGAGGAATAAGAAACATGAGATATATGGAAAACAAAAAATAAAATGGCAGATATAAGCCCAACTATATCAATAATTACATTAAATATGAATGTATCATAGATGACATGATACTGTATACAGACAACCCTAAAGATTCCACTATAAACCTACTAGAACTGATGAGTAAATTCTCTAAAATGGCAGGATACAAAATAAATATCCAGAAATCAGTTGCATTTTTACACACCAATACTAAATTATCAGAAGGGGAAACTAAGAAAATATAAACAGATGAAACTGTATCAAACTTAAAAGTTTTTTTCACAGCAAAGGAAATCACCAACAAAATGAAAAGACAACCCACTGAATGGAAGAACATATTCACCAATCATACAACAAATAAGCAGTTAATATTCAAAATACATAAAGAATTTATAGTGTTAGACACCAAAAAAACAATCCAATTAAAAAGAGTGCAAAGAGCCTAAATAGACATTTCTCCAAAGAGGACATACAGATGGCCAATAGACATATGAAAAGATGCTCAATGTTACTAATCATCAGAGAAAGGCAAATTAAAACCACAATGAGATATCACCTCACACCTGTCAATGGTTATCATCAATATCAACAAACAATAAGTGTTGGAGAGGATGTGGAAAAAAGGGAACCTATGTGCACTGTTGGTGGGAATGCAGGTTGGCGTAGCCACTGTGGAAAACAGTATGGAGTTTCCTACAAAAAAAAAAATGGAACTGACTTATGACCCAATGATTCCACTTCTGAGAATATATCCAAACAAACCACCAAACATTCATTTGAAAGAATATATGAACCTTACATATAGTGTTAATATATGAACACTTACATAGTGTTCATTACAACACTATTTGCAATAGCTAAGATTTGGAAGAAACCCAAGTGCTCATTAGTAAACAAGTGGATAAAAAAGCTGTAGTACAGCTTCCGGCCAAGATGGAGGTGTAGGTAGATATGCTTCACTTTCTCGTACAACAAAAAGAAGGATATCAACAAATTTAAGAACAAAAACAACAAGAATTGCCAGAAAATTGAACTGTATGGAAGTCTGACAACCCAGAAGTTAAAGAAGAAACATTCATCCAGACTGGTAGGAGGGATGGAGATGGGCAGCCAGGGCAAGAGGACCAATGGCAAGGCAGCAGACTGTGCAGGTAGAGGCAGCAGCTGGCAGATGGGGCAGTCCCACATTTGCCTGCTGATAAACTAGGAACAACTGGGGAGCAAGACAGACCACACAACCCAGAGTTCCAGCACCAGGAAAATAAAGCATCAAAACCTCTGTCTATAAAAACCTATGGGAGTTGTGACAGTGGGAGAAACTGCCAGTCTCACAGAGGAGTCTGTTGGAGGGGCCCAAGAATGTACACAAACCCACCCAACCAGGAATCAGCACAAGGGCAGGGCCTGAAAGGGCTCATTCATGTGTGGGAAGCAAGGGAAGTGACAGAAAGCAGGGTGACAGCCGATCAAGCAGCATTGTTCCCTCTCGGACCTCTCCCCACATACAGGGCCTCAATTCAGTGAAGTGGGTTGTCCCGCCCTGGCAAATACGCAAAGCAATGCCCCTTAAAATGTAACAGGTGTGCTGAGACAAAAATATGGCCCAACTGAAAGAACAGATCAAAACCCTAGAAAAAGAAATAAGCAATGAGGAGATAGCCAACCTATCAGATGCAGAGTTCAAAACACTGGTAATCAGTATGCTCACAGAAATGAATGAGTACCACTACAAAATAAAGGAAAAAGTAAAGGCTATACAAAGTGAAATAAAGAGAAATATACAGGGAACCAACAGCGAAGGGAAAGAAACCAGGACTCAAATCAACAATTTGAAACAAAAGAAAGAAATAAACATTTTACCAGAACAGAATGAAGAGACAAGAATTCAGAAAAATGAGGAGAGGCTTAAGAACCTGTGGGACAACTTTAAATGTTCCAACATCTGAATCATAGGGGTACCAGAAGGAGAAGAGGAAGAGCAAGAAATTGAAAACCTATTTGAAAAAGTAATGAAGGAGAACTTTCTTAATCTGGTGAAGGAAATAGACATACAAGTCCAGGAAGTTCAGAGAGTACCAACAAAGTTGGACCCAAAGAGGACCACACCAAGACACATCATAATTAAATTACCCAAGATTAAAGATAAGGAGAGAATCCTAAAAGCAGCAAGAAAAAAAGAGAAAGTTACCTACAAAGGAATTCCCATAAGACTATCAGCTGATTTCTCAAAGAAAACCTTGCAGGCAACAAGGGGCTGGAAAGAAGTATTCAAAATCATGAAAAGCAAGGACCTACATCCAAGATTACTCTATCCAGCAAAACTAACATTTAGAATGGAAGGGCAGATAAAGTCCTTCCCAAATAAGGTCAAGTTAAAGGAGTTCATCATCACCAAGCCCTTATTATATGAATTGTTAAAGGGACTTATCTAAGAAAAAGAAGATCAAAGCTATGAACAGTAAAATGACAACAAACTCAAAACTATCAACAACTGAACCTAAAAAAAAAACAATATAAAAAACAGACTACGCAAACCACTAGAACAGGCACAGAGTCATAGATATGGAGATCATATGGAGGGTTCTCAGTAGAAGGGAAGGGAAAGACAGGGGGAAAAGGTACAGGGAATAAGAAGCACAATAGTAAATACAAAATAGATAGGTGGAGGTTAAGAATAGCATAGGAAATGGAGAAGCCAAAGAATTTAGGTGTACGACCCATGGACATGAACTAGGGGGTGGGGGAGTGCTGGTACTGGAGGTACTGGGAATGAAGGAATGGAGGTACTGGGCAGAGGTAGATAAAGGGAAGAAAAAATGGGAGAACTGTAATAGCATAATCAATAAAATATACTATAAAAAATAAGCTGCAGTACATTTACACAACTGAATACTATGCAGCTGTAAAAAAGAAGGCACTCTTAACTTTTGACACAGCATGGATGGTTGGAAAGTATTATGCTAAAGTGAAATAAGCCAGTCCGAGAAAGACAATTACATATGCTCTTACTTGTATGTGGAATCTAATTAATAAAATAAACAAACAAAATAGAAACAGACTCATAGATACGGGGTACAGACTGACAGCAGTCAGACAGGTGGTGGTAAGGGGACTGGATGAAATAGGGGGGGAAAAGCCCCTCAAAACTCAAAGATACAGACAAAAGTATGCTTTCAGAGGGAAAGGGGATGGGAACAGCTAAATGGGATTGGAGGAGTAATAAATTGTTTTGAAAGGAGACTAGACTTTAGATGCAAATACACAAAAAAGATTGAAACTAAAAAGGTACCAAATCATACAAACTGACCACAGAAACTGTGTCTATATGAATATCAGACAAAATAGACTTTAAAACAAACAAAAAGGCAGTCAAATTGCACCTAGATCATTTTCATTTTCACCTCTGTTCAAACTGATTCTCAAAACCCATCCTAGTTCCCTTTAAAAAAAATGGAACAAATTCCTTTTGTCTGTAGAAATTCTGGCCATTCTTTAAAGTACAGTTTAAGTTCAACCTCCTCTGTAAAGACTTCCCTGATTATTCCCAAAACTTTCTCCCTTGCTTCTGAATATCTCCAATCAACATTGTGTATATCATTTTTAGTAAAAAGACAATGTCCAATCCACAAATTGGGGTCTATAAACAAACCAAATTAACTTCCTTTTTTCTTTGTGGTTCTCAGCCTAGTTCTCCTGTCATCACACCTTGTTTTTCCTATGTATCAGCCCCCTTCCCCATTCCATAATGCTTTCCGTAGCAGCTTAACTTCAGTTTATACTACTGTGCCTTACGTGACTTCTCCTTTTTGTACATGAACTGAAAAACTATTTCCTTTGGAACATGTAACAAATCTCTACTAAGCTTTATAAATACCATAGTAGCTTATTCTCACAGTAGTGCACTACCTGAATTTATTTTAAGCATTTAAGGTAAATTTAGTAATAAGTTTATGATCGTGTATATGTGGTTTGAGAGTATTTTACTTTGGTAAGAAAAATATGATCAAACAATGCAGCAGATGCTTTATCACCCAGATCCCTCTTTCAGGCACTCATTCCCTCCGACTACCAGGTGTGTGAGCTACTGATGGCTCACAGCTGACACTGTCCTCTGCTGAAGAGATCTGCCTTGCCCAAGGTTAGACACCCTGCCCAGAGATGAAGAGCTTCCAATGACCAGTCCACGTGGGTATGCAAACACCCATCCCCTAACCTCAATTTAGTACAGCTCAGAAGAACCATCGCAGACCCAAATTTCCATGAATTCTTTAGGAGCCGTCTGTTGCAGCTACATTGAAGTTCACCTTTTCCTACTGACCAATCCTGTTCCCCTCACTCTTACCAGTGTTGTACCCAAGAGCATTGCAGATAAACCTCTTGAGTGAAAATCTTTATCTTAGAGTCTGTTTACCAAAGAACTGATCTAAAATAAACAAAGCATGCTTGGCATGTGTATCAGTTTCCTAGGGCTGCCATAACAATATACTATAAACTGAGCGCCCAAAACAGCAGAAGTTTATTGCCTCACAGCTCTAGTTCTAGAAATCTGAGATCAAGACGTCAGCGGAGCCATCCTCCCTCTGAAAGCACTAGGGAAAAGTCTGTCCCAAGCCTGTCTCCCAGCTTCAAGTGGTTCTTTGGATTGTGGCAGCATAATTCCAATCTTCACCTGGCATTCTGTGTCCCTGTCTGTGACCAAATTTCCCCCTTTTACAAGGCTACATTGGGTTAGGGCCCACCCTAAAGACCTCTTAACTCAATCATCTGCAAAGACCCAATTTCCATGCAAGATCATATTCACAGATACTGAGGGTTAAGTCTTCAACATCATTTAGGGAGAAGTATGTTTCAACCCATCGCAGCGTATTACAAGAATTAACTTAAGTAAAACACCCATCTCATATTTAAGGGCTTTTCAAAAACATAAAACATAGAAACTTACATAGGCCATGGATCTCATTCTCATCAGCCTGAGACTAAAAGAGTTATAGTCCGACAGTAGTATTTCTCTGATTTTGGCACTGACAAGTTTGCAATAACTCCTGCTCCTCATGGTGTTCCCAGATTGTTTTGGGGGTCCTCAGGGGGTGAGTCTCCGGGAGTCTGTGGCCTACTCTTATTATCTTGCATTCACAATAGTGCCCAACCCCTTTTCTGTACTGCTGCCTCAGCTGATTGAGACAACTAGTCTGCCCTTGCTGAAACCAAAGCCCCTGCCACTTTTCTCCTTGAAGTGTCACCACTGCGAGTGAATTCATTGTTTTTGCACCATTAGACAATTGCAGTATAGTTCCCGTAGACTGCTAGTATGTTCCATTGGTATATTTATGTATCCAATTATACATGATCTTAGTAAATATAGCTGTATAATAAGTCTTATATGATGGGACGAGTGCTTCTACTGTGTGGGGAACAGTTCCAAGCGTGGGAAATGTGGCTCAGCCCCCACTCGGAAAAGCCAGTGAGGAGTGAGGTTGGCAGGCAGGACCCACGTCAATGGATAGGTTCTCCAGTGGGAAATCAGGCCTGCATTGTACCTAGACTGCTATGAGACTTGCTTTTGCTAAAACTCCCTCATCCTGAATTGAGGCAGCAAATGTTTACTGAGTATCTTCATCTTCCTAAAGTCTTTGCTAAACCACCCAAGTATGGAGTGTGAGCAGCTTCCCCCTTGAGCTGTAACATCCATCTCTTTGAAGTAATTAGCAGTGTCCTGTCCTTTGTCCTCCTTAAAAGGTAATCACCTGTGGTGAACCTGTGCATAGTAAATGAGGATCGCCCTCAATGTAATGTGCCCAGAAAAACAATAAAAGCCTGTCCAGGCGGGGGTCAGGGGCCCTCTCTTTAACTTGGAGGGCGGCCACGCAGTCCCTTTTTCTCCACAGGATTTCTGTAGTCCGTGCGTATGTGTATTTGAATATAGCAACCACAACGGATCCTGCTGGCCAGGATCCGCACCACTACTGCCACCTACTTTATTTTCCCCTTTCTTTCTCAGAAACGTCTTGACGTATCCTGAACCTTTGCTCTTCTACATTGTATACATGTTGGAATCAGTTTGTCAGTTACAAGAAAAAGATTATTTGAGGTTCTGGTTGAAATGTCAATGATCCCATTAACTTCTCATGTATTGAATCTTCCTGCCATGTGGGAAATTACCTTGATGCAAAGGTAGCTACTACCAGGGAAGCTATTCTAGACATCATAGAACAGAAAAGCTCAAGGCTAAATTAAAATGTTCAAATCACTTTTAAAAACACAGTGAAAACTCACAGGATCAAGAGAGGAGTAAGTTGACACACTTGAAATAGGATCCAAGTGAAGTGAGCTCTCCTCTCTGGTGATGTGGTTATGAGGACCAGATCTGAGTTCTGACAAAGCAGCGCAGACAGAAGTTGCCCTAGACCAATGATACATGATTGCCCTACTGGAGAAACTCAGGAGTAAGTACACTTGGTCTCAGCTGTAGCTTTTCAATTACCCTGTTGAACAATCTTGAGTTTTATTTGTATTTATTGCGTAGAGGACAGGCGAGGCCAGAATATGTATCAAAAATGAGTGGTTAAATTAAGACCTCATGAATATTGAGTGTTTTCATGTACTATGTATACTTAGTGTATCATGAATATTAAGTGCCTCTTGCATATTTAGTATATTGTGAATACTTGGCGTTTACTGCCTCATGAATATTAAGTATCTCTTGATCTTTCCTTCCCTTTCTATTTAACTCACACAAGTGCTGCATACTAACTCCTTATCTATACTTAACACATTTAAAGAGTTCTGTTGATCCCATGTTTTCTCTTATAGAAGCATTAAATATTCTCAAACAATAAATTAAACA
The DNA here is from genome assembly GCF_022682495.2 of Desmodus rotundus. Taxonomy (NCBI): domain Eukaryota; kingdom Metazoa; phylum Chordata; class Mammalia; order Chiroptera; family Phyllostomidae; genus Desmodus; species Desmodus rotundus. The sequence continues at coordinate 125,095,296 of NC_071387.1, forward strand.
AAGAACATTATATATTTCATTTGGTTTAATTTATTTAACTCTCTTCTAATATCTTCCAATAGTTTTTTCCCTCCTTAAAGGACTTATACAATATTTTTTAAATGACATTCCTGCCCCAGCTGGTGTGGCTTAGTGGACTGAGTGCTGCTGGTCTGTGAACCAAAGGGTTGATTGCTCGATTCCCAGTGTAAGGCACATGCCTGGGTTTGGAGCCAGGTCCCCAGCAGGGGGTGTGCAAGAGACAACCACACATTGATGTTTTCTCTCCCTGTTTTTCTCCTTCCCTTCCCCTCCCTAAAAATATATAAAATCTTGTAGACAACTGTACTTGAACAACAATAAAACAATTAAATAAATAAATAAATAAAAACATATAAAATCTTTTTAAAAATTATAAAATGACAACCCCAAATACCTTATACAAGGTAGGTTTACAGTTGTTTGTATGGAAAATAACATGATAATAATAATGCAAGAAGAAAGAAACTGTTTCACCTACTCAAATTGTAAACTTACTTTTATCCCACCCTGTCTTTTGTAGACATTATAAATGGATCTTATAAATCTTTAACAACACTTTTACTGACATACTCTCACCCTATTCAGACAATGCACTATAGTTGAAAGAGCATGATATTTTCAATAGGATAAATCTGGTACTCTGCTTACTAGCTATGTGATCTTGGGCTTCTCAACCTCTTAGAAGGTCAATATCCTTATTTCTAAAATAAGGGCAATAATACCTACCCGTAGCATTATTGTAAAATTTGAGATACTTTGTTGTGTGAGTTGTCCTGTACATTGTAGGATGACTAGCAGCATCCCTAACCTTTATCCACTGACACTAGCGGCACACTTCCACTCCCAGTTTTAAAAAATATGCATGAGAAAATGTATATAATGTACCTATAACTAGCAAATATTGGTAGTTATTATTATTAACTACCATTTGGGTCGTTTGGGGTATCAGGGTAGCTGAGTTTTTCTGTTTTTATGAACCTAAAATCTCTTAAATTAATCAGATTTGACAAAAATATTTTTAATACATATTAAATGTCTGCTTCCAAACAGAAAATGCAAGATAGAATTTAACATTTTATTGATGACTGGGAATCATCATTATGAAAATTATAAATTCAATAAATGGGAAAAGGAATATAGACTCAAATCCCTGTAGTGTTCTAGGAAATTTATGTACATGATAAGATTTACTTCTCTTACCAGCTCTTAGAAGCAGGCACCATTTTCCCTATCTTATAAAAGAAGCTGAATCACAGAGAAATTAATTTCTCTAACGTAAGTCACTGCTGAGTGACCAGGCCTGTCTGATTTGAAAGCCCATGTTCTACTGGGCACACCAGGCAGTCACATGATAAATCACTCAGAATGAATAATGTAGGGGGGTGGAAATTTGCCCTTACACTAAACAGCCCAGACCACTGTACTTTTTATGTTTGTGTATCTTGTTTTGATCTTCTGTAGACTGGTGTAACAGATACTATTGATAGCCTAGGATACTTTTTTCTATAGCCCTCTTTCTCTACAACCCATGCTCCACACTTGTTCCTTGCTAAGAAAACCCCTGCTTGCTCAGGTCTAGGGTAGCCGTGTGATTTAAGGGAGGTCAGACCTCTTCCCAAACCCCAACAATCTTGACTGGTGCCAATTATTGCCATTCCATTCCCTGTGCCAATGACTGGTTTAACATGGTCACGTGAAGTCATTTTGGCCAGACTACTAGGGGTTTTCCAGCAGAAGTTTCTCCTGGCTGGAAATAATAGACCTGTGGAAGAAAATGACTCCTCTTCTTCAACTTGATGACATACCATCTTATATCATCTTGTGGTCATAAGGAACAAGCCTCAGAGCAAGAACCAACATGCTGAACATGCAGAGTGAAAAATAGGAAAACCTCAGTCTTTAAAGACACCATTGAACTTAATACGTTGTACATTCCTAGAAGGTCCAGCCTGAGTCACACCGCTGGTGTTTTTGTTTGGGTTTGTTTTGTTTTGATCTCCTGTATGCTATGCAATGTACTGAACATGGTGAAATACCTTGTATGCCTTCTTTCTAATAGGTGGAAAACATTTGAAAAATAAAATCAAAGTTAAGTTAACAAAATGTTTAAAAGAGCCCTTCTTTCTTGTCTTTGCTGTGTAAAGTTATTTAGAAGTAGTCCTATCTCAGACTATTCTATGCTTTAAACAAAAATGTTAGGGCTGACTGTGCCATTACTGTAAAAAAAGCATCAAGGAATAAGATGAGATGCCAGGCATGTGTTCATTATTGTGCCAATATTGTAGAATACTGAAAAACTATTCCCTGTCCTCAGGAGTGTGTCACACAGGAGGCAGGCAGCGAATTTTTCACCATAGCTCTGAATCTCCCCTGCAGGTCTGCCTGGGTGGCACACCAGACCATGTGGTACACACTATGTGGTACCCTATGACTAAGTCTGGTTGGCCAAGCCATCTTAAACATTTTAGGTGCGGGATGACTCTTTACCACTGCTGGTCATATTATTTTTGCTTTTTCCTCTTTTCACCTCTTCTTGGAGGTTTTAAGTGGTTTGTTTTGGGGGGGTTTGTTGTTGTTAAACGTATATTTATATGAAACATTGTGAAAGCTTTTTCCCTAGTTGTAATAGTTTGGGATCTACCCATGGGTGAAAATAGAAGGACCTACCCATTCTTACAATCTATTTACCTGTGCCTTCCTTATAAATTGCCATAGGTACTCAATAAGTCATGGCATGAGTGAATAAATATAAATAAATTTTTACTAATATATTTATTCATTCTCCTCACTGCTGAAAAGCTTATTTAGTGATGACAAAGAAAATAGATAACTACAATAAGGAGTTATAGGTAACATGCTAGAAGTATACACAGGGTATTCGGGAGAACAGAAGAGTGACTTTTTAAAACTGTGTATTTCAAGCAGAGGGAACAACATATTCAAAGGGACAGAGAACTGTACATTGTCTATTGTGACTGGAGTGAAGAGCTAATTAAGAGCTAATCTTCACACCTATCCTCTCATTCCCACATTATTCCCAGAACCGCTGTCCTGGTTATGTCAATCTGTGCTTTCAATATAGCTCTGGGAGCAACATCAAAAAAGTCATGAGCCAGAAAGAGGATAGATGGGCAGATAATGAACCATGAGTGAGCTGAAATGTTGACTTAATCCATGGTGTAAAGAAAATATAGGGGCATAAAAGAGTCAAGAGTGTGTGTGTGAACCAGTTGTTAATTGGAACAAGCAAATAGACACCCTGAAACAGTTTCAAAGAAAGTAAGGCATATTAAGAGAGAACCCATAATAGTCCTAGACTTGAACTCCTGTGGTATCACTATTATTGATAATTACCACCTTAAGAAAGTTGTTCTGAGTGAGTTTCTGTTCTTTACAATTCCAAGACCCTAATTAAAACTGATCCCTCCATTTCGCATTCTCTCTGTTCCTATTGTATGGGATCCTTCTTTCATTTTCCCACAAATACATCATTTTCATTTCTGCCTGTCTTGCATCTTTAATGTCATGTACCTTAGGTGAAGTTTCTTTATTCTCTCCAATTAATTATTCAGCAGACATCTTGAGCCTGAACCGAGGTGCCCGACACTTTGCTAGATGCTAGGGCTGCAGAGATGACTCACACATGGTTCTTCCTTTCAAAGTTGGAAGTATCTTAAATGTCCAAGGAGACATGATTATGGTAATTAAAGTGTTATGGACAAAACAGACTACTTTACATTTCTTCAATCATTTTACAAAGAATGCTTAATGATATGGAGAAATTCACATGGCAAATGACAAAAGCAGGGCAGGGCAGGGCAGAGATTATACACTTTAGGCTTTGTCATCAGCTCAACCTACATTCTAGGGTTGGGTCAGACACTTTCAAATGTATGGCCTTGAACATGTTACCAAACCTTTATGAGCCTCAGTTTCTATATCTATAAAGTGATAATAATAGCACCTACTTTTATAAAGTCCTGGTGATGATTAAGTTAAGTAATGTATGTAAAGTACTTACCATGGTCCCAGCTCATGGTAAGTGGTCAATAAATGCTGTCTATTATTAATGTATCTTTGTATACTAACAAAATTAAAATATACATTAAGTGTATGCATGAAAACTGAAGGGAAATATTGTAAAATGTAAATAGTGATAATATATCTTAGTGATAGAAATACAGGGGATTTTTATTTTCTTTTTACTTTTATGTGTTTTCTGTATTTTATACAATGGCACTATTTACCTTATAATGAGAGAAAAAAGTTATTTGAAACAATAATTAAAGGTCTTTAAAATAGGATAAATATTTTCCAGTTTGATTTTTTTAAAAAACAAGTCAAATATTACAAATTTTTCATTAGAGAAGTTACAATTAAGTTCTATTGTAGTTTAAGTTGTGATAATTTTCTTTTCCTTTTTTTTAAAGACAGAGAATTTTTTAAAGGATTTTATTTATTTATTTTTAGAGAGAGGGGAAGGGAGGGAGAAAAAGAAGGAGAGAAACACCAGTGTGTGGTTGCCTCTCCCATGCTCCCTACTGAGGACCTGGTCTGCAACCCAGGCAAGTGCCCTGACTGGGAATCAAACCAGTAACCCTTTGGTTCACAGGCCAGCGCCCAATCCACTGAGCCACACCAGCCAGGCAATTGTGATAATTTTCTCAACAACATGCTTAACTATTTTAATTTTATTTTACAATTTAACAAATACTAGAAGATTATGAAGGACACTGAACTTCCCTTAGAAAATAAAATATACCAATGTCAGTCCAATAAATTTAATTTAAAAAGAAAGATAAATAAAATAAAATAAAATAAAATAAAATAAAATAAAATAAAATAAACTGTGTGCTTAGAAAGCCCTGCTTTAAATAAAAAGTTTTAGATTGTTTGTTAAGATATGGGGTGTGTGTGTGTGTGTGTATTTGCAACCATTGTATGTTCTTGCCTCCTTTGTCGAATATTGACCAACCATAAAGATGTGGGTTTATTATAAGCGCAGAGCGCTCTCCATTCTGTTCCAATGATCTCTGTCTGTTTTTATGCCAGTAACATGCTATTTTTATTACTATGGCATTGTAGTATATAGTTTGATATCAGGTGGTGTGATTCTCCAACTTTGTTTTTCTTTCTCAATAATGTTGCAGCTATGTTTTTGAGGTTCCATATAAATTTTTGGAATATTTGTTCTAGTTCTGTGAAATATGCCATTGATATTTTAATGGAATTTAGTTGAATCTGTAGATTGCTTTAGGTACTATGGACATTTTAATCGTGTTAATTCTTGCTTTTCATGAACATAGTATGTGCTTTCACTTATTTGTATCTTTTTCAATTTCTTTCTTCAGTGTCTTATAATTTTTTGAGTACAGTTCTTTTACATCCTTGGTTAAATTTATTCCTAGGTATTTTTTGATGCAATTTATATGGAATTATTTTCTTAGTTTCCCTTTCTGGTAGTTCATTACTGGTGTATAAAAATGCAAATGATTTCTGGATATTTGTTTTGTATCCTCCTACTTTACTGAATTTCTGTATTAGTTCCGGCAGGGTTGTGTTGTTGCTGCTGCTGCAATCTTTAGGCTTCTCTATGTACAGTATCGTGTCATCTGCCAAGAATGACAGTTTTACTTCTTCCTTTCCAATTTGGAACCTTTTATTTCTTCTTCTTGTCTGATTGTTGTGGCTAGGACTTCAGGACTATATTGAATAAGACTATTGGATATCCTGTCTTGTCCCTGATCCTAAGGGAAATAATTTTAGTTTCTGCCCACTGAGTATGATGCTAGCTGTGGGTTTGTCCTATATGGCCTTTATTATGTTCAGGTATGTTCTCTCTATTCCCACTTTGCTGAGAGTTTTTACCATAAATGGTGCTGGATTTTATCAAATGCTTTTTCTGCATCTATTTATATGGCCATGTGATTTTTATTTTTCTTTTTTTTTTAAAAAATTATTGTTATTCAATTAAAGTTGTATGCCTTTTCTCCCCATCCTTCCACCCCACCCCAGCCGAACACCCCCTCCCCCACTTCCACCCTCCCCCTTGATTTTGTCCATGTGTTCTTTATAGTAGTTCCTGTAATCCCCTTTCATTTTTACATGGTGTATCACATTTAATGATTTGTGGATATTGTACCAATCTTGCATCCCCAGAATAAGTCCCACTCCAAGATCATGGAGTATAATCTTTTTAATGTATTCAAAAACATATTTTTTAAAAACCTTAAACAACTTAATAGCAAAAAAAAAAAAACATTTAAAAATGGGGAGAGGAACTGGATAGACATTTTTCCAAGAGGACATAACATTTTCATTTCATTATGTACATGAAAAGGTGCTCAACTTTACTAATCATCAGGGAATGCAAATCAAAAGACTGAAATATCACCTCATTCCCATTAGAATGGCTATCATCAAAAAGACGAGAAATAACAAATGTTGAGGAGGATGTAGAGAAAAAGGAACCTCTTTGACCTCTTGGTAGGAATGTTGGTAAGATTGAAATTGGTGCAACCACATGGAAAACACTATGGAGGTTCCTCAAAAGATAAGAAAAAGTAGAATTACCATATAATCCAGCAATCCCATTTCTGGGTATAACCAGAGGAAACAAAAACAGGATATTTAAGAGATATTTGGACTCCATGTTCACAGGAGCATTATTCACAATATCCAAGATATAGAAAAAAAGTTAAGCGTCCATCAATGAATGAATTAAAAATAAAAAGATGGGATATTTAAATATATATATAGATAATATTCCATTGTGTTTGCATACATGCAGGGTCCAGCAGAAGTAATGCCTGCTTGAGTGTGGTTGGTAGGGTAATAATATGGGTGTAATAATTTGTAGTTTTAATTTGAACATTTCACCTAAAATGTCATATGGTGTGCCTGAGTGTGATATTGTTATGTTACAGAATTACATGCTTATGATTTTATAATAAGAGATTTTGTAATGAAAAGGGGGCATTATTTGTGCCAGAACCTGTATAGTTATTCAGCCATGTTAACAAAAGGATACCCTGCCTTTTGCAACATGGATGGAACTTGAGGGCCGTATGCAAAGTGAAATAAGCCACACAAATACAGCACGATATCCTTTCTTGGTGGAATCTAAAAAATAACAATAATAAATATGGGAAGTGATAAATAAGGTAGTTAAGTAGATGGGGGAATACTTTTGGAATATATATGTATATCACACCACCACAATATGCATTTTAAATAAAAGAAATTAAATGAATTTTAAAATTCACTGACTTTTTCTATTATTGCAATATGATAAAGGAGCTGCCTTAAATATATATATACATATACATATGTGACATGTATATAACTACTCTGTGCTATTTTTCAGTAAAGCAGCTGTTACAGGAAATGGATTATAAAAAATAAGAAACAGAAAGTGGAGGTGGTTCGTAATGACTTTAATTTTGCTTGACACAGACAGAAACAGCTGCAGACAGCTTCAGATACTATGCATGTGCTAAGGATTCCCAAATTTACCACCTCTGAAAAATTCTATTCTCGTCATTTCAAACCTCCTCTTGCTTATTCCTCAGATCTCAGCCCAAATGTCAATTCCCAGAGTTGCTTTTCCTGAGTCCCACGACTAGGTCAGTTTCCTCTAAGAGAGGGGCGATCAGCCCTCACTAGCTTACGACATGACATGTATTTTCACATGATAATCTGTGCACATACAGGTACATACTCATTCTTGAATAAGTAATCGTCTCTATGTGCCAGTCACTGTTATAAAGCACTAGGGATACAAAGTGAAAAGCAGTTTAAAATTCTTGCCCCGATGGAGCTTACGCTCTGATGTTCCTGCTTCCGCCTTTTCCTCTCTTTAAACTATCCTCAGTTAGGCAGCTAGTGTGATCCTAGTAAAACATAAGTCAAATCACAGTACTCCACTGCTCAACACTGTCCAATGGCTTCCCATCTCACTCCCACTCAAACAAAAGTACCTACTAAACACCAAAAGGTCTTGCATGATCCCACCGCCTCCCCTGCCGCAAGGTGGCCCTTTTTCCTCACCTGCTGCTACGCCTCCTATTCACTCCCCTCCAGTCACATTGGCCTTGCTTTTCTTCAAGCTCATACAGAGCAGGCACACTCAGGACCTTTGAACTGGCTATTCCTTTTCCTGAAATGTTCCTTCAATATCCATATGGCTCACTTCCTCAATTCTTTGAGGTCTTTACCCAAAAGACACCTACTGTCTCTAAAATTTCACCCCCCCCCCGATATTTGATATAGTCTTCCTTGCCTTCTGTTTTTTCAGTTTTGTCACCTTCTAATATAGTCTCTAGTGCACTAATTTTTCTTGTTTATTTTCTATTTTTCTTCTAGGATCTGGATGTTTATCTGTTTATTCACTGATAATGTAAACTGAAATAAATGTTCCACAAAACAATGCTTTCTCTTACTAAGTGTGCTTTACTCTGATATTTTCTGTTATTTTTGTTGTTATTAAGAATTCAGCCACTACACTGATTTCATGGCCTACTCAAGGGGCACGATCCAGTTTATATTACACTGACTTAATGTATGCTCTCATTGTGTCTTATATGTTTCACAGCATATTCTCTCCCCCTCCCGCCTTCTCTTCTCCTCCCCCTCCTCCTCCTCCTCCTCCTTTTCTCTGTCTGTCTCTCTGTTTCTCTCTCTGTCTCTCTGTCTCTCTCTTTCCCCCCTGCCATATTATGAATCCCATGAGGGATCGGGGCCATCTTACTCACTGCCATATTTCCAGCACCTAGAATAGTAGCAAAAAAGATACAAATCATGTGCAAGCAGAAGTTAAAGCAGAGCAGAAACTGTAAGCAGAAGTTAGCCACCAGGCAGATGAAGAGCAAAACAGAAAGGGAAGTTGAAACTATGACCCCATGAGAGAAAGACAGAGCTATAGTTCATAAGTATGTTTCAAATTTTTTGTTATTTATTTCTAGAGAGCAGAGAAGGGAGGGAGAAAAAGAAGAAGAGGAACATCGATCATTTGCCTCTTGAACGCACCCCAACCGAAGACTGCAACCCAGGCATATGCCCTGACTGGGAACTGAACCAGCAACCTTTTGCTCTGTGGGACAATGCCCAAGCAGCTGAGCTGCATGGGTCAAGGCAGTTCATAAGTATCTTTATAGCAATCTTCTTTACCTTCTTTCTTAATTAGGGTTTTTATTTTTAGAAACAAATGTTACATAAATAGCAGATGAATGAAATATCTTGATCTGTCAAAGCAAAGAATTTAAATAGTTCAGTAAAATAAATATTAATAGTTTCTAAATTCAAGATGGGTGTTTATGCATTAATGGAAGACTTACTTTAATACCCGTAAATGGGGAAGGCAATAGAGCGTGTTTGCTCCAATCAGCCCTCATGTCCTTTTACCACCTGGCTGACTTCCTTCTTTGTTCTGCTACATGGCTCTGCCACACAGAAAGGGCTCCTGATGACCCCTTGCCCAGTAGAAGGAAAGATCTAGATTGTATTAGGAAGATGTTTTCAGAGCTACATAGAATTTACAGGAGAAACCTCTCTTTGAGTGTCCCCTCTTCCAGGAAGTTTAGGGGAAACGAGAGTGCTCCTCACCTGGAGAGTGTCTAGGTCGGTAGTTCAGGCCTGCTCCAATGTAGCTACTCTGCTTTGCTCCTGTGCATTCTGTCACATTTCAATGCTCCAAACCTCATTTTATGTAAGAGTTTTGAAATCTGAGATTCAAGTTGGACCATGTAGATGGTTCAGTCCAACTCACTGGATTCTACATCGGAGACGGGAGACAAAATCCCAGATAGAAATAAAGTATTCCTGTACTGCTTTTGGTCTTATACACAAGGAGCTGATTAAGGGTGGAGTTTTGTGTCTCAGGAGCTCAGGTCTGCCCATGAGCCCTGGCTGTCAGGAACCCTGACAGCTGTCTTGCAAGCCGAGGAGTTGCTGCTAAGACAAGTGATGGTTTCTTCCTCTGGACTGAGGTGCGTAGATCAGCGCTCATAGGAAAGAATAGAGGGAGCCGAGGCACCGTGACTTAGCAAATGACTATAGAAGGAAGTGTCAATAAATAGTCCAACTAAATTCTGAATAAAAAGTATCTTTTATCATCTTTATTTGACTTGTAATTCATACAGGCCTTTAGTTAATCTTGGATGAAAATATTAGAGATAAACTGGAGATCTGAACTGAAGGTATGACATAACACTAGGTATCCACAGTTTTCAAGACCATTGTCATTAAAGATAACATAAAAAAACATTTTCTTAAATAAAGATTAATCTGGAGAAAGCAGGAAAATATCTTTCATATCTTTTTCCCTTTTAACCATGAGGCAAAGGGAATATCCCAATGGATTTGAGGCCTACATAAGAGAATTGCTGGAGAAAGGGCCCAATCTAATATGCCCTCAATTCTAATATGAGTCTAACATGAATCAAATAGTGTTGACACCTCAAAGTCATTCTTTTTGAAAATTGCTTTATAAAATGGAAAATTGATTAAGATAGATTTTTGACTCAGAGAGAATTAGAACTAAAAGGACTCTTAGAAACTTTAATCCTCTTTATTAAGAAACCTTAATCCTCTTTATTATATAAAGAATTTTTTTAAAAAGATCATTTGCCTAAAGTCACATAGCTAGGTAGTCACAAAACTAAAACTAACCCCCAAGATAGGTAATTCTTGGCCCAGTGCATTTTGTGGGACATCTTATTTTCTCTCCATTTCAGAAAATCAAAATCCATGTCTGTTAATTCTACATGCCTGAAGCTTTTTACTTCCCAAATTAGAAATCAACCTCTTTTGCTCCTGCAAAAAACAAATCTTACTTCTTATTAAGAGTGTTAAATTTGGCTAGTTGATGCTTTTATATGACATCTGGTTTAGCTATAATAAAAATATGAAGAAAAATATAAATTATTACTACAAATAAAAATACAAAAAAATTCCACAAGAGAGATAACACATTTAAAAATCTTTGCTGCTTACATAAGCATTTTTACAATTATTATATTATAGTATTATAACTATTTAACTATATAACTATGATATTATTATAATTATTATATTATATTATATTATTATAACTGATCCAATTTGTGTGGTTAGGGAAATACAGACTATCATAGTTCTTCAAATCAGTGTAAAATTTAACCTACTTTTTAATTTATTACCTTTCTGTTGTTTCATTTTGTTTTGTTTTTATGTCTCTCTCTACTTCCTTTAGGAATGACCTGATTACTTTTAGGACACAGGAGAGTACTGTTTAGTCATTCACACTCATGACTTCTTCCATATTCACTTACTACCCGTTTCGGTATTCAACTAATATTCGTATTTATATTGACTCACTTTTATATTAAACGCCTAGCTTACTCTCATCCTAAAATAATATATCTATGATAGCATACGCTTAATGTGCTAATTATATTTTTCCATATTTAACTATTAATAATATACAGATCTGTTTACTACCTAAAATCACCTTACTGTGGAAACCACTGGTATAGTTTACAGAAAGAACACTGAATTTAGAACAGAAAACAGAGCTTCAAAATCCAGTTACGACATTTTCCTCTGTGAAAATTATTACCAATCTGAGCCTCTCTGCTGTTTAATCCACAAAATGATAAAGATACCCATTCTGCTTCCCTTCTCGGTTTATCATGAAGTTTAAATTGCATAAAGACCATAATATTTCATAAGTGCAAAAAAACATGTGTGGGGGGGAAAGAATATTATATAAGACAGTAAATAATTAATAATAATAGGCATAAAAGTCAACTAATTTCATGCTTCCTATATTTAAATATATAGCCATCTTTTGATCTAAAAGACTACATTTATGAAAGCAAAAATTGGGTATAATAGAGGGTTGCTATTTATCCAATCAACAGGAAACATTTGGAGGGAAAGAAGAAAACCCTTGCCGTTCGCAGGAACAGAACCATTGTGTCCATTACTCACTGCAACCCAGTAGCTTTTGAAGGCCATCTGTAGCGAGCAGTCCAGAAGAAGGCTGAGTGAGCAGTGGGTGAGACTCCAGCAGGTTGTGTAAATTGACTTGAATGATAATTACAGAGTCATTAAAAGCCTTAGGGATTTTGCCTTCTTCTTCTTCTTTTTTTTTTTTACCAGTCATTAAAGCTAAAAAATGAATCTTACATTGTCTTGCTACCAGGAGACAGCAACAGAATTGCTCTCAGCGTCATCCAGAGTCACCCTGGGACTCAGCAGTCTCTTGTAATCATGCACATCAGAACATCAAAGGGAACTTTCTAGTCTACACTGTACCTTCAAGGTCATGTTAGGTATCCTCGAGAAAATGAAACACATCTAGGCTAACATGTGCCACAAGGATTTATATTTATCTCTGGCCCTCTTTAACCTGAATATTAAAGTTCAAACAAATGTATCAGGTACTTTGCTATATACTTTTTCTTATATTAATATATTTAATATCACTCTTGCCATTTGTGAGAAGCCTAATGTTATCTGGTTCTAAGTTATGAATGTGCCTTATATCCTAACAAATGTTCAATTTACCCACATTCTCATAAATTATTCAGTTTCCTCAGGCACAATTCCAATTATCTGTGATGGTTAGACATTTGAGTGTTTCATATATGACATTTGAATTGCTATTTTTTTTAAAAGTACCATACATACAGTATTAAAATTACACTTGATATGTTTAAATCTTTATTCAATTCAGAAAAATCTCAAGGTTCTTACTCTATGTTAATCCTCATTATAAATTCTAATTGTAATCATTACAGCTATAAAAATTATAAAAACAAAATAGAATTCCTACTAATCTCATGATTATCTCTTATAATAGTAAATGCAGAAAAAAATAGTTATTTGTATTCTCTAACAGTTTGGCTGGGAGATAAATAATAAGTTTATTATAATTGTCAGTTCTCATGGTTAGCAAGAAATTATGATTTTAAAATGTTGTCAGCTTTGCCTGGATGAGCCTGTAGCATCTTGTAGAAAGGAAATGCTAAAACAAACAAACAAACAATGAAAAAACAATGGTGTGGCATATCAAAGTAACAGGAGTCAACTAAAAGAACTCCCAATGGCCAAAGCTGGAACTATTTAAGCCTCAAAATAAAGTAGCATAAGATTAGAAACCAATATACAAGGTAAAAATCCATGACTCTATACTAATATAAAGAAATGATTGAGTAAATAAATAAATGGGGGAAAAGAATTATTCTCCCATGCAAAAGAGTTAACAAATAATTTATATAGATACTCCCCACCCCAACCCCCCAAGGGGAGGGAGCATCACTCCCAAATTCAGAAGTTATGGGAACTCCTTTGTGTGGCCTGTGCATAATGACTTACTTCCAATGAGTACAGTATGGGAGAGGGGGGAAATAACTTTACAGTAGAGAAACCTCACAAATACTACATCAGCCAGAAGATCAATGTCAATATTAACAGTAACATATCAAGTAGATGTAAGTACGATTTCATACGATGTGATGAAAATGTCACTTTAGCTCTGTGGTCTTCTCCCAAAAACCCACAAACCTTGTTTAATCATGAAAAAGAAAATCACACAAAGCCCAACAGAGCAACATCTTACAAACTACTTGACTAGGAGGACTCATCAAAACTGTCAGAGTCACCAAAAATAAGGAGATGTCTCAGAAAGTGTCACAGCCAAGAGCAGCATAAGGACATATAATGACTAAAGGTAATGTGGTATTTTAATGGGACCCTGGAGCATTGAAGACATTAGGTAAAACTAAGAAGTCTAAGTAAACTGTGGGCTTTAGTTAATAATAATGTATCAAAATTAATAATAATAATATATCCATATTGGTTAATTAATTTCAACAAATGCACTATAACAATGTAAGATATTAATAATAGAGGAAACCAGGTATGGGGTAATAAGAAATCTGAGCTATTATCTCAATTTTTATATAAATCAAAAACTGTTCTAAAAAATAAAGTCTACTATTACAAAAGTTGTCAGTTATTCTAATGAAAGCATATTATTTAAATAACACATCATGCTTTCTGTTTAATAGAAGTAATTTTAGGAGACTGACACTTGTTAATGTTGAAACTATTATGCTACAGACAGATTTAATTCTACTTAACCAAAGCGTAATGAGCAACTGATTTGATTAATTTAATTTATGGCAGGATCTGGATATTGTGTGGATTTTTAAACTTAATTAGGAAATTTTTTAAAATTAAATCCAGTACTGAATGTTTGTTTCTTTCAATTTATTGTATTTATTTAACCGAATGACCAGAAGCATACAGAAGCTATAAAACTTTTAATGAGATACTTTGTTAGGAAGGGAGGCAGGTTTCCCCCACAAACACATAAATAGGTTAACCAGAATTGATCTACTAATGAAACTAAAACATCTGCTTGAAGTTTTATAAAACTATATTTTAAAATAAGACTTTCTAACTGTGTAATTTTCTAGCACCTTTTATATGAGCATTCAAGCACTTCACAAGCACCTTATGGTACATTCATACTGACATTTCCTAAATCAGAGGAGCAGATGAGCCATATGACTTTATACCAGATTCTCCATGAGTCAGAGGTGGAACTGTTCCACTGAGTCATTACAGTAATTTTCATAAAAATTATTTAAACAAAAACCATTTGAAATCATAATAAGGAAATGAAAGAGCCATTTTCTTATTTGTTTACAATATTAGATTATTTGAGATGAAATTTAGGGGGAATCAAATACCCAAATATACTCTAAAATGAAGACAAGGATTTCTTTCTCATCTTCAAAAAATTACGTAGTAATATCTGTTGCATGCATGCTAATCTCAGGGACAAGGAGTAGCCTAAGCCTCTTAGAGCTGAAATCCTATTCCAAGGCCCTTTTTCTCTGTTATTGTGCCTACATAGGAAGTATGTTAGAGAATTCAATAGCTCTCTATTAATTCTGTCACGACTATCTCACCCCAGCTTCTACCATGAGCACCTTATAAGTAAAGTGACAAATAACACTGTAGTAGAAAACATAATTATGAAATTTTTTAATGCCATGAACTAAGAATTTCTAACTGCAGAGTGTTCACTGTCCTTTCCTACACTGATAAAGTTTCCTATGAAACTGGATACCAAAAATAAAACGCCAGTATTTTGTATACAATTCTGAATTTGTATTAAAATTGGTCCTCACTTTACCCAAAGATAGGTGGGCCCAGATAAGCTGTTTTCAACCTACAATGTACAAGCCTGTGCTAGTAAGATACTGTGTTTCAGGCAACCCATTTAAAGCAATAGGGTTTACAAAAATATGAGCAATAAGTAAAAAATACTTGATCTGAAGCACACTGGGAAAAACATATTAATACAGATGATCCAATAATTCTTGAACTGCTTGACATTGTCACAGGAATCTCTAACCTTGGTGGCGGAGGCCTGAGGGCAACGAGAATTGTTGTGTCAAGCAAACAGCAGATTCTAATCAAATTCCTGGTTGCCTGGCTACAGTACTTAATAATGAAAAAATAAAAACACTATTTTTATGTGTTAGTATGTGTTTTGTTAGTCTAAACTGATAAAACTATTTAAAATAAACTAATATACTAATAAAACCCTGGGACCTTGCCCTGAGTGTTTAATGTAGTTTAATATAAGGTAAGAGGTAGTAGAATCCCTACTAGCTAGTGAAATAGGGGTAATGCTAAGAAATACCCCAAAGCCCTGGCTAGAAAGTCATATCATTGTGGACTCATAGCATATACTCTGGGGAGAATATCTTCACTAAAACACTCCTCACAGGGCCCTAAATAGAGGACTACTTAGCTGTGGGACCCCACACCTTCCTTCGTGATCACCTCATAAATAATTCTCTCTACAGGAGTCTAACATGGTTCTGAATCAGTAAGAAAATTCTACTTTCACTAAATACCTGTTTAACTTAAGTTTCTCTTTAATGAACCCACTCCCATATCCAAGCACATGACCCATTAAAATAGTAAGGCAAGTAACCTAGTTCAATAACTTTCAATGAGTGAAAAGCCCCACAGAGAAAAGCTGTTCCCAAACATGGGTATATCCAACTATGAGTATTTTAGAATCAATTCTTTATGTTGTAACTGCTTATATGGTGGGCTGCAGACTGGAGAAGGACAGGGAGGTGAGGCAAACACAGATAGACCCAATGGGCAGCTCTAAGGTTTAAAATTCCAGTGTTGGCAGGAGAGAGAAGTTGGGCTCAGGACAAGGTTATTGCTAAAAACTTGCAGAAAGAGATAGAGATAAAAGAAAGGGCACAGTGGGATCGAAACTGAAGCCTAACTTGACATTTCCCATGTGACAGCATTAACGACAAAGAATTCCCTAGTCTACCTCTTTGCTAACAGACAAACCCTACAAAAGGCACTGCTTTTTTTTTTTTTAAAGGTTGCCATCTGGACCTGTAGCAATTGGTTTTCTTTAAAACATTATGCAAATTAATCCCAGCAATGTTGACATTCTATCAAGTTAATTCAAATTGGAGTTTAATTCTACTGAATTTTTCCATTTTTGTGAATCAATTTATAGCAAATGGCAAGCCAGGGGAAAAGGACTCCTTTAGGAAAATAATTAAATTTGATGTTTAGGGACTGAACCAGCTGTGTCAAAAGTCAGTATGAGAATATGTCAGGACGAAGCAGCACCAGAAGGGCCCAATTTGATTCTGGGTAGCAGAGGGAGTGACTGAAAACCGACAGAGAGTGGAGCAAGTGCCATTGCTCCCTCTTGGACCCCTTCCCCACATACAGTGTCACAGCGCAGTGACATGGGTTACCCCACCCTGGTAAATACCTAAGGCTCTGCCCCTTTATGTAACAGGCACGCCAAGACAAAAAAAAATTGCCCAAATGAGAGAATAGATCAAAGCTCCAGAAAAAATACAACTAAGTAATGAAGATATAGCCAACCTATCAGATGCACAGTTCAAAACACTAGTAATCAGGACGCTCACAGAACTGGTTGAATTTGGTCACAAATTAGATGAAAAAATGAAGGCTATGCTAAGAGAAACAAAGGAAAATGTACAGGGAACCAATAGTGATGGGAAGGAAACCCGGACTCAAATCAACAATGTGGACCAGAAGGAAGAAAGAAACATCCAACCAGAAAAAAAAATGAAGAAACAAGAATTCAGAAAAATGAGGAGAGGCTTAGGAACCTCCAGGACATCTTCAAATGTTCCAACATGCGAATTATAGGGGTACCAGAAGGAGAAGAGGAAGAGCAACAAATTGAACTTATTTGAACAAATAATGAAGGAGAACTTCCCTAATCTGGCAAATGAAATAGACTTCCAGGCAGTCCAGGAAGCTCAGAGAATCCCAAAGAAGCTAGACCCAAGAAGGAACACACCAAGGCACATCATAATTACATTACCCAAGATTAAAGATAAGGAGAGAATCTTAGAAGCAGCAAGAGAAAAGGACACAGTTACCTACAAAGGAGTTCCCATAAGACTGTCAGCTGATTTCTCAAAAGAGACCTTAGAGGCAAGGGGCTGGAAAGAAGTATTCCAAGTCATGAAAGGCCAAGGACCTACATCCAAGAATGCTCTATCCAGCAAAGCTTTCTTTTAGAATGGAAGGGCAGATAAAGTGCTTCTCAGATAAGGTCAAGTTAAAGGAGTTCTTCAACACCAAGCCTTTATTATATGAAATGTTAAAAGGACTTACCTAAGAAAAAGAAGATAAAAAATATGAACAGTAAAAATGACAACAAACTCACAGTTATTAACAACCATATCTAAAACAAAAACAAAAGCAAACTAAGCAAACAACTAGAACAGGAACAGAACCACAGAAATGGAGATCACATGGAGGGTTATCAACAGGGGAGTGGGTGGGGGAGAGAGGGCAAAGGATACAGAGAATAAGTAGCATAAATGTTAGGTAGAAAATAGACAGGGGGAGGGTAAGAATAGTATAGGAAATGTAGAAGCCAAATAATTTATATGTATGACCCATGGACATGAACTATAGGGGGGGAATGTGGGAGGGAAGGGGTGTGCAGGGTGGAGTGGAGTGAAGGGGGGGAAAGGGGACAACTGTAACAGCATAATCAATAAAATATATTTTAAAAAATTTCCATTTAACTATATTATTACTACTGATGGGGATTAAAATTACTGAATCTATTCATGTCAACAAAGAAGAATTCTTGGAATTACTTCTCTTTAAGCTAGGATCATCAAGAAATTGGACAAAGACCTAAAGACCAGCCAATGAGGTGGCATATAGAAAGTGCAAGAGCATAACAGTAGCGTTTTCCTAGGCCCACTTCTCTGACTTCAGCTCCGTACTAATATCCCTTTCTTCCTTCCAGCAGGATATTATCCTAGCCAATAGAAGTTATAAGAACTATCTTATGGACAGGTAGAAAAATAACCAGACAAACCACATACAGCCAATAAATGATAAGTGCCATAAACAAAGAGCTACAGACGTACACAGAGGTGCAGAGTCTGGCGTATTCTGACTTGGTCACATTCTGGTGCCACAGCAATACTCTTGACCCATGACGAATGCAGATAAAGTTTGGACTAAGAACTGTGGTAAGGGAAAAGGAATTTGATAAACAACCTATTATAAGTATATGAGTGGGTGAGCACAATTCTGCCACCCCTTGGGATTAATGGCAAATTTTTTCTGCTAAAATATTTTGTTAATTTATTATGGTATTATAATTTTTTAAATGTTTATTTGTTTAAATGATCCAAGGCAATGCTTTGAGTATTTGAAAGCAACTCATAATGTAAAATTACTAGTTTGCTTTGGAATGCACTTGAGCAAGAGTGGAGCTAAAGGTTTACCTTCCTTATTACATTTTGTTTGGGCTGATATTAAAATTAATTTCAACCTATTAAGACAATAATAAGCTTTAAGCAGTGTAAATTGGATGAGGGAAAATGCTAACCAAAATTTTGCCACAGTTAGCCCATAGAGAAGGTAACCCAAACTCCAATGCATGGAAGGCATTAAACCCAGAGAAATAATGTCCCATCATTTTCCTATTATTCTAAAAAATGTTTCCCCAAACCCTTCATACTTTTTTTAACTAATACCAAGTGGCTACGACCTCTTTTAACTACCTTTAACAGATTCAGATGAAGACTAGATTAGATACAGCAAGACCTAGTGACGACAAACACAACCTCCCTCAGCTAAACTGACCTGAACTAGAAAGGAAAACAAAACCAAAAATCTGGGAGACTGAGATGTGAGGTTCACGGAGGAAAGGAAGACATTCGATGTACTCACAGAGGCATTCATCTAACAGTATTTATACAAGTGCCTACTATGGCCTGAGCAGAGGATTGTCCTAGAATTATTTATGTGTATCTAAATCTACAATGAGAAGCCTCAGTTCTGACCACATTTAAGTTGCGATAATGGTAGTTAAAACTAGAAATATCAGAGGGGGCTTATTTGCCTTGTTATTTTATTTAAAATAGCAATGATAACCACTAACATTTATTATTAGTAGCATAATGTTGTATTTGTCAGAAACTATGCTAGTCACTTGCATTAACTCATCTAAACCTAACAACAACTCTGAAGAAAGTACTATTTTTAACTGTCTTACAGAAGGGGAAACCAAGGCAAGGACATACAGGAATTGTCGTGACTGTCATGAAAGCCCATGCACTTACCCTCTGTGCTGTACTAACTTTTGGAATTTTAGCAACGAGGACATGAGAACTGGTGTTATTTATGTGACTATGATGTGATTCGCTTTGGTATCTTGATAGTAACAGCTTACATGAACTACTTCAATTTAAGCCAACTTCATCTTCCAAGTTTACCTTTCAGGTGAACCGAATTCCAATTAGGCATTACAGTTTGGGCTGTAGAACTGGTAATGAATATTAATTTAGCCTTTAGTGTGGTCCAAGTACTGGTCTAATTCATGAGGTAGGTGCTATTTTTGTCATCCCTACTAAAGCCCTGGGGGGTTCAGTTTCCACTGCTAGAGAGCACCAGAGCCAGGATGCAAACACAGGCAGCCTGGCTCAAAGGCTCTAGGTCCCTGCTCTGTGCAGCCCTTCAACTAGAAGAGGTGAATGAGCAAAAAACAATGATGAACACTGTGCCTTGAAAAGTGAGGGTCACAACAGGGTGTTTTTGAGGACCCAGGAGTTCCATCACTTTTACAGCACAGCATTTCCTCCTTTGCTGCTAACCCTTTAGGGGAGCTAAATTTTACGTGAGAGTTAGACATCGAAGTGGAGAGGAATTGCCATACTTACTCAAGTAGCCTGGACACCCACAATATCAGCTTCCACTGAAGATCTGGGCATTAGTACCACCCACTTTCTGATGGAGCAGTAAGTTGTTAAGTTTCACTACGAGCTTACTATTTGCTGTTTAGGAATGAAGACAAAATTCTTCAAAAAAGATAAATTCCTTCTTTAATTTCCTGTCAGTTATAGAATATCTGTTCCTCCTAGTTTACTGAATCTGTAACCTTGGGTAGGTTCAATGTTCTGTTCTTGTTTGTCTTTGAAATGCCTTTTTAATGCCTGAGTAGAAAGCACACTATTAATACAAAATATTAATTATACTTATCTTCAGGATTATAAGTACAGCTACAGATTCTAATGAGCGATATAGATTAACATTTATTTAGTCCTGCACAATCTTATTTACAAACAATTACAATGTCATTTCCATTCCTTAGTTGCAGAAACAGAGTAAGAGTTTGGCCAAGTGACTGACTTAAAGTTACATAGCATATTGGTAGTAGGCATTCCAAGCTTGGATTGCTCTTTGTCCGAATTCAAAGTTCTTATACCAATGATAGTCTAACAAGAGCCACAGAAATGTATTGAGTACTTACCATGTACGGGACACTACGCTGAGAACACTAGGTTCAAAATCCAATTCTCTCCATCACCCTGAGAGGCAGTTATTATTCCCACTTTACAGCAGAGAAAATGAAGTCTCAGAGAGCTTCACTCGTTTACCCAGATTGAGTGCTCATTAAGTGACAAAAATTAGGATCTGCACCCTGACCTCTCTGACTCCTAGCTAGAACTTTGTTTCCATTTAAACTCTGGGGGATGGGAGTATACATGCAATATATTAGACTTACCTAAAATGTTTAAAAGTAAGGTGTTGTAGAAAGAGTTTGCACAAATGGTGGTCATGTGCCATGAACAAAGAAGTGTGATTATTTTCTTAACTCTCTAAACCTGAGGTCCCCCAAAAGAAAAGGAAACAAAGATATGACATGCCTCTGTGTCTGTCGTCAGGGTCTACATTGCTTGCTTATGTTCCAGATAAAAACCTGCTGGGGAAGGGCACCGAACTGTGCTTCAGCTGGTGTACTGTAATACTCCTCTGCATGGACAAAGTCTGCCAGCAACAACGCTGCTTAACAACAATAATTGGGAAACCAGTAGGTGACAGCATGGAATGTGGGGTTTAGGTTATAAATAGACATTACAAAAATAGAAAGGTACTTGTGGGTACACATGTACAGATATATACACAGGCACATATACAAATATATATTCGTTATTCAGGCGTAAGAATACTGTCCATGTCCTGCCCCGGCTGCATGGCTCGAGTGGTTGGCTCCATGCACCGTAAAGTTGCCAGTCCTATTCCCGGTTAGGGCATGTGCCTAGGTTGCGGGTTCCATCCCTGATTGGGGCACCTTCAGGAGGCAGCCAACTGATATTTCTCACATCGGTGTTTCTCTCTCTCCATCTCTCTCTCTTTCTCTCTGCCCTCCTTTTTCTCTCTCTAAAAGTCAATGGAAACATGTCCTCAGGTGAGGATTTTTAAAAAATATTGTCTATAAACTGCTTTGTGTGCTTGGATATCAGAACATGACTGCTTTACTGGTTAAATAACATCTGGTTAAAAGCAGACACAGTTGCAGAAATGTATGCTTATCCAGAATGAGATTTCAAAAATTTGTAGCAACTGATAACAATAAAAATTTAAAAAAAAAAGGAAGAGTACTATTACCAGAGATGAAATACTGAAAATTTTTGTACTTCATCGACTAAAAGACAAGAATAATCTGTGCTCAAAAAAAAAAATTGTAGCAACTGGATTTTGGTGGGAGAAGGTATATCAGTACAATTGAACATGTGGCACAATTTTTTTCTTACAGCTAAGTCTTAGGACAGTAAAAAAAGTACGACTATTGATCAGAATCAAGACATTTATAATAGTAAAAAGAGGAGATTTTCAGGTAAAACATTCAATTAAATGAGGATTATACTTTTACCAAATTACCTTTTTTCCTCTAATTTGCTTTATTTGAGGCTGTGAACAAGGTACACACATTTCCACAATACATGTATCATCTCATTTCTCACGCAACCCTTCAAAGCCACCCTAAATGTTTGCAAGTCCCTGGACTGGCCAAGCTCTTTCATAACCTTTGCTTGGGCTGCTCACTTTGCCTGGGAAGTACTCACTTTTCCCTTCTCACCCCCATCTTCCAAAGACTTACCTAAGGGGTACCTTCTTCTCAGAAACTGTTCCTATACATCCCTACTCTCCATCCCTGTTTAAACTGACCCTTTCCTACATGTGCGCCTCTGTACATTTTGCCCCATAGGAGACAGCTTTTTAAATTTACTGACCATTCTTAATTGGGCTTCTCTTGGGGTCAAGAACCCTTTTTGTCTCCAGAGCATTTCAACTTCATGGACTATTATTCTAGGAGCAAGGCAATCATCCCTGTAAATGCTAATGCTCTTATCTGGTAATGAGCTCTAGTGAGCTCAGTGAGTTCTGCTGTCTGAGCGGATTTTTCCTTCCGGCAAAGGATTATATTTTAGGGGTGAAATGAGTTATTTCTGTTTTTTTTTACAGTATTATTTTACCTGACATTTTTCTATTTTGGTGTTAAAATATGACCTATCAAAAGCAAGGTTAAGGGAGCTTTCCCTCCTGGGAGCAAGCCCACACCCCCCCCCCGACCCCCAAATTACCATTACCTTTTTCTCTTCTAAGTTCCAAAGACCCTTCTTCTGCCTCTGTAACTTGTTTCCTGAGCCCATTGCTTCCACTGATCACTGCTACCTCTGTGACTTTCTAAATGAACTTCCTCTATTGAAAAAATGTTAAGTCTGCAGTTTCTAAAGGAATTTCTAACAAGTTTACCCAGAACATGGATTCGCCAACAGAGGTTTGACAGTTACAAGTTTCCTCTTCTTCAGGTAATGGAAGGATAGCAGCAGGATTTAAAGTATTATAACAATGATCAGAAATATGTAACAGAGAAGATAATAGGATTTCATCGAAGTTAAGCTTACTTATGGTGACACGTGGTGTTTGTTCAGTGAAAATAAAAGATTGTACCGCATGAAGGAACATCAATTTCTTTTTATCGTCACTGAGGACATTCTTTTTTCATTGCTTTTAGAAAGAGAAAGAGAGAAACATCGATGTGAGAGAGAAACATGAACCACTTGCCTCCTGTACACATCCAAACTGGAGATCATATGCACTCGGACCAGGGATCAAACCCACAACCTAGGTATGTGCCCTGGCTGGAAATTTTGCAGCCTTTCAGTTATGGGACAATGCTGCAATCAACTGAGCTAAACGGGCCAGGAAGAAACATCAGATTTAAAGGAGCCTCCCCAAACAAGTTGCTGATGTCTCCACTGGTTTAGCAACTGGGACTACTGTTGTTAGAAAAAGCACAGTGGGAGGCTGCTGAAGGGCTCCTTTTAACTTTCAAAACGCCTGTTCATATTTAGGTCCCCAAAGAAGAAGTTTCATTACCAAGGACTTAGTTAAGTCCCATACTGCTTCTGACAAACACTGTACAAAGACATTGTTATTTCAAAAGAGTGGGCAATCCACTGCCTGAAAAAGCCAGTGAGACCCAGGAATCTTAATTGTGTCTTTGTTTCTGGCCTGGCAAAATTTTGAATAGCCTATAAGCCTGTACTCTGTCAAAAGTAAAGGATTTATAAATCCTGCTCTAGCTAATGAACTTTACTTTGATAAAACTATAAATGCTTTGGGGAAACTTATGACCTTTCTAGACTAATCTTCAAAGCACAACACAAGGTTTGCCTCACTGAAGTTCTGGGCATAATTGTCCAAGATAACTACTGATTTTCCCAGGACAAGGCAACCACGAATTAACTATTTTGATCTCAAGGAAAATGTCAAACAGTAGAATTTCTGGGAGAACTGTCAACTTTTCAATAGAAGGTACCAAACAACAGTTTACATCCTAGACATTGCCACCCAAATCTCACCGTGTTGGGTCCGCCAGTTCTAAACTATAACATTCATGGAATCCATACAAGGATCTACACTCAATCCTACTTAACAACAGCCCTCTCTTCTGGAGTTAAAAGATTTGCTTTAAATCAAACCTCAAAATCTCAATAACCACCCCAGCTTTGCCCTTCCCTGGCTGAGACACTATTAACACTGCTGTCATAGCGCTCTCTTCTTGCTGGAGTAAACAATAGCTCAGCTTTGTCTCACCAATAGGCTTAGGTGATTTGACTGAGCCAGCATTCAACAGTCCCTGGAGAGTAGGGATTATGTCTTATTTAGTTTTATGTTTTAAACATCTAATTAAGCATAAGACACTTACTAAATAAACACTTAATGTATTGCAAATCAGTATTAGCTGAATGAATAAATGACTATAATATTTCGAACTTGAGAATGTTCAGCAAGTTGGCAAAGCTCTTTCTGAGAAGTGGTAGCTCTCATGAGGGGTGGGGTGGTATCACCTCTTTAGGGAGCTTTTGGGTTAGGGTTGCCAGATTTAGCATATAAAAATACGTGAGGCTGGAGCACAGAGGATTTTTAGGGCATTGAAACTACTCTGTATGATACTGTAATAGTTGATGTATGTCATTACATATTTATCCAAACCCATAAAATGTACAACACCAAGAGTGAACCCTAATGTAAACTAGGTCTTAGGGTAATAACAGTGTGTCAATGCAGATGTATCAATTGCAAGAAATGTGCCTTTCTGGTAAGAGATGCTGATAATGGAGGAAGCTATGTATGTTTGGGGAAGGAGGTATATGGGAAATCTCTGTACCTTCCTCTTCATTTTGCTGCATATCTAAAATTGCTCTAAAAGAATAAAGCCTATTAACAATACAGGAAGCCCTATTAAATTAGAATTTCAGACAAACAACAAATAATTTATTAGTATAAGTATGTCCCATGTAATATTTGGAATGTACTTATAAAAATTACTCTGAAATAATCTAAAATATAATTCGAACTGGTCTTTCTGTATCTGACAGCCCCATGTAAAGTAAGTGTAGGATATTTTTGAGTAACACATTGTCCAATGGCAGGGAAGTGGGGCCTGTGAACACTACTGGCAGGGCCCAGGGACACTTAATGTCCTGAAATTATGGGACAGTGTGATGCGATGAAGAACTGTCCCCTCCAAAATGCCGATAGCACCACTTGTGAAAACTGGCAGACTTGTGGGGAGGAAAAAGATTTTTTCTCTACCCTCTTATTTATAGTAATTAGAGGCCTGCAAGTAAAAATGACAAAAGACAGATTAATGGAAGAAAAATGGTTTACTTGTATGCATAAGGGAACTAACAAAGGAAGTGGGTAGCTCATTAATCAGTTAAAGTTAGAGGTTTATATATCTGACTTAGCAAGGGAAAAGGAGAGGGGAGAAAAGTTTTCCATGGGAAGAATAAATGATTTTTTTTAAGAGAGACATATGGGTTTTAGGAGAATGAAGGAGACATAAGAAGTTTGTGATAATGTTTGTCTGTGCAGGTACTGGTGGTCTTTCTTCTTCAAGGCTCTAAAACTCCCCAGAAAGGGAGGATTTATGGTAGGTTTATTCTTGGCTTCCTTTCTGGGCATAAGAGCTGCCAGAAGAGGGAATTTATGGAAATTTCTTTTTCGAAAACTTTCAGCTTTTATTAAGGAAAGGTCCAAGGCGACTTCTTTCTGCATCTGTTGAATCTCAAGTGTCTTCAGCTTAAAATAATATTCATACCAACTCTAGGGTTCCGAGTGTGTCCCATAGACTCTTAATCATGAATCTGCTTTCTTCTTTAATGTCTTTTGTGTACAATCTTTGGAAAGAATGTTCTTAATTATAAGGAAAATTTGGTAATAATTTTTGTATTTATCCTTAGACGATTGATACAGTAGAAGGAAAACAGAAACTAAAGTTTAAATTTTGGCTGAGTCTAACAACTTCTGTTTCTATACTATAGAATCTCATCATAGTGCATAAAGTGCTCTTTTTAATCAATTCTACTTAACTTCTTTAAAAATGAAAACCCAAGGGTCAATGTATTCAAAGTTATTAAAACTAGAATATATGAAAAATATCTCAACTTATTAATGACAGTTAAAAATAAAGCAGTGTGGGTCCTGGCCAGGTAGCTCAGTTGGTCAGAGTATCATTTCATAAACCAAAAAGTCATGGGTTCAATTCCAGGTCCAGGCACATACCCAGGTTGCAGCCCAAGCCCCAGTGGGGGTGTGTGAGAGAAGCAACCAATTGGTATTTCTGTCTCATGTCGATGTTTCCCTCCGTCCCTTTCTCTCTCTCTAAAATCAATAAGCATGTTCTCTGGTGAGGATTAAAAAATAAATTAAAAAAATAAACCAGTGTGGTTCTTTTTTATCATTTTGTATAATAAATAACGTACAAAAGGTATTCTTTAAGTTTAGAAGTCACTAATTAGGAGTACACCTTCAAAACATGATTTGGTCACAGTTTGAATGTCATTCAAACTGTTGTTTTTCCAGTATGATGATTCCCAGAAGGAAGGGGAGGTAGCGGAGGTAGAAGAAGATAAAGGGGGGCATAAATGGTGATAGAAGGAGACTTGACTTGGGGTGGTGAACACACAATACAATATACAGATGATGTATTGTAGAATTGTATACCTGAAACCTTGTATAATTCTATTAACCAATCTTACCCCAACAAATTTAATAAAAATATAAATTCAAACAACAAAAAAAAAACAGTTGCTTTGCTATTCTAAGGTTTTGGGTTTTTTTTCTTTTTTTGTTTTTACAAGGATCCAAGGTCTAAGAATTAGGTTACATTTCTCCACGTATCAGCCCTTTTCTTCTTCATCTTCTAGAATCATATTTAGGATCTGAAGTGTTTTACTTTAAACCTCGTTGAGAAATACAGAGATGACAAATGTGACCCAATTCAAAATTCAGATGGAAAGAAAAGTAAATACTATTGTTAGGAGTGATTGTTAGAAACACTCACCTAACTTGTTTGAAATAGAAACATCAGGCCCTTGGCTGCTAGGCATCTACTCCGGAGGCAATGATACGGGAGAATTCCAGGAACAGCTAGTACTACGAGAAATCTATAGTCCTCCCAAACTCAGTGGAATTCAAAAACAAAGTTATCTTAATCAGGTCTATTTTCATAACATATTTTCATACGCTCATGTTTGGGGTTTTGAAATTTTGTCTGCTATTCAAGTATGCTATTATTTTTCTCAAAATTTAGTCCTCAGTTTTTAAGCCTTACTTCAGTTTAAATGAAATCTGCTCATATCAGAAGTTTCTCAGGTAAATTTTTTTGGTCTTATTTCCCTTTCCCCAGTGTATTACTGTAGCAGACAGTTACATACTTTCCAGCCCCTCTTTTCTTGCCCTTGTATCTCTAAGGCTTTGTAAGGGCAGCTATTCATTTCCCCAGCCTCCCATGAAGCCAGGGGTTTGCATTGTGACCCATTTTTGGCCACTGAAATATAATAGGGAGTTGCTTGGTAGCATCCTAGGAAGACTTTCCTCCTTGGTTAAAAAAAAAAGTAAAAAGTGAGGAGATTTAACTTTCCTTCCTTACCCTTCCTGTATGTTCTCTGTGAGGAAAATTCGGGGGCCTCTATGTGTGTGCCCATGTGTGCCCACCGGGAGAAAGTGCACCGTCCCTCGTCGTATGGTACGATTACATGTCTCCATTATTTAAGCCACTGTTGGTGGCATAGTCTGTCTATAGGGAGAGCCTAAAAATCTTCTATAAATACTATGTATGCACTAGAATATTTTGTAGATACATCATGTTTGCATTTGTTGAATTGTAAATACATGGTTATGCTCCATTCGTTTCTTTCCTGGAATGACCACTAGGAAGTTCAACAGGTTCTGTGGAATTCTGGAGAAATTCAATATTTCAGTGAAAAAGGAAGAGAAGAACATATAGACAATTGCAATCACCCAATATAGAAACATCATTAAGGAAACCCATAATCAGGAACTGCCATGCTCATATAAATGTAACTTTCAAAGTCAATTCTTTTCTAATTTTATCCCATCTGCTACACTAGCTCCTTTTTAAAAAAAACAACTTTATTGAAACATAATTCACATATTATAAAATTTGCACTGTTTCTTTGAAAAGGATTTGTAACCTACTATGCAGAAAGGATAGACTATCAAGTTTACCCTTTCTTATTCCACCTACACCGTCTATTTCCAAGTTTAAACCCTCCACCCTTGAGTCTTTATTCCTTGGTCTTGGCTCCATCCAGACTCTTAAAGTCTTCCCGCTTGTGTAAGGAGCTAGCTCTGAGAAGGGCCTTTCCAAAGGAGGCTTAAGCAGTGGGTGGTGATATGAATAGGGCTAGTGAAGCAGTGCGGTCAGACAGCAAGAGGCCTGGGCAGGGCAAGGCTGCTGATGAGGCCGAGAAAGCAGGACTCAGCAAGTTTGGGAAACAAGAAGCTTTAAAGCCTCGTTTAAAGGTAGCAATCAAGGTCAGAGAAGCAAACTAATTAGACTCCTCAGGCCAGTGGTCCAGAGTCAGTGCTAGAAAGAACTTGTTCTTTGACTGATTTTGCCTAGGGGAACATTGTCCTTCTTAATTATTGTGACCTAGGTTTTCTCTTGTCAGCCCCCTCCCTGTCAGAAGGTTCTGGATATCAGGGGAATTTTAAAACTTCTTAATCCTTAAAAAAAAAAGATTTTTAAAGAAGTATAAAAGGCCCTGACTGGGTAGCTCAGTTGGTTAGAGCACCCTCCCAATACATCAAGGTTGTGGGTTCAATTTTGAGTCAGGGCTCAAAAAAAATCGACCAATGAATACATAAGTAAATGGAACAACAAACCAATGTTTCCCTCTTTTTCTCTGTGCCTTCCTCTCTCTCACTCTATACTCAATAAACAAAATGTAGAAACAAAGAATTATGGAAGGAAAGAAAGAAGGCAGGTAAGAAACAGGAAGATGTCTGTTTTTATTTATTCAAAGGCTCTCAGTATCTAAGTCAGATCCAAGGTTTGGCTGGAGAACTGAATCCCTCACGGTGGGATAAATCTTCGGAGCCTTGTAATTTTCTTAATAATTTTCCTCTTTTCACGACCTTGAGAAAAGGGTAAGGAATAAGTACAAAGGCGAAGACATTGACCTCTAATGCTTTCTTGTGTCCTTTTCATACACCCCTGAAAATCAGCAATGACCTCCTATATCCTTAATCCAAAGCTCTCTTTTTGGACTCTTAATTCTTTTTATCTTCTGAGTAAAATAGTTTATTTTTTCTTTTTCTCAAGAAGCATACTTTTTGAAGTTCCTCTCTGGTTCCCCTTGTAATCAGTAGCCTGTCTCCATTTCCACTTTCTATGGAAAATTTTGAAAATTTTATCCTCCTCTTTTACAGGATAAAAACTTTCTAGAAAGAATATTAAGCAAACAAACATACCATGTTAGACACCAAACTTCATCATCTATAATAGAAAGTTAGAAACATGTAAAAATATTATCCTATACATTTTTAATTTCATTTTTGAAAAACACAAATGAGGATAAGATTTATTTTTCTCAGAAATATATACAACAAAAGTGACTTTTTCATACTTAGCAAAAAAGATTGTTTGTTTTTTTTTAACTACCTCTAGTTCTGATGATTCATAAAGCAGAATGCCCTATTTATTGAAAATCTATTACTGGTTCGGATAGATGTGCTTTAATAAAAGTACTGTTTACAATCTGGAGCTCTCTCTATGGATGCTTTTGATGCAGGAAGTACAATCAAAATCTTCTGAACCATGAGACTATGGCAGTGTTCTTCCAGAACACAGGGAAAGGTGTTGTGGCTATCTGAAGTTCTAGCAGTTTCAGCTACAGAAATAAGGGTTTTTAGAAAACTGCTTACTGAATTTCCTTCCTTAAAAGCTAGTCCTTTTCTTTAATCTGCTGTGTAGAAAATAAAAAAATCAGCAGGTGAAACCAAATTCATCTATTCCTCAATTCTTCTTTCTTCTATTTGTACAGACCCCTGTTAGATGTTTTTCCGTGAAATTAATTTTCTATCTGGCGTCTCTACTTTTATTTTTTAAAAATCCTACTGGCAGCAATTGAACCTAGTTGTGTCAAGTTATGCATAAAGTATTTTTCTTGCCTTTCTCCCATGTCTGATGTTCTTCTCTCTGCTAATTCACATGTTCATATTTTCCAGAGTCAGAAGAAATGGAACTTCCATGCTGGTTGGAGTGTAAGTTATCATGTATTAATCTTATGATCCAAACTGACAGAAAAAATTTAAACTCAGACCAAATTAAGCAAAGAAGGAGAAGAAAAGAAAGAGGAGGCGGGGAAGGAGAAGGAGGAGAAGGAGAAAGGGGGAACGCAAAACAAAATAAAAGTAGATGGGGAATATTTGGGCTCACAATTGTGTATGATGGGCGTTACACAGAGCTGGACCACGGGTCCAAGTGAGGTGTCGTGGTGTCCTCCTACTCCCCATCAAAAATAAATTTAGCTCTACTTGACTCTCTTCATTCTTACCTAAAACACTCAGTCATCATCTATGTTTAGAGATGATGGTCCTTTCTTTTGAAAATGAAGAAGTTCCCTACTAGCAGAAAAATCCCAGAGAAGAATTCTGATTGACCCAACGGGGATTCATCCCTGAGTCAATTTCTGTGGCCAGGGAACCTGAAGTGGCCAGGGAACTAGGCAATACACTCTAGCAGTCCAGGGCAAGTACTCTGATGGGATTTTGTAGATTTATGTAATCTAAACTAGATTAACCAGGCTGGTAATTCCATTCTCCTGGGAACTACCACTGTCATTCCAATTCAAGGTAGAGCCCTGGAGCCTAAAAATTGACTAGTGAGGGGCAGCCCAGGTTATGGTTGTCCATATCTTTTTGCATCTATCATTCTCTAGCAGGCATTTCCATTTTTTTCTAAGCAAAGAGAAAAAAATAAGTATATATTCTCAATCCACTTACTTATAAATTTGGGATTATTGTGAGAATTCTTATGATTTGTTTTTAACTTCCAAGGATGGGAAGATGCAAGTAGAGCCACACTAAGCCTCAGCAGAAACTTCTATTTGTGTGTAGTTGGCCATTACTTTCTCTGGTTTACCTTACGAGATTGTGTGTCTTTCCTAATGGGGATGTTACTGACAAAATTTTGCTGTTTTTGTATATATATGTTTTGTTATTTAGTTATACATTGGTGAAAAGAATGTGTGATCCATTTCATTCTCCCATCTTTGCACAGAAGTAGCCTCAGCTTACATCGCATAATTAAAGGAGCCATTGAAGTAACTCTTACCTAGACATTGATTGCTTGGAGGGCACTTGCAATTGTGTTTTAGGCAAAAAAGAGTCCAGCAGTTTCTTTTGCTGGAAAATTTTCTGTTCCGCCTCATCAGTTCATGAGAGTATAAGCATAGCTCCCGATAATCTTTGTTTGTAATCTAATTAGGTAAAAAAATTTCCCCCTGCATACCCCTTTTGTTATATTTGTTTTTAGAATATATCGGCCTATTTAAAATTATTCCCCATGCTTGAGGAACATTCCCAAAATTTCAGTAAATTAATTTACCTTCCTTATCTTTTCTTACCTTTTTGCTAGAGCAACGATTTTCAACCGGCATGCCCGGCAAGTTTTTAAAACTTGCAATACCTGACTATTTAGTTAGGGCCACTGACCTCTTTTCCATTAGATTGTCAAATTAAAAAAAAAAATGACAACACCCAACACAACAATAGCCTTCCAGTGCGGATGAATCAATATTATACCTATTTTTTAAATCAAATAAACAAAAAAAATTTTCTTGGTGTGTCACATAATTTTAGTACTTAGTTTATGTGTCATGAAATGAAAAAGGTTGAAAATCACTGCCCTAGAGGGAAGTGGTAGGCTCCCATGATTTCCCAAACCACACTTCCTCTCCCACTTTTCAAGACTTCATTTTTTAGAAAAATTTTAAGTTCACAACAAAGTTAGGAGGCAGGAACACAGACTTCCGAAATAACCCTGCCCCGACACAGGCATAGCCTCCCCATTGTCAACATCCCTCACCAAAATGATACATTTGTTACAATGGATGAACCTATTGGGTTGTCCAAAAAGTTCGTTTAGTTTTTTCCATAAAGCAAAAGACACATTTTTTCATTTTCACCAATAACGTTATTGATTTGGGTATTTTGAGTATGTTGGCTGCCTTCCGCTATTGGCTTCTAGTGGGTAGAGGCCAGGGGTGCTGCTAAACATCTTCCGATGCATAAAGACAACTGCACAGCAAAGATTTATTCATCCAAAAATATCAGTAGTGCCAAGAAACTTCGCAAAACACTTCTAATACATACATCAGTCACAGCATCTGCTCCATACACCGCACAAATCTTTTTATCTTTTTGCATTTCAGTTGCATTTTTACCTTTCTTGAAATAAAAAGCATAACACCAAAAATGTTGCATATTTTCTTCCATCTTCAATATTAAAATGGTTGCACAAAATCCACCAATTTTGATAAATATTTTAAAAGTGCATGCTGATATGACAGCTGTCACAATACAATCTTTAAAAAAATTGTTTCACATGAAGTTAAAGACAACTAAGCACTACTAGACCCATCATATGGAAAAAAACATAATGGACTTTTTGGCCACCCAATACCTTAACACATCTCAATCACCCAAAATCTATAGTTTATATTAGGGTTTAGTCTTGGTATTGTACATTCTATAGGTTCGGACAAATGTATGATGGCATGTGCCCATCTTGATGGTACCATACAGAGTATTGTCACTGCCCTCTTAAAAAGACTCTAGGCTCCGCCTGTTTATCTGCCACCCCCCATTCCCTGACAATCACTGGTCTTTTTACTGTCTCCATAGTTCTGTTTTTTTCTGCATGTCATACAGGTAAAATCATATGGTGTGTAGCCTTTTCAGATTGGTTTCTTTCACTTAGTATTATTTAAGTGAATATTTGTTACAAGGGACTTATTCATTTAAGTCCTCCATGACTCATCATGGCTTAATAGCTCATTTCTTTTTAGCACCTTATAATATTCCATCGTCTGGTGTGTCAGTTCATTTACCCATTCACCTACTGAAGGGCATCTTGGTTGTTTCCAAGTTTTGGCAATTATAATAAAGCTGTTGTAAGCATCTATTTGCAGGTGTTTGTGTGGATATGTTTTCAACTCCTCTAGGTAAATATTTAGGAACGTAGTTGCTAGATCATATGGTAAAATTAAGTTTAGTTTTATAAGAAACTGCTCAACTGTCTTCAAATGTGACTGAACCATTTTGCATTTTCACCAGCGATAAATGAGATTTCCTGTTGCTCCACATCCTTGTCAGCATTTAGTGTCATTTAGTGGTGTCAATGTTGCCGATTTTAGCCGTTCTGATAGATGTGTGGTAGTATCTCTTGTTGTTTTAATTTGCATTTCCTGGATAACATATAATGTGGAGCATCTTCTCATATGCTTACTTGCCATCTGTATATCTTCTTTGACAAGGTATCTATCAAAGCTTTTGGCCTATTTCCTAACCAATCATTTGTTTTCATATTGTTTTAAGAGTTATTTGTATGTTTTCTATAACAGTCCTTTATCAGATGTGTCTTTGGCAAATATGTTACTCCCAGCCTGTGGTCTGTCTTCCCATTCCCTTGACATTGTCTTTCACAGAGCAGAAGTTTTTTATTTAAATGAAGTCCAGCTTATCCACTGTTTCTTTCATGAATCATGTCTTTGGTGTTATGTTTAAGAAGTCATGTTTAAACCCAAGGTTACCTAGTTTCTCCTCTGTTATCCTGTAGTTTTATAGTTTTGTGTTTTATTTAGGTCTATGATCCATTCTGAGTTAATTTTGTGAAGGGTGTAAAGTCTGTTTCTAGATTATTTTTTTGACATGTGGATGCTCAGTTTTTCTCAGCACCATTTGTTGAAAAGACGATCTTTGCTCCACTGTCAAATTGCCTTTGCTCCTTTGTCAAATATCAGTTGACTATATTTATGTGAGTCTATTTGTAGGCTCTATATTCTGTTCCATTGATCTATTTTCCTATTCTTCCACCAATACCATACTGTCTTGGTAATTGTAGCTTTATAATAAGTCTTGAAATTGGGTAGTGTCAGTCTTCCAATTTTGTTCTTCTTCAATATTGTGTTCACTATTCTGGGTCTTTTGCTTTCTTCATAAACCTTTAGAATCAATTTGTTCATATCAACAAAATAACTCTGGGATTTTGATTGGGATATTCTCTTTTCTTTATTCCTGTCCCAGTGTCCATTGCCCACAAGTTGCACCTGACTAAACAAAACTCCCTGCTGTTGTCTCCCACGTGGCATCTACTTTCCACTTCAAAGTTACTTCTTTTTTAAAAAAAACGAAAGTTCTTAAATATTTATTACTAAACCAACCTAATAGTACAGAAACATAGAAACAAACACCACTTTCCCATAAAACAAATTCAACTGTCTAGATAGTAGTGATATTTTCAGAGTGATATGGTAAGATGCAGGTGACCTTGAAACAGTATAAACATGTGTGCCATCCCAATTGTAAGATTCCTTAGAGACACAGCTTGGTTTTTCTCTAATCTCTCCTTTTGGAGCTGTACTTTATTTTATTACCTGATTCCATCTGAATCCACTGAGGAATGGGATGATTCTGCTTTTGTTTCTTGGCCAGTAATTACTTTTCTTTTTCTTAACTGATTTTAATGACATGACTTAAAAACCCTACACTTGATGTAATTGTTATGCAAAGTACATAGATAAATACTATCTTCTTTTAAAAATGTAAAATAAATAAGCAGAACATGAAAATAAGCAAGTTTCCATTAAATAACTAAAATGTTTTTTAAAAGAAAGTTTTGCTTTCTATCTAGTTTTTAAATTTTTAAAAAAGATTTTATTTTTATTTAAGAGAGAGGAAAAGGGAGGGAGAAGGAGAAGGAGAGAAACATCGATGTGTGAGAGAAACATCGATTGGTTCCCTCTCACGCGCCCCCAGCTGGGGACCTGGCCCACAACGCAGGCATGTGCCCTGACCGGAAATCAAACCAGAGACGTTTTGATTTACAGGCCAGCACTCAATCCACTGAGCCACACCAGCCAGGGCTCTATGTCATTTGAAGGGAACTTATTTAAGCAACATTTGAGTTTATTAAACAAATTTTTAAAGTATTATAAAAATGTTAACTTTCATCAGCTTCAAGGTTTATGTTGCTCTTAAATTTTGCATATAACTGAAATTTTAAATGTGTTAACACCGGCTAAATTGTTTGCACTCCAATTCAAAAGCATCAATTTATTTTTGCAATTTTTTCTTTGCTTATTCTATTCTTTCTTTTGTTTCTTCTTGAGAATGGCTAGTGAAAGTGTTACAGAACAGACCTGGGGGGGTGGACAATATACTATTACTGAAAGGAACCCCCTTTCTCTCTGGGGGTCCCCCCCAACCTACTAGGTTCGCCTTGCCCGCCGCTAGAGGAAAGACGTCTCTCAATGCCAGAGACTGGTGAAAAGGAAATAAATTATTTATTCAAAAGTTATACAGACTTAGAGTAATGACTTAATGTCTTCGTTAAAATACTAAAGTCCTTTAGAATACCCACAGATGCACACAGTCCTTCCTTCTCCCTCTGCCCAGTCTAGGGTACTGTATCTCAGGAAAAGTAGAAGTCTGTGATTCAGGCTCCCGGCTCCATCAGCTGTATCACCACCACCCACTCTGCCAAAGCCACGTGGTTCTCTCCCGTTGCTCTCCCCAAACTGCGTGGTCCTCTCTTGGGTATGGATGCCACACCTGGGTTTAAATCCCAGCGCCAGTCTTCCTCTGCAGACCCATTTCTGACTCCTCCTACAATCAGTTACACCTGCCAGCATTCCTCTATTCTTCCAGCTTTAGTGGGCTGCCATAGTAAGTCTGGGCAGGTGTGGCCCCATGGCACGGAGCCAATCATCTCCAAGCTCTCACACATGCACTGTAACCAAGGGGAGTTGCTTCCCAGTTACATCTTGGGTGAAGTCACTCCCATCCCCCTGGCTCAAAGCAAGGCCACAGCTATTTAACATATCCATAAAACCAGTGAAAGGTTATAGATATGTTAAATGACCATGCCAGAGGTTAGCTGCCAGCTGTTGCTATGCAAAACAGCTCTGAATGGCCCTGCTCCGTGTGTCTCTTCCCCCAGCTCAGGCTTGTGGGGGTGAGGACATCCTATATATATTTTTCTAGTATTCCTGGACACCTTGAGTTCTGGACCCCATTACAAATCCCTATTTGGGGCCCTCCTCTTGGCTGCACCCTGTTACAAAAGCATTGCCAATTTGATAAGGTATCATTAGAAAGTTGTCATCTGAAAACATGATATCCTCACAAGCATCTTTTAAACTTTGGAGTTGTTTCTTTTTTTCATCTACTTATTCCTTCAGCTCTGTGATTCTATTTGTATTCTATGCAAATTTGTTTATCATTTGTTGATCTTCCAAAGTAACATTTACATCTCCTGCAGATGCCTTCATGGTGGCTCATATCTTCATGGCCAGTAATTACTTGATCCTGAAAATTTGAAAGAAACAGAGTCAACTGCACATACCACAATGGTGGAGAAAAGGAGAAAGAGCAAAATTACATCACTTGACTTCTGCTTCATCCTAATGAAATTCCAATAGGCACAAGAAGAGCCTCATCTTGATAAAAGACACAACTGATTGGTGTGACTTGTAGTTCAAAAACGTTCCTAGAAGGATTTGCCTTTAACCAAGTGAATATTTCCCTAATTGGCTGAGTCTCAGGGAGTTTTTTTGGTTGGAGATGTTTACTTTTTTTTTTTTTTTAAGGTTGGTCTTTATAGTTTTAGAGTGGGACAAGGTAAGAAGGTGAGCTTTCCTTCGGTTGTGAAGAAGGAAAGGAGAAAACTGTTTCAAAAGATAGTTGTTGTTTTCTACCAGAGGATCAATGAAGACTCGATTTAAAGACGTCAACTCACCTTTCCTGCCTCCTCTTACTTTGCCAAGCGAGGATAAGTGGTAGGCTCTGGTTGTATTCACCTTGGGGTTCAGGGGATTTTGGAAAACACTTAGAGGGCCTATGCAGCCCAAGAGATCTGAATTCAAATCCTTGGATGGTGACTTGACACAAATCTAATATGACCTTGGGCAAGTTATTTAATCTCTTTGAGTCTAGGTTTCCTTATTTGGAAAACAGACATATTATCCTCATTGGGTTTTGCGATTTATAAGATAAAGAACATGCCTATTATAGTGTACAGTGGGTGTTAAATAAACAGTAGCTTTTATAAATAACTGCCCTTTACATGCAAACACCTTAAGGATGGAGAAAGTTCCAGCTGAGTGAGTGTGAGCCAAGAGTATTTAATGACAATCTCCAAATTTTAGAGGTATCAGAACTAGTTTTTCTATAGTAACATTATAAATGATAGCTAGGGTCCTGTATCATTGCTCAAATATGTATATAATCTACAATATTCCTGGTTAATTTTGGTATAGCAAGGTTGCTGTCAGCAGTACAGGCAGGGTCCTAGGGCAGTCAATGTCTTAGTTGCACAGGGCCCCTCATATTATTTTTAGGGGATGAGTTTGGATTGTTTGTGTGAAATTCAGCAACAGAGCGCCCTGCCCACTCCCACCCCCCAGATTCAGCCCTAGTTATGGGATTAGGGGCTCCCTTTACTTCTAACCTCCCTCATTTATTGGGTGCTGACAATGAGGACTGAAGCTTCTATTGGTGGCTCCAGTGGCCAGGCCCTGGGAAGATATGGATTTATACCAACGAGTTTAGTTTGAGGGTGGCTGGGAGGAGGGTAATACAAGGAAACTGGAGAAGGAGAAAGAGGCATGATTGCTTCTCAGTCTGAGCTGTCTTCCCGTATGCTGCTTTTTCCCCACAAGGATCTCAGAATTTAGCCTGTTTCCTTTCTTTACACTGTCACCACCGTTGAGTCTTTAATTAAAGTGTGCTTCCCCTTTAAGACCAGCACTGAAGAAAGCACAGTTTCTCTTGGGGCCACCAGCCCCAGAAACTGCAGTACTTTGTTTTCTAAGAGATTTTGCTGCTTGGAATAATGCAAAATATACAGAATCTT
Source organism: Desmodus rotundus (assembly GCF_022682495.2). Taxonomy (NCBI): domain Eukaryota; kingdom Metazoa; phylum Chordata; class Mammalia; order Chiroptera; family Phyllostomidae; genus Desmodus; species Desmodus rotundus. The sequence goes on from NC_071387.1 coordinate 125,133,670, forward strand.
ACTTTTTAAGAAAGACTTCCTTTTTTACAGCCAGCCTTCCTCTTTTATTTCTTAGAAATAAAACTAAAGAAACTTAAAAAAAAAACTAAAGAAAAAACACACAACCTTTGAGCATTCAAAGGAAGTAATGATAAAATTCAACTACAGTTCAGGGAATAATTAGATTCAAGAATTCCCTGGGAGAGTGTGTGTGTATGTATGTGTGTGTGTGTGTGTGTGTTGTGTCAGGAGTTAGATTTGTGGCTCTGGGTAGAAGGTTACAGAGAGAACATGATGAAAAGCAGAGACCTGTATAATTTACCTTCTCCTTCATTTCCTTCCCTTACTAATTTTGCCACAAGGTTAGAGTGACACTCGAGTTGAATAAGAAGTCAGGACTGGATTTAGAATTGGCTAGACCATTGTTAAGAAGAGGTGAGTGACATTAGGAGGTGATTTATGAGGAGCAGCAGTTTAAAGCAAAGGGATTATCTATGGCCACCTCTCTGGGATAGTTCTTTCAAGGAAACTTTTACATATATGTAAGTAAGGTTCTGTCTGTATTCATCTTTGCATTCAGCTATTAGTGCGTATCTACTCTGTGCTATAATAAATATTGGAGAATCAGGGATACATACAATAGATATATTAAAGATGCTTGTATAATCTTTCATATTAAATGTTTTGCTAATTAAGCTGCCATACAGTACAATAACAATTCTGCATAGCAAAATTATTTCATAGCTCACAGAGCAGTAGCGAATCCTTCCTAAAGGTCAAGAATCAGCAAACTTTTTCTCTAAAGGGCCAAATAGTAAATACTTTTGGCTTTGCAGGCTATATGGTCTTTGTTGAAACTACTCAATTTTGCAGTTGTGGTGTGAAAGCAGCCATAGATGCTATGGCTGTGTTCCAATACAATTTTATTAATGAACATGTGAAGTTCATATAATTTTCATGTATCATTAAATATTATACTTGCATTGATTTTTTGCATTGGTCAGTATGGCTCAATTGGTTGGAGCATTGTCCCGTAGACCAAAAGATTGTAGGTTCAATTCCTGGCCGGGGCACCCACCTAGGTTGCAGGTTCAATCTCTGGTCAGAGTGTGTACAGAAGGCAACCAATCAATGTTTTCCTCTCACATCGATATCTCTCTCTCCCACCTCTCTCCACTACTCAAAAAAAAACCAATGAGAAAATTTCTTTGGGTGAGGAATAAAATGTTTTTTAATGTAAAAAAAATTCTTAGCTCAAAGGCTGTATAAAACCAGACAGCAGTCCAGAGTTTCAGTGGAAGTAATAGATAATTACAAGCATTTAGTTGTTTCATTGAAATAATTCATTCTCCTGTATATCAGAGATAGATGGTTTAATAGGCAATTTAATGAGGTGGTAGAGTATTTCAGATAAGAGGTGTCATAATTAATGACGGAGACCTTAGGCAAGACAGGAATCAAGAGGGCCTGTGTGAAGAGCTTTCACACCACTCATCCCTAAGGAAAGCCCTGTGGGAAGAGCTCAATTTTTACAACCAAGCTTTATGGTCACGACAGCCCCTCTCCTTAACTTCCTTTTTCCCTCTAATAAGAACTTCCTTCTTGCTCTCTTCTTCTTATGTCTGACTCAGCATGGCTTTATGCACTGGATTGAAATCCTTTCTTTTTCCTGAATAAATTTTTTTGGCCAATGAAATATGTAATCTACTCTTTGTTGACAGTAGACAGAGGCAAAAGAATGTCCTTGCTTTTCATTAACTTTTGTAGCCCCATAGTTTTGGATACAGACTGGGATGGCCTCAAGAACATTTGGGCAGTCTTAAACATGCGCGGAAAGTTTGATTTGGACTGAAGTTTGACACTGTTTGGAAAACCTTAGAAAGAGGAAGTATATGTCAAAACATTAGGTTTATTTAAGAATAATAATAATAAAATACCTAACATCCATTGAATTCTGACAATGTTCTCATTTATTCCTCGTGATAATTATGAAAAAAACCCCTATTATTCTCACTTTATAGACAAGAAAAGTAAAGCATAGGAGATTAAGTAATTTGAGTAGTTAAGCAAGGATTCTAACTCAGGGAATCTATCTCAAGGCTAAAGGAATTTAATAAAGGCTAACAGATGTACAGAGTTTTGTGAATGAAAAAGCCAAGCAAAATGTTGTTCATAATCAAGTTAAACTTGCTAATTTTACAGATAAGGAAAAAGTCTTAAAATTAACAAGACTTTCCAAGGTTACACAGCAAGATCAGAAGTAGATGTCAGGTTTCCTAACTACTAGGTGGTGTAGTTTCTTTTATTTTGCTATACTGCATGCCCTTCAAAATAAAAAACTTGGCAGAATGGAATGAGTAAACATGTTAAGCTTTAGAGTCAGACACAAAATTTATGTAAGACATAGAAAAAATCTTGATTTAGTGTCTAAACTATACCGCTTACTTAAAGCCATTTCAAATAAAATTTTAATTAATAATTAAAATACAAATTAAAATGTAAGTATGTTAGAACTTAATACAATAGTTCTTTCAATCACAAATTAAGTTTTAAGTCTCTCGTTTTTATGAAAAGACTGGAATAAATAATAGAATTCATTTACATCTTTCAAATTAAAAAATGGGAGATGGCTCTTAAACTTGTTTTTTTAGTAAACTTTTCCTTCAAAACAAAGTAAATGTACATTGCAAAAAACTTAAGGAAAGCAAAATGAAATAAAATTACTAGTACTCCTTCCATCCAGGTATTAATGTGAAGGCTCCTTTTTTTTCCCCCTGCAACAAAAGTATATAAAATAGATTGAGTAATTTTAAAAAAACTACTTTTTTTTAAGTGGAGAGTTCCTGTTTATATTCATTCATTTAACATTTACTGAAATGAAATTTATAAATTGGAAATGGCACTGTGCTGGACACTTGGGGATACAGAGATGAGCAGGGCAGTCTGTCGCAAACACAGTATATGGGAGGATACATACAGGGTCCGGCACATATAACACCCCTGTTTATTACAAGATCTTTTATTACAAAATCATAAGCATGTAATTCTGTAACATAAAAATATCACACTCAAGCACACCATATGACACTTTAGTTGAAATGTTCAAATTAAAACTATAAATTATTACACCTATATTATTACCCTACCAACCACACCAAAGCGGGCATTACTTCTGCCAGACCCTGTATAAACAACTGTGTATCAATAATAATACAAAACTTGTGTCAAAATAGAAGGAGAGTTGGAATCTCAGCTGTAACTGTGACACTAACCGAATTTTTAGGTTTTCCAAAAACGCTCAATGCAGGGGTGAGGCAGGATTATTACAGCACGACTTCAAAACGCATGTTTCTGGAAAACTAGGCGAAAACATTTGAAAACTTGTCAAGTGCTTAATTCTTTCAAAATTATCCTGTTCAGGAGGTTAGAAACCCAGGTACCATTAAACCAGGATAGAGACGCTTCCAGAGTCGCCTTTACTTGGGAGTACTCCTGAGCCGCCTAGAGGAGCGGTGCTTCTTGGGACTTGTAGTCACTATTGGGACCGAGGACACCACAATTCCATTTCTAACGCACTTCACCATTTTACATTTTCTGGCGTAACAGTCAGTCTAAGCCCTAACCTAAAGCATGACTTGAAAACTGTCATCTCATTCTAGGATCATTACGTTTCTACCACGCTCCTTAAATTCAACAACCAAGTGGACAGAGTCGCTCTCAAGCCTTTAAAACATTCGTCTTTCTTCAGTCGTGGGCGTAGCCCTAGGTGAAATGGAGCTCGGGATTGGCCAGCATCTAGAAGAGGAGATTTCTTATCCACTTGCTGATTGGTATACTGTACGGTGGTTAAAAAAAAGCTCTACCGCTGTACTCCACTTTCCCGCGGGAAATCTCGCGATATTTGGACGAAAGGACCTAGATACAAGTAGTGAGCGGTCAAGGCCTGTAGGGGTGGCAGACCCTCGAGGTGGAAAGGGACAGGTGAGGCGTGGAGGGCTGGCGAGTGCTACCTACGCTACTCGGCCTGCGTCAAAACCAGGCACCCAGACCCCAGAAGTGTGTGGACAAAGCGGCCTTTGAGGCCGTTGAGCCAGGGTCGCGGTCTCAGAGTCGACACCGAGCTTCACCTGGGCCTGCGCGGACTGTGACAGGTGCGCGCACAGGCGGGGCGCTCCGCCCGCCGCGGGCCCGCCCCCTCCAGGCCTAGCCAGCGAGGGCTCGGGATGAGCTCCGGGCCCCAGCGGAGCGGCTCCGGTACTTGGCGCCCGCCGCTGTCGCGGTTGCCGCCCCTGAGCGGCCGCCGCCCCTGAGGGAAGGAGGGAGGGAAGCCACCGTTGATCCTGAGCATGAGCTGTCCGCCGTGTCCGTTGCTGGATTAAGGCCCCGACATGAACCTGCACCAGGTGCTGACCGGGGCTGTGAACCCCGGCGACCACTGCTTCTCCGTGGGCAGCGTCGGAGACCAGCGCTTCACGGTGAGTAAGGGAGGTTCCCGCGTTGCCCGTGGCGTGTCCGCGTCCCTGAGTCAGCCAGGCTCGGCCCTGAATGACGGGCAGAGGCCGGGCACGCGCCGTCGCCCCTTTGGGGGTCCCCCCGGTCCTCACAGAGGTCCCCGCCCCCTAGGGTCGGGCGCAACTGGCCTTGGGGAGGGAGGGGGGCAAAAACCTTTTGGTCTTTCAGGTACTTACTGTACAGAGCCTAAACTCGGAAGTTAGAATGTTTTGTGGGTATTTTAAGTGTTTAGTCTGCCGTCCTTGGGCTTGCCAAAGTCGTTTGTACAAAAATCGTTTTGTGTGTGCGCGGGGGGGGGGGGGGGGGTAGTGGGAAGCTTTTTATTACCCCACTGCATAGGCAAAAATTGTTAAGTTTAGAAATAGTTGGGATTGATTTCGTTTGTTATTCTAAGTTAAGGTCAAGTATCCTTGTAGTTAGAAAGAGTGGGTGTCTTCAGTTACCAATTGTTAACAAGTAGCGCGAGTTAAAAATACAGTGAAACAGCGCTTTTAATTTATTTTTCTTCAAATTTACTGAGGAATAACTTTGGAAAGAAAAAATAATCTTCATAAATAATTTACTCCTGCGGTCCATTGAATTTCATCTGTAACCGTTTAGTATCCTGGGGAACTTATTTATTTTGGACTGCTTACATCAATTACTAAAAGTTGTATTACTGTTTTCAGCAAAACTCCTTTTTGCTTATGTAGTGGTAATTCAAGGTTAAGGTTTACTGAAAGTGATTTGTTTTTTCATTAGTCTTATCCAGATATTGAAAGGAAGAGGGCCCCAAATTTCTGCGCACTTACTACTATAATGGAAATTTCTGCCTTAATTATAATTTTTATAATAACTTCAAATTATAAGTCAGTATTCACATGATAACCCAATATCTGAACAATGTATTTATAATGCTGATGCTTCAACTTGTGTAGCTATCGCTTAGTTATGATTAAAAGTAAAACTAAAGTTTGCATAAGCAAGTGAACAAAGTAAACTGCTTGACAGATACCAGTTTTTCTTTTTGTCTACTTTCGACTTTTGTGTTTGTGTGTGGTCTTTGTCAGTGCGCATAAATAATGGTTATTATTTAACATGGTGCAGGCATTTAATTCCTGAATTGTGCTTTTAGTTTTATGCCAACCAAATACTTTGCTTTAAAAGAGTCTGTACCTCCCCGGTAAAGTCACACACGCACATGTCAGCTTGTACTTTACCCTAGCAGTGTTAGAGATTCTAATTCTAAATGTTAACCTAGCCAGAATACTCAGGAGAGTGAACTCTGAGGGCTTCAGTGAGCAACTGTAGTTGTGTGTGGCTCTCTGCTCTTGCTATTTAGAGGGAGGGAATAGACAGCATTTACTCAAGGAGGTTTTCTTTTCGCAGTGGAGATCATAAGATGGTAACATCTATAAAGTTATGTGAGTGCTTTCTCCTACGTAAATTCTAGGAACTTGAAGGATCTATGTAAGCAGTGGTGTGAACTTCAAAGCAAATACAATACGCTGGCCTATTTATATACGTAGATGACCCATCTAAAGTGTATATAAAACCTTGATGCATGCCTCCATGTTACTTTAAAGGATAGGTGAGTTAATGTGCCAAAGCATATGTAGTCTCCTGCACCATCATGCAGCTTTTTGATCCCTCCTGCTGAATTTTAAAGTCCATTTCCATAGACCAGACTTTAATCTTCTCCCAGCAAGCCTACTGAAGATTTCTTCCAGATCTCAGGAAGCATTCCAGTAAATAGAGCAAAAATAATTTCTTTGTTGTTGTTTAGTGTGAAGGGACCCAGTTCTCTGTAGTTTTGGTGGTAGTTTAAGGATTAACAATCACCTTTTTTCCTTTGCAGCCAATTCACTGACATTAAGTTGATAGTTCTGTTTTAAACTAAATTTTTTGCCCTCAGTTTCCTGGACACTATATATATATATCCTAAATTTACCTCTCTTGGAATTATCCATTTTTCTTTTGTGTTAAGAGCAGAATCTATTGTTTACATCTTGGATTTTATTTTTTAACCACTTTTGATTTTGAATTCTTTTTCTTTGATAGAAAAATAGCAAACTTTAATGGTACATGGTATATGTAGACTAAAAAAATCTCTAAATTCCAGTTTTACTTAAGGTAAGGACACGAGGTCTTTTTCTCACAGGCCCCCTGTGAAGAATTCTTTTAATCCTCCTGGTATGTTACGCATTCTGTGAAGACAGTCCTGTGTTTGTAATTCCTCCCTTTGCATGTTTGCAGATTAATTAACCTGTTTTTGTTTGGAAAGATTACAAGAGTTGAAATCCTGTTTTCCTACAAAGTGTGTCAAGTTTTAAATTAAAATGAAATTGAATGCCATTTTTCATGGGATCTAGAGTTTAAAACATACAATTACTAATATAGTTAGTATATTCAAGAATTAGGTACTTTTTTACTACTTAAGCTGGCATTAAACTATTTTGACTTTGCTCTTAGTATGAAAGCTTCTAGTAGGCAGTGACCATATCTCATACTTTCAAAGCACTATTTGCACTTTCATTATATCATTAACCAGCCTTACCTTGTAACCTTGTATATGTCTTGCATGGTTTCATTGTGAGCATCTAGAACAGCAATAAGTACTGATGAGACCTAATACTAGAGTCATTACCCAGATTTGATTTCCAGCCTGGTCTCTTCTGGGGCAGGTAAAAGTGTAAACTTTTTAAATTTCTCTTTTCATTTTGTAATTTATTCATACTTAGTGTTGAAACTGTTTTGAATGAAATGGAAAGGGAAGTAATTTCTAAGAGACAAATAGATTGTTTTACTATTTGACTTCCTGTGTCCAGTATGGATTTAAACGTCTTTGCTATAGGAGGGAAAGTAAACATGTTATAGGTCCAGGCTCTCTTTCGAATTAAGAAACCCAGTGTTCCCAGCCAAGGTGACCCAGATCAGAAGTCAAGAGACTGACTGCAACTATCTGGCTGTTGGTAGAGAACTGAGGTTTAATTAGCATTCTCCTTCCTCTACTTTCTGTTGTAATAAGCATCCTTTAGTTTAATTTTTATTCACTCCAGAGCAATGATTTTGAATATCTTTCATTTCATGGCACATATAAACTAATTACTAAAATTTGGTGGCATACCCAAAAATATATTTTTTGTACGCTCTGACAAAAAATAGGTATAATTTTGATTGATTTACAATAGTAGTAGTAGTAGTAGTAGTAGTAGTAGTAATAGTAATAACTATTACCTACCTTTCTTGCTCCAGAGTGACTTTTTAAAAAATCAGGTGCCTATGCTTATATATAAGGATTCCGGTACCAAAAATTAACCAATCAGACGCAACTTTAATATGCTACATGACCAATAAGTTGCAGCTCTGGTATATGATGATGTATTTATTGTTCAAGACAGGGCATTCACACTGGATGGCTATTGTGTGGGCCGTTGGCATTTCTTTATTTGACAATCTAAAGGAAAAGAGGTCAGTGCCCCTGTCTAAGTAGTCAGGTACTGCATGTTTAAAAAAAAATATTGCAGAACACTGGTTGAAAATGGCTACTCCAGAGAATCCATTAGAGGTGGGAGGATGGAAAGGTTCTTTTTTTGCAGGGGGAATGTGGATCTTTGTGGGTGGAGAGAATACAGGAGGGGAAAGTTTAATACTGTTCGCATCTGGAGAAAGAGATTTTTGTGGTATTCATATGCCATTATGAGTATTAAATTAGACTTTGTTTTAAATATTTGGCCTGTTTTAGAATACAGTGTTTTAAATAGAATTAAAGTACCTTTAAGATTATTGAAGTAATACTAATTCTTAACATTGTTTTTAAAAGTGAGAATAACGGTAATTACAACACACCAAATATAAATAATTTATCCAGGAAATATACCAGGAAGAAATTCTTTGGAATATTTACCTGGCATTGTTGGTAAAAATAGGAAATCTAAATGTTTTACAGAAACCCCAGGATTTCCAAATAGAATACTGACTGTTACAGTCATAGATAATTTTTGAAATTTGGAATATTCCGGATGGTTGTCTGCCAATATTTAAAATTAAATATCATGTTTTTATTATATGCTTGCTAGCACACATAGGAACTCAGTTCTTCCTTTGCATCTCATTTAGTCTGAAGGTTAGTAAACCTAATGTCACATGTGCCTAATAGTAAAGATTTTCATTTGTCAATTTAATTTTAATTGGTTAGTCATAGATTGCTCTGATTATAATCGGAAGCAGCTAGTATACTAATTAACTTTGCATATTAACTTTGAAGACAAAATAACATGACAGTTTATTTGGTAAACTAGTGCTATTCTTATGGTTTTGATAACCTTCCACAATATAGACAAGGTACCTTGAAGTGAGTTTTTGAGAAAATTTATTTTAGACAAATCTGTAAAACTAGTTTAGATTTTTGTCTTGGAAATACAATTTATTGTGCTACATCTGAGGTTTTTATTTAAAACTAGGTAGATGGATGATTTTTATTAAAGAATTTAGTGGCAAATTATTTTAAATCGTGTAGCCCATTTTAAATTAAAGGTTGTTTTTTTGTGTGTGTGCATGGGTGAGTGTGTACTTCCTTATTACCTCATCATCTTGTATAAACTATAGAGACTTGAATTAATTTCAATAATTATTAGAGCTACCTGTAACAAAATGTCTATTTCAAGTCATTTTGGATGATACCCAGTTTGGATCATCTGTACCGATTTATCTCTTTTTCCCCAGTTTTATTGATATATAATTGGCATAAATCATTGTATAAGTTTAAGATATACAATGTGATGATTTTACATATATGTAGTGAAATGTTTACCACAGTAAGGTTAATTAACACATCCTTTACTCACACAATTACTGTTGTGTTGTTGTTATAAGAATATTAAAGGTTTACTCTCATAGCAATTTTCAAGTATACAATACAGTAATATTAACTATAGTCACCATGTTCTACATGAGATCTCTGGAACTTAACTCATCTAATAACTGAAAGTTTGTACACTTTAACCAGCATGTCCTATTTCCCCCACTCCTAACCCCCTGGCAACCACCATTCTGCTTTCTGTTCCTAACAGTACAGTGTTTTCAGATTCCACATGTAAGTGGAATACATACATATTAGTATTTGTCTTTCTCTGTCTGACTTATTTCACTTAGCACAGTGCCCTCAAAGTTGTCACGAAAGACAGGATTTCCTTTTTATGGCCAAATAATATTTCATTGTATATATCCATTCATCTTTCAGGACACTTAGATTGTTTCTGTGTCTTGGCTATTGGAAGTAATTATGCAATGAATATGGGAATGCAGATATATCTTCTAGATAGTGATTTCATCATCTTTGGGTGTATACCCAGAAGCAGGATTGCTGGACAACATAATAATTTTGTTTTATTTTTTGAAGAACTGTGTTCCATAGACGCTATTTGAGTTTACATTTCCACCAAGAGGGCACAGGGATGGCCTTTTCTCAACACCTTCGCCAAAACTCATTTTCTCTTGTCTTTTTGATGATAACCCTTTGAAGAGGTATGAGGTCATAGTTCTTTGTGGTTTTGATTTATGTTTCCCTTATGATTAGTGATGTTGAACATCTTTTTATGTACATATTGGCCATTTGTATGTCTTCTTTGGAACAATTTCTATTGAAGTCCTTAGCCACTTTTTAAATTGGATTATTTGTTTTTGTTTTTTGCTATTGAGTTGTATGAATTCCACAGATATTTTGAATATTAACTCCTTATCAGGTATGATCATTTCTTTTGCCATGTAGAAGTTCTTTAGTTGGATGTAGTCCAGCTGTTTGTTTTCGCTTTTGCTCTCCTTTTTGTGTCAAATAAATAAAAGTCATCACTAAGACCAATGTCAGGGAACTTGTTCCCTGTTTTCTTTTAGAATTTTTATGGTTGCAGTTATTATGTTCACATCTTTATTTTTAGTTAATTTTTATGTGTGATATAAGATAAGGGTTCAATTTCATTCTTTTGCATGTGGCTGTCCAGTTTTTCCAACACCATTTACTGAAGTAACTATCCTTTCCCAATGATGTATTCTTGGTGACTTTGTTAATGATTAGTTGGTTATATATGCTTGGGTTTATGCATGAGATTCTGTTTCTTTGTTCTGTGTGTCTGTTTTTATGACAGGACTGTACTGTTTTTTTTTTCCCAGAATTCTTTTTTTTTGATATATTTATTGATTATGCTACTACAGTTGTCCCATTTCCACCCCTTCCATCCTGCCCACCCCCTTCCTCCCACATTCCCCCCCTATAGTTCATGTCCATGGGTCATACTTATAAGTTCTTTGGATTCTACATTTCCTACACTATTCTTACCCTCCCCCTGTCTATTTTCCACCTATCATTTATACTATTTATTCTCTGTACCTTTCCCCCCTCTATCCCCCTCCCAATCCCCTATTGATAACCCTCCATGTGATCTCCATTTCTGTGATTCTGTTTCTGTTCTAGTTGTTTGCTTAGTTTTCTTTTGTTTTGGTTTTAGGTGTGTTTGTTAATAACTGTGAGTTTGCTGTCATTTTTACTGTTCATATTTTTTATCTTCTTTTTCTTAGATAAATCCCTTTAACATTTCATATAATAATGGCTTGGTGCTGATGAACTCCTTTACCTTGACCTTATCTGAGAAGCACTTTATCTTCCCTTTCATTCTAAATGATAGCTTTGCTGGATACAGTAATCTTGGATGTAGGCCCTTACCTTTCATGACTTGGAATACTTCTTGCCAGTCCCTTCTTGCCTGTAAGGTCTCTTTTGAGAAATCAGCTGACAGTCTTATGGGAACCCCTTTGTAGGTAACTGTGTCCTTTTCTCTTGCTGCTTCTAAGATTCTCTCCTTCTGTTTCATCTTGGGTAATGTAATGATGATGTGCCTTGGTGTGTTCCTCCTTGGGCCCAGCTTCTGTGGGACTCTCTGAGCTTCCTGGACTTCCTGGAAGTCTATTTCCTTTGCCAGACTGGGGAAGTTCTCCTTCATAAGTTTTCAATTTTTTGTTCTTCCTCTTCTCCTTCTGGCACCCCTATAATTCGGATGTTGGAACATTTGAAGATGTCCTGGAGGTTCCTAAGCCTCTCCTCATTTTTCCGAATTCTTGTTTCTTCATTCTTTTTTGGTTGGATGTTTCTTCCTTCTGGTCCACACCATTGATTTGAGTCCCAGTTTCCTTCGCCTCACTATTGGTTCCCTGTACATTTTCCTTTGTCTCTCTTGGCATAGGCTTCATTTTTTCATCTACTTTTCGAACAAATTCAACCAATTCTGTGAGTGTCTTAATAACCAGTGTTTTGAACTGTGCATCCGATAGGTTGCCTATCTCTTCTTCGCTTAGTTGTATTTTTTCTGGAGCTTTGAAGTGTTCTGTCATTTGGGCCTTTTTTTTTTTTTTTTTTTTGTCTTGGCGCGTCTGTTACTTAAAGGGGCGGAGCCTTAGGTGTTCACCAGGGCAGGGTAATGCTGGTCGTTGCACTGTGACGCTGTACGTGGGGGAGGGGCTGAGAGGGAGCAATGGCGCCCGCTCCACTCTCCACTGGATTTTGTCACTCCCTCCACTACCCACAATCAAATTGGGCCCCTCTGGTGCTGGCTCCCGAGTGGGTGGGCTTGTGCACACTTTAGGCCCCTGTGGGTCTCTCCAACAACCTCTCCTGTGAGGCTGGGAGTCTCTCCTGCTGCCGCCCCAACCCCCACGGGTGTTTTTAATCGGAGGTTTGAGGCTTTATTTCCCCCGCGCTGGAGCCCTGGGTTGCGTGGTCTGCTTTGCTCCCCGCCTTCGTCCCAGTTTATCTGTGCGCGAGTGTGGGGCCGCGGGGTGCTACCCGCCGCTCTGCCTGCCCCGTTCTCCGCCACTCTGAGTCCGGCCCTCTCAGTTTATCTGTGCGGGAATGTGGGGCCGCAAGGTCTGCTAGTGGTCTGACTGCCTGCCCCATTCGTCCCACACTCCACCAGTCTGGGTCCCGCCTCGGCAACTCAAGTCCTGTCCACTCCGGCTGCCCGTCTCCGCCCCTCCTACCTGTCTAGATGAATGTTTATTTTTTATCTCCTTGGTGTCGGACTTCCTTGCCATTTGATTTTCTGTCAGTTCTGGTTGTGCGAGGAGGCACAGTGTGTCTACCTATGCCGCCATCTTGGTTCTCAGGACTGTACTGTTTTGATTATTATAGTTTTACAATATAATTTGAAATCAAGTGGTATGATGACTCCAACTTATTTCTTCTTGCTCAAGATTGCTTTGGCTATTTGGGATATTTTGTAGTACCATACGAATTTTAGGATTTTTCTTTTTTGAAAAATGCTATTGGAATTTTGCTAGGGATTGCATTCAGTCTGTGGATTGCATTCAGCGTCTAGATTGCTTTGGGTAACATAGACATTTTAATAATATCTTCCAATCCATGATCACGAGATATCTATTTATTTGTGTCATTTTCAGTCTCTTTAATCAATGTCTTACAGTTTTCAGTGTATAAGATCTTTTACCTTAGTTAAATTTACTTTTAAGTATTTTATTCTTTTGATGCTATAATGAATGGGATCGCTTGAAAAATTTTTTTGAATAGTTTGTTGTTAGTGTATAAAAATGAAACTGATTTTTGTATGTTGATTTTTGTATCTTGCAACTTTGCCGAATTCACTTATTCTAACAGTTTTTTTGTGGAGTCTTTAAGAGTTTTCTTTATATAATATCTTGTTATATACAAACAGGCACAATTTTACATCTTTTCAATTTGAATGTCTTTTATTTCTTTTTCTTGCTTAATTTCTCTGTGTAGGATTTCTAGTAATATGTTGAATAGAAGTCGTGAGAGTAGGCACATGTGTCTTGCTTCTGATCTTAGAAGAAAGGGTTCACAATCTTACTCAATTGTGAAAGCTTGTTATCTATGGCCTGTTATTTATACCCTTATTAAATGATCCTTATATCCCAGGGATTAATCCCATTTGAATATGGTATATGAACTTTTTAATGTGTTTTTTCAATCAATTTGTTAATATCTTGAAGATTTTTGCATCTTTTTTCATCAGGGATATTGGTCTGTAAGTTTCTTGTATTATCCTTGTCTAGCTTTGGTATCAGGGTAATGTTGACCTTGTAAAATAAACTTGGAAGTATTCCCTCTTCTTCAATTTTTGGGAAGAGTTTGAGGAAGATTGGTGTTACTTCTTCTTTAAATATTTGATAGATTTCACTGATGAAGTTATTTGGTCCTGGACTTTTGTTTGTTGGAGGTTTAAATTACCGATGCAATTGATATAAAATGTTTTCTCTGTTTTAATTTCTAAAAGTAAATATTAATAGTAATAACCCACATACTAAAGATTTTGGGTAGAGGGAAGGGAGGCTATTTCCCTCAATACTTTCTTAAGAGTGCACAGGATTCCTGAGACCACAGAATTTGAGAACCATTGCTTTAGTATTCCATTGTATGATTGTACTACAACTTATTTTGTACATTGCATTGTTGATGGATATTTGAGCTACTTCTACTTTGGGGCTTTTATGAGTAGATATGTATGTTCCTATGCATGTCTGTTAGTGTTCATTTGGATACATTTCTGTTGAGTATAAACTTACGATTTATTATGAGGATTAAATGGGATACCAACAAAAAGTACTGGCCTTGAAGCATAATGTCAAGGAGAAAAAAGTAGGCTCAGATGACTGGTTTCTGGAAGATAGAAGTACATTATAATATTTTTGGAAATAATTATTTAGGTTTTAGATATTTTCATTACTACATGGAAAATAAATATTTTGAAATAATTTCATGCCTCAAAAATAGAATAAAAATAGTTCAAGGAACACTATATTCTTATTACCTAGATTGGCTATTGATAATAATTTAACCCTATTTTCTTTATCATTTGTGCGTACTGTATGTGTGTTTGTTTCTACAAAATTTTTTTTCTAAACCATTGAGGGTGAGTTGTATACATCATGACTGTTTACCCTAAATGATTTAGTTTGTATTTCATAATATGGATATTATTCTATATAACTATAGTACAGTTATCAACTTCATAAATTTATATTGATATACTACTTTTATGTAATATATTATTCATGTTCCAGTTTTGTTAGTTGATATAACAGTGTCCTCTACAGCATTTTTACCTCTTCCAGTTCAGGATTTAGTCCATGGTCAGGAATAACATTTAGTTATCATGTCTCTTAAGCATTGTTTCTCTGTTCCATTTTAAAATTTCATTTTGACATTGACATTTGAAGAATATAGTACCTCTCTCTCCCTTTAAAAAAAAGTAAACCTTTTCTCATTTTGCATTTGTCTTATGTTTCCTCTTAATTAGAATGAGGTTATTCATTTTTGCCCAAATTTATGTGTAAATGATGTTGTGTCCTTCTCTGGATATCACATTTGGAGGTACATGATATCTATCATTAGTGATATTAATTTTGATGACCCATCAAGGTGTTGCCCAGTGTTTCCACTGTAAAACTGGTTTGCTTTCCCCCAATAATAATAAGCAGTAAGTGAAAGATACTTTATGACCATACAAAACATATCCTCATTCTTATCAAAAATATCCCCTGGATTAGGCATCCATTGATGATGATTTTTACCAGATCTTTTTTTTTTTTTAAACATTACTATCTTTCTGGCATAATAAGGTGATCTGGGTTCTCATTATAGCTTCCCTACCCCAGCTCTGTAATTAGCCCCCCCCCCTTTTTTTTTTTTTTTTTTGAGAATCCCTGGTTTCTTTTAGTGGGAATGATATTAGAAACCAAGATTAACAGGAGATCCAAGATGGTGGAGGAGTGAGTGGCAGCTACACTAACCTCCCAGGACCAATCTGAATTTTTTAAAAAAGTTGTGGAGAAACCATCCGGAATAAGCAACTGAACAATAGTGGGAGAGAAGCCTTGTAACCATAGACAGACAGAAGATACAGCTTCACCACAACGTAACTGGTACAGAGTGCAGAGGAGATGCAAGAGGGTTGACTGGGCTCCCACAGGTGGCAGCTGAAGTGTTAGAGGAATATTTCTGGGGGATTCCCACTGAGAAGTGTGTGGTCTAACCCCCTAGCTGACAGCACCAGAGCCTGAAAAGTACCCAGAAAATGTTCAGCTGTGAAAAGTGGCAGGGTTTCTCTCTGCCAGGAATAGACAGCTGGAGATGCAAAGAGCCTTTTAAAGGACCAATGAATAAATTTTCATTTGCAGCCACTTACCCTGGACTCTGGCAAAGGGTGGGCAGAGGACTAGAGACACTTGAGGAGAGACTAGGGCCAGTGGCTTTGGGGAGAGATCTGAGAGAACATCCACCAGGACCCTGGTGCTAAGTCATCCCCCATTCTGCAGCAGCCATATTGCTTAGGCAGACCACTCCCCTCTGAGGGGAAGCCTGAGGGGACATAAGCCTGAGGGGAAGCAGTAGTCCTGCCCACAGGGGTTACTCTGCCCCACCCTGTGGAGCTTAAACCTGACTGCCCATTATAGAGTGACTAGATAAACAACTGAAGGAGTCAGCCACAGACAGTAGATCCCTGGTAGTCTTGAACAAGCTGCCTAAAACCAGACTGGGGTACCACCTGACATCACCAGAGGTGGATCCAGAAAGAAAAACACAGTGGTAAATACTAGATGCTACCGAGATGAAAACCACTGCTGTTTTCTTTGCGATTTGCCATATTTTTTCTCCTGCATAGTTTTTTTTAACATTCATTTCATCAATTTTGTATATATTAAGTCACTAGATCTTATATTATAGCTTATTTCAAATCTCATACTTTGCTCTTCCCTCCTTTTACCCTATTACACCTTCTTTACTCTTTCATTTCAAATTTTGTTTTCTCACTTCCTACAAATTGTTTCCATTCTGCACTCTTAACTATTTCTTCCTCCTCCAGCCCCTCAAAACCATTTTTCCTGTCATTGGTCATCCTACATTCTTTTTCCCCAACTCTTAAATACCTTTGTTTTCTCTCCACCTTTATCAATCTTTGCTCATAAGTAGTGGATAAAGTGGTGGTTGTTATAGTTCTTCAGTCTTATTTCTAGATAGTGACTATCTTTGTATTTCAAATCTCAAATTTCACTGTTACCCTCTGCTATTCCATTTTGCCATCCTCCTGCCCTCACCCTGCCATTTTTCATTTTAAGCATTAATTTTTCCCTGTCTTAACTGGGTTTTCATCCCACACTTCTAGTATCCCTTCTCCCTCTATCCTCTCAAAATAACTTCTCTTTTCTCTAGACATCTCTTAAGCTCTTCTTTCTTTCTTTGTGCTCTCTTATTCCCATTGTACCTATATAAATCTTAGCTCATTGGTTGTTGGTATCTCTGTGGTGGGGATTTTTCTGCAATTAGAGCCATATTATTTATTTATATACATTTTAATCCATATATACATGTATATTTATATGTATACACATATATGCATATATATATAGTTGTGGTTGTCTGTTTTTTCTCTCATTAGATTTATACAAATTTTTTTTTCTTCAAATTTCGGTTTTAACCTAATACTACACGCTTCTCCTCTCTTACTCCATTCCAACTTCCATCCTCCCTTTTTTAGTTATGAAGTAAATTTTATTCTCTTTCCCACTTTGCCTTGTCTCTATTCTCTATTCATATTATTGCCCTTCCTTCTACCCTTGCAAAATCTCCTTTCTTTCAGTTAGTCATCTCATATTCATTTTTCCTTTCCTTCTATAATCTTAGTCTCTTTACACCTTTATTAATATTGGCATGTTAACTGTTGATAGTGTAATTGTGGGTGGAGCATATCTTTGTGGGTGTGGGTCTGTTTCTCGGGCTGTTTGGTTTTTACTCTGGCAGCACCTGTATAACAGTATAAAAGATGTGGAGGGTAGAGTGACTCTCAGTCAGCCAGAGGGACAGACCCACCAAAGAATGACCCAACAACAACCAAAACCCAATTACAACCACATAAAAGGCATCGCAAGAGCATCAGGCACAGCTGATCAAGGTGATTGAACCACTGAGTCCCACAGGTCTCCTACTACAGAAGATCATGCCATGAAGACCAGGAGTCAAAGCAGATAAATCTAACTAGCAGAAAAAAAACAAGAAAAGTCACAAAAAATGGAGAGACAAAGAAACAACCCCAAATCAAAAGGAAAGGAGGAATCTGCAGAAAGACTGTGAAACAAAATTGAGGCAACCAAACTATCAGACATCAAGTTCAAAATAATGGTTATAAGGATGTTCAAGGAGCTCAGTGAGAACTTCAAAGAACTCCAGGAAAGCTTCAAGGAATTTACTGAGAACTACACCAGCGTGAAAGGATATAGAAGCTATCAATAAGAGGCAGGAGGAAATGAAACATACAATATCCGAAATGAAGAACACAGTAGAAGGAATTAAAAGCAGGTTAGGTGAAATAGAAGATTGAATCATCAAGCTGGAGCACAAGGTAGAAAAAATTCCTAGAGCAAAAAATGAAAAAAGACCCGCAAAGATCTAAGAGGTATTAAGGGAGCTGAAGGAGAACATGAAACATAATAATATCTGTATAATAGGGATACCAGAAGGAGAAGAAAAGGAGTAAGGGATAGAAAACCTGTTTCAAAAAGTAATGACAGAAAACTTCCTTAACTTGTTGAGAGAAAAAGTCATGCAAGTCCAGCAAGCACAGAGGGTTCCGATCAAGATGAACCCAAAGAGGTCCACTCCAAGACACATCATAATTAAAATGTCAAAATTCAGAGACAAAGAGAGAATCTTAAAGGACACAAGGTAGAAACAGCTAGTAACATATAAGGGAGCTATGATAAGGCTAGCAGCTGATTTCTCAACAGAAACACTACAAGCAAGAAGGGAATGAATAGCAAGAACTATTCCAAGTAATGAAAAGCAAAGGCCTGCAACCAAATCCACTCTACTCATCAAGTCTCTCATTTAAAATGGAAGGCAAAAATAGAAATTTCTCAGAGAAAAAAAGGCTAAAAGAATACACCTCTACCAAACCAGCATTGCAAGACATACTAAAGGGACTGCGTTACGAAGATGAAGAAGAGTGAGGGAGAAAGGAACACAGGTACAAAGGGGAAAAATGGCAATGAATAAGTACCTATCAATAATAACCTAAATGTAAATAGATTAAATGCTCCAATCAAAAGACGTAGGGTACCTGAATGGATAACAAAACGTGAGCTGCACATACGCTGCCTACAAGATACCTACCTCAGAACACAAAGACCTAAACAACCTGCAAGTGAAGGGCTGGAAAAAAAAATTTCAAGCAAATGGACAGGAAAAAAAAGCTGGCATAGCAATACTGGTATCAGACAAAATAGATTTCAAACAAAGACCATAAAAAGAGACAGAGAATGTCACTTCATAATCCTTAAGGGAAGAATTTATCAAGAAGACATAAACTTTATAAATATATATGTACCCAACTTAAGAGCACCTAAATATGCTCAGCATGCTCAGTTTATTACCTGTATTAGTTATAAGTCTGAGAGATGAAAGTAAGGATTGAATGAGAGATATTCCAGATGAAGACCAGTAATTTTCATTTATTTAAAGTTTACTAAAACTAGAGACATCTTTGTGCCTTGTAGTACTGTCACTGAGGAAAAGTCAAATGACAATATAAATGACAAAAGTCAAGTGATAATACAGCAGCAGCAAAAGAACAAGGGTAATCCAGAATGGGTAAGTCTTTTGTGATCAAGGGTTAATTGTATTGTAAGTTGGCATCTTCCTCTCTATAGGGCTATGTGTATTTCTGAGAGAATTTTCCATTTTTCAACTCTACAAATGTTTAATACTTGTATTCAACAATAACTGTGAGGTACTACAGGATTAATGTAGACTTAATTCTGGAAAGTTGAGAGTCGTGACTGTTGACAAAAATAATTACAACACAATATCTGAAAGTAGGTAGATAATTTCAGGTATAACCAAAGGAAAGCAAAATTATGAAGACTTTTAATATATAATGAAGAGGATATATAAATTGTAAACATTCAAAATTTAAAACACTATTTTGGGAAAACCGTGACAATCAGTATTGATCAAAATTTAATACTGAAAAAATCAGTTTCTAAACTATTAAGATATTTAGAGTATTCTGAATGAAAAATTTTCTTGAAATAAATTAGTTTTTTGGAGCTTATTCTTGCTAATAATCTTGTGACAAGCCTTATGATCCTATTGTGGACATGTGTATAGGTGAACAGGCCATCATGAGATTTTTCTTTTAATTTGTTTACTGAGCCAATTTTTTTCACTAAGTGACCCTAGTGGAACCAGACTTGATTATCCCTAATTTCTTTTAGGAAAATTCCAGGCAATCATGATTAACTAGGGAAGTCTTTGTGGTGCCATAGAAGTAACACTAGATCGAGAATCAAGAGATCAGGGTCTGAAGCTTACTCTGCCACTAAGAAGTTATGTCAACCTATTTAGGCATCATTTTCTTCTCTGTAATGTAAGCAGATTTATTTGTATGTTCTCTCAAGACCCTTTTTAATACTTCTGGTAGCTGTGTACAGGACCATTTTGGGTTGTTAGAAATTAAAGACATACTGTATATATTAAGTATAATACTTTTTACATTAAGTAAGGTATATGTGTATGTGCAAAAATGACAAGAAAAAAATTATTGAAACTTCAAGAACTTATGTGGATAGAAAGTAGTTTGTGATAGATGTTTTATTATCACTGTTAGTCTGTATGCTGACCTATAATACATGAATTTTAGGACAGTCATGTACCCTGTAATAGAAGAAACTCCTGTGATCTAGGAAGGTATGGAAAAGAACACAAAAAGAAGTGGAAGAATTCTGCTCATTGTAAAGTCAAAAAGAGCTCTAAAATACTTGGTGTAACAAGCCTTGAACTATATACCCTTTTGTTTGGTTATGGTGGCTGTCTTTGTAAAATTAAATTAAATATTTTGTTTATTCCATAGGTATTTATAAAGCAGGCCCTTCAGTTAGAATTGGCTGCTGAAGCACAGAACAATATAAACTCAAATCCTACCTTTTTGTCTTGGAACTTAATATCCAGTAATAGAAATGGATAATAAGAAATATATTATGATATATGCTACAAATTATGATATATGCTACAAAGAAAATTAATAGTAATGTGATGGAAAGGAAGGAGAGAAAGAGAAAGAGAAGGGGAGGGTATAGGAGGTGGGGGGCGGGAGGGTAGGTCAAGAGCTGAGACCTGAATGTTGAAAAGAAACTAGCTGGACAAAGACCAGGCAGATAAAAGGTAGATAAACCACCTCCAAGTGGAAAAGATTGATATGCCTAAGGAACAGAAAGAAGGGCAATATAGGGCCAGGAGCCAATTGAGGGGAGGAAAGAGAACCTTGAGAGGTTTTGGAGAATTAGGACAGTCATTTAGGGCATTGATCATGGTAAGGATGGTAAGGAATTGGGATTTCATTCCAAGAAACTATTGAAGGTGTTTAAGCAG
Organism: Desmodus rotundus; assembly: GCF_022682495.2. Classification (NCBI taxonomy): domain Eukaryota; kingdom Metazoa; phylum Chordata; class Mammalia; order Chiroptera; family Phyllostomidae; genus Desmodus; species Desmodus rotundus. Next base: position 125,154,590 of record NC_071387.1, read on the forward strand.
GAAAAATTACTTGGTGTAATAAACATTTTTAAAAGATCACTTTTGTCTTTGTATGGAAAGAAATTAGAGGGAAGCAACAATGGAAGCAGTCAGACTATAAATAGTGCAGGAAAGAGATGAGCTTAGGGGAGAAGGAAGAAGTGAATAGAATTGCTATATTTTGTGCAGATGGGATTGATTGAATTTGCTGATGCGACTGTATATGAGAGGCAAAGGAAACATTCTTAAATAATACATGTTTTTAAAAAAGAACTCAAACTTAATCTTTTAAAATGTAATATTTAATGCCAGTATTTTACATGGCAAATATTTTCTTGACAATTTTATCACTTTTAGTTTATTTTGTTCCCTTTTGTTTCCAGGCTTACGCATCTGGATGTGACATTGTTATACTGGGAAGTGATTTTGAAAGACTACAAATAATCCCAGGAGCTAAACATGGAAATATTCAAGTAGGATGTGTAGACTGTTCAATGCAACAAGGCAAGGTTTGTAATCTTATAATGAGATTTGTTTTGAATATGGTTTATGCCAGGATGGTTTCTGAAGTATATTTCCTATTGAATTAGAGACTTGCTTTGTTTCAAGGATAATGTGGCTACAGATTTCTTTGGCTCCTTACATGCACCATAGAGAACAAAATCCCTGGTTCCCTTATATGTATCTTTGAGATTTTCACGAATTCTATTCTTATATAATTTTGAAATAAAGTATACTATTCTCTATGAGTTGACAATGAACTTTAATACTTACTATCTATATAAAAAGTATAAAGCTTACTTATTTAAAAATTGATTGGGTCTAAGGACAGGAATGACAATAGTTTTCCACCTATTTACAAATAAACTACTGAAGAGAAGTTATTTGTTAGAGTCATTTTTTTGTCTGCAGATGGTTGTCTCCTTGTAACTTCTGGATAAATTTTGTACTAAAATGAAGATAAACTCTTCTAAAGTCTATAATTTTTTGTTAATTTGTTGCAAGTGTATAAGAAAAATGAAAATTTTTATCTGTACTCCTGTTTGCATATAAAAAGTAAAATGTAACCTTGAAAGCAAAACAGCAACAATGAAAGAAAGGGCATGTGATGCTATATCAGGTTAAATACAGTTCTATATAGACCAGAATTGGGAGGGTCATAACTAGTAGGTAGCATAGTATATAGCTTAATATAGTATCATATAATAGGTGGCAAGACCTAGGTTGGCTCCTTAGGGGCTAAACTAGGATGAACTTTACAAATCTATTAAATTTTTTTTGCTAGATATTTCAATACTTTTTTTGACTCTATGGTTCTACCAGAATATTTTGTGTGAGGTACCTAAGTAGACCTAATGCTTTTTTAAAAATCTAATAATTTCTAATAGACCTTACAGTCTGAAAAGTTCTTTCTTGGGACCTAGTTTAAAGAAACTCATGGTAAAATGAATTTTGATTCTTGCAGTCTTTACCTAGTTGTTGATCACTCTTTTTGTTACTCCTGGGTCTCCCTTCCTTTAATATAGTTACAAGTGTCTATCACCTGTCTTTCTTTTGTTCACTCCTTTCATTCTCACTGTACTACAAAATGATATTTATTATGGAATGCCAAAAATTATTCACATGTTTTTTTTTCTTCAAGTTTGTTTGATCTTCTACCTTTATAGTTCCATAATCTTCAATACTGTATAAAAACTCGCTTGTATTAATACCATCTAGACACACATAGGGCTGGTTAATATTGGAAATCTAATTTTAATAATTTCTAATATGAGTTATCTTTTTGTGGCAATATTACATGAAGTTCAAGTTAAAATGAAGAAGTTACTTGGTTTTATAATCATTCTGATAAAAGGCAGGGTTTTTTTTTGTTTGTTTGTTTACTATTATCAGTATAATGAAATGATTCCTAAGGTATCAGGAAGAAAATTTTGTAGGTTCGAGTATATGGGGATTTCTGTTTGCCTTTAAGAAGTGAATGCTTCTTGATACTGTAGGCGTCATTCAGTATGTTATCATTATTGTTTTTTTCTTTGTAGTAGTACCAGATTAATTTTCCTGGGAAAATTCATCAGCATTTATCTTGTATTCACTTGCTTAAAAACATTTTTAGCTTACCATTACCTTGGGAAAGTTCCAACTGTTCACCTTGGTCATGGGGCCCAGTACGACTGGCTCAAATCTGCCTTTTTGGCTTCAAGTTCCTTATTTTGTTGTAAAGAACACTATTCTAGCTTGGCTGGTGGTCGGCCCCTCCAAACATAAAGTGCATTTTTCAGTCTTCACACTTGTGTTCATATTATGCCTTATTTCTAAAATTGAATATTTACTGTCTTTTGAAGAAATACTACCTATACGTTAAAGCCCAGATGGCAAACACAAGGCCCGTGGACCGAATCCGACCCTCCACCTTGTTTTATCCCGCCCGGCACCTTGTTTCTACCTGGCACAGCGCTGAACTCTTGCTTATCTGTTAAGGAGTGGTTACATTTATACAGTCCTAAAATTATATTCGGCCCTTTGAAGGCAACCGTGAGGCTGATGTGGCCCCTGGTGAAAATGAGTTTGACACCCCTGCTTTAAAGGCCCAGTCTAAACACTCCCTCCCAGACCAACTCAGTGCAGATGATTCTATATCCTAAGAATTCCTCAGAACACTTAATGTATCCATTGAAAGATTTTTCCCTTATGTATGTTATATTTTCGTTCCTTACCTCCCTTCGCTAGATTATATATTCTTATTTTTATCCCTGATTCATTCATTCATTTTATCTATCTTCTGGTATTTCAATGTTCTTCATTTGTGACACTCTCAAACTTTAGTGATAGCTACCTTATAAAACAGATCCAAAAAGGGTTATGCTCCATTGATTTGAATAGTAAATTTTAACCATACTCAAATAAAATGGAATATTAAACACACTCCTTAGAGAGTTCACAAACAACATATCTAAGTTTTATTTTTAAAAAGTTAAATATACACTCACAGAATTGTCAGCTTTGAGGACTGATAACCTAAAACCTGATATTTCTTTAATCCTCATCTGAGGATATGTTTATTGATTTTAGAGAGTGAGGAAGGGGGGTTGGGGAGAGAGGGAAAGAATGGCAGAGAGAGAGAGAGAGAAACAGATAGACAGACATCTATGTGAAAGAGAAACATCAGTTGGTTGTCTCCTGTATGTTCCCTGACCTGGGATCAAACCTGCAACTTAGGTGTGTACCCTGACTGGGAATCTAACATGCAACCCTTTGGTGCACAGGACAACACTCCAACCAACTGAGCTAGTGCACCAGGGCCAAAAACTGATTTTCAAGTCTTGTCAAATTTTATCCTTGACAAGGAATACATCAATACATATTCTTCTGTGAGAAGGGAATTAATATTTACTGTGAATCTTATAATGCTATAATAAGTATTTTACAAATGTTATTTCAATAATCAAAATAATTATCTTAGGAAGATAGTATATACATATTATAAATATAGATTGAGACACTATGGTTCAGAAAGATTAGCTTGCTAGTTACACAGTAACTGACGGAGTATATTGGGATTCTGATCCAGACATGGTGGTGGTCTTTAAAAACCACCTTGTTTTTATGGTGGCATAAAAACAGACAGACAGACCAATGGAACATAACAGAAAGCTCAGAAATAAACCCAGGTCTCTATAGTCAATTAATATTTGACAAAGGAGGCAGGAGCATAAAATGGAGCAAAAACAGCCTCTTCAACAAATGGTGTTGGGAGATTTGGACAGCTACGTGCAAAAAAATGAAACTTGATCACCAACTTACACCATACACAAAAGTAAATTCAAGGTGGATAAAAGACTTCAATGTAAATTGTAACACCATAAAAGTCCTAGAGGAAAGTTTTGACAGGAAAATCTCAGACATTCCACACAGCAACATCCTCACAGACATATCCCCTAAAGCAAGGGACATAAAGGAAAGAATAAACAAATGGGACCTCATCAAAATAAAAAGCTTCTGCATAGCTAAAGAAAACAGCATTAAAATAAAAAGAGAACCAACAGTATGGGAAAACATATTTGCCAATGATACCTCAGACAAGGGCCTGATCTCCAACATATATAAAGAACTCACACGATTCCACTCCAGAAAGACAAACAACCCAATTAAAAAATGGGCAAAGGACTTGAACAGACACTTCTCCAAGAAGGACATACAGAGGGTCCAGAGACATATAAAAAGATGCTCAGTATCATTAGCCATCAGAGAGACACAAATTAAAACCACAGTGAGATACCACCTCACACCGGTCAGAATGGACATCAGAAACAAAGCAGCAAATGAATGTTGGAGAGGATGTGGAGAAAAGGCTACCCTAGTGCACTGTTGGTGGGAATGCAGACTGGTGCAACCACTATGGAAAACAGTATGGAATTTCCTCAAAAAACTAAAAATGGAACTGCCTTTTGAACCAGCAATTCCACTGCTAGGATTATATCCTAAGAACCCTGAAACACTGATCCAAAAGAACCTATGCACCCCAATGTTCATAGCAGCACAATTTACCAAGGCTGGAAGCAACCTAAGTGCCCATCAATAAATGAGTGGATCAAAAAACTATGGTACATTTACACAATGCAATACTATGCAGCAGAGAGAAAGAAGGAGCTCCTATCCTTTGCTACAGCATGGATGGAACTGGAAAGCATTATGCTAAGCAAAATAAGCCAGGCAGTGAGGGACAAATACCATATGATCTCACCTTTAACAGGAACCTAATCAACAAAACAAGCAAGCAAGCAAAATATAGCCAAAGCCACTGAAATTGAGAACAGGCTGACAGTGATCAGAGGGGAGAGGAGAGGGAATTTCAGGGGAAAAGGGTGAAGGGTTTGTAGGAACAATTATAAAGGACACATGGACAATAACAATGCGGTGGGGGGGTGGAAATGGGGGAGGGAGGTGGGAAGGGCTGGGGTGGGGGGAAAAAGGCAGACAACTATACTTGAACAACAATAAAAATAAATTAAATAAATAAATAAATAAATAAAACTGACATTCTCAAATATTGGTGCCTGAAATTGCACATGTGGGCATATTTTAAGTTACACTATTCATTTCTCTTTTGCTCTTTTGATTCATAAGTATGTTAACATATCCATAATTTTTCTTTCTTGTTTTTTTTTTTTAAGATTGCAGCATCGTATGGAAATATTATCTCTGTTTTTGAACCAGTTAAACTACCGAAGCAAAAGAAAAATTCGGTCAGTAACTTACTATTTTCCTTTTAGGAATTGAAATGTCTTGAGTATTAAAAGATGTTATTTTTTAGAATACAAAAAAATCAGTGATCATTAAATAAATCAGTATAAATTATACACTAATTAAAGATAAATGTTAAATACCACTTTTATGTTAAAAATATTTAAATCTTTTATTGAAATTCAGTTAAACTAAATTGTGCCAATGAATTGTCTTGAAATATTTTTATTTTTTCCTGACATTTTTTCTTTTGTATTTGAAGAGTCAACAATTTTAAGTTTGGCAGTTATAATAAAGTTATTGCTAGTGCAAACACCATTGTCTAGTCATATGTGGCACTTCTTCACTTTTATGATCTACTTTTATATAGTTTTTCAGCCATAAGTAGTTTCTTCTTACAGTTACAGGTTTTAATTGCAGGTGTTAACATACCTCCAGGACCTATTTTCTTGTCCTTATTATATCATGCAATATAATTGTTAACAGGCCAGTGAATTTTTTTTAATAAAGACATTTTATATTCAGGAATAGGTATGAAAGCTGGTTAAAACTGTAGTTGATAAATATTGAAGTTATGTAGTAGATTTCTTGGGTGCTTTAATGCTTTTAAATATAGCAGGCAAACCAGGTCGTTTTACCCATCTCCACTGAAGATTAAACTAGAAATTTAAACCATATGAAAGAATATCAGTGTAGTGTAGTCCAAAGAACATTCATTAGGAGTCAGAGGACTGGGGTTTCTCTGCTGCTTTTTAAGTATTTAAGTCTAAACAGGGAGTTTTATGAGACTCTTTGCTCAATTTTGAAATTGGTTACTATTTATTCATGCAGCATGGTCTATTGCAAGGATAACATGATAGATTATATTGAAATCCGTTAAATGTAAGGAATTACCTTGTTTTAATAATAGATATGCCTTTATATATCTTTTAGTAGTTTTCATTTTTCACTTCACTCATTAGATCTTACATACTTCCTCTGATTTAGTTTTGCAGCTGTTATTTCCTTCTTTATAAATAAGGCAGCAGAGGTCCAAGAAGAAGTGTGACTTGACCTATAAAACAGCTATTGAGCCATAGAACTAAGAATAAAACCAGCTTTATTGATTCCTAGGTGTGAGCATTATTTTTTCTGAGTTGTATTAATGAAAAATATTTTCTCTGGATTGATACTCATTTTTAAATTTATGGAAGGGGAGTCCACAGTTCTCCCCTGATCTTTATGGTTATACATTACTTAATCCATTATTAGAGGCTCTTGTAGCCTTACAAATTAGTAACTGACAGTACTAAAAATAAATTTTAAAGGTGGTCACTTCACTCAGAACAATAATACACAATATATTTGTTAAATTAAATAATTAACTTTTAACAAATCTGTGTGTTATAATAAAATGCTTGTATTAGTAAGGGTAGAATTGAGATTTTTCCAGTTGCCTATTTGTTCTTGTTATATAATATTTTGATATAATAGTGTCAAAAACTCATTAAGAAGACTTTGGAGAGATGGTAAAAAAAAAGCTTGATAAATAATGGGAAAACTGGATTAGTTGGAAAAATCATAGACTTGGAAGGCACCCCAAATCTGTTATTCCAGGACACAGTTTCAGAGAATCTTTAGATCCTCATAAAAAAGATGTTGTTTCCATTTCTATGTACATTCTGGAATATTCTTTTAAGACAGTGGTTCTTCATTGGAAGTACTTACTGTTCACAATCAGTAGTTGATACATGTGTCCAGTTCCTGCCCTGGGGATTTCTTTATCTGGTGTGGGGTTGTGTGTAGACACTTGTACGTCTACTTCTAGACAGGGTTCTGATATGTATTTGATTGAGAGCCATTCCTGCAAGGTGGTGTTTTATATGAAATCATATTCTGCAGGCCATCTGTGTCAAAATCATCTGGGGTGTTGGTTTAAAGTGCAGATTCCTGTGCCCCATCTTGACCTTTTGAGGCTGAACCTTTGGATAAGGGTCTTGGAAATCTTAATTTTTGATAAACATCCAGGCTACTGTACATTCTTGTACTAAAATATGAGAATCACTACATTGAGTGTTTTTTTAAAAATGTATTTTATTGATTATGTTATTATAGTTGTCCCATTTCCCCCCCTTCAATCCCCTCCAGTTTGCCCCCTCCCACCTACATTCTCCCCACACCCCAGTTCATGTCTGTGGGTTGTACATATAAGTTCTTTAGCTTCTACATTTCCCATACTATTCTGAACCTCCCCATGTCTATTTTGTACCTACCATTTATGCTTCTTATTCCCTGTTCCTTTTCCTGCATTCTTCCACCACCCCTCCCCACTGATAACCCTCCATGTAATCTCCATTTCTGTGATTCTGTTCCTGTTCTAGTTGTTGCTTAGTTTGTTTTTGTTTTTTTAGGTTCAGTTGTTGATAGTTGTGAGTTTGTTGTCATTTTACTCTTCATAGTATTTGAACTTTTTCTTTTCCTTAGATAAGTCCCTTTAACATTTCATATAATAAGGGCTTGGTGATGAGGAAGTCCTTTAACTTGACCTTATCTGGGAAGGACTTTATCTGCCCTTTCATTCTAAGTGATAGCTTTGCTGGATAGAGTAATCTTGGATGTAGGTCCTTCCTTTTCATGACTTGGAATACTTCTTTCCAGCCCTTTCTTGCCTATAACGTTTCTTTTGAGAAATCAGCTGACAGTCTTATGGGAACTTCCTTTGTAGGTAACTTTCTCTTTTTTTCTTGCTGCTTTTAAGATTCTCTCCTTATCTTTAATCTTGGGTAATGTAATTATGATGTGCCTTGGTGTGTGCTTCCTTGGGTCCAACTTCTTTGGGACTCTCTGAGCTTCCTGGACTTCTGGAATTCTATTTCCTTTGCCAGATTAGAGAAGTTCTCTATTATTTTTTGAAATAAGTTTTTGATTTCTTGCTCTTTCTTTTCTCCTTCTGGCACTCCTATGATTCGGATGTTGGAACGTTTAAAGTTGTCCCGTAGGTTCCTAAGCCTCTCCTCACGTTTTTGAATCTTGTTTCTTCCTTCTGTTCTCATAGAATGTTTATTTCTTCCTTCTGGTCAAACCACTGATTTGAGTCCCAGTTTCCTTCCTGTCACTGTTGGTTCCCTATACATTTTTCTGTAACTCACTTTTCATAGCTTTTACTTTTTCCTCTTTTGCAACCATACTCAACCATTTCTGTGAGCATCCTGATAGGTTGGCTATCTCACATTAAGAGAGTGTTTATGGGTCTCAGTCTAATAAAGGTTTGTGAAATCATCTTCATAGGCTACAATATGAAAGTAAAATAAAATGAAATAGAATAAAAAATGTTAGAGTACCTCATGTAATAAGGGTAGATTACTTATGATTGCAGTTATGTGTATGTTATGTGTATTCTGGGTCACAGTGCAACATATATTTCTTACTGGTTTTCAGGTAAAAAAAAGTTGAAAACTATTCCTTTAAGGAATGAAAAGATTTTAATTATACATTATTACAGGTGTTACATCTCTTGTTCTGATTTTTCACACATACCATATCTCTGGTAAGGGTGAAACATTAAAAGAGAAGAAAGCCTTAAGTAGCAGAGACACAGACATATTTAAAATTAAGTATTTGTAACAATAATAATAAAGTAATTTAAAGGTCTGAGGTCACTAACAGTATTGTCCAAGGTGGCATATACTTATTGGTTGTTTAAAAATAATACAGATTTTTGGAGCCCCAGGAATGGATATTCTCTCCCTAATCTTTTCCATCACATATTCCTTATTTTTCTGGATAGAATTGAACAGTTTCTCCTTAAAAATGACAGCATGGTCAATTATACCTAAAAAAATAAATGACTGCATGTATTATTAACAGTAATAATAATGAACATATTATTTGTTAGAAAAAAGATAGCAATAATAATTTGGATAAATGACCCTCTTTTTTTTAATTTTAGGAATTATATAATCAATGGCAGAAAAGTGGTCAGTTTTTTCTGGAATCAATAGCACACAATATAACTTGGGATCCCGCAGGTAAGAATAGAAACAGGATTAACTGCAATGAAATATCCCTTTCCTAGGTTATTTTATTACTTTTATATATTTCAGTCCTGGTCTGTGTGAGATTGTGGGGAACACAATAGTAATAAAACAGATTGCGTTCTTTTAGAGCATATGGTGAAATGAAGATGCCCTGTAACAGTATCCGCTGTAGGAGGAATACCTATCGTTTCAAGAAGGTCGTACTAATTCTCTCTTGGAGAGTCAAAGTTTAATCGAAGAGGAGCCTTTGACCTGAGAGTAGATACATTTAACAATGAGTGTGGGCATAGAAGTAGGAGGGGAAAAGAAGAGAATTCTAAGAAGTGTTAATGTGTATATGTGCCAGTAATTTACTTCTGCATTTAAAAACCATCCCAAAGCCATTTTTACCAATCTACCACAATGAGCAAAAGCACAAAGAAAAGTGTAAGATAGATTCTAATAGTGATTAGTATTTCATTGAGACTGGAGTGAATCTGGTGATTAGGATATAATATTCCAGCATATTATAGAAGGCCTTTAAAGTCATGGTAAGGGATTTGAATTTAATTCTTTTAATTGTCTTAAAATATTACAGGTTTTTGAAAGTAGCTAGTGACAAGTGGTTTGCAAGAGTGTTCTGGTAGCAGAGAGAAGGATTGGAGGGAAGGGAAACAGGACAATAAATATTATGTTATTTATCATTATAATTACCTTTTGGGAAATATGCCTTTACGATAGTCTAAATTATAAATAAGAACTTGTTTCAGTGCCTTTAACATAATAATAGGTATCAATTAATATTGAATGAATAAGGAAGGAGTACATGAATATGAAATGTATTTAGGCAATAGAATTGACATTACTTGGCAACCAGATTTCACACGACTTTGCAGATATTTGTTACCACAAGAAGAAGAGTAATATACAAGAGTTAGAGAGAGTAGATATAGGTTTTGTTTGGATGTGTGGAATTTGAGATGCTTGCACATGATATAGCAATATCCAGCAGATAATTAGAAATTTGAATCTAGAACAGTGATTTTCAACCTATTTTATCTCATGGCACACAAGCTAATTATTAAAATTCTGTGGCCCACCGAAGAAGAATATACTATATATTTTGACAATCTCAACAAAAAAATAGGTATAATTTTGATTCATTCACACCGGACAGCTGTTGTGTTGGCTGTTGTCATCTTTCAATTTGACAATCTAAGGGAAAAGAGGTGAGTGCCCCTGACTAAATTGTCAGGTGTTGCATGTTCTAAAAATTCTTATGGCACACCAGTTGAAAATCGCTGATCTAGAATATAAGAAAGAAGTTATCTTTGGAACATAGAATCAGAAGTCCATCAGTTTAGATAGATAAAACAGTTTACATTTTGAAATAGTTGAGAAAAAATGTTAATTCAGAGCACAAATTTCACAATCTTTGGGAATTATTTTATAAAAGAAGAGATTATCTTTGAGGGCTTTTTTTTTTTTCAATAAAACAAGTTCATTTTATTTATTTATTTTTCAATTAAGTTTAAATCCTGGAGGAATACAGCGCTACACAGATTCGGTGTCTAATGGCCACAGTGGGATAGTTGCTTTGGAATTTTGTACAAACCATGCCACTGTTTCCATAAGCACAAGGTACCTTTCCCCGGATTACTCTGGTCTTGTTCTGTTTGCCACCAGGAGTCACTGTGTTGTGCTTCTCTTTGTACACAAAAACACATCCCTTGCCTAGACATCTTGAACATAAACACCTTCAAGCTTAACAGCTGTGTGTGCCCTCTGGTTCTGGAGACCCCACTTATAGCTGGCAAAAATGTCCTTGGACCTCAGCCTTCTAAACATATTTGTCGCTATGGTAGTCCCCAGCAGGCCCCCATAGTTCAGCAGCAGGAATTCCACTTGAGATTATTTTTTAGAAAATCACACAATGTTTTAAAATGTTTCTCCTCATGAGATTGTAAGATTGATGTTTACTTGCTGGTAACCTACATGTTTATTCTATGCATACAATGAAAAGAGGTCAGATCTGGGTTCAAATTTGGGATTGAATTTTGTATATATCACTTTGTATATAACTCTATTGTGAATAGGGTGACTTATGTCCCAGTTTATGCCTGTTGTCCTCATGTGATTATTAATTGTGTTACCTTCTACTCTCACAAGTGTTCTATTTGGATGATAAATTACAGTTACTCTGTTATGGCACTACAATCTATTGTAATTATTTGTCTACATGGTTTATCTTATTGATTAGACAAGGGACAAGATTCTATTTTACTCAGTATTTTATTTAGTTGTCTTTAGGGACTCATCATATAGTAAGCTCTCAATCTTCACATGTTTGACTATAAGTTTTATGATCATAAACACAGTATTTAAGAGATCAAGAATGGTTAACTCACTTGTAAATTAAGATATCTAATTGACAAAATAGTTTTTTAATGGTCAGATGTGGCAATATATATGAAAGTATTTGGTAAGTCATAAAGTCCCATAGAAATATTGTTATTGTTAGCAAGTGAACTGGCTACTTGAAGTGTCTTATTAACTGCAATAAAAACATTTAATATTTGAATTGAGTGATTTTTTTTTAAGTAATGACATAGCAGTTGTTTGGAATTTTTGTACCTGTGGTCTGTTAGTACTAATATTAGTATTAATGTTAAATTCCTCTAAAATCATCATTACAGAGTAGTATTAAAAGATAATTACTTATTTTTAACGTACGTAGTAGCACTTGACAACAGCTTATGACCATTATCTTTTTTAACTGTAATTGAGTTAAAATTCACATAAAAGTTTATTTTTTTCTTTTTAATACTGGAAGGTTCAAAATTTAGAATTCAATTAGGGAATAGATTATAGCTATAATAAGTACTTGGGAATTATTAGTATAATTATTACTTTTTCAAATGAAATTTATAATTATTTATAAAAAGATTATAATTATTTTATATAAAATAGTAGTATTTGGGGTTTGATCAGTATTCACATATCTATTTGCCAGGTCTTGAGATACAAAGAAATTTTTTTCAGATGATACTAATAAACTGTAGTGTTTTTGTGTTGTCTCTAAACCCACTATTGCATCTTGCTTAATCATAAGATTTCTGCTCATAGGCTTTTTATTATTTTTTCCCTATTTCAGTATCCATACTTCTGTGCTTTGCGTTCAAATCAGTATGTTTTATGCCATATGTTACCTACTTTTCTTTCATTCCATACCTGGGGTTAATTATTTTGTATTTAGTGTTAAGTTCTTAACCTTTCATGGGATAATTTTATTTTCAGTTTATGTCAAAGAAAACTTGTACAAATCAAACTCGTAAGTACGGAGAACAGATTGGTGGTTGCCAGAGATGGAGAGTGGCCAAAGTAGGTGAAGGTACAAAGAATAATGACTTCCAGTTATAGAATAAATAAGCCCTGGGGATGTAATTTATAGATAGCACAGTAACTATAGTTAATAATACTATATTATATGTTTGCAAGTTGTTAAGAGAGTACATCTTAAAAATTCTCATCATAAGGAAAAAATTTATAACCATGCAAGGTGATGGATGTTAGCTGGATTTATTGTGGTGATCATTTCCCATATATACCAATACGGAATTATTATATTATACACCTGAAACTAATATTATGTAATATACCAATTATATCTCAAAAAAAGATGATTTTTCTGTAAGCTAAACAGTGGAATAGTAACCCTATTTAAGTGGAATGTCTCATTATTACTCTCTGGGCTGTTTTTATCTGCCTGTGAGGCTTTCCACTTAGATTCTACTATTTATTGAGCTTCTGCTAAGTGCCTAGCCTGTGCTAAATATTGGGTTGGCCAAAAAATTTGTTTTTTTTTCCAGAAGATGGCTCTAGTAGCTCTTAGTTGTCTTTAACTTTATTCAAAACATTTTTGTTACCTTGTATCACAATAACTGTCATATCAGTGTATTAAAAAAAATCAAAATTAATGAATATTTGTGTAGCCATTTTAATATTAAAGATGGAAGAAACACAACATTTTCAGCATATCATGCTTTCTTATTTCAAGAAAGATAAAAACACAACTGAAATGCAAAAAAAGATTTGTGTAATATATGTGTAATATATTATGTGTAATATTATGTGTAATAATATGTGTAATTTGTGTAATATATGGAGAAGGTACTGTGACTGATCAAATATGTCACAAGTTGTTTGTCAAGTTTCGTGCTGCAGATTTCTAGCTGAACAATGCTTCAAGGTCAGGTAGACTGGCTAAAATTGATAGTGATCAAATTTAGACATTAATTGAGAGCAGTCAGTGTTCTACCACATGGGAGATAAGCAAAATACTCAAAATATCCAGGTCAATAAAGTTATTGGTGAAAATGAAAATGTGTCTTTTATGTTACAGTAAAAACCGTAACAGACTTTTTGGCCAACCCAATAGATTATACATATTATAGATAATCCTTACCACAACTCTATACAAATTTTTAATTTTATAGATGAGAAAATTATGGGTCAAATGTTGCCCAAATAGATCAATTCACATGGCTAATTAAATGACTTATTTGGGAATTAAAAACAGGGATTTCTGATCCAAAGTCGGTATTTTGCCTCAGAACCCCTTTCCTTTTGAAATAGAGGGATGTTTTTAGAGAGACACCAATCCATAGTCCTTAATTGCGAATGTGAATACTTTATTGGCCAAAATCGCATCTCCTCTTTTATCTTCTTTGTTTGGATGATAGCATAATCTTCTACCCAAATTATAAAGTTAAAAAATGTATCCTTGAAGCCTATTTTATGTTTCTGTTTTTTAGTTGGTGTTAAGCCTTGAAATGATTGCTTTTCAAATGGCTTTCAAATCCTTGCTTCTTACTTTAATATCTGACTCAGATCCTCCTTATTTCCCATCAGTATTATTACAGTGGGTTAACCAGGTTTCTCTGTCTTATGTTTTCCCTAATTTTCTCCTTCGTTGGAGTTATTCTCTAGAATGGAAATTCATTATTTTCTAGAATGGAAAATACTTCTTTGAGTACTGGAATCTTTGAAAGTACTCATCGTATGGTGAAAATTGTGTATTATCTCTTTAGAAAAATGCACACACTATGTATACAACTTTTGCACATCTCAGTGAATGGAGGTTCACAGGCCTGGTCAAGACTCTATTGATATTCCTCCCTCACATTGAGACCTTTTGTTCTAAAATACATATCCACTTATGTAAACTGTCTCCCCACCCTTAAAAGCCTTTAACTCCCAAGTACCAATAACAAACACCAAAGTCCTTATGAATGTCAAAAATGTTTCATAACCTGAGCTCAGATTTTTTCCCAACCTTATTTAGATCTCCAGGTCTTCTATGCATCTTATTTCTTATCCATCCCACATTACAAGCCATTGTTGGGAGTAATTTGAACTTTCTTGTCTTCATGCATCTGTTCATAATATTTCTCCACTGGAATGTAAACTCATTATGAAAAAGGACAGTGTTGTATTTGTCATTGTATCCTCCATGCCTAACACAATGCCGTTTATAAAGATGTTCATTAAATGTTTGTTGAATGAGAGATTATGAAATCTCTTTCCTCCCAAGCTGCTTCAACAAAATTAAAATACTTTACTCCCCTAATCTTTGTGTTATTTGAATTTTTTTAGAAATTGTTTTATCTTTATAGTATTATATGAAATTATTGAATATGTAACTTAACTCACTAATTAAATACCTAAGTAATAAATGGTGAATAACATATATATATTTTTAGGCAGTCGTCTTTTAACTGGTTCTAGCTGTTTGCAACTCTGGTCCAGTGCTAACTTGGAAAAGCCAATCGAAGATGAAAATCCAGATAGAAAAGATCTTAACTTTGGGGATTGGAGATGCATTTGGCATTGCAAGTAAGCAATTAATTAGAGGATTAAATTGACAAACCTGTTCCATGTGGTTCATTATAATGCATTTTAGTTTGTGTAAAGCCACACTAACATAAAAAGTGTTGATTTTTAATTTGTTGCAAGCCTTTTCCTATATACAGAGGATTTACCATTTTCCATGTTCTATATATTCATTTTTTTAACTTGTTAAATAAAACAACTATGAAAAAAAACCCTAAGAAATGTTTAAAGCCTCCACGAAGATCATTAAATAGAACTTGCTAAATTGTACAAAAGGAGAGAGACAGAAACACCTTTCATGGTTTTGAATTAAAGTTTTTCTATTGTGAAGAGGTATTTTTTCCAAAGTAATCTATATTTTAAACATACTTTTTGTCAAAATCCCTTTGGAATTTCTACTTTTGAGCATAGTTCTAAACTTCACTTAACAGGTCAAATGTGGGAAAATTCTGAAAGGAAAAAGGAACAAAGACATCTAGTATAGAAAAATGAATTCTAAAGCTACAGCTGATCAAGCAGTTTGTTGTTCGTATAAGAACAGACCGATTAGGATTCAGGAATAGGCCCAATTACACATGGAGATTCAATAATATAAGATGACATTTTACATCAATGGGGCAAACTTGCTAGCTCTGGGGGAGAAAATGAAGGTAGAGTCTGTTTCATATCTGGCACCAAAATAAATGTCAATGGAAGGAAAAAATGAATTTCTATACAATGAAACAAATATTAGAAGAAAATATGTAGGTGAATTTTCATATTTTAGAGCTACAACATCCAGTATGGTAGCAACTAGCCACACATCACTGTTGAGCACTTCATATGCAGCTAGTCCAAATTAAAATGTGCTGTAAGTATAAAATACACTGAATTTCAAAAACTTAGCACAAAGAAAAGAATGCAAAGTACCCTATATTTTTTATTGTTTATTTGTTGAAATGATAATATTTTGATATATTAGCTTAAATATAATTAAATTCACCTGTTTCTTTTTACTTTTTAAAATTTGGCTACTGAGAAATTTAAAATTACATATATGGATAACATCTGTTATTTATATTCTATTGCTATAGAGTCAGGGAAAGACCTTCTAAAGTATGACACCAAAACTAGAAATGGAAAGGAAAGGAAGCAGAAGGCAAGGGAAAGGAAGGGAAAGGAAAAAATGGATAACTTTAAAAAAAATGTATGTAAATCAAAAAGACCATAAGGAAAAGAAACAAAAACTTGAGAGGAAATATTTGCAATTTTGGGTTAATGCCTTTTTAAAACCGAGGTCTTAAAATTCATTTAAAAGGAACCAATATCTCAATGGTGAACAAAAATGGACAATGAAGAGAAAAAATTTAAACAGTAGTACATATGAATAATAAACATGTTAAGAGTTGAGCAACTTCACTTGAAATCAAAAAATGTAAAATGTGCAGAAAGAGGGTGACTAACACCTATTACTAGTGAGTGTTTGGAGAAACAGCTGCTTCCATATACTGTTAATAAGGGAGTGCAGTTGGTATTATCTTTCTGGAGAGCAATTTGGAAGTAGTAATTGGCAGGCTTAATTTTTTTCATACCCTTTAATAGCAATTTTAAGTTTTATTCATTAGTTCAACAAATATTTTTTGTGTGCTTATCATGTTCCAAGCAGTGGTAAAAGTGCTTGGGATATAGCAGTGAACAGATGAGGGGAGATAGACAATAACTGGTAAACTGGTATGGCAGGATGTTAAATGCCCTTCTTCCTGGGCCAGTTTTATATGAAGCAATAATAAGATACATATCAGATACCAAAGTGAGAGTAACACAGACCTGCTACATATAGAATTTACAAAGGAAATTTCAAAGGAGCTGGTTCCATGTATTTTACACCCCTCAACTAGACCATGGGTATTAAAAAGGGTTAACACATGAAAAGGGGATAGGATTTTGCAAAGATAGTTCTTTGGAAAGGGCTATAGCTTTGTTTGGGTCTTTCATAGAAAATTGGGAAGAAGGAAGCAGCAAAGTGTCATATTGCCTTCACTGCAGATCTCATAAGGAGCTCCCATGGGTTAAACTGTGAATTTGAAATGTATTTCATGTAATTTGGGAGAGAAGAATTTTAAGTTAAATCAAGATCAGAGTATACAGTAATAACTTGGACTAGACATACTAATAATTTATCTGAGTTGGTTTGTTTTTTAAGTAAGAAAAGCCATGAAACTAGAAACTACAAGTTTTATTTTAGGATTAGCTGAAGATTCCATTAACTATATTTAATAATAGGTCTCTATAACTTAACTAAATAAAAGCAAAAATTTAAAACTCTAGCTACACATGTAGGTGAAGAGATCAATAAGTACAGTAGAGAAAGTGTAAGTAGGGTATGGGGAAGCAGAGTAGACGTGACACTGAGTACAGACCTGGAGGAAGTAAGGCAGAAAACCATGTATGCCTGTCTCTGGGAGAAGAATGTTCCAGGCTGAGGAAACATTAAGTGCTAAGAGTCCTTAGCTTGTGGCTGAAGTAAAGTGAACAAGGTGAAGAGTGATAGGGGAAATGATCAAAGTCAGGACTCAGTTTACAGGTTATTGTGAGGCTTTTTCTTCTAAGTGATTTGGGAGTCTGTTAGGATTTTCAGCAGAGAGAGTGTTGAGAACTGATTCCCTTTTTAAAAACTGTTTTAGCTGCTCTTTTGAGAAAAGACTGTAGGGGGAACAAGATCACAGTCATGGAGACCAGGCACTTTTAAAGCATTTAAGGACAGACATCCTTAGAACTAACCATATGCATAAAAATGCATGTGCAAGAGTACTCCTTGCATCATTTTTTTAAAGCAGAAAAATGAGAAAACAGTGAGTTATTAAATTATTTCAAATCATTGCATATATGTGTAATAGAATACCATAAGCCAGTAAAATAATGCAGATCTACACATATTAATATGAAAAATGTCTCTAACATTTTTAAATAAATAAATAAATGTTACAAAGCAAATTGTAAATATGACATTGGTTTCCATCTCCTCCCCTACACCTTCCCGTGGGAAGTAGATAGAGAGGGGGAATGGACAGAATCATCTGGAAGTCTGTGTATTAAAACATTAAGAGTGATTTTGCCTGGAAATCAGTGTCATCAGTGTCATGGTATCAGTGAAACTATATATGATTTCATTTTCTTAGCGATCTACATTAATATTTTCTATTATTTATTATATTTAAAGCCAGGAAAAAGGTTGTATTTGGAATGAACTGTGACAGAATTCATCTTTGGCCTGCTTTACAGATGATTTTAGGATGAATCTATCTAAGCATGAACTTAGGTGAGAAAAGAAAGCAAAGATAGTGAAAGGTGTCCTGAGATCATCATATATGGGTAGGCAGAAAAGCAAGTACTCACCAAGCATATAGATGAAGCTGGCAGGCTGAGTCCTTGATCGTCATTAACCCACACGTAATCTTTAATTAGTCAAATGCCACATTAAAACAATTCATTTAAAAATGTTGATTTGTCCGTGAGAGTGTATTTTGGAATACAGATTATCTATGGCTCTTGAAATTAGATTTCCAAATTCTGAGGGAATAAGAACTATGACTCTTGTCTTAAGTTTTAAAGACTGACAAGTTGTCCCTTGCATGATTTTTATGCATGGATATATTTATGTAAAAAATTATATTTAAAGTTTTATAATTTAAAATTTATATTTATGAGCTTAAAAGTGACTGTGAAATTTGTGTTATCAAAAAGTTTTATTATTTGAAGAAATTGCTGAATATAGTTTAGTGGAGTAATTTTGCATTTTCTCTATTTAATTTTCCTTGAATATTACTCATTTGTTTAATTTACAGAACTGCTTCCCAAATTCATTTAATGAAATTTTCACCGGATGGAGAATTTTTTGCCACTGCTGGGAAGGTAATTTATGAAAATACTATTGCTAAATTGTGTTTATGATTTATTTTGAAATTTCAAAAACATTAATAGGCATTATTTTATTTATTTAAGTTGAAAATATATTTTTCTTTAAAGTGTTAAATAGCAAAAATTGGCATAACATTGTGTTAAAGAGCAGTATGGTATAATTGAAACAGCATAGACTTAAAGGTAATCTGATATAATCTGCCCTTTACCAACTTTTTGACATTGGGTAAGTAGTTAATCTCTTTGAGCTTTGGTTTTCTCATGTATAAATTTAGGATAATAATATCTATTTCATGTTATTTATCATAGGATTAATTTAGATGGTGTATGTAAAGTGACTGGTGTAGTATTTTGCATATAGTATATTATCAATAAACTTGCTACTATTTATATTATCTTTGAGCTGACAGATATATTAAGCTTTATTTAAGGTAAAAGAATTTACAGACTTTCTAGAAAACATTTGTAATCATTTTCAACACAATGTATTGATTTCAACACAGTGTATTTCTTTGAAATTGTTTTATGTTTAATAATTGGTACACAGAACAATTAATGCACAACTAAAGTTATTCTCATTGCTGAAAGCCTTCTACAGATTAAGAATGTGAGATACTCTTTATTTCAATGTCTCTGGTTATATTTTGCTTGCTTGCTTGTTTGGTTGAGTAGATTCCACTTAAAGGTGAGATCATATGGTATTTGTCTTTCACTGCCTGCCTTATTTCACTTAGCATAAATAAAGAACTAACTGACAGTAACCAGCGGGGAGCGGGGAGGGGGGTTAATGGGGGAAAGAAGGGGAAGGGTCGTCAAGGAACACAGGGAGAAAGCTGAAGGCAGGTAGGATTGAGGGTGGGGCGAGGCAAAGTGGTGCGGGGGGGCGGTGGGGGAATGGAGACAGCTGTACTTGAACAATAAAAAATAAATAATTTTTAAAAAGACTGAGATACTCTAAATCCTCGTGAGGTTTTTTTTTTTTTTTTTTTTTTTTTTTTTTTTTTTTTTTTTTTTTTTTTAGGAGAGCCATGGATTTGTTGATTCTGATTAACTTTACAGGTGGGACTGCAATTACAGTTTAAGAGTAAAACCTGGCACATTTGAGTCTCCCTTGTTCTTCCCTTTCCAAATTAGGAGATGCAATTTTTATTTTACTTAGATTATTTTATATGGTAGTACTTGTTAAGTGCTTATTATCACCTGCAACATTTTCTTTGAACATTAATAGGATAATTCATGAAAACTGTCCTTTGTTTTCAGAAGTTTTTAAGTTTCAGTTTTTTTAAGTCTGCTAGTAGTAATGCTTTCTTATTTGATACTTGGCTAAATGGGAAAAGAACACTTCATCTTTCAGTCTTTCCTGAATGACTCCATTTTCCATACTATATGGTAACTAGAACTTAAACCAACCCTTGCAAAATACGCATATTCACACACTTTAATTCTCAAAGCACAATTAAGGAATGCTAATAGAAAAGTATCAGATTCAGAGATTTTCTCAGTTTCTCCATGCCAACCCCTTCTTTCATCCTTATGTTTCTGTGATTGGGGAGAAAAATCTTACATTTGCTATTTAACTTAATCTTTAATTCTCATGTGGATGTTTTTCTGCTTTTTCCCCCATTTTAGGATGACTGTCTTTTAAAGGTGTGGTATAATGTGGAAAACTGGCGGACAGCTGTTACCTCTCCAGATAAAAGTTCAGAAAAACAATCCCAAGGAGAAATTGACTTTTCTTTTGTATATCTGGCCCATCCTCGAGCTGTAAATGGATTTTCCTGGCGTAAAACAAGCAAATATATGCCTCGGTCAGTGGATTAGTAATTTTTCCCATGTATTAAGAGAGTGTCATGTTTGTGATTTTGACTACTTTTCTTGCATTGGACTTTTGCCTGTGAAGATTCAAGTAATATTAGATGGTCCTTGGCTTGCGAATCTCTAGCAATGGGTCAATTGTGATTGACACTTAAGAGGAGAGCCATATGAAAGGATATTTACTTCCATGTTTGATATTTTTAAGTGGCAGAGTTGTGCATCTTTTTCTTTTCTATATTATGTATCCAATTCTTTTATGCCTTAATCATTCTCCATATTGTTGCTTGTGTGGACTTTTTCACATTTCACTCCCTCATCTTGTACCTTCTATGTACACTTCTATGTACCTTCTATCACCTCTGGTTAAAAAAACCAAAAAAACCCTAGCTTTACTGAGAGGACATACCATGAGGCCTCAAACATTTCTTTAATTACACCCAACATCTTTGAGGAAAAGGGAGAGGGTTGTATATTATGATGCCCTGAACTAGATAATCAGTTTAGCCTATACATACATGCACAAATCCACCTATATGTTAGCACATCCTTTCTTTCCTGTAGTACTTTTAAGATTTGATATCCCATTGAATTTTTGCCTATATTAGTAAGTTATAGAGACCTGTTACTTAAGTATAGGTAGAAATCCCTTTTTGTTCCACATGGCCATTTTCAATTTGGCCACACCATGGAGCAGTGAAGTTTTCCCCTTTTGTCACCTGAGATGTCCTAAGCTGATCTTTGGTAGGGTATCTGGATCATTTGTTGACTTTTTAGTTTTGTTTTAGTGAGCCAATAGGGTATACCTAGATTTTTTTTTAAACTATATTAAGACTGTCTTTTTAGAGCATTTTAAGGTTCACAGCCAAACTGAAGGGAAGGTATAGAGATTTCCCATATACCCTTTGCTCCCACACATGCATAGCCTCCCTTGATGTCAACATCCTCCACATTAGTTAGAATTTATGAACCTATATCAACACAGTAGCACCACCTAAAGTCCATAGTGTACATTACAGTTGATTCTTGGTGGTGTGCACTGTATGGGTTTGGACAAACATATAATAGCATGTATCCATTATTCTTATACCTAGATTTTTAAGTTATTTTTAGTGTAGTATTCTTCCTACCCCAGACCTCCAATATAAGAAAGCACAGGAGCAGGACACTCGAGGAGCAGTAATAGTTCTGTTATAGGAGGATGTTATCAGTCTTTGGACTAAGGAAATTGCTGTAGACAACCTGTATTTTTAGCACAAGCACCCTCAGCCTAGCTTCACTTTGAGAACTATTGCTCTAGTACCCCTGAGAGCATTGCCTACTTATATAAAAATATGTTTAGAATAGAATGAGCTGTGGCATATGTTAACTGTTCTCTTAAAAGTTGTAAAAGGCCCCCATAAAAATAGCTGCCATCGCAAACTGTGAACCTTTTAGAAGTATCTGAAGATTACATCATTTCAGAGGCTGATTTCTTCTGGTACATCCAAGTGTTTTCATTTACTGATAGATTACTAGCGTGTTTTTAAAAAAGAGGCTTATGAAGTATTGTATCTTTTAAGAGAGGATATACACATCATCTGCTCCTGACCATGTTCACTCAGTGTTGGCAAAAATGGTCACAGGCAGATGTCTTAAACTGGACCATTACGAATGTCTGATAACAGCAGTGAGGCATACCAGTTTGTATTTGTGTTTGTTTATACTGCCTGTGTTCATTTGATCTCTTACCAACTAAATTTTGCAGCATAGGAAAATAGAACTAGAGTTTCAGTTAGTTGTGACATCTTTTAGAGGTCTCCAGAACTTTATTTTTGGATCCATGTTATTTAAGAACCAGCTAATCTCCCTGAGCGTTCTCAGTTTTCACTTTTGTTTTACTAAATGCATACTTCCTGCAGGTGTTTAGTGGGAAAGCTGAACCTTTCTCATGAAAATGAGAGAGATCCCATCAAAGAGCATTACTCTTTTTGATACGGCATCTTCATGGGGTAATAAAAGTGGTTTGTTTTTCCCATAAAAGTAAGATCCTCAACCAAAATGGCAATGCGTTATGCAATGGACTGCTTGCTTAAGAGAGAATAATGGAGAAGTATTTGTAATAAGCATATACTTCTTTACTAATTAAAAATTGATGAATGTAGGACAGGTTGGGAGATTTGGTTATATTCTCCAGAAACCACCAAAAGTTGGTTTTAGATAACTAGTTTCAAACTGTCTTTAGTCTGTTGTTATTACATCAAAATAGGATGGGTGTTACAGACACCCATCACATTGTTGTTCTGAGGTTGTACTTTTATTATTTTTTTTTTATTTTTCTTTTTTGGCTATACCTGAGTATGCTATGCCATTGAAGAAAGATTAAGACACTCCAATAAAGTGAGGAAGAAAGATATTGCCAGAGAAGTGACTGAAACATATCAGAGTACTTCTTACATATTCTGCTTATATATTACCTGCCAGCTGTTTACATTGACTGTCCTTAAGGCCTAGTATCCTGAAGAAAGTTACCAGGGACCACCCACATTTCAGGGTCAAAGCCTTCTCCATGCTTCTGCATTGTGTACCTTTCTTGCTTATTTCATTGCCCTTGCCTAACTTCTTATGCCTCTTCTGATTGCTTGTTGTCTATTCATCCCTTTAGTCTCCTACGTTCTGTTCTTCCTTGGTAAGCCTTTCCATTCTGCTAGTTACTAATTAGAACTATTAAACTTGAACTTTCTGTATTTCCTTTTGGTGTACGGGTATTTTCTTGTGTTTCTATTTACTTATATTTAATCTTGTTACCACTGCCTGTGTGTGTGTGTGAATGTTCTAGAGAGAAACAGACAGGGAAGGGGGATAGGAGAAGGGCATAGAGGACTAGAGAAAAAAAGGGAGAAAACCTGAAGGAGGAGAGAGAGGCATGAGGATGGGGAAAGGAGAAACAGAATATGGAAAGGAAAGGAGGCACTTTAGGAAGGGGTGAGAGGTGAAGGTACAGAAGAAGAGAGGTGGTAAGGGAGGGTAGCCTGGACAGGAGAAAAAGCTGAGAATTGAGAGAGAGAGAGAAGTCTAGGGAATGGGTAGCAAGGGGATTAAGGGAAATAGACAGAGAAGGAAGGGAAGGAAGAAGGAAGGAGGGAGAGAGATGAGACAATAGAAGAGGAAAGCTGAAGGGAAGAGGAACCAAGACAAAACAGCCATTCTCTCTTTTCTTCCGCTTTGTTTGTATCCTTTTTTAATCGGTAGCTATGTTTAACAAAGTGACTGCTACAGAATATTTTGATTTCTTTTTTAAAAATTTTAACTTACTGAGGTACTGATAGAAGCCTTCTGCTGATCATTCATTTTTAATCAGATTTGTTTGAATAAGTGTCTACTACAGGATATTGTGACTTTTTTTTCCTTTTTTCTAAATTTGCTGAGTGTCCCAATAAGAGGTAGTCTTTGTTGATAGAGTTTCAGCCTTTGAACTCTTGATGCTTATGGAGCTTACTAATATATGTGCAATTGATTTTGCTTTTATTTTGTGGGATTGCAATACAGTAAATTCACTGAAAATTAAGAATGACTAAGGAAGGAGGTGGCTGTACTTATTTTATGATGAATTTTCTGTTCTTGCATTTCACTGCTTTTGGCATATGTGTTAGGCAAGGAGAGGATAAAAGTACTAGTTAATGTAGTCTGGTAGTGACCTGTGTGCGTGTGCCTGTACAGGAAGTAAAAATTAAGCATTATGAAATAATTCAAATAACCATCCACTGAATAAGTCAGATCTTTTTAATAGATGTGATTTTCTTTTGCTTATTAACTGAGAGATTATATCATGATTTTAGTCTTTATTGTTTAGTGGTAAGAAGAATCTTAGATTATTGAAACAAGAACTACTGAATTCTAGGCAGAAAAGAGATAGGTTAGCGAGCATTTGATGCAATGAAATCAAATACCCACTCAATTGTAATGGTTCTTACTAAATACATTGCATAAATGTATGTTGATATTTTCTTCATTGGTACCTTAGTTGTGTACATTATAGAAACACTGTATAGTGTGATGCTGTGTGAAGTTTATATTTTTGCCTCTAAAATCTTTTTATTTCTTAGGGCTTCTGTATGTAATGTGCTGTTGACTTACTGCAAAGATAATGTGTGTCGTCTTTGGGTAGAGACATTTTTACCAAATGATTGTTTACTGTATGGAGGTGACAGCAACCATTGGACCGAACCAATTAATTTAACAAATAATTTCGAGAGAAATGCTTCCAGTAAAGAACGAGTTCAAAACACTTTAGATGTGAGTGATTTTATTAGATGTTATTTCCTACAAGTTTTAAAGCCTGTTGTATGTTTCCTTTTTTGTAACACTGATCCTAATTAATATTCAAAATCACATGGGTAGTTACAAAAATATATATGTCTTAGGAAGTCCCAGAAAAATTTTAGTTTTATTTGGTTTAAAAAGTGTTCTTAAGGATTTTGTCTAGAGCAAAAAAGTACTTATAGTTATAAAGTTAATTTTAGCTCAACTAATGATAACAAAAGTATGCTTACCCTTGTCTTAGCTAAAATAAAATAAATTAAAATCTGAGAAAGCAAAGGTTTGACTGTAAAAATTATTTACTTTTTTTAGAGTTTGGGATGTTTTGTCCTGTCTTAATTATATGAATGATTAGTTTGTTAGATTCTGTTCTGTGGTTGTTATCTTTAGAGCCCCTTTGAACTTGGAGTATTTATTTTACTAAGTAGTGTAGAAAGTAAATTCAGTTTTTGATGTTTGTATTAATTGAACATAAACTAGTAATGCAAATTCTTTTTATTTTCTTATTATCAAAAACAGGAAGTAATCTAAATTGATTTATCTATGAGTGCTTTGCATGATTAAGAATACCTATTTTTCAAGTTAGTACGGTATTGTAATGGTTCAGAATATTATTAAATATATAATGCATGGAGACTCAACAACTAGAATCTGATGATTCTTGTCTACTTTAATACCATGTGTTCTGTATAAACTTTTATCATCTGAAAGATGAGATAACAATATTTGCAATGTCTGCCTTATGGGTCAAATGAGGTGATCTATGAAATGCTTTGTAAATTAGAAAATACCACCCTAATTTATTATGGCAAATCTATCCAATGCTTTGTGGTCATAGGAAGTAAGCTTTGGATACAAAGAAAATAGCATACGTACATAGACACATCATCGTCCACAAATACATTATTACAAACTTTGCCTTTATGTTCAGGAAATTAATTGCCAGAAAATAAATCAAATACAAATTGCAATGTATTGGGTGATAGTTAAGAGTCAGGCAGTTTAAGTTCTAAGCTTCTTCAAGTTTCAAATTTGCTATAAAAACCTGCTGAAAATTATTTGTACATATAAACTCATCTGAAATAGAATATCTGTAATGTCTAACAATCATTATTTAACCTATACATATATCTTTATGACAATATAGGCATTAGTTTTACTTTGTTGATTCTTTCTCACAGGTAAATCTGAGACATTTCCGTAGAGGCCGAAGGAGGTCTCTTGCACTCGCAGCACATACCGGATACCTGCCTCATCAGCAGGATCCTCATCACGTCCACAGGAACACTCCACTGCATGCCAATGCACTCTGCCACTTTCATATTGCAGCCAGCATCAACCCAGCCACAGGTAATAAAGCACTGTTCAAAGCATGTTTTTGAATTGAGTAGATTGATTTTATAACAAATAAGTTATACTTTTAGTTATAAATAGGTAAAATATTGGAGATGACTTTCTTAGTTAATTTTTCATGATAGCCAATTCACTGATTACACAAAGTGAGGTTTATTTGTTTGCTCTTTAAGGCTATGATTTGATTTATGATTTAAGATCTTGATAAGCCATTTAGATTCTTTATTAGTTTGTTCTAAAGTGGAGATTTGAGCTAATACTTAACACAGCTTAACATCACAGAGTAGTGCTTCATCATTATTGTAGAGTTGTTAAAATAAAACCAGTGTATTTAGTACTTGACCTTTGGAGCCATTTCAGAAGAAGAGCAGAAATATTTGGAATTTATAACTGCGAGAATTAAGAAACCTATTTCTCTAGTCAAATATGTCTGTTAGATTGACAGTTCTAGAATATTTCGATGGAAGAATTTAAGTGTTCATCATTTTAGTAAATAGTGACTGCTGGGGGAAGGGGATATAAGGGGACTAACTGGTAATGGAAAAGACTATAATAAAGATGAATAAAAAAGAATAGGAAAAAAAACCCAACTGATCACAGCTGGGGCATTTAAAGTAAAACCTTAGACTATTACTGGGAAAAAAATGAAAAACAGCATTTGCATATGAGTAATGCCATCTGTACAGAAAGTGAAAAGTAAAAGCCATTTTTCACCTGTATCCTACCCTAGTCCTTCTCCCCAGAAGATAAGCACTATTGATGAGTTTTTATGTATTTGGGGGTATTCTTAAATATAAATTTAGCATCACCTATTTTCATATAGCACACTGGATTTTGCTGTATTGCATTCTTCAAAGAAATGTAGGGATAAATATGGTCCATTAGTTACTTGAATAAAAGTGAGAAGTGCTCTGGTAAGTTAAAGAGTAGAGATACTTCTGGTATGAAGGAATGAAGAGTATTTGATGGTTCTGTCAGCTTTTATTTGGTAAACAACAGTCCCCAGCTCTAAAAGAATCCATGAGCCAAGAAAATATGAAGGGGAGAATATTGATTATTTTTATTAAAAAATTATATAGGCTTAGAAAATACCATTACCTTTAATAAAATATGTACATTGACAGAGGTATTAATACCCAGATGCAATTCTAAGGTCAGTAGAAGAACTTTCAGTCTCTACTGAGTAAAAGACAATATTCTGAGAATATAGAAATCTTGAATTCTCACTTTAATGGAAAAGGCTAAGGGATTACAAAAAAGGAAACCCTTAGTTTCAGTGTAGCATCTCCTTGACCACCTTCCTAAAAATCTTTCTTAGGTCGTAGGTCCCTAAAGAAAATCCCTATGTGTAGAACAAATCAAAGCAAAATAATATTATTAGCAGTTAGAATAGATCCTATGGAAAATTCCTTTCCCGAAATTAGATCTATTGGAATGACCCTTCTGTATGCTCTATTTCTTATTTGAGGACCAGCTCTCAGATTTGGCTTCACTTATTTGACCCATTTATAGAAATAGAATCAGAAGAAGAGCTCTAAGATATTCTCCTGGTTCTAGTTCTTATACCCTTTCTATGAAGATTTCTCATTAAAAAAAATGACTTTAATCAAATTCTTTAAGTAAGGTCAGGAGACAGAAGAAATGTGAGATCTTTTCTTCTTTTTTTTCCTTAGAATGCTTCTGCTAAAAGTCAGAATTAGCTCCTCTTTCTTGTGTACTTGCTTAACAACTAGGCCTGTGATCCACTAGAGGCTCTGTTGATCTCTTTTGGGTTGTTTGTAAATCAAAAATGAGAAAATCCTATCCAATAGGACTCTTGGGAGCACTGTTTTAATCCCTGGCATTAGTATGTATCACCTAGGAACAGTGGAATTGGCAGTTCAGTCCCACAAGACTTTTATTGAGTTTTTAGTATGTGTCAGTATGGGAACCAAATATAGTGGTAGGAACTGCAGATACAGGGGTGATCAAGACAGGCATGATCCTTGCTCTCACGAAGCATAGAATCAGTTTACATTCCTTCAATCCATTTCAGCCTTTACTGTTCAGCAGATAACAGCATGAGCTAAATTTAGATGTGATTTAATATGATACACACATTTTTCTTGACCTTTATTAGTTAGGGATTGTTGTTTGTCATAACTTACTTCGAATTCACATTTCAATATGCTTAATTTAGCAATTATATCAAAAGTAATACCAATGAACTTTTTTTAAAGCTGAGTTGGTTTGTCTTGAATGCCCTTCTTAAATATAAGAAGGGAACCTCAATTTTACTTTCCAGCTTTAATCTTGATGCTAATAAGCAGTGTCTATCTTAGAATTAGATGGGTAGGTCATTAAAAAAATTAGTATGCCAGTCTATTAAGTAAGAAAGAAAGTTGTTGCTATTTGGATAAATCACTAATTCTTTGACATCATATTGGTGACATTTGCATAGTAGGCCAGATTAAAATAGGTTTCTTATCAAAGTATGTGTATAAATTAAGAAGACTTTCCTATTAAGATGTCTACAAATTAGACATTTCTTATGAGAACATTTTTTAGAATTAAAGAAAATGTATATAAAATAAATTAGGCTATATGACCTAGAATATATCATTTTAATTCCTTTATAGGTATATTAAATTTACTGTTTATGTCTGCTATCATTAATAATAATTGTTGGCAAACATTATGTGGGGAGTCTTATTTATAGGTTAAATAAAATATATTACAGAGGTTTAAAGATAAGTGTAACAGTGTAATAAAAATATGAGACCTGGATGTTTTATATGCTAGAATGATAGAAATTTTAACTGTTTTTTTTTTGTTGTTGTTGTTCTTTATAGACATTCCACTTCTTCCTTCTATTACATCTCTAAGTCTAAGCGAAAATGAAGAGAAGAGTGGACCTTTTGTGGTACACTGGCTAAACAATAAAGAATTACATTTTACTTTGTCCATGGAAGTCTTTTTACAGCAACTTAGGAAAAGTTTGGAACAACCATCTTCTGAGGCCAGTGTAGAAGACTCTAATCAGGCAGATGTAAAATCTGATGAAGGTAAAGCTTTAAGAAGTGTACAAAATGTAAAATTTGTTGAAAATAGCAAAGAATTTTATATTAGGGTAACACTAGTTACTATCAGAAATAAACTTCAAAATTACAGTGGCATAATACCAATGTGAACTAGCTCATTGAATAATTTATTGTAGATGTTCCTATTCCAGGTAGCTTTCTACCATGTGGTGATTTGGGGACTCAGGATTCTCCATACTTGGGCTTCTTTGGTCAGTCCCTAGGGCATTGCCACTTAAAGGACTATCTGTGAACTAGCAGCATTGATAATACCTGGGAGCTTGTTTAGAAATGCACAATTCAGGTTCTACCCAAAGCTCCTAAACAAGAATCCATAGTTTAATGAAACCCCCAGGTGATTTGTATATATATTAAAGTTAGAGAAGCATTATAGTAGGGCCTTAAACTCTTCTGCATTAGCCTTAGTCAGGTTGGGAGAGAGAGGAGAAGGTATAGCTATTTCTTAACTTTGACTTAGAGTTGGCACACATCACTTTCTTCTTTCATTATAAAGCACTAGTCACAGGGTCCTTGTAGTCCTTGACTGGATAGCTGGCCATTCTGTGTTAAGGACTAAAAAGCACAAATTTGTGATGGCCAGCTAGCCATCTCTGCTACCGTTTGTGGTTCATAAATGTTTTTATTTTTAAAAAGTTTTGTTTTAATTATAAGATTATAAGATTGGACATGCTCATTAGGAAGAAGAATCAAATGATATAGATAGGTATAAAGTTTCCATATGTTTAAGTAAGTTTCCTCCTACATTTATGTTTCTCTGTCTTCCTATAACATATTTATACAGGCAGTTTTTTTTTTTTTTACTTGGGAGTTCAATTTTAAACAAAAATTGTGTTTCTAACTTGCTTTTTAAGTTCAGTATGGGAACCTTTCAATATCATTTTTTTTAAGTTTATGAGTAATCCATCTCAAGAGAAAACTTCAGGATTTCCTTTATTGTTGGACATTTAAATAGATTTAAATTGTTTTTCACTATACTGATAATGGTACAGTGACATATCTTTTCATCTTTATTTGAATTTTTCTATCACATAGATTCCTAGATGGGGAATTGCCAGAGTATAAACTTTTAAAATTGTATTAACTTATGCCAATTTTTTTGATTTAACTTTTTAAATGTTATTTTGTAGTACTTTCAAGTGTATCGCATAGTAACTTATGCCAAATTGACTTCCAGGAATGTTTTACCGGTTTATTTTTTTTCAAAGCCTTGCCACCACTGGATATTTTCATTCTATTACCCTTGCCAATAAATATGGGGAGAATGGCATCTTGTTTTACTTGGCATTTTCTTGAAGCATATTGAATAGAATTATTTTAACCCTTCTGTGGTTTGCCTTTTTGTGCCCTTTGCCTGACTTTCTATTGAATTATTTTTCTTTTTCTCAATGATTTGTATGTCTTGACCAATTTTTAAAATCTGGTCAACAGTCTAACATTTTTTGAGAGTCTCTTTTAAGAAAGTCTCTCTATTCCTAAATAGGAATGGGGCCAGGGTTTTTGAAATTAAGGTTAGAATATACATATTTACCTGTATTAAGTTGATATGCCAGTTTATTTCATTTTTATTTACTTATTTATTTTTTTTTAATATCATCTGAGGATATGTTCACTGATTTTAGAAAGAGAGGAAGGGAAAGAGAGAAAAACATTGATTGTTTGCCTCCCATAACCCGCTCTGACCAGAGATAAAACCCATAACCTAGATGTGTGCCTTGACTAGGATTTGAACTCACAACCTTTAGGTACGTGGGATGATGCTCCAACCAACTGAGCCACCTTGCCAGAGTGGTACCAGTTTATTTCTGGTCACCTATGTGTTGGAGAAAACCTGGAAATTGGGCTGTTATAAATGTATTCCTTTAAATGGTTTCTTTAAAATGTCATATCAGTAATAAGTACATAACACCTAGAGAATAGCTAGTATAGCAGACTCAGGTTTTGATAAATCTGATATTATGAAAAAAGTTACATTTCAATAATATATTTTAAAAATAGCCCCAGTTTCAACTCCCTCTTTTTACCATGAGCAAAAACTAAGAGTCAGAGAAGTAGTGTGTCTCACTTTTGAGTAGTTAATTGTGGTACTGGGTTTAGAAACCAGTTTACCTATTTTCCAGTCCAAAAATAGCCCTTCTACCTGTAATCCACTGACTCAGTCCTATAGGCCTTCTGATTACTGTGTTAACTCCAGTTGCCTTATATTCCTGGAGCAAAATTATTTTTAAAGGAGGGCCCATTTTTTGTTTATGAAAACTATTATGTTTTTCATCTTGAATGCATCTTTAAAGATATTTCTTAATTCATGGTAATAGCTTGATTATATTCACTTGGTTCATGAACACTTTTGCTTATAGAAATGGATGATGGTGTTGAAGATCTGAAAATAAATCATGAAAAGAAGAAATTGGGTGATGATAAAATGGTACCAAACTCAAATTTTGTACCATTACCATCAGCTGCCATTGATCATCAGATTGAAGTACTTCTTTCTGAATGGAGTAAAAATGCAGACATGTTATTCAGTATTCATCCCATGGATGGCTCTTTGCTGGTTTGGCATGTGGATTGGCTGGATGAATACCAGCCTGGTATGTTTCGACAAGTACAGGTACTTTGATCCTCTGGAGAGCTACTTCTTGTTAAATGTGGGTGCAGTTTTGTAATACATCTTTGTATAAGTTCATGCATTCTAATGCTAACTTTCTTAATTCTAGGTGTCCTTTGTTTCCAGAATTCCTGTAGCTTTCCCCACAGGTGATGCGAACTCTCTCTGTAAAAGCATAGTGATGTATGCCTGTACCAAGAATGTTGACTTGGCTATTCAGCAAGGGAAACAAAAGCCTTCTAGCCTTACACGTTCCACATCAATGCTTATCTCTGCTGGTCACAGTAAATCAACTAATAGCTTAAAATTAAGTATTTTTACCCCTAATGTTATGATGATTTCAAAGCACGCTGATGGCTCTCTGAATCAGTGGCTAGTTAGTTTTGCCGAGGAATCTGCTTTTTCTACAGTTCTCAGTATTTCGCACAAATCCAGATATTGTGGTCATCGCTTTCATCTTAATGATTTAGCTTGCCATTCAGTATTACCATTATTGTTGACGACATCACACCATAATGCATTAAGGACACCAGAGGTTGATAGCCAAAAACAACCTTATGATGCTTTAAATACTGAAGATTTGGCACGGCAGAATAAGAATACTGTTGACGTGGCATTTCAGGATCCCAAATCAGTTTATAGTGAACTAATTCTTTGGAGGGTTGATCCAGTTGGGCCATTGTCTTTTTCTGGAGGTGTTTCTGAGCTTGCCCGGATTAATTCTCTTCATGTTTCCGCATTTTCCAATGTGGCATGGCTGCCTACTCTTATACCCAGTTACTGTCTAGGTAAGCATTCTGATTTTTATTTAATAATTTTAGGTTTTTCTGGCATTTTTGCTTAAGGATTTAAATGTTCATAAATACTTCATAGGTGCATACTGCAACTCTCCTAGTGCATGCTTTGTAGCAAGTGATGGACAATATCTGAGATTATATGAAGCAGTTATTGATGCCAAGAAACTTCTAAGTGAGCTTTCCAATCCTGAAATTTCTGTAAGTAAATGGCTTTAACATAAGCATATTATATGATTTTTAGGTCCTTAGTTTATACTTATTGAGCATATCTTAAAATTGTGACATAATTTATAATGTATGTTGTTTAGTTATTTTATTTTTTTTCATAACTGCATTGTACCATTACAGTGATTCTAAGTTCCTTTAAAAAGAAACCTTTTTTTTTTTTATTCAGAAGTAAAGTCTTGTGTCTTACAATATGTGTTTCTGTAATAACTTTTGCTCAGAGATAAATGAGGACTAATGGCAGTATAATGTGGAATATATGTTGGTTCTTTTGAAGTTTTTTTTTTTTTTTTAAATAAAAGGAGCTAGAATAACAAGAGTGGAGTTTTAATCTTAACCAAGAAAGAAGAAAGCTCTCAGCTTTGTTGTATTACAAGCAGGAGTCCTTTCAACACTATTGCAAAACTTTTGTCCTGTGACAGACAGTACTTCTTCCTGTGCCCAGCTAATGGCAATCCACCATCTGTATTGTTTCAACAGCTCCTGCAAGCCAGTATTTTCACATTTTTGGTTTTGGTATTTTAAAATATTCCCTGTGTTAACCTTCAGCTATACTGAGCTTCCTGTTTAGGAGATTCAAGGTGTCTCCTCAGCTACCAGTTAATGTTTTTGTTAATGCCCTGCTTACAAAATTGCATGGGTGTCAGTGGTATGCTCTAATCCTGTTTTGTTACTAAGTTTTAAAAAATTTTTAATGCATGGTTTTACAGAATAGTTTTTTTCAAGCCACATATATAGCATTTTAGTAGAAATAATATATTTACTGTGGGCCTTCTATTTTTTGGAATTGTTTTAAGTGCTGGTAATTTTGATATGACCAAAACAGACAAAAATCAGAGCTTATATTCTACTGAAGGGATATAGAGAGAAAAGGTAAAAATATATTAATAAATATGATGGAGATCAACAGTATCGCTAAAGTAGTAGGAAGTGCCAAGTAAGGTGCTGGTCAGGGAAAGCCTCACGAAAAAGGTACCACTTGAGTAAAGACCTGAAGGAGATGATGGAGCTAGCAGTGTGAATGTTTAGAGGAAAAGTATTATGGGAGAAGAGGCAGGGCAAAAATCCTGAGCCCAGAACATGTTTGGTATGTAAAGGAGCAGCAAGGAGACCATTGTGGCTGGAGCAGAATAAGTAAGGTGGCAGGAGAGTAGTCCAGGATGAGTTAGAAAGTTAGCCTGGCCATACCAAATAAGGCCTCATTGGTAATTGTGTTGACTTTGGCTTTTACTCTGAATGATATAGAACCCATTGAAGAAAATCAGAGTGATATTATGATGTCATTTAGGATTTAAAGGGATCACTCTGATTTCTATATAGATTAGACAAGGGAGGAGAAGTGAAATCAGACACATTCAGGAAGCTATTACAGTAATCCCAGAGAGAGTCAAAGGGGCTTAGAATGGTGACAATAGTAGTGATAAAGAAAATAAGAATTCATCCAATCTGGATGTGTTTTGGAATAGTTAGCATTGAACAGGATATGGGGTTTGTGTGAGAAAGAGACGACGACTCCCAAGATTTGTGGCCGAGCCCTAGGAAAAATAGAATTGCCTCAATGTGAAATGAGAAGAATGTATAAGAAGCAAATTTTGTGCAGCAGGTTGTATTCAAGAACTTGGCTTGGGACATGTTAATTCTGAGATACCTATTTGACATTTAAGAGATCCAGTAGGCTACTCTCTGGAATTTAGGCAGAGGCTAGTCTAAAGATAAAAGTAGTTGTCAGAATTTAAATTTGAATTTGTGGAGCTAGATGATATCACTGAGGGAGAGAATATAGTTGGAAATTGGAGTGATAGAAGGATTGAACCCATTGTTAAAAGTGTTAAACATTCACACTGCTAGCTCCGTCATCTCCTTCAGGTCTTTACTCAAGTGGTACCTTTTTCATGAGGCTTTCCCTGACCAGCACCTTACTTGGCACTCCCTACTACTTCAGCAATACTGTTGATCTCCATCATATTTATTAATATATTTTTACCTTTTCCCTCTATATCCCTTCAGTAGAATATAAGCTCTGATTTTTGTCTGTTTTGGTCATATTGAAAACCCAATGGAATGGGCATTCCATTGTTAAAAGTGGGATGAGTTTGGTGTACAATGGAAGGCAAGTGGAGAAAATTATTTCAAGGGAGAGGGGTTGATCACCAGAATCAAGTGTTGCTGATAGACCAAGTATGATGATGAAGATTTTTAAAAAAAATTTTATTGTTACTCAGTTACAGTTGTCTGCATTTCCTCCCCATCTCAGATTGAATTTAACAATATGATCTTGACTACAGCAGTCAGGACATAAGTGGCTCAAGAAATCAGCATACATACATAAACAGGATGTTAACTTGTATCTTTAGCTCCGTCCTTCTCACCTGAAAATTAATGTTGAAAAAGTATTGATTCTTAGGACAGTCCTATGACATTGAAGTCAGTCTCTCACATTCATGGATGTAAAACACTTTTTTCCCCTTAAAGTTACCAAGAATTCCTTTTGTTTTTCTGTTTACCAACTGAACTGTAATTTTTACTCATTCCTATGTAATTCCTTATTAAGGTAAAGTCCTAGAATGTTTATATGAAAGAGACTTGAGAACTTATTTAGCCACAATCAAACATACTTATTATTGATTTACTATGCCTGGAATTTCACATTGTTGTTATTATTTTATTTAATTGTTTAATAAAGGAGATATCCATTTTTTTAAAAACAGAAATATGTTGGTGAAGTGTTTAACATCGTAAGTCAACAGTCAACAGCCAGGCCAGGATGTATTATCGCATTAGATCCCATTACAAAACTTGTAAGTATTATTTTTCTGTCCACTTAGTATTAGATAAATAACATATATGTAAACTTACGTTGCTTTTTATTTACATTCAGCAAGGCCGAAAAACCCAGCTGCTTCATGTTTTTCAAGAAGACTTCATTTTAAATAACCTTAAGAAGAAAAGTATAGCAAAAGACAGAATATTATCTGATGAAGGTAAAGATGAATTTTGTATGTAATGAGAAGTAATCTCTATGGTGTGTTAGGCAGTTAATAAAAATCAATTGATATAATGTTTCATATCATCTATTTGAACTTAAAACTTTCCTGTGTAGTTTTGTGGCATTATTTATCATAAATACCAGTATCTTCTTTTTCTTTTTCTAAGTATATTTTATTAATTATGTTATTACAGCTGTCCCAGTTTTTTTCTTTTTACCACCCTCAGCACAATACCCACCTTCCCTCCAGCAATCCACCCCACTTAGTTCGCGTTCATGGGTCATGCCTATAAGTTCTTTGGCTTCTCCATTTCCTTTACTATTCTTAACATCCCCCTGTCTGTTCTGTACCTACCAACTATGCTTCTTAATCCCTGTACCTTTTCCCCAATTCACCCCCTTCCCCCTCCCTGCTGATAACCCTACATGTGATCTCCATTTCTATGATTCTGTTCCTGTTCTAGTTGTTGGCTTAGTTTTTGGTTTTTTTAGATTCACTTATTGATAGATCTTGAGTTTGTTCTCATTTTACTGTTCCTAGTTTTGATCTTTGTTGTCTTAAATAAGTCCTTTTAACATTTCATATAATAAGGCATGGTGATGATGATCCTTTAGCTTTACCTTGTCTGGGAAGCACTTTATCTGCCCTTCCATTCTAAATGATAGCTTTGCTGGATAGAGTAATCTAGATTATAGGTCCCCGCTTTTCATTACTTTGAATACTGCTTGCCAGTCCCTTCTGGCCTGCAGTGTTTCTTTTGAGAAATCATCTGATAGTCTTATGGGAACTCCTTTGTAGGTAACTCTCTTCTTTTCTCTTGCTGCTTTTAAGATTCTCTTTGTATCTTTAACCTTTGGCATTTTAATTGTGAAGTGTCTTAGTATTGTCTCTTTGGGTCCAACTTGTTTGGGACTCTCTGTGCTTCCTGAACTTGCATGTCTATTTCCTCCACCAAATTAGGGAAGTTTTCTTTCATTATTTTTTCAAATAAGTTTTCAATTTCTTGCTCTGCCTCTTCTTCTGGCATCCCTATGATTTGGATGTTTGCACTTTTGGAGATGTCCCAGAGTCATCTTATTCTCTCCTTGATTTTTTTAATTCTTGTTTCTTCATTCTGTATTAGTTGACTGTTTATTTCTCCCTTATGTTCTAAATTGCTGATTTGAACCCCAGCTTCCTTTCCTTCACTGTTGGTTCCATTATGGATTTTTCTTTATTTCACTTAGTATAGCTTTCATTTCTTCCCTTATGCATTTGCAGTGAGTTCTCTGAGCATCCTCGTCACCAGTGTTTTGAATGTGCATCTGATAGGTTGGTTATCTCCATTTTGCTTAGTTCTTTTCCTTGAGTTTCAATCTGTTCTTTCATTTGGGCCATATTTCTTTGTCTCCTTAATTTGGCAGCCTCCCTGTGTTTGCTTCTGTGTATTGGGTAGAGGTTCTTTGACTCTGTCTTGGCATACTTATTACGTTGTGAGGGGCAGAGCCTTAGGTATTCCCCAGGGTAGGGCAACCTGCTTCACAACTTTGTGGCTCTGTATGTGGGGAAGGGGCCTGAGAGGGAACAATGCCACTTGCTTGGCTCTCACCCCATTTCCAGTCACTTCCCCCACTTTGTGTATGCAACTGGTGCCCATCTAGCTGCTTTCCTGGTGCTGAATCCTAGAGTGGGTGCATTTGCATATGTTCTAGGACCCTGTGGGCCCTTTTAATGGACTCTCCTGAGAGACTAGCAGTTTCTTCCACTGACCCAAGCCTCACTGGTTTTTACAGCCAGAAATTATGAGGCTTTATTTTCCCAGCCCTGGAACCCTGGGCAGTGAGGTAGGTCCTGGGGCTGGGATGGCTCACTCCCCAAATGTCCCTCCTGGTTTTTATCCACCACAGGTTAATGTGAGACCACCTCTTTTGCCAACTGCCACTGCCTTGCCACCACTACCACACTATGTCCTCTCTGCTCGACTCCCCATCTCCACCCCTCCTACCCATCTGGATGAATATTTCTTCTTTATCCTTGGTGTTCGGTCTTCCATATAGTTCAATTTTCTGACAGTTCTGGTTGTATTCTGTTTTGAGATTATTTGTGATCCTTCTTATGGTTGTGCGAGAAGGTGAAGCGTGTCTACCTACGTTTCCATTTTGGCTGGAAGTCCAATGCCAGTGTCTTTTTTTTTTTTTTTTTATTGTTGTTCAAGTACAGTTGTCTGCATTTACCCCCACCACTCTTTTTATTCTTAGTCAGGGGATATGAAGAAATTGAAGGAGGTTTATTGATTATTTTTTTTAAACATAATATAAATGTTTTTTGTCATTAATGCATGAGTGCTTTTTGATGGATGGAGTCCTTCCCTAACAATCTGGATAATGTGCGCACCTATAATTTTTAGCTCTAAGTTATAATTTAGAAACTGTTTTAATTAATACTTTTATAATTAAACAGTTTTAAAAATTATTTAAATGCCTTCCCTCAATATTTACTATTTATTTGCATAAAGGATAATAGAAAAACAAAGCTAAAATCTCTTGGTCATCAGTTTCATTTACAGGGCCAAACCAAACACAAAATGACTTGCCTCACAAAGCAGTCATACAGTGTGTACCTGTTGCTTTAAAAGTCAATTATAAGCTTCAAGTGATATTAGTAACCCCATTTTTATTTGTTCCAGATTGTATTTTTTACTCCTGTTGTACATTGTTTCTTTATTCTACCTTTTTTCTATTTTCCTTTTCCTTTAAGCAGTACTTCTTTGAATTCTGCACTTTAATTTCTCACTGCTTTCACTTAGTCTTCTGTCATTTACCTTGAGAATTCATGAACTGTACAAAGATACTTCCAGAGCTTTTGTAACCTCTGAATATAATGATGGAAAGATGCTAAAAAAGGGAAATAAAGATGTCAAGTACAGGATAAAGGGTTATTTATATCAACAAAGTGTTCTTTATTTTACCTTTTTTATATTAAAGTATTAATAAATAATTAGCATTGTTAACAGTGCAACTCTTTGTAAGACTTTAGAGAAATTACTGTCCTATGCTTAAGGTTGAGTTTTGCTATGATCTTCATCTGTTCTAATATTTTCTTTTCTATGAATCTTTAATTTTTAACTTTTTTCTTTAAGACTAAGTATTTTTCCTAGTTTTTCTTAAAATATTCAAGGAGTTCTTACTTTTACTCAAAAATGACTATCTTTATTATCAGAGTTTTCTAGCATATAGTTATGTTTTCATCTTATTTTACTTTAATGGCAAGAAGAGAAGAAATGTTTTACAAATATTATCATTGGGGCATTCTTTCTTGTTAAAAAATTATTAGAAATAGATTTGTTATTTTTTTCTTTTTATAATCCCTGGTCTTTCCCTTTCTCTTAATTCTTGTAATTTAAATGCCTGACTCACCCAGAACACATTACTGAAGTTACCGTTTCATTTAGTCTTTTAAGGCACTTAGGGTTATCTTTCTTTCCTAGTGTTCCTTTGAAAACTTTTTTTGTATGCAATTTTAAAAGGACAAAGTGATTGCACTCTAATAATATTTTCTCTCTGATTAATATGGTCTTTGATTTATATATTTTCTATAATGTGACAGTCTTTATATGATTTTGTGCATAATGAAAACAATTAAGAATAACTTGGCCCTGGCTGGTGTAGCTCAGTGGATTGAGCATGGGCTGCGAACCAAAGTGTCTCAGGTTCGATTCTCAGTCAGTGCACATGCCTGGGTTGCAGGCCAGGTTCCCAGTAGGGGGCGCATAAGAGGCAACCACACATTGATGTTCCCCCCTGTCCTTCCCTTCCCTGTCTCTAAAAATAAAGTAAAATCGTTTTTTTTTTTTTTTTAAAGAATAACTTGGATTAAAATCTAGCATTTTTTAAAAGGTTTTTTCAGGCAATAATGAACCACTGATTTTATGATATATTTTAGATGCTTTGTTTTTGTTTATTTTGAGCAATTTATGTGGTGCTTAAATTATGCAGTT
The DNA here is from genome assembly GCF_022682495.2 of Desmodus rotundus. Lineage (NCBI taxonomy): Eukaryota > Metazoa > Chordata > Mammalia > Chiroptera > Phyllostomidae > Desmodus > Desmodus rotundus. The sequence continues at coordinate 125,194,728 of NC_071387.1, forward strand.
TTACTTAGAAAAATTTTCCTGAATAATTTGTTGGTTAATGAATACTTATATATTGGTCCTTAGGTAAACATTGTTAATAGGTCATTTCAGTACAGGCCTTAATTTATTTCAAAATATGTTTAACAATACAGTTTTCATTATGATATGTTGATTTAAAGTTCCTATCACATAGTTCCTATCTATTCAGAAATTTCCTACTTAATATGGTCTAATTTATATGAGCATTATGTTAGTGATGACTGTAATATGTGATTTTTTAAGCCTATCAATTCAAAATTAAATTTAAGCATAGCATACTTGTTAAAATTTTAAGTTAATACAAATTCATGTGATAAAGGAGTTGATTCCATTATATAATTCCACTTTGTTTTTGGAACTGTAGATAAGAGTTTTGATTTTTTTTAAGTTATTTACTTTAACTTGATATATTTTATAAGTTGTCTCACTTGTTCATGTTGATACTGAAAAATATTATTAATACCAACAGGCAGCTCACCTAATGGATTTTCTGAAAAATTCTACCTAATTGTAATAGAGTGCACTCAAGATAACCATTCATTATTACACATGTGGAATTTACATTTAAAGTCTACTCCTGTCTTATTGGGTAGGTCGTTTCTTTTTTTAACTTTAAGTAGGCTTAAATTAACGAATTACATATGATTAGACAGTTCAGTGTGTGTTTCTAAAGCTATTCTTACTGAGTGATGATAATACAGTTTATTCAGTTAATTAAAAAAGCAAAATGATCTCTGATTTTCTTGTTATAAAGAATCATTAATATGGTTACTTTTTAATCTTTTATAACGCAGTTTTGGATTACGAAATATATCAATTATAATGCTTATAGGGTTTTCCCCCACTCCCTCCAGTTTTGGTTTTTTCTTATGTTTTATAGATGAAAAAGTAGATGCAAAAATATCTGAAGCAGTTTGGCAGTCAGAAGAACATTATTCTTCTCCAGAGAAGATCCTGTCTCCTTTTGCACAGAAGTATCAGGCTTGCAGAGCAAATCTTCAGAGTACCAGCAAATTGACTCTGTCTTCAGAAATGGTTTATAGCCAAGAGTTGCATTTGCCAGAAGGAGTTGAGATAATAAGTGTTAAGCCATCAGCAGGTTTGTAAATTTTGTGAAAAAAGACCAAGCAAACTTTGTAATCCATGAGTGTTTACTAGGTATTTAAAAATAGGAGCAACTACCTCTTTTTAAATATACAGAGAAGCAGAAATGGAAAGACTATCTTTAAGTACCCTACATTGAAACCTTAAATTTCTCATTGTTTTCAGATTACTTTGACATTTGTCAGCTAGTTATAGTCTTAAATACTGATTTTTAAAACAAATTCTCATTATCCTTTTGTGAAAACAAACTGAAAGTTTCTAGGGCAGAGATGGTAATGTGATTGTATCTTATTTGCCAACTTTGATAACAAAAACCGTAGTTCTTAAGCATCTCAGTTCTTGAACAATTTGGTTCTTGGCCAAGTTGTTCACCAAAAAAATGTCTCAGTTGTCAAACAAAACTTCCGATTCTCAGTTCTTGACCTGCGGATATCTGTGTGATCAATCATGTGTCTCTCAGGTGACAAAGAAGATTCTGTTTGTGAACAAATTGCTTCTTGAAGAGTTTTCCAGAACAAATTAAGTTTGAGAATTGAGGTTCCATTGTTTTGGTTATGCTGCCTGGTGCCATATGCTGTGAAGGATTATGAGTACGTGGTTCTAATATATATTTATTATCTTTATCTTAGGGCAGCTGTGCTCAAAATGTGGTCCCCAGACTAGCATCAGCATTACCTGGGAACTTGTTGGAAATAAAAATTCTTGGGCTGCACCCTAGACCTACTGAATCACACACTCTGGGGTTTGCTTTACCAAGCTTTCCAGGTGATTCTAATGCACACAAAAGAAAAAGAACCACTGTGCTCGGATATCAAAAAAACAAAGTCTATTTTCTTCTCACTCAATTCTTTCCTTTTCATAAGTCAAAGTGTGGGTTTTCTCCTTTTCTACTTCTCTTTCTCTCTCTCTTTTTTTTTTGACCGATTATTTTGAATGCTTTTCTGATTGAAGTTAAGCAGGGTATTAACAGTGTTCTGATAACATTTGCATTCTGCTTCTTTGTATATTGAATAAAAGAGGCATCAGTGCAAGGAAATTTAAAGTTTGGAAAAGAATGACTCCTGCATTAACACACTTTTAAGAGCTATTATCTTTAGCCAGACAGTATAATCTTTACTACTGAATTCCAATTAAAATAATATGGCAAATATAAGAGAAACGGAAAATATTTCTGAAAACAACCCTCTTGTTTAACTTCAGCCCCAGTTGAGTTTGGAAGAAAAAGTTCTGGGGATAAAGAAAAAATTTGTTTCGTTTGGCAAAACAATAGTAATTGGTACAGTAGTTATCCCCGTATCCTGAAGGATAAGTTCCAAATCTCCCAGTAGATACCTGAAACTGAGCGTAGTACTGAACACTACAAATACTATGTTTGTTCCTATACATATATACCTTTTCACCGAAAGGAAGCACTTTGTGGCTTCTCTTTGAATTATCCAAATTGTCAACATCACTATTCTTATGCTTTGGGACCATTATTGAGTAAAACAAGGGTTACTTGGACACAAGCACTGTGACACAGCAACAGTCGATCTGATAACTGGGATGGCTGCCACTGCCGAGTGACTAACAGCCTGGTAGCACACACAGTGTAGGTATAGTGGACAAAGGGATGGTTCATGTTCTAGGCAGGACAGGCCTAGACAGCGTGAGATTTCATCACGCTACTCAGAATGGCGTGCAATTTAAAATTTATAAGTTGTTTATTCCTGGAATTTTTAATTTATTATTTGACTGCTGGCTGTTGAAACCACGGAAAGCAAACTGCAGATGAGAGGAGACTACTGTAAATGTTATTTCCTAGTCTTAAGAATTTTTTTTAGTCAAGACTGTATTAAAGGATAAGCTTTTATTCTCTGTACAGCTCAGAGAATCCAGTGGGCAATGCTAATTATGTTCTATTGCAATATTGCTATATTCCTTGAGGACCTTTTTAGGAAAAAGATACTATAATTATGTTGAAATGAGCTTTTAAAATATGATATATTCCATATAACATTTCTTATAATTAGTAGCTTATGTTGAATAGCTTAGGACAGGGGTTGGCAAATTATGGACCACCTACTTGTTTTGAAAATAAGTATGAGTGGAAGGTAGCCACATCAATTTGTTTATTTACTTTTGTGTATGGTTACTTTTGCTCTCTAGTGGCAGAGTTGAGTAGTTGCAAAAGAGACCTTAGTTAGCAAAGCCCAAAATAGTGATTACTATCTGGCCCTTTAAGAAAAAATTTGCTACCCCCTGGTTTAGGAAATTAAGAGTTCATGATTACATCAAACCCAAGAAAACATTGTCCCACTTAAGACTCTTCTCAGCATTAGGCTTGTCAAATGCTTCATTGAGGGCCCATTAAGCATGGCCCATTCACAAAATTATATTGGAAACTATTAAAGAGAAAGAACCAATGAATGTTGACAAGTTTTTAAAACCGTTGATATCTTTAATATGAGGTCTGTAACAATAATGTAAAACTAGCAAAGAGTTGTGAGAAGAATATTGGTTGAGAACCAGGACTAGAATTCAGGTTTTCTAATTTTGCCTTAGCCTAGCTGTTTGATTAAGGCATACAATACTTTACACATTTGGTTAAGGATCTTTACCTATAAAATACAGGAGTTGAACTAAAGTCTCCCAGAGATCTTTCAGCTTTAGGTTTTGGCACTACTGTCCTTTTTATGTACCTTTTGATGTCATTAAAAGCTTTTTACTGATCTTATTTACCCTTAAACTGTTGTGTTGTTAACAGTAATTCATACAAAAGAGTAAAAACTTTAGTACATGAAAATAGAAATATTTAATCAAATTTGATATTTTGTCAATGCATTATTTTTATTTTAGGTCATCTGAGTTCTTCTTCCATATATCCCATATGCAGTGCTCCCTATTTATTGGCAACTTCATGCTCAGATGAGAAAGTAAGATTCTGGAGATGCAGAGTAACAGATGGAGAATCTGCCACATCAAATAATGGAAAAATGGATCTTGTATACATTTGGGAGGAGTGGCCATTACTTATTGAAGATGGACTTCAGAGCAATAGTAGTATAACTGTACCTGGTAGGCCTGTAGAAGTTAGCTGTGCACACACAAATCGTTTAGCAGTAGCATATAAGCAGCCTGCACCTAATAGTAGATCATCTCAGGACTTTGTGATGCATGTAAGTATTTTTGAATGTGAGTCTACAGGAGGTTCATGTTGGGTCCTTGAACAGACGATTCATTTAGATGAGTTAAATACGATGTTGGATTCTGGCATTAGTATTGATAGCAATTTAGTGGCCTATAATAAACAAGAGGTATGTTTATCCAGTAAAGAGAGTATAACATCAAACATAAAGCATTTAATTCACTTAGATTGGATGTCTAGAGAAGATGGTTCTCATATTTTGACTATAGGAATTGGATCCAAACTTTTTATGTATGGACCCCTAGCCGGCAAGGTGCAAGAACAGACTGGTAAGGAAAGCCTCGCATTTCCTTTCTGGGAGAGTACTAAAATCGTGCCACTTTCTAAATTTGTACTGCTACGAAGTGTGGATTTGGTTTCTTCTGTAGAAGGCTTCCCACCATTTCCCGTTTCTTTATCATGGGTCCGGGATGGCATCTTGGTGGTAGGAATGGATTGTGAGATGCGTGTGTATTCCCAGTGGCAGCCATCTTCTAAACAAGAACCTGTTATAACAGATTCATACAATGGGAGCACTCCATCTATAATAAGTTTAGTAAAACAGAGTAATTCATCAAGTTCTGGATTACATCCTCCAAAGAAAACTCTGACTCGATCCATGACCAGTCTTGCACAGAAAATCTGTGGAAAGAAAACTGCATTTGATCCTTCTGTGGACATGGAAGATTCAGGTCTTTTTGAAGCAGCTCATGTTCTTTCCCCAACTTTACCTCAGTACCATCCTTTGCAGCTTTTGGAACTCATGGATCTTGGCAAAGTTCGAAGAGCAAAGGCCATCTTGTCACATCTTGTCAAGTGCATTGCTGGAGAAGTTGTGGCTCTGAATGAAGCTGAATCCAATCATGAGCGCCGCCTTAGGTCTCTCACCATCAGTGCCAGTGGAAGTACCACCAGAGACCCCCAGGCATTCAACAAGAGTGAAAATACAGATTACACAGAAATAGATTTGGTTCCTCCACTTCCTTTATATGCCTTACTTGCAGCAGATGATGATAACTCTTACTCATCTTTGGAGAAATCTAGTAATCAGAGTACCTTAAATAACTCACACCAGTTATCAAAAGAAAGTTATGATGAGCTTTTTCAGAACTCAACTTTAATGACTGATGGTAATGTGTTAGAAACAGATGAAGAAAATACAAAGCCCAGGATTATTGACCTTTCACAATACAGTCCAACTTACTTTGGTCCTGAGCATGCTCAGGTTCTTTCTGGCCACTTACTTCATTCTAGTTTACCAGGACTCAGCAGGATGGAGCAGATGTCTTTGATGGCCTTAGCAGATACAATTGCAACTACCAGCACTGATATTGGAGAAAGCAGAGACAGAAGCCAAGGTAAAACTAGATTGGGCACAGGATCAGAGGAAAATCTAATGATATTTTGACTTATTCTCACAGAAAATCTAAAATAATTTTTATAAAAATGAAGCTCATGAAAGTTTTTAATCATCATTGCTAACTTCATAATAGTTTTAACTTGAATATATACTATGTATCCCATAAATCATAGTACTTTGAAATAAAAATTGTAAAAAAACTTATTATGCCAGTCATACTTAATTGTTACCTTATTATCTGCTTAATAATATTAAAGATCCAACTGAATCCTTTGAGTTTAGCAAACATTAACATTCTTATTAAATAATTGCTTTAGATACCTGAAAATATGCTTTCTGCTTTGTTTTCTCTCATGTTGTAATAATTCACTATTATTTGTTTTTTTAAATATTCAGGTTTCTTTTAAAAATTTGCATTATTGTATATGCTACCTATAATAACAAAAAATAAACATAATGAAATGAGGTTGTTTCCTCACCCAGAGAACATTTTTGTCTTCTTAATCTCCTGAGTTATGAACAAATTTGAATGTAGAATTTCCATCAAATCTCAAATAATATCCAAAATTAACAAGTCCAATCAGGTGTACCAGATAGAGAGATCAGCAGGGTATACTCCTTGAACTGTGCTTGAAAGGAAAATATGGGGTAAATTTAAGAAAATGACAATAATTAAAAATTTAAGAAAAAAGTTGGTCATGAATTATGATACTTTTACTTTAAGAAGCATTACAGTAGATATTATTTTTGATGTAAATATGTTATAGGTGTTTTTAATTATTGAAAGTAAAAAGCAGGCCTTCCCACTGTATAACTGTTATATAAGTAAGGCTTTCAGTGTTAGCAGCAAATTATTGGAATGGGTATATGACCTTGAATCACAATGGGAAATAGTGTAACATATACCACAAAGAAGGTTAAACTATTTTAAAATCTAGTCACATTTTAATTTAAGTATTTTTCAGATCAGAGAAGGTCCGATTACAAAAAATGTCACAGACCCTGAGTTAATTCATTCTCTTTATTTATTATTTTCAAAATATTTAACTATACTACTTCTTCCTGTAATGTATAATTATATAGAAAAAAGATATATTAGAAATATTTAGACTGATAACTTCAGTTTCAGAATGTTTTGTCTAAGTATTTGGTACTGTGACATGTTTCCTTCTGGAACTGTTAGTTTTTACTTGTGTTTTGCTGATGAAATGTTATTTTACAAATAAAAATAAGTAACTACATTTTTTTTTCCTTTTTATAGGTGGAGAAACTCTTGATGAATGTGGGTTAAAATTTCTTTTGGCTGTTCGACTTCATACTTTTCTTACAACTTCCCTTCCAGCTTATCGAGCTCAACTCCTTCACCAAGGTGATTTTGGTAATAATCTATTAAAAGAAAGTAAGGCTAGAAGAGAAGAAAGGCTTGAGAACTTTAACTTTGTTTTTGCTCAGATATGATAATGATGGCAAATTTCACACATTGTAAGTCTCCTTAATTTATTTTTTAAATGTTTATTTCCACTTAATTTTCTTTACTTATGATGTTGGAATATTTTTGGTAAATGGTCTAGAGTTAATGAAGACATAGAAATCTGAAGCAATTGGGCAATTGGATATTCTGTTATGTTTCAAGTACATCATACATTAAAAGGCAGTGAGTGTTATTTCATTCTCTTTAATTTCTTTTTTAGATTTTCTTTTCTCCCTTTTGACATTTATCTAAATTCAAATTGTACTCCCAAATTTGAATAACATTTTTGTTACAGAAAGATACTTATATTCAGTTTTTAATTGTTTTACCAAAAATGAGTACCCCCAAAACTACTGTTAACAGTAATGTGTATTTTAGATATTAATTTAATAACATCCTAGTTACTATTATATGAGGTCTGTGCAGAAAAAGCCCAGCCATTGTTAATGTAACAAGAATGCTGTGTTCAACAGTGATGTAACCTGGCAGCCAAGGAGAGTGGACTGCAATGCACATGCATGAACAATGTAGTCAGTGGTAGTGGTAGACACCATTGAGTGAACATGTTTACTGTGTGGCCATCACATTCAAAATGATTGAGTGAGTAGAGCAGTGAATCTGCATCAAATTTTGCATTAAGCTTGAACGACTCCTTCCCTTCCCAGGAAATTATTCAAATGATTTAGAAGCCCACAGCTATGGGTGAGCTGATGCTTGACAGCTCCATCATGACAATGCACCCACTAACACATCAAGTCTCATGCAGAGTTTTTTTATGAAACATCAAATCACCCAGGTGACTCAACCCCCATACAGCCCAGAGGTGACGCCCTGTGATTTCTGGCTTTTCCCAAAACTAACATCACCTTTGAAAGGGAAGAGATTTCAGACCATTGATGAGATTCAGGGAAATATGATGGGGTAGCTGATGGCAATTAGGAGAACTCTGTGAGGTCCCAAGGTCCCTGCTCTGAAAGGGACTGAGGCATCATTATCCTGTGTACAATATTTCTTGTATCTTGTATCTTCTTCAATAAATGTCTCTATTTTTCATATTACTTGGCTGGATACTTCCTGGACAAATCTTGTCTACTGATAGGACTTTCCAAGTAACAAAAATACTTTATTTAAGTTTTAGATAACTTAAATGAACAGGGTATTTATTGGCTCAATGCCCAAGAAGTACAAGAGAGACCTGGCTTCTAGCATAATTGGCTGCACAGGTTTAAATGTTGTTATTAGAACTCTAAAGGTTAGCCTCTGTTAATTGGTCTTTGTCTCTTGATGTCTCTTTTTCTTTCTATGTTTCTCTTTGCTTTCTCCTTTTTTTGAATTCAGCTTTGGAAAAGTGAAGCTAAAATTCTAAGTCAAATTCTTTAACTGTTAATGAAAAAATACTTAACTTGGTTTAGAGATAAGAGGTTAACAGTCCATTCAAAGCATAGGTCTTTGTAAAAATTTCTGTTTGTTTATTTTTATAGACTTGGGTATAGTGAGAATTTCAAATTATTTGACACTGGATATTAGGATAAAAATTTTAATCTATATATGTCAAAGCCAAATCTTATAACTAATTATTTACTTCACCCATAGTAATACTAAACAAAATGTACTGTGAAGAGAAAATAGAAGCTGAACAATAAACACCCCATGTGGTGCCAGTAAGTTGAGAGAATTAATGATCTAAATGGTGCTGTATAAATATAAAAGTACCTTCCTAATATGGTGATATGGGGTAATGATACTATGTGCCAGGTATTATTCTAAATGCTTTAACAGTATTATTTCTTTTAATCCTCACAACAGCATAATAAGGTAGGTTTCATGATTATTCACATTTTGGAAATGAAAAAATTGGGGAATCAAGAGACAAACTTATATACCCAAAGTTATATAATTAATTAGAGATAGAGATGGAGTTTAATGTAGGAAGTTCTGATTCTAGAGTCTTCACAGTCTTTTTTTTTTTTAATGTCAGGTAAAGTTTATTATCTATACTATATGAGGGACCGATAAAAATATGAAGGATCAATGGTTTTTTATGGACAAATAAAATAGCCAAAAGATATAAATAATGAAAAAAATACAAGGAGTAAAGAAATACCAGGGGACATTCTCTGTCTCACTAATGATTAAGGAAACTGAATTTAAAACAATAATGAGGTAACAATTCACTCTAGTATCAAAAGTAAAAGTGAGAAAATCCAAAGGAAGCATAATAATTGGTAAACAGATACTTGTACATTGGTTATAGTAATGAAAATTAGGAAAACCTTTTTAAAAAGCAACATGGGAATATATTTGTTAATCCCACTTTGGAGAAGGAAAACAAGATTTTTAAAACTGGTTTTTATATCTATAGTATGTATTGTGAAAAACTAGATATAAATCAAATGCCCCAAAGAGAGGGAATAATTCATTCTGAAAACATTTATATATACTTAGGGTGGCATATGAAATTGCTAATAAAAATAATCAATTTATGAACAATGTGTATCAATGGAAGAGAAAAACAAATTAAAACAGTATGAAAACTTTTTGATACGAGTTTTTACAATGTTAAGTTCTGTTCACTAAGCTATAATGTCTACTCGGTGCTTTTTTAATTCCACGGAATTAAATCTATAATACAAATGTTGACCAAGGGAAGATGAGAATCAGCTTTGAAAAAAAAAAACTACACATACCACTATAGAATAATATTGGGTTAGCCAAAAAGTCTGTTTAGTTTTTTCCGTAAAATAAAAGACATTTTTTATTTTCACAAATAACTCCAGTGATTTGGATATTTTGAGTATATCGGCTCTCTCCTGCTATTGACTTCTAGTGGATAGAGGCCAGGCATGCTGCTAAACGTCTTCTAATGTATAAGACAGCCCCACAGCAAAGAATTACTTGGCCAAAATGCCAGTAGTACCAAGAAACTTTGCAAACCACTTTTGACACATGTGAACAGTCACAGCACCTCTGTACACTGTACAAATCTTTTCTTACATGTCAGTTGCATTTTTACCTTTCTTGAAATAATAAAGCATAATACGCTGAAAATGTATATTTTCTTCCATCTTCAATATTAAAATGGCTGCCAAAAATTCACCAACTTTGTTAAGTTTTCTTTTAAATACACACTGATTTGACAGCTGTCACAATACAGTCTAACAGAATTTTTTCGAATGAAGTTAAAAACAACTTAGCATTACTAGAGCCATCATATGGAAAAAACTAAGTGAACTTTTTGGCCAACCTAATACTTTGTGTTTTTCATTTTGTAAAAAAAAGTCATGAGTAATAAGTACAGAACAAAAATACCCAGCACAGAGGAATTTGCCATAATCACTTTTTCCATCTTTTTATACTTGTATATTTTAATTACAGAAAATATATGCTCATTGTAGAGAATATTGACATGATAGAATTGTTTAGAGAAGAAAAAAAAATAGCTCATGTTCCCTGTAGCCCTAACAACTTAATTGCAACTTTTTGCATTACATATAAAATTTAGACAGTTTTATTGCAAATATAGAACCTACATTTCTGATAATCATTGTATAATCATGTTTATATTTCTTATGAACATTATATTTTACATTTCTTCAGGTCTGTCTACCAGTCATTTTGCCTGGGCATTTCACTCAGTAGCACAAGAAGAACTGTTGAACATGCTGCCAACAATGCAGAAAGATAGTCCTACTTGGTCTGAGCTGAGAGCTATGGGTGTGGGGTGGTGGGTCCGGAATACCCACATCTTACGTAAATGCATAGAAAAGGTAAGTATTTTATATTGGTGTAAAAAATGTATTATATTTTTGGATATTTAAATGACCTTCCATATTTCCTTTCCTTTTACCCTTTTTTTGATGCAGTAAAATGATTTTAATTGTCTTTTTTTTGAAAATATATTTTTTATAATTATAGTCTTTTTTATTTTTTTAAATTGTATTCATTTATTTTTAGAGAGAGGAAGGGAAAGAGAAAGAACGCAAACATCAATGTGTGATTCCTTCTTTTGTGCCCCCTACTGGGGACCTGGCCTGCAACCCAGTCATGTGCCCTAACTGGGAATTGAACTGCTGACCCTTTGGTTTGCAGGCCGGCAATCAATCCACTAAGCCATACCAGCCAGGGCAGGTTAATATAACATTTTAAAATGTATATTCTAATTCTTACTGCTAGTTGATATATTTGCTTAGTGGTATATGTCTGATTTTTATAAAATAATATATATACATGTTTAGAAAAAATAAAACAGTACAAAAGAACTTGTAATGAAAAATATAGTCCTGTTCTCACCTCTCTGTGTCATTGAAGGCCACTACCAAAAATTACTTTTGTAATTGTTAAATATATATATATGTGTTTATATGCATATTTTAAAAAGTCATTGAACATTTGAACAGATAATGTATGCCAGTCTTGTATATGAGGGAAACTGTTTACTTTAAAATGATTTCTGTGAAATTTTGACCAATATTGTCTAATTATAGGTAGCCAAAGCCGCCTTTTATAGAAAAAATGATCCTTTAGATGCTGCTATTTTTTATCTTGCAATGAAAAAGAAAGCTGTGATTTGGGGATTATATAGGTAAGTGAGAAAACTATACTTTAAAATGAAAAACTTTTCATAAGGAGTAAATGTATGAAGTAAAGATTTGTTATTCTGGTTAGTGTGATTCATGTAGATTCTTAGATTCATGTAGTTATTTTTGTATTTAAGGAGGAATTTCATAGGGAAGAAGCCCAGGCGTTTTCCAGAGCAGAAGATCTTGATGAGGTCATTTTAGTTTGTTTTCTGGTTATATCAGTCCAGAAAAATATTATTTTGCTTATTTTAAGAACTTTTTGTGATACTCCTATAGAACAAAGAACTAAAGCAGAAATTTGCATTTGAAGTGGGAAAAATGAATTGTTGGAGTCTGGAATAGGCATCTACCCTGTGTCCTGTAAGAGACTGCGGACCAGGCTATGCCTCTAAAATAGCCTGTAAACTTCTCTTCTCCTGTGGACCCAGACACCAGAGTTGAGATTGAGTCACTTAAAAATTTTCTCTTTCATTTGTCCCTTGCAAGATTTAGATAAGTCTTTGTTTTAGGTTTCTTTTCAGATGAATCTATAGGAACAGCAGCCTTTGGGGGAAAATTGTTGTACTAGTCAGTATTGTAAGAGAGTGGTTTTAGGTTGTTTTGAATCAGGATAGGTTCTTTAGATTCTGATCATCTAAGTGTCATCATTACATGGCCAGTGGAGGTAAAGGTGATTGATGAGGTTTAAATGGAGAAGTAGCACAGAAATTAATAAAAATTATGTATGTCACTGGATTTAAAAATAATTTCTCATAGTGCTGCTAATAGTTTTCTTAGTAGTTTGAAAGAATTTTTTTCAGAAATCTCTGAAATATATATGAAAAACTAAATGTTTATCATAAATGTTCTTTGCTCAGAATAGAAGATGTTATAGTAACTTTTGAACTGTGAAATGTTTCTTTCAAGTCTTTTAAGTGGCTGGCTAACTTTATCAAATCGGTTCTAATGTAGAAACATTGTGTTCCAAAATTTTTAAACTTCCTTTTTCTTATAGATCGCAAAAAGACACCAAAATGACACAGTTTTTTGGACAAAATTTTGAAGATGAGAGGTGGCGTAAAGCTGCTTTAAAGAATGCTTTTTCTTTGTTAGGCAAACAGAGATTTGAACATTCTGCAGCATTTTTTCTTTTAGCTGGTTGCCTCAGAGATGCAATTGAGGTAATGAAACCTTTTTAAAAATAACATTTTTGTCCTTAAGCTCTTTATCTAAGGCTTAAATTCCAATTTTTTAATTTCAGCTCAAGTCTAGTGGAAATAACACAAGGCTACATACCTAAAGTAATTGATGATATATAATAATGACTTTTAAAATTGTGTTGGTAGAGATAAGCAGTTGATTTGACTCTTAAGAATATTCATGAATAGCCCTGGCTGGTGTAGCTCAGTGGATTGAGCTCGGGCTGTGAACCAAGGGGTCACTGGTTCGGTTCCTGGTCAGGACACATGCCTAGATTGTGGGCCAGGTTTCTAGTGGGGGCCACATGAGAGGCAACCACACATTGGTGTTTCTCTCCCTCTCTTCCTCCCTCCCTTCTCCTCTCTCTAAAAATAAATAAAATCTTTTAAAAAAAATTCATGAATAGGTTAAAAAAAAGTTTGTGTCCTATTAATTTAAATATATTTGAATCTATATGTATTTTGCTCTTAGTTGAAGAACCTTAGCAAATTTTTAACTGATGATTTCTCAGTAAATCTTAAAAAATTATGAACATTTAAGGTATAACATTTCTGTCTTAAATTGCCCATTTGCTCAGAGTTTCATGCCAACAAACAACTTTTTTAAATTTGGAAACACTATAGTCTGCTGAGGTGGATGGGGAAGAACAAAAGTACATGAATAAAATAAAATATGTCACTTAAACTGATGCTATTAAGAATTACTCAATATTTCCTCATTAGGCCAATTCCTTTTTTAAATTTTTATTTACTTATTTTTTAGGGAGAAAGGGGAAGTTAGGGGGAGAGAGAGGCAATAAGAGAGAGAGAGAGGCAAGAAGAGAAAGAGGGGGAGATTTGTTGCTCCACCTATTCATGCATTCATTGGTTGATTCTTGTATGTGCCTTGACCAAGGATTGAACCTGCAACTTTGGTGCATTGGAATGACACTCCAATGAACTGAGTTACCCAGCCAGAGCCTAGGCCAATTCTTTTTGCAAACATATTTAGTACTGGCGGATAGATTTGTAAGTTATTAATATAAATGCTGTCAAGTTGACTTGCTAAAATAAGCAGTATGTTTTTTCTTATCATCCTTGTTCACTAATTTCAAATATTGATAAAGCCTTATGTTCATCTAGTTATTAGTGAGTCAGTTGAGTTTCTCTTAAGTGAAAAGTAATCCTTATTTATAAACAATATTTCTTTTTTTGTTGTTTGGAAGGTGTGTCTTGAGAAACTAAATGACATTCAGTTGGCTCTTGTAATAGCAAGACTCTATGAGTCTGAATTTGATAAATCTGCAACATATAAGTCTGTTTTATGTAAAAAAGTTTTGGGAATTGTTTCTCCTGCTAATGAAGTCAATTCATTGAACATCAATATGCATTGTGATCCTTTTCTTCGGAGTATGGCATATTGGATTTTGGAAGAGTATAGTAGTGCTCTGGAAACACTAATAAAACAACCTATCAGAGAGGAGGATGGTAAGCCGCACTTTTAAGATGCTAATGATAAATAGTTTTATTAGTATCTGCTGGATACAGAATATACTTATAGGGTACTAAGGGTAATACAAAGCAAGTTGAAGACATAGTCTGAGACCTTACTTTTTAGTTGGGGACAAAGAGTTATGCATCTCTTTTTGGTTGTTTTTTGGGGGTGTTTTTTGTTTTATTTCAGAAAAACAAATCCTTTGAAAGTCAAAGACTTGGGGTTTTTTGATTTTATGAAATTGATGTATGCAACATAAATATATAAACATTTAAATACAGATGTTTTGAAGAAAATAGTGATATAAAGTGAGTTTATCTTAGGTGGAAGTTAGCATATTTATAAATTTTATAATTTTTATAGTAAAATGTATTTATTGTAAAGAAGTTGACATACGTGGCATGATTAAAATCTCAAGCTAGTGACAGCTGTAATAGAATAATAAAAAATAAAGATAAAGTGATATATTTTTACAAAAAGGAACTTAAGCTAACTAAATTCTTGACTGTCTTGTTCATGAGATGAGTGAGATAAAGATTTTTTAATGTTCTTTTTGAGTGTGCATCTGCCTTTTGTTTTAGAGATCCTTTCTGCTAAAGCTTTTCTAGAGGTTAGTATAAAATGGAATTAAAAATGATGGGGCATGCTTTTCAAATATTTTTCCATAGGTAGAATCAAATCGTGTATGTATGATAGCTGGTATAGTAGGTATCATATCATTTTGAGTACTAATTTGAAAAGGCTCTAGTTCATAGCTTTTTGTACAGCATCATTTAATTAGGAAGTATCGAGTGTCTTATTATAAGAAAACCATTCCTTAGTTGTTCTAGTCTCCTAGCCATTTGATCTGTAGATTTCCAAACTGTCCTTTATATAATGAAGGGGAAAAATAAAAGGCCTCTTCCACTCTCTTATTTTATACCTAAACATATTTATTTCAACAATGTATTTTGATTTGGGGTTAATACATGATCACATACTATTAGAGCCAGTTAAACCTTTATTCTAGAAGAAAAATACAAAGGATATTAGTGGTTTGGACCAGGATAATAGGAGTAGAGGCAGAAAGAATAGGTTGTGTTACAGTGACTAGATAGGACAGGATTGGATATGGAATGTAAAGGGAATAAGAATCAAAGATAATTCCTGGGTTTTTAGCTTGAGCAATGGATAAATGATATATGGAAGACTGGGAGCAGATTTGGGGGATGTTGATTTTTAAATAGAGAGGTTTCTCTGATAAGGTCACCTTTAAGCAGAGATCTAATTGAAATGAGCAAGTAGTCAAGGTAAATATCTGGATAAAGAGTGGTTTAGGTCAAAGGCTCACTAAATAAAAAGGCCCTGAGGGTAGAGTATTTACATGTAAATGGAAACAAATGTAGGCCTGTGGATATAGTAGTCTAGATTTACAGGATGAACTTGGTTGGGACAAGTGACAGAGATATGCAAGTTATTAGCATATAGATGATATTTAAAGCCATGGGACTGTATGAGTTCACAGAGTGAGTATTGATAGAAAATAAGTCAAGCATTGAACTCTAGGATACTCTGTGTTCAAAGGTAGAGAAGATGAGGAAGATCTAGAAAAGTAGACTGGAAAGGAGTGTCCAGGAAAGTAGGAGAGAAAGAACTGAGTGTGTAAGTGAATGTTTTAAATTATCTTAGATTCTTACCTGAAAATATGTGAAGTCAGCATAACCTTTGTCTTCACCAATGTGTTCTTGTCTGTTCAGTGCACTATGTATTAGTATGGTCTATTAATAAAATTTTGTCAAAAGATGGACCAGACAGATAACTCTTGATTGAAAACTTTTTTTGGCTCATAAAATGCATTTACTTTCAGATCAAGTCATGATGTCCGCCTGTAATCCAGCAGTTTTTAATTTCTACAATTATCTAAGAACACATCCTCTTTTGCTAAGACGTCATTTTGGATCATCTGATGCATTTTCCACACATGTCAGTTTAACAGGAAAAAGTGGACTGGCAGGAACAATTAGTTTAAGTGAAAGAAGATTATTTTTTACTACTGCCACTGCTCACTTAAAAGCTGGTTGCCCCATGTTGGCTTTGGAAGTATTATCAAAGATACCAAAAGTTATCAAGAAAACAAAACCTTTTTGTAGAACATCTAGTTTTCTGGACACTAGTAAAGACTGTTCTCCTACTTCTCCATTCAAATTGGATGCAAGGGAAGATAAGTCTTCTGCTATTGATTGGTCACAGTCACTCATGAATGGTTTTGCATCTTCTTCAGAGGGTTCCTCAGAGAAGCAATCAAACTCCACTCTTTCTTTTGACTGGAGCCAACCAAGTGTTGTATTTCAGGATGACTCTTTAGAATTAAAATGGGACAGTGATAATGATGAAGAAAATGAGGCTCTCCCTATTTCAATGAAAGAACTAAAACCTTTAAAGAAAAAAATAGATGAAACAAGTTCTAATTATACAGACTCTCTCAGCACACTTGATGAAAATGACATTTTAAGTCCATCAGAAGATATAATTGCAGTTCAGTTGAAATTTAGAGCATGTTTAAAGATTCTCACGGGAGAACTTCGTACTTTATCCACTGGCTATGAAATAGATGGTGGAAAATTGCGTTACCAGCTGTACCACTGGCTTGAAAAAGAAGTGATAGCTCTTCAGGAGATTTGTGACTATTGTTCAGATGCTGAAGAATTACAGTCTGCATTTGATGCAAATGGAGATGAATTGAGAATAAATGAAGGTGCTGAAGATTTGCTTCACCAGACAAAAGTGAAACAACTGAGAGAAAATTTTCAGGAAAAAAGACAGTGGCTTTTGAAATATCAGTCACTCTTGAGAATGTTTCTTAGTTATTGCATACTTCATGGATCCCATGGTGGGGGTCTTGCATCTGTGAGAATGGAATTGATTTTGCTTTTACAAGAATCTCAGCAGGTATGTAACTTACATGATAGCCAGTCAAAATAGTATAGGTATGAAAACATTTTTGATAATTGGTTTTTTTGTTTTTAAATATTAAAATTGTTGGTTTTCTTCATTATGGTAGTTTTAAGGAATGCTCCTTTTTGTGGGTACTTCATATTGTGAATTTGTAGGGTGTGCATGTATTGCAGTTTAAGGACAGTTTTCTATTAGACCCTATGATATACTGAATTCATACTTCACATTCTTATGTGAATGCCTTATAAGATGATGAATTTCTTATGATAAGGACATTGTCTCATCATTTTTCAATATAATTGCTGGAATGTTGACCTCCTCAAGTCCCTTCTAACTATAAAAAGTTTGTTAGGCTTTAATTTTTAGTTGCTTTGAAGTTTTTCAAAGAAACCCCTGAATTACATAAGTAATGGGTTATATCTATGAATGGTTGGTTAACCTTTTTTCCTTTGTTTTTAAGGAAACATCAGAACCGATATTTCCTAGCCCTCTTTCAGAACAAACCTCAGTACCTCTCCTCTTTGCTTGTACTGCCAGTGCCAAAACAGTAGTTGCCAATCCGTTACTGCACCTTGGCAATCTAACACATGATATTCTGCATGCCATAATAAACTTGGGTTCACCGCCACACCCGGATATCCAAAGCAATAAAGTAAGTATGCTTGGTTGCAGTGTTTTAATTTACCTGTATACTATAATAAAACTAAAAGATAAGTGCTGTGGTTCTTAAATACAATTTAAACATCAGACTATACGTAGTGATTGTTAACATTTGCAAGTTTATATTTATTTGATCAAAGAAAACGTCTGCTTTAGGCCAGGCTCATCTTGTGTTACTTGTACCCAATAGAGTACTTCAATTTTTAATCCAATGCCAGTTATTAAGTCTTATTTAGCAATTTTATTAAGAGTAGTTAGTGTATATGCAGATACTTGAGTGATTTCTTTAGCAGTACAATTAGCCAAAAAGCTGATTGTGTTTTAGAGATAGAAACTTAATATTTTGGTATAAAATTATAAACATTTATGTAAAGATTTTCTTTGTTAATATTAAAAATCACATGTTTTCAGGATGACGCGAAGTGTTTTGTCCTAGTCATTCCTCTGGGCTAGGCAGTGATTCATGATTCCGGCTACAGCAGAATCACCTGCAGTGCTCGTTAAATGTTTGGATTGTTTAATTCCCTTCAAACTTATTGAATCAGTATGTGAGAGTCTCAAGAATATGTATTTTTAAGAACTTTCTCAAGTGACTCCCATGTAAAACTAATCATATAGTTATTTAAATCAGCCGTATTATCTTCCCATGCATCACTACTCCACTTTCTCTGCCATTAACATCACATTTCATATTTCATCTTTATCTGCAAACATAATGCAATCCTTTGAAGTATGACCAATTTTGATTATTTTTGGTTATTTTTGTATCTGTCTTTTTTTCCCCCTCATAGTGTGTCATTTGTTTTGCTCCCACCTCCCAGGCTGTGACATCACATCAGTTCGATTTTCTGCTTTGCCTAATGGTGGCCTCTCGTACAGTTTTACCCTCTTGTGAAACCTTAACCCTTGTAATTTAATTTTACCACTTCTTTTTCTGTACTGTTCTGTAGTGTAAATGTCCACATTGCATATTTTACAGTTAGGAGTTTATTTCCTTCAGATTGAGCTCATTTTGGCCAAACTCTATTCCATGTTTAACTTTAATAATAAGCATACCCCTTGTGTATCAGTTAGCTTTTGATGCTTAAGAACCACCCTGAAATATTAGTAGCCTAAAATGCCATCATTTATTTTGCACATGATTTCTGTGAGTTGGCTCATCATTTCTTTTAGTTTGGGTCAGCTGGGCTGATGTCAAGATACTTTCATTTGTCTTTGGTCACCTGAAAGGTTGACTGGATTCTGGATGATCTAGGACAATCTTACTTATGTTTCTGATGGTTGGCAGACTGTTTGCAGGGCTGACAGAGGATGTGGGTCATATGTGTCTGATCCTCCAACAGGCAAGCCTAGGGCATAGTCAGCGTTCTCTAGAGCAACAGAACCAGTAAGGGTGTGTGTGTGTGTGTGTGTGGTGTGTGTGTGTGTGTGTGTGTGTGTGTGTGTTTAAAGAGTTATTATAAGCAGTTGGCTCACATAATTATGGAGGCTGAGAAGTCCCAAGATCTGCAGTAGGCAAGCTGGAGACCCAAGAGAGCTGATCATGTAGTTCCAGTCCAAGTCTGAAGTCCTGAGAACCAGGATAGCTGGTAGTGTAAATTCCAGTTGAAAGCTAGCAGGCTTAGGACCCAAGAAGAGTTCTAACTCAAAGGCAGGAAAGACCCATGTCCCAGCTCACTGCAACCAGGCAGAGGTGCCTTCATACACAACCTTTTTGTTCTATTCAGGTCTTCAATTGTTTGGATGAGACCTACTCACATCTGTTAGTGTTCCAATTCAATATTAATCTCATCCAAAATCACCTTAACTGATGCACCCAGAATAATGTTTGACCAAATGTCTGGGCACCTCAAGGGCCTGTCAAGTTGACACATGAAATTAATAATCACACCTAGGTTATTTCACATCATGGTTGCAGGAGTTTAGAAAGCAGCAAGCATAGGATTTCCAAGGCCTTTTGAGGACCAAGTACAGAATTTACATATGACTTCTATTGTATCCTCTCAGTCAAAGCAAAGTTTTACAAGGCCACCCTGAATTTAATCGATAAGTGGGGAAATGACTTGATTGGAGAAGCTGGAAAATATTCTGATCATTTTTGCAATCCTCCATATATGGTCTCTTCTGTTTTCATTTTAGATGATGATATTCTTAATTTTAATTCGTATTACATGTCTTACTGATAATTGAAGTAGAAATAGTAATGAGATTTTAATCTATCATTTCTTGTTTTTATCCACATAAAAGACTGTCATTCTTTATAATTAGATCAAGTACTTATTTTTTTAATAGTCTAGTCTACTTTCTTACCTAGGTTACACTTCTCCTTCATCTTCAGATCTACTTCTATTATTTAGAACCTCTTCCCCAATACAAATATTTGCCTTTAATTGCTGTCTTTCATACCTTCTTTGTCTAAAATTTTACTTTTTTAAAATTGTTTGTTTTCTGTAGTAACTAGAGTATGTGGTAGCATATTCTTCAATGACCTGTCCATAGGTGAACTGTCTTTTATCAGGTTTTGCTTTTTTGTATTTTGGTTGAGGAGGAAGCAGGTTGAACCTTTAAGGGTTTGCTTTTAATACATGGTTCATGCACTTACTGAGTAACTAACATGTGTTCCCATTTGCTCCAGAAATAAAAATTAGGTAGCATGTATGTGTTTTATAATTTCCACCAAAGGCCTCAGTATTTTTTATCTGTAGTGAGACCTCAGCAGGTAGGAAGGAGTATTAAGGAAAAAAATGAAATAGTTTAGAAGGGTAAAATTGTTTTTTCATCATTTTTAAAATGCTGATTATATTAGGTTTTGAAAAAAATTACATTACATACATACTTAAAGTAATTTTGTTTTTTTTCCAGGTATATGTAATGCATACTTTAGCAGCCTCGCTTTCTGCTTGTATATATCAGTGCCTTTGTGGTAGTCATAACTACAGGTAAATATCTTTGTGAAATTTAAGAATGCTTGCAGTAAACTGATGAGGTTTCAGAATATTTATGCTCTTGCTTTGGAAAAGCTGTATATAGCACTACACTTTAATAATGCAAAAAGCATATGGCTGCAGTGTTGAGTACTTTTATGCATCTTGAAATTTTAACTTATGCCTTTATGGCAAAAAAATCTCAAGTAAATCCTTGTCACTATAACTTATTTAGCAGCCTTTTATTGATCAGTGCCTAATGCACTGAGATAAGTTCTCCTTCCTTAAGGTCAGTCTAGTTAGAAATAAACATGAACCGATAAATGATATATAACATGCCATAGTACTTAAATGATAAGTAGCATAGTATGATGGATAGTAAAAGGCTTAGGGAGCACAGAGGAGGGAGTGACTGACTTGGAACTGAAAAAAATTTTACAGAGAAGTTGATGATTTTTCTCTTTCTTTCTTAAGGTTTCAACTGTAATTCATCTAGGCTTTTAAAAAATATTGTTTAACACTCTGGGGTCTTTCTATGTCTTTCTTTAGTTCTTTGAAATTCTCTGACTTTATTTCTTCAAATATTTTGTCTTCCTTCTATTTCCTTTCCTATTAGACAGATATTAGAACTTGTGGGCCCCTTTTATTTTTGTTTTAGCTTTCCTCTCATATGTTCCTTATCTTTTTTTTCTGCTTCATATCAGGAGAAATTCTAGCTTCCTTTTCCGGATGCTAAATCATTCTTCAGCAATGTCCTGTCTTTTCTTAAGCCTATCTAAGTTTGTTTTAGAAATTCTATTTTTCATTTTTAATGTCTCTGTTGATTTTAATAGTCCAATTTTTTATACAACTTACTGTCTTTATTTCTTGATTTTTTAAAAAAAATCTATCTGAATATAAAGTACTTTTCTTAATGTTCTGCTAAATCTGCTTCCTCAGGTGCAGATCTTTCACTAAATTTGTTGTCTCTTACATGGTGTCAGCCTTCCTTGGTGATGATTTTTTATTATCTGTCTGTCTTATGTGTTTGAATTTTCCCATGGGTAGCCTAAATTTACTAATCTGGCTATATATTCCTAAGTTTGCTTCAACTTGATTTTTTTGACCCTGGTCCTTCAAGATTTCATTTTCTTGTTATTGAGTGTGACTTTACTTTCTTCAATGTATTTTTATCTCTTTTATCATATCCATTTACTGTAATGGGATTTTTTTGTTGTTACTCTTCCATCTTGAAACTGGAAAGTAAAGCAAGAGAAACTATTTACAAATGCATCAAAATGCTACTACTAATAGGATTTACCAATCAGAATAGGTTTAAACTATTAAATATGCTATATTTAAACATTACATTCCTTTACTTAACATATGATAATAGAAATTTCTGACATGTTAAAAATATTATGTACCATTTTCTGTTATATTTCATACTTTATGTGAAGCCACAAGTTATTTGTTCATCTATCTGTTTAGTTTTAGATTAAAGTACCATTTACTTGGAGTTTGCCCTGAATTCCCAAATTATGTAAAATGCTCCTGTCTTTTGCTTTCATGGCACTGTATATAAAGGTTTTGCCTTTAAAAACATCTTAAAAAATTATTTGTGTCTGATTTCCCCACCAGGCTATAAATTTCATGAGAAACACAAACCATGTTTTTTATTATTTGCCTGGAACCTAGTGCGTATACTTGATGCAGCCTACCCTGACGTAGGGTAGTGTAGCCATGAAATATCAAATTAAACTCAAAATGATTTTGTTTTCAACCAGATAACCTTGTTTTAAGAGTGATATATAACCTTGCTACTTGTGATCAATAGTAATTCAGTTTTCTCATTTGTACATATTCTATGTCTTTCACTAAGTAAATATACTTAAAACCTATTACATGTATTTTGATTTAGAAAATTTGTATGTTTACAATTAAAGAACACTTTGTTTTAATATAGCATTAGACTATAGAGTATAATGTAGATACAATAGCAGTATAGCTAACAAACAAAAATTTGTATTTAAGGTACCCTTGAGGTTAGATCTAAAACATGGAATATTATTCCATGGCTGGTGTGGCTCAGTGGATTGAGCACCTGCCTGTGAACTGAAAGGTAGCCGGTGTGATTCCCAGTCAGGGCACATGTCTGGGTTGCAGGCCAGGTCCCCTGTTGGGGGAGTGGGAGAGGCAACTGATCCATGTATCTCTCTCACATGATGTTTCCCTCCCTCTCTTTCTTCCTCCCTCCCCCACTCTCTAAAAATAAATAAATAAAATCTTAAATAAAACATGGAATATGTGAAATTCATTTTCAATTATTGCATATTATTGTTTTATTATATTGTTATTATAATTTATTATTATTTAAATGTTTTCTTCTTTTAGTTCATTTCAAACAAATCAGTTTACTGGAATGATGTATCAGACAGTACTGCTTCCCCATCGACATTCTTTGAAAACAGGAAGCTTAGATGAAGCAATAACTCCCAATACATCACCAGCTCAGTGGCCAGGTATAAATAAATGATTTATATGTGTATGAGTTCTTCTTAACTTGAATTAAATCAGATGAAGAAAAAGTAGGTTTGTTTGGGTTTTGCTGTATGATAATCATGTTACATATTGTTAGAATTGATATCAGTTCAGTATTCCCCACTCATTACAAATTACGTAGCTACTTAACTTTACTATTTCCTTCATCATTATATTAAAATAACTCAAATGTTCTGTTATACCACTTTTTCTGTCTCTCAGATTTGAACTAGATTACAGATATTCGCTGTTTCTCTAAATTGAACAAATAGCTCAGATGTCATACATTAACTATAACCTCTACTAGTCTATGAATCTAGAGAAAATATTTTAATCCTGATGCAATAAAGTTTTTTTAAAAATTAGGAAAAAAAATGTAGTTAATTTCCTATTTGTTAAGTTTATTGTCAATGGTATCTATGTTTGTTGTTTGTTCTAGGAATAACTTCTCTAATTCGACTTTTGAATTCTTCTGGTGAAGAAGCCCAGTCAGGGCTTACAATTTTGCTCTGTGAGATTCTGACAGCAGTGTATCTCAGTCTCTTCATCCATGGCTTGGCAACACATTCTAGTAATGAACTATTTCGGATTGTGGCACATCCTCTAAATGAAAAGATGTGGTCTGCTGTGTTTGGTGGAGGTGCACATGTTTCCAGCAAAGAACAGAAACACTCAAAATCATTGCCTGGTTAGTTTTTAATCTGTTTTATCTTTTAAAAAAACCCCTAAAAACTGAGGCTTCATTTATTCATCTGAATGGTAACTTTGTCAAATGTAATTATATTTTAATTTATTCTCAGGAAGATCTTGATACAGACCATTTTCTTAAATCCTGAACAAACAGTTTTATGGTGAAAATACAGTATAAAGTTTCTGGTGCAATTTCAAACTTTAAGATACATGTGTACCAGTAATTAGAACTATCATTTGTAGTTTTCTTAAATCTTTCACTATTGAGATTTTTATTTGTTGAAATATGCTGTAACATTGGTTTTTGTTCTATCCCAAATACAGATTCTCTCTTCTTTCTTTGGCAGGAAGGCACTTTGCTATGCCTACCCCCCACCAAGTAGTGGTATTCTCCATGGAATGTGTGAGCTTTTCCAAAGCTCTTTCAACCTTCAGTTCTTATAGCCCTCCCAGTCTTGCAGGCAAGATACTAGCTTTAGAAATAGGCTTTTACAGTTCAGCTTGCTTTGTGTTGTTTTGGAGGGGTTGGGGTACAGTGGGCCAGTTTTGTTTTGTTTGGCACATGTTACAGAAAATTGATAATTTATTTTAAGCAAGCCATAGTTTTGATTTAAAACAATGATTAGCATTTTAGAAAATCACCTCTGCATTTTTATTCTTATTTTAAATTCTTTATTATGGTGTTTCCTGTCTATTAGATTTTAATATATTTTTAATTTGCTGAAATAAAGAAGTGTCACTCTAATCAGGGCAAATCAAACTATGGCTTGAAATGACTGAAAAAAAACCATTTTAAATGAGGCTGCTTCATGTTTTGCGTATTATGATTCTGGCCATTAGAGGTTTTGGATTTCTAAGTGTTCATAATACCATGAAAAGTAAATATTTTAAACAATTTTATCCCCTTTTCTAAATGCCCTAATACTGAAAATATATGTGTTTATTTAAAGATTAAAGCACCAACCTTTCTTGACCTGAAAAGAATCTTTATGATGCTTTCTGCCTTTCTTTTAAGCTTTTAAAAATAATTTATTAGTTCATATGTGATAATCTTGCTTTTAAAATTATTGAAATATTCTAATTTCCATAACATCTCTTCTAATTTTTAAAGAGTAATTTTCTATGCTTTATTGTTTATATGGATAAAAAAGGAAATGATTAACTTCGAAGTCTAGCGGAATGAAACTTATAGCTCTATTAAGATTAGTATTAAACAATTGGTAAATTAGTTTTTGCCCTGTTTTTAATGTGTTCTAAGAATAGCATTTGTTAAGACTGATCTTATTAATGTGAAATGTTAAAAAGGGATAAATTCTTATTATGGAATATTCACATACCTATAAGAATTAAAAATACATTCTTAATGGCTGGTCAGTAGGTCTCATTCCAACTATTTTTGCTGAGCATAAATATATAAAGAACCTGACTCAAAGTCCAGGTTGTTCTTTGTTTAACCACTCAGTTTAGTTGTTTCTAGACAGAAATACCATTATATAAGTTATCTTCAAGTATGCTCCATTGTATGTACTATCATAATCCTTATCCCACCATTTTTTGAGTCCTAAATAAAGTGACCAAAAAATTATCTGTGCCTATATGTTTTAATCTTTTGGATTGGAACATGGTAGCCAAATAATATAGAATGTTTAAAACGTGGTTCACTTAGTGGTTGAGCCAGTTATAGAGATATCTAAGTTATTTGATGCTCATCTGTTTTAAGAACCCAGAAACTATTCTGAATACAAACAATAACTAAAGGAGCATTTACAGAAGACATGAATTAAATGATTCATCAATTTGCTAACCAGAAAATAGTACACTCACTGAATGGTGAAGCCAAAGGTCTTGTAATTCCAAAGCTGATCTAGTTTAAGAAAGAGACAGAGAGAAAGAGAAGGGGGGAGGGGGGAAGGAGGGAGAAGAAGAGAGAGAGAGAAACAGAAACAGAGAAAAAAGGAACAGGAAAAAAGAGGAAGAAATGAAGACAGTAGATAGTGACAGCAGTTAGAGTAACTAGAAGCAGCAGTCCTGTGAAGCTGATCCACTGACAGTTGGAGAGAGAAAGTCTGAGTACAGAAAGTCAATCAAGACAAGAAACAAGGTTAGGAGTGGCTTTCAGGATCAGGCAGAGTTCTGAAATCTCACTTTTTCAAGGCAATGTTATGTTCTGAAACCTCCCAACTAAAGCAGCGCAGCAGCCTGATAAATTTTAGGTTGTAAGTAAGCAGCCCTGCATGTTTGAATTACTGCTAAACATAACTATAATGTCCTAGGAATCTAATCGCACATGTATTCAGTATGTATTGTTGATCAAGGGTATAAAATAATGTTTTAGGAAAGTTGATCTGAATGTAGCCAACATTAATATATATTTTTTTAGTTTTTACTATTTAAATTTGGCCAAAGGAAAACTGACTAGTCTAGGATATTTCATTTTTTTGACAATGTAATCACTGTCAAAGTATTGTATATTAAAGATGAAATACTTGCATGGAACCCCTAAACATCTTTTAGAAGGTGTTGTCATCATAAACATAGTACTTTGAGAGGAATTTAAAAGTCACTGTTTCCTTGTTCTGGTATAAATTCTGATTTTAATTTTCTTTGAAATAATGGTCTAATGAACTAAAATATGTCTCTACATGTTTATTATATAGTCAGTGTACTAATTCTTTTAGTGACATAAAATTTAACTATGACTTAAGGTTTGTAATATAAGAAAATGATAGATTATTTTTATTAGATGTTAGCTTGGCATGTCAGAATTCTTAACAAACATGTTAATGTACATAAATCATTAATTTATTTTTAATTAAATTTAATTTGCATTGTGAACTCCCCATTAAATGTAAACAAAGGATTTATTATTTTCTAATTCATTAAAACTTTAGTGCAGGTGAATGATCATGGAGTTCTGAATTATTTTATTATTATGATTAATTTTTAAAGTAGACCAACTAAGCAATAGGAATTTTCAAAAAAGTACCTTTTTTCTGTTAACAGTTAGAAATCCATACTTTTGCTTTTCATTGCATATTACATAGCAAATTAAAATATTTTAAGAGATTATATTGCATCCTGTGATAATATTTGCAGTTATGAGAACTGTGAATTTTTTATCTTGATAAATTTACAGTAATGACTTTTTATATCTCCAAATAGAGAATGAAATATAAAATGAGTATTTGTGGTAAGCATGTCTTTTTGTTTAACTATGAGATTGCTAATGTTCTAGATATTTTAAAGTATATTTTTAGCATTTGATAATTTATGTTAAATACAGATCAGAATATTCAGATATTTTTCTTTTTCCCTTTTAAACTTGTATAAAATAAAAGTTCTGTATTCAGTTTTTAATGATTATACATATCATTGCTATTATTCCTTTAGCCAACTAGCAAACATTCTTAACCAGAAAAAGTAAGATGTCAGCATATTTAAAATATAAAACAAAATCAACTATTTAAAATATAGTTGAATATACCAAATACTTAATTGTCTGCTGTACTGCAAAATAATTAGTTTTACTGGAAAAGGGAGTACATTTTTGGTTAGAGTCCTTTGACAGACTTTTCATTCAAGACCACACAATAAAAATTTTAAAGTTTAAAAAGTATTATATTAATTTCATAACTACTAGGAAAGGCAAATTCTTATATAAAAGGGTAGAGAAAGCATAGAAGATAAAAGGAACACTAAGAAATGTCCATGTGTAAAATTTTACAGATAAATATCCTTTTATGAAACATCTCAGCCCTCACCAAGACTCCATCACTATTTCTGAGACTAAGCATGTGATCTCTATGTCCAGCCCCATTTTCTAATATTTCTGGCAATGCTAAATGCTGCAGTGAAATAGCTTTAATGTATTTTCTTTTTTTTTCTTTTTTTAAATTTTTTTATTGTTATTCAATTACAGTTGTATGCCTTTTCTCCTCATCCCTCCCCCACCTCCAACCTCCCCCTTGACTTTGTCCATGTGTCCTTTATAGTAGTTCCTGTAATCCCCTCTTCCCACTGTCTCCACCCCACTCCACCCTGGCTATTGTTAGATTGTTCTTAACTTCAATGTCTCTGGTTATATTTTGTTTGCTTTTTTCTTCTATTGATTATGTTCCAGTTAAAGGTGAGATCATACGGTATCTGTCCCTCACCGCCTGGCTTATTTCACTTAGCATAATGCTCTCCAGTTCCATCCGTGCTGTTGCAAAGGGTATAAGCTCCTTCTTTCTGCTGCGTAGAATTCCATTGTGTAAATATACCATAGTTTTTGGATCCACTTGTTTGCTGATGGGCACTTCGGTTGCTTCCAGTACTTGGCTATTGTAAATTGTGCTGCTATGAACATTGGGGTGCACAGGTTCTTTTGGATTGGTGTTTCAGGGTTCTTAGGGTATAATCCCAGCAGCGGAATTGCTGGGTCAAAGGGCAGTTCCATTTTTAGTTTTCTGAGGAAATTCCATATTGTTTTCCACCGTGGCCTCACCAGTCTGCATTCCCACCAACAGTGCACTAGGGTTCCCTTTTCTCCGCATCCTCTCCAACATTTGTTTGTGGATTTGTTTATGCTGGCCACTCTGACTGGTGTGAGATGATACCTCATTGTGGTTTTAATTTGCATCTCTCTGATGGCTAGTGATGCTGAGCATCTTTTCATATGTCTCTGGGCCCTCTGTATGTCTTCCTTGGAGAAGTGTCTGTTCAAGTCCTTTGCCCATTTTTTAATTGGGTTGTTTGTCTTCCTGCAGTGGAGTCGTGTGAGTTCTTTATATATTTTGGAGATCAGGCCCTTGTCTGAGGTATCATTGGCAAATATGTTTTCCCATACTGTTGGTTCTCTTTGTAATTTGGTGCTGTTTTCTTTAGCCATGCAGAAGCTTTTTCTTTTGATGAGGTCCCATTTGTTTATTCTTTCCTTTATGTCCCTTGCTTTAGGGGACATGTCTGTGAAGATGTTGCTGTGTGGAATGTCTGAGATTTTTCTGCCAATGATTTCCTCGAGGACTTTTATGGTGTTACGACTTATATTTAAGTCTTTTATCCATCTTGAGTTTATTTTCGTGTATGGCGTAAGTTGGTGATCGAGTTTGATGTTTTTGCACATAGCTGTCCAGATCTCCCAACACCATCTGTTGAAGAGGCTGTTTTTGCTCCATTTTATGCTCCTGCCTCCTTTGTCAAATATTAATTGACCATAAAGACTTGAGTTTATTTCTGGTCTCTCTGTTCCGTTCCATTGGTCTATGTGCCTGTTTTTATGCCAGTACCAGGCTGTTTTGATTACAGTGGCCGTGTAATACAGTTTGATATCAGATATTGTGATCCCTCCTGCTTTGTTCTTCTTTCTCAAAATTGCTGCAGCTATTTGGGGTCGTTTATGGTTCCATATAAATTTCTGAAATGTTCTATATCTGTGAAATATGTCATGGGTACTTTAATAGGGTTGCATTGAATCTATAAATTGCCTTGGGTAGTATGGCCATTTTGATGATGTTAACTCTTCCAGTCCATGAGCATGGTACATGCTTCCATTTGTTTGTGTCTTCCTTAATTTCTTTCTTGAATGTTGTGTAGTTTTCTGAGTACAGGTCTTTTACCTCCTTGGTTAGGTTTATTCCTAGGTACTTTATTTTTCTTGTTGTTATATCAAATGGGATTTTTTTCCTGATTTCTGTTTCTGCAGTTTTGTTGTTGGTATACAGGAATGCCTTTGATTTCTGAGTATTGACTTTGTATCCAGCTGTTTTGCCAAATTCATTTATTAGGTCGAGTAGTTTTTTGGTGGAGTCTATAGGATTTTCCATGTACACTATCATGTCATCTGCAAACAGAGACAGTTTCATTTCCTCCTTTCCAATTTGGATGCCTTTTATTGCTTTTTCTTGTCTGATTGCTGTGGCTTGGACTTCCAATACTATGTTGAATAGGAGTGGTGAGAGAGGGCATCCTTGTCTTGTTCCTGATCTTAGTGGGAAAGCTTTAAGTTTTTGTCCATTGAGTATGATGTTGGCTGTAGGTCTCTCATATATGGCCTTTATTATGTTGAGGAATGCTCCCTCTATGCCCACTTTGCTGAGTGTTTTTATCAGAAATGGGTGCTGTATCTTATCAAATGCTTTTTCCGCATCTATTGAGATGATCATGTGATTTTTGTCTTTGCTGTTGTTGATGTGATGTATTATGTTTATTGATTTGCGAATATTGTACCATCCTTGCATCCCTGGGATGAATCCCACTTGGTCATGGTGGATGATCTTTTTAATGTATTGCTGGATGCGGTTTGCCAATATTTTATTGAGAATTTTAGCATCTATGTTCATCAGCGATATTGGCCTGAAGTTTTCTTTCTTCGTTGTCTTTATCTGGTTTTGGGATTAGAATGATGCTGGCTTCATAAAAAGAGTTTGGGAGTCTTCCATCAGTTTGGATTTTTTCAAATAGTCTGTGAAGGATAGGGGTTAGCTCTTCCTTAAATGCTTTGTAGAATTCTCCTGTGAAACCATCTGGTCCAGGGCTTTTGTGTGTTGGGAGTTTTTTGATGACTGCTTCAATTTCCTCTGCTGTTATTGGTCTGTTCAGGTTTTCTGCTGCTTCTTCATTCAGTTTTGGAAGATTATATTTTTCTAGAAATGTGTCCATTTCACCTAGGTTTTCAAATTTCTTGGCGTACAGTTCTTCATAGTAATTTCTTACAATCCTTTGTATTTCTGTGGTATCAGTTGTAATCTCTCCTCTTTCATTTCTAATTGTGTTTATTTGGATCCTCTCTCTTTTTTTCTTGATGAGCCTACTTAAAGGCTTGTCAATTTTGTTTATCTTTTCAAAGAACCAGCTCCTGGATTCATTGATCCTTACAATTGTGCTTTTAGTCTCTATGTCATTTAGTTCTGCTCTGATCTTGGTTATTTCCTTCCTTCTGCTTGCTCTGGGCTGTCTTTGTTGTTGTTCCTCCAGTTCTTGTAGGCATAAGGTTAGGTTGTTTGTTTGAAATGTTTCTAACTTCTTAAGGTAGGCCTGTATTGCTATGAACTTCCCTCTCAGGACTGCCTTTGCTGTGTCCCATAGGTTTTGGGTTGTTGTGAGTTCATTTTCATTTGTTTCCAGAAAGTTTTTGATTTCTTCCCTAATCTCGTTCTTGACCCATTCATTGTTTAATAGCATGCTATTCAGTCTCCATGATTTTGAGTGTTTAGGGTTTTTTCCCTTGGGGTTGGTTTCTAGTTTCAGTCCCTTGTGGTCAGAGAAAATGCTTGATATGATTTCAATTTTCTTGAATTTGTTGAGGCTTGCTTTCTGTCCTATCATGTGGTCTATCTTTGAAAAAGTTCCATGGACACTTGAAAAGAATGTGTATTTTGCTTCTTTGGGATGAAAAGCTATATATATCAGTTAAGTCCATTTCCTCTAGGGTATTGTTAAGTGACACAATATCCTTGTTGATATTTTGTTTGGAAGACCTGTCCATTTTTGATAGTGGGGTGTTAAAGTCCCCTACTATAATTGTGTTGCTGTCAATATCTTTCTTGAAATCCTCCAAGATTTTCTTTATGTATTTGGGTGCTCCTATGTTGGGTGCATATATATTTACAATGTTTATGTCTTCTTGGTGGATTCTTCTTTGAGTATTATGAAGTGACCTTCTGGGTCTCTCTTTATGGCCCTTCTTTGGAAGTCTATTTTGTCTGATATGAGTATTGCTACCCCTGCTTTTTTTTCCTGTCCATTTGCTTGGGAAATTTGTTTCCAGCCCTTCACTTTCAGTCTGTGTAAGTCTTTTGTCCTGAGGTGGGTCTCTTGTAGGCAGCATATGTGTGGGTCATGTTTTCTTATCCATTCAGCTATTCTGTGTCTTTTGATTGGAGCATTTAATCCATTTACATTTAAGGTTATTATCGATAGGTAGTTATTCATTGCCTTTTTTCTGTATCTGTGTTCCTCTGTCTTTCTCTTGTCCTTCCTTTCCTTAAAGCAGTCCCTTTAGCATCTCTTGCAGAGCTGGTTTGGTGGAAGTGTATTCTTTTAGACTTATTTGTCTGGGAAACTCTTTATTTGGCCTTCTATCTTGATTGAGAGCCTTGCTGGGTAAAGTAGTCTTGGTTGCAGGCCTCTGGTTCTCATTACTTGGAATATTTTTTGCCATTCTCTTCTGGCTTGGAGCGTTTCCATTGAGAAGTCAGTTGCTAACCTTATTGAGGCTCCCTTGTATGTTACTTCCTTTTTGTCCCTTGCTGCCTTTAAGATCCTCTCTTAGTCTTGGAAATTTGCCATTTTAATTATGATGTGTCTTGCAGTGGGTCTCTTTGGGTTCCTCTTGCTTGGGATTCTCTGATTTTCCTGGATTTGGGTGACTTTTTCTCTCCTCAGATTAGGGAAATTCTCCATCATTACTTTTTCAAACAGGTTTTCTATCCCTTGCTCTTCTTCTTCTCCTGGTATTCCTATTATACGGATATTGTTACGTTTCATGGTGTCCTGCATTTCCCTTATTACCTCTTCATTCTTTCTGAGCCTCTTTTCCTTTTCTTGCTCTTTCTGGGTGTTTTTTTGTACTTTGTCCTCCAGCTCGCTGATCCGATCCTCTGCTTCATCAAGTCTGCTTTTCATTCCTTCTACTGTGTTCTTCAATTCAGAAATTGTATTCTTCATTTCCTCTTGGCTCTTGTTGATGGTTTCTATTTCCTTTTTCATGTTGATAGAGTTTGCAGTGAGTTCATTGTAGTTTCCTTGTAGTTTCTGGTTGTTCTCTGTGAGCTCAGAGAGCTCAGTAAGCTTCCTGACAGCCATTGCTTTGAACTCAGTATCTGATAGTTGACTTGCCTCTTTTTCAGTTAGCATTCTTTCTGAGGCTTCCTCCTTTCCTTTCATTTGGGAATTGTTTCTTTGTCTTCCCATTGTTTGTGAGACTCTTCTTGTTAGCCTCTGCTTCTTAAATTGATGTATTCTGACTCCCTGGGTTTATGGTATGAACTTCTATGGTAGAATTCCAATGGGATTCAGTGATGCTGTCTCCTGAATCTCCTGTGCTCACTGGTCTTGAGCTGACATTTATGGGTGTAACACAGTGTAACTCTGGTCTTTTCAGCACTCCAGGTTTTCTTGTCTCACCTGTGGGAAAAAGAGGAAGGGGGGCAAAAAAAAAAAAAAAAGAAGGGAAGGAGGGAAAAAAGGAATAGAAAAGGAAAGGAAGGAAGGAAGAAGGAATAAAGAAGATCGGAGGCAAGATAAGAAGGAATTTTAACAAAAATTAAAACAACAAAATAAAAGAAGGAAGGAAGAAGGAATAAAAAAGGTAAAGGATGGAAGGAAGAAGGAATAAAAAAAAGAAAGAAGGACAGAAAGGAAGAAGGAATTCAGGGGGAAAGGAGGAAAGAAAAAAAAAAAGTCTTCTGCTGGCTTTAAACTGGTCAGGTTAGTTCTGCTGGTCTTCCTGTCGTCTGATCTTTCAATGTCCTCTATCTTTGGTCTCCGATCTTCATATATGCTGGAATACTGTTGGCTGTTCGCTCTGCTCCTCAGATCAGCTAGGTATACTGTCGTTGAGGGGAAGTGGACTCCACTCCCACCTATCTCGCCACCATCTTCTCTCCTCTGTATTTTCTTTATTATAATTTTTGTGGTCAAAAACACATAAAATACACTATCTTAACCATTTGTGTACAGTTCAGTAGTGATAATTTACATTGTTGTGAAACAAATCTCCAAAACTTTTTCATTTTACAAATTTGAAAATTATACCCATTATACAACATCTTCCCCTTTTCCTTCTCCCGCATCCCCTGGTAACCACTATTCAACTTTCTGTTTCCATGAGCTTGACTACTTTCTATACCTCATATAAGGGAGTCTTAAGTATTTGTTTTTTTGTGACTCTTCTTTCATGTCTCATAATGTCCTCAAGGTTCATCTGTGTTGTAATATGTGACAGGATTTCCTTCCTTTTTACACCTTAATAATATTTCCTTTTGTGTGTGTGTGTATTGCATTCAAATTTTTAGTAAGTCTGTTGAGTTTGGGCTGAAATCTTATAGATCCATACTGTAGCCAGCAGGGTGATTGAAAATTAGTACCCTAGGGCAGTTACTTATCCATGAAACATGCTTGAGAAGAACCCCAATATGTGTACATTTTTCAATAAATAACATGTACCATTTATAATACAGATATTAAACATTGACAATTTTTACTTTCTTCTTCCTCTTCCCTCCACTTTTCTCTCTCCCAGCCCTTTTCCTTCTTCCTTCCCCTTGTGCCTTCTCCTTTCCCTGCACCTCCTTGCCTTTCTTCTCTACTGGTCCTCTGTTCCTTTCTTTCTCCCCTTTTGTGTAACCATTTGTGTATAGTTCAGTAGTAATAAGTACATTTACATTGTTGTGAAACCCCTTTTCTCCTCCTTTTTGCCCTTTCCCTGTCTACTTATTAAAAAATAAATCTAAATGGAAATTATAATTTTCCTTCCACATTTCAATGAATCATTTTGAACACCAACTACCTTGGAGACTACCTTGCTCTGTGATTTGGAGACAAATTACTACTTTCTATTAAGATATTCATCAGTTCATTTTTATAGCTATTTATGAAGCAGGTGGAAGCTAGTATGTGAAGTAATGATCCTAGGAAGACCTTGAGAGTCAAACAGTCTTTGTAAAATCTGGATAATGTCATCTGATTTTATTTCATCATTAATTTTATTCTTTGAAGATTAAGAAGCATCTTAAATTCACTGCTTATTTAATCTTCTGATTTAGACTCTTCCTTTTAGGAATCTTTGAAATTTACCTGTAAAATCATGTTTCATATATAATTTTGAGAATTTCTTTTATACTTAATTTGTGGTCACACACATTTGTAGTTCTCACACTCCTAATGAAAAATGAGAACAAATATATTCTTCTTAGGAGACCTCTTAGACTGAATTACCTTGCTGAAGGGAAGAAGTAGATTTGAAATCTTTTTTTTTTTGTATTTCTTTTTTTATTAAAATTTTTTTATTGTTGTTCAAGTACAGTTGTCTCCATTTTCCCCCACCACTCCCCCTGATCCCAGCCACCCCCACCTCCCACCCTCAATCCTACCCCACTTTGGCTTTGTCCATGTGTCCTTTATACATGTTCCTTGGCAACCTTTCCCCCTTCCCCCCCCATTATCTATTTTATCTTACACTTACATGACTTTTATCTTCTCCATATCTGTTGCTTTCAGTGTAAAGTGTTTTAAATCATCAGTTATTTATTCCCGGTCCCCCCAAAAAAGAAAAAAAAAATTGGAGCTAAAATTGAAGGTCCAGGGCATATGCCTCCTGAGGCTTTATGCACACTCTGGCATACTTAGGAGTAGCCCCATGGATAAGGGTGCCTTAGATTGAGAAGTGGAGAATGAGATGGTTCTGTGTGTTACTTTGAAGTCAATTTTTTTTTCTTAATCCTCACCTAAGGATATTTATTGATTTGAGAAAGAGAGAGACATGGATGTGAAAGAGAAACATTGATCGGTTGCCTCCTGTATGTGCCCTGACTGGGTATCAAACAGCAACCTAGTCATGTGCCCTGATGGGGATCAAACCTGCAATGTTTTCTTGTACAGGATGATGCTCCAACCAACTGAGCCACCTGGCCAGGTCTGTTGTGTCTGGTTTAAAATGGTTCAGAATATAAATTTTCTTTCTTCCTTTATTTAATCCTCACCTTGGGATGTATTTATTGATTTTGGAGAGAGAGAGAGAGAGAGAGAGAGAGAGAGAGAGAGAGAGAGAGAGAGAGAGAGTGATTGATTGCCTCCTGTACACACACCCATAATCTGGGTATGTGCCCTGACCTGAGATCAAACCAGCAGCCTTTTGGTGTAAGGGATCATGCTCCAACCAACTGAGCCACCTGGCCAGGGCTATTGTGTCTGATTTAAAATGATAAACTGAAAAAAATAAGTGTTAACTTTTTAGCCCTTCTCTTCTTATATTTTAATTTTAATGAAAGCAATAGAAGTATGTGGTAACAAATCCAGCAGTATAGAAGAACTTAATGATAAAAACAACATTGTCTTTCTCACTCCTTAGTACCTTCCATGTCCTTTCCTTATGAGAAGCTCCAAACACTCTCTATTCTGTTTTGAGTTCTTTAGGGTGTTACTTCCATAATTCTAAGAAAACCACTTCAGAACATGCTAGGGATGAAGATACAGCTTCTTACGGGGGAAGGAAGTTATATTTGCATTTTCAGTCCACAATCTTGACATGGAAGCCCACTTTTAAAAAGTACATTCTGTGAATCCCAAGCAGCTAGGAAATTTATTTTTTAAATCTTGTCAATATATAATTCTGTCCCTTTTCCCATATATACCTCAGTTTTTCTTTACCCACCTTCTTACTTATTCATGCTTCTTATAGTCCATAAGCTCTGTATCTCAAGTTCCTTTTCATTTCTCCCTCTGATTTTTTTATTTTATTACTAGTATAAAGTACCCATTTACCCCTCTAATAATGGAACAGTAAAATCATTTTTTTACCCAAGGAGTACCAGAAGTTTTTGATTAATTAGTAGCATTTTTAAAACAAGCATTGAGTCCCCAATGGCTAAATAATCACTATTGCTGCCCCTAACCTTCACGACCACTCTAACTCAATGTTATTTAAGCATAAAATTATCTTAGGTTTTCCTGCAGTTTGAGGGAGAAGAGGAAGCATCTATCCTAATGACAAGTTATAGATCATTTGTTTGCTGGAAGGTATCACTCAGATACTTTGATTGACAGCATTTCAAGTAATATACCAGTCAGTACTGTGCACCTGTTTGCCATTTTCCCCCTATTTTCCTTGTTTATCAGTAGTGTTTTTATAAATAGGTTTATACGTCTGGCATTTGGTCTGTAATTTTAAATATTTCCTCCAAGTGTGGTTAATCTCTTATTTTCATGTCATGTGTCTGAGTTCACAGATTATACTGGTTTTTCACTTCAAAAACCATCTGATGTTTTGCTTTAAAAACTCTCCATTTTTATGACATAGCAATCTAGACAAAATGTATTAATTTAGCATTGTTTGCAAGTTTTATTTTTCAGAGATCCCCAAGCTTTTATGAAACCTACTAATCTAAAAACAAAGCCAAAATAGTAGTGTTAAAGTCAAATGATAAATTTATCTTAAACCATAAAATTAATTATTTGAAAGGCAAAAAAAATACCTTTATATTATGAATATTCTACATAATGCGAATTTGGAAAAAACACTATTTAAGTTTTAGAACATATGTAAATGTATGCAACAAGTATATTGGAAACATGATTGTTGGTTATCAATTACTAATAAGAACAAAGAAAAAATTACCACATTTAATTTGAGAATTCCTTTTAAAATCTTTTGAAAGATTATATAATAATCATACCACTTTTTAGCAAACTCTTAGGATACTAATTTTATTCAGTTTAATTTCCTTTTTCTGAAATAACTAAATTTTTCTGTTAATCTCAGCTTGGCTATTGCTTGATACAATGCATGAGCATGGTGTTTATGCAGGCTGAGTAGCTTCAAATAATCAAAATTTATTACAGCATAATTATTGCATTCATTTGGGAGGTAAGTAAATTCTCACTGAAACCATTGAAGGAGAATACTGATGTGCCTTAATGTGGAGTTGTTTGCCTGTCAGACCAGGCCTATGTCTAGGACCCTTGATTCTCTACTGGTGCTTTGTATCCTGTGATTTAGTGTTAATTAAAGATTTGTGTAACTTGTTTTCATATGCTAATGCCCTGAATATTCTAAGGTAAAATACTAAAAGAATACTGTTAAATGTTTAGAAGTTAAAACAACAAAGATTACACTTTCTATGTCGTTGTTACTCCATTCACTAGAAGATTCCATCTTGAAACTATTTCTAAAAGTCTAAATCAGTTTAATTAAGTACTTATATGTTTGAAGTTTTTTTTTGTATTTTCAGTGAAAATGTAGTTTCATATGTAGCTAAAAGGCCAGTGGTTACTGAAGAATCTCATTAGTTGTTGCCTTTAACCAGCATTGACTCCACGATATTCTTTTTTTTCTTAAGATTTTATTTATTCAAACCAGAGAGAGGGAAAGCGGGGGTGAAAGACAGGGAGAGAAAAATAAATGTAAGAGAGAAACATCCATCCGTGTCCCACACACACGCCCCAGCTGATACCAGACCTGCAACCCAAGCATGTGCCCCAGTTGGGAACCAGCGACCCTTTGATTTGTGGGACGATGCCCAACCGAGCCACACCAGCCAGGGCTTCACCATGATATTCTTGAAAAGCAAAATAGAACAATGTAGATAATTTTCTATCATGGTCTTGGCTAAATTTTGGGCTCATTTATAAGCAGATATTACATCCTATAAGTCAACATTTAGAGAGATAAAAGCAGAGATAGCTATACAGGTCATTTTTGTCTTTCTTACTCTACCGAATTTTTTCCTTACCACCATAATAAGATTCTCAGTTGTGTGTGTGTTCTTATTTGTAGTTAGCCTTAGGTCTTATACAATGAAAATAGTACTTATTTAATAATACTTTACTTTGTTATTACTAGTTTCTTCACTAGTGGAAGAAGGAGAGAAACAGACTAAGCTATTTAGGCCATCAAAAATATCTGGCAGAGAATCTGTCCCACCAACCTCTTCCTCATCACCAGTAAGCCAGGAGTCACTGACAGTCAAAGAGAAGTTCATCCCGCCCGAGCTCAGTATCTGGGACTATTTCATAGCCAAGGTAATAAAAGTGCTGTCCAGATCAATATTTATGTGTTAAATGGAAATGAAAGTGTTTAAAA
Organism: Desmodus rotundus; assembly: GCF_022682495.2. Lineage (NCBI taxonomy): Eukaryota > Metazoa > Chordata > Mammalia > Chiroptera > Phyllostomidae > Desmodus > Desmodus rotundus. The sequence goes on from NC_071387.1 coordinate 125,233,586, forward strand.
TAAGTGTAATTATTGGTGCTTCCAAATATTTTCCCACCCTGGTTTAGAAAATTTTCATTTTATCAGGCTACATTATAAAAAAACATACCTTAAAATAGTTTGTCTGTATTTCCAACCTGTTTTTAAGAGAGTTCTTTGATAAATTATGGTTTTGCATTTTAAATAAAGTTCTTATTAAGATGAAAAGATAAATTGGTCAACACTTTAATGCCAGTGTACAATATTTGTTAGTAATTAAGGAATCAAGACTGTAAGAAGTTCATGCGCCATCTATATTCTTATTCCTTTTCTATACTACAGGCAGTACTACATTGTTTGATATATACAAATTTCAGTTACCACTTTTAATTATATAACATCAGTCTCTCAACAATGTGGTTCAAATTTAAATTTACCACGGTATATTAAATATGAGTAAATACACACAGTACAAAGTTCCCTGCTGGCTTTTCAGTGCACAAGTTAAAATAAAAATTAACAGATGTGCTTCATGATCAGAGACTAATCATAGCAGTTCTTCCAAAGTCTGACAGTGATTGGTCATTTAGTGCCTCTTATTCAGTTCATAATAGTCAGAAGAAAGTGGTGATATCCTACCTCCTTGTCTCCCAGGATAAACCCAAGTGACATTTTATAAAATTGGATAATTAGAAGAGGGGATTGGCTAACACTGCTAAAAGTGCAACAAAAACAATTGAATAGTGCAAGTACTGGAAGTGAAATTCCAATCAAATGTAAAGTTATAGAAAAATTCATTAGCTTTGGGATTATTGGCATTGCTGTCATTCAAGAGACTGTAGATGTGCGGCCAGAACAATCTAGCGAAGGCCAACTTATCAACATAAATGAGGAAAGGGTGACAAAAGGATGAAGATGTTCAAGAGAGAGTGGTATTGGAAGAAAAAAATCTTCCCATTAAAGGAACTCTGGGTCATATTTCACAACATTGAAAGCACAAAGCATAAAATGTTGGAAGCTGATACAGACATAGAAAGGAGTATGACAATTTGCCAAAGATTAGAAACGATGCTTGCTTCGTGTCCTAAATTATACAGTTAGAAGGCAGCAGGTCCTATTCAAAGTACTCAGGGAATTTTTTACAAAAAATAAGACACTTTAATGCTCAATATTTCTAATACTTTAATTACAGTGTACAAAATAAATAGCATTTTTACTATATTTTAATTTCCCTAGCTGACTGTAAGAGTTTCTGGTGCCTTGACAAATATTTTAACAGTCACAGAACATTTGTAATTTTCTATTGATTATTAAGATTGTTTTGCATGGTTTCAGCTTGCATAGTCATTTTTATATTCCTGTACTACATGCAAAGCAAGAACTGCCTATATATATATATCTCCTTCTCCTGTGATCAGCCAAATTCTTCACGTCCTCAGCCTCTGTACATTCTCCTTACTGCCTTGAATTAACTGACACCTCACTATTTTCTCTGGACACCCATGCCTCTGGCCTCTTAAGCAGCTGCTTTTATTTTTCTTGTATCTTATATGCTTCAGTGTAAAGAAGGGCATTTGAATTTCCTCTTTCCTCATTGCCTTTTGAAGAATCATTTATTCATTGAACAAATGTTTCCTAGCACTTCATTTATATGGGAATATCTTTATTTTACCTTCATTTTTGAAGCATAGATTTGCTGGATGCAAGAGTCTTGATTAGCAAGGTCTTCTTGTTCCTGAATCTTGTTAAATTTCTGATTGGTCTGCTCTTGTCCTAATCTGTATCATAGCATCAGGATAATTGAGATGTTAGGCTTCCCTAATTGTTTACTACTGAGATATCTTTGTTTTTGATAGTGTGTCACTGGGCATGGAATTTTTATTAAATCAGCCCCCTCCAGCCAAGAAGCAAGAGTTCTTAGTCCTCACAGACTGCACTACTGGCCCTGGTAGAACAATCTCACCACAGAGTGCCAGGAGTGGGGATGAGGGTAGCCCCTGGCCAAAATACCAGATTCTTACTTTTTTACCAAAGATTGAGTAGATTTTTCCTGAAAATTGCTTTATGTGTTACATGAATTTGGTCAATTTCCAATATCTTTAAATTCTCTTTGACAATTTTGTGCAGCTTTATTATTGCTTTTTGGGAGAGGACTTACCAACCTCCTCACTCAGCTGTTCCAGAAGTTCTGTCCTCTCTGCTGTGTTTCTTTATTAGGTTTCCCTAGACACAAGATTTTATAACTTTTCAAATTTCCCACATCTCTTCCATCCTCACTCTTAACTGATGACCTCATCTCTTAAGTTATTAAAAAAATAGAATCAGATAAAACTCTTTTATCATCCTACTAATGAAGCTATAAATATATTCCTCCCATCTTATTCTTTCCTCCTGTTATGAAGAGTCCATCCTATCAAAGACCAGTTCTATTCTGAATCCCATCCTTGCTTTTCTTCTCTGTTCTTTGCTTTGTCTTCAGTTTTCTCCTCTTTAGTGGCTCCTTCCAGCAGTATAGAAATATGCTTTCCTGTCTCCTGTTACAAATCCTGCTTTGATCTCCAAAATTTTACAGCTGTTATCCCATTTTTCTGCTTTCTATTCTTATTCAACTTTTTAAAATTATATGCAGTAGTCCCCCCTATTTGCAGGGGATATGTTCCAAATCCTCCTCCCCCAACACACACACACACACACACACACACAGTTGAAAATTCACACACAGTTGTAGTTGGCCTTCTCCATATGCAGATTTCCAACCATAGATTGAAAATATAGTTGACCTCGAAACACGGGTTTGAACTATGTGCATCTACTAAAAATCCCATGTAAGTGAACTCACATAGTTCAAACCCATATTTTCAAGGGCAATTGCATATACTATGTTTTTTCCTATACATACATACCTATGATAAAGTTTAATTTAGTAAATTACACACAGTAAGAGATTGATAACAATAAAATAGAACAATTATAATGACAATAAACTGTAATAGTTATGTGAATGTGGTATCTCTCTCTCAAAATATCTAATTGTACTGCACTGACCCTTGTTGTGATGATATGAGATGATACAATGCTTACATGATAAAATGAAGTGAGATGAATGACATAGGTGTTGTGACATAGTGTTTGGCTACTATAGGGTTACTTGACATAAACACTGCAATACTACAACTGTCTATCTGATAACCAAGATGGCTACTAGGTGACTAATTGGCAGGTAACATTTACAGCATAGACACACTGGACAAAGGGACAGTACATATCCTCGGCGGGACAGTGGGACAATGCAAGATTTCGTAATGCTACCCAGAGCAACATGCATTTTAAAACTTAAGAATTGTTTATTTCTGTAATTTTTCATTGGATTTTTAAAAAATTTTAAATTATTTTATTGTCGCTCAATTATAGTTGTCTGCATTTTCTCCCCACCCCTCTACCCCACCCCTCTACCCCACCCAAGCCAAACCCACCTCCCTCCCCTACTTCCACCCTCCCTCTTGGTTTTGTCCATGTGTCCTTTATAGTAGTTCCTGAAAACCCTTCTCTCCACTATCCCTTCCTCCCTCCCCTCTGGCTATTGTTAGATTGTTCTTAACTTCAGTGTCTCTGGTTATATTTTGTTCGCTTTTTTCTTCTGTTGATTATGTTCTAGTTAAAGGTGAGATCATATGGTATTTGACCCTCACCACCGGGCTTATTTCACTTAGCATAATGCTCTCCAGTTCCATCCGTGCTGTTGCAAAGGGTATAAGGTCCTTCTTTCTTTCTGCTGCATAGAATTCCGTTGTGTGAATGTACCATAGTTTTTGATCCACTCATTTGCTGATGGGCATTTAGGTTGCTTCCAGTACTTGGCTATTGTAAATTGTGCTGTTATGAACATTGGGGTGCATAGGTTCTTTTGGATTGGTGTTTCAGGGTTCTTAGGTATAATCCCAGCAGCGGAATTGCTGGGTCAAAGGGCAGTTCCATTTTTAGTTTTCTGAGGAAATTCCATATTGTTTTCCACCGTGGCCTCACCAGTCTGCATTCCCACCAACAGTGCACTAGGGTTCCCTTTTCTCCGCATCCTCTCCAACATTTGTTTGTGGATTTATTTATGCTGGCCACTCTGACTGGTGTGAGATGATACCTCATTGTGGTTTTAATTTGCATCTCTCTGATGGCTAGTGATGCTGAGCATCTTTTCATATGTCTCTGGGGCCTCTGTATGTCTTCCTTGGAGCAGTGTCTGTTCAAGTCCTTTGCCCATTTTTTAATTGGGTTGTTTGTCTTCCTGGAGTGGAGTCGTGTGAGTTCTTTATATATTTTGGAGATCAGGCCCTTGTCTGAGGTATCATTGGCAAATATGTTTTCCCATACTGTTGGTTCTCTTTGTAATTTGGTGCTGTTTTCTTTAGCCATGCAGAAGTCTTTATTTTGATGAAGTCCCATTTGTTTATTCTTTCCTTTATGTCCCTTGCTTTAGGGGACATGTCTGTGAGGATGTTGCTGTGTGGAATGTCTGAGATTTTCCTGCCAATACTTTCCTCTAGGACTTTTATGGTGTTACAACTTACATTTAAGTCTTTTATCCACCTTGAATTTATTTTTGTGTATGGTATAAGTTAGTGATCGAGTTTCATGTTTTTGCATGTAGCTGTCCAAATCTCCCAACACCATCTGTTGAAGAGGCTGTTTTTGCTCCATTTTATGCTCCTGCCTCCTTTGTCAAATATTAACTGACTGTAGAGACTTAGGTTTATTTCTGGGCTCTCTGTTCCGTTCCATTGGTCTATGTGCCTGTTTTTATGCCAGGACCAGGCTGTTTTGATTACAGTGGCCTTGTAATACAGTTTGATATCAGATATTGTGATCCCTCCTACTTTGTTATTCTTTCTCAAAATTGCTGCAGCTATTCAGGGTCATTTATGGTTCCATATAAATTTCTGAAATGTTTGTTCTATATCTGTGAAATATGTCATGGGTACTTTAATAGGGTTGCATTGAATCTATAAATTGCCTTGGGTAGTATGGCCATTTTGATGATGTTAATTCTTCCAGTCCATGAGCATGGTACATGCTTCCATTTGTTTGTGTCTTCCTTAATTTCTTTCTTGAATGTTGTGTAGTTTTCTGAGTACAGGTCTTTTACCTCCTTGGTTAGGTTATTCCTAGGTACTTTATTTTTCTTGTTGCTACATCAAATGGGATTTTTTTTTCCTGATTTCTGTTTCTCATTTGATATTTTTGAACTTCAGTTGATCACATACAATTGAAACCACAGGAAGCAAAACCATGGATAAGGGGGGTACTACATTTTCTTTCTATTACCTTAGATCCCTTTTATATTTAGCTATTGCATGACATGTGATGCAACTACCCTGCTGAAACTGCTGTTGTTGATATTCAGGTGGCTCCAATTCAAATATAACTGAAACTTCTTGATCATTATCTTATGTGACCTTTTAGCAATATTCAGTACATGTGACCATTTCCTTCTTCTTGAAATACTTAAACTCTTATTCTCTGATGCCAGTCTCCTCTAGTTCTTTCCCTAATCTTACTGTTTATTCCTTCATAGTCTCTATTCTTCTTCCTGTTTCTACCTTACCTGTGAATCTTGATCTTAAAAATTTGGGTTTTGGTATTTATTTTCTCCAACACAATCCCCCTCACAACCAAAGTCCTCTTGTTTTAGTAAATTGCATCTTTTTGCTTATAGTTGGTCAAACCAGAAACCCAGAAATCATCTTTTTCCTCTATTTCCCTTGCTCTCCAGATTTATCAGCAAATATATCAATACTTTCCCCAAAATATACTGTGAATCTGCTATTCCTCTTCATTTCCATCACTAACACCTGTATGTAGACTGACAATCTTGCCTTAGTTACCGATGTCTCCATTTCTACTCTTGCATTTGACTTTTCTTTCATAAATGAGTGGTAATAGTAATATTCTTAAGATACAAATCTCAATACCTGTCCTCTACTTAAAACTCATTGGTGGCATTCCATTACACTCTATATACTGTGACCTATAAAAGGCTTACCTGACCTGTCATTTTCCATTCTCTTTCTACCCTTATCCTAACACATCCTGGTATTTTTTTTTATACCAAACTTCCCCCATATTAAAGCCTTTCTGCATACTATTTCCATTGCCTAAAATTATTTTCTTCCCTTTTGTCTATTTCTTCCCTATTTTTCTTGCCCTTTACATCTCACTTAAATGCCACTTTTCAGAGTCCTTTCATGATCAGCTTATCTCAATTTCTCTTAATGTTCTTGATCCCAATATCTTTTTTCCTTTCTAGCATGATTTGCCTATTTTTCTCATTAAAATAGCACATCTCTGAAGGCAATGACTGTATGTCTTAAAATTTTTTATATCAACTATGCTTTTTACTTATTTTTAAAATCTTTTTAATTTTGTTTATTTTTATAGAGCACAAGGGAGGAAAAAAGAGAGGGAGAGAAAATCAGTGTGTGGTTGTCTCTCGTGCACCCTCAACTGGGGACCTGGCCCATAAACCAGACATGTGCCTTAGACTGGGAATCAAACTGGCGACCCTTTGGTTCCCAGGCTGGCACTCAGTCCACTGAGCAACACCAGCGAGGGCTGAAGTATTCTTTTTAACACAATAGATACTTGATAAATTTTTTGTTGAATGGATGAATAAGTAAGGGAATTGTGTAAAGTGATGTCAAAAAAAAAAAAAGAAGAAGAAGAAAAAGAAGCCAATTGCTGGTTTTACGTCTTATAATGAAGTATACAATAATGGGATAAATTGCTAATATTGGACTATGTAATGAAATGTATTAAGTGAGGAAGTTGAATGGTAAATTCTGTAACTTTTTTATTTTAGCCTTTTCTACCCCCTTCCCTAAGTAGAGGAGAATATGATTCAGAGGAAAGTCTGGACAGTGATGATGATGATGATGATGATGATGATGTTTTAGATTCAGATTTCCATCTCCAAGAGCATTCTAATTCAAATTCATACAGGTATGGAATACTTAATTTTAAGCTTTAAAAAAAAAAGGTCATATATAATGTTTTTTAAAATAATACATGTGAAATTAGAGGCTTGGGACTTAAAACATATTATAATTCAGACTTCTTTAGTTGAAATTGATAAATTCCTTTACTTAACAATAATTCTACAGTTAATTTTTTTATTTTCCATGAACAGGTGACCTATAATTTTTATCAGTCTTCACAAATACTGCAATCAGATTATTTCTTGATTTTTGCTCCCTGATATAAATAAACCCTACTGTTTTAGCCTAGAAAATGTTTTTTCAGTAAAACACTAGTATTCTAACATCAGTGATGTTTCAAAAATATGTTTTTTCAGTAAAACACTAGTATTCTAACATCACTGATTAATATTTCAAAAATGACTTCCACATATAAAAATCATAAATGTTCAAAATGGTCACCCTCAGTGAGCAGTATTCTTACATGTAGGAGTGATGGTATGTTTGTTATCTTGCTTTTATTAATATGCTGATTATATCTGAAAGGTATACTTGAGATAAAACAAAACTATTAAGACACGGTCTGTTAGTGGTATGATAAAAGAATATAAATTTTAAGGACCTACATCCAAGATTACTCTATCCAGCAAAGCTATCATTTAGATTGGGAGGGCAGATAAAGTGCTTCCCAGATAAGGTGAAGTTAAAGGAGTTCCTCATCGCCAAGCCATTATTATATGAAATGTTAAAAGGACTTATCTAAGAAAAAGAAGAAGGTCAAAACTATGAACAGTAAATGACAGTCTTCTGCTATTGTAGATAATGCATATGTGAGTAGCTGCATGCATATTTTTGTTTGTTTGTTTTTTTGGATGTATATATTCCGGGTGAGTTATTAGAAGTGGAATCATTGGGACAGAGAGTGGTGGTGTACTCTTCTAAATCCCTAAATAAATATTTAACAGATCTGTTGCTTTATTTTTAGTTGGTCATTGATGCGCTTAGCAATGGTGCAGTTGGTGCTCAACAATTTGAAGACTTTCTATCCCTTTGCAGGTCATGATCTTGCAGGTAATTTAACATGAATTAATAGTCATTGCTTTTGATTTACTGTTTTATATATTTTTTCAAATAATGGAGAAAGTATAATAACTTCCTTTGATAGAAGATAGGTTTCTGTTAACCAAACCATTTCTCTGTAAATAACATGTATCTATTGTTTAGGTGCTCTTCGGAGGACAATATCCAAGAAAGCAGGGAATGTGAACCTGAAATGATTGACCCTGTTGAGACTGTATTTACAGCTATAGCCGAGGTGTTGGGAGATTTAATAGTGGTAGACACATAGAAAACTAAGTAAATGCAAAAACCTAGTGATTATTAACTCAAAGGGAAGAAAAGCTTGTACAGGAAAGAAAAGTGCATGATAGTATACCAGGTGATTCAGCTGTCATCTATATTTAAATATAAATATTAAAAAGTAAAGATTAAAATACCAATGAAACAAAAAATTATGTGATTATATTGGAATGATGGAGAGAGGAGTTTTATTCTCATATTCCATAGTAGTATATCAGAAGATCAATTCTAAAATCAAGAATTCACAGTACAAGCATGTTTAGATTTTTGTAGGTAAATAGGAGGAATCACTGAAATTTGAGGGGGGGTTAGGATTCAAAAGTATGGAAGTGTAGAACTGGAAAGTACTGAGTTTCATAGTATTATGTAACTTTTTAAAAACTTTTGTATATTATTTTATTTTTTAAGCAAACCTTAGTTATTTGCCAGGCAGAAATTGGACTGATACAAAGGTTTAAAGCAATTAATTTTCCTCCCAGACATACTTTTATAATATTCAGGTACCTTTTTTCATGTTAAAGTCAAAAGCAGTGATTGACATAGCAGTCATTTAAATCATGTCATAAATATTATTCCAAGTACTAGTAGTAAAGCTCTGATGTAATTTCAGCTTAGATACCCTTTTTTTCTTTAGTCCTTGGCCACCTAGTAATGTTGAAATGTTACACAGATTTATGACATTCTTTTTTTAGTTCTCGAGATTTTTATGCCTGCTGCTCTTCACATCAACTCTGCCAAAACGTGTGTTAATATCTCATTCTTACAATTTACTGCAGAAGATAAATGTGGGTCAATTTTATTTTCTTGTTTTAGAGCTTCCTGTTTGTTCACCACTTTGTCACGCAATTCTAAAAACTCTTCAATGTTGGGAGCAAGTTCTTCTCCGACGACTTGAAATCCATGGCGGGCCACCTCAAAACTATATTGCAAATCATATTTCTGAAGATAGTTCATCTGCAGGTCCTGCAATTCTCCGCCACAAAGCTTTGCTGGAACCTACAAATACTCCTTTCAAGTAGGCTTTCCTATGGATACTGTTTTTTAACTATATCAGAGTGTTTTCTGGTAGTATTGAAACAAAAAAACATTAAGTCCTTTTATGTTCAATTTGCTGTTCTAAGCTTGTATCTGTCGCTTTGTGTGATGCATTGTAGTCCAGAGGTTCGCAAACATTTCCTGCAAAAGTCCAAATAAGTAAATATTTTAGGCTTTGGGGCCTTATTAATCCTTGTGGCAACTATTCAGCCTTGCCATTGTAGAGTGAAAGCAACTATAGACAATAAATAGTAAGTGAATGGGCATGGCTGTGACCTGATAAACTTTATTTTCAAAAATGAAGGGAGACTGGTAGTTTACTAGGACCCACTCTCAAGCAGTGCTGTTCAAAATAGCCAGTTAGCAAATGGATTTGCTGTTTGAGGAATAAAGTGTTTGTACCAAAAAGTAAAACAGTACAGTGCTTGCTGCATCGAAGTCTTGGTATAAAAAATATTAACTGAACTCAACAATGTATTTCGTTACTTAATAACATAGTTCATTTACATTTTTTTCACAAGCTCTTACCTCGTGCACATCAGTGACAGGCTTCTTGGACTGGTGTGTGTTCAGAGACAACACTTGGAATAGCTCTGCTTGTAGATCTTTTCTAGGGAGCATAATTATTATATTCCTAGGTTAAAGCTCGGCACAGCCTCTGGGGCTAAATTCACCCCTCATCCTACATTATAAATAAAGTTTTATTGAATGACAGGTACAATCTTTCATTTTAATATCATCTCTGGCTCCTTTTCCACTTCACTGGCAGAGTTGAGTTTGTATGTGAGACCATCTGGTTTACAAAGCCTGTAATACCTAGTATGCAGTCCTTGAAGAAAAAGTTTGCTGATTGAGGCCCTAAACGATCTGGTCTGATTCTAGTTAATTATTATTATAAACATTTATATGACACCAAGGAAGTGTGGTCAAGTTAATCAGAAATCTCTGGAGTGCATAATTAAATATACTGTCCCTCTGTAGATCCAAACACCACCTGGCGCTGTCTGTAAAGAGACTTTGGCATTATTTGGTGAAACAAGAAGAAATTCAGGAAACCTTTATCAGAAATATATTCACAAAGAAAAGGTGTCTAAATGAGGTTCGTATAAGTTAAATCCTGTTTATTACTTTATTATTGAAGTTTTTTGTATTATATAACCATAAAGAATAAGCCTTAGATTTATATACTGAAAACATGTCAAATATTTACATTTTCTTTTTATCCTATTGATTAGGCTTCTTAACTAAATTTTGCAAACTCTGTAATAATACTGAAACTGGTTGATTACACCTTGATGTTATAATTAAAACGATTATTTTTCTCAGTTTGGTGCTACTAAAAAGATTCAGTTTGATGATATGGGAAATTTGCACCTGAATGTAAATTAACATTTTGTTTCCTTCATTGAGACAATTTTGCTATTAAAAAATCTCAGGTAAAACTAAACAGTGGATTTAGTGATATAGTTAATTCTTTATCTTCTCATGGACCGATAAACAAAGAGTTCAGAATTGGTTACTGGTCTGTAGATCAGATTTTGAGATGCACCGAAGTCGTCTGACAGTAACCTTTGTACAGTTTTTGATGTGAAAGGAAAAAAGGAAGGTATTTCAGTTGGGTAAATTAGGAAATAGAATGGCTTCTTAATAGACAACTTAGTATAAAGCAACCTCATCGAAAAAAAGGAAAAAAATCTATAACTTCATTGAAAAAAAGGATAATTACATATATTTCATTGTCTCTCAGTTTAAGCTCTAATTTATAAGAGGCAATTGTACATGCTATCAATATACTGTTTATATATAGTATTTGCCTGTTTATATAAATATATTTGATTAGCCAAGCAAAGAAACAATATATAGTGTTTTTCCTAACTTTGAAGACTATTGACATGTACACTTTAGTATAACATTGAAATCTAAGCAAATAATAAATACAATAGATACAATACAAATGGAAGTATTTCTATATAACCTTAAGTAATGTATATCTTGTTTAGTATATGAAGTACCATTAAAACAGTTTAGGCAAATTTTTGGACAAATAAAATTATAAAAATGAATAAGAGTGTCAAACTAATTAGCATATGTTTACTGGTGAAGTAATATTACTTATTTTAAATATATCTTTGCCTAAAATAGTTTATTACAAGTTAAAGCATTCTGACAACAATGTATAAAGCACTGCTGCATTGCTCTGTATAAAAAGCATGTGAGCCCTGACTGGCGTTGCTCAGTTGGTTGAGTGGCATACTGCAAAGCAAAAGGTTGCTGGTTCAATTCCAGGTCAGGGCACATGCCTGGCTTGCAGGCCCAGTCCCTGGTTGGGGCACATGTAAGAGACAACCAGTCAATGTTTCTGTCACACATTGATGTTAAAAAAAAAATTTACTGTGCTTGTTACTTCTTTGGTTTCTCTAATGTACCTTGTTATATGAATATGTACATTTGACAAAACAAGTACTTAGTTATTTTTTAAAAAAACATTGTCATATTTGATTAATATAGTTGTAAAAATAAAAACATTTTTCTACCTCTAATATATTTAGTGTATTTGGGAGGTGAAATAGTTCTCAAAACAAACAAAACAAAAAGACTGCTTTACTACTAGATTGTTTGGTTAGAATTCAGGGAGTAGAATGACATAATGAAGCCAGAATGAGTAAGGCAGGATAGCAGATAAATGAGTAAAGTTATTTTTGCATTATAATTATTTTAATCAAAAGCAGTAATATGAATGTTGGACTAAAAACTTCATAGTAAGCTAAATACAGGGTCTGGCACAAATGATGCCACCTTTTTAGTACAAAATCTTTTACTACAAAATCATAAGCATGTAATTCTATAACATAACAGTATCACACTCAAGCACACAATATGACATTTTAGGTGAAATGTTCAAATTAAAAATTATTACACCCATGTTATTACCCTACCAACCACACTCAAGCAGGCCTTACTTCTGCCGGGTCCTGTATTTTGTCTGTATTTTATTTTATTTAATCTGCAAAATGGGTATAATAAATTTTATTTTGTAATGTTTTAACTAGTACATTTAACTTATTTAAAAACTTGACATGATTAATGGTAGTTATTAGAAATGTAATGTTACCACTTTGTTGTTTTATTCTTGATGGTGATACTCTTAACGGTAGGGACATTTTGATAAAGGGAATATAAAAAGGAAGATTTTCTATCATAAAACATACATTGGATAGAACAAAACAAACTATGAACTTTATGAAGTCGGTATAAGATTACTTAATCTTTACTGGAAAGTTGACTAGCCTATTTTTGTTACTAACAATATTACCTGCATTCCCTTTTTTAAAAAAATAAAATGATGATTATACTTAAATAGTTAAGTTCAAATCACTCTGATTTTTCAGATGACTAGGAAATAGGTACATGACAAATCCTGTATTTTGGGTGGGAGATGATGGAGAATGTCTTCAAAGTGCTAATGTGTTCTTTATGCTTTATAAAATATTTGAAAATGAAGTTTACTTCATCTGATGTTAAAATTCTTGTGTATCTTCAGATCTTTCTTTTCCTACATAATGTAGTTTAGTGATACATGTATCTTTAAAATAGAAGGTCTTCCCTATCCGTGTGTATTTGGAAATTAAGTGAAGATAGCTGCAAACAGACTACATCTGAATCATTCCTAACCAAAAACAAAAACAAAAAAATGCTTGGCAGCTATCATCTTGTCCCTAATTTCTTTTTCTGTTTTCTTTCATTTTCCGAGAAAAACTAAAGACTTGAACCAGCTCTTCCTCTGACTAGTGCTAATATCCCTTTTTAAGAAGCATGTGTGCCTGAAACACAATTTTGTTAACCAGTGTCACACCGATAAATTAATTTTAAGAGACTCTACACTTTTAAATCACAACTTGACAGTATAGTATTAATATGTTTACGGATACACACATACTAAGTTAATAAAAAATAAGTACTGTATACTTTTATTATTCACAAATAAAAAGGAGGAGGAGAAGAAGCATGTGTGCCTCTAAATAGTTTATTGAGTATTTCTGGCTAAATTAAGACAAGGAGAGAATTGGAAACCTAGCAGTCAAACTGTTTTAATCAGGAGGTTTTCATGGGGAGTGAGATATCATAACTGAAACAAGACATAGTACTGTGTAAGAGAACAATGACTTTAATTTTCAGTTGAGGGTACTCTAGCACCAGTAGCCCTGAAATTTGTAATATAAAGTACTGGAAGCTCAATCTTGCTTTAATGTCAACATTTCAAAGTAAGTTCAATGAATAAAAATTTCTTAGGAGGTAGAATAAAATTTACAGTGTTTGTTAATGAATTCTAAGGGTTTAAGTTTTTCCTAGCCCCTTACCCCTAACCATTCACCCACACATTCTTCTTTTAAGATATATGAAATTTAAAAAATAATAGCTCAGTCCAATGTTGCTTTCTAGTGAATTGGATTAAAAATTAATTTTAAAAAACATCCCAAGTATTTTGAATGTTACATCTCGTCTTTACTCTTTGCCATGTTATTATTCTTTCTTGATGAAGTCATTAGAGGACAACTGTGAAACCATCAAAAACTCTGTGATGGAGAAGCCAAACATCAATAAGGTACAAAAGCCTCATTCAACTGAAATTAGAAATTGCATTCTTTAATTAAAAAAAAAAAAAGTGTTTTCATTTAATTTTGGATCGGGCTTTGTTTCTAATGCAATTAAATTACTATTCCCTCAATTTATTCTTCTTTTATTTTAACAAGTTAAAATTGCAGTCATAACATGGTTTCTATTTTATTAATAAGAGAATGCAATTTTAAAGGGAGTTGAATGTATCCTGTTTTGGCTACAGATTTTCTGAGTACATACAACTAAAGTTCTTAATAAAATGTAATTACAATAGCCATTATAGAATTATAGTAGCATTATTCTGTTTTTGCAAGTATCACGTTTGATGTTAAAAATCTTTCATTTTAATTTCTTAAAACATATCAAATACTATTATATAGCATTTGTTTTAGTGATAAATAGAGTATAGTACATTGCCTTGTGTATAATAAATACTCATTGTAATAGAGAATAATGGCACAAAGGATGAGAATTTGCACAACCATAAAATAACCACGAAATGTTCTGTGGTCATACATTCAAATACAACTTTTATTAGATTGATATATGATTCATGTGTTTCACATTTGGATTTTTAAGACCATCTCAACAGAGTAAATTTTAGGGAAAAAAATTCTCAAAAAGTGAGGGGATTGGCCAAAGAGCATAATTGAAGGAACTATGGACATGGACAATGGTGTGGGGACGGACTGTGGAAGTTGGGGGCAGGCTGGGTGGAGGGGAACAAAGAGGAAAAATGGGACATCTGTAACAACACAAACAATAAAACATCAAAATGAAAAAAAAAGATTTTTTTAACTCTGTGAAAACCCCACCTCTTATTCTTTCCCAAATATTTAGTAAATCAGGAGAATTCTATAAGATGAATAAAAAAGACTGATTCGATGTCAACTGTTTATTATAACCAAAACCTTGTCAAAATAAATATATGCAATCTAAACTTGGGAAATTTCTAATGGCCTTTGGGAGTTTTGAGAGAATATAAATCAAACTTTTAATTAGTTAACAATATTCCTTGCCTTGTACTAACCACTAATTACTACAGTCTGTACATTATCATGAGTCCTTATCCAAAGATTTTTCTTTTGACTCTATTTATAAAATGTTAATTAGAATGTTGTATTGCTATAGTCATCACTGTACATCAGAAGTCAGTTATTGTGTTTTGTTAACATTATAACCTTTTTTTGGCCGGAGTTTTTCAAACCATGTGTGACAATTTTATTTTACACGGCTTTATTATCTATACCTGACTTACAATAACTGCATGTGTTTATCAAAGTAGAGTTTGATTAATTTTCTCATATGCGTACATGGATGGGTAAAGCCATCAGCACAGTCAGAATAATTGATATAACTGCCTTGGCCGGGTATCTCAGTTGGTTGGAACGTCGTCCCAATACACCAGATTGTGAGTTTGATCCCTGGTCAGGGCACATAGAAGAAGCAACCAAGGAACGCATGGATGGGCAGAGGGGCAAGTTGCTGTTGCTGTCTCTGTCTCTTTCTCTTGTCTTTCACTCTCTCTTTCTCAAATCAATCAATCAATTTTTTTAAAAAGATAATTAACATATCCCTTACCCCCCAAACTTTTAATTGCTCCCTTTTTCCCCCTTCACCTTTGTCCTCTTTCTCTCTAGGCAAATACCAATATGCTTCCTAATGTTGTAGTTTGCATTTTCTGGAATTTTTGTAAATGAAATTATACAATGTATCTTTCTTTTCTATGTACTTTCTCAATATAATTTTTTTGCGATTCTTCCATATTATATTTTCAGTATTTTATTTCTTTTTATTGCTGATGTGTATTCATTGTATGGCTATACCAGAGTTTGTTGATTCATTGACTTGTTGATGAACACTTAAGCTATTTCCATTTTGGAACTATAAGTCTCTTTCTCTTGTGTAAATGCCTAGGTGTGGGACAGTTAAATTATATTCTAGGTGTGTGGTTAACTTTTTAAGAAACTGCTCAAGCATTTTCCAGGGTGGTAGAAATGTTTTACATTCCCAACAGCAGGGTATGAAATCTCAGTTGCTTCATATCCTCACTGACACTTGTTATGGTCATCAACCTTTTATTTTAGCCATTCTAGTAGGTGTGTAGTGGTAGTTCACTGTGGTTTTAATTTGTATCAAGAATCAGATCATGTGCTTAATTGCCTTTTATATAACTTTTTTGTTGAAGTATCTTTTC
Source organism: Desmodus rotundus (assembly GCF_022682495.2). Taxonomy (NCBI): domain Eukaryota; kingdom Metazoa; phylum Chordata; class Mammalia; order Chiroptera; family Phyllostomidae; genus Desmodus; species Desmodus rotundus. The sequence goes on from NC_071387.1 coordinate 125,249,717, forward strand.
AAATTTGTATATATTTATTAGGTTGTATGTTTTCTTAATTGAGTTTTAACAGCTTGTTATGTATTCTAAACATATAACAAACAAACAAAAAAAAATCCTTTATACACGATAAGAGATTTGCATATATTTTCTCCTAATCAATTGCTTGTCTTTCATTCTCTTTACACTTTTTTAACTACAGAAGTTCTTAAATGAAACATTGGACCTCATCAAAATTCGTTCTGTGTATAAATATTCTTTTTGATGTCGTATCTAAGAAATCTTTGCCAAACCTAAAGTCACAAAGATTTTCTTCTATTTGGCTCTGATATTTTATAATTTTAGTTTTACAATTAGATCTGTTACCCATTTTGAGTTAATTTTTGTAGGATGCAAAGTATGGATCACAGTTACTCTTTTAATTGTGGGTGTATCAATTGTTCCAACACTATTTGTTGAAAGGATTAATTTTCACTGAATTGCCATTTCCCTTTTTAAAAAAAATCAATTGACATATATGTGTAAGTTTATTGCTGGATCCTATTTTGGACCATTGATCTGTTTTATCTTTATGCTAATACCCCATTGTGTGACTGCACTGGCTAGAACTTCTAGTCTAATGTTAAATAGAAATGATGAAAGCAGACGTTCTTGTCTTGGGAGAAAGCATTCAGTTTTTTGTCATTAAGTAACATGTCATCTATAGGGTTGTTGTTAAATACGCTTTATAAGGTTAAGGAAGTTTCTTTCTATTCCTAACTCATTGAGAGTTTTTAAACAGGAAAGGATGTTGTTTTTGTCAAGTGCTTTTTTTTGCTACTACAATTATGCACAGTTTAACAACAGATAAGTCTGAGAAATGCATCAGTATGTAATTTCATCATTGAATGAACATCATAGTGTACTTAACACAAACCTAGAAAATATAGCTGACTATATACCCAGGCTCTATGGTATAGCCTATTGCTCTGTAGAGGGAGAAAAATAACCTTCTCTCTATACTTCTGGCTTCTTGGCTGAGACATCCCTGTAATAAAAGACAGATTAACAGGAGAAAAACTAAAAAAAGTTTAATAACGTGTATACCTCCTGAATACATGCGAGAGACCAAGGAAAACTGAATAACTTGTCATAAGGGCTGAAGCCACCACCTAAAATATCATTCAGCTGAAGACAAAAGATCTTGGGGGTGGGTGAGTCAGTTATGGGAGATTACCAGGAAAAGCACAGTAAACAAGGATAAGGATATTATGCAGATTTAAGTCTTTGTCTTCTGTGTTGATAAGAATTTCTGGATACAATGTCATGACCCTTTTTCTGATACAGCTAGGGAGAAACTTACTAATAGGGATTTCCCTTATAAATGTAAATATCTTTTACAAAGGATAATTTCTACTTGAGTTTTAGAGCTCCTCCCAAGTCTACTGTTTCTTAAAATTAATCAACCTAAAACATTTTTTATGCCAAAAAGACATATTTTGGGGTGGCAAATTCTGTTAACCCTACAACTTTTAGGCTACAAACCTGTGCAGCCTGTTATTTCTCTTTTGGTTATCTCATGGCTTAAATATCATCCATAGTTTGACAACTCTTAAATCTCACTATCCCCATTTATTTCCTAAACTCCAGACTTGCATATATAACCTAATAGTTACCTCCCCTGAATATCAAAACAGAATGTTCTGTCTTCCCCTAATCCCAATCCAAACCCACTCTTTCCTTCATTTTTGTCTCAGTAAATGGTACCCTCACTGACCCAGTTACCAGTTCTGAAAATAAGGAGTCAGTCTTGCTTCATCTCTTTTATTTATATTGCAACCTCAGTCCATTTAACAAAATTCACCCTAATTCTAACCACTTGTCATACCACCATTCCTGCTGCCCGAATCAAATCCACCATTGCTTACTTCAGTTACTGTACCAGCCTCTTAAGTGGTTTCCTGGGAACCCTTCATACGTGCCTTACTTTTTGCCTCACAACACCTAGAACTATTAAAATCCTCTAATGGCTTTCTAGCCTTAAAATAAAAATCTGAACTCTTTATTATGGATTCTAAGACCCTGTCCAAACTAAACCCTGCCTATTTCTCCAATCTCATCTCTTAACACTTATGATTTTTCTCAAAATTAAATATTCATGAGCTCTTGAGATGTTAAACAGCATTCCTACCCCTCACCCACCCACCAGCTGACTCTCACTCAGGCCCTCTTGGGCCCAGACTATTAAACAGTGTTTTGGTAAATCTAGATGAGAGGACAGGAATATATTCCCACATTGAAGAAGCTTTTTTGAATTTCACGGCCCGCAAGATCCTTCACCCCAGTGAGTGTCAAGTCTGAAGAAGCTCTGAAGGTGAAACTGTTTCGTCCACCCCACCCACCTACCCATTGTTCGTATAGCCCTCTCTTTCATGGAAATGTAATTTTCTGTACTTTTAACTTCTTTAGAAGTTAAAAGTGTCCAGTGGTAGACACTTAGTGGGCTTTACATACCAGGCAGAGAGGTGACTAAGTTGGAATTTTGTCATAAAATTGAAGAATCTTATTCTTTACATTCTTATTGGTTGATGGGCCTAATAGCAGAGCTAAGACTTTCCTTATAAAAGAAGTTAGCCCTCAAATAAAACAAAATAATTAGTGAACACTGCAATTCCTTTATGTTTGTAATCAAATTGCATTTTATATCAGAATATATTGGACATCTTTGCATCGAGTAACTATGAGTTACTTGCATAGGGCTGTTTTGGTTTGGTGATTTACAATTCTCCTTCAACTTTGCAAATATATGGTCATCTCAGTTGCCATTTTTAAGAATACTGCTAACCTACTCAGTTCTTTGGCCAAACAGTAGATGGGCATTGGTGATATTTTATCTAAATTTTGCAGGAATTTGTTGTATTCTAATTTCAAATCATTAACTCTGTGCTTCACAGTAAGTTGTGAACCATTTTATAGTAATTCATTTTAAAGATTGATGGTCAGGGAGGATAAAATAAAATGAAATTAAGCAACATCTCCAACTCTTAATATTTTCTTCCATTTTTCTCCAAAGGTAATAAAACTTTATGTTAATATTTTAGTAAATGCTGATTTTATACAGCACTCTGTCCTGAGTTTAAAAGTGTTATACATACCTTTGTGGGTAGCATAAGGTCCAGTGTATCTCTGTCATCTAAAGTACAGTGAATTATAGTTTCCTGAGCTACTAAAATGATTTCTGACTTGGGCAGACTACTCTGCCTTTTGGGGTTTCAGGTTTTTCTTTTGTAAATTAAATGTTATTTTAGATCAGGAGACAGTAAACCATATTCATCAGGCCATGTCCAACCAGTTCTTGTACAGGCTGTGAGCTAAGGATGGTCTTTATATTGTTTAAAGGTTTTAAAAAAGAATATGCAGCAGTCACACATGGTCCACAAAACCTAAAATATTTATCATCTGATCTTTTAATATTTATAAAACATTATCAAAGGATTATAATACTAAGCAATGTGGTTAACAAGTGCTACTTTAATAGTTAAACTGTTTTGATCATTTAATGTTAATTCATTACAACTTGGGAACATAAGCAATGAAGTTGTAATTGTATGTTATACATATCAACTATCTTATGTGAAAAAGCAAGTTTGAAAAAAATTAACTTCCCCTTGTAAAATAAATTTTGTTTGGGGGATAATGACCATGTAACATAGTACTTTTGCATTTGAAATAACTAAAGAGTTTCTGAAAATAATTTATGCAAGTATTAAATGACAGATTGTGTATAATATTCCTTCTATTACTAAAATCACTGCATTTTTATATTTTCTTTTTCTCCATTTAGATAGAAGCCGATTTGGGATATCCTGGAGGTAAAGCAAGAATTATTCATAAGGAATCTGATATCATTACAGCCTTTGCTGTTAATAAAGTAAGTACAGGCACTTTTCTTCAAGTACTAAGTACTTATAGTTAGAGAGTGTTTCCTGTTTGTCCATTTGTTTGTATCAGTATTTCTTTCTCTGAAACTACTTCCCACTCTTAAAATTGCAACCTGAATAAATTCTTTATTTTATAAAATGATTATATTGTTTGATAATGTTTTACTTTAAATATATAGCAGATAAAATGTTTATGACTATACAGAGAGAAGTATCGGGTATTTACATGTGATAGCCTTTAGAGTTTCTATGATATATTGTAAGGGTTACCCAAATGAAGTGTTTTTTATTTCCTGTATTTGAACATGTTGAATATGGGTCTTAATATTAGATCAAATTTAAGCTTATGTGACTCAGAGAAATTCTCCCGCTTTGACTAACAGCTGTAATAGCTGCCCAACTAGAGTGTTTACTTTGTATTCCTTAGCCTTCTGCTCAACATCTTCCTTAGAGCTACTCCTAGAAGAGGTAGCCTTGTGTACGGTGGTCCGAGGTTGAAATTTGTCTTAATCACTTTCCTCTTCTACTGACATATTTGCTTTACTGTAGAGTTTATAGTGATTTCTAGAAATTCTTGTTTCCTTTTATTTTCATTAACTTAAAGGATATATACATGGTGTGTCCAGAAAGTATCCAGCCATGCACTAGGAAAAAAAATAGAGGCATTTATTTAAGAAGATGCAAGATACCATACGTAGGACAATGACGCTTTAGTCCCTCTCAAAGTTATGACCTCATTGAGGAGATCTGTTTCACTGGTAGTGGTTTGAATCAAGTCATTAGCAACTGCAGCACTATGTTCCTTCTGCTGTGGTAGCAGAAGCCGTGGAACGAGTTTTGCTGCAATGTATTTCATGCCAAGACCCTGCGTCAAAATCTTGGACACAGCAGTTTTTGAAATCCCCAGATCAACTTCTAGTTCTCACACTGTCAGGCGCTGATCTTTGTGGATTGCATCCCATACATGTTCAACATTCTCAGGTGTTCTGCTCGTTGCAGGCCTTCCAGAACATGGATCACTTTCAACAGATTCTGGACCATCTTTGAAGTTTTTGTGTCATACTTTTTTTGTGCGGCACTCATTGCATTGTCCCTGAAAGCCTTTTGAAAATGATTAAGACAAATTTCAACCTCTAGTTTCTGTGGAGGAATGTTCAAATTTAATGCAAAATTTGATGCAGATTTGTTGCTCTAGTTGTTCTGTCATTTTGAGTGTGACAGCCACACAGTGCACATACTCACCAGCTTCTACAGCCCCTACTGACTAGTACAGTGAAGTTGTCATTGTTCATGCATGTGCATTCCAGTCCACTCTCCTCGGCTGCCAGGCTGCATCAGTGTCTTGCAAATCATTCTTGTTAACAATGGCTGGACATTTTCCAGACCAACCTCATAGTCTTTTTTGTGTATTTCTAATCTAAAAACAAGTTTTAAATATTACTTAGGTGTATATCCTATGGCATCTATTCAACAATCTTTTCCCCAGTAGGTTCCCTTTCTGTGCTATGCATCTCTTTTCTTTGATTTCTCCTAGATAGTTCCTTTGTCATTCTATCATATCTTTTTATGAATCCTTTGTCTCATTTCCCTCATAGACGTCTTCCCCTGAACAATGACTAGTTCTTGTCAAGACAGGCAGGTTTGGAAGCAGGCCTTAACTGGGCAGTTCTCATGTTGTCATATGGAATATACATGTCAAGTACAAATACAAAATTATTGTCCACACCCAATGAGTGAGTGCCTTCCTTACCCTCAAGGAAATAATGATTTTAAATGTTCTGTGCTATAAAACAAACTAGAATTTTGCTTTTTGTGGGGAAGGAATGTATATGAGCAACTAGTAATGAATAATTATCCACATATATAAAGTCTGCCATTTAGTGTGTAATGGTGTACCTGTTTAATTTTTATTCCTCCAGATTTATTACACTTGTAGCTGGGAAATAATACCTTTTGCTTTACATTGTATTATTTAAAAATGCCAAAGAGATTGAACTTTCCCCATTTGTTTAGTTGTGAATTATATGTCAAAAACTGTGAAGGATCTGAGATACACTCCCCTGCATATAAGCTAACAAGTTAGCTTTCACAGTTTAATGGATGCTGTTAAAAGGTACAAGACTCCTGGACCAGAAACAAAGGATAGTTTAATTCTAGTAGCAAAAGCAGTAGCCATGTATCTATTTTTGCACTGGTTCCTAAGCTGTAATTCCAAAGTGACAGGGTGAAGGCCGGATGATACCTGCACAGAAAGTGGTTTGCATTACAGGAGAGAACTGAGTTTAGGGAACCGAAATCTTTTTCAATGAGAGAAGCATACCTGCCCTTTGTTTTGGAGGGAGAGATTATAGCTATATCAAAGTCCTAGAGATAATGCTCTAGAATAAAGGGCAATCAGTGACGCACTCTCAAGATATATAGAAGAGACCCAGGAAGAATTATCTCCCAGCAATCTAATTACATCCTTTTTCCATATATGTCTGGGGTCTCAGGTTTTTTTCTAATTAGTTTGTATTAGCATTTTACATAATTATGTAAATATTAATCCTCTTTTCTCTTTGTGGTTAGTATCTTTCCATTTTCTGGTTTAGAGATACACATTTTTAACTCACAGATATTTAATCTGACCAACTTTTCATTTATGGTCTTTTGGCATACTTCTACCGTCCTTTCCTTACCCCTACACTTTATGATTCTTTCCCAGATTCTGCTTTTCTTACCCAAGATTGAAAGGCTTTAGGTGAAAGTAATATTATCTTATTTGAGTAATTCACCACACTTTCTTTACTTTGGTGCTCCTTGTCTCCCTCATCTTTCTCTACCTTCCAGGACTCCTATCTTCATCAACATCTCCCTCCCCAATTCTAAACTGTGTAAACCTTGAAGAGATTGTACCATTCTAGTAATACGACAGAGGCAGTGCTGGAAGAAATAAAGTAGAACATCCATTACCACTTATAGCTAGCTTTCTGTTGGATATTCTTAAATTCTTAGAACAAAAACACATCCCCAAACTCAAGCTGATGATTGTTACACTCAAAATTTAATTTTTTTAATAATTCATTTGTGAAGATGCTGTATATTCTGTTACTGTCTCTTGAGGCTGTTTTGTAATTTTCTTTTTCAAAAGTAGCTCATATACATCTTGTGCTATATTATTGAAAAATTATCATATGACTTATTTTTCAGGCAAATAGAAACTGCATAGCAATTGCTTCAAGCCATGATGTACAAGAACTGGATGTTTCTGGAATTCTGGCTACACAGATCTATACTTGGGTAGATGATGATATAGAAATGGAAACCAAAGGGTATCCTTATACTTTATTTTTATTTATTAACATTGCAATTTGAATGATGATTCCACAGGACTTTAAAAAGATTTTTTAAAGGAATATTTCTAGATTATAAGTGGAAGCTGACATCCTAAAGAGTAAAGGGGGGGGGTGTTAGGAGCTCTAAAGGAGGTAATTGAGGCTTAAAAGAGAGTAAGTGAGGGGATCTGAAATTATTTGCCTATGAATTTATCGTCTATGAGTTTGGAGATAAGAGCTGAAAACAATCTTATTTTATTAATTTATTTTTTAATCCTCACCAGAGGACATATTTTCTTCATTGCTTTTAGAGAGAGAGGGTGGGAGAGAGAGAACAAGAAACATCAACGCGAGAGAGAAATATGGATTGGCCACCATCTCTAACATCCCCACCCAGGGATCAAACCTGTACCTGAGTTGTGTGCCCTGACCAGGAATGGAACCCATGACCTTTCGGTCCACAGGACAATGCTCCAACCAACTGAGCCACCGGCCAGGGCAAAAAACAATTAATTTTAAAGGAAAACAAAGTCAGATGTTAGAGCTTTAGGGTATAATAGAAGAAAAAAAAAACAATGGTTTTCTTTCATTCTGATTGATATTCCTTTGTAGGTCAGAAGATTTCCTGGTTATACACGCTCCTGATGATTTAACCACTGTGCAAGGTACAACCCCATATACACACAGCAGTCCCGGCACTCCAATCAACATGCCATGGCTTGGTAGTACGCAGACTGGCAGAGGCGCATCTGTGGTATGGAAAGCTAAATATATTTGTATATAAATATCCAATTTTTTTCCTCTAGCTTAATAAAGGATGTTTTAATCAATATGATCTAGAAATTCTTAACTTTTTCATAAGTCATATTTGCTGCAAATTAAATTTTAATTATGAGGAATATGTTTTCATTTTTAAAAGATAAAAATATTTTTTAAGATTCTTTTTTCCTAAAGATTTTATTTATTTATTTTTAGAAAGAGGGGAAGAGAGGGAGGAAGAGAGGGAGAAAAACATGAATGTGTGGTTGCCTCTCTCATGCCTTCTACCGAAGACCTGACCCACAACCCCAGCGTGTGCCCAGAGTGGGAGTCAAACCGGCTACACTTTGATTCACAGGCTGGCACTCAATCCACTGGGCTACATCGGCCAGGGCAAATATGTTAAATAAATAGTTTAAAAGGCAAAGAGCTGTATTTTAAGTAATAATTATTTGGAATTTAGTGGTCAAAATCAGCAAGCTACGATCTATGGGTTAAATTCTACCTACCACCTGTTTTTGTATAGATAACATAATAAGAATAGTGTTTACATTTTTTCAATGGTTGAAAAAAAATCAAAAGAAAAATGGTATTTCTTGACACATGAAAATTATATGAAAGTCAAATTTCAGTATCTATAAATAAAGTTTTATTGGGATATAGCCATAGTCATTAGTTCACATTTTGCCTAAGAATGCTTTCACGTTACAATAGCAGAATTAAGTATCTGAGACAGAGACCATATGCCCATAAAGCCCAAAACATTTATTATCAGATCCTTTACAAAAAAGTTTGCTAACCCCTAATCTAGATAATATTTTTGATAGATATCCACTAACATCTATGTTATATTACTATTCATCCATATTAAGTATAACATTTTTTAATGCTGAGACAAATATATTACTCTCTTTTTTAACAAATGAAAACAATATAATTGTGTTAAATTTAAGCAAAGAATAAGATGCAGATGAGCTGAAACAGAATTTTTCTGTTGTAGTGGAAGAGCTCCTTGAGCCCTGATTACCAAAGATGTGATACAGGTTAAATCTCCACAAGATTCCTTTATCAATACTTAGGGTATTGGAATTGATAAAGAGAATTGAAGAAACCCAGCACCTTAATTCTCTCAGTGGCTTTCTAGGTGGTAGAGTTTTTGGTTTTGTTTTTCAGTTCCTATGGCCAAAAAGAAAAAAATTTTTCACTAATTAGTAAGGTTAGTTACTTAAATACAGGCTTAATCATATCTGATTAATAATATCTGATCTTATTTTAACAATCAGTTACTACTCTTAATATATCAGATGTTACTCTTAATATTACTGTCTTAATAATATCTGCTAATATTTTATTCTGAATGCAGTTCCTTTATTGCTGATATCACCTTGTTCTTTTAGATATCTGGTACAGCCTATCTGTTTAGATAGGCTGTTATAATTACTCCTATTTATTCTTCAGATGAGCCTGAGATCCACAAAGGTCAAGTGATTTAATTCAGATGACTATCTCATATTTGAGATAGAGCTTGTGTTAGAGCCCTCCATTCCTCTTAGCTGATTGATTTCAGATAGTAACATTTTAAAATTAAAAGAGTTATTTTTATCCTCACCCTAGGACATTTTTCATTGCTTTGAAAGAGGATGAGAGAAACATCGATCAGCTCTCTTCTCATATGTGCCCTGACTGGGAATTGAACCTGCAACCTGGGTATATGCCCTGATCAGGAATTGAACCCACGATCTTTTGATCTACAGGATGATGCTCCAACCAATTGAGCCACATTGGCCAGGGCAATTGAATTTGAAAAGCCATCTAGCAATTACTCAAATGAGTGACCTGGTCATTAATAGTTATTTTTTTCAATTGACAGATATATTAAAATTCATTTATAAAACCCACTGGTATTATCTTTTACACAGAAACTTAGAGATAATATACAAAATATATGAAAAGAAATAATAGACTTTTTTTCCAACTCAAGTTTCAGAGACTGAAATATGGTTCTTCCTGTAACAGCTTTGCTGATCTTTCTGCTTCCACACTTGCATCCTCTGTTCTGTACACAACAACCAGAGTTGCTGCTTTCTAAAGCATCATTCAGGCTGTTGCTCCCCTGATTAACACTTTCAGATTTTTCAGTACTGCTTGAAAAGAAACAAGTCCTAAATGTGGCCTCTAAGGCCCTATGTGATTTGCCTCTGGCAGCCTCACCTCCCTTCTTCGCACACCTGATTCTCTTTGCTCTACTTACAGTGGCCTTTTTCCTGTCACTGGAACACATCAAGCTCATTGCCATGTCAGAGCTGTGCCTTGCATTCTGCTCAAAATGCTCTTTTCTGGTTTATCTTTCAGATCTTAATTCAAATTCCCATAGATTTACCCTGCTTACCTAGTGAAGGCATCTGCCCCTCCCTACTCTACTCACAGTCACCCTGTGTCATTTTATTTTATCATCTTTGCAGCCTTTATCAGTTTTGAAATTATCTGTTTTTTGGATACCTTTTTTTATACCCTCTGGAATGTAAGCTCTTTGAGAGGTTACTTTATGCCTGCCTTATATACACTGATGATCTCTAATTAAAATGGCATTTAGCATATAGTAGGTGCTCAGAAAATATTTTATACTCCAAAGCATTATAATACAGAAATAGCCATTGTCATTCCTCTTGGGACTGAATTTTCTTCCTATGTAAAGAAGGACATATTTTTAGTTGAGTTTTTTGTGATTTGTAAACATAAGTATTTGTAGTTCTTCGCTCCTTATTCAAAAAGACACCGATATAATACATAATTTTTTATATGGATCTTCTAAAATAATTTATGACTTTTTCCCCTTATAATGTTTTACATCTGCTTTCAGAAACTTTTTTAAAGTTGTGTTTGTATATTTTTTTCCCTAATCATTTTCCTTTGATAATTTAGTCAGAAAATATCATTTAGGAAAAAGGTAAAAGAAAGAACAGGAATCTTCAGACATTTCTCTAAGAGGAAGATAAGATTTAAACATGAAATTTACTAAACAAAACATTAGGTTTTCACTTTTTGTGGAGAATTGATAAAATATTTTCTTAATTCCATTATTTTATTGAATAATGAATACTAACAAAAAAGAACACTTGTTAAAACCAACTTCTGCTTTATTGGCATATTATCAGTATGTCTATATAACTTTCAGTGTTTCTGTCCCTCAGCAGATCTGCTGGATAATCTCTTCCCTCCCCATCAAATCCCACTTTCCTCACTACCTTAGTCTAATTGGACAATTTAAAATGAAAAACAAAAATAGCAACAAGTGTATATGAGACTGATGTTACAAACAGGATAAAATATAACTGTAGTTATGGTGCTGTATAAATTAAAATGATCACTTTATTTTCACATCCATATTTCACTTTTATATGGCAGGCTTTGTAAATCATTCAAAACATGATTTGCAAATGGGTAAATAAACAGTTCCAAATTATCAATTAAAATTTATACAATTTTCTGTTTACCTCTTTTTTTGTTTTCACATGCTTCTGCCTGTCTTTATTACCTTATACTGTTCAGGATTATTCCAATAAATTTAATGGGATCAGAAAAGAATTGACAAGAAAGGAGGTAAGACTAAATACTCAAGGTGAATTTGTTCCTAGAGGCTAGTCAGTGATGCAGAAAATGTATGTACATTTATGTGTGAGAGCTGAACTATTAAAGTTAATTTCTCTTACTGTGTTTAGTGTTTTTACCACTAGAAATTATGGAATCACATATAAATAAATAAATGTTATTTGAATTTCCTGTCACAAGTAAAATTTTTTAATACTACTATTGTAACTAAAAGGGTGATTTTCTTTGTTAACAGATGATTAAGAAAGCCATTAATAATGTCAGAAGAATGACTTCTCATCCCACTCTTCCTTATTGTAAGTTGATAATTATTTGCGATTATTCTAAGGAATTTAAAGGAAGCTTTTAGTTTAAATCAAAAGATAGTCAACATTTATTTTACTTTTTTGTAGACAGTGTTTGCTAGCAGATAAGATCTTCATTTCAAAATTGGATAAAAAAAAAGAAATTTCCCTAAATTAATAGAGAAGCCTAACATAATATAGTAACTTTTTAGGATTTTGACCACATATTTTTAAGTCAGCACATTTTATTTTTTAACATTTCTGAACTCTTTACACAATGTTAAGTTGTAGTTGATAATTTTCTTAAATAGATCACTGCCATCTTTTATTACAAAAATCAGATCCATATCTTGGTCATTTATCACTTCATCATAAGCAGCTTTTTGTATTTTATTAACATTATATCAGTTTGTCTTTTATCAGACACACTAATAGTAAATATAGGAGATGGTTAAGTTCTTCTAAGGCAGGATATATTTATTTTGAGTTAATCTTTCTAGGAATCTCAAAAGTTTTTCTTCCTTTAACAAAGAACTTAATTAATGGGGAAGTTATTGGAATCATTGAAACAGAGAAAAAAATAATAGAGAATTTAAAAATTAACTGGTTGGTTGGAATCAATATTCCTATTGGCATGTGAGCCTTCCAAGTTTTTATAATAATTTTTATGTTGTCCTACCACACAGTAACAAAAGTAGAATGTGTTCATTAAGAGGTATTCATGTCCCTCCAATTTAATAACCTATAACAATTTTACTATCTTTTTTGAGAGATATTGTGATAAAATGTAATTAACAAAACCAATGTTCTTTTCAATTTAATTATTATTTTTAATCATAAGCATCTATTATCAAAATTGTACACTAGTGTTCAATAAAAGGGTTCAAGAGAATCATATATTTAAAATGAAGAGAGTAATTTCTATTATTTATACTAGAGAAATAAAATATAAAAAATTAGTCTGTTTTTACTACTTTGAATTTATTCAAAACTAAAAGTATGTTTTCTATCCACAAGTCTAATGTGAAGTGAAAACTAAGAATCAGTCACGAAGCACAGAGAGCAAGGAGTCAAATGTGTTTTATCTGCAAAGCTTAAATGTTACTCCCACAGCGAGAAACATTTGGCATTGCGTATAAATCTATCCTGCCTCCGTGCAATAGGGTTTGGAAGTGTCCTTAGATATGGAAGGGGCTTGTTTTTCTCATCCCCATGGCATGTTCTGACAGGGGACTAGTTTATAGTAAATAATCCTCTACCTCAATCTCATAAATTTAAAGAGATCCCTAGTTTCAAAGGCAATTAATGGACATATTTTCAAAGTCATTAGGTAACATCAGATCACTTCTGTCTTGGCGTAAGTACTTTCTTCAGAGAAGTACTATAACTGATAGATTAAGAGACTTTGAAAATTAAAAGCCAATTAATCACTGGATTTTATTTCAGTATATCTTTTCATGCCATGAACAAGTCCCACAGATAGTGATTTAGTTCAATAATAAACACTTTTTATGTGGAAATATTATGAGAGAGGATTTTTTAAAATTTTACTCTGAATTTCAGATACCTCATAATAGTTTATTCCTTTGGAGTAGATTTTTAAAACATCTTAGTCACTAGAAAACACTACTTTTTGACTTCTAATCTATGGAAAATTTTAGAAGTTAGGCAAATGGGTTGGATTAAAATAGAAGTGGGAATCTTAAAAGGACTTCCTTTTTAAAATTACTAACTTATTAAGGTTTTTCCCTTTGTAGCTAACTCGTTTCTTACCACTTTGATATAATACTCCTCAGTTACTAATAAGGGATATTTGCTCAGACTGCCTGATTATAGGAGCCTTTATCTTGTTCTTTAAAATCTTAGTTTATAAAGATTTTAATAGACTATTTCATTTTATATGTCAGATACTAATAATTAGGGATTTTTCTCAAATAATTAAAACCAGGAATAATATTAGAAAAATTTAAGTGGTTTTTAAACACAACTAGCCCAGTTTAATTTTTTGAATAAGTACAGCTAGACTACCTTAGAGCTAACATCCAGTCTCAAGAATTCTACCCACCAATGTTAAAACATTTCAAAAACAATTGAAGTCCATTTCTTTTAAGTAGTCGATAAGGAATAAGGAAACTTGACTCATATATGACTAGCAATGTGCTAGATCTTTATATACATCAATAAAATTTCTCATGACCTGTATACCTTATAAATCCTGGTAATTATACTTAACATAAATTAAGTCCTAAGGTATCATTATTCTCATTCTAGGAAGGAAATAGGCTCAGGGAGATTAAAATAAGTTTTCTAGTATCATACGATTAGGAAATGGTGAAGTAAAGAATTAGTAATCATTTAGCTTGTTCATATTTTTCAATGAAACAACCTATTTGAGATATGTCAATCAGAATAACTGTTAGAAATGTATTCAATTATGACATTCAAGGCCTTCTACAGTATTTTTGGTCCAGAAAAAATGTATAAATTTAAATTTTTATTAGTATGACTGATAAGAATTAGGTCTTTAGTATTCCCAAGAATTTAAATGGTTATCTTAAGAGCTATTTATTAAAGGCTATTAAAACTTTACTGTGATAATTTCAAAAGAAAATAAAATTTATAGAGGTCAGATTTAATTGCTTCTGTTTTGTGTGAACATATGTTTCCAATCACATAAAAGTATATCATATAACTTTAAGATTAAGAGTATTCAAGTGAAATTTCATACAAAGGTAAATTCATATACATTGAATATGATTCATTTCTTAGTCGTTTCTTCCATAAAGATTCTCACATTGGATTAAACAATAAATTTTCAAAGATTCATGAAATACTTTTGTAATTTTTCCGCTCTTACAATGCAGATCTGACAGGAGCCCAAGATGGAAGTGTCAGAATGTTTGAATGGGGCCACTCTCAACAGATAACCTGCTTTCGATCTGGCGGCAATTCAAGAGTTACAAGAATGAGATTTAACTACCAGGGAAATAAGGTAGTGTATAAAAATACAGATGGGAAAATGGTTTGATTATGTTGGAGGTTTATATAGAGAACTTGTTTGGGTTTCTGAAGACAACAGCTCAGTAAGCTCATGGTAAAGCATTAATCTATATGATTTTTTTTTAATTCTCCAAGAACACTTAAATTCACTTGGATCCTCCTGGAAAAACATTGTATATCTGTTATTAAATTTCACTTAAATGATACTTAAGGACCCCATGATGCTAGGACCACGTTATATTACACATTTTTTATTGAACACTTTGTTTTTCCACTGGAACCTAGTCAAAGTATGGTCAAGTACCAGGGAGCAAGGAACATCTCAGAACTTCTTACAAATGCAGATCATTGACTCTTATTTCAGACCTGCTGAGTCACCATCTTCACTTAACCATACTTTAAAGTTTTGAGAAACACTGCTCGGGAACCAGGCCACTGTTTTGTAAATAAGGTTTCATTGGAACACAACTACTCCTTTCATTATTGGCTTTCCTTGATTACTTTTCCACTACAACACCACAGTTCAAGAGAGCAAAGACTTTATAATTGGCAGGCCTCAAATATTTACTATATGGTATTTAAAGAAAAAATTTGCCAACCCTGTTCTAGAACATATCTCAATGTTTCACTTCCCACGAGCCTACTTTCGTCAAACTGCCTCTCTTTGCTCCTCATATTGCACAAGCACTTTATTTTTTAAATCATTTTTTTCAATTACAGTTGAGATACAATATTACATTAGTTTCAGGGGTACACCCCAGTGATTAGACATTATATAACTTACTAAGTGATCATCCTGATAAATCTCATACCCATCTGACACAAACATAGATATCAGAATATTGTTGACCATTACCTGTACTGTATTCTACATCCTGTGACTATTCTGTAACAACCAATTTGTACTTAGTCTCTTCACTTTTTTCACCCATCCTTCCAACACCCCACCCATCTGGCAACCATCAAAACATTCTCTGCATCTATGAGTCTGTTTCTGTTCTGCTTGTTTGTTTATTTTTTTAGGTTCAGTTGTTGATAGATATTTATTTATTGCCATTTTGTTCACATTTTTTGTCTTTTTTCTTTTTCTCTTAAAGAAGACCCTTAACATTCAACGTAATACTGATTTGGTGGTGAACTCCTTTTGCTTTTTCTTGTCTGGGAAGCTCTTTATCTGTCTTTCCATTCCAAATGTTATCTTTGCTGGATAGAATAATCTTGATTGTAGGTCCTTGCTTTTCATCACTTTGAATATTTCTTGCCAGTCCCTTCTGGCCTGCAAAGATTCTGTTGAGAAATCATCTGACAGTCTTACCAGAACTCTCTTGTAGGTAATTAACTGCTTTTCTCTGACTACTTTTAAGATTCTTTCTCTTTAACTTTTTGCATTTTAATTATGACGTGTCTTTGTGTGAACCTCTTTGGGGTTCATCTTGTTTGGAACTCTGTACTTTCTGGACTTGTGTGTATTTCCTTCACCAGGTTCGGGAAATTTTCTGTCATTTTTTCAAATAGGTTTTTAATTTCTTGTTCTCTTAAGTCTCCTTCTAGTACCCTAATGATATAAATGTTGGTATGCTTGAAGTTGTCCTAGAGGTTCCTTATCCTGTCCTTTTTTGGAGGGGGGAATTCTTATTTCTTTTTGTTGTTCTGATTGGTTGTTTTTCGCTTCCTTATATTTCAGATCACTAACCTGATTTTCACCTTCATCTATGCTACTGTTGATTCCCTATAAATTATTCTTCATTCAGTTACTGTATCCATTACTTCTGACTGGTTCTTTTTTATAGTTTCCATGTCCTTTTTTATGCTGTTGAAGTTTCTCTCTGTTCATCTACTCTTCCCCTAAGTACATTGAGAATTCTTATAACCAGTATGTTGAACTCTGCATCTAGAAGATTGCTTGTCTCTATTTTGTTTACTTCTTTTTCTGGAGTTTTGGTCTGCTCTTTCATTTGGGACATTGTCTGTTTCCTCATTTTGGCAGCCTCCCTGTGTCTGTTTCTGTGTGTTAGGTAGAGCTGCTATGTCTCCAGCACTCAGTAGTAGGTGTCCTGTAGGGTCCAGTAGCACAGCCTTCCTGGTCACCTGAGCTGGGCACCTCAGGTGTGCCCCACTGGGTGGGCTGTATATACGGTCCTGTTATAGAGGTGTAATTGCTGTTGCCACATCAATGGGAGGTAGTTACCCCAAGGCTACAAGGATTGGCTTTGACCACCATGGAGTATCAGCTTTGCAGGGGCCCATACCATGGAGCAGGACTTACTTCAGTGGGCTCTGGTGCTTGCTGAGTTCACCCCTTGAGTGTAAGATTATACACAGGACCTTTAAGAGGAACGCCTGGGACTGCAGCAGCCCTTAGTCTCATTGAGTCACAATCTCTGCCGGTATCTGCAATCAGAAGTTACAGGGACTTCTCTTCTTGATACAGAAACCTTGGGATGTAGATTGGATTCCTTGCTCCTCAGGGGGGGACCTCCGAGCCAAGATATCCATCCAGAACTTTATCTGTCTCACATGGGTGTGGGACCAGATCAGTCCTGTCTACCTATCTTAATGTAATTTCCTCTTTGTATCCTTTGTGTTAGGACTTTCATTCAGCTAGATTTCAGGTAGTTCTAAATGATGATTTTATAGTTTAGTTGTAATTTTTTTTTCTTAGAGAGAAACATCGATTTGTTTTTCCACTTACTTATGCATTCGTTGATTGCTTCTTGTATGTCTCCTGAATGGGGATCAAACCTGTAACTTTGGTGAATGGGGACAATGATCTAACCAAATGAGCTACCTAGCCAGAGCTTTAGTTGTAATTTTGATGTGGTTGTGGAAGGATGCAAATACCACATTTACCTATACTACTATCTTGACCAGAAGCTCACTAGCACTTTAAAAAACTGTTAAAGGGACAATCAGCCAGCTATCCCTTACTGGAGTTTTTGACATTTTCCCTGTCAAATTGACCTAAGTGCCCAGAGTGGAATTCTTTTACTGTGATAACCTTTATTTCATTTTACTGTCTACTGATGTTTACATGTTTTTCTTATTGTATATTTTTAGTAGTTCTCATTCCTTTTTCAAAATGAACAATTTTCTATCTTATACATGCTAAAACTTTGTCACACAGCTTAAGTATAAATCCAGGATCCTGTTTTTTGAGTACTTATAGAGAATATACAGACTGTGCTCTTGATTAGTTAATCAAATGGATGTTTGATGTTTGTTTTCTTTATGTCTACCCTTCAGCTTTTTTAAGCAGTAGCTGAATTTTTTCTGGATGTACAGGTGAAGTTAAAAGTCAAACACTTTATTAATCAAATGTTTAAGAATCAAAATATGGGATTCAAAGTAAGGATAAGGGTAAATATGTGCTTTTATATTTGTATTAAACATTTAAATTTTTTTTCTCTTAAGTTTGGAATAGTTGATGCTGATGGATATTTAAGTTTGTATCAAACAAACTGGAAATGTTGTCCAGTTACTGGAAGCATGCCTAAGCCATACCTGGTAAGCCATGAATTCCTAACTTTAAAATTTTATGAATTTTTATTTTAAAGACACCAAGAATACATATCGGAGGCAAGAATTATTAAAGCCAAAAAATAAAATCCATCTAGTCCTACATGTTCAATCAGTTTACTATAAGCTCCTGTCCTTGTATTATGTGAAAATTATTCTGTAAAGTATAAAAATTTCTGGTAACTTGTAAAATTAACCTGTTTAGAACCAATATGGTATCTACAGAGACCCATGCCATTTGTGGGTTACTCAGGCCCTTTCCAGCATCACTAAGCTGCAGTGGGTATTATACCTAAAAAGAATGATCAACAGACCAGTTCATCTGGTTGCTTTTTGCAGTTATCCCTCATGAACAAAGTAGAAAGCATATTCTATAGCTAGTACTATTCCTTGCTTATCTCTTTAAAAAAAAACTGATACACCTCTATTCAGGATTACGCAAGCTTAATGAATGTTCTACAGCTTCATAGAGCACTGAATTTATATATAACACATTCTTTAGTGAAGGCCTTTATAGGACTAAGCAATATCTATCAAGAAAAAATAAAGAATATGGGTTAAGATCCTAGTAATTCATCCAAAGTTAAATGCCGGAATATAGTATTAATCTACGTGAAAATAAGCAAGGGAGGGTTGATGGGGTACCTTGAAAGAATATTTATTTCCCCCCCTGTTCTTTATTAAGCAAACAGATTGAAATATACAAGTTTCTGTTCCCTAAGGGACTGTTCCTTTTTTTAATTTATAAACAGATAAATTGGATTAAAATGTACTTTATTAACTTTGGGAGATTAAAGTAGATTTTGTTTGTTTTAAGGACATATTATCTAGCCTGCCTCCTATAGTAATCAGGGGGAAATGGGGAAGTGACTCAGAGGAATAATTAAATTTGATGATTTTGACATCTTTAAAAACTCATTTTTTTATTGAAGAGAAACATCTGAACAAACATAACTTGGAAGACTTTATAATTAACTAACCCTCTCATAATATTTTAAGTTATTATTTGATGAAATATTGAAAAGCGTTAATTTTTAAATTTTGTGGACTATTAGTATGTTTTTATTCACATATATGAAAAATTATGTAAAAGTTTAGATATTTCTGAAAATAAATAATTTTGCCTGAAAATCTAAAAATTATAGTTTCTATCTTCTAAGACAAAAATTTTTACAAATATTCCAAGAGAAATATTTAGAGTTTACCTCCTTTTGTTTCTCTTTGAACTTTTGGTTGAACAACAAAGGACCTCCTAAAGGTCATGATGTAGGCAGTTTATTTAAATGGCTCAGGACAAGTTATGTGGATGTATGTGTAAGTGAAGGACAGGCTAAATGAAGGACAGGCTAAAGCAAAGGTGGCAAATGTTAAAAATAGGTGGATCCAGGTAAAGGGTGTGTGAGAGCTCTCTGTATTGTCCCTGAAACTTTTCTAAAGTTTCAGAGGAAAAAAGACACAAAATAAGCCACAGATGATGCAATCGTTTTTTGATTAATACATCTACCTGGTTATAAAATTGTTAATAGCATTAACATTTGTTGTCTATAACCATTACAGACTTGGCAGTGTCATAACAAAACAGCCAATGATTTTGTCTTCATTAGTTCCTCCTCTCTAATAGCTACAGCTGGTCTTTCAACTGACAATAGGTAAGAGACTATAACTGAAATTGAAGTGTGTATATGTATAGCCGATCTTTACTTTTAATTGCTTTATGTCTTTACATCTCAAGAATATGTTAATGATCATGCCTTTAAATGTTTTTATTATAAAAATTGTTTCTTTGGGCATTTTTAGTGTTGTAATTATAAATTTAAGGCTATTCAGATGCCACTAAAAATAAAAACCAGGTATAACAGGGTAAATGGAGTCAAATACACGATGACGAAAGGAGACTACTTTGCGTGGTGAGCATACAATGCACATTCAGATGATGTATTATAGAATGGTACACTTGAAACTTACATGATTTTATTAACAATGTCAACCCAATAAATTTAATGAAATTCAAAAATTTTTTTGAAAAATCCATTTCTTTTGTATTTTTAATATTCTAGTATTAAGACTTTAGTGTAGGAAATAAGATTTGATTGTTGGGGGAATTAATTTTTTTCCATATTATTCCCTATGTGTTAGTAAAGCCTGAGGCACAAAAAAAAACCAGAACTATTAGTTATTGGCCATGCTATTTAGTTAATCCTTCACTATGGCTCTATTAGGTAGATCAGTGATTTTCAACCTTTTTCATCTCATGGCACACGTAATCTAATTAATAAAATTCTGTGGCACACCAAAAAAATGTATTTTTTGCTCACCTGACAAAAAAAGGTATAATTTTGATTGATTTAAAAATAATAATAGTAAATACCTACCCTTTTTACTTCAAAGTGACTTTTTTAAAAAATCAGGTACCTATACTTGTATATAAGGATTTCTCTTACCAATAATTAAGCAATCAGACACAACCTCATTATGCAATGTGACCAATAAGGCTACTCTATTATATAACCTATATATTTAAGGTTCAAAACAGGCCATTCACAACAGTGGCTATTTTAGTGTCTGTTGTTGTCATATTTTTATTTGACAAGATAAGGGAAAAGAAGTCAATGCTCCTGACTGAACAGTCAGGTGTTGCATTTTTAAAAAGTTCTTGTGACACACCAGTGTGCCACTCTACACTGGTTAAAAATCACTATTTCACAAAAAGAAACCCAGAAAGACTTGTTAGTTATACAGTAGCTGATATGCAGTAGCCTGTTGCCATCCCCTCAAAAATCTTAAATATGCAAGAAAATGTCTTCTCCTGCCTCCATCTCCACACCCCCACTTTTGATTTCCCTCATATAGCTGAGTTATGAGATCAAGGCCAACTGAGGTTACTGAGCTTTTATATTTATCTGTAAGGTGTCACTTTGCCCTAGAAATGGGATTGTAGGAATATGGACTTTTCAATTCATCTTCTACAGTAATTCTTAGATATGGTGGTGCCTCCCTTGCAACTCATGGAAAGGAGTAAAAGCTGCTCCCATTCATAGTAGAAAGAAGTTTTCTTCATACTCCAGAAAATTAAGTGTATCCTGTTGTTTGTGTATGGCAGTCTGTTAGAAAATCAATGAGTATAAAAAGTTGCTTCCATATTCAGGCTTCATATAGTATCATTTAAGTACATGTTTAATATGAAGTTACTTAATTTTATGAGCCAGTAGTTTTTAAATCGTGTTTAAAATTAATCATACATAAATATATTGGTTACACTTGTTGGGTGTTTTTATAAATTTAAGAACTTTCTGTAAGAGCAAGTTTCAAATGTTATGTAACTATATGAGACATACTTTTTATTCTGTTAACTTTGTGTACTTAAGGGTAATATTTTTTTTTTTCCAGAAACATATGTTTGTGGGATACTCTTGTAGCACCTGCCAATAGTTTAGTTCATGGTAAGTTTTGAAAGCATTTTATAATTTTGGAAGTCAAGAAATTAATAAACTAAAAATTACTTTTAAATAAATGTGTTTTATTGACATATTTATTAATAAACCTTATACCATGAGGTTTATTTTGCCCATAGTGACATAGTTTGAAAGCAGAAAAATACAATGTACATAACTAACTCTTCATCGTACCTTGATGGGGGATAGTAGAGCATAAATAATGTGAAAATCATTTGTCTTTACTTCAGATCTGATAGTTAAAAGTCATCATTGTGAACATCAATATTGCATAATATTATGTTTTCACTCGCCACTCCTATTTAACTAACATCGTACTTAAAGTTTTAACTGATGCAATAAGACAAAAGGAAATAAAAGGTATACAGATTGAAAGAGTAGAAATAAAAATGTCTATTCACAGGTGAAACAATTATCTGTGTAGGAAATCCCTAAGAATCTACAAAAAACACTTTCTGGAACTAATGTGCAAGTATAGCAGAGTCACAGGATACGTGATCAGTATACTAAAGTCAGCTGCTTTCCCATATACCAGCAGTGAACAATTGGAATTTGAAATTTAAAAAATACGACCATTTATAAAGCATCCAAAATAATGAAATATTGAAGCATAAGTCTAACAAAATATATAGCATCTATTGAGGAAAACTATATAAAGATAAATCAACGGTCTAAATAAATGGACAGATATTTCACATCCACAGATGAGAGGACTTGATATTGTTTAGTTGTCAGTTCTTCCCGACTTCACCGATTCAGTACGATCCTAATCAAAATTCCAGCAAACCATTCTGCAGATTTCAACAGACTGGTTCTAAAGTTAATAGAAAGAAGCAACAGATCGAGAATACTGACCACTGAAGAAAAACAAACTGGGAGGACTCACACTACCTGATTTCAGGATTTGCTGTAAAGCCACAGTAATTAAGACATTGTGGTCCTGGGTTAAGAATAGACACAGATTGTGGAACAGGATACAGGCACACCTCAGTGATATTGCGGGTGTGGTTTTAGATCACCACAATAAAGTGAATATTGCAATACAGGCATAGATCATTTTATTGCCACCACTTTTTTGTACTTCACAGATGTTGCATTTTTTTACAAATTAAAGGCAAGATCCTCCACCAGTACAAAGATTACTCCTGTCTTTTTGCAATATTCACTTTATTGAAGTTGTCCTGAACTGAACTGCAGTACCTCTGGGGTATGACTATAAAGTGAGTCACACAGATTTTTTGGTTTTCCAATGCCTATAAAAGTTATGTTGATACTATGTTGTAATCTTTTTACTAACAGTTGCTCTGTGGCATGTGATGCTGTTTGATAGTATTTTGTATACAGTAGAACTTCTTTCAAATTTGCAGTCAGTCCTCTTAAACCCTACTTCTCCTCTGTCAACTAAGTTTATGTAATATTCTAAATCCTTTGTTGTCATATCAATAATCTTTACAGCATTTTTATCAGGAGTAGATTCCATCTCAAGAGACAACTTTCTCTGCTCATCCAGAAGAAGCAACTCATCATTTGTTCAAGTTTTATCATGAGATTACAGCAATTCAGCCACACCTCCAGACTCCTCTTAATTCTAGATCTGTTGCAGTTACTTCCTCCACTGAACTCTTAAGTCCCTCGAAGTCAGCCAGGAGAGTTGAAATCAACGTCTTCCAGACTTCTATTAATGTTGATATTTTGACCTCTTCCCATGAATCACAAATGTTCTTATTGGTATCTAGAATGGTGAATCCTTTTCTGAAAGGTTTTCAATTTACTTTGCCCAGACTCATCAGAGGAATCATTATCTATGGCATCTGTAGCCTTATGAAAATGTATTTCTTAACTAATAAGACTTGAAAGTCAAAATTACTTTTTGATCCATGGGTTTCAGAATGAATATTGAATTAGCAGGCGTGAAAATATTAACCTTGCACATCTCCATCAGAGCTCTTGGGAGACCCACATGCATGGTCAATGAGCAGTAATTTGAAGAAAGTCTTTTTTCTGTGCAGTAGGTCTCAACAGTGCACTTAAAATAGTCAGTAAGTCACGTTATAAACAGATACACTGTCATCTAGGCTTTGTTGTTCCTTTTGTAGAGCATAAGCAGAGTCGATTTAGCATAATTCTTAAGGGCTCTAGGTTTTTTTGACTGGTGGATGAGCATTAACTTCATCTTAAAGTCACCAGCTGCATTATCCCCATTCCCAAAAGAGAGTCAGCCCATCTTTTAATGATTTGAAGTCAGGCATTGGCTTCTTTCTAGCTATGAAAATCCTAGATGGCATCTTCTTCCAATATAAGGCTGTTTTGTTTACACTGAAAAGCTGTCATTTAGTGTAACTACCTTCCTTATCCTAGCTAGATCTCCTGGATAACTTGCTGTTGCTTCTCTAGCATGTGCTGCTTCATCTTGTACTTTTAAATTAGGGAGACGGTATCTTTCCTTTCACCTCATGAAACAGCCTCTGCTAACTTCAAACATTTCTTCTGCAACTTCCTCACCTCTCTCAGCCTTCATAGAATTGGGGAGAGTTAGAGCCTTCCTCTGGATTAGTCTTTGACCTAAGTGGATGTTGTGGCTGGTTTGATATATCTATACCACTAAAACTTTCTCCATATCAATAATAAAGCCGTTTTACTTTCTTATCATTCATGTGTTCACTGGAGTAGCACTTTTAATTTTCTTAAACAACTTTTCCTTTACATTCACAATTTGGCCAACTAGTGCAAGAAGTCTAGCTTTCTGCCTGTCTCAGCTGTTGACATGCCTTCCTCACTAAGCTTAATCATTTCTAGCTTTCTTTAAAAAATTTTGTTTTTAGAGAGACAAGAAGGGAGAGAGAAAGAGAGAGTTGCGTCAACATGTGGTTGCCTCTCATGCGCCCCCTCCTGGGGATCTGGCCCACAACCCAGGAATGTGCCCTGACTGGGAATTGAACCCAGGGACCCTTTGGTTTGCAGGCCGGCACTCAGTCCACTGAGCCATACCAGCCAGGGCTCATTTCTAGCTTTTGATTTAAACTGAGAGACAGGAGACTCTTCCTTTCACTGGAATTCTTAAGAGGCCATTGTAGGGTTATTAATTAGTCTGATTTCAATATTATTGTATCTCAGGGCATAGGGAGGCCTGAGGAGAGGGAAAGAGATGGGGGAACAGCCAGTCAGAATACATATGACGTTTATTAAGTTCACCATCATAGGGGCACAATTCATGGCACCCCAAAACAATTATGATAGTAACATCAAAAATCACTGATCAGAGATTGCCATAACAGGTATAATAATAATGAAAACTTGAAATATTGAAGAAACTATCAATTCACTCACTTTGTGACAGAGACACAAAGTGAACAATTGTTGGAAAAATGACACTAACAGACCTCAATGCGAGGTTGCCACAAACCTTAAATTTGTTAAAAAACAAACAAACAAACAAACAAAAAAGCCCAGAGTATCTGTGAAGTGCAATAAAGCAGAGCAATAAAGCAAGGTATTCCTGTAGAGAGCCCAGCAATAGACCCACACATATATAGCAAATTGCTTGTTAATAAAGACACAAAGACAATTCAATGGAGATAGTTTTCAACAAATAGTGCTATAATCATCGGATGTTAATATATAGAAAATATATATTATCTATATATATAGATAATATATATTAACCTCACCCCTTTCATGAAAACTAACTCCAAATGGGTCATAGAGCTATACATAAAATACAAAACTACAAAACTTCTAGAGTAAAATGGAGAGAATCCAGGAGACCTTGGGTTTGGTGATAAGTTTTTAGATACAACACCAAAGGCATAACCCATGAAAGACAATATATTCAAGATTTTAAAACTTAATCACTTACCAAAATTTGAATGACAAACGTGAAATGGTGATCAACATCAAGAGTCATCAGGGAAATCCAAACTAAATTCACCATTTCTATACATTAAAATGGCCAAAATTAAAAGTCTATGATACCAAGTATTGGTGAGGATGTGGAAAAACTGGAATACTCATGATTTGTTGATAGATGTATAAAATGGCAAAATCACTTTAGAAAACTGTTTGGTAGTTTCTAACAAAGTTAAACATACACCTAGTAAGACCCAGCAATATATATTCTTACATACATACCTGAGAGAAATGAAAACACATATCCACAAAAAGACTTGTATGGAAATGTTCTTAGCAGTTTTATTTACAATAACCAACACTGGAAACAATACAAGTGTCCAACAGGAAACTGGTGTATATATACATGATAGAACACAGTTTGGTTTTTAAAAGACTTACCTGATACATGTGACAATATGGATTAACTTCTAAAACATGTTGAAGAAAAAAAACCCAGGCACAGAACAGTATATATTGTGAAATTCCACTTACGTGAAGTTCAAGTACAGGCAAAACTAACCAGATAAAAATCAGAGTACTGCCTGCCTTTGTAGAAGAGAGGAGGATTGACTACAAAGAAGCATAAGGGAACTTTCTAGGGTAATGAAAACAGTATGTCTTGGTATGAGTATCCATTTGTCAAAGCTCATCGAGGATGTATATACTTAGTTTCTACATTTCACTGTATGTAAGTTATATCTCAAAATACTGGTAAAATTTAAAAAATCCATCCCTATAATTAGATTTATTTAGATTCTAATGATAACAATTAAATTTTATTGAGTACTTACTATATGTTAGGTACTGTGCATGCTGTGAATATGTTAATGAATTTAATGTTCACACAAACCTTTTAGGCAGCTCCTTTTTTACAAATGATGAAACTGAGACTTAAGTTAATTTACCTAAGGTATACATTTTTAAACTAATTTTTTTATTTTTTAATAACAGTTGACATACAATATTATATTAGTGTCAGGAGTATAACCCAGCGATTGGACATTATACATATACAATTTACTCAGTTATCACCCCAATAAATCTAGTACCTGACACCATACATAGTTATTGCAATGTTATTGACTATATTTCCTGTGCTGTACTTTATATCCCGATGACTATTCTGTAACTACCAATTTGTACTTCTTAATCCCTTTACCTTTTTCACCCATCCTCCTATCACCTACCCCTCCCCTCTGGCAACCACCAGTTCTCTCTTTGTATCTATGAGTCTTCTTTCTCTCTGCATATGGTATTTTTCTTTCTCTAACTGACTTATTTTACTAAGCATAAGAGTCTCAAGTTAATTGATGCATTTGCAAATGGTAAGGTTTCATTTTTTATGGCCAAGTAGTATTCCATTACGTGTATATGTCACCACTTTTTTATCCACTCATCTGTTGATGGGCACTTGGACACTTGGATTGCTTGCAAATCTTGGCTATTGTTTACAACACTGCAATGAACATAGGGGGTGCATATATTCTTTTGAATTAGCATTTCAGGTATCTTCAGATATATTTCCAGAAGTGGAGTCACTGGGTCGTGAGTCAGTTCCATTTATAATTTTTTGAGGTAAGTTCATTCGGATTTCTATAATGGCTGCACCAATCTGCATCCCCATCAATAGTGCATGGGTCTTTCCTTTTCCCCACATCCTCACCAGCACTTATTATTTGTTGATTTATTCATATAGCCATTCTGACAGGTGTGAGGCAGTATCTCATTGTGGTCTTAATTTGCATTTCTCTGACAATAAGTGACACTGACCATTTTTTCATATGTCTATTGACCTTCTTTATGTCCTCTTCAGAGAACTGTCTGTTCAGGTTCTCTGCCCATTTATAAATTAGATTGTTTGTTTGTGGGGGTTTTTTTAGGTATTGAATTGTGTAAGTCCTTTATAAATGTTGGTAGTAACCCCTTACCAGATGTATCATTGGCAGATACGATCTCCCATTCAGAGAATTTTCTTTTCATTTTGTTGATGGTTTTCCTGGTTGTGCTAAAACTTTTTAGTTTAATGTAGTCTCATTTATGTTTTCTTTTGTTTCCCTTGCCTGAGGAGATATGTTCAGAAAAAAAATTGCTACAAGAAATTTTCAAGATTTTACTGCCTCTGTTTTCTTCCAGGATTTTTATGGTCTCCAGTCTAACATTTAACTTTTTAGTCTATTTTGAGTTTATTCCTGTGTATGGTATAAGAAGGTGATCTAGTGTCATTTTTTTGTATGTTTCTGTTCAATTTTTTCAATACCATTTATTGAATAGACTGTCTTTACCTCATTGGATGTGCTTGCCTCCTTTGTCAAATATTAATAGACTATAAAGATATGGCTTTATTTCTGAGCTCTCTATTCTGTTCCACTGATCTATATGTCTGTTTTTATGTCAGTACCATGCTATCTTGCCTTGTACTATAGTTTGATATCTCGTAGCGGGATTCCTCCAACTTTGTTCTTCTTTCTCAAGATTGATATGGGTATTCTGGGTCTTTTGTGGTTCCATATAAATTTTTGGAATATTTGTTAATTCTGTGAAATACACCATTGGTATCTTGATAGGAACTGCATTGAATCTATAGATTGCTTTAGGTAGTGTGGACATTTTTAATGATGTTAATTCTTCCTATCCATGAATATGGAATATGCTTCCACTTATTTGCTCCCTGTTAGATAACTATCTTTTTCTTGCTCCTTTTAGGATTCTGTCTTTGGCCCTGGCTGGTGTGGCACAGTGGATTGAATGCCAGACTGCCAAGCAAAGGGTCACTGGTTTGATTCCTAGTTAGGGCACATGCCTGGGTTTTGGGCCAGGTCCTCAGGAGGGTGCACACAAGAGGCAACCACACATTGATGTTTCTCTCTTTCTCCGTCCCTTCCCCTCTCTCTAAAAATAAATAAATAAAATCCTTTTAAAAAATTCTTTGTCTTTAACCTTTGCCATTTTAATTATGATATATCTTGGCGTAGGCCTCTTTGTGCTCATCTTCATTGGGACTCTGCACTTCCTGAACCTGTGTGTCTTTCTTTCACCAGGTTAGGGAAGTTTTCAGTCATTATTTCTTCAAATAGGTTCTCAATTCCTTGATCTCTATCTTCTCTTTCTCGTATTTCTATGATGTGAATGTCATTGCACTTCATAGCATCCTAGAAACCCCTTAGACTATCTTCATTTTTAAAAAATACTTTTTATTTTTGTTGCTCTGATTGGGTGTTTTCTGCAACCTTGTCTTCCAAATTGCTGATTGACCCTCTGCTTCAACTAGCCTAATATCTCTTCCTTCTAGTGTGTTCTTCATTTCTGATACTATATTTTTCATTCTGACTGGTTCTTTTATGGTTTATTTGTCCTTTTTCATGCTGGTAAAGTTCTCACTAAGTTCTTTGAGCATCCTCATAACCATTGTTTTGAACTCTGTATCTAATAGTTTGCTTGCCCTCATTTTATTTAGTCCTTTTTCTGGAGCCTGTTTCTTTGTCTCCCCATTTTGGGTGCCTGTCTGTATTTGTTTTGTATATTAGGTAGATCTGCTATGCCTTGGTATGGTAGCCTTATGTAGTAAGTGTCTTGTGAGTCTCAGAGTTGCATCTCCCTAATCACCTGAGCTAGGTGGTGCAGGAATGTCCCTTGTGTGGTTATATCAATGCTCCTGTTGAGTCTTGATTGTTGTTGGTCCTTCCGTAGGTAGGTTTACCCCACTCTAGGATATGAGAACTGAAATTCTGCCCCTCCCCCCAGTACACTGTATGAGCTGCTCTGCGGGGCTGGTACCACAAGCTGAATTTGCCCCAATAGGGGCTGGTGTCTGCTGAGCTCTCCCCTTTGCTTGTGCCACTGTGAAGCTACGTGGGTCATGCTCTGATGTGGTCTGAACCACTGGTTGTTTTGGTTCTGGGTCCCCTTTGGTTCTGGGGATCTAGTGCCAGTTGATGTCAGGCACTGCCAATGCCAAGCCCTGGACTACCTGTATGGAGTTACAAAGCCATCCACAGTTTGTCGCTGCTTCTGCTGAGACTGGGTGTGCATGGGAGGGGCCTAGCTGTACATCAAGGCTGGTTTCTACCAGCTCCGAGCCCTGGTGGCAGGTCAGCAAAAGTTCCAAGGCTCCCTGAGATCTGCTTCCTCCTGCAAGCTACCTGTTAGGCTCAGTTACTGAAAGAGCATCTGGTGGTACCTGAGTTCCTTGAGGGAGGCTCTCAGAGAATCAGCAGGTAGAGGTGAGTGGTGTTCGCCATGTTGATACAGATTTGAACTCGGCACCATAGCTGGGTTTGGGGCCACTCAGCAACAGTCTCAGAGTATACCAAAGTCATATGTTCGTGGACCTTTGTGGTGGGGTCCAGTCTCAGATTCATCGGGGTGAGGCCAGCAGTGTTCCTCAGGCCCCTACAGACCAAGGTTTGGTCTTATGCAGGGAAGGCTTTGCAAAGGACCACTGGTCTGCTGTGTGCATGAGAAATGGCCCTGCCTAAGAGCTACATGACTCAGTTTTTCCCAGAGTTTGTCTGGACCTAATGGAGAGTCATCTGCACAGGGGACCAGGCTGGCCATGGCCAGCTCATAATACTATGGAGCACAAACTCAGCAGGGCAGGGACATCAGGAGTCCAGAGGGTGGGGCTAATGCATCTTTCCTGATGGGGCTAGTGGCTCTCCCATGAGGTTTGGGGTGCTGCCACTTTGGCCATTGGGGGAGCAGCAGAGTGGAGGAGGCTGCAGGCTGCTACTTGGAGGGACTACGGTGACTGCTCCAGTGGCCAGGCCTCAGAGGGGCTACACAAGCTGACAGGGAAGGTGATCTGGGCTAGTGCTGGGAGGGGCTGCTGTGGCTGCTTCAGCAGGGTATTCTGGCTGGCTCTCAGAGGGGCCACTATAGTCGTGGGGGTGCAGGGGCATCTTGGTGGTATGTGACTGGCCCCCAGTGGGCAGGGAAGAGAAATGGTCTCTGCCTCATAGCCATACAACTCTGTGATTATTACTGAGTTTGCCCTTATAATCTCTTCTAGAGTGTCTATACCACAGGCTCAGGCAGCAGACTCCTCCGCAGCGCTTGAACTCAGGTGAAGCAATAATGGGGCCAGGAGGGTGGGACTGTGCATTCCCCATTGGCCAATGCAGATTGGAGGGGCTTGTTTGCCCCAAGAAAGATGGTGTCTATGAGCAGTGTGGGAGAGGAATTCAGCCCAGGGACCCTGGTGGCTGACCCTTCAGCTCTCTTCCCAAAGCCATACAGCTCAGACTGTCCCAGCAAGACTCTAGTTAATGTTTTCAGCTGCCTTCCCTCTGCTAGAACCCAGGGTGAATGACTGCGAAGGAGATTTTGAGTTTTGGCCCTTTAAGGGAACACCTGGGTCTCCCTGGTGGACAAAATCTCTGCCAAGTTTTATAGCCAGATGTTAGGCGCACGCCTCTCCTGGGCTCTGATGCTGTGGGCTGGGAAGGCCAGTGTGGGGTTGAGTTGACATGGTCCTTAGGTGGGGGACCTCTGTAGAGCTGATATGTCCCTCCAGATTGTGAGCCTCTCCACATGGGAGCAGGGCCAGCCCTTTTTGCTTCTCCACCCTTCTTACCAGTCTCGATGTGGCTTCTGTAAATCCTTGGTTGTAAGACCTCTGTTCAGCTGGTCTTCAGTTTGTTATTCAGGTCAATTGTTCTTTAATTTAGTTCTTTAATTCCAGTTCATAGTTGGGAGGAGGTGAGTGTAACTTCTACCTACTCTGCCACCATCTTCCGCTATCTAACAGATACATTTAAACCCAGACAGAAACCAGGACGCAAACCTTGGCATTCTAACTTCTGAATCTTTCCTCTTCATCATTATGCCATATTGTCTTTGAGCTATATACAGATTTCTTTTCCCTAAGATTTGTTAGGCTAGATTTTTTTTGAAGAAAAATATTAATTGTAATTTTATATTTCTGATATTTATATTGCTGTGTCTTCAGGTCTACTAACTTTTTTACAGTGTTTAATCTGCTTATAATCCCCATCCATTTTATTTTTTATTTAAACATTCTAGTTTTTAATGTGTAGACTTTTAAGTAGGGCCCTTTTCTATATTTTTTATTTCTCTAATACGCTCACTCTTTCAGTCAGCTTTTTGAACATATGGAATACAGTTAAATAATGACCTTTAATTTCCTGATTTGATCATCTGTGTCATTTTTGGGTTAGTTTCAACTGACTTGATGGATTTTCTTCTATGGATTCTATTGTCCTGCTTCTTTATATGCCTGGTAGTTTTTTTATTAGATGCCAGAATTTTACTTTATTAGGTTCTAGTTATTTTTGTATTCTGTAAATATTTTTGTGCTTTGTTCTGGAACTAATTTACTTGCAAACAGTTAGATTTGGGAGTCCTTTGTTAAACAGGACCAAAGCAGCATTTGCTATAGGGCTAATTTTGCCCTACTACTGAGAGAAAACCCTTCTGAGTGTTTATCCTGTGCCTGGTGAATTGAGGTTTTCCACTGTGGCTAATGGGGACAGGAACCCAGGTAGTTCGGTTCCCCTTCCTTGTGCCCTGACTAGAAAATACTCTACGGGCAGTAAGCTGGGCACTTGTGTGGCTCACACAGTTTGTTTCAATTCTCAGAGAGATCATTCTTCATTGCCAGGGTCTCAAACCATTGTCTCCTATATATCACTTGTTTTATTTTTTTGTTTCAGGAAGAAGGGTAAATATGTTCTAACATTCCACATTGGCAAAGAGCCAGAAGTCTGTTTCTTATACTATTATATGATTTTTACTCTTTTTTTTTTAACTTTCAGCTTTTATGTGCCATGATAGTGGAGCTACTGTTTTAGCATATGCTCCAAAACATCAGCTACTAATATCATGTGGCAGAAAAGGTTTTACATGTGTGTTTGACCTTCAGCAACGACAACAGAGGCAGCTTTTCCAGAGTCATGATTCTCCTGTTAAAGCCATTGCTATAGATCCAACTGAAGAGTACTTCGTTACAGGATCTGCTGAAGGCAACATAAAGGTAAATGCAAAAATGCCACAGTGTCTACAAAATGAAAAGAAATCTTCAGAAACCCTATGTCCTTAATCATTTTGATGACATCAGTCCATTTAAATAATAGAAATATTAACAACTCCTTTGTAGTCAACCATATTAATTTAAAAGATTTAATAAGTCTTTTAATGAACGAAATAATAATTAACTTGAGGACTGTCTATTTTTCCACTGTTTTTCAAATATGCTTAATTAATGCATACAAAAGAACTAGATTTTCTATGGATATAAATATATTTCAAATGTTGCAGTTAGTTTTGACTGCATGTTAAGAGTTACTGAATTCAATTTCAAGTGCTGTGAGATATACTGACATATTTCCTATGCCAGTATTTTTTTTTAATTTATAGCAATAGGATGCAGTCTCTCAGCGCCTGATTGAAGAATTCTGAATGTACCTGGGTAAGCCCTGCCTGTAATAGTCCTTCTCAAACTCCACTGTGTTTAGAACTTAGAGGTTGTTTAATATGTTAAGCAGCATTTTTATGTACCCCATCCCAAAAATACTGTTGCTAGGTCCCACCCCCAAAATAGTTAAGTCCAGGGTTCAGGAATGTGCATTTTTATAACACATACCTAGTGTTATAAATCACTAGGTTTTGATGGAGAGTCATCTTGCCACACTTGGAAAGATCTGCAGAAATACGTCAGTTTAGACTACTCCCTAAGTTATTCCTATAGTCAGCAGCCTCCTGGAGGAGTCTGATTTCACAGATTTCATTAATGTAAGCACTAGAGAGGCTACTTAGTGAAAATAAATTGGGCTACTTTGTTAGAACGGTATATTGTTTTCATAATTCTCAGCCAGAAAAAAATTAACTAGAATTGTAGAATTTTAAAAGGCTTTTCTTAAAATCAAATATGTACACCAACTTCCATACAGAATTCTTTCCTTCAGTTTGAAGCTAGTTTCTTATTTGAACTGCCCTCAGTTTAGGCAGTTCATACTGTGTTTTAGATTAGTTCTTTATAGTTGGTACTTTGAGTTTTATTATTTAATCAAGTAAAAAAATATTTGAAAGTATACAATGTAGTATTCACAAGTCACAGTTTAACAATGATGCCTAGAATAGTAGGAATTAATTTATTTCTTGGATAAAATAAATATTTTTTAATGTGATCTAAAAATTCAAGAAATAAATTTGTTTCCTTAAGCGAAGATGCTTATAAATTACTTTTAAGAACAGATACATTTATTTTGGTAGGAGCTAAAAATAGAAAATTTCTATTTAGTAAATTAAGTATACTGAAGTTATAATAATTAACTTTATCTTGCAGTTGAAACATACATTTGCCTTGTCTGCGGGCCTCTAGGTGTCTCTTTCCACTGGTTCTGATCCCCTGGTGGGTGTTCTGTATTATAGAGACAAGATTACTTCATTACAGAACTACACAGCAAAAGCTTTGCTGAGAGATAGGCAGTCTTGATTGCAGTCCCTATAATAAGTTTTCGTAGCATTGTACACTTAACGTCCTCGTACCTGGATTTTCTCATCTCCAATGCAGGGTTTTAAATACCTTCCTCTATACCGGATGGATTTGGAAGAATGTAATGATATGAAAGTGAGGTAGAAAATTGCAGCACCCTATACAGAATCAAAATATTAGGCCTAGATAGGTTTTTCTCCATCTTTGTTTTAGAAATTCCTTATTTGCACAGGAAGACAGGCCTAATATTACATTTTGGACTTTTCAGGTAATCCTTAACCCCAATTTTTTTTTTATTTTGTTCTTAATGTCTTTTAGATTTGGAGTCTCTCTACCTTTAGTCTTCTTCACACTTTCATCAGTGAACATGCTCGGCA
Source organism: Desmodus rotundus (assembly GCF_022682495.2). NCBI lineage: Eukaryota > Metazoa > Chordata > Mammalia > Chiroptera > Phyllostomidae > Desmodus > Desmodus rotundus. The sequence goes on from NC_071387.1 coordinate 125,284,267, forward strand.
ATCCATTTTCAGAAATATCGGAACCGGAGTGATGCAAATTGAGACAGGGCCAGCAAATCATATTTTTTCATGTGGAGCTGATGGAACAATGAAAATGAGAATACTGCCGGATCAGTTTAGCCCATTAAATGAAGTGTTGAAAAATGATGTGAAATTTATGCTGTAACATTTTGACAATAAGATGTATAATTTATCACCTAGTCCATAAAGTGGCCAACAGATATAATGTACATTGATTACTTGCTATGCGACAAATAAGCTAATGCTTTCTTGTTTTCAAACTTATTTTATGGAGCTTTGCCCTTGATGCACTGATGCCTTAAAAATTAACAAGGTCATTCAGAATTAGTCTATATTGCCCAAAGTAGAATGTCCAAGTAATGCTATAATATTACATATTTATACTATGTTATAGTGGGTATGTCATAGTGTCAAAGGAGTTTTGTTTTCTTATGGTTGATAAATTTTTCTCCAGATATCTCTGCATGAATTTCTTTCACAGTAAAAAATACCTTTTAGGTAAAAGCAGTTGCACATCCATCATCACTTAATTCACTACACTCTCAGTTCTGTTTTCAAACTTATACATATCAATCTCTTCTTCTCTTAACTAATGATATATTGATACTTGGTTAAGAATCAAAAAAATAATGAACATCTTCATTAAAATTGTCATTGGGACTTCAGTGATAAATCAGCCAAATGGCTTATTATGTAAGTTTTCAAGTTTCCCTCCCGGAGCGTGTATATATGTGTGGTTGTGTGTATATATGTAATATATCTTACACATCTTATTTGAACTTACTTTGTGTATATATGAGAAAACGACAAGTTTTTTCATGTGTTTTTGTGCCATAATAACTACTGCCACCAGAATAACTTTTTTTGCTGCTGGTTTTTCATGTTCTTTTTTTTTTTTTATTACTATTACTGATTTTAGAGAGTGGGGTAAGGGAGAGAGAGAGAGAAACATCGATTTGTTGTTCCATGTATGTATGCATTCACTGGTTGATTATTGTATGTGCCCTGACTGAGATCAAACCCACAACTTGGCGCATGGGGACAGCACTCTAACCAACTGAGCACCTGGCCAGGGCTCATGTTCCCTTTTTCTTTTGAATTCCCATCTTAATTTTTCACATATATTTCAGGAAGACTTCCAAGATTATTATTTTGAAGATTACATTGAGTCAGCTAACTCTTAGCAGGCAGTAACAATTCTATGTTGGTGTATATGAAACATTTAAAAGTAAGTTTATAAATTTATGAAAGGATTTTTTGAGCATCAAACAAACATTTTACTTAAACTGTATTTTTTTTAGGTGCTTTTAGTCTCAAAGTTCTGAAAACCTAATAGCAGTGTTTTTAAAAACAATTGTGAAAACAGTCAAATTAAATAGATAATATTTACAAATGTAACATACCTGCCAGATCTACCATTAATAAAAAATAAACTGAACCTTATATTTTATTATTTCTGCCAAATATATTATTTTATTATAAAATATGACCAAAATATTAAAAATGCACAGTGCTTTTAACTTAAATGCGCTTACCCTATTTCTCTCTGTGTTTTGCTATACCTTTTCTGATTCAGAATTATAGGAAACTTGATAAATACTTGATTTTAACCTCAGAGAGGGGCAGATGGAACTAAGCGTTTAAGGGACAATTATATGCTATTTAGCTTAAATATATTTTGTTAATAGGAATTGAAGAACATTTTTATGTAACGATATGAACAACTATTATCTTGGAAATTAAAGAGTTAAATAAAGCAAAGAAATGAAGGGCTGGTAAAATGAATTTTATAATATCCTCAGGATACTTTTACCTTAAAAGTATATTGTTAAAGATTTTGTAAATTGTATTCATAATTTTAAATGTGTTGAGCAAGTTGCAGTGGAAACACTGTCATTATGTGGAGAGTTCAGTGCACACAGAACCTGTACCATGAATCGTGCAATAACGACAGGTGACTGTTTTACCACGGAGAAATCTGTGACAGCATTGCAGACAATGCCATTGTTTGGTGTAGTTCAGCTTAAGTTATTTTTCAGTAATTTCTTTACAAATGAAGATCCAAAAGGCTTTAAACACTTTTAATGAGATAGAAATTTATTATTATGCTTATTAGAAAAACAAAGCATTGTGGATAAATGATTATGCATTTTAACTGAGGGTTTGTATGAATAATAAATTATGTAAGCCCATATGTAATTACACCCAAAGTCATATTTTGAATAAACAATCATGCAGTGACTTTTTTTAGCATGCTATTGTGTTAAGTGATATTTTTATGCCACTTTAGTTCACTTAAAGTATATGTCACATTTTAAAATGGAGAATTTCTGTATTTGAATTGGTTAATGTAGGAAGGATTGAATAATTTTTCCAGATACCCTGTACTTTTCGACATCTCTTTAACTTAATTAGATAAGCATTATTCCAAAAAAAAGGTGAGAATAAAAATAGTATGAGTATATTTAAATATAAATGATGTAAATATATATAAAATATCATTCATATTAATGGAGTGAATACATCAAAATACATTTTTTAAATTGTGTATTTTATGAGACTGTGGCTTTGTAATGATGGGACAAATCACATTTCGAGTCTCATTTTCTGAAATGTAGGTATTTTTTCTTATGTAGAATCATGAGACAATCAACTCCATCCTCCTTTCTGGCTGTCTTGCCCAAATTTATTTCTTCTTTTTTTTTTTTAATTGCTTAAAAAAAACATGGTGGGAATTTATCACACTAGTCTCAACAATCAGAACACAATAAAAGATACCTACTTAAAATCCTTATACAACCTTAGGGGGTGATATATTTTTTAATGTATTTTATTGATTATGCTATTACAGTTGTCCCATTTTCCCCCTTTATTCCCATCCACTCTGCACACCCCCTCCCACCTGCATTTCCCTCCTTTAGTTCATGTCCATGGGTTGTACATACAAGTTTTTTGGCTTCTCCATTTCCTATACTATTCTTAACCTCCCCCTGTCTATTTTTTTACCTACCATTTATGCTACTTATTCTCTGTACCTTTTCCCCCTCTCTCCCTCTCTCACTTCCCACTGATAACCCTCCATGTGATCTCCATTTCTGTGATTCTGTTCCTGTTCTGGTTTGCTTAGTTTCTTTTTGTTTTTGTTTTTTTTATGGTTTGGTCGCTGATAGCTGTGAGTTTGTTGTCATTTTATTGTTTATATTTTTGATCTTTTTCTTAGATAAGTCCCTTTAACATTTCATATAATAAAGGCTGGGTGATGATGAACTCCTTTAACTTGACCTTATCTGGGAAGCACTTTATCTGCCCTTCCATTCTAAATGATAGCTTTGCTGGATAAAGTACTCTTGGATGTAGGTCCTTGCCTTTCATGACTTGGAATACTTCTTTCTAGCCCCTTCTTGCCTGCAAGGTTTTTTTTGAGAAATCAGCTGATACTCTTATGGGAACTCCTTTGTAGGTAACTGTCCTTTTCTCTTGCTGCTTCTAAGATTCTCTCCTTCTGTTTAATCTTGGGTAATGTAATTATGATGTGCCTTGGTGTGTTCCCCCTTGGGTCCAACTTCTTTGGGACTCTCTTGAGTGTCCTGGACTCCCTGAAAGTCTACTTCCTTTGCCAGATTGGGTAAGTTCTTCATTATTTTTCAAATAAGTTTTCAATTTTTTGGTCTTCTTCTTCTCCTACTGGCACCCCTATTATTCAGATTTTGGAACATTTAAAGATGTCCTGGAGGTTCCTAAGTCTCTCCTCATTTTTTTGAATTCTTGTTTCTTCATTCTGTTCTGGTTGAATGTTTCTTTCTTCCTTCTGTTCCAAACCATTGATTTGAGTCCTGGTTTCCTTCCCATCACTGTTGGTTCCCTTTAGATTTTTCTTTATTTCACATAATGTGACCTTCATTGCTGCCTGGGTCTTTTTTATGCTGTTGAAGTACCCAGTGAGTTCCTGGATCATCCTGATAACCAGTGTTTTGAACTGTGCACCTGATAGGTTGGCTGTTTCTTCATTGCTTAGTTGTATTTTTTCTGGAGCTTTGATCTGTTCTTTCATTTGGGCCATATTTTTTTGTCTTGGTGCACCTGTTACGTAGTAAGGGGTGGAAACTTAGCTGTTCACCAGGGTGGGGCAACCCATGTGGCTGCACTGTGATGCTGTATGTGGGGGAGGTGTCCGAGAGGGAACAGTGCCGCTTGCTCTGCTCTCTGCTGGTTTTTCAGTCACTTCCCCCACTACCCACAAGCAAATTGGGCCCCTCTCGTGCTTCCCGAGTGGGTGGGTTTGTGTACGTTCTAGGCCCCTGTCGGTCTCTCCAAGGAGCTGTCCTGTGATGCTGGGAGTTTCTCCTGCTGCTGTCTCAACCCCCACAGGTTTTTCAGTCAGAGGCTCTGAGGCTTCATTTCCCCACGCTGGAAATTGTGTGGTCTGTCTCACTTCCCAGTTGTTCCTCCTGGTTTTTCCGTACCAGTGGTGGAATGTGGAACTGTCTACTCTACCAGTCGCTGCCTCGACAGGTCCTCCACCACCTTGCTATGAGTCCTCTCCAACACAGCTGCCCATCTCCGCCCCTCCTACCAGTGTAGATGAATGTTTCTTCTTTATCTCCTTGGTTGTCGGACTTCCATACAGTTTAATTTTCTGGCACTTCTGGTTGTTTTTTGTTTTTAAATTTGTTGTCCTTTTCATTGCGGGAGGAGGCACAGTGTGTCCACCTACCTCTCCATCTTGGCCAGAAGTCCAGGGGTGATATTTTAACAGGCATATTTTACTAAACAAAAAATTTAAATGTCATATGGCAGGAGACTACATCCAAAGTTAAAAGAACAGGTAGCATAGAAATATTTGTATAATAATAGAAAAAGTATTAAAGGGAACAGTGTGATTCCACTTGGCTTCTACCAGACTGGTATCAAGTCAAACAGTGACATCAATTTTGGTGAAGATGCAAGGAGATGGGCACAAGAGAACATCACTGGCACGACTAAACTACCACAAAAAGTTACCTATCCATACTGCAACCCTACTTTTGAGAAATTATCCTATAAAGATACAAATACCCTCACACAAAAATATATGTACACAAATGTGTATTGAAATATCTATTGGAGAAGAAAACCTGGAAATCTAAATAGATAAATGCTTGAACCAATTGTGGTACATCCATACAATGGAATATTCTATCATTCTCTAAAATATGTTAGATTTGTATCTGCTTATCTGAGGTTGGTGAGAGAAATTGCAAAGTAAAAGGTATAATATCCCATTGTTTTGTGAAGACATAGAAATATGAATAAAAGCATACACGCAAAATAAAATTTTAACATGGGAGTAGGGAAGAAAGAGATAATATGTTCCAAACTCCTTTAAACCCCATTCAATGACATGATACCAAATGTTGTATGTGTGTTGGTGGAAAAACAAACTTTTTAATAGGACTTAATAACTTTGGGAGCTGCTCTGTTGAGTAAAGTTCAAAGGAATACTTTTTCTGAACTGCTGGGATGTTTTTGATGCTTGATATTAAGTAAGAAAGGTTACCCTTTGGAGTACTTGGAAAAAGTTGAACATAGATTACTTAAATGTACCTGTCAGTCTTTTTAGAAATGTGTATAGCTTTTGCTACAGTTATTTTTAAAGCTAAATCTGTTTTTGAATTTTCCATGATTTTTCTCCCCTTTGCTTGCTTGGTATTTTTCTGTATGTATGTGTCCTATCATTCAGGGATCTAATGCAGAGTTAGCCTATCACATTGTTTCACAAGGCTTCTTGGAAGGAGAAAAAATGTCTTTTGTTCTTCCACTCCAAATACAGATGGCTGGTAAAGACAATTGGTGTGGCAACCCATTTCCTCCACAATGGAAATGCTTTGCTCATCTACAACTGATTGTCTACTCAATATTAGTATAGGTATTACTTACAGAACAGAATTTAAGCAGTACAGTGCATCAGCCTAGGATATGTGTTAAATAAATTTTTAAACCTATATTCCTCCCATATACAAAATACTCTCTAAAACTCCAATATTTTCATCTTACCACTCCATCAGGGTCAGGCTTGAGCCCCAGAATTCTATCATCTAAATCTAGCATGTAAATGGGGCCTTGAATGAGGTCCCTCAAGTACAGTCTAAAGACCTATGAGCTAATAAGTTATGTGCCTCCCACACACCAAATATACAGTGATGAGATGAAGATAAGCTGGCTGGCTATGTCCCATTCTAAAACGGGGAAAATTAGAGTCACATAATAGTCCCTGTCTATAGATATTCTGAAATTGAGCTGGGCACATGTCACCAGTTCCCTGAGTAATCCTTTTCCCTGGAAGTAATTCTCCACGATGGGTTATCCACTGGCCTGGTTTTTCTACCTCTGAGTCATCCTTCCTTTTCCATAAATGTAGCCTGTATTTTTAACTAAGTACTTTTCTCAGCCCATTTCTTCACCAGAGAAGTTTGAGGGTTCAAAGGCCTCTACATTTTATATTATCCCTATGCCTTATGGTTAAATCTGGGGGAAAAAATGTTTTTAAAAACCATGGGTTTCATATATATATGAAATTGTAATCCACTTATTAGAGAAAAGTCAAACCCATATTTTTTTTCTGAAACAAGCTCTTCTCTACCTTGGGCCACCTGTGAGACTGCTGTGGTATAGAGATTTTTAGAAGTTGTAGTATCTCACAAAAAATCTACTTGACACATCCCTAATCTGAGATTTTAACAAAAGGACTTAACCACAACCTTGGCCATGTCTTGACTCAGACCATTTGTAATCCACAATACTGAATTAATTTTTTTTTTAATTAATGAGGCCACTTCCAGTCAAGATGGAGGCATAGGTAAATACACCTCGCCTCATTGCACAACCAGAAGAAGGAACACAACTAAAGTAAAAATGAAAAACACCCAGAGTCGCCAGGAAAACACCCAGAACTGTATGGAAGTCTGACAAGCAAGGATTTAAAGAAGCTGTATTGATCCAGATGGGTAGGAGGGGTGGAGATGGGGCATCCTGGGTGGAGACAGATGACTCAGTGTGGCCACTGAGAGCTGGAAGCGGAGAGGCTGGTGGATAGGGCAGCCCCTGCCCATGTGGTGGATAAAAATCAGGAAGACACCTTGTGAGCCAGCAAGCATAGACACAGGCCAGACTGCGCACCCCATGACTCCAGCGCTGGGAAAGAAAGCCTCATAACCTCTGGCTGTAAACCCAGTGGGGATTGGGTGGCAGAAGAAACTGCCAGGTCCTCAGGAGAGCAGGGAACAAATGCCAACCCAGCCACCCTGGGAACCTCAACCAAGACAGCCACTGAGGAGGGCCAGTTGCACACGGGAAGTGGGTGAAGTGACTGGAAATGGGGCGCAGGCCAGGCAAGCCCCCAGAAGTCAGCCAGCAGCAGCGTTGTCCCATTTGATCCCTTGTACACACATGGAGCCACAGTTGCCCCACCCTGGCAAATGCCCAAGATTCTGCCCCATACGACTTAACAGGTGCACTAAAATGGAATCAAAGTGGCTCTACCTAGTAAACAGACACCAGAGGCTGCCAAAATCAGGAGATAAAGAAATATGGCCCAAATGAAGGAACAGAACAGAACCCCAGAAAAAGAACTAAGTGAAATAGAGATAGCCAACCTATCATACACAGAGTTCAAAACACTTGGTGGTCAGAACACTTGAAGATCTCATTGAATAAGACAAAAGCATAAAAGAAGAAATGAAGGCTCTACTAAGGGAAATAAAGGAAAATCCACAGGGAACCAACAGTGAAGGGAAGGAAGCCAGCATTCATATTAATAATTTGGAACATAAGAAATAAACACTCAACCAGAACAAAATGAAGAAATAAGAATTCAAAAACAAGGAGAGTTTAAGGAGATTCTGGGACATCTCCAAAAGAGCCAACATCGGAATCAGGGGTGCCAGAAGGAGAAGAGGAAGAGCAAGAAATCGAAAACTTATTTGAAAAAATAATGAAGGAAAATTTCCCCAATCTACTGAAGGAAATAGACTTCCAGGCAGTCCAGGAAGCACAGAGACCCAAACAAGTTGGACCCAAAAAGGACCACACCAAGACACCTCATAATTAAAATGCCAAAGGTTAAAAATAAAGACAGAATCTTAAAGCAGCAACAGAAAAGGAGACAGTTACCTACAAAGGAGTTCCCATAAGACTATCAGATGATTTCTTAAAAGAAACCTTGCAGGCAAGAAGGGGCTGGCAGGAAATATTCAAAGTCATGAAAAGCCAGGATCTGCAACCAAGATGACTCTCTCCAGCAAAGCTCTCATTGAGAATGGAAGGGCAGATAAAGTGCTTCCTAGACAAGGTAAAGCTAAAGGAGTTCATCATCACCAAGCCCTTATATGAAATGTTAAAGGAACTTATTTAGGAAAAAGAAGATTAAAACTATGCATATTAAAATGACAATAAACTCACAACTATCAACAACTGAATCTAAAAAACAAAGGCAAAAACAAACAACTAGAACAGGACTAGACTCATAGATATGGAGGTCATTTGGAGGGTTACCAGCTGGGAGGGGGAAGGGGAAGAATGGGGTAAAAGTATAGGGATTTAGAAGCATAATTGGGTAGGTACAGAATAGACAGGGAGATGTTAAGAACAGTATGGGCGATGGAGACTCCAAAGAACTTACATGCACAACCCATGGACATGAACTAAAGTAGAGGGATCACAGGAGGGAAGGGGGGAACCAGGCAGAGGGGAGCAAAGGGGGAAAAATTGGGACAACTGTAATAGTATAATCAATAAAATACTTTAAAAGAATTCATGAGGCCATTGTTAGGTGGAGGGAAAGAGAGAGATCCATGTGTGAACACAGAAAATTCATGCATGGAAGTAAGTAGCACACCAACTCCTTACCCTGAGTATTGGTAATTAGAAAGAAAGAAGTGAGGCTATTGGAGAACAACATGGGAATCAGAACCCACTAGGTGACAGTGCTTTGCTCTGAGCATTCCAGGATTAAAGTGGGAGCCTTGCTGAAAATCAAGTAAAGCTTTGCCAACTTGGACTAGTGTTTCATGGATGTAAGTACACAAAGGACCTCTATCGATAGAACTAGGAATATAGGCCATATTTATAGAAAAAGATGTTCAGAGTAGAATTGTGCAGCCAAAGACAAAACAAAACAAAATTAGCCTTTGTAGTATTTGGGATAAAGCTCAAGGGAGATTTGACATACTCAAAAAATAGTTCAGGTGAGGAAGAACGCACAGAGACAAAGAATCCAGTGGCAAGTCACAAAAGTAAGAGTTACAGCTAGGGGCAGCGCTATAGTTTCTATAGAGAATGGCTTAAGGGGTGAACATCTAGAAACACGCAGAGAACTTGGTTTCATGGGTAGGGTGTCTGACAGAATTGGCTAAGATTGTAGATAAAGTCACCCTTTGATACAGACAGTAGTTCCAGTAAGCTTTCTTAGGAAGAGGTGTGCTTTAGTGACTATGTTATCATAGGCATTAAGTAGTTCTGGATAAAAAGTGAAAAAATATGATAAAGATATAATCGTCAGTGATGTGTAATAGCCATGAGAAGGGGCTGCAGTCTATGGAAGTAACAGGAAAGTATCATTAATCCTAAATTTTTATTTTTATTCTATCCCTGAGTTTCTAGTTTGTAGAACATTGAACAAACTCTACCTTACCCAATCTGCATCTTGATTTCTATTGAGAAAAATACCTATACTTTTTACCTTGCTCATATGGTTACTGTGAGGACAAGATTACACTTAACAATGCTCCTAAAAGAAATAGGACTGGAAAGAGAGTTGGACAATCATATGTTGGAGGACGTTGAACTTATAGTCATGTTTTGCATCAGGCATTTTCACTGATGCACTCCCATGAAAATGTAGGTAAAGCACAAAAAAACACTAGACATTTCTGTGGCCTGTGCTGAAGGTGCACTGCCTTGCGTCTGTGCTTTTAGCCTGCTGGAAAATGTTGGGACAGCACGAAAGGAACTGGAGGCTATTATGCTAAGTGAAATGAGCCAGTCGATGAAAGACAATACCATAATGATCTCACTTATAAGAGGGATCTAATGAACAAAATAATGAGCAATATAGAATCAGAGGGATAGAATCATGGAACAGACTGACAGCTGTAAGAGGGGATGGGGGAGGCAAGGGCTGATTGAAAGAAGGTGAAAGGATTAGTCAAAGAATATATATGAAGGACCCTTGGCCATGGACAACGGTGTGGGGATTGACTATGGAAGTGGGGGTGGGCTGGGTTCAGGGGGGCAAAGGGAGAAAATTGGGACAACTGTAATTGCATAAACAATAAACTATTTTTTTTTAAAGAAAAGAGCATGCTAGACCCTGTCTTTCTCCTCTCTTCACACTGCCTGGAGTGCCCTTTTCTCTTGGCAAACTCCAGTTCATCCTTTTTATGAAATCAGGGAACATGAGTCACTTCCACTCTCCTCCCAGAGTGTTTGTGCATACATTTTTGTTGCATGTATTGTGGTGGTGTGTAGTATTTTCGGTCTGCTGTTGGGAGTCAGCCTATGTGCAGGGCTGACCAGTAGTTATATGTGGATTTTCCAACAGTGTGAGAATACCGTGTCCCTCACCCCCTGTTGTTCAAGGGTCAAATGTAGGTATTTCCTTACACACAAAAAGAGGAGGCTGGTACTCAGTAAGCAGAGTAGAAGCTTGAAGCAAGAGAGAAGAGGAAACAGGCTCAGAAGATTTCTTGAAACTTTATGACTTTGTCTAAAATTAGTTCCTATACCTTCGGCTGGGCAGAAGCAAAATAATAGGCATGCCCAGAGGTATTTCTGGCATGCAGCTGCAGTTACAGCTCTCTACTTCATCTGATTTATAGGCTTTGGGGGTATTGTTTTTTGGGGTTTTGGTCTGCGAGGATTTATTAATCTAGATGTAGCTGCAATTATTTTAAAATATATTTAGTCATTGAATAATGAACTGATTATTAGGAACTTTTTAGATTCCAGTGCATTTTTTATGACCCCAACTTGGAAATAGGCAAGACCTAGTTTGAAAATAAAATGATCTGAGTACTTATTGGCCCAAGTAAAATAAGTGAAGTTAATTATATTGTTAATTTCTTTTTTTTTTTTTTTAATTTTTCCTCAATTTTCTTTAATTATCCAATTGTACAAATATATTTGATTTCTGTTATCCACATTTATTCCTTCCTATCTTCACTGTTCTTAAAATGTCTTAAAAATATAATTACAAACATAAAACATCCATCCAATAAACTTAGATTTAAAACAGAAGAAAAATTTCAATGTCTCTGGTTATATTTATCAGAGGGGAGATGGGAAGGGATAATGGGAGGTAAGTGGGAAGGGTTTTCAGGAACAAGTATGAAGGACACATGGACAAAACCAAAGGGGGTTAGGATCAATGGTAGGAAGTGGGGATGGCTGGGGTTGTGGGGGGAATATGGAGACAACTATACTTGAACAACAGTACAAAAATGTGGGGAAAAATATATAGAATGATAGAAAGTGAATTATATGATGGCAAAAATTTAATTAGATAAATCTAAGCATGTTTACATGATAATAATGAAAGGTAATGAAGAACAGGAGAAAGATAAAGAAAAGAATAGAAGGGATTGGTGAGTCAAGATCCACAGAAGAAGCCAAAGTGCCAGCCATATTAAATAGAAGGTAGGTAAGTTTTTGGAAAGGACAAATAACGTTATGTGTCCCAGAAGGAAAGTGTCAGGGTAGTACATCAGATATAAATGTGTTGGTGGCAGGACAAGAAACTGAAGAAATTCTCACTTGATGGCATTCATTTTTTCAGTGGTAGGCTATGAAATATTTTGACTGCCAATTGTGATGCAGTAGTGTATTAGACTTTTGGAACTCTGGTATTTTCCTAGGAACCTTTTATCAGGTTCTTCTATGCCCCAAAATACTGGATTTTTATTCATTGAAAGAAAAAACATCTCTCTTATCTCTCATACTTTCCCTGCATAGTTTCTTTTTTTTTTTTAATATATTTATTGATTATGCTATTACAGTTGTCCCATTTCCCCCCCCACTCCACTCCATCCTGCCCACCCCCCTCCCTCCCACATTCCCCCCCTATAGTTCATGTCCATGGGTCATACTTATAAGTTCTTTGGCTTCTATATTTCTTACACTATTTTTACCCTCCCCCTGTCTATTTTCCACCTATCATCTATGCTACTTATTCTCTGTACCTTTACCCCCCTCTCCCCCTCCCACTCCCTTATTGACAACCCTCATGTTCTAGTTGTTTGCCTAGTTTGCTCTCGTTTTTGTTTTATGTGTGGTCGTTAATAACTGTGAGTTTGCTGTCATTTTTACTGTTCCTATTTTTGATCTTTTTCTTAGGTAACTCCCTTTAACATTTCATATAATAAGGGCTTGGTGATGATGAGCCTCTTCAACTTGACCTTATCTGAGAAGCACTTTATCCTCCCTTCCATTCTAAATGATAGCTTTGCTGGATACAGTAATCTTGGACGTATGTCCTTGTGTTTAATCTTGGGTAATGTAATTATGATGTGTCTTGTTGTGTTCCTCCTTGGGTCCAGCTTCTTTGGGACTCTCTGCGCTTCCTGGACTTCCCGGAAGTCTATTTCCTTTGCCAGATCGGGGAAGTTCTCCATTCTTTGTTCAAATAAGTTTTCAATTTTTTGTTCTTCCTCTTCTCCTTCTGGCACCCCTATAATTCGGATGTTGGAACGTTTCAAGGTGTCCTGGAGGTTCCTAAGCCTCTCCTCATTTTTCCAAGTTCTTGTTTCTTCATTCTTTTCTGGTTGAATGTTTGTTTCTTCCTTCTGGTCCATACCATTGATTTGAGTCCCAGTTTCCTTCTCATCACTATTGGTTCCCTGTACATTTTCCTTTGTTTCTCTTAGCATAGGCTTCATTTTTTCATCTGTTTTTCGAATAGATTCAACCAAGTCTGTGAGCATATTGATAACCAGTGCTTTGAACTGTGCATCCGATAGGTTGGCTATCTCTTCGTCGCTTAGTTGTATTTTTTCTGGAGCTTTGAAGTGTTCTGTCATTTGGGCCATTTTTTTTGTTTGTTTGTCTTGGCGCGTCTGTTACTTTAAGGGGCGGAGCCTTAGGTGTTCACTGGGGCGGGGTAATGCTGGTCGCTGCGCTGTGATGCTGTACGTGGGGGCGGGGCCGAGAGGGAGCAATGGCGCCCGCTTCACTCTCCTCCGGATCTCAGTCTTTCACTCCCCTACCCACAATCAATCTGGGCCCCTCCGGTGCTGGTTCCCGAGTAAGTGGGCCCGTGCACACTCTAGGCCCCTGTGGGTCTCTCCAACAACCTCTCCCGTGAGGCTGGGAGTCTCTCCTGCCGCCCCAACCCCCAGGGGCGCTTTCAATCAGAGGTTTGAGGCTTTATTTCCCCGAGCTGGAGCCCTGGGTTGCGCAGCGGTCTGCTTCTCTGCCCGCCGTTCGTTCGGTTTATCTGTGGGCGAATGTGGTGCCGCAATGTGCTATCCGCCACTCTGCCTGCCCCACTCTCCGCCACTCTGAGTCCGGCCCTCTGGGTTTATCTGTGCAAATGTGGGACCGCAGGGTCTGCTAGTGCTAGGACTGCCTGCGCCATTTGTCCCACACTCCGCCAGTCTCAGTCCCGCCACAGCCACGCGAGTCCTCTCCACCCCGGTGCCGTCTCCGCCCCTCCTACCAGTCTGGATGAATGATTATTTTCTGTTTCCTTGGTGTTGGTCCCCCTTGCTGTTCGATTCTCTGTCGGTTCTGGTTGTGCGAGGAGGCGCAGTGTGTCTACCTACGCCGCCATCTTGGTTCTCTATATTGTTAATTTCTCAATACGATCATACTATGAAATACAGCGGAGTCCCATGTTCTTTACCAAAGTTAAAGGGGAAAAAGACTAGTAGTCCTTTGATGACAGTGATGCAAGCTGCCTGACAGTGCAAAGGCCCCTTCCCGGCCCCCAAGAGGAAGTACTGAGGCAAAGGCCACTCTGCAGTGTTTCTACTATCGGCATCTGTAGTCTCTCGGGTCTAGATGGCCCCAGGAAGGTGAATGGTGGTGAGGGAAGGTGGTAGGTAGGGTCCCTGGAGAATTTAAATTTTATAATATTTTTAATTTTAGCATTCTTATGTTTTGTGGGGAAGTACAGAAATTGAGAGGTTCAGGATAAAAGAGGAGAGGCATTTAACAGAATGCAGCCCCCGTGGATAGAAGAGAGGCTTAGGGAGGCCCCAGAGGACTGGCGAGTGGGTTTACTCTGATCCGCTGGGATGAGATGAACTGAATGAGTGTGGATACACATGGCATTTTTGGTAGCTGGGGCAGGAAGTCAAGAAGAGTCTCCTGATCTGTATATTTTCTATGAAATAGGAGGTGAGGTTGTATTTCAAGAGCAGGCAGTGTGATGGGTGGGAAAGGTGTCTCAAGGAAAGGGGTAAAAATTGTACCCCCTCTTCCTTTTCATCATGATGCAGAAGGACATACAGGCTGGGGGAAGACATAACCAAGATTAGAGGTCATGAATCCGTAGAGCATTAAGTTTCACATTTTTGGTTCTTCTTAAGTAGCCCATATGAAAAAGTGGATGGCTAGAAAGATTTTCCGGCTTCATAAAAGGGAATGACAGTGGGGTAAAGGAAAAGGAGGCATTAGTGAGTAATTGAAATGCTGGTTCTCGGGGTTAGGCTGGAGAGGAAAGGAAGCCGAATAGGAGAAAGGAAGAGTGTGGGGGCCGGGGATGAGAGGCTGAAGCCAGGGTGTGGAATGTTAGAGGTAAAGCTTACAGAATATCTATGAAGATAAAGGTAGAAGGGGCTCTGGGGACTGCTGCTGCACGGTGCAGCTGGGGACAAGGGCACCTGAAATGAAGCAGTGGTCGAAGTTCCTGAGGTTGAGGTTGCAGACACCATGACCTCCTGGCTGATGCTCACAGCAGTCATGTAGATGGGGCTCCTCCTGCCTCATGCAGAAGAAGCCACGTCTAATTAAAGTTTTGTACTTTGTCCAAAGCCATCCATCTTACACAGGGCAGATTCGTTACTAGAACTTCAGGTAGTGGTGACAAATGTCACTGTTCACAGGCATTCAGGGATCGTTTCTAATTATTTGGAGGTAGGGGAGGCTGGGAGGGTACAAACTCTTTTAATCCTAATTTAGGTGCTTCACTGCAGACTGAACAATTATTTAGAAAGTACTTGCCTTTGTCCCTCCCATAACTGGGAAGCACCAACAAAGACTGTGTCTGCTAATCCAGAAACCCAGTAAATAGACCTAGATAACTCCTCCTCTCATCCCTGTTAAAAATAAGCAAAGGAAACCTCATTTAAAATGGAGTCAGGAAGCTATGAAGGGGAATCTCTCATGAACTGCCACCCAGACCCCAAACAGGAAAACATACCACAGCAGGAGGAAGAATTTCTCCTAGGCCAGGAAAACACCTCCATCTTTGTCAATATTCATTCACCTGAACCTCTTTAGCTGGTTGCCTGGTTACATCCTAGCCAATGAAAAAATGCTACACTCAGCCAATGAGAAGATTGAACTCTTGGAAAAGCCCCTCCCCTCCCCACTTCCTCTTTTCCCCCCTATAAAACCAGTCTTTCTCTGTTCTTTAGACTTGCTTGTGGTTGTTCACCATACTTTTGTTGTCCCAAATTGCAGTTCCTCTGATATTCCCAAATAAACCCATTTTGCTGGTAAAATAACTTCTTTTTGGGTTTTTTTTTTTTTTAAGGTCAACACGTTCCATATCCTGTTAATCTCTGGGGCCTAAATCTTGCATCCATCTTTCTACCTACTTAGTTTAGGCCCTCAGCACCTGTGTTCTTTCCCTATTACTGCTCCAGCATTTGGGGGGTTAAAAAAAACACAAACCTATTATTTTACAGTTCGGTAAGTCAGAAGTTCCAGTGGGTCTCACCAGGATAAAATCAAATGTCAGTAGAGCTGAGTTCCTTTCTGGAGGCTCTAATAAGAGGATCCATTTCCCTGCTCAGTGGCAGAATTTAGTTCCGTGCATTTGTACGAATGGGATACCCATTTTTTTGTTGGCTGTGGCCCATGCCTAGCTTTTAGAGGCCACCCACCTTCCTCGGCTCCTGATCCAGGTTGAGTTCCTCTCATACTTACAGTGTCTCTGACCTTGAAACTTTTCTTCCACTTTATGGTACTGGTATGATTAGATTAGATCCACCCAAGTAATCCAAGATAATCTCCTCATCTCAATGTCTCTAACCTCAACCACATCTGCCAAGACATTTTTGCCATGTAAATTAACATATTTATAGGTTCCTGGTATTGGGAGTGGACATCTTTCTAGGAGTCATTATTCTGCCTAGCACAGTATCCATCAAAATTTATGACAGAGAGCTTAGTCAAGACAGAAATACCAGGAGGGCCCATAAGAGATGCTCTCACACCCTATGTCGGTAAAGATAGCCGGATGGGAAGACATCTATGTTTACAACAGAGTACTATGGTTGTAACAGCCCTTCCCTTTAACTTTCTTTTTCCCTCTGTAAAAGAGTTTCTTGCTGCTTCTTGCTTTTCCTGTTTGCACGCGGCTTGCCTTGTCTGCACATACGGGATTGCAGTTCTTTCTCCCTGCCCCAATACAGCCATGCACTACATAATCCTGTTTCAGTCAACGCCCCACCACATGTATGATGGTGGTCACCCAAGATTATAGTGAAGGTGAAAAATTCCTGCGCCTAGTGACTTCACAGCACAACTCATTACACAAATATTTACCATTGTGCTCCAACTGCCTACAGTATTCAGTGATGTAACATGCTGCATAGGTTTGTACCCTAGAAGCTCTAGGGGAATAGAATTTATCACCCCAAAATATTTCCCTTTGGCATATTGATTATTTTAGGCTGGTTAATTTTAAGAAACAGCAGACATGAAAGAATCTCTGAAAACCAAACAGAAGTTACCCTTTGTAAAAGACATTCACTTGTGTAAGGAAAATTTCCACTTGCAAGGGTGTCTCCCTGGCTGTCCCAGGAAGAGTGGGCATCACCTTGTGTCTAGACAGTCTTATCAGTGCAGAAGACAACACTGTTACAGCCTTGTCATCGTTTGCTGTCCTTTTTCTGGTAACGCCCCATAACTGACTCCTCTACCCCCAACATCTTCTTTTGTCTTCAGCTGAAGATGGTATTTAAGGTAATGGTTTCATCAATTTTAATAGTTGACTTAGTTTTCCTGGGTTCCTTCCATGTATCTAGGACATACACATGTTATTGAACAGTTTTTGTTTTCTCCCTGTTAATCTGTCTTTTATTATAGGGATGTCTCAACCAAGAACCCAAAAGGGAGGAGAGAAAATTACCCACCCCACCTTCCATCCACAGAGCAATAGGCTATACCACACAGATGAGGCCAGTGGGGTGTGCAGCAAGCTATACCATCTAGGTTTGTCTGAGTTCAGGCTACGATGTTTCCACAAAGACAAAACCACCTAACTATGGGTCTCTTAGGCTGTATCCCTGCTGTTAAGCAGCACATGACTCTAAATCGTTTTCGGTGACAGAACACCTAGTCAATTTTTGTTTAAGGTCAACAGTCCCAACTTGACATATTTTAATAATTTCTTAAGTAAGTTTCATGGCTCTGACATTCTGTTTTCAAATGAACCTTCCTAGAACAACATTTGACATGCCCCCCATGTTTAAAATCCTTTCGCTTTCCACTAACCAAAGGTCAAATTAATATTCTTCAGCTTCTATCGGAAGAAAACACTCGGATTTAGTACTCTTCTAGTTTGTTTTTTGCTTCATTCCAATCTCCACTCCACTTCCTCACTAACCTCTCTTAATGCTTGAAAGATGTCTCAGTAGGAGACTAGGAGGTTCGTATCTGATTTATACAACTGAAGAAACTGAGAAGCCAGAAAGGTAACATCTTCCCTGCGTTTGTCCCAGGTCAGTCCCGACCCCTCGCGCCCAGGGGTCTAGCTTCGCGGTCCCGGTCCAGTCCCCAGCGTGCTGCCAGCCTCTTCCGAATTCTCGGCGGCACCGGGGCTTCAGTCAGGCTCCGCCCCGCCCCCCGCCCCGGCCTCCAAACTCCTCCCCCGTCCCGCCCCCCGCTTTCTCGTTCCGTCTCCGGGCCCCGCCTCTGGCTCCTCCTCTCCGGCCCCGTCCCGCCCCGTCCCGCCCCCGGCCCCTGACTTCTTTTCTCCCGCCCGCTCCGACCCGCGCCGTGGCTGATCGGTCCTTCCGAGCCGGCGAGCGTTCGAGCGGCTGGGGAAGTCCGTCCGCGCCGTCAGATCGCCCCGCTCGCCTCCGTCCCGGCGCCGCCGCGCCCCTTCTTCCAAGTAAGTGCTTCCCTGGCGCGCGGGTCCCGCACGCAGCCTCGCGGGGCTCTCCCGGCTGCTCTGCTGCGGGCTGCTAGTGGGGGGCGCTTTTCGCCCACCGAGAGTTTGGAGAGTGAGTGGGAGTGGGTGGGAGTGGTACATGTGAGCGAGTGTGTGTAGGGGTGTGCGCAGGCACTCACAGCCTGGAAATTCCCCGGAGTTTTACCCTGTTCAGGAGTTGCAGCGACAATCCGAGACCGTGGGCTAGGAGCCCCTACCGACTCGGGCCGACCCCCTAACTTGCACGCCCTGCCGCGAGCCCCACTCGCCGTTCCTTCCTTCCTTCTGTCGACGCGGCCCCCGCTATGTGTCACGCCCTCCTGGTAACAGCCCATGCGGTCGCAAGGGACTGCCCAGGTTATCAGGGTGCCCCAGATTGCAGGGCGAGATGCTGGCCTGAGATTGTAATCCAACCCTGCATTGTACAACTGGCAGGAACTAGAGTTTTGCCTTGAGATCAACCGGTGGAGACTTCCATCTGAAGAAGAAAGTTGTGTGTGCGCGCAGTACGATACTCGAGCCCTCTGCACCTGATGCAAGAACACCTGATGAGAGCCCTCGGACTCAGGGCAGCTGCGGGGCACTTTCAAGACCAGGCTGATCGACCACGCTTGGGCACCTAACGGATGTTTATTGATTCAGTGACACCATATCTTGAAAGCCAACTGATTTCCTACAACACAGGGCTACATAGAAAGGGCCGCTCCTCCTCTGAGGGAGTCATGGAAAGAAGGAGACAGTAGTTGAGTGCCCAGTGTTGAAACACCAAAATCCCTGAGTTACTTAAGACTGATAATTCTACCCCTCCGTAAATTATTTTTATTGGGGGCTAAATACTATCTCAAGGTAGGGCATATTTTAACATTTTAAAAAAGTTAAATCAGTAGCTTTGAGAGCAATAGTGTACTTGAATCCATCAATGAAATGATTCCCTGGTTGCTGAGGTCCCATCCGATTCTAACAGTCTCTGAATTCTCCTAGCTCTCAGTTTCTTCCTGCTGTTGTCTTTCTGTAGAAGTAGAGATACCCAGAAAATCTCCCCACTTTCTTGACAAGAATCCTTTTAAGAGGAAAACAGAGTTTATGGTAGGGAAACAGAGTTTATTTATTCATTGTAGTGTAAGGGTAACAAGAATTCTGTGGCTAAAGGAAGTAACGCTGACAGAGTAACCTTTGAGTGGCCATTGTGCGTTGGCATATGGAAGTTCGAGTTGTTAAATTACTTCAAGTGCTGCCTATCGCAGCAGCTATTTTTGCCCTGGTTTGAATCCTGTTACACAAAGTGTTTCCACAGATTTTTGCCAAGGAAACATTATGCTTTGAAATGTAAACATATGACTCCATCTCTTTAAGGAAAGAAATAATTATCACACTTAATTAAACACCTGGAAACATTTATTGCCACCTTCTAATTAGATCTGTAATGGGAAGTTAAGTCAGCAAGCTGTTCTTAATACTGTAGGTGGTAACACAGTTACCTTTTTTGTCAGTTTTTTGGGTGCCTGTTCCCTGTCCATACATATTAATTGGCTCCCCAACCCCTTGCCCATCTTTTGAGGATTACCTGTAATTTGAATAAATAAAGTTTAGGGAAGTGGATTACCACTTACCTCCACGTAAAATGAGTATCTTAGATATTGAATGTTTTGTGTTAAGACTTTGCATACAGAGGTAGGTTTTATCAGCCATTATATTCATCTAGATTATCTGATCATTTAAGTATCATTCATAAAGCATCAATCTAAGAAGATTCCCCCAAAAGTGTAATGATCCTCCACAAATGGGCCTTTACAATTTTTTTCTTAAAGGGAGACTTCTACTGTGCTGATTCTTGTGTGCTTAGGTTTAATTAGAAAAGGGGTGGTGTGAGCTGGAAAATCTCATCTTTGGTGTCTCTTAATTTTCTGTGTCTGACTTTATTGCTAGCTATAATCTTCATCTTCATCAGTGTAGTGAGGTGTTGTGAGGACAGGCCGTTCTGGTATCCCAACAGGATGGCGGAAACTGAGGGTGAACACCCACACCGCAAAGGCCAGGAACAGAGTATTTTATGAGGCCTGTTCTCTGCAATTCTTCCTTCTGCTGAAAGTGGAGGAAAGGGTGTGCAAAGAGAAATAATTGCATCCAAACAGTACTCATTAGGAAATGCCATGTGAGGGGAGGAGCAGATTTCTAGGTCGTTTATTGCTTGGAGAACTTTGACTAGCTGATCCTTGAAGTGGAGTCTGCCACAGGGGTGGGCACTACAGAGGTCTTGCAGTTAATTGATCCAATTAATAACTTTTCTGCTTGGGATAGCCCCTTAAAAGTGATACATTTCCTTCTTGGAAATGTCATTTGTACTCAATCAGAATTGAGCTTCGCTTCCACACCATGCAGAATAGGTCATCTACCAGCTCCCTCCGTTTTTGTCCAGTACACATTGGAGGGACTGAACGTGGGGTAAGCTCCGAAAGGCAGGGGAAGGTCAGTGATTAACAATAAGGACCACTTCTTTGCTCTCAGAGGGGACTAGGAGCATTCATGCAACCCCAGTACCAGAGGAACTGACTTGGGCAATTGGCTCATGCACAGGGGCCAACTGGATAATAAGCAGGCACCTTACTCCAGTTTGGCATTCACAGAGAGAATTAGCTCTGCTACAGGAGTTAAGGGAAGGCACCGTGCACTGCCAGATTCTTTTATCACCTTGCCCCTCCTTATACTGCCCACATCCTGTGTTTAATATCAAATGCACACAGTAAGAAGTCAACAAACACTGAAAAGGAGCTTCTAATACCCCAAATTTTATTTAACAATTTCAACTCTCCCTTCTCTGGTTTTGATGGCTTTGGCCCTGGGGTCTGAGCCAACCGCAGTTTCTAGACTTTTGTCCATCAGTGGTGCTCCCCAGGAGGTGAAAATGAATGATTCATTTAGAAAGAGAAAAAATATCAGCGAACTTTGTTGCAAAATGTAAATGAGGTCAAACAGTATCCAGTGGAAGTTAGTTTGCAGTCTACATGTTGGCAGTAAGAAGAGGAAATGACCTAGAAGTAGAGCATAGATAATTCTAGAATGTGAGAGGTAAGAAGCATCTTGCAGACCATCTGGCCGGTGAATCTTAGACCACAGCGTTTGCCATTATCCAAGATGGGAGGTGCGTCCCCTCAGTCCCCCTTGCAGAAGCGCGCACCATTCGTTCAGGCAGCACCACTGAACTACTGTGTGCAAGGCGCCGCACTACCCTCTCATGTTCACGGGAAGGCATGCGATCCGAGAGGACCGGTGACTTGCAAAAAAATGTTTGTTTGTAAGAATGGGTCTCCGATGGTAAACTGATAGTGGCAAAACTGGGTTCAGAATTCTGCGTTTCATGGTAAAGGCACTTCCTTAGGACAGCAGAAGAACCATTTTTCATTTTTTTTTTTCACAATCCTAAGAAACCCAAGTGAGCACATTTCTTCTGATGTCTGTTTCAAATAGCCCCTGTGATAGCTGCATTAAACCTAATTCCACAGGCTTTTGTTTTCTTGGCCTTTTATGTCAAGTATAGAAGTTACCTGAGAAACTTGTTTTAAAAAGTCACAGGTTCCACAGTAATCAGATAATACCCACCCATCTTTTTAGGGAGCAGTTGCTTTTTCTCTAAAAGCAAGTATTTATGGTTCAGAACCGGCTGCAAAGCTGGATGGGCATTAACAAATTTGTTTTCCTAGGATTGTGCTTTTTAATATAGAACAAGAGGAGTCATAGACCAACATGACTTTATTTCCCTCGCGGTGGCTGAGGGCTAGGCATACGGCAATCCTCCGCACTGAGAAGAAGAAAACGGTGAGGTCCTAGGAATGGGCCTCCACCAAAGCACTCCACGCTGACTTATAAACAAATCCAGGTTTATTTTCTTGTGGACAAGGGGATTAAGTCCAAAATTCCACTTGTTGTACTTGTGTTAAACATGGGGAATAAAGATGACTTTTAGTTTAGTCAAAAAGATGGTTGGTTCACATTACTTCTGGAATCAGCTGTTCGTGGCTCAGCCACCACTGGCTGAGTGACTTTGGACAATCTACTTAAGCTTTCTGAGCCTGTTTTCCCCCCAGAAACTGGGGTAGTATTTGCATCATAGAATTGTTGTGTGGATGAAACCAGAATGTTCTCCTGTTGTCCGATGTGAAGAAGGCATCCGACAAGTGGGAGGCTTTTTGAATTGGCCAAATCTATCTCATTTCAAGAGGACGGTGTTTGTACTGAGCCATGGTGGCGGAGAGAGGGAGAGTGGTAGCTTGCACCTTGTGCGCTTTAGCATGAACTTCCTTTGTTTCCCTCTAACGAGGCCAGAAGAGTCCAGAGAAGTGGGTGGATTTAGCAGTCTCAGTGATTCCCAGCTGCGGAGTCACGTGATTATATAGGGAAATCTCGCTGCTGCTCCAGCTACAGGGACATGAGCCAGAGCAGGCAGTCCTGGGTTTTAGGTGTCTGAGGGTGAAGAATAGTGTGACATCCAGTAAGCCTCCCTGTGTATATGACCCATTGCCGTTAAGTTGTGAGCAGTGGTTTGGTCTTTCACCACTGGAGGCCCTTGTTTCAAACCGGTAATGGATGAAACCACATTATCTAAGAAAGACAGGAAGATAAGTCTCAGCTGCCCTTAGTGCTGCAAAGGGACTCAGGCTAGCATGTGCTCAGGGGAAGTTGTGTGAATTCTGGAGGCAGAGGGCAGGGACGCACCTGTGGGGTTACCTGCTGGGGCAAGCTTTTCTGGGGACCTGGCACTCTTCAGGGCACATGTTACACATGAATATTTGAAAGGAGCCAAAAAGTAACAAATACTTTCTCTAAGCCTCGCTTGTATTGCTTCAAACCAAATTCATTTAGTTCAAGCCTTCTTCACTTCAGCTGTTATTTTATTTATTAAAAAAAAAATGAGTTTCTGACGACTGTCAGCCACAGTGAGGGAGGCAGATTGTGGTGTATGCTTGTGGAGACCTAACTGTCCTCCATCCTTCCCTGTCTCCTTCCCAGGGGCTCCTGAGCTGGCGGGGCTCAGGCCCTCACACAGTTGCTGATGCAACAAGGGAATTCCGCCGAAAATGCCACAGTGGTCTTCTGAGAAAAACTGCTGCACGATGCTGGCAACAGATTGCAAAGTTCAAAACAAACTTTTATGACTCAGACCTTTAAAAAATAAGTCTAATACCTGATTATACTGCTCTGTTATCAGGAAACAACTGTTATTTTTCATTCTTCTCTTTAAAAATAAGAGGTAGTTTTCTCGGAAATGGCTGGTGTTTGCTTAACTACTATCACCACCCTAGAAGGGCAGAGCAGTCTTGACTTGGTGATTGGACTTCCTTCTTCCTTGGTGTAGACATAGGCCCCCAGTGACTCATGAGTGTGTCTCACTTGGGAGGGGTGAATGAGCTCACACCTCCCCGAGCATCCAGTGGTGGCCCGCGTTGCACACATTTAGCCATTTTGCTCCTTTGCTTTTATGGCCCGGAATGATAGCGCCTGAAAGAATGACTACTATTACTGCCAGGGTGACAGACTGTATGTCGACAGGGAGCCTCCCGAGCAGGCAGGAAGTCCCTGCCCTGTGTGCCTCTGGCAGCGTGGTTTGAGAACACTCGTCTTGGCAGTCACAGAGGTGAGAGGTCAAGTAAAACTTTGAACTTGTCCAGTGTGCTGCTGTATTTTAGGGCTCATCTGAGGCCATAGTTTCCACCTTGACTGCATGATAAAATCAACTGGGAAGCTTGGTACAAAAGGTACAGATTCCTGGGCCGTACCTACTGCAGCATCACAAAGGCTGGGCCTGGAAATCTGTATTTTAACAAGGTCCCCTAGATGGCTGATGCAACAGATTGAAAACCCCTAGCCTGGGAGACTAGTGTTAATGTCTTTTTTTTTTTTTTTAATTTTTATTGTTATTCTAGTGTTAATGTCTTGTTGTCTAAAGATTATTCAGGCAGCAGATATCTTGTTTTTTTTCTCTCCTTTTCCTTTTTTGGGGGAGTTGGGGGTAGTGGAAAGAAGAAATCTCTTAAAAGTATGGAGTAGCTTTAAAAGCTTTAAAGTTTAAAGAAGATTGCAGTGAACCCCTGTGTACCCGTTCTGAGAAATAACAAAGTGGTTTTTCAAGTAGGTCCCCACTGGGTTGAAAAATGATGTCCAACAACCAGGTCAAGAACAAAAAATGACACCCAGTCAATAGTTCTGTGAGGCAGAGACATTGGGGAATCTGCTCAGCATTTACTAACTGGAGATCTAGAACCGGAGTCACTGGCAGTGTGGACAGCATCGTCGAGAGTGCCCGCTGACCTGAGGACGTCTCACGTTGCTCGTAGATCCCTGACATGGGATGGCTGTCCTTTTCTTCCTCACTTGTTGGGAGGAGTTCCAGGCCCAAGACCCTGAGTTGCCAAGTGTCCTGTTTTCCCTACCCCAGGCCTAACCCCCTGTCTTGAGGTCCTGGCACCTCCAAGAATTGATCCTGTTCTCAGAACACGCTCTCATTTTATAATGGTGGGCAATGGGAGAATGGAGAACAGGTTGTTTTTTTCTTTGAGCCCGTCTTTTAACTTCTCCCTTCCTTCTCCTCCTCCCCCTCCTTTAATGTTTAAATTTGAATTGTACTAGTACTTGAGATTTCCTTCCCTATTTCTGAATTCTGATCAGTTTTCAAGTTATCATTCTAATAAATTCCATTCATATGAAAATATGAATAATAAGGTCTGCTAGTGATGACACATACATGGGACTAATTTTAGTAGAGTCACTATTTTTTCCTCTCAGTTTAAATATTTGACCAGGGACTAGCAAGTATGAAAATGGCGTCATTTGAGTCTTGTCTCAGTCTTCTTGTCTATCCATCCCTCCTCCAGGTTTGCTGCCTGAATCCAGAGCATCAGGGGCCTTCCAGCCTCACAATTTGGAAAAAGGGGCAGATAGAGGAGATTGGGTGATGCCTTGTGGAGACAGGCAGCAGGGCCAGAGGATTAACCATTTCCGTCTTCCTGATGCATACCTGGACTCTGATTCCCCACAAGCACCTCCACCCCTAGTTTTACCCCTCAATCAACCTTTTGTAAGTTCTGTTCTCCTTTGTGGTTGCCTTATGTTTTGTGTATTCATGACAATAAATAGTATGCTGTGTCTCGGTAATGGTGTGCTAGGGCAGCCATAACAAAATATCACAGACTAGGTGGCTCGTAAACAATAAAAATTTGTTTTCTTACAGTTCTGGAAGCTGGAAGGCCAAGATCAAGGTATCAGCAGGTTGAGTTTCTCCTGGGGCTGCTCTCTTTGGCGGGCAGTCAGCCACCTTCTTGTTTCCTCACGTGGTCTTTTCTCCATGTGCATGCCTTCTCTGGGTCTTTCTTTTAATAAGGACACCAATCATGTTGGATTACAGCCCCACCCTTATGACCTCATTTAACTTTAATTAGTTCTTTAAAGGACCCATCTCCAGTCACGTTGTGGGTTAGGGCTTCAACACATGAATTTGGGGTAGAGGACAGAATTATCTCAATAACAAACTCCTTTGTGAAGGTTATTACAAATAGTACTCTTTTTTTGTCAATGGTTTACATCTACCTATATGTTCAGAAATCATGGTTATTATTTTGTTACTTTAAATAATTATCCTTTGAAGAAATTAAAACACGAGGAAAAGTTTTGAATATTTATCCACTTATTTACCATATTTGGGGGCTCTTCATTCTTTAGGGGAGACCCAGCAGGTATTTTTTGACCTTTAGCCTGAAGAACTCTCTTTAATATTTCTTACAGCTTAGAGCTGCTGGCATCACTTTCTCTCAGCTTTTTTTTTTTTTTAATTCAATCTCAACATGGCTTCTTCCTTATATCCTTAATTGTAGGACTTCTGTGCAGTTAGTCTTCAGATGGTTCTCCAGGTTGATTGTCCTATAATTTGGTTGTAATTTTGACGTGGTCACAGCATCCGCCTACTTCACCATCTTGACCCTCTCCCAGCTCCTTTTGTGTGCCCCTGGTGTCTGTGTGTCCAAATCTGTTCTTATAAGGATACCAGACAGATCGCATTAGAGCCCACCCTAACTCCCTCCTTTCCGTGGAGTCACCTCTCCGAAGACCCTATCTCTACAGCCTCATGTAAAGGTAGTGGGGGTTGGAGCCTCAACATATTAACTCTGGGGGATGGCTATTCAGCCCAAAACAATTAGGATGCTTTAGACTTCAGTTTAGACTTCCAGGTAAGAGATGATTCAACTGACAGTGATTTAAATAATAAACACACTAAATTATCTTACATGAAGGGTAGTCTGGGCTTGGTTTGATCCAAAGTTGAATCAGTGACTCAGACAATGTCATCAGGGACCAGGTACTTTTCATTCTTCTGTTGTCCAGTTCTTAGCGTTTTAGCATTTTTACTACAGACTTTACACCTCATGGGCAGAAAATGGTTTCCTCAGCAATGGCTATCTTAACATTCCCCTCATCCAAAAGGCAACAAGTGCCTTAACTGCCTCATCCAAAGGCAGGAAGTGCATGTGGCTGTGTAGGGGAGGGGTGGGACACAGAGAGGGCCGCAGAAATCTCTTCTCTTATAGTACCTATCTCTTTTCATCAGGGGATAACATCTTTCCTGCAGCTCCCTCAGGCCTCGTTGGCAAGAACTGAGTCATAGCTGCAAGGGAAGCTGTGCAAGTGCATAGGGGGCGCCGATGGATCCTCCACAGTGGGAGCCACTGTGCCAATAGGAAGAAGGGACAGAGGCGTGATTATTGGGCAGATCAATAACGTTTGCAGTTGCTAGACCTAGCTCCCATGCCCTAGCTAAGGCCATCACTGTTACTGATGTAATAATCCCAGGTTTATTGGAATGAAAGCTAACTACCCATGGTGAGTAGTTGGGAGAAAACCAAAAGAAAGATGTGGAAGTTGTTGAATATTACATATACTTAATTACTACTAACAGTGATTTTTTAATGTTGAGGGTTTGTAAAAATGGCACTACATACTTTGGATGTCTTCATCCTGCATTCAGACCTAGAAGATGTCCATCAAATCGAGTGTACTTTATGTTTCTGGAGATGTCCACAACCTCAGTGACAGTAATCATGACAAACGCTGATTGAGCTCTTGGAATGAGCAAGTGCTTCATACACATTTCATTTCATCTTCATAAGGGATTTACGAGAAAGGTATTATTGTTGATCCGTGTGTACAGATAAGGGATTGTGGTTTGGGAGGTTAAATAACCTGCCGCAGATGCCGAGCTGGGACTCACACCTGGCAGCTCAGATGCCTCGCCTCCTATGCTCTGAACTGCTGCGGAGTTTGAGCCTCAGCAAAATGCTACCAACTCCTTCATTTTCTGTGAACTCCTAAGGGCTGTTACCTCTCCAACAGTCAGGGTCTACTTCATATCTTGTAGTAGATTATATTTTTCAGATTTTGTTATTTTCAGTAGTAGAAACATGAACCATGGGAGGGTGACCAGCTGACGGTCACTCACCTGGTGACCGTCAGCAAGTCACCAGTCTCCTTTGCCAGATGCAGAGTGTCCCAGCTCTTAGGGTCTGTCATTCATGAACCTGTTTCCATCTTCAGATTGTACCAGAAATCCTGCTTTTGGTTTTTTGTTTTTGTTTTTTTTTTTACTATTGTTACTCATAATTTGCATGGGAAGCTGAGTAGGGGAATAAGGGGGTTAAATTCCATGTCTAACTCTGGGCACCAGAAGCTGTGTGCAGCTGGAGTATTGAATGCTTGCTACAACTTTTGAGTTCAATGACTGATGTCTCCCAGAACCCAACAGCCCTCTGCAATTCCAGTAGGCATCGAAGAAGTCATTCTGCATTTCCCAATTGAGATTGCCTTTGAGACACTTTGGATCACATCATATGTTATAAGCTTTAAAAAATAATTTAAGATGTTATAAGGCAAATTTAATTAAAACAATACAGGTGAAATAATTTGCCTTAAACACGAGAAGTTTGTTGAAACAGAAGTTTTTCCTAAGACACTGGCTCCAGCTGATTTGCTGCTGGGCCCTTTTCTCTCCTCCACACCTTGTGGTCTTTCCATCATTTGGTCTTTACTGTGCTGTCACCTAGATCTTAACACTTAAAAAAAACCCTTTTTATTACAAAATAAAGCACAAACACCCAAACTACCCCCCCCACAAAAATGCACACTCTGGTGAGTTATTATAAGGTAGTCACTCATATAACAATCACTCGGGCCAAGAAATAGAACTTTGCCACCTACCCCCAAAGCACCACCATCTTTCCCCAGCCACATGTCCCTGAGGCTCTCCCCGACTTCTGTAGTAATCACTTCCTCGCATCTCTCTATGGTTTTATCACCTAAGTGAGCAGACTGACCCACTGTAGTTGTCTTGCCCATTTCTTAAAAATTTGATGCGTCTCCCATAAAAGTCCTAGAGGGAAACATTGGCAGGAAAATCTCAGACATTCCACGCAGCAACATCTTCACAGATATGTTCCCTAAAGCTAGGGACATAAAGGAAAGAATAAACAAATGGGACCTCATCAAATTAAAAAGTTTCTGCATGGCTAAAGAAAACAGAATTAAAATGAAAAGAGAACCAACCATATAGGAAAACATATTTGCCAATGATACCTTGGCCAAAGGTCTGATCTCCAAAATATATAAAAAACACACGATTCCACTCCAGGAACACAAAAAACCCGATTAAAAAATGGGCAAAAGATTTTAACAGACACTTCTCCAAGGAGGACATACAGAGGGCCCAGAGACATATGAAAAGATGCTCAGCATCACTAGCCATCAGAGAGATGCAAATTAAAACCACAATGAGATACCACTTCACACTGGTCAGAATGGCCATCATAAACAAATCAACAAACAAGTGTTGGAGAGGATGTGGAGAAAAGGGAACCCTAGTGCACTGTTGGTGGGAATGCAGCCACTGTGGGAAACAGTATGGAATTTCCTCAGAAAACTAAAAATGGAACTGCATTTTGACCCAGCAATACCACTCTTGGGATTATATCCTAAGAACCCTGAAACACCAATTCAAAAGAACCTATGCACCCCAATGTTCATAGCAGCACAATTTACAATAGCCAAGTACTGAAAGCAACCTAAGTGCCAATCAGCAAATGAGTGGATCCCAAAACTATGGTGCATTTACACAATGGAATTCTACACAGCAGAGAGAAAGAAGGAGCTTATACCCTTTGCAACAGCATGGGTGGAACTGGAGAGCATTATGCTAAGTGAAGTAAGCCAGGTGGTAAGGGACAAATACCATATGATCTCACCTTTAACTGGAACATAATCAACAAAAGAAAAAAAGCAAACAAAATATAACCAGAGACATTGAAATTAAGAACAATCTAACAGTAGCCAGAGGGGAGGGGTGGGGACAGTGGGGAGAAGGGTTTTCAGGAACTACTATAAAGGACACATGGACAAAACCAAGGGGGAGGGTGGAAGCAAGGGAGGGAGGGCAGTTTGGGGTCAGGAGGGGGAAGAAAATGCATACAAGTGTAATTGAACAACAGTAAAGTAATTTTAAAAATTTTGATGTGTCTTTTAAATCTCTTTTAGTCTATAGATTCCCTTAATATCCTCCCCTTTTAAAAAATACGATTTTTCTGTTAACAGACATGAGCTGTTTGATCTGTAGAGTTTCCTACAGTCCTGATACCAAGAAAGAGGCACATTCATGGTGCACTTCACCTTGTTCCTTTGCCCTCTATTTCCTGATCTGGGTCCAGAAGCTTAATCAGACTCAGGTTTAATCCCTTTGGCAAGATTACAGGTGTGTAGTATCCTTTCCTGGGGGGTGGGGGGCACATGATGTCTGGTTTTTCCACTCTGTTTTGGCGTTAGCAACTGTTGTTCCTCATTTTCTTGACCTATTAATTCATTAGGAATTTCAGAATGGTGATATTCTAATTTACTGTTTTGATTTTATTAGCTGGAATAATTTATAAGGATAGACTCCCCTTTAATCTGCTAGTTGATTACCCAGTGGTACAGTTCACACAAAAAAAGCAGGATAAATGCTTGATTCTTTCCTTTGATTTGTCCAGATTTCAAGGATTGGTTGTCTGTTATTCTCAGAAATTGACCGCTTGGTTTTTATAAATTGATATTATTTTGGAATTAAATGTATTTGATGGGTTTCAATCCATTGAAATTTAATTTTTTTACTAAGACTGAAATAGTCCCATCTTTGACCAGTGGGAGCCTCATCCAATTAGCTCCTGAGTCCTCTGACATGACCTAACTAATATTTTATAGCTTTTCTGCTGTCTGGTATGTTAAGGTGATTTAGGCTTGTCTTGTACCTGGAATCAACCATTTCTTCACCAACCTCTGGTTTCCTTTAATGAGAACAGTATTTTTGGATGTCTATGCAAACACCAGGGATGATCGTGCACTGGAATGGTCATTGTTTCTAGGCCTTTTCACTGGTTAGGGCTGGGAAAATACATGCATACACATACACACATTTATGTACAAACATAAACACATAAGACATTGTGCATTCTTATAGACATTTCCAAGCCAAGTTCAAGACTGAGGGTTTTTTTGTTTAACCTCTTCTATGTGACATTTGTATTTCCTTTCTCTTACACTTAGGGTTCTAGGTTTTTAGTCACAGGGGAGATAATGAATTATTTGATTGGGCTGTATTCAACATACAGCATTTTACTTATTTCTACAGGTAGCTACATATGACCCGCTTACTATAAGTTCTAGTATCAGTGTTTTTAGACATTTTGATTGAAGCTCTTTCTGCAGTAGTTTTCTTAGGTAGGGCTCATGGGAACAATATCCCCTAATATTCTGACAACACTTTGTCTGTGACCCTTTAGTATAGGTCAGTTTTGTTGGGTATAACAACCTTCGCCCGCATTTTCTTTCCTTGCGAATCGTAAATGTTACTCCATTTTTTTCTGACAAAATATTGTCAAAAAGCCTGATTATGATAATCTAATTTTCTTTCCCTATGACCCACTCTTTTAGCCCTTTTGAGAGCATCAACTATCTATTTGTTTCCTTCGGTTTGCTATCTACATAGCATTCCAGTACAGTGATTAGTGACCTATTATGTTACCAGATCCAAGTTTATGGCCTGGCCAACCATGGTGCCAAATAACCTCTCCCTCCTATTAATTCAGAATACGCCATTTACTCTCAGTATCTAAAGCTTTCAGTCTTTGTAACCTCAGCTGTACCTTGCAAAGCGTATAACATTAGCACGAAGTATGTACGTGTTTATGAAATGAATGATGTGAAAGGATGTGGGGTTTTTCCTTTCCTTTTTAGCCTGTCAGAAGCTACCCTCCCCCTTTGATTCTTTTCCTCGGTGACTTTCATTCAGACACAGCTGTGCTCACTGAGGCAGGCTGTCCGCAGAGCAGAGGTGTGTGGGTGTTGCACCCATTGGTCGCAGGTTGTTCCTGCCCTCAGAGTGTCGGGCTGTCAGACGATGCTGTCCTGTCCCTGGGCTTCCAGGGCCTGCACACAGGGAACCCCTGGCCTCACAGAGTGTCTGGCTCTACACCAGATGCCACGGTGGTTTCCATACCTGGTGACCTCCTCAGTGTGGGTTTTCGGTAGGGCTCATGGGAGCAAACGACCTCTCATTGTGAGTTTTAAGGCCCAGGCCCCTGGCATGTGGGGCCCAGTCCCTGTCTGTCCAATTGTGCTGGGGCACCACCTGCCCTTTCCTTTCTTGCCTTGGCTGACCTTTTTGCTCTTCACTTTTAGCCACCAGAACCCATGGCAGGATATTGGACTGGGAGCCTAGGCTAGGATGTGATCCCTGCTGCATTCTGTTTAACATGCACACTGTGTTTTGTTTTTAAATTTTAAATGCCAGTTCGTGGTGCATACATGCCAGTTTGGCCCAAGCCCCTGCTGCTCGCTGTTGTAGTACCCCAGTCATTTATCTGCCTGCCTCCTGTAGACAGTGGGGACTGTGACCTCTGACACAAGCTCTCCAGTCTCTCAGCACACTTGTTACATGGGCAAGACCCTGGGCCGCCTGACTTGGTGGCCAGCCTGCGCTCGTCCTGCAGCGCCCTGGCCCTGGGTCTCCTTGTTTGGTCCTGGTCTGTGGGCCATGCAGACTTTCCATTCCCATCCTCTTGAGTATCTCAGTGCCATGAAATTAGCAGAAAAAAAGAAAGGAAAAAACAAAAACAACGTATGATATATAGTTTTTTAAAACATTAACCCTACAAAAGCAATGGTGTGAGTAATCCACGGATAATGGAACAGCGGCTCTTCGCCGGTGGACTGAATGCGGAGGGGATCTCTTATCTCAGGTATGCAGAAGAAATAGTGGAGCCTCATAGCCTTGACCACACCAGGGACATCTCGCAAGTAACAGAGAGTTGGTGATAGGGAAAAGCCACCACGACATGGGAAATTTCTGAGGGACCCACTGCTCTGTTCCTGGCCAGTGCCCCTGAGGTGAGGGCTATAGAGTTAGGCTTTCCACACCTGTGGCTGAGGCCTTGAGGGGCAGATCAGTGGCCTGACCCACCCGAGTGCGTTTTTTCCTCAAATCCAGTGTTTCTCGTTTCCATTGAAACAGTCCTGGGCGTGCCTCTTTGCTCCTAGGATTCTCCACACATATGGACTGTGTAAAAGTGTAACCATTTTCTGTTCTGCTTTTATTAATTCAACAGAAAGCTTGATGAAGACTTTTCTTCTTTTCCTCTCCCAGCTACCTTTTGCCTTTTTTCCTTTTCTCTGTCATTGGCCCCTGTGTGAACCAGCTGTGGTGGCGAGGCTCAATATTCATTGAGTACTTACTGAGCTCAGTAAATATTGAAAGCACATAGTAAGCCTGAGTGTTCCTTCCCCAGCGCCAAGGGGAGTGGAGTTGGGGCAGAATACACTCCTGGCCAGGAGGTTTCCACCAGAGCAAAATGCTGGGAGCACCCCAGCCTTAGCGGGCAGTGCCTAAGGGTAGTTCCATGTGGACTGGCTTGGGTGGGGGAGGTGGCAAAAATGGGAGGGAGGCAAAAGTGTAAAGCACCCGGTATTCACAGGCAGTCTCCTATGCAGTTTTTAACCAGGTCTGACCCTGCTTAGCTTCCCAGAGCAGGGGCGATCCAGCGCATTCAGGGTGGTAAGGCTATAGTGGGGGAAAGGGGCCTCCAGGAGGCTCAAGAGCATGTGGTTCCTCTCCAGGCCACTAGCTCCTAGGTTGCCCGGTGAGGGCACTCTCACATGCATGTGTTCCATGCACCTCTCGGTGATGCTTTGCCTTAAGCCTTCCAACTGCCCCTCCCCCAGCACATCACGTTCCAGTGGGCTGGAGGGAGGGCCACCTCGAAGAAGGTGCAGTTTCTTTTCTAGCAAAAATGCTGGTGCCCCTCCCAAATTCGGAAGGCAGGGCTCCCAATACTTGCACTGAGGGAGAGGGGAATGAATGGGCATTGTATTTAAATGTTTATGTACATTACCGAATCCTCCGTTCTATCCGTTATTATCCCCATTTCGAAGATGAGGAAACCGACCCCATGAGAGTGTAAGTGCTTCCCCAAGGCCAGAAGCATAGCTGATAGTCGCATCCCTTGGTTCTTTACCATATTGCTGTGTACTTCCTCATGCGGAAACACAGGCTTCACCTAGCCAGCTGGCAGGAGTGTCCTAGGTCAGTAGCAGGGCTGGGCCCCAGGGCTTGGAGCTGCCTACTCTGTGATGTTTAGATCTTGAGCAGACTCTCCCCAGGAGCTCTTTGAGATCCCTGATTTAGACTCTGCAGCATGAATGGGAGAGGGAGTGGGGATTTATGCAAATATGGCTCAGACTCAGCCTGGAGTAGTCCCAGGTTTAAAAGTCCCATTGTCAGAGCTGCTGACAGCCTGACAGCTCCTGTCTTATTGTTAACAGGCCGGCAGCTGACTCCTCAACAAGAGGCATAAGGCAGGTGAAACTCATGTGTCAATTTTGAAATTTGCTAGCCGTTCTAGTAGTGACTTTGGTGGAGAAAGAAGTTAAAACAAGGTTTTTGAATTTCTTAACTATCTGTGCTGTCTTTACATATATTCTCAGATGGTATTTTAAGCATTGTTATTTCTATTCAGGGGAATATTACAGACAAATTTTGTTTACATGGCCTTTCTGAAATAATCAAGCAGAAGATGCAGATGCTATTTGGTTATATGTAATTGGAAAAGCTCTGGACAGGCATGGGAAAGGTGGGCTGGGCAGGGACTGGCTGTGTGATCTTGGTGAGATATTCAACCCTCTAGGCCATGCCAAATCTAGGAAATGGAAGGTGTAGACTAGATGATCTCTAGTCCCTCCGGGCTCTGACACTCTGTGGTTCTGATTGTTATCACCTGCACATTTCATTGTCATTTTAAGCATGGAAACTAGGGAGGCTGAAGCCACAGGTGGAGCAGCATGGCAATGCCCGGGGTCCTCTGGAAT
Source organism: Desmodus rotundus (assembly GCF_022682495.2). Classification (NCBI taxonomy): domain Eukaryota; kingdom Metazoa; phylum Chordata; class Mammalia; order Chiroptera; family Phyllostomidae; genus Desmodus; species Desmodus rotundus. Next base: position 125,319,065 of record NC_071387.1, read on the forward strand.
GCATGCTGTCCGCCCCCGTGTGGAATGAGGAATTCTGCACCAGCAGCTCAGGGTGGGAAGCCAGGACTCAGGCCCAGAGTCTTTCCAGGAGGTTCCAAACATATAACATGAGATAAAATGCCAGTGAGAAATTTATTTTTAGATTATCTTTGTGTTCCTCTTCATTGCTAAGATAAGTGATTGTTAATTATAGTAACATGAGGAAATTTGCTGAATTATGTCTTAGACAAGAGAGCCTATCTGTGAGTCCCTAAGAGGCTGATACAAAGGAGTACAGGCGATTTCAATTTGGAGTAAAAAGAGTTCACTGCAATGTTGTTTTTAAGAATAAACAAAGCAAAAACTGAAAACAACTTAAATATGAATCAGCAGCTTAAATCCTTCATGCTACTTCCTTGAGGTGAAACATTATGCAGCTTTAGAACAAGGTGGCTCTCTGTGCACTGATATTGAAAGGTCTCCTGGAGAGATTAAGTAAAACAGCAAAATAATGATCCCTTATGTTTAAAAACGTATTATATGTTTGAGTGCATAAGCATTTTTTTTTAGAAGCATGAGCAACATACTATTAATAGCGGAACTATGGGCTGGAAGAGGGGAAAGGAGTTTAACTTTTCATTTTATACCTTCTAGAGTGGTTAAATTTCAAAATCAAAATACATTTGGTAAAGGAGAGAATTTAAATTTCAGTTGAGTTTCTGAGGCATTCTAATACTTCCTTAGAAAAGTCTATGAACAAAGCATGCTAAGCAAAGCAAGATGTTGTCTGTAACAGTTTAGGCTCTGAGCATTAGGTAACTCCCCCGTTCCACCTCCCAGCCTTTACTATATACTCTTCTTAACACACACTGTCCAGTTACTGTGTCCCCCCAATCCCAAAGTGTCAGTGGCTCCCAATGTCTATCTACAAGCACAAAGAGCAGTGCGGCAGAGCAGCAGAGCATGGGCCTGCTGGTTTGTCACCCCTGCATTCAGGCAGTGTTGTGAAGGGCCTGCTGAGCACCAGGCACAGTGCTACCTCAGGGATGTGTGGATGAATGACATGCTTTTCAGAGACTGTATCTGCCTTCTCACTTGTAAGACAAGTTCTCAAGACTAAATGCAACAGCAAATGCAAGGCTCCTTGCCCAGGCCCCAAAGGATAATATTTGCTCACTTGCCCCACCCTTCTCTGCCTGGTCAAGTCAAGGTCAAATCCCCATTACTCTTCCTCATGTTTCCATTGGTTCTCATTCCTAAACTGTGCGTAGCTCTAGGTGACATCCTACTCTTCCCTGATTTTGTCTTTGAGGGATAAAGCCCCCCTGTCCTAAAATGCCCATCATCTCTCCTTCCTAGCCAAAATTAGACTATCTTTCAGGATCTGGTTCAGATGTTGCCTCCTCCGTGCAACCTTTTCTGGTTCTATTCTTTGCCAGGAAAAGAAATCTGAAAGTAATTGCTTCCTCTTAAGAATTTGCATAGCTTCATCTGGCCTCCCTATCTTTATGTTGAATCTATCACTTATGGCATTTTACCTTAGTTTGCAGCTCTATGAGCTCTTGACTCCACTGGAGTATCTTCCCAAGGGCAGTAACTAAGTTTTGTTCATCTCTAGAACTCATCTCTTTACCCATGTTCTCAGAAATACATATTAGTGAATGACTCTATTTTTGTGATTTGCCCAAATATCTTTTGTACTTTCATTAAAAGGACCGTTTTAGTTTGCTACAACAAAAAAAGAAAATTTAAAAACATCCACTGCCTAGTAGCAGGTTAAGTAGAGTTTCTTATAGGAGAAAGAAAATTGGAAATTGTGGAACTGCTACCCTTAAAGAATTTGTAGGAAGTGACATGCTGGCATCTATCTAGGGTGTCCCAGGCAAGTCACCACCCTTTGCATGAGTAATCAGCTCGGAAGTCCTTGTGTGATGAAGTGAAATCTTATCCTGATAATTTTATAAAAGCAAACAAACTACACCCACTATTAAGATAACCACAGCAGAAGTCAAGGAAATTTAGAAAGAAATAAACATAAGGTTATAGGTGTATGTGAGAAAACAACTTTATTTTTCGTATTACTTTCCATCCTTACCCATATTTATATATTATAGCTGTGACCATAGTATATACATAATGTTGTATTCTGCTTTTTTCTTTTTTTTAAGTATATTTTATTGATTATGCTATTACAGTTGTCCCAATTTTTTCCCCTTTGACCCTCTCTGCCTGGTACTCCCCTTCCCTCCAGCATTCCCCCGCTCTTAGTTCATGTCCATGAGTCGTGCATGTAAGTTCTCTGGCTTCTCCATTTCCTTTACAATGCTTAACCTCCTATTTTGGGAGTTATTTTATACCTACCAATTATGTTTCTTATTCCCTGTACTGTTTTTCCCATTCCCTTCTGCCCCCTCCCAGCTGATAACCCTCCACATGACCTCCATATCTATGATTCTGTTCCTGTTCTAGTTGCTTGCTTAGTTTGTTTTTGTTTTTTAGATTCATTTGTTATAGTTTTGAGTTGGTTGTCATTTTACTGTTCATAGTTCTATCTTCTTCTTTTTCCTAAATAAGTCCCTTTAACATTTCATATAATATTGGCTTGGTGATGATGAACTCCTTTGGCTTTACGTTGTCTGGGAAGCTCTTTGTCTGCCCTTCCATTCTAAATGACGGCTTTGCTGGATGGAGTCATCTTGGTTGTAGCTCCTGCCTTTCATGGCTTTGATAATACTGCTTGCCAGCCCCTTCTTGCCTGCAAAGTTTCTTTTGAGAAATCAGCTGATAGTCTTATGGGAACTCCTTTGTAGGTAACTCTCTGCTTTTCTCTTGCTGCTTTTAAGATTCTCTCTGTATCTTTAACCTTTGGCATTTTAATTATGAGGTGTCTTGGTGTTGACTTCTTTGGGTCCAACTTGTTTGGCACTCTCTGTGCTTCCTGGACTTGTATGTCTATTTCCTCCACCAAATTAGGGAAGTTCTCCATTATTTTTTCAAATAAGTTTTCAATTTCTTGCTCTGCCTCTTCTCCTTCTGGCATCCCTATGATTCGGATGCTGGCACTTTTGGAGATGTCCCAGAGTCTTCTTATTCTCTCCTTGTTTTTTTGAATTCTTGTTTCTTCATTCTGTATTAGTTGACTGTTTATTTCTCCCTTATGTTCTAAATCGTTGCTTTGAACCCCAGCTTCCTTCCCTTCACTGTTGGTTCCCTGTGGATATTTCTTTATTTTATTTAGTATAACCTTCATTTCTTCCCTCATGCGTTTGCTGTATTCAATGAGATCTTTGGGTGTTGTGACCACCAGTGTTTTGAATGTGCATCTGATAGGTTGGCTATCTCCACATCACTTAGTTCTTTTTCTGGAGTTTTGATCTGCTCTTTCGTTTGGGCCATGTTTCTTTGTCTCCTCAATTTGGCACCTTCCCTGTGTTTGTTTCTGTGTATTGGGTAGAAATGCTTTGCCTCCCTATCTTGGTGCACCTGTTATGTTGTAAGGGACAGAGCCTCAGGTATTCACCATGGTAGGGCAGTCTGCTTCCCTGCTTTGTGGCACTGTATGTGGCAGAGGGGTCAGAGAGGGAACAATGCTGCTTGCCTGGCACTTGTCCCATTTTCTGTCACTTCTCCCACTTCCCATATGAGACTGGCGCCCTTCAAGCTGTTGACCTGGTAGTGGTTCCCAGAGCATGTGGGTTTGCATGCTCCAAGACTGTGGGGGCCCTTTAAACAGACTCTTCTGAGAGACTGGCTATTTCTTCTGCCACCCTAACCACCACTGGTTTTTACAGCCAGAAATTTATGAGGCTTTATTTTCCCAGCACTGCAATCCTGAGCTGCATTGTCTGGCCTGGGGCTGGGACCGCTCATTCCCCAGGTGACCCTCTCGGTTTTATCTGCCACATGTGAATGTGGGACCGCCTGTTCTGGTTGCATAGCTGCCTGGCCGCCTTGCCACCCTGCCACTGCCACACCGAGTCTTCTCTACTCCCACTCCTCATCTCTGTCCCTCCTACCCATCTGGGTGAATATTCCTTCTTTAAATCCTTGGTTGACATACTTCCATACAGTTCGATTTGCTTGCATTTCTGGTTGTTTTTTATTTTGAGGTTAGCTGTGATCATTCTTATGGTTGTGCAAGGAGGCAAAGTGTGTCTACCTATGCTTCCATCTTGGCCAGAATTCTGCTTTTTCTTAACATTATTTCCTACACAGTTCTCATATTTTTATGGACATTTGATTCTGTTTCTCAATGACACGACGAGTTCAGTTGAATGTTGCCTTTCTTGAGCAAGAAATGGGAACTATAAAACAAAGATGTAGCCTGAGGGAGTGTCAGCATTATAGATTTTTTTTTATTTTTATTTATAGCATTGTATGTTTTTAAAAGACAAGATCTTATTCTGATAATTGCTGCAATGTACTGGATCAAAATATTAACGATTGAAGTTTGCAGCACAGTACATGAGATTAAGATCATGAGCCACTTGGAAATGTTTTCTCGAATGAACACACATCTTTAAGAGATTAGACGGTGTTTGCCCAAGCAATGGTTCTTTATTTACAAAGTCTTGTGGGGAGCAGCTGGAAGACAGCTTTCTCTTATCAGCAGGTTTGTGTAACTAGCCTCAAGTTGTTTGCTAATGATTCCAGGTCTCCACCACTAAAAGGATTGAACAATTTTACATAGAAGAATCAATCTCTAGTCTCCTTTTTCAGAAGAAACTAATCTGACTGGTGCCTATTGCAATGAGGTGTGTTTCACATATGGAAATCATTAGGCTCAATACCAGAATCTCTTTGATGTTTCTGGACATAGTTTGCAAAGAGAGAGAAGGGCATTTAAACTAAACTTCACAGAATTCTGACAAGCACTACATACTTATTCTTGGAACTCAGTCTTCTTGCTTCAGCCCTCGGCTAAACTGACTAGATTTTTACTCCCTTTGTTAACTTGAAGTCACATTCACCCCTTTTCACAATGAGAACCAGCTGTCTGCTAACATGTTTTGTAGCTTTCCTATATAGAGGTTCTTGATTATTTTGCTACTTCTATTATCGGTCTGAGTCATTAATACAAATGTTGATTCAAGGTAGATTTACCTTCTGGGCCAAGGTACCCATTAAGAATTAGTATATTTTATAATTATCTTGCTCTACTATACTTACTGTGTATAATCTCTTAATAATTAAGCATAGGATGATGATCACATGTCTTTGTGTTTCCCAGAGGGGTAACTGCATCTTTGTGAGGTGTCTACCATTTGGTCTATAAAACGACCCATGAAAGATTGGTCCTGTTTTGTCCTGTTTTCCTCTATGGCTTAAAGAGAGGTATTCAATCCTATTGGCCACCCAGCTACTGTGAGTCCCGAGAAGACCTATTGGAAGAACTCTGTCAAGACCATGTCGACATAAGAAACGTTCAAACCTGTACAGAATTTTTGTAAGAGCTTTTGAGCCAAACTGATGACATCTGCCAGGGAGCAATATCTCAAATGCTCCTGAGAATAACACGTCTCCTATGTATTTGAAATGGAAGACACATAAAGAAGATTACATGGAGGTGGGAGAAAGCATGTGCTCTCTTGAGGGTGGTTATGGCTTATTTCAAAGGTATGTTAACCTACATGCACAGAAACAGTCAGCGGGGCTTGCTTAAGGCAACGGTAAGCCTTTTACTAAAGAAGTTATATGCCTGCGGAGTGACTACGCACCTCGACCTGCCCAGTTAGGAATTTATGATCCCCTTTATTAGTCCACAGCCCTAACAGTCCTGAATTCCAAGGAGGACCTGCCTTGGGCTGTAATTCTCCTTTAAATATTGGAGGATTCAAAAGAAATGTCACTTAGAAACCAGTGATATGCCTCCCATTCCTGGGACAGGGGCCAGAGTGCCTAGAGTAGGGATTCTGCCAGGTTTAGGTTGCTTGGACATGGCTGACTGACAGCAAACCCTCGCTGTTTATTATTACTGCCGGTCACTCCCTCATGCCCATCCCCGACTCCTGCCCCGTCCCACTGCCTATTTCTCACCTGTGACGCTGTCAAGCTGCTCTTGCCTTGGGATGAGTTAGGGATGTGAGGGTGGGAGGCAAGTCCTGAGGCAGGGGGGAGACGGGTCACTCTGTGTTTCTGGCAGTGGTTCCTAAACAGCCAGCGTGGGGATCCGCATCCAAACTCTCAGCTGCCAGCAGTTCTACACTACCAAGTCTGTGAGGTAAAAATAAAAAAGTGGGACAAATTTAAAATGATGGGATCAACCGGAACTTACATGAACTCAGCCCAAGGCACAGCTTTACCAATAGTGTCGCGTAGTTTTTCTTTTCTTTTCTCAGTCAGTCAACTAATGATTACTAAGTGTCTTACTAAAGCGTGCGGAGAATTGAAATACGGCAGAGATGGTCCCTGCCCTCTGGGAAATGTTCATCTTGTTCTAAGAAAAAGTTAGGGTGCAAATGATCCAGTGGGTATTCGTTTCAATCGCCACAGAACAAATTGCCCTAAAACTTAGCAGCTGAAAACGAGAATAAACAACTATTACACACAATTTCTGTGGGGCAGGAATTTGGGAGTAGCTTAGCTGGGTGATTCTAACTTAGGTTCTTTCATGAAGTGAGAGTCATGGAGTTAGCCAGCTCTGCAGACATCTGAAAGTTTTGGGGGGGCTTTTTCTGTTTTTTGTTTTGTTTTGTTTTTCCTGAGGATCCAATTCCACGCAGAGGCCTCGGTTCCTCACTCTGTAGGCTTCTCCCTAGGTTTACTGGAGGGTCCTCATGACATCGTGGGTGGCTTCCCGCAGAGTGACTTACCCGAAAGAGCACCAAGTGGAGGCCTCAGATGTCTTTTATGATCAAGCCTTGGAAGTCACATACCAGCACTTCCACGGTGCCCCACTGGTTCCCCAGGTCGCCCAGTTGATGTGTGAGGAGACTGCACAAGGGAGTGAACGCCAGGAAGTAAAAGTCCTTGGGGCAGGTCATGGAGACTGGCTGTCTCAAGGGGCAAAGATCGTGTGTAGTAATGAGAAAAACAGTGTTGCGGCGCTTCCAGGAAGGAGGTGGAATATAAAACCGATAGATTTTCAGTAGCTGAGGTTGTGGGAAGGGGTGTTGAAAAGGATGGGGCATCAGGAGCAAAGAGGGTTGACAGTGACAAGGTGTGTTTGGCTGGAGCAAATCCTGGCAAGGTGATTGGGGCCGAGGCCTGTGAGGTCTGAGTCCGGACTTTCTTTGATTGTTAATGATGAGTCACTGAAGGTTTCTGAGCAAGCGAGTAACATAATCATTGGCATATTTTAGCGTTAGTCTGTGTGTGAGCTTTCGTGTTTTGGTGTCCTTAATACCCAGCCCCCCGCCTTTTTTTTTCTCAGCATGATCCAGGCTGTCACTCTCTAATTTCTAAAATTCTCTAACACTTCTCCCCATGCCCCTTGATCGCATACAACTTTGTACTGTTTAACTTTTCATGTTTTTGTTTTATCATACACAGCTTCCAAGGGCCATAAAGGCCATATCTTTATCCATTTCTGTTTCCCCTGCTGTGCCTAGCTCACTGCGTGCTCAATAAATATTTGCTAAGTGACTGGATAATAGCAGCCAATTACTGTATGTGTGTATAGCCACTATTTCTGGCCTGCAGTGCATAACTTACAGTTAAACGTTTTTCAAAAGAGAGAGCCATTGCAATAGATTTGATTTATGTAGGTGGAAAAGTTTCGTGCGCTTGCCATTTGCCAAAATACTTACAGGAAACTTGGAATAATAATTTTACTTATAAAAACCCATGAATTATTTTTACTTTCAAAGAGAGCTCCTATTGTGTTTAAATTAAGCAGATGGAATAATAAGTAAGTGGAGTGAAGTAAGGGCCACTTGCCTCTTTGAATAGCGAGGGGCAGCCTCTTTCATGTACATAAGACAATGATGGAATAACACGTATGTTTAGGATTTGGGGCAGGGTTTTTGTCTTCCTCCCCCTTGCTTAGTTTGAATGAAATGATCGTTGTTCATGTCTTTTCATTGCCAAGTAAGTATTTCACCATAGTTTCATGAAAGTTGAAGACTTCTGGTTTCAAGCTAGCAAAGAAAGTTTTCTGAAAATCCCCCCTCCATAAACAACTAAAAAGGCAAAAATCCAGGAATGCAGACTATATCATCATAATCTGGGATACATCTGTCATCCTGAGCAATATAGAACTTAAAGACAGAAAGCAGATGAAGTGATTGCAAATGAGTTTGCAGAGAGAAGGGGGCCAAGAATAAAATACCTACAGGGGACGAAGGGAAAGGAGCAGAAGCAACTGACATGCTCACAGAATCTCAGGGAGGCTCAGAAATAAGAGTTCCCAGGTTCCACGGAGGACAGGCAGAGGGCCTGAGGATGAGAGTGGGGATGTGAGAGTCAACAGGAGGTGACTGGGATGACTAAGGAGGGAAGTTCCTCGGTAGCAGCTCTGGCACAGAGGTGGAGCACGGCCAACACGGTTCACGGAGGGATGTTTTACGGGGAACAGCGAAACTAAAAAAAAAGAAGGAATGGGCAGTGGTGGGTTTGAATTCTGTCTCTGTCACCAGTGAACTGTGAATATGAGCAAGTCAGGTAATGTCTTTGAACTTCAGTTTCCTCATTTGTTAAATAGAGGTTGGAATATATGATGTTGGGTGCATTCAAACTCTGATATTTTGTGATCCATTGGCTAACAAGGCTATAAAACCCCCCAGCAATTCCACTCTTAGGTGTCTACCTAAGAGAAATGAAAACATATCCACACTTATATGCAAATAATCATAGAAGCATTATGCATAAGAGCCCAAAATGGAAACAGCCCAAATATCCATCAGTTGGTGAATGATAACAAAATATTATGTATTGATACACTGGAACACTATTCAGTGATAAAAAAGAAGTACTATATCTGCTACAACGTGGATGCACCTGAAAAACACGCTAAGTGAAAGAAACCAGAAACAAAACACTATATGCGGTATGACTGATTCTCTTTAATGTAACATCCAGAAAAGGCAAATTCATAGTCAGAAAGTAGATTAATGGTTGCCTGAAGCTGAGGTGAGAATGGAGATTGACTGCAGACAGGCCCTTTGGGGTTGATAACGTGTCCTAAAACTGGATTGTGGTGAGAGTTGCCCAGCACTCTGAGTTACCGAGAAGTATTGCACTGAACAATTACAAGTGCAAATTACACCCAATAAAGCTGGGAAAGGGGAAGGGTAACCAACCTGGGGTAAGGGATGGAGAGTCGCAAATGGAACAAGATTGGCAAGTATGTTGATTATTTTTAAAGGTGGGTAATAGATAACGAAGCCTTGGTATACTCATCTTCTCTTTTGTGTATGTTTGAAATTTTACATTGTTCAAAGTTTAAATTATAAGGATAAAGAAAAATGGCAATCATAAGCCTGTTACTGTGTGGAGGTCAGATAACACACCTTACGTTTTACCTTCTATAGTGGGAAACATTCTAGACACTCTTGAGATATAATTTAACCCCCATTTACACCAAATCTGCAGTATATCAAGTCACTTATAATGTGTTAGCTTTTCCCGATCTCTCATAAGGCACTTGAGAAAATTGTGATTACATCATCAGAAAGAAGGCTAAGTTTTGATTAGAAAGTTCTGTTTAAGTAAGTGTGATACATTTTAAAAAGGATGAAATTAACATAAGCTTTAGTGCTTTACAGGGAAACCCTCAATCTTAGAAAAGTAGACCATCTGAAACCACGTCATTTCTATTAGCTGTGAAGAGCTGGGATTTTTTATACATGAGCCTTAGAAGCCATATTTTGTTCCAAATGCAGTCAACAGACTGAATGTAAGTCCAAAGTGAATGTAAGAGTGATTGTTATTTTCCTTGCTTACTGTGTTCTTGTACAAGGATCTGTTTTCAAACCTCACGTCAGCATTCTAAAGAAAGGGGTTTTTTGTCCCCATCTTACAGTGAGGAAAACTGAGGACAGAGAGGCTGAATAACTTGCCTGAAATCAAGTGCTGGTAAATGTTAGCGCTGGTGCCCTTATCAATTTTATTCTCCTGGTTGTATTGGAACATATTTTCTGCCAAAGGCCTTTCTTCCACAAACCTCAGTCTAACCTACGTAATATGCTTCCTCTATGGAGTCCATGGGAGAAAGAGGAGGGGTGGTGTTCTGGAGAGAGGGGAGCTGCCGGTGTCCAGGCCAGGCAAAGGCAGTAACCATCTGCAAGGTGCTCGAGTTTTGGGCTGCTTCATACTAAAAACATTACAAATGGGCCCCAAGCATTGTTTTGAAGATCATGGAGACGGCTGTTTGGAATTCGGGATTCAGATTCTTATTGGTCGGCAGAATTATTATGCTTTCTAACTGGTCTCCCAGCTTCCAGTCCATTCTTGGACTTGGCCACCCAGTTGTGTTGCTTCTTTGTGTAAAAATCATCAGTGGTCCTGCATCGCCTACACATTGAAATCTGACCTCCTTAGTTGGTGTTCAGAGCTCCTCATGTCTTGCTTCAACCTGTCTTTCTGTCCTGCCTCCCAAGGTTTCCCATTGGGCACCCTATCCTCATGCCATCTGGAACACTACACGGTTCCTATTCCTCTGTGGATTGGTTTGTTCCTACTGACTGTGATTCCCTGGTGCCCCTTCTCTATTGGACCAGCTCCTATTCAGCCTTAAAAGCCCCAGTGAAATGTCACCTCCTGTGGGAAGCCTTCTCTGATCCTCTCTCAGCAGCACCAGCTCCTTCTCCATTTTCTTCATACCTTGATCATGTGTGATTTTGTCAGTTATTCATGTGTCCCAGCTCCTTCAGGCCAGAGACCATGGAGTCCCATCTCTGTGTCTCATCACCCAGTTCTGTGTCTGGCATGTAGTAGGTCATCGTGGAATGTAGGTGAAATGAATTTTACCATAGAACTCTGATTTATAATTTTTAAAGATTTTTAACAAATCATCTTCATGTGGAAAAGGAATGGGAACTGACCTGGAAGTATTAAGGCATATATTCATAAAGTACCATAAATGTAGTCCAATTTCTTAGGTCTCAGTAGTTCATCTGATTGTTTTGTGTTGGGGAAGGTGTGGGAAAATGAGCATCCAGGAACTTGAGAGGGGCGAGATAGATGTTCCTAGGTAGGAATATTCCAGTTGAACTTCAGGAAAGAAGACACCACTTAGATTATTGAAATATTTTTGGTTGTTTCAGTCCCCTTTTTTAGCAATATAAGAGAAAGGAAGGATTGGTTATTAATTCACTGGACACAGGACCAAAATCATAGCACCAAATTTGGTGATCTTTTTGGGGTCAGACTGGCCAGTGCTTTGAATTGGAGCTTCAAACTACCTACTGTGTGTTCAGGTCATTCATTTAGTTCCAACATGTAGCTTTTCTGTAAATACCTACTGGTATTTTATGAACTAGAAGATCCCTGTACTCTCAGAGACAAATGCAAAAAGTTAACATCCCAAGGGAGATAATCCAGAAATATTGTCATTCTTTTGTTAGAGAAAATAATTTCCCAAATAATTAGGAGAAAACTAAATAGTTTTTTTCCTCCTCTCCTTCCAATATGTTTTCTAGTAGCCACTGGGTAACTGTTAAAAATTCACCTTCCTTCGGGAAGGGTGAGCTGAAAATGGCTTCTATTTCTGTTGAGAATTGGTTCTGCAGAACTGTCACATCTTCCTTTGTCAAGTGGGACGGCGCCTGGCTTTCCGTAGTCCTCCCCCCTCATTTTCCCATAGTCTTTTAATGGACGTTGTATGAGCTCATCTGGAGGGTGTTGCTCACCTGACCATCTTTTCACCAGGGTTAGCTGAATCAGTGCATCGATTTCCATTCTAATTAACACTTAAAGCATATGATCTGAGGGGGCTCACCTACAGAAACAAAAAAAGATTCAAAACAGCAAAGCAAAGCAACTCTCCTGTCAAATGCTGGGGAGATAAGAAGAAAATAAAACATTCCTTGATTTTTCTCTCTGCCCCAGCGTTGAAGGAGAGATCCCTCCTACTTGGAATTTTCCACTTCTGGGTGGAGATATGATATTGCAAATTGTTGTACTTTGAGCCATTAAAACTATAATTTCTGCCTTCATTTACTTGATTTATTATATTTTAGAAGTTGGCTTGGAAAGACCCACCTGTCATGTCTGCCATTCTCTTCTCTGCTTCTCTTGTCTGAGAAAAACTGACTCTTGTGCCCTAGAGCCCGACAGAGCAGAAACCACAAAGTAGGAAATCGGGGAACTGGGACCTGGCTTCCCCGTTGATTCCTTTAGGGGAACCGCTCTGCAGCCAGAATAAACATTCCAATCGGGTTAGAGATAACGTCTCAGTTTTCTAGTATCCACACCAGTGAGATCATTAAGGATATGCTCACTTTAATGAGTGTCGTGTTTTATTTAAAGTACGTGTTGTCTGATAGAAAATGCTTAGAATTTGGAAACTAGAGGATTGGGTTCCAGTTAGTGTTTTGCTGCTGACAACATGTTACACAGAAACCATTTCGCCTCCTCCCTCCTCCCTCCACTCCCCCTTGCTGCTGTGTGCCCTGGGCTGGGCTCAGTTAGATATACCTGTGCCTCATGTGGGTCACCACAACTGTGCTTCCTGACTAAATCTCAGAGCCCTCAAACATTGGAGACAGGCTTTCCCTTCCACCCTCATGGGGGTGTCAGTGGGTGAAGTAAATGCAAAGCATTGTATAATGGCAGAGAAACCAGAAGGATCAAATGCTTACATCAGACAAATAAAACAGAAAGGGTAAACAAGTCGAGTTCAAGGAGAAGTTTCATGCAGTGGGTGCTAAGGAATAAGAGTAACCGTGGCAGTGACAGAAAAAGAAGGGGGGGAAGGGGGAGCTCTGCCCAGCAGTGGCATGGGCATTCATCAGATGGTCGCCCTTCCAGCAAGTCCTTGCCCATGACATTGTTTGTGTGAACCCTGTAGTGAGAGTAAACACAAACCAACTACAGTGCGTTTCCAACACCTTGTGCAATCACTTCCCACCATTGTTAGGGAGTGAAATACTTCACCTAAGTAAATTTACCAGGTAAGTGGTTTCTAAGTATCAGCATTTCAACCCGTTTGAATGGAAATTTTCTCAACCTTTGTCTCTCAGTCTTCCTAGTATAAATGGAGAGACTGCCCTCTCTGGGTCTGCCTCCCAAGGTCTAGAGTGAGCTTTCCAAGAGACAACTATCACCTTGTCATTCCCCAGCCTGAAATTCTCAAGAGTGTTCCTGCTGTTTTCAGGATCAAGTTCATTCCAACTCCTTCACCTAAGATATGAAAGGCCTTGTTATCTGGTTCCAGTCCAACTTTCCAGCCTCATTTCCTTTCGCTCTTCCAAAGGGCGCTCTGTGCTCCAAACGGCTAGTTGAATCTAAACTTTCCACATATCGCTCCTTCTGCATTTGGTTGCTTCCTCTGAACTTAGGCTTCAAGATACTCCCAAGCATGCCCTGCTCCCCTATAGCCCCTGGTGCCCCCATATAAATTAGATGTTGCTTTTCTGGATTCCTCCAGGGTACCTCTCCAGGACTGAGTATATTGGACTGTAATTGTGGGTCTCTTGGCCTGCCGCCCCCACTAACAATAATCATAACTGCTAGCATTTGTTGATACTATGCTCCTTCCTAAGGGTTTTATTTGTATTAACTCTTTTAGTCCTCACAGCAACACTGTACAATAAATACTATTATTAACTCCATTTTAAGGACGAGTAGACTGAGTCATGGGACATTGTACAACTCACGTGAAGTTTTGCTATCACTATTTGGTATAAGTGGGCTTTGATCCCAGGCATGTTGGCCTCACGACCTGAATCCCTGCACCCACTGCTGACGGGCGGCAGGCCCTGGACCTGGTGAGGGCGCACAGTGGGCATGCTGGGGTGAGGGGGCAAACAGATGAGTGGGTACAGTGGTGCACCATGAGCTTACTGAGGCCAGCTGGTCTGAAACAAGAGCTGTACCAGATTGGCATTTGAAAGTCTTCTATTTAACTCGACTACTTCCTCAGAGTTGGTTGTCCATTTCTAATGTGATTGATATTAATCTTACCTTGAGTAAGGGAAAGAGCTTTTAGGGATGCAGGTAGAGTGTTGACTACTACAGAAGGCAGGGATGACCTTCTGGAAACTTCAGTGACCCACAGGGAAACCTGAATGCTTTCCCTGCTGTGATTCATGGTGCAACCCTCGGCAAAGTCCTTAAAACCTGCACTTCAGTTATATTCTGCCTCATGTTGCCAATCTTGTTACTGTCTTGTTGGGAATGTGAAATCAAAAACCATAATGACATAAACTCAACTTCTCTCCGATGAAAGTAGCATAACTATCCCTTTTTCCCCAGGGGATAATTTCCTTTTAACAAACTGATACTATTCCTTCCAGAAATTATTTTAAATTATCATCTGTGTATACCTTGTACACAGGTTTCCCTTTTGGATGCGTCAGGAAGCAAATGAAAACATCTCTGTTTAATACAAATTGATTTAAGTGGTACATTTTGCTAAATTCTACCCCTGTGTTTGAAGCTTCATTACACCAGAATAGAAAAATCCCATGGGAATGGTGAGGTGAAAATTACCTTTGAGAGGGCACGTCATTAAATCATGTATTAGTAAGCGAATGTTATATGCCTTCAGTGATGACATAAAGAGAAAAATAATGCCACATTGCTTTCAGGGAGGAGGGAGATAAGCTTAAATCTTCAAACCCCAAACAACAGAAGAGCCATCTGAAGAGCAAGCTTTGGTGCTGCGGATTCCCAGGTACAGCCTCACCCCCTGAGCAGAATCTAGATAAGCCGGTTTGCAAAAGAAAATGTTTAGTGGACGTAACCCACGTTCAATAAAACACCTCAAGACTTAAGGAATATGGGGTTAAGTAAAACAAATAAAACACTTTTCCTTCCCCTAATTTACAGTTTAAAAGTAGCTTTCTGGAAATTTTCAGTGCCTATTCAAGCGTGTATATTCTTTATACACACACACATTCAAGCATGTATATACACACAAATAGGATCACAGTGCTATATTTCATGGATTCTTAAATGTTGGTTGATACACATGACTTCACAGATGTGAAGTTATGAAGAGATGTGAATTCACAGCAGATAAAATACAGAATGTTACTCTTGTAGGACTCGCTTTTCTCCCCACACATTCATATTTCAAACATCAGTCCATATCACCAGTGAAAGAGACCTAGTTTATTCTTTCCACCTCATTCTATTAGATATTCCAAATCTGTATGCAAATATGTGTTCATATTCCAAGTTCATGACTTTATCATGATTTGTTAAGAATTCCCTTAATTGTTGAGCATTCATGATTTTTACAGGTTTTTATATTTCAGGTCATGCCGTAGTAAACATTCTTGTTTATATGCCACCATATATAAGCAATTATACTTCCAAGGCAGACTTCTAGAAGTGGAATTACTGGGTCAAAAGGTGTGCATACAATACATTTTTTTGGTGCCCCTTGTATAAGGCTCCCCCTGGCTTCTGTGTTGCAGTGTTTGGAAGGAACCAAACACAGACGAACAGCTTCTTCCAGCAGCCCTTATAGAGAAAGGCTCTGGAAAGGAGGATAGACACATCGAGTGAAGCATCTATAATTACCCATTCCTGCCACAGTCTTTCTACTTTCAGAGGCATTTTTTTTTTCATTTTTAAAACAGTTCTGCCTTGGGGATGGATGCAGGTGATGTCACAGTCCTTCCTGCAAAACCCCTGCTGTTAAACTGTGGATCTTACGAACAATGGCGTTTGAAACTGAGGAAACACGAAATACAGTGTATTTTAGTAAGTGTGTGTATAAGTCCTTCCAAGCCTTATTTGGGACGTATTCTTATTCTACTTTAATGGCGAAAATAGAGTTTTAACTATTTTCCCATCAAAACAAAGCTTGGAAGCAGGTCAGAGATTTGCAGACAGTTTATCAGCAGCTACTCCTCTGCTTTGGGGTCTGCACATGTAATGTGAAAGTGAACCTTCGTTTACTAAAGAGCCTCATTTCAGGGAGAAATCAAGTCACAAGCAGCACCTTGAGAGATACTGATGCTATGTTACCTACAACGACAGAATTTAGAAGCTGATCCAACCCGCTTAGCTTACAGAGAAGGAAACTTAGAGCTCAGTATGTGGTATTTTGTGCATCTTGCCCAACTGAGAGCTGACGTTAAAACAATAGTAAGTGAGCCCTGCAGGGGCACTACTGCAGTCACGGAGTGATAGCTTTGCTGCAACCGGCAGCGTTTCCCCCATCCCGCTGACGTTCTGGCCACCTTCCCCGTGACCGCTCTTAGGGTTTAGGGTCACCTGCATCATTTCCCAGCGGCTTGGTGTTGGCAGATCTGGCCCCTCACATCTGTTTCTCCTGTTTAATTAGGTTTGAAATTAAGCCACCACTCTTCCTCCACCTTTATTTTTCAGTTGCCCAGCTGGTGTGCAGATCATCATGCAGGCCACGCTCTCCTGACTCTTGGCACCGACAGGCTTCCATTACATCAGGGACGGCCTTGGGAGTAGGCCTTAAGCAGTCGGCACTTAATAAATATACTTGGCTGTGTTAGCTTTTTTGGCCATTCTGCAGACTGTTCTAGTAGTGCACTGGCAGGGTGTCTGAGCCAGGGAGCCCTCCGTACCCCACAGAGGTTGACGCCCTTTCTTTTCAGTTACCTACCCCATCCCAATCCCATATGCAGAGAAGCAAAAGCAGTTGTGCATGTGTGTGATCAAATTGTTAACTGTTCTTGTTACCTGTCAGCTGGTATGGAAGGAGACAGTTATTTTACATTTTTCAGTTGCTTCTTGTGAAATACAAAGATCAAAGTCCTTTTCTGCAGTTTCCTCCTCTGCTCAAACCACAACTTCCTTCCTATGTATTAAAAGCTTCTGCAACACATTAGTATTCTAGTCTACTTTCTCACCATGAGTGGCAAGTAGTAATTTTATTGGACCAAGATGAAATGTGCCCACTTCATCTGTGGGTGCCTCGGAGTCTCTGAATGGACACCCATATAAGACATTTACAGGGCTATATTTAGAAGCCCATTTTGGTTTTGTTTCTAAAGGAAAAAAAGCCTTTGTGGAGGAGCTCCTCAGTAGTTCTCAACTCGTTTTGGTTAGGGACCATTGTTCTCAGAATCTGAGGAAAGCTTGGGTGGGGGCAGGGGCGGGAGGCCTGGTAACCAAGGACAGCTGTGGTTCACTCCAGCACATTCTCTGAAAGTGATTCCCTTTCAACAGTTATTTAAATGATATGTTAACAAGATGGTTCTTAAGACTAACGGAAAGAGAACAGTAGAGGGAACAGGTAATGAAAGGGTGGTAGTTCTACAGGAGGTTGCAGCATCGGCGTTTGCACTGTGGGAGATGCAAAGTGGGAGTACCCATCTCAGGACACGAGGCACAATACCCAGTCTCAAGACACTGTGACAGTCCCAAAGCCCACCAGGGATGCTAGGGGTCAGTAGGCCTTAAGGAGTAAAGTTCTGCTCTTTGGCTTGATAGGAGTTGTGTGTGGGCCCAAGAAGCCAAGGGCGGACCGTTACCTGAATCTGAGCTCTAGTGCTTCCCAAGTGTGAGGCCTTGGCCACTCAACTTACTTCATTTTCTTAAGATGAATTAACTTTTAAGTTTTCCCACTGAAAGTGGGAAGACATCAAACCAGACACACAGGATTGTGGGAGGCCTACCTGGGATAACCTGAATGAAACACCTGGCACGTAGTGGGATTTCAGCAAGTGGCTGTTCTTTCTCTCTTCCTCTGTTAGTCTTTGATTCCTTTTGTGGGGAAAGTTTTCTTTCCTAAGGAGATGGATTTTAGAACAACAGAAATCATTAACAGCACTGAGAGTGATCGTATCTCTCAGAACTCAGGTACCTTTGAAGAGGTAGGAAATAGCTGTTAATCTTCAGGGCCACCCACACATAAGATGCTGTGGGGGGACAGCGAGACTGGCGCTGACTCTGGTGGGCACTGCACGAAGGCTGGAAAGTCCGGGGAACCATCCTAGGAGGGCCCAGAGGCGAGGAAGCCCTGCGCTCACACACACAAGTTGAACCTCCCCCCAGGACAGTAATTCCTGCAGGGGGCATTCTCTGCTGGGCCAGGCTCAAGGCTGGAGGCCAGGGCTGTCTCCCAGAGGAATTCTGGACAGCTGTCCACAGTGGAGGGAAGGAAGGTCTCAGTAAACTTGAAGAGGAGAGAGAACCAACCTGGTCAGGGCCCATTCCTAGTCTTTAAGGCTGATGAAAACACTTTGAAAATGAGGGTTCACTCTTCCCTTCCTTCTCCTTTTCCTCCCCCTTTTCTGTTCCCCAAGATCCACCTAAGAGTCTTTCAACAAAAACGTTACACTCCAAGGGCTTAAATATTCCTAGCTTGGTTTGGTGTTCATTTTAAAAGGAACAAAAAGGGGGAAATGGCAACGTGACTTTTGAAAGGTAAAATGAAAATTAGGATCCTGTTGAAAGAACCCTTTTATATTAATGGGATGGGGAAATAAGGTGATTAGCAAAAGTGGAGTGAAATTAGTACAAAGTGCTAGTGAAGGGACCTTGCGGGCCTTCACTCAGGAAGGAGAACAAAGCTCTGGTTGTGGCGTTTGAGTGTTAAGCAGAGGAGTAAAATATCCACAGACCCCTGTGGTTCTCTTGAGGTCCAGCGGAATGTTATTTCTGTCGTTGCTTCTCCGGGGTGATTGCAAAGTACGGAACTGGCTTCTTCGTGGCTCAGTGTTTCTTCACCCAGTTTCCACCGTGCCCTTAAAGAACCAGCCCTCCCCTCTGTGTCCTAGTATGGACTACGGAAAGTAGCACTAGTTAATAACCTTGTAATTATGACTCAGAATCAATATGAATGGAATGCTTATGTAGAATATTTTCAGTGGGAACCCAGGCATTACATTTAACAGAGGGAAAATGTTAGGCAACTACAGAGCAGTGCCAGGTCTGTGTGCTTTGAATGGGTATCATTTTTCATGCCTATTATCTGATAGGCGGAGTTTGATCAGGCCCAGGGTTGGAGGAAAGCGGGCAAACAAAGGCGTTCTCAATCTCAAACACTGTTGATAAGATTGCAAACTGGCAACTTATGTATTATAATTTAAAACACATGTACCCTTTGACCCAGCCATTTCATTTCTAGGGATCTATTCTTCGGTAATAATTTGACGTGTGAGAGAATGTATATGCCCAGGTGTATTCCTAGGATAGCCACTGCAGTATTATATGTAATAGAAAAAAAGACTGGACACGGCGTAAATGTTCACCAAACTTCAGCAAACCTAGTTTAACTAAGGTTCACTTAGTTGGGGTGCTGCCGTGTGACGGACGGGCTAGTGCTAAACCATGACCGAGAGAAAAGGAGCTATAGATTGCCTTTGAAAGATGATAGCAATACATTATTAAATTCCAAACTAACGTGTATAGTATGATCTTTTTTAAGTAAGAGGGAAGGAAGTGGGGCTCGGGGTAGGCATGCTTATTTGGCATTTAAACTTTGGAAGAGGGGGTTGGGGAAACAGGTGTGAGGTGGTATCTCATGCGGTTGTGACTTGCATTTTCCTAATGATTAGTAATGTTGAGCATGCTTTCATGTAAGTGCTGGCCATTTAAATATGTTCTGCAGAAAAAGGGCTATTCAATTTCTTTGCCTATTTTTAAACCCAAATGTTTTTTCTTGTTACTGAGTTGTGCGAGTTCCTTACATAGTCTGGCTGTCAACCCCTTGTCAGATACATGGTCTGCAAAGTTTTCTCCCACTCCGCAGATTGCTTTTTCTTCTTGTTGATCACTTCTTTTGTTGTTCAGAGCTTTTTAGTTTGATGTAATTTGCTTTTTTATTTTTGCTTTTGTTATTGTGCTTCTGGTGCCCTGTTAAGTATTCTTGGCTCCCTTGGCAATATTAGTTGATTGTATGTGTGTGAGTTTATTTCTGGGCCCTCAGTTCTGTTCCATTGGTTTATGTGTCTGTTTTTATGCCAATATTATATATTTTGATTGTTATGGCTTTTTAATGTAGTTTGAAATCAGGAAGCATGATGCCTCCAGCTTTGTTTTCTTAGAATTGCTTGGTAGTTCCATATGAATTTTAGGACTTTTTTTTCTATTCGTGTAAAAAGTGGCACTGGAATCTTGACAGGGATTGCATGGGATCTGTAGGTGCCTTTGGGTAATATGCACATTTTAACAAAGTTACTTCTCCCTATCCACTGAACACACGGTGTCCTTCCATTTATTTGTGTCTTCAAATTCTTTCGTAAATGTCTTCTAGTTTTCAGTATACAGATCCTTCACCTCCTTGTTCCTAAATATTTTATTGTTTTTTATACTATTTGAATGGGATTGTTTTCTCTATTTCTTTTTCAGATAATTCATTGTTGCTGTACAGAAACACAACTGATTTTTGTATGTTGACTTTGTTTCCTGCAAATTTACTGAATTTGTTTAAAATTTCTAACAGTTTATTGGTAGAATCTTTAAGATTTTCTGTATTATAAGCTCATATCATCTTCAGAGGCATGTATGCTTCTTTTTTTTCCCCCCAAAGACTTTATTTATTTATTGGTAGAGAGGGGAAGGGAGGGAGAAAGAGGAGAAGAGAAACATCGATGTGTGGTTGCCTGCTCGCATTCCTCCTACTGGGGACCTGGCCCACAACCCAGGCATGTGCCCTAGACTGGGAATCAAACTGGTGACCCTTTGGCTTGCAGGCCAAAACTCAGTCCACTGAGCCACACCAGCCAGAGCAATATGCTTCTTTTACATTCTGAGATTGTATATTATGGAGCAGCCTGAGATGAGTGGTTTATAGTTGGTACCTATAAATACAACTCGATCATTGTGCTTAAGAAGGGCACATACTCTGTCTGGGGAGACCAGGCTCAAACACATGAGCCATTTCCTTGTACCTAGCTTAGCTGGTGAACTAAGTGCTAAATTATGTCATTGACTGATTTGTTTTATCAACAAATATTACCAAGCATTTGGTGTGAAGTGTGGGATTGAAGCAAGAACAAAATTAAGGTAGTTTTCCACACCGTAGACAGAGTAATTTCTTCAAATGCAATTAGCATACAATATATAGAGGCAATGTAGCATGGAGGTTAAGAATGACCGGTGTCTGTTTTGTTCACCCACAAATCTCCAGCAAGTGGGATAGGACCTGTCCGATAGAACCATTCAGTAATACCTGTGGATTGCATAAACGCTCATAGAAGTAGTCCATGCCCGCTGGGAGCTTCCAAACCACTGGTAAAATCCACTTTTCCCATCATCCCTAGGACATTCCTTTGCCTATCCTTCATAAACACAGAGGGTTTCTTTGACAAATGCTAGGTTAAGTCAAGTAGGTTAAACCTCTCATTTTGATTCAGGAAGGGTGCTGAATATAGCACGTAGCATTTACTAAACTCATTTGAAATGAATGTGTATGGGTCTGGCATCTCTGAGAAGGGTTGGTTTGGCCATAAAAAGTCAGGAGAAGGAAGACACCAGGAGTAGAGAGAGTGTCAGCTTTTGTATTTACTAGACTCTCTCTAACAGCTAAAGCAATACTTGGCACTGCTTAATATAATTTTGGGGAGGAAGGAAAGCACCCCAGATCCAATGATCAGAGTGGCTCAGTAAGCTAGTTATGCCTTAGACTTACTTTTTAATATGTGTGTATACATACATATTTATGTATGTATGTATATGTATATATATGTGCATGTGTGTGTGTGTGTGTGTGTGGTCCTGCACAAATAACACCCCTTTTTAATTACAAAATCTTGTATTACAAAATCATAAGCATGTAATTCTATAACAACAATATCACACTCAAGCACACCATATGACATTTTAGGTGAAATGTTCAAATTAAACCTATAAATTATTACAATCATGTTATTACCCTACCAACCACACTCAAGCAGGCGTTACTTCTGCTGGACCCTGTATATGAAATAAATGAATGCAATAAAGGATTCAAAGTGAGGGGGTGGGTCTTGAGTCAGATGTGGATAGCGGGACTCTCAGAGCCAGGTCATACAGGTTGGTGTGAGCAGAGCGTGTTTGTGGAAGACAGTGGAAATTGGTTAGATTAGAACTGTGAGATTTTATGGTGGGAAATAGTAAGGAGAGCACTAGATAGTTAGAATAGGATCTGAGTAAAAGGAGTCTTCAGAACTGGGCAGAAGAATTGGGGCCATCAGAACGAGGGAACTTGCAGATTTTTGAGCAGAAGAGGGACAACTTGAAAGTGGTGTTGAAAGATTTGATATCTGTGTGCGAGATGGGTTAGAATTGAGCTGGACTGAGCCAGCTCATAGGCATTTGCAAATCCAAGAGTGAAAAACGAGAGTCCTAGCAAGGAAAATAGAGCATTAGGGAAAGACTTGAAAGAAGAGTCAGTAATGCATGGTGAGTATGAGTCAAATCTGAACCCCAGGATTAATTTAAGGCAGGTAAAGAGTGCCCTGTGGTCTTCATGGTGGTGTCTGGAACAAAATTTGCATATCCTGTACCCTCTCTAAGTCTGGGAAATTTTCTTCTAACCTAGCATTGCTAGCCCAAATCAGTGAGAGCTTGAGACATTTACAGTTGGTGGCATTCAGGTCACTGATATGGATTCTTGCAGGACCAGGGAGGCCACGTTACATGATGATTAGGAGCATGGGCTTTGATGACAGAGAGAAATTGGTCCGAGTTCTGGCTTTGCCTTGGATAAGTTTCTTTCTTTCTTTCTTTCTTTCTTTCTTTCTTTCTTTCTTTCTTTCTTTCTGTCTGTCTGTCTGTCTGTCTATCTTTTTTTTTTAAGAGTTTATTTATTTTTAGAGAGGGGAAGGAAGGGAAACAAAGAGAGAAACATCCATGTGTGGCTGCCTCTCATGCACCCCCTACTGGGGGCCTGGCCCACAACCCAGACATGTGCCCTGACTGGGAATCAACCAGCTGACCTTTGGTGCGCAGGCCGTCCCTCAATCCATTGAGCCACACTGGCCGGGGCTGGATAAGTTTCTTAAACTGCCTAAGCCTCAATAACGTTGTCTTTCAAATGGCAACACTAATGCATGTTCTTTACAGTGCATCCAGGAGTCAGTGAGAGAATGCATATGTGGCACTTAGCAAAATCCTGTATGCATCACACAACTCCGTACAAATTGCTGATTATTGTTGTTCCTGAACTAAGAGAAGTGTCTGTCATGTGTGAATGCGTGTGTGTGTCTACTTGCTTTTTTCCTAATTAAAGAAACAGCAATCAATCAATCTGTTAGCATAACTAGTAGGCTGCTGCAAGGTTGGTGAGGAAGCCACAGCCAGAGACTAGCATGTAGGGGAACAGTGCCCTCAGGGGCAGTGCCTGGCCATTCTCTGCCAAAGTTGGAACTAGGCCCTGTGTTGCTAAGCAGACTGAGGAAGCTGGCAGAGGATGCCGAGGTGTAATGGGCCGGGGGGAAGCATATTGGCTGCTCATGGCCGTGGAGCTTTAGTACCAGTGTCAGACTTTGCTGTAAGCACCAGGTAGGTCCCTGGTAATGTCATCTATTGGAGGATGGACCCCCAGGAAGGGCTTGACTTCCCTTCCCATATGGGGCTCTCTGAGTGTCTTCCCAGCCCACTGCTTGTTAGTTTGTTCATTGTTTTGAATGAACTCAGCATTTGTCCCAGGCTGGTTTGGTGGCACTCATTAAAGAGATGGCAGCTCCAAAGTCATCTTCATGGTCGAGCTGGCGTTTCACCCTGGGAGGAAAGAGGTCTGTTTTCCTGTCTGTGAAGCTTGGTTTCTAAATATCCCAAACCGTAGAGTGTTTTAAGATGCAGTGTTAGGATTCAAGTAAATCTTTATGCCCTAGTTCCTGTCCAACCAAGAGGGAAGAAGAAAACATTTGCAGACCAGAGCTGCAGTTCACCTTCTTCTTGTCCTCTGCTTTCTTCTGTTTGCTGTAATCAAGTAGATTCCAGTGCTCAGATAAGGAATACTCTGGTGGTGGAATGACATGCCTTTTTGTGCCATCTTATATTGATTCGATGACTTACCTGATATCATTGATATACTATAAGGAAGAGAATCTTACACTTGGCTGCATATTAGAATTGTCTGGCTTCAAAAATCGGGTGCCTAGGACCTCGTCCAAATGAACTAAGTCAAAAATCTCTGGGTGGTGAGACTTGGAATCAGTACTTTTCAAAACATCTCAAGTGCTTCCAGTATGTAGCCAAGAACCAGTGTCCTAGCAGAGTGGCGCTGTACCTGTGGCAATTGTCCCTCCTCCACCCCCCTCCCGGGGGACATTTGGCAATATCTGGAGGCATTTGTGGTGTCACAACTAGCTGAGCGGTGTGCTACTGGCATCTAGTGGGTAGAAGCCAGAGATGCTGTTGAACAACCGGCTGTGTACCGGACAACTTCGCCATAACAAGTATAATTATCAGGCTCAAAATGTCAATAGCACTAGGTTGCAAAACAGTGTTCTAGAATAATCAAGCTTAAGAAGTGAGATATGCCCGACAGTGTAGATGCCCACTGTGAGGAAATCATAGCATGTAGAAGTTTACATTTTTGCCCTCCCAGCAAGATGAGAGGGAAGCGGCTTAGTACTCTACCCCTTGAGTCTCTTCTGTCCTGCCCTCTCGGTGGTCCTGGCCTGTCCGTGTAGCTGGGGCACCTCCTGGCTCTGATTTTGGGGACAGAATCTCTTTCTGTGGTTCCATAAGTTTCCAGCCCTTGAATGGCTTGGAAGAAGACTAAAGTTAGGAAAATTAAGCCCATAGAAATTAGCCAAAATAAATAATTTTAGAACAAGCTTTCAAGTTGCTTATTTTCTTACATAAAATTAGGGAGAACCATTTGAGAGTGATTTTACGTGGGCTCTAAGTAATCTGATTGTATCTGCTTTGGAGAGTTCTTTCTCTTCTTTTGGAGTAGAGAAGAGTAGGCTAGGAAAGGCGTTTTTGATTTCAGCGCTGTACAGTTTTCTTTCATTTCCAGACCATCAGAAATACTTCATAGCAGGTGAACTGTAACCTATATATTTATTATTTACATAATTAGTGTTGTGCACTTTATCTCCCTCCAGCACGACTCATGTAAAAGATCTTTGTCGTAAGTAAGTTGTCTTATTTCCTGTGTACACTGTCAAATTTAAAGAGTTTAATTGAGGTGGTGAATTGTAATGTTAAATAAAAATATAATGTAACATGTTAAATATACTAAAAACTGTTTGTTTCCAAAAATCTGATGAAAGTGGATAGTTATAACTTTTGAGGTTCTCCGAATTCACTGATCTTATGCAGGTGGTTGATTGCCAATTCTTTTTTTAATTGTTTCTTTAAAGGGATTTTAAAGAGATTTCAAGTGGTACTTTTAATGCTCTACATCAACCTTTTATACTAGAATTAAATTCACATGTATGAATCTGGGGTTATGCCTGTAAAAGCTTTTTCAGTTGTCTCCTTTCTTTTTTATTTTATTTTATTTTTTGCTATTGCATGAGTCCTTTGCCTCCGGTGTAATGGAGTTTATTTATTCAGTATAAATTTCAGGGCCTACTATGTGCATTTTGCCTTAATAGCTATATTAGCTTTAAAAATTGTTTGTGTGGTTTGAGGCACTAAGCCAACACTCTTGCATTCTGGGTACCTTTTACACCCAGTGTAAAGGTTGGAATGTTTTAAATTAAGACTAGATGCATAACAGCTTATGTAAAATTTGGCATGAATACTCCAAACTTCTGTGTTGGAATAACATATCCCGTTTCTTCAGTGAGTTTTAGCAGTGACTCCATAATCCGAAGGATACTTTAATTTTTATCTAAGCCTGGTTTTTGTAGCTGTGCTTTTAACTTAATTTATAATTACACTTAAAAATAATTTTCTTTGGATATGTAAACATTCAGGCTTTTCTTCCAACTTTGGAGTTTTGTTGTATGAAGTTTGCAGAAAATTAATCCAAGTTTAGGTGTAAAGACTCTTTCCAAAAAATTTGATTGTCATGAGAACCATCATAGGATGTGCTCAGTACATGGTCACATATTCTCCTAACAGTCTGGGGGTGTGCATGTGTGTGTGTGTGGTGTGGCGGGGAGGACTGTTCTCTGCTGGGGCTGGGGGACAGGATGAGGAGGAAGAGGATTAAATCAGTGCTTAAGAATTGAATGGATCAAGCCTGAACTTTGAAGTAGAAATGACCTGGAACCATTCTGGTTTCTTGGGAACCAGAGTTATATTGTGGGCTATTTGGTATTGGTGTGACTTTTTTTCCAAAATGTTTGTCTACACCTTCATCACACTAAAGAACAGCTAAGTGAATTGGTGGCCCCTGTCTAGATATTTCCTAGAATTGGGACCTGTTTATCTACACATGTAAAGAGAACTGATTTGGGAGTTCTGGAATAACAGGGTGGAGCAAGAGTTAACAGTTTCCAAATGTTTGAAAGACATGTAAGAGGGATTAGCTATGTTCTCTGTGTCCTGAAGACACAGAACCGGAGCCAGTGGGTTGAAATATAGGAAAACAGATTCTGGCTCAGTCCAAGAAGTGTCCAACGAGATCATAAACTGGGGGCTGGTGACAGAAAGGGGGCGGAGGGAGGGAAGAGGTTTAGGAATGCCCTTCTAATGTAGGTTGTCAGGAGGACACAAACGGGATTGGACACGGGATTCCTGCAGTGGCCTGGAAGTAGACATTGAATTAGATCAGCGATATTCAACCAGTGTTAAAAATGATAGCAGCCAACACAATAGCTGTTTGGTATGGATGAATCAAAATTATACCTATTTTTTGGCATATCAGCAAAAATATTTTTTTTTTGATGTACAGCATAATTTTAGTAATTAGTTTATTTGTGCCATGAGATAAAAAAGGTTGAAAATGCTAGATTAGATGAACATTGGACACTGAACTTGACATTGGACTAAGTTCCATTGCTGCCAAGCCATTTTGTGCTTTTTAGGACATATTACATCCCCTGAAAAGTGGAGACACCTGGCATTCGAAGGGGAATCCATTAGTTCAGGCTCCCTGAGGGCTTACTGTCTTCAGTCTCTGCAAGTCCTCCTGCAGTTGCAGCCTCTCTGTTACAACACCAGTGTCTCTCTCCATGCAGGGGCATCTTCATCAACATCCACACATGCCTTGTTATTACCTGTCTTAAAAAGCAAATGAAAAACCAGATTCCTCCATGCAAAGAAGCCTTCCAGCTCTAGGCCCACTGCTCTCTCCATTCTGGTGGCACTCCCTAAGGAGCTGTCTCCGCCTGCGTCCTGCCCTGCTCACTGCCCTTCCTCATCCCCCCACTCCCCCAAACTGTCTCTGTTAAAGTCACCAGAGACCTGCATTCTAACAGATGTGTGGGCTCCCTGCTCCTCCTCTTACTGAGGGTCAGCAGCATTCTGCATGGTTCATCCTTCCCTCTTCTTAAAACACTTTCTTGATGTGCCTTCAAGGGTGTCACACCCACTTTTCCCCACGTGCCATCTGTAACTCCTTCCTCTGGACTCTTGGACGGAGGTGGCCCAGGGCCCAGTCCTGGCCTTCCTCTCCCCACTCTCACAGCCTCGGATCTTCACCGGGCTTGGGCTGTTAAAAAAAGGAGGGGTGCTAGGTCTTAATTTGAGTTTAATTAATTCAGAGTCTCTGAAGATTCATGGGCGTCAGCTTGTTTTTTGTTATGTGGGGATGCTAATGTGCAGCCAAGACTGGTGATCTGGTGATTTCACCTAAGCTCACGGAATAAATACCCAATGCTAGCGCATGACTCCCAAATTAAAGTAAGTGACACATCTTTTCCACACTCTGGACCTGACTGTTCTGTTGTTTATTTTAATTTCCTATAGGAACAGGCATTTCGATTTCTGCCTTGCCGTCCCAACCTGCTCCTTCCCTGGGTCTGCCTTTCTCAGCTTTTCTCCATCTACACATTTCTATATGTAGCTCTCAGCTTAAAAGCCTAGATGACATCTTGCGTCCTCCTTCCCTTGACACTCCACAGCTCATCCAACAGCTGGTCTTGTCCATTGTCCTTCCAAATATCACTGTCTCACATCCCTCCACTTCTACTACCACCATTTCTCTTCTCAACAACCCGGCAACTTCTTTGCTCTTGCCTGCCCCCTCACCACTTCTGCTCATGTTGTCGGAGTCCTCTTACAAAACTCACCAGACCATGTCATTCCCTTGCTTCAAACTCCCCTGTCCCCTCCCATGGTGACTAATAAAGCCCGCCTTTCTTACCATGAGCTAAAGGACCCCCTTGCATGGCCCTGGCCCAACTCTCCGACTTCATCTCTTACACCTCCTGCTTTCCCCACTGCTGTCAGACCACACTGACTGCCTTGCTGTGCCTGAAACTTGCCAACCTGGCTCCTACCCCAGAGCCTTTGCACCCACCCCTCCATCTGCCCGGAAGGCCCCCCGCTAAGGCATGTCCCTTGGCTCTCTCCCTCTTTTCAGCTTTCTGCTCAGGTGTCACCCCAGGAGAAGGCCTCTCCAAAATGCTCCCTTTTCTTCTAGTTTATTCCCTTCCACCCTCACATAGCATTTGTCACTGTTTGACATTCTGTTTTCTGGCTCTTTTACTAGAACCTCGTCGCTGCTCTGCCCCCTGCACTGTTAACAATGCCATACGTCATAGATACCAATAATAACAGAGTGCCACTCCTTCAGGCCTGATCCCAGAACCTTATGTTTTGTCACTTCTGTGGCCCTCGGTTCCCTTTCCAGCCCCTCAGCAGACCATGCTGCCGTATCCAGGATCTACTGCTAAGCTTCTCTCAGAACCTAGGCTCTTACTCTCCTGCCTCCCATTTGACCCCTGCCTGGTCATGGATGACTCCAGAAATACAGAGGAATGGGAAGGAGTAGAGCAGCATCCGGCCTTCTAGTGATGCTGGATGGACACCTTCCAGTTCTTTCTTGACTGCTTGCTTAGTGCGAGTCCATACTGCTCCCATTTTCTACACACAGATTTTCCTTGGCAGTCCACTCTCTGGATTTTCTCCTTCTTTTCTCTGCTCCTTCTCAGTCACCTTCCTCTTTTTTATCCCTCTATTAAAGGTTGGTATTTCTGTCCTGGCCAGGTGGCTCGGTTGGTTGGAGCATCGTCCCATCACCAAAAGATTGCATGTTCAACCCCCAATCTGGGTGCATACAAGAGGCAACCAATCAATGTTTCTCTTTTGCATCGATGTCTTTCTCTCTCACTCTCTTGCTCTCCCTTTCTCTTCCCCCTCCCTCCGTCTCTTTCCTCAAATCAATAAAAGCATGTCCTCACCAAGGAAAGGTTGCTTTTTCTTAGGACTCTGGGTTCTCTGCTTTTCTCTCTCCTTTGGTGATCCTATCCATTCCCAGGGCTTCACATTCTCACATGGCAATGAGTTCCAAATTTATAGTTCAAGTCCGACCTCCTGTCAAAATTCTAGACCTGTATGTCCAGCTGTAAAGGGTTCATCAGTACTTGGATAGCTCACAGGCAACTCAAATTCAATATGCAGTCAGCTGAAGTTAACCTCTCTCCCAGTTTTCCCCTCAGTGAATGATCTAGTTGGCCACCCAGAAACCTGGGAGGCATCTTCCTCTACCTCAGCCCTGTACCCAATCAATTGCCAATATTATCAGTTCTCCCCTGAAATGGCTAGAGAATCTATATACTGCTTGTCATGGTTTTCTGCCACCAGCTATGACCAAGACACCACCGCCACGTCTTACCTAGATTATATCAAGGACAGTTCACATGCCACATGCCCCTTATTCCCACCCCCTCACCAGTCTGGCTTTCTGTGCTGCTGTTGGTCTTTGTAAGATATCTACCTGATTGTCATCCCTTGGTTAAGATGTCTTATTGGAGTTTTGATAAAGTCTAAATTTTAAACAGGGCTTATAAGATTTTTAACAGCCTATTTTCAAAGTGACTGTACTTGTTGGAGTCTCCTGGAACTCTCCGTCTCCCTCACTTCACACCCCCACCACACCGCCCTAAGGCATCACGTGCTGCCTCTGGCCCCCTTGTTTATTAAACCTAGGAGCCGCCATCGGGCACAGTAAGGCCCAGTAAATATGTGTTGAGTGAATGCGGGAAAACAGTGGCCCTGGATTGTAGCGGTCAGTGCCCTTGAATTCTGATTTAATTTGCCTGAAAAATGTAAAGGCCTCCAAAGTCAAAAATTTTTGTTTTGTGGTGTGGTCCTGTGTGTATGTCTTTCTCCACTCTGTAGTTGCCAGGGGCTTATTAAAAATGAAACTAAAAAAAGTATGTGGGATTCTGCCAGCAATCACTTTCAATCTGTGCTAGCTGAATGGCCTTTGAGTTCTGAGCTCAGGAGGCTGCCAGACAGGACTTGGAACCAAACAACCAGTGTGACCCAGTGGAGAGCAGGGAGGCAGGCTGGCTGCATCGGCCTCTGCCGGGAACTTCTTCAGCGTGACCATGTGCAAGCCAGGATCCAAGTGTCTGAGACCTGTTGTGACTTGTCTGAACTGTTCATGAAATTGTCAAACCTGTTTAGGAAGAAGGCTTGAACACAGGAGTGTGTTTGGGTCTTGAGCAGTAAATCTTACTTAAAAGAAATAGACAAAAACTTAATTAACTGTTGGTCTCAGTTGTAATGAATCTAAAGAAGAATAGGGAAAGCTTTTTCCTTTAGAAGATCCAGGTCAGAATTTAAACGTCACCGCCAGGGCTGCGAGATGCTGGGTGAGGTTTCCCAGCCTCCCACCTCCCAGACGCCGATCTGCAGCGCCTTCCCAACAGGGATCAGAGGGGCCGCACAGTCAGTGCTGAGTCAGGAGGACAGCAAGAAGGGAATGACACACTTCCTGCCCTAACTCCTAGGGAGTTTTTATGATTTTTCTGTTTTGCTTTGAAGATTCCCTAAAAAGTCAGAAGATTGCCCTGGCCACCTCTTGATCAGCAGCCTCCATTTATTTTTGTGATCTCAGAGGATGTACACGCTGCTATACATTCTCGTGACTCGCAGATTTCTCAAAACCTTTTTCTTGCTACAAAAGTATATATAGTGTATTTATCAACTACAGTTTGAGAAAGGAAAGAAAGAAAGAAAGAAAGAAAGAAAGAAAGAAAGAAAGAAAGAAAGAAAGAAAGAAAGAAGCTTCTTAATTTCACCACCCAGGGAAAACAAAACAAAACAAAACATCGTGCATATATCACACGAGGCCTTTATTCGTATGCCTGTAATTTTGCCTCTATAAAAATTATATACTACTTACTATAATTCCTGTGCTTTTTTATATTGCTTTGTAGCCTTTGTGAAGCATTCTTGTGTTATTAACTATTCCACAGGTCATTTTAAAAGACTGTCTTGCATGCCCCTAGATAGATGTGCCATAATTCACTGAACCAATCCCCCATTTGGATCGTTCCGCTGTTATGTTTCCACCGTTGGCATAACAACACACAGCTCGCTTGAACTACAGCTGTCTGCACTTGTCTCTGTTTCACTGGATATATTCTTAGAAGTGGTTCAAAGAACATGTGGAGTTTTGAGGTTTTGATCTTGATTGCCACTTTGCCTTCCAGACATTTTACCTGTTTTACATTCCCACCATATAATATACACTTCTCTCCACGTCCTATATGGTCCTTTCCTGTTCTGGTCTTTGCCTAATTTCCGACTCCTGCTCGTACCCTTCTTTCCTGTGCTTCCAACACTGCAGCCACATTGGCCCTTTCTCTGCTCCTTTCCCTGGAGCGTGTCAGTCTTGTTCTGTCTCAGGCTGGAGTGCCTGCTCTTCCTCTGGTTTCAGTGCCACCTCTACCAGAGTGGCCTCCCTCAGAATCCCCTGTTCCTGTCCATCCTATCAGCGCTCGTGATCTGTCCTCTATTTATTTCTGTGTTTACTTGGCTGCCATCTCTTTCTCCCTGAATGTCAGTTTTGTGGGACAGGAGACCTCATGTTTTATTTCCCACCGCGTCCCCAGCTGGTAAGCCAGCGCCTCCCATGCAGTAGGTACTGGATAAATGCAGCGCCTCCCATGCAGTAGGTACTGGGTAAATGCAGGCTGGCTGATTGTGTTGAACGAGAGAACTCACCCATCACCTAGGGGCAGGCAGTGTAATGTGTATAGCATCGCTGTCCCTTGGAGTACACTTGGAGTACACATGCTAAATGCTGTGAGAAAGCTTCCAAGTGACAGAGGGAGACAGAGGGGTGGGAGCTGGCATCTGGCTACGACAAGCCACGTGTGAGCTGAGCCTTGGGAGACTGGCCGTGTTTTATAGCTCATGGTGGTGGGAAGGACCTGGGAGGCCAAGGAAAGCAAGAGTGCAGAGGCCCGGAGGTGGGTGGGCAGGACTGAGACCACCTTCAATCCCATGCAGTTGGGAAGCATCACACATTCCTCATCAGAGTGACATGGTGAAGTGTGGACCAGACAGGAAAGTACTTTTTAAACTCGATTCTAGGCACAGATGGTGACGTGATGGTAATAGACCTGTGCTTTCGGGAGGTGCACTATGAGGGCAACTAAGTGAAAGGAGCAGTAAGTACAGGTGATGAATAGGGCCGGAATGGGGCTGAAACGGGGGGAAGGGGCATTGCGGGGGTGTGGGGGAATATGGGAACTTGGTGGCTGGGGGGAGGTGGGGTGCTGGGATAGGGTGGGGGAGTGAGGTACATGATGACACTGAGGTGCCAAGTCTGAGTGACTGATGGGAAGGTGAGGTATGGAGCCCCAGAAGAGAGGCTGTTTGGGGTAAGGAAATGTATGAATTTGGTATTAGCCTGCCCTTTTGCTATATGAGGAGCGTTTTCTTGATTAAACTAGCCCACATGCCCTCCTTGTCCCAAAGGGCCCCCAGATAGGGGACTCTGGGCCCCTGTGGCCCCCTGCTCATCTGTAACAGTAGCACTGCTTAGTGGGGAGGGAATGCAGAGCTCTGACGCCTCTCCAGGGGACGAGAGGTGGTAGGCTGGCAATGCCTGCTCCCGCCACATGTAGAAGGAGACTGTTTGATGTCAGCTTGTCCTGATGTAAATTTGTTCCGTTGTTGGGTGGAGGAGGATGGGACGGAGGACAGGTGCTTACTGTTGGGTACAGGAGCAGGGGGGCACTGGGTGCCAATGGGGTAAGACGAAGAAGGTGGGTGGCACGATGCCCTTCTACAAATTGTCAGGACTGCTATGTGTTTTCCCTGGGGAGGGGGGGAATCAAAGAGAAACTTTACTCAAGACATGGTGTAATTTTTTCTTGCTCTTGAAATTTAAAAGTTTCTGGAAGTTGTGTTTTCAAATTCAAGTTTGAAAATAACCACATGGGTAAAAGACAAAATGACAAAGCCTGTGTCCTCTAAAGAGGGAACAGAGAGTAGAACTGCTTTGCTGGAACTCTCTGGAAAGCTGTCTTTTCCAGAAACCACCCTCTGCTACCGTTAAAGCAAAGGGTTTGACAGAATATAAATGGAAATGAGGGTAGGAGACCACAGATAAGGAGCCAGCAGTGCTTGGTGGATGGGTGACCTTCCAAACCAAGAGAAGAACTAGTGATACAGGGTGACAGGGTGGTGATGGAATCCAGAGAGGTTAGACAGAAAAGTGATCAGATTTGGCAGTGGAGGGAGTGTGAGGAATTCAGCTTGGGAAATATCATATGTTGCATATTAACTGGAAATTCTAGAAATTTATGGAGACATTTACTCTGAATTGGAGAGTTTTTCTTGGCGAACTGAGACTTTAATTAGTTTAATACTTTACTACGAGGGATCATGTTCCGTTTCACATGAAGGTTTGCGATGGAAGAATGCTATAAAATGTCAAGACTGTGTTTATACTCAGGTCCGGAGAAAACAAACCATATTCGAGCGCCCCGCACACTTACTGCAGCAGAGGCTCGGTGTCTCTTTGCTTTGTAAATGCTGATTTAGTGTTTTCATTGGTGGTGTAAGTGTGAAGAGGGATTTGAGCCTGCATCAGAGAAGGCAGACTTAAAAGCCCATTCTGAAGTCCTGAGCCCCCCGCTCTCACCGCAGCTGCGTGTTTAAGCAGCCAGCCCAGGGATTTGGGCATGCCTCCAGCCTCGCCGGGCTGCCTCGTTCTCCTTGCTGTGAAATGAGGTTAGATGGTATCAGAGGTCTTGCCAATGCTGCAGTTAGGTGATTCTAAGAGAGAAAAGAGAAAGACAGTCTTTGTTTGTTGAGTCATATTTATAAAATTTATACCTAAAACACAGAAACACGTACTATATGGTGGAAAGGTCTGCCTTCCCACACTTCCTTTCTGTGCAGGCTGTCAGGGGGAGGCCATGAGTGACAGCTGAAATGATGACAGACTTGAGAACTCTGCACCCCAGACCTGTCCTTGATGCCAGCACTGGCCCCCAGCAGCTCTGTTCACACCATTTAACTGACTGCTCTGCTGGGCCTTGAAGAGGGGGTTGCCAGGTGTCCTTTTTATTTTCCAGACAGTTCCACATTTGTGCTTTCTGTCTGCTAAACCAAGGACGTGTTCATGATATGAAGAGAAAAAGGCCAACACATTTAGAGTGAGACATACCTACATTCATATCCTGGCACTGCACTGAACAGGTGTGTTAAATTTATGGAGCTCAGTTTGCTCACCTGTAACCAGCGGGCAATAGAGCCCACCTCCCAGGGTTTTGGTGAGAACTGAGCAAATGCAGGGAAAGCGCCATGCCCGCTGCCCAGGTTCCAGCAGGTGCTCAGCCAGTGGGGCTTCGCCACCCTTGTCTAGGTGTGAACCGTGCACTTTTCTGCCAGTGCGACTCCTCCTTGGGCCAGAGAGGGTAAGTCTGACCACCCGCCCTCGGTGATAATATCTGTAAAAGGCTTCTGGAGCACCTTGCCAACCTCAGGCAGTCCCCTGGAATAATTTTCCCTCAGCCCGTCTTCTTTCCCACTTTACCAATGAGCCCTTATTCCTTGAAGAAGAGGAGAGGGACAACGAGAAGCTGAATCAGGAGGAGGCTGTGGTTGAGCCATGGTTTTAGGGAGGCCCTTAAAAGAGTTAAAGTGGCTGAGAACAACCCAGAAGAGGAGGGTGCAGAGAGAATGGATGGGGAATGGCAGGGAGTGGGGTTGAACAGAAAGAAAATACCACCACTCCTGGCAACCACCAAGTCTTGCACTAGGGAGTGCAGAGTATCTTGGGAATGCCAAAGCGCAAAGTTCAAGGTGTTTTGTAGATGTTTCCAGTTCTGTCTCTGAGGCTATAGAATCGGATGAAATAAACAAATGAAGGTATCTTTTTCATGCAGGCGCATTTTATTATTCTTGTGCTGATTTTGTTGAATGTGTTGCCGATAAGGATGTGGGCTGCTGTAAAGAAAATGTTTTTCTTGGGGTATGCAATAAGCAGTGGATGAAGCTAGGCCAGAGGGAAAGTGTGTGCTCTGGAGATTATTCTGGGAAGGTAGGGCCTAGGTCTTCTGGTTCCTCTTCCCAGCCTGGCCTCATCGTACAGAGCCCTGTTGAATGTGCTGCTTAACCTCTTTTGCTCTGTCAGTGTCTGGAAATTGGGATTACAACCCACTTTCATCAGGTGTGGAGACGGTGGAATGATTTAAGTGGTAGTGCCTCTCTGGGAGATGCCTAGATAACATGGAGATAGCCCACTCAGGAAGAGGAAGATCCGGTTTTCTAAGAGCCACTGTCATGTGGTTGCAGATGGGTGGAAAGGGAATATCAGATAAGATGGGCCCAGACTTCCCTAGTGAAGGCTCTGCCAGTATCTTGGTGAAGCTCTGAGTGCCTCTATCACAGGCAATGCCATTTGTACTCCCTGGGGCACCCTGCTTCAGAGCTGGGCTTGCCAGAAAAAGATGGAGGGCCATGTTTATCCCTGAGCACAAGCTGCCTTAACAAAGCTGGATCTGGACAGATTCTTTTGTCACTGGGCCACCGGGTGGGGTTTCTAGGGCCTGAATCCCTGGTGCCTCCTCTCCTCTCCCTGCCTCAGAGCACGGGTGATGCTGCTGCATTGGGCCACCATCACAACTGTCGATCCTTGCAGCTACTGGGAGGGTCCTAATTTGCAAGTCCCTGGGAAGCACAGAAGAGCTGTGTTCATATCTACAAAGGCAATCAAAGAGAGTTAGATATTTTTTTTTACAGAAGGCTGTTCTGTGAGTTTTAACTGCTCCACAAATCCTCTCTGATCTTTGGCCCCTGACTATGATTCTTCTTTCTTCCCAAATGAAGTAGGATGACCAGAATATATAATTACAACTGCTGGGATGGCTTAAAACAGCAAACTTTGAGTAAATCTGAGCATGTAAGACCTGGACAGGATGTCTTAAGGAAATGGATCCCCTGACTTATTGTTGCCCATCCAGATGTGTTGCTTCCTACTCTCCCATTGTTGGAGAGCTCTCTGCAAAATCAGGAATTGGTCCTGCTGGGTGTGGAGGTGCCCAGCTGATACAGGGGGCTGTGATGCTTGCAGCATTCTGTGCCCTTGCCTGGTGTCAGGAGCGTGCTGGTGCCTCCCTGACAGTGCCTGGAGCATGTGTGAGGGTGCTGCCACTGTGCTGGCAGTTGTTTTTATGTGATGCCATGTGACTTCCTCCAGCCTTCGCTTCCCACAGCCTCACTGTGCCGCTCCTTCTTCTATCGGTAGTGGACAGAGTGGTTTCTGAGCCGCCTAGCCATGCAGCTACCACTTGGGCCACATTTTAAGGAAACGTGAGAGACCAGTCCCTCTGTTTAGATGTAGCATTTCTGCTTTTTACACTTTGTAATTTACCCTCAGAATTGCTACTGAGTCAGGGTTTGGGAAGTACTGGTGCTTTAGAAACCTGCTCTTCCAGCCCCAGCCCTTGTGGCTCAGTTGAATGGGTGTCCTCCTGCAAACCAAAAGGTCGTCGGTTTGATTCCAGGTCAGGACACATGCCAGGGTTGCAGGTTCGGTCCCCAGTCAGGGCACATATGAGAGGCAACCAATTGATGTTTCTCTCTCACATCAATGTTTCTCTCCCTCTCCTTCCTGCCTTCCCCTCTCTCAAAAATCTAAAATAATAAAATTAAAAAACAAAAAGGAAAGAGAATACTCCTCCTGCACTTCCAGGAGGAGTATTCTCTTGGTATCTTCTTTGACCCTTAGTCCCTGATGAATACATAGCATCAAGGGGCCAGTCAGAATTTGGGAAGATGACACAAAGAAATGCAAAAGGATGGATTCTAAATGTAATCACATGATAATGGAGGCTAAAGAAAACAGGAAGTGTATAATATGCTTGTAAGTTGGTGTGGATTCAGTGTGTTTCAGCCTCCTGTCCGGAATGGTTAGTGGTAGGCGTTAGTGCCGGTCA
The DNA here is from genome assembly GCF_022682495.2 of Desmodus rotundus. Taxonomy (NCBI): domain Eukaryota; kingdom Metazoa; phylum Chordata; class Mammalia; order Chiroptera; family Phyllostomidae; genus Desmodus; species Desmodus rotundus. The sequence continues at coordinate 125,356,321 of NC_071387.1, forward strand.
ACAGCAAGGTTCGTTGGCATTTGAGCGCGCTCTGCGTTTGCTTCACATGGTTCTCTGCATCCTGACAGCAGTTCTCTGAGGTAGATGCTGTAATTCTCACTTACAGAGAATAAAGTTTCCGGGAGAGGTACAGTAACTTACAAGTCTCCAAAACCAGGGAGCACCACCGCGGCGGCACGTGAGCCACGCCTACTAGCCTCCAGAGCACTTGACTATTACGTTTCAGTTGCTATCTTTCTTTTTGTTGCCGAGTACCTTTTAGATTCAAGACAAAGTGTTATTGCTTCAAGAGCATAAAAATAAAATCAAGAAACTTAGCAGGTAGTAGAAGATAGGTAGATAAGTCACCAAAGATAATATAAGGACCACTGTGATTAGGTACCCAGAAAGTGTTACCAAGAAAGCACCAGGGGATCCTCAGAAAGAGGCTTCATAGAGGTGGTGCACTTGAAGTGCACCAGGTGGAACCGGCAGAGTCTCGCGTGTGGGGGTGCAGAGGGAAAGACTTGTGGGTGGAGACGACTGTCAAAGCACCAGTAAACAAATAAGCCGGTAAAGGACTATTCGTGTATATGCATATATCTGTGTGTTCGTATGTACATACTGTGTGTCTGGGTATAGGCATGTGCACATTTTTAATAAAAACCTTATATTCTCTTCAAAAGCAAAAGACTAATGATTTTAAGTAGCAACATTGCCCAAACTCTTTTCTCTAGTTTTCCAGAGAACGAGAACACCTCCAAGCAGTACTTAACTATGAATAGACTTTCATGTTTATACTGGCCAGGTAGGAATGAGGTGTTTTTTGATTTTCTTTTTTCCAGGCATCTCTGATTGGTGCTGCTCCCTTTTTTAAAGTATGCGCTCCTCTTTTCTAGCATGTTGAAACATTAGACTTCCTGTTTCTGCTTGATTTTGAAAATATCTCCTGTTCGCCTCTCACAGATAATCCCTGTGTTCCTATGTAGCCGTAGTTTACAGGTAGCAAGTGCAGGCAGCAACCAGTCCATCCCCATTGGGATGTGGAGACCTCTCTGGATTCAAAATTAAAGGCTTCTTAATGCATTCCACTACAGGTGACGAAACCCAGCTCCCAGAATAACAAGCAAGACAACTTTTAAAGTGACTGTTGTTGACCAGTGTCTCTGTGCATTTGTTTGGAAAGCTCATGGTAGGTTTTTCAAAAGGACAGTATAGATTCTTTTGAATTATTCTCAAGGAGGACTGACTCTTCCTGAAGGTGATACAGATGCCAGATGCCATAGAGAACGTACCAACAAGGGTGGCTGTGCATTTTCCTCCCGTCTGGGTGACTCTGCCAAGACTCTGAAGCTGTCCTGATCGATACAGGGAGAAAATGCTGAAACTAGGTGAGTCAAAGCTGCCCTCAGACTAACCTGGGTGTAAGGTCCGTGTTGGAATCCAGTGGAATGGTCAGATGACTAAGTAACCTGGTGTTGCCGTCTCCGAGGGAATGACTTCTGGTCGCAGCTTTAAAGTGGTTGTGTTCAACAAATCACGGCTTTTCTCTCGCTGTGACTCTGGGTGTGGAGAACTGGCGTTGAGCTGAGGGGGTTTGACTACTGTTGGTGAAAAAATGGCACCTAAATTTGCATGGGGACGGTTTCATTAGTAGACAAATGAAGGCTTGAAGTGTTTCAGAAATGGGGCTCCGAAAAGATTGGATAGCTTTTTCACGTAAAGTTTCTTGTTTTTACAATTTCTGTGAGCTTTATTGACTCTAAGACATCTCTGACTCCCAGTGGTCTGGTAGTGGCAGCGGCACCATGGGATGGCCTGCGGACACGCGGATGTTTACTTCTGTTCTCCCAGCGTGTAGGTGTTTGTCACAATATCCCTGCTACCACTTCCTCTAACAGCCAATGAGCAACTTTATCCTATATGTAAGCCCTTTTGTACTTTTAAAATACACTTTAGGCTTATTTTCAGCCTATTTAATGCTTCTACACGTCGACTTAATTTTATTTTTAAGGTAAATTGGAAAAGTTTTTGAGGGTTGAAATAAAGAGGGAATTTTCAGTAGTCCTTAAATTTATATTTACACAATGTTCTTCAAGTTTATGTATAATTTTTGTTGAAACTGATTTAGAATTTTTCTGCTCCGAAAACTTTCTGGAGCTCTGCTTGAATGCTAGGAAGGAACTAAAAAATTGGAAGACATAGGTGGGTGTTAATATATGTAGTTTCTTGGCTCATTAAATGAAAGCTTGGCAACCAGTGCGACTTCCTAGAGCCGTGACTTTTTCTGTGACGTGGGATGTGGTCACTGGCACATCATTTATGTCAAGTGTACATTTGCCTCCCAGATGCCCAGAGCTGTGCATGTGATTCTCTGTCAGCTTTCTTTGTATATGTGTATACAGGCATATTCTATCCGATGTATAAAAGTGGTTATATGTCTGTGGCTATATATCATGGCATATATAAGGTTGGGATCAGAGCCAGGTTTGGTTGGGAAGGTTTTATGGAAGAAGTGAGTTTTGGGTAGAGTTCCAAAGGGAGGGTAAATAACATACTTTGGCAGAAAGAAGAGCATATATAACTTTTCCAAGGCTAGCGTGGTTAAGGCAAACACACTCATGAGTAGGCATGAACCATTTAAAGCACATTATAAATTACTGGTTGAAAATAGCCAGGCTAAAGGGGAAGAGGCAAGGGGATACGTATAGGAAGAAGAGGAGGGGCATGCGGGAGCTCCTCCAGTCCCTGTTGCCGGTAAACTTCCCCCTTGGATAGCAGCACCCTGGCCGTGTTGCCATCTAGTGGAACTGGCCCAAAGGCATGTGGGAGCATCACCCACCTCTTCTCGCTTCAGGTTGAATTAATAGTGTGGTATCTTGGTGGTGGGGAAGCTTAGATGAAGAATTAGACAAAGGAAACGGATGTAACTGTGTTCTCTAAAATGATATTCATTATGCCGTAGGAGAAAAGTAGGGGTGAATACAATATATATTTAAATATATATAGTAGAATAATATGTTTATCAAATATAAAGAATTTCCCATAGAAATGTATTTATCCCATTTTAAGAATTTCCTATAGACAACCTTTGGAGGCTGTGGTATTGCTGAGAGTACAGGGTGCCTGTGGCCCTTTGGCACAGGGCGTGGAGCATGCAGGAAGCCGCAGTGGAGAAGTTGTGCAACAGAGTGAAAGTGTATCACATCTGGCCCTGGGCTGGCTTGTTGTCTCATGTGGTTATGGAGTCCATACTGGTACAGTGGTGAAAGAGAGCCCTTGACCATAGATTTCACAGCCCACAGACCTCACAGCTGGAAGACGCTGTAAAGAGCTGTGCTCGCTCTCCCTTCACCCACCCATGCATACATCCATTCACCAAAACTTACTGAATTCCTGTCCTCTTCCTGGAACCGGGGAAACACCAGTGAACAAAGCAGATAGAAGTTCCTGCCGTGGGGGAGTCAGCCTTCTAGATAATAAGAAAAACAAATAAGTAAAACGTTCAGACATAGAGCAGGGGAAGCCAGATCCATGGAAAATGAAGCTAAGTATTTATGGTAGGTGCAGCTTTTGGAAACAAGGTAATAAGCCTTTTCCTGTGGCATACTTTTCTAGCGACCTCAGGCCTTCGTCTGGCACCGATATCCTTGATTGTTCTTGTTGGTCCATTCTGGATTAAAAAATAAGTAAATGTGAAAAGCAGTATACAGTGGTACTCAGTACTCATCGGCTTCAGAATGCATCAAACCCGGTATTTGTCACATTTTGATGAGAAAAAATGTTTCAGCACTGGGCGTTTGCTCGCCACTCATCACACTTGCTAGAACTTGCATGAGTCACCATCCCTCCCTGCAAGAGGAAATGCTTTCTCAATCGTCTCTTGCTCGCCACTCATTGGAATGAATTAACGATGAGTACCAAGGTACCACTGTACGTATAGGGAGAGATTGATTGATTGGTATAGATAGAGTACATGGGATATTTATTGTTCTGTGACAAGGAGGGAAAATGTTTTTTCAGTTGAACCGGGGGTGAGGGTTGTTGTGAGTATGTATAGGCAGGGAGGATTTGCAGCTGTGCGTCCTCACTGAGAATGTGACATTAGACTCACAGGGAAGATATGAAGAAGCCAGACCTGTGACTACCCTGGGGAAGAACACTCTGGGCAGAAGGAGAGCAGATGCAGAGGCCCAGAGGTGGGAATGGGCGTGGTATTCCAGAAAAGGCCAAGGGGCTAATAACAGTTGGGGAGAGGAGCCAGACAGACGGTGAGGAACCAGAATAGGGGGCACCTTGTGGGCAGTTATAATGAATTTGACTTTTACTGGGCAAGGGGTGAGAAGCCATTTGGTCTAGTTTAATCTACTCACTTTATAAATTAATTTTAGGACATAGAAATCAAGTCAGGTGTCCATGGTTATTCAGTGTCAGTGTGCCAGAGCTGGGCTGAGAACCTGCCTCACCCCAGCATTCCGCCTACCACCCTGTGTTCCCCGGGTGGGATGTTCGACCACGTGCAGGCCCAGACTTCCAAGTGCAGTGGGTCCAGAGAGAGCCGAGTGCCGGGGGCCCCTGCAGCAGTGGTGTCAGCCCGGTTCATGATGGTTTTTCCCCCAGAATGTGCTACCCACCTATAGAGGACCCACAGCAAACACAAGAAAGGATCAGAACTCTTATCTCAGAGGAGGCCTCTCCAAATGTTGCCTTCCTTAGTTTTGACATGGAGACAAATATTTTTGGTTTTCCAAGAATTACAATCTTATAGACCCCAGAATCTACAATCTCATAAAGCCTCCCTACATTCATATTTTTTAAATCCTCACCTGAGGATATGTTTATTGATTTGAGAGAGAGAGAGAGAGAAACAGAGAAACATCAATGTGAGAGAGAAATATCTACAGGTTGCCTCCTGTATGCACCCCAACCAAGGACCAGACCCACAACCTAGGCATGTGCCCTGACTGGGAATCAAACCTGCAATCTTTTGGTGTATGGATGATACTCCAACCAACTGAACCACCCGGCCAGGGCCCTACATTCATTTGTCAGTTAGTTGGATGTAGTTAACATGAGAGTGACTGCTATCAAGTGCAGCTTAACCTGGACAATTTTTGCCCAAAATTCTTTGTCTTCTTCCTTTATTACAAGCCAGATTCAAGCCTTTTTTCTCCTTCTACCTCCTTTAGATCTTATGAATGTTGTCCTCTGGACACAGGCCAGATCTTTGAATTTCACTATCCGTTGAAGGTCGGACAACTGCTAAGTATAGAGGAAAATGACCTTGTGCTGTCACCTGTGTCGTCCTCTTCTTTAAGCACCCATGGTCAGTATTCTGTGGACAAAGTGACACGAGGTATTTGCGCAAGGTCGTCCCATCTTGTGGAGATAACTAACTCATCCCTGACTCTCTTGCCCCTTCTTTCCCTTCCTCCCATTGTAGGTAGTATGAGATTTACATTATCGTCTTAATTTGCATTTACATTTGTGTAATACTTTTTCTGGGTTTTTTTGTTTTTTTTTTTTTTTTGATCAACCAAGGTAATTTCTTATGTTCATTTTTGCATGTTGAGTACAAATGAGCTCTGAAATCCCACTTCCTCAAACCGTGGAGGTCAACATTGATTGACCCCAATCAATGGCATCAGTGCTTTCAGCAGTTAGCTCTTTGTCTACCCCTGGAGCATGCGGGCAAAGACCCCTGTGGTCCTTTGGCCCTTTAGGAGAGTTTTCCTAGCTGGCTTTGGTGAGAACCTGAAAAGGAACGCTTGCTGGAGGAAGTTCCATTATCAAAACTCAGGACAAGAAAGCAAATGCAGAAATGCTGTTGTTTATGTGGTCGTTGCTATGAGCAGCAAGTAGGCCTTCAGAAAACTTGACAAGAGACATTTCTTCATTTCTAGCTTATGAACAAGTATTACTGCATGTGGGTGGTGGAGATTGAGAGAGTTCAGTTAAAGGTGCCTGCAAAGACAGCCTAAAAAAAATGCCGACCGATTTTCCCAGCTTCCAGAAGTGATTCTTTTGGGATTCAGCATTGTGGCGGTAAGACTGAGGAGTGGAGGTGCAGAAATGCAATGAGCTATGTGCTGTGTGCCTTTGTAAAAGCAGCCCTGAGTGGACTTTGAGCATATCCTAAGGCGAAAAGCTGGCCTGACCCGAATAGACCAGTGCTGTCCAACCCCAGCTCCCATCCTCCATCCCCAAGACAGTGCCCTGTCTCTGCTATCTACCTAATAAGTTCCTACCCTTCACTAAATGTGCCCCTGAGCACCTTACCACACCCTTGGCTCCTGGGACAAAGCCCAGGGCAGGTCTGACCTGGCTCCTGGCCCTTGGCTCCACATTAGGGTCTGGAATTTTTACACACCTTTCCCTACCTTACGAGTCTTGCCCTTTCTGCCCCCTGTCAGGAAGGCGGCCATTCCTTTGTGGCAAGGATGTCCCCACACAGGGTCCATCAGGAAGCCCCATCAGGGGTGGTGGGGCAGCACCATGCTGGGAGTGGAGGAGGAAGCCCAGGAACTGGGGTCCTATCTTTCAGGCTCCTCGCTGTCTGTGCACAGAGCTTTCTCAGCATCCCTGCTGGGACTCTGCTGCCAGTAACCACTGCCATCGACAGACAAGACTTGGCCTTGCAGGAGAGGGGCCCCCAGACTGTGCTCTGGCCTTCGTTAGGCAGCAATTTGAGGAAATGGAGGAGAATGGGCTGGTCATGCGGGAAAGCCGCAGCAACATTAGAAGTCCTTGTTAGCTGCGCAGGATATTATATCAGTTATGACTCTTATGCAAGAAAGAAACCCAGTGTAGACTGGCTCATACACAAGAGAATGTTTTATTGGCTTACATAACTAGAATGAGTTTTGATTTAGCAGTTCAGTGATGTCAAAAATGTGTTTTCTTTCCAATCTGCCTTCTGTGCTTAGAGTTCATCCTCAGCTGGCTTCCCTCATGGTGGTTAAATGCCTGCAGCAATTCTACCTTCATATCCCCAACTGTCCCGAGGGACAGAGAGAACTGGCTTCTGGTGGCTCTATCACAGGAGTGAGTGACCTTTTCTAGAAGCCCCCAGCAGATTTCTGGTGTCTCCTTAACTCAGATAGGGCCACGTGCCCAAGCTTAAGCCAGTTTATTGGCTACGGAATGTGCTGTGTTGACTGGCTTGGGCTTGGATTGCAGTCAACCAGTCACTGCATGGTGAGGGGGATGGGGTTACTTTGACTGAGTTAAAATGGTTGGAGCTGAGCCTGAGAGCTGGGGTGGGGGTAGTTCCCTCTCACACAGCACCGTGCTAAGGAGGGGGGATGGAAGTGTTGTCAAGTGAGCCACGATGGCTGCCGCACAGGCTTCCTTTCACTGGGCTTTTCTCTCCATTGCTTCTTATTTGGTGACTGGCTATGATATAATACTGTGAATGGGGCCCTGCATATTGGATTACCACCCCCCCAGACAGGGGCATGGATGCTATCAGGGAGACCAAGGACACGGACTCCAGGAACCGCAGCACTGCAGACGAGAAGGGGAAATTCTCAGAGTCCGTAAAGCGTCCCCAAGGCACCTCAGACCTGCTCAGGACAGCACTGAACAATGAGAATAAGAACTAGGGAAAATTAATTACAGGCAACCTTCAACCTGTGGCAACTATAAACCCCCACAAAACGCTGAAGTCCAGTATGATTTTCAAACAGTGTAGTAAGACCATATGTCCCTGTAAAGGATGCCCCCATCTTTTATAGACACAAGTTTAATGGCCATATTTGATTATTTTTAAAAAATTGATATTACTGGGTTCAGGATAATGTAAAGACTTTGAAGTGGTACACAAATAAACAAAATAGGGGCGGTGATTTGGGGTTCTACTTCGTTTACTCCAGACGGGACTTCTAGGAGAATGTCTAAGGTGGGGAAAGGGACTGAGCACATTCAGAGATCTCTTGGAGAGTAAGAAACACGGTGATGCAAAGGGAACCACCATTTGGTCATGAAAAGTTGGAGCAGAAGAGATGAAGTTTATCTTTGTAAGTGAAGTTCATGACTAGGTACACGATTGCAAACTCCACAGCCTAGTCTCCAGCCAGTCAATGTTCCCTGCCATGTCTCTGGGGATAATATGTGCACATAGGAGCCTTTTATTATCAGCGGGCTTTGACTGAAACCCTAACCATGACCTTGAGTGAGCTGGGCTGCCCATGTGCCAGAAATCAAGTTCAGGACTGCTGGGCTGGGCTACAAAAGGACATGGTACCTAAATGCATGCTGCGTCTCAGGGTGGCTGGTTGCAGAGAGGACACACATCCACAGTGGAGATCTTGGACATCTGGGTTCTGGTCCCTATTAAGACACTTGTATGACAAAACTTTGAGCACGTTCTATCAACTTGCTGGGCCCAGTTTCTCATTCGTGAACAAGTTTGAGGAATGAGGAGACTGGATGAGAGGACCTCATAAGCTGTCTTTGAGCACTAGCTTTCTGACTGGGTTCTGTGCGGGGTGTGATAGGAGGTGTTATGGGGAACTGAGATGGAGTTGAGGTAGGGAATTAAATCCTCTGTGCCGGGCATAGAGACAGACGCGTGATGGCACAGTGTTTGTATTGCCTGCTGCAGATGTCTCAAATAGCAACCAAGTGGCCTGACTGGCTGCGTACCGGGCATGAATTGCTCCAAGTGTCGTTATTTGGACACTACAGATGCTGCAGCGTAACCACAGCTTACTGAATAATAGAGTTGTTTCCTTTGCCGAGCCCAGCTTGGACTGGATATTGGCTTCCAGGCTAATGTTCTGTGACATCCAGATGTCAGGGATCTTGTGGGATCAGTGTACATGAGGCGAGATTAGAGGGTGACTCTGGCAGATACTTGTGTGAAAAAGCTGTTTCAAAGCCACGGTCACGTGGCTTATTCTGAGACTGATGAGCGGCCCTGGTGCGGTTGGTTTCCTCTGGTTAATGATGATTACCAGTGGTATTGCGCACTGTTGCGGTTCATCGTTTTCCAGTGACCCCATTGCTCAACAATCCACCCTGAAACATTTAACACTGGAGCTCTACCTTAGTAGGAGAAAAGTTATTTGTTTCTAATATCAGTTTATATAAACCAGTTGTCCCAAACTCAAATGTCTGCAAGAACCAGGCGAGAAATATGAATGTGTAAACAGTGCTTTGTATGATCAATTGGAACTTGAGAGGCCTGCGGCCAACTTGCAGAGAACAGGTCCCACCTAAAGGCACTAAAGTTGAGGTGAAACTCCGAACTTATCTGGCCCAGACAACTCTGAGAGCTGGATTCAGACCTAAGTTTACCAATTTGTGATTCCTGGGCTGTACAAACCAACTAACTTCCGCTATCATTGATGTGTTTGTTCAACTTGAGAGATGCCAGATTTCATGGATGTGAGCCTTTCGTAATTTTGTTTTTATAACAGATTTTAGCTTTTACATTAGAGTACAAAACTAACTATTGTTGGAATAAGTGGTTAAAAACCATAATTTTTACACACAAATTGGGAATACTTCAAAAGAAATAATGTCCTCATGAAAATAATTTCTTTGGTTCATGGCTATTGGAGGCTGAATCAATTTAGAGAAGCAGAGATGGAAATCTCAATCAAAACAGTTCTGAGTATTTCACATGACTTTTAAAAATTGCATCACTGAAGATAAGGAACTCCAAGCATTTGAAACTTATACTTCGGCCCTGCAAGTTGTCTGCTGAGTGTATACACTCCTTATTGCCTTTTCTTGGTATTAACAGGGGTGGGGTTAATGACCAGGGTGGAATTGGGTGTGATACAAGCTTATGCTCACTGCTTTCCCAACCTTCCACCCTCCCTACACGTCCACCTGGGAAGCACCATGAGGGAAAAAAGAACCAGTGAATTCATTTATTCTTAGATGTCAGTCACCCAGGACTTTCCTCCAAGGGACCCTTGTGTTTTTACAAGAACCTGATGGTAGAACAGAAAACAGGGCAAAGTTTAGCCCAAAGCACCACCTCTCTGATGAGAGTATTTTCTGTCATGCCGAGAGGATGACTTGAGACTTGGGAGCCTCCCAGGCTCCTCACAGATAACACCTCGTGTTGCCCTGCTGCAGGTAAGACCTGCTGGACCAGCAGCAGCCACTGAGCATGGATTGGAGCTCGACTTCGTTCTTTTTTATTTACATTATTCAAACTCGTATCAGAGCCCACACAAATTCTTGCAAATGTGTTTTGTGAGAGATTGATGGCACCCAACTTCCCCTTGCCTGGTGTTGGCCAGTGGGAGAATTCTGGGAATTTAAATATTCCTTCAGCAAAGTAAGTCAAAGCTGTGCTAAAACTGTGTTCTTTTCATAGTGCTTTCTCTTCGGAGTGCTCTCAACTTGTTCTTTTCAATGAGATTTCATAAACAAATAGTCCACCAGTCCTTTCTCTCCGTCCTTAACACCAGTTTATTCTGCAGCCCCTTGCAATTTGGCTTCTATTGCCAGTCAGTTACTCCACTAAATTGTCTTTCTCAAAGCTTTCCAGTGGCCACCTGCTCATCATATTTATTGGCCTTCACTGACGCCTTTCTTTCTGACCAGTTATTCTTTCACCTGTGGACCATTACACGTGCTGCTAACTCTACCTGGAACCATTCTTCCTTCTTTTCTTCCTCACCTCCTCTTCCTTGGCTAATTCCTGACCCTCCAGTCTTAGCTGAGACATTGCTTCTTTCAGGAAGCCTTCCTTGATGACTCCCTCCCCCAGGTTTGATTCAGGTACTGTCGTGTGAGCTTTCATAGCACTCCATACTTCTCTGCTGTTGCACTTACCATACGTACTATATTTTCATCAGTGCCCTGCCTTCTCCCTCACTGTACTATGGACTCTGTGAGGACAGGAGCTGTGGTGGTTTCATCCACACCATGTGCCTTGTACCTGTGCATGGCAGACGCTCAGTCAGTATTTGTACAATGAAGATGACATCTGAGCAGTCACATCTACAGCCTCCTGTGGAGCAGACAGTGAACCCGTTTTCCTCCATCACCCTTCAGTTCTTCCTAGGTCCCTTTGACCGCCAATTAGAAGATGTAGAAGGGTTGTTAGATACTGTCAGTAAAAAGTGGCATCTGGCCCTGAGGAAGAAGGCAGCTGTCAGGAAATCCTGGCCATTCACATTTAGCCATTTCATGACTAGGGCGTAAGTCTTGGCGTTGCTTATGTTAAACAGTGATGGTATTGGTGACGCAACCAAAGGAGAGGGTGAGCTCTGAGGGTTCCGAATACCAACAGAGTGGCAAACACGTGGTTCAGGAGACCAAGCAAAGAGGTGGTAATGATTTTTTCACTATTATGGAGAAAGAACTTGAATCTATCTGATTGGCAATGGTAGAGGAACAGAGAGTAAGAGAGAGACTGGTAAGTGTTGTGTAGATATAAACTATATAGACAGTACTGTACTTTCTGGGCTGCGTGAGGAACTTCCAAGGTAATTTAACTATATGCAATTTCAGTTGAATGATTTTAGAACCTGATGCCCCTTCTGTCACCTCTGAAAACATGATTCTGCTATATTAAGGGTGTCACATCTGTTCTGTAGATCTATATAGTGAGACAGGCTTTCTAGAGCATTTAAGAAAAATATGATATCTTGATCTCGTGCATCTTCTTGTCTCTTGAAATTGGGTAGGAATCGTTGACTGGCTGGAATGACAATGAAAAAGCACAGCGTTATTAGGCAGGGTTCCGTGAGCAAAAAGTAGGTTCACATCTATATTACAGAATGGTGTGATTAACAACAATAGTTTGCCCCAAAAGAAAAAAGTATGTTCCATAGCCTTTGTTTAGTGAAGAGGAGATACTCTACACAATCTATTTGAGAAATATTTTCATGCAAAACTGTGAGTTTTGTAGAAGCAGCGGCACCTCCTTGAAGAGCTCCAGTTATGCGGGCGACGAGGCCAGTAGAAGAGGCTCAGCATACACCCGCATTGGTTCTTCTGCTCCGACCTCAGACTCCCATGTGTGAAGTGGACCTCCTCGCCTTCCCTCTTGCCACAGCTGTTCCTCCTCTGGACCTCCACGTTTTTATTAATGTCCAGCTCCCTCTTTCTCCAAATCAGCCAGGCTCAGAGCCGTTGTACTGCTCTCTATCCCTCTTGGAGCCAATGGCATAGTTGCCTTGAAATACAATTATTTGTGCTCCACTAAATCAGAGACAACATGACATAGATAAAAATAGCAATGGGATGAGGTCAAAGGACCCACATTCTAGTCTCAGTTCACATTCAGTGTGATCTAAGTGACCTTGGGCCAGACACTTAATTTCTCTGAGGGTCTGGATCCTCCCCAGAAGCAAATGGAGCCAATAAAACCCAAGAGTCCTTCCTGACGGGACCGTTAGGAGGACCGCTGGCCACGTGTGTGACCACCGCTTCAGAGCTAGAACGCACCGCCTCACTGAGGTGTAGGGAAGCAGAGAGAAGGCGGTGCGCCTTGCATAATACCTAGCACATCGCAGTGCTTGGTAAATTACACTTATTATCGCTGGCAGTATTAAGGGAGGTTAATTCAGACACATAAATTGTTTGGTTCTCACCGGTTGCTGGTTCAGAGTTTGGGGGTATGTCCCACGGGCGTACTTTTGCCTTCCTCTGGTTCAGGTAACAGGGTTTGGGGGACAACCAAGTGTTGCCTTTTTTTCCATTCGCAGGTTAATTTCATCCGTTAAGAAAACATATGACAAAATTAATTATATATTGTACAATGATGGGTCCCAAAGTGGCTTTAAAACAGCATATTTTAAACGCAATACCCTCTGAGGGGAAGCTTGCTCTGAAGAGGCTTGCGTAACAGAATGTTTATCGCCTGACAGAAGTCCGTGCCTTGAGCAAAGATGTGTTTGGAATTCCTGTCTGGGATTTATTAGTAGGTACAGATATTCAGGGGGCCCAGTGCTGGATGTTCGTTCTTAATGTAAAGGAAACAAAGCTCCCACTCTGAGGATGGTGAGGTTGCTTCCCTTTTAACGTGGGCAGCTGCTGCTGGTACCTTGCAGGCCCTGGAAATTCCAGAAACTAATTTTGCTCACTTTGTCTTATTAATGGTGCCCAGGACAACTGTGGGGGGTTTGAGAGGTGGCCGTGATAAAGATGAGTACGATCCATTAGCTGAAGCCTGGACACAAGTGGCCTCTACCGGGTGTTTGCGTTTGCTCGGCACTCTGTTTACGGAGACGTTAAAGGAAGTGCGTCCATTCTGTGCATGTCGTAAAACAGAAGGGTTGCAGCTGTCAGAACTATTCTCTTCTTGGCTCTTTTTTCTGATAGAGCGTCTTGGTAAACCTGCTAGATTTATGGATTGGTGCAGATTACCAGCGTCAGCAATGCTATATTTCTTTTCTTGTTTTCTTTCTTTGAAGATAACAGATATTTATATATGCGGTTCCTTGTAGTGTGCTTTTTGAGTCAGGGCAGATTAAGTTTATTCTTATGTTGCCATAATTCAATATTATGAAATAATTAAATGATGAATTATTTAGTTATGTAATGCTTTCAAACTGTCCGGCGTGTGTTCTACTCTCTAGAAACATGAGGAAAGACCCACAGGTATTACCTTGTGATTTAAATAGCTTACAAATCCGCCTCAGGAGACAACTAGCATCAAACTGATCGACTTTCAGTAGAGCAGACGTTCGCTGTGGAAGTATAAGCTCGCTACAGGCCCCAGAGGGGAGCTGAGACCCGAGAAGGCTTTGGGAGGGGCAGAAAAAGTAGACCAGTAGCAGCTGCTCTCACAGTGTGGCTGCACAAAGGGTTATGATTCATCGTAAGGTTTGTTTCAAGCAATTTCCCATTAATTATTAAAACAATTATTAAAATTTCTGAAGGTTACGTACTTTTCAAATCATTCACATCCACGTGCAGGGCTGCGCATTCTTGATTTTTCCTCTAGTAGCATCCTTCACACTCCTTTGCACCGCTATTGCTTTCTTCAGGAGAGACAGGTGGTGTTTCAGCTGGCATCCTCGGTGCCTCGCCCACAGCCTGATTATCTCTGCTGCCTACGTGGGTACAGGGACTAGGATGGCCAGTAGTTGTGGTAGGTATGGATTATTACATTTCTGGCCTTGGGGGGCACTTGAATTTTCAACCCATGGTCTCACTTAAAGGAATGTGCGTCGGTGTCTGTCTGTGCCTTCAGGGATAAGAATACTTCTAGACAGGGTGAGCCTAAGGAACCATCCAAGCAGACCGGTCCTAATGGGAGCTGGAAATACGCAGACTGGAGCAAAGGTTCCCAAACGTTCTTCAAATCATTTTTTTGCCTGTTATTTTTTTTCAAGTCATTTCAAGGACAAAAGAAGTACCTGACAGTTTCATTTATTAACAGCTTAGGTCCCAATAACTTCATAACTAATTATCTACTAATACCTTTGTGACCATGTGAAAAAATAATACAAACCAATTTAAAGAAAGAAAAAATGATGTTTTCACTTCATTCTTCTCCACAGTTACTCACTAATGGAATGTGTGCACCCGTTGGGCCTTGCGTGTTTCAGTCAGGCTCCAATCAGGAGACAAACCACGCGATAATTTGGACAGGGGTGTTTAATATAAAGGAATTCTAACTAGCCAAACAGTATGGTGGCTCCTCAAACAATTCAAAATGAAATCACCATATGATCTAGCAATTCCACTCCTGGGAATATACTCAAAAAGAATCGAAAGCGAAGCTTTGGACAAACTTTTGTGCGCTGTGTTCGTGGCAGCGTGACTCACCAGAGCCGAAAGTGGAAGCAATCCAGGTGTCCACTGACGGAGGCGTGGGCAAACCGCATGTGGGCCATACGTGAGAGGGAACATCATTCAGGAACATCAGCCTTAAATATTTAGGAAAAAATCCTGACACGTGCTACAACATAGATGAACCTCGGGGGCATCGTGTTACGTGAAATAAGCCAGTCACAAAAAAGACATACTCTGTAATTCCAGTTACATGAGGTACCTACAGCAGTCAAATTCAGAGACAGAAAGTAGATTGGTGGTTGCCAGGGACTGGGGGGAGGGGAGGACAGGGAGTTGGTGTTGAATGGGTCCAGAGTTTCAGTTTTGCAAAATCAAAAGCGTTGTAAAAATGGGTGGTGGTAAGAATTGCACAATAATGTAAATGCACATAATACTACTAAACCATACCCTTAAAAATGATTAAGATGGTAAAGTTTGCACTGTGGATTCTACTATAGTTAAAAATTATAATAAAGAAAGCAAACTATTTTTTAAAAAGGAGATATTAACTTTGATGAGGATTGACCATTAGAAGGAAAGAGAGTTCTAAAGAATAGAGGAATAGCACATGGAAGGAGCAGTCACTTCTCCTGGGTTTGAGATAGAGCACCAAGCACGAGCTCCCCTTTCTTCCATCCGGTCCTTACTGGAGTGGGGATGGCTGGCTCCTCAAATGGCAGAGAAGTCACTGTGGTGTTGTGCTGGTAGATCTTGCTGGAAATCCACCCTCCAGGATGCTGTGGAAATCTGTTTGTGGGGAGGTTTCTCAGTGGAGGCAGTCTGCTAAAAAACACCTATGGGGGCATCGGCAGAAGCTGTTGGGGGCTGGACGGTGCTGACCACCAGGTACAGCAGGAGGCAGTTGCTGAAGAAACTGCCGGGTGCTGGAGGTGCCACGTGTGCATGTAGGAGTTTACAGCAAGACCACTCCAGCACCAGGAGGGAAAAGTTCTTCTGTAACATCTCCACAGTTTGTTTCACTGACAAAGCTTAGAGTTGAACCTGCTGGTAAAAGAAAAAAAAAATATTTAAACTCCCATCTTGATTTTCTCACAGCAAGTAAGGAAGGCTGAATTTGGAGGTGTGAGGCAATAAATTGATTACTGATCACCTCACAGCTTCTCAAACCTTGAAATTAGGGATTCTACCACCCTAATTTGCTGTCCCACGTTACTTTTCCCAAAATACGTGCAACCACTGACAACCTAGTTTTGCAAAGAAATGATGTCATCCAAAGAAATGTAGTGCTACCTAATATTACCCTGTGTGTGAGCTTGAATTAGTAGTTCATGCAGTGTTTGAGAGATGTTGAATAATTCTACGTTTCCCTCAAAATTACAATATACTGCAACACCCCTGTGAGTTTGCCATAGTGTCCTGAGGCACCACGGCACACAGTTTTGGGATCTTATGTCTAAAATCATGCATCCCTTTCAGCAGTTCTGACCACACCACTCTAAGATATGAGAATCTAAGATGCTGATTTGGTCAAGAGTACAGAAGAGTGAGGTGTAAAGTGAAAATTGTGTGGGGTCAATATTATTGTTGAAAACCTCTTAGGAATTACCAGACTGGAGAATAACATACCACCTTCCAGTAAATACAAGACTTACTGTATCAATGTTTCCGTTAGCATTAGAGCAGGTTGCTGTTTCTTTGGGCAGGATGAAATAGTTGGCTTGCCTTGAGAGGCACTGTGATTTGAAAAAATTTAGTCTTTAACACAGCGCTTATCCTCAGTGCTTGAGAAGCTTATAATGCAAGAGGCAACACAAGACACAAGACAAGAGCCAGGGAGGGACCAGCAAATCCCCAGCTCCATCTCCTGCTTCCTCTGTGGCACAAGCTCATTAAATGGGAACGGTGGCTGAGGCACCGTTGAGATTGTCACTTTCCTCTCTCTTCCTGTTTTGGGCTGATTGTACGTAGTTGAATTTGAGAAAGTTAAATGTCATGTGATGGGACTTTGCTATTGAAATAGATTTTAGATTAAGAAATTGGTGGTTTTTAGCCATCTTCTGTTTCTACTAGGAAATTAATGAGCTTATTAATAAGACCTTTTTTTAGGGACGTGAGCAGACACACTATTCGTAGTAGCAGTTTCCCAGGAAATACATTCATTTTGGTGATGTCTACAACTTTGTGCATCTTAACTGTCACCAATTTCTATTGCTCTTCTTTTAGGAGAAGCTGAATAATTTAAGTTTTATAACCTGACCCCTAATGGAAAAAAATGCCTTTTTTTATGGCCTGTGCCTTTCTGGGCTACCCGCAAAACAGCCCACCCCCCAATCCTGTTTGGATAAGTTCTGCTTTGGTTCACAGATTCACCACCTGCTGAGTTTGTCTGTTGAGTTTCATCCTTGGCTGCTTTCACCTGGCAAGGCTGGCCAGCCCTGTCTCCTCGCCTCCCAGTCTTCTCTGCCTCTTAAACAGTGACTAGTTGGCACAAAGGTTAGCTTCCCAGAGATCCTACCCAAGTCAGACACTCAGTGTAAAAAGCAAATTATGACGACTTGGAGTGCATTAGGCTTTCAAGCAGATCTCAGACCAGGAATCTGTGGTCCAAATTCCACAGATGGAGCACCGCTTTGCTTCTTTGAACAGAGTTTTAAATTCTGTTCAGAAGCCTGAGTAACACTCTTAACTGCTCAGAGGCAGTCAAGTAGGGCCCCTTCCTCAGCCTGGTTGGCATCATTTTCTACCCCTCAGAGTTTGCGCCCGGGAGAGAAAAGCGACTATCCCTGCTGCCACCTCCACCAGCACTGTTTGCTTCTGGGTTCTTCACAGTAATCAGGAACAGATGTGTGGCTGGCACTGCAAAGCGGTGTAACTGTCTCGTGTCGCATTCCACTGCAGTCCGCTAGCCAATAGCAGGGGGTCTCCACTAGGTCACTGAAAAGAAAATTTTGTTAAAAATGTATGTTTATTCCGTCCCCAAATTATTTCAGTGCTGTAAGGAGTAAAGGCAATGCTTAGTTTGACAATCACTGCCCTTAAACCTGAATTGCAGTTCATTAGGGGGAGGAACTTTCTAATGATGAGAAGAGAGATGGGCCTGTCTTTTAAAGGAGTGAGTCTTTACGAATAGAGGGAATCAAGGAGGTTTGGATGAAGGCTGACTGCCTGTGACGTGCCTAGGAGATCTCCTCACCACCAGCTAGAGGATTAGAATAAATGACCTCTACGGTTACTTCCAAGCCTGAGTTTCTGCAACTATGTTTGTTGATCACTTTTTCCTCTTGCTGCTTTTCGGAAGGAAAGCCGGGGATTTGTAGGTCAGATGTGACACCGTCTGGGCCCCGTCTGGGCCCTGCCTCTCTTCTTCCCTGTGAGTCCCTTCTGCAGCCGCACTCATGTTACACCCCCGTTGACCTCGTTACCCTGACACAGTAAAGAAGTTCAGTCCTTTGACTTTTCCTTTCTATCCTCGGACCACGCCATCAAATTGCCGCACCTATCTTGAATAGTATCTGTAAGGCCAGCAACCAAATAGATGCTCCACAGCCTAAGGCAGTCTGGCCTTACTCACGAAAAGTATTTGGAAAAGTGACGAAGGGGACCTTGATAACTTTCAGTTGTTTAATCACATTCTTGACTCATTTCATGACAGTTACTGCCCTGTTAAATAAGTGGCATTCCCCCCATTTTACAGGTGTGCAAACAGAGCTCAGAGAGGTTCAATGACTTGCCGGCTTTTAGAAGAATGAATAGAAAAACCAAAAGGAAACATCCTCGTGCAAATGAGGCAGTGCTTGCGGGGCTCATGGCAGCCCAGGTCTCCCTCATTAAGGGGTGTTCTTCTGCAGGCTCCTGACAGTTTCATATCGGAGGGGTTAATTAGGGTCCTGGCCCAACTTTTAATGTAACAAAAATATTTATAGTTTCCTGTACCTGAACAAATAGAAGCTATTGGGTTTGTAGCTTATTGAAAGCACTGAATATCAGGAATAGAATAACTGTGCCTGCGGCCGTCAGCTGAGCGTTTGAACGCAGCCATCTGAGCAGTCTGGGCAGAACCGTGGCAGCTCCAGCTCTTTGCATACTGCCTGGCATGGCGTGCTTGGAGCTACTCTTGTGCAAAATAAAGGACTTGCATTTTACATGAGTAGTTTAATAGAGTGAGAAAGTCTGGAGAGAGGAGAAAGGAAGCCGAGACGTACTGCATCTACTATATGTAGTCTAAGGGACAATACGACTTAGTTATGCGACCTTGAGCAAATCATAGCCCTCCTTTCTTTAATTACATATCTGTAAAATGGGTATGGTGACCCAAGGGAGCTAATTGGGAAGTCTGAAAGAAGCCTATATGAATGGAAGGCATTGTTGCTAAGTTTTGTAAAAGAAAGACCATACATCCCAAATTCTTCAGATAATATTTTCAAACCTGATTTTGAGTGTGTGTGGGTGTGTGTTTAATCATTTAGTAAAAACATTTTAGCCAGGAAGATTTCTTAGGAGAGAAATAAAAGCCGACACTGGAAGCCTGGGGAACAACTGCACCCCAGATATCTTATGGTCCCCACGTGCGTGCTCACCTTAGATGCCACTTCTTCCTGTCCCGTGGAATTCTGCACTCACACTCAGAGCATTAGTGAGCAGGGAGGGTTTGTTGAAGATGTCACTGAGGAGAGAGTTTACCTACAACAAACTTCAAACTACCAGGCAGGGCCCTGGAGGCAGCTTTCTCCCTCTTCCATCTGCACACTCAGCCTCCGTGTCCTTCCGTGACTCACAGCAGTTCTGCCCCCTATTCTGCCAGCCCCAAACTCCCCAACCTTAACCCAGTACCCAGCAATGGGTGGTCATAAGGTCTCTCGAGGCACAGGGCATGGCTCCTGAGAAGGCGCATAAGTAACCTCCGCTGTCATTTGAGTGTCCCCTTCTCCGGTGTGGCAAGTAAATCTTAAGGCCAGGAGAGTGAGATCACCTGGGCCAGGCAGGGGCTTTGGGGAGACGCCCACCCAGCCCCGCCTCTATTTTGGAAGGTTAAGTCCAACAGAGTGTCCGAGGAGGATGAGAAAGATGCAGAGCCTGCCACCCCAACCAGGTGAGACCGGGAACACAGACCTTTTCCGCAGTAAGGAGAGAGACTGAAAACAGACTTTATATATAGATTATAGAAGTCTTCAAAGTTTTTCAAAGGTATAGACATCAACTGACATTATTTGCATATGGCATGGTACTGTACATAGAGAACCCTAAAGATTCCACCAAGAAACTACCAGAACTGAGAAATGAATTCAGTAAAGTAGCAGGATACAAAATTAATATCCAGAAATCAGTTGCATTTTTCTCTGCCAATAATGAACTATCAAAAAGGCAAATTAAGAAAATAATTCCATTTCCAATTGCTTCAAAAAGAATAAAAGACCTAGGAATAAATCTAACCAAGGATGTAAAAGAAGACCTGCACTCAGAAAGTTATCAAAAGGTGTAGACATAATGCAAGAAAAGTTGAGGAAAGCCTCAAAGTCAAAGAGAAAAAAGCTACTTTTTATACCAAGTATAAACAATGTTATTGTAGAGATTCAGCCTCTTATCAGCAGGGTGGTAATAAAAATGTGGACGAAATGGCTGTTTTTGTGACCTGGGGCTCTGAATGACCTGGAGGCTGTAGGTACGTGTTATAACTCACAGAGATGCTCAGCACTTTTCACTGCAGGGAATGTACACCATTCCTGAATGTGAGCAGAGGGTGTGACTCCTCCTGAATGAACGGCACCTTCTCTTCCCAGCCCTGCTGGTCTTCTCATTTGTGTGAGTCTGGAAACTTGCTGACCTCCCCCGTTCTCAACAGACGTCTGGGCAGCTGTAAGCAAAAGGCCCAAAAGTCCAGATATTTTTATTTTTAACAGCTTTTTTGAGGTAGAATGTAAGAGGAGACTTTTCTGTTGCTCTGTGATAAAGTTCAGGTTAGATGTGTTAGCAATAAACCTTCCTTAGAGCCAAGGAAGGTTGAGTTTTTTGTCTGTGGTCAAAATTAGCAAAATTATGCCAGTAAGCTCCACATAAGCTGGCCCCTTTTTCACATGTAAATATTTGATACTGGCTGACTGAAAAATAAGTTAGAATCTTAGCCAGCATTTTAACTCTCCCATCTTGACACAGAAGGTGGGAAATTTTGTTATTAGACTCTAGTAGGAGTTCAACATAGTATTTAAAAGCAGTATTGTATTAAATGAGAAGTGTTGCTAACTTAGTTGCTATTTTGTATCAGGCTGTCTGTAATAGGTTGTTGGTATGACTTCCAAGCATATCCCAAGTCACACTAAGTGATGTTGGAGTGTTTCTTAAGCATACAAGAGTGAACAGGCTCCACTTGCAGGAGATAAATCATTGTGATGTACTATATATCACAATGTAATGTACATCACCTAGTAATGTACATTCACTAGGGCTAAAAGGTAACTAATCCCCTTTTGAATAAATGCAGCGCAAAGTCAGGAGGAAGTGACTGACCTAGTCTCTGGAATGCCCCAGAGAACCAGCTGCCCTTTGTCACCGTTTTGCAGGGTGGGGCCATGTAGTGCCCAGGGCAGATGGAGAACTTCCAGGTTATACAGGTGACTGAGGAGCATCCTTATCCACATATGATTTTTAAAAATAAGCTGAGCAGTCCTTGCACTTCACCTAGATCAGGACATTAAGTTTCTCTCTGGCTTTCTCAGGATCACGGTGAATGCTCAGAGATCATCCGAGCTGCTGAAAAGACTCTCCATTGAACTTCAAGGCTGATGTAGCAGTGTTTGAACTGTTCGTTCAGCAGTTCTTCTCCTTGGCTAACCTGAGCAAGGCTGAAGGCCTTTTTGTGAACCCCGTGGAAAAACAAGTAGGACATTAAGGACATGTATTTTGATACACCTTATGTGGTTTTTACGTAATTGGACTTGCGGAAGGACACTTAATAAGTAATTCTTTGGGGGACACTTGCTGAAAGAAGAGGTTGAAAGTGAGTTCTGCCTGTGGCAGATGGGGCCTGGAATTTGGGTTGTCCGATTTTGCATAATCATCACCTGGAAAAGGTGTTGCATCTTCCTCCAGATTCAGATGCATGGGAGCTGTCTTATCTGTACCGCGCACAGCCCTGGGAGAGCCTGCCGGGCTGCTGTGAGGGAGGGCGAGGACAGATGGCAGTGGGGGGCTCCCAGAATGTCCTTTCCTTGGACAGGACAGGAAAGGTCACTTATGACTGGTGAGGGAGCATTTCTCTGGATTCAGAACGATCCTCCTGTCTCCTCCATACACTGAGGTTCCGGGGTAGAGGTGCGCATCTGAGCAGGTCCCACCCCCGGACGTGCAGGCGCGGGAACACACAGTGCACTGGAACTTTCGGAAGGGTGCAGCCTGCTACCCTCCTGGTGGTGAGGTCAGTTTCCGGGAGGCTCTACAATACTGATATTTTCCAGATGTTTCTCCCCTCCTCTCCTCTCCGACTAGCTATGTCTTCCTCTCATCATCGTTCCCTGTCGGTGACATTGAGATCAAGTTCTACTTGGGGTCTTAGGCATGTTAGAATCATTCAGCAGTTGGAAGGGATTTATTATCTAGGCCTTACAGTAATACTTATAATAGCCTTCACTCCTTGTGAATAGCATAAACACCTCTTTTTCTGTTCAAACCCATTATTGAAATAAAACCTGAGTTTATGTCACAAAAATTTACTTTGAATGATGTGATAGTTTGTAATAATGGTCATGTACTTTATGGTTTTCAAATCACTTTTTGTTTATACTACCTTATTTAATACCAAACATAAATCTGTGAAGCAAATAATACTATTTTTATCCTCATTCTCCAGATGAGAAAAGGGAGGCTCAGAGAGGTTAAGTAATTTGCTTAAGGTCATACAAATAATAACTGGCAGAACTAAATTTTAATTCAGACTCTTTAAATCCATATCTTTTGTATGTCCTTTTTATTAAGTTTTTCATGGTGCCTTTCCTCTTGGGTTCCCCCCCCCCCCATATAAAAATAGGAAATGAGGACAAAGAAAGCAGCTGGAAATCAATTTGTTAAAAGAATGTAACATTTCTCACATTTTCCCAGTCAGTCTTTTGAGTGTATTATTTGAGGATGTTTTACCTTAGATTGGTAATAAAACTGGTGCTCTGCGAAATCTCTCCACGAGACAGGTATTTCGTGGCAGCTCTTGTCCCCACTTCTCCGAGGTAAAAACCAAGGCTTTATAAAGCTAAAATAACTTCCCCTCAGCCAATTGGAGGAGACTGCAGGCCCGACCAGGGGTCAGAATTGAGATCTGTTCTTAAGGCTCTCCAGCCTCTTTATTCTATCAGCATTTTGCATACCCCACCCTGCCTTTGGCATTCTGAAGGAATTTATCCAGGGCTGCTGTGAGTAGCTGGGGAGGGAATGGCGCTCTCCCTCTGAGGATGGCCCTTTGGAGTAACTGCAGGGGAGTTAGGCTCGTCCAGCAGAGTGCTCGCCGCGGTTACACCGCATGAGTAAGCCGCCTTGTCTGCTTTTCCTGTGCAAAGGTAATGGGTGGAGGCTGTCCCAACTTTCTTCAAAAGGCCCTCCTCTTGGGCTTGTGAAGCAGGTCCTTCCAGTCACATGGACCAATATGCACGTTACTTTCCTAAAAAAATAACGTACAAAACCGAGCAGGTTTAAGTCCTTAATTTTTGGCGTATAAGACCCCCAATGCAAGGAAAATCGCAAGGAAAATTAAATGGGCGTCAAAATGTAACCCTAAGATTCAGAAGTACCGTACTTTTCGGACTATATGACGCACCGGACCGTAAGACTCACCTACGTTTTAGAGGAGGAAAATAGGGTGGAAAAATTTGAAGCGAAAAATGTGGCCCTGCTCCCGCCTCCTGTGACCCCGCTCCACCGCTGCCTCCCTGCCCCCAGCGAACCAGGTAAGCTGCATTCGGATTATAAGACGCACCCCCATTTCCTCCCAAATTTGGGGGAAAGTGCGTCTCATAGTCCGAAAAATACGGTATTTCTTTTCCTGCCAGTGCATTTACTATTTCTGCAGCGCACGCTGAAGTGAGCGGTTTTTTTCCCTTTATTGCACAGGTATTTCACTGGCCTAGCCTGTCTCAGTTTCGTTTGCCTGCAGCACCCCTCTGCCGTCCTCTCGGAGGGCTGTG
This sequence comes from Desmodus rotundus, assembly GCF_022682495.2. Classification (NCBI taxonomy): domain Eukaryota; kingdom Metazoa; phylum Chordata; class Mammalia; order Chiroptera; family Phyllostomidae; genus Desmodus; species Desmodus rotundus. The sequence continues at coordinate 125,380,173 of NC_071387.1, forward strand.
GTCTGGGCCTCCTCCCCACCTGCACGCGCCCCTGGCCCGCCAGCCCCGCCAGGTTTTCTCCACCCCGGGACGCGCTGCTGCGCTCGCCCCGGGGGCGGACTCCTGCCGCCCTGCCGAGACGCGATTCGTCACTCTTGCAGAACTTTCCCCCTTAAAATCCCTGCACAGAACCAGCCCTCCCTCCCCGGGGAGGTTTTGATTTTAGTGGCTTTCGTTCCTTTTATTTTCCATCGTGTTTGGGTTTTGGCCGCGGATCGAACTTGTGGCGCGTCCAAGTGCAATTTCAGAGGTAATCGCCCCAGAAGGCGGGTGACCCTGACACCATGCACTCCGAAGCAGAAGAATCCAAGGAAGGTATGATTTTGATTTCTCAGGGACCGGCCAAGTTTTGCGGAGGAATGTGGAGGAAGGGCGTAGTAGGAGAGCAGATGAAAGTTATAGTGAGCTGCGGGTATTTTGTTCGCTTTCCCTGCTCCCTCCTGACTCCGTTGGAGCTGCATCTGCCGATCCCTGTACGCGGGTGGGAGGAAGGGTCAGACCTAGCTCAGCCAGCCCACTACAGTCTGCTTTTCAGATTTCTCTGGAAACTGAAGGGCCCCAGTAGTGCCTCCGAGAACGCAAAATAAATGTGCTTGGAAAAGCACCGCCTGCCTCGGGACAGCCCACAGCCGGGGCCCCTGGTAGAATCGAGGGTCTCCTGAAAAGGGCTTCAGAAGTTGGAAACGCTGTGTGTTTCAGGCCAAAAGGGGAAGCTGAGGGAGGGGGAGAAGTGAAAGCTATTTGGGGAATATTTTTTTTCCCTTGCTGGCTTTTCAGCAGTGAATTCATTTTGTTGGGGGCTGAAGAGATATAACTGGAGCCTTGTGCAGCCTGAAACTGAGGAGAGTTTGTTTCCAACTTTGTCTGTTTCTAACTTTGCCAGAGCAAAGGGCTTCATTTACTCCTAACACAGAACGGGTGACAAGGCTGGAAAAGCTCCAACCAAAACACAATTATACGTTGGTGTTAGTACGTGGAGTTTATTTGTGTGTGAGTGTTTGTATGCTTTGTTTCCTGAAGCTTTGTGTATACAAAAGTACTCTTGTACGTAGGGGTGGCAGTAGGGATAGTTGGGCAGAATTAGAGAGTAAGGGAGTAGCGTGTTCAGGATTGTGAAATTTCTTTTCTTTTCAAGTAGCCTCTCGGCCAACTGGTAAATTTCAAGTCCATCACAGCAGCTCCCGGAGCCTGAGAAGCAGAAAGGAGCCCCCTCATTTTTTCTCCCTTTGGTAGCTATCAGTGAGGGAGAGCCCTTGGAAGTTGCCCTCTCCTGTCTTTTACTGATTCCCCTCCCAAAGTAAAGCTCTGTGTATCGCTGTGGGCTGACATTTACCTTATTATGCCGTGTGGGGGAAGCAGTAAAAGAAACAGGCGTGTTTAATAGAAATATGGGGCTGCTGTGGATAAAAATGACAGCCAGGAGCATTGTTTCTGAGTTTGATGTGGAACTTGGGGGATTAACATTTCCTTGCCTTGGCCTCCATCCTGATGATGGATACTTTTCTGTCTTTTTAGCAGCAGTTTATAGTAAGTCAAAAGTAGTCGAAGGAAGGCAAAGAGGAAATGGGCTGAGAGAATCCAACGGTGAACTTTTTAAACTTATATTGTTTACTTTATTGAATTTATTGCAGTATAGGTTTCAAGTGTGCAACTCAAGAAAACATCATCTGCACACTGTGTTGTGCGCCCATCACCCCAAAGTCTCTTTCCGTCCCCCCAATAGTGAACTTATCAGTGACAAGTAGCACTTAAATTTGTATTTTCTCCCAAGCATGTTTTTTCTTTCTTTGGGGTAAAAAGAGAGGGGAGAAATTGGAAAAACAGTATCCAAAAGTGCATTATACACTTCTCCAGCAGCATCCACGTTCTTTCCTCCTGCGCAGCTCTCTAGTTGTGATCCTGAACAGGAGTGTCAAGAGGTCCCTTAATGGCCCCCTCCTACTGGTTCCTCATTTTCCCTTCACTTGTCATTTTCATTCTCACATCAGCAGCAAACCTTCTGGCCTCTTACAGAAAGCCCAGAATGTTTCTTTTAAAGTAATATGTGGTGCTGGAGTTGTAAATTGATGGCAATTAGGGTAGGATACGAAATAACCCTTGAGGGAGATTGATCAAACACTTTATTAACAGATGGAATCATTGTAGCTTCCACCAGGAGGTGAAGGATGAGTGTCTGTCTGTGGGCACGTGTTGTGTGTGTGTGTGTGCACGCGCACGCGCGAGTGTGAATGTCCTGGGAAGCTCCTGCAAGGCTGGTTACTGGCTGGGATCTAGAACCACCGCTCAGATGTCTATGAAAGGAGCCGTGCTGTGTAAATAGCATCTTACTCTATCCTTTTTACTCCTTTCCCCTCTCCTTAGCTTTTGTTTTTCTCCCGTGGACTTATGTATCCCATTCAGTGTGAGATCCCCACAGCTCTTTACGATGTCTACATCGCAAGAAAATTGTCTTCAGATGCTTCATGCCTCATTTGCTGTGATGGGAGATACTTTCAAGTCATTATTCTGAACTGCAGTGTGAAACCAGTACACTCTGGGGTTGAATATGAAAAAAATATCAAGTCAGATTCAGAGGCCCTTGGAAGCCAACATATTTGTGAATGTAGAAGCAAATGACTGGGGATATTGTTAAGACTTCATAGCTTGGAACGTACTTGACTCCATGCCAGGAGCGCTGGACTTCCGTCCTGAGTCTATAGCCACCTCCTAAAGAATTGATTTAATTCTGCTTGCTTACAAATGAGTATGTGATTGTACTTGAGTATGACACAGAGAAAAATAATCTGGGTCTCACTTTACTAAAAGCTGAATAATTTAAGGTATTCAGGCATAAAATGATAGAAAAGCAAGAGAAACGAAGGAAGAAACCCACTTTATTAAAAAAAAAAAAAGGGAAGCCATTAGAAGGAAAGATACCAACAGTTTCCAACAGATGAGGGCTTCCTGAGGAGGTAGGTCAATAGTCATATTTTTGGCATTTAGTTGCTTTCTGTTGAGTAAATTACTTAACTAGGTAGTAGGAAAAGTGAATGGCAGGTAAGATCTCTGAAGACCTTTCTAGTGGTAAGCATCCTGATATCCAGGGCTTCTTGGCCCTCATTATTGAAGCTTTGGTACCAGAAAGCGAGGAATCCATTGTAAGGAGGGGCTACCTTGAGAGGACTTGGAAAATGGCAAGAGTTGAGCTGTGAGTCCAGCTCCTCCTCCATTGCCCATAATAGCTTTTCCCACACCTCCTGGCCCAGTTTGTTCATGCCTCACCAGCCCTGCTATTTCACAAAGAAAACAGTAGCCATTAGACAACTCTCTCAACTTCCTGACCAACAGGCTCACCTCCACCTTCACCCACCCTGCCGGTGTCTATGGAACAGGTGTGTGTCTTCCGCACTGAAGAAGACCACCCCTTCCACTCGGGCTCCTCACCACACCAGTCAGCCTCATGTCTTCCCGGGCTCCTTCTCTCCTGTGTGTAGACGTGCTCGAGCTCCCTACTTCAGGGTGTTTGCACTTGCTGGCCTTTCTGCCTGAAATATTCTTCTCCCCACTTGACCCCTTTTCCTGATCATTCCCTGGTTGGAAGCTTTTTGGAACCTTGAACATAAATTAGGATACCTTACTGTCCTTTCTGAGAGCACCTATTCCCTTCCTGGCTAGCACTCACCACGCTGTTTAGCATCTCTTCTCTAAACCACAAGCTCTTCAGGGCAAAACCATGTCTGTTTTATTCTTCACTGTATCTCCAAAACTTACCCAGTAACAGGTGATCATTCAATATTTTATAAAATGAATGAACGATTCCCATTTTTAAAAGGTAAGCCTGAATATTTTGTTTAATTTCAGACATTTATCTGTCCTTTAAAATGAGCCCTTTAAAGAAAACATTTTTGCATGGTTCCTACTTTCTCTGTTTTATCTCTCATCCCACTGAAGTGTTTTCTCTACCACTCCATGGAAATCACCAAAGTCACCAGTGACTTCCCAGAAGGTGCTAAAACCACGAGTGATCCAGCATTCATATTTTTGTCCTGATCTTACATGACCTTTTTGCAGCATTTGGCCCTAGGAGACCGGTGTCCCTGTAATCCTAAGCCCCTTCTTTGGTTCCTAAGGCACAACACTCTCCTGATTTCCCTTCCTTTTTCCTGCTTTCTAATCTCCTAGCCCTCCCACCTGGGCTCTTCTCAGAGCCTCCTGCGCAGCCTGCAGCCTGGTGCACACCACACTTTGAACATCATGGAAGTACCTCAAACTCAATATGTGTCAACTGAGCCCATCATTTTCTCCTCTTCACAAATTTGATATTCCTTTTGTATTTTTACTGATTTTTGGTCTTGTGGGCTTCAAACTACAAATCCGCAAGCTACCCATGGCCCTTTATCTTCGGCTTCTACTCGGCACTTTATCTTCCTCACTATCTGTTGAATATATCTCCTTCTCTTCGTCTCCCCCACCTCTGCCTTGGTTTGAGCCCTCAGCATTTGTACCCTGATGGTTATAATAACTACCTGTGTCACTGGTTACAAGAAATGGAAGTTGATTACTGCTATCATAAGCAGAAGAAATTTATTGAGAGTATACTCGGTGGGTTACACATCCACAGAAAGGCAGTTCACACATCTTCTGAAAATGCGTCAGGAGATGCAGCCAAGGACACGCCCAAGAACTGCCTGGTAAGGAACTCACCACGGCCTTCCACTCCTCTGTATTTTTCAGTTCTGTCACTGCTGGGACTCCAGACGTGGCTGAATATTTGGTCATCTTTGACATTCAAAAGTCCCAGAAACATACCATCTGATTCATCATAGATTGTATACCTACCCCTCCCTGCCCATGGGAGAGGGAACTTCTGGTTCGAGCTTTGGTAGTGGGAGAGAGGGGCCTCACTCCTCCCACCACTTGGAAAACGAGGGCTTCTCCAGAAATAAGAAGAAACTTCTGACGTGAGTCACCAAAACAACAATAGACATCTACCACACCATCGGACTGCTCCATCCAACCCTGGTGTTGCCCTTTTATTTACTTCCCTGTTCCCTTGTTTGAAGAGCCAGGAGTGGAGAGACCAGGTGTCTTGGAGGCAAAGAGAAGAGCCCAGGCCCTGCCTCTTTCTCTGCTGTCCAGGGCACAGGCAGGGATTTTTTGAGTGCATCCTTCACCCCTGATACAACAGACCAGGGAGCCTGGCAGGACTGGACAGGAGATGCCTGGAGCCCACTGCAGAGAGGGACCCAAGTACCTGTGGGACAAGAGAGGGACCTCACTTCCTGGGGCAGTGGCCAGCTTGAGAATAGAGGGTATGGACTTCCCTGGTCACTGATGTGAAATAAGGTTCAGTTAATGTGTGTTATATTAATACAACTAGGTGACCTGGTAGCATCTGTGGAGTTTCAAGTTTCTTTAAAATCTACAAGGTGTCTATGCGTACAAATGTGTGATTCTCGGCACGGTTGCGTTCCGCTCGGTCATTCATCATATCTCCTAATAATACATTAATTTGGGGGATGGGGGGTATGAACAGGCATTTGCACTCTTAATTATAGCCCCACTTGGTTTCAAGATCATTTAACAGGCCCCTAACCTGTTCCTCAGTGCTCCTGCAGAAGTTTCTCTGAGCTCCAGGTTACCTGAGTCCATCTGTCTGCCATACCTGGGTCCCCAATTCCCTGGTGGGTTTTCAGGAAGTCCATTTTGATGGACCAGCTTGCGAGTCAAGTGACTAAGGTCAGTCAAGTGCCAGGAAAGAGGTATGCCTGCAGGCTAGCCCCCAAGCACATTGTGCCAACAGGCTGGCTTGCAGAACATTCCAGGGACCTCAAGGTCAGCATCGCCCAACCTGCTGGGGCTGATGGCTCTTCAGGGAGACAAAAAGTAGAGACTCCCACTAGAAAGAACGGGACCAACACTGGGCAGAGCATTTGTCATAGAAAAGTTCAGTTCAGTGGAGGTGACTTACTAATGTTCTCTTCAGTCATCAAGATGCCCAGTGGTATTGTATAAGCTGCCACACCATGTAGTGTCCTCAAATTTCAACCTCACATGGTGTGGCAGCTTATACAATAGCAGTCACTGCTAATAAGCATTATTGTACCAGTTCTCTCCCCTTTTCCCCCTTCCCCAGCCCTTGCCTTGCAGAGGGAATGGAAAGGAAAGCAGTGTTCAGCTTTGATGAGATGCGTGGCACTTGTGCTGCTGACCTTGATGTCATCCATACTGTAAGAGGTACAGCCTATGCTCGAAAACACGACTTTGATGTGATTATGTTTCCTTGTAAGTACTCGTCAGCCTTGGAGTGAGGTGTGGTGATCAGGACTAAAAGTGCACAATCCAGTCAGAGATCTGTGCCCAGCTGTGTCCTCCACAGTGGATGTCACTAATAACCTGGTGTTGCCTGGCACCCCCAGTTCTGTGAGCTTATGTATATTGGGGCCCTTTATTCCTCACCTCTGAAATTCTCATCAGACTGAAAATGCATCACACCTTTCTTGTCCTGTAACTATGATGCCATGGACAATCAGGGTAATACAGATGATTAACACCCCTGCTCCTGGCTGTTGGTAATCCAGGAGGTAGCCAGGCAGTGCGTGGGTGGAAGAGCAAGCAGCAGGGCCTGGAAATCTCAGGACCCGGTGATTTCATTTCAGAATAATGCAGGGTCGCTGGGCTTGCTGCAAAGTGTTTGTCAACATTTCGTCTGTGTGAGAAAGATGCTAACAACCTTGGAAACAATGAGATCAGCGTGGTTGTGTACCTCTCTTCATTTAGTGGATTGTGCCTAAAAATAATAGTGTTAACTGAATTATTTTAAAAATCAAATCAATGCTTGTATCTGTGATATTTAAGGAAGATCTGCAGTGAGAAGACTTTTCTAATTAAAATGACTCTAATACAAGTAGAATCACCATGATTTAGAGTTAAAAGCAACCTAGCAGGTCCTTTGTCTAACCTCTTCACTTTAGAGAAAAGGGACTGAGCCCCGGAGAGGTGATGTTCAGGCCCTTTCTAACCCCCTTGTGCCTGTTTGGCAAACAAGAAATTTTGTGAATGTAAGTTTGAGCACCCTGGATTTTTGCATGAGATCGCTTTGAAGCAGGACAGATCTGTTTGTAGAGGTGTCACTCACTCTGTTTTGGGGGAACTGTAATGGAATGGTTGAACACATGGGGATTTCTTATTTCACCTTCTCCTGTGTGTACCATAGGAGAGTAAAAGATGAGGCATTGTGAAATCAACTTTACCTCTGCAATAGAACCTATTAGATCCCTGGTTCTGAAAGCAATGGACCGAGAGGCCATTAAACAGTGAGCTCACTTGTTTTCATTCCTTTGAGAACATCATTCGGGAAAATGAGCTTCTGAGGGCGCTGGTTGGGCAGGGGCTCTCTGCCTGGGTGAGAGGGTGTGCATGTGTGTGGGTGGGAAGGGAGTCGGTGTTCAGGTGCCAGACATGCTGTCGCAGGGGCAGACGGGCATGCCACAGCCTCGTTGCCCCGGGCTCCTCAGGCCTGGTGCCTTTGGGAGTCAGGTGCATCCTTTTTCAGGAAATGGCTGTGGGGCTGCAGCCTACTGCCCCCACAGCCGCAGACCAAGACAAAAAAAAACAATAAGACTGTTGTTTAAGCTTGTTCAAAGGGCTTAAAAACCTCGCAGAAAAGTTAGATATAGAGCTGCATTGTGTCCGGAGTGACTGAATGCTGAGTGGGCAGTAAATGGCTGAGGGGGTGCTGGCCTGGACTCTGTAAAACTGTGCAGCACCTGTGTTATTAGGCTGGTACCTGGTGGTACCTATGGTTTTCAAGTTGTAAGGGAGTTTGTGTTTGCGTATATAGTATTGTCTGTGGACTTACATTGCAAAACACTTGTAGTGACAAATAAGATTTAATTTTATAAATATGAGCAAAGTTTCTTCTGAGCACACGGTGAAGCAAAGAGGTCACTAAACAGAGTGTCTGCCACAGCTTTAGGCTCCTGAAGCCTTAAGGCCTTATTTGCCCAATTCGGGGTTGACTGTCAAAAACAGAATAAGCAACTCAGGAACTTTCCTTCCAGTTTGACAGGCCATCTATGCTTGACGTCAGCTCTCCGGGCCCAGGTGTGTGTTACCACGTGGTCCACTCAGCTAGGCTAGGAGCTGGGGACCAGAGGTTTCCGCAGAATCACAGGCTGTTCTGCTTGCCATGGACAGTTCAGTGTTTACTTCCAGGGTGTAGCCTCTCACCCTAAATCACTGCCACCTTCCCTGGGCCTCCAATACTCATAGCCGCAAGTGCTGACTGAGTTAGTACCTCCTCTTCGGAGCCTGGGGAAGCAGAGGGTGTATGTGTGCCTGTGTGTGTCTGGGTGGGGGGGCCCTGCCCTCCAAGAACTTCTGGCTCAGGCCATCAGATACAGCACATGTGCATTCACAGGACAAACTACATGATGAGAAGCTTAGGATGAGAACAGCTCAGAGGATGAGTGTTCACCACACGTCACGAGGGGTTAGTGGGAACTTCAGCTCAGCCCTTTAGGCAAGAGAAGAATGAAGGAGGTTTAGAGCATTGTGGAGTGGAGGGTTCATGGAGGGCATTTGTGGGCTATAGTACAGTGGTCCATGGGGACAGACTGGCTGCCCAGAGGGACACTGAGTAACAGACAGGCACTGGAAGTCAGAAGTAGAGTTGGTGTCCTTGGTTGTCTGTGCAAACTTCAACCGCTGATAAGGCTCTGTGAACTTAAGGTTTCTCATTAGAAAAATGCAGGCATTGATATCAGTTAGACTAAAGCTTGCCTGAGATACCATCTGGGAGGGAAACACAGGAATTAGGGGTGGGAGTCTTGAGCTAGAAGAGGGCAGACGCAAAGTACTGTTTTAGGATTACCACGCTAACAGGAACCATGCTTGGTCTGGAGGACAAGGCTGAGCCTGGGTAAAAGGAGCCTGGGCAGTACAGTGTGTGACTCTCCAGTCGCAAAGGGAGGAGAGGTGATTCCCCTCCTGTGTTCTCCAAGGGAAAGACTAAAGAGAGAGGAGAGGACTGGGCCATGGAGTTAGCCTCTGATAACATTCACTTTTTCAAGGGAAACAGGTAGATACAATCAGTAAAGGGCAGAGAAATTGAGTACCTCCAGAGGGAGAAGGAAAACAAGGAAGGAAGAAGGGCTTTAGAAGCCAGGAGGAGAGAGCCCCATGGAGGCCGTGGTCAGCCATGTCTAGAGAGAGGTTCCGTGGAAGGTGGCTTTGCCCCCTTCTCTTTGAGACTCAGGGAATGCTGGGACCCTAGGTTTGAAGAGCTCATCTGCTAAGGGATGAGAACACTCAGGAGTGTTCAGTCATTATTTAATGGGAGTGAGGGAGGTGTGTGGGGCCCAGAGATGACTGCCGCAGCTGTGAGCACGGGCCCAGTCCCCTGAGGAAGGGAGACGTTCACCAGGTCCACCAGTGCACACTCAAGCCCCAATCGCCAGCAGATTCCTTCCTGATCTCCTCCCCTATCATCTCCGACCTCTCCCTTTGGCATCACACAAAACGAGCACTGGTACATGAGGCTGACACGTGATCATAGGTAGCAATTTGATCTAGCTCTTCATCCTGCAAAGAAGCTTTGGCCGGTCTGAGAATTACAACATTTTTCTCTCCTCCCTTTCACTGTGACTTTCTCTTCCCCATATTCTTCCTTCCTGTGACAGGAACACATGTCTCAGAAAACCCCTGATGCTTCATTCAGGAATATCCCAGACTGGACACAATGTGGACTTCAAGGGCTTTAGTCTTACACATGTTAGATAGGATTTGGGCTGCGCCAATGAGCTGAGCCATTCTGCAGTGGGAAGCGATTGTCACACCAGTAGAAATATGCTAGATGGCTCGTCCCATGTGAGAACTAATGAGATAATATTTGTGTTGATGATTAGAGAGCTACATTAGTGCTGAATAAATAAGGAGGCTTTATAATCACACCCAATGACCAAACCCGCCCGTGGCCTGCCTACGTATGGTATTTACCTGATTAAGAAGTACTCATTTCACATTCTGTGAAAAGCAGCCGGGCTTGTCCCAAGGAACTTCTGTAAAGCTCTTTGATAAAGTGAAATATCAGTGCCCTGACTGTTCTCCTTATTGTGAAGCACTAACAAAGCCATTTTCACCTTTTGAGGATTAAAATTAGAATTAAGTCAGTTATGAATTAGCTAGAATGAAAACGCACCCCTCCCTGATATCACAAGTCTAAACGTTGGACTCAGGTTCTTCCGAGAAAGGAGATGACAGAAGGAGTCTCTCAGGAGCGTGTTCAAGGAGGTGGAATCCAGGGGCAAGTAGCACTTACTGAAAGGGAAGGAGAAGAATTGGGAAACTAGGATAGTGAAGGAAGTTGAGGGAGGGGCCATTGGCAGGTTTTGAAATTTTAAGGGAATAATGAGGAATAGATAAGGAGTGGGGGCCTTGGGGAGAGGGAGGAGGTGGGAGACACGGCTGGGATCCCAGCCTGATGCAGTGCCCAAGGGAGGGGTAGGCATATGGAGACTGAGGACAGGAGCAGTAAGGAAATAACTCTGAAGTGAAAACAAAACAAAATTAAAGAGGTGAGGAGCAGTATAACTAGGGTAATTGGGATGTAGACGTTGTGGGCATTTGTTTATTTTGTTTGATTCTGCACTTCTGGGGGTGGGGGTGGGCGGGAAGGTGTGCTGGTCCGCAGAGTGCGTACAGACTTGGAGCCCGTGAACCGGCGCTGTCTGTCCGCGGGGCGCAGAAGCAGCATTAGTGCGGGGCCTGCTAACTTGGACGTGCACCGAGGAATGCTGCTGCTTAACTCCAAACTGCCAACGCAGAGCCCGTCAGAAGCCCGCCCTGTGCTGTGTTGGCTTGGATGTCTAGTGACTTTCTTACTGGGTTGCAAAAGTGATTTCCTCAAAAAGCTTGCAAACTACACATGATGAATTAGAAAAGCAGTGATGCCAGCCTGTGGGAGTCGTTTCAAAGCTGTGCTCTGGGCTGTGCCATCCATTTTCCGGAAGGCCAGCGGAGCTTTTGGTGAATGGCTGTCACAGGAGTAGAGAACCACCACCCCCTTCTGTGAAGCCGAACCTGACTTCTGGGGGGTTCGCTCGTTAACAAGTCTGATGGTAAGCAGGCTCACTGAGGAATTTCAGGCCAAGGGGTTTTTATGGGGAGGGCTGGTTTAAATTATTGGACTCACTCCACAATAGCTCTGACTTGATGATCAAGCTGATAACCTTAGAAGTAGAGGATCGAGGACTGGTTGTTGCTGTCTGTCCCAGCATGCTTTGGGGTGCCCCTCTGTGCATGTGGTTAGGTCATGGGGGAGGGGAGGTGCTCTTGTGTCTCTCAGCAGAGGAACTTGAGCTGGCTTGTTTCAACATGTGTAAAGGTTAATCAGGTAAATTATAATGCATTTGGGAGAGGCAGCCTAGCTGAAGCCTGACACAGCCCTCAAGGTTGCTGGGAAAGGGTCACTCTTAAAACCCTTACTTGACTCCCTTTCTTTCGAAAGATGGCTTCTTAATGTAACACTATGGTGCTAGACCAGTTGGTAAAGTTTACATTCCTGATTTATATTCTAGTCTTCTGCACACTTGCTGCTTTAAAACTCTCAGACAGCCCTTCTTTTAAAGTATAATTGGACCAAGTTAAAAGGAAAAAAAGGAATAAACTGACTTTGTTGAGACATTCTACAGTCTTCAGGCATTTTTGTAAATGGAGATGTGGAATGTCCGTTGGACTTCTTTGATTGTAGTGGGTGGGAGTGGGAGAGCTGTCATATTTGGTAGTGGTGTGCTAGAATATCACAGAAGTTAGCAGCAAATTGTCTGTTAAAGTAATGATGTCTGTTGTTTTCTATTTTTCCCCCCATGGCACCATCTGTCCCTATTCTGTGAAGTAATCAACCTGTTTTCATTGTATATCTTCAGTTAATGTTTGATGCTGTTTTCTAGTTCATGAATGACTCAATTGACTACTAAACTTGGCAGTTTGTTACCATCATCATGCCCCTGGACAGGAAATGTTCAGTATAGATATGACTAACCAGTTTCCAGGCTTAAAAATAAAGCTGGGGATTTCTGGACAGAACAGGCCTTTGTCACTCATTTCAACGTGCCTGATAAGTATGAAGCTCAAAGCCAACCACTTTGGTTTCTCATTTTTTCCAGGCCACCACTTCACCTGGAATTTTCTATTATACAAATTGAAACTGATTTTACAGTGTTGGTGGTTTCCTTTTTTTTCAAAGGAATAAGGGGATATTTGAATAATCATGAGAATCAGGTAGAGTCTGTACTCTCCTTATTGCCTTTTTTGTATTTAGCTCCATTTATTTATTTATTTTTATTATTACTATTTTTTTCTTTTTTAGCTCCTTTTAAATGATCACCCTCGTGAGGTGGATGATGGGGAAATAGTCTTCACTTGCCTGTATGGCACCTTAAACTCAAAAGTACTGAGCATGTGCGTGGATGTCTTCATAAACTGTGTGACTTGTCCTCTTGAATCTAAGGCCTACCTGAAGTAGCATTCTTTCCTCCCAACGTCACTTCCAATCAATCCAGTGATTCCGAGATAATTTTTGTCAGGTAGCCCTTTAACAACACGGGAAGAATTATACTATTTGGACAGATACCAAAAGGTGTTTGGCATCTTGTTGCCTACAGCCGTTGTTCCAGGACATGAAAGATAATTTCATACTTTATGTTTTCTTGTCATATTCCTAAAAAAATGTAATTTTCTCTTCCTTAATAAAAATGTCTTTTCTCTCCTTTATTTCTTATTCTAAGTAGCATTTTGGGGGAGGAGGGGTCAGGGATTTAGGAAAGCTTGACACCACGATTTGTGGAAGTGCTAAAGTAGACCCAGCCTGTGTTAGATGAGGATGTCTCTAACAACAACAGAAAAGTGTTTCTCTTTCTGAGTCCTTAACCCTGTGCAAGAGTTAATCTGTGAACTTTTATTTGTTTTTCAAATAAGGAATTGTGCCAGGGAATGATGATTTAAAATACCAAGTGCACGCAAATATTTTTAGTTTGCATCAGGGTAAAGTCAGTAATGATTGTTTGGGACAACTCGGCTTCCTTTGCCAAATTTAGAAATAAACCCTAAATTTATAAAGAATGTGTTGGTTACTATACTTGGCTCTGAAATGCTTGTTCTCCTAGGCTCCTCCTCATTGACTCCTCTGTGTCACGAACAAAGTAAAGCAGAGTCGAAGAGCCTCTGCTGTGCTTCGGATTATAGCTTGATAAAAATCTGGTCCTTTGAAAACAGGAATCCTGTGCCCCAAATACCCTGTACCTGTTCCAGTAGGATGCTTTCAAGGCAAAAGGAGCACTATTTATATAAGCCAAACTTTCACTGAATGAAATGATTCCCTGATCTAAAATGGTGATCTCCTCTACATTTGTAGTGATCAAGAATCTTCCAGATTTTATGATAATGGGCATACTGTAGGGAAACTGACAATGTTTCATAACCAGTGAAGTGTGAGGATAGACATGTGGTCCAGAGGGTAAACTATTTTGCAGAATTAAAGTCTTTGCCCTTTTCATGAGACTTGTGGATCATGCAAAGATGGATTGTTGGCGATCTATCATCTGGCCTTTCTGTCTGTTTCTTGTCTGTTGTGTTTTCTCTGTCTGTCTGGGTTTTAGGTGCAGAGGGGCGCTGTACTCACTAAGGGTTGTACCATCCATGGTCTAGCAGTCAGCTAAAACCAAGATGGACATTCAGAATATTCTGGGGGGGGGGGCATTTAAGAAGTCCTGGTAGAACCTTCTTACTGGTCCCTTTGGAGGCCATGTGGGTGATCTTCAGTCTCCTAAGCCAGTGTTTTGAATCACAGTGGTTAGGCCTAACCTCAGCGCAGACCTGCAGGAGGGCTTTACCTAGACCAGATAGAAAACTGGAGAGTTGTCTTTCAAATTTCGGTCAGACTGGCTTTATTATCAAAACTCTTCTGGCACATCTTGTGTGGCAATGGAAAATGGAGTGTTTTAGTTGTGATCCTTGTGTTTGAAATACCTGCTTTTTTTCCCCCACTAGTTTTTTTGTTTGTTTTACCACAAAAGCATTTCTCTGTTTCAATTCATGGGAATTGTACATCTGTGGAGTTCTTCCTGGGTTCCGGCCACTGGGGCATGAATCATCCTCAAAAAAGCTTATTACTATTAAGTCTAGTTTAAAATAAAAAGCATTTTTAGGAGTAAAATTAGAGAAGAGAAAGCTGTTACCTGATTGGGAAACAGAGAAACAGTGGGTAAAACCAAATGTAAAAACTCTTTAGGTTAAGTAAAGGAGCCCTTTAAACCCAACTTAAGGCTTTCAACAACTAAAATTCTAGCCTTAGTTTGTTAGTTTATACCTAGAAGAAGAGAAATGGACTTTATCAGACTTTGACAGCAAATTAAAGACCTCAACCCTCTGTAACCACAAACATACATTCTCTGGAGTTCAATCAAATAATCGGTGATAAAGGCAAGCTACTGGTCAAAATGATCTCTGTTGTGCTTGAAAAGAGCTTCTTGCTTCAAAGACCAGAGGGACCCAAAGTGCTGGCCTTTGTAGACCTGGACCACCATTTTGCATTTTGCTTGGAGCCCAGAGAGACAAAGGAATAGCTGTTACTAAGATCTCTACTGCCCCAACACCAGCCTCCAGCCAGAGTTCTAGGCATCTTCTGTTAAATAGTTTCAGATTCTTTACCCTCCATCAGAATGCAATGAACTCTAAACTAGCTCAGGAAAAGATGACCCAATTTCTGACCCCTCAATATCTTGAAGAGCTTGGAGATTACTAAGGCCTACATTTGGAACCTGGTCTCTTAATTCAAGAATTCTGTGGCTTCCCTTTTCTGTGTGTGTTTGTGCCTGTATCTCAGATTGCCCTATTTTGTGATAATTCCAACTTAATGGAAGAAAAATGATGTGAGACATTTGCTATTCAAAAATTTAATTCCTTTTGATGTTAGCTAAAGTCTCTAAACATTTATTTAAACAAGGTTTCTAAATTTTGGTGGAGATAATATGGTATATGATTGTTATTTAGCTCTGTAGGATGTAGTGAAAAAAAAGATTTTTTTAAAAAGATTTTATTTATTTATTTTTTTAGAGAGAGGGGAAGGGAGGGAGACAGAGAGAGAGAGAAACATCAATGTGTGGTTGCCTCTCATGTGGCCTCCACTAGGGACCCAGCCTGCAACCCAGGCATGTGCCCTGACTGGGAATAGAACCAGCGACCCTTTGGTTCACAGCCCTCACTCAATCCACTGAGCTATACTGGCCAGGCCAAAAAAAAAAAAAAAAGATTTTATTTTGTTTAGTCAACAGGGAAAATATGGCAGAATTCATCTGGGGCGTTTGCTATAGACTGCTCCTTGCACTGGAATGTGGGTGGAGTTCTGGCATTTGTGTATTTGTATGTTTCAGGGAAATAAAGATACAGGGAAGCACTTGTTTGTTCCCTATATAAAGACTAATGTACAGCTGACAGTTTAAAAATACTATATGAGACATTTCATGTCCAACAGTAGCATCTGTTTTCTTCATTCCAAGATCAGCAAATAGAATTAAAGGTGGATGCTGAAAATGGAAGAGAAAAAAAACAACTTCTTTTTGGCAAAACCGCTAACTCCCTCCACCATCCTTTTCAAAGCAGAAATGGACTGAATGGCATAAGTGGAAAATTAACTGGAGATTAGGTCAAGTAGGGGGAAATGTTCCTTCCGGAGGGTAAATTTCATTTTCAGATTTAGAAACTGACTCAAATCACACATTCCAAAAACTTGATTCATCTTTTTCCTTAGCATGTAATTTTTATTATATACATTGTCTCTCATTTTAGAGATAAATTCAGTATTATTTTTCTAAGGTATCTTCTGCCTTTTGCAGCAGTGAGAACATTAGAAATCATATGAAGAAGAAATTTCAATAAAGTAGGTTGTCTTTATCCTTAGAAACATTATTTTAATTGGAGATTCTGTAATTTATCAAGAACTTAATATGAGAGATCCCCTATAGAGATCAGTAATATTTCTTAGGCACACAGATATGACCATAAACCTTGCTAATCATTTGATTCAATAGGATTATCTTCCGAGCCCAGTCAAATGAACAGCCATGCACCATGTGTTCTGCTCTTACAGGGCCTCCGGTCTTTTAGAAAATTAGTCTAGATACTTTAAAAGTACAAATTGACCATCATAAACTGCCTCCTAATATTTTATAAAAATGCTAGTTAAAACTGCTCTTATTTCCTTACGGAGATCTTTGTCCTGTGACTCTTTACCAAATTGACCCTGAGAGTGTGCGCTGATTCTTCCTCGGCATGAACGACATTTGGAGTTTTCACAGCAAGTGCTCGGCCCCTTTGACCAGCCCAGAAACAAAACTTAGACACTGTACTCCCCACCCCCACCCCTTCCCAGCCTGCTGGGCACACTTACTTCCCTTTAAAACAAAAACTGCCCTAAATAGGGTAGCTGTGACTCTGCACACCAAGAATGAGGTCCCAATAGTAGTTACTGTTGCTATTATATTGGTTCCTGTATAATACCTCTTATTATGAAAGGGGTATTATATAATGTAAGAAAGAGCCAAGAGATGAAGCTATTTATCCCTGTGCCTTTTACCATATTGATCACTTACTTTATCTATCGGGACGGTTCGGTTCATTTAGAAACTGGTTTGGAATTTTTCAAAGTCACGTCAACATTCCTCAGCAGGAATATCAGGACAGGCGAGTGCCAGGGGTCTGGCCAGGTGTAAGACAGTGCAGAGCCTGCACCAGGAAAGGACACACAGTGTGGGAGATCCTCCTGTCCTTGCGGGGTTTTCATTCCGGAGGACATATCAGACACACACGCAGGGACATACACGCCAGGGGAACGCCACATCAGTCAGAGAGGTGCCGGACGGGCTGTCTGGGGCTGAGGTGTTTGAGGTAGAACTGTTGAGACTGATGGCATTGGCAGGAAGCTGTGGAAGTATGGGGGGTGAACCACTGGACATGGTACAACAAATGATTTTTGGAGGCCCCAGGCCTTGTGTTAAATCATCTTCAATCACAAAATGAGAAGACCGATCCCTTTTCAGTTCCTTTGGAATACTTTGCCTCATTCACGGAGAATGCCTGCATTTGGGGCTGTGTGACTTTGGCCACCTTACTCACACTGACTCACTACCGCCTTCGGTACCATGCAGGTAGACGTGGGGCTTGTGGTCTTTGGCAGGCAACGATATCTGGCTAGAAACAAATAGTGTTGGGAATTTTTTTCTCGTTGAATCGATTGTTATTTAAGTTTTTAGATGATTTTTATGATTATGATATATTTAGGAGAGTAGTGCCAGTTTCCATTCATATAGTTTCCTTTTAAAACAAATTTATTTTTTTAAATTTGTTATGTAACCATAGGAAGATAAAATACACGTAGAAAGTAGACCACAAGGGCAAGTCACGACAGTGAGCAAAAGGACAAGAGTGTAGGATGTTGCTCAGGGAGCAACAGGGTGGCTTTTTGGGTGGAGAGAGGTTCCAACAAAGACCCTTCGGTGGAACCTGCAACACATTTTGAGGGAAAGGTGAGTGAAGAAGGTGGTGGAGGCCAAGGTATCTGTTGGAGAACCAGAGCTAGGAAGCCATCTGACTCAGCTTGATGGGCAGCCGGGGGAACAGGGGGCCTTAGCCTATGGGGTGACCGCTGGAGTCACACCCAAGGCTCCCTGAAAATGATTCAGAATGGTTTGATTGTGTCGAGGAGGGGTAATTTTCTGGCCCCTGGAGGCACGTTGCCAGGTGGTACAGTGGAGAGGCCCCATTTCTCCCCCATCACCCTCTCAAGTGTTGCCGGGTCATTTATCTTGAAAGCTGGAAATGTGAATCTTTATGTCACTGCTCCCAACTTTTACATGTTTTTTTATTAATTACAAAAAAATAAAGCATTATGAGGGCTTATTTTTGAGCAGATGAAAATGTTATGACGTTAGATATAGTGATACATGACATTTTGCATATAATAAACATTATTAAATGTACACTTTTAAAATGGTTACAGTGGTGAATGTTATGTTATTTGAATTTAACCTAAATTTTAAAAAGAAAAAAACATCATTGGGTCCAACCAAAATGTGTTGCCAGCCAAAAGTTCGTCAGCTCTGTTTTAAATGGAGGAAGTACTGTTTGTAATTTTGATAATCCTAACATAAAGCAGCTTTCACAGGGGAGCCAGTGACCAGGAGGAGTTAATGGGGGTCACATTGTGACCTTGAATTAACCTTTGGGCCTTTGTGGTTCTTGTGGCTTCTTCCATCTCTACAAATAGGCCTGCTGGTAGGAATGGTGAGAGGTGGAGAGTGGCTTTGCTTCTGGAGTCAAGTGAGTGGGTGGAAAGACAAAGCTACAGGAGGGTGGGGCTGCCACAGCGTTGTGGAGCAGTGATTTATTTTGTTGTTATTTGGCAACTAGTCGTGAAATTGATCTGTTATGTTATTTGCCAAAGTTTATTTTATCCAAATATCTACCATTAGGGAGGTAATCCATCTTCAAGACAGCAAGTTAATATATTTAGGGAAACATTTTTCAGTTCTTACACGAGAACGACTCTAAGGGTCTTTTTCGTTATTTTCTTTAACTGAAAAATGAGTTTAATATATCAAGTATATGTCATCAACACCAAAGGATTACAATTATTTTAACAAACTATTTGTCTTTATGGTGCTTGGGGACTTCACTATTTTTAATACTAAATTTAATTTAAATTAGCCAATTTCAATGAGGGCAGCATGTAAAACTTAAGATTTTATAGTATATCCCAACTTAATCCTCAACTTTTTCATTATTAACTAACTAGCAAAGAAAGGTAGAATATATACCTTTTTAAAATTTCTAGTTTTTATGAATTAATCCTTTAAAACATGCCCCTTTTTTGACCTGGCCAGGTAGCTCAGTTGGTTAGAGCATCGTAGCATTGTCCCAATACGCCAAGGTTTTGGGTTCAATCCCTGGTCAGGGCACATACAAGAATCAACCAATGAGTACATGGATAAATGGAACAACAAATCAATTTCTCTCTCTGTGTCCTCTTTCTCTCTCTTTCTCTCTCTCTCCCCCCTTTCTTTCTCTTTTTCTCATTCCCTATTCTTCCCCTGTGTGTTTCTGTACCCTCGAAAGGACCTGGGAATATTTTTAATTCATCAGATAAAGATTAGTTGAACACTTATTATGGCAAGAAATAAATAATAGATTGTAACCTGTCCCAAGAATTTTACTTTCTGGGATAATGGAAACAAATAAATATGATATAAAGCAGATTTCAATAACAGAGACAGGCTAGAACATTTCTGACTGAATCAGTCAGTATAGGCTTCATGGAAGGGGCGCTATTTGGGAAGGACCGTGAGGGAATGGATAGGATTTTACCCAAGATGGCTCCCCCTTATTTCCTTCACATCTCTGCTGAATTATCTTCTTTTCAGAAAGGCATTCCCCTGCTACCCTGGGTAAAATAGCAAAGCTTTCCTTCTTCAACCCCACCATTCCCTCGTACTCTTTCTAAAAACACACGCACATTCACACACACACCCCTTATTTTTCTTCTAACGCCTGTCACTACTTACATTTTTTTACATGCTTGTCTGTGTTTCAGATCTCCCTCCACTAGAATCTGTGTTCTTGAGAACAGGCACTTTGTTTGGCACACAGTAGGTGCTCAGTAAAAATGTGGTGAGTGAATGATGAATGAGACTGGGGAAGGTTTTTCTGCTATAAGTCTATTTACCAGGTAGAGCTCCAAACTGGTATGGAAAAGCCAAGCTCCACTTTTTTGCAGGATCTTTATAAATTTAGCAAATTTACCACCTCTCTGTGAC
This sequence comes from Desmodus rotundus, assembly GCF_022682495.2. Lineage (NCBI taxonomy): Eukaryota > Metazoa > Chordata > Mammalia > Chiroptera > Phyllostomidae > Desmodus > Desmodus rotundus. Next base: position 125,400,059 of record NC_071387.1, read on the forward strand.
CCAGTTAACATGTATAGAAAGAAAGGGCAGATTTGGGTGCCCCAGTATAGCTTTCTAAAGTCTGTGACTAAATAACAAGTATTATAAAAACAAATCATTATTACTCTTAACCTTCCCACCACTTCCCTCACCAAATCCTCCATGGAGTTTCACTGGCTATACATAATTTATGTTTAAATTATTTCTAAGATCCGTAAGACTCACACGTGTCCTTTGCTTTCTGGCAGGCGCACCGATGGGCAGAATTTCTAATTCCTAACCAGCCAATAGTAGTTCTGTAGGTTGGCTCCGAAATATAGTCACAGAGCTGAGAAATGGACACAAATGTTTGAAGACAGGAAGGGAGGGCTTGTGGGGAGCTGCAGAGTGTAGTCTCCTGCTAAGGGACAGCCACCGTTTACCTCAAGGCAGTTGTTGCTATGTGGGAATGTGGGCCCGTTTTGGTCACATCATAGGGTATTTCAAAGCAAATCAGAAACACAGACTTTGAGGTTCAGTTTCCCAATTTTCGAATAAACACCACTAGTTCTTAGAATAATACCGTGCAGGCCAAATGATGGGCTGTCTTGGTTACAATCTCTGCCAGATATCCTGATCTTAATAAAACGGAGGTACCTGAGCACTAGGAGCTGAGAGAGAGGCTGAGAGAGGGGTAGAAAGCATTTGCCAGAGAAGTGCCACCTTGCAAGTGCCCAGCGGCGAATGACAGTGCTCCTGAGACCGTCCTGGGTTTTGTCCAGGGTTTTATTCCAGCACTTCAGAGATTCTGTGTATCTTTATACTTGGAATGAGGCCGCTCACTTTAAGACCCAGCACATCCCATCTGACCATTTGCTTACCTTGAATGGGATCTGGCCTCCAGGACGTTGACATGGCTATAAAATGCATGACTAGCTTAACATTTTACTACAGTTACTGGGGAAAGGTTTTGACAAAAATGCTGGGAGGCTGTGCCAAGAGGCATATTTGAGAAATGCCCAAACTGAGGCCAAGAGGTTACCGCTCCCAGAATACTCAGACAGATGGGCTTGGGAAATTTACATGGATGATTCCAGAACATTGGCTCCAATGATTGAGTTAGCTAAATATGGTCACTTCTGCACACAAAAGTGGCTGGTTATTCTGTATGTTTTGGCAAAGGGCAGGGAGAAAAGCAGTAGACAAAAAAAAAGAAAAGGCATGTCTTTTATATAGATTCCATTCCTTTAAAACAAAAAGTAGTTTACATCCCTCATGTAAGGCTATGGTTCTGTTCATGGAGTAGAAGTAAGCTCATTTGTTAAGCTCCAGTATATGGAGTTGAATTGACTTCTTGATACACCTTCATGAATTGCTGTAAAAAAGTAATGATGGGTTTCATGGAGGCAGATTAGAAAATAGGGGTCTTTAGTTCACTGCGTGCTAGCTGGAGCACACCTGTTAAACACTTTGAAGAATACAGAGGTGAATGGACACGGTACCTTCGTTGTCAAAAATCACGATCAAGTAAGATCAGATAGGATCGTAACTCTCCCACAAGGCAGAAAATCATGTTAAAAGGAGAGGTTTATTCCTCTTTGGATTTGGAGAGGTCATTCCACCATTGGATTTGGAAAAGCATCTTGGGAAAGGTGGCATTTAAACTGAGGTTTAAAGGACGGGCAGGACTTTTTCAGGCAGAGATGGAGGAAAAGGGGGAGGGGAGATGCATAGCTTTTCTTTAGTGTCCATTCTGTGATATGTAAGACCTGTGGTCCATTTAAAAATTTTTTTTGGTTCAAGGAGTTGCCTATCCTGGGGAGCAGACAAACTCTAGGAAGTGGGATTCTGCAGCTGGCTAAGTGGCATCTTGACATTTGATAGAAAATTCATAAACAATGAGCACTATCTTAATTTCACTTTTCCTGTAGCGCGGTCACGTGGGCAGCAATGGGCCTTAGCTCTGCAGCCGGTTATACGCCCTTACGTTGCTTGGTCTCTGAGCCTCCGTCCTCCCATCCGCCCCCTGCCCCCCCACCCAGCCCCCAGCGTTAAGTATTGTGCAGCAATGAGAGGGCCAAACCGGAACGAACACTGCCGTGTTGGTGAAAATATTTTGCAAACTATGGATTTCTACACAATGTCAGCTGTAATTCTGTTGTCTCGTCCTAGTTCAGTGGCCAGGAGCCACCTGATGACAGAGGAAGGGGTGTGTTGAGCGCCGGCGCCGGTTTTAGGGGCCGGTTCAGTGACTAACCTGCAGTTCGGTGTGCTGCATTTTAAAATATGTTCCTGGTTTTCTAAACACTGCGTGAATATGAATATTCATCAGAAGCTAGGGCCTCTGGCAGGATGAAAAAACTGGGAGTGGAAAAGTATAGAAACTCATGGAGCTTGTTTAGCGGCTTTGCCTCTGCATTTCCATGTGAGTCGTATTGAATCAGCATTGTATCAGAGAGGCTTCCTGTCCTCAAGAAAGTAGGTAAATAAACCACAGCTTCATTAAAAAGTCCTTAGGAGAACCATAACACATCCTAACCAACATAATAAATAAGGAGGGGCTCGTTTAATTAAAAAAGAAAAAGGACAGTTCACTACCTTCAGTTTTCTATAAATGTTTATAGGATATAGTTTTTAATTTGAGGCCCAGTGATGGAGTGAGGCCCTGTTTAAATTTTGGTTAAAGTGTCATGTAAAAGAGACTAACTTTTTTATTGTCTTGGATATATTATCAAAATTCTTTGAGGCTTTAATATAATAAGCTCTGTTCTAAAAGCACTTTCTCTGGATTCTGTGTAGAAGCTCACATTTACTTTTTTAGTGAAAACAAATTTGAAAGGGAATCAAATCTGTTCCTAGTGTACTCACTGCATGCCTCGGTGGCCAAAGTCTACTCAAAAACCTAGACTCTGAGCATTTTAACCGATAGCCTTCTAGGAGGCCACGCCAGAGCTGGAGCCTCCAACGCAAGCACAGGGGCACTTCTTGCCAGTGCAGCTTCGTACACTGCAGTCCTGGGGATTCTGATTCGGAAGGTCTGTCTGGCCTCTGTGTTTGTAAGAAGCCTCCAGGCTTTTCTGATGCAGATGGCTCATGTCAGAAAGAACGCTACCCTGGATACCCGCTCTGTCTGTGCTCTCAAGTTTTCTATAAATGTTTTTAGGGTATAATTTTTAATTTGAGGCCCAGTGATGGAGTGAGGCCCTGTTTAAATTTTGGTTAAAGCGTCATGTAAAAGAGACTAACTTTTTTATTCTCTTGGATACTTTTTTATTGTCTGTCCTGCTAATACTCTCAAGAAAACGAAGTACCTTCGAAATGAGCTTTCCTGGGCCTTGGTGACCTTGTACGTATTTGTGTTTAAACTTTTTCTAAAATCCATAGATCCTCTATGCATCCTTGGGTGTCTGACATACAGATACATCACTGAGCTGAATTTGTAGTCTGTGACCAGCCAGTAGGAATTCTATAGGTCAGCTGTGGAATGCAATCACATTTATTTCTGTGAGGCAGAATCTTTTTTTTCCTTCAAGGTCCCTCTTTTGGGTTAATCTCCTTTTGTGAAACTGCCTTCAGACCTTCCCTCCCTCTATCACTCTGCATAGCAAAATGAATGTTCCTTCTCTTTGCCACCATTGCATTTCGCATTCTGCCTAGCTGCGTGCTCATTTGCTCCCCACCATGACCCACGTTACACCGTGCCTGGGGACAAGGGATAGTGTTATTTATCTTTGCAACTACGTACCGGATACATACCCAACAAAGCTTGCTGAATGATTCATGTCTTCGGGTTAACGCACTCTCTTCTCCCCTCACTACTGCTCCACAAAACATGATCCAAGACCAGGTCATCCCAAAGCATCGGGACCTCAGCAACGTCTACCTTAGCCATGGTAGCCATGTCTATGACAATAATAATACCAGTCATAGACATCAACCCAATTATTTTACATCTGGCACTATTCTAATCTATTAGCACTTCATATGGACTGTTTTAGTTTAATCTTTATAAAAACCTTCAGTATCCCCATTTGCACGTGGGAAACTGAGGCATACAGAGATTAAGGAATTCGCCACAGGGACACGGGCACTCAGTGGGAGAGCCAGGCTTCCCACCCAGACAGTACCACTCTAGAGCCAGGCTTCACAATCACCGCTTTGCCGAGCTTTGCCTGACTGCCGGTCTCGCCCTCCCCTATGCGCACGAGACAACTGTGAATCCATTCCCTAGGAACAGCAAAAGCCTCAGTCCATTGGTTTGCCAGTAATTTTCACCGACCTTATTTGACAAATGTGTTAATGGGTCCTCTGTGGGAAACTTGGGTGAGTGAAGTTAAAATGTTCCTTGACTGCACTGATGCTTGAACCTTCAATATTATTAAGACATTTTATGCATTTCAAGGGGGACCTTACTATACACTGTTTCCCCAACCTATTTAAGTAGAGAGAATTTTTTTTCTCCCATAAGACTCTTAACTCCTTGAAGAACTAGTTTTTTGTTGTTAAGGTAATTTGGGAAAAAATGCTGGCTAGAGCTCTTATCCTAAATATTTGGGTAATCCTTACTTTTGACCCTTTCTTATTTAGTCTTGAGTGTCTTTAGTGCTTAAGTATTTACATAGTCTTTAGTAACCACTTACATTTACCTGGAATAGTCACGGATCTGTTGTCAGGGTGTAATTACTAATAGTGCTCTTTTCAAAAGTACCGTATTTAGATGGTAAACTCTATGATTGCCTTAATCATAACACTTAGAGTCCCCCCACCCCCCATTAAATAAAGACCTGTGTTTCCTACTCACTGCCCTGTCTTCTCTCATTGAAGGACTCATTGCTGTTGCATGGTGGGAACAGACAAAGATAATAGCCATGTGGCTGTAGCATCTCATCATTTTATGTCATAATTGTGCATGGAATTATAGATACTTATGTACTTTATCGTATCTCATCATTCAACATTGTATTTTTTAAGACTGACTCACACTGCTCAGTATCTATTCATATATATGCTTATCAATGCAGGGGAAAAAACCTGACTCTGAAAGGTCACCAAAATTCTAAGAATAGTTGTTACCTCTTGGAAGTAGGATGGTGAAGCTAGGAAAGAGACTTTATGTATTTACGTCCTGGCTTTTGAACAGCTTAAGCACATTTTTTGTATTTTAAATTATATTTTTAAATGTTTAAAAACTGCTAAGCTTTATCCTTGGATAGTGTGTATATCCAATATACAGACTATTTCAAGCCCAGCTGCATTGATCTACCTTATGGAATTCATTTTCTCCCCCAGGGAGACCTGGTCGCTTTCTTTTATTTCTTTGTTTTTTAAAAAATTTTCCTTCACTTAGTTGAATATCATTAGGTCTTCCCATACCTTCAAGAGGAAGCCGCTTTTTTTAAGCTCATGTAGTATAATGGAATTTTTAAGAGAATAGCTTAAAGTTGGGCATATCAAAGTTCAAGTTCATCTCTTCCACTTATTGACCTATGGCCTTGAGAAAGTAGCTTAATTTCTCAGGGCATCAATTGCCTTATCTGTGAAGTGGGGATAATAATAACCTCCCTCTTGAGGTGGTTGTTAGGTTTCAGTAAGACAACTGTGGATTCTGGGCACTTCTGGGGATAATGTAGTAAAAGTTCAAAATACGGTAGCTAGCCAGTGGGCTCTCATGACCATAAACCTCCCACTCTGACTTTGGGTGGCCACAAGATTTGTTTCTATTCCTGTAACCTCTGTCCTAATATTTAGCAGACTGACATTCCTTGGAGTTCAACAATACCACTTCGTATAAATATCAGGAAGCTTTCCTCCAATCCTGGTATCAGTGAGCTCTTCTGACAGCTTGTGCCATGCAGACAGGAAGCAATGGAGGCGTCGTAAGATTCCCGGAGCAAAGTGACAGGAAAGAGCAGAGATGGGGTCTAATATGAGGTTAGAGGAGTTGAAACTCAGCTAAGCCATAGGAATAAGAGACACCAAATCATGAAGAAATTGCAGAATTAAAGCAACAAAAATAGTCTGAGATCACACAGGGAAAAGCTTCATGGTGTTTTCTTTAAGACGTAATTTCTCTTGTCCACAAACTTGGAAAACAGGGAATAGAAGGAGAAACAAGTAGAAAGAACACAGTGTGTGCAAATATTTGGGTTGAGTCACTGCTCCCTCATTTTGAGTGACGTGGAATAAGGGAGCAGAACTCCGTGTACATTGGTGCTACGGCAGGAGCCCAGCACACGGCTGGGTGTTTTCCGGTTTGTATCTCATTCAGTCTCACTTCAGCTGAAATGATCCCCCACCTAGCAGATGAGAAAACTGAAATTCAAAGAAATTAAGTTGACCCAACTCTACACAACCCAGGACGCTTGACCTTGAGCCTTTTCTTTCCATCCATGCCGTTCTTACCCGCCTTCCTGCCCTGCCTTTGGGTTCGGTGGGAGGCTTTGGAAACTCTGGGTGAGAAAATGAGACTGGAGTGATCTTGTCGCCTGCTGTGGATTCTCACCCCAGCTTTATCTGTGGCCCATTTCCTTTACGCCTTGTTTCTGTTACACAGTTTCGCGTGAATGTTGACACTGTTTCTCCTCCTGTCTTTTTGTAGGAGCCTTTAATTCTGTTCTCCAATTTTCTCCAGACAAAATACCCTTATGCTACCTATCAGCGTCCCTGTAGCACTGAATTTATTGCTAACAAGAGATTCAACACCTTTAAAAAAAAGAAATTCCCTGATAAAGTTTTAATATGTATTAGATTTTTCAAAAATGTCATCATGGAAAAGGAAATACAGCCCCTTACTAACTGAACTGTGTGAGGTCCCTGTTTTCACACAGCCATCTGGCCTTTTGCATTGCTCAGCCCCATATTACTTCCAGAAGGAGTTGATTAATTCTGACCAAATGTGATTCAGTACAAAAGACCATCAGAATGTACTTGAAGTTTAATTTGTTGAGTTCTTTAAACAAACCTGTGGAGAGGGCTGTTCTGTGCCAGGCCTTGTGTGAGACCTGTCCTGCGCGGTCCATGTTCACTTATCTTTGGAACAACTCTGAGAGCTGGGGGTTATTAATCTCATTGTGGATGGGGAAACTGAGTCTCAGTAATATCCCAGAGCAGTGTGGCAGTACATGGAACATTAGATAGAGAATATTTGGACTTTTATAAGTAAACTCTTCTTTTCCAGGATCCTGAGGGAATAAGTTGCCACAGGAAATGTGTACTAATTCTCCACAAGCTTACATTACACTTCGTAAATTTTAATATATGTTAAGGGGTATGTTTTTAAGAAGGTAAAACTCTCATGGCTCTCATCAAACACAAAGTATGCATGTCAAAGATATTACTTAACTCATTAAATAATGGTGAATCAGTAAGTTCATAATTGCTTCAAAGGAGAGTTCCAAGTGCAACACAGGCAGACAAGAAAATGAGAAATCACTTGCACCTCCACCAGACCCGTGTGTCTCTGTGGACAAGAGCCATTTGCAATATGATCGGTTTTCTACGACTCAGAGTTGTCTAATAGCTAAGTAAGGGACACTGCGAAGAATCTGGAGGAGGATGCTTTACAAGTCCTAGTATGCCATTGGAAAGCCACCCACTGATATTTTTTCTTTATTGACCCATTTTAAAGTCAGCACTTTTCCTTGTATTCCTCTTCTTTATTATGTTGCCTTTTAAAGTGTGCACGTAGTTTTTGGAAACGGTGGGTATCACAGAGTGAATGACTTAGCTTGTCACTGCGGTGATGTGTACCATTGGTTTTTAACCACTTGGCATCAGGAAAATTCATACACACCAAAGTTTGCATTCAGTATCAGGTTAGGGATCCCAGATACATTGATTCTTTCAAGACTACATTCTTTTGTGCTAGGGCCTCCATCTGTGTGACCTAAGGCCGAGCGTTAGGGTTAAGGTGCCTGGCCCTTGTCTTTTCTCTCTGAATGAGATTGCCTCCAGCTGGCTGCGGTGGTCAGTGCTCCTGACCCTTCCAGGGCGGCCCCTCACGGTTGGAATCTGCGGCTTCTGCGGACTGTGGTCCTCCTCCCCTGCCCTGCACTCTCCTTTTCTTTTTGTTTACTGTTTCTTCTCCATCCTGTTGAATTTCCCACTTTGGGATTGTTGAGTGTGGAGGTTCTCCAGCCGTTCCGACTATTCCTTGCTTTCCTGGAACACTACCAAATCCCAGTGTAGGGAGTCAGCTCTCAGCCAGTTGACTTCTTGCGACAGTGTTCACAGTTGGCTACAGCCATTTGCTTATCCCCAAAGCTGCCTATTTTGTTAAGCCCCATGTCGCTTTGGAGTGACTCAGATGCAAGAGAGATAGGGCTTTATGTATTTGTCTAAAGAACTTTTATTAACAGGCTGCAGCTGTCAGACATGTTCTCCCAATTGTTCCTTTCTCATGCTTTCTAACACTGGGCCCACTTGATCCAATGTTAAAATTTTCACTAGGCAACAATTAGCAGTGACAGAAATGTGCATCTGCAGAGACCGTTTAAAAGTTCCAGGTATGACAAATTTGGTGAAGAAATTATGTATTCGTTGGTGAGGTTGTAAAGAAGTGACTCGGAGTAATGTTATGTGGAATTTTAGTTAATTTCATAAACTATCGTTTTCACTGGTTAAAACTATAAAAGTGCTTTTACCTTCTGAGCACTTTTTAAAAATGTACACAGGGCTCGGTACAGTTTTACCATTAATGTTTACCTCCAGATTTATAATCGTTGATGCTAAAGCCAGGATTCTCTGAATATATCTACTTGCTTTTCAGCAAACATTACTGAATGGACCATATGATTAAGCAAAAAATATAAAATAAAATAAGGAGATACAGAGCCTGAGTGGAGGAGCAGTACAATAAGTGTGTAGAAAATAACATTTACAAATATTTCTATAAAACAAATAGTTTTAATATAGTAATAATCCTTTGTTTATTTTTAACATATAGCATCATTTTTCATTAGTCAAAAACATACGTGTGTATTTTCAAACACAAGTGAATTCATCCTAGTAGGTAAAACATTGAAGAAATACTTGCAGCCCTTTCTCCTGAGAACATCTCCTAGTCACGTCTTGGTTGCTTCCCAGGACATGTGATCCCTTTGGTTACATGTTTAATCATACATCCGATCAGAAGTAGAGGTGGGCTTGTGTCATATCTTCTGCTGTATCTCAGTCAGAACCGTTGCACCCTGCTGTTACACTAAATATTTGTGTTACTGTCCTCTGGTGTTTTGTCATTGTCTAACAAATCTGCCCTCTTTGAAAGAGCTGATTGATGGCTGTGAGAGAAACCACACTCTGGAGTGCACTTAAGGAGAAGAAAACCACATATTTAGCTAGATAAAACAAATATCTGTTTTAATAATTTTTAAAGTAACCCCCCCAAAAACCACCCACATATGTATTTAAAACTGTCATTTTGCAGGTCAGCATGTTTTCATGGGGAAGTATTTAAGTACAGTGAAGAGAGGGGGAAAATTGATTCTGCTTCTGTCAGAAGCACCATGTACCAGGCACCCTTGCAGACCCAGGGAGCACATGGTGAGCAAGATGTAGAGCAGTCTCTGCTCTCGAGAAGCTTAAATTCTAGTAAGGAGAAGCAGACATTAAAATTTTAGGCAAATGATGGGAATTTCGGGAACAAGGACATGGGATTGTTAGCAAAGAATGCAAGTTGAGTATTGTTTTCTAATTTACACTTTAAAAAACCCTGGCTTCTATGTGGGAAGAGATTGGAAAGGGGCATAAACTAGGCTGATGTGTGTGGAGATGGAGGGAAGTGAATAGAACTCAGAGAACTGAGGGAGGTAGAATAAAAAGAACTTGGTAATGGGATGTATAAGGGAGAGGATGGTATGGTGAGTGACTCCAGGTCTCTGGCTGGAGCAAATGGATGGAAGGGATGCTATTAATATATATATTAAAGAATGGAGGGGTAGTACTAAGGGGGGCAGAAGGGAATCAAGAATTCAGTTTTAGACATGGTACGTTTGAGATGCCTGCAAAATAGCCAAGGAAAAGAAAAACCTTGAATGCATTTGCAAAGCAAGTCCGGAAAAGAGGTCAGAGCTGAGTTATAACTGTGGGTGGCGTTGGCACGTGGATGTGTCCGAAGCCATGGAAGTGGATGAGATCACACAGGAGTGAGGGTCGAGTGAAGCAGAAAAACTTGGTCCAGGACTAGCTCTGAGATATACCAGGCCTTTCAGGGATCTGGTAGAGGATGTGGAACTGACAGAGAGACTGAGCAGGAATGGCTAAAGGCAGTTAATTTGCTAGAAAAAAAATCATATTTCATGATCACAGACCACACAGTTCTGGCCACCTCTCAGCCACAAACCCCAGCTCCGAAAAAGCCTTCACTAACATTAGAAAAGAAATCTGCTGTGTGCATGTCTTCCCTTCATTGGGGGTTGGGTGGGGTCTGGCTTCCTTCTCATTTTAAAAGATGACTGCACCAGATAAAATGCAAATAATAATAAAACGAGAGTGTGAAACTGCTGCTGTGTGTCCAGAGCAGGGTTTGAAGTTCCTCTGAAACAAATGTGACAGCCTCACAGATCAACTTCTCTGTCCTGGTTCAGATGTGGTTACCAGTAAATGGGGAACGACCTTGCTTCGTTGGCAGCAATCTTGCCTTTTCTGCTTCCTCTTGTGGGAAGTACAAGTGCTGCACCACAGAGTTGTTGTTTGGTCTGCATGTTTGACATGAAATGGGACGTTTAGATTTAATAAGAAGAGTAGCTGAGAAGAGGTGCAAACTTGCAAGCCCAGCCTTGGGAAAAGGAGCACAGAGGGATGTTTTGAACAGCGCCCCCTCTGGCGTCAATTACTTCACAGGGTCCAACACTGTTTCCATGTCATACACATCACAGCAAGTCCCAGATGGCATGTTTGTAGACCGTGACATGTTCTAATACATTAAAAGCAGAATAACCTTGAATTCCTGAAATCTAAGTTATTTGCTGTGTATCTGAAAATTTCGGGCTATCCCTTTCTGTATAAATCAGTTTTATTTATTTGTTGAGGTCCATGTCATGAGTTCAGTAATGGATATAGTCCCTGGCCTTAATATGGTGATATTAACTACACATGTGCCATTTCTTGAACACCGATTCTTTAGTGTGAATTAACCCACATGCTCTTTTGCAAAACATTGGAGAGTAGGAATAAAAATGGACTACTGGTTAAATGATGAAAGCAATAAAAAAGCTTGAAAGCCTTCGTTAAGTTACCTATTTCTCATGCTTTTTCACTTTCCTTTTCTTTTTCAAAATAGATTTCATTTCTTCTTCTGCAGTTTCAGTTCATGTTTCAGAAGTTTAAATATTGACATTTGATTGAGGGCACCATTTCTAGTTTAACCTAGATGTTCTTTCGCTGTGCATGGCCCCGTGTATTTAAGAATGATGTCGTGGTCACTAGGAACCACTTTGCAGGTACCTGTGCTATATACCATGAGCTACTTTGGCCCAAATTTCAAATCCAACATGGCATTTCCACCCTGAGGGTGTGGATCTTCTGGTGCCTACTCCAGCCTGGATTTGGGAGCAGCAGTTTTCTAGAATATTGCTAGCCTGTCCAAACCAGAAATAATTTAATATCAGTGATGCCCTGACTCATTTCTACATAATCCGTTTTACCTTTCATTACTGAATGACTGCTTTCCAACACTCAGGCCTAGGCTAATACACTTACACAGATAGGCTTATGCACATGCAGAGAGAAAGAACTGCCGCTCCTGGACCCAAAGGTGGAAGAGAGACCCTGAGGTCTCCATCTCTGAGGACCTAGCAGAAGAGGGAGAAAGCACAGTGTGGTGGAGCAGCACGCACAGCATGTCGGGGTGGGGGAATTGGAGAAAACTAAACGTGGTTTGGGGAATCAACATTGATTATTTGCACTGACTGACTGTAAGCTAGGAGCATCGCATAGTGTCTCATTTATATTTAACACATACATCTGCAAGAACAGTGCCTTAAACCTCTGTCAGATTCAGTTATGGTGATTTCAAAAGCAAACTCTAAGCATCAGCTTTTTCCAACTGTTCATGTAGCCCATTTTATTAGGTCATCCAGTATGGTTATTTCCTCAAACTGTATAAAAATGTAAAGGGAACAGTGGCCATTCATCAGAAATAGCAATTGACAATAAGCTTTCCAAGGAGTGTTTTGTTCCAATATTCACTTTCTGGGAATTTGAAGTTCAGGGTGGTTAGAATGGCCAAACTGTGAAGTACTGGCTCAACCCATGTCTTGGGAAATTTGACTTTTTGCAAGTAGATTATAAAGCAGGGCTCTCCGTTTGATTTGCTCCCATGAATTTGTCATTTTACTCTATCTTAGGTTTTTCATCTGTCCCTCTTACACTTAAATAGGTTTCTTTACGTTGTTCTTGGTGATTGTTTCCCAGAGGACACTTAGGGGGTTGATTTTACATTTATGATATATTTCCTATAAAATTTAACTAAAAACTTACTGCTTCGTGAGATGTAGTATTTTTATAATCAGAAAGTGTTATTCTTAAGAAAATTGAACCCTTTAACTTCTAAACAAAATATTGACCACATGACAGAAGGTATAAAATACTTGAATTGCCAAAGACCTTAAAGATGATGCATAATAACCTGTGAAATTCACAAATGAGATCCTAATGCCCAGAAAGAGATGTAGGAAATTTTTTTTAGCTCTTTTCTGAACAGAAACTATTCACAGTAGTTGGGAAGCAAAGCATAGTGGGAAAATTAGAAGAAAAATATGCCTTTATGTCTGTTTTTTAAATTGCTCTGTCACTGATACTGACCTCTTATTCCCCCACCTTTTGTTTTTAGTGGCCACAGATGTCTTTAATTCCAAAAACCTGGCCGTTCAGGCACAAAAGAAGATCTTGGGTAAAATGGTATCCAAATCCATCGCCACCACCTTAATCGATGACACGAGCAGCGAGGTGCTGGATGAGCTCTACCGGGTGACCAGGGAGTACACGCAGAACAAGAAGGAGGCAGAGAAAATCATCAAAAACCTCATCAAAACAGTCATCAAGCTGGCTATTCTTTACAGGAATAATCAGTTTAATCAAGACGAGCTAGCGCTGATGGAGAAATTTAAGAAGAAAGTGCATCAGCTGGCTATGACCGTGGTCAGTTTCCACCAGGTGGACTACACCTTTGACCGGAATGTGTTGTCCAGGCTGCTGAACGAGTGCAGAGAGATGCTCCACCAGATCATCCAGCGCCACCTCACCGCCAAGTCACACGGACGGATTAATAATGTCTTTGATCATTTTTCAGATTGTGATTTCTTGGCTGCCTTGTATAATCCCTTTGGGAATTTTAAACCCCATTTACAAAAACTTTGTGATGGTGTCAACAAAATGTTGGATGAAGAGAACATATGAGCATGTGAATTAAGATTGTGACTGCTCGTGATTTATTTGAAGGTGGAGCACTGTTGATTTATGAAGGAAAAGAAGCATTTTCTGAAGAGAAAACATATTTCAGAACGACTTTAACCGATTCAGTTGTCAGACATTAATGATGTTTAAGAGGCTCATTTTGTTTGAAGAAATGCATATTGCCAAGAACTGTGGTTAAAAGCTTCCTGAGGGTTAGCAGGTCATGGGGAAGATGTGTGGCTGCATGAGGCCGAGACAGAGTTATACAAAGACAAACGTGTGGCTCCAAGCCTCGCGACATCCTTTCCAGGGCAGTTGTCATTGTGTTAGTGACACATTGGATATTTCTACCGTGTACCGAGTTACCCATTTTGGATCGCTTTTATCCCTTACCATGTATATGTACCTCTTTTAAAAAGCCAAGAACTTTCTCTTGCTGTCATTTCTCCTTTGAAAACAATGCCATTTTCAAGTCTACCTTTTGTTAAAGCTTCTTTTGTTAGAGATTTTTGTCATTGACATTCAAGAATTAAGGCAGTCAAATTTGAACCCTCAAAGAAATAGAAAACTGCTTCTCTGAAATCAATGTTGTAGAAACCAACTGTATTCGATGTTACGAATAATGTCTCTGGAGTCAAGTCCTGTGTTTTAGCACCAACAGCGATACTTCTCAAAACGTAGTAATTCCCCCAAATGTAATGCACACCGTTGCCTTGCAAAGCTTGTTGAGGGCTTCACGTTCATGTTATCCTGAAAATGTTCTCATGGAGTCTCCATTTTTAATACTCATTTCAAATGTAAAAGACAAAGAGAAAATCTACATAGTTCTTGATATTAGGACAATAAAAAGTAAGTGATATTAAGAAAAATAAAACCACCTTATTTTAGATATGAGCCCATCTCCAACCAAAACTAATTTAGGGAGATCAGGGGCAAAGGGAAGAAAGGGTTTTGTTGCAGAACACAAGAATGAAAATTAACGCATTTCAATGTTTAATAAGTTTTGATAAGTAAATAAAGAATGTCACTTTTTTATTTAACTGATAAGGTTTTTGTTATTTTTTATTGGCTATTTTGATGAGTAAACCAAAGAGTATTTGCATTCCAAGCATTCTGTTTGTGTGTTGCTTCTATATAATTTTATGTGTGTGGATAATTAACATTTGCTTATTTCGTAAAAAAAAAATAAAAAATGAAAGAAAGAAAAAGAAAAGGAAAGAAACCTGCTGGCCGACAGCACTTAAAATGACAGATTCAACCACCAGCACTAAATATGTGTATTGTCCCCATGCTATGACTCAGTGTCCTCTTGCCTAATTTGTCCGTCTCCCAGAATGTTGACGTTCAAATAACAGTTCTCCAGGAAGGGGTTCCACAACTATGAATCCAGAAGCTGCAATCCACTGTACCCACTGCAGCCTAGAGGAAGTGGTCAGTTTCTCTGGGGCCCTCATGTGCTCATCTAAGATAAGCGGCAGAGACAAAGACACTAAATCCTGACACAAAGATTTGAACTTCAATTACTATTCTTACTACCCAGAGCTGGTAGGTGGCCACTCTAGGCCATATAAATGGCATAGTGACTGCAGAAATGACCCCTCTAGCTTCATATCCTGCAGAGTAGCTTACAAATTTAATTCAGCAGGCTTCCTTGACCAGCTCTGCTTTCCTCACATGAGAAAGCTGAGTGTCATCTGTGGAGGCTGCTGATTTGGTGCATTCTGGTCTCTCCCTCGGCACAGGTGTGGAAAATGGAGTGCCCTGGCAGTGGGTGGGGGCTTCTTGCTCATCTCTAGCCATGGACAGGGCCACCAGGGAGAGGACCTAGGGATAAATTTAGATCGGTCTGGGCACATTGGAACATAGAGGTGTGCCTGCAGGCTACCGCTCAAATATACGTGGGGCGGGGGGTGGGGGGGGAGAGCTACCCTTACCCTCACACTGAAGGAAGGCAGTGAGGAGTACCCCGAAGAAGGGAACCTGTTTGCTGTTATCTCTCAACATCCTCTTCTGGAAGGAACTCATCTCCTTACCAATCCTGTGCCAAGAGGCATGCTTCGGGAGGATCCGTTACAAAGGGTTGATCAACACGTTCAGTTCATCTTTGTGCACGGGTTTAGTCGCAGGGGTGAGGAGGTAGGGATGTGGGAAGGGTGGGGGCTGGTTAGACTGGAAAGACTCCAAATGTGCTTCGAATAGACCATTCTGAGCCAAGTGATAGTCATTTGGGGGTCTGATGAACATTTGTTTAAAAGATTAAGTCTTTTTCATTTTGGAAAAAACATGAATTCTCTTACAAATTGATTTTTTAAATGTTGTGCTGATGGCTTCTCTGCAAAGATTATGAGTGAATCTAATAGGTGAGCGATAACACCAGTATTAACAACAGACCCAGTGGTTATCGCTGGCCAGGCACATTAACCCTTGTAGTCCCGCCACAGCCTTCGCCGTTTCACAGATGAGGATGCTAGGCAAGAGCAGTTAAGGCATTTGCCTGAGGTCGCATAGAGCTATCAAGTGTCAAAACCACAATACCAATAAAACTACATTTTCATTTAAAGATAATATGGATAGAGGCAATTTTAGAAACATCATTGGTTCAGAGAAGAGTGGGCAGTGTGCTTCTGAAGTGGTTTTCACGTAGTGACATTTTAGATGATATTTAAATCCTACAGGCTGACCTATTCTCTGAGATCTGGGTATAATTTACACAAAGATATTTTATGAAGTTTTTGACATGGCTCCTCATTTGGGGGCATCTCATGGCTCAAATTTCTGTCCCCTCTGGAACTTAACTTCAAGGTGCTCACAATTGACAATGATTTTGGACATAGACCCATGAGGCACAGTGCACCCCAACGCCCAGGTGGTCTTTCAGCGGACATACCGGTGCTCTAGTGCACACAGCTGGGACAGAAGGAGCAGCGCACCGTTTTGTGCTCGGGAAAGGGATGGGGTGCCAACTTGCAACCTCATCATTATTTTCCAGATTTAGAGGTTGGAAATATCTGAACAAGTAAGCTTAAATATAGCCTGGTGTTTTTCTGATTATTAGAACTTTCACGTACAATTGAAACTTAGTTTTAAAAAATGCAAATGTTAGGAACTTTATTAGTACAGATGTGGTGCTCTTCTTTTGGTTTTGTATAACAGTATCTCATTCACAATTATGTGGAAAGTATTTTTTTCTCCCACCATGTAAATACTTAAAAAAACACAAAGCTTAAACTTGTAATGTATTTTCCCCTGCAAAGAATTAATACATTCTTGTAGTCTACATTTCAAGTCAATTGGATTTTTACTGAAAATTTAAATTTATCCTTGAGATACTTGATGAGGTCACACAAGCTAAGTTGTTATTTAGCATACCAACCTTGACAGATAACAAATAAAAGATGAATGTGCCTCTCCATATTATAAAATATTTGTAGTGAAAAATTAAGTGCTATTTAATTGCTAGGAAATTAAAATATTCTAAAAAATTTAATTAGCATGTAAATAGGGTTTACAATATTTTTACATTTTTACCATTTTTGCATTTCCAAACTCACGTTATCTGAATTAGTTGAACTTCGCAGTGTTTGAAAAATTACTGCATTGCTTGATATATTGTATTCCTGAGCATAAAGTTTCTGTGTGATTTGTTAAACCCAAAACAGGTTGTAACACCCAGTGCTGTACATGACAGGTAAAGTTTTATCCCTGCTCTGAAATAATTTTCTTACTGTGATTCAGATAAAGTCTTTATAGAAACCCCCTAATGAAAAAACACTGAGGCATTAACCAGAAAAATGAGTCAACTTTTTATTTCTAAAGTGGGACAGAAAAACCTCTAGGAGCTTATAATCACATATGGCCATTGTGGCAAACTACTGAAAATCCATTTTCTCATTTATTGAGGTGTCCTCGTGCTCAGCTATGCAGGCCAGGAGCCAGAACGACACTTTTATTTTGGGGAATTTCCCAAAGTGGAAACATTTTTCAGTGATGTAGACTTCTGTCTGTCTAGCCAAAGATGTGTTTTCCATCTAGCAGTGAGCATGGGTCCCGAGTTAGAGGGGACAAGTCACTCCAGAAACGACCTGTCTGCCGAGCCCTGAAAAAGGATATGTACAAGTCAGCCAGCATTCACAGTTAGGAGAAAAACATCTGTGCTTTGGAAAAAGTTCTTCGAGTACGGAGAATTGTGCTCTCTGTCCACCATGTTCCACTAGACCTTTATAAAGTCAGCCAGCCAGTGGGTACGGCCCCTTATCTTCCTTCATGGGTGGCTGAGGAAATTCCCTCCTTCCCCAAGCACAGCTGCGTCCCTGCGTTTGCCTCGTGGGACTAAGATGGCTGATGGGGCACTTGGGGTTTGTTCTTAACAGAAAGAAAGCAGACTTGATATTAAAAAGTGTGTGTTGATTTGCAGAGTGATCTAAGACTCTGTACTTTGGTTTCTCCTTTAGAGATGAATTACCTACGTCATTTAAAACAGCCGTGTATAAGGTATAAACACAGGGCATGGAAGTGACAACTCCAGGCATATTTGCCTGGATTGTCGCCGTTGTCTGGGGTGACTGATGCTTTGTAAGGAGCTGTGGGTCCCTTTTCCTGGTACTGGACTCCATCAGCCCAACGGGAGCCACTGCTTGCCCATCCTAAGTGACTGTCAGCCTCTTTTGCTGCTGAGATCCCTCGTTTTCACCAAAGGATAAATAGTTGCCAAGCAAATCATACATTTTTATAAGACATTAAATGTCCTGGAAGAGGACTTGTTAATTAGATACAAGTGCCAGCATTATTGCTGTTCCCTTACCATGGGGATTTGCATCTCACAGGACACAAACTAATTATTAAAATTCTCTGGCACACCAAAAAACATGTAATTTTTTTTTGCTGATCTGACACTGGATGGCTATTGTTGTGTTGGGTGTTGTCATTTTTTTATTTGACAATCGAAGGGAAAAGAGATCAGTGCCCCTGGCTAAATGGCCAGGTATTTCACGTTTTAAAAATTCCTGCAGCACACAGGTTGAAGATCACTGCCATATCATATGGAAACTGTGCTCTCATCACCAAAGAGCCACATTTTTCGCTTGCTGAAATAGTCACTGGAGGGTCTTCAGTGAAGCCCACAAGTGGAAACATTCCGTGGTGTTTTCAAATACCACACATCAGGAGTTTGCCATCTCTTCCTCCTGGGGACGCGCTGGAGGGGGCTGGGTGGAGTCCGGCAGGGCACGGGACGCGCAGGGCAGTCTCCACTGTTTCCAGCTCCGTGTCTGCCAGGGGGCCTTCTTACCTTGTCTCTAAAATCTGGGTAACATCAATTACCTCATATTCTCATTTCACGGGTAAATTAAACAAAATGTGGAGGACTTTGAAACTTCCTGAAGACTATTCCTGTGTGAGGTATTGTTTACCTAAGCAGTGAAAATAAGCCTGGGGCCTAAAATAATCGACAGACTTCCGCAGCCCAAGAGAATTTTATTAAATCTCAGTCTCCTTTAAAAAAAATTGTTTTTTTGCCTTCAGTTTATAATGAACACCTACTATGTGTCCCTACTATGTGCCTTGGAACTGCACAGTAGCACCTAGTGCTTGTACTTGAGGAGTTTGCTGATGTGGGGGGACACCGACAAGGCCACAAGTAGGTTAGTACTAAGTTGGGGTTCCCAGGATGAGGACAATCCCAAGAAAGGCTTTGTTAGCCTCAAATATGCTTTCTGGATTTAAAACTTTCACTGTTTTTTGAGTTTTAAATGCATTTTTGTAAAGCAGTGAGCTCAAAGTAGTGGCAGATTTCTTTTCAAAATCAATGGCAAGTACATGCATGTGTTGGGATAGACCAGGTAAAAGAAAAATATTTACAGGCCTTTCTTTTTATTATTGAAAATAAAAGTGATTGTAAATGAGTCTATGGTAGAACATAGATTACCAAGGGTACTGAGTGGAAGATTCTAAGGGAAAACAAAGAAGGAACATTTTAATTAACAGTTAACATTTTAATTCTTGGGAATATTTGAGAAATAGGAGTAGAGAATAATTTTTTAATCTTTTTTTTCAGAAATAGATTGTAGCCCAACTTGTGAAGCTGCATAAACTCTGGCTTCATACCCTTGTCCTCAGCGAGGTATATCTGTGTCCCCTGAGGCCTCAGGCCAGGACACAAAAGTACATGGTTGAACTGGTCCAGTGAGGACTGTCCTTCCGTGTTTCTTGCCAGCCGTGCCCCTGGATGGTGTGGTTCTTCCTGCTCACGTGTCGCTCGCTCATTGCTGCCCAAAGCTCCCTGAGTCTTGGAAAAGAAAAGTTAACAAACAGCATGTCCTCTTGCAGGCAAAGGATTGGAAATCAGTCCCAGGAATACTGCCTGGACAAAGTCCGATGTGGGGTTTAGAGCCTAAATGTGTTCATCCCCGGTGGCGGCCCCTGTGGCTCTAGACAAGGCAGGGATGTTTTCCTTGTCGTTGGGTTCCGTCTGGAGAGTTGGGGTCCAAAGTTCTTTTTGGACAAATCGCAACACTTCCTGATGCTTGCTAACTCACGACAGGATTTTTTGTTTCTCCTGATTACAAAAAGATGGGCTTTTGAAGTTTGAGTTTGAGTTTGTTTTATCTGTCTCTTGAAGAACCACGTAATTTCAACCGAGGATAATAATATAAACATGGCTGATCGTGTAAAAGTCTGCCCTGTGTTCTGAACCAGTGTTGCTTCTATTGGCAGGCCAAGAAGGATGTCTGCTCTCATTTGCCACACTTCTTTCTCCCAGGCTGGGAAAGAAGCACCCCCCAGACAGGACACGGGCTCCGCCTCCTTTTAGCTTAAGGAGAAGGAAAGCTACCCTCTTGGTAAGGGTCTCTGACTTCCTGGTTGCTGTCAGCAAAACAGGAGTTTGGAATTTGACAGCCTAAGTTTGTCAACCTTTTTTCAATGCTAATTTCAATACAGATGTTTTCCCTAAATAGCTTACCTTTAATTCTTCTGTTTAGTTCTCATAATATTTAAGAAAATCTTCTACACGTATATAGAAATTCAACTTTACAAAATATGAAACCCATTATGCAAATCATACAAGCCCAAGGAGCAAGAGAGATGACCCACCGAGCCTAAGCAGCACAGTTTGGCTTGCTCTCCCTCACCATTTGTGAGTGTTTTCTGTACCAGGTGTGTTTTCATCTAACAGTGCTTGACACTAGGACTGGGGCAACAACCCTGCCTGGGGGAAACACGCCTGAAGGAGCTAACCGAAACTGGAGAGGATTGAATATCCTTCTCTTTATTTAAACAGAAGCTTCCACTTAAAAACAATTACAGACGCAGAAGCCGAAGCCGCTGTAAAGATAGCACAATGAGTGCCGCATACCCTTCATTCATCTGTCTGCAATGGTGACCTGTTACATGGTGTCGCACAAAACCCAGACCAGGAATTGACATTGATATGTTGATACTAGACTACAGACCTCATTTAGATTTCACTAAATAGGGTGCATTTTTCTAACCTGCATTTGTGTGCGTGCATGTGTGTGTGTGTGTGTGTGTGTGGTTCCACGTCATTTTATTGCATGTATAGATCTGTGGGACCACCACCATAATCAAAATAAAGAACTGTCCCATCGACACAGGGAACTGTCTCGTGCCACCTCCCTCTGTACTCACACCGCCTCCCACTCCATCCCCTCCCCTTCCTGAGCAACTTGTCATCTGTGCTCTACCTCTATAGTTTCATCATTTTGAGAATGTTGTATAAATGAAGTCATAAAGTACAGAACCTTTGGAAATTGACTTTTTCCACCAAGCATCACGCCCTTGAGGCCTCTTT
Source organism: Desmodus rotundus (assembly GCF_022682495.2). Classification (NCBI taxonomy): domain Eukaryota; kingdom Metazoa; phylum Chordata; class Mammalia; order Chiroptera; family Phyllostomidae; genus Desmodus; species Desmodus rotundus. Next base: position 125,421,216 of record NC_071387.1, read on the forward strand.
AGGTTGCTGCGTGTATCGGCAGTTCGCCCCTTTCTATTGCTGAGTAGTATTCTGTTACGTGAACGTACTAGCCTTTGTTCACCCATTCATCCACTGGAGGATATTTGGGTTATTTCCAGTATTTTTCTACTAAAAAGTAAGTTGTTATGAATATTTGTGTGCCGTTTTTTAAAGATTTTATTTATTTTTAGAGAGAAGGGGAGGGAGGGAGGGAGAAAGAGAGGGAGAGAAACATCAATTGGTGATTGGTTGCTTCTCACATGCCCCCAACTGTGGACATGGCCTGAAACCCAGGCATGTGCCCTGACCAGGAAGCAAACCTGCGACCTTTGGATTTGTAGGACGGCACTCAACCCACTGAGCCACACCAGTCAAGGCTAAGAAAAATATTTCTATCACCCAGAAGTTCCTCACCCAGAACAGAAGTCACTATTCTGACATTCCTGAGATTGTTGGGTGATGGTAGAGGCAAATTGCCTGACCTGTTCCTCCGAGCCCCCTCCCCCACCCTGCCTCACCAGCCTCAGTGCTGCTGCTTGTTTTAATTTGAAAATTATATGTACAATATATGTATACAGGTGAGGGTGGACCAAAGGAAACTCTGGTGGGAGTTTTCATAGATGATAAACTTGTTTGTTTCAGGAAAGAGAAAGTGACACATGTGGGGTTATTTCAATCAAGATTAGTTCCTGGAGATAGAATCGCTATCTCTGAATTTAATCATTTTCGGTATTCTTCTGGATTTTCTGCGTCTTCTGCAGGTGATTTATATTGATTGTCTTGGAATTCAGACTTCCTCACCTTGAACATGATGCTATGTATCCTCAGGAAGCATTTGCTGTGGGCTAACAGAGCTGTTAGCTATTTATGTTGTACTTGCTCGCTCATGTGTGTGGTGTCATTCTCTACAGACGAGAAACGGCACTGAGAAGGTAAGAATTTTTTCCAGTGTCTCAGCTGGTAAGCGGCAGAGCCGGGGCTTGAACCCAAGACTGACGCTGAGAGCCCTCCTCTGTGCAGTACCCTATGGCTCCCAGAATGGGCGGGTGACTGAAGTGAATCCCTAGTAGTCTCCTTTCCTGGTTCCAGATGTTCAAGGGCTGGGTGTCCTGGGGCGCGCTGAAGAAAGTTGCTGTCAAAAATTATCTGAAACACTTCAGAAAGCTGACAATGATTACTGAAAATGAAAAAACTGAGTTCCTTACTGTCCCGTCTGCGAATCAGATGACGGGGTTAACACGAGGATGAGAAAAACTGGTTGTGACCTTGTGCGGGTCGCTCATGTTCTCTGACTAGTGTTATTGTCATCTGTGAAGTGGAGCTAATTCCATGTAAAGCACTTGGTTAAAGAGTACCTCGAATATAATAAGCGCTTGATTCCTGTTAGCTGCCATCATCATCACCATCATCATCACCACCACCACCACCACCACCACCACCACCTGGAAAATACAGCTGGATGTGGAGGCCATGGCGGTGGTGCTGAGTGTGAACGAAGGCCAGGTTTCTGGGCTGAGATACCTCGGTAGTTAGCAGTGCCCTTTCTCTAAGAAAATGCTTGTTGTTAAATTTTTATTTGAAATACACTTTAGCCAATCATCCGGGCTGTTTTGTGAAAAAGGAATCTGATGCACAGAGTGTATTTAAAAGAATTGCTTAATCCTTGGGGCATTAAATTAGCAGTTTATATTTGAGGAAGGTTCAGATTTAGAGTTCATCGTTAATCTTCATTTTAAAAATATTCACTAGCTATCATACTGTGGTTTTCTTTTACTTTTGGAACATAAAAACATATTCAGCCAAGGGTACCAGCCCGCTCTGCTAACAGTCTCACCCAACTAAAACCAAATTCCGTCTTTCCAGTCTGCTGGCTCCCTCCAGCAGTGACCCCTCTCCTTCTCCGCGGCCTGCCTGAGGTCATGTTCTCCATGGATTCCAGCTCTGAGAAAGGCGATTGGCTGGTTCCTACCGCATCACCCTCATCTCTGACTGTGGGTTTGTCATAAATTCTATGTGTACAATATGTAAGCCATATGGACACCATCTGAGAAGAGCCTTTCTCCTCTGTTAGCTCTTTAGGATAAACTGAAAGCTTCTGAACCTGCTTGCCTCTGGCTCCTTCACTCTCGGCTACGGCTCCTTTGTTTTAAATCCTGGAATGTCCAAGTCATGCCAGAGTGAGTGTGGAGGAAGAGAGATGATCGACACGTATGTCACTCTGGATTTACAGGTATTGACTGACTCTGGCGTAACTTAATTGTTGAGTGAGAGGTGCTTTATATTAACTGATTAAAGCTATGCTTTGCCAGAACATACTGCCCATATGTTGGCAGAAGTTGTCTGGCCTGGATTTTAGGAGTTGTCCAAATTTCTACTGTTATGTCTAATTGTCATTACATGCACCTGGGGGTTAGTTAAGAATCTGTGTAGTCGTTCCTTAGCTGGCAGGGGAACTGGCATGATCACGAAGGTGGCTTTTCCAGGGCGAGCCTACCCCACTGCACTCCGAGTGTGCTGACTCTTGCGATGTCCCCAAGTGCAGGAAACCCAACTGCATCATTTGTGGTCGTGGGGGACTGTGTTGGTGCTCTCCCCTGGTTTTTTGTAAAAAAAGAGTATGTATGTATAGTTGAGCACCTGGGCCCATGGGGCCTTAGGACCTATAATCATTTATGTTTTTGGTCATTTACATTTGCAGCTAGGCCATCTATTCTCTTTCTATTGTTAACAACATTCTGGTTTCTCTTTAGGGTAGCACCTGTCCCCAACTCTATCCAGATGCTGACATCACCTCTGAGGACAGTTAGGCACATGACCTAGGTCTGGCCAATCAGAGCATTTCATTCTCTTTGAGTCAAGGGCTGACTATGCAATGCAGCCACGAAATCAGGCTCAACTATAGATTATCTTATGCCTCGTGCTGAGAAACAGGCAAAGAACCATTCTCTCTTCCCACTCGAGTAGAAACTATGAGGCTCTGAGCCTAGAGCCTCTGGCAGCCAATGTGCTTCCATGAGGAGAGAGCCAGCCCGAGAAAGACCAAACCTGGAAAACAGTGTTAAGAGACAGAGAGAAAGTGAGTCCTATGCTGTCACATGAGGCAGTACCTCGCCACACCTGCAGTCAGCCTTCCTGGACTTCCTCAGTTTCAAGTCAATACATTTTAGGTTTTTTTTTTTCCTCTAAGCCATTGTGAATTAAGTGTCTTTTCTTATAACAGAGAGCATTCTGACTGATACGAGATGATTGCTAGGTTGGTTTTGCATTCCTTGTGGAAAGTCCTTGCTCTTTTACAGAAGGGAGAGGTAACCCAAGAAAACTCTAGTCCCAGGAAATTTTGCCAACAAACAAATCTGTGGCCACCTGGCCTGGTCAATGGAGACAAACCAGCTAGAACTCAGAATTAAAGACTGTCCTGAAATATCATGAGGATGTATTGGTTCAAATTAAGGCTCACTATTTTGAAGCATTTGTGATCATTTATTTAAACTATTTGGGAAGGCTGCAAAGTGTCCCCCGGTTAAAAAAAAAAAAACCAAAAACCGCACAAGCTTTGTGGTTGGAGCTTGGGAAAGTGATTTCATTTCACTGAGCCTCAGTTTCCTCATCTGTAAAATGGGCATATCTGGAGTGCCTATCTCAAATAATCATTAAAGGCACATAAAGCACTCAGAACAGGATATCTAGTAAGTCCTCAGTAAATAGAAGCTATTATTGAATACTATTAAAATACAAAAGATTTATGTGATCTGAAGAGTTGGAATATTTTAGTTTAAGTAATAGCTAATAAGCTTAGTAATCAATGCATGTAAAAGCTATTGTTCCGGGAACTGAAGGTATGATCCACCTTGACTCCAGACCCTAAGCAGCTCCACCTTTGTGCCTCAGGAGGACTGCAAGCAATTCAAGATGGCATCTGAGATGCTAAGTCAAGAAAGACAGGCAGTTAAAGACAAATACCATATGATCTCACCTATAAGTGCAACCTAATCAACAAAACAAACAAGTAAGCAAAATAGAGCCAGAGACATGGAAATAAAGAACAAACTGACAGGGACCAGAGGGGAGGGGGCAGAGGTGTAAGAGGGAAAGAATGGGAAGGATCTTTAAGGAACATGAATAAAGGACCCATGGACAAAGACAATGGGGGTGTAGGATTGAATGTGGGAGGTGGGGTGGGTAGGGCAGGGGAAAGTAATGGGGGAGGGTAGTGGGGACAACTGTAATTGAACAAAAATAAAAGAAAAAGAAAAAAAGAATACAATTAATAATGCTTTGAATTTTTCCTTGGGCCAGAATTAAGAGTCAAAATAATTTAAAATAGAAACACAAACTCTAGAAAAAGCATTACGTGTTCTTAAACATTCCATATGCCTACGATTTGTTTGCTTGCTCTTCTGAGTTGGTAGGTAAAGGGAAATCTAAGCGCTGGTGTTTTCCTGTTTCCAGTGAGGGACCGAGCTATCCAATGGTGTTTTCCTTCTCAGTTTAAGGCTGTTTAAGTTGTCGATAACAGTCCTTCTCCTGATGGAAGTAAAAGTTCAGGCCAAGCTTTACCTCTTGAGCACTTAAAAATAAACCCAAATTAAAAAACACTACAACACAAATCAAAAAATGTAATTCAAACTAGTGTTCCTTTAGTACTGTGTGCCTGGCACCATGCTAAACTCTCCTTGTGGTCCATCATGTCTGTGTCACAGCTCTAGAAGATAAGAATTCTTATCACCACTTTACAGATGAGGAAACTCAGGCTCAGAAAGAAGGGACTGTGGATGGACACCCAGCTGTGACCGGAGGCTGGATGACAGCCCAGGCTGCCCCACCCCACTGCCTGCCCTGCCAGGCGCCAGCCCTGCCCCCACCCCGTGCCTGTGTACTCCCGAGTCTAGAAAGGTGGGAGTCCTTACCCTCCAGCTCCTCAGCCCACACTTGTCTGCTGTAGGTCTGAGAGAATCAGGAGACCTAGCTCCCACGGGTGGATACTCCCCAGATCACCCAGAAGGCCGATAGTGGGATTTTCCAGTGGCAAGCTACAGGCTGTGGGGCAGAGCTGAATCACTCTGAGGAAAAAGGATGTCTCATGGAATAAATCGTCATGTTCTCATCATATATGCTTCTTGCTCTGAAAATTTGGAGAAGCTGTCTTGTCATGGAAGGACAATCACTCCTTGCTAGTGAACCACTCAGTAAGTGATTTGATTACATGTGTTTACTGTGGAAGCCAAATGTGGAGAAAAATGTCTACTTACTTACTTTACTTATTTATTTATAAATACAATGCTCAGAGGCTCAAAGGGAAGAATAGAGAAGTGTACTTGAAAAAAATATTTGTTTTATGTGAATTTTGTATTGATAACATGTCTTATTCTGAAATGAATTTAAGTGGTAATGAACACCCCTCACCACCCTGACCACCCTTGAACTTTCCCCTGTCACCATGATGGTTATTATCCGAGGTCTTTGTTGTCGTCAGATGTTGTCATTCGCTTGGCTTCTCTCCCTGTGAGGGGTGTGTGTATGCCTTGGTGACGGTAGGAGTTCGTGGGAGATATGAGCAGAGGCTAAACAGTACAGTCGTGTGTCACATAGTGTTTCGGTAAAGAGTGGACCGTGCATACGATGATGGCCCCATGCGGTTGTAACGGAGCTGAAGAGCTACTGTCCGCAGCTGCCATAACGCCTGGAGAAGGCTGCTCAGGGTGCGCTGAGTGCTAACGTTAGTGTCCTCCTTGTGATCGTAGGACATGACAGCTCACGCATGTTTTGCCTCTGGAGGCCTTCCCTGGGACAAGGCGTGGGGCTGGAAGACCGTGATATCGATGCTCTCGGCCCCGTGCAGGCTTAGCCTCATGTGTGTGTGCTCTGTCTGAGTTTTTGCAAAAAACTAAAAAGTAAAAATATATATATATTTAATAGAAAAAGGCTTATACGCCTATAAAGAAAGAAAATGCTTTTGTGTAGCTATACAATGTATTTTTGTGTTATTTAAAAACAGTCTAAAAGTTTAAAAAATTAAAATTGTAAGCTAAGGTCCATTTATTATTGAAGAAATAAATCAATCCTTAAATAAATTTAGTGTGGCCCAAACGGACAGTGTTTATGAAGTCTGCAGCGGTGCCCAGTCATGTCCTGGGCCTCCGCGTTCACTCGCCACTCACTCGCCGGCTCACCCAGAGCCGCTCCCGGTCCTGCACGCCTGGTTCACGGTAAGCGCAGATGTACCACTTTTAAAATCTTTTATGCTATACCTTTTCTACGTTTCGATATGCTTAGGTACACGAATACTTACCATGGTGTTGTAATCGCCCACAATATCCAGTACAGTACATGCTGCACAGACCTGTGTGGCCCAGGAGCTACGTGTTCTCCCGCACGGCCCGGGTGTGAAATGGTTTGTGTAAGTGCGTGCCATGGTGTTAGCACAGTGACTAAATCGCCTGATGATTCACTTCTCAGATCACGTCCCTGTGGTTGAGTGACACATGATTGCGTTAAGCTAACAAGGATTAATGGTCCTCGACATACAGCAATGGGCAATGTGTGGTTGCCGATAGTTAGGGCCGACACATTGCACAGCGGGAAGGGCTTTCTCTGCACTCTGTTCGGACATCCAAGGGGAAGCCAAATGAGGCTGTGATAGAGACTATGGAGAAGGAAGGGCTCAAAGGTGGTTGAGCTGGACACGTGCCGCCTCTTGGCTGCCCAGATTCCACTTACTCTATTTTTAATAGCTTCCAGTGTTCACTGGGAATCTAATCTGTAGTACTCTCAATGCAAGTGGGAGCTACTTTCACACCCAGCTCTGAAGGGGGCATGGGACCCAGGTCTGCACAACCCAAGCCTCATAGTCCCCTGAGTGCAGACATGGATAACAACAAGCCATGGGCTCCATACTTCTTTGCTGATCCTTCTGAGCTAGACCTTGATGTAGTGACTTTTCAGCTTGGGTACAAGGGTGGCCTGCTTCTGACAAGTTCCTGATATGTTGGGGTTTGATTGTAAAATCATATTGACTTGAGCAGCATACAGCTGGGAAGGAATGCTGACACAAAGGCAGGAAGGCAAGTCTGTGGTATATTGGAAGCATATATTTCTCCATAATAAATGAGCATTGTATACTAGGGACCAGCGTTAACAGCAGGAGGTTGTTAGAGACAGGAGTTTGGGGAACTGTATCATGAGATGTTCTGGATGTAACCCTTGGAGGATTTTAAGATTCAAGATGTGATGTGTCTCCCAGGTTGCAGTAAGCTTCCCCAAACTTTTCGGATCGCTGTGGTACGGGACCTTATTTCTATGCTCATGCCTTTGGCCCGCTGAATGTTTTCACACCAGAGGATTGAGCCATTGCTCTTTCTCCAGTCATCTGAAGTCACCCCCAGTTGTTCAGGCATTTTGGTGGTTTTTTTCCATCTCTGATCATTCCTCCCACCACCAAGGCTAGACCAGGCTTTGCCTCTGACAGCACCTGAAAGACGTTTACATTCCACTCATTACAACACTTGGAACTCTTTGGAGATGAGGTATAGAAATCTAGTAAGAGAATAAACTCTTGTTGCAGACACTTGGAAATTTGTTATCAAGTTTTTTCCTGTCATAGTTTTGAAACCTGTTCTGTTGAATCCATGTGTCTGAGTAAGCTCCAGCCAGGACTCAAGGAATCATACGTCCATTGTCACTGTCATAAATGATCTCCCATTGCATTTACTCCACCCATATTTTTTGCCTGACCTTCTGCCTGCAGCGTCTGACACACTCTGCTGAGGGAAACTACCTTGCTCAGCTCTATTCATCATTCTTTTTTTCCAGGCTGTGCTAACAATGAAAAAAAAAAAAGAATCCGAAATCACCCTGTATGGTAATTAAGTATAAAGTGCCACTACCAATGGGACTTAGAGTTTTATTTTTTAAATTTCTTTAAAAGATTTTATTTATTTTATTTTCAGAGAGGGTAAGGGCAGGAGAATAAGAGGGAAAGAAACATCAAATGGTTGCCTCTCACACACCCCCTGCTGGGGACCTGGCCCATAACCCAGGCACATGCCCTGACTGGGAATCGAACCAGTGACCTTTCAGTTCGCAAGCTGACGCTCAATCCACGGAACCACACCAACCAGGGCAGGGACTTAGAATTTTAGAACTTCCCCTGACACACAGGGCTCAGGGGGTGATTGTGGATTATGACTGGGGGTTTCTCTTTATGTCATTCCAAGCGAGGTATGTTTTCCCAGGCTATAATTCTGACCTTTCTCTGCTTACTGAGGGTTTACTCTCAGCCTTTGAAAGCTACTCATTGCCTTAGTGCCATGACTAATTAATTGAAGAAGGACTCGAATGGCTGAACACAGGAAGTATTCTCATAAACCATATACAGCTGACCCTTGAACCAGACTGGGGTTAGTGGTGCCAACCCCTGCTCAGTCGAAATGTGTACAGGACTTTGACTCCCTCAAAACTTAAACACTAAATAGCTTGTGATTGACTAGAAGCCTCACTGTAATATAAACAGTTGATTAACACATTTTGTATATTACACATATTATAATAAAGTAAGCTAAAGAAATTCATAAGGAAGAGAAGATACATTTAAAGCATTTATTTATTTTTAAATCCACACATAGGCAGACCTGTACAGTTCAGATCTTGCTGCTCAAGGGTCCACTGTACCTGGGCCCGGGTGGCAAGTCAGAGATCAGTGACAGGCACTGGAGGGGGCCTTCAGCAATGAGACAGGAGCCCACTCCTGTGTGAATCAGTATTGGGGCGCAGCTCTTGCAGAAGTCAGCCCGGGACAGCGGCAGGGGAAACAATCTCTTCCCAGATACATTTTCCTTGCCTTTACAGAGGTATGCAGATGTTGGTCCTGCCTTTAGCCAGAAAAAAGTCTCTGGATCATTCCAAGGGGGAAAGTGTCGGGGAAGATAGAAACAGTAAAAATGCTCTTTTCTCCAGAATAGCAAAGTTTTAAGAACATTGAAGAGCTTCTGTGGCTCTCTACTCCCTCTTGTGGTGAAATGGTGTCACTGTTTTCTAACTATGGTACAACTTCAAGTTTGTGCCAAGGGCAGAATCACCAAGTTGTTCACCTTGAGAACATATTTAGACTGGATGTAGCAATCCAGTGAAGCAAAGACCGAGGATCTATGCAGCATTTGTACACATATTTCAGGGGACTAATGAGTTCACCTGTGAAAAGTAGTAAATAAGCCTATAGATCCACTGTTTCCACAAAGAGATGGTTTCACAAACGCTTCCCACCAAATGTTGGGCTGCTTATGGGGATTTTATAATCTGAGGAGGAAAGAAGGCATTGTGTTTTCACCTTTGCATTGCAGATGAGGGTAAATAATGGGAATTCTTCCTACAAAAATAAAAAATTCAGGATATGTCATGTTTTATTATATGTGATATAATATATATAACAAAACTGAAATTATTTTATTTATTGGGTATTTTATCCTCTGTTATATATTCTACTCTGCAGCACAGAGAGGAGTGGAACAAACTACACAGTGTAATTGGAAGGTCCCTTTTATAAAAGCCTAAATGGATGGGCAGCTGTCCAAGAAAATGTGCTACAAATAGATTCTGTTTTTCTATAAAAAAATGAGTTGGCAGGCACATTTTAAAGGGCTGTGCATTGATTTAGGATTGTCCTCATTAGGGCCAAGTGCACCCATTGTGTTACATAGTAGTTTTTAGGGCTTTGGTTAATTATGCTACATCAAAAGAAGAGTGGATACTTTTCAGGCACAGACCTTCTAAAGGCGCTCTTTAACCGGCCTGGCTGCTTGAGCATGGTCAGGGTAGCTGTAAACACTTGCCTTCCCTGGTGGGGTAGGCAGCTTCTACGATGGGCTTCTATGAGGGTATTGCAAGGGAATACCAAGGGGGCATTCATGCCCCTATGTAATCTCTCCTCTTTGAGTGTAAATTGGACTTATTGACTCATTTCCAATGCACTGAATGTCACAGAAGTTAATGGGATGTTACTTCCAAGATTACATTACAAAAAGACTATGGTTTTCCAAAATTTGGAAGCGGCCAAGATGCCCTTCAGCAGTGATTGGATAAATAAACTCTGGTACATCCACACAATGGAAGAGTATTTAGTGCTAAAAAGAAGTGAGTTATCAAACCATAAAAAGACATGGAGGAAACTTAAATGCATATTACTAACTGGGAAGCCAATTTGTAAAGGTTACATATTGTAAGATTCCTACTATATGATATGCTGGTAACAATGAAGCTATGGAGACAGTAAAAAGATCTCTGGTTGCTAGGGGTTAGGAGGACGGAGGGATGGCCGCACGAACCACAGAGGATGTTCAAGGCAGTGAAACTATTTTGTATTACATTGTGATAGTGGATGGATGTCGTTATACAATTGTCAAAACCCATAAAACGTACACCACCAACAGTGAACCCTTATGTAACCTGTGGACTTGGGTGATAATGATGAGTCAATGTAGGTTTATCAATTGTAATAAATATACCACACTGGTGGGGAATGTCAACAGTGTGCGGGTTCCTGTGTGGGGACAGGGTGAATATGAGAACTCTGTTTTCTGCTTAATTTTGCTGTAAACCTAAAACTGCTCTTAATATATATATATATGTATATATGTATATGTATATATACACACACGTATATATAACACGGCTTCTATCTTGGGTGCTTTCTTTTGCTCTCATTTACCCTGTTGTTAGTAGCTTTATGGAAAAGACCACATGGCAAGGAAGTGACGTCTTCAGCCAACAGTCAGCTGAGACCGGAGGTTGGCCAGTGGCCCAGACAAACCTTGAGATGACTGCAGCCACAATGGCACCTTGAGCGCCGCCTCGCAGGTGACATTCCAAGAGACTCTGAGCTTGAGGAGCCCAGGTGAATCATGCCCGTATTTCCGACCCACAGAAACTGAGATAAATAAATGTTTGTGACTTTAGACTGTCTAGGTTTCGTGGTAATTTCTTATGTAACAATAGACACCTAAGACACTTGTTAAGCTACCTCTCATATTCAATGTTAAAGAGCTTCTTTAACAGTAAGCGTTAGATGATAAGCACGTAAACTCACAGTCCACACTGGGAGCTCTGTGGACAGTGATGCTTGAGCCTGTGCAGCCCGACCAGGCATCGAACCCACAGCAGCGGCGCGTCAGGACCGTGCTCTAGCCCACTGAGCGCCCAGCCGGGGCGAGGTGTCACTTTCAAGTAAAAGCAACTTGTATGACTTTCTAGAACTGTTTTGCATTTTCTTTTCATTTTTTTAATTGGATTTATTAGGGTGAACTGCATTGTGCACCCATTGTCCCAGGCAATTTTCTGATTCTACCTCTTCACTTACCTGTGTTGAATAGTTAGGCCTTTTCCTACAGACCACAATATTTTATACATATTTATCTTAGAAGCCGATGGAACAAGCAGGCAAAATATCAGTAAGGATGTGAAAGACTTGAATAATATGATCTATAAATTTAACTTAATGGCCGTATATAGAACCCTGAGTCCTAAAATGCACATTCCTTTTAAGTACATCTGGAATCTTTCCTAAAATGTGGTGTTCATAAAGCCAATCTCAATATATTTTAAAATAATTAAAATCAAAGTATGTTCTCTGATTATAAATCATTAAGCTCAAAATCAACAACAAATAGATTACTAGGGAATTCCCTTATGTTTGGTATTACAAAATATACTTGTAAATAAATCATGCATCAAGAAAGAAAGGATAATAGAAATTGGAAAACATTTTAAACTGGAAAACTCAAAGTTTTCTAGGAGTCTATGAGAGAGGAAAAGAGAAGCAGGACTGGGGACTGTAATGATGCGTCCTGGAGCCTAAGCAAGAAAGAAGGGGAAACAGAAAGAGGCTATGCCTATTGAGAGAGCCATGGGGGCCAATGCATTGAAGGTCATGGCCATAGGGAAGAATTCTGCAATGAGGGTACTTGATCTGGAAAGGTCAAATGTTTGCCTATGAGCCTTCAGGAGTGGTAAGCTTTTTGGTAATGAACATGTCCAGGGGGTGACCGTGGAAGATAATGCCAACAGTTGATTGAATGCTTTTAAAAAGTCACTGGGAGCGAGAGAACTAAGTTATTAGGAAGCAAGGTGTTGGATGGACCATGCGCATGGATTCTGAAATCTTCAAGCAGAATGAAGGGATTTGAGGTGAAAAGTAAGGTAGTAGGAAATAAACTGTGTGATGGAAAAGGAGTTGTGAAAAGGAAGTTGGAAGATTAAAAGCAAATGGGATAAGAAATTTGGTGGTAAATTCCAAGCTGCTCAAAGTTAGTTGTGCCAAAGGAGTAGGTGTACAAGGTAAGTCAGGTTTATTCCTAAAGAACATTTCATCGGGTGCATTTTAAAAAGAAAGACAAAAAAATGGCAGAAGCTCATCATGTCCTGAAAATGGTTTTCAGCATTTGTACAATGCCCAAGATAATTGGTTGCTTCCCACCGAAAGAAACCAGCCAGGTTCTTACTACGATACTTCTTTGGGTGCGCTCAGCCTCACAGTGCAGTTTTACTTCGCGTGCCTCTTCCTGGTGTCGTCAGCTTCTCCCTAAGATGATTTTCTCAATACCCGTGACTGCTTGTGGTTTCTCTAAGGGAGATACACATCCAGTACCTCGGATTTGACCTAACGCAGGCTTCAGAAGCTACACAAATACTGTTTTCCTTAGCTTGGTGTATCTGCTTGTAATTGAGTTGCTTTTAAGCTACAGAATGTAGGGAATTTTATGGAGCTTGAATTGTTTTAAGCAGTTACTCATTTGCATAACTATACAAATAGATTTTCATGTAAAGATCAGAGAAAGCAAGCATCACCTCGATCACTGCCGTGGTCCCCAACTCATGTCCAGAACTAACCAGTTACAGGCTGATGTGCTCTCCTGGGGTGTTCGCTATTCCTGTACTTTCCCATAGACATACAGAGAGGAATATGTAGTTTTGTATGTCAGGTCACTTCACTCCCCTGCCGTTCAAGGGCTTCCCATCAAAAAGTATAAAATAAAATCTATAATTTCAACTGTGGCTTAAGTAAGAGTTCGTACAATCTGGTCCTTGCCTACCTCTTTGAGCCCCTCTCATGCCAGCAGGTGCAGAGGTGTTCTTCCCGTAGAGCCTCTGTGTGTGCTGTCCATGCTGCTTAGAAAGCGCAGTGCCCGTCCTTGCTTCACCGGCTCTTAACATTCAGCTCTCAGCCCCAAATCCATCTCCTCATAAGCCTTTCCTAGATACCCTCTGGAAAGACATACCTCCCTCCCCTGTCTCCACTTCCAATCCTTTTAGAATCCCATCACCTCGTTTCCGGCAAAAGGGCCACACCGTTGGGGTTTGAATCCTTACTGCGTTACACGCCGGCTAAGTTACTTAACCTTTTTGCATGTCAGGCGTCTCATCTGAAAAATGAGGATAATTATAGCACTTGCTTTATAGATTTCTTTGAAACCAAATGGGTTAATATTTGTACAACACCAAACACTTGCAATTATGTGGGATAATTTATTTATTTGTATGTTCATCATCTCACTTCTCCAGAATGTAAGGTGTCTACGGGCAGGCCCTCGTCTGGCTTGTTCTTAGTACAGTGCCTGACTCATAGCGGCCTTAGTAAATCAAGGTTGAATGTGTGAATATTTAAATCTTACTTCCTGTGTGCACATGAGATGAGTTTAAAATGGAAAACGTGGTCCTGCGTTTCTCACACACTTTCGCTTTTATACACTGGCCACCACTAGGTGCGAGCACCGTATCTTGTGCTGTTATGCTACAGATAGAATGAATACACAGTAAATCTTCACCAAACGGTAGGTTCTTTGACTATTAAGTGAAACGACGTATAGCGGAACCAGTTTTACCATAGGCTAAATGATCTAAACAAGTTAAGTTCCCACATCATCTGAATGTTATAATAAAATGTTGAACAGAACGATGTTTTTTGAAGACCTGCTGTAAATCTTCTAATATCTTCAGAGGCCCAGTTAGGTCACACTGCCACAAACTTTCCTACTCTAAAAGATGCACTTACATTCTTTCCTGCAATTTTTGTTTGTTTGGTTTTTTTTTTTTGGTTGCATAAGCTCCAACCTGGGTCATCTATTCAAGGCTATAAAACAAGATTAAGGAGAAAAAGATTAGTAACAACTTAACTAGATTTCCATCTACTAAGTTGAACTTGAGAGAAGGCCGAGTCTAAAGTGCTTCCTTCTAGGGTGCTAACAATGGGTCTGAAGTTCACGCAAAGTACTGCTGCCTTGCAGGACAGCGTCTCCTTCAGAGCTTTTGTGAGCCCAGGAAAGAAATTTCTATCTCCATCCAAGGCTTGATCCTGACTTACGCAGTATGTGGTCCTGGAAAGCCTGTATTGACTCCCAAATGAACCTTTTTTTTTTTTTTTTTAATTGAACTTGGCTGCAGTGGTTTCCAAGTGCTAAATCAGCCTGTGCAGCTGCAATCTCAAATCAGCTGCAGCTGGGTGACAGCTGAGAGAATTTGCAGGAAGCCAGATGGTAGGGTTCAGAGCCCCTGCAGCCAGGAACCACAGCCAAATCATGGCACAGGTGGTCTGATGAAGATGCCACTATCCTTGCAGCTGGATACTAGACACTGCAATTTGCACCTCTGACACTACTACCATTGAATGTTGCCCACTCCCACTAGAGCTAATGCCATTGCTGCTTCCTCTATTTATTACCAGAGTGGAGTTGGTACAGTCTGTCATTCCACCCTAATTCGATGCCTTGGGAGAAGCATCTGACTCGTAGAACTTAGGTCATGTAGTATGCCTAGTTGCAAGGGAGGCTAGAAAGGTGAGTATCTGGTATATTCAACCTCTTAGGTAGGAGATAGACAGAGGTACTGTATTCTCCAACAACTGAAAGCAGGTTTGAAGACTGAGAAGCAAAAAAACAGAGTACTGTTTTCCTCTAATATCCCTTTCTGTTCTCCCAGCATCAGGGCTAAGCCATAAAGCATAGTTTCTTCTTAGAAAGTGATCCCTTACAAAGGAGACATCCATAAAGTCGGAGCAGAGAGGATAAACTTAGGAGGAGTTCTGGCCAGCAGGAAAGATTAACTAGAATTCTTACTGGGAAGGGAATAAAAAAGATTAGAAGGGTAGATAATAGGGGCCATGGTTGGCCTGGGTTCTTCAGGGACCAGACACCCCTTGTCCCCTTCCTGGCCTGGGCCTGAAGAGATGGGTCAGGGAAAAGGACAAAGCACCAGACAGATTTTGACTCTATCTGAAGACATCGCCATGCAAGTGACCTTGAATCGTCATTGGGTGACTGCCGCAGATTGGTGGTGATAGCCTTGCTGTTGGTCGGTGTGATGAGCAAGCTGGAGGTCCTACACCTGTCTCTCTTGGCTCTTGGTTGGTATGTTTTGGTTTGTTTTTTCAAATTTTATGTGAGTAATTAAAAAATTTGAAATGTTTAGACTTACGTAGAGATTGCTAAACCAGCTCACAGAGTAAAACATAATGCACAGCAGATTCACAGAATGCCGAAACCCACACACTATTGTAAATGATTCAGAGGCTAGATTTGAGTTGGGGCCCAGTGCGGGTGAGTTGAGGACCACTGAGACCCTTCAATTATGCTGAGAAAATAAACTGCAAGTTTTATCTGCTATCGGTAGGTGGTGGGGGGTGGGAAACAGGCCAGCATGCCTTTAAGGACCCCCCCTACCCTTGCCAAACCTTTCCTCTACGTTAAGGTGAAATACAGGCTATGAGGGAGGAGGGAGAAAGACAGCAGCATTTGCCCCAAATAGACCAAGTTTTTAGTTTTCAATTGAACTCATTGGGGTGACACAGGTTAGTAAAATTATACAGGTTTCAGGCGCACACTTCCACAAAACATCATCTGTTCATTGTATTGTGGGTTCCCCATCCCACAAGTTAAGTCTCCATCCATTACCGCCTGTCTCCTCCACAACACCCCTCCACGAGCCAGACTGAGTTATTTTTACATGGTAAGTCTAAGTTTCCTTTTCCGACTCCCTTCCCATAAGAGAGAGGGCTTGAGAGCAAGATGAGACGATTAGAAAGAATAATCTACAGTTCTACAGGAGTAGGCAAAGGTAGGCTTACAGTGACGAGCATGCAAAACAGTTTATTCTTGTTATTAGCTATTAAGTGTTGTTATTTTCTACACAAACAACTACATAGCTCCTTTTTCCCACCTCTGTATAGCAACACTTTTTGTAGTGTTTTAAATTGCACACCTCGCTGTACTTCTGCGACTGAAATTCCTAAATCTGTACTGCCTCTATTTTATATTCAAGACATGTTTCCTTGGGCACTATACTCGTTGGCTCTGGTCTGGGACTAGCCACTGCCCAGCAGGAGTCTGGGAAATGGAGTGTGGGCTCCCAGCTGTGGCTGCGAAAGCCTTAGTTCTGCTCCCCGTCGCAGGTCTGAGGCTGAAGGCACCTCATGGTAAGTTACAACTGGGTTGATTCTGCACTTACATTTCTGAAAGTAGGAATAATATACACAGCCTTTTTTCCAGTTTATTTTTTTTTAATTTAAATTTTTAAAAAAAGTTAACAGGATTATGGGATTATATGGGAAACATTACAACACAAGATCCAAACAGATACCCTGAGGAGGACATGTGGGCACTTTCGCCAGGTGGAGCTTGGAGAAAGGGCCGGTGCACAGTTCACTAGGCCTCTAGTTTGAGGAAATTTGGGTCGGCTGCATTGCATAGCTTCTTCAGCTTTCTCTACAGGAAGCAGGGGCTTGGAGACCAAAGTCTATGAAATGTCTCGGAGTCCTACCCTGGAACCTAGAATTGCTATATGGTCATGCACAAGGTTCCCTTTTGCATCTTGATTCAGGCCTGGACTCAAAATGTCCATGGTCTAGGCCTCCAGGCCTTCCTCGGGGCCAGTAAACAAAGAAGGTGGTCATTGTTCTGAACCAAGGGTGGACTTGCCTTTGCTGAGGCAGCAGGTGCAGGGGCCGCAGAGCCAGTGCCAGCATGGGACTGCGAGGGGGGCTCAGTCTCCAGGCAACCGGCCCACTGGTTGGAGGTGGCACTGGGGTGGGGGAGGTCCTGGTGCAATGCTTTAGAAGCGACCTCTTTCTTGTCATATATAAAGGTGTTCCCTGGAGTAATCCTGCTTACAATCATTCTCCACACTGAATTAAAACATCTAAATGCGATCTGACTCACTCTTTTTATTTCTGAGGCCTTACCCTCTCCCCTTCTCCCCAATCTAGCCAGTGTTTTCATTACCTGTAGTTCTCCTTTATTTGCAGATTTCACTTCTTAAAGTACTTTGTGTGCCATCTCCTTTGGAAAGTTTTCCTTTTTCTCTCCAGCAGGGATAAGATCTGTTTATTTTGGCACCATTAACTGACTTTTACACATTTGTCGCAAGTCATATCATGCTGCACTGTTATTGAAGGTTTACCATATGACAAACTCTGAAGGACCTTACTGTTCATCTGTAAACTTGTGCTTTGTTTAATAAATTACATAGGGCTGTTATAAACATACAAACCAAAAATCACTTAGGAGCACTTGTGAAAATTTTTTGTCCCGAGGTTGTATTTTGGGGAGTCATCGTGGGGGTCCACGACTCTGCATCTTGTGACAGCTCCTGAATGTAGGAGGTCCAGGGATAACATTCTGAAAAATCTTTACCCATTGGTAAGGGTGCCATTCTTTCTTAGGAGCTATTTTGAAAGTTACTTAAGGATAGGGGCTGTATCCTATTTCTCTAGGGTAGTGCCTGAATCCAGAAAACACTTGTTGAGTGAAAGACAAAAGAACAGATGAATGGATAAACTCAAAGTGCCACGTCAGCCATTTTACTACATAAGCTCCTCCTATAACTACTTCCCGAAGTGGAAATGACCTTTCCAGCCAAGCCTCTGGGACAAGCTCTCTCCCCTGCTGGAGGCACCACTGACTACATTTCCCAGAGGGCCAAGGATCTCCGCGCAGGCGCACTTGGAAAACTACGGTGTCCGTCTCCTTCCCAGAAATTGGCAGGTCACTCCCGTCCCCCCTCTGCTGTCCCGCAGTTTAGGCTCCGGAGGTTCTGCTCGTCCGTGTGTCTGTTTGTCGTTGCAGGCAGGACTCATGGCCTCACCGCTGAGGTTCGACGGGCAGGTGGTGCTGGTCACCGGCGCGGGCGGAGGTGAGCGCGTGAAGGCCGAGGGCGAGCCCCCCAATTCGGGCCCGGAATTCGTGCGCAGCCACAGTTGTTGCCGCAGGGTGGGAGGTCGTGGAAGAGCTGCTGTCGGGACAACGAATTTGTCGTGGAGCGAGAGGTGGGGCTGGCCAGCCTTGAGTAGGGAGCCAGAAAGACCTACCGGGGGGGGGGGGGGGGACACGGTTAGGTGCAGCCCGTTCCCCCGTCTCTTCTTCGGGGAGCCTCCCGCGGGCCCAGGTCTTGCGGGAGGAGAGAGGCCGGGCTGCGCCGCGGGTGGTAGGGTCAGGTGAAAGTCCGAACTGACGCTTGTCTCTGCGCACCAATTGCTGCTCTTCCGCGGGTAGACTCTCTCAGGCTTTCTTAAGGACTTTTAAAGGTTGCGGAAAAGCGACTGGGTGCTGCCGTCACCCGCAGAAGAGTATCAGTTCCTTGCCTTTGAAAAGTCATTCTTTCAGTGTTTCTTTTCCTCCGAGGGATGGTTTTAGGCTCTCTGGGTTTTTACTTCTTACGAAGGCCTCCTGTAAAGATGGCATCTAAGAGTTCCCGCTGAGTTTGTGTTTATTAAGATAAGCACTGTACAGTAGTCCGCACTCACCCGCGATTTCACTTACCCTTGGTCCAAAACTATTAAGTGGAAAATTGCAGAAATAGTTCATAAGTTTTAAATTGTGCACTGCTCTGAGTAGCGTGACGGAATCTTGAGCAGCCTGGCTCTGTGCAGCTCTCGATGTGAATCAGCCCTTTGTACAGCGTGGGTGCTTTCATGATACAGGGAGATCACTGACATATCATTTGAGAGAATTGTATTGCTTGGTTGTAAATTGAGACGTTTCTCTGATGAACTTACCTCAGTATCTTATATTAGAGACTTCCTCCATTTCTTCACCTGATATTTTCTGTTAGCATAACTTTTTGCATTCTAATTGTGAATATTTGATTTATCTAAAAAACCCTGTGTTTAGAACAAGTGCTTCAGCTTCGATCTGATAAAGTATAAGAAGGCTTGAGTTATGTTGGCCAAGTTCTCTCTTGTTCAGAGTGGATTAAATTTTAAAATAAATTATTTGGTGATATCTTTCATTTATATTTGGGGTTCTTTTTAGAAGAACCTGATACTTTAGCCATCTCAATGTATTATTTGTATGCTTGCTGATCAATTAATTTAAACTACCAATTTACCAACTAATTTAAAAATGTGTACATGTTAAGACAATTTAAGTAATACAAAAGTAAGCCTTCCATCCTTAGTTGCTAGTCACACAGTTCTAGTCCTCAGAGGTAAACACTAATTGCCAGCCTCTTATATATTTTCCTGAGATATTCTGTACTTGTAAAACTTATATAGGTATGTATTCATTTTTGGATGTATGGATATACACCTTATATCTTTGAGTTGGAATTAAGTATTTAGTTACTGCTTAACTAAGAATTAAATACGTGTTTGGTGATTGTATCATTAAAGCCCAGCGCAGGATATAGAAATCACTAGCTATCTGAAGCAGGAAAAGATTTAATTTAGCCGTTTGTATTCTAGGCAGTTCCTCCTGGAATGGCTTGTGGAGCAATGCAGAAGTGGTCCATTTGGCGCCTCCTCTTGTGGAGCTGCCATTTAAACTGCCGCAGCTCAAGTCATCCTTGGATACCAGGGTGTAGAGAATGGAAGCTGCCCCCCCCCAGAGGTTAGGGAGCTAGAGCAAGAAGTTGCTGCTACATCCACTGTTTCTTAATGGTTAGGAAGCTTCCAGAAATCAGCTTCTTAACCAGCAGCAACAGCTAGAAGTCACAGTAAGGTGGCTTCTGCCTCCTTCCAACTTTCCACATGTCTCAGAGATACATTTAATGGTGGAATCCTACCATCTAGGTCGAATGGTAGGAAATGGTAGGTAGAATAGGTGGAAAAATGCAGTTTTAAGCTTCTTACCTCTGCAAGTGAAGAGAGTGAAACAGGGTGAGAGTTCAAATGAAGACATTGTAATGTAATTAATCGCTCACCAGTTACTTTAAAATAGGGATTGCGTTGAGTGGACCCCCAAAATTATGCTAACACTTGCTCAGCTTTTTGATTATTTTTCATTAGGACTGGGCCGAGCCTATGCCCTGGCTTTTGCCGAAAGAGGAGCATCAGTGGTTGGTAAGTTGATATTTTTTTCTTTTTAATTAGTAGTTGGTAGCTAAAGTACTACAGTCTTCAGAAGCCAGCCATGTTTGTCGTTACATCAAATAATTTGTGAAGGTCAAATTTTATCACGTATTTTTTCTTCTGCCAGCCCCAAATTTTTCCCCCTTGAGAATGACTTTATAACTTACTTGTTAAAGTAAACTAGTTTCATAGAATTTGCAGCTTAACAGACTTGATAAAGATGGGATGTCTTAAAGATGGGGTGTCATGTCATAAAAGGAAGTTGTTGCATTTGGTATTTTGTGGGCTATGATTTTTGGAGATAGAAGGCTGAGGTGAGATAAATCTCTCAGTGTAAATATATTGCTAAGATTAAGAAGTAAATGCATTTTGGGAACTGGAAAGTTAGAGTCAGGGAATCCTAAGTATTTTTTTAAAATCTCTTTAATCAAAAATTTTCAAATGGAAGTTTTTTACAACAGGTTTTAAAATTTTTCATTGAAGGGGTAGTTGCTTGAGTTTTATTAGGAAGGGTGGGTTGTAAGTGCTGCACTGAAGAATCCCAAAGGTGGGAGTTTTAGTGATCTAAATGGTTTGGCTTGGCCTGGTGTGCTGGGTACTTGGTATGGGCGAGGAGCAGTTTTGTCCACAGCCAAGTCTTTGTGTGGAATACTGTATTTTTCGGACTGTAAGACTCAACTGCACCATAAGATGCACCCAGGGTTTAGAGGAGGAAAATAGGAAAAAAAAATTTGAAGCAAAAAATGTGCTAAAATATTTAATAACATCCTTTAAAGCAGAAATCCTTTTCCGCTTTGACATTTTCCCACAATTACAGTAGATTCAGTGGGAGACTACGGTACGCTATCATATCTTTCTACAACAAAATACAGTAATGACAGAACCGTCAGCACTGTGTCCTTCATAGTTATGGGGACACTGTAGCTGCGAACATCAGTGGGTGATGCACTGTTATGGGGGGATCTGCTGCTGACACTGCTATGGGGACATCTGCTGCTGACACTGTTATGGGGGGATCTGCTGCTGACACTGCTATGGGGGGATCTGCTGCTGACACTGTTATGGGGGGATCTGCTGCTGACACTGCTATGGGGACATCTGCTGCAGACACTGTTATGGGGGGATCTGCTGCTGACACTGCTATGGGGGGATCTGCTGCTGACACTGTTATGGGGGGATCTGCTGCAGACACTGTTATGGGGGGATCTGCTGCTGACACTGTTATGGGGGGATCTGCTGCTGGAGGACCACAGGTTGTGCAACACTCCTGTATGGGGACAGCAGTTTTGCACAACCTGTGTGGCTCTGCAGCTGTGGCCAAATTACAGCTCCCATCATCCCAACCTGTCCAAGCATGATGGGAGTTGTAGTTTGGCAACAGCTGCAGGGCCACATTGACAGGTGACCCTGCAGTGGAATTTGCCTGTGTTAATGTTAATGGGGGACACACCAGTCACGTGATGGAGGCACGTATGGGCGCCGCCCCAGGCTTTCTTCTCCTAACGTGCCTGCACCGCCTGTACCCTCCTCCCTAGCACTCTAGTATGTGGCAGTGGGGACTCTGCTCCTGCCTCCTGTGACCCTACTGCACCGCACCCTCCCCACAGCGAGCCAGGTAAGCTACATATGGATTATAAGATGTACCCCCATTTTCCTTCCAAATTTGGGGGTGGAAAAATGCGTCTTACAGTTTGAAAAATATGGTAACTGAATGAGTGCTCAGTGCAGGGTAGGTGGGTAGGGGAGGTGTTATGGCCCAGTATTTACTAGTATCTTTTCTGGGGTAACATTGTTGGCTCCCAATCCCCGATTTCCTCCATTTTACTAAGAAATACATAGAGACAAATTTTCCCTGATTTGTTTATGGAGACATAACAAAAGAGTAAGCGAGAAACCAGATTTTCCAAACAAGGGAGAACTAAGCCGGACATTAAGTATACTCTTATCCCTCAGTGTGGATGTGTAACTTATCTTTATGGAAAGAACACTGAGACTTTGGATGTTGCTTTTTTTAAGATCATAGCCCATGACTGTTAATCCATTCTGCTTGTGGCAAGGACACATTTTGACATTGTTGTATTTGGCTCGGGGGTATATAGTTTAGGTCCTCTTTGTCAAATTTTCCCAGGAATATTTTGTGTCCTGGCCTAATGACACATGTTGTTACTGTTTTTTTCTTTTTTTTTCTCTCTTTATATTGCAGTATATTCTGAATATTTTTACTTTATAATTTTAAATTGATTTTTAGTCAATTCTGTAAGTGCAAGGACCTTGCTTTATTTTCTCTGCCTTCTAAAGGACCTAGAATATTGCTTTGTGTGAAGAAGGTGCTTTGTTTATTGTTTTTTTTTTGTTGTTTGACATGGGTTTTTCCGGGGGGGCGGGGCTGGTATGTCTTTGAGATTGGTTGAATAAATTTCTATTTTTCTTTTTGTTGTGACTAAGATATAATTTTAGGTTATAAATGCGTTTTGTGAAAAATTTACAGCAATGTGTTTTTGTGGGGATCAGTTTTTCTGTATTTGTGACCTTTGTTAAAATCTGATTAGGAATTTTGAGTTCTAAGAAAAAGTAAACAGGGACAGTGTGTCTGTTTATTTTGTATTGCCTTATAGATGATATTGCAGCGTGTGCTGCTGAAAGTCCAAAATGGTAGAAAATTTCTGTCTTGGAAAAATATTTACCAAACTCGGCCGAGGAAGCCAGATTTAGTTTCGTTTAGGGTAGAGGTCAGTCTGTGAGAAAGTCTCACTGCTTTTTCTTCTGCCTTTTCAGTCTCTGACCTTTCTGGGCCACGAGTGGATTGTGTTCTTTCTTAACTAGCACTGCCCTCTACTTTAGGTTTTTAAAACATGGATACACTGGTCCTAGATTGCATCACAAGTGCTAACATTTCTCCTGTTAATTTTTGTTCTGCTCATCATTTTCTTTTGCCTGAGTAAGCAAAATATAGTAAAGTGGAATAAGGAAACTTAGGATCTTATGGCATCAGAGTATCTTGTTTATGGAAAAGTGATTAACCGGATAAATCTATCACTAGCTCAGAGGCTAATAAGAAGTAAGACCTTAGGAAATAGAGTAGCTTGTTTCTCCTATAAGTCAACTTTTGCTAGATTACATTGGGTTAACAAACAGATTTAAATGGCTTACAATAAAAAGGATCATTTCATGCATATGTGACCTTTCAGCTTCCGGTCATGTCCCAGTGTCTCAGCTCTGTGTGTCTTTCAGGATCCCGGATGAAGGAGCAGCTTCTATCTGGGACATTGCTGTTCTTGGGTCAGAGGGAAAACAGTAGATCCACTCAGTGTCTCTGGCAGCTTCTGTTCCGAAGTGGCATTCCACTTCCACTCACATTTCATTGGCCAAGGAGAATCACTTGGCCAAGACCAAAGTTAAGGGCATCACTTAAGATATATATTCTAGAACTTCATGTTCATATGATTGCTACATTTTATATTCCATAATGTAAAACATGGGATTTTTAACTGGGTATAAGAACTGCTAAGCCTTTGCCTGACATTAAAACAGGTGACATTTAGTTTAATATAAATTACATCTTTCAGAAAATGTTTGCACACATCTGAAGAAAATACTGGGAATGGAATGGTTTTGAGGCTTGCTCAGTAGGCGAGCCATACCCAGTTTTCTGGTATTACGGGCTGTCTTGAGGGCATGAGGGCAGTAATTGAAGTGTTATAGTAAGAACCTTTTCTTTGGCATTTACAGTAAAAAAGGCGGAAAGTTTTCTATTCTTGAACCAAAGAAGTAAAACCATTGAGTAATTAAAATTACAGTTTTTGAAAGTAAGATTGATACGATATCTTTTCTACATAATCCACACACAATAATGGTGGTGCTTTAGACAGGTGGTTAAGATGGAGGTGGAGCAGCGAGGTTAAATTCGTGATACATTTTGAAGGTGTATGTGGTATGATTTGCTGATTTACTGATGTGGGTTGTTAGGGTAAGAGATGGGTAGAGTGGCCATTTCCTGAGATAGGAAAGCCTGAGGGTGGGCCAGGTTGCAGAGCGGAAACATTCCTGTTAGACATTCAGATGGAGATGTTAAATAGGGGTGGGATACAGGACTCCACAGTTGGAAGGACAGGTTGAAGCTATATGAATCGGAATATTCTCAGTTTAGAGATGGTATTTAAAGCCAGGAGACTAGATCACATTACCCAGATGGTGAGTACAGATAAACCAGCGATTTTCAGCCTTTTTCATCTCATGGCACACATAAACTAATTAATTACTAAAATTCTGCAGCACGCCAAAAAATATATTTTTTTACAGGTCTGACAAAAAATAGGTATATTTTTTAAAATTCTCTCTTGAGGATATGTTTATTGATTTTATAAAGAGAGGGAAGGGGTGAAGTGGAGGGAGGGAGGGAGGGAGAGAGAGAGAGAGAGAGAGAGAGAGAGAGAGAAACATCGATTGGTCCTCCGGTACTTGACCCAACTGGGAATTGAACCTGCAACCTTTGGTGTATGGGACAGCACTCCACTAACTGAGCCACCCGGCCTGAGCAGTATAACTGTGATTTACTCATTCTGGATGGCTATTGTTGTATTGACTTGTAATTTTTTGATTTGACAATCTAAGGGAAAAGAGGTCAGTGCTGCTGGCTAAATTTTCAAGTATTGTGTGTTTTAAAAATTCTTGTGGCACCCTGGTTGAAAATCACTGAGATAAATGGGAGTCCGAGGCCTGAGCTCTGGATGACTCAGTCTCTCATTTTCAGTTTCTCCTCACTGTAAGGACACCTTTGATGTCTTGTTGTTCAGACATAGAAAGTCAATTAAAAGGACCTAATTTAAGACACTGCTGTTTAAACTGCCCCACATTTTTGAGTCCTTCAAACATTTAGATACATTTATGGCTATTCTGGAAAAGATTTCGCAGGAGCTATGATGATGTATCTTTCTGCAAAACAGTGAAAGTGGCATGGCAACTCCGTGTTTTCTCCCTTTTCCTTGGCTGTCAGGAAGCTTAAGGGTAAACCCGACACTGTTGCCAACTAGAGAAGTCCGTGCTTTCGGTAGGTTTGTCTTTGCCTGACGTAGCATTTTGTTAATTTTCTGTTCTTTAATAGCCCCTGCATATGTATTTTATATTTAAGTCACTTTAAGTACTTTTGGTAGCATTCAGGACATAAACAGAATATACCATATTTTTCGGACTATAAGATGCACTTCCCCCCAAATTTGGGAGGAAAAGGGGAGTGCATCTTATAGTCTGAATGTAGCTTACCTGGATCACTGGGGGTGGGGGGTGGTGGAATGGGTTTTTTTTTTTTTCCTATTTTCCTCTAAAACCTAGGTGCGTTTTATGGCCCGGTGTGTCTTATAGTCTGAAAAATACAGCAGGAAGAAATCCCCTTTGGAATCCCACAGCTCTAAAATCAATGAAATATTCTTAATGCAATTGTTTGCTATAGGAAACTTTATCAAAGTGGGGAAAAGGCATCAAACATGGAGTTTAGAAATGTCTAGAGGGGCATCCAAGGAATGGCTAACAGCAGTTACCTCCAGGAGAGATTGGGATAGGACAAGTGTAAAAAGGGGCTTCTTGAATTTGTATGTCTTAAAAACATAAAAAATGTAAGTAACCTCTCTAAAACTAAATATATTTATAATATAATATTGTCCTTACCATCTTTTATACACTTCTTGGATTATTTAGAACAAAGGATGTCTTACATATCAATACACATAAAACTTATTACACTTTTGTAGAATTGGAAGCATCCTTTTACTTTAGAAATAAAAATAGTTTATAGATATGTCATTGGTAATAGATATAACTCATTTAGTGACACATTCTTGAATTGAGTAAATACATGAACATGAATATCTATAAAGATAGTTAAAAGCACTCTTCAACTATAAAGCATTATAACATGAATATTCTTAATAATTTAGTGGGAAGTTGGAAACTCTTGTAAGAGCAGTTTCCCTGCATTGAACTACAACAGAAAGCAGGAACTCCTCATAGTAAAGTGAAACAGTAAAGTGAAGCCATCAAGTAATGTTAATGCTCAGATATTAACCTCTGTTTCTTTCTCAGTTCAATAAAGGAATTTATGATTTGTAACACTATGACAAATAATAAAAATCTTTCGTAAATAAAGGGACACTTAAAAATCTGTAAGAAAGCCCTGGCTGGCTGGGTCAGTCGATGGGAGCATCGTCCCATACACCAAAAGGTTGCAGGTTCAATTCCCGATCAGGGCACATACTTAAGTTGCAGTTTCAATCCCCAGTTAGGGTGTGTATGGGAGGCAACTGATCGATGTTTCTCTCTCACATTGATGTTTCTCTCTGTCTCTCTTTTTCTCAAATCAATAAATTTACCTTTGGGTGAGGATTAAAAACAAATCGTAGGGAGGACAAATACCCTAAATAAAATGTGATTTAAACAGGCAAACTATAAGAAATCTAAATGGAAGATTTACAAATATATTTTATTTTGATGGTTTCAACTGAAAGTACTCTGACCTTAACTATCATCTTCCCATCCTTACTACCTATTTTACAGCTGTTTGTTCGACTGAAGTGGCTGATTTATCACTTCCTCTGTTACTTCCCCCAACAAATGGATTTTTTTTAAGTGGGCGTAGTTACTTACTTTTTAGGATAAAAGAAACTTACTTACAGCATTAGAGAAAGAGAGTGGCATTGTAGTAGGTCAAGGCTCTAGTCTGCATATTGCCATTTCATACGGCCTTGGAGCCTGGGGCAAGCTCCCTGTCCTTTCCCAAACTGTTTACTCCTCTGTGAAAGTAGGAACAGTGGTTCATGCTAACCTCCTAAAAGGCTAAGTTTATCAAATGTGGCAGTGTATATAATGGTTCTTTGAATGCAAAGTACTAGACACATACCGGTATAGGATGGTAATGGTATTTAAAAAAATTATGTATTAATATTATTAGAAGTTTAGCAGTATGTTTAAATGGTAACACTGTCACATAGTATGGCTAGGTTTCTCTTGTGTACAATTGCAAAACTTTTAATATTGTTTCTCTCCCAGTCCTTCAGCATGTCACCAGCTTTTCTAGTTGAGGTTGTAATCCCTGTAATTTAGCTCTGGTGAGAGTGGGATGACTGAATGAGGTCAGTGAAATTTAGTACTCTCAAATCTAGAGACTTATTTTGAATAAATCTGTTCTGATACTGTTTCACTGCATATTACTGATCTCAGTAAGTTATTCAGGCTGTAGTGCTTCTATGTGTGGCTGCACTTTGAACAATTTCCACTGGGGGGTGGTGTTTCATTGAACACAATTGAACAGTTCTTTACTTAAATACCAAATTTGCCAGTTTGCTTAGTGAAAAAGGGTCTTAAAATGCTGTTAGCTGCACGTTTTAAAATCTTGATGTTTTTTGCTGGTTATTTCCTGTCATGGACATGGACAATTAATAGGAATTTAGTCTTAAGTCTTACCACTTTGTTTTTAATCTCTCGAAGTATAATTATAAACATCTTTCCATTATTTTTGTTCGCAGCATGTTTTAAATGAAGTAAGACTGATAAGACTATATTGTTAGAAAAGTATATCCCAGTCCACATTTTGAAAAACTTACTTCCTTAAAAAACAGTTAAGTAAAAACACATTGATTTAGCCAGTTTTAAGTTTAGATAGGCATTTGCCTTTTGTCGGTATTATCTGTTTTTCTCCTTTACCACCCAACCCTACTTGTAACTATTATTCCAATAAAAAAATTCATTTTTCATAAGAAAAGATTTTTTTCAGGTGTGGTAATCATCAACTAATATTAAAAGACTTTAAAATTAGTATATGCAGCTATGCCATTTATTGTTTAGTATTTTTTGTTATATTCCTAAAAATCTATGTAATAACCCTACAAAATGATCATTTTGCAACAAATTGATTTTTTATCTCAAGTATTTTTCTTAAATTCTATTTTTTCAATATTTGGCATTGATCTGTATATCTTTTCATTAGTTTTTGCATGTTTCATAAATTTTACCTTAAATTATTGTGTAAATTAACTTATTCTGTTTGTAATTTTGACCTCTTTTAATAGTTTTATTTCTTTCATTGTAGACTGTGGCATAGTATGTTTTATGAAAATTTATAAGTTGCTTCTGTCGAATATTTTAATATCATACTTGTTCTTCATCACCATTCCTGTAAACAGCTTTCTTGACATGGAGAAGTTATTTCACATTGTGTTTTTAATGTTTTTTTTAACTGTGGGAAGAACACTTACTGTGAAGTCTACTCTCTTAACAAATTTTTAAGAGTACAGTAGTCCCCCCTTATTCATGAGTTCACTTTCCTGCCATCAACCACCGTCTGAAACGATTAAATGGAAAATTCCCCAAATAAACAAACATCAGTGTGTGCTTAATCTTAAGGTGATCTGTAGGTTTTTTTCCTTTTTTGGCTAAAATTAGGTAGACTCATACTATTTTTCTGTCTTTAAAAAGTAAAACCATTGTAAAATTAAAAATTTTATGAGTAACCAGTGTTTAAGTATTTTTATTGCTTCTTCATATCTGTATTTAAAAACAGGCGTGTTATGAATGTACATACCTCATGGTGTGTTTAGTAAGATGGGGTGGGGTAGGGTGGAGCTGGGCAGATAACTAAAGAAGTACACAAATAATACTATTTCAGCTTATACTTTGAAGGTCTAGAAATGAATTCATGTTTATTTGTTATTGCATTGCAGTGAATGATTTAGGCGGGGACTTCAAGGGAGTTGGTAAAGGCTCCTTAGCTGCTGATAAGGTTGTTGAAGAAATAAGAAGGAAAGGCGGAAAAGCAGTGGCCAACTATGGTATGATATTTGAGAGAACTATACTATTTTTAAAATTTTTCTTCAACTAATGCTGTTGCACACATTAATAATCTCTGCATTCCAGTGTAATTATGAAATTCGGTTTTATCTAAGTGAGCCAAAGCTGTTTGGCTACATATTTTATATAATATATGAGAATTTTAAACTTTTGATGTAGATTACTTCACAAGTCTAACATTTATTCTGTTGTTTGTTTAATATTTTTACTAATGAGCAAGTGATATAATCAGTAAATTATCAGATAACATGTATGTTCTTGTTCTTTAAAGATCTGTTTTAGCTAAAAGGTCTTATGCATTTCTACAAAATAACATTAAATTCTCCTTTTGAAATTGTTTACATTTTTTTAAGTAATATCATATAAGAAGTGAAATGCCTACTCTCTGTACCCAACCTCCATATTCCATTATACACAAGTAATCATTGCTATATGTAATTTATTATCTTTATAAGAACTTAAAGAGTAAAAGTTAGGCATTAAAGTGAAGCCACAAGAAAAACAGCACATATAACCTTTACATTTAATGTATTGATTCTAATAGTATTCGAAAGGAACCTTCTTGAAAAGACTTACTTTAAAAAGCTAGGGCTTACTGATTTTTCTGCAATTTAGATTGTTTTTATGGGCCAGGGATTAATTAGATTACCAATGACTTCATTTTGAAATTTTAGAGGAAAGGAAATAGGGTATGATTTATTGAGTGTTTGCGGGAATAGTAAGTCAGACATTTTAGTATCTTTCCACATTAAGGATTTAGAAAAATGTTTTCAGCTTTTTTTAATTTGGGGGTTTTGAAACTTATTTTATAAAGATAAAATGACATATCCAGCCCTTTGCCCCAGTTTTGATATGCACCCCGTATCAATCAGGATTCAGTCAGGAAAGCAGAAGCCTCTCTAGGTGTTCCAGGTGTGAGGGTTTTAATACAGAGAATCAGAGGCTTGCGTGACCATTGGAAGGGCTGGGGAAGTGCATGGCAGGGAAACTCGATGACCGCCTCAGCCTGCAGCAGGTGGTTCTCAAGAGCTGCCCCAGATGTGCTGCTGGTCTTACATCTTCTAACAGGACTGCCTGCACCTGCAGGCCTCTCCTGCTTTTGCATGCTTTAGATCAGGGGTGTCAAACTCATTTTCACCAGGAGCCACATCAGCCTTGCGGTTGCCTTCAAAGGGCTGAATGTAATTTTAGGACCGTATAAATGTAACTACTCCTTAATAGTTAAGCGAGAGCTTGGTGCTGCCACTGGGTAGAAACAAGATGCCAGGCCAGATAAAACAAGGTGGAGGGCTAGATTCGGATTCTTGCGATTGCAGAGAGTATAGAAAGAAGCAGTGGTGATGTTGAGTTGACAGTGACCATTTGACACACAACTCTGGGGATATGAGCCCTTTTCCTCAGTTGACTAGTGGAAAATAATGAGACCATACTATTTTGACAAACTTTACTCTTTGTGGTTAGTATTACAAAAACAGTAGGTGTATTATCTATATATACTTATATAGTGTTGAACATGCTTTTTCAAGTTAAATATGCACCTTCTTCCCTCCCTCCCAAATTCTGATTTGCATCCTTAAGCAGAAGTGCCTGTTGGGCTATTTCAAAATAAATATACAAGGTGGAGCAAAAGTAGGTTTATAGTTGTTCGTATGGAAAGTAATACAGTAATTAATTAATTAATAATACAAGAATGAACTCTGTGTTTTGCATACTCACAGCTGTAAACCTACTTTTGCCCCACCCTGTATATTAAATAAATACTCAGGACTGCTGGTCAACATGGAGGCATAGATAAACATGGCTCACCTCACACAACCATAGCAAAAATTACAACTAAAATATAAAACTATCACCCAGAATTGTCAGAAAATCGAGCTGCATGGAAGTCCAACAACTAAAGAAGAATTAAGGAAGTCACGTTCATCCAGATGGGTAGGAGGGGTGGAGATGTGGAGACAAGGAATTGTGGTCCCACACCTGCATGTGGTGGATAAAAATTGAGAGATACCTTGGGAGCAAGGAATCCTAGCCTCATACCAGACCACTTAGCCCAGGGTTCCAGTGCCAGGAAGATAAGTCCCCATAACTTCTGGCTGTAAAAAACAGTGGGGATGGGGGCTGTAGAAAAAACTGGGGTTCTCGGGAATCTCCTCTTGAAGGGCCTGAAAGGGACTGAGGACTTACACAGACTCACCCACTCTGGGCTCTAGCACTGAAGCAGCAGCTGAAGTATCTGGCATCAGGGCAAGTGCTTGGGGACAGCTCCCTCCTGGACAAAAGCCCAGAGGCCAGGCAATAACCAGTGTCCCTTTTCTGAGCCCTCCCCCCCACAGAGCCACAGAGTGGAGGAACCATATCTGAGACTCCATCAACCTGGTTCACATGGGTTGCCTTGCCCTGGCAATTACCTAAGGCCCCACCCTATCCAGTTTATGGATATGCTCTTCTACAAGGCCGTATTACTAAGACAGGGAGTCAAAGCAGCTCTGCCTAATACATAGAAACAAACACGGGGAGGGTGCCAAAATGAGGAGACAAAGAAATATGGCCCAAATGAAAGAACAACAAAACTCCAGAAAGAGAACTAAACAAAATGGAGATCTATGCAGAGTTCAAACCACTAGTTATTAGGATGCTCAAGGAACTCATTGGGTACTTCAACAACGTAAAAAAGACGTAAGAAGAAATGAAGGTTACACTAAGTGAAATAAAGAAAAATTTACAGGGAATCAACAGAGGAGTGGATGAAGCTGAGAATCAAATCAATAATTTGGAACATAAGGAAGAAAAAAATATTCAATCTGAACAGCAAGAAGAAGAAAGAATTTTTAAAAAATGAGGATAGGCTAAGGAGCCTCTGGGACAACTTCAGATATACTAACATTCAAATCATAGGGGTGTTGAAAGGAGAAGAGAAAGAGCAAGAAATTGAAAACTTATTTGAAAAAATAATGAAAGAAAACTTCCCTAATTTGGTGAAGGAAATAGACATGCAAGTCCAGGAAGCACAGAGAGTCCCAAACAAGATGGCCACAAAGAGGCCCACACCAAGACACAACATAATTAAAATGCCAAAGGTTAAAGATAAATAGAGAATCTTAAAAGCAGCAAGCAAAAAGCAGGTAATTACCTACAAAGGAGTTTCCACCAGACTTTCAGCTGATTTCTCAAAAGAAACTTTGCAGGCTAGAAGGGACTGGCAAGAAGTAGTCAAAGTGATGAAAAGCAACAACCTATGACCTAGATTACTTTATTCAGCAAAGCTATCATTTAGAATGGAAGAGCAGATAAAGAGCTTCCCAGACAAGGTAAAGCTAAAGAAGTTCATCATTACCAAGCCCTTATTATATGAAATATTAAAGGAACTTATTTAAGGAAAAGAAGATCAAAATTATGAACATTTAAATGGCAAGAAATTCACAACTATCAACAATTGAGTCTCAAAACTAAGCAATCAAGTAGATCAGAAAGAGAATCATAGACATGGATATCGTTTGGAGGGTTATCAGTTGGGAGGGGGAAGGAGGAGAATGTGGAAAAAGGTACAGGTATTAAGAAGTACAAATTGGTAGGTACAAAATAGACGGGGATGTTAAGAACGGTATAGGAAATGGAGAAGCCAAGGAACTTATATGTGTGACCCATGAGCACGAACTAAGGATGGGGATTGCCAGAAGGAATGGGGAGTACTGGGTAAAGGGGGAAAAATTGGACTGTATAGCATAGTCAATAAAGTATATTGAAAGTAAATATTCAGTTTGTTGTTTAGACACATTTCACACACTGAATAGCCACGTGTGGTTAGCAGCTACAGCATTAGTGAGGAAATGGGACATTGTCATCTTCACAGACAGTGTTGTTTTAGATAGTATTTGCCAAATACTTCTCTTTCATCCCCTCTCCTTTATTTCCCTCCTTTTTTAATAGGTTAAAGTATTACCTTAGGGGCTAAATTTCTTTTGTGACATTAGATCACCTGTATTTTGATTTATGATGTGCCTGCACTATAAATGTATTTTTCTGGTAAACGAGTTCTGTTGAGTGAATAGTATTTGTCATGTCCTTTGATCTATAGTTTAGTGATCATTTTGAGAGACATTACTGAAGTTTTATACTAATTTCCTTCTCCCTCAGATTCAGTGGAAGCAGGAGAGAAGGTTGTGAAGACAGCACTGGATGCTTTTGGAAGAATAGGTGATGTTTCTTTGCATTTATAGTACTAACAGATCAGCTACTACTTTCTTAAAAACTCCCTTTCTTGATAATCAAGTGTTTAGATATGTTTTACAAATTGATTACATAATCTACCTTATTCCACAAAGGGCATGAGGTATGACAGTTTTTTATATATGTGTGTGTGTGTTGTTTGTTTTATATTTTTCTGCACTTAAGAGCTTTTAAAAAACTTATTCTCTAAGAATCCTTTATATAATAATTTAATTATACCCCCGATGCATTTATAAAATAAAACATAAATCAGTGTTTGGCAATAGAGGACCCAGTGGAATCCTTTGGATAATTATAGTGATTTAAATTAAAATGATTCAATGTGTTGCAAATTAATTAAGATGAATTACATACAGTTGACCCTTGAAACAGTGTAGGGGCTCAGGGTGCTGACATGTCACGCAGTTGTAAATCCATGTGTGACTTTCGACTCCCCAAAAACTTAACTGCTGGTAGTCCACTGTGTACCAGGTGCCTTACTGATAATATAAGTAGTCAATTAACATTAATTTGCATGTTATATGTATTATATACTGTATTTTTATAATGAAGTAAGCTAGAGAAAAGCAAATGTTAAGAAAATCGTTAGAGAAAACACATTTATAGTACTGTACCGTATTTATTGATATTGTAAGTTTGTGTCATGTGTATAGAAGATGAATTGTCTGTCAGTACCCACATTAATTTCATCTTATACAAAACACTGTAAATATTAAATGTATTATGAACACTAGACATCAAAAATGAAAAGATAATGTGAAAGAAATTCACACTTGCAGGTAAAAAGATTCATGCATTGACAATGAAGAAGTAGTAATATGATTTCTTTTTAGCGTAATTGATAGTGGGACTTCAGTGTACCCTCGCCTGTAGACTACGGAATGAATAGTTGTAAGATTTTTATGGCATACAGCATTAGTTATATTCATAATACACTATTTGAAATGTTATGTTTTTTAAAAAGCACTTACCTCTGATCATAGGCTGATACACAGTTTCTCCAATTATGAGAGAGAGCCATACTTGAAGGTGATGTAATTCTTCAAAGCAAAGTGATAAAATAGTAAGAAAATTAACACCTTATTAATTTCATATTAAATATCGCTCACCTTATGCCTATGTCAGGACAGGTTATCCATTTCATGCAAGTCTTGCATACAGTGTTCTGTGTGACACAAAAATGTCTCATGCGGTTCTTGCCATATATTTTTACACAGACACATATACAACAGATACGTTTATTAACTGTATGGCATGATGACTATTTACTGTCCATTAAGTAAGTGAAAGTGAGCCGTCAGGAAGGTCTTCATCGTCATCCTCATGCTGAGCAGACTGAGGAGGCGGGGTTGGTCTTGCAGCCGAAGGGGTGACTGAGGCGGGAGAGGTGGAGGAGGTGGGAGGGAAGGCAGGAGAGGCAGGCACACTCAGTGTAACTTCACGGAAATACATCATCATTTCTGTCTAACTGTTTTGCAGTTACATTTTTAAAAAAATGTTTCTATATGTACCATCTTTCTTCCAACATTTGCTTTAGTTTTCAGTGCTCATGTAATTTACGACATGGTGTCGTAAAAGGAGTCAAAAGCAATCTTGAATAATCAGTACCCTTCTGCCAGGCTGTCTGATGTCAGTTTGTTTTCTGGCACCGCTTTTTCTATGTCTTCTTCCTCGTTGTCTGGCGCTGGGTCAGAAGCACTCATCTTCGTGAAGTCGTCTTTGCTAATTCCTCTGGTGTGGTGTCTGTTAGCTCTTGAATTTCTCCAAGATCCATGTCTTGAAATCCTCCCCCGCCCCACACCTTTTCTTGCCATATCCCCAATCTTTCTCATGATTTCCTTGATTGGCTGTATTGTAAATCCTGTGAAGTCTTGCACAACATCTGCATGCGGTTTTCTCCAGTGGGCTTTATTGTTTTGGGCTTGAGGCTTTCAACAGCTTTCTCTTTAACAACGATGGCATCTTCAATGGTGTAATCCTTCCAGACCTTCATGCTGTTCTCTCCGTTGGGATTTTCTTCTATAGCATTGACAATTCTTTCCATAGAGTACTAGGTATAATGAGCCCTACACATTTAGACATGGTGTTAAGGAGCAAGTACACTGTTTTAGTGAGTTCACTGTTGAACTCGTGGGATTCTCTGTAGTGAAGGGCATTATCCAGTATTCAAAGAACTTTGAAAGTCACTCCCTTACTGGCAAGATACTTCTTGACTTCAGGGAGAAAGTGTTGTTGAACCAATCCAGAAAAAGGTTTCTCATTGTCCAGGCCTTCTTGTTGTACAACAAAAAGACTGGCTGGTGGTGTTTATCTTTTCCCTTCACGGGTTGGGGTTTAGCAGCTCCTGATGCCCGACTGCATTTGTGCAAAACAGTAGTTAGCTATCCCTTCCTCCCTCAAATTACGGCACTCATTTCTTTTCCTTACTAATAAATATCTTTTGTGGCATTTATTTTTTCCAGAATAGAGCACTTTCATTTGCATAAAACCCTGTTCAGGCAGAAAGCCTTTTTTCTTGGTGATTTTCTTAATGGTATCTGGGAATTTGTTTGCTGCCTCTTGGTCAGCAGAAGCCGCTTCTTCCATTATGTTGAAGTTTTTAAAGCCAAACCTCTTTCTAAAATTATCAAACCTTCTTATTCTGGCATTAAATTCTCCAGATTTAGATCCTTCATCTTCCTTTTGCGTTAAGTTGCCATACAGTGAGTTTGCTTTTTCTCAAGTTGTGTTAGTATCTGTAGCCACGCCTTTCTCACAGCGGCCCTGCACCCACATAAAAGCTGTGTTTATAATAGGAGATAAAAAACTACTTCACGAAATGTGTGCAGTGTTCATGACAGCCAGCATAGCTATGATAGCTTCATGAATTTCCTTTTTTTTTTACAATGGTCCTTAGTCTGGATTCATTCATCTTGAAATGCAGGCAACCGCAGTTAGAGCTCTCAATATATGGTACGTATTAAGCAATTCAACTTTTTTAAAAACAAATTTAAGACAGGGAATACTTTATTGAGACCCATCAGAGAAAGGGACAGGTTGGGTCTGTAGTAACAAAGCATTGTGTTTTAAAGCGTAGACCAGTAATTGTATATTAGAGTATACACTGCTACATACAAATTAATTGATCAGACCACAGCTTTTTACTGTTTAAAACAGAACAAGCATCCCCATAAAAGCAGCACCTTTGTGAAATTTTAACTTTATTCTTCTTCCTGATTTTGTCCCTCCACAGAATCCACATAATCCTTCTCAGGGGCAGCCATATCCTCTGGGCCCCAGAAAAGTCCCCTTCCTCCATGCCCTCACCCGCGTTGCCCTGGACAGAGGCACACTTGGCGTATATCAGGTCACAGTGCGGTCCAGGCGAGCCCAGGCCTCAGCAATAGCTGTGGTGTTGTTGTGCGGCACGCACACAGTGCCCTGTACTTTGGCCAGGTCTCCACTCATACCCACAGTGGTAGGCTGCTAATTAATGTCAACTTCGAAGCCAGTGGGGCACTAGTCCACAAACTGGGTGGTACGCCTGGTCTTGATGGTGGCAACAGCACCGACATGTTTGGGAACCATGTCACCTAGATACAACAGGCAGCAAGCCATATATTTACCGTGGTGAGGGTCACATTTCACCATCTGTTTTGCTGGCTCAAGGCACACATTGGTGATGTCTGCTACAGAAAGCTGTCCACGGCAGGCTTTCTCAGCAGGGATGGCAGGGGCATATGTGGCTAGAGGGAAGTCAATGCAGGGAAAGTGCACCAGGTTGCTCTGAAATTTGGTCAGATCAACATTCAGGGCTCCCTTCAAACCTCAAGGAATCAGTGATGGAGGCTACAATTTGACCTATCAGCCTATTTAGATTAGTATAGGTTGGGCACTGAATATTGAGGTTTCTATGACAGATATTGTAGTTGGCCCTGTTATCAACTGTGAAGGCACAGAGTGCTCGAGCAAGGGTGGTGTAGGTATTGAGGATGGAGTTGTGGGGTTTCAACTACAGCTGTGGGAACCTGGGGTGCTAGGTAAATGGAGAACTCCAGCTCGGACATCTTGCCATATTCATCAGACATTCCATCAGTGGGGAGGTAAAGCCAGAGCCAGTTCCCCCACCAAAGCTGTGAAAACCCAAGAAACCCTGAAGACCTGTGCCCTGCTTGGCTGGTTTCTGAATTCTGACTAAGACAAGATTAGTAATCTTTTTACAATGGTGTAGTACCCATGTACTTAGTTATTGGCAGCATCTTCCTTGACTGTGATGAGCTGCTCAGGGTGAGAGAGCTGATGGTGGGTGCCAGTACAAACCACGTCAGTGGCGGTGGGTTTCAGGTCCATATGCCGGCCAGCACCTGTCTCATTGAAGAAGGTGTTGGAGTCATCTCGCCACCCCCATTCCCCCCACAATGGTCTTGTTACTTGGCATCTCATCTGGCCATCAGGCTGCATGACATATTCCAGGCAGTAGAGCTCCCAGTAGGCATTGCCAATCTGGACATCAGCCTGGCCAGTGTGCGTGGAGCTGCACTCACACGTGGTTGCTGCTTTGCGGCTGCCAGAGGATGGCAGACCAGAAGAGAGGTTTATTTTTACACGTCGACTCTTAGGCAGTTGCTGTAAGAGAACCTGCTCGGCTTTTTCTTACAATGTCATGACTTTTTGCTGCTGCTTAGGAGCACTTCCAGCGTCAGTAGTAGCACTTTGTATGGGTTCCATGGTGTTACTCAGGTTTACAGGATTGCACTGAGAAATGAAAAATGCAGGAGAACCGTGAGAAATCACTTTTTACTTCTGCATGCGGTTTGCTGAAGAGAGGAACTTCTCGTGTGGAGCGATGAGCACCACATGGCATTTTAAGCTGATAGTTGCAACACGTGAGCTCATGCAGTAGCAACAGGAGGTAGCTAGAAAATTATTACAGTAATACAGTATGTACTACAGTTAATCTTATGCAGTTATTTAGTACTGCATGTTTTTTATTTTAAAAATTTTATTGTATTTTTCCATTACCATTTATCTCCCGATGCCTCCTCTCCCGCTGCAGTCACCACACTGTTGTGCATGTCTATGAGTCCTCCTTTCTCGCTTGACTCCTCCGCCCTCTAACCCCCCCGAGCTGTCAGCCTGCTCTCCATCTGTGAGTCTGTGTCCATTTTGCTTGTTAGTTCAGTTTGTTCATTAGATTCCACATATGAGTGAGATCATATGGTATTTGTCTTTCTCTGACTGGCTTGAACATAATACTCCGTTTTTACAATTGTTTACATTTCTCTCCTGTGAATGGTGGCATGTATGGTCTGTGTGCATATTTTGATAAATTTCAACTTTTTGTAATAGACTTGCATATATTTTTTGGTAATGATAAAATAGACTACTAGTATCTACATATATTTTATGTATTTTGACATACCCTTTTCTTAAATTTTTTTGATTTTCTAGGTTATGTGGTTTGTCTACAAGTTTTTTGAAAATTGTTTCAAATCTCCAAAAACTTTTCTAATGTATCTATTGAAACAAATTCACATATAAGTGGACCCATGCAGTTCAAGGGTCAACTTGAATAAAGTTGCATTAAAAAAAACCCTTCATTTTTAAGAAGCATTCCCAATGTATTGTTTAGTGCACTTTTCTCTAGATAATCTTCCTGGTTTAGTTCTGCACATTTTAAATAAGATATTAATTATTGAATTCCAGAGAGAAACCTTACTGCAGCCCAAAATACTTACATTCTGAAAAACATTAACTTTTTTGTAGTTTGAATGTACTCCCCCCTTTTTCTTGTCTAGCATGTTTAATTTTCTAGTCATGTTTGGTTGAGCTTATAAGAGACATTTTGCAAGTAAATTTTGC
Organism: Desmodus rotundus; assembly: GCF_022682495.2. Classification (NCBI taxonomy): domain Eukaryota; kingdom Metazoa; phylum Chordata; class Mammalia; order Chiroptera; family Phyllostomidae; genus Desmodus; species Desmodus rotundus. The sequence goes on from NC_071387.1 coordinate 125,460,442, forward strand.
AGGGATAGAGACCACACAGATGTGAGGTCATGGGGTGAAAATAGATATGTAATGGTGGTTCGCCTTAAAAAATATAATTTATTTTCTTAAGAAGAATACAGTTATGTGTTTCTGACTCTTAATGTTTTCTTTCTGGGTTTTTGACTTTTGAGTGGCAAAAAAAATATCTTTAATCTTTTAACTTTCTGTGTGAATTTTGAGATTAAATGGGAAATGACTTATGGTTAGGAGTGAATTCTAAGAACCTAAGAGTTGCGCTATAGCTAATTCTGTAAATAAGATGGTAGAATTTCAGCAGAAGGAAGGGTAGAATATGTAAGTTTGAGAGCAAAGCACCAATATAAGATGATAGTTGTTGTGGTTTTATGAATCAGAAATTTTTTTTGCTATAAATATAGAATTTTCTCTTGATAGCACTGTTCACCAATTATATATACATGTTTCCTTGGCAACCCCCCCCCCAATTTTTGAAATAAATGTAATTCAAGCAAATGCAAATTAATAGACTTGCTTATATATTTCTGACTTTCATCTTTTTATATTGTAGATGTTGTGGTTAACAATGCTGGGTGAGTATTTCTTTTTTCATTTTTAGTTAAGTAACCTGCATGCAAGGTTTTTTGTTTTTGTTTTTAAAATGTATGCTCCCTGCTTCCCTAACTGATGTATCATTTTTTTAGAATTCTGAGGGACCGTTCCTTTAGTAGAATAAGTGATGAAGACTGGGGTAAGTTTTTAATATATGTCTCTGTGGAACATACCTATCAATTTAGCCTTTTAGTATTTGATAAATTTGTATATTTAAGTTAAAACTTACTTTTATCTACTTTTGCACATGTAAGTGATGATGAGTAAGCTTTATAACTGAAAATTGTGGTACTTGGAAGTAGCGTATTTTTTTTAACATCTGAGAAATTTTAAAAAAATCAGTTGCCAGAAGTTATTCAGAAGGATTTTGTGCCTTTCATTTGTTTCCCTCTTTTTTTCCTTGAGAGCTCGGCATCATTTTATAGCAGTATCAACTCTTTCTAACAGCCTGTAGCATGCTTATCTGGCTGTGTGATTCTTATTTCAAAATCAATAGCCAAATATGGAAGAGAGCCTGGGGCACTAAAAATGATGGAGACCTTCATATTGGGTGGGGAGAACCTAGATGTAATTTTGAAGCCTCTAATAATTAGGAAATTTTTCCTTAGGAATGCCATGTTGGAAAGACTGAGTTTACATAATGAACAAGTCATAGTTATGAAAAAAATTATTTTTCTGTTTGCTCATCTTACTTTGCCCTTACTTTCATTGGCCATCAGAACTAAAACAATGGGGACAGACAGTGGCTTGCATGATAACTGAGTTGAATTATATCATTGTTTATAGTGTGTGTTTCTGGGGAGTATTGCCAGAGTTCTTTTGGAAGAAGCAAAATATCTTTGTGCCTTAGAGTTAAGCAAAGAAGGGCTTTTAGTTTCCTCTTCCCTTGTAGGAATTGGGGTACAAAACAAGCCAGGAAAGATAAGATTTGTTGGCAAAGCGGGGGCTTATCTTGGCGCTTTCCTTTGAGCTCTGGTAGAGCTTGGATGTTTCTTCCTCTGGTTTTATCCTAAGCTCACCACTTCTAACCACCTCTCCCCCCTTCTATTCCTGTTTTCACCCTTACATTATTCTTCTAATATACACATGAAAACATTTGATGAGGCCCCAGATTGAAACAAAAATAAGTAAGAATGGTTAAAAAATAATTAAAATAATCAAATGAAATATAAATAAATTGTGTTAAAAATTAAACCTAGAGGGTTTTGTCTATCTGAATAATTCTCCAGGTTTTCTATTCATTAGATTAATAGCCCTAAGAACAGATAAGCTTCTTTCTCTTCCTCCCTTTTTCCCTCTCCATGCCCCTCCTTCCCCTATTTTCTAACCTACATCTCCCAGTCTCCCTAACTCATTTGCAAACCCTGGGAAAAAGGGATATAATGATGTACTGAGCATTTTGTAAATATTTTTCAATGATGAACTATGTGGTTTATGATTATGCTTTAATGTTTGTATTGAGTCCCAACTATATTTGTGAAATTTTTGGATATTTGTATTAGTGAATTTTTATATAAAGTAGGCATAAATTAAAGGTGGCATTATATTCAGTTATATATAGGGACTTCAATAATTTTATCATAAATTATAGGCAAAACATATGAACTATTGATTGGTTTCAAAATTGGAATAAAAGCAAAAATACTCAGAGAGTGGTGTGACAATAGTTGAATGTTGCTATAAAGTAAGTAAGTAAGTCATTGCTTACATTCATTCTGAGACATGTTGATTGGAATTTTTGACAGAGTATTTAATGAAAATAATTTCTTAATTCAGATATAATCCATAGAGTTCATTTGCGGGGCTCATTCCAAGTGACCCGGGCAGCATGGGATCACATGAAGAAACAGAATTTTGGAAGGTAGAGTTGCATGTGGCTTTCAGGGGGGATTAGAGATGTGTGTGGGTTCTTGTGTACAGGGAATGATGATTGCTTTGATGTTGAGGAAAATATCTTCAGATATGTGTAGGCTTAGGCTTTTTAAATGTAGCTTTGGCCCATACCTGCTCATTAAATTGGCCATTTAGTTACAGATTAGCTGAGCTGGACAGCTTTAAATTTTTCACCTCCTACTTTTATTTTTTTTTCTTCACAGTTTTTAAATTGTTCTTCAAGTACAGTTGTCTCCATTCCACCCCCCCCCACTACTCCTCCCCACTCCAGCCATCCCCACCTCCCACCCTCGATCCTACCCCCCTGCCTTTGGCTTTGTCCATGTGTCCTTTATACATGTTCCTGACAACCCTCCCCTTTTTCCCCCCATTAACCCCTCTCACCTCCCCTCTGGTTACTGTCAGTTTGTTTTTAATTTCAATGTCTCTGGTTATATTTTGCTTGCTTGTTTGTTTTGTTGATTAGGTTACACTTATAGGTGAGATCATATGGTATTTGTCTTTCACTGCCTGGCTTATTTCATTTAGCATAATGCTCTCCAGTTCCATCCATGTTGTTGCAAAGGGTAGGAGCTCCTCCTTTCTGTCTGCTGTATAGTATTCCATTGTGTAAATGTACCACAGTTTTTTGATACATTCATTTACTGATGGGCATTTAGGTTGCTTCCAGCATTTGGCTATTGTAAATTGTACTGTTATGAACATTGGGGTGCATAGGTTCTTTTGAATTGGTGTTTCAGGATTCTTAGGGTATAGTCCCAGTGGTGGAATTGCTGGGTCAAAAGACAGTTCCATTTCTGGTTTTCTGAGGAAGTTCCATACTGTTTTCCACAGTGGCTGCACCAGTCCACATTCCCACCAACAGTGCACTAGGGTTCCCTTTTCTCCACAACCTTGCCAGCACTTGGTGTTTGTTGATTTGTTTATGATGGCCATTCTGATCCATATGAAGTGGTATCTCATTGTGGTTTTAATTGGCATCTCTCTGATGGCTAGTGATGCTGAGCATCCTTTCATACATCTCTGGGCCATCTGTATATCCTTCTTGAAAAAATGTCTGTTCAGGTCCTTTGCCCATTTTTTAATTGGATTATTTGTCTTTCTGGAGTGGAGTCATGTGAGTTCTTTATATATTTTGGAGATCAAACTGTTTTCCGAGGTATCATTTGCAAATATATTTTCCCATGCTGTTGGTTCCCTTTTCATTTTGCTGATGTTTTCTTTAGCCATGCAAAAGCTTTTTATTTTGATGAAGGCCTATTTGTTTATTCTTTCCTTTAGTCACTTGCCCTAGGGGATACATTGGTGAAAATATCGCTGCATGGAATATCTGAGATTTTCCTGCCTATGTTCTCCTCTAGGACTTTTATGGTGTCATGACTTATATTTAAGTCTTTTATCCATCTCAAGTTTATTTTCGTATGTGGTATAAGTTGGTGGTCAAGTTTCATTTTTTTACATGTAGCTGTCCAGATCCCCCAACACCATTTGTTGAAGAGGCTATTTTTACTCCATTTTATGCTTCTTCCCCCTTTGTCAAATATTAATTGACCATAAAGACTTGGGTTTATTTCTGGGCTCCTTGTTCCACTGATCTGTGTGTCTGTTCTTATGCCAGTACCAGGCTGTTTTGATTACAGTGGCCTTGTAATATAGTTTGATATTAGGTATTGTGATCCATCCTACTTTGTTCTTCTCTCTCAAAATTGCTGTGGCTATTTGGGGTCGTTTATGGTTGTATATAGAACAAACATTTTTGAATCTATAAATTGCTTTGGGTAGTATCGACATTTTTGATGATGTTAATTCTTCCAGTGAATGAATATAATACATGCTTCCATTTGTTTGCATCTTCCTTAATTTCTTTCTTCTATGTTGTGTAGTTTTTGAGTACAGGTCTTTTACCTCTTTGGTTAGGTTTATTCCTAGGTACTTTATTTTTCTTGTTGCTATATTAAATGGGATTCTCTTTTCTGATTTCTATTTCTGATATTTCATTGTTGGTATACAAAAATGCCTTTGATTTCTGAATATTGGTATCCTTCTGTTTTGCCAAATTCACTTATTAGGTCGAGTACTTTTTTGGTGGGGTCTATAGGATTTTCTATGTACACTATCATGTCATCTGCCAACAATGACAGTTTTGCTTCCTCCTTTTCAATTTGGATGCCTTTAATTTCTTTTTCTTGTCTGATTGCTGTGGTTAGGACTTCCAATACTATGTTGAATAGGAGTGGTGAAAGTGAATATCCTTGTCCTGTTCCTGATGTTAGTGGGAAAGCTTTTAGTTTTTTCCCATTAAGTATGATATTGGCTGTAGGTCTCTCATATATGGCCTTTATTATATGGAGGAATGCTTCCTCTATTCCCACTTTGCTGAATGTTTTTATCATAAATGGGTTTTATACCCTATGAAATGCCTTTTCCACATCTGTTGCTATGATCATGTTTGTTTATGTGATGTATTACATTTATTGATTTGTGAATTGTACCATCCTTGCATCCCTGGGATGAATCCCACTTGTCATGGTATATGATCTTTTTAATATATTGCTGGATGTGCTTTGTCAATATTTTGTTGAGGATTTTAGCATCTATGTCTATCAGTGATAATCGGCCTGAAGTTTTCTTTGTTCTGTCTTTATCTGGCTTCATCAAAAGAGTGTGGGAGTCTTCCCTCATCTTGGATTTTTGGGAATAGTCTGTGAAGGATAGGGGTTAGCTGTTCCTTAAATGTTTTGTGAAATTCTGCTGTGAGACTCTCCAGTCCAGGGCTTATGTGTGCCAGGAGGCTTTTGATTACTGCTTCAATTTCGTGAGCTGTTACTGTTCTGTTTGGGCTTTTTCTGCTGTTCTGATATTTTAGTAGTACAAACATTGAGGACTTACCTGTACTTTATTCTCTAACCAAAATATCATTTCGTGTATCCACTGACCAGCGGGGGAGAGATGAATGGCTGTTTCCTGCTAGTTGGTACTTGTGAGACATGCGTCAATCTTTAAAAACTGTTTAGGAAACTGTAGGACTCTCATGGTTGTGTCTGTGTGAGTGACTCAGAACGTGGTAGAGTTTGAGAGTAAGATTGGGTCAGAATATAAGTTGACATTGTTTAAATATGAGACATTTAATGTTATCCAGAAAGAGAGAGGATCACAGTGGTGAGGACTAAAGAATTAGAGTTGCTTTATCTAATATTTATTACTAAAATTTTAACATATATTGCCAGTTTATTTTGTTTTAAATATTTATTGTTGTTTTCAATAAATAACAATGTACATTCTTACACTTAACTTTATTTAGTTCTGACCAGGGACTCTTTTAAAAACAGTTAAATCTTGTATTTGAAGTTTGAGAGATTACTTTCATTATTAATATTATTTTAGATATATGAATCATGACTATAAGAACCTAAGACAGTATACAAAGTTGTTTTTGATAGGTGTAATAGTACTGAAAAGAAAATAAAGACATAGAGTTGCAACATTATCAGCTCAGAAAAGGTGACATTGGGGGATTGATTTTCTGTTTAGGATCATCATGACTTCGTCGGCTGCAGGAGTATATGGCAACTTTGGCCAGGCGAATTACAGTGCTGCAAAGCTGGGTCTTCTGGGCCTTTCAAATACTCTCGCACTTGAAGGCAAGAAATACAACATTCATTGTAACACTATTGCCCCTACTGCTGGATCACGGTTGACCCAGACTGTCTTGCCTGAAGGTAAGTAGCTTAGATTTTTTTCAGTATTATTACCCACAAATCTTCATGGGTAATAAATGGAACAGCAAATCAATTGTTTCTCTCTCTCTCTCTCGCTCATCAATCAATTAAAACAAACATTATCTCACACAGTTTTGGGGGGATCGGGAGTCTTCAGTGGCATAGCTGGGAACTTGTGGTCCTGAGTGTCTAATGAGGTCTTAATGAAAATGTTGCTGGGACTCCAGCCATTTGAAATCTTGTCTGGGTCAGAGGGTCCACTTCCAGGCTCACACGCGCGTGACAGTTACCAAGAGGCCAACGTTCCTTCCTTGAGATGTTAGTTTCTCGTCACGTGGGTTTTTCCACAGGACTGCTCTTGATATAGCAGCTCGCTTCTCAAGAGCTAATAATTTGAAAGAGAGACAGCAATCAAGATATAAGTTGAGGTATCTTTTAATTTTAGAAGTGATATACTGTCAATTTTATCCTATTATGTTGGTCACAGAGAGCAATCCTGGTATGCTGTGGGAGGGGGCTATAAAAAGGGACGAATGAGAGAAGATGGGGATCGTTGGGGCCGTCTTGAAGACAAGCTGTCATGCAACCCTAAAATTGGGGCGTTACCAATTACTTGGCATGTATCTTTTTCATCCTTTATCACAACCTCTTTGCTTGCCCAAGACGTAATCACTTAAAATGATCGGTTTTCATTTCCTTACTACTTTTTCCTTTAAAAATATTAAATATTAATTAAAATATTTTAAAAATAATAAATACATGGCTAAAACTATTGTGGGCTTGCTCATTTTGATACTAATAAAATCATAACGTACTGCATTTTTGAGGAGGAATTATTCTTTTTTTCACACAATGTTATGGTTCTAAGATTAATTTTTATTATGTATGCCTGTAGTTCACTAATTTTTTAAAATACATTTTATTGATTATGCTATTACAGTTGTCCCATATTTTCTCCCCTTTACTTGCCTCTGCCTTGTAACCCCACTCCCACCATCATTCCTCCACCTTAGTTCATGTCCGTGGGTCATACATATACGTTCTTTGGCTTCTCCATTTCCCATACTATTCTTAACCTCTCCTTTTCTATTTCTTTCTTACCTAAGATACCATATTTTGCCATGTATAATACACATTTTTTTGCCCAAATTTTTGAGGGGAAAATAAGGAGGCGCATTATATGTGGATAGTACTAATTCCACATCTATATAAATGTTCTTAATTCTTTTACTTATGCTTATGTGTTAAAAATATAACTCTAGAAAGCAATAATGATATCCATATGAATATAGTAATTGGTTTTGTCTCTAAATATAAAAAAATAAAAATTAAAATGAAAGATTTTTTTCCTGAAAGTTTGGGTCAAAAACGTGGATGCACATTATATACAGCAAAATACAGTAAATAACCATTTCCAAATTTGTTTTATCATGAAATTTGAGTTGGCTGGAGTGTCCCTTTGGTTTTCTCCTAATGCTTATAATAGAGAGTGGAGAACATTTACCATTAGGTATTTTTCATATTGGAGAGCTTTTAGAAGCTATAAAGTAAAAAGTTTTTGAAGCTGCTCTTTAATTTACAGGGACTATAAATATCATCTTTGCTTCTTTAGCCTATTAATATAAAATTATATTTTGTCATTTCACAATTAAAGTTTGCAGTTGTTTGATTCTTTAAGATTATCAAGTTTATTAACAAATTGGATCTCATTTGAACCTTGGAACAACTTTTGGTATAGGCAGGGAAGGCATTTCACTTTCCATCTATCTTACTGAGAAGACAGATGTCCAGGGAGTTGAGTGATGTGCTCACCATCCTAAATTGCCTGCATGGCAGGGCTAGCGTTAAAATCCACACCTTTTACTCCTTGTGTAGTACCTTTCTGCTCTATTAAGTTGCTCACAGAAAGATTCAATGGGAAAATATTTCTTACACTTTGTTATTGATCGGTAATGGTTACAAGGTTCATTTCACATCATTATCTTCCTAACATTACAATTGTCGATTTTATTTTTTATTTTTAGTTTTCTAGTTTCTGGTTAAATAGCTAGGAGAATAAAATAGTTCTAGGAATGAATGGCACCTAAGTTCCTTACGTTATACATGAGTATAGCTTTGCTCACTAGTCTTTGCCTAGGCAGGTCTAACTTGTCTTCTGAATAGTATGTTACCCACCTTGGAAAGATATGTCTGATATATGTAATATTAGAAGCTGGAAAGAGCTGTATGATGAAAAAAGTTATTTGAAAAGCTTGAATGTTATACTATTTAATTATGTACATCCAATTTTGTTCTTTTTATTTAAAATGTCTCTAAATTGCCTATAATTTTATAGGTAAGAAATTTTCAAACAGTAAAACAGTTGCTTAAATATGTGTCTATTCTTGTTCATAAACTTTCTTTGGGGGATGTTGTTTATTCCAGATATTGTGGAAGCTCTGAAGCCAGATTATGTGGCACCTCTTGTCCTTTGGCTTTGCCATGAGAGTTGTGAGGAAAATGGAAGCTTGTTTGAGGTATTCTTACCCTTCCTCCTTTCTGGAAAGTATTATTTGTGTAATTGAATATTAAAAATAATTTAAAAAGTAGTATTTTTCAGTTGCTCACATTTGTAAAAATCTTCATCAGTTGATTTTTTAAGTATGGTTATGTTATAATTAAGGAATAAGTGTTGACTAAGGTTGTTTTTGAGAAAGTAACTGGAACTTCATAAATTCTCTGTCTACTTAGTTTTTTACTTATGATATTGTCACCAAATGAGAATGTGGCTGGTTTGGTGTGTTTAGTCAAATATAGAAAGTCTCATTTGGTTTGGGAAGCTCAGTAGTAAAGTGGAAGGATTTAGGGATTAGAGTGAACCAGGCCAGATTTTGAATTCTTGTTCTAGCACTTGCTAGCTTGCTGGAATTTTGTACAAATTAACTTCCCTGGGCTTTAGGGTTTTGGGGGGGTTAGTTGTGGTAACTAGAAATTATACTTTTAAACTCTTAGCATAGGACCTAGTGTATATTACATAACAATCACTCCTTAATTTTATTGTATTTTTCCCATTACCATTTATCCATCTTGTCCCCGCCCCCTCAGGCACCACACTGTTGTCCATGTCCATGAGTCCTTTTTCCTTTTTGCTTGATTCCTTAATTCTTTTTTTAAAAATATTTTATTTATTTATTGTTATAGGGGAAGGGAGGGAGGAAGAAAGGGAAAGACATCAATGTATGAAAGAAACATTGATCGGTTGCCTTTCACAGGCCCCCAGCTGGGGACCTGGCCACAACCCAGGCATGTGCCCTGATCGGGGTTCAAAACTGCAGCCTTTTGGTTTGCAGGATGACAGCCAGCCCACGGAGCCACACCCCAGTCAGGGCTCCATCCCTTAATTGTAAATTTTATATCAGTATAGCAGGAATTTAGTCTGGGTGTGATAGATGAGTAAACACAAGTTACTATTTATCTTAACTCTAAAAATAAACTCTCTTTCCTTGTTGGAAAGCTTTTGTTTGTTGTAGAAATAAAAGCCACATATACGACCATAGTCCGTGAGACCCATAGTCAAAGTTCTTTCAGGTAGATCTCTTTGTGACACTTTGTACATTTTTGATTTCTCATTTGAGTTTGATCTCTTTTTTCCTTCCTAGGGTGAACTGTTATATTTCTGCCCCCTCCCACTCCTCTATTTGATTTTCTGTGATAATAATGAACCCATTGTATGAGAAATACTATGATATCCAAAAGTATTTCTTGGTAGCAAAATAACCTGACTCAGTTTGAAGTGAATAATACATTAGCCTGATTCATTTAAATAAAAAGCTGATAAGTAAATAAAAAACTCTTTATACATGTTTAAGTAGAGAGATGTGCCTCAACTTTCTTAATCATAACCACTGAATGTGAATTGTGTAAAATTAGAGGGGGAAAGAACTTTACAACTCCAGATTTACAGACACATAAATTTACTAATGTCAAGCTCAAAATTTGGCCTGTTTTTTAAAAGTCTTATTGGGAAAATTTCTTTAAAAAACCTTTTTATCTTTTATAATTTATTATTCTGTGAACAAAAATAATACATGCTTTTTGTAGTTAACTTCAAATATCCAGGAAAGTATATAGAAGAAAAAAATAGCCAAATAAGCCCCATTGCTACTATTTAGAGTTAACTATTAATATTCTTAGGTATTCTCTCCTGGTCTTTCATTAGATGTACATTTTACACTAATAGTCTACTTCAGATAGGCATTTACACACACACACACACACACACTCAAACATACATCGTTAGGATCATGCATAGATGAAATCTTGTAGGTGGTTGTTTTACTATATTGTGAACATTTTTAGTGAGGAACATTTGCTATGCAGGATTGATAAAATATAGTAAGATATATATGTGTAATATCCTGACTTAAACCTTCAAAGTAAATTGCCACTTTATTGGAAAGGCCCTAATAGATAACTGGAATGGCAGATACAGATTCTTTGGCTCAGCTGAAGCTGTTGTGTCTGGCACCGAGGGGAGCTTGTAGTTTGGTGCTTCACTCTCAAAATATGGTAAAAGATGACTGTTATCAAAACCACTGCTGATTTATCTATTATAAAAAGTGTGGGCATATTAATAGAAAGACCTCTAAAGGGTGATTAAAAAGTCATACCCTTGACCCATATCGTAGCCACTAAGATATGTGCTGTTGATAAATTTTCTTCGGTCGTATGTATGTGGAATTCTCGTGATGAGTTCTGGCACATTGTAGTTGTGGTATTTGAAGATACAACAAATATTTTTCTTTACATCAAACATTTTCTTCTGACAGTATCTTTGAATGGCCTTTAGAAAAAAATTTATCTTTCTGTGTGGCAATTAATATATTTGTTCATTTGCTTTACCTTCATATATAAAGATGTTTCATTAAAATGACTATATATAGTTCATTAAGTCAGATCCTGGTTTTATTTTTCTTTGCTTTAAATTTTGTTATTCACTAAGTCGCGGGACATGAATTTCAAGGTTGTGATGTGCTATGCAATTTTACTATATATATTGTTTAGCTTGCATGGTTACCTCATGAAGAGTGTACTAGTATCCTTATTTTACCAAAGCAGTAGCTTGGATTAAGGGAAATCAGATAACTTGACCAAGGTCACAACAGCTAGTCAGTGGACTACGTGGTACCAAACCTTGGCCTCTGACATCAGAGTCATACTTTTTTCTGCATTGCGCTGCTTTGTATTTCTACTCTAACAACATGAACAGTGCAGGCATGAGGGCCAGTGGATTTTTGTAGAGCTGTATTATTTTTTCTGTTGTCATATAGTATCCTGATATTCTTAGTAAGATAGCTGCCTATATTTTTTTAATTTTAAAAACTTTGTTAATGATGTCACACTAGATGGTATAACTTCTTTCCCTTCTTTTTTGGTAGGTTGGAGCAGGATGGATTGGAAAGTGTAAGTCTCTCTTTCCTTATGTTATTTCCACATCTTTAAACCTGCAGATCTAATTAAAGCTGGGTAAAGAACTTGTCAAATGCCTAACTTTTGGATATAATTCAAACCTATTCTAAAAGTTGTCCTACAGACCTGTGGCATTTTCAAGAATCTGTTTTCTTTCTGTTGGTAGTTCTTACTGAGGATTTGACCATTCTTATTCAGAACTGGCCATTCCTTCAGACAGCACAGTCTGTATTGATGGTTGTCCTCCCTCCTCTCTGGCATCCAACCTGCTTGTTCTGACTGTGTCCTCAGAGATGTGAGTGCGAGGGAGGGCTAGTTCTGAAAAGGGGGGGAGAGCCCCAGCAGGCAGGTTCTTCAGTTCTCCCATTTAGCTCTTGTCTTTCTGGGAGCATGAGACATCAGGAGGAGACAATGAAGAATCACATGGACAATTCTGTGGGGCAGAAATTGCATCTGATCTGTGGAAATTATTCCCCTTCAGCCCAATAGTAAATTCATTTGGCTTCAGTTCTCTTTTACCCCAGCCCTTAAATCTTGTGAGCTCCAAATTGGATAATTGCTTTAAGGCGTTTTCAAAAAACTGAAAAATTTGTGTCCTGATTTATATTTTTAGTTGGCTAGAGGTATCAAAATTAATTGAATTATTTAAAAAGTTCCCATTACTGGAGGGTATCGTTACAATGTATTGTAGACTATCAGTGTTTTCATTTGTTCTCTGCAGTTATTAAAGTAAATTATACTGCTCAAGCATTTTTAAGTGTCTTATGACATCAGTTTAGGAAAGGAAGATCAATTGTTACAATAAAACGTATGTCTGGGACTTTATCGACAGGAACTCTAGAAGCAGTCATTTTTGTCAAGCCCAAGACAAATCTTCAGTTTAATAATCATCAAAGTCTGACCATTATGTTTAAATAGGTTACTGGTGGTTATTTATTCCTCAGTCCTTTAAAAAAGGAAACAATGTTAATTCTCCTCATGAAACTTAGGCAGCAGTAATAATGATTTTTGTGAATAGGCCCATTCTAGTTGACTTCCTGTGGAAAAGAAGGAAGAACAAAGGGAGGGAAAAGGAGACTTATTTGGGATTGTCTGATATAGTATTTGGTTATCTGGAATTTTTTATCTGTCTTTACCACTAGTCCTCAGTTTGCTATCCAACAAAACCTTGTTCTGTTATCTTGAAGTATAGTCCCCAAGTGATCTCTGGTCAGTTTTTTGACATGATAATATAATTTATCTTCTGATTCAGCATTTCATTCTGCTTTAGTAGTGTCTGGTAAAGTGAGAGAAATTTGTCCCTTCAGTTTCAAATATTTTTTTAAAACTATACATTATCTTAATGGGTTTGTTATTTTAGGAAAAATACATTTTAAGGAATGTAATAAAGCTCTTTAGAAGTTAGAATCACTTTCTGAATTTCCTTTTTCTTAAGAGTTAAAAAAATGGAAGAGGCTCTTAAGAATTTTACTTTACTTCTGTCTTCACTGAAATTATGTGCTGAGTATCTTAGTTTTGTTTCTATAACCAGTACGCTGGGAGCGGAGCCTTGGAGCGATCGTAAGACAGAGGGATCAGCCAATGACTCCTGAGGCAGTGAAGGCTAACTGGACAAAGATCTGTGGCTTTGAAAATGCCAGCAAGCCTCAGAGTATTGAAGGTAAAGGGTTCCACTCAGTCCAGTCCTGGTTGGGGGACCAGAGGCAATCTCTTCTGTTACGAAACTGCTATTTTAACTGTGGTGACTTAGACTGTTGAATCATCTAGAGTGCATTTTCTGGTCTAGTATGTATTAGAACTCTTCAAATTTAAGATGTGTATGTCACTACCACTGTCAGTTTTTTATCGTCCTATTTTTTTGGTGTGCATATGGCTGAGGGGTGGTATGAGGTAAGTTACCCAGTTGTGCTTAATGCATCTACTCCTCTTCTGATGGCTGGTTTCAGAGTCTTCCATTATTTAACCATATGCTCCTTATCTGACCAGATTTTTTCTTTTATTTCCCAAAAAGCTTATTTAAGCCTATTTTCTTTAGGCTTAGCTCTTTCTGTCTAGTGAATAGATTTTGCTGTTTTAGCACTTTGTCTTTGCTCCTGTTTCTCTCTTTCTAAAATGACCCGTCTTCCTTTTATGAGTATTGTACTTTAGAAAAACTTAAGCCCCAGATTTCAACAAAACTTCCCTACATATTCTGGGCTACATCGATCTCTCTCTTAGCTGAACTCTTCCACTTGATTGTCCAATCGTAATGGCTTTCATTTCATAATCATGTAGTTTCTTTGGAATCAGAGACTATCTTGCACGTACTTCTTCTGTATTTGGTGTTAGCATAATGCAGAACTAATAGAAAGGGTTTTTATAAATGCTTGTTACCTTGCATTATTGAGGCATCTATGATGTGCCACAGGAGTAAATAACCAATCAAAGTCACATTATTTTTTCTAGCATAATTCACATATGCACATAATATATAAAATTTAAAGGACCTTTCTGGGAAAGGTCATGAACAGAAAACTCATTTTTTCCTCTTAGTAATTTTATATTTAATGCGTGATAGGAGAATATATCCAAAAAATGACTATTTTTTCCCCTGAATGACACTTTGCCGCCTGCTGGTACATGCACTAAAATTTTATTATGCTTTTTCTCAATCAGATGATAACATCATTGTTCTGTCATTAATGGTAGCATTTTCTGTGTTCTGTATTTTGATATTTTGATATTTGAGATTAATTTAGTCTATCAATATCAGTTGCCTATCAATGAAAATGAATGAAAGGAAAAAGGAAGAAATATATTAAAGACTTTCCTCTGATGTCAAAGTTCCAATTTATTTCCTTAAAAGTATTAGACTAATATAAAGAAGAAGCTAACTAAATGAATTGTGTAATTATAAATGACAAGATATGTCTAGTATTTGAAGTACTATTGAAAATATCAGCTTTTTAATACAATTGAGACTTTGTAGAGCATGTACTTACTCCATTTCTCATTTTATAGATGATGAACTAAATCCTGGAAAAAACTAAATAACTTGTCCAAACTTTCTCAGTGTTTGAGCCAAGAGTTCACTCAGGTTGTTTCTCTCTGAGTGCAGTGCTTTCAGCCTGTGTCAAGGTGACTTTCAGTTAAACAGCCACTGCCCCCCAATCCCCCAGGGTAAGCAGTCTGAATGGGGAGGTAAGGGAAGGATTAGAAGGAAGAAGCTTCTCTACTGGTATCCCCAGGAGTGGCAGATAGCCCAGTCACCTCACATTCTGTAGTTTGGTTGTAGTTTTTCTCCGAGTTTAGAAGAAGACTCGTATCTTTAAGGTTGTTAGAAAGGTCCCAGAGCCTGGCTGGAATCACTGGTCATAAGGATGGTTTTCTCTGGAAGGACTTTTAGTACTATCTTCAGATCTACTACCTATACAGAGACCTAGGGGGTAACCTTGGCACTATTTCATCCTGGAGAAGGGAGGGTGGTGGGGAGAGAAGGGAAATTAGTTATCCCTCCACCAAACAGAAATTGCATGTGTATGGACAAGGGTCCCTCTTTACAGAGTTGTAAAATTGCTCAAAGCTCATTGCAAAGCTAACAGTCATAAGCCGGAAAGAGTATGTTGGACAATGTCTTGTTTTCCATTAAAAACACCCAGTTATCTGTGGCCTATTTCAAAGACTTTCATAATTTTTTCCTGTAATAGCCTCACATCATACATTCAGTTCATGAGTGCCAGTCAAGAGTCTGCATCGGGCTTGCTGGATGTTACAGGAATAATTATCTAGCACAGCGATTTTCAGCTGGTGTGCTGCAAGAATTTTTAAACCATGCAGTGCCTGACTATTTGTCAGGGGCGCGGACCTCTTTTCCCTTAGTTTGTCAAATAAAAAAAATGACAACATCCAACACAACAATAGCAATCCAGTGTGAATGACTCACAATTATACCTATTTTTTTATCAGATCGGCAAAAAATACATTTTTTGGTGTGCTGCAGAATTTTATAGTTTTATGGTTCCATGAAATGAAAAAGGTTGAAAATCGCTGATCTAGCACATTTTCTTGGTCACATTGTTGTTGTTGTTTTAGAGTCAACTTCCAGTATAATTGAAGTTCTAAGTAAAGTAGCTTCAGATGGAAGAGTGTCAACAAATCATACCAGCCATGCGGCGGCGTCGACAACCAAAACCGGATTTGTAAGTGGCTGTGCCTTCTCTGAAGATCTTTACTTTAATACAAAGAGATTGTTTTCCAAGCTATTGATCTGTTGTTAAATAGGAAAGATAAGTGACCCCCAACCTTTTCATAATATGTGTACAAATATTTATAGAATTTGAATGAACACAAGACTAAAAAATGTAACCTTTACTTTCTTTCCTTCAGTATAATTAGACAAGTGTCTTTTTTTTGTTTTTTGAGAATCACCACTAATGCGACTTTAGTCACTATTTTTAGTAAAGGCTAATTTATTTTAGAGCATCTTCTGAGTCATGTTTTTTAAGGGAAAGCATTGATAGAATGTGTTTTGGAAATATTTCATAATGGCTGCAAGTAAAAAGTATCCCACAGTGTCAGAAATTCTAACAGAATTGTGGTTATCTCATGGGAAGTTTGCCAATTTACCACCTTTTTATTTATCCTTCAGAAAATGTTTAGTGCATAAATAATAATAAGTAAATCATTTTAATACATTCAGTTTCGGTATTCTGTGACTCAGGACACACAGTGACACACATATAATTAACCATATAATTTTAACCCTGAGAATATGATCAGTTTATAAGAGTGATTTTACTTTAGACTTGCAGTTAGCAAACTTCTTCATTAAAGGGCCAGGTAATAAATGTTTTAGGGTTCCTGGACCACATACTGTTTCTGTCACATACTCTTGATTCTCTTTTTTTAACCACTCTTTAAATATGTGAAAACCATTTTTAATTCTCAACCATTGTTTGGTGACTCCTGCTTTAGAATGAAAGTGATTATAAATTGGACATCATTCTTTCATAACCTAATGTATGCTTCACAAAATTGCTACATATATCATCACTGAATAGAAAAATACAATATCCAGTTAGATAAAGGACAATCCTGGGAAATAACTTCAGATAAAATCTCATTTTAACTACAACCATTATGAGGCAGTCTAACTTATAAGCATTAAGCAGTGTTTTGCTCCTCTGTTTATAGTAAATTTTTATATAATAGATATTGTAATTTATAACAAATTTGTTTATTTATTTATTTGTTTTATTTTTATTTTTGAGTAGCTAGTAGTAGTTAATCCAGCATCAGAATCAGGAAGCAGGAAAGTTAAAATGAGACATGCTATCTGTTAGCAAGAAGCAAGTGATAAAAATATTACTTAGCTGTAAATGCAGTTTTTTTCATATATAATCTAATTGATTTCTATTAAAAAGTCAAATATAATGAAACAATTATAATACTCCATGAAATTCACTAAAATGATATTCTAGTCACATTTTTTTAAAAGCAAAACTAGGTATGTATGTAATGAATAGTTTTGAAACATTAAAAATTTAAAGATTTGACCAAGATGAGTAAAAAATTATTTCCTCCAATTGTCCCATAGGGTGGAGCTATTGGCCATAAATTTTCTTCATTTTCTTCTGCTTACACGGAACTGGAAGTTATTATGTATGCACTTGGAGTGGGAGCATCAATCAAAGAACCAAAGGATTTGAAATTTATTTATGAGGGAAATCCCGACTTCTCCTGTTTGCCTACCTTTGGAGTTGTTATAGCTCAGAAATCTATAATGGGTGGAGAATTAGCAGAGATTCCTGGACTTTCAATCAACTTAGCAAAGGTATATTCATAATAACTATTATTGATACATATCACATCCTATGTGTGGTTATATGATTGTGTGTATTAATAAAATAGTTTATAATGGTTGATTCAGGATAAGAAGTTAGCATATCTTTTGACTTTTCTTTTTAAGAATAAAAAAGAAGAGAATTCAAAATACAAACAAAAAGAAGAAAACAACCCTGTTTAGTCCCACAACCCTGGCATAAGGTCATTAATCCTCCCTCTGCCATCTTCTTACTGTTTCACCAAGGGTAAATAACTTCTCTAAGCTTGTTTTCTTCTCTATAAAATGGATATGATAACCCTTTCCTGATGATATCGGTGCAAGAGCAAGCCAGGGAATTAATTATCCAGTGGAAGAGTACTGGAGGCAGACAGAACAAGTGTAAAAGGCCCCGTGGCAGGTGCATATTTGGCTTGTTTTTGGAACAGCAAGGGGATCAGTATAGCTGTAGAGTGAGCAAGGGGCTCTGGTAGAAGAGGGCCTTGTAGACTTGTAAGGATTTCAGTTCATATTCTGATAAATGAGTGGGACCATCAGTAGCACTTTGAACTGAGGAGGGATATATGAGCTGCCTGTGTTCACTCACAGGCTCTTTTTTGCTACTGTGTGGAGAAGAAATTATATAGGAGCCAAGCATGGAAGCAAGGAAACCAGTTACTAGCCTCCTATATTAACTCAAGCAAAAAGCTGAATATCGGGGGAAAGAAAAAAGAGTCAAGGATAAAGGTTTTTGGACTAAAGGTTTTTGAGATGATATATACAAGGTGGGTAAAAGTAGGTTTACAGTTTTTATGGAAAATAATATAATAATAAATAATACAAGAATAAACTTTTGTGTATTCACAACTGTAAACCTACTTTTGCCCACCCTGTATGCATCTCTATATTATTTACAATAATATGCAACATATTTAATATGTACGGTAGTTACATATGACAATATTTGTAATAAAATAGATATGTCCAGTTATTTTAAGGTGGGGATAGTTAGGAATTGTTTTTGGACAGATTTGAGATGGCTGTTAAACATGCAGGTGGAGATGTAAAAGGAGGTAGTTGAATTTATGAGTCCAGGGTTTGGGGGTAAGGTCTAATTGGGGTTTGTAACCTTTAAGTGATATTTAAAGACATGAGACTAGATGAAATCACCTAAGGTGTGAGTATAAGTAGAGAAGATCTGTGTTTAGGGTTCCTGCAGTGTTTAGTGGTTGACGAGATGAGAAATTGGCAAGAGAGACTTAGAAGGAATGGCTGGTGAGGTGTGAGTTATGAGGAATATCAGGAGAGTATGGTGTTCGGGAAGCAAAGTGAGTGAGTCGTTTCAAGAAGGAAGGAGTGCACAACTAAAAGAAGGCTTTTGAGGTGGGGTTTATTTTATTTCTTGGAGTAAGGTTTAGATTATGAGCCCAGTGCTAATTGGTGAATCATAGAGCTGTGAGACACTTTCTGCAGCTGATTTATTGGAGAACCCGTTTACTGGGGTTTCCTGTAGCCCCTTGCTGCTCTGAACTTATGAGAACTTACTAGAGTATTTCATGAAGTTGGGAGGGAAGCGAGAAATGAGTGCCGAGCAGCTCGTTGTTTTAGTTACTCTCCCATGGTAGTTGCTGCGTACAGTTCTTCTGTTTGCGTAATGTAAGAGCAAACAAAGCCAATATTTCAGACTTGTCCCTCAGAGTTGAAAGGGGTTCAAAACCACAAATGGCGTTCCAAATCTGTGGCTAGGAACAATAGCTATCTTGGAGTTTGAATCCCATCTTCCCAACCTTGAGTTTCCAGGCCATACGATTCAGTGAGGCAGTCCTTCATTTGTCGTCCCGTTACTGCCAGCCTCCCACAGCTTTTTGTTCCCTTCTGGGTTCAGAGGAAGACTGGGAATTAAGCTGTCCCATGGCAGGAGAGTGTGGTCATTTGGATGTGTGGGTCAGGTTTTGTTTATCCTGTCCTTTGGTTTTCCTACATATGTGTATCCTTGCTTCAATACATTGATGTTAAGTAGCTGTGAAGTTACACAGCATCCTTAGTATCTGCTCTTTGTAGATAATTTATAAGATATTATACTAAGAAAATATTGGAATTGAAATGCTTTTATTTTGAACATAGTTATGAAGGTTTATGTTTGTGTTTTGGTTGAGTTGTGTGTATTTGGTATCCGTGGCCAATTTGTTCATTTTCTTTGTTTTTTTTATTGATTATGCTATTACAGTTTTTCCAATTTTCCTCCCTTTATCCCCCCTCCACCCTGCCTCCCAACCCTCCAGCATTCCCTCCCCCCTTAGTTCATGTCCATATATGGGTTGTACATATATGTTCTTTGAGTCTTCTGTTTCCCATACCATTTTTTATCTGCCCCTATTTTATGTCTACTAATTATACTTCTTCTTCCCTGTACCTTTCCCCCACCATTCCTCCCTCCCCCCTCCTCACTGAAACCCCTCCGTGTGATGTCCATTTCTCTGACCCTGTTCCTGTTCTGGTGGTTTGCTTAGTTTTTGTTTTCGTTGTTTTTCTTTCCTTTTAGGTTCATTTGTTGATAGTTGTGAGTTTGTTGTTATTTTAGTGTTCATATTTTTAATCTTCTTTTTCTTAGATAAGTCCCTTTAATGTTTCATATAATAATGGCTTGGTGATGATGAACTCCTTTAACTTGACCTTATCTGGGAAGCACTTTATCTGCCCTTCCATTTTAAATGATAGCTTTGCTGGATAGAGTCATTTTGGATGTAGGTCCTTGCCGTTCATGACTTTGAATACTTCTTTTTAGTCCCTTCTTGCCTGTAAGGTTTCTTTTGAGAAATCAGCTGCTAACTTTATGGGGCACTCCTTTGTAGGTAACTGTCTCCTTTCCTCTTGCTTCTTTTAGGATTCTCTCTTTGTCTTTATCTTGGGTAACTTAATGATGATGTGCCTTGGTGTGTTCCTCTTTGGGTCCAACTTCTTTGGGACTCTCGGGGCTTCCTGGACTTCCTGGAAGTCTCTTTCCTTTGCCAGATTGGGGAAGTTTTCCTTCATTATTTGTTCAAGTAACTTTTCAATTTCTTGCTGTTGTTGTTCTCCTTCTGGCACACCTATAATTTGGATATTGGAACGTTTTAAGTTGTCCCAGAGGTTCCTAAGTCTCTCTTCATTTTTTTGGATTCTTGTTTTTTCCTTTTCTTCTGGATGAATGTTTATATCTTTCTTTTGTTCCAAATCGTTGCTTTGAGTCCTGGTTTCCTTCCTGTCACTGTTGGTTCCCTGAATATTTTGCTTTATTTCACTTTGGGTATCCTTCATTTGTTTTTTCATTTTTTGACCAAGCTCAATCAGATCTGTGAGCATTTTGATTACCAGGGCTTTAAATTCTCCACCAGATAGGTTGGCAAACTCCTCATCGCTTAGGTTTGAGGTTATGCTCTGTTCTTTCATTTGGGCCACATTTCTTTGTCTAGGTGCAGCTGATATTTTGTAAGGGGGCAGGGCCTTAGGCATTCACCTGGGTGGGGTGACCCTCTTTGCTGCATTGCAGCGCTGCCTGTGGGGGCAGGGCCAGAGAGGGAACAGTACAGCTCACCTGCGTGCCTCTGGCATACTTTTCAACTCTTGTGTGAGGCTGGGAGTATCTCCCACCACAGCAACCCCAGCCGTAGCCCACAGTCAGCTCTGAGTCTCAGTTTTCCCCTTAAGTCATCCCTTCCCATGCAGCCTGCCCAGCTTGTCACCCAGCCACGCCCCCACGGTCTGCTGCTTGGCCATGGTTTTTCTGAGCTGGCCCACGAGGTTCGCTGCCTTACTGGTCAGGTTATTCTGGTTGAGTTTTTCTTTAATTCCTTGGTTGTTGGAGTTCCATGTAGTTTGATTTTATGGCGCTTTTGGTTGTTTATTGATTTTAGGTTGGTTGGTATCTTCCTTTTGGTTGTGCAAGGAAGTGAAGGGTTTCTTCTACCTATGCCTCCATCTGGGCCAGAACCTGTTCATTTTCATTCAACAGATATTTATTGGACACCCAGTATGTTCCAGGTATAGTGATAAGTACTGAAAGTACAGCTTAGTTTTGCAAATAATTCATAATTATCAGTCAGTAAGGATTTATGAATGTCAAAAAAGAACACAAATGTAAGGTGTGGTCTCTGCTCCAAAAGACAGTTTTTAGATTGGGGGACTGATTATTTCTGAATCATGTGATTAAGAAGTAGAAGCCAAAGTGAGACAGATAATTTGGGGAAAGTAGTGATGTGAGCATGTGGACAGTGAAATGTCAGTTTTGATTAGCAATATCCTTAGGCAGAACCTGTGGAAAAAGAAAGTCTGCTGATAAAATTTTGCTTATCCTGACATAGGTTCTGCATGGGGAGCAGTACTTGGAGTTATATAAACCACTTCCCAGAGCAGGTGAGTTCTTGATACACTGATTCTGTAATCACACCATAATTTTATTTTCTGACTCACCTTCCAGCTGTGTCAGTGTGTTACATTGGCATACAGTGACCAGATTAAACCACGTCACAAGTTATTTATGTGCTTGTCAGCCATTAGAGAAGGTTGATTATTAACTAGCACTTGTTTTGGTTATCTTAAACTTTGTCTTTTAATAGTCTTATTTAGTAAGTTACTTCACAATCTAACAGTTAACTGAGTATGTTGTAACAACAGAAAGGAGCATTTTTGTGCGTATGTTCTAAACTTAGTGATTGTGTGTAATCAGTTATGAGTCCTGTTAATACGGTATTCTTTTCTCAGGTATTTATGTTGGTGCTGATCTTCATAAAACAAGCTATGTTAAAAGATACAGAATTTTTGTATCTTTCATCAGTTTTATTTTTCTTAATAATATCTTGTTCAGTAAAGCTTATCATTTTATTCTTTCACTATAATTTGATGTATTTGTTTTGTTTTGCTACTTTGATGTCAGAATATTGTCTCATTACATACTGACCATTTAAGTTGGTACAATACAAAAAAATGTCATTTCACACTATATAATGTAGAGGTTGGCAAATAGCTAGAGTCCTACTTTATTTTTTTCTTCAGTATTCTTATTTTACTAAAAGGATTGTGAGATTCTTACTGCTTAAGGCTGAGTAGCTTAAGTTCAGCGTTAGTGTTACAGCATAGGGTGCACACAGCTCTTTCCATCTGAGGCCGTGCCCCTCCCTGCTGGGTACCCGCCACGTGTAAAGCACAGTATTTGGTTTTAGATGATTTTGTGATCTGGCTGCATATCAAAGTCACCTGTACTACATTTGTTACAGTACCCGTTACTTGAAATAAGTGGTAATGGATGGAGTCCACGTCCCAGCCCTGGATGTTCTATGTACATGTGTGTGTGTCACGTCTGTGTGGTATGATGGTGGCGATGGTGGGGCTGGGAAGCTTCCTGTATGTTTTTTATGCGTCCAGCCTAATGTGTTCATTTGGGAAACAGTGGTATAAGAAGGGAAGAAATGTGTAAGATAGGTTTCTGCCACTAGAGATTTTAAATATGAAGAGAGATTAGAAATACATTAAAAAATGATTGCAACAAAAAGGTGCTTTCAATAGGAATGGAAAATACTTTTCTTAGTTTCTTGTACTTCTTTAGCCTCAAGTTATGTTCTCATGATTACTTTTCATCAGAAGCTCCTGTGCATTTTCTTTAAGTAGTTTTAAAGTTTACTGTCTAGTAAATATAAATACTGAAAATTCAAGATACTTATAGTCTAGAGCCTCGTTAAAAACCTGCAGAAAACCAAGGTTTGACCAATATTTATAACATCTTCATAAAACACACAAGTTGGTGAGACGTAGGAACTCAAGCATCAGGAGACTGGTGTCAGCATCTCTGTCTCTCTTCCTAACTCATTTGTTAGCTACAGCGATGCTATCTACCATATGTTGACTTACCGCTCCTTGTGGTAAAAATATAAACATAATTGGATGGAGTGCAAGGAACTGAATAGGGGCACTTTACTTTCCATCGTGAACGAGCACATGTACTAGTCCAGGCTATTGGTTTCTAGATTTTCCAGGGTCAGATGCTTGATCTTTATTATGTTTCTACTTGATGTCTTTCTTTTTTTGATTCACTACTTTCTTGAGAGGATTTCTATTATTAGGGCAAAACAATACTTTATTTCATCTGGAAAATGAGATTGATTATGTTACCAATCTCTGACAGGAATGTGTGACTATCAAATATCAGTATATGTAAATGTGCTGTGAATAGTTAAGCATTATGCAAATATAATTATCCCAAATTTCTCAAATAGAACCTCTGGATATGTGCTTTTGATTGTTAGGGTAGATTTAACCATTTTCTCCTGAAGTACTCATGTTTAAGTAGATTTTAATAAAATTATAAAATAACATGTTCTCATTATAGAGAATTTGTAAATTATAGGAAAGTAGAGGAAGAAAACAATTGCCTGTTAATTATTTATTCACTCACTGAATATTTATTAAATACCAGTGCCTATTTGGTGCCAGGCATTCCACTAAGGGTTGGTAATGTAACCATGAAAAAGACATTACCTTTACTTTTACAGAGTTTAGAACTTGTCTAATGATGTGTAGAGACAGTGGGCAGTGAGCGGCATTATGTAACGCATTGTAATGGGATACGGGTACGTTTGTTACAGGAGCACACAGGAAAACCTGGAACGCAACTTGTGGGGTTGAAGAAGGCTTCTTGGTAGAAATGAAATTTAAATTGAGATCTGAAATTAGGAGTTACCCATGTTCAGAGGAGATTGAAAAATATTTCATGCAATGGGAATACTCTGTGCAAAGTTTTAGAACTGAGAAGAAGCATTGACTGTTAGGGGAACTGAAAATAGTTACAGCTTCCTTAAAGACAGGTTGGGGAGGGAAGCAAGATGTGAGAGCAGAGAGGTAAAAATGGTCTTGCAAAGCCTTGAAAGTCAGGTGAAGAAGTCTGGATTTATTTAAAGACAGAAGATAGCCACTGACGGACTATAAGCAGGAGAGAACTATATGATCAGATGTGGATTTTAAAAAACATCAGTTCTGCTTGGAGTATAAACAAATGAGATAGAGGGAAGGAGATTTTGTAAGAGACTCTAGTAATAATCTAAGTAAGAGACCATGGTTGATGGGATAGGGTTGTTGGCATGAGGATGGGTGCAGGTGAAGGAATTGCAGAGATATTTAGAAAGTAGGCCTGATGTTTGATTGGCCATGGAATTTATCATCTGGGGATATCATCACCATTCGTCAAGTGTTTTTCGATGGCTTGCTAATAATAAGTTCTAGGTATTCTGCTAGGGCTGTGAATAAATGGGGTAGAGAAACAACTCCGTCCTCCAGTCCCATGGAGCATACAGCCTTGTTGGTGAGCAGTGTAGCCACACAGATTGTGTAGCTGTGTAATTGAACTACATGTGAGGAACTGACTTGAAGAGAGATTTAAAAGAAAGATTTCAGCTTGATACACAGGCAAAGAAGGAAGGAAAGAACATTCCAGACAGAGCCAAGGGCTTGTATAAAGGCCTCAGTATACAAGAAGCATGGATAAGGAGGAGAAGAGGAAGGCCTCGTGGCTGGAGAGCCTGGCAGTGGTGGCGGGAAATAGTATCACATAGATCATGTTAGGGAGTTTTATCTTTATCACAAGAGCCGTGGGACGTGGTGGGGAGAGGTGTAGTGGTGGTGGCGTTGGGCAGGGCAGTTAATTAATTCCACTGTCAGATTTGACTTTGGGGAAAATTGCCTCAGACACGTACAGAGCAGAGTGGACGTGCAGGCCCTGCTTCAGCCTGTCGCGGTAGTCCCAGTGAATGACAGTAGCTCGCATTAAGGCGGTAGTGGCGAGATGGAAAGAAGCGGGTGGGTCAGAAGCTGTTTAGGAGGTGAACGTGGCCAATGTGGATGTCATCTTTGGCTTCTGATTTACCATCTTTCACATCCAGACAGTTACCGAGTTCCTTGATTCTCTTCAGTACATCTGAATCCTGCTATTTCTGTCCACCTCCACTTCTACTTCTTTGTTTAGTCCACCATCACCTCTCACTTTCTAAGTGTTCTTTCTGCCTCCATTCTTGTTCCCACTAGGTCTATTCACCACACTGCGGCCAGAATATTTCCAAAATGCAAATGTGTCTGTCACTTCTTATTAAAAACCACAGATGGCTCTTCATAGACTTAAGGATGAAGTAAAGGTTTTTAGTAAAATCTAACTTACTTCAGAACTCAGTGGTGGTGCTCAAGTTTCTGGCTTGGGCTGTTATATGGATAGTACCATTCATTCATATACGGAACAAAAGAGAAAAGCGTGTTTGAGAAAAAGATGAGTTCACTCCCAGACAATGAAGATCCATCAAGACATCACCAGTTAAATGATGGAAAGAAGAGGCCATAAAAATACCCAATGATTAGAGAGAAACAATGTCTCATTGAATCCAGTAGAGATTTGAGAAGGAATGGGGTAAATGGTATGAGTTGTATGCTTAATAAATGTTTGTTAGATGATTGAAAACTTATTTCTTAAAATCTAATTTATCAGAATTATTGATGTTTCAAATTTAGTGACTCAGGTATTCTGATTGAAAATTATTTCAAACCATACTTTTTAGTTGTGCTGAACTTCCAGTGGAAATTATGTTAAATTATCTCATGTCTTAACATAACTTATGGTTTTTAACACAGCCTATTCATTTACTTAGGGTCTTTAAAACAGTCTATTTATTTATTTATTTATTTATTTTACTTTTCATTTTAGGAAAATTAAAATGTGAAGCCGTTGTTGCTGATATCCTAGATAAAGGATCCGGTTTAGTAATTCTTGTGGATGGTAACTCATTTCTAGTTCTTACAACAATATTGTTAAACTCATAGGCTTTGTATGTAACATAATAATTCACCATAGAAGTGATTAGTAAGTTTGTATTTGTCAGTTTGTGGGAAAGCAAGATAAGCGATCTAAAATTTATAAACTTTTAGAAAATAAGGGAGGAGGGGAAGCAGTATTAGATTAGGGTATGGGGTAGGGACAATGGGACATTTCAGGCAATTTGAGACAATATAACCAAAGCACAGAAGAAATGTGGCTGGTTTGAAGAACATAGAGGAGAATTATACTTGCTGGAGTATGTTTTTGACAGGAAGGGATACGTAGATAGCCCTCAGTTGATAATTAAGCAGCATTGTAAATATACTTTTCTATGTTAGCTCTTTGGAACTTGGAACATATTTGACCCCTGAATCATTTAGGCCTATTGAACTCATAATATGGTTTAAACACCATAGCCACATTATATTTGCAGTGGAAAAAAAGATATAACAGTTTAATAAATGTTGACATACTATTAATTAAATCTGAGCTATCGATATGTTTCTTAAATTAATTTTTTAAAGTTTAAGAACAAAAGAAATAGATATTGTCAAAAATTTTAGAAATAATGGCAGTGGAAAGTTTGATATTGTCTGATGTTTGGAATATAGATGTTACCATTTTTGTTCTGAATACATAGGAGGTTATACTGTAGATGCTGTTTTGGAACCGGCCTTATTTTTACTTAATAATATATTGAGAACACTTTTGATGCTCTTAAATATTCTGCTACATGTTTTTGTTAACTAATAGTATTTCATCATATGTTGGTTATCTCTCCTTTTCCTCTCTTTTTATCTTGTTCCCCTTCTCTTCTTTTCTAGATTTTCATATTTTCTTGTCGTTCCAAATGTTGGACAGTATTCGGCTGTAGCTCTCCCAGTTTTCTTTTAGCCTTCTCACTATCCTGCTAAAAGTAATACACCACAAAACAAAACTTCGGCAGTAACCTTAGCTTTAACTTTTACTGTTTTCTCTTGACCTAATCCTTTTATTTAACTGTAGCTTGGCAATGTGTAATAATGTATTAGAATTTGTAGATAAAGCATAGATGAAGGTAGATACACAGTTTCTTAGGTAATAAAGACAAAAATTTTATTTTAAATACAAATTTCTATGACTTCCCTTATTTTTTGTTATAATTGGATATTTCCTATCATGCAGTTCAAATTCATGTTCCTAGTTTTCTAGAGCTGGAGATACAGATAATAATCAAACTCTCACTAGGAAGTTAGTAGAAAGAGCAGCCGTCTTACATTCATTTACTACTTGCTTACCTGTCCACTAACTTGCTCACTTGTCATTTATCCATTGATTAATTAATTTAATACATATTTTTTAGGTGTCTTTTTGTCCCAGCTATTCTAATTGTTGGGAATATGATGATGAGCAAACCAGCCCTGTTCCCGCCCTCCCGAAGCTTATCCTTTCGTTTTCACTTCTTTCCTGTTTTACATTCCAGGCTCTCTTTGAGTGCTTTGGCAGACTGAAAGTTTGAATGTGAGGTTACCTGAATTTATAGTGGGATCCTTTGAAATGTTTGAGATGGAGAGAATTGAAATATTAAAATTTGGGAGGTTTAAAAATAGGTGAGAGAAGCTGCTATTTCATAGTCAAGAAAGGGTTTGTGAACATCTTCTGTCTGCCTTCCGGCAGCTGGGACTGAGTGAATTAAAATGAATGCACTGTAATCCAAACTCAAGCATCTTTAAATTACAAAACCTTTTAGTAATTGCATTTTGTTTTCAAAACTTTTAAAGGAATTGCTGATTGGTTATCTAGTTACATCTTTTGATAACTTAAAATTTTTTTCATTTACTTTTCAGTCCATTCTTATTCTGGAAAGGAACTTATATGTTATAATCAGTTCTCTTTATTTGTTGTTGGCTCTGGAGGTGTTGGTGGAAAACGGACTTCGGACAAAGTCAAGGTAGGCTATGGCTTTATAAGCAAAATAAATGTGCAGTTAAGGGTCCTTATCTATATTTCAGATTTACCACTTTACCATATATGTAATTTCATACAGTGGAGGCTCAGTTCTGTGAATCAGAATATGTTCCTTGGACTTGAAATGCTGTTTATGTTGGCATATTTTAATATATAACATGTTATATATAGCAAAGTCTGAGGTAAGTGATATACTTGAGATATTATGGGTATATTTTTACTTTCTTACACAAACTTTGCAGCACCTGGAAGTCTTTAGAAAAGCCTAACATGTACAAAGAGATTCTTGTAGAAATTAAAATCTTCATTCATTAAATGATGGAAGCATTTCACTTGTGTAAGACAATTCTAGTTATTCTTCAGTTCTCAAATTGTATTTAAAAACATATTTTTCCTAAAAATATTTTAGAACTTGGATTTGACACAAATTTAGCCTGGCCTTTACATCTAATTTATTTGAGGTAGTAAGATTATACGGTAATAAATATTCTTCTGGAATAAATAAGGCATTATTAAAACAGTATTGAGAGACAGCTTCTGGAATCATGGTGTGAGGAGTTCCTTGAACCCTTTCACCAGTGAAACAATCATAACTGGTAAAAATTATATATAAAAAAAAGGAAGTTTAAAGTTTCTGGGAATTGTTCTAAGGGAATTAGCAAATGAAGAAATATCTACTCAACGTTTGTGTCTTGGTTAGAGCAGTGAGAATCTGTGGCATTTGAGCCATAACTCTCTCCTTCCTTCCTCTTCCCCTGGTTCAGCATGATAGAAGCTTCACTTCAGGCATGTGCAGCTGAGAATACAGGATCCCTCTGCTCTTAGCTCCCAGAATAGGGCCATGCTGCCTTCCCTGGAGGAGCATGTCACTAGTGATGCAGAAGCTCCATACTGGGTAAAAGTGGCTGTGTTTTGTGTTTCTTTGACCAGCCACCCCTTGTAGGGCAGAAACTCTGTCCTACCCATGGTAGGCTGGGAATACTGGGCCCTAGTCTTTCTTGCCCCAGCTTGCTCATAGAGTGGGGGCTCCATGCTGACAGAGGTGAGCTGAAAGACCAGAAGTTACTACTCCTGTCCAGCATCCTGCTTTTAGAGTGAGGATATTAATTGGAGAAAGGTGGGCCAACACCTCTGCCTTCATCTCTGCTGCAGTGGTGCGGAGTTTTTGCCCAAGGGGCAAGGCTAACTGTAATAATGAGAGCTCTGAAGCTTTTCCCAAGGAAACTGACTCATTTTGGAACAGAGTATTTGGAAGTTCAAAGTAAGGATGTCTTCAGAAATAAGGTTACTTTAGTGATAATCAAGAAGAGCCTGGTAGCTCCATGAGACCAGTAAGTTAAACTGGCCTAACTCGAAGTTTACTACAGAGAGCCATAGAATGAGACAGCTAAGTGGAGACCTCATGGGATCCTAACACATCTCTAAGACTAGCCTCAAAGACTAACCACCCCTGTAGAGAGTCCTGACTTTATTATTTATTTATTTATAATATTTTTATTTTTCAATATAAGTTGATATACAGTATTACGTTAGTGTAGGTGTACACTTCAGTGATTAGACATTATACAACTTACTAAGTGATCATCCTGATAAATCTCACACCCATCTGACACCATACGTAGACAGTTATTAGACTATTATTGACTATATTCCCCATGTTATACTTTATATCCCCACAACTGTTCTGTGACAGCTTTAGGTACTTCTTAATCCCTTCTCCCTTTTCACCCATCTCCCCAGCTTCCCTTCCATCTGTCAATCGTTAAATTGTTCTCTGCATCTATGAGTCTGTTTCTGTTCTGCTTGTTTGTTTAATTTTGTTTTTTAGATTTAATTGTTGACATTTATGTTGGTAGATACTGCCATTTTATTGTTCATAGTGATCTTATTTTTTCCTTCTTAAAGAAACCCTTTAACATTCAGGTACTGGTTAGGTAGTGATGAACTCCTTTAGCTTTTTCTTGTCTGGGAAGCTCTTTATATGTTCTTCGATTCTAAATGATAGCTTTGCTAGGTTGAGTAATTAATCTTGGTTGTAGGTTCTTGCTTTTCATCACTTTGAATATTTCTTGCCACTACTTTCTGGCCTTCTGAGTAGGACTTCCGTTCAGTTAGATTTCAGGGTATTTGAATGATGGTTGTTCTGTAGCTTAGTTGTAATTTTGATGTGGTTGTGGGAGGGTGCAAAAACCACATTGAAAAATCAGCTGAAAATCTTGTGAGAGCACTCTTGTAGGTAACCAACTGCTTTTCTCTAACGGCTTTTAAGGTTTTCTCTTTGTCTTTAACCTTTGGCATTTTAATTACAATGTGTCTTGGTGTGGGCTTCTTTGGGTTTGCCTTGTTTGGGACTCTCTGTGCTTCCTGGACTTATATGTCTATTTTCTTCTCCAGGTTAGGGAAGTTTTCTGTCACTCATTTTTCAAATAGGTTTCCAGTCTCTTGCTTTCTCTCTTATCCTTCTGGCACCCCCATGATGTGAATGTTGGTGTGCTGGAAGTTGTCCCAGAGGCTCCTTACACTATCCTCATGTTTTTGGATTCTTTTTTCTTTCTACTGTTCACATTAGGTGTTTTTTGCTTCCTTATATTCCACATTGCTGAATTTATTCTCAGCTTCATCTATTCTACTGTAGTTTCTCTGTAAATCATTCTTAACTTCAGTTAGTGTATCCTTCATTTTGAACTTTTTTTTTTTATGGTTCCCATGTCCCTTTACGCTGTTGAGGTTCTCATTAAGTTCACTGAGCATTCTTACAACCACTGTTTTGAACTCTTTATCTAGTAGATTGCTTTTCTCCATTTTGTTTGTCTTTTGCTGGAGTTTTGTCCTGTTCTTTCATTTGAGACATGTCTCTTTGTCTTGTCATTTTGGTAGCCTCTCTGTGTTTGTTTCTGTGTATTAGGTGGAGCTACTATGTCCCCTGGGCTTGGTAGAATAGCTTTGTGTCATAGGTGTTCTATAGGGTCCAGTGGCACACCCTCCCCAGTCACCTAAGTGGGCACTCCAGGTGTGCCCTGCCCTGTGGGCTGTGTACACTCTCCTGTTGCACTTGAGCCTTGATTGCTGTTAACACAATGGGAGGGATTTACCTGCAGAACGATCATCTGCAAGGATCATTGCAGCTGCACCTGTGATCACCAATACCATGGAGGGTCAGCTGTTCAGGGGCCCCCCAATAAAGCAGGACTTACTTCAGTGGGACTCTGTTGTTCACTGAGTCCTCTCCTTGAGTGTGTCACTTGTGGAGGTGGTTGGGTAGTGCTGTGACATGATCTGAAGCTATTCAACAAGTATGCTGGCTCTGGGGCCTCCTGGTAGGTACAGGTCCAGGTCAGCTGCCACCTGTGTTCTGCCTAGAGCCACAAAGTGATCTGCAGATGGTTGCTACTTGTGCTGGGCTTGGAGATGCCCAGACAAGGCTAAGCTGTGAACCAAGGCTGGCTGATGCTCATGCCCGGCCTGGGACCACTTAGTGAGAGGAATGGGGCCTGCTGTGGCCAGATGCTGCTTGTTTGAGAGATTTTAGGACAGTCTGAAGCATGAGCCAAGATAGGCTATTCAAATGGAAAAAAAACATTGGAAATAGCTTGGGGGGGCCCACAGTTGGTTGGGGGTTGTCTCAGGGAATCACCAGGGTGTGGCACAAGGTGTGAACCGGGTTGATGGAGACCCAGATATGATGCTCCCTTGCTGGCTCTGTAGGGGGTTGGTCTCAGAAAAGGAGCAATGGCCTCTGCCAGCATGCCCCTCAAGTTCTAGCCGTGACAACAGACAATTCAGTTCCTCCTTGTATGTCTCTTGTGTGTTTGCAGCTATTGCCCCAGTGCTGGAGCTCAGAAAGACTGAGTCCAAGCAATTCCATGCACTGATCCTTTAAGAGGAATGCCAGGCGCTTAGCAGCCCTTCTTCTCTCTCAGCCTCAATCCCCACTGGTTTTTATAGCCATATGTTATAGGGACTTCTCTTCATGGTACTGGAACCCTGGGCCTGAGGGCCTGGTGTGGGGCTGGGACCCTTTGCTTCTCAGGAGGGACCTCTACAGTTGAGATACCCCTCCCAATTTTTATCTGCCACACATAGGTGTGAGATCAGCTGTACTGTGTCTCCACACGTCCTACCAGTCTCTGTGTGGCTCCTCCTTTAAATCCCTAATTGTAGGACTTCCATTCAGTTAGATTTCAGGGTATTTGAATGATGGTTGTTCTGTAGCTTAGTTGTAATTTTGATGTGGTTGTGGGAGGGTGCAAATACCACATTTACCTATGCTGTCATCTTGACTGACAAGAGGTCTGACTTTAATTGGATCAGATCTTGGAGCAATTTATGCCTAAGGCATTGTTTAAAATAATAGAGCAATCATCTGGCAGTTATTGGAGCCTGTCATCTGGGTATGATACCAAAGAGGCAGACAGTTTAACACATTAGGGAGAGACAGTCACAGAGAGCCCTGCCGAAATCACTGTCATCCAGAGTGCAGTTTGCCGAAGGCTGCACCCTTTGAGGAGCAACATCAGAGGCTGCATACCGTGGGAGAAATAGACTTCACTAAAACAGGTTAGCCAAGTCATTAATAAATAATAACAGCAGGCCTAGAACGGAAGGGTAATTAGTATCCACATTTACTACAGTATATTATCTAAAATGTCTGGTTATCAGCAGAAAATTATAGGACATGAAAGAAACAGGATAGTGTGACCCCACAGGCAAGATTAACAAAACCAAACTGGTGCAGGAACTACCTTTGAGTGGACTTTATAATAGACAGAGACTTCAGAGCAGCTATTAATGTGTTCAAAGAACTGAAGGAAACCAAGCTTAAAGAAGTAAAGGGAAGTATGTTGAGAGTGACTCATCAACTAGAGAAAATCAATAAATAGAAACTATAAAAAAGAACCAAACAGAAGTTCAGGAGCTCAAAGGACAATAACTGAAATGAAGAATTTACTGGAGGGGCTCAACCGTAGATTTGCACTGGCAAAGGAAAGAATCCAAAAGCTTGAAGATCTGTCTATTCCATCTTTATCAATAGCTGTCTGAAGGACAGAGAAAAGGTGAAGGAAAAAAAAAAGAATGAAGAGCCTTAGAGAAAAATGGGATACCATCAGCGGGAGGACCAGAATGAGAGGAGAGAGAGAAGAAAGCAGAAAAAACAATTGAAGGGAAATGACTTTCATGAAAAACAGTCTACATATCCAAGAAGTTCAACCAACTCCAAATAGGCTATAAGTGCAAAGAGATCTGTACTCTTTTAATGAGCATTTAAAGATTAAGTCAATTTAGATGTGAATTGTTCGTCTAATTTTTATAGCTATCATCATCTTTTGCATTTGGAAAAGAGTCTTTACCTTTTTCTCCTTTGTGGCCTAGAGAATGGATCTCATTATATAATTTCGTTCATTAAACAGGGAAACCATAGTGTAGATGAAGCTAGCTGTTATGAAACTTTAAACATGATCTCCTGAACATAAAATATTTTTTAAAAAATATGTTATTCAGCTTGCAGATTTTATTATTTTAAAACATGGTTGCTTATCAAATACTAGTTTGGGTAAAGAGAATAAATATTACTTGTTGGTATTTAACACACAATGTTTTTTTATTTCAGGAAGCTGTAGCCATACCTAAAAGACATCCCGATGCCGTAGTTAGAGACACCACCTCACTTAATCAGGTAAGATTATATTTTGAAAAAGTGATAAAACCACCTGACTTCTGACACTGTTTAATTAAGAACTCTTGACACCCTATAATATTGTGAGGCCAAAAGTAGTGCCTGTGTCCTTCAACATAATAAAAAAACTTTTGTGGTCAATTCATTCTTTCTGAATTTTTATTTATCATTTTTTTCTCCATTAGGTATCAAAAGACAATATAAAATGGTTTTTCATTAGTTGGTTCAAAAGGCGTTATGCTTTCTTGGTGATGAACTGCGTGCCTTAGGGAGGCTGTCATATTCAGTAGTGAAGAATTTTATGAAAGCTTTAGAGAGCAGGATAGAAAAGAATACAAAGGTAAATTTTAGTCATCCTTTCCTCTATTGGGAAAAAAGACTAGGCTTTACTGCTGGAATCAGATTATATTATGCTAACTTTAGCAGATAGGCAAAATAAAAGCATCTTAGAACGGGTGGGTGATTTAATCTTTTTTGTTTGATACAATTTGTTTTCTGATGGTGGATATAAAATGCCCTGTCAGTTAACAAATTCTGTATGTAGAGACTTACTTAAGAAACAAAAGGTAGCCATAAAGATGAGAAAAACAACTTTGTTTTTTAGATACCTGAAGATTCTTTCCTAAAGTAATCAGTAAGACTATGCAGAGACAGAATAGAGTATGTAAAGCTCTGGTTACGCTGTGAGTGGACATGTAGTGATAGCAGAGTATTTAAAAACCTACTTTTTTAAATGCTTATTTTGATATGCTTGCCTTGAGAACTTCTGCAGGACTTACGTTTGCTGGCAAATAGAAATATAGTTTCATGAGCCAGAAAGAATTAAGGTTGGTACACATTAATTGTATTTTTCTCCAATTAATTTTAGAAAAATACAATTTCTAAAATTGTATTAGATTTTAGAAATCTAATACAATTTAGATTAGTTTTTGCTTTTAAATGTTTTTCCAATTTCTGTTTCTTAGGAATTTCTTAATAATCCTGTATTTATGTTTAATTAAAGCTTCATAGTAAAATCAAAATTTTTAGGGTACTAAAGAACAGAAAACGCTTCATGGTGCAGAACATCCACCAATGTTCTTTTATTATTCTTGGGTTATTGAAAATAATAAAATGTATTTGCTATAGATAAGGAAAACTGAATAGTTTCCAAGGCTTGAATTTCTACACACAGTAGTAGAGAAATTTTTCTTTACTTTTTCAGACAAATAGAGCTTTTTATTAGCTTTTAGCAGAGCTGACTCTTTGGCTACATGATGAATATTGTTAACAAATATTTGTGTATATTTAATGAGCAGTCATTGTTTGACAGGGATTACCATTTTGTATCATATGGTCATCCGGAATATGATGAAAGCTACATACTATTTCTTCAAAAAACATTTTGCATAAAACTTCGCATAAATTTTAGAGAATTTTTGGGGTTTTGAAATACGATATGTGCTGTAGGAGATACAAACAAGTAGAAAAAATGTGATCTCTTGCCAAGGAGCTAAAGGACACTCAGGATGTGGATACCCGAGTAGCTAGGGCACCTGTTCCAAGTAACAAATGCTGAAAATACAGGCCTTGAATTGTAGAGCAAGTGCTGGAGGCATTCAGAGGGGATACGTATTAGGGAATGATATACAGAAGGGTTTGGTAGGAAAGATGGGGCTTACTGACCTAAAATGCTGTGTAGATCCTCTCTCTTACCAGAGGCCCTTAGATTACATATGTTTTATATTTAAAATCTAATCATTCTACTAGAATAGGTCTCAGTGTTGATCATGCCAGGTCACTTTTCCCATGTAGTTGGGGTGCTCTGCGTATATTCAGATTTTCTTGTATTTTCAAAAAGTTTTCTAGGATTATGATTTTAAATATTAGTTCTTATTCATTGTTTTATTTTTCTCTTTTGGATCTTTTTCTGTCCTTTCAACCACTTTTCCTTTTTAACTTCTTTCTTGATTTCCATTCTCTTGGTTCTTTTCCTCCACCTCTTAGTAAATTTTTATTTGAATATCTTTGCCTTATAATTAGTCTTCATTTCTGATATTTTGTTACATTTCTTTTTTGAGTTTAATCATCTCTTAACTCATTTCTTAATGTTGTTATCCATTTGTAGTCTTAGTTTTTTAATTTCAGATTCAAGGATTTTGTTTTATATTTTCAAATGCTTGAGTGTTAGAGTTTTCTTCTGTTTGGTAGTTTTTTGGTTTGGGGAAAGTTCATTTGTTATAATGTTTTAGTTTATTTTCTCTTTTAGTCTTACAGTAGCTTTGTACAGATGAAGATTACTTACCTATATGTATTTTGTGGGTAAGTTTGATAGTTTGAAGATTTCTTAAAAACAAAGAAATCTAGACAAAGATTTCTCTGTCTAGAAATGATTTTTCTTTCTTTTTCTCTTCTCTCTTCCATGTTCTGCTTTTGTACTCCCTTCCCAGCTCCCTGCCACTTGCTACAGTAGCTTTGTTAGGGTGTTCAGAGCATGGCTGTGCTGGCCATTGGTATTTGTTCTTCTGTTTATAAGAATTTGCAGTTTTCGGTGTTCGCTATTTTCTAGTTATTTTGCAGGTTTAGGATCTGTGTAGTTTCTTTTGTTCTTGTTGATCTGTATGCATTTTTGGAAGATGTGAGGATTTAGGAAGCACTAATTTCAGAGTCTCTTTATTTAGCATTTAGTTTAACTTAATGGTACAATTTTTAAAAAATAAATTAAGAATTAATTTATTCACACACAGAAAATCCCCCCACTCACATACAATGTACAAGTCAGTCAATAGGTAGCTGTTTTTCTTAAGTTTTCTGTGTTTGTGTGTGAGTATGCGAATTCCAGTGACTTCTCTGTGCAGGCAGAAATGAAACAAAACAAGCTTTCAGCTTTCATTCTGAAATACAAGATTCCTTTAAAATATTCTGAAAAATAAACCTTTACAGTTTTCCTTATTAGTATTCACAGAATAGTTATTTTGCATTATGTCAAAATTTAGTCAAACCTCCATTCATTTCTGTCTTTAGTCATTTCTCACAATGGATCTTTTTTTGTCTTTGCTTATTTACTCTGCTATCTTTAAGAAGCAATGCTATCATTGAAATAAAACAACTTTTTTTCGTATTTCTTTAATACTGTGTTTTTAGAAGAGTTGTTTCTTTGCATTTATAGGAATGACATCTGTGGTATAAGAATACTGGTACTCATCTTAAAAATTTGGTTGTCACATACTGTTGCTAAAGTTGTTATAATCAGAGCTCACATTTATTGAGGTATTAATATTTATCAAGGATAATGCTTTGTAAGAGGTTTATTAACCTCTCAATTTTTTAAATTAGAAAATTGAGGCTTAGGGTGATAAAGAAATTTACCCATTAATGGCAGAGCTGTATTTGAACCCAGATCTTGTCTGATGCCAAAGCCTATATAATCTATCATGAGTTTGATAACTTCCCCTTCAGACTCTGAAGTGTATCTTTCCCTTAATTTGTATGTAAACAATAATGTATATTTGCCTAGTGTTTTATTATTTGTAAAAGGCTTTTTAAAAATTATTTTATCTTAAAAAATTAAAATACCATTTATCTTTTAATAGAATTTTGGATTTTCTGTTTGTCCTATAGTTCTATTAATTTTTACTTCATGTAATTTGAAGCTCTTGATGGATGAATATTTTTTTTAAAAAATATTTTGTTTATGCTATTATAGTTGTCCCAGTTTTTCTCCCTTAGTCCCTCTCCACCAAGTCCCACCCCCAGTCCCTCAGGCAATCCCCACACCATTGTCCACATCCGTGGGTCATGCATATGTGTTCTTTGGCTAACCCCTTCCCCTGCTTTCAGTCAGTTCCTTCCTCCCTCCCCTCTTACAGCTGTCAGTCTGTTCCATGTTTTCTGTGTCTCTGATTCTATTTGTTAGTTTATTTTGTTCCTTAGATTCAACATATAAGTGAGATCATATGGTATTTGTCTTTCACTGACTGGCTCATTTCACTTAGCGTAATAGTCTCCAGGTTTAACCATGGTGTCATAAAAGGTAAGAGTTCCTTCTTCCATACTGCTTCATAGTATTCCATTGTGTAAATGTACCACAACTTTTTTATCTATTCATCTATTGATGGACTTGGGTTGCTTCCATATCTTGGCAATTGTAAATATTGCTGCAATGAACATAGGGATGCATATGTTCTTTCAAATTGGTGTTTTGGGATTCTTAGGATATATTCCCAGAAGTGGAATCACTGGGCCAGAAGGCAGTTCCATGTTTAGTTTTTTGAGGAAACACCATACTATTTTCCACAGGGCTGTACCAGTCTGCATTCCCAAAACAGTGCAAAAAGGTTCCCTGTTCTCCACATCCTCACCAGCACTTGTTTGTTGATTTATTGATGACAGCCATTCTGGCAGGGGTGTGGTGACATCTTGTTGTGATTTTAATTTGTATTTTCTGACAATTAGTGATGTTGAGCATCTTTTCATATGTCTGTTGGCCATCTGTATGTCCTCCTTGGAGAAATGTCTATTCAGGTCCCTTGCCTATTTTGTAATTGGGTTGTTTGTCTTGCTGGTGTTGAGTCATATAAGTTCTTAACATATTTTGGAAGTGAAGCCCTCATCTGATGTATCATTGGTAGATATGTTCTCCCATACAGTCGGTTCCCTTTCCATTTTGATGATGGTTTCTTTAGCTGTGCAAAAGCTTTTTAATTGGATATAATTCCAGTTGTTTATTTCTTCATTTCCCTTGCCCTATGAGATATATGGGCAAATATATTGCTTTGCAAGGTATCTGAAATCTTATTGCCTATGTTTTCCTCTAAAATTTTAATGGTATTGTGACTTATATTAAGTCTTTTATCCACTTTGTGTTTATTCTAGTGTGTGGTGTAAATTTCATTTTTTTGCATGCACTAGTCCAATTCCATTTATTGAAGAGACTCTCTGTACTTCATTGTATCCTCTTGCCTCCTCTGTCAAATATTAATTGACCATAAAGGCATGGGTTTATTTCTGGGCTGTGTTCTGTCCATTGATCTATGTGTTTATTCTTATGCCAGTACCAGGCTGTTTTGATTACAGTGGACTTATAGTATAGTTTGATATCAGGTGTTTTGATCCTTCCAGCTTGGTTCTTGGCAGATTGCTGAGGCTGTTCAGGGTCTTTTTTGGTTCCGTATAAATTTTTGGAATATTGGTTCTAGATCTTTGAAATACACCATTGGTATTTAATAGGAATTGCATTGGATCTATAGATTGCTGTGGGTGGCATGAACATTTTAATGATGTTCATTCTTCTAACCCATGAATATGGTATATGCTTCCACTTATTTGTATCTTCCTAAATTTCTTTCTTCACTGTTCTAAAATTTTGAGTACAGGCATTTTATCTCCTTGGTTAAATTTATTCCTATGTACCTTATTTTTTGTGTGTTGAAATAGTAAATGGGATTGTTCTCTTAGGTGAATAAATGTTTTTGAATGTTACATTCTCTTGATTAATTGACCCTTTTTTAATCTTGACCTTGTTATACAGAATCTTAATAGTCGATTGGACTTACTTATTTTTTGAAGACATATAAAGGGAAAAATATTGAGTTATTGAAAAAATGAATAATTTTCATAACTATCACATGAGGATAATGAGGAAGGGAAAGAGCTTATTTAAAAAATTGTACAAACCATATTAAAAAGGAAATGATATTTTCCTGTTAATTTCTGTAAGTAAAATTTATTTAAAAAGAATAATAATTAAGGATAATAAAATAATTACAGAAATTAAGAAAGTCAGGTAACTGACATAGCTATTCTATACACAACATTTTAATAGTCCTGGGAAGATAAACACAGCAATTGATAAGGGAAGAAAGAAGTCTAGAGATAAACCCAAATGAGTCAAGTTAATGATGCGGATCCCGGCCCTCGGGATCCATGTGTTGTGGCTGCAATGGACAGATTCACACAGACTGTGGAGTCCTGTGGAGGAAAAGGGACTGCACGGCCTCTCTCTCAAGGGGAGAGTGTCCCAACCCTTGCCTTGACAGGCTTTTATTGCTTTTCTGGGCACATTACATGGAGGATGGTCCTCATTTACTATGCACAG
Organism: Desmodus rotundus; assembly: GCF_022682495.2. Lineage (NCBI taxonomy): Eukaryota > Metazoa > Chordata > Mammalia > Chiroptera > Phyllostomidae > Desmodus > Desmodus rotundus. The sequence continues at coordinate 125,500,414 of NC_071387.1, forward strand.
GTTGGCTTTAGGCAGTTACAGAAAACAAAAGAGAGGATGTTGCTAATTACATCAAAAAGGAAGGATATTTACAAATGTAAAGAGAAAAGTGGTTGAACTGGTTACACTTGTCCTTGGAAGGTTTAAAGATTTGCAGTAACATTTGCTACCTCAATTCAGGGTGAGGGAGTTTTAGCAAAAAGCAAGTCTCATAGCAGCCTAGGTACAATGCAGGCCAGATTCTTCACTGGAAAACCTATCTGTGGGCATGGGTCCTGTGTGCAGGACCTCGCTTTCCACTGGCCTTTCCCAGTGGGAGTTGGGCCCACGCCACGCAGAATGGTCTCCTATAAGTTAATATACAGATACATTAAATACTCAGCTGTTTTGTGAAATTCTTCCCTTTGGTAGTGAAAATTATTCTCTAGTTTGAACAATGCCCTATTTAAGTGCTAGGAAGTATGGTGCCTTCTTGTTATTTATATCTTTCTGCTAATTTTGTCTTATCTATGTAAATAAGTGATACGAAAATCTGGAGTAAGCAGAAATTTAATCTTAATGGGAAGCTACCAGTCTCACTTCTTGCAGGATGAGCTGATGCTCAGGATTTAATGTACCAGAAGAATGAAAGTTTGTATGGAGTTTTTGCATTGACGTTGATGAGTCTAGATTGTGTTACAAGCTTCAATTTAAAACACCCCATTAAAAAAGTTGGCATCAATTTTGTTTAGTAAGACGAAGCCATAAACATGTACCTTATCTTAATTGTGTTTTTTTTAAACAGACCTTAATTTTTTTTAATTTATTGATTTTACAAAGAGAGAGGGGCGGGAGGAGAGAGAGAGGTAGAGATTTGTGGTCTCCCCATTCATGCATTCATTGGTTGTTTGTTGTATGAGAGTAGATTGATGGATTTCTTTTTGTGAATTTCTCCTTAGGCAGTGGTAGCCAGGTTATCCCCAGATGTAGTTCTTAGCTCCCCTTCCTATTATTTGAGAGTCCTCTTCACCTAATTTCAGTGTCAGGTGTTACAAAAACACATTTGATTTACAGTTAATCTTTTTGTTGTTAGAAATAGTTATTTTTTAATCAAAGCTTCAATTAGGTACATTATAATGGATTTTGTATACAAATAACCAGCTGTGTTTCCTGTTTTTCTTTTAATGTGTTCTAAGAAAGCACTGAATACTAGTTACATTTATAATTCTTTCTGCACAGGCTGCTTTGTACCGCCTCAGTGGAGACTGGAATCCATTACACATTGATCCTAACTTTGCTAGCTTAGGAGGTGAGTTGCTAACAATAGGTACTGATGTAAAATATTAGCTCAGTTATCTAAATAAGACTTAAAGACATTGCTACTTATGACTGGCAGTTTAACATTTAAAAAATAGCCCTCTAGTAATGTATTTATGCAAAGGATATGGAAAAGTAGGAAATAGTATTCAGAAAATGGTGTACTCGAAATTGAGATTATAGTAGAAGGAAACTCCTGCTAGTGTAAGTAAGGTCTAGGATAGGACTATGGGGGTCAGTGTCTGATATCATGAAGGGCCAAGGTCATTGGAGGCGAGAGCAAGAAACTGAAAAATTAGGGAAAGATTATCTGTATACACGGATATTGAAATCACCATGGATGATTTCATGGTTACAACCAGAACTAAACCAAACAATGCTGTGTGTTCCTAGATCTCTAACATTCTTGTTTTTTTTCCCTTTCTTTTTTTATTTTATAATTTTCACCAAGGAAGTATTATTTTTAGAATATTTTCCCTATTACTTAAAATAGAAGGTATAATTCATGCCAATGCAGTTTAAAGGTGTATTTTGAAATCCTGAATTAATTATTCTTGGTTTTTAAATATGAAATGTATACATATCTAGCTAAACTCTCTCAATTTTTAGGTTTCGACAAGCCCATATTACATGGATTATGTACATTTGGATTCTCTGCCAGGCATGTTTTACAGCACTTTGCAGATAACGATGCATCAAGATTCAAGGCAATTAAGGTACACATATGTTACTGCATAATTTGAACATTAGTTATTTCGTTTTTTATTTTTAGAGACGAAAAGGAGTTTTAGTGACTTCTTTTAAAATAGGTACTATACTAAGGTAATATACATTTTTATTACATTGACTTGGTAATTAGCACATTTTCTTTTTGTAGCTAAAAATACCTCTATTACACATTTATCATGAAGGATATCATACACAGTTATAATTGTATCACACTAATTGGATTGGTTTATAAATTAACTAGGAGAATACATATATCAGCATATATGCCTTAACAGAAACTTAAGATTTACCTTAAAAATTTTTAACTGTTTTGTAATTGCCTTCATGTACTTGAAAATGTTAAGTGACTGCATTTGAGCTCTAATAAACATACACCTACATCAATATGATGGTTGCATATTGATTTAGCTTTTGTAATTTCGAGTGGTTTCAAGTTTTCCTTATAAATTACGAAGAAAATTGTCTCTGGGTAATGTCTTTGCATAAGTGTAAGGAAGAGATACACACTAAAAAAAATAACAGTGTCAAATAGCTCCCAAAGCTTTTGAGCTTCTGTTCCACATAGGGCATTTTTCTGATGCCTTACCTTTGATAATACTGATTATTTTCATGCTTTTCATTTTAACTATTTTTATGGTTATTCAATAACATTACATGGAGCAAATAACATAGTATAGAAATTTATGAAATAAAAAGTGTAATGTTATGTTCTATAGACCAACCACAGACCTTATTCCCTAGACTTAATTAGTACCAACTTTTTGTTTTATTTTTCAATTATAATTGACATACAATCTTATATTAGTTTTAGGTGTACAGAACATGATTGATTAGACATTTATATAACTTACAAAGTGATCGATCACCCCAATAAGTCTAGCACCTCCTGACACCATACATTGTATTACAATATTATGACTATAATCCTTATGATGTTCCTTACTTACATCCTCGTGGATACCACTTTTAACTGCTTTAATTTGTTTTGGTGGTTACCTACACAGTGCTACTAAATATAATTATGTTTCTGTTTCTTGGTCTGTCAGTATTAAACACTATTTATTGACTCTGTACTTTAAAAGACAAAGAATTAGCTTATGCCAGCTATATCCTTTCTCTACTAATTTTTATCATATTATCATATTATTTTTATTCCTTTATAAATTTAAGTACATCTAAGCCTCTCTTTTTTGTTGTGCTCTTTAACTTCCCTTCCAGTTTTTTCCCTCACAAGTAGAAAAGTTCATTTAAAAATATTCCAGTCCCAAAACTCATTTTTTTTAAAGGTTCGTTTTGCAAAACCAGTATATCCAGGACAAAATCTACAAACTGAGATGTGGAAGGAAGGAAATAGAATCCATTTCCAAACAAAGGTATGAATGTTTTGTTACCTACTTCACTATATCCTATCATTTTTTTCCATCTTAACATTTTTTGCTTATTACTATGCATATGAGACAAAACCTAGACTGTATAATCAGTGGCAACTTTTATTTGGAAATAAGATGTCTGTGTACCTTGTTTTTATTTGGTTTTACTTTCAGTAAGTTGGTTGAAGTCTGTGTAGCAGTGGCACAGCTGTTCTGAAGATCTGGCCACAGCCTTTCGGCTCAGGCAGGCAGTCGTGTTGCCAGATCTAGTCTTCCACACATTGGCGACATGGCCCTCAGAGATATTTGAATGAAAACAACAAAAAAACCTGTTTAATTCCTTAATGAGGGAGCTAGCAAGTAAGATGATAGAACTGGTTCAAAAGAGACTTAGAACAACAGTGTTTATGCAGCCCAATAGGAAAGGCATTCTAAAATAATTTTCCTGAGTTAGAGACAAAACCAGTTAATGTCCTACGGAATAATAAAACCATACCCTTTACGGTTATGTTTTCTACTGAGCAGAAATCATGTGCATCTTAATCACACAAAAATCCACAAATTAAGATTTTACGTGACAGAGTCTGAGCCTAGTTATAAGTGATAGGACAAATAAAATGTATCTCCCTTTAGAGTTAAGTAATTTTTGGGTGAGGCTGTTAGCAGTGTTCCAGTAAAATACTAAAAGGACATACAACCATCCTCTTATTTGTAAGTTTTTTAAAAATTGATTTTTTAGAGAGAGAGAAAGAAACATCGATTTTGTTTCACTTATTTATGCATTCAGTGGTTGATTCTCCTTTGTGCCCTGACTGGGAATATTGCAACTTTGGCATATTGATTGGGACGATGCTCTAACCAGCGGGGCTACCTGGCCAGGGCTATTTGTAAGTTTTTTAAAGATCATTTTTGTTAACACAGTTTACCAGGCTGATACTTTTTGGCCTTATGTTGTACTACGTACTGGGTTGGCCAAAAAGCCTGTGTGGGTTTTTCCATAGAATAAAAGACACATTTTTCATTTTTACCAATAACTATTGATCTGGATGTTTTGAGTATTTCAGCTATCTCTCTCGTGGTATAATGTTATTTGATTGCTGTTAACTTCAGCTGGTCTACCAAACCGTAGAGCATCGTCCAGTGAGAAATCTCTAGCACTAAATCTGGCAAACCACTTTTTGACACGTTCGATCAGTCACAGCACCTTCTCCATACACTGCACAAATCTACTTTTGCATTTCAGTTGTGTTTTTACCTTTCTTGAAATAATGAAGCGTAATATGCTGAAAATGTTATTTATTTTCTTCCATATTTAATATTAAAATGGCTACATACTAATTTTGATAAGTTTTTTTAAATGCAGGCTGCCATGACAGCTGTCACAGTACAGTCTAACAAAATTGCTTCGAATGAAGTTAAAGACAACTGAGTGCTACTAGAGCCATCTTACAGAAAAAAACAAACGAATTTTCTGGCCAGCCCAATAGATGGTTTGTGTTGAGCAGTTTAAACACCACCACTAGTAATAACAGCTTCCAGTTAGTGAGTACCTATAAGTAGGCCATTATCTATAATATGCATAAAACTCTACATTTAATATAAGAAAATCTAGGTTCAGGTCTTCTAAATAACTTGCTCATGGTCACGCAGAAAGACTGGAGCTGGGATAGAAACCCAGGTCTGCCTGGCTCAAAGCTTAGACCCCAGGGCCCTGCATGTTTTTACTGTGTCATGATTTCTTTCACAAATAAATAACTTTGCAGAACTCTTCCTTCTGTGGTTGCCTTACCTTACGCCTAATTGCTTCCTGTTGCTTGCAGTATTGTTTGCCTGCTCAATTTATGCATTCTATTTATTTCAGTTTTCAAATTCTTCCAGTCTTTTTAGGCTTCAGTTCAAGCTCTGTCTTGCCCTTAAGGCAGTCCCTTACTTACTACTCTCTTTCCACCCATACAAACACACTTACTAGCTTTTTCTGAAATCTTCTCGCAATTATTGTTTGTGCTGCGTAATCTGGAGTCCTCTTATTTTTTAGTTATTTTTGTGTAAGTTTTATTTTTTGAAAAAGATTGTGAACTCCAAGTGTTTAGGACCATGATTGTATTACAGTTTTTGTTTTCCCACAATTCTATTAATGAACAGTACAGACATAATTTCCATTGATTCAAACTTAGTTTTGAGAGATAATTTAATATCTGAATATAATACAGAATTCCCATTTTGATAAATTCTAAGCACCTCTTCTTATTTTTTTCAGTATATTTGCTGTTTTTCCCCTCAGTGACTAGATGTACTCTTTTTCTATTAGTTATGTATCCTCCCTCCCTCCCTTCTTTCATCCCTCTTTTCCTCCCTCCCTTCCTCCCTTCCTTCCTCCCTTCCTCCCTTCCTTTCTTTCTTCCTTCTTTCCTTCCTACTACATTTTAAGGAATGTCTTCAACTAATGTTCCAAATGATATGCTTGGCTTGATTATAAGAAAATAATTTACTAAAGTATATTTTGTTTATAAATTGTCTCTTTCAGTTCCATTCACTGTATATAACTTGAAATAAAATGAACAAATTATTTGAAAGATCTTTTTTTCTGAAGTATGGCATGTAGTCCAAGGATAGTGATCTTGATCATTAAAAATGAGTTTTAATAAGTGCTACCTTAACTTTTAGACACTTTCCTGTACATTCATAGCAAGACCATAATTTTATGAAAGAGTAGTCATTGAAATAATTTTAGATAAAGTATTAGGAATTAGAATATGAGTTCCTGTAATGAATATTTTAATAAAAGGCTATTTTAGCGTTTAGTTTATGCTGTGTACACTTCCTACTTGAAATAAGAACTGGAATTATTACCTTTAAAAGTCCGATATTCACAGAAGAATTGTACTTTGATTACCACCCCCTCATGTGGATATGGTGCCGTGCTTTCTGGTTAAGGATTCAGCAGTCCTCCCCCCCGGCTCCCCATTAGACACATAGTCGTGTTTTTTTAAGTCCCCCAGTGCTCCGGCTGCACTCAGAGTTATCTAAACTGGTATTTTTGGAGAAGGGACCTGGTCATACATATTTTTTAAAAGAGCTACAGTTGATTCTACAGTTAGTATTAATAACAATTATATTAAATCAGTAAGGCCTCATTTTTATTCATCTTGACATTTAACTTAAGAACTTTTAGTTTAATTTGGATGATTTTTTTATATGAGGAAAATGTAAATTTATTTAAGTTACTTTATACTGTTACACGTGACATGTGTTTTCGTTGGAATCATCAGAGTGAACTGGTTTATTTTTCTTTCTGTACCCATATAAGACCCAAGAAACCGGAGACGTCGTCATTTCAAATGCGTATGTGGATCTTGTGCCGACATCTGGTGTTTTAGCCAAGACACCTTCTGAGGTAGGTTATAAAAATGGTATCCAGGTCATTTCCTAATTTCTGAATTTCAGTTAGGATTGCTTTAAGAATGTTCAGGCTACTTTAGAAAGTTGAGTACTGTGAAAGGTTCTTAATCTTGAACTAAAAGACATTAATTCAAAACTGCTTACAATAAAAAGAATATTTGGACAACAGGAATTTTTTAAAAACTTTTTGGAGGGGATAGGGTGTCTCTCAAGAAAAAATAATTAATTTTCTAGTTTTAGCATACTTAAATCAGTTGTTTAAAAAGAAATGTCAAGCAAACAATATTTTGTAGAAAGATAAATGAGAAAGTTAACATCCTGTACCTTCTCATGATTTAAAGATTTGTATGAAGCTTTATATATAAATATAAAACAATAGGATATATTGTTTATCAAAACAATTTTGTTATTCTCTGTTAACATGTTGAGGCTTTTAATACACACGTTTATGTTCTCTGTTTATAAAATACTAACTTTGTAATGTTGACGTTTTCATACCTTTACTTTATGATCTTAAATGAAGATTAAAATCTCTTAAGAAGGCTCTAAGATCAAAAATTGACGAAGTTTTAGAGCTAGAAAGAAATTCAGTTTTTATGTAATTTAGTCCTATTTTGTAAATAAATAAATAGGACCACAGAAGTAGATTATCTTCCTATTGAAGGTAGTTAAAGATATAGGTTGTTTAGTTCCTAATTTATTTTTAAATTATTGTTTCTGAATTCTGATAAAAGTAAAAACCTCTTATTTAGAGGGCTGAGGTTCCATTTCTTTTTTCATGTAATCTTTATTGTATTTTTTTTCCATTACCACTTAGTCCCTTTTATCCCCCCTCTCTCTAGCAATCACCACACTGTTGTCCATGTCCATGAGTGCTTTTTCCTTCTCGCTCAATCCCTCCGCCCCTAATCTCCCCCCACCGACTAGCTGTCATCTGCTCTCCATCTTGGGCTGAGATCCTGGATGATATGAATAAATGTAAGGAAAATGTGAAAGAAGCCTGGTATTAAAAAAAAAACAAACTAATTTGCCTTACTCATACGCGGATTTTGAAAAATAATTACCTTATGGTACATATATTTTGTAATAATTTTTCCCCTTGACTCATTTTTACTTAACTTTTAACATTAATTTTTCTCCTTTGCCTAGGGTGGGGAGCTTCAGAGTACTTTGGTATTTGAGGAAATAGGTCGCCGTCTTAAGGACATCGGGCACGAGGTGGTAAAGAAAGCCAATGCAGTATTTGAGTGGCACATCACTAAAGGTGGAAGTACTGCGGCTAAGTGGAGTAAGTTATATCCCTGACTTTGTAAAACTCTAAGGCAACTCTTAGTTAACAGAGATAAAGTATCCTTGTTACAATTCAAGCCTGTGTCTTTGAAAGGTAAATCCTACTTCATAGGTCAGTTATTTTTCATGGGAATAACAGGTTTAAGGTACCCAAAGACATCTATGTTTTTTAGAGATATAGGGAATCAATTAAAATGAAAATATCTCTTTTAAGGATTCTATTGTAATACCTGAATCATAGTACTTTTAAACAGTCATCCTAGCTGTATGTTAATTTAACTTCTCTTCATATTTCTCTTAAACATAAAGCAAGTTCATCAGGGCAAATGAAATAGTTTTGTCATTATATTTTGACAATTTTATAATTGTTTTCTTTATACCAAAACAATAATTTGGATTATCACCTTAGTTATCAAATTGTTATTTAAGGGTGCCTATTTAAGTGCCTTGAAAATCAGATTATTTTTCATTACAAGTGAAGGTTACTATAAATGTTCACTTAGACCAAAAAATTAAAATACATCTCTAAATCAGCTAAAACTTTTGAAATAACCTTCTGTTACATATTCCTAAAAACATTTTGAAGTTTTGTTCAATTGATTTTGGTTCAATATAAACAACTTCCTTTTTAATGTAACAGTTGCTGTTTCTTTAATGAACATAAAGAAACAGCAACTGTTACATTAAATGAACATTTTATATAATGAACATAAGGAGTATATGTTCATTATATAAAATTTGGTATAGAAAGGCATAAAGAAGAAGGTAATGATGTATAATCCTACTACCCACAGTTAACATTTTGGTGTTTGTTCTTCTAGAATACATTTGTGCTTATAGGATATTAATTTAGAAAGGGTATAAAGGAAGGCAAAAATGTAATATGTATTTGGTCCCCCAAATTTCAAAGTGTCTTAATATTTTCCTACATAACTGCATAGATTAACACTGTATATGTAGGGGTCATCACTTTCTCTTTTCTGTCCTTCCTTTTTTCTTTCTATGTAACCATGATGGAATTCAATGTTTTCCCAATGGATGACAGTGTGTTAGAAGTTGAGTTATAAATATGAAGCACAGGACTTTCGAAGATACTGGTGAAGAAGAGAAATGAGATCTATAAGAGTAAGGAAAGGTGCTGGAACTCTGTCACTGTTGGCAGAGTGGAACTTGGAAGGGATTTATGAAGTATACAAGTGACTCCCTCTTGGCAGACAGTTTCAATACAGTTTCAATAGCCAACTAGGATTTTTCCCTGGTCTTGGTGACACTTTCCTTGTAGATAATACTAGAAAATGTGTTCACATTTAAAAATTGCCTTGAATTAACCTAAAGAAGGATTTTTTCTTTATATTCCCCTGGAAAATGGGAATATTGGAACACTGTTAATAAGTACTTGTTATTGATGCTTTGTGGCTTGTTTTTGTTGTATCATCTCTTCTTCAGAAGCTTATTTATCAAAGCTAACAATGAAATTGGATCATAAAGCTTTCTCTGAAAGGATTCACTGTTACCTTTGGTTATCCGCTGCCTGTTATTTCATTGGATTCTCAGCTGTGCGACTATTTTCAGTTCTGTTTGTTGTTTTCTTGCAGTCTTTGTGTCACTGAGTTAAATCGCAGTATCTGGCAGCAGCAGAAACTGTCTAGGTCTTTTGGCTTATGGTATTTTGGAAAGCGATCCCATATTGCCATCTCTGTTTTGCATCTTGGCACCTGATGGACATGAAGTAGATGACTGAATGCTTTGATTTAGAGAATACCTAAGGTGCTTTTCTTTTGCAAGCAGTTTTAAAAATGTTTGGCTAAGCACTTTATTACCAAATATTTTATATGTTAAATTGCTGTGAGTTGTCCCAGGCTGTTCACATCTTGGCTGACTGGAACCTTGTTATAGAGAACAGGGCTAGGCTACTCAGTTTACCTTGGCTGGGCTCCGTTGTCACTGGAATTTCATAAGTGACTGGCCTTGAGCAAGCCTAGGAACCAAGGGTTTCGGGTTCGGTGGCTTGGAAGGCACATTCCATACCAAAGACTGTGGACCGTGCCCATCTTCCCTGTTTTCTCCCTCACCCTGCCTTCGAACAACAGCAACAACACATCTCTGGGCAGAATGTGTGTGTGTTGTGGGGAACCGGGGAGTCTTCTAAAACCAACTTAGTCTAAATCTAGAAAGAATCAGTAAAGTTCTGTGTCCGTGCTGGGTTAGGGTTGGTTTTGGCTGTGGAGAAGGAGGAATCCTGTCTGTGTCTTCTGAGGTGAGGCCTCTCTGAGCCTGTCCTGGTCGTCTGGGCGCTGCCTGAGCCAGAGCCATGTGGCCTCTGCGTCCCTGGGCTAAGGTGATCTGAGAGAGGCTGGAGAGCCCTTCCTTTCTCCTGTGGCCCAAGAGAGTGTGTATAACAGAGGGATGGAGGCCCTTGGTATGAGAAATCAGAGGAGGGCCTTGGTGGGACATTTTGGGGAAAGAAGCCTCATTTCTTGGAAAGCTCACTTGTACCTTCTCATTTCTACCTCTGGAGACTGTTTTGGTTTTGAAGTATCATTGTAGAATTATTCAAAACATTATGATCCAATGATAGTGCTTCCCTACATAAATGAGGTCAAAGTAGAAGCTTTATTTCACTGTTAATATGTATTTTAATATCAAGAACACAGTGATTTTGTTGTCTGTGTTTTTTATTACTCCAAAATGTAATTGAGTGCCTGGACATGTTTGAACACCTTTTTTGATAACCTGTGCTTCAGGTGTTTTACCCTTTGGAATAAAGGTGGTCCTTTGGCTTTTTAATTTTCTAGAGATTCTTGGATTAGATTGGGAAGGTAAAAATGGACATCTGATGGAAAAGTAAATCCTGAATTCCCTTTGAACAGAGCCTGTTGCTCATGACAGTCATCTTACTGTATTATGATCATTTCTAATTATATGTCTCCTCCTACTTGATCTTTAACACTGAGTTTAACACTGAGAAAGAGCTTCAGAATAATTTATTTCCAGCCTCAAAGAAGTATTTGAAGTCATGAAAGGCAAGGACCTACATCTAAGATGACTCTATCCAGGAAAGCTATCATTTAGAATGGAGAGGCAGATAAAGTGCTTCCCAAATAAGGTCAAGTTAAAGGAGTTCATCATCACCAAGCCCTTATTATATGAAATGTTAAAGGGACTTAGCTAAGAAAAAGAAGAAGATCAAAAATTTGAACAGTAAAATGACAACAAACTCACAACTATCAACAACCGAACCTAACAACAAAACAAAACAAAACAAAAAACAAAAACAAAAGCAAAAACGAACTAAGCAAACAACAAGAACAGGAACAGAATCACAGAAATAGAGATCACTTGGAGGGTTATCAGCGGGGAGTGGGTGGAGGGAGAATGGGGGCAAAGGTACAGGGCATAAGAAGCATAAATGATAGGTACAAAATAGACGGGGAAGTTAAGAATAGTATAGGAAATGGAGAAGACAAAGAACTTGTATGATCCATAGACATGAACTAAAGTGGGGGAATGATGGTGGGAGGGGGTGTACAGGCTGGAGGGGAATAAAGGGAAGAAAAGAATGGGACAACTGGAATAGCATAATCAAAATATATTAAAAATATTTTTAAAAATAATTTATTTCCAGCCTCAAGTATGGATTCCGTAAATGTTGAGTAAGTGCTAAAAGCTTATGGAACACAGTTTGAGATAGAATCAGATGCCTGCCTTTTTAAAAATGTGCTGAAATTGGTGCCTTTTCTTCTATGAAAACAATAAGTTTATTGTATGGATAGTGACGTGTATTTTCTGTTTAGCATGAGTGAAATATTCAGGAACAATATAATACAATTGAGACATTTTATACGTAAGCAGTATATTCTATGATATTTGTTACTATTAATTTCTGAAACCAGCCAAAAGTTGTCCTAGTAAATAAACCCTTTGGATCCCATTCTATTCTAGGCAAGTAAAAATTAAGAGGAAATGAAAGATGACAGGAAGGCATAAAGAAACTTAAAGAATCAGGGGCTTGTATGGCCTATAGAATAGTCTCCTGAAAATTAAAACAGTTATTTTTATCTGCAACTTCAGAAACCAAAAATTCTAAAAATGGATTTTTTTTTTCTCATAACTCTTTGGTTGTCAAAACCTGACGTGAACTTAGACGTTACAGCTGCTTGTCCTTATCTCACCTAGTGTGAGTTAGTCCAATGTAGGATGAGGAAGTCAAGTATTTGTTGATAATGTGTTGTGACTTTGGAGGTCTTTCATAATATTTAATACATGTTTTATGAACAGTATGTTCTTCCTAAAATCTGAAAAATTCTGATTCTTAAACACATGTGGCCTGAAGGAGTTTAAATTAGGAATTGAGACCTGTTCACATACACAGATAATTCTGGTAGAACGGAAGTGAAGAGAGACATGGGAGAGCTGCTGTTGGCCCTCCCAGATGGGAGGGTGGGTTCATTCAACAAATACCTGAGTGTTTAGTATGTGCCAAGTTCTCTGCCAGGTTGTGGATTACAAATCTGAAAAGACAGGATTTTTTTTGTTTTGGTTTACAGAAACCAGTATTAGAGGCAGTGCATCAGGGAAGTTTATAGTACTGGAGTTAAGGAAACACAGGTTGTTGAATTCAGGTTAAAAGGAAGGAAGACTGGTAGTAAAGTGCTGGCAATGACGGAGAGGAAAGAGCCTGTCTGGATCTATTGCTAAGATACAATCGACTGTCTTGGCTACTAATACTGTCTGAGAAACAGGAGGAACAAAAAGGAGACAGCTAACACCAAAGTGTTGAGCCTGGGTGGTTGAGGATGTTGACTCCGTTACTGCAAGTGTGAAAAATGAAGAGGAGGGAAGATTTGATGAGCTGTGGTGCCACAACTGTAGCAGACGGAGATCTGGACTAGGTTGTGGGAGCTGTGGGCCTGGAATGTAGGGATGAGTTCGCAGCTGGAGACAGAATTAGAAACCACGTTCATGGAAATATTAGTTGGAACTCAGAGTGTTAGCTTTGCTACTCTGCTTCATATTTTGTTTTCTTTGGGGTGATAGATTTAAGCTCATTGGCATTGAGCAGTTTGCTTATTTTTCTCCTAAAGGAAATTTGGTTTCCTTTTACATATTTATAATCTTTTCCATTATAGGAACATAATTGGATTTTATATTTATATAGCAAGATTATAGAAATACTATACATTATTGCTTAAATATTGTTAAGTTATAAAGTGAGTTGGCTTTTTAAAAATGTATACTGTAGCTAATTATGTAGGGCTAAGTCTACCTATTTGGACTAAATCCAAGCATCCATTATGCACTTTGGTTTTGTGCATGATCTAACCTCTAGTTCATCTGTTTTGGATCTTGGAAATTTGCCGGAATGTGAAATAATATGTACAGTTTGGGCAACTGCCATTCTTCTAAGATCTGATCATTAAAACCTGCTAGTTCCTGGGCTGGTGTATCTCCTAGCAGTCACACCAGTTTCCTTTTTAGGGTTTCTCAGCTTGGATGTAAACTAAATCATCAGAGTGTTGATTCCACAGTCAGGACTGGGATCCAGCTGAGTGTCTCATGTGTTTATAGAAAAGACGTGAAAGGTGATCTTTGGAAAGAAGAAGCTGTCCAGTCTGGGGTGGGGGCCTGTGTGTGAGAGGGGCAAAGTCCAGATAAAGACCAATGTCGCCTGGCCTTCCGCTTGTCCATCTTCTGCTGCTGCGGCTGCAGTTGCTCTCCCTTTCTTTCTTTTTAACTCTACAGAGAATCCATGAAAACACATTCATAATATCTAAGTGTCAATAAGAACAGAGCCTTTGCTCTTCACGCTCCATTTCTAGTACCTTGTGTATCATGTGACACCCCCAAGAAGAAACAGTGAAGTGAATGAACAAATATACAAAGTCAAGAAGTTCCCTTCTCTTTTCCCTTTCCCCTCCCCAAGGTAACCATTATTGTTAACTTATGTTTTTAGTTTAGTTGGCAGTATTCTTCTCTGTGGAGAGTTAGAGTGATTAATTTTCTCTCTGGAGCAAGGCTTGACTAAGCAAGATGTAGTTAAGCACTCTGGTTTTTTCTTATGTACGCGTAGCCTTTCCTTGACCCTAAATTGGGAGTCCCCTATACACTCTTAGAGAGAGTGATGTGACTGTAGCTCCTTCACTGGCAAGAAAACTCCCCTTCAAGAGGCCGAAGCTGGATGAGTAGAATTGGGCTTACTACTAGATGACTGGTCTCAGTCATATTTGAGGTAATTAAAACTTTCTGAAGTGTAACTGTGGCATAAAGCTCTATAAATGTTATACAGAGAGCAATGCAGGAAAAATTTTAATAGCGTTTCTAGTACCCAGCCTGTTTCTGGGACACTTAATTCTTCTGTCAAAAACAGTTAACAGAAAAGGAGCTAACTTTAAAGTTTATGTACAACAATTAGTGCAATAAATATTTTATAAAATCGTAAGTGTAACAAAACTGATTAGAATATTTTTTAAAATGTATGTTGATTAGCTTGATGAATTCAGGTATTTGAAAGGTGACTATAGTGTGTATTCCCTTCCCGCAACACGCAGCTGGTTTGAGATCCAGCTTCCTTTGTTGACTGTAGAGTATTTGAACCTAATGGCCTTGACATATAACCTCCACTAACTTATTCCTTACATTATTCTACATTGATTCACATTTAAAATGTTCTATTGTGTAAGCTTCTTTGAGGGAAAAAATTGATTTGATTATTTTGAAGAACTTCTTTATAAAAAGAAAATGTCAAAAAATAAAGGACTTAATTTTTTTTCTAAATGACAGGTAATATATATTGTAGAATAAGCAGTACATTATCTTAGGAACTGTAAAAATGTCTGCATTTTAGTTGGTTTATTTTACTCTTATATTTTGAAGAAAATATGACACACATTTTTTTTCTTATTTTCGTCAGCTATTGACCTAAAAAATGGTGCTGGGAAAGTGTATCGAGGCCCTGTAAAAGACACTGCTGATGTAACGATCACGATTTCCGATGAAGATTTCATCGATGTAGTCCTGGGCAAGCTTGATCCTCAGAAGGTAAGAACATTCTTAAAATGGTCATTTATTCATCATTATTGCTTCCTACTTGACAGTTGCAGTTTTCAGCTGACTTCCAAATTCTGATTTATGATACAGAATTCTTACAACTCTGAAGACACAGTGGATGCCAATATCTGAGTTGACAGATCATGAATTTGTCTAATAGATTTTCAACTGACACTCTTCAGAACTGAATTTTTGGTGATATTCTTCTTTAGCAAACCCACATCTAGACTTATTATATTATGTTATTAGTTCAAAGGTGAAAAATCTTATGGCATTAGTGGATATTTTATAAAAGTAGACATTTATTCCTGACAATAAGATTAAGAGCTTGTCATAATCATCTTTGAAAACTGGAAATAGAAGGATAGAACGTTAACAGCCAGTGTCTTATGGAAGGGGAAACATTTAGAAACAGACATTTCAGTGGAAAACTGTGATTAAGACAAGAGAGCCCTCTCTGACCATGATGAGTTAATATTGTTCTGAAACTTTTGGCCAAGTTATAGACATACAGAATGAAAGTACCTGATGTAGTGATTAGAATGCATTAGAAAACTTTGTTATTTTCAAATTTTGATTATGTAGCTAGAAATCCCAAAAGAATCAACTAATAGGTTCTTAGAATAGAGGAATTCAAAGTGGTTAAATGCACAAAAATTATTAAAAAATAGCTTTCACATAGCAAAACCAAATAGAAGATACAACTGAAAAAATTTGTTTATAATTACCACCTAAACTAAAAAATACTAATTACTACCCTAATAAGAAGATTCATTGCTTATTTGAAGAAAACTATGCAACTTTACAAGGAACAGAACAATTTGAATAAATGAAAATGTTCTGTTTTTTGGGATAGAAAGACTAATTCTAAAAGAATCGTAAAATAATTTTAAAAGGATTATAATGTAGTACAATAAAAAATATGTTCTTTGTCATCAGATAAATCTGAGTTTGAATCTTAGCCCGGCCACTTACTCTGTAAACCTCAGTTTTCTTATTGGTAAAATGAATAATCGTAACAATCCCAAAGCGTTGTTACGATAACTAAACCCAGTAATATATGTGAAGAGCTTACTACGGTGCTTGGTACCGAGTGAGTCCTCAGTTAATTCCTTCCCAGGAATTCATTTAGTACCTACTCATATTTGGGTTCTAGGGGTGCCTGACTGTGGAGCTTAGTTCTAGAGGTGAATGGAAAAGAGATATAATTTCAGGTACGAAGAAAAATAAGTCAGGGTAATAGGTTAGAGTGGTGATGGACAGACTTTCTGTGCAGGGTCCCATTGTTAATGTTTTAGGCTCTGTGAGCCAGATGGTCTCTGTTGGACCCATTCAGTTTCACCACTGCAGAGTTACAGTGGCCACAGATAAGATGTGACCAAATGGATGGGGCTGTGCTCCGGTAAAACTTTATTTACCAAAATAGGCAGCAGGCTAGTTTTGGCCCACAGGCCCCAGTTTGCCGATACCTGGATTCGAGTGTGATAGGACAGAGGAACTGCCTGAGGTAGGTTGTCCAGAACGTCCTGATAGCAACTTGAACAAAGTGAGGGGTGAGCCCTACTGCTAAGGAAACAACTGGCGCAAAGGCCTGAGGAGTAACGTCCTATGTTCGAGTGCTGTAACTGCCAGGAGGCCCGTGGTGGTAGAATGAGCCTCGGGAAGAGTGGTAGGAGGGGACAAGGGAGCACAGGCAAGGGCAGGGCACACAGGACCTGTGTCTTCGTAAGGAGGTCAGATACTGTGTGGGATGGGAAGCCAGTGAGCTGCGGAATGACAGCATCTGATTTTTAAAGATTGTTCTGGCTGCTGAGTGGAAAATTGACTTTGGGGGAGAGTGGGTAATTGAGTTCTTTTTTAGATATGTTATATTTGAGATATCTGTATTTAAAGATTAAATAGGATTAAGTAAATATTTATATAATTGCTAGGAATAGCAGACCTTTGGGGGCGAATGGGTTAGTCAGTGAATGGTACTGAAGAGTTGCTTAGGAGATGGTAGTGCTTTATGTTATTCTGAAGCCTAAGTCAATACCATGCAGAATGGAATTAAGTGTAAAAAATAAAAGCAGAAGCAAAAACTTAGGTGTTTATTATTATTCTTCATGATGATCCTTAGAGAAATGCTAATTAATATCAGGGTTTTTCTAAACTCATTTGGTCCTGTTACCTTCTCTCCAACCTCAGTGCTGTTTGTCATTACTATAAATATACAGTTGGCCCTCTATTCCCAGGTCTCACATGTGTGGAAGTAGAGGCCTGATTATATATTTTTGGAAAAAAATTTGCGTGTAAGTGGACTTGCACAGTTAAAACCCATGGTGTTCAAGGGCTAGCTGCATTTTATTTAACTCAGTACGTTCAAGTATTTCAACGTATAATTAATATTACAAATAGTAATGGAATATTTTATATTATTTTTAAAAATACCAAGTCTTTAAAATCCAGTGTATATTTTATACTTACACTGCATCTCAGCCAGGACTAACCATGTTTCAAGTGCTCAGGAGCCACACGTGCTAGCGGCTTCTGTATCGCACAGCACAGGTTTAAACTTTCTGTCTTGTCTTGGCTTTTCTGCCCTTTCTTATCTGACGTCCGCATCTGTCACTGCACTCATACTGTGCTTTCGAAGGTCACCGATGACTACTGTCTCGCTAATTCCAATGAATATTTTTCTGTCTATGCCTTACTCAACCTTTTAGTAGCATTTAACTCAGTTAATCACCAATTTCTTGAAATAATTTCATCCTTTGGCTTTCATGACACCATATTCTCCCATTTTGCTTTCTTTACCTTTGGCTGTTCCTAATCTCCTTTGGTGTCTTCTACCCCAGCCATTAAATGTAGATGTTTCTTAGGGCTCATTTTACAGCTCTTTTCTAAATAATGCTTCCCTTAAATGACTTCATCCATCCCATGGTATTTTAAGCCATCTATATGTTGACAACTCACAGATTTAAATGCCTCACTCCATTGTCGTCTCTGAGTTCCGTAGTGGTACAACCAGCTCTCTACTTGACTTCTCTGATGGCATCTCAAACTTAATGTGTCTGAATTAGAACTCATGATTTAGTTTTCTCCATAGTCTTTTCCTTTTCAGGCAATGGCACCATGATCTCTCCATCCAAATTAATATGCTCAATAATATAAGAATTGTATTGGCTTCCTTCCCTATCTCTGTATCCTTTCTATACTTAATACTGCCTGATCTTTCTCCAAAATACATCTTCTCTTCATCACTAGGAACATCACCGTGATCCAAGCCTCCATCATCTCTCACCTGGCTTACTAGATAGGTTTGAGACTGCTTCCAATCAGAAAGTACTTGCTTACATTTTCTAGTTTTGACTCCCCTACTGTAATACTCGCTTAATGAAAACAGGGAGAGATGTCTGTTTTCCAGTCTGGAGCATTGCCTAGTGCACTGTAGTCAGTCCATTACTACTTGAGTAGATTAAAGGAAGGGTAGAAATAAGGAGCATAGCTCAATAGCAGCAGTTTAGAAGTTAAAAACTTCTAATGTCAGATTCGATAAGGTATTCCCGTAAACCTGGGAAAAAAAGTAAGATGATGATGATTCACAGTATATTGGTTATATAACCTATAAAAAATTCTGAAAAGCACTAAGACCTCAGTGGGCAGAAGAATGGGCAAAAATAGAAAAAATTGGCAAAAGTTATGAACAATCATTAATGAAAGAAATAGAAATGACTAATACACATAAGAAAAACTACTCATTTTTCCAAGTATCTAAAAATGTAAATTAAAGCAGTTGTTTTTGCCTCAAATTTTCAAAAATTAAGAAAAGTATTGTTAAGGTTGGGATAAGAGAATTCCCATGTAGCTGGAAGGAACAGTAATTTGGTGTAGTCTTTCTGGAAAGCACTGTGGCAGAGGTTCGCCGACTCTCTTCCTTTTTGGCAAAGTGTAGTCTCAGTCAGTACTTCTTGCACAGCCCTCCTAGGCCCCAAGAAATACCTAATGATTCAGTTTATTAAGTAGGTCCAAACAAGAGTAGTTTCCCATGTTGTAGTTTTTTATATTTGACCAGTTTTTCAATACTCCTTAGTGTCCCTGTGGGTTTGCTGAGATGCCCTGGTGTCTCACAGTGTATATATAGTTTGGAAACTGTGGCAATTTGGAAGTATAGTCAAGAACCTTAATGTAAGAAATGTCATGGTTCAGTAACTCTTCTTCTAGGAATCTATTCTAAGAAAATAGATGAGAATAAAGATTTACGTACACAATTCTTCCACTTAATAATAACAACCATCAAATATTGGTGTATTTACACCAAGAATTAGGTGTTCTTATTTCAGGCTCTAAGTCCCCCTCAGACTTTGGGACCTGGCACGCAGGTCTATGCCCGACTCCTCCTCTGCAAGCATCGCAGGCGGTGGTTTCTGTAACTGCGCAGTGAAAGCAGCCCTGGTTTTGAAATTCCTGTCTCCAGTTTGAATGTCTAGCAGTGGATTCTGGGATAAAAGGTTTAAGTAGTTTTTTACTTCACTTCCAGCTGAGGAGGATTTGTTTCTGAGATTAAGTTGCTACTAGTTAGTAAGCAGTTAATGGCCTTACTTCGTGCTGGCTCTGTGGCCTTGAGCAGGTTGTTTAAGCTCTCTGAACTTCAGTTTTCCATCTCTCGCTGGGGGTGAGAATCACTGTTATGCCTACTTCAAGTTATTGGCTGTGCTTCTCAAGTGAGATTGTATTTGTAGGGCTGCTTTGTAATGTTAAGTATACATAGCTATTACTATTTGTAATCTAGATAGAAATCTAGGGACTTCTTTTTTATTTCACACTCTGTTATTTTCTCATAAGCTATAAAAACTGATTTATTATTTTTATTTTACTGATAGGGAACTTGACACTGAGGAATAACTTTAGCAACTTGCATAAGTTTCTTTTGGCAGGTCAGATACAGAGGTGGTACAGGAGCCCTTAGCGTTTTAACATGACAGCCGTTTGCTTGGTAATAATGAGCTTGCTCTGCTCTTACCACGTATAAAAACACCAGGCTAAGCACTTTACACACCACTTCACTTAACTCACACAACAAAGCCGCATGATTTAGGTACTGTTGTCCTGCCCTTTGCAGATGAGGAGGCTGGAGCTCAGAGAGATTACGTACTTTGCCCAAGCTCAGCTGGCTAGTAAGGGGCAGAGCCTAGATTTTAACTCAGGCCTCTAATGCTGTAGTCCAGGATCGATTCACTGCTTTGTTGTACTGCCTTAATTTATTATTATATGCTTTCTATTTCATGAAGATGTAATAAATATTTTTAATCTGCTTTTAAAAGTTCTGAATTTAATATTTTAATTATTAAGAATATAGTTAAGAGACACTGAAGTTAAGAACAATCTAACAATAGCCAGAGGGGAGTGGGGAGGGAATAGTGGGGAGAGGGGTTTTCAGGAGCTACTATAAAGGACACATAGACAAAACCAAGGGGGAGGGTGGAGGCGGGGAGGGAGATGGGTTTGGCTGGGGTCGGGTGGAGGGGTGGGGAGAAAATGCAGACAACTGTAATTGAACGACAATTAAAAAAAAAGAACACAGTAAAGACTTTTATTTATATGGTCTCAAATTCATGTTTAAGAATATAGACTAAAGCTAGAAGTGTAGGTTGAAGCAGAATACCCAGATCTGTCAGTTCAGATAAATTATTTTATGGTTTTATAAAACACACAAGGAGTATATATTTTTCTTAGCTGTCTAAAAATATCTATAATCATTAAACTATCGTTGCTAGATAAAAGTTGCCTCTGTTGTTAATAGTTAATTAAATTGTATTCAGTCTGAAAAAAAAATTTTTTTTGAACAATGTTTTAAAAACACAAATAAAATGTAACATGATAAAGTTTGACACTCCTTTTCCGTCTTCCCTTTCCAGGCATTCTTTAGTGGCAGACTGAAGGCCAGAGGGAACATCATGCTGAGCCAGAAGCTTCAGATGATACTTAAAGACTATGCCAAGCTCTGAAGGACATACTCCATTATTAACCAAAGTAGAAGAATACTCTTTTCACCCAGATACGCAAAAGTGATTCAGCGAAGTGATCAAAACTAAGATGCCCAGGAAATCGCTTAACATTTTCAGATTTCAGATAACTTCTCAGATTTTCATTTTCTACTAATTTTTCATGTTGTTATTTTTACAAGGAACTGTAAAATAGCATGTAATTATCCTTCTTAGATTTTATCTTCATAATAAAAAATTTTCACTCAAGTCTAGTCTCTTTAGAATTGTGATAGCATTTACAAGTAGAAAGGAAAATTAAATGAGTAAAGGCCACGTTGATGCCTGTTGAGCTTTTTGTTGTTTTCTGTTCTCTAATTTATTGAAAGTCCAGTTTTAACACAGATTTTCATGTATGTACTCGTTTTCATACTTTGCTATGGTAGATAGTATTCTGCTTTAAGGCAGGGGAAAAGTCTTCGTGTTTCCAAATAGTTTTATTTCTTCTTTTCCCCCTTTTTCTGGAAATTCTTTACTTTCATCTTGTAAGTCTACCAAATACATAGCTTTCTTGCTTAATCGGTAATCTTAAATCATAAAATGGTCACCAGCAAGTTCTGTCCTATTATTTCCCCCAACATTCAGCTCAGATTACGTATGCTGACAAAAGTGCTCTTTGGATGGCTTGGCTGCAGAGGAAATGAGAAGGTGAGTGGGATGCTCAGGTCAAGGATGGAGGAAGTTTCAGTCATGGAGCACAGCTGAGGAGAGTGTGTGTGAGTTCTCAGGGAAGCAGACTTTGAGATGAAGGTTCACGGGCAGAAAATGTATTTGGAAATGTTTTTGGGATCAACAAGCAGAGGGGTGGGGTGGTTTAGGGCGTAAGCAAAGGAAGCAGGGCTAGGCAGAGAGGGAAGTTAGGTTGTGGAGCATTTACCAGAGGCCTTCAGCTCAGGAGCTGGGTTGGCCTTCAGATGTATCACTGATTATGGCCTGCCCCTCAGTCCTGAATAGGGCTTCTGGGAGCACACAGCACAGTACTTTGCTTCAGAGAACAGGAGTGAGGGAATTAGAGTTTAGGGATGAAGGAAGAAGTTCTCGCAAATACAGAATTTTAATACTTAGCACAGTGCTGGAACATACTGTAGGACCTCAATATATTATTGTTGATTTAATGAATAAGCAGGATATGTAGAAGGCAGAGAAGAAAAGTTACATATTTGGAAATTATGTCTTAGTCTCATGAACTTTGTATGGTATCATAAAATTAATTTTAATTCAGAGTGATCTGTTGTTAGGCTGACTGAATTAAAAAACAATGGCAGTCTCTTCATGTTACTATAAAATGGTAACTGTTATCCCTGTTCAGCTTGGAAAAGCCTAGTGTCCTTCCAAATAGAAATAGCGTATTAAAATTAATCAAATGCCACCACCAATTAATGGATGTGTTGAATATATACCTTAGATGCTTAAAACGTGTTGAGAAAGTGATGTTTAATTATCTTACTAACCTGTCAATCTTAAAGGTATCCAGATTTAGCAACAGCTTTTTTATTAGTCCTCATGCCCCTTAACCTTTCTTTCTATAAAAAATGTAATCTTTATTGTATTTTTTTTCCATTACCATTTAATCGCCTTATATCCCCCTCCCCGCAGTAGTCACCACACTGCACAACCTTGCGTTTCCGGAATAAATCCCAGTTGATCATAGTGTATGATCTTTTCGATGCATGCTGTATTTGGTTTGCTAATATGTTGTTGAGGATTTTAGCATCTATGTTCATCAGGGGTATTGGCCTATAGTTTTCTTTCTTTGTAGTGTCTTTACCTGGTTTGGGGATTAAGATAATGCTGGCCTTGTAAAATGAGATTGGGAGCCTTCCTTTCTCTTGAATTTATGACACAGTTTGAGAAGGAAAGATGTTAGTTCCCAGAATGTATGGTAAAATTCACCTGTGAAGCCATCTGGTCCAGGACTTTGTTGTTTGTTGGGAGTTTTTTGATGACTGCTTCAGTTTCACTAGGTGTAATCTGCCTATTCAGATTCTCTGATTCTTCCTCATTTAGTTTTGGAAGATTGTATATTTCTAGGAATTTATCCATTTCGTCCAGGTTGTCCAGTTTGCTGGCATATAGTTGTTCATAATATTTTCTTATATAATCTTTAGTATTTCTTTAGTGTCAGTTGTTATTTCTCCTCTTTCTGATTTTATTTGGGTCCTTTCTAATTTTTTTCTTGATGAGTCTGGTAAAAGGTTTGTCAACCTCGTTGATCTTTTCAAAGAATTAGCTCTTGGAATCATTGATCTTTTGTATGGTTTTTTTGGACTGTATTTCATTTATTTCTGCTGTGATCTTTTTTATTTCCTTCCTTGTACTCACTTTGGGCTTTCTTTGTTGTTCTTTTTCAAGTTCCTTTAAGTGTAAAGTTAGATTGTTTATTTGAGCTTTTTCTTGTTTGTTGAGATAGGCCTGTAATGAATGCTATGTATTTCCCTCTTGGCATTGCTCTCCCAGTGTCCCACAGGTTTTGGATAGTTGTGTCCTCATTTTCATTTGTGTCAAGGTATTTTTAGATTTCTTCTTTGATCTCATTGTTGACCCATTCATTGTTTAATAACGTGTTATTTAGCTTCAATGTCTTTGTGTGCCTTTCAGTGTTCTTGTGATTGATTTCCAGTTTCATTGCATTGTGGTCAGAGAAGATGCTTGATCTGATTGAAATCTTCTTAAATTTATTGAGACTTACTTTGTGTCGTAACATGTGGTCTGTCCTAGAAAATGTTCCATATGCACTTGAAAAATATGTATGTTCTGCTGCTTGGAAATGCTCTGAAGATATCAATTAAATTCATTTGATCTAGTGTGTTGTTTAAGGCCACTGTCTCCTTGTTGATTTTTTGCCTGGAAGATTGATACATTGAAGTCAGTGGGGTTTTTAAATCCCTGACTATAACTATAACTATAACTATAACTATAAACTATAGTCAGGGAATTAAAAGGGATTTATAGTCAGGTATTTCTGTCGATCTCTCCCTTTATGTCCATCAAGATGTGCTTCACATATTTAGGTGCTCCTGTGTTGGTGCATAAATGTTTACTAGGGTTATATCCTCTTGTTGGATTGTTCCCTGTATCATTACGTAGTGTCCTTCCCTGTCTCTTCTGTATAGCCTTGGTTTTAAAGTCTATTTTGTTGGATATACGGTAAGTACTGCTACCCCAGTTTTTCTTTTTCTTTTCCATTAGCATGAAATACCCTTTTCCATCCCTTCACTTTTAGTCTGCATGTATCTTTCAATCTGAGATGGGTGTCTTGGAGGCAGCATATATATGGGTCTTGTTGTCTTATTCAGCTACTCTATGTGTTTTGGTTGCAGCACTTAAACCATTACATATTGATAGATACATATGCTGTCCCATTTTATTGTTAGACTGTTTTCCTCTGTTTTTTCTTCTTTCTTTCTCTTCTTCTTAAAGCAAGCCCTTTAACATCTGTTGCAGGGATGGTTTGATGTTAACAAACTCCTTTTGCTTTTTTGTTTGGGAAGCTCCTTATTTCTTCTTTGATTTGAAGTGATGGCCTTTCTGGGTAAAGTAGCCTTGGTTGTAGGCCCTTGCTTTTCATCACCGTGAATATGTCGCCCCACTCCCTTCTGGCCTGAAATGTTTCTTTTGAGTAATCAGATGCCAGTCTACTTGGTGCTCCCTTGTAGGTGACAGCCTGCTTTTCTCTTGTGCTTTTAGGATCCTCTCCTTGTCTTTAAGGCTTGTCATTTAATTATGATGTGTCTTGGTGTGGGCCTTTCTGGGTCCAACTTGTTTGGGACTCTCTGAGCTTCTTGGACTTTTATGTCTCTTTCCTTCACCAGATTATGGAAGATTTTGGTCATTATTTCATCAAGTAGGTTCTCGATCCCTTGTTTGCTCTCTTCTCCTGGTATTCCCATGATGTGGATGTTGTTATGCTTCATGTTGTTTAAAATGTTTCTTAAGCTCTCATTTTTTTATTGTTGTTCAAGTACAGTTGTCTCCATTTTCACCCCACCATGCATCCCTCACCCCACCCATCCCTGCCTCCCACCCTCGAACCTACCCCCTTTAGCTCTGTCCATGTGTCCTTTATACATGTTCCTTGATGGCCCTGTCCCTATTATCCCTCTCCCCTCTCCTCTCTGGTAACTGTCAGTTTGTTCTGTATTTCAGTATCTCTGGTTGTATTTTGCTTGCTTGTTTGTTATGTTGATTAGGTTCCACTAGATAGGTGATAAGATCACATGGCAGGGGTGTCAAACTCATTTTCACCGGGGGGCCACATCAGCCTCACAGTTGCCTTCAAAGGACCGAATGTAATTATAGGACTGTATAAATGTAACTACTCCTTAATAGTTAAGCGAGAGCTTCGTGCTGCTGCCGGGTAGAAATAAGGTGCTGGGCTGGATAAAACAAGGTGGAGGGCCGGATTCAGCCCCTGGGCCTTTTGTTTGCCACCTGTGTCATATGGTATTTCTCTTTCACTGCCTGGCTTATTTCACTTAGCATAATGCTCTCCAGTTCCATCCATGGTGTTGTGAAGGGTAGAAGCTCCTTCTTTCTTTCTGCTACGTAGTATTCCATTGTGTAAATGTACCATAGTTTTTTGATTCACTTGTTTACTGATGGGCACTTAGGTTGCTTTCAGTACTTGGCTATTGTAAATTGTGCTTCTATGAACATTGGTGTACATAGGTTTTTTTGAATTGGTGTTTCAGGGTTCTTAGGGTATAATCCCAGCAGTGGTATTGCTGGGTCAAAACGCAGTTCCATTTTTAGTTTTCTGAGGAAATTCCATACTGTTTTCTTTTCTTTTTTTTTTTTTTTCCTGTTTTCCACAGTGGCTGCACCAGTCTGCATTCCCACCAACAGTGCCCTAGGGTCCCCTTTTCTCCGCATCCTCTCCAACATTTGTTTGTTGATTTATTTATGTTGGCCACTCTAACCGGTGTGAGATGGTACCTCATGGTGGTTTTAATTTGCATCTCTCTGATGGCTACTGATGCTGAGCATCTTTTCATATGTCTCTGGGCCCCCTGTATGTCTTCCTTGGAGAAGTGTCTCTTCAAGTCCTTTGCCCATTTTTTAATTGGGTTGTTTGTCTTCCTGGAGTGGAGTCGTGAGTTCTTTATATATTTTGGAGATCAGACCCTTGTCTGAGGTATCATTGGCAAATATGTTTTCCCATACTGTTGGTTCTCTTTTAATGTTGTTTTCTTTAGCCATGCAGAAGCTTTTTATTTTGATGTAGTCCCATTTGTTTATTCTTTCTTTATGACCCTTTAGGGGGCATATCGGTGAAAATACTACTGTGTGGAATATTTGTGATTTTCTTGCCTATGTTCTCCTCTAGCACTTTTATGGCATCACGACTTATGTTTAAGTCTCTGATCCACTTTGAATTTATTTTTGTGTATGGTATAAGTTGGTGATCGGGTTTCATTTTTTTTGCATGTAGCTGCCCAGCTCTCCCAACACCATTTGTTGAAGTGGCTATTTTTACTCCATTTTATGCTTCTGCCTCCTTTGTCAAATATGAATTGACCTTAGAGACTTGGGTTTATTCCTGGGCTCTCTGTTCTTATGCCAGTACCACACTATTTTGATTACAGTGGCCTTGTAATACCGTTTTATATCAGGTATTGTGATCCTTCCTACT
Organism: Desmodus rotundus; assembly: GCF_022682495.2. Classification (NCBI taxonomy): domain Eukaryota; kingdom Metazoa; phylum Chordata; class Mammalia; order Chiroptera; family Phyllostomidae; genus Desmodus; species Desmodus rotundus. Next base: position 125,527,179 of record NC_071387.1, read on the forward strand.
TTGTTCCTTCTCAAAATTGCCATGGCTATTTGGGGTCATTTACAGTTCCATATAGATTTTTGAAATGTACTATGTCTGTGAAATATGTTACTGGTATTTTAATAGGGATTGCATTGAATCTATAAATTTAAGTTCTCATTTTTTAAAATTCTTTTTGCTGCTTTGTGTTGGTGTTTTTTTGTACCTCGTATTCCATATCATTGATTCAGTCCTCTGCTTCATCTAACATACTGTTTATTCCTTCCAGTGCATTATTTATTTCAGATACTACATTCTTTATTTCTGACTGGTCCTTTTTTGTGGTTTCTATGTCTCTTTTCATGCTTTTGAATATCCTTATAATCATCACTCTAAATGCTCTGTCTGGTAAATTGCTTGTTTCCATTTCATCTAGTTCTTCTGGAGAATTCTCTTGTTCTTTCATTTGGGGTCTGTTTCTTTGTCTTCTCATTTTGGTTGCCTCTTTGTATTTTCTGCCTTAGCTGTTAAACCAATCAGTTGCTAAACTGAGCAGTTGTTAAACTAATTAGCTGTAATCAACTTAAGCACCACAGGGTGGGGCAGAGTAATTCTTGCTGGCGGGGCTCTTGCTTCCCCTCAGGCTGATGCCACTTGGAGAGGAGTCCTCTACCTGAGAAGGATGGCTTCTGCAGTGTGGGGAATGACTCAGCGTGGGAATCCTGGCAGCTGTTCCTTCAGTTTTCTCACCAGAGCCACCAACCTCAGACTCTCCTCAAGCTTCTCTGTAGTCCACTCTGTTCTTTCTCTGCTGGAGTCCAGGGTAAGTGGCTGCAAATGAAATTTTGACCCCACACTTTTCAGGGGGAACCCTCCATCAGCTGAAATATCCCTCTAGCACTTTCACTGGAAGCCAGCCCTCTTGTGCCTCTTCCATACCCCTACCAGTCGTGTGGTGGTAAAGTGGTTTCTTCTGTCTGTCCGTGGCGATAAGGCCTCTCTCCAGCTAGTGTTCAGTTGTTTATTCAGGATGCTTTCTCTACAATTTATTTGTAATTCCAGTTTGGTCCTGGGAGGAAGTTGTGTAGCTTCCACTTACTCCTTAGCCGTCTTGGATCCCATCCTCCTTAACCTTTCTATAATAGTTAACATTATTGAATGCCAACTATCCTCCTAATTGGTTACTTTCCTTTTATCATCCAATGAGAACTGTATTTATAATGAGTTTATGAGTTAATCTCTCTTGTGTCTTTTGTCATTTTCTCTATATTTTCCAGGATTTTTGATTGAGGTGTCAGCCTTCTCTTTTGGGGAGACATTTTCTTCCTGGATAATTTAATGTACTCATATCCTAAGTCATTACCTAAGTGTTGGTAACTCCCGATCTGTACCTTTAGCTTGGATTTTCCCAGAATTCCGCAGTGTCATCCATAGGTCCCGGTCATTACCAGACTGCTGTCATGTAGTTACCGCAGATAAAGGTCCAAAGTAAACCTGCGGTCTTCCTCTTCCCCCCTAAATCTGCATCTCTTCCTGTTTTTGTCTTAGTTAAGAGCATCACTTTTTGCCTAAACTAAGAAACCAGTCAGCTTTGACCTTTTCTCACACCCAATATTTAGTCCTTCACCACCTTTTGTCACTTCTACTTCTGAAGATTTATGGATTTTGTTCTCTGATACCACACCCAAGTACAGTCCTCATGCTCGACAGCTCATTTGAGTGGCTTTTCAGTTGGTCTCTCCAGTCTTTCACCACCTACCCTGACCACCCAGCAGATTGGCCTTCTGAACACGTGACTTCCCAACTGAAAAACCTGTGATGGTCGTCTTACTATCAGACTCCAGCATAGTTCAAAGTTGCATCAGTTGAAATTCTTTCAGTTGCAAATAATAAAACCAGTTCAAATCTGTGTAACAGAACTTAACCACATAACTGAAGGATAGGGCTGGCTTTGAAGGGGCTTGAACAGCAATTCATTGTCATCTAGGCCCAATTCCTTGCCATCTCTGCCTCCTCTACCTGCTAGCTCCATGTTGTACTCCTGGAAGCTCCAGGTTATTCCTGTCGTGGTTACAAGAACACAGCCAACATGTGCAGCCTCGCAGTCTCATTCTGAATCAACCAGCAGAAGGGAGAGCACTGGGTTATCTCAGAAGCCCCGGTAAAGTCCTTACCTGGTCTCACTAGCTGTCATTGGGTTAAAAGCCAATCCTTGAACCCATCACCACAGCCAGAGATGTTGGATGTACTGATTGGCCTGCATCCACCAGGGCCCTTACGTGTAGCTAAGGATAAAGTGTGATCCCCAAGGCGGCCCCCAGTTTTGGTGGTTTGCTGGGAGGACTCACAGGACTCAGCATATAGTCATACTCAAGACTGATTTATTACAGCAAAATAGTACAAAGCAAAATCAAAAGGTAAAAGGCTACATGGAGTGAAAGTCCAGAGGAAGTTGGGTAGAAGCTTTCGAGAGTTCCCTCCCTCATGGGATTACATAGGGCATGCTTAATTTCCCCCAGCATTGAATTGTGACCATAGGTATGAAATGTCCACCAAGACTCAGTGTCCAGAGTTTTAACTGGGAGGTTGGTCACAGGGGTGTCTGCCAGAGTATGCACCAAAAGTCCAGAGTCCTAGAAGGAAAGAAGCTTTTTGTAATAAACCCTATTTATTGTCTGTACAGTTTGGGCACAGGGACCCATTCTCAGTGAGGGAATGGTGGGCATCTTCCTGAAATCTGAGGTCCCAGATGCCAGCCAAGGGTCAACATTGTGAGCAAACCTTTTTAAACATAGTGGTCTCTAGCCAGCCATGTTAACTCTTTCCTGGGCTGATAGGGTCAGCCACACCTAAACTACGTGGCCCAGTGGCCCCGAGAGAGAATCAGGTGTGGTATCAGGGAACTTAGAGTACTGGAGAGCCAAGTCAGAAACGTCTACCCCAAAGGCTCCTTGGCCCTCCTAAACTGCTTTTCTACCCATCAGCTGGGAAACTCCTCCACGTCCATCAGCCTCCTGAGTGTCACATGTGCAAAGCTGTTCTTCACCAACGCTGGTAGAACGGCCTCTGACGTCTCAAAACTTTGTATTTTAAAGCAAATAATCTGAGAAAACTAATTGTCATATTGGAGAGAAATAGTAATAATCTATTTAACAATAATACCCTGACATTAACTTTGTCCTTTAGGTCAACAAACATTGCAGCAGAACTAAATGATCATCCCATTCCATGTACTTCTGAAGTGGAGAAGTCTCAAAAGTTGAAAGTGATGAAAAGTGATTTTCTTGAAGAGCAGAAGATTTTAGGTCAGTGTGGAATAAGCTATTTAAGAGAGGAGAGGAAAGAAAATAACCTATTTAAAAACCCATAAATAGGCACAATAGAGAAATTGCAAGCCTTGATTAAAAGTAAATCTAGGTTTATATCCCATGCACATGCAATGTATTGGCTGAAGTTGCCTAGTAAGTGTCCTCTAGATACCAGGTTACTGTAGCTTAAAAAATAGAAACCAGGGGAGGTAAAGTGTTGACTCACTAAAATTCAGAGCTGTTTATAGCCTCATCCAGAATCCATCTTTTAAGAAACTTTGTTGAATAACTTGAATCTATAGCTAACAAGTATAAAGAAGTGGAGAAGTAGAAAGCTGTATGGCGTTGGGAGCAGTGGCTGGGAAGTTTTTGGAGGCAGCATGGAAGACACAAAATTAAACCAGGAAACAGACTAAAAAGTATTACTTCAAATGGGTATCATGTGAAGGAAGGTTGAATGGCTCCACAGAGAACAATGCCTGGTTACACCAGGGTTCAGCAAACATTTTCTGTAAAGGGCCAGATTGCAAATATTTTAGGCTTTGTGGTGTACATATGGTCTCTTGCATATTCATTTTTTAAATAGCTTTGTTAAAAAAATGTGAAAACCTGTACAGAAACAGGCCAGGGGCTGGGTTGGGCCCGCCAGGGTGGGACCTAGACCTACGTGTTGTGAGCACTGGTTTAGAAAACACAGTTTTAAGGTGTCATTTTTATTTGCTTTAAGTAATTATGAAAATACGAATTCACATGAATTACAAAAGCATGAGAGACTCTCTCCCACTTCCACATCTGGACATTGAAAACCGCACAGCACGTGCTTGGCCCTGCTCCCACCAGCCCATGCTACGATTCCGTGCGAATGCTGTGTGCTGGACCAGCGTGGCACTGCACCTGGTGCTCGGCAGACCAGCAACTCAAGTATCGCCTTTCCATCCCCATCAACATTCATGAAGCACCACCCTCTGTGTAAACAATACTGTTACAGACATTTCACTTCTGAATTGTTTCCTGAGATTAAAGCTTTTAGGATGTGGAATTACTGGGTCAGAGGGTAAGAGCCATTATAACATCCTTTACAGCCCCAGGGAGGTGAGGGAAGGAGAGCAAGTGTCAGTATTTTAGGAATGGTGGGTTCTGTCATAAAAAACAAGAGACAGCTTTATATAAGCCAGTGCCTGCTGACTGCAACAGTGCTTTAGTTCCTGGAGTCATGAAATTTTGTATTGCTAAGCAAGAAAGCAATGGAAGCCGTGAGACTTAGATCTCTGATTCAGATGAGGTGATGAGGTGGCTGTGGGAGAAATTAACAAAAGTGTGCATGCTACCGTGTGTGCAGATGATGGACCAAGAGGAGCAGGCCCCTGCTTCTGGCTGGGAATAGGTACTCTATCAGAATACACAGTCCTGTTCACAGACTGTAGCGTAAGAAGATGGGTAATGCTGTGTTTAAATGGTTTGAATGTTTGGCCTTTTCTTGAATAGTCAACTGAAGCTGGGGCTCAGTGGCAACCAAACCTCAGCCCAAAGTGAGCCACAACCGTTGCCCATTTCCCAAAGGAGGGTACCTGGACAGTGAGAGTATCTCACCTTAGATTTCAGATTGGGACATTAGTAAGGGGGATGTTTGGTACTACTATCTTCTGCCCCACTATCCTCTATAAAAATAGGTCTCTCTTATTTTTCCTCTGCCTAGTTAAGAGTACCTGATTTTATTGGCCTGTGAAAGTGAATTTAGGACAGATTGGAGCAGACCATTTCCCCTTACTCTTCACCTTTCAGCTTAATGTGGGAGCTATTCCAGAAATAGGGCTTTTTTTTTTTTTTAAGATTTTATTTTTTAGAGAGAAAGGAAGGGAGGGAGAAAAAGAGGGAGAGAAACATCAATATATGGTTGCCTCTCATGCATCCCCTCCTGGGGACCTAGCCCACAACCCAGGCATGTGCCCTGACTGGGAATTGAACCATTGACCCTTTGGATCATAGGCCCGTGCTCATTCAGTCCACTGAGCTGCAGCAGCCAGGTTGGGCTTTTGTTACATATAACCATATTAATTCCCAAATAGCAATTTTGAAGACCATCAGTGGATAGTCAGTATTTATTGAATTTCTAATGTGTACCAGGCATTGAAAATTTAGATGTGAATAAGGAAGAAAAAATAGGTAACTTTAAGCAGCTTATTACATTGAATGAGTGAATCTAATTTTATTGTTACTAAAGGATTGCTATTATTTAAAGAAATTTTTAGCATATGTTAATGGTTTCTGAAATTTGATTTAAATTGCATTTTAAAAAATTTTATTCAAGTTTTTAACATAAAATAAACTAAATCAGTTTATTTATCAGCCCCCCATCCCACACCCCTACCTCTGATGACCATCAATCTGTTCTTTGTATCTAAGAGCTTGGTTTTCAAATTGCTGTTTTTTAATTAACTAGAGAATTAACATTTTCCCATGAGTTGTTTAAGAAATATGTATTTTCTCACATGTGAATTGTCAGTTTTCTTCTTTAGAGTTGACAATTAAAAAAATAGAAACCCACTTGGCAGATGGCAATGAGACTCCAAGTGAGCCGTCCTAGGTCACACTGGGAGAGGTATGAGTCAGACCAAGAAACTGGGTCTCCAGCTGGTGGTTCCTGCCTAGTCCACTGTGCGTGCTCAGCGGTATTTTTTTTTATTAATTAATTTATTTTTATTCAGTTACAATTGTCTGCATTTTCTCCCCTTCCCTCCACCCCACCCCAGCATTTCTAAACCTGTTTTTCCATCTGTGCCTTTTAAGGACGATGTGATTGGCCTTAAAGTAGACTCCTTAAATTAAGGTGATTGGGTCTCTGAAAGGTGCTGTTTCTTTAAAGCTAGAAGTATTTTTACTCTATAATTTTGGAATTATAGAAAATTCTTAAAGGTGAAACAGGAGAAGGCTGGGTATTTTATAACTACCTGAACCAGAGAAGCTCCTTTGACGTGTTTGGATTCTGACTGCCCTTGCAGAGTTGAAAATGTGCTCCTAGCTGACCCTGACAAGCTCCTTTATGCATTGAAGTTCCATTCCCCAAGTGTCTTTTCACAACATCTCAGGGACTCATCTCCTCTAGAGCTCCACCCCTCCTCCAATATCCAAACCAATACAATATTCTTGGTATTTTTTCTGATAAAATCTTGTAGCTGACAAGGTCAAATTCTCTCTTGAATATAATTAGGCTTACACTGTAACCATTATAAAAGAATAATACTTAGAGACCTAAGACATGGTCTATTAACTCCAATTTCTATACAGTAGTTCACCTTTATTGTTTTTATATATCTTAAAAGTGAAGTTATTACTTATAAACATATTGGACTACTATAGGACTATGACTTTATCATTCAGCCATTTAAAAGAAAAACCATTCCAAACAGGCCGACTCCGAAACCTGCCTGCCTCCCCTCCTCCCCCCATGCCTCCAGAAGCTCCAAACTCCTCCTACTTTATTATACATAACAGCTCAGCTCTGCTTCTCAACCAGACTACTGGAGGGCCTCTATTCACAGCTAACAAGAGTTTCAATGTACATAGCTAAAGAAAAAGATTTCTCTCAAAGACGAATTCTGCCTCTAACTTTCCTGTATTTTTGCCTTCTGGTCAATGTAGGATGGGAAGGTAGGAAGAAGTGAGTAGGAAGGCCCAGAGGTTGCTTGAGAAAAGGATGCCAGCTCAGGGACCTAGTGTCCAAGTTCCCACCACCTGCAGCGCCCCCTGCTGGGGGTTTACAAGTACCATCCCAGGTAATCATCACAATAAGCCTGTGAGGTAGAGAATATCGTTAGTCCCCACATAAAGAGTAGGAAACAGGTTTGGGGAGGTCAATTAACTTCCCCAAGATCACACTGCTGTTAAGTGGCAGACTGGGGGTTGGGTACCAGCAGTCTGTGCTTAATCACTATAAAACGCTGCTGCCTTATGCATTATGCTGGTGCCACACCTACATCACTGCCCTTTATTTCTGTGAGTGAGATGCACTTTTTAGCATTTTTTTTTCCAAAGAGGAAACTTTCCCAAAGTCATAGAGTTGGGATGTATTGGTGCCTGGAGTGTAACCCGGCTCATTTAACTCCTAAGTCTCTGTGGCATGTTGCCTTGATGGGCTTTCCGTTTAAAATATTGATGTGCTTTTATTTGGGTTTGTCAGCCGAAGTTTTTAATAATGATTCCATTAAAAATGTGCAAGTATTTATGTAGGGTAAACAAAGTCAGCCTGGCTCCCTCACCCAGGTGTCTGGGGAGCCAAGATAAGTAGTGTTCTCATAGCCTTGAGACTGGGTCTGATAAACGGTTCCCATAACATTAGGTGGACTCGCATGCGCAGAATCACTCTGTATTATACAATATTCTGGCTCCCTGCTGACTTTGTGTGCATGTAGTGTATTGGGAGCTGGGATTTCCCACTGGGGGACAGGTGACATGCAGTGCGCCTCGCAGGGGGACACGCAGCTTGCAGCGTACATGGATCGCCCCCCCTTGAATAAAGGCAGGTCAAGCATCCCATGGCTCCACGTATATTCCTCCATCCTCCCGAATCCTGGAACCTTTCTGGCCTTGAAAGGTCACAACAGAATTTATAATTAACCGCACTAAGGTGCCTAAGAACATTTATTTTACTTTATTATTATTAAGACAATTTTATTGTAGGACATTTATTTTAAAAGTTCACAGTGTGAGCAATATAAAGAAAAGGAGCAAGTGCATCTGAGATTAAGGAAACACTTTCAGATAGTCAAAGTACCACTGGGCAAGAAATACACACTCTTGGGATTGCGGGGTACTGTATTTTTCTATTTTTGGAATTACAAAATAGATAAGAAACATCTTACCGTGTACTTCAACTTGTCAAAAACAAACTCACTTGCAAGTATGAAGAAAACACACATTGTCATTTATGTTACCCTGCAATAAAAATACGGAGTTTTCATTGTCTTTTGAAATTACAGGGCCCACAGAAACATTTAACACGTAAAAAATCACAGGAAGAGTGATAGGACTGTTGTCTCTTTTTAAAGAGTAGCCTAACAGAGCCCTGGCTTGAGTGGCTCAGTGGATTGAATGCTGGCCTGCAAACCAAAGGGTTGCTGGTTCGACTCCCAGTCAGGGCACATGCCTGGGTTGTGGTCCAGGTTCCCCCGTGTGGGGCATGGGGCGTGCGAGAGGCAACCACACATTGATGTTTCTCTCCCACTCTTTCTCCTTCCCTTCTCTTCTGTCTAAAAGTAAATAAAATCTTAAAAAAAAAAAGAGTAGCCTAACAGAAATTAAGAGAATTTAGAATCAACAGACTCAGTAACATCAGTCAATATCCAGCCCTCTGGAAATATCCAATTTCTTTTTTACTGCACCTGGAGCAAAGGTGGTGCAGCCTTTGATCAGTTACCTCTAATGATGGAGAGCTCTTTTTCCTAAGGCAGGGAGGGTCTTCCTTAGGAAATGGTCTCTGCGATGTGTTAGAAAATTCAGTGGGATGATGAAGTATGCTTCCTTGTATGATCTGTTGATTTTGGGTTTTGTTTAATGAAGCTGGAGAGATTAAATTTCCCCTGCTCTGCAGAGGTGGTTCAAACCCTTTCTGAAAGAGTGGAAATGTGGTCCGATGGGAACAATAGTGGACTCCAAGTCAGGCCACTGGTCTCGGCTTCACAGAGTGGGAGGTCTGAGGGTCGCTTCTGTGATGCCTGAGAATTGCCTCTCTTGGATGTTCTTTGGCTCATCTGAAAGGTTTGTTTTAAGAGTTCAGTGAAAATGAATAAGAAAGTGCTTTAATAACACTGCCTTATAGTTGTGTATTCTATGATTCATCGAATTAGTGCAGACAATGCTCTAAATGTAGGCAGATGAGTGTAGAGTTCAGTGATTCAGATACTTTACTTAATTATACAGGAATTGTCAAGACCTGGAGCACTGGTGGGCAAGTTTGTCTGTGTGGGGGTGGGGGGAGGGTTCTGGTTGTCAAAGATTTGAAGTCCAGAGGGAACACGTGCTTCAGTCTACCTGCGGACGAGTCAGATCTTTTTCGTGGGGAGGAGGAGATGCTCCCGAGTGCCCTGCTCTGAAGCTGTCCATCCCAGATTCACTCCTCGGCCCTGCAGGGACCTTCCACAACATATTGGCTCGTTTCCTAAGGACGGGGGTCCTAACCTGGCTCCAGCAGGTGGATTGTGGCTCTCGGGTCCTGTCTGGCTCTGTTCACCTTTACCAGGGTGAGACTTTATTTCTCCACTAGCGGTGATGGGCCTGCTCTTAGGGGGCAAATTTCTGGGACTCGACAACCATTATTCATTTACCTGTTACCACCAATGGGTGACTCAGTTTTCTCAACACTATATGTTTTGCTTTTTGGATTGGATTCACCTACTATCAAACCATTTCCTAAGTAATGCTTCAGTTTTATAAACTTTAAGGCACTATGTCTTATACTAGTGGTTCTCAAAATATGGTGTCTGGACCAGAAGTATCAGCATCTCCTAGGAATCTGTTAGAGAGGCAAGTTTGGGGGCCCTACTCCAGATCTGAATTCCGAATCTCTGAGGGTAGAATGCAGCCGTCAGTGTTTTAACAAGCTTCTAGGGGATTCTGATGCACATTAATGTGTGAGCACCCTGTCTTGGCTGTTCGGTTGTCCTCTGGAGGCAGATTAGCCACTTCGTCTCCTCCTCCCTGACCTAGTCCTAGACAAAAGTTCCTGCCTGGCCTTAGCTTTCAGTGTTTCTCTGCTGGCGTGCTGCTAACACCCATCCAAAGGACCACCCTCGCTCCTACATAAACCTAGTCTAGGTTATGCAACATCATCATGGAAACATAAAGAGCCACGCAGTCTAGTGCTGTGATTTACAGACACCCATCCTGATCTGAATTAACCAGCCACTTACTCTGCAATGTCAAACATCACACAACTTTTTTTTTAAGAAATGCTGCTGGGGGTGATGGTGGCATGGTGGAGGGGCTCCAGGGATGGGAAGCCAATTAGGATAATACCCTATTTCCTACCCGGGATACCTTTGCTGTACTTCCTTCTTTTCTCCTCTTCTTTTTCCTCCTAGTTCTGTTTTTCTTTCTTCCTACAGGAACAAGTGGGTATTTGACAATGTTATTACCTAATAAAAAGAAGAGAGCATTGCCTTATTTATAGACTGTGGGCGTTAATATCCAGAGGTTTAAATGTGAAAGCTGAGGTAGGTCTTCATGATTGCTACTTAATTTCCTCAGGAATAACTAAGTGGGAGCTACAATACGTCTTTGTTTAGCAGCTATGGTTTTCATTAAATTTAATTAAGACTCCCAGAAGCTTTAAATTTAGGGCAACTTCAAAATGCAGGTGGCTTCTGTTAAGTATAATTATATTCCCTTTATAGCTGCTATGGTTTGGGAGAGCTGGGCTGTCACGCTCAAAATCTTTAACAAGCTCACCAGTGCTTTGGTTTCAAGAAAGTTAATTTCCAAGCATAACCTGCCCTCCCTCTTTTAACCCCCCGCCCTCCCTCCCTCTGTTCCTCTCTCCTTCTCTCCCTCCTTTCCTCCCTTTTTGCAGAAGGCCCAGGCTGTTGTGAACATAACAGAAGCTGCCCAGTTACGGTTACAACCTTACTGAATAGTTGAGGCCACACTCCAGAGGTTAGTTTTCTCAGGATTTTAAGTCAGTCTGGTTGACCATTGGGGCAGGCTGGAGTCCTTGAGTTCAGTAGATGCTGTGTCCACGAGGCCTGCGGAGAATAAGAACAGAGGTCTGGGGCATCTTAAAGGCAAACACCAGCTACCAGAGTGGAAGTGTGTGGAGCTCCTCCTTGCCTTCCATTTACTCTTTTTCCTTTGAATCAAGTACATCCATTTTACGTCTAGACTTAGAAAGAAATTTGTACACATTTGTTGTGAAGGTAGTACAATAACATTGCAGAAAGTCTTCTGATGTAATTATTAGTGTTTCCCAAAAGACAGACTGAATTATAATAAGTCATTTGCTCAAGGTCAGTTTCCTGAACCCTCACCTGCAAATTGAGTGGGTTTAGGGAGTAAGAAGAAGAGAAAGAGGAGTTGTTAAACAGCTACAGTGTGCAAAGCTGGTCCTTCAGGTGCTTCCTATAAAAAGAGTTCCTTCTCAGAGATCCCAGAACAATTGCGTTTTCCGTAATTGCGCTGAAATTTCATATCAGCATTTTTCTCAGCTAGCTCCGAGCACAATGTATCATTGCAAAGGTAATGAGAGGAGGTTGTCAGGAGTTTGATGAAGCCCAGGTTTTGGGGTTTTTTTGTACTCTTGGTATCAGCTACACTTCCCCGGGTCTGAAAACAGATTATCTAGGTCAATTCATTGTCTTTGGAAGAAAACAATTTTCTTATAAAGCTGCAAGCAGAATTCCTGTACTACTCACGTACATGTTAATGTCCAACTGTAATCCCATGCACATTTAATGACATGCATAATTGTTTTTCTGATCTCTGGTCATTGGGGACAAATGTGAGCAATGGAATGAGCTGTTTTAGTTAGTGTTATTTTAATACAGTTAAATCATATTTAAGTTTTGTTTCTTTTTGATAGTTGTTCAGTATCTATAATGAGCATTACTATACTCGATTTTTAAGTATTACCAGTGTTCCTGCTATCCATATAAAATAAAAACATTTCTCCCCAATTCATGATTAAATGTGGACTGGATGTGAGATGATATCAAGGAATTTTACTCAGGGCAACAGTGGTGTTTTCTTCGTTTAGGAAAATGTCCTTTTGTTCCAGGACGCACACTGAATTAGGTGGGGTTGGAGTGATGCGACAGTGGGCGATACTGTTCTTTCTACTTTTGTGCATTTTTGAACATTTTCATGATAAAAAGTTAGCCCACTCATGCGCGTGCGTGCTGTAAGGCAAAGCGACTGCTCCTGACCCCCCTAACGTCAGGCCTAGTCACAGCCCTTTACTGAAGGCGGCAGTCGCTGCTGGTTCACCCTTGTAAGGGACGCGCTGTGACTCTGTCTCCCGGCTATTATGTTGTGTACTTTTCTGCAACACTCCGACTGCTCGGATGCAGCAGGTGGAAGTAAAAGGCCTACTGTGGCCTTGGACTTAGGATGAATTTTTCAGTTTTGTTTACCCTCATTTAGGGGAATCACTGGAGCTTTGTGTGACCCAACGAAGGAGTGACCTAACACCCTCTGCCTGGTTTGAGAAGATGATCAAGGAAGTCTGGGAAACACTAGGGCTGCTCCCCAGTTCTTAGCCATCAGAAACACCCCCCCTGTCAGAAAAGGCCCATGTGGGTAGATGGGGCTGGGGTGGGTGAGGCTGGGAGGTGGGGAAGGAGGGGCAGTGCCTGCTGCCCGCATTCAGGCCCAGACCGCAGGGAAGTTGGGATATTCGTGCCAGGAAGGAAGGGCTCCAGTCCCTGGCTGTGTTTATGGGGAGCCACTTCCTCTGGCTCCTGCCTCCCACGCACCACATCCCGTGCATTTCCCGAAAGTGGTTCTGAAGTGCTCCCTACAAGTTTTACCTCCATCTACTGGCTCATGGCTAACACACCTGTAAGGGGAGAAGACATTTCAATCTGTAATCAGTGATAAAAATGCATAAAAGCGAACACCTGGCTGAAATGAAGCATTTTTAACTCATTTGCCTTAAAGTATAATCAGTCAACCAGTGCTCGTGGTGACGTGAGAGCTTTTCCTAATGAGAGGGAAGATGGTGGTGGGGACGGTGTGGAAAGCAGGAGCCCTGCTGCTGTCGCTCCGGTAGGTGGCCAGCGCTGCCACTGCGGACTGACAAAGGCCTTTCCCACCGCTGTGGCCTCTCAGGCCGGGAAGACCCAGAGGCGCACCCTGAGGTGCGCTCGTGAAGCAAGAAGTCTCCCTGTTATAGTTGGAGGATGGAAATAAATTCCATTGCTCTGCCGTGTGAAGTTTCCCTTTCTCCAACTGTGACAGGGGGAAGAGGCCTCAGAGCTCCGGACAAGGGAAATGCAAGTAAGGGAGCCGAAGCCAGACAGTTCAGTCAGCGCGCCTGCCCTTGCTCTCCAGTACTTAGGTGCAAGGACGGCCACCTCGTTTTGGATAGTGTAACAGAGGAATTTTCTTCTCTGACTCTGTTACATGGACCGTGGGCCACACCAGTGATACAGGTGTGATTCCTGATACATGGTATTTTCACTGGTGCCTTTAAATCCTTGCTCTTTGCCACACATTGATTATAATTGTTAATATGCTTTGGCGTTGTCTTAAACCATTGTGTCAGTTGTGAGAAGGTGATTCAGAAAGACTTTTTCACATACATCACCCGTGACTGCTTCCTGAACTTTCTCACATGTGGATCAGGCATAAGGTAGTCAGCACACACTTTGCTCCACGACTGAAATAGCAGTGCCTTACGCGGAGCACCTTTGTGCCGGGGCCTCTAACAGAACCTCAGCTAGTTTTTCAGTGCGTCTGTAAGTGGCTTGGAATGGGGAGGAGTAAATTAAGATGATTGTAAAGGGGATGTGAGTCCCAGCCACGTTATCTCCTCTCCTGCCCTTAGGCCGTCTCTGTTGCAGTTATTCGCTCATTGAGGACATGTTTTTGCCTCTCTGAATTGTTCACAAGCTATTAAAGTGTTTGCAATAGTGGAAGCTCATATGAGATACCTCCCCGCCCTATGAGTTTGGAGATGTTTTAAATCGTACGGGGACTTCCTGAATTGCTAACGCATACTGCGCCCTTAGAAAGACTTGTTCTTTAGAGCAATCGTGACCTGATCAGCTTTCAGCTGCCTTCAGAAAATGGGCTAGTGTTTTCTTCGTAAGGCTCTCGTGAGAGTTAGAAGACATATCACAATAATGCCGTGATACTGAGACAAGGGCAACGACGGTCTGGTTGTGAAGCAGAGGGGGTCTGGAAAATTCTGAAAATCTAGGCAAGGGAGTAGGGCCCAGAATCCAGGCCAGAGATTCGGCAGGAGTGACTTTTCCACCATCTCTAGTTGGTGCAGGCTGCACCAGCTGGAATCCTTGAAGGTTTTAGCAGTTTTTCTAATCTTTTTACTCTTTAAAGTTGATATGTGTTGAGAAAAATAGGGATCTATGCATTGGTTTTCAAATTATGGTCATTGAACCAGCTGCACCAGAGTCAACTTGTTAGAAATGCAAATTCTTGGGCCCAGATCAGAGCTACTGAACCAACAGTCTGATTTTTTTAATAAAAGATTTTATTTATTTATTTTTAGAGAGAAGGGAGGGAGGAAGAGAGGGAGAGAAACAGCAATGTGAGAGAGAAACATAGATTGGTTGCCTCCTGCATGCCCCAACCAGGGACCTGGCCTGCAACCCCGGCATGTGCCCTGACTGGGAATTGAACCAGTGACCTTTCTCTTTGCAGGCTGCTGCTCAATCCACTGAGCTACAGCAGCCAGGGCAGTTTGTCTTAACAAGTTTCTGGTGACTCTGCTTTGTGCTCAAGTTGGAAAGCCTCTGTTCTACCTACATTCAAGGATCCCAGCAACAGGAAGGCGATGTTTCCAGAAGAACCCATCGTGAAGACTAGTTTGGTTTATAACCTCTCAGTTAGTGAATGAGTGAATAGGAGGTCGAGTTTTGGTGGCTAAAATTGGCCACAAACCCAACAACAAAATTTATTTTTCCTATAAATCTGGGAAATAAATCTCCTATAAATCTTTCCTATATATCTTGCCTCTTTAGTATAAAATATTCCTGAATCTAAGAAGGAAAGTACTGACTTAGAAAAAAGTGTGATTCTGGGAAATACCTGACTAAGTTGACAAGATGAAAATTACTGTCCTTAAAAGGGAACTTATTTGATGATAGTAAATAAAATTTTATCCCGATGAAAGTGTGTAAAAATTAAATGTGGATGGATGATTACCGGGAAGTTGTTGACTTTCAGTAACGGCGATTTTCATTTGCAGAAATTACATGTAAATTGGCTGACAAACAACATCAGTAGGGAAAAGAGTCATGGGGTTTTTAGTCATTTAGCCTTGGATCGGTTATGCAAAGGTCCATGATGAGAATTAAACAGTTTAAGATATGATTAAATGAGAATCCCCTCTTGCGAGTTATTGAACGTGTAAAGTTGTTCTTCTGATGAAGGTTAATTCATTTGTTAATGTAAGGAATTCCAGTTGGAATGTGGGATTTTATTAACGTCGTCCTCCATCAGCGTGATCGGAACTTGCTCAGTGGCTCCTGTGGACAGAGGAGCAATCGTGCTCTTTTCCTCTCTCCAGATACCATTCGGAGGAATTGGCCACATCCACAGGGAGGGTGGGTGAACATTTGACCGCAGGTTTATACCGAAATGAAAAGGATACAAAATTAAAACAAACAAACAAACTTTACCTCAAGCTAAATGTAAATCTTTTGAAAATGAGGACCTTTATAGGCATAAAGGAAAAACAATATACCAAACCAAAAAGTGGCCTTGGGGGCGCCTCGATGTGGGGACGTGGGACTCTTAATTTTCTAAAATCACCCCTTCCCTTGCACGGATATGATATACTCACCTACTCACTCCTCACAGCAACATTTGTGGCTGAATAGCTTTCCTATCAGACTGTTGTGAAGTGGCAAAGACTGAGTTGTTTTCTAGAAGCCCGGATATCATATTAGATGCCGACCAAAAAGGATTCCTCAAGTGTCCACTATATAACTTACTCTTCCCAGGACATGTGTTAGAAATAAATTGTGAATCAGATTTCCATGTGTCATTTTACAAACAATAGTCTTTTGAATATTTTAAATAAAATAACTACTTTCTGCTACTAGTGGTCTAGAAATAAATGAAATAATACCTCTCTTGGAGCTCTACTAAGGGTTCTTTTATGTTATTTTTCTTTCTAACAATTGCAGCTTCAGGGTAAAAGTCCATTCAGCAACGCCTACTGGGAAACAAATGATGAGCAACAGACCGTAACCATACGTGTAATTAGAAAACAAGGCTCCCTTTTAACTTAGAGCTGCTTTTTAACCTGGTAGGACCTAAACTCATTTTAGAAGGCTGCAGATATATATGTGTACGTGTGTCATTTAACTCAGCAAAAGTACTTCTTCCCAAAACAGGCCACCCTAAGGCTTTGTAACTTATAGCATGTGAATAAATGTTTATTATATTTAAGCAGTGAGAGTGTAAGAGATTCAGAAGTTGGAAGACAGAATGTGGGAATACACGTTAAAATGAAGAGAGGAGGATCTAATATTTCCACTATAAGCCAACTGTTTCTATACATTATATCATATAATCCCCAAGTCAGTGCTTCAAGGATAGTATCTCCATTTTACAGGTGAAATACAGAGGGATCAAGAACATCCTCAAAGTCTTGGACTAAAAAAGGGATTTATTACAGAAATTTTAGCAAGCCCCCAATTTTGGGTGCTGGGAATGGTAAGGTCCAGGCAATGTCAGAGCCCTGATGGGGTAAATAATTGACCAAAACATGCGCAAGGCCCTAACCCCTGCCCTTCGCTCTCCCAGCACCGCGGTCACACTCGCAGGAGGCTGCCTCCTCTCCGTGCTGCTGCTCCCCGACTTCACCCATAAAATACAGGCCAAAGGAATCAAACGAAGGTGCTGAATTAAATCCAGTATCCAGAATATACAAATAACTTTTACAACTCCACAATAAAGAGGCAAATAACCCAATTAAAAAAATTGGCAAAGATTTTAAATAGACGTTTCCCCAAAGAAGATATACAAATGTCAATAAGCACATAAAAATGCTCAACATCATTAGTTACTAGGGAAATGCAAATCAGTGCCACAAGGAGATACCTCTTCATACCTACTAGGATGTGGAGCCATTGATCTCGTTTGCTGATGGGAAGGTGAAATGGTGGATAGCCACCGTGGAAACGCTTGGCAGTTCCTCAGAAAGTTAAACATGGATTTACCGCATGACTCTACCATGTGACTTCTAGGTACATACTCTGAAGAACTGAAAACATGTCTGCACAAAAACGTGTGCACAAATATTCATGGCCCAAAAGTGGAAACTCAGACGTCCATCGGCTAAGGAATGGATGAACAAAATAGGGTATATCCATGCAAAGGAATGTTATTTCATCACAGAAAGGGAGAGGCACTGATCCATGCAACAACGTGGGTGAGCCTTGAAAACACTGTGCTAAGAGAAAGAAGCCAGACATAAAAGGCCAGATATCACATGACTCCATTTATGTGGACTATCCAGGATAGGAACTCCACGGAGACAGGAAGCAGATGGGTGGTTTCCAGAAGCTGGGGGAAAGAAGGGGGTGGGAGGTGATGGCCGCAGGGTAATGCAAATATTCTGGAGTTAGATAGTGGTAATAGTTGCACATTCTTGTGAATCCACTAAAAGCCACCGAGCTGTGCACTTTAAAGAGGTGAGTTTGATGGTATATGATGATATGCCAATAAAAAACTATTTATGTCTTACTAAAGGCATAGAAAGATTAACAAAATCAAAAGCTTTTTTAGACTAGATATATGAGATTGACAAACTAAAAAAAAGTGATAGGAAAAAGAGAACATTTAAAATAATACAGAAAGAAATGGCCGAATAAATACAGACACTGCAGGAATGTAAAAAATAATAATAAAAGAGTACCGTGGTGTCCCACAATAACATGACATTGATTTCCTGGGACTGATAATGTATTCTGCCCCTGCTTTGAAATGGCCATGGGCTCAGCTTTTTATCTTTTCTGGGGGAGCCATGTGGGTGGGTGGGGCTGGGGGGGGGAGTAGCAGGCAACATTTGAAGAGGCCTCAAGGGGGGGCAGGAGACCCTTTCACCCAAATCTGCAGCATTGGGCAACCGACTAACTAGGAAATTCCTGGACCTGCTGCCACTGACCTGGAAGTTTGGTCCAGGCTTGGGCCCCAGAATTGTCTCAACTGAAGCCAGACTGAACTGTTACCACTAGATGGCAGCACATTGCAGCTCACTGGGATAAAGTTGAACTAGACAACTCCACTCTTGGCCCCTGATTGTATAGAAGCTCATCGTGGACATTTTACTAACCTAACAACTAAACATGTCTCTCTTCATGCACATAACTGACAGTTTTGGTTTGCATTCTGCTTATCCAATTATACGCTTTACTATATGAATAACTGTCCAAAGGAACTTAAAAACCTAGATGAAATGGATACATTCCTTGGAAAATATAAAATGGCAAAACTAGCACAAGTATAGAAAACTTGAACAGAACCATAAATATTAAATACAATGAACTGACATTGAACAACTCCTCCATCCTGAAGCCCCAGGCTTAGATTGTTTTACAGGTAAATTCTATCAAACTTCAAGAAACAGTTGGTTCCTAACTCATTCTAAATATTCCATATGATGGCAGAGATTAAAAACTGGCTCATTTGATGGACCTACAGTAGTGAGGTTCAGAACATGTATTTGGGGGCACCTCTCTGCCGGGATGTGTGGCTCTCTCAGTACCAGCCAGACTTGATGATGAAGATGATGCCCACTGTACCCAAATATGTGCCACAGGGTGCCTGGTCCTTCTTCTCCCTCTTCCCCCTACCTCCCCTGCAGACAAGCTCTACACTCTGGGTTGAAGACTTTGGGTGGTGGGTGGAGACTGAATGTCACACCAGGACCTCCTGATCAGTGGAAACTGAGGCACAGGGAAGGGGAGTGCACCTTTGAAGGTGAGGCCAGGGTGTGAAAAGAAGCACCCAGAGCCTGGGAACTACCAAATGTTAGAACTGGGAGTGACCACAGACTGTGGATTCTGGGACTTTGCAGGCATCTCTTCTCTCTGACCAGGCTGAGTGAATGCCCTCTTCCCTGAGGTGAGGTTGTGAGGTTATAACTCTGTAGTGACAGCTCCCTCAGGGCAGCTGGCTCAGAAAGTCTTTCCTTGGGCTTAGTTGAAATACACATCTCTGAGGCATTCCCTGAGGACCTGAGCTGCTTGAGCTGCTGAACTGGGAAGGTGAACACAACTTGCTGGGAAGACACTGGGACCTCAGATCTGTGGGGCTTAGGGTGCAGACTGGTGCTGGTGATCACATGCTGGGGACTTGAAGCAGGTGAAAGACCAAGACACTGAAGAGTCTAGACCGGAGGAACCAGGGTCAGCTGGGGGCACTATTTTGCATACAGCTGCAGGACAGCACAGGCTATATGAATGTGTTGGGAAAATCCCATATTAACCAGGGGTTTCTCTTATGCCGAAATCATTTCTCTATCAGTCCATATATAGGGACTCCTGCAAGAAAGACTGTGTTTAGGAATTAATTTATCCAAGAGTATAAGCACACTTTGCGGAGATGAGTTTAAAATGTAAGTGAAGGACAAAGATAATCTGAATAAGTGGACAGACACTCCATGTTGTTGGATGAGATGACCTAAGAGAAAGAAGAGGGTGATTCTTCCTCAATGATCTATGATTTCCATTCAATCCCAATAAAAATTCCATTTGAATTTTTTGATGCACTTCTCAGCCTTTAATCTAAAATTTATGCAGAATAATGAAAGTCCACAAATAGTAAGCCAGTCTCTTTTTTTTTCAATTGTGGTAAACACATGAGATTACTCTTTTGAACAAATTTTCAGGGCTCAGCACAGTATTGTTAACTGTAGCACAATGCTGTGCTACAGATCCCCAGAACTTTTTCACAGTGAGCCAGCCTTGGAAAAGAAGAGGAAATGGGGTAACATTCCCTGGCAGATAGTAAGACATACTACAAAGCCATAGTAATAAAGTGT
Organism: Desmodus rotundus; assembly: GCF_022682495.2. Taxonomy (NCBI): domain Eukaryota; kingdom Metazoa; phylum Chordata; class Mammalia; order Chiroptera; family Phyllostomidae; genus Desmodus; species Desmodus rotundus. The sequence continues at coordinate 125,547,168 of NC_071387.1, forward strand.
CATATTGGTGCATGGGCAGATAGACCAATGAAGCAGCATAGAGAGCTCAAGAACAGATTCGTATATTGATTGGAAATTAATATAAAGTTGGCATTCCAAGTCAGTTGTGTAGTAGATGCTATTGGCAAAGCTCACTATATGAAGAAAAATAAAATTGATCTTGTCATAATACCACGTCCAAAGGTGGATTTCAGAAATTAAAGATCTAAATGTGGAAGTTAAAATGATACAGTCTTTAGAGGAAAATGTAGAAAAAATTTTTTTTAAATTATCTTTTATTATGTTATTACAGTTGTCCCAATTTTTCCCTCTTTGTCCCCTTCCACCCAGCATGCTCCCACTCCCTCAGGCAATCTCCACACCGTTGTTCATGTCCAGGAGTCATGTGTATAGGTTCTTTGGCTGCTCCACTTCCTATACTGCACTTTACATCCCCATGGCTATTCTGCAACTACCCATGGAAAATGTCTTTGTGACCTTAAGGTTGGGAAGGGTTTATTAAATAAGACTTCAAATTTAAAATCCATAAGAAAAATAAAGCTGATTTTGATTATATCTGGGCAATGTTATTACAAAGATTAGAATGTTAATAGACTATAAGTAATGTGGATGAGCCAACAGGGGACCAATATCTAGAAGACACAGAGAACTACTGCAAACTAACAAGAAAAAGGTACAGAATTTGATGGAAAATGGCAAAGTATACAAAAAGAATTTACAGAGCGCATACAAAATTTTATAAGAACATATGCAAATAAAACAATTAAGTGTTTCAAATAAAAGAACTGCTAGGGAAAAAGCAGATGAAAAAGAAAACATTAAAATGGGGAAGAGGAAACTACATTGTTGCCTGTAAGAAGGAGAGAAATGCTAGTAGCCATGGGGATTTGGAAAATCTACTGTGGAGTAAACACATAAAGGAGTTAATGAGTAAGTACATTAAGAGAGGGGCCCGTGTGGACCAATGCACTGAGTCCCACCAATTGAGCATAATTACTTTAGTCTTTTCCAAAGGAGACCCCAAAAGAAAAAAATTTGAAGATATCTGTCATTTAAACTTCAAGCCCACTCCCCATCCTAGTTCTACCCATTGAGAACAGCAAACACCTTCCCTTATAATTAGGTAACCTCAGCAGCTGTCTTGATGATTACCCTGATTCCCTGATGTATGGAGGGCACCTGGCACAGAATACAGACTCAGATGCTAGTTCCCTATTCCCTATTTTAATATTTATTTTATCATCGGCTTCCCCTCCTAGAAGTTCCTTATTGGAAACATATACAAATGCCTCACTCTTGGGTTCATTCTTCTCCATATTTCTCTCAATCTCTTTTGCAGCGTGGCCCCGTTAGTGCTTTATTTATTGCAGGCGTGTCTCCCGAGTATCCCTCTTTCTGGAATTGCGTGTCTGTTAACGCAGCTGGGAGAGAGCGGGAGCAGCCTGGCAGCCGCTGCACCCTGGTGACCCTTGTGGAGGTACTGCTCCCAGCCCTCCATCCCTGCCTGGGAATCTGTCCTGCAGTGCATGCTGCTAAAGCCCTTCCTCCCCCGTCCTCTCCGGGTGTAGTTTCTTAGCCCTACGTAAAACAATGCAGATACCTGTTGGATTTCATTTTGTTAAATCTGACCTCAACTTTGCCCTCAGCCTGTCAATCGTGCTATCAAAGGAGTTCCTCCAGGTTTGTATCATTGTGTAGATTTTTGTTGGCTCTTGTGGGCTGAGCTAGGACCATTCGGTGGATGTTTCAGAAAGGCAGGTTGAGCCTCATCATAAGGAAAACCTTTACAAACCTGAATGGTCTTAACAGAGAATAAATTCCCATGCAGGGTGGTGAATTCCCCATCACCAGAAGTGTTCTAAACGCACCTCTGATCAAGGTGGGGATGGTGGCGTTCGGTGGGTCTCAACCCTCCTGTCACTTCAGACCTTCTGGGAGTTGTTGACACTCCCCCTGTGTGACCCCCTTTTCTCAGATACTCTGATTGAATTGGCGTGGTGTGGGACCTCACACCAGTTTTTTTCTTAAAGTCCCCCAGGTGGTTCCAGGGTGCCCCCATGAGCTGAGGCAGACGTTCGGAGACTCAAACGAAAGCCCAGGTTAGGAAAGTTGGGTCTGACAATCTAAAGGTCTTACTTTTATCTCTGACATGGTATTATTTTACCTTTCTATTTGGTATAAAGCTGGTGCTTAGGTGCTTTTAGAGGCTGACCTCCTTTTCCTCCCCACGTTTTCTTTCAGGGAGGCTCTCCCTGTGTCCACCTGGAGCGTGTGTAGAAGGAACCGGCTGCCGCTCCTGCAGCTCTTTCTCCTGGGGGCCCACGGCCTGAAAGTGCCTTGTACCCGGCGTGCTACCAATCACAGCGCTCTCAGCAAAGGGCGGTTTTTGTGGAGCTGGCCACTTAAATAGCAGCACAAGATTGAGAAAACACATTTAACTGTGGAAAGGCTGTCGGCAGTTCCCGGGAGTGTAAATTTCCTTTTTGGGGGGCATCCATATGTTGAGCTAGTTTAGAAAACCTTCAGGAATGATTAAAAGGGCCTCCATCTCCACTGTGGAAAACAGAATGGAATTTCCTCAGAAAACTAAAAATGGACCTGCCCTTTGACCCAGCAATTCCACTGCTGGGATTATACCCCAAGAACCCTGAAACACCAATCCAAAAGAACCTGTGCACCCCAATGTTCATAGCAGCACAATTTACAATAGCCAAGTACTGGAAGCAACCTAAGTGCCCATCAGCAAATGAGTGGATCAAAAAACTATGGTGCATTGACACGATGGAATTCTACGCAGCAGAGAGAAAGAAGAGCTTATACCCTTTGCAACAGCGTGGATGGAACTGGAGAGCATTATGCTAAGTGAAATAAGCCAGGTGGTGAGGGACAAATACCATATGATCTCATCTTTAACTGGAACATAATCAACAAAAGAAAAAAGCAAACAAAACATAACCAGAGACATTGAAATTAAGAACAATGTAACAATAGCCAGAGGGGAGGGGGGAGGGGACAGTAGGGAGAGGGGTCTACAGGAGCTATTATAAAGGACACAAGGACAAAATCAAGGGGGAGGGTAGAGGTGGGGGATGGAGGTGGGATTGGCTGGGGTGGGGTGGAGGGATGGGGAGAAAATGCAGACAATGGTAACTGAATAACAATAAAAAAATAAAAATAAAAGGAATTCCATCTAGGGGCACTTGTTAATTATCTCCATCCCGCAGGGACAAGGATGCGGTTGGGAGGGAAGGGGAATAAGGGCAGAGAGAGAGATCCATTGCAGAACCCCAGTCTATAATGGAAGTAACTACCTGAAGTGCCCTCAGCAGAAAGTCTACTTCCTGTTTTTCTGCAAAGTGAACTTATCATGAGATTTGAATCCTCAGATGTCCCTTTACCTCTGTCCTTTTCAGACTTAGTGTCTGCTCCTTCTGTCTCTGTAGCTCCCCTGAGGGCGGATGGATAGGCTGGCTCTGCTGTGACTCAGTGCCATTTTAACGAGGGAGTTCTTTTGTCTCTTGCCTTCTTTCAGGAAAGAGATCAGAGCTTGACAGTATAATAGGCCTCCTTAAATACCTGTGAAAGGGTAGAGGTAACTAAAAAACAATCAGTTGCTTCTAGGTGAATGGCAATAATTTTTGCTCTAAAACCTTAACCTTCCAACCATTAAAATGTTAAGTGTAAACAAGATAGACACCTTTTATTGCCTTAAATAAATGCCTTCCTTAAAAAAATTCCTTCTCAGATAAAGTTTCCGGCTAGTTTTGTGGATTTCTCTCCTTAACCTGACAATTGGCCATATATTCACTCCTTCCTAAATTCTTACGTTGGTTGAGGTAGGGTATATCAGAGTATGTTTTTTAAGACATGAACAAAATCCTGCTTGTCACCTCACTGATGAGTGCTCCTGTTTCTGCTGGGTGGGCTTTACAGCTATCACTGAAGTGTGAACCTCTTCACTCAGCCCTTGCAGAGTCCCCTGGAGCCAGGAGCTGTCACCCCATGGCCTGAACGCTGGGGGAGGAGGAGGAAAGCCTGACAGACAGGAACAGGGGCTTCTTATTCATAAATTATAGCATTTCCTTGGGCTGATGGTGAAAAACATGAGTTTGTGCTTATGTGGATCATTTTAAATTCACATTTGGGGAGTGGGGCATAAAAACGATCCTCAAACAAAACACAAGTGCCAGGCTTCACCTGCAAGTTTTGAGCACCATTGGCTGATGCTCCATGCCCGGCAGGCTTCTAGAGAACAAGACACAGTAATTGTTGCTTGAGTGGGTGAGGAATTTCAGATCTGGCTCTCTAATTGACACCCAGAGATTTTGCTTTAGAAGTCTGGTCCCCCAAAAAGGCCAGGGGATGGATAAGTGCTAGGGCTCTAGGAAGTTCTTAGCTGTTCTGGCTCCCTTATGAATCATCTGCATGACTGTAAGAACTAGGCCTAAGAACTTCCTAACCAAGAATCAGTGCCCTGTGGCCTGGTGAAGATTGACAATGTTGGCACGACAAGTGTGACTGTTATACAACTTTTCTTAAAGCTTCTGGGAGCCCTACCACAGTGGAGGGTGCAGGCATCACCCTGGAGCAATGGAGACTATTACGACCAGGAGGGACTGTGGTGCGCTGGCCCAGCTGCCAGGAAAAGGTTCTCAGACCAGCGCAGCTCCCTAACCTCTGGGCTCTGGCTGCCTGGAACTTTTGGTTGAATTAAAAAAACTGATCAAACAAGGGCACACATACATTAACTCATACTGCATACAGCTGTCAGAAATCATGTCAGCAGATGTGATGGACATGGGTTGTATTAATTATACAATTCTTAACTATTTTAAATCAGCTAAAATTGCAGCAGACCCATATGATGAATAAAAAGATTGTGAGTATGAATAATTACCTGGGTTATTCATTTGCCTTTTATCTAAGTAAACTTTCATGTTTATATGTCAGTGACTGATTTTTTTTCCAGCTCTCATTATCAGTTCAAACAGTCCTCTGACTTATGTCTTTATTCTCATGCTACCTGCTCTTTAAAAAAAAAAAAACGTGGATACCTTTGGTCTAGACTATGGTGATTTTAGATCTGCTCAGCCTCACATCCATTTTTGTACCCTTGGTGTGTTCCCTGTCATGGAACGGCCTACCCATGAAGGCTGCTGTTTCCCAAAACTTGTTGTTTACTGGCTTCTCATGAGTTTAGACAGTGAAGGCACTGAGAAGGGAGGAGCCAGGGTATTTCCCCTCCTCCTTCTCTGACTTGGGCTGATTCACTAACATTAACTGAATTTATTCCATGGCTCTAACTCCTATTTTACAGGCCCATTATGGTTCCAGCCCTTGTTGGCTAATGGACTTTCCTGAGCTCCAGCAATTCAGCTTCCTGTCTTCGTTCTGTAGCCTAGAGGTAGTATTGGCTTCCTGCTGGAAGCCAGTATTGGGGTTACCACATTATCCTATTTGGCTCTAGCTTCTCTATCATCTGAGTAACTCATTCTGAGCATTAAATCCCCTGTTATAAATACTTGCAGTGGTACATAATCCTACTCTCTCCTTTTGTAAAGAAGGAATTTGAAATCCAGAGAGATTAAAATGTGCTTCTCAAGGCCATCTGGAATTCGGGCCTCCAGCATTTCTATCACTGACAATGCAGTTAAGAATCCAGAAGTCAGACAGTGGTAGTTTCTTTAATGTGAGTAGTTATTAAAAAATCCTTGCACTGATGCGCATGCAATAGCTTCTCTAATTCGAGTCTTTAATTCATTTTGAGTTAATTTTTGTGTATGGTGTAAGACAGTAATCTAGTTTTATCTTTTTTGCACATGATTGTACAGTTTTCTCAACACCATTTCTTGAGGATACTGTCTTTTCCCCATTGTACATTCTTGCCTCCTTTTCCATAAATTGATTGACCATATGCGTGTGGGTTTATTTCTGGGCTCTCTTGTCTGTTCTATTGTTCTCTATGTCTGTTTTGATGCCAATAGGATACTATTTTGATTTTTATAGCTTTGTAATATAGTTTGAAATTAGGGGGTGGGGTGCCTCTAAACTTTGTTCTTCTTTATCAAGATTATTTGACTACTGGGGTCTTTTGTGGTTTCATAAAAATTTTAGCATTGTTTGTTCTATTTCTGTGAAAAATAGCATTGGAATTGTGACGGAGATTTCACTGAATCTGTATTTGCTTTGGACACTTTAACAATATTAATTCTTCCAATTTATGAGCACAAAATATCCTTTTATTTATTCGTGTCTTCAACTTTTTTTCACCAATGTCTAATAATTTAGAGTGTATAAGTCTTTCACCTCCTTGATTAAATTTATTCCAGCTATATTTTATTCTTATTGATGCAGTTGTAAATGGGAGCATTTTCTTAATTTTTCATTTGGATAGCTTGTTGTTGGTGTATAAAAACATAACACATTTTTCTGTGTTGATCTTCTACCAGCAACTTCACTGAATTTGTTATTAGTTCTAATAGTTTTCTGGTGTAGTCTTTAGTGTTTTCTATATATAACATCATATTGCCTGTAAATAGAATTTTACTTCTTCCTTTCCAATTTGGATGCTTTTTATTTCTTTTTCTTGTCTAATTGGTGGAGGCCTTCCAATACTATATTGAATAAAAGTGGCAAGAGTGGGTATACTTGTCTTGTTTCTGATTTTAGAGGAAAAGCTTTCAGGTTTTCAACATTGAGTGTGATGTTAGCTGTCAACTTGTCATAAATGGACTTTATTACGTTGAAGAATGTTTTGTCTATACCAACTGTTTGAGAGTTTTTATCATACATGGATATTGAATGCTGTCAAATGCCATTTCTGCATTTATTGGAATGATCACATGAATTTTATCCTTTATTTATTAATGTGATGTATCACATTGATTGATTTGTGAATGTCGAGTCACCCTTGCATCCCTGGAATAAATCCCACTTGATCATGGTATATGATCCTTTTAATGTTTTGTTGTATTCAGTTTGCTAATATTTTGTTGAGGATTTTTGCATTAGTGTTCATCAGGGATACTGGCCTATAATTTTCTCTGTTTGTGGTGTCCTTGTCTGGTTTTGGTGTCAGGGTAATAATGTTGGTCCCATAAAATGAGTTAGAAAACATTCCATTCTCTTTGGTTTTGGGAAGTGTGTTGACAAGGATTGGTAGCAAATCTTTTAATATTTGCTAGACTTCACTAGTGAAGCTGTCTGGTCCCGGAGTTTTGTTTGTTTAGTGATTCAATCTCCTTACCAGTAATTGTTCTACTCAGATTTTCTATATCTTCATGATTTAGTATGGGCAGATTGTATGTATCTAGGAATTTATCCATTTCTTCTAGGTTGTTCAATTTGATGGCATATAATTGTTCATAGTAGTCTCTTATGATCCTTTGTATTTTTCTGGTTTCAGTTGTATAACTTTTCTTTCATTTCTGGTTTTATTTTCTTGAACCCTCTCGTGTTTTTGCTTGGAAGTCTAGCTAAAGGTTAGTCAATTTGGTTTATCTTTTAAAAGAATCTTCTCTTAGTTTCATTGATCTTTCCTATTATCTTTTTAGTCTCTATTTAATTCTGTCCTATTCTTCATTAATTTCTTCCTTCTACTAACTTTAGCCTTCATTTGTTCTTCTTTAATGGTTCCTTGAAATGTAAATTTAGATTGTTTATTTGAAGTTTTTCTTGTTTCTTGGGGTAACCCTGTATTGCTATGAACTTCCGTCTTAGATGTGCTTTTGCTACATCCCACAGATTTTGATAAGTTGTATTTCCATTTTCATTTGTCAAGAGGAAAAGATTTCTTCTTTGATTTCGTTATTGACCTATTGGTTATCCAACAGCATGTTGTTTAATTTCTACATATGTGTGATTTTTCCAGTTTCTTCTTGTAATTGAATTCTTGTTTCATACTATTGTGGTTGAAAAAGATGCTTGATATGATTTCAATCTTCTTGAGTTTATTGAAACTTGTTCTGTGGCCTATTATATGATCTGTCCTAGAGAATTCCATGTGTACTGGAGAGGAATGTGTATTCTGCTGCTTTTTTATGGAACGTTCTTTATATATTCAGTACATCCATCTGCTCTAATGTATCATTTAAGGCCAATGTTTCCTAGTTGATTTTCTGTCTGGCTGACGTATCCATTAATGTAAGTGGGGTATTAAAGCCCCCTACTATTATTGTATTACTGTCAATTTCTCCATTAGGTCTTCGAATATTTGCTTTATATATTTAAGTGTTCAAATCAGATTTTTCAAGTAAGAAAATCCTAAGGCTTCTTTTTGCCCAATCTTATTTCTCCCTAATCTGCTTTTTATCTTTACCCTCCCAGTAATCCTCTTGTGCTCCTTATGGCTACTGGATGTCTGCATAGCAGAAGCCTTACCAGACAGGGCTTCTTTTGATCCCTCCCTACTGTTTACTTGAGGCTCCTGAATGGCTATCTCACTTCCAGCATCACATTGCCCCTTTGTTTCTACCAGAATGCAGCACTATCAGCTGATTCTGTTATTGTTTTAGGCAATTTTACTGACTTCATTTCTTAGGCTACAAATGAGTCACATAACTATAGCAACTACAAAGAAGGTGGGGAAATACTGTTTGTCTTTTTTAGCTGAACATATTACAGTCCCCCAAAGTGAGTTCTGCTACTGAGAAAGAAGGAAAGCATGAGTATTCTGTAGGTAACCAGTAGTTTCTGCCCCTCTTTATTTTTATTGTGGAAAATATTGAGTTCATGAAAGCAAAGTGCCTGCTGATAATGCAGATAGTAGTCAGGCATGAGGGAGAGACCGCTGACCATCAGCCCTTTGGTGTGGTTTGGAGAGGAACTTCTGCCATTGGAAAGGGGAGGGGGAAAAAAGATGAGGCTCTATTAGTAAGTATAACCTATGATTAGAATCTCTTGGTCTAAGCTAGTATCCTTATTTAACAGATAAGGAAATGGAAGCTTAGAGAAATTAAACCTTCTTACTTCAAGTATTTATTGAGCACCTAGAAATGTATATTGTTAGTACTTGAGATTCATTAATGAACAAAACAGACAGAGTTCTCTGTTCCCAGTAGATCAAGACCCTATGGCAGAATGGGACTCGAATCCATGTGCCCATTGTTATATTGCTGGGGCCCAAAAGGACTGTAGCTTTGAGGTTACTTGAAATTCAAGTAATGAAAATATTATGATTGAAAACCATCAGAGATTTGTCGGGTTCTTTTGGAGGTAATGGGAGATTCTGAAACAATCTTCTTGCCTTGTTAATCTGATTGATCTCCAGACCAAGCGATATCTGCTGACTACCTCCCATGTCCAAATCCCCAGACTTGTCTATTTTTTTTAATCTCCTCTTAGGTTTTTTTCTTCCTACATTGTAAATGGCAGGGAATATGAACAGGCAGAGTAAGTGTCATTTCTCCTTCCAAATAATACTTTAAAAGGAAAGATTCCATTTGAATGAAAATAGGTATCTAGTTCTTTAGGGATTTACTTTAAGTTGACTAGTCATGTTTGAAAAACATGTGGAAAAAAAGTAATGAAAACTATTTTGAACAACCATATGTAAATGTTCATAAAAATGTTTTTCTTCATATTCATTTTGGAAAAAGGTATCTTTTCTACTGATGCTACCATTAATTAAAACACTTTGGGATGTCTTCTATCCTACTGATTTCAGAACCACTTTATAAGTCACACAAGAAATTTGGTGTCATTACTTTATAAAGAGACCCCCCATTTGATCAAAATACCATTTCTTAGAAGGACCACTTAACCTTATTTTCCAGATCTGGCTCTGAATATCTTTGTCTATTTTCACCACTAAAATTTAAACGTCTATGTCGCAAGCTGAAGGCAATTTTAAAAAGACATTCAAGGCACCTATTCCACTACATGTCACCTAACACACCGGAAAATTTCTGGGAACTTGGTTTTCCTTCCACTCAGACTTATATGGACAGAGGTTACATTAAGGAAGCTCTTGGTCCTTGATCCTTGTCCTTGTCCAAAGATGGCAGGCTTACAATACAATCTTTTCTCCAAAGGGCAAGGAATAGAAGATACAGATGTTGAAGCAAAAACATGATAGAGAATAATTTTTTTCTTTTTAGTTATTTATAGCTAAAGTTGGTATTAAACACTAATTTTTAAATCTTCTGTAAACTGATTTATAAATCATTTTTCTATTGAAAACATTTTTTAAGATTATTTATTTATTTTTATAAAGAGGGAAAGGAAGGGAGACAAAGAGGGAGAGAAACATCAATGTGTGGTTGCCTCTCACATAGCCCCCACTGGGGACCTGGCCTGCAACCCAGGCATGTGCCCTGACTGGGAATTGACCTGGCAACCCTTTGGTTCCCAGACCATGCTCAATCCACTGAGCTACACAAGCCAGGACTGAAAATGTTTTTAAATGGCATTTACCTATCATGCAACTACTGAAAATATGTATAAGTTTATATTGTGTTTTCTTGCTTTTGCACCTTTAAACAATAAGGTGCTTTCATTTTGCACTGTAACTTAAGAGCTGTTTAATTTGTTTGGTATTACCTAATTACAATTTTGAAAATAAAAAAATATTTTGAGTAATGACATTATTGTTGGGGTAATATTACATATTACCACACTCCCAAGGTATCTACTTGGAAAATGCGATAACTATTTTGGCAGGTATAAAACCACCAACTCCATGAATAAGGTCAAATATATAATCTGGTATCCTTCTTTATCCAAATCTTAGCAAAAATTTTGGATAGGGGTAGCATATATCCCATTAGGGTTTCTACCCCACTGCAAAACACAAAATTATTTCCCCTAAAATCACTAAATCCCTTTTTTCATACCTATAGAACACAGCAAATTTATCTGGAACCACATTTTCAAATATCTGTAGAAGTTTTTTATACATTTAAAAAGATTATAGGCTTGGCAGACGAGGACCTGTGCCTTGCAGAGCTGGTCCTTCACCAGTTTACCTCTCTTCATGAGCCTCATCGCTGCTCCCTTTGATTCCTACTCGTGGGCTCTCCCACCTCTCTCCTCCCGCTCTCCTCACAGGCCGTGCTACGCTTGTGCTCTTCCAGCGGATGTTTCTCTTGGTAATGTGAGAGAGGCTGTGACAATGCACAGCGCCTTTGTCAGAGTGCACAAGCCCAAACCTGTCTTGAGAACAGCTGAGCGGGGACTTTTTACTAAGGATTTTGTGCCACATCAATGTTTTTTCTGACGTGTATATGCAGGTTCACTGAAGCAATTTTTTATTTGAATAGTGAATTTTATGTAAGTACTTTTGTAAGTTATTAAAGTAGATTTATTTCGATGAAAGTGCTCAGCAAGTAAGGAAACCGGTGTGAAGTAGCTTGGGTATCTATTTATCTAATATGTGATTTATTAGCATGTCCAATTTGTTAGTATATCAAATATGTTTTGTTCTTTAGGAAAATTCCAGTGTTTCCATGGGATTAATATTGGAAGTTAAATTTTTGTTTTGGTATTTTGAAAGAATTGCCTAAGTGGTATTTGTTACATATTTCATATAACATTTTTTTTTTATTGTTAGTCTTGCTAATGCTCAGCATGCTTTCTGTTGGATGAAGGCAGAGATTTCTATGGAGATCAACTGATCTCCCAAAGCTGACTTGCAGAATTATCTTTAATCTAGTGTAATTCATTAGATCAGTTGTTTTTCAGATTTATACTTTTTAAAACAACGTTCTGGAAATGAATAGACATGGCTAAAAGTGTTTCACTGTAAAATAAGTATGGAGGACATATGTCCCTTCTTTGGAGATTCACAATTTATGAGAACATACTAATGATTGTGAGAAGACTTGTGGATAAAACAAAGCAAAACAAAACAAAAAATTCAAATTAACTTTGTTTTATTAACATGTCCCATTTTTCAAAATGAAATGCCTATTAATATCCTGTAGAACACCAGTTTGGAAGACATTCCATTAAACCATTTCTTTATTTCTATTACAGATTGAAGAGGCTGTTCTAAAATTTGATGGGAATTCAGACATATTCTACAGTTATGGATCTGCATTTCCCAGCTGTTAAAAATACTTCAAAGAAGTTAATTCTGATGCTAGACATCAGAATTTGGCAAGGACCAAAAGATGTAGAAGTTGGCAAAATGTTATGCTATAATAATTAAAGGTTTTTTTCCATGTTAAGCACAGATCAGTTTCAGAAAAGGCTGAGAATTATTTGTTTAGAATTCCAATAAAAATTAAATAAAATATAAGTCTAGTTTACCCAAAGTGTATTTCAAATTTTGAATAATTTCTCTAGGGATATTATATAAATGTAGTATTTGATCCATTCCTTCAATATAATATTTATTGCGGCAGTGAAAAGGGAGAGATATTTGCGGTAATAATATTAGTGTTATTTTATATGAAATGTGGCTAATCTCGAGTTGGTTATTACCAGGAACAGATGGAATGGGATGGAAATGAACACAAAGACAGCCGTGGAGCTAGTCTTCCCTTCCGGACTTCCTGTACAGCATCAGGCCCCTCAGAACCCCCACCTCCCCAGCCCCGCCATGCTGATCTCCCTATGTACGTGGTTTGGAATATCATCCGAAGTGTAACTTTTAAAACGGATGTCACCTCCTCCATGAAGTCTTTTCTGATCTTCTTTTGCTGGTTATTTCTCTGTCTCTAGATCCCTAGCACTGAGGAGTTAACTATTGTCTATGGCATTTACATTCTGCCTTGATTGTGGTATGTGTGTTCTTGTTAAGACCCTCTTGCAACCCACACCCTACCCTGAAATCCTTGTTTGCAGTTCTTGTACTTAGCCATGTAGCTGTTATCTAGTATTTATGAATTGAATAGTGTAAAAAAACCCCAAATAGCCAAATAGTTTCTGTAAGTTCTCTCATACCAAGAGCAATTGGTGCACACAAAATGGGCATACGAGGACAGGCCACTCGGTGCTTAGTGTTGGTGTTAGTACTAATGATCTCATCGGGACACCAGATCATACCCAAGGAAGAACGTAAGGTATGTTATTTCATCATTGCATCTCCAAGAGGCAACGCTAATTTAACCAGCAGAGTATTTTTCAATATTTCTGCTGTATGGCCTGTTTTTATTAGCATATTATTATTTTAGGGTATATAAATCTTTGGTAGCTGTCTGGATTAAACAAATAAGCAATCAAAATCTAAGGATGCCATGAAATGAGACCATTTATCAGGTCTGCTACCTCCTGACTTTGAGCAATTGACTAATTACTTTAATTTCAGAGCTAATTTGTGGAATTCCATGTCACAGTACCTTACATTTGTCTAGTGGTTGGAGGTCCATAAGGTGCTTTCATCTGTAGCACTCATTCAATCAATCAACTAGTCAACTAACAAATTAATTTTTCATCACACATTACTTTGAGCTCATTATGTAACAAACATTAGTGAGCATGATTTGGCAATTCCTAAAATAAATATGGCCATGTTCCTGCCCTGTGGAAGTTTTTAGTCTGGTAAAGGGAGAAGGAAATATAAACAGGAAAGTGGACTAAAATGTTGTGTTCAAAGTCGATTCACACCAAGGTGGGACCACAAGGTGGAGGGTGGGTTCTTCTCACTAAGGGAGGGGAAGTGGCCAGGAGAGCCTTCCTAGAGGCAGGGTCAATGAGGGTCTTATTTGATTCCGATCAGTGCCACTGCTGTCCATGGCTTACAGTTGGGAACCTGGCTCAGCGAGCTGAAGCATCCTGTGAGGTGACCCTGCTCTTAAGATTTCAGACACAAACTGTCCCTCTCCACAGCATCTCCTCTGCGTACCACACGGGGCTTGGAATGTGAAGAACCTCGTATTCTAGCAGGGATGAGAAAGAGAAGGTAAGGCTGGAGAGCCTGAAATGGAGGATTATGTTTACTTAGAACAGGCCTGGTTCCCACGGTAATAAGAAAAACAACGTGATTAAAAACGTTATTCCTCCATAAAGGAAAAGAGAAACCCAAAGACAGGATTTAGAGCGGGAAACAATGGCTTTGCTAAGATTTGCAGGCTTGTGAGATTTCTCAGTTACAGAGGATATTAAGGAAAGTTATTTGAAAACTATTTAAATGACTTAACATCATTCCCCCTGGGCAATAAGGAAACTTACTTTTTGGACATTCGGCTTCTATTAACATGAAACTTGGGAGGAAATGGGGTTTAAAAGGATGACCTAATTCTTGTGCTGTCACCACCCACAACTCTAACTTCTTTCTTATTCTGCTCACTAGAAGCCACTAGGTTTTCTCATGGGAAGGATGCTTCCTTTTAGTCATACGTTTAGTATATGTGGCCACTTTCACTACATTGGAGGCATATTGATTTGCAAAGTTCCTTAAGAAGACACCTGTGTGCATTTAAGATAACAGGGACAAGAGCCACTTAGTATTGGCACATATTTTGTTTGCTCTCTGAAAGAAATCTTAATGTCAGATATTATAATATAGCATCACTCAAAGATTTTGTTTGTAAGCTAAAACAGCCCAGAAACTGTGATGGAAGGGGACTTGGTCTTTTTCTTGGCTTCTGTACCTCATGCAATCACATAGATATAATGAGTTGGAATGGTATATTTTATAGATTTCTAAATTGTAACATCACAATGTTAAAAAGAAAGCCACGTGCCCCAAATGGTGTGCCTTGTGCCGAAAGCCCGTGACAACAAACCTAGACTTACTTAATACCTGACCTTGCTGCACTTTTAACTTTCACCAGAAATTTAGTCTTAATCCACCAGTCTGGAATTTTCTGGTCAACACCAGTGAGGTGAACTGTCAGACGGACCCTCTCCAAACCCCGCAGAAAGCAGAGCCACTCTTCACAGTGAAACCCTTGCCGGCCCCTTCCCCACAGAAGATGATGTCCTGGTCTAGAATAATCCTTTCTTCTCTTTTGCAGGTATTTCCCCGGCCCACCCTTCTTCCTCTAAACACCTTCCATGCTGTGAAACCCCTCAGAGGGGCCTTGTTACTAGATGGGACGCTGCCTGATGCATGAATGGCTTAATACAGACAATTAGATTGTAAATTTACTTGGTTGAATTTTGTTATTTAACAACAGTTAGGGAAGAAGTAGGCATTTTAACTTACCAAAAACAAAGTTCCATTATGCCAATAGAGTAAACAACCCTTATTTTTTATGATTCTTTACAGGTTAAAAATATTTCAAATAATCTTTTTGGCTTTCATAAGAACCCTGAAGAGAGGTATAGGAGATCTTTTCTGCAAGGTGATTTTTTTTTTAAAGCTCCCTAAGAAACTGAGGACCAAGCAGGTTAAGGCTGGGATCTAGCTAATTTTAATGAACCCTTTTTTCCCATTCTTTTTGACTAGTGTTGCTTAGTTCTGTTAAAAGATAAATGAAGCATCTTAAAATTCTTGAGTTTTTCTGAGCAAAAATCTGTTTGAATTGGGCAGTGCCATATGGAAAGTGGCTAGGAGCTCCACCAATAGGAACCAGGGGAAAGATTTTATAGCAAAGATGTGTAAGCAAAGCAAGGGGGTTATCTGATTGGCTGGAGCGTAAGCATTTGCATTATTTGGGAGAGTTGAGTTGGCTGCTTGTGACTGGTTGTCCTTTGGTTTCCATTTCTTAACCTTAGGCATTTACAGACTTAGGTTTTGCTTACAGAAGCTGCTGACATAAGCAGCTTACATAAGCTGCTGAGCTATTAGAACCACCTCAGTCTAATGGCCTCCTTGTTTAATTGATCGAATGGTTCTTTATATTTTATTGCTTCTTTGCAGAGGAATTTTTTCATGCATACACACTGTGCCCCTAACCCTGACCTGCTATTTTTCATACGTGTGTGACTGTTTGCAAGAGACCCTGATTGAGAAAATGGATAATTTAGTACTTATAACAAAAGTAACACAAATCGCATATCCCAGCAGTACAATAGTTTGAATTGCTTTAATGTATGAAGAGCAGAACATAATTAAATTCTAAGAATCAAGAATCATATTTCATTTACTGGGAGCACCAGAAGCGGGAGCGAATTAGTTGGGATGAACACAGCCCACTAGGGACCCTCATTATAGCCCTGGGTGCAGACTGAAAGGTACGAAAGGAACAGAAGGTGCTGATATTCCCAATGTCAACTCAGTCTCTCTGGCCACGCTAGCCTGGAGGGTTTTTTTTTTTTAAGATTTTATTTATTATTTTTAGAGAGAGGGAGGGAGGAACAGGGGAAGAGAAACATCTATCTGTGAAAGATACATGGATCAGCTGCCTCTCACACCCCCCCAGCTGGGGGCCTGGCCCCAATCCAGTCATGTGTCCTGACCTGGAATGAGAGCGGGGACCTTTCAGTTTGCAGTCCCGCACTCAGTCCGCCGAGCCACACAGAGAGGTCTAGTCTGGAGCTTTAAAAGGGGTCACATACATGGTAATAACCTGTAGGGTTAGGTTTTTATCCTTTTGGCTGTCGCAAACCCTCATGTCCTCCCAGTCACACCCAGCAGAGAGTCCCCAGGGCTTGTCGCCTGTGTGCTGTCCAGTGCTGTCCACACTGTGGGTCTGTGATGTGTGTCCTCCTCCTCTGCTCCAGTCCCCATGTTGGCAGACTGGTTGCCTTCAGAGGGGACACAGATTTTGCTCTCAGGCGGCAGCCTCTCCTGGCACCATTCTTTCCTCTGCCTCTGAGTCCTTTCTTGCATTCTTGATGTGAGCTAGGCAGAAGTGGGATGATGCTGTCTTCCCCTTTTGGGGGATGCATGGACTTCCGGGCAGGGCGAGGAGCTTAGTACGCCTTCTGTTTAGTTGTAGAAGCATAGCCCTCTCTTATAAGCACTGAGTTCTGAGTCCACAAGGGCACGTGGGCCATGGACAAAGAGGCAACATATTAAATACTATAGTAAGACTATTACCTTGTTCTCATTTGGTTCCTCATGAAAATACTTACAAGTATTTCCTGGCAGACTAATACCTAACAGCTTCTAGAGGATCCTGGAATTCTAGCACTAAACAGACCCTAGACTCAAGCTTAGGGCACCCAAAATATCAATATTTTGTACTCAACTTGGGACTGATTTTTTTCCCTTCTAGTTTTTGGTCTTTCTTTCTTGACTTATTTCTTTGGTTAATTGATTTTTTAAAAATCCTTAGCTCAAGAAGTGAAAAGTGCTTTGGAAGACAAAACTCCTTCAGGCAGATCCACATCTCTGCCTAAAGGGAAGGACCTGAAGGCAGCCCGTGGAAGCCGAGTTGCGTATTCCCAATCAGCAGAGGCGCATCCTGCTTCGCTCTGCTGGTGAGTGACCCTAAACAGCTGGAAAGGACTCTATTCCCAGAAACTCAGTGATGTTGTCCATATAAACAAAACAAATCTAAACTGGGATCTAAAAGTGGTGTTTAAATTAACCAAGGGAGGCAAAACGTGCTGGATTTGGCATTGGGGCAGCAAGTATCTGGCTGCAGGGCCCTGTCTCACCGTCCACAGGGAGGTGACTCATGCCTGCTCTGACTTGGGAGTCCCAGGAATCCTCTCAGGAGCCATCCTCTCTTTGTGTCCTGGCACCTCCACACACCATCTGAGCCCATGTCTTGTCTTTACTTTATTAAAATCTCAAAGAGGATCAGGTGCCACCTGACAGTTTCAACTCTGTGGGCAGGTGTTTCTCAACCAGGTAGCATTTAAAAGGCAGCATGACTTGGGGAAGCAAATGAACGAACGAACGGCAGTGGTCTGGGTGTCCAAGCACGTGCCAAGTTTCTTCTCTGTGGACTGTGCGAGGTTCCCCCTTCTCCATCTCCCCTACCGACTCTCCTCCACCTCCCTCACTCTTTGTGGACTGGCTTGATCTGCATTATGCCTCTTTCTCCAAAATTCTAAGTATGGGATTGTGGAAAAGGTCCTCCCGCCCAAGGAGTTTCTTCAGAGCCCAGTGCAAAGTCTCCAGGTGTGGGGAAGGTGTTTGCCCTTCCATTGATGGGGCACCTCCGAGGTGCCAGGTGCAAGTCACTGTGCAAGGCGCCCCTTCCATGTGTCCTTTAATCCTGCGTGGTGGTGGTGGTGGTGATGATGATGATGATGATGATGATGGCAAACCCTTACATGGCAGTTACCCTGTGCCAGACTCTGTTCTCATCAGTCCACACATATTCGATCATTTAAATCCTCATCACAAACTCTGTGAAGTTAGAACTATCACGGTCTTC
Organism: Desmodus rotundus; assembly: GCF_022682495.2. Taxonomy (NCBI): domain Eukaryota; kingdom Metazoa; phylum Chordata; class Mammalia; order Chiroptera; family Phyllostomidae; genus Desmodus; species Desmodus rotundus. Next base: position 125,565,329 of record NC_071387.1, read on the forward strand.
ATTTTGAAGGTGACCATCTGAACTATAAAGTCTAACATACAAACAAACCAACATGTGCCCGAGGTCCCAGGGCTGATCTCAATTCCTCATAAACCACACAGGACAGTTATCCTCTCTTGTGGGGGAGAAAGCTGGGGTGCTAATAGGCTCAGGAAAACTGTCCACAGTTCCAGGGTGAGTCAGTACCACACCTGGGAATCAAACTCAGTTTAACGCATTCCAGAGCCCAAGTTCTTTCCACTTTGCGGCTTTGCTTTCTCAGAGGCATTTTTGCTTTGACATACGCCGCAGAGCATGGCATTCTTAATGAAAGGAAAGCCTGCCAAATGAAAAGCAGATTAATGCGATATTTGGGATGCTTTCCAGTAAATAATGTCTTTCAGAATTCTTATCTTCTCCCACTCAAATTGCGGAAGCCGTAACAGTCACAATTACCCCAGCGTGGCTGCGGCAGTGTGGGAGGGAACTCTCTTAATTTTATTGCTCACGGTAGACACAGGAGACCAACAAAACTTTCCTTTAGGTGGCTGAGGTGTAAGTCAGAAATTGGAGGTATCAGATGTTGGCATTCTCCATCAGCCTCCCCTTGCCTCTCCTGTTTCAGTCATGTCTCAGAATACCATTACTTTAGTAGAGAAATAGAGCTTAAAATTGGATCAACATTAAAAATATTAGAAAGGCCAATGTCAACCTGCTTCCCAAATAGATGAGACTCAGCATCATTTGAACATGACTGCCTGAGATGTGAGGAGAGTCTATTGTTTTTATAATAGATAATCTTAGGTACTCCCTGGGAATTTTCAAATATCCCTTGTGAAACGGAGGGGCCAGAAGAGCAACGTGATTACTTCTGTATGATATATGGCTGAATTTGAAATCAGATGTTCACATTTAGGTTCAAGAAGAATGTGTGTCTCCACTCACGCTAGCCGTTAAAAAGGCAAAAGATTTCTACAGTCTGAAGAGAAACCAGAGTATTCACGTTAGCTGTTGAGGATACGGGAGATAGGTCTCAGTTCCTTTCTCTAAGAGCTAGTGACCTATTAAGGGAAACGGGAGGTAAGCCATGATGATCTGTGCTGTGAGGGGAAACACCTTCACTGCCTGTCTACCACAGACCAGGCCTTGTGTCAAGCACTTTATGTAGGGACATGGCAAGATGGGAGAATCATCTCCATTGCTGGGGAAGGAAAGTGATGTTTAGAACAAGATGCCCTGGCCAACAGCTCTTTGTTAGTGTGGAGGTGGTTCTAATGACAGACCTGAACTCTCTCCCCTGCGTTTTATTATTAATTCATCATTATACCATTTGACATTTAATGGCCTAACTTATTAGGTATCCCTTTATGGGATTTAAAGGTTTATATAATTAGCTCACCAACTTGCATAGTGTTTTGAGAAGACAATTTTGACCTGGGGTATTCTGAAGAATCTTGGGCAAATTGAATAATTGTCAACTTTTTAAAAGGAATGTGCAAAACAGAAAACTTTACCCATTTTTTTTAAAGCTTTTATGTTTGTGGAGTGAGGCTTATGGACAGTCTTTAGGAGGGGGATAAAAGAGGGGAGGATGTCATTATTTGGTAATAAATAATGGTTTTGAATTTTGATTTGGCTGCTTTGAAATGGCTGCTTCCACTTGGCAGGCGTTCAGTTTGCTGTGGTTAACAAAAGGCCAGTCTTGGGAGAAGTGCTTATGATGGGGGAAGTGAGAGCCCCACTCTCGTTGCTGTGGTTAGACCTTAGTTGGAATACTGTGTTCAGTTTTGGGGAATGTACGTTAAGACAAATACGAAGCAACTAGGACACATTCAGGAGAAAATGGATGAAATGGGGAAATGAAACCTGGAGGTTTGGAGGAATAGGGCCGTGTAGCCAAAGAAAAGACTTGAAGGGATGAGACAACAGTGTTCAAATATTAGAGGAAATATCTTATGGAAGAAGAATGTGGATTTATTGTCTGTGGTCCTGAGAGGTAAAGCTAGAAACAACAGTTCTGAGGATGTAGATTTGTCCTTACAAGGAAGAATTTCCTGTTATACTCGCCCAAATACATATTTTGATTGTGTGTGTGTGTGTGTGTGTGTGTGTGTGTGTGTGTGAGTGAGAAAGTGATGGATTTCCAGCCCCTGGGAGTGTTGGAACTGGGACAAGTAACTACTTGGTAGAGCCACTGGAGAGGAGACTCAAGGGTATCGTGGGGGTTGGATTTCAGTAGCATCCAAGTCCTTCCCAACCTTGAGCATTTCAGCAGCTACTGGACTGTCCTTTCAGGCTTTACCTCTACCTTGGCCACCAGGGTTGGGATATGCTTTTGGGGGATGGGTGGATGACAGGGGATGAAGAATCCACAAAGGCAGGGCAGGTACTTGGACCATTTTAATTTGGTCTGCCATTTTTATTTTGCCTTTCCTATGTACTCATCTGCTTGCTTTAGATTGTAGGCACTGGAGGCCTGCAGCTAAAGCTGCATGATTTAGTATCCTTACATTAGCACACCATCTCACACAATTGTGTTCTTGTAAATGTTACCTGACAATGATTTTATCAAGTCTCAAGTCAGGTGTCCAGAATTGGTGGCTGCAAAAGTAAAACAGTCTAACTTGGCTGCATGTACAAACTCTAGGTTTGTAAAACTTATGGCTGCCTCTTCTCTCTCTGTGGGGGAAGATAGAACTTGAATTCTTTTCCACATTCTAATGAGGTGGAAATTTCAGGGGGAGGGGGGAGAGAGAGAGAGAGAGAGAGAACGATTCAAAGGGTTTCACACACAATTAAAAGTAGCCTTAAAAATTACCCATATGCATGCTGTACTGCTCCCAGCTCTACGTCAGGTAGGAAGCTTCAGCTGTTCTGAGCCTCTAACCTTTTTACCTCTTTTTAAGGACCAAAGTGATTAATAGAAGGTTTTTGCTCATGTCCTATAGCTGAACTCTTGTAGATTCAACCAGTAAATATTCCAGCAAAAGGAGTGGGAGCGTGACCATTTCATTGCTTTCCTCAGGGAAGACACTTAGGGCTCATAGTGACATCTAATCTTCAGTGACCTCAGCTGTCACACCTAGGAGCAGGCTTCTCAACAACTCTTTAAACAGCTGGGAAGTATGATCAATAGAGAAAGAGGCATTTTAAGCACGGTATTTTTCAGGTATTTCATACCCCCCCCCATTGTGGACATATTGCCCATCTTTTGGAAGAGACCCTGAGCCCTTGGCCAGAGCCTGTTCATCTCATTTACTTCTATGAATTGATGTCCAGGGTGTTAGGTTTATGGAGATTTTCAAAACCCCACCCAATGCATTTGGAGAAAAAGTGGTGCAGTGTAGATTATTCCTAGGCACCAGGCATCGTCTGAGCCCACTTAGAAGGCTTGCTTTCCCTTGCCTACAATTTACAATAGCAGCTAAGTCCTTGATGGGAAGGTGTCCTGTACAGTTATGGGTTTCACTCCAGTCTCGGGGCTCTTTTATAATTAAAGCTTGATTACTTTGTAGTTATTCGAACTGCATGAGTCTCAACTCTGTTAACATTATTAATTTGCAATGGGTATATATATCTTAGGATTTTAAAACATTGCTTCACACAGGGGCACCATCTCAGGAAGATCTAGTCTGTCTCAAATAATAAGGAAATTGAATATTTATTTTTGGTACTTTCTCCCCACCACCCCCAACATCTCCCTCTCTACTAAATACCACTTCTTCTTTGCCCTCTCTGCACATCTCCTGCCCTATTAAAAAATGGCCCAATTCTCTACTGTTTTCCACTAGTTCTTGCTAAAACAGTGACTGCTAGTGGTTTAAGTTAAGGTATCAGTTCTCATGAGGTTATTTGTATTTTAATAAAAAGCTTTGAAAATTAAATATTTGAAGTACTGAATCTTTAAGGTTACATGTTAGGCAGTGGGGAAATATTTCAGATGGAGAGGGAGGGAGTTGGGTTGGTGACACAGGACACAGGACAAGCAGGGCTGTCCCTCTGGTGCAGGTCCATGCGGCTGGTGACAGGTTGGGACTAAAGCAGAGACGGCATTGCCGTGCAGGCGTGGGGGAAATAAAAGAGGCAACTGGTAAGGACGTTGTTTGGCCTTGGAATAAAGAAGATCCAGTACTCTGACAATTTATTTAAGCTTTTATGTGGGGAGGGGTAGAGGAGCAGGTTGGGGAGCTCATACTAAGTGCAAGGACATGTGAAGAATCAGAGATAAGTCACCACGGTCTCTGCTTTCCAAGGGTTCACGCCCTGTGTTGGGAGGAAATCAGGCACATTTGTGAATAGACCGGCCTGGCCACACCATATGAAAAGAGTTATCACAGAAGTACAAATAGCATGCCATTAAAATGTGGGTTCCATTCTCACTGGTTATCTAGAAAGGCTTCTTATAGAAAGTAAAATTTTAGTTGAACAACAAACTGTACTTTGAAAATGCATGCTTTTGAAAGAAATGATTTGAGTGAATGCCTGCACTTTGTTTGAGGGATGGGAGTTTGCAGAGGCTATGAGGTGAGTGTTGTGCTGTCGTCTGGAAGACCCGGCTTCGACCCTGCAGGGCTTTGCATGTTTAGTTGAGTGTTTTACATTTCATTTTGTTCACGTTGGAAAATCATTTAATATTTGACCAGGGGCATAATATTCTTTAAGAAAATAACTATGACCTGGATGGATTAAAGGTGGGGAACAACATACTCATTTGTCCACAATTAGGGGAAGAGTGCAAGATTGTTTTTAATTCATCAGAAGTGCATCGTGTCTGCAGGAGCAAAATAAGCAAGATTATCTTAATCCATAAATCCTCTTCCCACATATGAGTTCTTTTTCATCTTGGAGCAAATATTTGGCAGCCAAGTTATCTTTAAAGTAACAAGAGCAAAAACTATTTGGAATAAATGTCTCAGAACCATTTATTACGTTGCACAGAACGGTGAGCAAATAGGATTGAGCTAAAGCATTCACTGTGGTGTAGAGCGTGGTTCTGCCGGGGCCACCACACTATTATCTGTGCTTTTATCTTGGTTTGACTCTAGCTGTTGCCACTACTATTACTCAAAGACCTGGAGTGCCAACAAGACGATCGAAATAACAAAATGGGAGTCAAGAGTTTTTCTGCCTGTTTCTTGAAGTTTTAGGAAGATTGTTTCCTTTTGTATTCCTACCATTCAGAATGTACAAGCTTCCCAGACATCTTATCTTTACTAAGTCACACACTTTAAAAGTCAGTGAAACTATTTTGCAGTTGCTTTTCAGTTTAAGGCAAGTGTTTTTGTGGGCTTCCAAACCCTCCCTCCTGAATCTACTTATAAAAAAGAAACAATACAAAGTAAATGCCATATAATCCCAACTACATTGTCCTGGTGTAAAAATCCTAACATAGCATGATGGGAAAAGTTTATGAATTATGATTTTAGAGATCTGAGTTCTAGCCCTCTTTTCATGAATGACTATCTTGATGGTTTTATCTTGTCTTATATTTAATATGGAGGTTTTGGATTTTTCTATATGGTTTCTATGCTCTTCTGTGGTACTGTCCATATTATTTTTCCTTATGGAGTCTAGAAAATGGGGAGACACATGATAAGATTGTGGTCAACACTTGGGTGGAAGTGATGTCTGTTACCTTCGGGGTAGAATATCTAACGGCAATGTGAGGCTCTCCAGAATTCTTTCTCTCTGCAGTGATGACTGATAATTTTCCAGGTAGTGGTGGCTTTGTCGACCTGGATCCATAAGTGAGGACAATGAGAAGCAGAACTCCTTGCCAGCTGACAATGGGCATGTACAAAGAGCAACCTTTGTTGTTTTAAGGCACTGGGATTTGTTTTTTACAGTAATATATATAATTAAGCTTATTCTTGATTGACATGGTCTCTACAGCATACTTACAGCTGATGAATGGGGAAAAGCCCCAGAGATACAAAAGATATTTATTTTCTTAAATTAAAATTTTACCGAGTTTTCTGAAATAGATGTCAAAGTCCGCTATGAGGGGCAGCAAGTTTCTTACATTGGGAAAACTGAAATCTAGATTGGGCAACCTCTTGAAGGTGGTGCTGTAGAAGTTGGAGGTAGTTGCATGATACAACAAGAAATATGTATTTGGTCCTCAACCCCTTTCTGATACTGAGCTCCTAAAACTCTTGGAATTTCCCACGTAATGAGATGGATGAGGGTGTCTCCTGTTACATTAATGAGGTGAGTTTTGGAAGGCACCTAAGGGTGGGGTTGGTTGTCAGTGGAGCCAGCCTTGTGTTTAGAGGGCTGGAACTTTCAGTCCCACCCCTGCATCTCCAGGGAGGGGAGAGGGGCTGGAGGTAGAATCAGTCACCAGTGGCCAATAGTTTGTTCAGTCATGCCTATGTGCTTTCCCCTTAAGGTCGGGAACAAGACAAGGATGTCTGCTCTTGCCAATTCTTTTCTTTTCTTTTTTTTTTTTTAAAGGTTTTATTTATTTATTTTGAGAGAGAGAGGAAGGGAGTGAGAAAGAGAGGGAGAGAAATATCAACATGTGGTTGCTTCCTGCACGGCCCCCACCGGGGACCCGACCCACAACCTAGGCATGCGCCCTGACTGGGAATTGAACTGATGACCCTCTGGTTCGCAGGCCTGCGCTCAATTTACTGAGCCACACCAGCCAGGGCTCAGTCATGCCTATGTAAAGAAGCCTCCATAAAAGCCCTAAAGGAGGGGCTTGGAAGAGTTTCTGGGTTGGTGAACATGGGGAGATTCAGGGAGAGGGATGTGCTCGGAGGGCAGGGAAGGGCTTCATCCTTTCTCCATTCCTTGCCCCATATATCTCTTCCAGCTATCTCTTCCTGAGTCATATCTTTTTATAACAAGCCTGTAACTCAGTAAGTCAAATGTTTCTCTGAGTTCTGTGAGCCACGTTGTATGAGCAATTTAATCAAACCCAAAGCAGGAGTTGTTGGGACCACCAGTTAATATGAGGTCTGTCCAGAAAGTATCCAGCCACACGCTATGAAAAATAGAGACATTTATTGAAGAAGATACAAGATACAAGAAACATTGTACACAGGACAAGGATGCCTCAGTCCCCTTCACAGTAGGCACCCTGGGACCTCACACAGTTCTCCCCGTCGCCATCAGCTGCCCCATCATATTCTCCTGAATCTCATCAGTGGTCTGAAATCTCTTCCCTTTCAAAGGTGTTTTTAGTTTTGGGAAAAGCCAGAAGTCACAGGGTGCCAAATCTGGCCTGTAGGGGGGCTGAGTCTCCTGGGTAATTTGATGTTTCACCAAAAAACTCTGCATGAGATGTGTTGCACATGCAGGTACGTTGTTGTGATGAAGCTGCCAATCCCCGCTTGCCCATAGCCGCGGCCTTCTGAATCATCCAAATAATTTCTGCGGAGGAATGTTCAAGCTTAATGAAAAATTTGATGCAAATTCATTGCTCTACTCAGTCATTTTGAATGTGATGGCCACAAAGTACACATGCTCACTCAACATTGTCTACTGCCCCCACTGAAAAGTGCAGTGAAGTCGTCATTGTTCACACACGCACATTCCAGTCCACTCTGATTGGCTGTCAGGTTATGTCATTATTGCTCAAACTGTTCTGTTGTTAACAATGGTTAGACTTTTTCTGGATAGATCTCATATAGCAGGTCAGTCAGAAACACAGGTGACAACCTGGACTTGTGACTGCTGTCTGAAATGTGTTGTGTGTAGTGGGGGTAGTCTTGTAGGAGTGGGTACTTAACCTGTGGAATTTATGATACTGTCTCTGGTTAGATAGTGTTAGAACTGAGTTGAATTATAGCTCACCCAGCTGGTTTCCGAGAATTACTTGGTGTGGAAAACCCCCACCCTGTCTCCTAACCCACCCTGTACCCATGTTGGAATTGGTACTCAAATCTTAAATTGGATTAAAGAACTTCAGGGTCCATCCTGGTTTAAAAGTATTCATATTTGAAGCTCCTGAGGGTAAGTATTACACCTCAAATTTGTGCACGGAGTATGGTATATGAAGTGCTTTCTCCAGTGTTAACTTCCTTCCTCTGCTGTGAGAATAAGAGTTATTATTTACTGTGCCTTCCATGGAAACTTGAACAGATGCTAAGAAAAAATCATCTGGAGAAATACGCTAATTCTTCACCTGAATTCCATAGCTTCTCTGATGGCTGTAGAGTGATAACTCACTGTGGTTTTCATTAGTGCTTTCCTGATGACTAATGATATTAAACACCATTTCAAGTGCTTACTCACCATCTGTTATCTCTTCAGTGAACAGCTCCATGGTTTTTGCCATTTTCTAAATGGATTGTTTATTTTTTTTTACTAGTGGTTTTGAGAGTTCTTTATAGATATTACTCCTTTGTTGGATATGTGGTTTGCAAATATTTTCTCCTAATCGGTAGCTTGTCATTTCATACTCTGAAAGGGATCTGTGACATAGTAAATGGTATTGATTTTGATGAAGTCTGGCTTATTTATGAATCATTTCTCTCTTGGGTCATTGCAATAGGCCCACTGTTCTTTCTGCTTCTTCGCTCGCCTCTCAATAGCCTTTCTCAACAAAGTGATGAGAATGACTTTTATGTAAAATGCAATTTTTCACTCAAAAGTCTCCAAGCTTACCATGTCACTCAGAGTAAAAGCAACAGTCTTGACAACAGCCTACGAGGTCCCTGATGATCTCCGTGATCTCATCTCTCCCTGTCTTGGCCTTGGCCACACTGGCTTCCTTCATGATTTTCAGACAGGCTAAGCAACCCCTGATCGAGGACTCCAGCCTCTTCATTTTGCCTGGAAAATGGACCCTTAGCTCTAAGCTCCCTTGTTGCCCTCCAGTCTCACTGACACAGGACCATTTTAGGGAAGACTTCCATGACGTCCCATTTAACATAGAAATGGACTCATTTCCTATAGCCCCAAATTTAGGTTCTTGCTTTATTTTTCTGCATGGTACTTGTAAATGTCTAACCTACTACATATGTCACTTATTTTAAAAATTTTGTCTATTTTCTCCCCTAGAATTAAGCTCCTTGAGAGAAAATATTTTTATCTGTTGTGTTTGTAAATGTTCAGCTACAGGGTCTAGAGAGCCTGGCACACAGGGGGACTCAGTAAATATTTACTGAATGAAGAATGAATGAAGAAAGGAAGGAATGACTATAGAAGTCCCAACCCACCTTGCACTTGCTGAGGTAAACGCCATGGTCCCAGCATGGAGAACCTGAGCCAGTGCCACTGAAACCATCCTTTCTTTTCTGAAGATAGGTTCGTTTCTTTTGGGAATTCAGGGTCCAAGAAAAATGCCTTAAGGATCATTTGCCTTGGAATGATGGAATTAAAATTTATAATGAAATTTCAACTTCTACTGAAGTAATGGTTTTCAATGATTACTAATGCTATTTGTTGAAAGTCTGATGGGAACGTTATAGTAGAGGGACAAAGCCAACAGCACCTGAAACCACTGGTCCATTTAAGCATCATTAAAAATGGGACAATTTTATGTGCTTCTTGTTGTGATGTAATAGGACGGTAAAAACAATATTGTAATAATAAGAAATTGAATCTAAATATAATCAATTCCTTAGATTTAATTACATGTTTACAAGGAAATACAGGAAATAGGGGAATACCTTAAATGTTGTTACAGGAATACAATTAACCAACGGAAAGTGGAAAATTCTACAGGATAAACAACTTAGTGTCTTTAACAAATAAACAGCAATAAAAAAGGTGTGGGGTGGGGGAGGGGACTGTTCTAGACTTAAAGATACATTGACCAATTGCAACATATGGACCTTGTTTGGGTCTTGAAATCAATGGACCAGGTATAAAAAAGACATTTTACCACAGGTGGAGGAAATTGGGTATGACTTGGTTATTAAGTGTTATGAAAAATTATGGCTAAATCTGTTGGGTGACATAATATTGCTGTTATGTTAAAAGGTTTTTGTCTGTGGAAGATAAATACTGCTGCACTTAAAAAGCAATGATAAATTGCTGAGATATGCTGCAAAATCCTGCCCCTCAAAACACCTAAACAAAATGAACAAAACACTAAGTGTGTGTGTGTGCATTTGTGTGTATACAGAACAAGAATGACAGAATATTGGTAATTGTTGAAAATTGGGCAATGGGTTCATTAAACTGTGTTCCTGTTATATAATTCTCTTTACTTTGTGTTTGAAAATTTCTACCACAAAAGGGTTTTAAAAAATCTTCTTTGCCCCTTCTTTTCCTGGGGTTTTCCAAGAAACAGGAAGGTTAACCTCACCAGCAAGTCCTTACCAGGCTGCATTTGTCTGATCTTCACTCTCCCTGTGCCTGTGACTTTAAGACATTCTGTGGTGCCCTTTCAAATTTGGACGCACTTCAGTTCAGTGGGTATTCCTAATGTTAGCAGTGACTTCTGGGAGTTTACTTTCTCCACGAACACCAGACCACCCATTGCACCGTGGCCACTGCCTCAAAATGAGGTGTCTAATTTTAGATTGGAATCAGGAGGATCCAGATGGTTCTCACCACGTATAACTGGTATAAATTTCAGCCCACAAACAGAGGTGTGTAAGAAACAGTATGAACATTTTTTATAACTGCACTTAGTCTGTATTTTAAGCATTGATTCTGCAGGTGTCCAGTTTGGAATTTCACCCTTTCCTGTTTGGAAATCACACAGGGCCTGGGTCTTGAGGGCAGGGTGGCACATGGTCACTGTTTACTAGAGCACACAGTTGTAGTTTCGGTGTCCATCAGCTTGGTTGCCATGCCTCCTTTAGATTGGGTAGTCCCCTTGCCGTGGGTGGGACAGGTTACCAAGATTCTGCTTGCATACACAGTACATCCATGTCCTCTTGGACTTTTTTTTTTTTTTTGGCACATCTACCTCCCCAGCCACACTTGAGAAGCCTCTTCTCCGTGATCCCTACACATTTCTTTCTGACTTAATTAGCACCTCTCAACCCTAGTAGGGTAAGAGGGGAATATCTAACTTCAAAAATCCTGCTTCTGTTCTGTTTCTGCTCAAGCATCCTTTCTTTCTATGGAGTCTGGGATTTTAGAAGCAAAGGCAAAGATTACCAGCATGCTATTACTGCTGCCTGCCTGGCCATGCCCCTCCTCTGGCCGATAAACACGGAGTCTGCTACCCACTTGAATGCAGAAGGGAAAGGGTGAAATAAAGGGAGAAAAGAAAAAAAAAATGACACAGAAACAGATTAACATCTCAAAATACCCTGCACATTTGAAAGATGCAAGAGTAGAATTCATGGGAGAAGTTGCATTGGGTGCACAGAGGTGCACAGAATGTTCTGATGTCATCACTGAGGTCACAGAGTTCTGCTGTGGGCCTGGCAACCTTTGCACCTTAACAGCCCTGCGTTGTGGTGAACCCTGGGCCGTGCAGCGGGTACTCTGAGGGGTCTGAGTTCTTCAGCCCTTTAGGAGACTCAGCTATTTTTATTTGTACTGAATCATTTCAATGGACATCCTGAGAGCCAAGAAGGGCCGACCTATAGGGAGAAGGAGGAGCCGGATGTTAGGCATCTTCTAAGGGACTCTTCTAGTTGGCACTATGAAGCGGCAACAAAAGAGGAAACATTTGGAAGATAAAGAGTCCCAGGAAACTGGTGAGAAGGGAAGAGGTATGTGCTGGGCAACTTGTCTGAGGCCCACAGGTGGCTGCCAACCTGAGCCTTCTCTAAGAAGCTGGGACCGAGGAGAATGTTACCTGTGAAGTAGGCAGGGGAAACCCGGTATTGGCTGAGGCTGCCGTGTCCATCCCGAGGGTCCCCATGGTGTGAGATGGCACAGAGAGGCCAGATGTCCCCCGCAGATGGAAAGTCAGCCCCGCCAGGCTGAGCACTGTTTCCTGGGGCTGCTGGGGCCTGGAGCTCCGTCAGCCTCCTAGCCGGCTGGGGGGCCGCTGGCACAGACTCATAGGTGCAGCTTTTCTCAGCCCCCTCGTTCTTTCTACTCTCTTTATTGGGTCTTACCCTGGGGTCACTGGGCAAGGGGTGTAAAGGACGCTGCTAGAGATCTATGAGTTGCTCTGTGCATTTTACCCAAGAGGACAGAGAAGCCCAATGAATTAAAGGACATGTTGAAAAATATCTTGAGGAGTGAAATGTCTGTTTGGAAGGAGATTGTCTAGTGAAGGCATCATATTGAAACATGGAGATTTTATTCCTTCAGCTGGAAGAATTGACCAGTTAATCCATGGGAGTTTGTGAATCCATAGGTGTGGGCTTCCCAGAGGTCAAGGGGATGGGGGGGCCTTCCAGAGACTGCCACCAACTGGACCAGCATAAGAACTATTGTCAGGGCCATGTGGGGAGCGTGGAGAGCCATGGGTATACTTTGCAGGCCCGTGGTGACTGCGTCCATTAAATGTAAGCTAGTAGCTTGCCCTGAGAGGGGAGGCGGGTCACATGTAGGAGGTGAGGCAGAATGGAGCCCACTACAGAGATCCAGTTCCAGACTTCTGACCCGAACTGGAGCCCAGAAGCTTCCCTGAGGCTCAGGGCTCTGAAGATGATAGGATAAGCCCTGGGCACGGAGGCCTGGGCAGTAGGCAGATTTTCAGATAGTAGTTGGGACGGGATGGGGAAGGCAATGATTGCCCCTGCCCCTTACACTTAGGATCTTTTTGTCTGTGTGTGTGTTTGGTGGGGGCTGTGGGGGGAATACGGGTAGAGTGCTCAGCGGATGTGCAGTCTGTGTGATAAGGTTCCTGTCATCATGCTTGATACATGTAAGAGTGCATACGGAACCCTTGTGAAGGGTGTTCCATGAGACAATTGTTCTGATGGAGAAAAAAATCACACATCTCCGCACAAATTTCTTTCTTAAAGCACACACAGAGCATGTATGTATATACACACATCACTCCTATACTATGATCACATATGACCCCTGTGAATGTTGTCCTCTCTTCTCACACCAAAATCTGGAGGGTGTACATATGTCTGTAACTCTACCTATATCTAGGTGGAAATATATACTGTATCTTCAACTATCATACAAACACAGCTACCCCCAACTATATACATACCTCTATAACAACCAGTCATGGGTCACACACACCAACCACACAGCACATCGTGTAGCAGTACCAAACCCACTTTGCACAAACCCCCAAAAACCCAGATTCACCAATTCTTATTAAGGTTGTTGGGTAAAATGCAGAATATCCAACTAAATATGAATTTCAGATAATCCACAAATAATTTTTAGTATATGTATGTCCCAAATATCATAACCCAAATATTGCATGGGAATATTTACACTAAAAATTATCTGAATAATTTATCTGACTTTCAAATTTAACTGGTGTCCTCTATTTTTGTTTGTTAAATCTGCCTACCCTTACATACTTACTACCAGCTGATACATCATATACTTCCTGTATTTCTATTTAGAGTCTGTCTTCCCTTACTGGAATGTTTAGCAATTTTAGAGCCTAGAATAGTGGAATAGTGCCTGATACATAGTAATTATTCACTCAATATTGTAAATGAATGAGTGAATATAAACCATAAACACAAACCAGACATATAATCAGGTCACATACTCCTGAGCTGTGAACGCAAACCATGCACACAAACTTTCCATAAACATAGATAGACATTTCCACACTGTTTACCACACCGATCCCTCACTTATCAAATACTTAGCTGATACTGATCACTTTCACACTTCTGACATATTCACAGTCACCACTCATGCTCACATTCCTAACAAGACACTAATAAAGTAATTATCAGTGGAAACTAAATACTGGGGTAACTACTGAGAACGAGCCCGAGCCATAGGTATTCACTGCACCTGAAAGAAGCCAGCCACTCAGTAAACACTTGTTGGATGAATGAATGATTCACAATATGCCGAACCGAACACATCTCTGAGGCTTTCATCCTTTCTCAGGAATCTCGAGGTCACAAGAGGATGCCTCTCAGCTCGGATTGACCAAGGTAGCCAAAGGCTGTGGCACAGGGGCAGAGGAGGTCTCCTCTGCCTCTGAATACTTCTCCTGTGTTTCTTCTCCAAGCAAGCTCATCCACGGCGGTACGGGTGTGGGCAGGAGGCACATAGATCCAAGCATGAGCCTCAGAGGAAACCCAGGGCAATTGGAGGAGCCTGGGGAGGGTGGCAGAGCTGTCAGGAGGGTCTGGACATGAGCTCACTGTGGGAGTGAGCCCTGGTGCAAGCACCGTGGGGAATTTAGGGACTAGGGGCCAGAAAAGTCTGGGTTTCGGGTATAGAGCAAAGGGACCAGATTAAGCACCTTCAGAAGAACATGTAAACTTTGCCTCTACCTTTGCTTCCAGAGAAGGACAGAGTTCCTCAGCACCAGCCTTCAGCATGGGAGCAGGACCATCGGCCCAGGCCCACACGCCTCACACATAAAACCACACTCATGCATATCCATTCTTAGCACACACACAAAACCCAAACATATGCCCCAAAGTGCCATTCTCCTATACCACAGCCTGCATCCACAAAAAGCACAGCAGTGATACCAAAACCTCACATCCCTCTCATCACACACACCCCACCAACGTCCCACATACCACAGCCCTCACCTCCATATACAGACACCCCTCCAGTATGCCTACACACACAAATGGGAAGCCTGCAGATGACACCAGATACACTACCCCATAGTACAAGCAACAACCACCAAGCTCATCACACACCTACATCACCCCATAGACCCTCTCTCCTATAGCCCACATATTCATTCTCATTCTCTCAGCTTCCGGCATGCCCCATGCACATTCTTATGTTTCTAATTTCCTTTCCTAGGAGTCCAGAAATCACTTCAAGACAGTCCCAAGCCTAGGTCAGCCCTAGCCCATGTTCAAGAACGAGGGGAGACTGTTCCCCTCTCACCACATGTCTCCTTATCCTCCTCCTTATCCGATAAGACCTATGTGGCCTCTCAGTATATGAACAAAGAGGAAAGCGGCATGAAAGTGTACTACATGCAGGTACAAGTGAAAAAGGGTGTAGCTGTCTCCTGGGAGACAGAGGCAACCCCAGAGTCACTAAAAAAGAAGCCAATGGTGGAAGAAGTGAACCTTACTGAGACTGTGAGGGTAGGTACGCCCCCCTCTGAGGTGTCCACCAGAAACCTCCTATGTGACAGTGAGACCAGAGAAGAGGTGAAAGAGCATGAGGAAAGAGGAGAATCAAAGGGCCCGCCAGGATTGCCCACAGCTGAGGAGATACCCAGGGCCAAGACACCAGACTGGCTGGTGACTATGGAGACTGGCTTCAGGTGCATGGCCTGCTGCCGGGTCTTCCCCACCTTGGAGACTCTCCAGGAGCATGTGCAGATAGGGATTAGGGAGGGCTTCAGCTGCCACGTCTTTCATCTCGCCATGGCTCAGCTGAGGAGCAATGTGGAATCAGAGAAGATCCAGGAGAAGGAGGAGGAGGAGGAGAACGATGAAGAGAAAGAGAAAAAAGAAGAAAAAGAAAGTGAGGGGGAGCAGCCCACAGGGTAAGACCTTCGCATGAGGAGGTCCTGGAGCTAATCAATGTCCAGGCTGTCTGTTTCATTCTCCAAAGGACAGGAAGTGAGTGGGGGCTGTGGCGGCTGAGGGCGCTGTGCCTTCTCCCAGCCAGGACTGTCTCCCCGGTCCAGGCCCAGGCCTCCATATGGGAGAGTTGGGGGCTGTATCGGATCAGGGAACAACTGAAGGGTGGGGTCGGGGTGGGGAACTGGGCCTCTTCTTGCCCAGGCATTTAATAAAGTCATGACTGTAAGTGGTAATTTATCCTGAGCTTTTAGGCTCCCGCAGGAAGTTCTGAGAATGTCCAAGGGCTAACCCAGCACCTTTCTTCTATAACTAAGAAGGGGTTTCCTCTGTTTTGGTTTCCACACAGCAACTGAGATTCTGGGCCAGAGGATCCGGGAATACTTATCTTGGGTGAGGTAAGGCCTGGGGCTGGCAGTCTTCCGAGCCCACACCTTGACGGCCCAGAGGGATCTCAGGGAAGGGGCTGCTGGGCTGTGCTGTGTCACCTGGTGCTTCTGCAGCTGCACTGACTTGTGGCATACCCAAGGCTTCCCGGTACTTGACCTCCATTGATTTTTGAGAAAGGAGAATTTTGACAGGAGTTCTCCCAGAGTCTCCCTGATTGACCTCCAGGGCCAGGAGTAGTCTGAAGAAAGGACAGGGGGCTCAGCAGGACTGGAGGTTTAGGGCTGAGAGCCTTTGGCCTGAGCTGGGCTATCACTATGGCCTGTGGACATAGTCCCTTGAGAGAAAGTGGGATGTGTAGAGGGAGGTACATGAAAATGAGGTCGGTCATAAGAGATCTGGAAATGTCCTAGAACCTTTCGGTTGCTGTAGTTGATCTGAAAACACACTCATGGTGGTGTGCGTGGCCTCTGAGCTGTAAGACAACGTGAAGGGTAACTCTGACTAGCAGGGCTCATATCGTTTCTTGTCTTTTCCTCTTTCTGTTCTGTTGTCTCACTTCCAGGGAGAAGAGAGGATCATGGAGATCATAGCAGACAGAGTGCCAGTGGTGTGAAGGAAGAGGAAGGGCCCAGCACTCAGGCTCACATATAAACATTATGTGCAATAAAGGCTGTTTTCCAAAACTTTCCTGGATATATTCATTAAAATTTTTTTAATATTTTAAATGTTTATTTTTAATTACAGTTTATGTTAAAAATTATTTTGTATTACTTTCAGGTATACAGCATAGTGGTTAGGTAATCATATATAATACTTTACAACATATTCCCCCAGATATTTCTAGTACTCACCTGGCACTGTACTGAGTGGATATATCTTTCAATTAATCTTATCTTCATTTTCATCTACATTTGTCTCTCCAGTGGTTTGTGAAAGAGGTTTCCCATAAGCACAAAGATATACACCACCTTTTCCAGAAGCAGCAGTATCCAGTCTCTTGGGATTGATTAGGCTTCTGTGTGACTATTTTGCCAGGCTGGATACCACGATAAGCTACACTGAGTTCAGACGGAGCATTTGGGAAGCAGCAGGTGCTGTGCGAACCCAGGCCTAATGGATCCCGATTGAAAGCACTAAGAAGGGAAACTTCAGAGGCCTGGAGGGTTGTCTGCATGTCTTCTGGGACAAAGGAGAAATTTCTCAGCCTTGAAGCTGTCCATGGAACAAGTTCCTCCTGCGATGGTGACACTTCGTTTACAGCCCTCAGAAAGAGGCTACCTGACCACAGTCAGGAATTGGGGTAAGAGTTTGCTGTATTAAGAGTGTGAGCCAGCGAGCTCTGATATTTCCAGTTCTGACAGTCATATTTTAACTCCTAAATTAATTCTTATTCTAGCCTCCCAAGATTTTGATCCTGTCACCCCTGAACTTCATCCTCACACCACTTCTACCACCCACTGGAACTCGAGGCATCTAGCAGGTACATAGCCGGATGCATGAGGTTGTCCACTGTCTTAAAGGTAAGGGAAGCAATATGTCTTCCTAATCTGAATAGGGGGCCAAAGCTGAGCTTTAGAGGGACTGAGGGAGTTAGAAGGAAATAATTTGAAGTTCAGAGGTTGTATCAGTTTAAGTAGAATAAGATGTAATTCCAAAGTCCTATGGATTTTTTTCCCCAGGGTGTGTAGGGAGTCTGCCATGGGGCTTTACTGAATCAACAATGGTTCCAGTGATTTGGTGTTGCCATTATTATTTTGGCAATAATAATAAACCAGCTTCCTAACTGGTTTCATGCTTCCCAGCCTCTCCATCAGGCATAAATCTGTATATGCACATCTCTCTTTTTTTTTTTAAGATTTTATTTACTTATTTTCAGAGAGAGGGAGAGGGAAGGGGAAAGAGGGAGAGAAACATCGATCGTTTGTCTCTTGCACACTCCCAACTGGGGACCTGGCCCGCAACCCAGGCTCATGCCCTGACTGGGAGTTGAATCAATGACCCTTTGCTTTGTGGGATGATGCTCAATCCATTCATCCAAGCCCGTCAGGGCTATATGCACATCTCTTGCCTCAGGATGCCTAGTGCTTCCTTTAACTGTCATTCCAAAGAGTTTAGAATTTGAGGCTTATGCTAGCTACCCTTTCATACTCATTCTCTGACCACCTCTGTGCACTCTGTAATCCTCACCTTTGTCCTTTTCATCTGCTTTTGAGTCTACCAGGAATTAGCTCTTTCTCTTTTCCTAGGTCTACATCATTTCCTTTCCTTTCCTTCCAATGTTTGACTTCTCTCTTCCATGGACTGCTTCAAACCCCTAGGGTTTATTACATGTAAATAGGTAGGATACTGGTTATAAAATGAGGGTTCTCACTGCTGTTCCTGCTGGGATTGAGACTTCCCGTAAAGCATGGAGGGGCGTAACAGGAGGCTCTGTAGGTCGGACTCAGAGTGTTGCAGTGAGCTCGTGTTATCTCACAAGAACTGCACTGACCGAGAGGTGGAGAATCGAGGCCTGCAGCTTGAATGCTTTCCTAAGATGACCGCACCAGATCTGTCATACCAGATCCTCTAGGTGGGACCACTGACAAAACAAATTTTGAATAAGACTTGGAATCTCTGCTCAGAATAAGGTATTTCAGAGCAGTTTGAGGGATCCTAGTAAAGTAGTTGTAACTGAACTCCCTTCCCTGAAATCAGCTTAAATGAACTAGAACAGAAAATGAAAATAGATGGGGATTTCTCACAAGTGAGGATGGGCCACAACCCTTGCCACACAGGCTATCTGGGAGGTGCAGCCAGGTGTGGCCCCCTGACTCACACTGACTCTCTGAGTTTCCTAAGTGTCTGAGTTTGGGAGTGGAGGCTGGGGTCAATGGTTGAGTGCAGGCTTGATAGTCTCGAGATGCTGATTCTGATCCTGGGCATAATGTCCCTGAAGCACATTGTCCTTGTTCCTGGTCGCACTGATCTCTCTTCCTCAATATTTCCCTCCTTCTCTTTCTTACCTCCAGTGCAGGGAACAAATTTATTTGTTCACAGAAATGTCTACTGTTCTGCTGTGGCTTTTGCTTTTAATGTTCCAAAGCCAAGAATTTTTCTTTTTTCTCCCTTAATTGTGCTCAGTTTTTACCTGCCTAATGCAATGAACTCAGAGTACTTAGCTGATAGGATGGGGAAAAAAATCTAGGAGCAAGAAGAAATAATAAAAAGTATTCCAGTTAATTTTTCACAGTATTATCCAGTTATATATATTTAAAATTTAGGAGTAATATAGAAATATTCCCTTCATAAAAACCTCATATGATATTAAAGTAAAATAAAAATCCCTTTTCATAATACTCCAACGTCACTCCCAAGCCTATTTCCTTTTGCGGAGATTTTTATTATTGGCTGTTTGATTTCAAGACCTTTGGTCCATGTATTTAAATACATAGGTGTTTTATATGTGATATTTAGCTTTATAGAGATTTTTGATTCATAAATTATATCTTGTCTATTGTAAAGCCAACCTTTTTTACTTCCAGTCAAGGTGGTGGCATAGGTAGATACAGCTTGCCTCTTTGCACAACCAAATCAAAATTACAACTAAGATATAGAATAACTATTACTCAAAACTGTCAGAAATTGAGTTGAATGGAAATCTGACAACTATGGATTTAAAGAAACCACATCCATCCAGACTGAGCCAGCAAGAGGGTACCATATCTGAGACTCCATCAATCTGGATAACACTGTTTGATCAGCCTTGGAGATATCCAGAGACTCCGCCCCACCCAGCTTGTGTGTCCACCCAAGCTGCTTTTCCATGTGAATGGCTGGTCTTGGCTCTGCTTCACAACTTCCTAAATCCTATCAAACAAGCAACATATGGCTTCAGTGAGCCCCAGGCCTGGCACTAGTAGCAGCCATCCTAGATTCACAGCTTGGCTTTACCTGGGAATCTCCAAGCCCAGCACAAGTAACGGTCATCTCAGATTGCTTTATTTCTCAGGAAGGGTGGCCTGAGAAAAACACAGATGGGGGCTGACCTTGGCCTGCACCACCCAGCAAACAACAGGGCCAGCGTATCCAGTGGACAGTTATAGACCATGTCGAACAACCACCACCCTGCCCCTGCACAGCTGATCCTCCACAGAGGGTGGAGGTTGGTGGTAAGTGGTCACAGCCAATCTTTGAAGCTGACTGGCCTGGGTAAATCCCTCCCACTGACTTGCTAACAGCAACCAAGTCTCAATAAAAGAGGAGGGTGTACTCAGCCCACACAAAGGGTGCACCTTGAGTAGCTTGGGTGATAGGGGAGGCATTGCCAGTGGACCATACAGGACACCTACTATATTAGGCTACACTACCAAGTGAAGGAGTCATAGCACTTCTACCCAATATATAGAAACAAACACAGGGAGGCTGCCAAAGCAAGGAGACAAAAAAACATGGCCCAAGTGAAAGAACATATCAAAACTTCAGAAAAAGAGCCAAACACAATGGAGACAAGCACTGTTTTTAACTCTGCATCTGTGTCCATCAGATGCAGAGTTAAAAACAGTGGTTATAAGGATGCTCAAGGAAGTTAGTGAGGACCTCAACAGCATAAAATAAGATCCAGTCAGAAATGAAAGATACACTAATTGAAATAACAATTTACAGGGAAACAACAGCACATGGATGAAGCTGAGAATGAAATCAATGCTATGGAACATAAGGAAGCACAAAACAACCAATCAGAACAACAAGAAGAAAAAAGTATCAAAAAAATGAGGATAGTGTAAGCAGCCTCTGGGAAAATTTCAAGAGGTCCAGCATTCACATTATAGGGGTTCCAGAAGAAGAGAAATAGCAAGAAATTGGAAATGTATTTGAAAGAATAATGACAGAAAACTTCCCTAATTGGGTGAAGGAAATAGACATGCAAGTCCAGGAAGCACAGAGAGTCCCAAACAAGATGGACAAAGGGGTCTACTCCAAGACACATCATAATTAAAATGTCACAGTTTAAGGATAAAGAGAATCTCAAAAGCAGAAAGAGAAAAGTTAGTTACCTATAGGGGAGTTCCCATGAGACTGTCAGCTGATTTCTCAAAACTTTGTAGGCTAGAAGGGATTGGCAAGAAATATTCAAAGTCATGAAAAGCTGTGACCTACAGCCAAGATTGCTCTACCCAACAAAGCTATAATTTAGAATCAAAGGGCAGATAAAGAGCTTCCCAGACAAGAAAAAACTAGAGGAGTTCATCATCACCAAACCATTATTATATGAAATGTTAAAGGGACTTACTTTTTAAGAAAAAGTAGATCAAAACTATGAACAATAAAATGGCAATACATACAAATCTATCAATAATTGAGTGTAAAACACAGAAGCAAACAAGAACAGAGACAGAAACATGGATACAGAGGCTGTTTTGATCATCACCAGATAGGGGAAAGGTGTGGGAGGATGGGTGAAGAGGTGAGGAGATTAAGAAGTACAAATAGGTAGTTACAGAATAGCCATGGGGATGTAAAGTATAGCATGGGACTTGGAGTCACCAAAAAACTTATATGCATGACTCATGGACATAAACAATGGTGGCTGGATTGCTTGAGTGAGTAGGGGGTGCTGGGTGGAGGGGAAAAGGAGAAAAGATCAGGACAAATGTAATAGCATAATCAATAAAATATAATTAAAAAAGAAAAAGAAAAAATAAAATCAACATTTTTGATTGGAGACCTTTTAATTTTAACTAATATATTACTTTTCTTATTTCTTCTTACATTTTCTAATTTATTATTGCTAGTGTAAAGGAACTTGATTGATTTTTAAAATTTATTGATCTTGTATCTATCTGCCTTATTGAACTATGTTATCAGTTTCTATTAGTTTATGTGTGGATTTCCTGGGGTTTCCCAGACAAATAATGATATTAAATGTAAGTAATATATTCTCTGGATAAATTTAGTTCATTTATAATGTATTTTATGATACTTTAAAAACACCTATTAACCTTTTGTATACCGTTTTTTTTCATTTCCACCCTCCTCAGACATAACCAATCTTCGCAATACTATTAAAGATTTGCAAGTATTCAGTCTATGTTTAATTATTTTCTTGCATATATATTTGCATATATACACATATATGTATCCATAAAGAATATGTAAAATTGATTTAAATATTTACATAACTTATCATAATCTAACATCTTTTTTCTTTTTTTTTAACAGATTCAGTTATTTAATTAGTGTTTTCATATAAAATTTAGAACTTCCTTTTTGTGAGGATAAAGCCCATTTGCGAGAGCAAACACAGACCAGAGGAAGAGCTTTGATTTTTGGCAGAATTTGCGAGTCTACAACTTTCTGACTACCTTGTGCTGCTCTGGACTCTCGTACTTCTCTTTCTCTGTGTCAAAGATCTCCCCCTCCTGATGTCCAGGCTTCTTCTTGAAGTAAGCATCTCTGAGATGTTTGGGGACTTTCACACCACTGATATCAATGTTGGTGGAGGTGGCAATGACAACTTTCCCTTGTGTTCTACACAGAGGGCCTCGATTGAGGGACAGAGGTCCAGTCACAAGTAGCATGTCTGCTGCTTCAGGAAAACCACCCTCTTGCATCTGTGGTGCCCAGTGAGGATCAGAATGGGCCCAGGAGTGATGCTGGCTGCAGTTTTCTCACATGCTGACTGAAGGGTTTCTTCACCATGGCTCAACAGCTTTTGAGGCGCATCTTCAGTAGGATAGTATTGAGGCATTTTGTGAAGTGTAACCACTCAGGCACCACCATTCTTGTCGCCACCAACCGGTTTTGTGACAGTAGCAAGAACTTTCTCCTTCTTTTGTTTTTCAATCCTGGATTTAGCTAATGAATACTTTCTCGTGGTACATGGTCTTTTGGGACTACAGAGCTGACTGGGAATACCTGACAATTCCTCTGGCCAAGACAGGGTTTCGGCTGTAGTGGGGCTTCTCCTTCTTAGGCGCCTGGGCTGGAGGTTATCCTTCTGAGCCCTGCCACCAGCATCAGCCTTCTGAGCCTCAGGTTTCTTCTCCTTAGTATCCCGCTTCTCAGTTTTTCACCTGCCATCTTGCAAAATGGGAAAAAAAATAGATAACATTTTTTTTCAATACATGGATTTTTATTGCATGTTTAAAATATAACATCTTCCATCTTTTTAAAACTTTTTTATGATTTTCTTTGCTGTACAAAACCTTCTTAGTTTGATGTAGTCCTGTTTGTTTTTCTTTTCTTTTGTTTCCCTTGTCTAAGGCAATATATCAGAAAAAATATTGCTGTAAGAAATGTTGCATTCATTTTCTTTCAGTCAATATTGTGTTTTCAAGATTTACTCATGTCAATTCATATAGATCTAGGTCTTTCATTTTTAACTTTTTGATATTATTTTATCATATGCGTACAGCACCACTTAATTTTCAGTCTAGCATTGTGGGACAGTTGGATTGTTGTCATCCCTTCTCTAGAATGAACAGTATTTCCTAGAACATCCCTGAAGACTTCTCCTGACAGTTAAGGATGGCCAGGCTGTCTGACGGATTGCTGCTTGCCTGTAGCCACTTGCCAGTAGGCTACCTCCACCCACCAATTTGAAGCACAGATGAAATGAAAGTCCCCCAAATGGGAAGAGCTGAGGAGCTTCTCGGGAAGGTAGGAGGTTCATGCTGGGCATCCTGTTGGGACCCCAGGGGAGCTTGGGCTGGCCTGAGCCTCCCTGCTTTCACCCTGGGCACCCCAAGAGAAATGTGGAGGAAAGGAGAATCCAAGAGCTGTGAGTAGGCACAGAGAGAGATGTTGAGGGCCAAAGCCGTTACTGAGGTCACTAAGTAGATCGTGAGGTGCAGAGAATTTAGATAGACAGGCTCTGCTGTCTGAAAACTTGTCCCTAAAGGATGTTCATAACTAAGGTGATGCCGGGAACACATAGCCGACTCGGGCCACACTGTCACAGAATGCTGCTGCTCTTTCAGTATCTCTGCCTGTTCATACACTCTTGGTTCCCATTATTTGGTTACTGTATTTGGTACTGCACAGATGTGAAGCACAATAGCTAGGGGGCCAGGGACACTGGTGACCAGTCCTGCTGTGCAGTATTAGTCTGCAGCTGGACGGTAACAAAGGTGGCCAACTAAGCTCAGGAAGGAAAGATGGTATTTGAAGAGAAAGTGTAAGTGGAGGGTGTTTCCAAGTCTTGGTGAATAAAAGCTAGCTCGTATTCCTCAAGCACTTCCTGAAGTCCTCCTTGTTCACGAAGGCGGCCCGGGATGCTGGGTTCACTCAATGAAGGAACTGTGTGCCCTATGATCTCATCACTTGCTCACACTTTTCCTCCTCCAACACACACTCCACAGGACTGATCTTCCCCGAAAACCTCTTTCCACCTGCTGCTGTCCTCTTCTGAGCGCTCGCCGCCCCTCCCCCGTGCCCCCTAATAAGACATTGCAGTGCGCTTATAATTTGACAACCGTGCTTCTCACCACATTCTCAGCAACTTCTGATAAATTTGACCCCCTTTATGCTGTAGTCTTCACACATCAATAATCTTTCTAACTTTTCCCCTTTCTTTCGGTAATTTTTAATCTCCTCACAAACACTTAGAGGTTATTCCTCACAATGTAGAGAATATTTATTGAAAAGGAATAAGCTCACAGGTGTTCTTGCAGTTATGGAAGCTTTCCTGTCTGGCAACCCACAAAAGCAGGCCCACGGAAACCTGCAGCTGAGTTTCCAACGCTTCTAAGAACAAAGCCCATCCCAAAATACCTCCCAGCAAACCAGAGTCCTTGGACAACTGCCTGAATTGAGCTTTGGATTCACACCCAAGTAAGATGATTTAGGTAAAAGCTGGGGAGTAAATGTGTCTTAAAATCCACTTAAATACAAAACCAAAACCGAAAACCCAAAAATTGGAAGAAAATTCCACATAAAACACTTTCTAGCAATGGTTCCATTTCTCAGACTATGAAGAATGTCTGCTACATAGTATAAAGATGCCCGGTTTGGAATCTGCACCAAGGTGTGTTGTGTGTGTGTGTTTGAGGCTGTGGTATGTTGGAGGTGAGTGTAGAGTTGAAGGGCACAATGAGCTCTGGTTACATAGCTAGACAAGTTCAGCCAGGTCACCCACTGTCATCTACAAGGGTTGCATTGGGCCTGGCAGATTCGGGCCCTTTCTGCCACACATTTTGGAGCAACACGTAAGTCCAGAGGCTTGGGGTTCCCATTGTAGGTTTCTCAGTCAACATTCCACTTTGAGATTTCCTGGTCTCATCACAGTGCTGCCAGAATCCAACCTGAACACTCCGCTGTTCTGTGTGCTCAGAACTCTCTCTTGTCATTCCTGGGTAATGTTTCTCCTAGTCTGTTGGCCAACTTCTTCCTTCTCTGAGGCATTCTACTTTTTTTCTCCAGACTTTAAGGCCCTTTGTT
Organism: Desmodus rotundus; assembly: GCF_022682495.2. NCBI lineage: Eukaryota > Metazoa > Chordata > Mammalia > Chiroptera > Phyllostomidae > Desmodus > Desmodus rotundus. The sequence continues at coordinate 125,590,648 of NC_071387.1, forward strand.
TTTGTACAGTAGATTCTGATGCCTCCTTAAACCTAGAGTAAGAATCGTTCTCAATAGAAAAATTAGTTTACCTTTTTGGAGGGGTCATGAGAATTTAATCCTTAATCCTCTCTAATAAGGAGGGGAAATATGATAATCAAATTAGCTAACAATTACTGAAAAAGCATCATAAGCCAAGCAGTCTTCTAAGCACTTGTACACACTATTTAATTAGTTCAAAGAATTACTCTATGAGGCAGATGCCATTATCAATCATATCATAGGATGAGCCTGTCCAGTCTAAGTGATTGTGGGCACAACTCCTGGAACCTTCTAGGGACTTTGTTGTTCTGCAGACTCGGGTTCAGCTGGGACCAGATCACACTATCCTGGAGTATATAAGAGAGAATAAGGAATTTCTTTACACCTGAGGTTACTGTACACTGCAGTCATATCAGGTACTAAGAAATTCCAAGATCAATAAGATGCACCTAGTCAAAGAAAGCACACCTGTCTAGATTATCCTGTGTGCAGAAAACCTCTGGCCAGCAGAGTTCCAAGCTGGTTCTATTTGTTCCCACCAAGTACAGATACAACGGCTGCCCATGACCCCCTACCATCAGCCTGTAGTTGTCAGAGCCATCTCAAACTCAGAGGTTTGTGAATGTCCTGACATAGTGGACATAGAATAAGTCAGATGGGCCCCCTGGGTCCCTCACTTGCTGGGGAGTCATGGCGAAGTGCTGGCTGGTGGAGATATACATGTGCACGGAGAAAGCTCAGGGTGCTTGCTCTGCACCTGTGTGCGTGTTCCCTTCTAGTAGACTCTCTTGTTCAGCCACTGCCAACCTCCCTCAGAAGGAGTCCTTTCATCGCAAGGTAGGATGTTTGCCTCATTTTCCTTCATCATCTCCTCCCAGTCTATGGTCATCGTGAGTTGTTCCCATTCCACAGCCTCCTCCTCTTTCACTTCATCTCTGTTCTAGTCTCTCTCTGCTCCTGAGTGGCCTGCTGACTCAATGGTGGAGCTCCAAAGATAGAGAAATGCCAGCCATTCCAAAATAAAATGCAGACATATCAGGAAAACTTCAAACCACTTATCCTGCATATTTTAAAACATTACACAAGAAGCATATTAGATTTCTCAGTGTTAAAACTCAAATGATAAAGAAATTGAGTAACAATTTTTTTCTTTACTCCTTCCCCAATTTATTCTAATCCTCTGTTAATATAACCAACCATTTGGTATGTAAATTTTCAGACACTTTTTGTATTCACATATACACTTTTTTTCCCCACACAGGTCACCTCCAATATCCTGTGATCCTAGGGTTCATTCTTTTCACTGAGTCACCCCTCAGGAAGCATCCCTTATCATGGAGAAATATTTCCAGTAGCCAGTGGTAAATACCTGCTGAGTGCTTATTCTGTCAGGCACTCTTCTAATAGCTTTATATATAATTATCATGTATAATTTTCACAACACACCCATGGAATAGGTGAGATTATGAACCCCATGTGACAGGTAAGTGCACATAAAGCACAGATACTACCCAGAGGCCAAGTGACTTGCCTGCGACATTAGAGCGAGTCAAAGTCCATGCCTTTCCTCACTTTGCTCTGCTATCTCCGTCTAGGAGACCTGATGATTTTGCCGCTAAAATCTTTAAATATTGTGATACAGTTTTACATCTCTAAAACAAGCATGGGGTTGCTAGATGGGCTAACTAAACTACAATTTTTAAAAACTCTTATGCAGCCACATGAAGATAAGCCAGGGGCTATAATAAGATTCAAGGTTTCCTATTAACTTTTAAAAATAGCTCCTTGAATATAATTTATATAGTACCAAGTCTAGGATATAGTCCAAATAGTAACAGAAAAATGAAAATATGTAGAAAGTACTTAAAGTTGACAACTACTGGGAATGTAGAATTATTGGGGCCAAGGTGAATACCCATAGAAAAACTTGCTTTTTCTGTCCGAGGCCTTTGAAAGAGCTCCACCAACCACTGAGGTCCCTGGAGCAGTTGTTCAGCTCACTTCTTAGTACAGAAGCATTTTCCAATTTGACAGAATCATAAAGAAGCCTTATATTTGGTTTGCAGTTCTACATTCTTGATGCAATAATATTTTCAGAGTGTGGCAGGATATCAAGCTGTGAAAATATCCTTGGAGAGATTTGCTTATTAAATTTGACTTTTTCAATCTTCCTAAAACTTTTTTTTTTTCACTAAACACCACGGAGTTCTCTTTATTTTTCAGGTTCATGTTGTCCTTCCTTTGTCTAATAAACTTTAAAATACTTTTTGATGACTTATTAATGTTAAAAAGTGCATATCTCTTCAAAATAAAGAAGATGATGACAATGACAAGTAGAAATAGCCCTAAAATTGAGGATACACTTCATCATAGCTAGTTAATTGGGGAGAAAATTTCACGTTCGGTGTTCAGAGTGTATAAATAGAAGTCAAGGATGATCTGGGGCATCTCTGGGACCCTGATGAGTCTCCACCATTCTGATGGGTCGGGTTGACCAGTGAAATATTGAAGGTTTAGTTAAATTTGAATGTCAGAAAGACAACGAATACATATTTGATAAAAGTATACCCCAAATATTGCATAGAGTTTACTTACACTAAAATAATTATTTATATGAAATTCAAATTTAACTGGGTGTCCTATATTTTTATTGTACTGACTAAATGTGGCAGCCCTACTGATGAGCCCTGATGGAGGCAGCTAAGGGACAGCACACACTGGCTCCTGGACAGTCACAAGTTGGGTGCCTGAGGACATTGAGGTAGAGTGTGGCATCCTTTGTAGATGGTAGCTTGGAAACCATGAGCAATTCTTGACAGCAAATGCTTCCTCAGACTTCCCTGAGGTGGGGTGAACCTTCTTAATGTCCTGTTAGTGAGTCTGGACTCCTGTATTCAATGGGGAAGCCCAAATTCAGCCTCATTTTCACATCCATGTTTCCAATTCAAAATGAAATCTTCCTGGAATTAGCTGCTTGTGACTGACAAGCGATGAGGAGGTTTGTGAAACTTGGGGTTAACATAGCCTTTACCCTTTATGAGTAAGTTTTGCTGTCTTGGGAGATTTAACAGGGGCAATGTGATTGCAGATGCCATGATAGAGATAGTTTTGTTATATGAGGGGGGATGCCCCCCAAAACAGAATTATATTCTGGAGGGCAGACCTATGGTGGCACAGGCTTCCTCTACTAGGTGAGTGTTCTAGGAACCCATGTGTATCAGTGTGCTAGCTGGAGTTGTTGTGAGAGGCTGTGTTTGGCTTCTGTGAATTTTTTTGAAGACTCTTTCAGTGTATTTGCCCATTTCATGATGGGTGATTTACAAGTGTACCTGCCCACACTGTGTTGTGTTCAGCAGTTTTTGACCCAAAATGGCATGACCCCCATGCCCTGCTCTTCCTATTCACCTGATCCTGCCCCAAACAACTTTTTTTGTTTGTTTCTCTGGATGAAAAAAGTCCTCAAAGGGAAATGTTTTGTTGATGTGGAAAAAGTGAAACAAAAAATGGCAGAGGCACTAAAAGTCATCAAAATTAATGAGTTCAAAAACTGTTTTGAGCAGTGGAAAATCATCTCAATAGGTTTGTTGCATCAAATAGAGTGTATTTTGAAGGTGACTAAAGTTTAAACATGTGAGAATAAACATACTAATTTTTATAATTAATTCTGGGGTTTTTTTGGGTCTCCCCTCTACCTTCCGGATGTGTGACCAGGCTCTAGCGGTCCACAGAACGAAGATCTGGTCTTAGAAAGACAGACCCAACCTTGGATGTTTCTGGGGACCAGGTAAAGGCCTGAGTTTAAAGTTTACTTTTTATGGCTTGTGGAAACATAGTTTCCAGAGGAGAAGTCATGGAGGAGACCTTGGCTTTATCTACTTTGCAGACTTTTATATTTGATTTTATCCACATTGTGTTTCGAAGGTGGAGCTTGTTTACAACTATGGAGGTCCAGAAAATTCTCTGAGTGGTTTTTGGACCTTCACTCCAAGAGAGAGAGCAGGGCTGAGGCTATGGAAATGCTGTGAATTTCTGACGATGGATTTCCCAGGATCCGAGACTTGATGCTGCTCCCTGAAGTAGGCGGAGTGATTTTCATCCATGTTGTGGCCTCTCACAGCACTGTGAAAGGAAGCTGCTGCAGCTGGCCCAGAGGGTGTTACTTGTGGTCAGAGAAGACTGGTCATATTTAGGTAACACTGGCATTACCGGAGTCAAAGAAAACAACTTATCTGAAGTGCAGGTGTCTGAGATGGGAAGGATGTTGCTGAAATTTCAAATGCCATAGGACCAGGGAGTATCACCAGAAGAGATTATAATTTGGGTTGCAGGTAGGAGAGTAAGGGATGGAATAGGGATTGACCTCATACAACTGGCCAGCTTCCCATCCATCCATCCATCCATCCATCCATCCATCCATCCATCCATCCAATAGGTATTATTGAGTTACATGTGTCAGGTACTATGTTAGGCTTTGAGATACAGTAGTGAAAAAATCTTCTCAGTCTTTAAGACGTTCATAGGTCAGTCAGAGAGCCTGATAAGTAAGTAGACAATTATGAGGTAGGAAAAGCCATTTGATAGAGGAAGTAAGGTCTTCGTGGGTGGGTCAAGTAGTTAAACACAGTAGGGGATGGAAGATCCAAGAGGCATTCTTAAAGAGGGTGATACTGGAGATCTGCAGGGTGAGTAGAACATTCCCAGGACCTTCCCAGGCAAGGAAAGAGGGAAGGAGAACGTTTCAGGCCGGGGACCAGTCTGTATGGGACCCTTGAGGTGAAGAGCACATTGTGTGTCCTGCGGTGCGGCCGGGCACGGAACCTGAGGGGTGGGAGTGACAGGAGCTGTGGCTGAAAAGGCAGACAGTGCTCTGTAGGCTGCATTAACAAGCTTAAACTGTTCTTTTCAGTGGAAATTCACTGAAGGTATTAATCAGAGGTGTGTTTAGAAAAATCATGTAGGCAGCCCTGGCCCGTGTGGCTAAGTAAGTTGGAGCATCATCCCGTAACAGAAAGGTTGTGGGTTCATTCTCCGGTCTGGGCATATATGATCCCCAGTCCAGGCGCCTACAGGAGGCAACCAATCGATGTTTCTCTCTCACACTGATGTTTCTTTCTCTCCCTCTCTCCCTTCCTCCCTCCCTCTAAAAGCAGTGAAAAAATGTCTGCAGGTGAGGGTAAAAATAAAAAGGGGAAAAAGTCATGTAGGTGTGTAAGTGTATGGGGTGGATATAACTGGGCATCGGTACAGGCAGCGAGCTCAAAATGTGTGTGCCGATCGGTGTCACGCATTGGGCCACACGGGGCACTGGGATCAAGGGGGGCAGTGAGTATTTTTCTTTCTCTTTCTTTTTGACTTTTTTTATGTGAGGGCAGAGGAGGCTATGCCATAGTTCCATTAAGAGCAACATGAAATCAGTGAAATCTCCTAGGATTCTGCAAGGCAGGCCTTTCTTTGCGTTCTTTTTAAATGGCCACAGAACCTAAAAGGGTCGTCAGTGTGGAAAAGGGGTCTGGCACATGCAACAGCTGCATGGAAACAACAGCTGGTAGAAATGAAAAAGAAATGGAATTTGAGGAATTCTGGGCAGGGTGCTAGAAGTGCACAATAGCTACAGGCCATTCTAAAGCACAGCTTTATAACCTCCGGTCCTCCTCGCCTTCTCCCTTTCCTGACCCCCAAGCCCACGAGAATGAAAGATCTTCTACAGAACCTTGGTCAAATTCCCTTTTATGGAAACTTCCCATACAAGTAATAGCTTCCTTCTTTCTCATGAGGAAAAGATTAAGTCAACAACCACGGTGATTCAATGAGTTGCACCACCTGTGGAGATGATGCCACAGATTGTAGAGATGGGGAACATGCACTACTTGTGAACTTCTTCAACGAAACCTCCCAGTCCAAACCTGTGCTGGCTCAGAGTGCAGTGCTCTTCCCCTAGCACAGGGAGGGCCCTGCCTTTTGGGCTTACTTCAAATGAGATGATAGAGTTATGATTCGACCTTGCCACAGGGAACCACTTTTGCTTTTGAAGAACTTAATAAAAAAGTAGAACATCTCTCCTTAAAACTTGTTGCTGAGTACCTTATTTTTCCAAGACCCCCTCTTCCACCAAAGTGTAAGAGGTGTGTGTGTGTGTGTGGAGTGACATTCCTATTTGCTCAGGCATTTGAGTAATCTGAAAATCAGAAAGGTGAATTCAGTGTGTCTATGTGAATTAAGTTCAGTACATGTTTATGCACAGACTGGTCTGTCGCTTAGTATCCTAAAATATTTACCCTCTTGTTCATTTTAAAAGAAGACAACTTAGACCTGGCTCAGGGAAGGGAGCTACTCTTTAGCTTTACCTTATTTTTTATTTTTCAATTACAGTTTACATTCAATATTGTTCTGTATTAGTTTCAAGTGTTAAGCAGTCATATACTTTATAATGTGGTGCACCCCACCAATGTTTCAAGTACCCACCTGGCATCACACATAGTTGTTACAATATTACGTATTTGAGGAAGGTAAACTACTGCCGTGAATCTAGTTCCAGGATGTGAAGGAAGCCTCACTAGTAACACAGGTGAAAGCCCTTTGGTTCTTTCCAGCGCAGATGCTGTGGAAGGTTTCTTAGTCTCAGTATACATGTGTGTGCCTATGTCAACCTCTGGATGCACCATTATGTGTCACGAGTGCAAGAAGGAAGCCTAATCATGGCAGACACCTCCCCTGCCCAACACCTTGTAGTGTGAAAGTATAAAGCTCCCCAAGCAGTGATAATGCTACTTATCTTCTTTGTTAGTCACTTGGTACCATTTATGAGTTTGAGCTACTGTTGGTAGTGCCCTGTTGCTTTCCATTTCTGAGTGTGTTTCATCATTATCCCTTTTGATCCTGGAAATGTCATTTTTAACAAACTACCAATTACTGCGAAATGTCACTATGATGAAATATCAGTATTCTCCACAGAATTCGTTGTACTGGGATTTGACCTTCATTGTTAATTCTTGGACTGTCTTCCTAGTTTGTGGCTTATTTGGACTCACATTTCTTCTGTCTGTCGATCACTTCAAAGCTTTTGTCTAGAAACTAAGCTGGAAAAATAACATAGAAGGCTCCCCCCCCCCCCCCGCCCCCATGATAGTCCCTTTCTTTGATTCAAATAATTGAAAATGGGCAATGATAGCATTAGGGGACTTAAAGTTTGAAGGGTTTAAGAATGATTTGGAGAATCAGGAGTAAAAGGGACTAATACAAGTTGGTGTGAAATATTATTTTGCTCCCAAATAGATTAAAATAGATTTGAATTTATGTTTATTATAGAAAATGGTTATACTTTGAAGTTGTAATACTCAGATGTTTGCTGAAAATCTATGTTAATGTTCTAACTGGAGATCTTAGAATAAACTTGCCACTTGGTGGAATGGAGAATGTGAAGAGGGGAAAGAAAAGCCAAACTGGAAGGCAGCTGTGAGGAAGAAACTTCCTACCCAGGAGCCAGCGGGGCGAATGGAGTCAGACAGGAAAGGGAACAGAGCAGGGCTGGTTTGAGAGCACCCACCACTAGGGGGCAGGCGCAAAGTGGTAACTAAGAGCATCTCCTAAGTCCCCTAGGCAGGAACGCCAGGGCCTCCCGGCCAGATAGGGACTCTCCATTTTTGGTACACAGGCTGGAATTTCAAAAGTATGAGGACAAAGGTCTTTTCTGAAAGTGGTGGACTGCGATGTTCTATAGAGAGAATTTCCATAGGCGATTACATCCTCATGTATATGAGTATATGAAAATATATCTGTTAATCAAGGTCCTTTGAAAGCAGTGGGATGCAGAACAGCCATATATTTTGGAATCTGGGAGACCTGGGTTGGTGTCCTCGTCCCTCAGAGCTCAACTTTCTCATCTGTAAATTGGTGATGATGGTAACAGGATTGCTGTGAACACTGAATAAGGTCGTGGATGTTGGGCATTCGGTGTGGCACCTGGCAAACAGGAACTGTTTAGTCAATGGTAATCAGTAATCATTTTTCAATGGTGGAGGATAGTGCATCTCAGGCTTTTGTTGAGAGATATTTCTTATTATCTATACTCAGGCTAAGATCACTTGTGAACTAAGGTCACTCTGCATTTGCTTCACCCACTTGTCTTCTATTGGCAACTCACTCTGTGCCCCTCCTACATCTCTAGGACCCTACCTTTCTGTGCACTGAGCAGGCTCCCAACTGTAAGTATCTGCCATTTTCCAGCCCCAGATTTTCTTCTGAAGCTGTACAAGTCTTCTCTGCCTGGGCAGACAGCAGGGAGGAAGTAAGGGGAATTACCGGCTCCCTGGCAGCAGCCCTCAACCGGTGAATGATGACCTTAGGCGCATGATGCCTCTGCCCGTTGCTCTTCTGAGAGGATAATTGTGTTTCCTAGTTTCTCTGTGGATTAGCTCCGGTGGCCCACACCATTCCCCAGCTAATAGCATACCCTTTATTGCAGCCTTCTCTTCCTGATCCTACTTTCTTACTTGCCTATTGGGATTTCTTCCATTTCTCAAATTAACTATTTGAACTGAAATGTTTATCACTGGGTTTGATTCTGGGAGAATCCATATGAAATCATCTCCTTCAGGAAAGATGTTGTCAAGTTGCCTTTTATCAAAAGATATTAGATAATAGAAAAACTAAAATTTTCTTTATGTTTAACTCGTATTTCCCTACAGACATTATTTGGCTACAATATTGCTTAGATAACTACACAATGTAGAAGTGATACAAAAAGCATAAGGGCCCTACTGATTTTGTAATTAAATGTATTCACTTTAAGCATCTAAGTGTAGGCATCAGTTATGTGAAAGGCTAAGGGAAAAATAATCCAAGATAAACAGTTTGTGATTTAATAATAATTATACTGTCATTTGCAATAATCAAGTCCTGCTGAATTCAGCTGTTTGCACACAATAGAGATTGGTATCACAGGAATACTACATTAAGTTGATAGCAGTTGATCAAATTTAAAAGAACTTGATGGGAGGGCAAGTGGTCATTCATTGTCTTTTATTTCTTAGTTACTAAAAATGAGCAACAAAAAGTGCTTCTCTCTACTCTTGTCAATTTGTTCTCTTATTTGAAGAATGTAAGAAGAAAAACAGAAACAAAGTGTAAGCTCTTTCTTAAGGAAATGTATTTATAGATTTTCTTAATGACAACTTTAATTGGGAAATCATAATGACCTAATTTATAGGAGTAGTTTGAATTTGGAGCCCATTTCTAGGAGGCAAATGGATAGAGGCAAAAGGAAGGGGTTGGATGGGGAAGGAAGGTTAGGAGCATAGCTGGAACCCATGTATACTCACAGCTCATCATATAACAACCACTTTAGTTCTTCAGCATAAATGTAAAAGCCAGGCCAGAAGCACCTAAAATTTATAACATATGATGATAACATGACATGATCATCACGAGACCTGTTCGTCGTATTTCTGGTGCAGACACAGACCAAATTTCCTGTCTCCGCAGCTTTGCTTTTCCATTTTCAGGCATTGATTGCATATTTGGTTTGGGAGAGCAAGTCCATCTGTGTGTCTGGTTGGCATGAAGTAAGAAGTCTCCCTCTGTTACTGATGATGCCTACTCACAGCTTGGACAAAATACAGCTTGGACTCCACATTCGATGTTTTGGCTCCACCTACCAGCATGGTTTGCAAATAGTATCAGTGGTTGCTTCTTCAAAATAGTAGTTTCAATTTTTTCCTCAGCAATTGGTTCATTTTTTTTCCAAATAGAATGTTCTGTAGAACTGCAAAGTATAAAATATATTATGATAATACTGATTTAATAGACAGGTTTTTGAAAATGGTGATAGACCGTCGTATGCTCTAGGACACACTGCAGTTATTTATCCAGAAGCTCACGGGAGGTACAGTAGGAAATTCCACTTCAAAATGGAATCGCCAACAATATCTACTGACCGTGTTTTTTTATCCTAAACATCAAAGTCAGACAAAAGCACACAAAACTTCTCATAAGTACTGAAAGATCTATAATTCAGTAATATTAAGACATAAAACCTGTTGGAAATGAATCTGTTACTGAAGCATTGACTATTATGTTCCAGGTAGGGGGGCCTGCATCTTCCATAGCATGTGAATGGGAGGGGCACATTATTGTCACACTGCGTCATTGGTCCGGGGAGAATGGGTTCTCTTATCACTTAAATCTTACAGAAGGTACAATTTACTGTGATAAGTTGAAAGGACATTTACTTAGAAAATTATACCAAGAGACATCAGTCTGGGAGATGTTCAAAGAACATGGATTCTTTATTCTCCTCAGTTTTACCTGTCTGAAATCCTATCTAGTTCAATGAAATCCAGCGTGGGGTCTCATTTAACCCTTGGTAATCCAAGTTTGTCACCCTGAAAATTCAGCATGATTCCCTAATACAGTGGCAAAATCTGCCACACTAACCAGCCCTTGCAACCTGGCTCTAATAGTTTCTTCCTGTACCACTAGCATCTGGCTACATTGTCCACAGGCTCCATAATAAGACCAAGGATTGCATACACCCAATATGGACTGACTTAGAGCGTAGGCCTAGGTAAAATATTTCACGTGTGTGTGGGGACTCAATCACACATCTTTAGAAATGTGAGGAAGTCAGGCACTGGCCTTTAGTTAATAACACACTTAAAGGAAGGTCATTTATATATAGATTTGGTAGAAATTCAGGTTTGCAGACAAGAATGGGTTAACAAGACAAGATTTTGGAAGAGGGTTCATCCAAACAGTTTAAAATCTGACATATAACTCATGTGAGTTAGTGCTTTCTGGTATATTCCCACAGTGTTAAAATATGCATTAGAAATAATAAAAAAAATTAGACCATGTTATTTTAATGTAACACCTAAGACAACCATATGGGATTTTAGAGCTTCTAGGGACATAGTTCAAGAATAAATCCTGAAATGAGGTCCCTGACTTGGAAAACTTGGATTATTGCCATTTTACAAGTGGAGAAAAAGCAAACGAACTAAAACAACAATGACGACAAGTGCATGCGGTGACTCAGGGGCAGACCTGAGAGGTGGAGCTGCGGGGCTGTGCGCTGAAGCCCAGGAATCTCACGAACTCTCTTCCGGTAAGTGCAGCGCAGCACGGAGGTTCCAGGCCAGCCTGGGGCTGTGTTATTGAATCTGGTGTGAAATAAAATTCATTACATTCAAATGGAAACTATTAGTTGCTCAAATATAATAGTGGGATGCAATTTCCCATCACTTTCTCCAATGCCTGACAGCTTAGTAACTATAAACAACGAGAGCGTGAATCTATGTGCAGGAGTGGTCACTGGGCCCTGAGGACAGAACCAGTGACGGGCAGGCCGCAGGTTCAGTTGTGAAGTCTCATCCGTAACAACTTTGCTTACAGTTCTGGAGTCGTTGTGTTGTGAAGGATGCTAGCCCTTAACCGAGTTACTCTGTAGACTGTAGAGTGTGTGTAGGAACCAGCCTCATGGGTTTTCCCCTAAACTGATGCTAACGTACATTCCCCAGAGGTTATCATTTTAAATGACCATCATTTAAAGAAATCCTTTTCCTCCAAGAGTCAAGTTTAGAACAGTCTACTCCAGACTGACATTTTGGGTGGCTGTTACATCCAATTTCTCAGGGACTTAACAAAAGAGCAAACAACTTTTCCCTCCCTTCAGCACAGGGAGCTAGGGGGAGTCCAGACAAGGCGCTTGCCTTGCAAAAATGCAAGGTTTGTGTAGTGGAGAAAGACACAGGAGTGAGTATTCTCTAAAACTGTTCAGTTTGGTGATTCAGAAGATAAGTTCAGGTTTTCCCAAAGGGTGAGAAATGATCTAGAAATGAAAGACAAAGCTCAGGAAGTGGAAGAAAGACAATGTGAGATCAGGTGGGCATGCAGTGTGAAGGGGCCTCTTTTTATCCTTATTGATTTCCAAGTATGTGGTTTATTAGTTTTGGAGAGCGTGGGTGAACATATGCTTTATGTACATGTTTATGTGCAATCTTCTTATTTCCTTTTAATTGAGAGTCCCTGGGAATAGGGTGGGATTAGGGTCAGTGATGGTTAGTGTGTATGAACCAACAAAGGCGCAGGTCTCAAGAAACAGTTCAGTGAGATAATTTAATAGCTAACTAATAGTTGCATGAGAAGATAGGGCATGTTTCAGGTAATGCATAAAAAAAAGAAAACATTTTATTTGAAAAATATTTTATCTCTATGACATATGCTTATACCCACTGGAATAATTTTGGGAGTAAAAAGGACTTTGCATTTAGCTGAGTTGTTATAAGGCTTTTATTTTGTGTTTCTGAAAAGACTTTTTCTCATTCTTCTTTTTGATAAGAATATTTAGGGACTTTCTACATACAATGACCTAAAATATCTATTCTTATTGAGATGAAAAAATGGGCAGCTGAAGCACCTCTCAATGGAACAGGACTGAAACTCATCGTGTATAACCCAGTGTTCATTTCATTTCAAGGGTGGTGCTGGGTAAGTGACTCTGGTTCTGGGTCAGATGTCGTTTGACCGCCTGAGCTAGCGGCAGCAGAGACTTGCTGTGTCACTCCAGAAAGGATGTACTAACATTGTCACTCTTTATGGTAGCAATCTTTCTTATCAATTACCATAGCCGAGAGAACAGGCACGTCCTTGATTTGGATTAAGCGACAAAGTTGTTTAGATCACAGATGCTTCTTTCATTGAAGCTCTGAGTTAACTACCTTTCCAGAGATTCCTTTCCAGCTCAGGCTGGGATTACAGAAGTCATTCAGCAAATGAACACTGACTGTACCAGCTGTTTCATCTATAATACAGTGAGGCCCTTCGACTTGTCATTAGCTTGGTATAATTTGTCTGCACAGGTGCTGCAGGTGGAAAGTTATTAAATTTTCATTTATGCTGGCATTTCACCAGAGGCAATTGAGCCTCCTAGAGCTGGAAAGGGTTGCACTTTTAAATGATAGGATTCAAAGGAAGTTTAAATCTTGTGGAGAGAAGTAGGAACATGTAGGCAATGACCTGGTTTGTCCATGATGTCTCCTTGCTTTCTGAACTCATTCGGTGTCTTGTCCTCCCTTGGCCCTCCAGTGCCAGATTCATTAACTGATTAACACTTCTTTTCATTTTTGTGTCAAACACGTCTAATATCCCAGAAATCAACACTGGCTTCAGTGGTGTGTTGCTGACCTTGGGCTTGTTTGGAATTTGCTAGTTGGCTGCAGTTTACTCCTCTAGGCTTGCCTGAAGCTGTCATTCTGTGATGTGATGTGAAGAAAACTAATCAGAATAAACCTAAAAACTGGATCGACACATGAATAGGTGGTTTTTTCGGCTAGACATGCACAGAAGAGAGGTGGATGGGCTACAAACATCCTAGTGAGATTTGCGGGCCTAAGCCCTCATCTTAGAGACTGGGGGTAAGGGCCACCTTTCAATACCTTTTAATTTAAGTAATGATTCCATTCTCATGTCTGAATGTGTCGAAACACAAGCCCAAGTGGAACCCTTTGGACTTCTGATGTTTTGGTGGGAGGCCTACACCTGCTTTGTAAGATGGGTCTTTTGCATTGTTTTCCTTTTACTTTTTTTAAACTTTTTCAACTACAGCTTCAATTCAACATTATTTTGTATTAGTTTCAAGTGTATGGCCTAGTGGTTGGACAGTCATACTGTACAAAATGTTTCCCTCAATATTTCCAGTACACACCCGCCTGGTACCATGATAGTTATTACAATGTTATTGACTATATTTCCTATGCTGAACTTTACATCCCCATGACTAGTTTGTAACTCCCAGCCTGTGCTTCTCAGCCCCTTTACCTTTTTCACCCATTCCCTCAACCCCTCCCTTCTGGCAACCATCAGTCTGTTCTCTGTGTGAGATGGGTCTTTTAATCTAGTCTGCGCTTCTATTAGAAAGGATATTAAGATAACTAGATATCATAGAGGACCTATGATATGTCAGTGCATTGTGCTGTGATATTTCTTCTCTTTCTTTCTCTCCCCACCTTCCTCCTTCTCCTGAGAACATGTAGAAGAAGGCAGAAATTGTGTAGCTTCCATTTACCTCCAGTTTGGAAAACATGATGTGCCTGGTTCTATGTAGCCATTATTACCTCATTTAATACCGTCAACAAGCAGCAGAAGTGAGCATTATCAGCACTATTTTACAGACAGGACACAGGCTCAGAAAAGTAAAGAAACTCATGTCAGGTCACGTAACTAATTAGTGATACAGCTGAGACTCGGGTCCATATCTCATTACAAAAGCAGCCTCACCCCACATGACTGATATTAACAATGAATCTGTGCTTTCTCCTAAAAAGTTTGGAGAAAAAGAGCACCAGTCCTTGATTTGGGTTAACAAGGAATTTCATAGACCTGAATCTCAAAATACTTTTAGATTAATGACATAACAAGCAACGAGAAGTCCAAGCCTTCTCAGGGATTGGAATCGTTGCTGTTCCCATAGTCCTGTCTCTGTTTCATCAAATTGTCTCTGTTTCAATAAAAAAAGACCACGGAAACATACAGCTGAATGATGTACCATCATCTCTTGAGACTTGGGGGTCATTGAGTGTTTTATTCTCTTCTATTGCTATGTCATAAGGGCAAATAGAGCTCTGGTCACAAAAACGCGGCTGTATTCCTCTTTGTATTCTACACATAAGGCTGTAATGACATCTATTCAAAAGAAACATCACTGGCAAGGCACAAACAGCATGAACAATTGTTCACCAAGAAGCACGGCTTCCGTGGGCTGATAGATGTCCTTCGGAGAAAATGTAGTAGTTGTGTAGGAGGGCTCAGGAAAGTCAAATGCTGAGAAATAATAGTGCGGGGGTCTTGTGGATGGTTGTGAAGTAAATTATCATTAGGCAGGTAGGGATTGGTCTAAACTCCAAACACTGAAATGAGCTATCTCTAGGAAGTGGAACATGGCTTTTATGATGTGAATATTCGGCAACTCAGGCACAGAGGAGTTTCAGTAGAAAGAGGGAGAGCTCGTAGGTCAATTATATTTTGCCCATAGGGGCAGGCCTTTGCTTCTGAAGGCTGGGATATCTTTGGATACAGTACATCCCTCTGGTGCGTGCTTCAGGGGTTGTGGGCAGGTGTCTGGTCACCCCTGTGCTGCCAGCAGATTGAGGGCACTGCTTGCTGACAGTTCGTTGGCAGCTCCTTGTGTGTCTTTCTGCTGTACTTACACCCCATTCCTTTATCTTCTCCCTGCACTGCTCACCTCAGGCATGGCCGGGCTTGGACCCTCTAGCACCACCTTCAACTTGGGAGCTTTGCATCTGTTCTTGAAGGGGTTATTTCAAGGGTTGAAAATTCATATGCTTAAACCTTGCCAAAACTTTAAATTGGCACAATGTTTTCTTGAAAATTCTTATTTACATTTTATAACTATAAATTGTTTTCTGCTTTTTTTCCAGCTTGTTTTGTTGACTTTCTCTTATTTGTTGTGAGTTTGCCATTAAGTCCCAATTCATGCAAGTATCAAAGTTGTTATGTCCTTCATTCATTGTTATTTTACATTATTCACTATCCATTGATATTGAAAATCCTTTAAACATATTTAATGGTGACACTGGCCATGCCAAGCTTGTTCGGGTTCTCAGAGCAAAGCAGAAAAGGTGAAAAAAAAATCAGAATCTTTACTTTTTCAGAGAAAGCGAGGTCAGAACTTCCAGTGTTCTAAACCATGTAAAATCATTGCTATCCTAACTACAATAGGGTTTCAGCACCCAGGAAGCAATTTTGTGTGTTTCAGAAGGAGATCCCTAATTTTTTACTATACTACATTCAGTATTTGATAAACAATCCTTAGTGCCTGTACATTTGTGCTGCTAGTCATTTAAAGACTTTATTTACAAATTGTACCAGTCGACTTTTATCTACCTTGTTATAATAAGTAGTTTAATATCTCTTACAAGTTGCATTGCAAATAATGTCTGAAAATCATCAGGTTTACTAAAATCCTTTGGCCTTAAATGTTTTACTGATTCTATTGCTCTCATTTTGCTCAACCAGTCCTTCTAAGCTTGCTTTCTTGTTTCCATTAATGTTTCCCAAGTCAAAGCCCTTACGATCACTCATGGAAGTTGCACTCAGAGTTCACCCTGATGTGATCACAGATGCTCACGTCTGCCGAAGTGGGAAGATACGGCTGGGCTCTCATGAGACTCATTTGGCATGTGGGCCAACATGCTTTCATGATCCCCATAGACTTTGTCTTTAAATGTTTTTTTGTATATTTTATTGATTATGCTTTTATAGTTGTCCCAATTGTTTTCTCCCCTTTATCCCCACTCTGCTCTGCATCACCCCCACCATCCAGCATTCCCCACCCCCCACCTTAGTTCACATCCATGGGTTGTACATATAAGTTCTTTGGCTTCTCTATTTCCTATACTATTCTTAACTTCCCACCGTCTATTTTGTACCTACCAATTATTCTTATTTTCTGTACATTTTCCTCCATTTCTCCCTCCTCCTCCCCACTGATAACCCTCCATGTGATCTCCATTTCTGTGATTCTATTCCTGTTCTAGTTGTTTGCTTGTTTTTATTTTTGTTTTTTAGGTTCAGTTGTTGATAGTTATAAGTTTGTTGTCATTTTACTGTTCAGAGTTTTTGAATTTCTTCTATTTCTTAGATAAGTCCCTTTAACATTTCATATAGTAAAGGCTTGGTGATGATGAACTCCTTTAATATGACCTTATCTGGGAAGCACTTTATCTGTCCTTCCATTCTAAATGATAGCTTTGCTGGATAGAGTAATCTTGGTTGTAGGTCCTTGCCTTTCATGACTTCAAATACTTATTTCCAGCCCCTCTTGCGTACAAGATTTCTTTTGAGAAATCAGGTGATAGTCTTATGGGAACTTCCTTTGTAGGTAACTGTCTCCTTTCCTCTTGCTGCTTTTAAGATTCTCTCCTTATCTCTAATCTTGGGTAACTTAATTATGATGAGCCTTGCTGTGTTCCTCCTTGGTTCCAATTTCTTTGGGATTCTCTGGGTTTCCTGGACTTCCTGGAAGTCTATTTCCTTCACCAGACTGGGAAAATTTTTCTTCACTATTTGTTCAAATAAGTTTGCAATTTCTTGCTCTTCCTCTTCTCCTTCTGGGACTCCTATGATTCACATGTTGGAAAGTTTAAAGATGTCCTGTAGGTTCCTAAGCCTCACCTCACTTTTTTGCATTCTTGTTTCATCCAGTTGGATGTTTATTTCTTCCTTGTGTTCCAAATTGTTGATTTGAGTTCTGCTTTCCCTCCCTTCACTGTTGGTTCCCTGTACGTTTTCCTTTATTTCACTTTGTGTAGCCTTCATTTCTTCCTTCATTTTGTGACCAAACTCAATCAATTCTGTGAGCGTCCTGATTAGCAGTGTTTTGAACTCTGAGTCTGAAAGGTTGGCTATCTCCTTGTCACTTAGCTCTTTTTCTGGAGTTTTGATCTGTTCTTTCATTTGGGCCATATTTCTTTGTCTTGGCACACCTGTTACATTGTGAGGGATGGAGCCTTAGGTATTTGCCAGTCTAGGGCAACCCTCTTGTGGTGTTTTCTGTGGGGGAGGGGTCAGAGAGGGAATAATGCTGCTCACTTGCTCTGCTCTAGTCCCACTTTCCAATGAACTGTCCTGTGAGACAGGGAATTTCTCCCACCTTTGCAACCCCCACAGAATTTTACAGCTGGAGGTCTTGAGTCTTTAGTTCTGTGGTCAGCTAGCTCTGCCTTACCAGCACAGTCTGCTGCCTTGCTGCGGGTCCTCTCTGCCTGTCTGCCCGTCTCCACCCCTCCTACCTGTCTGGATGAATGTTTCTTTATCTCCTTGGTTGTCAGAGTTCCATGCAGTTTGATTGTCTGGCAGTTCTGGTTGTTTATTGTTTTTACATTTGTTGTTATCCTTCTTTTGGTTGTATGAGGAAGCAAAGTGTTTCTACCTACATCTCCATGTTGGCTGGAACTTCCCATCTTTAACTATTTTTTTAAGAAATTGTAATAAAATATACATAATATGTAATTCACCATTTTGACCATTTTATAAAATGGTATGTAGTCCAGTGGCATTTTCACATTGTGTAACCATTACCACTATTAATCTCTAGAACATTTTCATCTTAAAAAATGAAAACTCTCTACCCAAACAGTAACTCCTTTTCCTCTCTTCCCCAACCCCTGGCACTACCATTCTACTTTCCATCTCTATTAATTTGACTATTCTAGGTATCTTATATAAGTGGAATCATACAACATTTGTCCTTTTGTGACTGGCTTATTCATTTACCATGATGTTTTTAAGAGTGACCCATGTTGTAGCATGTGTCAGACTTCCCTTCTTTTTTAAGGCTGCATAATATTCCATTGTGTGTTTATACTACAATTTATTTATTCATTCCTCCATTAATGGACACATGGGTTGCTTTCACCTTTAGGCTATGTTGCATAATGCTGCTATGAACATGGGTGGAACAAATTATCTTTTCAAGTGCTTGCTTTCAATTCTTTTGGGCATATATCCATAAGTGAAATTGTTTGATCATATAGTAATTCTATTTTATTTTTATTTTTTAAATTATATTTTATTGGTTATGCTATTAGAGTTGTCCTCAGTTTTCTACCTTTTCCCCCTACACTTACTGCCCCCTACTCCCTCAGGCAACCCCCCCCACCACTGTTCATGTCTGTGGGTCATGCACCCAAGTTTTTTGGCTACTCCCTTTCCTATACTTTACTTTGCATCCTTATGGCTATTCTGTAACTACCTATTTGGACTTCTTAATCCCCTCACCTCTTCACCCATTCTGCCCATTCCCCCTCCCATCTGGCAACCTTCTGGTAACTAACTTCTTTTCTATTGCTTGTAAGAGTCTCTCTTTTTCTTTAACCTTTGGCCTTTTAATAATGATGTGTTTTAGAGTGTGCCTCTTTGCATCCATCATAATTGGGACTCTGCACTTCCTGGACTTGCATGCTTATTTCCTTCACTAAATTAGGGATGTTTTCTTTCACGATTTTTTCAAATAGATTTCCAACTTCTTGCTTTTTCTTTTCTCCTTCTGGCACTCCTATGAGGAAAATATTGGACCTCTTAAAGTTGTCCCAGAGGCTCCTTATACTGTCCTCATTTTGGGGCAATTCTTTTTTCTTCTTGGTGTTTTGATTAGTTGGTTTTTGCTTCCTTATGTTCCAACTCTTTGATTTGATTCTCAGCTTTATTTATTCTACTGTTGTTTCCCTGTAAATTGTTCTTTATTTTGATTAGGGTATCCTTCATTTCTGACTGGGTCTTTTTTATGCTGCTGAGGTCCTCACTTAAGTTCATTGAGCATCCAGTGTTTTGAACTCTGTATCTGATAGACTGCTTATCTCCATTTTGTTTAGCTCTTTTGCTGGAGTTTTGATGTTTTCTTTCATTTGGGCCATGTTTCTTTGTGTCCTCATTTTGGCAGCCTCCCTGTGTTTGTTTCTATGTATTAGGTAGAGCTGCTTTGACTCCATGTCTTGGTAGTGTGGCCTAATGTAGTAGGTGTCCTGTATGGTCCAGTAGCAAAGCCTCCCCTATCACCCAAGCTAGGAACTTGAGGTGCACCCTTCGTGTGGGCTGAGCACCCCCTCTTCTTGCAGCTGAGACTTGGTTGTGGTTGGCAAATCAACGGGAGGGATTTACCCAGGCCAGTTCAGCTGCAAGGACTTGCTGTGACCACTGACCACTGACCTCCATCTTCTGTGGAGGACAAGCTGTGCAGGGTCAGGGTGGTGGTTCTT
This sequence comes from Desmodus rotundus, assembly GCF_022682495.2. Lineage (NCBI taxonomy): Eukaryota > Metazoa > Chordata > Mammalia > Chiroptera > Phyllostomidae > Desmodus > Desmodus rotundus. The sequence continues at coordinate 125,610,438 of NC_071387.1, forward strand.
TGACGTGGTCTGTAGCTGTCTCCTGGGTACACTGGTCCTGATGTTTCCTGGGTGGTGCAGGCCAAGGACAATCTCCATCTGCATATTGCTCAGGGCCACCCTCCCTGAGCTATAAAGCAACGTGAGATGGCTGCTACTTGTGCTGGGCTTGGAGATTCCCACATGAAGCCAAGCTGTGACTCTAATCTGGCTGCCTCTAGGGTTTACTGAAGCCGTATGTTGCTTGTTTGATAGGATTTAGGAGCCAAGACCAGCCATTCTTATGGAAAAACAGCTTGGGTGGGTCCATAAGTTGGGTGAGGTAGAGCCTCTGTGAATCTTCAAGGTGGGTTACGTAGTGTTAGCCAGGTTGATGGAGTCTTAGATATGGTATCAGCCTACTGGCCCTGTAGACTGCTCAGCAAAGGGACAATGGCCTCTGCTCACTCTGATGTCAGACACTTCTGTCTCTCCCCGTGTACCACTTCAAACTGCCACCCTGGTGCTGGAGCTCAGAGGGAGTGAGTCTGAGCAGGTGAGTCCATGTGTGGGTTCCCCAAGGGGAACTGCTTAGGGCTCCAGCAGCCTCCTCCACCAACCCAATCCCTGCTGGTTTTCGCAGCCAGAAGTTGTGGGGACTTCTCTTCTTGGCACTGGAATCCTGGGATGGGGTCCTGGTGTGGATCTGGGACTCCTTGCTCCCAAAATACCCGTCCTGAATTTTTATCCACATGGGTATAGGGCCAGCCTGTTCTGCACCTGTGCCCCTCCTACCAGTCTGGATGGATGTGGTGTCTTCAGTTCCGTAGTTGTCAGTCTTTTATTCAACAAGATTTTGTAGTTGTCAGACTTCCATTGATCTTGATTTCTGATATTCCTGAGTGATGGTTGTTCTATATTTTAGTTGTAATTTTGATGTGGTTGTGCAAAGAAGCGAGCCATGTCTGCCTACATTGCCATCTTGACTGGAAGCTTCAGTAATTGTGTTTTTAATTTTTGAGGAACTGCTATGTTTTCCTTAGTGGCTATATTATATTCCCACCAGCAGTGCACAAGAGTTTCATTTTCTCTACATCTTTACCAATACTTATTTTCTCTTTCTTTTTATAATAACCATTCTAATGAATGTGAAATGGTATCTCATTGTGGTTTTGATTTGTGTTTCCCTATTGACTGGTGTTGTAAAGCATATTTTCATGTCCTTATTGGCTATTTGTGTATTTTCTTTGAGTAATTGTTATTCAAGTCCTTTGCCCATTCTTTAGTTGAGTTGTTTGGTGGTTTATTGATAAGTTGTAGAAGTTCTTTATACATTCTGTATATTAACCCCTTACCAAATGTATAATCTGCAAATATTTTCCTCCATTCTATTAATTGCCTCTTTTTGTTGCTAGCATCTATTTATGCACAAAATTTTTTAAATTTGATCTAATTTATTATTTTTTTCTTTTGCTGCCTCTGTGACCTTTGCTTTTTAATATTAATTCCCTTCATGGTGTTTTTACTCTGACAGAATAATCTTGGTTACTTTACTCTTATGTAAAACTTCATATCATAGACCTTTAATCAACCTCACTGATAAACATGTTCTTCACTCCCACAGACACTGGAGTCCAGCCTGGAGTGCTGCTCTGTATGGAGGGTCAGTAAGTAAGCTGTGGGGCTACAGGGTCTTATATCCCTATGCTGACTTTTACTTAAATGCCTTCCTGAAACTGGAGTTCTGCTCTAAACAATAGCATTTTATTTGGTTTGCTTGATAGCCTCAGAATCCCACCTTTTCCCCCATCTATTTATTCACTGTTCATTGGTGCTTATATTTTCTATTTGTTCAGTTAGTTTTAGCTCTCTTGGTGTCATCTGAAAAACTAATGAACATACTAAATATGCTAATCTAGGTCAGAGTTTTAATACTTCCTTTTTAAACACAAGCTTTCAGGAGCTCGGCACAGCCGATAAGAGCAGCAGCTGCTCTGTTTGGAGCTGGAGGTGAAGAGGTTCAACGTGCTGCTTTCCCTTCTCCAGCTCCTGAAGCTTTTCCTCTGAACCTACACAGAGGCTGTGTGGAGTCCACTCAGGACAGAAAAGCCCGCTGATGGGGTGGGAGATGGTGCATGGTCATTCATTTCTCCTTCCCAATCCTACTTACATGACAGCAATTCAGCTTTTGTCTGCTAAATGTATTCAAGAGTTCAGGAAACATTCAACTTAAACAGCAGGGTTCTCTGCCTGAACTACCTGTTCAAAGATCCCCAATCTAGTTTACTGACCAAAACAATAACCCACATGGAGAGTGACCCCGTTTATTGATAAGTAATTTATGTCGGGATAATACAAAGTCAGAGCAGAGTCACCTGGTAAGGAGGCCTGGTAAGCTACTGAAACACGGGGAACTTGATTTTAATCCACAGATACTTTAAACCAAAGGGAGCTTAGACATCACTGGCTCAGAGGCTGCAAATCCTGTTTGTTTGCATAGCACTTTAAAAATTAGTCGATAACATTAAAAAATCAGAAATGTTTATATAAAAATCGAGATTATAGCTTTTCTTGAAAATATCAGATCCGACAAGAGTAGGCCCCTGTCCTGTATAGCTGTGACGAGTCACGGGGTAGGGGGGGCTTTTATAAAAAAATCTCAATGTCCAGTTTGTGTCCCAGATAAATGATATTCTCTGTAGTCAGGACCCAGGTATAATATATATTTTAAAAATTGTGATAAAACACATGACATTAAATTTACCACCTTAATAATTTTCAATTGTACAGTTCAGTAGTGTTAAGTATATTTACATTATTGAGCAACAGATTTCTAGAACTTTTTCATCTTGGAAAACTGAAATTTTATACCCATGCGATTTCTTTCTTGTTTTGAAGCTCACATTATTTTATTGTACGTATATATTGCATTCTGTTTATCGTTTCACCTGTCAATTGAAGTGCATGGGTTGCTTCTGTTCCTAGGTATTGTGAATAATGCTGCCATGAGCATGGATGTGCAAATATCTCTTCAAGATCCTGCTTTAAATTCTTTTGTATATATATCCACAAGTGGGATTGCTGGGTCATATGATAATTTTATTTTTAATTTCTTGAGGAACCTCCATATTGTTTTCCCTAACGACTGCACCACTTTATATTTCCACCGAGAGCACACAAAGCTTCCAGTTTCTCCACATCCTTGCCAACACTTACTATTCTCTGTTGTTTTGATATTGCCCATTCTAATGAATGAGATTATATCTTATTGTAGTTGTGATTTTTATATCTCTATATTTAGTGATGTTGTGCTTCTTTTGATCTTTGTTGGCCATTTGCACATTATCTTTGGAGAATTGTCTGTTCAAGACCTTTGCCCATTTTTTAAAAATTTGTTACTTGTTTCTTTGTTGTTGAGCTGTAGAAGTTCCTCAGGTGTTCTAGATATTAACTCCATATCAGGTATATAACTTTCAAATACTTTCTCCTACTCCAAAGGTTGCTTTTTACTCTGTTAATTATTTCCTTTGCCACACTGAAATTGTAAAATTTGATGTAATCCAATTTGTCTATTTTTGCACGCTGTCTGTGCTTTTGGTGTCATATTCAAGAAATCACTGCCAAATCCTAAGTCCTGAAGCTTTTCCCTTATGTTTCTTCTATCAGTTTTAGAATTTTAAGTGTTTTTTGGAACCAGATGAAATATAGAATTCACTGGGAAATGATATATAGTTTATGATTAAGAAGAAAATGTACCATTTCCAAAATTTATAAAATTATTTTAGTGTGATTATTTTCTTTATAGTGTGATTATTTTGTACAAAAAAATATAACCTTGAGATTTAGTGTTAACTATTCAAATTATGATATGCATAGTGATTTAAAACTTATTATGAATTCAGCAAATTATCAAATTTAGTAAATTGCATCAGCTATTAGAATTATTCTTTAGTCATTTTTGTAAAAAATAAAGTTGGGTCTTAAAACTGCAAGTAGAAGTCATTTTTAGGTATCCATCCACATGTATCCTGGAGCGCTACTGTGGTTGTGGAAATCCTGACAAAAGGCTTATATTTTGTATACTTTCTAGTGAACGACCGTAGCATAGTGTTTACTTGTATGATTTAAAATCAAGTTCACTTCAGGTATGCACAAGTTTCACTTTTGCATCTGTGAAAACCAGTTTTTCACCTTAACATTTATAACTATGTTCACTAGATATTTTATTTAAGGCGGAAGGCCTCCCATTTTGCGTGTATATTTGTCTTCATATGCCCACTTCATAGTCTTAAGAATCAAGTCTTCTCCTATATTGGGTTTTAGTATGTTGTGTAGTCACATGGATTGCTTCAAGCTAGTTTTAGCGTTAAAAGGAGTATTTTGAATTTTCATTCAATTCCTTCACATCTTCCCCATAATAGATACTTACAGAAATTTCTTCTCTATCACTTCTGAAACTGGGCTTCTTTTGCGCACTAAACAGTAAGGCAGAAGACCGATAAAGTACTGTTTTTAAAGTTTTGTTTCTCTTCACCTCTGCATCGACCCGCACTGTTCTCTCAACTCTGATTATTGTTTATAAATTTGTTCGTGGCTGTGTTTTGAATTTTCTCCAACCTTCCTTTGCTATTCTCTTTGACACGTGTCATTAGCCTTTGTAAATATTTAAGTTCTTCTGGAAGAATGAGATTGGTTTTTCTGCCTACCTTGTTCACAGCTGACTCTGTCTTCCCAGTCAGTCAGGGCCTGTTTGGTACGGTGCTACATCCTCCCTCTGTGTACAGCTCTGTGTCATGGTGTGACAGAACTGTCCCCCTAGGTGTCTGTTGGATAGGGCAAGCTGATCAGGCAGGCAGTGCTGTTTAAAGAATGAATATGCCACCTATGTGAGGTCATTGGGGAGAGTTTTCACCACTCTGAGAGAGTTTTCCCACTATACTATTTTATGCCCTTGGAGCACATGAGTTCCAGGGATAACTTAATCCCAATGGTTAAACACCTCTTAAGAAGACTATAGTGATAGCAACACTAAGTAATTATAAAGCAGCAAAATGTTAGTCTACTGTCCGCTCCTTCTATGCCTACCCCCCCCCCCCCCCAACACACTGGGGTTTGGCTTATTGCAGTGCTAGGCCAGAATGCGCCTTTTCCTTAGACCCATATTCTGGACACTAGGGCAGCTCTGGGCCCCATAGTCATTCTTAATCAATGGCTCCTAAACTTTTGGGGTTATGAATCCAACTAAGAATCTAGTGAAAGACATGGACTTTCTCAAGGGAAACAAACTTAAGCACATAGAACATTTTAGAAATCATTTCAGTGTCCTCATAAATTACCCTGAAGTTTCATTTTAGGGTCCTGTGAAGACAGCTTATTTTTGTTGTTGGATTACTATGCTAAGCACTATTCAAGACATGTTACCTGAGTCATCTCAATCCCTACAATGACCTGATGAGCTAGATTCTACATTATATAAGTCTGTAAGATGAGGAAGTGGAGGCATAGAGAGATTCAGCAGTGAGGTTATACAGGAAGTAAGTGGAAGAGCTGGGGCGAACACCTTGGCCGTCTGACTCCAGAGCTAGAGATCCATGGACCCCAGGACCCCAGGTTGAGAACTCTGGCTTTGAAAATTTGATTGGGCTCTAGACTGAATTCTAATTTGAAGGAGCACCAGGATTACTGGACAACTATGAGGGCTCAATAGTGTGTGGTCCTTAGATCAGCAGTTTTGACATCACCCAAGAATGTGGTAGAAATGTGAAATTTCAGATCTTACTGAAGAACTAGAGAATGTTAACAAGGTCTTCCAAGAGATTTGTATGCATATTACAGTTTGAGAAGCATTAGCTTAGATCACTCAGCATCAGCAACTTTGACATCCTCTGAAAACATTTGGAGCTTAAAGTTAAATTTTTGGTAACTTGGTAATATTGATGATGGTTCTTAGTGATATACTTGGAGGGCGGGTAGGTGATATAGTGAGAGGTATAGCCAGCATTATGAATCGATGTGAGGATATCATAGGCATCTATTAGGTCCACTTGCTCTGAATTAACTGTAAGTTTTATTTAGAATGTTCCTTTACAGTTATAGCATTCTAGAATAGAGAAGTAAATTTATAAAAATTGCTCTTCTTACTTGCTTACTGCATGCTTTCCAGCAGCACAGGGTGATTTTGGGTAGTACAAGGCGATGGATAGGCACCAAAGCTTAAAAAGGACAGCTTTAATCTCTCCTGCATATTTTCTTCCAGGCACTGGTCCATGGTAGGTAGGTCTTGAAGAACCAGTGGGGACATTCTTACCTAGTGAGCAGGTGTCCTCTGAGCTGATTGTCTACTGTGCCCATTTCTGATACCCTTGCTTAATGACCTGGTTTATGAACTCAAATGTTGCTACTCTCTTAGATACTCACTTAACTTTGGTGCCAGTGCCTCCCTTGGTCTGAATTTCCTCTTGAATTATAACTGTCTTCAAATGGTTTTGCAAGTAACCTCATCCTTGTTTTTGAACTATAGTAAATTGAACTTCCCATGGTTAATAGATGGCATATCCCTAACTTAGGGCTTTTTTTTTTTCTTACCAGTAGTCCTTTACACTCATATCTCTCTTCCTGTAGGACTCTTTTCTGTCATTAAATCAGTCATTATGATTAATTGGTAGGATCACAGGAAAGAACCTTTTAAAAATCCATTTAGGTGCATTCTGGAATGTAAGGGCATTCTGTGGAATAGTGGGATTGAGTAAAATGTCCTCACTGACATGCTTTTTCTATAAGAACTTGAAACCAGCAAAGATTTTGTGGTTCATTTAATAGGTTCCAGGATAGACACTAGACTTTGATGGTGAGTGGAGGGATTGTCATTTGAATGTTAAAAGAGCTATGTGTGCTTTTCTATCTGAGGAGTGAGCATCACATCTATTTAGAGATGTAACCATCAGCCAAAAATGAAGTCTCTTAAAATAAGCAAAAAGGCACTGCTAATAATTTTGATTCCCATACCAAGAGTGCTCTATAAAAGTGGTGCTAAAAATTCTGCTCTTAAAAATTTTTATTTCATTATATTTGAAAGTACAGTACAACTTCTTCAAGTGATAAGGCTATAGAGGACACAATGTTTCAGAATGTTTCATATGGGAATCTACATTCAAATTAACTAAACTAATAAACCAACCACACAGGATCAAAATTAGACATTAATATGATTACCCCCGAGGTTGGTATCTAGCATGACAGTAGTCTTGCCTAACATACAAAACAGTGTGCATGGTTGACATTGGACAGACACATATACATTTAATGTGGGGGTCCTACCAACCATGAGATTTTTCTTTTCCTTCAGTTACTCAATGAAATAAGTGATGGCTGGAGGAAAAAGCAGTATGTAAACTCTTCAGATGGGGGAACATGTCAGTGTGAGATGTGGATCAATGTGTCTTGACGTGTAGCTTAATTTTTCATTACTTAACCATTGCCCTCAAATCAGAGGAAACAGCTCCTTGCCACAGGAACAGAGGAACTACGACAGACCTTGGAAAAGTCAACGTGCCAACTACTCTGAAGAGTGTGTTCAATGGAAGCCATTAAATTGCGAGTTCATTTATAGTACCTGAGAACGTTTCTTCATACTCTGCTTAGTCCCAGTGAAGAGTCAAGTCACTAAAGATAGTGCTTTCCTGGAACTCGAGGTTGCCTACAGAAACAAAGTGGAGCCATCTATTGGCCATATGCTGACATTTTACTAGGGATGGCCAGAATCATTCAGATTTCTATAAGCAGTATTTTTCCCCAAGGGGAAAAAAAATCCAGATTGTAGTTCAACATTTCTTGGCAGTCTTGAAAAATGTAGTAATCAGAAAAGTTGTCAGGTGCCTTAATTAAAACTCCCTCTGTGATTCTTTTGCTTATGCAAATTATCCTCGGTGGTATCATTTATGAGGAAAGGTTAAAGTAAGTGAGTTAGCTTTTAGGCTATTAATTACAAGGAAAGAGAACTTGCCAATGAATCAAGTAAAGTGTTTATTTAATTTATTTGCTGTTTTTGCTTGTACCGGGACTGTCGGCAGCACTCCCATTTCCAGGAAGATCCTTCTTTTGATCCCGTTAAATCACCAAAGCCTCCTTTTACATTTTGAAGTTCTGAAAAATACTGATGGTGTCTGTGGCTCTTTGGGGTTCTTTGTCACAAATGCCACAAAAACATTCATGCTGGTGACATTCTGAAGGGGATGTCATGAAAATAAACTATCTCTGATGTTTCTCATACTGATCTGTCAGTGGCCTTGATATAGAGAAAAATGAGGTTTGAAAGGAAGAAATGGAAGAAGTTGGAGGAGGTGGTTGGAGAGCAGGAACAAGGGAGAGATAAAACATCCACAAGTCAGAGAGATGGAAGGGCAGTAACATTTTAATGGAAGAGAGTCTCAGAGAAGAAGTTAGAGAAACAAAGATAAATGGATGAAAAAGTAATGTTTTTGTCATTTTTTTCATCAGGATTCAAACTTTTTAGAAAGTATTTTTTCAAGCTAATATTTTAAAGTAATTCTTGTGCACCTGGCACTATGCTGAATGCTTTATTTTTTATTTTATTACATTTTATTATTATGACTGTGTGAGGAAGCAGTAAAGCTAACAAATAGTGTTTAAATGTGTGAGCCCTAGGGCTTGATTGCCTGGGGCTGGAATCCCTGGAGCGCCACTTATTTGCTCTGTGATTGTGTGCATAGTAATCTTTCTGTACCCCAGTTACTTCATCTGTAAAATGCTGATAATACTAGTATGTATCTCACAGGGTTATGGTGAGAGTTAGTAAGTGAATAGATGTGAAGTGTTAGAGCAGCACCTACATATGGAAGCATTCAATAAAGGTTGACCCTTGCTATTGTTACTTTTATTAACATTCCAATTTAATAGTTGAGGCTCAAAAAAGTCAAGGCACAGTCTCAAGATGTCTCAGCTCATTTCAAACCCAGGTGAAACCGTCTTGAGAACCCATGCTTTTATCCATATCCTGTAAGGTGATAGAAGACCTAGTTTGTAACTCCAACATTAACTGATTCTTTTTATGAGTTACTTAAACTCTCTGATTTCCATTGGATGTCCCCCTAAAGCAGATCCTATGACAAGGGCTTGATGAATGGTTCCCCAGGTATATGACTTTTCTTGATGTATATATTAGCTACTTATTAATTATCTACTGTAACCAAATCCAATAAAGCAGAATAGGCATGATGAATTGAGAAGAGCAAAACAGGAAAAGAATGAAGCCACTCCAGCGGTGCATTTTTTAAGAAGGTGGCTGGGGCAATCTATGGGCTCAGTGCTGCCGAGGCCCTGCTGGAGTTGTACCGAATGTGCCTCAGAATTATCCATCAGGGATGGGGAAGAGGGAGTGTTTCCTTACCAGTCCCTATTCCCTGTTGACCAAGGATTGCTCCAGGTTTGCACATCACCCAGCTTAGCCCAGAATCTCAGTGGGCGGAGGAGCCTGGGGCAGAAAGCACAGGAAGGGCAGCACAGCCGAGGTGGGTCATGTTGTCAAAGGTTATACTCGTGCCACAGCAGACTGCCACAGCCGTCTGGGCAGAGTGGTGGGCCATGGGATTGCATGTGGCATTTGATGCACTCCCCTTACTTCAATATACACATTGATGACATAAGATATTTGTTCCATGTTTACGTAAGTAAAATTTCTCTAATTAGCACTGGGTTATGGAGGAAATTAAATGAGAGGTGTGTGAAAGTACTCAGAAAAATATATATCATGTAGAATATAACACTATACGTGTTATATCGAGATCTCCAGAGTTGAAGGTCAAACAGTGGTTGAACACTTTTTTCAACAATCATTCATTCTATGGCTACTCTGGAAGTAATTGCCGATATCATTTCATTATATAACTTTATGTGGAGTGCAGCAGAGGAACACTGCCTTGGGAACCCAACAGGGCATACATGACTGAGTTCTAAATTGACTGTTGATGTAACCCTTTGGAGTGGGAACAGCCAAACCATTCATCTGCCCCATGCCTAGTCATTTGGCTACTTGCTATCTTGGATGCTGTAGCCCTATTATTCAGAGGTAAAAATGAAATAGAACAGGATGAAAATTCATTCCGATTAGGATAAAAGCTGAGCCGATTTTGCACTTCTGGTATGTAGTGGAAATGAGTCCGCACCCTACTTTCAGTTTTGAAATATTTAGTTTTCAATGTCGTGTTTCTGTTTCATGTTTGAATCCTCATTCCTTTACTTACCCATCATGGGATGTCGGTCACATTGTATGTATAACGTCCCTGGCCTTCAATTTTCTCATGGCAAAATTGGGAAATTATTAATATTCAATACAATGAGCTGTTACGAGGGTGATATAAAGACATTCAATATGTGTTAGCTGCAGTTATTGTTGTTATTACCATTATTTGTTTTGGCAAAGATCTGTAGCTTTATTTTCTGAGCATTTAAATTGCAGTGGTTTTTTCTATTAATCTAACATTTTATGTAAAATGTAAGGCTCTGAGATTCATCTCGATGTTCTGCTGAGATATACATTTAAAATCTTTGACCCTCTGAGGAGTCTTCTGACATCATGAACGTGCCTGACCTTTCTAAAGGTGATTTTTTAAAATTTTTTATTGTTATTCAATTACAGTTGTATGCCTTTTCTCTCCATCCCTCCACCCCACCCCAGCTGAACCCACCTCCCTCCCCCACCTCCACCCTCCCCATTGATTTTGTTCATGTGTCCTTTATAGTAGTTCCTGTAAAGGTGATTTTCTAAACAGAAAATTGATAGCTCTGTCCATTACTGATTTATAAACAATTTGAAAATGTCAAGTACCTTGGAAAGGATAATGATTTTGATGATAATACTACTTATTTATAGAGGTTGTTTCCCCTCAAAAAGCATGAAGTGCTGTGTTCTTATTCCATGCACTTCACATGGACCCTGTGAAGGAGATCTGGGTACACGTGCTGTCTGTGAAACAGACCTCTGTCTCGTAGACTTAGATAAAAGAATGTAAGAAGAGTGCGGTGTGATGAAGACTGTGCTGTCAGTTTGTTACTTAATGGATCTGTTGTTCCACTTATTTATGCATTCGTCGGTTGCTTCCTGCATGTGCCCTGACCGGAGATCAAACTTGCAACTTTGGCACAACAGGTTGATGCTCTAACCAACCGAGTTACCTGACCAGGGCTATATGACTCCATTTCATGATGTTTGATTGCCAACATCTTAAGCCTCACCCTTCCTTCTTCCCCTTTCACCCCACTTCTAGACAAACCGATAGGAAAGTTTGGCCACTTCATCCTACCTGCCTTGCCTACATGTGCACAGGGGCCCTCATGCCAACCTCATTCTCTAATCACCATAAAACCCCATGCCGGTCTCCTGCCCCTGCTTGTGCAAGACATTTCAGACCAGCTTGAGGGGCCTGCCCTCCTTTCCCCAGAAAGCTTCGTCATGTAAGTACTAAACCTTTTCATACTTTCTCATGGTGTGCCATCAGTCTTGACATTCCAACCAAAAAATATTTGGGGGGCTGCTGTGGGGGTTTCTTCAGAGTGGCGACAACACTTAGATATCGGCTCAGACTGAACGGGACCAAGTTTCCTTGGAGAAGTGGCTGAGTCTAGGTCTGGGGCAAGGAGAACACGAAAGAAGTCTGGGATGTTTTGTCATGCCCGAAAGCAAGTAAGTTCTTAAAGATAAATGGGGTCATATCAAAAGAAAAACAGAAGCCAGGATGAAGCAGCTTCCTCCTACCAAATGGGACAATTTGAGTTTTGAAAAGAAAAAGGATGGTGATGGAGTATATCCCATTAAATATAAATCTATAATAATCCAGAGGAAAAAAGAGGTGAAAAAGGAGAGCGGGGGAGAGAAGAAATAAAGGGGGAAAGCTCTTCTTTGTAGATTATTATTCACTAACAAATATGGGGAAAAAAGGAGAGCATTTTAAATAGTCACCATTTTGTAGCCAAAAGTGATTCAAGAAAAAAAAATCATCAAATATACTAAAACTTTTGAGTAAAATGTTGGTGTAACAAGATATTCACATGGACTCCATGTATTGTGTGTTTTAAATGCCAGGAAAATGGGTCTTTATAACATTTATGTGATACTGTGGAAGTTATATGATATCTATGTATTATGGAGTACTTATGCCAAAATATTTGACCTGAGTCTAATGATAAAGAAAAATTAAAGACAGAATGTGGGGCATAACGTGAGATAACTGTCCTGAATTTTTCAATGTCGTGAAAACACAAACTAAAACAAAAAGCAGAGTGCTCTTCTGGAGGAGATTAAAGATATTAGAGGCATAACAAAATGCAATGTGTGAACCTTGATTTGATCTTATGTTGAAGAAGTAAAACAATTTTAAAAGACAATATTGGTCAGTTGGGGAAATTTGAATGTGCCTGAGAGTGATGTTGCGGTTACATAGGAGAACACCCTTATCCTTGGCAGAGGTGTGGTATTTAGGGTTGATCTGTCACGGCGTCTCTACCTCATTTTCTAATGTTTCAGCAAACAAGTATATATATTCTTATGTAAAAAAAAGATTAACCCAGATATAGAAAAAAGAAAGCAAGGAGGGAAGGAAAAGGAAAATGTTAATATTTTGATGGATTCAGATAAACAGTATTTGTTGTTCTCTTCTTTCAACTGTTTTATAAGTTTTAATTTTTTTAAAATAAAAGATTAAGGTTAAAAATCCAGAATGAATAGCAATAAAACAATAATAAAAGCAAGAAATGTACTTCAGAGGATTGCTAATACCACCAATATTCCTATATTACTTCCTCTGAAAGCTTAATAGCTTTGAAGAGATTCTAGTGTTTGTACCTGGAAATTATTCTTAATGTATAAAATAAGTAGAAATTATTATTATGTCCGAAGAGCTACTGAACAGCAACACATGTTCATGAATCAATGCTGTTTTCCTCCATCCCTGGCATCCATTTGAATTATGCTGCCCTGAAAGGAGAGTAAATATGCAGCCAACAAGGACAAATGGACAACGGACGTGGAAATCAAAAGCTTTATGGTTGCTGCAGGTCTCCTCATTTTGTACCTCATTAATAGCAGATTTGATTTGAGAGTGTCGTGCCTGAACTGCAAACGGACCCTGACTTCTGTGATTGGAGAGCCACTGGCAAGACCCACCTGTGATTAATACTTCTTTGCTCAAATGAGAACAACTGCTTGAGGATGACATTTCTGACTTGTTCAGTGTGTGGTTATTACATCTGAAAACAGCAGTAATTCCTCGTCCTGCTCCTATGCCCGGAGAAAATAATTGGCATACTCATTATCTTTTAAGAGCCTGGAGGAATTTATCTTTTTAATACTGTGGTCAAACAAATAGTTACCCAGCTCTCCCTGACTTTGTAATGCCTTTCCACAACTTGTTATTGGGTTGCCCTTTGCCAAATCTTTTCCCCTTTCTGTAGTACTTTTTTCTTTTTTAAGATGACAACTAATTTTTCTTTTCTCCTGCTGAAAGGCTGTCTATATGAAGAAGGATGGCCAGTCATTATAATATTGTGAACCCAGGGTGAAACACAATTGTAAAAGAATCTTCCAGTATTACATATTCTACCCTCAACCCACCTGAGATGCACCTATTACAATCATATTCTGTGTTTGTTCACATGTATAACGTAGCATTTTTGAACTTTCTGGTTTGCTTTTTTTTTGTTTTTTGGGGGGTGTCAAACCATTTTATTGAGGGTGGAAGTGCTAGGAGATCGGCTGTGCTCGGCCCGGCTGGGATCTCCCCAGCTTCACCGCTGCAGAAAGCTCTTGTTTGCTTTTTAATGTTTCTTGGATTTTCGTCTTTATTTCACCACAAATCATTTTTCCATGGTAGAGAACACAGCTTGCTCTACATAAAAATGAAAACCCATTAGCCAGTTTAATGAACTCAGTGAATTTAAGCAATGTGAGCTTTGGTAGAAGAGAAGCATACATACTTTTTTTATTATAAGCATGGCCCAAGTATTGCATGGGATATGCTATACTAAAATAATATCCATTGTTTATCTGAAATTCAAATTTAACTGGGCATCACGTATATTTATTTGCTAAATTTGGAAGCCCTTCCACAAGCAGATCTAAAAGCTGCTGAGTTAGTTAGAAGAACCTGGTGAAGTCCTCCAGGGCCCAAAGAGAAAGCCAGACCCCGGGTGAACAGTCATCTCGTTTCCCCGCGCTTCCCCCGTAACAAACTGGTCTCCTTCCCTGTATCCAAGGGTGACAAAAGCAAACCCTTGTGTGACTACAGTTACTGTATTAGCTGATGAACATTTCTTTGCTGTGATCAACTTTATTTTTGTGAACTTTCTAGGTAGTTAAATGATCTGGAGGATGGGGTAGGAGGACTCACACAAGTTTCTGTTGCAAAAAAATTGTGTGTAATAGTATCTCACTGTTCCTTAATGGCTGATATTATGATTGTCTACCTAGAGGAACTAACAGAATCCAGAGAGATGCTATTAGAACAAATATGAGAGTTTAGCAATTTGTTGGGTACACATCAACCTGCAAAAATCAAGTTTCTCTATATCAGTAATAATCAAAAAGCTCCAGAAAAATAATATTCCATTTAAATTGCAATAAAACTATAAAGTATTCAGGAGTAAATGTAACTTCAATTATGTAAGACCTTTAAGGAGAAACTTGCCAAATTGTACTTTTCAAAAAGATAAAATCCTGCCTTCCCCATAAATATAAAATGAACATGTGTCAAAGATATTAAAATCATTAATTAAGGAGAGAACCAATGTGATGTTTTGGTCAATTCAAAGAGCACTTAAGAAGTTGGAGATTTATAGGAAATTTAACAAAAAATATATTAGTATAAGATGGCTGAATTAGTTATAAAATGAATTCCCACAGACCATAAATCTTTAGAGTTATTTGTTTTATCATACACAAAATTATTTGCATCTACTAGACAAAATCCTAGAAGTTCATGTATGACCTCACTAAGGCTGAGAACGTTCACTACCAGTCAGCAATGTAGAAACTGAGTACAGGCTGTTAGCAGTCTCCCGTGGCCTCTGGCCGCCCTGAGATATTGAAAGGATGTGGTGCCACCTTTGGGGCCGTATGTCGAAGTTTTAAATATTTTTTTCTGACATACTTTAAAATTCTAGCAAGGGACATAAAAGATGATCTGAATAAATGGAGTGACATTTCATGCTCTTGGATAGGATGAAGTCATATTACAAAGATGTAGGTTTTCTTCAGTAGATAAAGGCAATGCAATTTCAATCAAAATTCCAGGTATTTGAGAGGAACTACTAAACTCACAGTAAAATTTAGAGAGGAATAAAAGTCCATGGCCGTCTTTTGCTTAAAGAGACGTCATAAAGACAGAGAGCTTGCCCTGTCAAACAGAATCCCTACTACCCGGCTAGAGTTATGAAAGCAATGAGCTATTGGTATAAGATCAGATAAACAGATTAAGTGGAAGAAAACACACTGAGAAAGAAGTTAATGTATCCATGGGAATTTAATAAACTTTGAAGGAGTTACCACAAATCCATGGAAATGGTTTAGTTGAAGTTTCTGTTTTTTGAAAATTGGCTCATTATATGCAGAAAAATTAAATTGGATCCCTACCTAAACCCTCTTAAGGGGTGGCCTCCAGATCTAAGTTGGAAAGGAAAAAACATAAAGCTGATAGAAGAAAGTGTATAAGATGATTTTTATAATCTAGGAGTGGGAAAATACTTCAAAAATTTCAAAAGGAACAGCAACAAAGCAGAAGGTTGATAAATATAATTATATTAAAAATTAAAACTTTTATGCATGAAGAATACTATGTACCAAATTAATAGATGACTAAATGGGAGAAGGTATTCTCAATGTATAAAACTGGCAAGGCATTAATAATTAGCAAAGAATTTCTGTATATTGACAAGTCAGTTACTGCAATAGGAAAACAGGTAAAGAATATGAACAAACAATTTACAGAAAATAAATCTATCAAAACCAACAAGTATCTGAAGGCATGGTAAAGGTGCTCATCAAAGAAATGCAGGCTAAATTTATAATATTAAATGGGCAAAAAGTAGAGAGCTGGGTGGTGCTGAGTGTGGTCGGGGGGCAGGCGTGCAGGAAACGGCATGGGGAGGTGGGCTGGTGCAGCAATTCTGAGCAACAATCCGATGTAGGCAAATTAATGATATATATACTTACTAAGACCTGGAAATTCTGCTCCTGAGAATTCATCCCCCAGAAACTTCAGACATGCCTGTAGTATGACATACATACGATTTTTATTGCAATGTTGTTTACAATGGTGGGAGTTGGTGGCATTTTGGGTAAGTAGGAAGACTCGGAGAATACATACTTTGGATTACTATGCAGCTTTCAAAGGAGCACATCTGGTGTATACCTAGATACAAGGTTGGATCTTAGAAAGATAGTGCTTAGTGAAAAAGGTAGAAGCAGAATGAGATTTGTAAAAATGTTCATAGTTTAAAATAAATGCCAACAAAATCACATATCACATTTTTCAGCACTTTAAAATAAAAAGGAATAAACACAACAGAATTATTACTTTGGTGATGGGTACAAAATGGCATGAATAAATATTAAACCTAGAGAATCTCACTTGGACTGATGATAATAATGTGACTTGAACTGAGAAGTATTATTAATTCAGCCCTGTATATCTGATCAACAAATAAATAAAACAAAACAAACATAACCATGCACTGGAGTGGCCCAAGTATGTGTTGCTATTGAGGAGGCAAGCCTTGCTTACTCCTTGCCTCTGTTTACATTTACCACCGTGATTGCCTTGTGGGGATATGGCCCATCTGGGATGCTGCTGTGGGCTGCTTTAGGGTTTTCACAGGCTCTGAGGTCAGAGACCAGCAAGGAAAATCCAGAAAGAAGGAACTCAGGCACAATCAAACGAGTTTTGGTCTGTACTTTTTTGCATATTGTCACAACGCTGCAATAACTTTGGGTATTGTCTTTGCGAGCAAGTACCCCTGCCAGGGGGGTGTTTAGTAAATCATTTTCATGTTTAGCAACCACTTCTGTTTCACTGGTTTTCCAGTATGCGAAAATCACCTTGATACGATATCCTCTTATGTAGCCTTTGCGGCAGTTCAGCTAGAGATCCTGTTATGCTTCTTTTGCCAAAGTTGAGAAAACAGAAGGTAGGAGGGGCCAAATAACTTTCAAATGTCATATATCTGGGAAGTGATAGAAACAGGAGTTATCAAAGGCTCCTGGCTCCAAAGTCCACTTATTAAAATGCTTCAGTCTGCTTTAATGTAAAGAAATCTTCAGTCCTAACTGAATTGAAAGTAACTGAGAATAAAAAATGAAATTCCTGTAAAGATTTCTTTTGCTCTTCATGCAAAAGTTAACTAAGAATTAACTGGTGAAGAGTCAGTAGCTATGACAAGCAGGAAAAGGCAATTTTCAGGTGGAAGTCTGAAAAGCAGTGATAAATACTATAATTCCCTGGTCATCCACTACTGCCTGGAGATCATAATATATTTTATAATAATTTACGAATTACAAGGAATTTCATCTTGTCTAAATGCATTAAGCTACAAATTGAAAATATTCTGTAGTGTCATCCCAGATGCAGTTTCCAAAAAACAAAAAGAATAGTTATGGTGTTAAACTTCTCAAAAGCAGAACAATTTTTAGGCGTGTATGTAATTTCATTTTGCAAAATAACCAATATGGAAAAACTGATGAAAACAAACTTAAACGCTGAAGAAAAAAGTAACAAGAATCTTCTGTAAAGTGGCCCGTGGGCTTTTCCCACACGTCTTGTACAAGTTGAGCTTACTCTTACCTCTCTCTGAACCCACACTGTCCAAGCCTCCCAGTGCTCCTGTGTCACACTGCAGACAAAGCGATGCGAGCCCTTCAGAGTTCTCCTGCACACCCCGTCTGCATTTGCTTTCAGAATGGAGACATGAATGTCGTCTGATCCAGCCCCATTTACCTTGGAAATCTTCTTCACAATGCCGCTCTTCAGCCTCAGCCCTAATCCAGAGTCGATACACGTTCCTGCCACCTCCTCAAACTGGCTCTGCTCCCTCTCATCACAGACCCCGCTGCACACCTGCTTCCCCTGACTGGAATGTTCTGGAATGCTCTACTTCCTTCATTTGTGTACCCTTATTCTTTCCTCAGGTTTCAGGTCAGAAATAGTTTTTATGAAGAATCCTTCTGGGTCCCCAATTCAGGGCGGGTCCTGCTGATACAGACTCTCAGGGAGGCAGATCTCCTTTGGATCACGTACACAGTTTGTAATTATACATCTATAAATGTCACCAAGAGCTTAATTTTTGTCTTGCTTTCCCCTACAAACTACAAATTCCACAAAATTCGTTCCTTTACATTTTATTTTTGATTTCCTTCCCCCTGCACCTAGTGCCCTGTTGCTTCTTGGGGGCATAGTCATTTATTTCGACTCTCCAGCACTTTGGTACACCTTTCCTGCGTTTGGGGAATTCTTCCCCTTATGACCCCACTGCTCACAGGGCCAGAGGCCAGAAATTTACTTTCCTAGCCATCATACTTTGTAGCCAGGCTCAAACATGACCCAAGCAGTGCCAGCCAGCCTCCAGAGGCACACACTCAGAGACCCCAGCAGCTGTCTCCCGTACCTGGGATCACAGAGCACACTGTGGCGCTGGGCCTGGGGTGGTGCTGGGCCTGGGGTGGCCCCGGCGCTGGCATAGCCTCACGTTTTATCTTCGAGCTACTCCTGAAGAATGGTCATCGAGCCTGTCTCCATGGCTTCTCCAGAGCTTCTGATACTTATATCTTTTTAATAAGGTGGTTTTTTATTTCATTTATTTATTTTTTTGCTTTAATGAGCTAGAACAGTTGCTTTGGCTTGCAACTAAGAACCTTTGAAATGAATAAATGAATAATGGAATCGCTTTGCTACCAGCACAAATTGGATGTTTTGATGTCAGCGCTGTTCTATGAAGTTATTGCAAAGGGACTGAAATTACAGAAATAATCTGGGTGTTGTCAGGAGGCTTGTTATGGCCCAGTGTATTTTAATCATAGGAGGCTATTCAAATGTTATTGGATTCATGTAAATATATGCATTGCCTTCCTGATATCTATTGCTTAAAATATTCTGACAAGTAGTTTGGATACTGTGTGACCAGTTTCGGAATAATGCAGCTCTTAGTGCTTTCTGTTTGTTGTTTTATTGTACATTGCTCAGCTGAGAGAAAAATATTTGATGCTTTTGTGTCAGGACATATAAGTACTTCATCTATTGCTCTATGCTGAAAAAAGATATTTCAAATCGAACATAAAAATAAAAAAATGCATGTATGCTGTGATTCTGTGAATGTACCGTATTTTTTGGACTATAAGACGTACCCCCCAAACTTGGGAGGAAAATGGGGGTGCGTCTTATAGTCTGAATGTAGTTTACATTTACTTTGGTGAAATGTTATGTTATTTATGTTATTAAATATTTTAACACATCTTTTGCTTCAATTTTTTTTCCTATTTTCCTCTAAAACCTAGGTGTGTCTTATGGCCCGAAAAATACGGTGTATATTTTGTAAGAAGAGCGCTATCCTGACTACATATTTTTCTGGTAACCAACTTTGGAATCTTGAGTGGAAGGTTCAGAAGAGCATGAAATACCATATAGCTTGCTGTTTATTGAATGTGTTAACTGGGGTAGTAGGAGCAGTGACCGAACAATTTAATTGGACCACCTGCTGCTGCACCCACCCAGCACTCACACAGCTGAGGCTTTCAAGCTCGAATGGCAGTGAGATACAAAAATGTGAAACACAATTGCTAGAAAGTGGTGCTTACTGTGCAAGACTGAAGCATGCATGCTGTTGAAAGATAAACTGAGGCATATTAAAACTCTTGAGTTTATTTGAGCAAACGTTGATTTGAATCGGGCAGTGCCACATCGGAAGTGGCTAGGGATGCTCTACTCACAGGATCCGGGGAAAGGATTTGTGGGAAAAGGCGGAAGCAGCGTGAGGGCATTATTGATTGGATATAGGTGCACAGTTACTGTTCTTACAAACTGAGTCTTTACAAGAACAGAAATGTTGTTTTTAATTTCTGAGAGGATTGGGTTGCCACATGAAAGATACTGAGGCTGATTCACCCACCCAACTCCATTATCTTCATTGGCTTCTTGATGTCAGGAAGAAGATCTTCAACTAAGATGGAAATCAAAACATTCCTATGTTCTAGATTTAAAACTGCTTGTCTTTGGCATATTTTCCCCTCTGGATAGGTAGTTTCATTTGGCTTAGGGGAAAAGGTCTAAAACAAAAATTTCTTACCAGGCTCTGAATGTCAACTTCCAATTTGGCTAACTTTGGACAACAAAGCTATTGATACTTTAAAAAAAAATCCTTTCAAATATCTTGTCAGGTTTCAGGTGTAATACACAGTAAATATTCCTGGCAGTACTGAACAATCCCATGGATGCAAGAGGCATCCCCAAAGAAGATGCAAAGGATACTACCCTCCCTCGATCCGGAACCACTTTGAAAGATAACCAAAAGAAAGAAGGAGTTAGACAATTCCTCCAAGAGTTGGAATTGGACCCAAGTCAAAATTGAAATGCAGCCCACATTTCCCCATGGCCATCCATATTTTGGGGGCCAACAACCAGATGTGCCGAGTTCTCAGGATGCAAAGTAAGAGGAACAAGAAGGTAAGAGCTGTGCTGGGGAGAGACAGGATCAACAAGCAATGGGTACCCGAAAGCAAATTCACAAGTCACAATTCAAAGATCTAATTCTTACAGATGTTTTTTCCTGCCAATCCATATTTGGAAAGGAAGATGATAACGTGAAAATTTGCTTTCCTGTCTTGGCCAGGCTCCACAGGTCGAGATTTGGAACAGCTGACTTTGGTAAGATTTCTCACATTTGTGGGCTTCTGCCAGTGCTCCCCGGATCCCATCTGCAGGTGCTGGAGCAAGTGGGGTGTCCCAGAGGGTCTCACCTTAGTCACCATAACCTGTAGTGAAGAAAAAATAATTTTCCTTCTGTCCTTTATTTTAAGTGCGTGGCTCAGACCCCTTTTTCTCTAGGGTATCTTGAAAGTGGATAAGCTTACCTAGATTGAAAGCTCTCCACTGTGGCCACCGTAATCCAAGATTATCATTGGAAGGTTAATCTGCTTGTTCAGATTTAAGACCAATTTTTTTTCATGTAAGGCCTCACACTGGACTCATTCAGTTTCCAAGTCAGACCCAGTTTGGCCAGGGACCCAGTCTGGTTTTTAAGATGGACCCAGTCTGGTTTTTAAGTCAAGCCCAGTTCGACCCAATGGGTATCCAGATCCAGTAGGTGGGTGTGGGGTATGTGTGTTTAAGATGTGCTCAAAGAGAGTCTGAAAACTCTCAAGGATCTGACAGCAACTTACCCACTCTAGCCAGCAGCAGCGAGAAAGCAGTGAGCTCAAAGAGCTCAGCAGGTACTTATGCCTGGACCTTAGCCTTCCCCTTCCCCCTTTTTCTGGGAGACCCCAAGGAAAAGATTTTACACAAGGTTAGTGCCACAGTTTGTGCCTCTGCTTCTGTCTGCCATAGCCTCGCTTCTCCCATCTCTCCAGGATGTTGTATAAAACCACTGCTGTCTGCACTGATGGGCTGTGCCAGCGGCTTGCTGTCCTGGTAACCACCTAGTGACCTTGACTCAAGCTCTTTGTGGTGTGTTTTCTCTACAAAGCCAGGACTGTGCGTTCTTCACCATTTTTCCTATGAATCTCACATGCTGACTTCTTTATCTGGTCACTGGGGAGTACTTATTTCTTGTTGTGACCAGCTCCGTATTTTTGTTGGTGGTAGTAAGGGAATTTACTGCAGGAGTAACTCCTTAGCAACTCCATCTCTTTAGGCCTATTCACCCTCCCTCATCAGAGGGCTGGATTGGATGATAAATCGAAGTTCAGCTCTGAGTTCTAGCAGAGCCTTTCTTGCCTTCTGATGCACAGGCTCTGAAGCTGAGTCTGATCTCACCAGGGAGGACGGTGGGTAGGAGTGGGCCTCTTAGGAAGTAGACCAACCGCTAACCCAATACCATCTCCATCTCAGCAGGATCTTCCTGGCCTTGGCTTGTTCAGTGGACCAGCAATACCTCAGATTACTGTATACCCCATATACAGAGACATCCCAATGATAATGATCTTACAGCATATTGTTAACACTAAAGGGTTTTATTAAGAAATATCTTCATCAAGGTGAGGAGTAACTAACAATCTAATGCAGACAAAGTTCCTCAGTGGCAGAAGCCAACTTGAGTTTTCTCTCTGCATAATAAATTTTTAAGTAATATCTTCGACTTCCCAAGGAGAACATTTGTTTAGTTCATAAACATCCATACAAAAGCACTGTTGATGTCTGCTCTTGCTCCTTTTGTTCTGAAAATAGAGACTCACACAAGCTTCTATGCTGCTTCCCGCCCCGCCCCCTGCCCCGCCAATGCGAAGTGTTTAAAAGAAGAAAAGAAGATGAGGAACTGTGGCTTGTAAAGAATGGTCACTGGAGGAAGGCTCCCCCAGAGCCCCTGCAGCCTTGGAGTAAAGGAGGAACAGGGTCGTGGTCCCAGGAAAGCACTGTGTTCACCTCCATCATTGGAGAGACAGGCGCCAGCAAACAACTAGAATCAGTCTCTTACACCATGACAAAATGCCTTGGTCCTCAAATCATGGGGTACAGGGGGGCTTTGCTTATCCTCAGGGGTCTCTTTTTCTAAAGCTGGAAAGGCTATAAGAAAAATATGGATGTTTTCCCAACTTGTGTCCCTTCAAAGCATAAGACTAAGAGTTGTTTTGTCTTGAATCATAATAAAATGTGACAACTTCTAGTTTCTCAGCCACTGTGTCATTTAGGATGCTCAATATTTTCCAAGTTCTGGTTCTTTATCATGGTGAGCCTGACTTAGGAGCTAAAGCTTTCCTTCAGAAAGCACAAACAATATATTGTAAATGGCTGTGTTTGACTATTTTTTTTGATAACTTCTTACTTTTGTCTCAAAAAGATGACATTCATCATAAGTGTGTGTTTTGTGCCTGTTGAAACATCTTTATTCTTTTACAAGGAAAAAAATCTAGGTTTGACTGACTTTTATTGTTGTACTTTTATTGTTATGATAGAAGTATTGAATGAATGGCTGTTGTTTCTAATTTTAAATAATGTTTTTTAACCTTCTTGTTCATATATATGGGTTTTCATAATATGATTTTTTAAAAACTTTTTGTTATGTCTATTTGGCTAAACTGCAACCCTAGTTATTCAAGCACAAATCTGGTTATTTCTGTGAAGGGAATTTACAGGTGTAATTGACGTCCTTATTCAGCTGGCTTTAACTAGGGGAGATTATCCTGCATAATCTGGGACCTGATCAAAGCAGTTGAAAGGCCTTAGAAATAGGGGTGAGGAGCATGCATGAGAGAGAGAGAAGAGAGAGAGAGAAGAAATTCTGATGTATTTAACAAATGTTTTTTCTATCTACTGAAATATAAACTCCCTATTCCTTGCCCCTGGCACCACCAATCTACATTTTGTTTCTTTGAGTTCAAATTTTTAAGATATGTAAGCTCACACAGTATTTGTCATTCTCTGACTTACTTACTTAGCATAATGCCCTCAAGTTTCATCAGTGTTGTTGCAAATGGGAGGATTCCTTCTTTTTAATGACTGAATAATGTTCCCTTGTGTGTGAGTAAAGACAAGACAATTGATATCAAGGATGTAGAAAAAGGAGAATGCTCGTGCATTGTTGGTAGAAATGCAAATATATACATACATCTTAATATGAGGAAGGACCAAAAACTCCCAGAATTTATTTATAAAAATTATGTATTTATTCTTACACGTTTCAACTTCGGTCACCTTCCAAGTACTCTCCATCTGATGTAATACATCTAAGGAGATGTGTTTTGGCACTGCTCAAAACAGTTTTTGAACTTGTCGATTTTGATTCCTTTTAGTACTTCTGCCCTTTTTTGCTTAATCTCTTCCACATTGGTGAAACATTTCCCTTTGAGGAATTTCTTCACCTGGGGCAACAGAAAAAAATCTCTCAGGGCAAGATCGGGTGACTAGGGAGGGTGGGGCATGGGGGTCATGCTGTTTTTGGTCAAAAACCACTGAACACTCAGCGTGGTGTGGGCAGGTGCACTTGTAAATCACCCATCATGAAATGGGCAAAGGCTTTGAAAGAGTCTTCAAAAAAGATTCACTGAAGCCAAATTCGGCCTCTCAAAACACCACCAGCTGGTATACTGATACAGCCGGTACATTGATATCTAGAACACTTACCTAGTGGGGGAATCCTGTACTACAAGGGGACCATCCTCCAGAAGATGACATAATTCTGTTTTGGTGGGGTTCCCCATATATATATATAATCAGTCACATTTTCTTTAGCCAGTCATCTGTCAATGAACTCTTAGGTTGTTTCCACGTCTTGGCTATTGTGAATAATGCTTCACTGAACATGGGGTAACAGATATATCTTTGAGATAGTAATTTCGTTTCCTTCAGATATATAACCAAAAGTGGATTTGTTGGATCGTATGATAGTTTTATTTTTAACTTTTTGAGGAAGTTCCATACAGTTTTCCATAGTGGCTGTACCAATTTACATCTCACTAACAGTGCATAAGTTTGCCTCTTTCTCCACATTTTGCCAGTAATTCTTATCTCCTGTTTTTTTGTAAATAATAGGCATTCTAACGGGTGTAAGGTGATATGATATCTTACATGGATGTAGTTCTGATTTGCATTTCCTTGTTGATTAGTGATGTTGAGCACTTTTATCATGTACCTGTTGGACATTTGTATGTCCTCTTTGAAAAAAATGTCTGATCAGGTCCTCTGCCCATTTTTAAATCAGATGATAATGATGATTTGCCATTGAGTTGTATGAGTTTCTTAGATATTTTGGATCTTGACCTCTTATCAGATGTATAATTTGCTAAGATTTTCTCCCATTCCTTAGGTTGTCTTTTCATTTTGTTAATGGTTTGTTTTGATGTGCAGAAGTTTTTTAGTTTGATCTAGTCCTTTTTCTTTATTTTTGCTTTTTTTACTTGTACTTGTGTCATTATATCCAAAAAATTATTTCCAAGACTAATGTCAAGGAGCTTACCCTCTGTTTTCTTTCTAAGAGTTTCACAATTTTATGTATTACATTTAGGTCTCTGATCCATTTCAAGTTAATTTTTGTGAGTAGTATAAGATAGTTGTCCATTTTCATTCTTTTGTATATGAATATTCAGTTTTCTAAGCATCATTTATTGGAGAGATAATTTTTTCCTCAATGAGTATTCCTGTTTCCCTTGTCAAATATTAGTTCACTGTACATGGAGACTTATTTCTGGGCTCTAAGTTCTGTTCTATTGGTCTATGTGTCAGAATGTAAGCCAATACCAGACTGTTTTGTTACTGTAGCTTTGTAATATAGTTTGAAATCAGGATGTATGATGCCTCCACTTTCAATCTTTTTCAAGATCGCTTTGAGTATTTTGGGATATTTGTGGTTTTACATGAATTTTAGAATTTTTTTATTTCTGTAAAAAATATCATTGGAATATTGACAGGGATTACATTGAATCTATACATGGTTTGGGGTAGTGTAGACATTTTAACAAGCTTTAAATTAAACAATATGAATTCTTCTGATCCATAAACATTTTTCTTTCTAAATGAAAGAAAGAATATTTTCTTTCATTTAGTTGTGTCTACCTCAGTTTCTTGAATCAGTATCTCTTTGTTTTCAGTGTACAGATCTTTCACCTCCTTGAATAGATTTGGGTGAGGCCACTGTCCATGCTCTGAGGTCAGGGGAGTCATTGCTGGCTGCTGGTAGGGCTCCATAGTCAAGTGGGGAGGTGGGTGGGCCCTAGTCTGGCAGGGCTGTTGGCTGTGTTCCACTGTCAGGTAGGGCAACTGGCTGGACTCTGCATTTAGGTGGGGCCACAGGCAGGACATTGAATGGATACAGGGCTTGAGGCTATATTGTGCGATCAAGTGGGACCATAGGCTGTGCCCTAAAGTTGGGCAGGGCCACAGCCTGGCTTACTGTTGGGTAGGCTATTGACGGTGTTCCGCTATTGGGGTGATATTTATGATAATTTGTGGGGTGGGACTATAAAAATATCCTGTTTCTTATCAAACTTAACCCCTACCCCTAATACCCTAGACTAGTTTATTGATTGATCTTGCCTAAATAAATAATCATGATATTGGCATGTAATTTTCTAATTGGAGCTTTCCAGATTTATTAGTCAGTACTGTATAGACAGAAAGAACTATCTACATAATCTATCTATCTATTTATTTATCAATGATTTATTACCAATATGAGTTCATAGATTATCATTTTATTCAGTGTGTAATGATGTGTTACTGCCCTCATTTATTTTGATGCTCAAATTGTCTCTGACTTGTCAAGTGGGAACTCCTTTGAGCTTGTTCTGTGTATCCTATTGACTTTTTTTTTAGTTTTAGTTTGTTTTTAGCAGTTCCCTACTTCCTGGCACAAAATATTCAGGTTCATCTTGTGCCTTCCCCGTCTCAGCCCTGGAATTTGCCAAGCCTCCAAGGACACCTGATTCCTTTTAATAGGGAACAGTATTTAGACATAAAGACATGGTGGCAGGTGTACTAATTGCTCCTACACTGTAAGTGCTCCAGGCTTCAACTTCAGTGGACTGAGCTGGGAAAATAAATTTAAATGGGTGTAGGCATACTTTTTTTGTTTTTTATTTTATTTATTTATTTTAAAATTATATTTTATTGTTTATGCTATTATAGTTGTCCCAGTTTTTCCTCCCTGCCTCCCTCTACATGACAACCTTACTCCCTCAGGTAATCCCCTCACTGTCGTCCGTGTCCATAGGTCATACATATAAGTTATTTGACTGTTCTCTTCTCTATGCTGTGCTTTACATCCCCATGGCTATTTTATAACTACAAATTTGTACTTCGTAATCCTTTCATCTTTTGCACCCAACCCTGAGCCCCCTGCCATCTGGCAACCGTCAAAATATTTTTTGAATCTATGATTCTGTTTCTGTTATGTTTGTTTGTTTATTTTGTTTTTTTTTAAGAATAAATTGTTGATAGATATGCATTTATGGCCATTTTATTGTCCATATTTTTGGTGTTCTTCTACTTCTTAAATTAGACCCTTTGATTTTATATAATACTAGTTTGGTGATGATGAACTCCTTTAGGTTTTTTTTGTTTTTTTCCCCTGGGAAGCTCTTTATCTGTCCTTCAATTCTAAATGATATCTTTGCTGGGTAGAATAATCTTGGTTATATGTCCTGCCTTCTCATCGCTTTGAATATTTTTTCTTATCCCTTCTAGTCTGCAAAATTTCCTTTTAGAAATCAGCTGACAGTCTTATGGGAACTTCCTTGTAGGTAATTAACTGCTTTTCTCCTGCTGCTTTTAAGATTCTCTCTTTGTCTTTAACCTTTGGCATTTTAATTACAGTGTGTCTTAGCGTGGTCCTCTTTGGGTTCATCTTTTTTGGAACTCTGCCCTTCCTAGACTAGTATGCCTATTTCCTTCTCCAAGTTAGGAAAGTTTTATGTCATTTTTTCAAATAGGTTTCCAATTTCTTGTTCTCTCCCTTCTTCTTTTGGCATCCTCATGATGCAAACGTTGGTTTGTTTGAAGTTGTTCCAGTGGCTCCTTACACTGTCCTCATTTTTTTTTTTTTTTGGATCCTTTTTTCTTCTTGCTCTTCTGATTGGGTGTTTTTTGCTTCCTTGTATTCCAAGTCACTGATTTCATTCTTGGCTTCATCCACTCTACTGTTGATTCCCTATAAATTGTTTGTCATTTTAATTAGTGTATCCTTCATTTCCGACTTTTTTTTTATATGCTGTTGAGGTCCTCACTAAGTTCTGTGAGCATCCTTATAACAAGTATTTTGAACTCTGCATCTACTAGATTGCTTGTCTCTATTTTGTTTAGTTCTTTTTCTGGAGTTTTGTTCTGTTCTTTCATTTGGGCCATGTTTCTTTGTATCCTCTTTTTGGCAGCCTCCCTGTGTTTCTTTCTATGTATTAGGTGGAGCTGCTTTGACTCTGTGTCTTGGTAGTGTGGCCTAATGAAGTAGGTGTCCTGTAGGGTCCAGTGGAACAGCTTCCCCATTACCCAAGCTGCCTACTCAAGGTGTACCCACCATGTGGGCTGTGACATCTTCCTGTTGTTATTGAGCCTTGATTGCTATTGGCAAACCAAGGTCAGCCACTGACTGTGTCCTGTCTGGGGTCACACAGCATAAGCTGCAAAGCAATCTGCAGATGGCTGCTACTTGTGCTGGGCATGGAGGTGTCCAGGTAAGGCCAAGCTGTGAACCAGGCTGGCTGCTGCCAGTACCAGGCCTGGGACAACTTAGTGAGAGGTATGGGGCTCGCTGAAGCCAGCTGCTGCTTGTTTGAGAGATTTATCTTGCTTCACTTTACTGCGCTTCACAGATGTGTTTTTAACAAATTGAAGGCAAGACTTTCCACCATCAAAAAGATTATGACTTGCTTTATTGCAGCACTTGCTTTAGTACGGTGGTCTGTAATGAAACCTGCAATATCTCCAAGGTATCCCCGTATTTTTTAAACCTGAATATTCACTCTCATTTTACAATCCAGCTACATTAAAACTTTTTAAGCATGTCTTGAGCTTGATGTCATTTCTTTCCTTATTCTGTCACACAAGCCCTCAAAGCAGTTACATTTCAATGCATATATCTACTTCCTCATTTATTAACATTTCATTTCCTAGGTCTTCCTCAGCCTTCCAGAATTCAGTGAAAGTTTTAAATTCTATACTCAGTGTAGATTCTCAAAGACCTGTGTGGTTTCCCTGATATGTGACTGAAAGGCCCAGCTTAAACTGTTTCTTCCCTGTGCATTGATTTTCCTTTCAGAGCACTCTCAAGTTGGTAAACATATAACTAATAAATACTATACAACTGATCCTAACATCTGAGTGAAGATTTTAGGGATTGGTGGAACGAATGGTAGTGGAAGATGTGTTCATCATCTGAATTCTTTTTCAAAAGTCTAGTGCAAGTAGACTTGTCCAGTGGTTTATCTTGTAATTTAATTGACTTTACCACCAGCCTTCTCCAGACAATTTCTTATGCGTTAAACAACCAGAAGTGGGCATGTAGTTACTAGAGTCTCCTCAAATACCAATCTGACCTGTTGCTTCCTTGGTTGGTTAAACTACATTTGGAAGTATTTAAAAACCTTGCAAAGAATTACAGACGTGTCACAGGTAGTTATTTTGGCTATAGCATTAAGATGCTTGTGCAAGGAGGATAAAAGCTATTCGGGCCAAGGCATCAGAGAAGCTTGCACTTTTGATTCAGCTTGGATTTTTTCCTTTGTGTTACACATGATGGGAAAGATCTGATGCTGCACACAAGAGCAAGTTCCACACGGGAAGTTCTTCTTGGAACTTTTAAACCCTGGGAAAATATATCTCTGTCTCTACTTATTATACTTGGATCTATAATGGTGGACAATCCTGTAATTTATAACCATAAATGTTTCTTCTTATTACTTGTCGTATACAACAAATCAATTAGCTCTTAAATATTTTCTTCCACAAGTTACTTCTCTAGCTGCTAGATCCAAACTGTACATGGGAAATCCCATTCAAGAGATGACCAGAAAGCAAAACCAAAAAGAAGGCTTGCTTCTCTTCTTGTGTTGCCCTTTTTTCTCATTCCCAATGTGCTTCTATCAGGAAAGAATTATGAGAGCTTGATATTAGTAACTAAAGGTATATAGAGTTATGAAACTGCTTATGCCTACAGAAAGTGGTTCAATTTTTAAATTTGCAAATTATTATAGTAATTATGATTTGATGAAACCAAAGAATAGGGATTTGTTCAACAGGAGAAAACAATACTTTGGGTAAATAAAGGTATCAAAAACTTGTCTTGCTATTTAATAACAAAAACAACTTTTTATGTAGATTAGCTATCAGTGATGGTTTCTAAGAGTCCGGACTACATTTCTAAATCATTGTAAACATAACAACATAATCAGGATTTCTACCAGACTATGATCTCCTTAAAGACAGAGATCCCTCAATTCTAGTATGTTCCCAATAAACAAATGTGATAAGTTTTCATTTGGAAAGAAAATATAAGGATTAAAAGTGTAAGAGCCACGCTGGTTTCTCTGATCTTCAGATGCAATGACAGAGAATGGATTGTCTCCAGAGAAATGAAGCCCTGAAGACCTAATCAGGTCTTCCTGGTGGCAGTGACAGGGATAACTTACCCCAGTGCTCCAGAGACAGATGGGTAGCTAAACATGCCGAAAGCGGTTTATCTCACACAAATATGGGACTAGTAGAGCCTTGTGCCAGTTTTTGAAAGTTAAATTCTTTTTTGTAAAGAGGGAAATTAAACCACGTCACTTTAGCCATTTACTGGAACATGCAGGGGGCCTATGTGGAGCTGCTCCCCTGTCTGATCGCAGAGATGCACGGCGGGGCTCTCCACAACATGCAGCTTCCTGCCGAGGCTGATCGTGGCTGGCAGCCCAGGGGGCACAGATGTGAAGCAAAACCGTCATATTTCATCTTCAAAGCTGAGGGTGGAGTGTGAAGATATTCAAGGGAAAGCTGCAGGTAGAAATGCAGACCCTCTGGGGAAAGGAAAATCACAAGTTATCAGCCCATAAGTTATCAAGTTAGTTTCTTTCATAACTACAAGTACTACAAACACTGAGCAAGACTCTATAAAGACTCCAAATGATTATACAGAAGTTGAAAAATCTACATCTGTGTGATTTGATAAGTCTAAAAGGAAATTGTGTTAATCCTTATTTTTATTTTAATTTTATTTAATTTAATTTTATTATTTTATTTTTTTACCAAGAGAAACATCAAGTTGGCTGGGTGTAAGATCTATGGGATTTCTGCTCAGTGAAGACAGTAGAACAATAAATTTTTGAATGTACTAAAAACTGTAATGTATATATGCTATTTTTGCTTGCCCAGCATTCGTTTCCCATCTACTGGAAAAAGTACCCCAATTTTCCTGTGGGGAACTAGATTCCTTATCCTTGGCCAAGTGTCCAGAGGAGGCTCTGGAGCATGAAGAATGTGGCCCTAATTTCCCAGGTTATAATGTTTGTTTCAGGGAAAGGTACCTGACCCCAGCGTGCCAACACAAGTGAATTGTTTGGGTTTTTAGTTGAGCTTTCTGAAAGACATGCTTTTTATTTTCTGCTACACTCGATCATGAAAGGCACAAATTATTTATTTTACCTTTTTGTGGAACCTGAGAGTCAGTCATCACATTAGGGGACAGGGAGAGAAGGAGAGAACCTGGTTATGCTGACAAAGTTTGAGCCCTGGGCTCAAGTCACAAGTGAATGTTTAACCCATGTGATCCAATAAATACCTTTACTTGCCAAGTTAGCACGAGTCAGGTGTCTGGTGTGCAACAGAGGGTGATTTAACTAATACAGCAACTGAATTAAAAGCAGGCTCCTATTCTCATGCCCCCTTGAACACAATGAAATGTTTATATGGAAAAACTAAAAGAAAAATTACCAGGTTACTATGCCTCAGAAACAGTCACACAAGTATATGATTGTATTAAAAGTTGGTGCCAGCAAAAGTGACAGTAACGGATCTGAAGAGGATATTGACACAAGCATTTATGGCATACTGCTCCTGCAAAACATGTTTAATAAAAGATGTTAGTTTTTTTTTTAAAAAGTTTTGAACATGAGGAAAGCACTCTTTCCCACCTCTATAGAACTTTTTTCTCCTCTCATTTATAATTCTTCCTCCAAGATCCTTTGTAAAATAACTGGTTATGGTTTAATTTCCCTAAACTGTGAAAGACTAAATAATTGTCTGCTGGGAACAGGATCTCATGATATAATTTTGGGCTTAACAGCTTTACTTGGAACACATCCTGTATATGTTCTTACAAGGAAAAAAATATGAAAAATATTTTTTGAGACTAATCTAAAAATGTTTTGAGTATATTCGCACACTTGAATCAAATTAACTAGATACAGAATTCTATTTTAAAAACAAGTTCCTCTCACAATTCTGGAGACATTACTCCATTATCCTCCCACTTTTAGTCATGATGCTGAGAAATATAATGCCATTCTTGTCCCCAGTCTTTGGCCTTTAACCTGTACTCCAACACCCATCCTCACCATTCACAGTGACAGAAACCAAACTTCTGTCAGGTGCTTTTGAGTCTTCTTTGTGATGAGGCCTCATCCTTGGGCTCTGCCGTTGCTCCTTTTGGTCCAGTTTTAGTAAAACCCCTGCTGGGTGAGCAGTTCAGTGAAAATCGCCCAACCTTGACATCTGATAGGGTTCCTCCTCTTTCAACTTTGGTATCTGACCACCTTGATATCTGATTAAATCCTCATCCTCCACCCTTGATAATTCACCACCTTTGCCTGCTCTCAGCAATAATCTTATAAAGTTGGTTTAGCCAGAATCCCTCCTTACTCCTTATGTTTTCTCTTAGTAATTTTCTATCCACTGACCCCTACCCTATTCCTTGGCTATAAATTCCTACTTTTGCTTGTTGTATTTAGATATGAGCTCAATCTCTGTACTCTACCACAAAAATCCATTGTAATAGTTTCCCTTAATAAAGTCTGCCTCACCATTTTTAACAAATGTCAGGATAATTTTTTCTTTAACAATTAGCATTCTCTTAATTCCTCATTTTCAACACAGCACATTACTTTCACTGCTGAGTCCAGAGTGCCTCTGAGTCCCAAGCCTTCTTTAATTCAATTTCTCTAGAGAGTACATTTCTCTTCTTTTGAAAGGATGGGGAAGAGAGCTCACCTGGCACAATACAAAGAAGGCGTGAAGTGTGTAATGAACTCTTATATAGTCTCATCCTTTTCTCTGTCTCCCAAGGTACCTGGTGCCTCCAGTTCCTAAGAGCTTTCTAGGATTCTAAAGACTCCCTCAGTCTACTTCTCATCAGTATCCTGCTTTGCAGGTTTTAGCTTTCTTCATGCAAGTCATTCACCACTTCCCAATCCACTGTCCATCTTAAGTTTTAATGAAAACATCTTGTTTGCCATTATCTTTTTTTCCATTTTCTTTGCCCTTTGGTTCATAGTGTTTTTTGTCCTTGATGTTATGCTAAAGGTATTTCAGGAGATAAATCCATGCAATTAAACTACCATTTTATGTGAAAACTACTATTTGCTGTTAACAAAGAACTATGCATATATTTGTTTTCACAAAGTCCACTGAGGATGTGGACTGTGGTTGATATCTATTGGACCTCTAGTGCCCCAAACATTGAACTTTGCATTGTGACCCCAACAGTGTTTATCACTGATAAGTTAGTTTCTTTTTAATACTCACCTGAGGATATATTTATTGATTTTAGAGAGAGAGGAAGAGAGAGAGAGAAACATTGATGAGGTGTCTCCCATACGTGCCCTGACTGGGGATCGAACCCACAACCTAGGTATGTGCCCTGGCCAGCAATGGAACCTGCAATCTTTTGGTGCACAGGATGATGCTCCAACCAACCGAGCCACCCAGGGGAGCTGACACATTCGTTTTACAGATTCTGAGCCTCATACTCTCACTCACTATATTCCTGTAAAACATGTAATATGAGAAAGCAACAGAGAAGGTGTGTGTGCACAAGCATGTATGTGTGTGTTATATGTGTCTGAACTAGAAATGAGACTTACTCCCTACCTATAAGCAGCTTATTATTTATTTGAAGACACAAAACTTACATTCTTAAATGTTAAAAACAATATGATAATTTGATAGCAATAGGATAAAAATAAAGAACACAAGGTGAAGTTATTTGCCAAAGAGAGATTATGTTTTAGGTTCAGAAGCAAGGCAGATCTTCCTCTCACTGAGGTGAAATTGAGCATTTTCATAAGCGGGTGGGATTTGAGTAGAGCCTTAATGGATGGATAGACTTAAGCCTATTTAAATTCCAGACTAATGTGTCAAAGACTGGCGGGTATTCATGAAATCCAGTTTCCTAATCCACTTATTTCCTGTCCTGGGCTCATGGCTAGACTGTATTCTGGGTTAGGGGGAAGCATAAAATGTCGGTGGAAGTGCTGCACCCCATACCCTCCTATCCCTGAAAACGGCGGTCTCCAACCTTTTTGGCACCAGGGTCTGGTTTCATGGAAGACAATTTTTCCATAGCCAGGGGGTAGGGGGATGGTTTCAGGGTAATTCAAGGGCATTACACTTATTGTGTACTTTATTTCTGTTATTATTACATTGTAATATATAATGAAATAATTATATATCTCACCACATGCTAGGGTTAGCATGTGGGCTTACCAAAAGTGTGACTGAGACAAGTGCTCACTGCGGGAAAGAGGTATGGACAGAAGTGGTAAATAAAATAAAAGTGTGGGCCACGTGCAGACTAAAATAAATGTCGGAATCTGGCTTAAAGCCTGACACCAGATGCAGCTGTCCAATTGAAGTACAGCAAGTCACTTGCCACTATAGAGCCTGCCACCAGATGCAGCTTAATTGTCACTTGCCACCCACTGATAGGGTTTGATATGAGTCTGCAGGCAACTGATTTATTATGGTCTCTGTGCAGTCAAACCTCTCTGCTAATGATAATCTGCATTTGCAGTGGCTCCCCAGCACCAGCATCACAGCCTCAGCTCCACCTCAGATCGTCAGGCATCAGATTCTCATAAGGGGCCTGTAACTTAGATACCTCGCAGATGCAGTTCACAGAAGGGTTTGCACTCCAGTGAGAATCTAGTGCCTCCGCTGATCTGACAGGAGGTGGACCTTAGGCAGTAAAGTGGGTGATGGGGAGTGGCTGTGAATACAGATGAAGCTTTGCTCCATTGCCAGCAGCTCACCTCCTGCTGTAAAGCCGGGATCCTAATAGGCCACAGACTGGTACCGGTCCATGGCCCAGGGAGTTGGGGACCCTTACCTTAAAGTACCTCTCACGTGACACTGTGTTCTCTACCTTCCCTAGGCTTGGTAAGTCTTCACACTCCCATTCCTGTCCAAGTTGGCAAATGGTTATAAATCTCCACGTTCTACTCTCTTCTTCCCCAGTAAGACTAGTGGTTTTCTGCTGTCTCCTGGCTTCCTCACCTCAGGGACCCTAGGACATGGCCTGACATGAATTGAAAGTGGTAGTAAAATATTCAGTCATCCAGTAGGAACTTAACAGGTGGCAGTGCAGCATGAGAGGCGAATTGATTTCCACTGTGAACATTTTTCTGGATTTTGAATCCCTGAATTTACAGACATGGTTCTAGAAAGGGTGGTTTACCCTGGCTTTGGAGTGCATCATTTGATTGAAGCAAAGGTTTGTTTGTTGAGCCGATATTGAGCTGTCCTCTTCAAGGAAATTCTACTCTGACAAATCCTTAGTGTTTTAGTGCTCACCAACTGCATGGACTGAAGCAGATTTTAAAACTGTAGAAACACCTTGGCTGCAGAGGTTTGTTCCCCTGGTAAGACTGACCACATGCTGTGAACATCTGAGTACCAGAGACAATGAGGCCCTTGTGATTTACGGCAGCTACAAAGTGAGTCTGCCCTGTGTGATGGGCATGAACGACTTGATGGACTAGCTGTGAAGGCCCAGACAATGGTAGGCAACACTCAGGGCCTGCCTGCTCACTGCATTTGGTAATGAGGGCATGAGGAGAACAAGATTGGTTTGGTTTTTCCATATAGCCTACTCTGTTTTAGCAAGCCAGCTGCGTATAGCTCTTAATTCAGTTAGTTGTTTTCGATCCTGCATTCCTGCATAGTAAATTTTCGATATTAATTCGATCCTGCATAGTAAGTTTTCTTCCCCCCCAATCACGATGAAAATTTTAATTTGCCTTCTCGATTTGTAATGTTAAGAAGAGTCACATCATGGGTTGCATTTTTAATCCACTGTGCACGGATTGCTTTCAATGACAGAAAAACCCAAGGGCTGTCGAGCTACAGAAAAAAAAAATCCAAGGATCTTTTTAAATATTGCATAAGCACATATGGGATTTTTTGTTTCAGCATCCTGTGAGAATGAGGGTGGTCGTATTGATTTGAAGGAAACATATTATAGGAATGATTGTGCCAGAGTCCATTGCACTCCTCTTCTGTTACCCAGGGACTGTTCTTTATTCCAGATGCTTGGAATTAATTCCACATTCAAAGCTTGTTTTCTAGAGAAAGTAAGATAGGCTTCTTTTTAAATTTTTAAAGGGTTGAAGGTGGGGAAGTTTCTTAATTTATTTTCTTGGAGAAAACAAAATATAACAAGGCGGCAGTATAATCCCCTTTAAGGATTTATTGAAATGTCAAATTCTGGGGGACTGAAGCTATATAAGGGAAATGAATAAACAGCAGATTAGCATTTAGACAAGATTCTTTTATTGTTTGACTATAGAAAATAATGCTGAATAGAATTAATTTAGAATTTGGCAGGATTTTGAATAGTGGAGGTAAAGCATACAAATAATTGAGTAAATTTGAATCTTGTAGGAATACTTATTGGAATAAATTAAGGAACAGGATGATGACAAAGATTCTTTTGGAGACTCTAAGTTCCAAAAAATGAGAAAGTAAAAATTTTATACTTTTTAATGGTTTTCTGGAATTTAAAAAGAGAGCAGGTTTCTTTTCATTTTAAAATCAGGACTATTTTTTTTTAACACCAGTGCAATTGAGAACTAAAATTCATTACCAGTAATGACCATTGAAAACCATAATTTGTTGGAGAGTTGTCCAGGCTAGAAGTGAAATGATTTTCAACCCCATCTGCCTAATTTCAGTGAGAAGTGGAAAAGGAATGACCCTATAATTAGTTATTTGGAATCTTCAGATTGCTTTAGATAAAAGAAGGGTAGATTATTTTTAATAGAAAGTTTTCTTGTTGATAAGGATCTATCCAGATAATTTAATTACTGTAGTTTATTGAGCATAAACTGTGGACACTTCAGCTATTTTCTCTACTCTCATTTAGATCTAATTAGAAGTAGATGGCCTATTTAAATGTATGTATGCAGAAGTACTTATATTTAATGGAGAAAGTTAAAAATAGCCTAAATTAGGAAGCCCTTTATTTTACTGCTGAAGACTCCACATTGTGCCATGACTTGAGCAGAGCACACAACTGAATGCACTTAATTTTATTCATTTTCCCTCCTCTATGGTATGACCTTATGGGGCATTTTGGGCAAGTTCCTTCATTATGTGTCTTGAGATGCCCTGGTCTATTATTATTCTCAGTGTAAGAAACTAGTGGTTCATTTTTCTTTCCCAGGCACTGTATCTAGTAGAAGAGTCTGGAGAGAAATAAAGTGGGGCTTCCCTGAATATTGTCCAGAGTAAATGGCCAGAGAACGTACACGAGGACCGTGTGCCTATGAGCAGCCACAGAAACCAAACTGCAGCTGCCCACCGGAAGGTTACTCAGGTGAGAAGTCATGGTCTCAAGAATATTGCCTTATTTTTGCATTCCTTACTCTCCTTGCCTTTTAGTTTATTTGAGTAGTTACCTGTGATGAGGGTATCTTTGCTCTATTTCCAGAAAAAAAAAAGGTAGGGGGAAGCATCGGCTGGGGATTACGGGAGCCCAGGCTACAGCCGTGGGTGTGGTAACTGAGAGCCCTGATGTTTCAGGCGACGGCGGTGGCCCCAGTGTGACCTTCTGCACACAGATCTTACAGCCTTAAATCCGGCACCAACGAACCCCTGCGAGCTAAAGCAG
Source organism: Desmodus rotundus (assembly GCF_022682495.2). Lineage (NCBI taxonomy): Eukaryota > Metazoa > Chordata > Mammalia > Chiroptera > Phyllostomidae > Desmodus > Desmodus rotundus. Next base: position 125,648,175 of record NC_071387.1, read on the forward strand.
TGAGAGGGGAGGGCAGGTGCCGCTTTCTCCTCCTTTTCTTCTCTCCCTGCCGCCTTCCCTTCCTGACTCTCCCTCTTTCCCTCCCTTTTCTTTTTTTTTTCAAATGAAAAACTGTCTTTATTTGCCAACAGCATAATCTTTTAAAAAAATTTTCATTGTTATTCAGTTACAGTTGTCTGCCTTTTCTCCCCATCCCTCCACCCCACCCCAGCCGGACCCATCTCCCTCCCCGGCCTCCACCCTCCCCCTTGATTTTGTCGCTTTTCTAACTTTCCTTGCTGCGCCTTCTGCACTTCCCTTCACCAAGAAATGGCTGTTTGGTGATGTGTATTTGATTTACTATAAACATTTAATAAAACTTGCCACTTATTAAACCAGCTCTCTCCAATGTGTTTGTCATTGAGGTACTATCCAAAAGTGAATGAGGGAGAAAAAAAAATGAGATCCTCTAAATCCGTTTATCTCACCACATAATCTCATACTACAGTCTGTATTTCTTGAGTGGAATTTACATTATTTAAGCATAATCATAGGTATTTGAATTTATAGATCTTTTAAAGGCACAGGTAGAATTTAACATCTATCACGTTAGTGTGGATCTCTCAGGATAAAAAAAATGCCTTTTAAGTTAGGACATTTTAAGGCTCAATGATTTTTCCTGAGCATATTTGAACATGAGGTAATTACATACATTTTGCATGTATATTGGATTATTTAAATGTCGAGTGTGAAACTGAGAACATGATTAATTTCCTCGAGTACACTCAGCAGCCCAAAACAATTAAAAAGGTTTGCAAGGCTAACAGATTTCTTTCTTCTGTGATCTGAAAGAGACTGTTGTTTGAATGTGTGTTGCTACTCAATGCTGGCCAAGCAGCAGAGGATTTATCGTGAATGGTCTGATGATTCACTCTCCATTGTTGAGCATGGTGGACCTCCCTTTGTAAGGGGCGTTTTGATGTTATAAATGGAATGTCTCTCATCCATTCACACAATCCCTATCACATTAGTGCAGCCACTTAACATTGTGTCTTTTTCTCTCTGGCATCTACGTCCCCTCATATAGTGAGAATCTCTAATCATGAGTAGCCTTTTTTTTTTTTTTTTTTTCCTTTTTAAAATATATTTATTGATTATGCTATTACAGTTGTCCCATTTCCCCCCCACTCCACTCCATCCTGCCCACCCCCCTCCCTCCCACATTCCCCCCCCATAGTTCATGTCCATGGGTCATACTTATAAGTTCTTTGGCTTCTACATTTCCTACACTATTTTTACCCTCCCCCTGTCTATTTTCCACCTATCATCTATGCTACTTATTCTCTGTACCTTTACCCCCCTCTCCCGCTCCCACTCCCTTATTGACAACCCTCATGTTCTAGTTGTTTGCCTAGTTTGCTCTCGTTTTTGTTTTATGTGTGGTCGTTAATTACTGTGAGTTTGCTGTCATTTTTACTGTTCCTATTTTTGATCTTCTTTTTCTTAGGTAACTCCCTTTAACATTTCATATAATAAGGGCTTGGTGATGATGAGCCTCTTCAACTTGACCTTATCTGAGAAGCACTTTATCCTCCCTTCCATTCTAAATGATAGCTTTGCTGGATACAGTAATCTTGGATGTAAGTCCTTGCATTTAATCTTGGGTAATGTAATTATGATGTGCCTTGTTGTGTTCCTCCTTGGGTCCAGCTTCTTTGGGACTCTCTGAGCTTCCTGGACTTCCCGGAAGTCTATTTCCTTTGCCAGATCGGGGAAGTTCTCCATTATTCGTTCAAATAAGTTTTCAATTTTTTGTTCTTCCTCTTCTCCTTCTGGCACCCCTATAATTCGGATGTTGGAACGTTTCAAGGTGTCCTGGAGGTTCCTAAGCCTCTCCTCATTTTTCCAAGTTCTTGTTTCTTCATTCTTTTCTGGTTGGATGTTTGTTTCTTCCTTCTGGTCCATACCATTGATTTGAGTCCCAGTTTCCTTCTCATCACTATTGGTTCCCTGTACATTTTCCTTTGTTTCTCTTAGCATAGGCTTCATTTTTTCATCTGTTTTTCGAACAGATTCAACCAAGTCTGTGAGCATATTGATAACCAGTGCTTTGAACTGTGCATCCGATAGGTTGGCTATCTCTTCGTCGCTTAGTTGTATTTTTTCAGGAGCTTTGAAGTGTTCTGTCATTTGGGCCATTTTTTGTTTGTTTGTCTTGGCGCGTCTGTTACTTTAAGGGGCGGAGCCTTAGGTGTTCACCGGGGCGGGGTAATGCTGGTTGCAGGGCTGTGATGCTGTACGTGGGGGCGGGGCCGAGAGGGAGCAATGGCGCCCGCTTCACTCTCCTCCGGATTTCAGTCTTTCACTCCGCTACCCACAATCAAACTGGGCCCCTCTGGTGCTGGTTCCCGAGTAAGTGGGCCTGTGCACACTCTAGGCCCCTGTGGGTCTCTCCAACAACCTCTCCTGTGAGGCTGGGAGTCTCTCCTGCCGCCCCAACCCCCAGGGGCGCTTTCAATCAGAGGTTTGAGGCTTTATTTCCCCGAGCTGGAGCCCTAGGTTGCGCAGCGGTCTGCTTCTCTGCCTGCCATTCGTCCAGTTTATCTGTGGGCAAATGTGGTGCCGCAAGGTGCTACCCGCCACTCTGCCTGCCCCACTCTCCGCCACTCTGAGTCCGGCCCTCTGGGTTTATCTGTGCAAATGTGGGACCGCAGGGTCTGCTAGTGCTCGGACTGCCTGCGCCATTTGTCCCACACTCCGCCAGTCTCAGTCCTGCCACAGCCACGCGAGTCCTCTCCACCCCAGTGCCGTCTCCGCCCCTCCTACCAGTCTGGATGAATGATTATTTTCTGTTTCCTTGGTGTTGGTCCCCCTTGCTGTTCGATTCTCTGTCAGTTCTGGTTGTGCGAGGAGGCGCAGTGTGTCTATCTACGCCGCCATCTTGGTTCTCCCTTCATGAGTAGCCTTGGTAGAGGAAGTATCCACCTCTCAATATGCAGATGTAAAGGGTTAGGTCCTTTCTTCCTGGATCCTGATAGTACCGTGTGGGCGTGACCTACACCAAGCTGATTGGATGCTTCTGCAAGGATGGTGAATTTTGAACGAGGAAAGAAAAGGTAGCTGGGGTTCCTTCACCGAAGCGGCAGTGGCAGAGTGTGCAGTGATGGTGGTCCCCTGACGGATTATTTCTGCTAAAAACGGTTGTTCTGCTCTCAGCTTTTTGGATTTTCAGAGCTATTTATTTTATAAGCCTGATCATTAAGTTTGCATCAATTGTGTGAATCAGTACGTTTCTAATAACTTTGTTTTTGGTAAACAAAGATTTAATATCTGCGGCAGATAGAAATCCTGGCCTCGGTTCTTAACCTTTCCTTATATTCCAACGTTTTGCCATGTGACTTTGCCATTCTTCCCATTGGAAGTGGCATGTACTTCCTCCTGTCTTCACTTTGGGTTTGCTCATGAGCTTGCTTTGTCCCCTGGAATGGGGTGGAAGTGCTGTGTCACTTCTGAGTCTAGACCTGAGGAGCCATCACATTGCTGCCTGCCTTCCTGTGCTTCTGCTATTGCCATGAGAAAGCTTCCTTAGGTACCTTCTGCTCCTCTGCATGTGCCTCAGAGTGAATACTCATGGAACAGACAGACCTCAGTCCAACCTGCCGTGAGGAGCAAAGTCCACCTTGGCCCACGACTTCCATCGGCAGCACCTAGCCAAGCCCAGCCTCCATTAGCTGGCCATTAAGAGAACCACAGGTATGTGAGTGGGTCTGGCTGAGGTTAACAGAACTTAAAGTCTAATGCTAACCTGCCGATTTCTGAGAATTACATCGTTTTTGTTGTATGCCACTGAGATTTCATATTTGTTTTTCAGCTCACAATAGCTAACTGATACATAGCTGTTATGTGCAATTGAAAATATTCCAAAGGGTGGAATATATCAATGTCTAAAATATGAAGGAAGCATGTGAGTATATGTATGTGTGTGTGACTGTGTGACTGTGTGACTGTGTGACCGATCCTATCCTAGTTCTGTGGGGTAAATCCTCTCCAGCCTTAGCAATCATATTTTCCTATTCTCTTTCCTGTTGATTGCTTGGAATGAGCACATAACTTAGTCTTCACACCAATGAGATCTCTGAGAAGTCTTCAGTGTTTGTGTGTGTAACAGTTTTTTTTTCCTTTCTGATAAAAAGGAAAAAAGGGATGCATTGGAAGAGTTGTTCTCTTCTCCTTTTCTCTTCATGCCTGGAGTTGAGGCGGCCGTATGTGATCCCTGGGGAACACCTGAGCACATAACAGGGAATGAACCTGTGTGTGTATGTCAATGAACCACTCCATTAAACAACTCTGGATGGTTCCACCTCTGAGCTAGTATTTGCCATTAAAGGTGTCTTGACTGATATGGTTGTGGTAGGCATGTATGTAGGAGCATGAGGAGGATAGAGAATGCAGGATAAGTCTGGGTGAAAAGAAAACAGTTCGGGTTATCCCTCATGAAACTATAGGCACACAGCATCACGTGTGAAATAGTACGAAAGCTGCGGTCAGTCACAAACAGCCCATATCTACCTGCTTTTTTTTCTGTACTTCCAGCCAGAGCCGCACTTGTCCGTATGGATCACTAGCAAATGATGGGAGATATACCTTCATTGCTGACCCTTTTTGCAGAGTGTCCATATCTACAACACTCTGACCCATAAAACACTTATCATGCCTTTACTTTTGGAAAAAAGTGAATAATTGGCAGGTCAGATGGGCTCCCTATCTCATCTGTAATCAGAGTGTGTATGTCTGAACATAACTTTGACTCAATTCTGATGTCCAAGCTGTATCCCAGACCAATGAAATCAGATTCTCTTGGGTTGGGAACCAAATGTGCATATTTTTAAAGCTTCCTAAATGAATTCCATTATGCAGCCAATGTTGAAAACTATTGTTTTAACCTCTGTTCTACGAGTGAATCAAACCCCAAATCTGAGATGTCGATAAAGGGGAAAAAAGGCATAGGAAAGTAGAGACTATGGAAGTATTAATTATCTATTGCTATATTAAAAATTACCCCATAGTTTACAGCTTAGAAAAACAGTAACCCTTGTTATTCCCGATTCTATGGATCAAGAATCTGGGACGAGCTTAGCTGAATGGTAATGCCTAAGGGTCTTTCATGCAGCTGCGTTAAGTTGTTGGCCAAGGCTGCAGTTGTTGAGCACAGCACTGGAGAATCTGTGCTCAAGATGGCTCATCACATGGCTGTTGATAGGAGGTCTCAGTTTCTTGCTGGCTGTTGGCAAGAAGCATCCGTCCCTTGCCAAGTGGTTTTCTTTCAACAGCTGCGTGAGTGTCCTCAGAACATGGCATCTGGCTGCCCCCAAGTGACTAATTCAAGAAAGAGGAGTGGAATCTCTGATGTCTTTCATGACCTAGCCTCTGAAGTCACACACCATCATTTCCACAGTATCCTACTTGCTCCACAGGTCAGCCCTATTCAATGTGAGAGGGGCCCACAAAGGTCTTTATACCAGGAGTTTGGAATTGTTGGGGCTATCTTGAGTGCTATAGAAGTGGTATAAAAGTGAATAAAGAATCTGTCCTTATCTCAAGGCTGGATGACTGGTAGGCTGAGGATAGAAACCCAGCCTTGAAGAGCCTTCATCAGAATATAATACTCTGTAGAGCAACCCTATTAATTTCTTAAACACCAGATGGCTGGGCAGAGCCTTTGGGTTATGTTAAAGGACATTATTTAAAGGCACAATTCCCTTTAGGGAAGTCCAACTCTGCTGGTGTTGAACTAATTTTGTTCAGATTCAGATCAGCTGCGACTAGCAGCTGATGCTTACCAAGCAAATAAATAAGATGTTAGCTTCATTAGTACCGATTCTTCTGAAAATGAGAGAACTTATGATAACTACTAGTTGTGTGTAGCTATTAAAGAGCCCTCTGACATTAAGAAGCAGGACAGTCTGAATTATTTGAAATTGGGTATTCTCCGTCACCTTTTGCCTTTTCGTGGTATGCAAAAATTAGGGTCTTCAATCCAATCTTTAGCTCTCTGACTTTTCTACAATCCTTCACTTCCTGAGTCATTTACTCTATCCCAGTTACCATTTATATACTGATGTTGCCAAATTTCTATTTCTGGTCCAGATTTTGCCTACCAAATGCCAGACTTGCATAGCCACCTGCTATTTGATATCTACTCTTAAATGACTAATGGGAATCCAATGTTTGTCCAAAACCAACATTTTTTAAAGATTTTATTTATTTATTTTTAGAGAGAGGGGAAGGGAGGGAGAGAGACAGGAAGAGAAACATCAGTGTGTGGTTGCCTCTCGCAAGACCCCTACTGGGGACCTGGCCCACAACCCAGGCATGTGCCCTGACTGGGAATCGAACAGTGATCCTTTGGTTTGCAGGCCGGTGCTCCATCCACTGAACCACACCAGTCAGGGCCAAAACCAAAATTTTTAAAATTAAAAACATTAATTGAATTTTTCAGGTTTATGAATATAACCAACATTTAACATTGTATAAATTTAAGGTGTACAATGTGATGATTTGATACACATATATATTACAACATGTTTACCACGATAAGGTTAGTTAATATATCCTTCTCCTCACATAATTATCATTTTTTGGTTGTTATGTTGAGAACATTAAAGGTCTACTCTCACAGCATCTTTCAAGTACATAATACAGTATTAACTATAGTTACTATGCTCTACATTAGATCCCTGGAACTTATTCATTTTATAGTTGAAACTGTGACCTAACATGTTTGACCAACATCTCCCCATTTTCCCACCTCTTAACCCCTGGCAACTAACAGTGCACTCTCTGTTTTTATGAGTTCAATGTTTTTAGATTCTACATATAAGTAATATTATATAGTATTTGTCTTTTGCTAACTTATTTCATTTAGCATAATGCCCTCAAGGTACACCCATGTTGTGACAAATAGTTTACACTGTAATATTCCATTGCATAAACATGTGTATATGTATGTATTGTGCACATTTTGTTTACCCATTCATCTGTTGACTGACGCTCAGTTGTTTCCATGTCTGGCCTATCGTGAGTAATGCTGCAGTGAACGTGGAGGTGCAGATGTCTCTCTAAGGCAGTGATGTCATCTCTTTCGGATAAATACCCTCAAGTGGGATTGCTGAATGACATGGTAGTTCTATTTTTAATTTTTAAAGGAATTTCCATGCTGTAAAACCAAACTTGTAAGTTCCCTATACTTGTCCTCTGTTTTCTTCTTTTTCTTGGTATCTGGCAATTCCATTCTTCCAGTTGATTGGGTGAAAATTTGGAGTCATCCTTGAATATCCCTCTCATGCTTCCATTGCAACATTCTATCCATATACCCTTCTTGGCTCTTCCTTCAAAGAATCTCTTGAATCAAAGTATTTCTCACTACCTCCACCACTACTGTGCTGGTCTGAGGTCTCTCATCTATTGTCTAGAACTTCAATAGCATCTTAATTCATCTTTCTGCTCTAGCCCTATTCTTATAACCTATATTCCTCAGAGTGTTAAAAAATGGGAGACAGATGTTGCCAGTTCTCTTTGCAAAATTTTCAGATGGTTTTACATTTTTAAAACTCTTGGTCTTGCCTACAATGCCCCACATGATCTGCTCACCATTCTCTTACACTCCTGCGACCTCCTGTGATGCCATCTCCCCTCACACTGTTCCACTCCACTCCACTCTGCCACGATGGCTTCTCTGCTATTCTTTGCACACCAGGCATAATTATTCACCTTTACACTGCCTCTTCCTACATCTGGAATTTTCTTCCCCATGTATGCTTTTAGTTTGCTTTCTCCTTTTAGATATCAGCTTAAGTGTCTTTCTCATGAGAAGGCCTTTCTTAACCTTCATATGTAGAGTGTTTTCTTTAATATCATCTGTCTCCTTTACCCTACTCTTATTCTTAAAATACTTACTATGACTTGACACATATTACTCCTTTTACTGTGACAAAATGTAATAATATGTTTAATTTCAAGAACATTATACAAATAAATTAACTTCTAACAACCTAATGGAAAATAGACTTGTACTAAGAAACAGACCCAACAATAAAGCATAGTGTAAGTCAGACAGGTTTATTCAACAGCAATTAATGTCTGTAAGGTATAGCAGGAAGTACAACCAATTTTTTATTCTAAAAAGAGGTAAAAATAAATCAACCTATAAGCATATAAAAAGGTTGAAAATTTAAATGGAAAAATATATAAAAGTACAACTTTAATTTTTTTGAACCTAATACTGCTAAAACATGAGGTCTGCCCAGAAAGTATCCAGCCACGTAATATGAAAAATACAGACATTTACTGAAGGAGATACAAGATGCAAGAAACATTGTACATGGGACAATGACTCCCTTCAGTCCTGCCCTCCACCTGAGCATCAAGTTTGCAGCGTCTGGCACAGACACACGTGCTAAACATGCCCTGAATATTGATTGAGTTGTTGTGGGGGGAAACATTGTATGAACTTTTATGTAAACGCTTCACAATTTTGGCTTCCTAAGCTGAGAAGACTCTAGCAAAATAATTATCAATTTAAAAAACTTTCTGTGCCAACTTCCTCAGAGAAAAAGACAAGGGGGATTTTCCTCCTTCTAACATGTATGACTTTTCCTTTCATATTGTATTGACTCGAGTGCCAACTGAAATTGAATAGCCTACTTTGATTATAGTCAAACATTTCTAAGTAATAATAAAAGAGCTTCAAGTTCAACTTGAATCAGTTCCAGAATAGGTAAGGGTAGCACATGGAGGTGGTGGCAAAGAGGTCTCCTATTTTTTTTCATAAGGCATTTTTTAAACTTCAATCAAAGAAATCAGATTTCAGAATATTTTTTTCCTATAGTGATAACTGTCTCTGAAGATTTTGAGTCTATTCTCATGTGTCTTAAGGAATTGTTTCCTCATGAGCTTTATCATTTTAAAATGTGAGATTATTTTTAGTGTGGACTTGTGTTCTTTTCCTGTGAAAATTCCTTCTGGCCTGGATTTTGGGGTGTTTGAAACACCCCAGGAATAGACTAGGCCAGGTTTATAGTACAATTTCAACTTGGAGTTTTCTGTATCTCTAAGGAACTGTATGTTTGGGTTCTAAACCCATACGAGGTACAGGCCTGGGCTTTCAGTTTCCCACCAAGGTCTTGCTTTTTCTTGCCCATGGAGAAGCTCATATCTCCTAGGTCTGCTTGTTTTGAGTGTTTTTAGTCCCCTCTTTGAGGGCAGTAATGGTTCTTGGTGTGTCCTGGCTTACAGCCATTGTATCAGTTACAATATTCCTCATCATGTCTTCATCTCTTCATTCCTCCCTGTGCGGATGTTAACTCTCAGCCTCTAGTGACCACTGGGTTTCAGCTCTCTCTCTCACCCTGCAAGTGGGGGATCTCCCTGATCCATGAAATAGTAGGTTTATTATTTCACTCCTGGAGACATTATGAATAAAATACCCGGTGTCTTTAACCATACTGTGCAGGTGACCATTCGGTTGATCTGAACTAGTTTGGGGTCTCCATGGTTGCCTAAGAATTGTATATCTGGGAGGTAAGATTTAAAGCACAGGAGAGTTATGCACGGGTTTCTCCAGGTTTGTACTTCCTTTCTCACTTCTGGGACTGTGACTGATATTCTAAGGGTTCAAAGTCTGAACCTGTGTTAGTGGTTAGTAGTTGGGAGCCAAAAACATGCCCGAAGAGAACTCTGTGCCAGTTTACCTGGTAGGAACAGAATGAGATGTGGATATCCCAGAAACAATTAGGGAAAGTGTGCATCCCTTAGGAGGGGTGATAAACTTGGAGCTTTTGTTCATGAGCAACACTATGGTATTGGTGTTGAGATCATTGGCTTGGGAGCCAGATGACTGGGTTAGAATTCTTGCTACGTATTTTGCAAATACTATGAGCTTAGGTAATTTAACTTCTCTGTGCTCAGCAACTCATCTATCTGCAAAATGGGGATTATACGAGGTCTCTCCAGAAGGTACAGCCATGTAATATGAAAAATAGAGACATTTATTAAAGAAGATACAAGATACAAGAAATATTGTATATAAGACAATGACACCTCAGTCCCCTTCAAAGTAGGCACCTTGGGACGTAACATAGTTCTCCCAGTTGCCATCAGCTGCCTTGTGGTATTTTTTTGAATCTCATGAACAGTCTGAAATCTCTTCCCTTTCAAAGGTGATTTTAGTTTTGGGAAACACCAGAAGTTACAAGGGTGCCAAATTTGGGCTGTAGAGGGGCTGAGTCACCTGGGTGAGTTGATGTTTTGCCAATAAACTTCATGAAAGGTGATACTTGAGCGGGTGCATTATCATGATGAAGCTGCCAATCACCAGTTGCCATAGTCACGACCTTCTGAATCATCTGAATAGTTTCCGCAGAGGAATGTTCAAGCTTAAGGCAAAATTTGATGCAGATTGCTTTACTCCCTCATTGTGAATGCGATGGCCCCACAGTACACATGTTCATTCAGTGGTATCTATCACCCCACCGACTAACTAGTACAGTGAAGTCATCATTGTTCACACACGTGTATTCCAGTCCATTCTCTTTGGCTGCTAGGTTACATGGGTGTTGCACAAGCCATTCTCCTTGTATTAACAATGGCTGGAATTTTTCTGGACAGACTCTATATACTAATCTATTCTTAAGCATGAAATATTAGAAAACTGACAATTTTAATAAATGATTTTAATTTTAGAATTCTGATTTTAGCATTAGATTTCTGTGTTTTTAAAAATCAAGGATGAAGACAGCAAACTGAAAAATAATTGTGATTGATATTGAAGCATATCAGATATGCTCACATTCAGACTAAAAATGATATGAAATGCAAACTTTGTGTCAATTAAGAACAGCATATTCAGAAAACAACATATCTTGAATTTATAGCCTTCATATTTTAGTACTTGAACATGTAATACATTTTGAGTACATAATCACAACAATGTCAGCGTTTTATGCATTAAAAAAACCCTTCATCTAGTATTTGAAAGTACAACTATATAACAGTAATTTCTGTCTTCCCCTAGGAAAAGCAATATCTGTTCCTTTGACTTGGCGATCAGCATTAGATGATTTACATTTCTTTGTGCTTTTATCGGCCCCTGGCAAATTGCAAATACCATCCTTCCAGGAGAAACAGCTGGAATAAATTATGAGAAGCAGGCCGACTTGCCAAGCAACAAATAAGAAAACTAGATTAGGATTTTAAAGAGCTTATCTTCAGTGTTGGAGTGGATTTTCCTTCAGTCTCTATGGGAGAGTCCCATTCTAATCTTCAAAGCAGAATTGCTCGGCTTGTTTTCTCTTGGTATTTGGACCGGGAAGTAGAGTGAGCCAGACTTTAAATTAAATTGCACAGTTCTTGTGGGAAGGGTCTAGTGCTCTGCATGCAGAGTTGCTTTATTCTCTGCTTTGGCCCTTCTTGGATGATTTAGACTGGAGTGTGTCCCTTAGTTCTCATTCTATAAACAGAATGCAATCTCTCATTTACAGAGCTCTGTGAATGCTATAAACACTTTCAATAACTTTTTGAAATAATTACAAGAAACTTTGAAGTATTATCCTTTACTTTAAGATCTGTGTTGACTCCTGGATGGTCTGGCTCATTACCGTCCAGAACAATGGTTTAAAGACCAGCACCATGGAAAAAAGTTGGCTTCAAAAATCGAGTTTCAGTTTTTCTTGCTCCAAAAATATTGGGAGTTCTTGACAAACTGGGTCCATGAACTGAAGCTGCCTATAGGAAAGGCAGTTTGAAACTAGCCGGAATGATGTTTAAATAGCCCATCCAATAAGTCAGAAATTAAACCTGGCTCAACAACTTAGGAATTAAGCAATTTTTACCCTAAATTAGGACCAAATAGACTCAAAAGTCACTTATAGCAATTCACAGCCGCCCCCCCTTCCCCCCCACCCCCCAACTGTTGCTCAGGGTTGTAGGCTGAGCCCTTGGATGATAGTGGGTTATGATAGGTAAATTAAATTGCTTTTGAGACACTTTGGGAATTAGTAAATCTGTTTAAAACCTAATTCAGTCACTAGTTAGGTGACATAGGGCAATATGACTCAGTCATCAGGTACCTTATTTTTTCATCTCTAGAATGTGTATTCTCTGTCATAGAATTGTTGTAAGGTTGAGTTTAATATGGAAAGCACTTAGTATTCTGAGTAGTTGCTAGTAAAAAATAAAAACTGGTAGATATTACTGTTGTCATTGTGGTTAATATATGTACCTGAATGAATTAATATTGGCTATACTGGTAGATTTCAGGAACTTTTATTTCTAAAATTACTTTGACTTGTTTTTGTCTCCATTGTTTTCTTTCACTAATTTCCTTAAAAGCTGTGCCTACTCTGCTTGATTTCCCCCCGATTTTCTACTAATTGCTTAGTGAATTATGCCAAGCACTGATAGCTAAGACAAAAGCTTACGTAAATTTAAAATCTATTTATGCTGTGCCGTGGACGATTTTGTGTATTCACCAAAGGATAGTAAACAGGCAGATGGGTAAGCCCTTCCTAACCTGGTACAACCGTTGAGGACCATAATGGGGGAGATGTCAGTCAGTCTCAGCCCTGCTGCATGTGAAAGCCACCTGCCTGAGCTCCCCCCTGAAGATTCGGATTTAGTGGATCAGGTGGGGCCCCGTCTTCAGTGGATTTTAATAGCTCTCTGGTGCCTTTAATATGTAGCAAAGATTGAGATTCACTGGGCTGTTGAAGGGAAATTTTGGTGTCTGCAGATCACCTCTTAGCAAAACATAAATCTTGCTAGCTGCTGGGGGTAAGCCTTGTTTATTCTTTCATGTTGCTTTAGTTTAGTTCAACCTGCACACTGGAGATTTCAAATTCAATTGTGGCTTTTAAGGACATTTTATTCCCTCTTTTATTGTCTATGTTACTGGCTTGTAAGTGAAAGGGTCCTACCTCAAATGTGAGAGTTAACTGGACTCATTCACAATTAACTCTTATTAGTCCCCGTTGAGACAAACAGTATAAATGAACCCCAGTCTGTGTGGGTATCGGTTTGGTGTCCTTTTTCTGTCTTTTTAACTCTACCTAAACTACATTATTTAGAAGTATATGCTATGGCATTTTTTGGCTCTGGTTAGTGAGGTTTACTCCCCACACAGGTGATATCGCATTCAGTGATGGGTACGTCTACAGATGAAGGGAACAAGTGAACTCCTATAATGGAGGTTCCCAGCTGTAGCCCGAGTCACGCCTTCCTCACTGTCCTGTATTGGTCTATCTTTGCCTCTACATCTCATTCCTGTTGTCTAGGCTCCTTCCTCTACCCTGGCCATGGGAGAAGAGGCCCTTTCCGGAACAAAGTTGAACTCCAACTTCTGCATATATCCTTCCCATCTCCGACCAACCCAACCTTGGTGAGGCCTCCTCCACATTCCTGAGTTCACCTAGGTGATCCGCCATTACTGTAAGGTGTTGTTTATACCTTTTGTGTTTGCATCGTGTCTTCACAACTAGTTTTAAACTGTTTCAGGCTTAGGAACAGCCTGTTGACTTCAGAAATAAGTTCCTACCCTTTAGTTAAGTACTCATTAAGTGTGTGATGGGAGCCGTGAAGGAGAAATCACATTTTGAGAAAGGAGGGAGGACATGGGCTGGATTTATTAGGGTAGATCACAGCGAAGGTAGAACTTGAACAGGGATTCAGGACTGGATAAAATTTGGATTGTTGGAGGGAAGAGCCTTCTACAAAATGTTATTTTTGGTCAGGTTTGAATAATTTCTATGTGTGTGTGTAAAAATATATATGTACACATATGTATTTGTGAAGCCATCTGAGTTCCTAGACCTTAATACTTTCAGAATCTGTCTTAATGTATATTATGTTATATATAAAATTATACCTTCTCTATGCCAATTTTTCAACATCTAGTCTCCAGGATGAGGGTAAAACATACATCTTTGAGGTTTACTTAAAGCAAAGGAATGCATAACTTTTTCTGATTTGTATACTCTCCACTGGAAAAAATCCTAAAAGATATTCACTGTCTCTTTTCAATAACATATTTGGGGTAGAAGGAATACTGGTATAATCTTATAACCTTACATTTGCTCTTTTAAAATTTGTAGCTCAGCCCCCTCCTTCAGTGCATTTTGAACCAGCTGTCAGCAATATCGTGTGGAATTGAGAGTGGCAGTGATCTCATTCGTTTAAAAAGTCGTTCACTACTGCACGTGAAATTAAAAGCTTTTAAAATTACTGTGTATGAGAGACGCTGCCCCTTGCCAGCACTCCCCAGCTCTGACTGTTACCTTGGGTGAATGATTAGAATCTGCTGCTATGAGAGGAGGAATAGTAAAATAAGCCAGTAACCAGGTTTCGATTCTTAGGACACTGATGTCAGACAGTGACAAGGTTACAAAACCATCTTCTTGTGCCCATTGGATTCGGGGCACTAGATTTTTCTGTCTAGCAAGACATTTATTTATTCAAAATTTAAAGCTTAATTTCACACTGAGTGCTTTTTAAGTAGACCCAACTTTTTTTATTCCTATGAGGACCACTCAGCTGCCTTTGCAACATGTATAACCATGCATCAGGCCTTCCTCATTAGTCTCCCTGTGCTTTTGTATTTAGCATTAGCTGACTCCCACAGTAAATTCTATGTGGTCAATTACTTTCTATATGTAGTTAGTGTAAATTTGAGTAGAGCAGAGATTTTATTGATGAGATTGGTGTATTATTGACTGCTTTGGACATCCTTTTTGAATAGTGAGATAAAAGTTAGAAATAATATAATGTCCCTTATCAACAGCCTTGGTGAAAAACAAATAAAGCTTGGAAAATTTACACATCTCAGTGTTTGGGAGGAGGCTAGGCAGAGTAATTTATTTCAAGTCCTATTCCAGTTTTTTATAACATTTACTAGGAAAATCAGGCTCTTCTGAAAGTATATCAGTCATACATAATTAAATTTCATTCACCTGCAAAATGGAGCTGAATGGTGGTATCTTTCAAAGTCTATGTGTAGTGGATTTTCTGTGGTACTTATACTTTTATATTTTATGTTTTTGACATGGAATACTCATGGGTGTCATGCCAAGTATCTGGATTTTAATGTGCAAAACATGGTCAATATGTTTGCTGCCCAAGTCACTTTTTAAAACTTACATGGTAGAATTATTAACGGTGGTTTGCTAGGAAGTAGGATAGGCAATGAGAGGCCGTAGTTTGGGGGTGAGGTGGGGCTCTTATAAATGGTGTTCATTTGTATTAACTACTTCTCTGCCTATTTCTAGAATCACCAGTATTTCAAATATGTATCTCAAAGCCATCTTTGGTGACCTTATTAATTTTTATCTTTGTTGTAAGTTATTTCTATATGTTTTATTGTATTTCTGACTATTTAAAATGCCTATTTAAAAACTTAAAGCTTATTTTGGGAAACAGAAAAGAAGAAGAAGGAATAAAAACACACTCAAGGATACATCAGTAAATTGACACTTAAAAAATGATATTGCACTGTTCTGTAGAAAGAAATAGAGGATAATTTGGATAAAGCCCAAAAGGGCTTCTTGAGTTTGTGGATGAAGGTTGTATATTGGGCCATGACTACAACTGATGTAGGGGGCAGGAGGCCAGGCTGACACTGGTCTTTTGTCAGTGGGGAAGGCAATGGGGGAGTGTGTGGTATTCTGTGGCATACCAGATATGAATTTTCCCATTTGCAAAGGACAGAAAATCAATTCAAATTGATTCAATTAAAAATTGTATTGATTTACAAAGTGGCTTAATTAAAAAAATGATTGTCTTACATAATTAAAAATTCAGAGAAGACATCTCTGAGTCTAGATGCAAAAGAAATTGTATCAGAAACCTTTCTCCACCTCTTGGTTCTGCTTTCCTGTATTGATTTCCTCCTCAGATTGGCTCTCTGCAGAAGCTTCTGAGGTGTATTCTTCCTGTTTACCAGTCCTACTGGGAAGAGAGCACCTTTGCTAAGGGTTCCCACATGTCTCTGGGCTGATACTTGTGAATTCAACTTGATTCATTATTCCTTTGTGAACTAAACGCTGTAGTCAGGAGACGCAGTGACCTGACTTCACTGGCTGGAGTTGTGTGCCCATTTTTAGAGCCTAGGATGGAGTCAATCCCATCACCCCAGGGTGTGGGGAAGAGAGGTTCCCCCAAATACAACTGGGAGCTGATAATAGAAGAATGGACTAAGAACAGGACAAGCAAACAAAACAAAACTGAAATGCAAACAAACAAGAGGTCTACTGCATACGGTTACACATAACACCAGGATGGAGAATGACTCTTAAGTGCGTGAGGGCTTCAGGAAAAATATAAAACAGGCATTGATGTCATTATAGGAGAATCTAATGAATATTATTATTCAGGAAATTATAATGCTAACACTCAATTATGGTTATTAAGAGAATGAATAGCTAAATCAAAGAGCATATTTTCATGCAGATGTCCCTAATAATTAGAAAAATATGTAGAAAAATTGATCAAACTAAAGGATTTTCAAAGTCTTCTAGGAGAAACTTTTAGGTCTAAGTTTTTTATTCTTAGCAAGAGTGGGTGTTTTTGTGAAAGCGGAAAACATCCTGCAAAACATTTGTTTTTCAGTCTCCACTTCATATATGTGCCAATCAGTAAAATTGCACTGCAGACACAAGTGGCTTCATGTTTCTAACAAAACACTCTACGCTTGTCCAGAATAACTTAATTTGTCTACGTGAGAAAAATGAATTGTTAAAAATCCTTGAAAGGTGAACCATAGACACAAATATCGCTTTTAAAGACTGGCTTGGTTAATATTTCAAAGTTAAATATTGTTTGTCAATTTACTCTAGTTTTATTTTCTAAATGGTAAAATTTGGCATTTTGTGCCAAGATACAGAAGGATATATAATGCACAGATTTTGAATTTTTGATAGTGTGTACATTATATTTGGATTTTGGATTAATTTTATAAATAACTTGGCCTGAAAATTGTATATGCATGTCAGAAAATTGGATGCAGCTGAGTACATTTCATGAATTACCATATTTTACCATGTATAATGTGTACTTTTCTGGGAAATTCAAAAATTTCTCCCAAATTTTTTAGGGAAAAATAAGGATGCACATTATACAGGGGTATGATGATTACATACCATGGGTATAATAATGGATATAAATAATCCCTTGTGTAATGCACACAGAAAACATGGATGTGCATTATACATGGCAAAGTATGGTATTTCTTTTTAATTTTTATTTCTTTTCTTACACTAGTAAATTTTCCCCTTTTATTGAACTTATTGGGGGGTGACACTGGTTAACAAAATCACGCAGGTGCCACATGCACAACGCCACCATCGAGCATCTGTACACTGTATTGTGTTCACTACCCCAAGTCAAGACTCTGCCCATCGCCATTTACTTCCACTTTAAAAAAGAAATTTAACATGGGGCAATTTGTAATGGTGTCAGTAGGTTTAAGGGAACTGACAAACATGGTAAAGCATTTTTTGGTGAAACATGCTAATTCTGGACCTGAAGGGACAAAGGGAGGTGGTGGTTATGAGAAGATGGGGAGAGTTGCAACCATGGGAGAGGGTTTGTGTGATGGGAGGTGTCACCCAGGGGGTGAGGAACATAGCCATGCCAAGCTTCTGCTTCCCAGAAGAAATGCAGCACAGGGGGTGAGGGGCTAAACTCCCTGACCTCTCTTGCCAGTACCAACCATTGGCAAACTGATGTAGAGGTCAAGGGAGCCAATATAGGACCACCAGTGGAGGTCAGCTTGCTGAGGAAAAAGCAGGGTAGAGAAGGGTGGACAATTTGCCTGGGAAAGGGGAGAACAGAAGAGAACACCCATTGTGCTTGACATCCTGGCCTCCTTTTCTCTTTTCTGCTGACCTCTGATAAGAATGTCACTTTATTCTTCCTTGTGCTGCTCAGACTCTGGCTTCTTCTTGCTTTCTGTGATCTCTAGTAGGTAAGAATGAGTGTTTCAAAGGCACTAAAGACTTGTCAAAAGTGTCTCCCTTTTTATTTGCCTTTTGCTTTTTGTCTTCTATCTTAAGATGTGGAGTGTTAAAAGAATTTGAAGGGAAAAATGCAGAAGAAGGCAAAAAAGACAAAAAGATATGCATAGGATAAGAATAAGAATTCTTTTTATGTCTGTGCACAAAAAGCTGATACTATATATGACTCAAATTTTGGTTATTAAATGTGATCAAGAGTATCTGAAAAATTACTCAAGAGAAACAAGATTATTTGTCTACAAAAAGACTTATACAAAAATATTCTTAGAAGCTTTATTCTCCATAACCAAAATCTGGCAGCAAAGCAAATGTTCATCAACAGGAAAATGGATAAACAATTTGTGATAATGCATCTACATAATAGAATATTATTCAACAATAAAAAGAAATTACTGATAAAAGCAATAACCTGGATGAATCTCAAAAATATTAAGGTGAACAAAAGAAGTCAGACACAAAGGAGACAGAAGTAGGATTCCATATATGTGGCTTTCAAGGACTGGCCAAACAAATCTATGGTGATAGAAATCAGAGTAATTTTTGCCTCTGTGTGGATAGGGCAATAGACTGGAAAAGGGCATGAGGAAAATTATAGGAATGATGGAATTGTGTTTTTGAAGTAGAGATTAAACTTGCCTATAAAATTGTGAAAACTCATTAAGCTGTATACCTAAAATAAATAAAATTCATTATTTGTAAACTATAACTTAATTTTTTAAAAAGCTCCAAACTGTACAGTCTGGATAGGAAGCCCAGTGGCCAAGAAGTACTCACGTTTTCCTATGGCTGAGACCCCACAGAGCCACTCTCAAGCTGCGTTAGTTGGTGTTCCTCTGCAACGGACGTCAGAGCGCAGACTGGTGACTCATGTGCCCCAGTGATCACCCGATCCATCTAGTTCCCAATGCACTGATTATATGCTCACCTGAGAATATTTTCACTGTAGCAATTGCTTTCCCATATGGATGTTCTTGTTGCAGGGAGAGGGTACCGTGCAGTAGAGATTACTAGGCTGCTAGGTTTCCAGCTACTTGCCAAATTGGTATTCTGTTTATTACCTTGGTCAGCATCAATGCTATCCTCTTTAGGAAAATCATGTTTAGTTGATGTATTATCCTGATCCTGAAGGTACAGGTGACCACCTGCTGAGGCCCTACCTGGAGGTCTGCAGGCCTCTTTTTAAAGAAGTCAGTTCTCACCCCCTTCATCAGCTTTTTGAAATAGAAAGTGGTTTGTGGTATACACACACCTACTCATATCTTTAATCTCTTTGAGAGAGTTTGGTTTGTTACATGTCAGAATCAGGTCCATCCTAGTTGTGATGCTGATTTTAAATTGAAGCAGGATCCAGGGCAGGTCAGGGGTCGTAGGGATGGAGAAAGCTGCCTTCTAATTTGAAATTTATCACATGTTGACATTAAGTGCCTGTTTCAATAGTAGTGGGTTAATGGCATAATGTTTTTGCTGTTTGCTGACATCTCACTGTAGTTGGTGCCCACTGCATTCATGGAAATAAAGGAGATGCTGTTCAGATGATGGTTAATGGAACAATGAGGGCACTGTTTTGATTGGGGGAATGAAAATAGAGGAGGCAATAACATACAAACTATAGGGTTGGCCAAAAAGTCCATTTTGTTTTTCCATAAAATACACATTTTTCATTTTCACCAATAACTTTATTGATTTGGATATTTTGAGTATGGTGGCTATCTCCCACATGGTATAACATTAATTCTCCTCAACTGCTGTCTCAATTAGATCTCTATCAACTTCAACTGGTCTGCTCAACCATGGAGCATTGTCCAGCGAGAAATCAGCACGGAACTTCACGAACCACTTTTGACACATTTGATCAGTCACAGCACATTCTCCACACACTGCACAAATAATTTTTTTTTGCACTTCAGTTGCATTATTACCTTTCTTGAAATAATAGCATAATATGCATAATATGCCAAAAATGTTGTGTATTTTCCTCCATCTTCAATATTAAAATGGCTACACAAAAATTCACCAATTTTGATTTTTTAAATGCATGCTGACATGACAGCTGTCACAATACAATCTAACAAAATAGTTTTGAATGAAATTAAAGACAACTGAGCGCTACTAGAGCCATCATGTGGAAAAAAACAAACAAACTTTTTGGCCAACCCAATGCTTCAGAAGACTGAGGGACACTTTTTTCCATTTATTTTCCTATCTGTAATTTAAAAAATTCCCTTCGAAGATCTAAAGAGAAGTTAGTTTATTATTGCTTTCAGATAACCTGGTAATGTTCCATGAAATGAACAGAAATGAAGAGCTGTGTGAATATCAATAAAAGCTAGGTTTGGGAAAAATTGATTTGTGCAGAAAGAAAATTATGTAATTTACCCCATACTCCACTCACCAAACTCTTAGCGTGATGTGATCTTTATCCATTGCATACCATTCTGTGCAACTGAATTTCTGAGATATTTTTCTTTGTCTTTTAAGATGAATCATGCAGCTCAGACAATACTTTATTTGTAGAACTAACAGATTATATATATAAAAAAGCATAATATATTTACAAATACAGAGTATGTAATTCTACCTGTAGGAATGGGGAGGGAAAGCATTTAATATTATTTTAAAGCTGTTCTATGGGAGACCTGTTGGATATAATGGACACAGACAGCAGCTGCTCTGAGTTGCAAGGATAATTTATGATTATACAAATTGTATATAGATAATAAACATGTTTTTTTCAAATTTCATGGAAAGTTTGGAAAATGTTGAATGACTAGAAGAAAATGAAAACACCCCAAACCTAGTATCCAGAGATAAGTACAGCTAACATTTCAGTGAATTGTTTTTGTTTTTTCTGTTTAAAAATCTCTTTCCACTTAACATTATATAGTGGCATTATCAAATATCATAAATGTAATTCAAAAACATTATTTTAAATAACTACCTAAGATCCTGAGATGATGTCATCAACATTAGGACATAGGGCATTCCTGAGCTCAGTCCTCCACACAAGGGAGACCAACCAGCAACTATCCACAAATAAACCCCATTGTGAAAACCCCGGAGCCCCGGGGTGAGGCTAGATCACCCCGAACCACAGGACCACAGAGACTGGGCGGGACCACATCAGAAGGGAAAGAGTTGCCCGACCTCTGGCCCCATGGTCCCTCCCCCAGGTCCGCCCAGTAGGGCCGTGGAGGCCTGTGGTTTCTCCGGTAGGAAAGAGAGCCTAAGGTGGGTATCCAGCTTCTCCAGTGTTGAGGGACGCTTCCCAGGAGACACACTCAGGTCTTGCCTCATCAGCATCACTGGGGGAACCTGCAGGGTTCAACCACCGGGGATCAGATAGAGACTGAGAATGGGGTGGGCGTACAAAACCAGCCCTCATATCTTGGCGGACGAATTCCTGCTTGTGTGGCTCTTCTATAGAGCAGAGATCCCAGTCCATGTGCAGAGCAGTCAGTGGCCCGGTCTGACCAGGTGGCCAGATTTGAGGCCTCAGGCAGTGGGTTGTACAGGCAGTGGAGCCTGTTATGCCATCTCACCCAGGCAGGGAAGCAAGTTTTCAGACTCACCCAACTGCTGAGCATCGGCTCTGGCCCCATCCATCCAGAAGCCTAGTCAGAGAACCTGGGCAGCTATGAGCCCATCCTACAGCCTGACTTGGGCAGGGACCCAAGCCAGCAGCCCTGCCTAACTGTTAATCATATCCCCGGCACCCCCCAGCCCCCATCACTAAGGAACCCAGCCTGTGTGGCACAGAACTGGGTAGCCTTGCCTACAGCCCTAACCAGCAATAGAGCCCAGCCTACAGCCCTGCTGGATTGCTGAGCACAGCCTGTGGCCCCATGCAGGCAGGAAGCCCAGCCAGTGACCTTGCCCAGTCCTAGGAGCTCAGCCTATGGCCACACTCAGCAAGGGAGCTTGGGCAGTGGCCTCACCAGACCACAGAGCACAGTCTTGACCTCCAACCACTTGCAGGAGACAGCTGGAGGTCCTTCCCCAGCAGTGGGCCCAGCCAGGGCCTTGCCCAACAGTGGAGAATAGCCTATAGGATCTTATCTTGAAGCCCAACCTGTGACACTGTCCAACTTGAAGGCACAACTTGTAGTCTCATCTGATGGCACAGCACAGCCTGTTCAGCAACAGTAGCCTGCCTGTGGCTCTGCCTGAACCTGGAATCCAGCCAGTGGCTCCATGTGGTCAGGAAACATAGCCTGGGTGCCTACCCAACTAGGAGTGATTGTGGAGCCCAGCCTACAGCCCTGCCTAATTACAGAGTCCAACCAGTGGCACCTCCTTCCTAGGGAGCATAGCTTGAGACCCTGTCCAACCAGAGGTGAACAGAGAGCCCAACTAGCAGCCCCACCTGACTGCAAAACACAGCAGCAGCCTCTCCTGGTCAGGGAGCCCATCCAGTGACCCTCTTATGTGAAGCTCAGCAGCAGGCCCACCCACTGCAGAGCCTTCCCAGGGGCACCTGCAGGCCTCGGAGTATAGGCAGTAGTACCTCACAAGTCTTACTCACAAAGCTTAAGTATAAAAAGAGTACTTCTAGAAAACAATATTATTAATGAGTATCAAGAACTACAAAACATGTTTCTTCTTAGGAATTTACCTTCTTCATAAAATAATCAGAGATACATACTGACATTTATGTACAAAAGTATTTATTACAGGGTCATTTGCAAGAGCAAAAGTCTGAAAAAATGTAAAATCTCCCAAAAAGGGGAAGAAAGTATAAAATAAACTGCAATATAGTTAGACAGGCAGTCATTTGTTATGTTTTCCAGCTTTATCGAGTTGTAATTGATGTGTAACATTGTGTGACTTTGAGGTATAAACATGATGATTTGCAGTACATATCTATTGTGAAATGATTTCCACAAGGGTAGTTAACACATCCATCATCTCGCATAATTACAGTTTTTGTGTGTGTGTGAGGACTTTTAAGATTTCTCTCTTAGCAACTTTATTCCCTATTAAGTCTTATCTTTTCTTTCATTATTCTATTCCTTTATCTTTCAAAAAAACCTTTTAGGATCAATTTGAACTTGCCTTCTACTTCACTAATTTGCTTTTTTTATGGTTGTTAATTTTATCTTTTTCAATTTCATGAAGTTTTAAATTTTCTACTAAATTTCTGTATATAGCTTTATATGATTTCAAATATGTGTAGTTTTTATAATGACTATCTGATCTGGATTTGTGGACACAATGCTCTCTTGAAACTTGTTGAAAACTCAAGTTAAAATGTTTTGACAATATGGTATTTATACTAAGTTAGAGGTCCTTGAATTTATTAACTAGGAAGTTATTAGTTCTGATTCTGCAGAGTGATCTCTCACTTGAACTGCATTATGTACTCATAATTTTTCAAATTTCCTTATTTATCCTTACAGAAGGAAGTCTGAATTTGTTCAGACTGGCAGATAAAGTGATTTTGGTAAGAAATCAATGTCCATTTTTAAGCACTTAATGCCTACATCAAAATGAAGGTGAAATTTCACATTGCCAATTACTTTTCTAGACCAGAAATCAGGAAGCCAAGGTTTGTGGGTAGTGGTGGGATGCAGAGAGATAAGACATGGGAGTAAAGTAGTCGTAGTTTCAGGGGAGACTTTTCTCTGTCTGGAAGAGTTTCTCTACATGTTTCGTTTGGCAGCAACAGTTAGGAACATGGAGTCAACTATATGCTAGGAGGTATGTGGCTCAGATGCCCCTCCCAGTGTAGCCCTAAGGCCAAGTAGCTCTTCCACAATTCTGATGAACTCTGGTTGTGTCTTTCATTTCAACTGCTTCACCTCTCCTTGTAGGGGTGATGGTGTGGTTATCCTAGTGCTTCATCCACTCACTCCTGGGCTTACTAGTCTTTCACAAGGACATGAGAGAGGACATGATTTAGCCCTTCTTCCACAGTCCCATCTATGATATAGCTAGTAGAAATTCTAGTTGAAAGTCTAGAAATTTTTGACATGTAGATGACATCCTTCTTTAGTTTCCATTCCTTATGCTTTATTTTCCTATTTGATACTCTATTTTTCATTTTGTAGATGGAGAAGGTTAGGTGATGCCAGATTGTTTGGCATACACAGAGACATTTCCTAAATGTCTAAAATAATGTAAATTTAGAAGTAGTTTGAAATGAGAGCAATATTAGTAAGTCATGTTTACTTTATTTACATAATTGACTTCACTGACTCAATTAAAATTTTTTTGATGTGTGTATTTCTATGAAAAATCTTCCAATGTCATCAATATTAAATAATGTGTATAGGTTTACATCTTGTGTACATCTTGTTTGGGACTCTGTGCTTCCTAGACTTGCACACCTATTTCCTTCACCAAATTAGGGAAGTTTTCTTTTATTATTTTTTCAAATAAGTTTTCAATTTCTTGCTCTTTCTCTTCTCCTTCCAGCACCCTTATGACTCGGATGTTGGTATGTTTGACGATGTCCTACAGGTTCCTTAGCCTATCCTTGTGTTTTTTGAATTCTTTTTTCTTCTTGCTGTTCTGATAGGATGTTTTTTTTCTTACTTATGTTCAAAATTGTTGATTTTGTTCTTAGCTTCATCCCCTCCACTGTTGGTTCCCAGTAGATTTTTCTTTATTTCACCTAATATAACCTTCATTTCTGCCTGGCTCTTTTTCATGCTGTTGGAGTACCCAATGAATTCCTTGATTATCCTGATAACCAGTCTTTTGAACTCTTTATCTGATAGGTTGCTTATCTCCATTTTTTTAAGTTCTTTTTCTGGAGTTTTGTTCTGTTTTTTCATTGGGCCATAATTCTTTGTCTCCTCATTTTGGCAGCCTCCTTGTGTTTGTTTCAATGTGTTCCATAGAGCTGCTTTGACTCCCTTTTTTAGTAGTGTGGTCTATTGTAGAAAAGCATACCTGTAGGCTGTATGAGGCAGAGCCTTAGGTAATCACCAGGGCAGGGCTACCCATGTCACTGCTCTGTGGCTCTATGTCAGGGGGGGACTAGGAGAGGGGATAATGCCCCTCTAGAGATTGCCCAGAAGGAAGCTGTCTCCTGGCATTTGCCCTGACACCAGTCATTTCATTTTCTACCCATATGCCACCTGTTGCCCTGGTGCTGTATCCCAGAGAGAATGAGTCTGGGTAAGTCCTAAGTCCATTGCAGGCTCTTTAAGAGGAGACTCCTGAGCATCCTGCAGTTTATTCTACCACCCTAACCCCCACTGGTTTTAACAGCCAGAAGTTATGGATGATTATCTTCCTGGTGCTAGAATTCTTGGCTGGGTGGTCTAGTCTGGGGCTGGGATCTTCAGCCCTGAGCTATCCCTCCTGTGGATGGATACTTTTATCCACTACATGTGGGTGTGGGACCTACACACACATTCCGTGGAAACACATTCTGTGGAAACACATGTGTGGAAACACATTCTGTGTCTCCATGCCTCTCCATGCCTTTCCACCTGTCCGTGCCTCTATGTGCCGTTCCACCTCTCTGTACCTCTCCATGTGTCTCTGCATCTCTGCCCTGCCTACCCATCTGGATAAGTGTGGCTTTTTTAATTCCTTGGTGGTTGGACTTCCATACAGTTGATTTTCTGATGATTCTGGGTATTATTTGTTTTGTAGTCTAGTTGTAATTTTTGTTGTAGTTGTGCAAGGAGGCAAGGCATGTTTACCTATGCCTCCATATTGATCAGAAGTCTCCTTTCTTTTTGACTTAAAGTGTTTTTCTTATGGCCAAGTGGATGTGGAAAATTCACACATAAACATCCTGGATTTGTTATCTGACAAATATGAAGTTCCACGATGTTTTCAACCATAAAGGTGGCAATTCTTTAAACAAGCTACTTTTTTTCTTATTGAATTTATTGAGGTGACACTGGTAAATAAAATTATATAGGTTTTAGGCATACAATTGTATGTCATCACGTGTATATTGTGTTGGTGTTCACCACTCCAAGTCAAGTCTCTTTCCATCACCATTTGTCCCCCTTTATCCTCTCCTGTGTCCTCTGACCCCTCCTTCCCTCTAGTAATCACCATACTGTTGTCTCTTTATGAGGTTTTTATTTTTTTTGCTTGATCCCTTCACTTTTTCACACAGTTCCAATAGCCCCTTTCCTCTTACAGCTGTCACTCTGTTCTCTGCATCTACACATCTATTTCTATTTTGATTGTTAGTTTATTTTGTTCATTAGATTCCACATGTGAGCAAAATCATATGGTACTTGTCTTTCTTTGACTGGTTTATTTCACTTAGCAAAACGATCTCCAGGTCTACCCATGCTGTTGAAAAGGGTAAGATTTCCTTCTGTTTTATGGCTGAGTAGTATTCCATTGTGTAAATGTACCACAGCTTTTTATCCACTCATCTACTGATGGAAACTTGGGTTGCTTCCATATGTTGGCTATTGTAAATAATGCTGCAATGAACATAGGGGTGCATATTTCTTTTGAATTGGCATTTTAGGTTTCTTGAGATGTATTCCCAGAAGTGGATCATAAGGCAATTCCATTTTAAAGTTTTTGAGGTATCTCCATACCCTTTCCACAGTGGCTGCACCAGTCTGCATCCCCACTAACAGTGCCTGAGATTCACCTTTCTCTACATCCTCATTAACACTTGCTGTTTGTTGATTTATTGATCATAGTCATTCTGACAGATGTTAGGTGATATCTCATTGGGGTTTTGATTTGCATTTCTTTGATATTTTCATGTGTCTATTGACCATCTGTATGTCCTCTTTGGAGAAGTTTCTATTCAGGTCCTTTGCCCATTTTTTTTCAATTGGATGTTTTTTGATGTTGAGATATATAAGTTCTTTATACATTTTGGATATTAACCCCTTATTAGATGTATCACTGGCAAGTATGTTCTCCCATTCAGTAGGTTGTCTTTCCATTTTAAACAAGCTACTTCTTGAACATGGGTAGAATATCTGCCCTGGGTTTCTGGGTTCTTGTGTGTAGGGCATCATTAAATTAATCGCCCTGACCCACGTTTTGACCATTGGAGATTGTCTGAAAATCAGGGAGGGGGGACATAATATTCTTTGTTAACTGACAATTTTCTTTTATTTGGGCTTAGGCCTTCTTGCAGCTGCTTGAAAGATATTGCATTCGGTCTTTTCTACTTATTGCTTTATTTGCTTGTATATTTTATCAGATGTTGTAAAACTTACTTAAGTAGATTATATTATAAACCAGAAAATAGAGATTACTGAAAAGAAAGTGGCCAAAAATTTATCCACCTAGAAATATCTATTGATACAGATGTACAAATGTTTACACATACTTGTTTTGACCAATGTGAGCTCATAGTCAAAATACTATTTGCGACCTACTTTAACTTACTAATGTATGCCAGTCAACTGATTCTTTTACTTTGTAACAAGCATGCATTTACTCATCAAATAAATATGCAATCACCATGTATTATGTAATAAATACCATGTTAGGTACTAAAAGACATTGCTAAAGAAGATACAGCTTCTGCCTGAAACATTTTACATTCAAGGTAGAGGAAATATAATCACCAGTAACCACAATGTAATAAATTAATAATAGAATAGAAGCAGACAACAGGTAAGATGTTTATTCAAACAAGGGCACATGTAGTTTTGAAGTTTTGTGAAAATTTTCCCAGGGCACTCAGATTAATTTAAAGCAATTCTCTTCCAGCTTCTCAATTCTCATTTGTGCTTTATCTCAATGTATTCAATTGGTCTGCCCTAAAGTGGTATGAGTGTGGTGGAGGTGTGTGTGTGGGGGGTGTGGTATGTTTTCTGTACCTTTACAATAGCCTTTGCTTCTACTACAGAGGAAGATAAACTTCTCACCCAGTCAGTCCTTTAGTGTTGCATTGTCCTGGGTGCCAAAACCGTTAAGCTTCCAAGAAAAAGAAAACTTGGAATCTTGGCATTGGTGTTGAGAAAGTGAGTAATGGTAACAACCCCTTAAAAGAGCAATAGTTTTATCTGAGAAAAGCCATTCTAAACAAACTGGCCATTCAGGAAAAATTTCCTTTATCTCCTAGAGTTCTACAGAGGTAACAACTGTTCATTACTACAACCTTATATTTTTATCTCAGAGTCACAGTGACTTATGTAAGATGTTTAAACATAAAGATTGTTAGACTACGATAAAATTCTGTGGATATTGAATGACATACAAGTCAAAAAATAAGAGGAATAATTTGAAACTTCCAATTGTTTTAAAAAAGTGGACTTTATTCTGTAAATGGAAAATAATGATGAAATCGTAATGGCATTGAGATTTCATTAGATATATTTTAAAGAATAATATAATCATACAGGTGAAGTGTCAGCGTTTACAATACACCAGACATTTCATCCTTTGTAATTACCTAATTTTATAAGGAAAATAGATGTCATCTGAAAATGCGAGGGCACACATAGTTATGCTAAATTCTCTTGGGCTGTAAGTCTAAAGAAATGTGTAGTAGTGCAGTTGATACATGAATAATTTCTAACGGCGGTAAAAACGGAGTTGAGTTCTGGATCTACTAATACCTACTTCTATGACTTCAAACAAGTTACTTAATCTTTCTAAGACTCAGTTTCATGATCAGTAAATAAGAACATAGCACCCATTCATGAGGCTGCCGTGAAATTAAATGTTTAATTGTAATGAGTTTGCTCTAACACAAGAGATTCAAAGAGAAGCACATTATTGTATTTCAAATATATGTATATATGCCCGATATCAATTCCTTTTCTTTAAAAAAATGTTTGATGAGGTTACTGTTATAAAGGGAAAGATTTTTTTCTTTCTGGGAGTTTATATAAGAATTCCCCCAAAATAATAAAATCAGAGAACCTAGATGTGGGCCTTTAGTATATCTACGCTGCTACTGGCCTCTTTAAACTTCAAACTCACAACAGCACGAAAAACTTTTACTCCTCTTTTGCCAAGAATATGCTCATTTCTTTAGATTTGGTTTTCAGTTACAATCCTTAATGTTTACATCTCAAGGTATCCGAGCATTTCATTTGCCCTGAAGAAAAGTCCTGCCGTGCCCACACCCGCTGTGCTGGAGACCAGCATCGCACCCGTCCTCTCACTACAAGGCCATCCTCACTTTCTCTCCCCACCTCAGGGAAGGCACCCTAGGAACGAGCCTATTGTCCCTCTTCAACTCGACACCATCATCATCTCTTCCTCCTCAAAGAAAATCTACCTTCCCCTTCCATGAACCTACATTCCTCCCAAAGCTTGAGGTTTTCTTCATGGTTCCAGATTTAGGCACAAAAATTTGGCTATCTCATCTCTGGGGTATGTGCAGAAAAGTCTGTTAGCATAGCAGACTTGGGACTGCTATCCTGAAAAAGGCCTGTTTGCAGGGCCGGCTCTCGGCTGGTGTTTGGGAACCTGGATTTCTGGAGTGCTCCCACCACTCCCTAACTCGTAAGAGAGTGGCTCATTTTGCCCAGTCTGCTTGTGTAAACTTACTGTTTACGTGCAACACCTGTTTTACTTCTGGGAGTCTGCAATTTTGGCAGAGGCAGAGGGTGGCAATGTGACCAGTCCCCCAGCAAATCCTTGGTCACTGAGCCTCTCGGAGCTCCCCTGGTAGACAGACCACACCACACCTGTGCTGTCACAATTCAGTGCTGGGGGAGTTAAGCTCCCTGTGACTTCACTCAGAAAGAATTCTTAGAAGCTTGTACCTGGTTTCCTTTGGATTTCACCTCATGTGTCTTTTCCCTTTGCTGACATTGCTTGTATTTTTTTTTTTTTTTGCTTCAATAAATAGTGTGCATGAACACAACTGCTTGCTGAGTCCTGCGAGACTTCCAGTGAATCACTGAAGCTGGGTGTGGTCTTGAGGGTCCCCTGAACAAAAGGCGGGATAGGACAAATAATCTTTTAACATTTCATAGAATTTCTATGCCAGCAAAAACAGTAAAACCAAGACAAAAAATAGTATCTTAATGGATTTTAGAAATATAAATAAAATACCAAGGATCATTAAACTAAAGAAAGGCTTGCCAAAGGAATTGACCCTTGGTAGGTCCCCAGGTCCATCCAAATGGTTAGTTGCTATGATGTGGTTAGGAAAGTTTTCCTAGATAAGGGAATCCTTGACTACAGGTTTATATCTTTTTAGAGATGACCTCTCTTTCCATGCAATAATAGTATCCTAAGGCCACGTACATGGGATTCCAGTTGAATCTGAAATCCTACTTTTTCTATGGAGTGTATCCAGATGGAAAAATAATATGTGAATGCTTTAAAAAATATGCTGTTTTTTCTCTTTGATGTTATTGCAGTTATTTGCTGTTTTAAATATTTTGCTGAGCACCTTGTGTGCATGCGTGCATGAGCCGCAAAGCTTCAGGAATGAGCACAGTTATAGAAATCCAATGAATAAATACATAAAAAACAAACATTACAAACACAGTCTTGGCATTGTTGAATCTGTGTTGGGCTTCACTAACAGGCATATCTACCAAACAGAACTAAAAGCAGGTGATTGAGTATATGGGAAACTTAGCAAATTGTATTTTATCTCTTAGTCTCAATGGATGAATTGTTGCTGCATTTTGATTTTACACCTGTGTGTTGATATAAAATATTCAGCTTCAAGCTGACAAAATAAAGATAAAATAAATAAGTTGCTGCCCTTAGAGAGCAGCCCAGTTTTTTCATCATTTTTAGGAAACATGGTTTCTTCTCAAGTGACTATTTCTTGAAAAACCTGTATTTGTATTTCAAAACAACCATTAAAAACCAAAACAAATTAAACAAATAAACATTTAGGCCCTGGCACAAAATACTATCATCCAGCTATCAGCCACAGACAGAGCTTTTCCAAGGTAGTAAAAGATTCTTGACATTCACAGCCAATGTTGGAAATGACTCAGAATACAGGAAAAATTAGCCTTAGTTAAACTTTTTTAAAGGGATAAAGGCTTGACATACTTTGGTTTTTAAAATGTAAACTGTGGTCATATTTACAAAAAACTGACCTCATCTTACCTGTCCTACAAAAATAATCATTGATGTTTCTTTGCATATTCTACTAATTCTTGGTACTGAATACTCAATGCTAATAGACTCTCAAACTTTCCTCTCATGTAAGACCTTGTATAAAGTGCCTCTCATGCCTCGTCATTCTTGCAGATTTAATTTTATTACAGCAAACACACACACACACTCATGTTCCCTCTTCCTTAATTTCATTTGCATCTGAACTTTGTAGATGCGTTTTTAACTTAGGGTCTTTCTTCCTCTATGCAAAAGAAAAACTGGAGCTGCATATGATAACACTTTTCAAAGAACATGCCAAAAGAAGTATCATATACTGACATTATATAATTGTTTTTTAGAAAATCTTTTTCTTGTTTGCTTATTTATTTGTTTGGGCGGGAGTAGCTCCAGCTAACCTTTCTCTGTCTTACTTAGCCTTTCCTCCTTTGTTAATAATGAGAGGGCCTTATTTTCCGTAGCTAAAGTTAATTTTGGAACAGCAAGCACCCTACAGGCCAAATTAATGGGTCTGAATCACTGCCTCCAACTGGTGTTTTATTTAGGTGTACAGCTGTGGTCTATCCCACAGATTGCTGTTGCCCTTCAGTGGGGCCTGTGGGCTCCTCATGGCATTCCCATAGTCTCCACCATCCCCCACACATGATCAGGAACTGTGGCCTCAATGGAGCCCCTCTCACCAAAGCTTCCATGTTCTCCTTCTATGTCTTAACATCAGTGAGAACTCTTCCTAGTGAAGAGCTGTCTCTTCCTCTCTGTGTCAACCCTCTACCTCCATCTTAGATTCTAATACCAAGAGGAAGTTACTTTAGATACCTCCTCCTGAATTATTGCCTTCAGTTTTTACTGATCAAATTTTACTCCTTTTTTTTAAAAAAAAATAGTCTTGTCCTTTCTAAGCCACCTCCTTGTGACCTGTCCCTCTCCCCGCAGCTGCCATCATCATTATTTACAGGTAAGTTTCTTGAATGAATGCTTTCTACTAATTTATTTCATTTTCTTACCATCCATTTTTTCTTATTTGTAAATATCTTAATTTTTCATGTTTAATGAATGTCTCCAATGATTTACCAATCACTTGCCCCCCCCCCCATTATTCTGATACTGTATTTTGTCCTTTCTTGAAACTCTCAATAACTTACGCTCATTTTCCTCTTTGAAATTGGACTCCTCTTTGGCTTCTATTCCTCCTATTACATCTGAACTTTAACCACTCTTTTACATCTTGGGACTCTGCTTTTCTCTGTATATACTCACCCCCTCAAGAACTTACTAATAAGCTTGACTGTGAATGTTACTGCCACGCTAAGTTTAACTCTTAATAACTCTCTTCAGACCTGCCCTCTAACCTGAGCAGCAAGTCTGCAGCATCTGGCACAGATAAGTATGTGCTAAACATGCACTGAATATTTATTGAGTTGTTGTGAAGGAAAACATAGTATGAACTTTTATGTCAACGTTTTATAATTTTTGACTCCTAAGCTGAGAAGACTCTAGCAAAATAATTATCAATTAAAAAAAATTTCTGCTCCAGTTTCCTCAGAGAAAAAGACAAAGGGGATTTTCTTTGTTCTAACATTTATGACCTTTCTTTTCATATTGTATTGACTTAAGTGCCAACTGAAATTGAATAGACTACTTTGATTAGAGTCAAACATTTCTTTTTTTTATTGTTATGCAACTACAGTTGCCCCCATTTTCCCCCATTACCCTGCCCTGCCCTACCCACCCCCACCTCCCACATTCGATCCCCCCATTGTCTTTGTCCATGGGTCCTTTATACATGTTCCTTGGTGACCCTTCCCCTTCTTTGCCCTGTTACCCCCTGCCCCCTCCCCTCTGGTTACTGTCAGTTTGTTCTTTATTTCCATGTCTCTGGTTATATTTTGCTCACTTGTTTGTTTTATTGATTTGGTTCCACTTATAGGTGAGATCATATGGTATTTGTCTTTCACTGCTTGGCTTATTTCACTTAGTTAATATAATGTTCTCCAGTTCCATCCATGCTGTCATGAAGGGTAGAAGTTCCTTCTTTCTCTCTGCTGTGTAGTATTCCATTGTGTAAATGTACCACAGTTTTTGGATCCACTCATTTGCTGATGGGCACTTAGGTGGCCTCCAGCACTTGGCTATTGTAAATTGTGCTGCTATGAACATTAGGGTGTGTAGGTTCTTTTGGATTGGTATTTCAGGATTCTTAGGGTATAATCCCAGCAGTGGAATTGCTGGGTCAAAAGGCAGTTAAATTTTTAGTGTTTTGAGGTAATTCCATACTGTTTTCCACAGTGGCCTCACCAGTCTGCATTCCCACCAACAGTGTCCTAGGGTTCCCTTTTCTTCACAACCTCACCAGCACTTGTTCGTTGATTTGGTTATGATGGCCATTCTGACCGGTGTGGAGTGATATTTCATTGTGGTTTTGATTTGCATCTCTCTGATGGCTAGTGATGCTGAGCATCCTTTCATATATCTCTGGGCCCTCTGTATGTCCTCCTTGGAGAAGTGTCTGTTCAGGTCTTTGTCCCTTTTTTAATTGGGTTGTTTGTCTTCCTGGAGTGGAGTCATGTGAGTTCTTTATATATTTTGGAGATCAGGCCCTTGTCTGAGGTATCATTGGCAAATATATTTTCCCATACATTTGGTTCCCTTTCATTTCGCTGATGTTTTCTTCAGCTGTTCAAAAGCATTTTATTTTGATGAAGTCCCATTTGTTTATTCTTTTTTTAATGTCCCTTGCTCTAGGGGATATATTGGTGAAAATATTGCTGCGTGGAATATCTGAGATTTTTCCGCCTATGTTATCCTCTAGGACTTTTATGGTGTTATGACTTATATTTAAGTCTTTTATCCATCTTGAGTTTATTTTTGTATTCATTGTAAGTTGGTAGTCAAGTTTCATTTTATGCGTGTAGCTGTCCAGATCTCCCAATGCCATTTGCTGGAGAGACTATTTTTACTCCAGAGTTAAACATTCCTACGTAATAATAAAAAGCACTTCAAGTTCAGTTTGAATTAGTTCCAGGATAGGTAAGGGTAGCACATGGAGGTGGTGACAAAGAGTTCTCCTATTTTTTTCATAAGGCATTTTTTAAACTTCAATCAAAGAAATCAGATTTCAGAATATTTTTTTTTCCTGTAGTGATAACTGTCTCTGAAGATTTTGAGTCTATTCTGATGTGTCTTAAGG
The DNA here is from genome assembly GCF_022682495.2 of Desmodus rotundus. Taxonomy (NCBI): domain Eukaryota; kingdom Metazoa; phylum Chordata; class Mammalia; order Chiroptera; family Phyllostomidae; genus Desmodus; species Desmodus rotundus. The sequence continues at coordinate 125,682,390 of NC_071387.1, forward strand.
AATTGTTTCCTCATGAGCTTTATCATTTTAAAATGTGAGATTATTTTTAGTGTGGACTTGTGTTCTTTTCCTGTGAAAATTCCTTGTGGCCTGGATTTAGGGAGCTTCTCTCCAGAACAGGCTTTTATTCGCTCCTGTGAAACACCCCAGGAATAGACTAGGCCAGGTTTACAGTACAATTTCAACTTGGAGTTTTCTGCATCTTTAAGGAGCTGTCTGTTTGGGTTCTAAACCCATGTGAGGTACAGGCCTGGGCTTTCAGTTTCCCACCAAGGTCTTGCTTTTTCTTGCCCATGGAGAAGCTCATATCTCCTAGATCTGCTTGTTTTGAGAGTTTTTAGTCCCCCCTTTGAGGGAAGTGGTGGTTCTTGGTGTGTCCTGGCTTACAGCCATGGTATCAGTTATGACATTCCTCTTCATGTCTTCATCTCTTCATTCCTCCCTGTGCGGATGTTAACTCTCAGCCCCTAGTGACCACTGGGTTTCAGCTCTCTCTCTCACCCTGCAAGTGGGGGATCTCCCTGATCCATGAAATAGTACCACGGGTTGTAGGTTTATTATTTTACTCCTTGAGACATTACGAATAAAATACCCGGTGTCTTTAACCATACTGTGCAGGTGATCATTTGGTTGATCTGAACTAGTTTGGGGTCTCCATGGTTGCCTAAGAATTGTATATCTGGGAGGTAAGATTTAAAGCACAGGACAGTTATACACGGGTTTCTCCGGCTTTGTACTTCCTTTCTCACTTCTGGGGCTGTAACTAATATTCTAAGTGTTCAAAGTCTGAACCTGTGTTAGTGGTTAGTAGTTGGGAGCCAAAAACATGCCCGAAGAGAACTCTGTGCCAGTTTACCTGGTAGGAACAGAATGAGATGTGGATATCCCAGAAACGATTAGGGAAAGTGTGCATCCCTTAGGAGGGGTGATAAACTTGGAGCTTTTGTTCATGAGCAACATTATGGTATTGGTGTTGAGGTCATTGGCTCGGGAGCCAGATGACTGGGTTAGAATTCTTGCTACATATTTTGCAAATCCTATGAGCTTAGGTAATTTAACTTCTCTGTGTTCAGCAACTCATCTGTCTGCAAAATGGGGATAATAATATGACCAGCCCAAGGGTAGTTGCAAAAATTAAGTAAATTAATGCAGGAATAATACTAATGGTGCCTGATACAAAGGAGGCATGTGCAGTAGTAACTAATATCTTGATGGCAATAAGGATGATGATGTTCCAAAGCAGGGGTCGTAAACCTAAAGGTAAAATACAATGGAAGTGAAGCAAACACTTCTGTGAATATGTATTAGTCAATGTTTATGACCTAATTAGTTTATGACCTCTATTAAGGATAGACATACAAAATTAATGGAGATCCATTATAGGGGATGATTGTTCAATTAAAGCCAAATAAAATGAAAGCCAGCAAATTTAGGAATAGTGGCACACTTAAAATAGCATGATTTATCAATAGATATTTATCGAGTATTAAATGTGAACCTAATATTTGGTTGGATTAATTATTCAATGAAACAGTGAAGACAAAGCAGTCAATCAATCACTCAATTTCACTTGTCAAATCAATTTCACTTGTTATTTCAAAACAAGTGAAATAATAGTTATTTCACTTGTTTTTTTTGAAGGGGTCCTGAAATGGCCATAACCACGTGCCACCTAGGGGGTTTGTTCATGCATGTGTTAGGAAATATCATTAAAGGCAAAATCTTCTCCCAATCCAGAATCCTTTCCACAAAGGTAGTAGAGAAAAAAAAACCATTTTTAGTATTGAATAAGCATTAAAGCAGAATGTGAGACACATCGCAGGTTATTCACTAACAGCTAAGAGAGAGGAAATAAATTTTGCTCATTCAGCTTCTTATTTTTATAGTTCTCCTTACACATACATCAGCTAAACAAGATCGATTACCATTTCACAGAGGAGTTACAGATGAACAGATAAGTTAATTACCTAATCAACAGTTGAAGGTTAAAACTGAGGTTTTATATATGTTTTTAAACTGCCAATGGTAGGGAAGATCTGATTTTTTTTTTCTTGAACTTGTTAAATTATGGTACCTCTTTAATGGCATGTCTTGGAGAAGAAATGAGAAAACTCCAGATAACCCTTCATATTAGTTAATATTCTGTTACAAGAACCTTGGGGAGAAACTTTGCCTGTTTTAATTAAAGAGAATTGCTCATTAATTCTTTCAATATGCAGACCATTTAGCATGTGAAATTAGCCTGGTGTTAGAAGTGTTTAATTGTTAACCAGAATTGGGTCAGTAGTCTTTTATTATGCTAGGGGGTGTGCAAATATTCTCACCAACTATAAAGCCTAGATCAACTCCATAAACTGGATGAAAGGGGAAGCAGAGGGAAAATTAAAATAATGAAGAATTCCCTTTATGTGCTCGACAGGCATCTAAGGCTAAAGATGAGGAGTAGAGGGTCTCACTCAGTGTGGTTGTGCTGGCAGGGTTGTGTGGGGGTGGGAATGTTGGGGAGGGTATTGGGGACCTTAGGACATGACATTCCCTTTGCCCTCATTTCTTATTTTCAGTTTTAGGAGACTATCTGCTTTTAGTTTTTGCGAAGGTACAATGAAGCTGTTGAACTCAGTGACTGATTTATGGAATCAAAGTTCAAATGAAGTTCCCTGATGACTCTCTTTTTTCAGTCTGACATTTTATTACATGGGCCGCAACCTCTGTCTGTGTGCTGTTTTAATTCAGGCCCTTATCTCACAGAAACCTTTACTGTGGACCAAGTGAAAACATTTGTTTGGAATAAACAGTTTTCTCTTCTGCTCCTCTTTTCTTTTCTTTTTAATATAGCTGCTGTGACATGTTAAAGGCATTCTTCTTTTGAGACGTCAGGCAATTCAACCTGACAGCGGCTTTAGTGACCTGTAGATATGTTTTGCATCATTGCTGAGCTTAAGGTGGGCAATCTCCTAGCTTAGCAGCTATTCTTGCATCTTGAATGCATTTGGTTAAAGAATTGGGAACCAATTTTTATGGCTCAAAATATTTGATGACCTTTAGAAAAGTCTTTCCAAAAAGAATACTGATTAGTGAATCTAAAGTGCAAAACTCAAAGTTTGAATTAGCCTTTATTTATACTAGTTTAGAAGTAAAAGTATTGGGTGAACATAATTATTCATCTCTTGTTCAAGTGAGAGTGAAAGACCAGCAACAGCAGCTTATATGTTCAACTTGGGATGGAACGTGCAGCTGGGATCAGAAGACAAAATGTGACTCTTCCTTCTTCCCTCACTTCCAAGTCTAGATATTGGGACCTTCTTGTGTGGGCGTCTGGGTCTATTCCATGTGGAGAAATAAATAAGAGGTTGGAGTAAAAATAGTTTACTCTGACTCTGTTTCTTCTTGTGGGGTTGGGGGGCGCATTGTGGTGGGAGGCTCAGCCACATTCCACTACTTGCGCTTCAAGAGTGGTACATGTGAGAGAGAATGACACTAAATGTGTATCTTGATTTTCACGATTGTCTAATGTGAAAAACAGTGTATTATCTTCCTTTGTTTAGGAAGTAGTGGAGGTCACGCTATAAAACAAGGAAGTATATATTTATTTTGCAGCTCTATTGAAGACATGGTGACTAGTGCCTCTAGATGGTGCTTTATTCCTGTGTTTAAAAAGGGCCCAATGCCCAATTCATGGTGATGTTCTTGACTTCAGGAATGGGACTTTGGGACATGGGGAAAAGTAGCCAAAGCAAGGAAGAGGCGAGGCCAGCCAATTCAAGATGAACACAACTAGTTATGCACAAATTCATTTTCCTTTTGAAGAAAATAGTAATTCATCCTTCTAGTTGTGTTTTTATTTTCCATCTCTTTGATTACTTTCCATCATAGAGAGTTATAGAAATACTGGATGAGTCAGCTAGCCACCTAACTGGTGCAGACTAAAGGGTTTGAAGAAGTTTCTCCTCGAATACTTGAACAACCTGAGGCTAAGATCTATTCTTTTTTTTTTTCTAAGACTTTTTTTCTCTTATAAAAATGCAAATAGACTTTGGGGAGATAATTTACTGGAATTATCACAAATGTGCACCTTGGTTTAAGTGAGTTTGTCAGGTAATGTTCTGAGAATTCATTTTGATGCGGTGGAGGTAGAAAGAATTTGAGTTCACTGGGTATCTAGAAAGGAGGTGGTGATGGGTGGCTTAGTTTGTAGGATGAAGGACTGAAAACACGCTTGACCTTCTTTACTGTTTACAAAGGACTATTTTTGCTCTTAGAATTTTAACACATGCCAAGCATTTAGCCATGTCAACATGAGTTTTATTGCTGGTAAGTGTTTCTTTGACACATCAAAGGGATGTGGTAATGTTATGTAGATGGGAAAGGAAAAGTTCATTTTAGTTTAGCCTTTAATAAAGGGAGCCAAAAGAAAGATCAGCAAGGGGGAAATTTTGCATACCATCAGTCCCATGATCTTATGGGGTTCTGTGCTGGAAAAATATTCGTATTTTCTTCTATAAAATAATAGGTTAAAAAGGCATTAAATAGGATATATGACTCATATTTTATTCAGTACTTAAATAGCATTTTGATACACTATTTACACTAATTAATGGAAAATGTCTTGATTGGGTTCATAAAACAATGAACAATTTAATTAATTAATTTACTTAGATTGAGCATTTTAATCCTGTGAGTCTTGACCTTTTCACTTCACGGCTCACATAGATAATGATGACATCTGGGGTAATTGAAGTAAAGGGGGTAGGTGTTTGGGGCCAAACTGAGTAAATAAATATCTCAGCTCCTAAAACCCATTTTTAACCAGCTTTGACAGCCCTGCTCTAGTGACTGAGTAGAATAACATTGCTGTTTTCAAAACAGACAAGATGCAATGGTTTCAGATACTGTACCAAGTGCCAGTCATGGATAAGAACGGAGTAACAAACTTATGTCCATAAGATCAGAATTGTAAGACTAGGACAGTTTTTAGTTTTAAAAACTTCATCTTTATAATATTATTATATGATTATTTTTTCTTATTGCTTAAAAACTCATATTTTGATGAAAGTCTGCTTGCACAGGTTATCAGGATGAATGCCTCGTTTCTTTATGCACGATTAAATTCCCTGGGCCCTTCTTCTGTATGGCTAGTGAGAGGAGCGTTCTTCACACTGTCGCATTACTACCTGGATGTAGGTACCTAAAACCAATTTTGTCTAAAATTGAACTCCATCATCTTCACCGGTACCACTACTCCTGTGTTTTCAGTCTTTATAAAAAACTCTGCAATCTTTCAATTTATCCTAGTCACCCACCTGGCTAGACTCTTTCCTTTTTTTATAGCTCATTATCAAATTTGCAATTTAATACGTCCTATTGATTCTCTACACTTCATACATTTTCATAAATTACAAAAGTGAGTACTTAAAAAAACAATACATTTAAACCATACACAGTATGTAAAGCAGAAAGTGAAAGTTTCTCTTTTGCCCCTTTGCCTCCTGAGAGTCTAAGAAGCCATCTGTCTCTGAACTGTGTCTCAGAGCTGTGTGCCCTCGAGGAGGGAGCTTAGGTGTGCCTGGTCACCAGGCACGTGTGCAAGGCGGGCACAGCCTGGGTGGAACTGGCTGAGGCAGCAATGGTGGCAGGAAAAGGTGGTGCTGAGGTGATTCAGGGTGGGTGTAAGAGGTGTTTGGTACAACATCCTGGTAGAATTTTATCTATATTCTGTACATATGCAATCAGGTATTTCTTTTAAACAAAAACTAGATCACGCACTTGGTTCTACCTCTTTAAAAAATAATAATAAAAAAATATGGCTGACAATTTTTCCTGTCTGCACTTAATAGAACTACCTTGTTCTTTCCCTCCTCCCCCCAGCTTTATTGAGATATAACTGACATATAACACCGTGTAAGTTTAAGGTGTACAGCGTATTGATTTCATGCACTTATATATTGTGGAATAATTGCCATGATAGCGTTAGCTAACATCTCTGCCACGTCACATAGTTACCGTTTCTTTTTTGTGGTGAGAATGTGTAAGATCTACTCACTGAGCAACTTTCAAGTCCACAGTACGGTATTTCTAGCGATAATCACCGTGTCGTACAGCAGGTCACTAGAATTTATTTACCTTCTAACAGGAAGTTTGTGCCTTTCGATAAACATCTTCCTATTTTCCCCTACCTCCCAGCCCCCGGTAACTGCCACTCCTCCACTATCTGTTCCTGTGAATTCCTATCTCATTCTTCTTCTTTTTAAAAAATGTATTTAATTAATTTATTTTTATTTATTTTTAGAGGAGGGGGAGGGATGAAGAGAGGGAGAGAAATATCGATGTGCAAGAGATACATTGATCAGTTGCCCCTTGCACACCTCCAACTGGGTTATATGGCCTGTAACCCAGGCACGTGCCCTGACCAGGAACTGAACCAGCGACCCTGTGGCTCGCAGGCCAGCACTCAGTCCACTGAGCCACACCAGCCAGGACTCTCATTCTTCTTAATAGTTTTTTTCTTTAGAGGATCCATTGTGTTGATGTATCATAATATGATAAAATCATTTGTCCAATAGATAGACATTTATTTCCAATTTTATTTTTTGTTACTATGAACAATGATATAACAAATATCCTTAAGCATGTATCTTTGCCTTCATGCTATTTATCTAGAGTTCTTCTTAATGCCTATCATTACATTTTCATAGTTTGTTTTTCATAAGGCCTTGTATATTTTTTCTTATGTTTTATTTTCTATGTATTATAGTGTGTTCTAATGCTTAGATATGGTGGTGTTTTAATTGTAATTTCTAATTATTTCTGATATATATGAAAGGTTGATTTTTTTCATGTTTACCTTATATATGGCAGCTTCAGCAAACTCTTACAAATTAGAATACTTTATTGTCTTGATTTTCTAGGTAGAAAATTACACCATATGCAAACCATATTGAAATTATCTGTGTGCAGCATTGATGCTTCTCGCTCTTTTTTCTAGACTTATTACATTGTCTAGGACTTCCAGAACAATTTGGAATAACATTGATGATAGTGCATATCTTTGTCTTGTTTGTACCTTACGAGGATACATAAATATATGACTATTGATTTTCTCTCCATTTCAATAATTAATGAAAGTACCCCTATCCTTATTTATGCTGGATATCTCAGTCTTTTACATATTTGTCAGTCTTGTAAATGAAAAGCAGTATTTTATTATTATTTTAATTTGTATTTCCCCATCGTACATAAGGTTGAACATACTTTCATATGTTTATGACCTATGTGCTTCCATGAATTGCCTATTTATATTCTTCTGGGTTGTTTATATTTATAAATTAGATTTGTGCAAGCTCTCTATATGGAAATCTTTGCATACATCACAAATGTTTTTTAAAGGGTATCCGTTTAGGGTTTCTGGGTAGATAAAAGGATCTATTCTAGGTAGCTCAGGCTGAAGGAGAGTTAATTAATTTACTTATACAGCTTCCAGGACTGCCAGCAAACCATCTTCAGTGCAGGCTCTATCGGCAGAAGTGATACAGCTAAGAGAAACGAGCAACTCCTCTAAGCCCCGTGTGGTAGAAATGCCAGTGCTGCCTCTGTCCTGCAATGCCAATGCAACCAGGGCCTAGTGTCGGAACGCCCACTACAGGGTGTGTGGAGTATCACAGGCCTCCACAGCGGTCCTTGCTAGAAGAGCCTTCCAGCCTCATGACCTTCAAATCTGCCTTCCAAATCTCCCTTTGGTGTACTGTTTGATGGAAACTAGTCACCAGTCTACATACTACAGGAAAGAGATTCTAGGAAATACAACTTTTTTATTCAGCTTGGGAAAGGTGGGGATCAACAGTATGGAGAACTATTAAAATGGACAATGTCCAGAAGTCTTTGGGGGGCCACAAATGACAGTCTGCCGATTTGAGTAAAGCCTCTCCTTCTTCCCCTTATCCTCCTCCTCTTCATGCTTCTTCTTTTGGCTTTAAAAATCATATAAGAATTTTAAACATTTCAAACATTCTGATATTTATGATTCTGATTTTCTGGAGTTTTGAGTGTAGTAGGGGAGACAGGCATTAAATTACCACAGACTGACATTTAGCATTGCAAGTATGATCATTTAGACAAAAGGGGGAGTGATATGTTAAGAACATATGCTGTGGATACTTGCCCCACTCAGAAAGGTGAGTGAGAGCTTGCTAATGAAGTGTTATTTGATCAGAGATTTGAAAGATGATTAGGAGGTGACTCAGAAAAAGTGATGAGAAGCTGATTCAAGCACAGCAGATCACATTTGCAAAGATGGGGGTAGGGAGGAGGGCGGGACGGGAGTACACTTGGCAAGTAAGAGGATTTGGGAGAATGTGGTTGTGACTGAAGTATACAGAGTGAGGGAAAATATGGTTTTGAATGATGCTGGAAAGATGTAGAGGCCAGACCTTGTGGCTAAGATAAGCCTTTTGGTTTTTGTCCTAAGAGCCTTGGGAAGCCCCAGCCTCAGGCTTCAGTGTGGACACCAGTTTGAAACATTCCAGGTTACTGTGGGTGGATGAATTAGGAGGTGACTGCCCTTTTGCAGGGACCCTTCCTGAAATGCTTGATAAATGTTGGCTGAACGAAGTACCCAAATGTTAGTGGATGTGTCTTGTAAGCAATAATATAGCAAAAATAAAGATATCTAGAGGACAATCTGTGAAATTTGATTAGTAAATCCAATATAGAGAATAAAAAACCCAATTTGTTACAGATTTGCAGGGCCTAGGATCAAAAATATTTTTTATTAACTGAAAATACCCAGTTATAGCAAAGAAAGCATCTATGCAACATGTGGTTATTATGTTTAGTTCAGATTATTTGTTTTGATAATTTAATATGGTCATTGACTGGCTAATGAGATTTACCAGTAACATGTAAACAGTTCAGGAGAAATCTATTAATTTAGATCATCAGGCTATATAGAAGCGTCCTTAAGGAAACGCTCCGTGCCTACCAACTATATTAAATATGCTGGTTAATAAGGTCATTTGTATAAAGGCAATAATCTGTCAGGCCTGGAGTTTACTTGTTAATGAACTCTCGCTGAATATGTTAAGAGGCTTGAAGTTCGTTAGTAACAGCAGTTCTTTAATTGAGTCATAACCTATTTGAGGTTTCAGAATGGGTTTGAGGATGAACAGAGGCTGACTTAAAACAGCTAGAAAGTGCTTCATAAGTTTTGAATCCCAGCATAGCAGGACCTGTAAATGAATCTACTGAGATTGTCTAGTCTGGGTGATAAACAAGCAGAGGAGCCCTTGGAGAATCACGTTGGATGATAGTAAACAAAAGAAAAAAAGTAGAATGTGGAAATAAACACCCAACATAATAAATGTGATAGGAGTCTCAACTTCAGTCTCCTTCTGAGGTTCTGGTTTTCAGAAGGATGAAGAGGACTGAGGGTTCCTTGAATTATCACATGCCCTGAAGTTCTAATGGCCATGGCCTTTCTATCCAGGAGACCTTAAAAACCTAGCTTTTCCAATACTCACTTTGTATTTCTTCCTGGGCAAACCTAGATGTCATTTATTAGATTCATGCAAGGCACTGGACTTCCTAAGAGCAACGTCTGTCCCCAAATCCCATAAAACCATTGCTATCACTCCAGGAATCTGGGGATCTCATTTTGAAGTGGTAGTTTGTGTTGATGTACATGAAAAGGAGGATGTTGGCAATGAAGCCACACGCTTCTTCAGAAAGTCCCACATCGTGGAATTACAGATTTTTGCTATAGTAAGTGTCCACAGAGGATATCTTATTCAATGGTCTTAATTCACCAGTAAGGAAACTGAGGCTTGTTGAAGGCCAAGTAAGTTCCTTACCTATACAGTAGGTATGAGGCGCAATATGAAAGGAATCAATCTGTAACTTCTACTTCCCTCTTGAATATTAAGAAAAAGGAACTGGGTTCAGTGGGATTGAGACTATGAGAATTTCTCAGGTTTCACTGTGTTTCTCTCCCTCATGCTAAATTTTCTTGATCCTTCTGTACCAGGCAGCAGAGTTGTCCCAGGGGGTCAAGGAAGGGCTTTCTGAACATGAGGGGAATAGTCCTCTGTTGCTAAAAAAGCCTACTTCTATGCAAGTAGCTTTTCTTTTTTTAAAGGACTTCTTCGAAAAGAAATTTCTGCCTTTGCAAAGAATGTTAAAAATCAAGCCTCAAGGGTAGACACTGATGTCTTGGGAGTTGAGAGGGAATGTAGTGCTGTAATCTGTGACCTTATACATCCCCATAGCTCAAAGTGCTACCGATGTCAGTGTAAATAAATGACCTTGAATTAAAACCTACCATAAAAGCCACCAGCACACAAATGCAGCGTTTACAAGCAGAGCACAGAAAATGTCCCCAACAAACCCCAAACTCTCTTTTATCAGCCTCATAAACTGAGGCAAACTTCTAGCCATATGTCCAAAAACAAACATAAACCAAGGGCAGTTACCTGAGTTATTTGAAATTTTCCCTCTCACATACTATCCGGGGAGCTTTATGCTGGAGCGGAGGGGCAACTGGTAAGATGCACCAAGTGTTGTAGTCAGAAAATATTGTGTAAACTCTGGTTCATTTCCGTTTTTTGGTGGAGTTTAATCCTTTTTGTCCTGACACTTTGCCTGTACAGAGTAACATCATCTTCCAGTTCGACTTCCCATTTTGTTCTTGTTTATTTTTTCTTTTTATGACTCATCCCCTTTGGGTGTGCTAGATTCTCCCTGGTAGGAGCAAGGTGCTGAGTGAGCAGTCAGAACACAAGCTTCCTTGGTTGTCAGCAACTCATGAATGAGTTCCTTGAAGACAGTGATAAAGAGATGCAGCCTGGGTTCCGGAACACTTGATTCATCTACATTGATCACCGTCCTACCAGTGAAACAGCATAGCATCCTCAGTATCCCAGATTCCTTTTATCCATTTGGTTCTCTAACCCAGCCCCCCCAATTTAGCTAGTTAGCCCTCATGTTTTGCCACTCGTTTCTATTTACTTAATTTGCAAATAATACCATTAACAGGAGAGACTGGTCTGTGAGCAGAGCAGAGGGAATGGCGCCTGCTCCTTTAAGCTTTACTAGTGTTCATGGATATCTGGTTCTTCTGTCCTTTCAGACACCTTAGAGAGCACTGTTCCAAGCTTCCTGTACACTGAGCAGGGCCATATGATTAATTATGGCAAATGGGTTGTGCGTGGAAGGGACTTGAATCACTTTTGGGCCACGACACTGACTTGTCTAAACAGGCATCTCCAGCTCTCTTTTTTCCTGCCACATCGATTGTGGAGACACAGATGAAAGCAGCATGATTGCTGAGCTGTCCCAGGGAAGGCGGAGCCTTGGAACTTCACCTGGACCTTCAGTGGACTCTATGTAAGAAATAAACCTTTCTTATGCTCACCACTGAGACTGTGGGATGTATTCATTCCTGCAGCGTACCCTTCCTGTTCTTACTAGTCACTGAAACCTCTGCCCTAATTAGTTAAACTTTAAATTGTCTTCTTGGCTCATCTAGTGCTTAAGGTCACAAGAATATAAATCCTTTCTTTGCATATAGCCTGTTTCTCTATCTGGTCTATGTGCCCAATGCCCTGTGAAATGGCACATATTAACACATTTTATTTCTGCTAAATAAACATAAGCCAAAAAATTGCAGTTATAACATTTCACCTAAAAAATCTGTTACATACTACATGTTAAAAACTAATTTCATGTTCTCATTATTTCTTCCTTCTATGCAATAGTTTTAACTTTTGATCAAAATTGCCTAGCCATCCCTAAAATTATAAATCCCTCAAGGATCCATGAGAAGGTGTTTTGCCAACTATGTTTGTACGCTATAGTGATGGGTTACAGCATTTATGTTTCTACGTAATTCTCACAGTGCCCTGCAGATACGAGCTGCATGTGATGGGCTCCCAGAAGGGACAGAAGCGCTACAGTCAGCCACGGCTCAGGGAGAGGCAGCCTGCTTCTGGATGACAGTGATCATAACTGATATTTGCACAGCATTTGCTAAGTTTAAAGTACATAGCCCACAGGTATTAGTTAAGGTTCTAGAGAAATATAACTAGTAGGATACAGGGAAATATAAGAATTGGCTCACTTTATGATGGAGGCAGAGATGTCCCAAGCTCTGCCATGGGCAGGCTGGTGTAATTCAGCCCAAAGGCCTGAGAACCAAGGGGGTGGATGGTGTAAATCCCAGTCCCAGGGCCAGAGAAGAGGAGATGAGGTGTCCCAGCTCAGTCAGGGAGGCAGGAGAAAGGGACACATTCCTTCTTCTTCAGCTTTTTGTTCTCTTCAGGTCTTCAAAAGGATAGTATAATGGCCACCCACAGTGGGGTAGGCCACCTGCTTTCCTGGAATCCTGCAATTCAAATATGAATCTCATCCGGAAGCACCCTGACAGACCCAACTGGAAGTAAGGTTTAATCTGGGCACCCTGTGGCTAGTCAAATTGATACAGACATAAAATTATCCATCACACCATATTATCTTTAGAATAAACCTAGCAGAAATGTTGGGATAGTTCTTTTTGTTGTTACTGCTGCTTTTAGTACTGTTACATATTATCTCGAACAGAGCTAGAAATAGAGATACAGCCAGAAAAGGAAATGAGTAAGTTTCGGAAAAGCTACATGGCTTGGCCAATGTACCGTACTCCATAAACTGCAAACTCGGCACTGAAACCGGGCCCTTGAACTCCGAATTATTTTTCCTTTCCTTTCCTTTCCTATTGGTGAACCCGAATGCCCACTAAAGGCTAGTCTCCTTATCACAGCCCACTGATAATTACACATTTGTAACATTCTTCCAGGTTTAAGGAGTGAAAGCATGATGACTGTATTCCCACTCTCGATGCCCAGGCACCTGCCCTGGCTGTGGCACGATGCGCCATTGTACCGCACATCTCCAGGTTCCTTTTCTCCTCCTCAGGTTTTGTTCATCCTGTCGGCAAAATCCAGTGTTAATCTTTCTCTCTCTTAGTGTCCTTTGTTGAGAAGTGTTTCCTCTGTGGGATGTCTTTTCTCAGTACTTTACAGGCAGGTTCTTTTTTCCCCCTCACGACTGAACATACTTTGCTAAGGGATATGCCAAGTTTGTTTTATCTTCTTTGGGTATTTGAAGTCCTGGTACAAAGGACCAACCACCTAGAGAAATCACCCTCTCTGGTAACATGCAGTGCTGTTCACTTGGATGAATGAGGCCCATTTAAAAGCACTTTTGCTGGGCTTCTCATGAAAAGACTCTTATACTATTAAAGGTTTAAAATCTCATTTTAAAATGTTCTTTTTAAAGTCATTAAAGTTTTATTTTTATCAAACAAACATATCTCTATGTTAAAAAATAAGAAGGAATACTGTCTAATAAATTTTTTGCCTTTACTCCATCCTATTCCCTGTCCTGCCCACTGGAAGCAGCAAATTTATTTTAATTGTTTCTGCTTCAGTTCTTCAAGTCATGACCTCCATAATTCTAAATAGTACGCTTCCCTCTTTATCTTTAATTTATGATCATTGGAGAATATCTACTGACATTACCTGCGTTGCTAAGGATGAGACTTCATCTCCTTTGTGCAACTCCTGCCTCTTCACTCTTTGTCTCCTCTTTCCATTTCTTCTAAGTTATGATGTTAAAAAGTTCCATTGGCCCTTCGGATTTCCAGTCACATATATTTGACTTCTCCTCTCAGGAGTTTCCTTTGAGCCCTTGCTCTGTAGCGTCGATGGTTTTGAGTTGCTAACTTTTTTCATACACCGCTCTTTCTTTTGCTCCATTTGACAGCTGTGCCTCTACCCGTAGACTTTTCAAATTGAACACATTTACTATTTATCCTGTAACCATAATTAATCTTATTCATTTCTATGGGTTGACTCTTATATCTGAAAGTAATGAAAACTTTTTCATCATGATAGTGGTATTTATATGTGTCCATTTCTTTCTCTGTGAGTCTGATGCCGTTATTCCACCTGAGGGAGAAGGTGGCATCACGCCAAATGCACTGTCTTTTCTTGCGCTTCAGCAGTTTCTCAGAACAGTGCGCATCTTAGTTTGCTGCACTGCGGGGTCATGACTCTTCCATTTTTTTAGCTTTATTTTTCTTAGGATTTTTTTGTTTTTCTTTCTTTAAGATTTTCTTTTTATCTTTCATTGTATTGGAGTTTGAATATGATATCCTAGGTGTAGGGTTTTTTTTTTTGTATTTATTCTGTATTTATTATCTGAGCTTTGATTGGTTTTGGTTTGGTGCTTGTCGTTAATTTTGGAAAATTCTTAGCCATTTTACTTCAACTATTTCTTCTGTTCCTTTCTCTCCTTCCCTTCTGGAATATCCGTTACATGTGTGTGTCGCCTTTTGTAATTGTGCCACAGTTTTGAGATTGTGTTCCATCTTTCTAATTTTTTTCTCTCTACATTTAAATTTGGAAGTTTCTGCTGATATATCTTCAGGTTCACTGATTTTTTTCCCCCGTGGCTATGTCCAGTCTTCTAATGAACCTCATTTCTGTTACATCGTTTTTATTTCTGGCATTTCCTAGTGATTCCTTCCTGGAGTCTTTATATCTGCTTATATCACCGGCGTTGTTCACTTTCCACTGAAGCCCTAGCACATAAATCATAGTTATTTTAAATCCACAGTCTAATAATTCAAAAAGTCTCTGCCATGTCTGGTTCTGGTTCTGATGCTCACTGTCTCTTCATGTGGTTTTTTGTATGTTTGTTTTTTAGAATGCTTTGTGATTTTTTGTTGAAAGGCAGGCATGATGTGATGGATAAAGGAACTGAGGTATGTAAGCCTCTAATGGGATGTTTTGTGCTTATCTGGCTAAAAGTTTTGCTGCATTTACTGTTTGCTATGGCTATGGTGGCAGAGGCTAAAAAACTTCCTCTGGGGTCCTTGTTTTGGTCTCCCCTGTTGTCCTTGGGTTTTTTAGATAGTGGAGTTGTGACACAGAGTTCCCAAGTATTTCATAAACCATCATTTCTGGGTGTTTCCAAGTGGGATGAGCATTTGAATCTGTAGACTGAGTAAAGCAGATTGCTGTCCCCAATGTGGATTGGCCTCATCCGGTCCATTGAAGACCTGAATAGAATAAAAGGTTGAATTAGAAAGAATTCCTTCTGTCTGTCATAGAGCTGGAACACTGGTTTTCTCCTGCCTTCAGAGTGGAACTTACACCATCAACCTACTTGAATCTCCTTTCTGTCTCCTAGAAATCTGATGAAATCCTTTGAGGGCTGATGACCATGCCCCATTCTTTGCGTTGCTATTATTCCATTAATTTTGTGTGTTTATTATATTATTTCAACACAGTCTTTGGTGGAATGTGGATACTTATTCTATCTGCTTAAGTCCAGAATACTAGTTATTTAAAATTTGTCTCATTTAGCTAAATGAGATATGAATAAATCTTTTTATAAAAGCTCAAGCAAAACACAAATAGTTAAAATCTGCATTTATCTCTTACCTGCTTTCTGTTCACTTCCTTCTCATCATTTGACCTTTGCTAAAAGTAACCCCCTCCTTGTTCTGTCCCCCCTACAGGCCTCCTCATGTATTTCACTGATAATAATTTAGTATGTAGCTTAGTGGACTTTTAAAAAATTTCATTTTGAATTAAATGTAATTCTAAAGGTCTGTTTTATTTTATAACAAATGGTATTATACTCCATGTATTATTTATGCAGTTTGCTTTTTGGAAAGACTATTTAATATTTTAAATCTCTCATCATTATTAAATAAATTTCTTCCCCCAAATTTACTGAAATAAATGTAGACTGAATTCTCTCTCTCAAGATAGCTGATGTCATGTCTGATATCTTTTCATAATTATCTGATAATCATTTTGTAATTGAGAATCTACTGACTTAATTAAATTATCCCTCTTAAGCATTTCTCTTTTTCATAGTAAATTAATTGCACACACAAACACACAGAAACTCGGGCCACATTGAGTCCAAGCATTTCAGCTTCTCTTATCCTTATTTTATGAAAGAAGAAATACAGTGGTTTCCCAAGGTCACGTGGGTACCAAGCAGGTCACGGGCAGAGCTCTGGGGTTTCTGAGTGCGGTGCAGTGTGCTCTCCAGCCGGGTCACGCCTCATCGCTCACGGAAAGCTCCACCTCCCCCAGGAGAGAAAGGAAACTACTAATAATGTGAATTATTTCTTCAGCCTCGTAAAGGAATAAGTAAAATGAAATTGATGAGAAATATATCCAGTAGCTCTAGGCACATATATGCACAGTTGAAAATTCTCACTACATAGTAAGCAAAGATAGCCTGGTGTGTGTGTACATGTCTCTTCGGAAAACTTTCCTGACCTTCTGCCCGCCACCTTCCTCCCACCAAGTTCAGAGAGTTAAATAGTGAACCACTTCCTTTGCTAAACTTGATTGTGCTTTTGACTCTGGATTTTAATTTGTTTACCTGTGCATCCCTCTTCTTGGCATTAAATTCCTAGATTCCAGGGACTTTGTCGTTATTCATGTCTGAACCCAGCACCATGGAGAGACATGGCTCACTAGATGTTTCTTGAGTGAACTGACACTTTTTTACAATGTTCAGGTCTTTAGTGAAAGGGTATGTACCTGCCCGTAAGGATCAGTAACTGCAGGCTATGACAAACATTAATCGTGTGGAAAACCTTACAGGGAGGAGACTTAAGTAGTTTCCATGACCATTATGACAGTAGACAGTATAAAGCCAGCGAAGAAAGATTACACTTGGGTTCTCACAGCTCTGGACTTGGGGGCTAAAAACAGCGCCGTTTTAGGATCTGTGCAGGGAATAAGCACATCACCTACTGAAAACATCCCATTGTGTTTTGCGATGAATATAGGTTTAGCGTCTCTCTTGCTAACCAGCACCCCTCACCTTTTGTTCATTGTAAAGCACAGGTCAGGTTGAGAGTCCTCCAAGAGCTAAAGTAGCTAGCTAGAACTTAACATTTTACTTTCACCACTTTAAAAAATTCTTTACAGTAACCTTCCAATAAATGATGATTTTCCATCTGTGGTATTAGCATACATTTTCCTTTAGTGACACATTAATCTACGTGTTAAAGTGGGCCAACTTAAAGAAATGTAATAAGTAAGTGATTACGCAGGTAGTGCATGTGCGTGATAGTAATTGTGGGGGTGGTATAAGAGTGCCTGGAATTTGAGGCCAACTGAGTTACAGCATGAGGTTAGAGCTGGCGTCTGATTCTAGCAGCACGTCAACCACGGCCACATTTGTGTAGCTGGAGAGTAGGTTTGCTGTGACTCCTAAGCATGCTGTTGTGGAGACACACAGGCCTAAGGTGAAGATGGAGCCTTGTCAGAGCCTGTGCAGCTGTAGGAAGACCAGGGCTCTGAAGGGCAGGCTCCTGTTTGCACCCAGAAGACCATTACCCTCAGACTTGTCAAAAGTCTCAATTTGTTTACTCTCCCAGGTACTCCGGTTTGGTTTCTACTCATCTTGTTTATACATTACTCATATCAATATAGCTCTCACAGGTTCTTCCCCAGGAGACCTTTATCAACAGTCATCTTACTTGGCCTTTCCCTAGCTTTGAGTGTGTATTATCTCTCTGCCATTTCTTACACAGTCTTTCCCTGGCTTCCGGGACACCCTATTCTTCTGGTTGGCCTTTTAAGTCATATAGTTTCAGGAAGGAAGCCAAAGAGACAGAAGTCATGTTTGCAGGCAATTCCTGTCAAGCCACTAAATCTCGAGTTTTCTCAAAGTTGGCTGCTAGGCTTTCTTTTTTCCCTCTGGACTGCTCCCCTGGGCAGTCTAATCCACATTCAAGGCTCAGGTCTCACCTCTGTGCAGACGATCTGCCAATAAGCGGTTCCAGTCAGACTGCTTCCAGACTCCAGACTCATCTCCCCAACTGTCTTCTTGACAACTTCACCTCATCTGAAAGTTTTGTCCAAGTCACCTCTTAAATTGCCCTCCTCCCTACTCCCTGACTTCCTCACCAAACCTAACCCTTCCCTCCCATTTTCTTTCTCAGTAAATTTTGCCATATTCTACACATCACCAAAGCCAGAAACCTACAGTTACCTGTGTAACCCCTCTATCCCGTGTCCAATCTATCCCTGAGTTTTGTAAGTTTTACCACTTAAATATTTCCCACACATCTTTCTACTTCTGGGTCATTATTACTTCTATTGTCCTATTCAAGCTGTCATCTTTCCTGAACCAATTTGATGGCTTCTATGTGACCCTGTCCCTACTTTTCTTGTCTTTAACCCCCTTCCTCCATTCTGTTGTCTACTCTGTAGTGAGGGGGTTCAGTTCAAATGTTACCACCTCACCTCTTGCTTGAAAAACCTTTTGATGACTTCTCATTGCTCTTAGAACAAAGATCGCAATCCTTCACGAAACCTTTAAGATCCTGAACGATCACACCCCACCCCCTCCCTGTGAGGCCTTATCTCGCTCCCCAGTTCTGCCTGCCGGCTCACTAAACTGCATCCTGATTGTTCTCCCTCCATACATACTGTGCCTTCGGTCTGAGATGCTTTGTTTGGTCCTGCCCCGCCCCCCATCCTTCCCCATTTGCCTACTCCTGACAAGTTCGAACGTCCAAGCCAGGATCACTGCCTCGGAGCAACCTTACCTTTCCTCCCTGACTGCATCAAGCGCTGCTGTGAGGAGCTGACACGACACCACGCACTTTCCCTTCACAGCACTTAATCTTGGTAATCATTTCCCCTCTGTTAGTGTGTTTATGAGTTCAAGTCTGTTTTCTGGGCTAGACCATACATTCCACAAGGTGGGCCCGGATCATGTTTGCTTTTGTTCACTTGAGTCCTCGCTTTTTACGAAAATCCCTGGCACATACTTGGCGCTTAGTAAAGAGGTCTGGAATAAATCAAGAACAACGAAAGGCAATGAAGTTGGGTGTTGGAAGAAAGGGAAGCAATATATGAGCGAGCAAATGGCAGTGGTCTTTACCTCCATTAGTTAGCTATGGTTCTTCTGGTGAGGATGAGTGCCTTCTCTGTCTAATGAATTACAACGGGAGATATTAAAGAGACTCGGCTGAGATCAAGAGTACCGGGTAGTGTTGCTTCTCTGAACATGTCTAGTCTCTATTTTGCATTTTACTTCATGGGCTAGGTTTTGATATGAGAGTATACTCATAGGAAATGGTTAATTGTGAAAATTGAAATATGGAGGGTTTGCTTGATTGAAAATATTCTCATTGGTCAGAAAGATTTTTCTAGGGTGGGAACATGTAAAGGCCATTTCTATATTTAATTGAAGAGTTTTTCATGGTATAAACTAGATCTTTTGTAAAGCACTTGCCAAAAGTGAATCTCTGTTCATTTAAAACTCATCCATTTGTGTGCAAGTAAAATTGCCTGTCATGGTTTGAAAGGATTATTTATAGTTTCTAAACATTCATCTCTCTCAACTCAGCTCATATATTGCCTTTACAAAATGGAAATTTAATTTCATTCAAATGGTCTATTGTCCAATATATACATCTTGTTTTAACATGATTACATTCAATTGCTTCACTTGCTATATTGGAAAATGACAAAGTATATCAAACAGTTTTTAACTTTTTACTATAATATGTACTGGTGACTGTGACTAAAACTATTGATGATTACCTTAAAAGATAATCACTAGGAACAATAATGTTTTGCATTGATCCAAGAAAAATAGTTCATGGTAATATAGAAAAGAATAATAATGGAAAATGATTATATACTATGCTCTCCAAGGATAAAGCCTTTCAAGATGGAAAACAGAAAGATAGAGTTTAAATGGCATTTCTCTGTATTTTAATCTTAGAAATAGTTTCTTTGGTTTATAGTAAATTTAGTTAAGTTTGGTGTTACACATATTTAAGTGGAACATTGCATGAATATGACTTTTGTGGTAACTAAAAGTTCTGGATTCCTAAATTCTTGTTGTATGTTTCTGTATTTATGGGATGGTGCTGAATGGGGGAGAGGGACAGACTGAAATCTGACAAAATGGTCTTAATGATGCCATGTACCTAAAGAATTATGATACAGAGATGAACCAGGTTGAAGGGTAGCCATCATACTTTAGAAATGAACTCTGTTGTGCTGTTGGGCTAAATGCTTGCTCCATAGGAGGAGATACCATCTGCTTTAGGCATTACCTGAGAGGTGCGTAAACAGTAATGAAGAACAAATGATTAGGAAGGACACTAATATGCACAAGTGTGAAGGGAATTGCATACATTAGGTATTCAAAACTGAGTTCAATTTTAAAGAGCAATTTGTATTTTTTCAGGCGAGAGCAGTCTGTTGGATATTAAGCATCTTTGTTGTCCTTTCTCTTTATCCTCTTCCACACATGAGGGTAATGATTCTACTAATGTTGGTGGTTCTGTTTTGGGTTTTTTTGTTTGTTTGTTTGATCAATGCCTTTGAATAAGAATGTGTGTTTCCCACAGCTACTCTGCAGGAGCAAGTGACTCTGGTGGGTTTGTTCTCTTAGCCTCTATACAAACAAGGAGATTGTAAAGGATATTGCCTTTTCCAGGAATGAAGTCACTGATTAAAACTGCAAGTTTTGATCTTATCTTTCCATTGTATTCTGAGAGCCACAGCACAAAACTAAGGCACTATCATCTTTTCCCTCAGTTTCTACTGGTAGCTTCAAGCAAAAGAATCTTTTCTGTCAGGAAAAGAAGTCTGTATTTTCAGGTGAAAGGCACAACCATGGCAAAGTCTTGGGATTATTACAAAACTTATCAACCAACAGCATGCTTTATTAAGATGTCATGATAACTAAACTTTCAGGAGATTTAGGCAATTATTCTTCAGTTGTAATGACAGTGGAGATGTATCATGATCAAAAGATTGAAAAATCTTTTAAAGGCTCTAGAACTCAACAGGGTCTGTGTATATATACTTAAGAGATTTCTTTTTGTAATAAAATGGCAGTTTAGTAATGTTCAATTATTGGATTTTCTCTCAAACCATACAAGCAATTGGTATTAATGATTAGGTAGTTTTGTTTTTTTGAAAAGAGCATACGTCTTATGGGGAAACAATTTATAATTTTAGCTGTTCGATGGAATGGATTAACTCAAGGAAATCTATCACATTTATCTTCGGTAACATTTCTTCTGAAGAACTAGTCTGCAAACCGAATCAGGGCAGGGCTATGACCTTTGTTCATCTATAGCTCTTCATACCTGGAACATACAGTGTGCTCAGTAAATCCTTGTGAGTGGTGGAACGAGTAAGACATAGTAACAGTCTTCTGACTAGTGTTATTTAGTAGGTGGCATATGTAAAGAAGACAATTATTGAATGTATTTGCGGAATGCACAGCATCTTGTAATGTGTTATGCAAATATTTAGGGCCCTGATAACCATAGTAGACAGAGGAGGTTAAAAACAAGGCACAGAAATAGGATAGAATTTATCTACATTTATGGAACTGAAGAAAAATTCATTCCTATTGATGTCCAGTACAGACTGTTGTAAAGGTTCTAAAGACAGTTTGTATACAAGTACTTTGCTTTGTGAAATAGATGTATTATGTGTAATAGATGTTAGTTGATAATATATGTTAATAACCAATGGGAAGTTATAGTGTATAGAAACAATTCCTATTGAAGAATTACTAGCAAAACTGATTGCAATGATTTACTTTTTGTGTAACTTGAGATTTCATCCTTCAGAAAAGCATAAAATGTAGAATAGTAGTGCAAAGATACAAGCATTGCTTATGATAAAATGAAAGATTCCTTTTATGTTGCCATACAATGCCTTTCATCATGGAATTCTTACAGAGTGCTATCAGAATCACATCTTGCTTTACAAGTGAAATGCAAATTTTACAACATGAAGAAAAATAATAATACAAGACAAAGATAAGCCTATTTTCATCAGTCTTATGTAAGGTGAATTTTCACTTCATTTTTCCCATGAGCATCTTGACATAGAGTCAAAATGGATCTACCTATAATGTATAAAAATCTATATCTAATAAAAAATATATTTCATATATCTATAGGTCTACATACCAGATCTGTCCAGAAAGTACCCAGCCATGTAACATAAAAAAAGAGACCTTTCTTGAAGAAGATACAAGATACAAGAAATATTATACATAGAACAATGACACCTGAGTCCCCTTCAAAGAAGGTACCTTGGGACCTCACACAGTTCTCCCAGTCACTATCAGCTGCTCTATCATATTTTCCTGAATCTCATTGATGGTCTGAAATCTCTTCTCTTTCAAAGGTGATTTTAGTTGGGAAAAACCAGAAGTCACAGGGTGACAAGTCTGGGCTGTAGTGGAGGTAACTCACCTGGTTTGATCTTTCACCAAAAACACTCTGTACAACATGGGATGCATGAGCAGGCACATTGTCGTGATGAAGCTGCCGATCATCAGTTGCCCATAGCTGCAGCCTTCCAAATCATCCCAATAGTTCCCACAGAGGAATGTCCAAGCTTAATGTAAAATTTGATGCAGATTTGTTGTACTCACTCAGTCTTTTTGAATGTGATGGCCACACAGTACACATGCTCACTCAACAGCATTTACCACCCCCACTGACTAGTACAGTGAAGTCATCATTGTTCATGCATGTGCATTCCAGTCCACTCTCTGTGGCCGTCAGCTTACATAATATTGTGCAAACCATTCTCATTATATTAAGAATGACTGAACTTTTTCTGGACAGACCTTGTATGTCTATATTTCTATACACATGTCTCTATATATCTGCATCTATTTATATCTATATAGCTTTACTTGTCTCTCTGCATCTATATTTAGAAATTCTTAGAGGGATTCTTAAACTCAGAACTTTATCAAGAGTTTTTTAAGAATGACTTTTCCAATGATGAAAACTATGCTCAATTGATTATTGATGAAAGCATAAGAGTAACGAGAGAGTTCTTGTATAGGTTTGGAGTTCTCTTCTCTCTGGTGTGGTGATAACTCTTCACCTGTGTAGATAAGGGTGTCAGGCACATAGCAGGTGCTTAACAAACACTTGTGGAAACCACCAATCATCCACCCACCTTCCAAACACCCAGGGTCCTTTGTGTATCCTACGCTGGCTTACTCACAGGATGTACTCTGTGATGCCTACTTCATACTTTCGGGCCCTTATTACTTAAATGAGTGCATATTTATAAATTTGCAAAAAGAGTATCTAGTACATTATAAACATTTAATAAGTGCCATTAGATAAAGCAATAAATAAAAGTATTACTTAAAAAAAGTTTGAGTTCTTATTATGCAACACAGTTTGGGGAAAGGTAGAAAAATTCATTGATGTTTCAGTTGAAGGAGAGTAGGAAGCAACATATTATTGGTAAGTGTGAGTTAAGATTGTAGAATATAAACTAAATAAGAACTGTAAGAAACTGGATTTTTACCCTATCTTCAAGCTGACAAAGCAGTCACAGTTTCATGGATGCCGATGAATGGCCTTTAGAACTCAGACTTCTTTTCTTATTTCTTTACTTTGAGAGAGAGGGAAGGGAAGGAGAAAGACAGGGAGAGATACATTGATCTGTTGCCTCTTGCACGCCCCCAACTGGAGACCTGGCCTGCAACCCAGGCATGTGCCCTACCTAGACTGGGAATCAAACAGGTGACCTTTTGGTTCACAGGCCAGTGCTCAATGTACTGAGCCACACCAGCTAGCGCAGAACTCAGACTTCTTGTTGAGAACAATTATCTTATTATCTTGAACAATTCTTTTGACTACATCGCAGACCAAGTTCTCTAGTTGCCAATTGAAGAGCCATTTAAAGACAGGTTTCAACCACACTAAGGCTGCAGCACAGCAGGAGCTATTGCTCCTGGCAATATTTAGTGGCAATTTTTTTATAACCCTTTGTTACACCTAGGTGGAAGTTTGGGCTGGAGATGCAGAACACTATTTTTTTGTGTGTGTGTGAAGAATTTAAAAAATTCCCCTTATTCTCAGCATCTCTTGCTTGCTTGAAAATTTGGGACACAGAAAGTCTGCTTTGACTCCTGCTTATCATTTTGGCAGGTGTTCCATTTCAAACTGATAGAGATGTCTGTAATGTATTTAAATACGTGTCCCTTTTCTTTTTATTTTTTATCCATCATCTCTCCCTTTGGAGTTGAAAGTGTGAAGGTACTGACTGCATCATCTTGACCAGTTTACACTTCCAGGTGATTTTAGAGCTGTGATTTTAGGCCAGTGTCATCTTTTCTTATTCCATTTTATAATGCACTCAGCAGGTCCGCTTCCTAATTCAGGGCGACGGCCTTGCACATTGTCATTGTTGCATCAGCTGATCAGTTCAAGCTGTAGGAAAGTGTGCTGAAACGTAATCACTTGGCTGTTAACATCCAGCTGTAGTGAATTAAGTAAGCATGAATATGCTTTTAAAAATTATCTAAAGGAAAAATATATTATTACTACATTTCCTCCCGCAATTGGAAAGTTCGGCTGTTTTTTTTTTTTTTTATGACTCCAAAATGGAACATCAACCACATATGCTAAATTAAATATTAAGTTATAGTGTTAGAGAAATTCTTTCGGGGAACTTATCTAGAAAACAGATGGTTGTTAGTTCCACCCTGTGGCAGGAGAAGGGACTAAGTAATCTTTTGAAGTATCTCCATGTCTTAATATGTTAAATGTGAGATGAAGGCAGAATGCCGATTTTCTCTATTTACCACTCAGAGAAGATGTCGCCTTCTCTAGTTATTACTTTCCAAGGAGTCTCTACCAATTAAAGTTCAGGCCCTAGTGCATAGTTCATAGCTCAGTAATGAATGAATGAACACCTCAGTGATTCCTAAGTTAATTTAAGACAATTATGTCACCATTTGGAAAAGGTTGGGGTCTAAATCGATTATTACTATTATTTTTAAAGATTTTATTTATTTTAGACAGAGGGGAAGAGAGGGAGAGAAACATCAATGTGTGGTTGCCACTCATGCACCCCCTACTGGGGACCTGACCAGGCCCACAACCCAGGCATGTGCCCTGATTGGAAATCCAATCAGCGACCCTTTGGTTCACAGACCAGTGCTCAATCCACTGAGCCACACCAGCCAGGGCTAAATCAATTACTGTTAAAGTACCTGTGGCATTAGTACATCTGTTTACTCTGGAATTTACTTTATTATTTTACTTAATTTTCAAAGTTTCACATTGACTTTTATATTTTTAAGTAAACATTTAACATAGCTTTAACTAGTATGTTGGCAACTTATACTTGGTTGTATGACTATAGTGTCATGTTTAACTACACATGGCATGTTCACTTTCTATTTTAAAATAGATGTCAATCATTTACCAGACTCTTTATTGCCTCAAGAGACATTCTTAGCAACGATGTTGTCAAGGAAACACACTGAAACTGTTACATAAAGAATGGCTTTTTAAGGAAAATCTTTCAAAATGATATTTCTATTTTTCCCAGATTGTGTGGAATTATAATTTATAAGCAATTCAACTTAAGTAAATATTTTACAAGCAACCCATGTAATGTTATAGCTCTGAAAATATCTGTCAAATACAGACATTTTTGAATTTCAAGTGAAATAATTAGATGTCACTAATATAGTGTAAACACCTATTCAGGAGATTTAAAAAATGATATGATATGATTCTCATGTTAAACATTAAATTTCAATGAAACACTCAAGGTGTAAACAACAGGTTTTTAGAATTAATAAATATAAATGTTCTTCTATTGACATGTTGACAGCATGAGGGAGAGAAAAAAAGGCAGTGATTTCAAAAGCATATATTTCAAAGACCCTCAGAACTTAGTAGGAAGTGCCATTGAACAGCAAATATATATTACTTATGTATTCAGGCAGTTATGTAGAAAACAGTAGTTGGAGACTATGATGGTCATAGACTTCTATTGTTAGCACTTGCTTGATATCTATTTCAAGTTTATATTTTAGAATATAAGGTTATATCGAAGGATATAACCTTAAGTGAAAAGTTTGGAGGAAGATATTCTAGAATATACATCACATATGTTTTGCTAAAAAGTATGCATTGATCTGCATTACATCATAGTATATTTGAATTTGAGGGGACTGAAGAGATCCTTTAACAGATGAGGAAATGTGCCGAAAAAGGCTGAAGTTGCTAGAAGTTACT
The DNA here is from genome assembly GCF_022682495.2 of Desmodus rotundus. NCBI lineage: Eukaryota > Metazoa > Chordata > Mammalia > Chiroptera > Phyllostomidae > Desmodus > Desmodus rotundus. The sequence continues at coordinate 125,708,509 of NC_071387.1, forward strand.
TAGGAACAAAGCCAGAAATAGAACTTGGTTGCCTGATTCTGATTCAGTGCTATTTCCAAATTGTTGTTGGCTTAAAGAATGTGGGTTACCCCTCATCTCTTATGATTCTTTCCCAGCCATTAGCAATGCTGATCTTCAACTGAAATGTCAACACCCCATAGCATCTTAGATGTTATTTAAGTCACTCTTTGTGGGGTGAAATAAAAGAATGTAAGAAGTAGAAAAATATGTGTGTGTGTGTGTGTGTTTTTGAGTAACATATAGGGATTCTTAAGATACATCAATGAATAGAAGGCTATGAAATATAAAGGAAATATAATAGTGAAAATATTTCTCTTGGCTCTTAGAAACACTGTGTTGCCTCAAGTTACTTAGACACACAATATCACCTATATTTCCTATTTATTTTTCATCAAGTGCTGCATATTACATATCAAAAGTTATGGATCTAATTTGAGGATTATGATGACATTATCTTCTGTGAGAGTCTATTTGTTTCTGGAATATAGTTGGGGATGCTAGCAATTACAGATCCTTTTAACAGTCAGGTGTTGAAGCAATTAAATGCTGGGCTTCAGTCCGTATGAACATTGTCTTATTTATGATTCCTATTTGTTCTCAGGATGTTAAACTTTGAGTTCCAGCTCATCATTTAGGTGGTTTAACAGACCACTCTTCCCCTCTCAGCCCTTGGTAAACTCCTGATTTCCAATTTTGTCCTCTTAGCCTCATGAATGCACTGCAAGTTCTGCTCACCATCTCAGGCTTTTCTATTAAAATGGACAAACCCCCTTAGGACACAAGCAGCCCTCAAAGTCCAAGTTATCAATCTGGATCTTGTTCCCATAAGTCTTCACTGCCTTAGGAGTTCCTTGATGCTGTTACACACATTTTGTTCTATTTTGTCCAAAGTTTCTATTTTCTTTTAGCAAGAAAACTCATTCAAATTTTCTGCTCTTTCATTATTGGATGTGAACCACTCAAATTTTATCTTTGAAATTTCTCTCATTTTTATGTACTTGTGAAGTTTTCATTTTTCTAACATCAACAGTTGGGGGGAACAAATCTACTGTGTGTATTTTTTTTCATGCTTACTAGTGATACACAGGTACAACATAGCAAAAACATTTTAACAATATTTTTGATATCTCCTTTCAAAGTTTGCAGGTAGAAATCCTGTAGAATTTTTTGGTAATAAGGAAAACACAGTATGCTGTATCTTTTCAATGAGTCATTTAGTACCAGGATTATTTCCTCTAATATCACATGTGTTTCTTCTGGAAGTTCGACTGATATAATTTTTATTTCCTGATCAAATATTTATAGTGTAGAACATAATTGGCAATTATGGAGTTTTTCTGTTGCCACGATAGTGTTGAACATTGTACAATGCTGACTGAAAGACTATGAAGAATCAACTTTTAAATAATTAAAACATACAATTTCCTGGAGGGATCAAGCAAAACAGGAAAAAAAAAGAGAAAGAACTCAACAACGTGGACAACAGGGTGGTGACTGTGGGGGGGAGAGGAATGGGGGGAGGTGAAAGATAAGTAGTAATGGAAAAAATACAATAAAAATAAATGAAAAAATAAGTAAAACATCTAAATTTCAGTTTTCCAAAAATTACAAATGAAAGTGAAAGTTATTGCTTATTGTAAACAATTTGTTACTGTGTATGAACATCACCTATGCAGAAGTAGGTACATAATTCTTCCACTGTGCTTTAGATACATCAGATCGAATTACTTAGGGTCCTTGACCCATGGCATACTTTTATTATTAATTTATTATGGTCATTTTCTATTTGTTTCATAATTAAGATTTGTTTACAATAAACTAATATCCATAAACTACCATCTGACTTAAAAATCAGAACATTAACTATAACTTCTTTCTGCTACTCCTCTAACCTAGCTCGCTTTTCTCCTGTTGATATAAGCACTTTCTCAAACTTATATTTACTCTATATTCCTAAATGATATATTACTTCATTTTAGTTTTAAAAAATTTTATTCCATAGCACTGACCTCCTGAAAGTATGTTGTCCACAGTCCTCTGAGATTTATTTCACTCAAAATTATTGTACTAGATTTTTATTTTTTCTTCAGCTAGAGTTTACCTGTTTTCACTACTGCATATCCTACTGCAAATTTACTGCAATTCATATATTCACCCGCTGTGAGCATTTCACAGTTGTTTTTATGTTTGATACAATGGACAATTCTGCTATGAAAAATGTTGACATCCTACTTGGTATATATTGATAAGATACTTACTGGTTATATATATATATTCATAAAGTGGAATTTCTGGATTTATAGTATGTGTATGTTAACATTTAAAAAATATGACCCTGTGTTTGCAGCCCTGTCACCACAGGCCAGGGGCATGTAGCTTCCACTGGGTCACCGAGCACATGCTTGCTGGGTCACCAGGCTGGTCCCTGGGTGAGTCCCTGGGCAGGCAGGACTGACTCTGGACCATGGTTAAACAGGGCTGGGCTGGGTCACAGAGCTGCTCAGGGACAGCAGTCACGTCCAAGGCCAGTAGTTCTGTTACTAGCAGTACTGACAGGTACTCGTAGGTCCCTTGGCAGAAGGCGCGGAACTGTGGACAGGTGGGCCCACAGCTCATTCCACAGGGACATGGGCTGTGCCTTGTCTGCAGCAGGGCCTCAGTCAGTGGGTCTGCCGCCAGAGCTGGGCCTACCTTCTCAAAGCAGCCATGTGCAGTCTTGGGCTCCATTAAGGTTTCAAAACCTCTTTTGGGGGTCCCAAAGCTCCCATAAAGTCTCCTTGTCCATGGGATAGCTGCAAATGTTTGTTTCTGTGGGAGGACGTGGGCTGGGGACCTTTTATTCTGCCATGTTGCTGACATCACTCCATAAAAAATCTTATTGATTCCCATACTCTCTTATACTTGTTTGATTAGATTTCTTGATTTTTGCTTATTGAGTCAGATAAAATGATACCTTATTGAGGCTTGGATTTGCAACCTGTGGTTATTAATGAGATTAAGCAACTCTTCAATGCATTGACTATATGTGTTTCTTCTTTAGTGGAACCTCTCTGTTCATGCCCTTTGTCTGAGTTTCCCGTTGAGTTATTTGTTCTGCTCTCATTGTTTTGTTGGAGTTCTAATATGTATTCTTGACATCAATTGTAGAGTTTTTATGTTTACAGGTGTTTTTTCCCCACTGTATAACTAGTATTGATATTTTCACTCTCTTAAGGTGTCATTTGATAAAAAATTATTATTTTAAGATAATCTTTGTGAGGAATGGAATATATTTTTATGAAGGAATAATTGGTCTAGCTCAGTGGGTGAAAATCACTTATCACTTGGATAGTAGAGGGTTATGAAGAACTAGTGTATCTTTCTCTGTAACACTTCGCGTTTATTCTGATCTCTTCAGAAATGGGTACAAGTAATCCATAAATCTTCTCCTGGTGTTTATTGCTTAGTTGAATAGAAGGCTAAAACTCTGGGTGTCTCAGGTCTATTGCTTAGTCCTATCCCAGAAAAAAAGAACTTCTACTTTTCATGTAGGTTCACATCAAAACAGGCAGAGCTTCAGCATACATGCTTACTAAGCATTGGTGGGTGGAATAATTGTGCTGTTTTTATTGTATTTCTCATCCAGCATAGGGTTTGCAAAGGCAGCTAAGTCCATGTAGGCTACAAATAACTAGCATAAATTTTATGCCTGGCATACAAATGCAGTGCTTGATCAGCTGCCCCCGATTGCATTCCTATTTATGTGACTGCATTCAGAACCAAGGGAGGAAACTGTGGCAGAGCTAACTGCTGAGAATCCCGTGGATCCTGCACTGAGAGTACTCCCATCCCACTTCATGGCTCATGTGGGTTCTAAAAATACCAATTATATCAACTCTGACAATGGTTTTTGATTTCAGAGACCTAGATTCTGATTGTACCCTTGGAAGGTTGGATAAATTTACTAAAGAACAAAAAGAATAGATACTCTTAGTATATAGTGAAGAGTGCAAAAATCTAAAGAGGAAATTAAAACAGTTTGTACTTTATACACTCTCTGCAATAGCTTTATATGGAATTCAAGAATATCTTGGTTTTAAAATATACTTTGGTTTTATTATTAGAACACAGATTTGGGGAAAATTAAAAGAAAAATAAAGTAGAACAGGTGAATTAAATTAGAAGGGAGAGAGACATGGTCTTAAGAGAATGATTGAAATCTTAGAGGTCTGCCTAACTAGATATGACAAATTAAAGAAAATAAGCCCCAACTTAATTGCTCTGGGAAGTGGGGTTATAAAAGAGGGATTTTTTTTTTCACTTACTCTAGGATTAGAGACGGTGACTGGAGCCTAAAGAATTATAGCTATAGCATAGTAGCAGGCTCACAGAGCGTGTAATGAAATTGTTATACTGAGGGGTCCCAGATATAACCAACTCTTGCTAAGATGTTCTCTTGAAGTTGTAAATAGGGAGTCTTTAATGAAAACTAGCCATATGGGCACAGAACACTTGGATAGATTTGAAATGGTATGATTGAAAAATTAGTCTAAAAAATGAAGTACTGACTGTCAAGGTGAACAATCATTGTACATGGGGATAAAGATATTGCCTGTCTCCCAAGGGAATGAAACTTATGACATAAAGGCTTGAAGGGAAGTGGATTGGAGACAATATACACTGAAAGAAAAAAACAATACTAGATCTAATCCAGCCTACGTTGACGCTTGTACTATGGAACAGTCATTGGGATGATTTAACTCAGGAGGTCTAGGTGGACAAGATTTATTTGAACAGTGGATGTTTTGGGCAGTACCGGAATATATTTCTCATGACAGGACAAGACAAAGCCTAGAGAAAATTATGTCACAAAAGCATATAATTTGGCCTAAAAATGAAGATAAATTAAAAACAACACAGATACTCAAATCTTGTGACTAGTCATTCACGTGGTAGAGAAGGAAAGGAGTAATTTAGGAGCAAGTTAAACTATTGGAGCCTTCTTGGAGTAGGGGAATATCATATGGAAATAAAACAGAAAAATGTAAAGAAGTGTTGCTCAAAGTCTAGAATATTCAAAAGCTGAGGAAAGGTAGGGCCAATGGAGGGTGATTTTTCAGCAGGAACCAAGTCGGGGTATAAAAGGAAGCTTTCCTAAAAGGCAAGTCTTAAAGGCCTTGGGCATCCCAGATCGAGTGGCAATAGACTCTGTGGAACAGGTCTGCTGTCTAGACAAATCCCATTCTTAAGTGCAGCTCCTAGGGGTGGGTAGGGATAGGAAATAAAATGAAAAGTTTTTAATATGCTGAATGGGGCTGAAAGAACTTCAGTAAGACCTGGCGACTGAGCGTGAGACCACTACAATTTTCAAAATGTTGCTGGGAGTCACCCCCACTTTCTGATTGAGAATAGAGAATGCACAAGTGGATTCCCTTCCCCTTCATACTTGCTACAAATAATCTCCTTGTGACGGACCATGAACAAGTGAGGCTGGTGAGCTGGGAGTTTGATGTCGCAGAAATTAAGGTTTTCTGCATTCACTTCCCTTTTTCCAGATAGCACTGAGCCTCTGCTATGGTCTTTGGGACACTATATGTACTGGTTACCGAGGACACTCCTTTTTAGTTTTTCCCTGGGGATAATCACTTCAGAGCTAGGATTAGGTACCTCCTCCCCACTGGGGTTCTAATAATTTTATGCATTCTATTAACTCTTTGTATGTTCTTAGTAATGGAGTCCGTGGGCAAAAGAATTTAACTTCTGATGTCTTGAAGGGACCATAGTCATTTCCATGGAACACAGCTCAGACTACAACTCGATGAGTCAGGTGTTTTCTACAGGATAGAGAAAGTTGTTGAGGAAAACATATTCTAATATTGATTGGCTGATTTTAATTTAAAAGCCAGGATGACTTAACATGGGGGCCTTAATTTCTTCCTGAGAACTTCACAATGAGAGAACATTTATATTTGAATTTAGGTCACTTTTATATTATTCACACTGTATTTTTAGAGAATAACTATGCTTCTGTTTGGTTTTATTATATAATCTTTAGTGGACTATGATGATCAGTGGAACTGGACCCAAATTAGAATAGGAAAGACAATGGGGAGTAAAGTTTTAGCCTAAATTACAGTGGACTTTGGCCATATTTATTTGATGCGGTATTCTTACACAATTCATTTCCTTCATAGAAAAAGCTAAATTGGCCCAGTGCAGCTGTGGTTGGTATTTGGAGAAGACCTTCATAAACAAGGGAGAGGAGGCTACTCAAACTCATCCCTTCCCTGAGGGTTGAGGTAAGCCCTTCACAGATCATTGATGGTTAAACCAAAGAGACAGAGAACAGAAAACAGAAGAATTTGTACACACACACGGGATACTTATTCCCTACTCCATATATTTCCATAAAAAGGAAAATAATATGTATTCTAATTTCCAGGGGAAAAATATGGAAAAGTCTCTTTCTCTACACCCTTATTTTTAACCAAGATTCAAGTTCTGACTTCTGGAATTGGTGAATTTGCAAAAAGGTCTGAGAGTGATCAGGTTTGCTCCTTCTGGGTTTTCGCTTTTATTTTTTTGGAGGCAGCCCGAAGCGCACACTATAGGAAATTTACCAGGGCATGTTCTGTCCCTGAAGCAGAGAGGTCTGCAGTTTTGGATGGGGGTAAGTTCAAATGAAGGTCAATGTATTAGAAGCCCTTTTTGGCCACGGATTCAAACCATGTTCTTCAGTTCAGTGTTACCAATAACAAAGTTGAATTTTTACATTTTTCCCCTGACTCCCTAGTCTTCAGGGTCTGGCAGCAGTAACGCCTGCTTAAGTGTGGTTGGTAGGGTAATAATATGGTTGTAATAATTTATAGTTTTAATTTGAACATTTCACCTACAATGTTATATGGGGTGCTTGAGTGTGATATTGTTATATCACCAAATTACATGGTTATGATTGTGTAATAAAAGACTTTGTGATAAAAAAACAAGGGGCATTATTTGTGCTGGACTCTGTATATTTCAACTCAGGGAGGTTGCAGACATAAGAGTATGATTATCATCCCCAAGCCCCAACAGAGATAGAGAAGTACCAACTGATATAGGTGAACAGTGGATGTGGTAGCAGTTTAGTGAGCGGGGAGAGCCTTTTCCTGGGCTTCAGGCATTAAGTGACAAGGGAGATTTCGATCTTCAAAAGCAGAATGAATATGGTGATTTTGACTTAGGATCTCTCTTTTCTAATGCAGAGATAGGATCTCAAATGACTATGAGGGCCAGGAAGTCGGAATGGGAGGTAACAAAGGCCTGGGCCCTTGTCTTCATTGTGTGAGAAGTGGTGATGGTTGGGGCTTTGAGAGACCGTGCGAACTGGAGAGCACACCCGCTCCCTCTGCTGAAAGTGGGAGCTCTTGTGTGGACCAGCCAGCTGCAGCTGTGGAGGAATTATCAGATCTTATTTCTGAGAGAAAGCAGAGATATGTATTTCTATAGAAAATTTCCAATTTTAAAATGTTGGCTTACATTTAGGGGAGAAAACTCTTTCTTGGACAATTAAAACAGGTCTATAGACTGGATGTGGGTTTGTGCGCTGCTGTAATAAATGTGATATTTCACTTAGCATCTTGGAGACCTGCCCCACAATGCACTTAGTAGACTTTCTTTATCAGGAATTTAGTCTATCCTAATTGGCTAAGGCAGTTCAGTTTCCTGTCTGTTTGCTGTATTTAAACGTCTGCTCTACCTCTTTTAATGACACTGATTTAAGAATTTACCATATACTGCCCTAGACCAAATGTAGAGTTTATGACTCCAGTGTTCATGGGACTTGATTAGATCCAAGGAAGCACATATGGTGAAATGTGCCATCTCAACATTCTGACAATTACGCAGTGTACTCGTGCCAAGGAAAGTGATTTCTCCCTCCTAAAGACATATGAGCCAGAAAGAAGTTCTTTGATTTCTTGTTTTATGTGACATTCTGTCTGTAATTAGCAGGCTTCCAGATGTTCATGAATTTTATATTCAACTTATATAGTCATTTATGTTTCCCACCAGAAAGCAGAGTGGTTTATGTTCCAGAAACTCAATTGAAAAACATGTCTTCTAACTTGAACTTGAAACGACTAAATATTTCATGGTGTAACTTCTAATTATAAATGTGCTGTGAGATGAGAGGGCTTTTATTTTTATCTGGGTAAATTTGAATTTTATCCACATTCATTGAACAAACATTTGAAAATATTTCTTTTTGTTTGGAGCTGTTTGGATTTTTTTTTTTTTCATTGATAGGATTCATCTACTAAACTTCTAATATCTTACTTGTAACTTTTAATCTTACTTGAAAAATTACATTTGTTCTGTGTTATAATCGCATGTTCTAATTTTCACTAGGCTCTGAGATTCTTGAGAGGCCTTGCAACGCTTAACATAGGACTTTCTCATACTAGGTGCTTGAGTATAGTATTAATTAGTAACAATTCACTCATCCTTGAGATTCAGAGAAAAGATATTTATAGATCAATTATTTAACCGATTTCCCTATTTGAGATCCATGAGTTATCATCATCATCCATGATTTAATAATTGAAGAGTTTCTTACTTTATTTGTAAAATGGAAATCTGAATTTCCAAGCTTATTCTAAACAGAGATAGTTTAGCGTGGAGTCAGGTCAGATTAAGGCAGGAAAAAACCCTGATTTACAGTCCATTGAAGCAGGGAACATTTCCTGTAAAAATCACTTTTTATTTAAATATATAGCCATTTTAGGATACCATCATCAGAAATTGTGTGTACATAACTTCTTTAAGGCTCAGATGTATAAAATCATAACTTTGGAAAGCGTCACACTGATACTTACTTCAATTTTCTTCCTAATATGATTTTATAATATTCTTTGCAGAGAGTACTAACCTCCCAGGCATGAGGTACATACACTCTTATAATGGAGGCTATTTCTTTTGAAGAAGGTGATCAGCAAATTTTTCCTTATATCAAATAAAATCTTTTTTCCACTTTTGTTCATTAGTTCTAGTTCTTCTTATTGGCACAGCACAAAATAAATTTAATTCATTCTCCACACAAATTTTCACTATGTCTCCCTTTGGTTTTTCTCTTCTTTCTCCCCCTCTTGCTTTTTTTTCTTTTAAATGACTTTATTGAGATATACTTTACATACTATAAAATTCATCCATTTTAACTATATAGTACAGTAATTTTTGGTATTTTCAATAGAGCTGTATAATCAACATCACAATCCAGTTTTAGAGTATTTCCCTCATTCTGCAGTTGCCTGTACTGGTTTGTAGTCAGTACCCCACCCTAGGCAATTACCGATACGCTTGCTCTTTATATAAATTTGCCTTTCAAGAAATTTTGTATAAATGTTACCATACAATGTGACATCTTTTGTGTCTGGCTTCTTTCCATTAGTATAATGATTTTGAGATTCACTCATGTTGTAGTATGTACTCATAGTTTTTGCCTTTTCTAATGCTCATAGATTGCTTTCTCCATTTTGTTTAGTACTTTTTCTGGAGTTTTGTTCTGTTCTTTCATTTGGATCATGTTTCTTTGTCTCTTCATTTTGTCAGCCTACCTCTCTTTGTTTTTATTTATTAGGCAAAGCTACTACCTCTCCCAGGCTTGATAAAGTGGCTTTGATATAGTAGGTATCCTGTAGAATCCAGTGACACAGCCTCCCCTATTACCCAAGCTGGGTACTCAAGGCGCACCCAATGTGTGGGATGTGTACTCCCTATTCTTGTAGTTGAACCTTGATTGCTGTTGGCATGTCCAGGGGCACACAGCATTAGCTACAAAGTGATCTGTAGGTGGCTGCTACTTGTGCTGGGCTCGGAAGTGCCCAAGCAATGCCAACCTATGAATCACGGCCTATTGTTGCTAGTGCCAGGCCTGGGGCAACTTACTGAGAGGTACAGGGCTCCCTGAAGACCAATGCTGCTTGTTTGAGAGAGTTTAGGAAAATCTGAAGCATGAGCCAAGACAAGCCATTCTTATGGAAAAGCCATTGGAAACAGCTTGGGTGGGCCTGAAAGTTGGGTGGGCAGGGCCTCAGGGAATCACCAGGGTGGGGCAAACAGAGTGAGCCAGGTTGATGGAATCGCAGATATGGTGCCTGCCTGCAGTCTGTGTGGCTCTGCTGGAGAAGGGCTCAGAAAAGGAACAGTGGCCTCTGCCAGCACTTCTGTCTGGGAGAAAGCTGTCCCCAGCTCTTGCCCTGGTGCTGGACAGTTCAGTTCCTCCCCATATGTCTCTAAAACCTTCCAATCTGCTGCCCCCACACTGGAGCTCCGAAGGAGTGAGTCCAAATAAGTCTGTGTGGGGGCCCTTTAAGAGTAACTGCCTGGGGTTCCAGAAGTTTCTGTCTTCCACAACCTCAATCCTCACTGGTTTTTACAGCCAAAAATTATGGAGAATTATCTTCTTGGCACTGGAACCCTGGGCTGGGGGGCCTGGTGTGGGGCTATACCCCTTGCTCCTGAGATAACCCTCCTGAATTTTATCCATCACATATTGGTATGGGACCAGCCCATTCTGCATCTGTGCCCCCCCTAACAGTCTTGATGTGTTTTCTTCTTTAATTCTATAGTTGTAGGACTTCCATTCAGCTCAATTTCTGATGGTTCTGAATGATGGTTGTTCTATGGTTTAGTTGTAATTTCAATGTGGTTGTGTGAGGAGGCAAGCTGTGCTTACCTGTGTGGCCATCTTAACTGGAAGTTTTCACATGCTGAATAATATTCCATTGTACAGGTATGCCAATTCTTTTTATCCATTCACTTATGTATAGACCTTGGGACTACTTCTAGTTTTTTTGGTCATTTTGAATAATACTTCTTTGAGCATTGATGTACAAGTCATTGTATGGACATACGTTTTTATTTCGCTTGGGTAGATACCTAGGAGTAGAATTACAGTTACAGCAGCTCCTTTTATCCATGAGGAATCCATTCCAAGACCCTCAGTGGATGCCTGAAACCATGGATAGTATAGAAACCTATGTAGACTATGTTCTTTTCTACACATCCATACCTATGACAAGGTTTAATTTATAAAGTAGGCACAATAAGAGATGAACAATAATTGTTAATAATATAATAATTATAGCAGTATACAATAAAAGTTATATAAATATGGTTTCTCTCTCAAAATATCTTATTGTACTATACTCAGCTTTTCACTTAAAGGAAGCACTTTATAGCTTTTCTTTGGCATGTCTCAATTGCCAGCATCACTACTCTTGTCTTTGGGGCCATTATGAAGGGTTCCTGGAAGAAAATACCGTGATACCAGAACAGTAGATCTGATACCCCAGATGGCTGCTGACTACCAGCCAGGTAGCCTATACAGCTTGGATACACTGGACAAAGGGATGATTATGTCCCAGGCCACATGGAGTGGGACAGCATGAGATAGCGTGAGAGAGCATGAGATTTTATCACGCTACTCAGGACAACTCCTGACTTAAAACTTATGAATTGTTTGTTTCTGGAATTTTCTACTTAATATTTCAGACCATGATTGATCTTGGGTAAGTGAAAGTGCAGAAAGTGAAGCCATGGACAAGGGGGACTACTGAATTAATAATAGTAAATCTCTAATCCATAAGCATGGAAAGTCTCTATTTAGATCTTTAACTTCTTTCAGTTAAAGACACCATTTTTAGTATACAGGTCTTACATTTCCATTGTTAAATGTATTAGTATTTTATTGTTTTTGATGCTGTTGAGAAGCAATTCTTTTCTTGGTTTCAGTTTCCAATTGTTTGTTGCTAGTTTATAGGAATACAATCTTGTATCCTTTTGAAATTAATTTGTGTGTTCCTATTTGCTTTTAGTTGTCAAGAGAGGGTTAAGGAAAACCATGAGCTTGTGTACTGGGCTTCCTTTCCCCATTAAACTGACTTGAAAAGGCTATAATTTTCCCAAGATCACTGAATATTGATGAGAATCTGAGTTACCTGTGTTCAGAATATATAAGTATTATGTATGAAAATTGCATTCTTATTAGGAGGGTCAGCAATCAATCTGTTTAGCTTAATAGGCTTCTCCTAGCCTTGATCAGGGAGATAAATCAGAGATGCTATTGAACAGGATATTCATTCATCAATAGGCTATAAACCCAGAGGGCCTCATATATAAGGCTATCATTCAACAGCCTGGAGTGTAATGAAAACATGCTACATTTCAGTGGTTAGTGGGATGTTACTGTAATCCTGTGTGAGCAATCTCTTTGTGACATTCCCCTGACCTGTCCGTTTCCCATTGTCCTGTTATTCCCTCGGGAAGCAGAATGTTCTGTGAATCCTATACCTCCCTCCTCCATCATCAGCTGTGGGAGAACTTGTCCCCAAATGACTGTATCACTATCTCTCTCCAAATATTTGTTATTAATTTCTTGTTAAATTGTAATTTCTTGTTTTCCTCTAGGTTAACTTAAGTATTTAATTGAAGGAAAATCAGTGAGAATCTTTTGTTCTCTTCCTTCTTGAATCTAGGACAATCTTTGTGTACTATTTAAGATTGAGTTTGACTACATATAGCAAACGCATATATGTGTGTAATGGCTTAATAAGAGCTGGAGTGATATCTATCTGCTTTATCTATCTATCAATCATCTATCTCTATCTATCATCTATCTATCTATCTGTCATCATCTATCTATATATCTATCTGTCATCTATCTATCTATCTATCATCTATCTATCTATCTCTATTACCTATCTATGTAACTACTTATGTATTTGTTTGTCTGTCTATAGTAAGAAGTCTGTATAGTAGTCTGGATATTTTGGCTATTCACAATGTCACCAAGGAGTTAATGCTTCTTCCAGCTCCTGTTCCACCATCTTTAGTTAACTTGTTCTCAAGGCTGCATTGTCTTCAGGCCCGTGCCCATGTTCTGGTTGGAAAGATGAGCATGTGGAGGGGCAAAGTAATCATGCTGAGTCTGTCTCCTTTATCAGTTGTTCCTGGAGGAAACTTCCACTTACATCTCCTTTGCCACATTCATGTCATATGGCCAGTTCTAGGAGCCTTGAAGTCTTGAAAGCCTTGTATTTAAAGCTGGCACAATCCCATTCAGAACAAAAATATTGTGATTCTGTTGGTAAATGTGGTAAGTATTACCGGTGTTTACCATATTTGATTCTTCTGCCCTTCTAGGTGCAATGAAGCTTGCACTCCTTAGCCTCCTTTCTATTGGGTGAGGCAATGTGATCAGTTTGGGCAAATGAAATGTGAGCAGAAGTCACAAATGTCACTTTTAAATGAGGAATTCAGAAGTCCAGTTAATTTTCTTCAATCTTGCCTTGCCTCCTGGGGTCACCCCGAGGATGTGTGTTTCAGACAGCGCACTTACCAGAGGGTGGTGCCTTCATCAGACCAGTCCCCTTTGCCAACCCACGTGGGACACAGGGCATGAACAAGAACTGAACTTTTTCTAAGCTGAGGTTTCAGGTCTGTTAGTGCAATATAACCTGATTGGTTCTGATTAATGTACTAAAAAAAGGGGGTTGATAGATATTGGCCAGGTAGCTAGCTCTATCTGCCACACTCTTCCACAGTGCCTATTTCCACGGAAACTCTCAGGGTTGTCGTGGTCATCAATTTCCCCTGTAGTTTTATTTTTTAGTATATTGTGGACTAATTTTAAGTATAGAAGAGAAAATTATATAATATCTCAGTGTATCCATCAGTGTATGACCAATCCTGTTCTATACTTTCCTCACCATCCAGATTATATTTAGGTAATCAAATCCTAGATATCATATACTTTTATATGTAAACATTTAAGTATATGTCTTTTTAGGATAAATAATTTTTTAACTTAATTATAATACTATTTTCACACATAAGTAATTCACAGTAATTCCTTAATATCATTCAATAGGCTTTATGTTTCACCAGTTGCCTTGTAGAGGATTTTTAAAAATGTGTTCAAATTGGGATCCACAGTTTATCATGATTGCCTGATACGTCTTTGAATTCTCCTTTAATCTAGACATTTCCCCCTCTAGTTCTAAAAACTGTTATTTGTTCTGGAGAGTTCCATTCAATTTGGGTGTGGCGGTATGTCCCTCTGTTGTCTGTTCAATAAACTTCTCTGTCCATTGCATTTAATGCCAATTGCCAAGTAAATCTAGAGACTTGGTCAGATTGAATTTTTATCTATCATCTATTTATCTATTTATTTATTATGTATATCTAATTTATTTATGTATGTATGTATGGCAAGAATATATCGCAGGTGATCTTATACACGCTCATCAATGGACACATAACTTCTGCTTGTCTCTCTTCTCCTTCCTCACTGTTTTTAATGCTTTGAACAACTTAGAAGTAGCTTCCGTTCTTGACAATGGGGATCCATGAAGCTTTAATAGAATCCTCTTTGCTGTGGTAGGACCATTCTCTCATTTTCAACACAATTGAATTTCTCTCTCTCTCTCTCTCTCTCTCTCTCTCTATTTAAATCAACTTTCTTGGGGTATAATTTACATAAATAAAACACATTTTAATGAACCAGTTCAATGAGTTTTGAAAAATGTGTTCATTTATGTAACCATCCAACACGTGAGGTGTCAAACAATTCTGTTGTATCATCCCGACATCCCTTGTCTCCTTCCTGGGCAATTCCTTCTCCTGGGTTCCAAGCAACCAGTGACCTGCTTTCTCTCACTACAAATTGAGATTCCATATAGACAATCCAAAGTTTCATAAAAATGGAATTACGCAATATGACTCTTTGGTGACTGACTATTTTTTCTTTGCTCAGAATGTCTGTACTTTTCATTTATGTTCTTAGGTGTATAATTAATGTGTTCCTTTTGTACATGGATGGAACTCTTGAATGGATAGGCAAACATTTGTTTAGCCATTCACAAATGGATAGACATTTGGATTGTTTCCAGGTTTTGACTATGATAAAAGTCGCTATAAAAATTTCTATACAAGTCTTTGAATGGATGTATGTTTTCATCCTCTAAGGCAGGGGTGTCAAACTCATTTTTACCAGGGGGCCACATCAGCCTCATGCTTTCCTTCAAAGGACTGAATGGAATTTTAGGACTGTATAAATGTAACTACTCCTTAACAGTTAAGTGAAAGCTTGGCGCTGCTACCGGGTAGAAACAAGGTGCTGGGGCCGGATAAAACAAGGGGGAGGGCAGATTTGGTCCATGGGCCTTGTGTTTGCCACCTCTGCTCTAAGGTAAATTCTACACGTGAAATGGCTGGGCTATATAATAGGTATATATTCAAATGTATGAAAATGCCAAACGGTTTCCAAAGTGATATTTGAGAAATGTTATAGTCCCATCAGGATGGATGATAGTTTCATTTTTCACAGTTTTGTCAACATTTGGTATGTTAGTCCTTTTAATTTAGCCAATCTAATAGGTGTGTAGTGGTGTCTTATTTTGATTTTAATACTTATTTCCTTGATAACTAATGATATTTTTATGCTCACAGGCCATTTTTTAGCCTATGTATCTATCTAACCATTCATCATTACTTGTGTTGATGGTGACAGACATGGCCTGACCCACCTTGGATTTTTTTTGATGTCCCGTATGATTCCCGATCAGAATTTGAATGTTTCTCTGTTGTGTATGAGCTCTGAAAATTGTTCATCTTATAACTTCTTAGTTGTTTTTTATGATTATGGTATTTATCTTCTTTCTTTTCAAAATCAACTTTCTTGGAGTATAATTTACATTAGTAAAAATACATTTTAATTAAATAGTTTGATGAGTTTTGACAAATGTATATATTTGTGTAACCGGCCCCACGTTGAGGCATAGAGCAATTTTATTATCCCCAAATCCCTTGTCCCCTCCCTGGGCAATTCTCTACATACCTGTACATGCACAATCTAGTATTCAGCTCATTGTCAAAGAAATTCCTGAATGACTTCCTCTCTTCCCTGTTCATCTTCATTTTCTGCATCTTTTTCTTCTCCCTTCTCCCTGACCTCCCTTCTCTCTCTCCCTCCTCCTTCTCCTCCTCCTTTTTCTTTTATAGCTTCCTTCTCTGTTTCACAACTTGCAGCCACTTTGTTCTCTAAATTCTGATATTTGTCTCTTGAGATTGACAAACTTTTTGTACTTTGCTTGAGATTCTCTTCCCAGCTTCATGATCCAGAATGTTCCACCACATGGAAAGCCACATTGATTTTGAGGCTTACTCAGCTGTTTTTCTACTCTGAGGATCATAGATGAGCAGTGTTTATTGTCCAATATCTGAAAGCAATTGTTTCACATATTAGGCCTGCTTCTTAGTTATAAATGGTATGAGGTTCAATATGTTTTTTGCTATTCGAAATGGCCAGTAGCAAAAATCCTACAATTCCTTTTTATTAATATATATATTCTTAAGGAACTTATGTTCTGCTAAACCCTCAAAGTTTAGCCTATCAGAATTTACTCATTCTATTTTTTTCTTTTCCTTTTACCTATGTTAGCTGTTCTTAATCTTTATTATTCTTCTTTAGGCTCCACCTAATCTTTTCTCCATTTATTTTTGCAGAACTCTAGAATCTTTATTCTCTATAGAAATAGAAAGAATCAAGCATGAGCTCCCTCAATTTTACTCCACCATTCCTCCATGTCTGATAAGGCATCCTGCTCCCTATTTTAAATTGTAGTGACCTCCTATGTCCAATATTCATACATTTTATTTTTTGACTGTTGGACTGTGTCCACAGAATTACATTTTCCTTACTCTACTCTTTCATTTTCTCAATAACTGTCTACATCAAAATTTTCTCAATCTATTGCCCTGTCTTTATCTTGACACTTAAAGTTGATGCATGGTCTTCTTTCAGATTTTAATCTGGCTGTGGTTGCTGGTGTTCCTCTTCGAGTCTGCACAGTTATGAACAAGCTTCATGGTAACAGTTACCATGGCTGGATCCAATCACTGCAACTATTTTCCTATACATTTTTACCACTTATGTCTTCCAATCTTTCTGGTCATAATTTAGATTAGGGTTACTCAGCCCCAGTCTGCCGTCATTAGGGCCATATAATTCTCAGTTGAGGGGCTGCTCTGTGCACACTGCAGGATGTTAGCAGCCTCTATGGCCTCTACTCTCAAGGTACCAGTACCGTCGGTCCATCAGCTGTGACACAGTATCTTCGGACATTGACAAGTGTTCCCTGGGGGCAGGGCAAAACCATTTTCAGTTAGAACCCACGGACTTTGAACAATTTCCTCTGAGTCTTTCAGAATAAAAGTTTTCTTAGTTAGACTCAATGTCCTCAGCTCTAAACTGAGGAGAATGAAACGTATTTGCCAGGCCTATTTGGGGAAATCAGAGTGATGCATAGAAGTTTTAGTATGATTTCTGTTCAGAAAATATTTTCTGTTTTTATAATTATTAGTCTTTTTACCAATATACTAACCTCACACTCTCCTTCTCAAATCTTATTTTATCTATAATGTAGCTTATTTATTGTATTATTTATCATTATTAGTTCAATTAATTTGATATTATAGCATATGCATCTTATTTTGCATCTTACATTAACCTCTCTTTTCCCTAAGTTTTCTTTTTCTATAAATGCTGATTTTCTATTCCATATCCTCCTTATTCCGTATACTATTATCCTTTCTTCTACCTTTTACATTAAGTTAATTTAAAAAATAAATCTACATTCACTGGCATAAATCCTGTCTATATTTTTCTATCTGGCTTCTTTTCCAGTCACATTTACTGTATTCCTCAGGCAAAGATCAGCAATATAGTTTTACTTTAAACATTTTTATATCAAGATTAAACATGCACGTGGTTTAAATTGGTAGTTTTCTCCAGACTTAAGAGGAAAAACAAACAAACAAACACCAGCACCACCACCAACATCCAATCCTTTCATCCTCTACTCCCCACATCAATTCTCACTTTCTAGGGTTAATAATTTTATGTTATTTTAGATGATTCTCCAGGTATTTATGTTTATATACCTGAATAGCACTCTATTAATTTTATGTCAATTCCACTGGGACAAAGGTGCCCAGATATTTCGATAAACATTACTTCTGGGTGTGTCTGTCAGAGTGTTTCTAGAAAAGATTAATATTCCAATCAGTAGACTGAGTAAAGCAGATGGCCTTCCCTGAGTGGATGGGAATAATCCAATCCATTTGCCTGAATAAACAAAAAGGTGAGAGAAAAGGGAATTCTATCTCTCTGCCTGACTGTCCAGCCACCCTTATCCTGAGAGTTGCGTCATCAGTGATCCAGGTTCTCAGGCCTTCGGACTCAGATTGCAACTCACACCATCCATCCTCTTGTTCTCAGCTTTTACACTCAGTCCGGAATGACACCACCGGCTTTCCTGGGGCTCCAGTGTGCAGACAGCAGATGATGGGTCTTCTCAGCTTCCATAATAATATGAGCCAATTCCATGTAATAAATATCTTTATCTCTTATTGGTTCTGTTTCTCTGGTGAACCTTAATGCATATACTACATTATAACTTATTTTACTTTGTTGGCTTTAGATATTATTTATTGACTTCCTGCTCTAGAAAATGAACATTTACTTTTCTCATTTTCCCATACTATGGCACATGAACATACATTCCCTGCCGTTCTCCTGCCTTTTAGTAATACGATATTTTTTTTTGCTTGCATTATGACCATGTAAGGTGAACTGACTGGATTCTTTTATTGGAGAATCCCAAGTTATTAGGACTGTTATTTTTTTACTCTTGTGTTGATCAATTTGTTTGCAGGGGTATCCAATCTTTTGGTGTCTTTGGACCACACTGGAAGAAGAGTTGTCTTGGGCCACACATTAAATACATAAATACTAACAAAAACAAAACAAATTCATAATGTTTTAAGCAAATTAATGATTTTGTGTTGGGCCGCATTCATAGCCATCCTGGGCTGCATGCAGCCTGCAGGCTGCAGGTTGGACACCCTCGTGAGGAACCCTCCAATCTTTAGTCTAGGAAGAATAATATTGACTAAGTGAATGAAAAGGGGACAAGTGTCTGACCATTCACTATCTGGACTTTCACCTCAGCCTCTTGTTTCCAGTATGGTGCTCCCATCTTCAGCTGGGCCTGTTATCCTGAATCCACTCTCCCTCTGGTTAACATCTCCAGGGAATAAACCTTCAGGCTTCTGTTGTGTAGAACAGGGGCAGCTGATTGTCAGTGCAGTGAGGAGTAGAATAATGATTTTTAAATGCGTCTTATACTGATATTCAACTACTCCTCTATTTTCCACCACCGACTCCATTATCACTTTTTAGGAAAAACCAGTGATTCTGATTCCCGAGACCCTTTGAGATTCCAAGTCGTGAGTGCGTCTCCTCCCTGGCTTTCCCACTGCTGCCTCCAGTTTTGGCTTTCACTGTCACTTGTGGTTACTGTCCAACTCCCTGCTTTCTGGATTGTAATTTTGTTACTGTCACCTCCTGTCATGTTTTCTTTATCCTTGCATATTTATGCATTTTATCTGTTGACGTATTTAATTTTTTCCTTTACTTCCATTTTAGTCCAGGTTTGGAAAGGAGCACTTGTAACCAGGGTTCAGTCCACCGCGTTTAACCTGAATGACTCAGTGACTTCCTTATTGCCAAGTCTAATGGCTCCTTTAAATTATGATTCCTCTTGATACATTTATAGAATTGATTAACATGAACAAGTTCTCTGCGTCCCTGGCTCCTTCAATGTTACTTTATCGTAACAACAAATGTCTCTGCACAACCGCTGTGTGCTGGACATTTTATTAGATGAGAGGGACGCAAAGAAGAGTAGAATGGCCTTTGCCATCAGGGTGACTGACACGAACAGAGGTAAATTACAGTATTGTTTTGAAAATGCTACAACATTGTAAAAAGGAAGATTGAGACCGGGGGAGTTAGGGAGAATGTGAATTCACTAAGTAAAAACATTGACAGAAAGAATTTGATCAATAATAAAATAATAACAATGGCTATAATTATTTCTACTTACTATATTCTGGGCACTAGATGGAACTAAAGCGTGAGTTTTGCACCACCTCACTGTCTTTCGTGGCCCTGCAGAGGAATAGTGTATGTACTAAAACACTGACTTAGGAAGGTGTTTGTCCTGTCAGGATAGTGGTGAGAGCACAGTGGAGAGCCCACCTAACCACCCATATTTCCATTATCTATTGAGAACCTGGTGAGTGCAAAGTGTTGTTCTAGGTGCTGGGTGTGCAGTACTTAAATGGCACAGTTCTGGCCTTAGCTAGTTTAATTTAGGAAGTGATATTGTAAGGTTACTTGAGAATTCTGCCACCCATGTGGAATATGGACTAGGGCAGGGAAAGACTGGTGGAAGAGGGACCAGGTAAGAGGGCTGTCACAGGTTTTAAAATGGGAGATGCCAAAGGCTTCAATTGAGGCAATAAAAGTAGAGATGGAGAGACAAGATTAGATTCAAGAGACGTGTATAAATACAATGATTTAGTGAGGAATAAAAGAAGTCAGGAATTTATTTTTTACTTATTCTTGATTTATGCCTCACCAAGTATATGTAATAATAAATATTTGAAGAATTAATGAATGGATATATAATGAGATTTGACAGAAGTTCAAGTTCAATGAAGTAAGGCGATGGCAATAATTGTGGAACAAAGAGAACAATATCTAAAGCCCTGTAAGTCCCAGAGACCTTTGGGTGCAAACACACTTGGAGAATCGGGGAAAAGCTAGGGTGCTCTTAGCTGGGTGACAAAAACAAAAAATTTATTGGTAATAGAAATTGGTCAAACAGAAGTAAGTTGCTTTGTGGTAAAGTTGACAGTTTATGTCTTGAGCTTGAGAAGATGACCTGGTAATGACCTGAGGCTTATGGAAAGATAAGAGTTGGAGAAAATTGTTTAAAACTCATATAATAATAATAATAACACATGGGAACCTACTGTGTGCCAGGTATTGTGTTAGGCAGATTTATCATCCCCCTTTATCGTACAACTCTTGAACTATGTTTATTTTTTTCCCATTTAACTTACAAGAAACTGAGGCTTGCTAAGGGCTACACAGTGATTAGTGCATACATATCACAGACAGTTAAGAAATTCTTTCTGAGCATTTTTGAATAGTGAACATAAAATACATATCTGACTGACACCAAGGGATACTCTTCATCCACTCGTCCTCCGAAGATCATTGGTGGCTCAAGCAAAAGTAGTTTCAGGTGGGTTTTGCCAGTGTTCAACTTCTCATAGTAATTGTGTACTTGAATGTTATCTAAAAATTCTATGACAATGTCTCTAAGTTCTTGCAGTGTCTTGGGGATGTAATTAATCTGGGTTAAAGAACTGTATGCTCATTTAATGAAGACAACAAGAGCTCACATTTGTAAAAGTTTTAAACTTGACAGCACTGTGTCCCTGGAAGTTCTACCTTACCATCCCGCCTGGGTCTGACCTGCTGTAATTGCAACATGCTGGGTAAACGAAACAGGCGAAGTTGCCACAGTCTTAGCAGTGCAAGCCCTATGATAGTTTCTAGGAAAGTAAGCAGGGACAGGAGGGTAATAAGGCATCATGGATTGAAAAAACCCAAGTTTAATTATGCTAATGGTGAGCCCATCCACAGAGAAACTACAGAGGAGTATCTACCCAAAAAGCCCTCAAGTTCAAAGCCACTTCTTTTTATCAACAACTTATACCTTCACTTATCTGACCTCAGTCATCCCTATGCATAATCCACTGCCCTCGTATCCTCCTTTCTTGTGGTGACAAGAATTTCACAATCGTGTAGTCTCTTCACTATCAGGATTTAGTCTTTAGTTATGATTGAGGTATTTGGTTGATTCATCCATGCTGTGATTCTTGGTGGCTTTTATTTTATTTTTTAATATAAGACACTACACATTTCCAAAAAATGCGTTAAAAGTGCCTTTTATAATACATGATATATATGTTTATAATTTGGTCTAATAACTTCCTCTACTACATTATAGCAGGTTTCCTATTTGGCCACTAATGATGTACTCCCCATGTTTCCCATGCATTAGTTCACTGAATCACACATCCCAGCCTTCAGGCTTCAATCACTTTATTGTCTTGTTTGTTTTTTTTTTTATTTTCAGTTTTTAAGAATTCTCTGATAGAGAGGACAACAGGAGAATGGGACCTAAAAAGAAGCTCCACATTCTTTCTGCCATCTGTTAACGTTATACCATCTGCTTCAAATACTGTGCTTTTGAAATGAATCTCTTTCTTTTTGTCCCTTGCATCCTTTGTGATTACGTTGTCAGAAACTCCCTCCTGCCTCCTTCCCTATTCCCCCCTCCCCTTACTTCCTTTATTGAGTAGTTTAGCATCTTACACCAAGACATCATATGTAGTTTTCATAGGAAATGCTTGAAAAAACATATTTAAAATCCAGGATAACTGGTTGTGCTGAGGGTTCATTTCCTATACTTTGTGTGTATAGGTGCACCCATGTGTATGCTTGCTGGCATGGGCTAGCAGTGGGGGTGGTGAATTGGGGGGCGGTTGGTAGAAAGACAGAAACCAAATATCTCCAGTCTGTGTTCTTAGTTATTTGTCTTGCCTAAGGGCATCACCATCAGTCTCATTGGCCCAAGTAGATATTCTCACGTCATCCAAGACTTCTGATTTCTCATTCCTTACATTTAGTTAATCCCAAATTCCTGATGATCCTACCCCAGGTATCTCTCAAGACTGACTTCTTTTTACTCCACTGCGGCCCTACTCCCTTAGCGTAAGCCCCCCAAACCTGCACCAGTATGTGACTTCAGGCTGCACAGACCCATTTTCTCCCATCCCTCCTTCACATGCTACCCCGTCTGTCTTATCCCACATCCTCTTTAACCCCATGGCTGCTCTTGTGGTCACTGTTGACAGCTTCGACATCCACCCAGCCAGGCCAGCCAGCACCAGGCTCTGGTTATTTGCATCACCTCCTTAACTCTATTTTTTCTTTGTTTTTTCAGACAGCCACTCCCATGGTCATCACCAATAACTCTTCTGCCTCCACAATCTTGATTTCAGGTATCTCACTCTTTTATCACTTCCTGTGCTTTCAGTTTCTTTGTTCCAATATTTACATTTGAACAATTCCAATAGGTATGAGGCATTCAGTCCATTGACCTCACATCTTCCCTAGCCACATTTTTTAACTTTCCTTTTTACTCACTGTATTAGTACTATTCAGAGATAATTTTCTAGTTCCATGATTGGAGAGAGTAGCTGATTTATTTCTCTGAATAAGTGGGTCTTTACCTAGCGTCTCAAATACGCAGGTTGAAAGGTTTGAACAAGCATTATTGTTGTTGTTTATCCTCTTGAGTCCCAGTAGGAATGAAAGAAAATGATTTGAAGACAAGCAAAAAAGCGAAAGATTACAGTTCATTACATTTCCAAGCAGGATGTGGACCACGCTGACCAGCATAGAGGGAATAGGTGGTTATTCTAAAACTTTACGGGCAGCAGGTACAATAATAGCAGCATAGACCAACACCTCCTAGACTAAATCTAAGAGCGTCTTTCATATAGACCTCCCTCTCTCTCATGAGGCCAGCTGGCTTCTGACTCATTTTAATGAGTACGTCCAGACCAGGAGGAGTAATAGATTTCCTTTGGTGTCTGCACCAAAGCAGACATTGCTTTGATGTAAATATTTAATCCACTAAACTTTTCTCAACATATACAATAGCTAAAAGTCAACAAAATGTTTACGTTTCAAATGTAGCAAGTGACTCCTAATTTCAAACAGTTTTCATATTATGGATTTTTATCTATCGCTTTATTATCCAAGATCTACAAACTTAAATGGCATTAGTAAATAACCTGGGGACTAAGGAAAGAAAGTTTCCCTGCATTATATTTGCTTGAGGGACCCCCTGCGAAGATAGGCTGTCATCTTACTTGACTTGTCTGCATCATTTGGCAGAAGTAACCTCTCTCTCTGTATGAAAACACTTGCTTTTCTAGGGTCCTATAACATCAGAGTCAGCTTTCTTCCTATTTCAACAGTCAATTCTCCAGTCCTCTTTTCTAATTCACACTTCTCCACTAGACCATTAAATACTAAAGCAAGCCTTGAATCTATCCTCATCTTTCTTTTTTGACTATCTAATGGTCTTCCTAAATGATCACTCCATATTCATGGCTTTAAATATTATTTATAGATTGATCATAGATAATTTATACCACCAATCTTTAACTCTCCTTTGAACTTTAGACTTTTATTTCCAGCTATCTTATTGGCATCTATGTTTCAATGTCTTCTAGACAACTCAAACCCAACATGTTTAGCCTTGAACTTTTAATCTACCTCCCATGTCATCTGCTTTCCTCCAAGTTTTCCAAACTTCAGAATAGCACTATGGTGCACCCAGTTTCCAGGCCAAAATTCTGGGTATCATCCTTGATTAATCTTCTTTCCTCACATCCTAAATCCACTTTGTAATAAGTCTTATTGGTTCTAATTTTAAAAATATATCATGAATCTGAATACTTCTATCTTCAGTGAAAATACCCTAGTTGCAAGCTTCCATCATTTCTTAGTTATAATGCTTCAATACCCTCCTAATTGACCTCTCTGCTTTAATCTGGACTTCCCTACAAAGATGATAAGTAACAGCTCCCGTGAGCCTTCTAATGCATTAATTGGACTATGGCATTTCCCTTCTGAAAATCCTCCAGTGGCTTCCCATTGCAGCCTGAATAAAATGCAAACTAACATTTTACCCAGACTAGTATTTCCTGCTGTCTGCATACCTTTCTGATGTGGACAATTTCCAGTTCCCTCTTATTCACTACATTCTGGCCACAATGCCCAGGAAATTGTCAAACTCATTTCTTTTGTTCGGAAAGACTTCCTCCTATTCTTTTCTTAAGTATTTCGTACTTGTGTTATTTCATAACTTGTGTTCTTTAAATGTTATGTCCTTAGAGAGAATCCCCGACTACTCTAACTAAAGCAGCCCCCACCGTTTTCCTGTGTTTGTAGGACTGAGGTCTTCTATTGGCCCAGACTGCTCTAGCTACTAGGTATTGTTGTATGTCTCCCATGGTTTGCAATGTGAATGTTTGGTCTCTTCCAGACTAGCCACATTGTATCTCTCCACTTGTCTTCTTCTGTGACTAGCTGGAGAAAACTCTTTGGTTTTAAAGAGCTCATCAAATTAGGTCAGGTACACTCAACATAAACTTCCTTTTGTTTTACAGTCTAACATAATTGCTCATATGATATTACATCATATGCACAGGTTTCATTTACACTTAAAGGGATTATATAATGTGTTTAGACCAGGGAAAGGAAATTGGGGGCTATCTTAGGATCTTGTCTGCCATAGTCCTATACCTATTAAATGAAATAAATTACCTGTTAAGAAACATCTCATGAAGAAAATTGCAGACCCAGTTGGTTTCATTGAAATATTCTACCAAATGCTGAAGGAAAAATTAATACTAATTTTATATAACTCTTCTAGAAATATGAGAAGATGGATTATTTACCAACTATTTTATGAGTCCAGCATTACTATAATACCAAAACCAGGCAAAGATGAAAGAAAACTACATGCCAATATACTAAATATGCATATATATATTTATATATTTAAAAACCTTAACAAATATTATCAAATAAAATCCAGTGGCATATTCAAATGATAATGAATCATGATCAAGTTTATAACAGGAATATAAGGATTTTAGCTTTTTAAAAATGCAATGCATAATATCAATAGACTAAAGAGCATGTAATTATCTCAATAAATGCAGAAAAATATTTGAAAAAATTCACCTTACAATTACACTTACAAAAATAAAACAAAACTCCCAGTGTACTAGGCATTAATTTGAACTTACTCAAGCCAACAAAGAAAATCTACAAAACCCATACTTTCAACATCACACTTAATGGTAAAAATCTAACCACTCACTGCTATTTAACATTATAATACAGATCTTTGTGCACTAAAGCAGGAAAAAAATAACAAAAGGCATACATATTGGAAAGAAAAAAAATACAAAAGCATGTTTATTTGGGGATGAAGTGATTACTCCTTAGAAAATACCAAAGAATGTACCAGAAAACCTATTAAAACTAATAAATGCATTTATCAAGGTCACATGAGACAAAGCTAATATTTAAAAAAATCAGTTCTACCTCTGCCACATCCACTGAGATGATGAAGACCACTCTCTGCAATTAGACCGTCGACATCCCAGGAAACGTCCACATCACTCTGGAGGGCCGCACAGCGATTGCGAAGGGCCTCAGAGGCATCCTGCGGAGGGACTTCAGTGACATCAATGTAGAACCCAGTCTCCTTGGAAAGAAAAGAAAGAGGCTCTGGTTGACAAGTGGTGGGACAATGGAAAGGCACTGGCCACTGTTCCCACTATCTGCAGTCACATACAGAATGTGATCAAGGGTGTTACATTGGGCTTTGGTTACAAGATGAGGTCTGTGTATGCTCACTTCCCCATCAACGTCGTTATTCACAAGGATGATTCTCATATTGAGATCAGAAATTTCTTGAGGAAAAAATATATCCATAAGGTTTGGATGAGGTCAGACATTGCTTCAGTAGCTCAAGCCCAGAAAGTTGAGTTTATTCTTGAAAGAAATGAAGTTACATCATATTCAGCTGCTTTGATGCAACAAGCCATGACAGTTAAAAACAAGAACATCAGAAAATCTTTGGATGATATCTATGTTTCTGAAAAAGGAACAGTTCAGCAGGCTGAGGAATAAGATCTAAGTTGTCCAGCTATAGAAACGGCAAAATACCAGATGATTCCTCACACTTGTTTGCGATATTTTAAAGATGAAATAAAAGCCATATATTGAAAAAAAAATTACTTCTGTATACTGGGAATAAGCATTTGGAAATTTAAACTTAAATATGTTATAATTTTTACTAGCACTAAAAACATTAAAAATAGGAATAATTCTAACAAAATACATGAAATATTTGTAACCTGAAAACTATAAAACACTGCTTACAACTAGATAAGTCAAAGGAGACATATAAATAGAAGGATAAACAATGTTTATGGATCGGAAGACAATGTTAAAAAGTCAATATCTGCCCCCCAAACAATGTGTGATTCAATTAAATTTTAATCGGAATCCCTGCATGCTTTCTTTGGGTAGAGGTTGATCAGCTACAGTATTTATAAGGAAAAAAATAACTTAGAATAGACAGAATTTTTTTGAACAACTGCAAAGCTGGAGGACTTGCATGACTTGATATTAATTCTTCTCATAAAGTGACATAAGGAAGTCAGTGAGGTACCGTTTTAAAGATAGACACGGACAGACTTCTAAAGGTAGATCAACAGACAGACTCGAAGATATGGAAGTAGATCTGAACAGTTATGGTCACTCTATTTTTAATAAAGATGCCAAGATATATAAATGGAGTAATGATGGTCTTTTTAACATAAAATGCTGATCTAATTGGACATCTGTATGACCAATGACCAATGACTCATTTTACATTGGAAAAATTATCTCAAAATGGATAATAGATCTGTTTTTAAGGGCTAAAGTTACAAAATTTTCAGAAGGAAATGTAGAATAAAGCCTTTGCGGCATTGGGTGAGACAATGTTTTTTAGAGCAGGACTCAAAAACCATAAACTACAAAAGAAAATATAAACTTTTAATCAAAAAACTTACTTTTTCCCGTGATATAAAATGTTACAAAAATAAAAAAATAGACTTGGAGAAAATATTTGCAAAACATATCCCATAAAAGATCTAATAAGTATAAATAACTCTCACAACTCAAAATATAAAGAAAGAAAAACAATTAAAATCAGTAAAAGATTTTAATAGATACTTGACTAAAGAGGATATTTAGGTGTCAAACAAGCATGTGAAAAGATTTTCAACATCATTCAACACCATTTTAACATATCTCAAATTTTTTGCATTAGGGAAATGCAAATTAGAACCATGATGAGAAACCACTTCACCTAACAGAAAGACTAAGACAAAAAGTTTTGGTTAATATACAGAACAGCTAGAACTATCATGCATTAATTGTGAACGTAGAATAGTCAACGACTTTGGAAGACAGTTTTGAAGTTTCTTATAAAGTTAATCATATACATACTATATTATCCATCAGTTCCATTCCCAGTATCAACAGAAATGAAGATTTACATAGAGATCTGCACAAAAATCTCTGTATAAATATTGATAGTAGCTGTTTTATAATTGCCCAAACTGGAAATGATCCAAATGTCCTTCAACTGATGAGTATATATTCAAAATTTAAGTATATCTATAATTGAGTATAATTCTGCAATAAAAGGAATGAACTACTGATACATGTAACAAAAATTATATTGATGGATCTTGGATGTATTATGCTAAGTAAATACAGCCAGATTAAAAGCTACATAATGTATAATTCCATTTATATCACAATTTGGATTCAGGGGTGTCCAACCTTTTGGTGTCTCTGGGCTACAGTGGAATAAGAAGAGTTGTCTTGGGCCACACATTAAATACACAAACACTAACGAAAACTGATGAGTAAAAAAATGTTTTAAGCAAATTTACAGTTTTGTATTGGGCTGCATTCATGGCCATCCTGGGCTGCATGTGACCCGTGGGCCGTGGGTTGGACACCCCTGGTAGATTCATGGTTTCTACGGATGACATTCCATTTTTTGTATTTTTCATCTCAGGCATTGTAGTTTTTATTTCTATTAGTTTGATTTGGGCTTTTTTATGTCTTACATGTTTCTACTTTTTGAACATATAGAATACAGTTATAAGTGTTAATGTCCTTATCTGCCAATTCTTATAGGTTGGTTATGATTGATTTTTTTTTGTTCTATTACAGATTATATTTTTCTCCTCCTTTTCAAGCCTGGTAGTTTTTGAATGGATTTTATACAGTGTGAATTTAATTCTTTCTAGTCTTAATTTTAAACCTTGTTAGGTAGAAAGCTTTGTTGGCTGGCAGAGCAGTGTTTGTTCTAGTGCTACTTAAACTCTCTTATTGAGGCAAGACCCTTTAGTATACTCTACACCAGGGGCCTCCAACCCTCAGGCCAGGAGGTGCGTGGTGGGTGAGTGAGCAAAGCTTCAGCTATATTGGCAGCTGCTACCCATCACTCACATTACTGCCTGAGTTCCACCTCCTATCAGATCAGCAGTGGCATTAGATTCTCATGGGAGTGCAAACCCTAGTGTGAACTCTGTGTGAGAGGGATCTGAGTTGTCTACTCCTTATGAGAATCTAATGCCTGGTGATGTCAGGTGGAGCTGAAGTGGTGATGCTGGTGCTGGGGAGTGGCTACAAATGCAGATCATTAGCAGAGAAGTTTGACTGCATGGAGACCACAATAAATCAATTGTTTGCAGACTCATATCTGATGCAGACACCAGCCCACAGTGTCCCTGGCGTTGTGGTTGAGACAAGACAAATTCACATGGACTACTGAGTCCTGTGGAGGAAAAAAGACTGCACGGCCACTCTCTCAAGAGAAGAGTGCCTTGACCCTTGCCTTGACAGGCTTTTATTGCTTATCTGGGCACATTACATTGAGGATGGTCCTCATTTAATATGCACAGGTTTGCCTTAGGTAGTTACCTGTGACAGAAAACGAAGGAGAGGATGTTGCTAATTACATCAAAAAGGAAGGATATTTGCAAATGTAAAGGGAAAAGGGGTTGAACTGGTTACACTCCTCCTTGGAAGGTTTAGCATAGATTTTAGGAAGTTACTTTAAAGATATGCAGTAAACATTTGCTGCCTCAATTCATTTTAGCAAAAAGCAAGTCTCAAAGCGGCCTAGGTACAATGCAGGCCTGATTCCCCACAGGAGAACCTATCCATGGGTGTGGGTCCTGTGTGCCAGACCTCGCTTTCCACTGGCCTTTCTGAGTGGGAGCTGGGCCCACGCCACTCAGAAGGGTCTCCTATACATATCAAAACCCTATCAGTGAGTGGCAAGTGACAATTAAGCTGTATCTGGTGGCAGGCTAGTAGGCCATCCCTCCTATCCTTCCCCTTCAGGCTATGGAAAAATTGTTTTCCATGAAACTGGTCCCTGGTGCTGAAAAGGTTGGGGACTGCTGCTCTACACAATACTTTGTGAATCTTGAGACTTTCCATTTGGTTGGTGTGAATATGCACTGCCTCTAGATTCTGTGACCCCTCAGCAAGGTTGCCACTAAAACTTCCAGATGACTCTTTCCTTAGTCTTGGTAGTCTTCTTATACATACACTGGTTAAGTACTCAGCTGATCACATAGAAGGATCCTCTGCAGATCTCTGGAGTTGTTTCACTGTGCACCTATCTCCTCTCCGGTGCTCTATGCTGGTCTCTTTCTGCATTTCTTGTCTCTGTGATGTGGTCTAGAGCCTCTCTCAGCACAATAGACTGGGCAGTAAACCACAGGACTCACCTCATTGGTTTCCTATCTCTCAGGGGTCACTGCCCCTTGTTGCTTGATATCCAGTGTCTTGAAAACTATTTTTAAAGTATATTTCATGTGTTTTTTCTGGTATACTAAGGTGAAGAAGTAAATATGGTCTCAGTTACTGCATCTTGGCCAGAAATAGAATTCTACAGTATATGTTTTTGATATTGTTATGGTTCCTTCTTGTGTTTTATCATTGAATCAATTGGAATTTTCCCTACATCAGCTCTTTTCAAGAAATTTCTTGAGCTGGTCAGATGGAGGTCCGCATAGTGCTCCTTGCTGTTCCCGATTCAAAGTTCTCTTCCTCTCTATTGCCAAAGAGCAGACTGCTTCATTTAAGTGTAGCCTTCTCTCTCTTATATATATTATATATATAATATATAACATATATATTATATATATTATATATATATATTTGGTAGCTTGCCTGTTCTACTTTACTGAACCAAAACAAAGGAAATTTCAGTTGTTTAGCACACTTTAACCAAGCTTTTACTCCCTATATGCTTTGTGCTTTTTGAACATCAATCTGAATCTTTCACTTTTACAAATATACTTTGATAGCACTTTCAGGTATGTTCTCCATTAGGGAAATGTCACTCAGAATTTTCATTCCAAGGTTCTTCCCCTTCTATTCCATTAACCCCAACTTTTGACAACCCTTCTATTTAGTTTAGAAACAGGATTATTCTACCTTTTTTTGGAAATTGTGTTTGCTTTAAAAATTCCGCTATTGCTTTTGGATGATTTCTACAAGGAGAAGATCAGATGCTAATTTATGAAACTTGTACATTCTAGAAGTCATCAAATTTTTTTTAAGTTGCAAACAAAATCTCTTAATATGAAGGGGACACAAATGTGAAAATAATGGTGTAAGAATGCCTTTATTGAAATAAGGACATTTATGTGATATGATTAATTAAAACTTAAGGTTATAAATGGTATTTATAGCAGATACTATTTTGGAAAATATAGTGCTTATATGCAAAAAAGAAGGAGAAAGACTAAGCATCAAACAATTAATGTGAATATATTTGAATGTTGGACTTATGGATGGTTTCAGCTTTTTTCTTTGTGATAATCTGTATTTAGTAATTTTTAAACAAAAAAGTGTTTCTAATGTCATGTTGTCATCACTGCAAATTACAATGTGTATACAATTCATATAAAAACATGACAACTTAGATCAAAGTATAAATCAAGCATTACATCATCACTCCATATATATTTCTAAGATAATTTTATTCCAAAAATACATGTAAACTTACATTAGAATATTGACATTATGACATAGTTAATGTCACAATAGCAATAATTCTCATTTGTACATATAACAGAAGTTATTTTTTTAAATAATATCATCAAAGAGATCATTTTATAGGTCAGATTTAGTAGGAATCAGGCTTTAATGCAGATCAATTTTATCCTCTACCAAGGATTCGAAGGAGGAAGACGTTTTATGGTGGGGCTAAGATTAGTGTGGAGGTAGGATAATGAACTCTGGCACTCCTTTCAGAAATGTAGCAGGGCTTCATTGTCCAATGTGCATATGAGGGTTTTTTCCCACTGCTGCAATAAATATGTATATTCTATAACTCATTTACATTGTATCTAAGTACTATCTATCTATCTATCTATCTATCTATCTATGTATTAAATTATTTTCTATCAGCTGGTATGGCTGCCTGTTCAAGTTACTACTGAGGAAAGAGCATGGGGGTCCTGGTCAATAAGTTAATTTTCTCTTTCCTAGGTACAACTATAGACCAAAAAATAGCATTGCACCAAGATGGCAATAGTCTAGACTTGATTTCCAAGAATACTGTGACAATCTGGGAATATCCTTTTAGAGAGCTCTTTTTCTATGATACATGCAAGATAATGATGATTCTTTGATTTGTAGCAGCATCTGTTGTTGCAGAATCTATACCATTTACGAGTTTGTCATTTTCAAACTTTATATGAGTCTTAACAGTTCTTCTTTACTGCTATTGATGGCCAGATGCCCAGAACTATAATTTTTAAGTGTGCATCTTTATTTTGCCTAACACTGTTGTCCTATGCTCAGTAGGTGTCCGTGTGTCCTCATTTTTTTCACAGAGTGTAAATGTGAAAAGTACCCATGTCAGTCATTAAAGACAATCAGGATTTGGAACTAACTCATATCTGGGGTTAATTTAGTCACTCAAAAAATTCATATGAAATGCCTACTGCATCTTAGGCACTGGGAGTACATGGATGAATAATCTATGTGTCAAAACCTTCTATCCAAAGACCATCAGAAATATATCTGTAGTCAAATGAAGTTTTATTTATTGGCTATTGCAGTGAGGGAGACCACACATCATGGAGACACATGGGGCTTAACACAGGTAAAGAGGGATGTTAAGAAGAACTTACAGGATTTGTACTTGTATCAGGTGGTTTTTGAGGAAGGTCCAGGAAAGTAGGGTTTGCTCTAGATTGGATGTTGTCAGGGAATAGAGTAATTATAAAATTGGCATCTTAATGAACCTTATCTCAAAGGCAGGAAGAATGTTTGAGGCTAAGCTTTTAATTGACTAAGAAGCAGTTGATACTGATGTTAGCTGAGAGAGAAGGATGTCTGGAATTTTTGTTGTTGCATTGTGATCTTTTGTTTGTTTTCTGACAAGAGTGTGGGATGGCCTTTTTCATCCCACTTTATCATAGTCAGAGAGCTCTCTTGTCCGACGTCGATGCTCTGTGAGGTTAATTTCTGGAAAGGAATGTGCCATGGCTGAGCTGTGAATGCCAGGTTGTCTCCTAGCCCTACCAAGCCCCGCTGTTAGTGTTCAAGGAATTCATGTCTGTCAGAGTCTTTCTTTTTCTTATTAGATCCATTGTCCAGTGAGGAAGATGGGCCCTTAATCTCATTATTAAAATAATAACAACAGCAATAGTAACAATAAAAACTAACATCTATTACGTTCTTATGTTCCAGGCAGTGGTCTGAGCACTTTACATGTATTATTTCATTTAATTCTCATATGACAACCCCATGAGGTAGATGCTGCGATTATTACTCCTGCTGATGGACATGGGAACTGAGACACAGAGAAGTGAAGTGATTTGCCCAAAGATGCATAGCTATAAGTAAAATTCAAATCTATAGGCAATCTGACTCAAGACTGCCTATCCTACAGTGTGGTGTTAAGTGGTTTAGTGGATACTGTTTGTACCGGGTCCTGATTCCCTTTCCTGGCCCAGCACTCTCTTCCCCCTGTTGCTATGAGACTAGTTGCTAATGGCACACAGCTCCCTCTTTCTTTTAAGAATTGCCATTTCACCAGGGAGGTTATGCTGTCCACTTAGGACTGCCCAGGGGTAATCATTTTGAATAATGGGTGGGATCAACTCTGTGATGCAATTAATGCTCTAGAATTCCCCAGGGTATTGGACTGAAAGCTAGGCTCCAGCTGAGACCCAAGAACATTCCTTTCCTGGCTTTCCCCCCTTTCTTGCCATATTCCTTCATGCACTCCCCTTCTTCTAAGCACACTCTTGTAATAGATCACTTACGCAGCAATCTCTGTGTCAGGCTCTGTGTGAGGTAGCAGACAGATGGTAACGTGCATTATTGATGTGAAAAGACATCAGCATGGAAACAGTGAGGAGAAATACCTCCACTATCCCAGCAGGGAAATGCGGAGGGGTGAGGGTGAAAGAAGGCATCCTAGGTGAAATAACTCCTAAATGTAGCCTTAAAGGATAAATTGGATTAGGTAGGTAAAGAAGTTACCTTTGAAGTTAACCACTTTATTTATTAAATCTTTGCTAAAGAATAAAGCACAGAATATAAATTTTGTGGTTAAGTTAATATGGTTGTAGGAATTTTAGTTTTAAAATTCTCACATTTTTAAATAATAACATTTATTAAGGAAACAGGAAGGGAAACACATTTACTGACTACCTAAAGGTGACATTTATCCTGTTAGGTACTTTCTCATATACCACCTCCTTTCAACCCAACACAAGAAGAAATGAGATTCAGAGGTGAAGAAAGTCTTCAAGTTTTTTATTTCAAATTCATGCAATTGATGATTAAAAAGTCTTTATTTTGACATAATTTATATGCAATAAAATGTATACATTTTAAGTATATGTTTTGACAACCTTATATATCCATTTACATCTGCTACCTTTGAAATTTGGAATATCTGTATCACTTAAAAAAGTTCTATTGTGTTTTGCTAGTCAATTTCCCTTGGTACTCAGTCCCAGCCAGCCACTGATCTGCTTTATGTCATTATAGATTAATCTAGTAGATTTATATTTTTGTTATACCCTTTAATATATCCACATTTTAAAAAATTACCATTAGATAAAATTAGCCACATTTCATGGAAATGTCATGTATTTATCTTACGGTTTTATTTTTCTTAGACATAATGTACCCCAGAAGAATTTGTATACCAATTTGGGAAATATTTTCTCAAATGTTTCAAAGGACATAGCTGAAATTTAACCAAAACAAAATTAAAATTTCTAATGATAGGTTTTTTTTTTCTTGTAAATCTGCTCTAGGACCTTTACGGAGCTCTGAAGAGCTCCAAAATACTCATGAGTCCCAATTCAGAGCATGCGAGGACATAAGTTTTACCTTGTCATAAAATGAATGATAATGAAAATACGGTAAATTAAATTCTAACTTTATTCATTCCTAACATCTTTGTGTTTTACTAGGTCAATGACATGTTTTCTTAATGTTTTACTATTATAAAAGTAATAGATTCCTATTTGATAAATCATAAGACATGCAAAACATAAAACATTAGAATAATTTGTGTATAATTCTACCACGCAGAAGCAACCATTGTTAGTATTTTGACAGCATAATTTAATGTTTTTAAATAGTCAAATAATAAAATCACACTGCTTTATCCTTATCTTTCATGTGCTGTCTTTCTACCTCTCATTTCTTTATTTTTGCCTTTTTAATTAACTATGACTTTCAGTATAATGTTGAGTAGGAGTTGTATGAGAAGACATCTTTTCCTTTTTGATTTTAGGGGGAAAGGATACAGTTCTCATTATTAAATACTATGTTATCTATAGGGTTTTTGTAGATATTTATTATATTGAGGAAGTTTCCCTCTCTTTCTAGTTGGCTGAAAACATATTTCTCTTGAATGAGTGTTGGATTTGTGAAAAGCTCTTTCTGCATTTGTGAAAAGCTCTTTCTGCATCTCTTGAGATCATCCTGTGGCTTTCATTTTTCATTCTGTTGATGTGGTGTGTAACAGTAATTGATTTTGGAAACTAACCAACTTTGCATTTCTGGGGGAAAATCTCATTCAGTCCTACACATTGTGGGCATTAGTTTGCTAATAGTTTGTTGAGGATTTTCACATCAACATTCATGAGAAATATTGGTCAGGAGTTTTCTCTTCTTGTAACACTGGCATCTTTTTTGAGTATTAGGGTAGCTGTGGCCTTTTAAAATAATTATAATGGGCTCTCTCTGCTTCCGTTTTCTGGAAAAGATTATGAAAAGTTGGTGTCATTTCTTCTTTAAATACTAAATCACTTGAATGATAATGCCAGTGAAACCATCTGGGCCCGGTGTTTCTGTTATCATGAGTTATTAATTATGAGTTTAATATATGTCATAGATAATTTATTTAATTGATATAGAACTATTCAGGCTATCTATTTCTCCTTGTATGACTTTTGATAATTCACATCTTTCAGGGAATTGCTTTAATTCATCTAAGTCACCAAATATGTAGGTACAGAGTTATTGAAGGAAAAGCATTGTTATCTTCTGATTAAATCTCAGTCTTTTAGTGGACCTGTGATCTTCACAATTGTTTCTCCAGTGCTATGGCAATGCCTCACCTCTCCCCACACCACCACTACCACGCAGCATTCCCAATGTATTCCACTGAAGCCCTGACCCTTGTTGGCTTTTTTTTCTTTCCCCTTAAGGAAGACAGGAAGCCTCCAGGGCATAGAGTGGGAAGAATTCTCTCCTAAAGTCTTTCCCCCTGGAGAGCAGGCCTTAGTTACGGAGTAAGCTCTGGGCATATTTGAAAATGTTTACTCTTCCCTTCCCTCTTTCAGAGCCACAAAGGGATCTTTCCCATAACTTCACAGTGAGAATCTTTTGGGGCTCCTATAGAAAAGGCCTATAAAATTGTAGGGGCCCCCATTAGACTGGAGCTCTCAAGAATTTCTTATTCCAGCAATTTGATGAATTAACATTGAAAGTTCCTATCAGTTACTGATTCCCAAGGCTTCTTCTCCAAGTGAGCTGATCTTAGATGTGTCTCTTTCAGTACAACTTAATAGAGATAAATTGTGCATCACCAGGTCCTATAGGTAAATTTTTATTACAAATGTCACAAGGGAATGAACATGTGAGAGACATATGCACTTTATTGTTAAATATTTAGTTTTATACATGCTATTGCTGTAAGGATTTACCACAGTTAGCTAAGGAAACAATTTTAGAAATTACGAAACTGGAATCCCACTGTGAATCTCCTGGGAAGTTCCTGTCAGCTGTTGATAAGAACAAAATAAAGAATTTCGTGGCACAAGGACGACAACAGAGGACTAGAGTGTGGCTCATGATTCTGAGAGAGTGATTGACTGGAGGGGAACTAGACCCTTGAGATGCAGGAATGGCTCATTGCACTAACTATTAATCATGCCTCTCTTCCTGCCAAGAGTCTAGGCTGTGCTTGCAGGTGGCTATTCATGTCCCAGCGCTTCTTATCGTGACTTTAATCTGATTGACGGAGGCGAGAGACAAGGGAACCGGGAACCAATATCTAACCAGAGTGTTGAACACAAAGTGCTGATATGAGATGATGAGAGTCAGAGTTGTAATACTCCGATCCCCTTAATACTGTATGATGGCAAACTCTCTAGTATTTCTAATAATTTCTCTAATAACATCTCTGATCATATTCTTTTCTCTTCTCCCAAAGGTCAGATAATGTTGGATTACCAAGGGGGAGGATGATGGTCATGAATTAGTGGCAGAAAGTGATCAGGAGTTATTTCTATTCCCTTCCAAAGTAAACTTTTAATAAACAACTTCTAAGCTACCTAAACAGATATAAGTATATAAAGCTGTTAACTTGCACATTTTGCTGCACATTGAAGTCAGCTGGATGTCTAAAAATATTGATGCCTAGATCCCACTCCCAGACATCCCTACTTAATTGGTATTAGCTGTTACCTGGCATAGCGATTTTTAAAAGCTCTCCAGGTAATTCTAATGTGCAGCAAAGTTTTAGAACCACTTCTTTACTCTCTAAAATTTTGGTATATAATTTACTCTGTCTCTGTAGGAATCAATGATCCCTGTAGAGATTTTGTCAATATATTTCAGTTTGCCAGTATACAAATTAGTTTGGTGTTTATTTAATTGTTAAATTTGTATTGGTTTAATGTGACTTCTCAATAGTTATTTCCAAATAGCTAAAAGTATACTCAATATTTTTATGATAGCAAATTTAGAGCAAATTATTGGTGTTCCTAGCTTCTGAGTTTGCTCAAGTAATCTCAGAATGATGAAGTTCACTTTTTAATTTAAATTCTTTAGAGAAGAAGTTATTCTAACAATCCTGGCAATAAATTAAAAGAGTTGAAATGTAGAATTGTTCTAATTGCTACTCTCTGACCTCTGGGCTGGAGATAATAGTTAGCACTTGCTATGTCCATGCCTTTATGTTAAATATAATATCTAAATTAATTTTAATTTCCACAAAATTTTGTGTATGTATATTCTAAATTGCCAATAAAGACGAAAGTTGTATGATTGACTCATCATATCACTTTTGTGAAAATTTGAGCTTTCAGGGAAAACATTAGGGGGGAGGAAATTATTAAGCAGAGGATGGATCTCTAACAGTGCAGCTTTAGGTATCAGGCGGAACAATATTTTTAAGGGGAGATAATTTGCACCCAGTCTCAGTGCCCTTATGTGTTCACTGTCTCCTTTTCCTAATTCAATCCATGGCCAACTGTGATCTGTCTTTCCTTAGTGTCATACTTGACTTCGTCCCGTGGGTTTGTGTTATGGATCCAAAGTTCGGGTGTCCAAAGCTCCGAAAGGCTGAAACTCAGAACGTAAGGAGTAAGAAACTCTGGAGTAAGAAAAGGTTTATTGATTGAGAAGGCACTAACTGAGAAGCTGGGAGACCTAATTGTGCCTCAAATCCATCATTCTTGCTGGAGCAGGCCAAGCATTTTTGAAGGTATAGAAGGAGTAGGTTTGCGGAGGTGCTGGTGGAACAGTTTTATTGGAGGACCTTGGAACTTGGCCACTTATAATACAGGGACATCAACACTGGATCGTCCTGATTGACAGACCCTTGGCTTCTGTAGGGTTCTAGTGCTCAACTTCAGGTTAGATCCTGGCCCTTGGGTCCTGGGTGGGGGGCGCAAAGTGGAGGGGGATGACTTTGGCTGCAGCTGGAAGTCAAAGTTCTCTATTCTGGGCATGCTTCAGCTGCATGACTTGGATTTTGTGGTCTCTGGAAAACAACTCAGTATCTTGTTTATGGGGTTACATCAGCACGTCAATCTGGGATACATGGGGGTAAAAACAAAACACAGCAAAATTCCTCAGAGCGCTTTCTAGCCACTGCTAAAGAGTTTGCAAATTCAGTATAGAGAGCAATCAATTTTTTTTTCCACCTAAGGCAGGAACACAGCAAAATGGAATCTTTCATTGAAAAAGGAAATTTTTACCTATATGCACATTTGTAACTTAGTAGGTAGCATGACCCAGAGAGGAGAATGGACATGCAGATTTTGTTTATCCTGGAAAAGAGCGTCAACAGCCACATGGTCACGGAAGTTAAAACTTTGGAGTTATTTGAAAAACTTACTCTATCCTCTGCTCAATTGGTCACTAAGTGCTATTAGGGCTATTTTTAAGAACTCTCTTGAATTTATTTTATTTTACTATTTCTATCCTCTTGCCTCAATTCTGATCCTCATTGTCTTTAGGGGAATTAAAACAACTATTTTCTGTTTCACCTGGAAAACAGATTATTTACCCCCCAAATAATATCCACAGTGGCCCCGGTTCACTAGCGTTGTAAGAACTGAAGGTCATACAAGTACTTAGGAGCAAATTTTCTGACTGAGTAAGAAGAAGAGAAATTTATACAAGTTATTTTTGTTTTTTAAAACTATTTTATTATAAAGTATAACCCACCTCCAGGAAACGTTCACAGAAATTTTATGTCTCGGTGAATGATCGCTCCAAAGACAACACTCAGGTCGCCACTGCCGCTGTGAAAGAACAGAATGCCGTCACGCCCCAGAAGCTTCCCTCTGCCCCTCTCAGCCACAGTCCCGCCTTCCTGCTCAAAGGTAGCCCATTATTCTGCCTATTTTTGAGTTTTGTATAAATGGAATCATACAGTATGTTATATCTAGACTTTTATTTAATGCTGTGCTTTATAAATTCTTCCCTTGTCATACCATCATGCTCAATTTGAGCATGAATTGGGTTAATTATCACCTTCCCTTGGGTCTTGAGACCACCTTACTCATTTAATAGTTCTTCACTAGAAGATAAGGAATCACTAACTCAATTCAACAAGTAGTTATCAAGTGTCTGCTTTCTGATGGGCATTGTGCACCAATAACAGGAAAAGTTTACTGATCAGTAAAGGTGATCAGAGCCTAAATTGTGTTCTAGAGCAGAAGGTCTCCAAGTGTGATCCCCATTCCAGCATTCTCAGGCTCACCTGGGAACTTGTTAAAAATGCAACTTCTCCCATCCTACCCCAGGTTAACTAAGCCAGAAGCTCTGGCAGCGAGGCCCAGTCACCTGTGTTTTAACAGGTTTCTGAGACACCTTAAAGTTTGAGAACCATTGATCTCAGAGGATTCTTTTGACCTTTGGATGGAGAGGGTCTAAATGCTTCCTAACATGTCTTCTAATGCTAAAATCCGATCATTTGTAGGAATCATTTGAAAATTCCTACAACTTTCATTTCCAAAATAACTTTATTCTTCTTTTATTTAATTTTGAATCGTTTAGATGGAAAAATCTCCCTAAAATTACTTGTTTTCTTGGTTTCTATTAGTTCAGTAGTTTGATAGAGTTGCTAAGCCGCAGACAGTGTTCACTGGGGGCGCTGTACTGTAAATACAGGGATTAGACGTTAAGTGAGCCACACTAGGATGTCTCCGGGGGCCCTGGACCTCATCTAGATAGAGCTCCAGCCTCTCCTACATAGCTCTACTGTCAGACTTAATGCAAAACAGCAGCAGCATAGAGACTTAGGCTGAGACAGCTACTTTCTAATTCCCCACATAAAGTTGACAGTGCACTAGATTTTCAATATTTTGCTTTACACGGATTCACTGAAAAGGCAACTCTCTTTTGAATGTTAATGTGGCTGCTTGTCTGCCTTATGATTGTTTTCCTGCATTTGGGAAAAAATCCAATTTTGTGTCAAGCATTAATCATATCTTAAGCTATTATGTACCTGAACATGAAAGGTGTATATCTTAAGAAAATCCATCATGATTACAGTAAAACACAGACAAAAAGCAATGGCATTAATATGGTAAAGGACATTTTGGCCATAAATTTTGAGATTAAAGGTATTATATATGATCTTTTAGAAAGCTACATGGTCTCCTAGCTCTCTTGCTAATGAACAATTCTACTCTACTGTCTCCAATAGCATCTAACCTCTTGTTACTTTGGCATGTTATCCAGGGCGCCTAGGAACAGGCCAACAATGAAAATACCAATTTATCATTCTGTCCTTCTTTTTCTCTTTACCATTAAAAAGAATGAAGGAACACACATACAGCCTTTAAGGTTATAATAGCCTTAAAATAGCCTTTTAAAATTTCTTTTATTGTAATTTGTAATATTGAATTATATGTTTACAACCTCTGTTGCCTATCCTGGACACCAAGAGGAACTTAGATAATAAACTTCATCAATATAAGTAAGCACTTTAGCATACATTATTATGTATATTATTTCTGGGACCATATATTAAAATAAAGCACATTGTCTTTTATATTCCAGGGAATATATCCTTTAGTTTAACTTGACTAACATTGGCAAAACACTTCCTTTGTGTAGCCACCATGAAGATACCAAAAATATGGATGGTAACACCGAGCTCTCAAGGCACTTGTAGCCATATAACCAAGCTGGATATATAAGCAAACAAAAACTAGCCTGCAAGCCCAAAGTTGTATTAACACATTTATTTTGCATACATTTAGTCTAAAGTAAGTTTTTCCTACATTTAGTCAATGATTAGAATATCTAGCTTGTTATGATACCCCGGCTTTTGTGACTGTCTCTCACCTTGCTTATGGTGGCGGGTGATATGAAGGGTCTTTTGGGTCATTTTCTCATCGCTGTAGATCTTGTTGCTCATCGTAATAGCCTGATAAAGTTGTCATAACAAGGTATCAGTCTTAAACAAAACAAATTTATTTGCTTACAGTTTTGGAGACAAAAAGTCCAAGATCAAGATGTTTGGCAGGGTTAATTTTTTCTGAGGCCTCTGTCCTTGGCTTGTAAATGGTGACCTTCTCCCTGTGTCTTCACATTGTCCTTCTCTGTGCATATCTGTGCCTAATCTCCTTTTCTTACAATGATGGCAGTCGTGTTACATTAACCCCACCCTAACCCCCTTTAACTTGATTATCTCTTTGAAGCCATTGTTTCCAAAGATAGTCACATTTTGAGGTATTGGGTGTTATAGTTTTAACATGTGAATACAACTCAGCCCATAACACGTGTGCTCTGTCACCTCTGAAGTCTGCTGTTCCCAACACACCATGCTCTCACCACAGACTTCTAGCTCTTCAGCCCCATCACTAAACCTCATCAAGATCTCTAGTGCTGGTCTGTTGACTCTCCAGATCTATCATTTCTTCATGACTCATTTTTCAACCACTCATGTCTCCATAATGACTTCAACCATTTTATTACCGTTAGCCTTAATATTAAGCCCCCCATTTTATCAAAGAATCTGCCATCTGCTGAGCTATAAATCTGAAAATTAGAGCCCTCGTGAATTCATGGTTTACAATCTCAGTTGATTTGGGTCCCTGGTGCTAGTTGATAATCTCTTATCCTTCTGGTTTCTTATATGTTCCCTGTCATAGCACTCCTTAAACATCCAAAGCTCCCTTCCATGTCAGCAGACAGCTTTGCCTCTTTTTAAAATGAAAATGAGCTGTTGAGTTCTTTCACTTCCTCTCTTTATGTGCATAAGTTCATTTATTTACAGTTATATTTTTTCCCTCTAAATTCAAGAGAAGACTATTACTTCCTTTAAATCAAATTATTCAATCCCCTTGTATTCTTTATTTCTCCTTGGGAATTTTATTAATTAACAACTTTTTAAACCTTCGTTTCTCTACTGGTTCCTTCATCTCAGCATAGATAAATACCCATCTTCAACACACAAACAGAAAACTTCTCATTCTTTTCCTCCATTATCTTTTTTTCCCATTCACATTTTTAAAATTTGTAACCCATGGAGATTTTTATTATTATTTTCTGTGTTTTTAAAAATGTTTTATTGTTAGAGCCAAGTTTC
Source organism: Desmodus rotundus (assembly GCF_022682495.2). NCBI lineage: Eukaryota > Metazoa > Chordata > Mammalia > Chiroptera > Phyllostomidae > Desmodus > Desmodus rotundus. The sequence continues at coordinate 125,751,522 of NC_071387.1, forward strand.
TTACAGAAGTAGTCTTTATCTGTTGTCCCCTCTTCCTCACTTTCCAAATATGTTTTCTTCATTGTCTTTCTGATTTCTGCCTTCACCATCCCACTGAATTTGATTTTGCCAAATTACCATTGACAACTTCGAGATTAAAAGCAATGGACTCTGTTATAGTTCCTTGCTTTCAATGTCTTTTGTAGACTTTTTGGTCTAACTCCTGTTTCAACTTTAAGTTTCTGTTTGAGGGCTATGGAAAACTGTTCTTAATCCATCAGCTAAATAAATTTTCAATTTGTTTTCTCCAATGTCCTATGTGTGCCTGTGTTGTACTGTGTCTTCTTCACCTTTGTAATCACTCTGCTCAGAGCTTGACAAATGCTTTGCAGAGTTAAGAGTTAAGTGAATACTGGTTAGATGAATAAAAGTTCTCCCATCTTTCCACTTCAAGTAAGCTTGATTTAAGCATCTAAAAGCATTTGTTTGTATAAATAAATAAATTCACAAATATATATTTTATATAGATTTGCACATTTTCACCATTTTTGCCATTGAAGAAGTACACAAGAAGCATCATGTGTCTAAAATATTCCAAAAATGGACGGAATTGATCATTTTGGATTTCTTTATAAATTAATACTATGATGTAAATAAGAAAATAATAGTATTTTTCAACAGTTATATCTAACAACCTCATTATAGCTGCAAGTGAGATTTCACATGAGACACAACAGCAGTAAATGTGGAAAAAGAAGTAGGAGATTGGCAATCTGGGTAAGTAACAGTTCTCCTCTTTTCTACCACATAACATTATGAAAACGAGCATGACTAAGCAAGCATAAAGGAAGGACTGTGAATATTAGGTTATTTATCATAAAAGTCAATTTTATGGTTGCTTTTCTTAATAAAATGTTCTACAGCATAATGAAATATGCATAAATTTCAAATGAATGCTCTATTTCAAAGACTGTCTATAGGACCTGTGGGAATAATGTAACAGATAGACATAATTAATGTGACAGCTATTGAATAACTTAAACTTGGATATAGTAGGTCGTTGTAGGGGACAGGTACTAGCCCAGTCATAGTTTATGTTTCAAATGGAGCTTGGAGAAATGAATACTGAAGAATGGATAGTGAAAGAGAGACTCTGACCATGATTAAATAGATATAAAAGTGAATAAATTCAACTATCTTCCCCGTAAAAATATCTCTTTTGCTATTATAAACAGCTAAGGCATTTTTAAGTTTAAGTCATTCTTTATACATACTTCCTTAAGCATGGTACATTTTCCCCTTTTTTCTTGCAAGTACTATTTTAATTTATCATTATACCTGTACATTTTTATTTTTGCTAAAATTGATTTGGGTCTCATTACTATAACTGGAAAAATACAAACGTTTTTAATCATGTTAAATTAATTAAACAAGGAGGCCGTTAGACTGAGGCGGCTCTAACGCCATGGCTCCTGCTTACCCAAAGCAAAACCTGAGCCTGTAGCTATCTTCCGGTTACAACACTGAAACCTGAGGACAATTGATCACAAATAGCCAACTAGGCTTTAAGGTTTAGACAATCGATAATTTTCTTGCTTTGCTTGATTCTTTTTTCCATAAAAGTTTTTCCCTAGCTCCAGGTAGTGGAGGGCCTGTACTGGTTTGGCAGTGCTTGATTGGAATCAATTTTTGCTGAAAAAAGTTCCTAAAATTTTAATGTATCTCAGTCTATCTTTTAAAAATAATAATGCAGCTTTATGCATTATTAAAAGAAACCTAAGTTTTTTAAAAGAAACCTAAGATTTAACCTAGATAATCTCATTATTACCCACAAGATCTTAGTGAAATAGAAACCGTGGAGCAGAACATGATTTTCTTAATGTCAAGTGGGATCAAAGCAATGAGCTGATGGGAGGGCGCCCTTCAGGAGCTCTGAGTAACAGCCGGGCTTCAAAATGAGTGTTTGTGGTTTAGCATCGGTGGTGTAAACACATTTTAATCCCTTCGATTAAGCTTATCATTTTCTTGGTGGTACAGCAATCCTTGTGGCAGGGTGACAACCTCAGATGTGTCCTCTTATTTTCTACCCTAGGGACTGGAGGCATTTGTGAGGTCACTGTATCTGGAGCCCAGCTACTTTTTTTGCGGGGGGCAGGGGCGGCGGGGGACGCTGGTGCTTTCTGTTTCAACTGACCTATAGTAAATGCAGTTCTGAAGTGTGAACTTCTGGACTAGGGAGGGATGATCCTTATTGTAAGGAAAGGACTAAACTCTACATGAAATTCAAGCTTTAAAACACACTGTGAAATCTGTTCAAATAAATTCACCCCCTGCTCTGTTTCATAGGGATACACATGCCTTATTTTTCATCCTGCCCTCACCAATCCTGCCCTCTTTTTTAATCCCCAAGAAGTTTTTACATTGGGCTTAAGAAGTGATAAGGAGGTTGCAGGGCAAGAGTTAGTAAGAAGGAAGGCCTGTCTTCTATAACTTTATAGTCCACATTCCTTGAAATATCCCTCATATTTACCTAAATAATGAATCACTCTTCAGCACAACAACGTCTCCTTTGGAATTTTACAGGAAGAGAACAGTGTAATTTCATCAGGACTTGCCATTATATTACTCGTGTTGTGCCAACAATCTCCCCAGAATGTGACACCCTACGCACGATCTCTGAGCAGTTGGCACCGCCGTTGACCCATAGTGCAGTCAGAAGCAGTTGGAGCACCTGCGGCGGCGTGGGACTTTAAGGCTTGTGGGCTCACAAGCAGCGAAATTGGGACTCAAACCTAAGTTTGTTCGCTTTCACAGTCACATATGCTTTTAGCTGCAATGCCATACTGCCTGCCAGCCTTCCTCAAGGTGATTTACACTTTAATTCATTTAATCAGCAGCCCAGATTCACCTGCAGGTTAGGGTAGGAAGTGACTTTCTGAATTAAATTTTCTACTCAGGAAGGTGTGTATAATGCTATCTAACAGAGAGAGTTACTTTTAGAGTTAGAGTTGTTAATAGACATAAAATAGCTAGTTCATATTCTGGCATGAAATTTATGCTCAAGAATTGTTGGTTCTCTATTCTTCCTATTCCACTTACTTGTCTAATCTCCAGCTCACCTTGGCTGAAGTTTTTTGTGACTCAAAGTGCATAAACTTGCGACTATGTTATGGCTAACCTTTATTCCCTCTATTTGAAAAGATCAAAAATATTTTATTGAAGGTCCTAAGGTAAGAAATCTTTGGTATGCCTGAGGACCCTCATGAGCGGAGTACTGTGGGTTCACAGAGAGGGAAAGGAATGAACTTTTAGGCTCAGTTCAGGAGGCCAAGCGGAAAATTTGAGAGGTCTCATGGAAGATATGGCACTTTGAGCTAAGCCTTAAAGAAAAGCATAATAAGAAAAAATGAAGAAAGAAGCACGTGCATTTTATGTCATGGAAACAGCACCGTAAAGGCAAACAGTACACAATGGATTAGTGAATTGGAGGAATAGTTGCTGGCATCTGGGGGCAATTCCAAGGTAAGGGGCCAGGAGGAATGTTCTAAGAGGTAGGATTCGTACAGCAGGAGGGTACCTGACCTCTCAGCAAATGAATTGCTTTGAAAATTAGTGGTCCTTGTTTTATTTAGATTATCCTGAATAGCCAATAGATATTTTTCATCTTGGTTGTTTTTGAAGCAAAATGTTATGAAATATTTTGGCCTTGATCTTGTTAATTACTAAGAAATCAATTATTCATTAAATACAGCAATGTCTAAATTTGTTATATAATAACCAATAGGCTGAAAGACAATGCATGTTGAGGCACAATCAGTTTGCTTTTTTAAAAAACCTGACTGTAAAAGGCCTCGTAGGAGTTATGTGCTTTTTTAGAAATAACGCATTTAATACAACTTGTGTTCATTTCACTGACTTTGAAAGTTAGAGCATGCCAGCCTTACAAACTCAGCACAAAGAGAACTCTTAGAAGGCATTTGGTAAAATCCCTCATTTTCATAAGATGGTTGAATTGCTCAGCAGTTTTAGCGTAGCCATCTTATCAAAAACCTCTAGATAAGACTTGCTGGCATTGAGAAATGCTTTTTAGTCATTGCTTTAATTGTCACAATTCATGGAACTATTGTGAATCCAATATTTAAATATATTTTTTAACTTGAAGAAAAGCTGGTGTGCCCTCTGAAGATTTCTCTTCCATAGTTAAATTAGAACCATGGGGTCCTGGGGTTTATAAAGCACATATTTGAACTAAACCTTAAAGGGAGAGAATAAAAAGTAGATGCTAAAAATGTTTCATTTCATTTCTCTAGAATAAATACTATGTTATGTGGCTAATTAAAATGCGTCATAGATATCATGTGTCACTAAAAGCAAACATGTATATAGTTTATACATATTTAGGTTGTTTTTGTATTTATTTAAAATGAGAACTACTTTATAAGAGTTTCAAATGTGATTTTCCCCCCTTTGCTAAAATAAAGGCAAATTGAAGTTGCTCTGTGTTCTGTAAGCATTTCTCAGGCATTCCCAGGATCCAGTCTCTTTCGCTAACGAAATTTGAAATCAGACAAGTGACTGTCAATTCAAGTACCCAACTTCCAACTTGCTTTCTTACCGTGAGTTTCCCAGGCCACATAATAGTCTATCTTATGCAGCTCTGGGCTGCAGTAATTCAACTTTTAATCGTCAAGTTTATGCTGGTAACTTTGTTTTGTGGCGGTGGGTGCACATGGATGCTCTGTTTTCTTCCTGTTCGTTGCCCGGGTACTAACACAGGACGTGAGTGTTTACTAACTGCCTGATGAAGTGCACTGGAGTGATCGTGAGTTTGTGTTCCTTTCACAAACACATCATCTGGTTATAAAATTTCTGGTTTTTGTAGTTTGGCTCTCATTTTACTTTATATATATATTTTATACATATATTTTATACATATATATTTTCATTTCTAATGCTCATAAGCTACTTTTGGAATATAAAGAAAGCATTATAGTGTGTTATGGGTTAATATTTCCAGAAGTATAAATTCTAAGAACTGTGTTTAGACCAGAAATGTACCCATTCACACATCAAAGTAGTAAGAATATATGCAGAATGAATTGTTTCGAGTAAAAAAATATACAATTATTGTAAATACTTAACATTTATTTGAAATTTTATTATGTGCTAGGAACTGTTGTATGTGCAGGTTGTATATTCACTATCCTATTTAATCCTCACACTAATTCTATGAAATAGAGATAACTATTATCCTCTTTCACAGGTGAAGCTGACACAGAGGGAAATTTATTATCTTACTAAGTTTAAACAGCCAGCAAGTGGTGGTTCAGACTTTGAACTCAGATGTTGGGACTCCAGAACACATGCTCATATTTACTCTACTCCCTGGCTGGGATTGGTTGGCCAGAAAGATCCTCCTTGTCTTCAGTCCTGGTAGTTGAAAATTTCTGTAAGATGATTTCACTTTTGCGCCCTAATTCTTGAGTATAACTCAATTCTACCTACACTGAAGTTTTTTCCATGTGTAAAATTCATGTGTAGGTATGTGTTCTTATTCTAGAAGACCACATATATAGGTAGAAAGTTAGGTTGAATTTGTAATTATACCAGCAGCTATTTTGAACTTTGGCTATGACAATAATTTTTAAAATATTTTTCCATAATAGTAGAGTTCTTAGAAAATGTTAATATTTGAGGACATTCCTATTTAGATACATTCTGGCCGATGCATATTTAATTTAATATTATGTTCCCTCCCATCCAAAAAGGGTTTCAATGCCCATCAGCAGTTTACACTTGGTACTCTACAGTAGGAAGACATACATTTTCTGCCATGGAAGCACTTTGGAAAATCAGTCAACTCTGTGCAACTCAGTAAACATTAATTTTTAACTTAATATCAGAGACCTGATATAATCTGGAAATTTGTACAAAAAGAACTGGGGAAATGAGAAGGAACTTGAAACACTAAGTTAATTACATTTTGAAGCTACATTTGATTTTCACTAAAATATGCTCTTTTTTTTTTGCATATTTCTGGCTAGATTGTAATGGTTCCTTTATTGATTTTAAGTTTACCGCATAATTAGAAACTATGATTGGAAGTGAAATACTGATTGTATAAGTTGACCTTTAAAAATGGATGGTCATATAAATTTAAGTGTTGTAAATTAAATTTAAATTAGGGCTCTGAAGAATGGGTGGGAAAAATGGGAATCCAGAAATTAGAGAAATGTGTGGACTTCAGTGTAGCCCGTGTAGTTGCATGTAGTGAAAATTTTTAAAAGAATCTGTTGAATCTATAAGTCCTTGAAAAAGCAAAAGGAGAGAAAATGTAATTACTGTGACTTATACATGAAATGTTTCACAGAACGTTGAAGACCATGTCTTCCTCTTACAGTACCTCACATTTTGGGGGAGACTGTCAGTTCTAGTTGCTACAAGTGTCCATTACCGTAGTGTGCTTTTCAGAGATATGTTTATCCAGCTGTGTGAAAGTGGTGTACGAATAATCAAAGACTCACATTAAAGGGAAATTTTAAGTATCTCTTTAACTACATATGTGACAGATAAGAGTAATGATTAAATGGACATCTGAATCAATATTTATTGTTAATTAGTAAATTAGCCACATTCTCCATCCTGACCATTCATGATTTAAAAGTCAGTTTACGGTTCTCCAGACTGGTTGCTGAAGCAATGAATCTAGTCTGGGTCTTGTTCTCACTGGGCATTTGGCTTTTAAATATCTTAGCATTACAGCAGGGAGTGTTTCCTGGCATAATATATGGGGAGGGTAATAGATAATTGCAGGATTAATGGCTAGAAATAATTAAAATGACACTACTAAGCTCTGTCTTTTCAGGAAGAGAACTCCAATTAAGCCGTATCTCCTTTCCATTATCACTCCACTGCCAATTAACGTCTGATACATTTTGTCAGTTTTATACAGATGATGCTTTTAGTCTTTCATATATTCAAATTTACATTTTGGCAGGAGTATAAAGGGCTCTGTCATTTAAGTTTTATATGCCTATAACAGACTTCACGTGGACCATTCTTTTCCTACTTCATAACTTGTCTCGTTGTCACTGACCAAAAAGTGCCTGTTGTTGTCACAGCAGCATGGTGACTGTTAGCGTTTAATAATTATGTTTTCTCAGAATGCAGTAATGTAAGAAAGAAAAATTCAGAATAGTTAAAGGGTGCATGGCATAGTCATAAAAACTCTAATTTATGTACAGTTTTGTCTTGGGTCAGGTGGGAAGCAGAGTTGACTTTATTTTATTCTCTTCAGGATAATGGAGACCTTGTTTCCTGGGTGCTGTCTCGTTACCTCCAACATAGCTTGCAGGATCTGCTGGAAGGAAGCACCTTAGTCAAGATTCTTTCTGCTCAAGAGCCGAAAATGTTTCACAGTCCTTGGTGCCTTTCATGGGTTTGATGTTTTGGCGGGCTTGCATTGTGAGCTTATGTCACCCATCAGTTCCTCAGCGACTGTTGGTGCAATTGGGTCACACTTCGCCATTCTCTGCACGTATTGTTAACATTTACTACTTTGCATCTGCGTGTGCTGTTTAACCTACAGGTGTCTCTTCCCGCTCATCTTTCTTTTACTTACATAAATTCTTCCTCGCTTTACAGTCGACCTCATGTCTTTCCTTCGCCTTGAAGCGTTTTCTGATCAATCTTGCGGCTCAGTTTTGATTTTCTGAAGTACTTAGAGTGTATCTCACAGAGCTTCCTCAGACATTTGATTGTGAAAACAATAAAGCCTGTTTGTAATCCTGTTGTAGAAAAAACCAAACAGACAAAAACAACTCCAAGCCTTGATGAAGGGCCCCCGGGCAGACCTGGAGACGGGCCACTCACTGGTCTCAGAGCCACAGCTGCGGATATACACAAGTGTTCACACAAGAACGCTCTGAAGTCCCCAATTTTGTGCCAGAAAAAGGGAAATTATGACATTCTGATGACAAACAGCTATTATTCTAGATCCTTAAATGGCTCCGTTCTCATATTTGCCCTTGAAGGAGACTGTGCCCTCAGGGACACATCATGACAAGGGCACTAAGTCCCAAAGTCTGAAACTTGCCGTGTTTACTTGCAAGTCTTAGGTGTGAAAGTGCAGACAGAGCTAATTAACTCCCTTCCCTGGAACCCAAGGACGTTAAACATAAAATGTAAAAGCAGGGGAGGATTGCTATCCTGCAAAACTAGATAACAATGAAAACTTATAGTTTGTGACAGCATTTTGCCTGATACAGAAGCAAGGCTTAAATTGAGCAAGGAAGCTGAAATCTGATTACAAAGCTTCAGTTATTCAATTACACATACATATCTCTGAATAAAACTTATAGTGTCCTGAAGGGAGGAGAGATGAAGAAACTGTAAAAAACAATATGTCAGTTTTGGTGATATAAGCAAAGATAAATGAGTTAAAAAGTAAATAATCCTATGTGTGTAAACTTCTTAACTCTGCAGCTTTCCTGTGAGTTATGGGACCACAGACTGACCTGGCCTTTTGCCAGGGAGAATGGAGATCAGATTGGAGCAAATTATAGATATTCATGCCATATGTGACTGTACATCTAAATGCAGCTGCTTGCATCAGAACTGGGCCCAACATGTGGAAGACCCTCGGTAAATTAAATAAGTGACAGCGTATTTGATGGGTATTTGATGACATCATCAAAGATTGCCTATCTCCAGATTTATTTCTTAGGATAGATAATTAAATGTTTTTATTGTTTATCCTGTTATTACTTGCAGCATATTACTGTATGCATAGATGTTGTATTACTTGCTACCGAATGCACTTCTAATATACAAACCCTAGATATACCCATGGCTAATGCCCATGTTATTTTCCTTACAGTCTTTCTTCACCAATATTGTCCTGCTTCTTCTTCAGGGAAAATGGGGTATAGTTTACCAGTATCTTATTTGCAGATCATTATACATAATATAAATATACAGGGTCCAGCAGAAGGAACGCTTGCTTGAGTATGGTTGGTAGGGTAATAATATGGGTGCAATAATTTATTGTTTTAATTTGAACATTTCACCTAGCATGTCATATGGTATGCTTCAGTGTGATATTGCTGTTACAGAATTACATGCTTCTGATTTTGTAATAAAAGATTTTGTAATAAAAAAGGGGCATTATTTGTGCTGGACTTGTGTATTTAACATACTCATATGTGTACATATATACTACATATATTACATTACTGAATGTATAAAACCTATGCTACTTGTTATTTAAATTACCTTAATATTTCTTCAGCCTCTTTCACTTTATTTTTCTCTTTGAATCTCTTCCTGCCCCGTCTCAGTCTTCTCTTTCCACACTCCATATAGAAGTGTGGAAGTGGGCCCAAGAATCATTGGCTTAGATATTGAAGGTAGTGCTACATTTCTATTGGCTAGGTTGGAGAATGGTGTAATAATAAGGTTGTTTTGTGCCAGTATGGTGTTTACATGTAACACCTTTTTAACAAGATCCTAATGGATGTATGAAGTGGAAGACTAACTGTGTATTTGTTTTTAATACAGGATCTAAAGTCTGTGATTTCCAAGCTCTTTCTCACTACACTCACTTCAGATTATCCAAGAAACCATTCCACTTATTCTTTAAACAATTTAAAGCTTTCACCAGTAAATAAATACAGTACAACAAAAATTTTCTCAAAAATTGCAGTTGTTTCATATACTTTTTTAGGTGTACTTTTTAAATTCAAATTTTAAAATCTCAACAGTAACTAAGAATCATATCTTTTGAAAATATCTATTATGTTGTAGTTGGAAGAAGATGAGTTTTGCCATGCTTTAATTCACTTATTAATTCATTCAATGACATGTTTTAAGCACCACACTCATCCAGGTTTAGCAATAGGTGTTAGAAATAGAATGACGAACATGACAAGGTGTATGGCCTTGCAGAATGGAGCTAATGAATAAAATATTCTGAATGCAATGTGTATGTGAAAGGTCGAATGGAAATAAAGACAAGAAGATTCCACCCTGATTGGAGTTGTCAGGAAGAGCTCCTCTGAGGAATGCTGTTGATACTTGCATTGGTTTCCCATGGCTACTGTGACAAATTATGCCAAACTCTCTGTGTCTTAAAACACATGTATCATCTTATAGTTCTGGAGGTCAGAAGTCCAAAACAGGTCTTAACTGGCTAAAATCAAAGAGGCAGCAGAACTGTGTTCCTTTCTGAAAGTTCTAGGGGGGAATGCATTTTCTAGCTTTTTCCCACTTTCCGGAGACCTTTTGCATTCCTCAGCCCAGGATCTCCTTCCATCATCAGAGCCAACAGTGGCTGGTTGAGTCCCTTTCACGTTGCATCACCGACTCTGGCTTTACCGCCTCATTTTTCCACTTTGAAAAGGACTGTTGTGATTACACGGGACTCACCTATATAATTCAGGATGAACTTCTTGTCAGCTGATTAGAAATCTTAATTCCATCTGCAGCCTTAATTCCCCTTGACACGTAATATAACATATTCACAGGTTCTGGGGATTAGCACATACACATCTTTGGTGGGTGTTGGGTGGTCATTATTCTTTATACCACAATTCTTGCGGAACGGATAGCTCCACTTCGTACGTGGTCTAGACAATGGGAAACATCTGGAAGAGGATGAAGATAATTTTAGCTCTGTATGCAGGAAGGACTTGAATGGTGTGCATGAAGAAGGACTGAGGCACATTCAGTGAGAAGCCCTGTTTGGAAAGTCTGAGAGAGGATGGGGGTGAGTTTCAGTGAGTTTGCCCACCGTTTTGCAACCTCTGTAATCTCCCTTCAGGTCACAGTTCCTCAGCAGATAGATACTCTTGGCCATACTTTACAAAGGTTTTTTGTTTGTTTGTTTGTTTGTTTTTCCTCCCTAAACACAAGCTGCTTGCTATTTGGTCAATAACTCAAGGGGGAAACTATACAGCTTTTTATGTTTTATTTTTTCAGAATAATCTTCTGCAGAAGTCCATGCCCTCGTACCTGGCATCGGTTAATATGTGCAGTTACATGGCAAAAGATACTTTGCAGTGGTAAATACGATGACAGACCTAAAGTAGGGAGAGGACCCTGCATTATACAAGTATGCCCAATCTAATCACTTAAGCCTTTAAAAACAGAGCATTTTTTCTAGTTGAGAGTCAGATAGATGTGACAGAAGAAAAGTCAGAGATTTGAGTGTGAAAAGTACTTTTCACACATTCAAAGCCTTGCAGGCTTTGAAGATGGAGAGGGGCAGTGTGACTAGGAACGCAGATGACTTTAAGGAGCTTAGAGAAGCTCCTGGCTGCCAGCCAGCAAGGAAACAGGACCTTAGCTCTCTGATCTCCAGGAACTGTGTGTTTTGCCAACAACCTGAATGAGCTTGGGCGTACATTCTTCCCAGAGACTACAGAAAGGAACCCTGCCCGGCCAACACCTTGACTTTGACCTTGTGAGATCCTGAACAGAATTAGTTAATCAACACTGTACCCAGATTTCTGACCCGTGGAAACTGTGAAATTATAAATGGGTGTTGTTTTAAGTCCCAGAGTTTGTGATCATTGTTACAGCAGCAAAGAATTCCAGTCTCTTTCCCCACCAAGACCACTGCTCTGTTTGGGCGCCATCTCATGGCACAGAGCGTGGCCCCAGGGGGAATGTGGGTTTCACCTCCTGTTTTTCCCTTCTCTCAGGAAGGAGCATAGCTTTATATTATTATTCCTGAAAACTGTGACTTCGTAAATTTTGTTCAATGTTAAATTGTATATAGAAGGATGCTAAATCCAATACCAGTTACTCTGTTGTATTTGGAACCGTATTTTCAAATAGATTTCTAATATCTGGTATAATATTTTTGTTTTGTTTGTTCTTTGTTTTGCCTCTGAGAGCTTTTAGTTACAGGTCTTTGTTTCCAGGGTTCTGCGATTTTGTGATGACATGATTTCGTGTGGGTGTTTTCTAGCCATCATGCTGGATGAATTTTTGGCCCTATCAATTTGGAAACTCCTTAAGTTCTGGGAAATTTATTTAAAATACTTGTTTGATAACGTCCTTCTCACTGTACTTGTTATTTCTTGGATATATGGTGCAATTGGTTGCTGGTGTTCAAATTTTTTTAATCTCCTTATTGATTTTTTGTTTAGTTTTTTTAAGAATTACAATGAGATAGGTATTAAAATGCACAACTATGACCATGGATTCATCTATTTCTTCCCTTAGTTCTGGCAGGTGTTGCTTTGGGTATTTTGAAGCTCACTCAGGTACATATACATTTAGAAATGTTACCGTTAAGAACTAATATTACTTATTGAGTAATTTCCCTGCTACTTTTTAGTAATACCTCTCTCTTTAAAGCTTACTTTTTTTCATACTAAAGTGGTCTCCTCAACTTTTGCCATATTTCTTCATTTTTTTGTAGTGCAGGTCTGTTGGTGATGAATTCTTTTAGCTTTATTTTGTTGGCAAATATTTCTATTTTACCCTCCCATTTGAAAAATAGAGTTCTGGTTTGACAGTTTTTCTTTCAGCAATTTAAAGGTATTATTCCTTTGTCTTCGGTCCTTCATTTTTAATTGATTTTTTGTTTTTTGTTTTAGGATGACACTTTATTTGCAGCTGCCTTGTTGGGTTAGGGAAGACCCAGTCTTGCACCTGTGCCTGCACGCCCCTCTGACACAGCAACCGCAGAGGCGGACTACTGGTCCCAGCTCTTGTCATGGCAGCAGCTCCTGGAGACATCAGGCCTCCAGGCTGTGGGCCCTCAGTGTCGCTGTCGTTGCAGGAAGCTGAATCTAACACGCCTAGACAGACCTTCCCTCCGGCCCCCTCTTTGGTTTCTGAGATCTGCTTCTGAGCAATGGCTTCTGGTTGGCTGCCTCACCTCTGTCCAGATGGGAGGATTTTGGCTAAAGAACAAGGAAGAGATAAATAGAAATATCTAATTGGCTGGGGCCACATAGTTAACCTTATTTAGGATGAGAAGATGCTTAATTGCTGTGTTGTTTTGCGGACTGGCTGACTGGACATTCTGGGTTTCTGGCCAAACAGAGCATTTATAGGGACAGGAAAGTTATCTAGGATTTGGTTTGCTGATGTGGCACCTGGGGTGGGATTGGCTACTTTGTGCACTGAGAGAGTTATTTCAACACTCTTTATTTTTGGTTTTCAGAACCAACTACTAGGTGTTTCTCTGTGTTTTCCTTCTTGCTAAGCTTCTTGCATTTATGTGTTTATGTTTTCCACCAAGTTGTGAGCATTATTAACCTATTTTTCCAAGACTTTTCTGCCTCATTCTCTTTCATCTCCCCTGGACACTTCAACAATTAGATGTATGATTGGCTTTTTAATATTGTTCCAGAGCTTCACTGTCTGATTGAACTTCAGATTTTTTGAACTTTCCCACTACCTTGCACAATCTCCTATTAAACTTCTCCATGAAATTTTTATGCTTAATTATTGTATTTTTCATTTCTATAATTACCATTTGGAAATATTAAACTTCCATTCTCAAGTTAGATTTCTTATATGTTTAATCTTATGACCATTTTTGAAAATTTATGCCCTTAAACCTAAGCTGTTTTGTTGTCTTAAAATTTCTTTTTCTGCTAATTTTATCATCTGGGTCATCTCAGATTCCCTTCATACTGATTTTTTTTTTTTGACAATGCATCACACACTGATGTGCTAGGGTGAGTCTATGGGAGGCCCAGATATTTACCAAACCCCTGAGTCCTGCGGCTCATTCTCCCAACTTTGTTGCCTCTGTGGTGAGTAGCAGCTGGTATCTCCCCTGACTTCTTTCAGCTTCACCAGTTGATGTTTGCCACTGATCCTCCTAGGTCTCCATGTGCAAATGCAGATTTTAGAGTTTCCTGCTGTGCTGACATCTTTCCTGATGTTTCCCTGTTCAATTTCTAGTCTCAGATCCATCCTTTGATATCTCAAGCTTGAGTTCTGACCTCTGCAACATGAGAACTGATGAGGGTCTGTAGGAACGAAGCCCATGTTTGTATAAAAATTCACCTTATTCTGTGTACTTCACGTCTTCACAGGTCATGTTGTCTCTGCTGTTTCTCTGTCATTGGTTATTCTCCAGTGCCTTCCAAGAGTTTTTATTTTTTTATTTTTTAAAATTTTAAACAGAATTTACAGTTGTTATCTGTGAGAGGGTTAGTTGAAGACTGACTCTTGCAATGACTTTTTAAAAATACATTTTATTGATTATGCTATTACAGTTGTCCCTTTTTTTCCTCCCCTTTATTCCCCTCTCCCCTGTACCTCCCCTCCCACCATCATTCCCCCACCTTAGTTCATGTCCATGGGTCGTACATGTAAGTTCTTTGGCTTCTCCATTTCCCATACTATTCTTAACCTCCCATGTCTATTTTGTACCTACCATTTATGCTTCTTATTCCCTATACCATTCCCCCCATTCTCTTCCTTCTCCCTCATCACTGATAACCCTCATGTGATCTCCATTTCTGTGAATCTCTTCCTGTTCTAGTTGATTGCTTAGTTCATTTTTGTTTTTGTTTTTTTAGGTTCAAATGTTGATAATTGTGAGTTTGTTGTCATTGTATTGTTCATATTTTTGATCTTCTTCTTTTTCTTGGGGAATGATTTTTAAAACACTTATTAGGATATGATAGACAAATAAAAAGCTGTGCATATTTAATGGATAGAACTTGATGAGTTTGGAAATAAGTGTACACCTGAGAAACCATAACCACAATATATGCCATAAACACATCCATTACCTCCAAAAGTTTCCTTAGATCCTCTTCATTTTATTCTTTGTGTGTGTGTGATAAGAACACTTAAGATCTATACTCTTACATTTTTAAGTATACAAAACAGTATTATTAAATATGAGCACTATGCTGTATAGTAGATATTTAAGCCTTACCCACTTGCATAACTGAAACTTTATGCCCTTTGCCTGATTTCTCCCCATTTACCTCTCCCCTAAAAAAAAAGACATTTATTTTTACTTGCATTCTTCTAATTGAGTCTTACTAATGTATTGACAAATACCTAGTATATTAATTTTAATTCCAACAATGGTGTTATAGTTGCATAGTCTAGGTAGTTTATCAGGAGATTCTTTGGTTCTGCATAGACAATGCTATTATATGTGAAAAACTACATTTTATTTCTCCTTTTCTACATTTTACACCTTTTAATGATTTGACAATTTTAAATTGTTTGATTTTAATGTATTGCTAAGAATAATAGAAAATACCACAGATAGTAGTACATATTATTATTTTTGATGCCAAAAGAAACAATTCCAACATTGTGTTGCTTACTGTAGCTTGTTATAGGTGTCCTTTATCTAAGTAAGCTTCCTTCCTATTTTAATAAGGAATGAATGTTAAGTACTTTTTTGCATCTAAAGGAGTAATCATTATTTTTTCTCTTTTAGTCTTTTAATATGTTAAATTACATAATTTTATGTTTTATATTAAACCAGTTTTGCATTCCTGGGAAAATTCCAAGTAACAATATAATATCTTTTTTATTCATTGCTAAGTTATGTTCCTTATTATATTTTTAGGAATTTTGCATCAGTGTTCATGAGTGATATTTCTTGTAGTTTTCCTTTTTGTGCTCTCCTTAATTAGACTTTGTTATCAAGATTATGCTAGTTCCTTACAATGAGTTAGAGATTATTTACTTTTTCTTCCTGTATTTTATCATAGTATGTATATAAATGCAATAATTTGGCTTTGGGTTTTTTACTTCACCAGTAGAATTCTCTGGAAAAATATTGAACTATTAGTTTATTTTCTTAAATATTTATAGATTTGGAAGGGGGGTTCTGTTTATTTTTGAGTAAATTTTGGAAAATTTTTTCTAGCAACTTGTCAATAGTGATGCATGAATTCTGTAGTATGGGGACTGAAGTATTTGAGTGTTCTTTACTACTGTGGGTTCTTGGCTTCACACAGGAAAGAATTCAAATTCAAGCCAACATACAGTTTAAAGTGAAAGTGAGTTTATTAATGAAGCAGCGAGACAGGGAGTGGGATTCTCCACAGACAGAGCAGCCCCCTTTGGTGGGATTTGCTTTCTTTATTGAGGTTTATGTAATCAGGGGCTAGAGTATTCCATAAGGGGAGGAATATTCAGAATCTTCTCAGGACAGGGGTGGAAAGTTCTCAGAGGAGCTCTTTTGGCCATTTTGTGTCCTTATATTAGCTGTCTGTTTATGATCATGGCAGCTGGGGGGGTGTGTTATTTAGTAGGCTAATGCATTCCAATGAGTCTGTAATGAGGCGAAGGATTACCACAAGGTGAAGTTAGTCACCGTGTTGGGTCAAACCAGTCTCTGTCAGTTTTAAGCTGTAAATTTAGAGGGGGTGGTGGTCTTACTGTCTTGAGAGTTCTTGTAGCATTTATCAATTGCAGTATTTTGCCGTATGCTCTGTCTTAATCTCACCTGAATTTTCATGTGTCAGATAAACCTCATTGACTATGACACTGCCACTGAACAAAGCTTCACCTAAATTTCCAGTGCGTATGGAGATAAAGTAGTCACACTATTCTTTTATTATCTGTTTAATGTGTGCTGCATTCATAATTATATGGATTTCCCCTTTTAATTCCCAATGTTGTTATTTGTACCTTGTCTCCTTTTTGTTATGGTTCATTTTGACAGATGTTAGTCCAATTCATTATAGATTTCAAAGAACCCATTATTCATTTTTTATCTTTTCTAATATATGTATACTTTATTTTATTAGGTTTTCCTCTTATGTTTATTATTTAATTTCTTCTTATTTTCTTTGGGCTATTTGTTAGCGTCTGTTAATCTTTTAATGTGAATGTCTGATGTGTAATTTTTAGGCTTTCCTCTTTCCTAATAGAAACATTTGAAACTGTACATTTTTGTGTATATCCATGATAGCTGCATCCTATAAATTTTTATGTAGTATTTTCATTATAACTGAATTCTAATTTTTTCCATATTATGATTTTTCTATGATTTACAAATTTTTAGAAGGGTTATTTTTGAATTATTAGATTTTTAAATGACTATTCTTAAGGAAAGAGAAAACAACTTTCTTTATGATACAAATCTTTCTAGTTTTGGGAGACTTGCTTAAATGACTCAGTGATCACTTTTCGTAACATTCTAGGCATCATTAAAAGAGTGTGTATTTTTCATTTGTGTGTGCTGTTAGTTTGAATTTGAAATTATATTCTTTGTTCTCCAACTTTATAATTTTTATATTATTGCTTTTCTTGATTTATAAAGAGAGATATTTATGAACATACAACTATAAGAGGTGATTATTAATTACTTAAAAAATTATCTGTCACTTTGCTTCAAATATTTTGGAACTGCCTTGGATGCATTAAAGTTTAGAAATGCTAAATCTTCCTGACCTATATTATGTCTAGAAATGTGTTTTTATTGCCATAGTCTCTGTTTCTTGATAATAATAAAATCATCAAGGTTTATTTGATAAACACTTGCCACATAAATATTTTTCACTTTTCTTTCTTTATCATTATGTTTTAATGGCTGACAATAGTTGGATATATTTTAATTTCATTTTTTTAAGTTCATATTTGAATGGAGAATTTTCTACCTTTACAAGGGGGGACCCCCCTAAAAAACAGAATTTATTTATAAATTATATATTTATTCTTACATTTAAACTTCAGTTACCTTCCAAGTATTCTCCATTTGATGTAGTATACCTATTGAGACTTTCTCCACTGCTCAAAACAGGTTTTGAACTTGTATATTTTGATGCCTTTTAGTGTTTCTGCCATTCTTTTGTTTACCTCTTTCACATTGGCAAAATGTTTCACTTTGAGGAATTTTTTCATCTGGGGAAACAAAAGAAAAACTCTCAGGGCAAGATCGTGAGAGTAGGGAGGGCTGGGCACAGAACATGTCATTTTTTCAAAAACTGCTGAACACTAAGTGTGGTGTGGGCAGGTGCACTTGTAAATCCCTCATCATGAAATGGGCAAATGTGTTGAAAGAGTCAAGAAAAGTTCACTGAAGCCAAACACAGCCTCTCACAACAACACCAACTGGTACACTGGTACAGACGGGTTCCTAGAACACTCACCTAGGGGGAAAACCTGTACTACAAGGGACCCGCCTTCCAGAAGATAATTCCAGTTTTTTGGGGGGTTCCCCCTCATACATTTATTTTTATCACCTTTATTTTGGATTTGTTTCTACCACCTGATTTCATACATTTTATACATTATACATTTTATATACATTCTGCTTTTCTTTCCTTTTCCTATTGAATGTTGGTTATTTATTTATTTGTAAAAGGAGCAATTTATTTATTTTTTCTTTTTTTACTTTATTTTTTATTGTATTTTTTCAATTACTATTTAGTCCTTTTATACCCCCTCACTTTCACAATCCCCGCAGTTTCTCGTGTCCATGAATCTTTTTCCTTTTTGCTCAATCTCTCCACCCCCTAACCCCCAATCCCCATAGCTGTCATCCTGCTCTCTCTATGAGTCTGTCTCTATTTTGCTTGTTGGTTCAGTTTTTTCATTAGATTCCACATATGAGTGAAATCATATGGTATTTGTCTTTCTCTGACTGGCCTGTTTCACTTAACATAATGTCTCTAGGTCCATCCATGCTGTCAAAAATGGTAAAGTTTTCATCCTTTTTGTGGTTGAGTAGTATTCCATTGTGTAAATATGCCATTGTTATTTTATCTACTCATCTACGGATGGACATTTGGGCTGCTTCCATATTTTGGCAATTATAAATAATGCTGCAATGAACATAGGGGTACACTTTTTTTGACTTAGTGTTTTGGGGTCCTTTGGATATATTCCCAGAAGTGGGATCACTGGGTCAAAAGGCATATTTTTAATTTTTTGAGGTATCTCTATATTGCTTTCCACAGTGGCTGCACCAGTCTGCATTCTCATGAACAGAGCAAAAGTATTCCCCTTTTTCACTTCTTCACCAGCACTTGTTGTTTGCTGATTTATTGATGACAGCCACTCTGACAGGTGTGAGGTGGTATCTCATTGTGGTTTTAATTTGCATTTCTCTAGTGATTAGCGATGTTGAGCATCAATTCATATGTCTATTGGCCATCTGTATGTCCTCTTTGGAGAAGTGTCTATTCAGGTCCTTTGCCAATATTTTAATTGGATTATTTGTTTTTTTGGTGTTGATTTTTGTTATTTATAAATTTTGGATATTAACACCTTATTGGATGTATCGGGGATTTAGTTCTCCCATTTTGTGGGTTGTCTTTCTATTTTGTTGATATTTTCATTTGCTGTAAAAAAATTTTGGCTTGATGTAGTCCCATTTGCTTGTATTTTGTTGTTGTTGTTCCTAGCCTGAAGAGATACATCAGACAAAATATTGCTATAAGCAATGTCTGAGATTTTGCTGCCATTGTTTTTTCTACAATTTTTATGGTTATGTGTTGTGGATCCCGGCTGTGGGATCCATGTGTTTTGGCTGAGATGAGACCAATTCACACAGACTACCGAGTCCTGTGGATGAAAACGGATGGCACTCTCTCAAGGGGAGAGTGCCTAGACCCTTGCCTTGACAGGCTTTTATTGCTTTTCTCGCACATTACATTGAGGATGGTCTTCATTTACTATTCATTGCTTTGCTTTAGGTGGTTATAGAAAACAAAAGAGAGGATGTTGCTAGTTACATCAAAGAGGAAGGATATTTGCAAATGTAAAGGGAAAAGTGGTTAAACTGGTTACACTCATCCTTGGAAGGTTTAGCACAGATTTTAGGAAGTTACTTTAAAGATATGCAGTAAACATTTGCTGCCTCAATTCAGGGTGGGGGAGTTTTAGCAAAAGCAAGCCTCATAGCGGCCCAGGTACAATGTAGGCCTGATTCCCCATGGGAGAATCTATTCGTTGGGTGTGGGTCCTGTGTGCTGGACCTCACTCCCCACTGGCCTTTCTGAGTGGGAGCTGGGCCCATGCCACACAGAATGGTCTCCTATAGTTATGGGTCTAATAAGACTTTAATCCATTTTTAATTTATTCTTCTGTATGGTATAAGAAATGGTCTAGTTATATTTTTTGCACATATCTGCTCAATTTTCCAGAAACCATTTATTGAATAAATTATTGTTAGCCCATTGTGTGTGCTTGCTTCCTCTGTTGAGTATTAATTGACTATAAAGGTGTGGGTTTATTTCTGGTTTCTCTATTCTGTTCCATTGAACTATGTGTCTATTTTGTGCCAATACCAGGCTGTTTTGATTACGATAGCCTTGTAGTATAGTTTGATATTAGGTAGCATAATTCCTCTACTTTTGTTCTTTTTTCTCAGGACTGCTTTTGCTATGTAGGGACTTTTGTGATTCCCTATACATTTTTGCAATATTTGTTCTAGTTCTGTGAAATATGTCCTTGGAATCTTGATAGGAATTGCATTGAATCTGTAGATTGTTTTGGGTAGTATGGACATTTTAATGATGTTAATTCTTCCTAACCATGAACATGGCATGTGCTTCCACTTACTTGTATCTTCTTTAATTTCTTTTTTCAGTGTCTTATAGTTTTCCATGTACAGGTCTCTTACACCCTTGGTTAGGTTTATTTTATCTCCCCAGGCAAGGGAACCAAAGAAAAATAAACA
The DNA here is from genome assembly GCF_022682495.2 of Desmodus rotundus. Classification (NCBI taxonomy): domain Eukaryota; kingdom Metazoa; phylum Chordata; class Mammalia; order Chiroptera; family Phyllostomidae; genus Desmodus; species Desmodus rotundus. Next base: position 125,772,133 of record NC_071387.1, read on the forward strand.
AATGGGACTACATCTAACTAAAAGGATTTTGCATAGCAAAGGAGATCATCAACAAAATAAAAAGACTACCTATGGAATGGGAGAACATACCAATTTCTGGATATTAATTTCATATCCTTCTATTTTAATGAATTCATATATTAGTTCTAGTAGTTTCTTGGTGGAATCTTTGGGGTTCTCTATGTACAGTATCATGTCATCTGCCAATAAAGACAGTTTTACTTCTTCCTTTCCAATTTGGATGCCCTTTTTTTCTTTTTCTTGTCTGATTGCTATGGCTAGGACCTCCAATACTATGTTGAATAAGAGAGGTCAAAGCAGACATCCCTGTCTTGTTCCCAATCTTAAGGGGAACATTTGTAGTTTTTGCCAGTACAGTATGATGCTGGCTGTGGGTTTGTCATATATGGCCTTTGTTATGTTATGTATGTTCTCTTGATTCCCACTTTGCTAAGAGTTTAATCATAAATGGGTACTGGATTTTATCAAATGCCTTTCTCCATCTATTGGTAGTAATCATATAGTTTTTATCCTTCATTTTGTTTATATGGTGAATCACATTTATTATGTCCATCAAGATTTACTTTACATATTTAGGTGCTCCTATGTTGGGTATGTAAATGTTTACTAGGGTTATATACTCTTGTTGGATTGTTTCCTTTATCATTATATAGTGTCCTTCTTTTTCTTTTTCTATAGCTTTGTTTTTAGAGTTTATTTTGTCAGATATAAGTATTGCTACCCCAGCTTTTTTTTCCTTTCCATTTGCATGAAATATCTCCATCCATTTATTTTCAGTCTGTGTATATTTTTCAACCGAGGTGGGTCTCTTGAAGACACCACGTATGTGAGTCTTGTTTTCTTATCTATTCAGCTACCCTATGTCTTTTGGTTGAAGCCTTTAAGCCATTTACATTTAAGGCGATTATTGATAGATATGTATTTAGTGCCATTTTTTTAATAGACTATTTTGCTCTGTTTATTTTCTTTCTTTCTCTTTTTCTTCTTCTTTTTAAAGCAAGCCCCTTAATAATTGTTTCAGTACTGGTCTGGTGTTAACAAACTCCTGTAGCTTTTTCCTCTTTGGGAAGCTCCTTATTTCTCCTTCAATTTAAATGACAGCCTTGCTGGGTAAAGTAATCTTGGTTATAGGTCTTTGTTTTTCATTACATTGAACATTTTACACCACTCCTTTCTGGGCTGAAATGTTTCTGCTTATTTTCTCTGTGTCTTCAGCCATTTCTCCCTGGTGGACAGAAACCCTGCTGCTTTTCACAGCTTAATGTTACCTGGGTTCCATTCCTGGTTCTGTTGCTGTAGGCTAGGGACCCCTGCTTGGTGTTTTAACCCCATACTTCTCAGGTGGAACCCCCTGGCTAATGAAATATCTCCCTGGAACTTCAGTTGCTGCCCATGGGAGCCCAGCCAGCCTGCTTGTGCCACCTCCACGCTGTCCACCAGTCACATTTGGTGAAGTGGTTTCTTCTGTCTGTCCGTGCTTATAGGCTTCACTCCAGCTAGTGGTCAGTTGGTTATTCAGGATGCTTTCTCTAGAATTTAGTTGTAATTCCAAATTGATCCTGGGAGGAAGTTAGTATAGCTTCCACTTATTCCTCTGCCATCTTGGGTCTCTCTGCATTTCATTTTTTGTGCTTTTTCCCTTTGGTTTTTAAACCTCTGTTTATGTGGAGGCTACATACCCTGTGTGACTTCTGCTTATAGTTATCCTAGACATTTTACTACTCATACTTAATATTTCAAAATGAAAGTCAGTTAGAAAATTTAAATTGCAGCATTATTTATAGTGGCCAAAACATGGAAACACCCAGTGTCCTTTGATAGGTGATTGGATAAAGAAGATATGGTACATCTTCTTTACAATGGAATACTATTCAAACATAAGATAACATGAAGTGGTACTGCCATTTGTGACAACATGGATGGACCTTGAGAATATTATGCTGAGGAAATAAGTCAGACAGAAAAAAATAAAAACCATATGATCTCATTCATATATGGCATATAAAACTGAAACTCATAGACAGACAACAGTCGGGTGGTTACCTTAGTAAAGGGCAAAGGCTACCAAAAATAAGGTGATAGAAGATGATTTCATTTTGGGTGGTGGGCACACAACGCAATATACAGATACTGTATTACAGAATTGTGCACTTGAAACCTACATAATTTTATTAACCAATGTTACCTGATTAATTTAATTTTTAAAAAGTAAAAAGAAATAGGTAAAATTAATTTAGTCATATATTTTAATTATGCTATTTAATACATAATCAATAGAAATTTTTGAGGTTTTTACATTTTATACTATCTGAAATGTTATATTTTATACTTAAAATGCATAAATTCACACTAAATGTTTCTTAACTTCTCTGTTTATGTTTTAAATATTGGGTGTGGAAGCAGGGTATGAGTGGGGTGGGGGAGAGCAATGGTGGAAAATTGGGACAACTTAATAGAACAACAATAAAAAATAAATTAGTTAAAAAACATAGGAAAATAAATAAAAATAAAAATGTATACTTGTCAAGTAAATTTGAATACACAAATTTTCCAGCATAGCCATCAGTTTTCAAATAACTGAATCAATAATTTCTAATTAAAATTAATTGACATTAAGAATGATTACCAACTCAGTTCCTCCATCTCATTGGACAGCTTTCAAGTACTAAATAGACACGTTGGGCAGTGACTATTGTATTGGATAGCACAGCTCAAGAGTGTAAATTCATGGGGGCTTTTTGGATTAGATATCCACATGTTGGGCAGGCCCTACTTCTTTTCTTGTGTGCCCTAGACACTGTTATTGATAACCAAATTTCAAGGCCAATGACACAGGTCAAATGCTCCGTGGAATATTTGCACTCAGTGTTCCTCTTTCCCATTTATATTTAGGTTTTTCCTTTAGTGTGTATGTGTTGAGGGGCACTGAACCATTTCAAGTTTCTTTCCAAGTTATTAGTATATTTTAAATAATTATCTTAATGCTTTATCTTACATTAAAAATAATGTTCCAGTGGGAAGTCAGTCTTAGTACCTAGTCTTCAATTCTCCTTGAAAAGGAAGTTTGTTTGAGTCATTTGATTCTGGAGGAAAATACAGAAATGGTTGTTCTTCAAAAATGCTTAACTGTAACCTTGAAAGTAATTCTAGGACTTAAGTGGGAATATGTAATTTGGATGATAAAAATGAAAAAAAGACATACCATTAAATGAACTATTTTATATCAAAGTTTACTGTTCGAAAAACATTATCATTCTCTTATTATTAAAGTTATAATGGTATTCTATGCATTGCCCTTCAAATATTGAACAAGTAAGAAACTGCTAATATTTCAAAATAAAAATAGCATCCACCATGAAAGGTTTATTTACCCAATTTGAGAAGCAGTACACAGACTGTCTTAAGTGTGAGTTTGGTAGGCTTTATGTTCCATGGAAGTAATAAATGTGATTGAGGATAAGTTTCTTATAATCTCTCTTATAGCTCTTGAATTCATTGCTATTGCTTTTTATGTTTTAATGCTATCATTCTTTTCCTTTTCATACCCACCAGTCTTCATTTGTGACACTTGGTATACACAGAGACATCAAAGTCTGTGTTTTAAAATGAGGTTAGTTGTGTATTCACCCAAATGGAGAAAAGTTGACAGTTTCATTATAAAACTCTGTACAACATAAAATGTACAATGCCTGAGCTATTGAACGTCCAATTTTCTCAATAAACGTGGTGTTTTTATATGTTGAAAAGCTAGAAATATAGTATTATAAAGCATTTTAAAACTGATTTATTTGCCTAACATGCAAATTGATAGCATAAATAAGTTGATACCTATCATAGAAGTATCTAGTTCTTGGTACCAATTATTTATACCATTAAATAAATGTGTCCTGAGGTAGGTTTACATTAGGTAGTTCATTACGTTAGCACTAGTTTATTGAACAGCTACTGTAGGAAGAGTGCAGCTTTGAGAGATACATAAATGAAAAAACATGTTTTTTGTTCTTTTGAAGCACAGTGAAATCTTGGTTTTACGAACACACACAAAAGGTCATAAACACTTTTTAATCATATAAATGTATACCACAAAGTTTTCTTTTTCTTATTTTTTTGCAATATTTGGGTATCTTTAAATTTAATGTTCAGATTCTTCTCATCTATTAAGGCTATATGCAAACCGATTTCTCTTTAAGTGTCTCCTGATTTTCCCTTGCTTGTCCCTTAGTCGGACACCATCTTTTTTTTTTTTTTTTTCTTTAAAATTCTATGGCATGCACTAATGTCTCTCATGGACCATAGTTCTTATTTTGCTTTACATTTTATTTATTTGTGTAGTTCTTTCATTTTCTCGGTACTTTTGAAGATCTTGAAGTCAGATTCCATTTTTGGCCCTTGACAATTATCAGTAATGGATATTCCAACACTGAGAATATGAAAAAGTACAAGAAACATATTATTAAATTAATTTTTAAACTTAAATTTATTGAGGAGGCCGGGTTTGATGTGGGGGAAGTGAGAAAAAGTGGGAACAACTGTAACAGCATAAACAATAAAAATAAAATAAGAAATTATTTATTGGGGTAACATTGGTTAATAAGAACATATAGGTTTCAAGTATACATTTGTATAATACATGACCATCTTCTGTCACCCCATATTTGGCCCCCTTTAACCTTTACTTCCCCCCAGCTCCCTTCCCTCTGGTAACCACCATACTGTTGTCTGTGTCTATAAATTTGTTTCATACCCACATATGAATGAAATCATGTGGTTCTTAGCTTTTTCTGACTGACTTGTTTTACTTAGCATAACATTCTCGTTTTATTCATGTTGTCTTAAATGGCAACATTTCATCTTTTCTTATGGTTGAGTAGTATTCCATCTTTGTCAAATCATCTGTCGAAGGACACTTCAGTTGTTTCCACTCACTGCTGGTGGAAATGTAGAATGGTACAGCCCCTATGCAAGCAGTGTGGAGATTCATTAAAAAAGTAAGAACAGAGTTACCATAAAATCCAGCAACCTTCCTTCTGGTTCCCAAAATTTGAAAACATTCATTTGCAAAGATATATGCATGCCTATGTTCACTGAAGCATTATTTACAAGAAACTATTTTGTATATTTTCCCATATATGTAGTAACAAATGAGGCTCTTTAAGTTGCATAGTAAAAGTTAGCTTATCTAGCATTTTTATCATAAGAAAAATTGTGGACATTGGCAATTGTGGTATCAGTCAATATCCACTTTCAATCCATTAAAAAGTAAGATTTTAGAATCTAGAAGTAAATATATGTTGTCTTCAGGACAATACCCCATAGAAATTTAGACAATAATTACTCTACATTATAGTAACATATAAATATAAATATAAAAAAAACCCCTGTCCTTTAATTCACTGAATAATTTCTAAGGGGCAGGAAAAAGAAAATCACTTAGGAAAGAAAGCCATTTGAGACAACACAAATTAAATCTTGTTAAAAAGCTAACATCAATACTGTACTTTGGTGATGTAGCTTTTAAAAAGAGCTATTTTTTTTAGTGATAATCAATACTTAATTAAAAGTGTTACTTTTGTTAACTATTTCAAAAGATCAAAAATCAATACTTATATAATAATTAGTTTGTAAGGTCTGTGGATCTTACATTTCAAATATTTTCTGGAATTTGGAGGAGCATCAAAATAAACAGAGATATGAATTAATTTAATGTAAATAACATATGTATACTTTCAAAACTGGCATTTATAGAAAGCTTGTACTTAAACTTAGATCCTAGCTAAACTGTGCTTCTGATCAAATTTGTCGTCTCGTTTTTATGGTGTCATTATTTCATCTAAAAGTGACTCCTTCTGGCCATAAAATATAATTTAAAAGTGCAGATGTACTTTGTATTGGCATATTTAAATTCCCTAGTATTTATCATGTTTAAGAACTATTGTACAAACACTTTAGTTTTGCTTTAAGCAATTTGTCATTGTAAAAGCCATTTTGCTCTGATTAGTGCAAGGTATTTTCCATTAGTGTAGTGACTACGCTTTTAAAAATATTCATTGAGAGGAGGAGGAAAAATTTACATGTTCCTGGTAATAGACCTATTCTTCAAAATGCCAAAGGAGGTTGTGCTATCTGATGAACATTTTATTAAAAAGTAAAGTGTAATAGTAATATAAGTGAGTTTTTCTCTCCATTCTGAACTCAAGATTTAGTTTTCCCACTTAAAACCTCAGAGGGAAGTACTCCTCTTGTATCACACCATGCTTTCATGAGCCCCTTACGTTGTTTAACTTTGCATACTGAGGCAAATATGTTTTGCTAAAGAGTGTTTCAACTCTTGGATAACACAACTTTGTACTATATCAAGGAGTTTAGGCTGAATTTAGACATTTTGGAATATATCACACATAGTTTTTGGAAAGGTTCATCAATGTATGTCATTGCCTGCTACTTTTCAGTACCATAAAACCAAAAAAAAGTTTCATAATGTACTGCTTTTTGTCGCATTTTAACTAATTACTATATAAAAACAATGTGAAATTTCTTTATTACTTAAGTTAATTTTAAATACAAATATTACTTGCTGAAATAGTCATTGAATGCAAACATTAAAGATGAAGAACAGTTTTTAATATCTGGAAAGAAAACTAAGTGAATATAAAATTTTAAAAATAATAACTATTTTATGAATGCTTATCATCAATATTGAACAAAAAAGGGCTTATTTCTTTTTCAGTCAAGACATTTTTAATCTTGCAGATTGAATCAAGTTTGTTTCCCAGTGACACACTTAAACATTGAAACAATTTTGGAAATCTTATTTCCAAACCCCTCTTTTTGACTTTGCCCTAACAAAAGATTCTACAGACAGTAGTATAGAAATCGAGTTTTATTGCATTACCAAATGCACATGAAGGGCTCATTAAAAATAGCATTCAAATCTCTATTTAAATCTTCTTTTACATTATTTTTAAAAGTTATAATTTATTCATTAAAAAGGGGAGGGCATTAAATTAATCTATTATCTATAAAAGCTTCATTTCACCATTCTTCGCCTTAATAATATTCTCCTCTATTCCACAGATTAATATGTAATTTAATTTTGTAAGTATTATCTCTACCTCTAATTTAATAACATGTTTTTATATATAACTTCTTATAACATTACCTTTTAGTGTTATAATAATCATAATTAAATATCCTGCTTAAAGTTTAAAGTGTTCTATATACTTGAAGGGTTTTTTTAGATTTATTATTTATTTATTTATTTTCATAGAGAGGGGAAGGGAGAGAGAAAGAGAGGGAGAGAAACATCAATGTGTGGTTGCACCCCCTACTGGGGACCTGGCCCAAACCCAGGCATGTGCCCAGACTGGGAATCAAACCAGTGACCCTATCCTTCACAGTCTAGCACTCAATCCACTGAGCCACACCAGCCAGGGCAAGATTTTTTGATATACCTCTTTTATATGTAATTAGAAGAAGTCTTATGAAGTGTTGGTACCTAATAAATGATTTATGTAAATTGTGTAGTTCAGAAAGACTAAAATATTTTATTTGACAATTAAAGACATTTCAATTTGATAAGTCTCAAATTTGTTGTCTAGAACACTTTATATTGCTATAATATCTTCTCATATTAGCTTACCTATAACACATTGGCTGTACCAGTAAGCACCAGGGATTATTCTGTGTGGTTTTTTTATTTTTCAACATTTCTTCTTGATTTCTTGATGTAGTCCCACTTATTTATTTTCAGATCTGAATTGGAAATGTCAGATTCAAAAGATGCTACAGAAACCAAATATGTCAACCTTAAGATTAAGTTTCATAGTGGCCGTTACCAGGAAATCGCCTTGTTATTTAGCCTACATAAAAGCAACTGTACATGTTTCTGTACAGAACAGAATCTACAAGCACATCGATGCCAAATTCTGTCTTTTCTGGATTAACATTTCCTGGAACCCAGCACGTGTGGCAGGTGGATGAGAAAGCAAAAAATAAAACATAGACCTGGTAGGACACAATTCTGCATAAGAAGAACCCATCCTGATTCTTTTTTTGTTTTTGAGAAATTCTGAATTTAAAGGAAAAAGTGAAACATTTCTTACAATGAAATCTGATAACTGATTACCAGTTTTGATTGTATAGACAATGTTTATGCCAGCTACTTGCTCTAGTTTTTCTTCACACCTTAAATATTTGGGGTTTAATTTTTTATATACTTGGCATATGACATTATATTAGTTCCATGTATATAATTGTGTTAGACACTTACATACTTTACAAAGTGGTCACCATGATAAGTCTAGTACCCATCTGGCACTGTCCGTGGTTATTAACGATATTACTGACTATATTCCCTCTGTTGTAATTATTACAGACCCATGACTAATTTTATAACTGGCAGTTTATACTTCTCAACCCCATTCACCTTTTTTGCCCATTTTCCCCACCTCCTTGCATATGGTAACCATCAGCTTTTTCTCTTTATATGAATTCGTTTCTCTTTGTTTTGGTTTTTAGATCCAATATATAAGTGAAATCATATGGTACTTATTTTTCTCTGTCTGATTTATTTAACTCAGCCTAATACCCACTAGGTCCACCTGTGTTGTCAGAAAAGGGCAAGATTTAGTTCTTATTTTATGGCTGAAGAATAGTCCATGGTATATATGCACCCTATCTTCTGAATCCGTTCATCTGTCAGTGCTAGCCTAGGTCGCTTCCCTGTTCAGCTGTTGTCAACAATGCTGCAGTAAACATACATGTGCACATGTCTTTCTGCATTTGTGTTTGTGATTTCTTTGCATAACTATTCAGAAGGGAGATTGCAGGTCATATGGCACATTTTCTTGATCCATCCATCCATTGATGGACACAGGTTGCTTCCATGTCTTGGCTATTGTAAATAACGCTGCACTGAACAAAGGGTTCCATATATGTTTTCAAGTTAGTGTTTTCCTTCAGATAAATACCCAGAAGTGGGATTGTGGATCACATGGTAGTTGTATTTTTAATATTTTGAGAAACATTCATACTGTTTTCCATAGTGGCTGCACCAATTTAAATTCTTGCTAACAGCGTTCAGGGTTCCCTTTTCTCCACATCCTCACCAACACATCTTTGATCATTTTAAATTGCATTGTTTGTGTTTTTCCTATTGAGTTGTGTGAGTTCCTTATATATTTTAGGTATTAACTCCTTATTAGATACGTGTTTTCCATATGTTTTTTCCTATTCCATAGGTTGCCTTTTCATTTTGATGGCTGTCTCTTTTGCTGTGAAGATTTTTTTTTTTTAGTTTGATGTAGTCATACTTATTTTTGCCTTTGTGGCTTGTGCTTTTGGTGTTAAGGAGCTTTTTCCACAAACATTTAACTCGCATTTGTGGTAGATTTTTAGTAAACTAGGAACTTAGCCTGATAAGGAGCACTATAAAAAATCACAACAACCATCATATGTAAAGGTGAAATAATGACTGCTTACCCTCTAACATGGGTAAAGTCTCTGTGATTCATTATTTTACTGCTGGTATCCTGGGTGGTATATTATGGCAAGAAAGTTATATAAAAGGCATACAGATGAGGATAAATTAAAATTTTCTTAGTCACAAAAAATTCACCAAAAACTACTAGAACTAACTAGTGATTGTAGAAGGTAGACATATACAAGGTCTATATAAAATGTTATCTATGCCTACTTGCAATGAAAAATTAGAAATTAAATAAAAGATATTTACAGTAACATCAAAAAGTATGAAAGAGTTAAGACAAGTTAAAAACTAGTTAAAGCAAATGTTATTCAACACCTGTATATTGAAAGCTAGAAAACATTGATTGCTAAGAGAAATTTTATAAAGACCTAAATAAACAGAATGATACACCATGTTCATGTATTGGTTGACTCAATATTATTAAGATATCACTTCTTCCTAAATTGAGGTATAAATTTAACATAGTTCCAATCAAAACATCAGAATCTTCTTTGCTGAAATTGTCAAGTTGATTCTAAAGTTTAAATAAAAGTGTAAAAGAGTTTGAATAGCTAAAACAATATGAAGGACAACAAAATTGGAGGCTTTACATCTCAACATGTGAATGGTTTAACAAATTGTGGTATGATCATATCAAGTAACACTAGTCAGCCGGCAAAAGGAGTTAACTGCACAACATATAAAAATGATTGAATCTCAAATACATTAATGCTAAGTTAAAGAAGCCTGCGCAATTGAACTCTAGAAAATAGATATCAAAACTACAGTGACAAAAACTGATCAATGGATTCCTGGGTTGGAGATTGGCTCGAAAGTGGCACTTAAAAGTCTGAATGGATGGAAATGCAGTTTCTATTGATTGTGCTGGTTGGCGTATATGAAGGTATAAAAAATTGTCCAAACTCATTGAAATTTATACCTAACATGATGCATTTTATTGTATGTAAATTATACTCAATGGAGTTGATTTTTTAAATTATATATTTAAACAACTGGTGAAAATGCCTAGTGTTAATGTGTATTAAGCACTTGTTACATAAACCATTGTTGTACAATAAGCTTTACATGTATTAATTCATTCTGAATTCTCAAATCATCCCTGTAAGCATTATTATTATACTTGCTTTATATGTAACAGAAGTGTAGAGTAGTTGTCACAACGCAGATTATTTTTAGTTGCTGGATTAATTGCCAAATCCTTAAATGGCTTATAAAAACCACTTCCCTGCATGAGGGTAGGAGAAACATCAGTGGAATATAAGGCAGTTTTTCAACTAATTTCTTGTGATCTGGAATAAATCACTTCGATTTTTCTGTTGTAGTCTCTAAGATTCCATGCATTTTTAAAGCTGTCCCATTTTACTGCTCTACACAGGGGTGTCCAACTTGTGGCCTATGGGCCACATGCAGCTCAGGGTGGCTGTGAATGGGGCCCAACACAAAATTGTAAATTTACTTAAAACATTATGAGATATTTTTGTGATTACATGTTGTGATGCATTCAATGTGTGGCCCAAGACAACTCTTCTTCTTCCAGTGTGGTGCAGAGACGCCAAAGGTTTGGACACCACTGTTTAGCACATTTATAAGCATTCTATACTTAGAATATTTTAGAATATTAATAATATTTAGAATTATTTAATAACAGAATGCTATAAGTAAATTTTATTATGGTGATCAAGGTAAAAAAATACCACCATTAAAAATATTAAAAATAGATAAAAATAAGTAGACAAAGAGATATTTCATTGTCTTTGTTAAAAACTCTGGAGATGCTTCGTATTGGGAGAAAAACATTAAACTGAAGAGAAGAAAGAATGAAAACCAGCTTTTCAACCCCATGTACAGTATTGTTTTACAACTGCTTTGGTTCTAGGTAATCTAAATCAATATAAGCAAGCTTATACACGAAAGGGAATTATTGGCCTGGTCCTAGATTGTGTCACAAAAGCAAAGGAAATAATAATAATCAGATCCTATAGAAGATGGAGTCCAAACCAGATCCATGAAGCTCAGCAGAGGATTTAATACATATTCCCTATTCTAGGGCTCAGCCATTAATCTCAAGTATCAGTGTCTAAATCACCCAATTCATATTATTGAGTGATAATTTGGCCCATCTTGAATTATGTGTTTACTCCTGCTAGAGGGCCATGCTCCTTTATAATACAAGAAAATACATTGCTGTTAACAAGCCACTGTATAGTTGAGGTGGGCAGTTCTCAGAAAAAATGCCTCATTATATATATATATATATATATATATATATATATATATATATATATGATGTATGGTAACATTTACATTGCACAAGGGGAAACCATCAGAATTCTTTTCCTTTTCTTTTGACATGTGATAAATGGATTATTAACAGGACGACATATTTTACTCCTTCCTGAATCCACACCCTTAGCAATGTGACCTTGTAGCTCTTCTCTTCAAGAGATGGGTGTTTAGAATTTGGTCTAGCCTTGTGACTTGTTTTGGCCAAAAGACACCGAAAGTGATACCACTTCAGTTCTGAGGCCTGGCTTCAAGAGACCTAACACTTTTGTTCTTTTTCTTGGATCGCTGTCTGTGCTGTGTGAAAAAGCCCAATCTAGCCCACTGGATGCTAAAAGACTCATTACCCTGGTAACCGTGCTGTTCAGCTTAAGCCCATAACTGCAGTAGGATGAATGCCTTTCTGAAGCATCAGTTCCCAGCCAACACCCTAACTGCCTTCAGATGCATGAATGAGCTCAGCCAAGCTCAGTTAAGTCTAGCTCAGCTCAGTGGAACCATCTCACTGGCCCGTAGACTTATGAGTAATAATAAATACTCATTGTTTTCAATCCCTGTTTTGGTGCTTCTTTTTGAATAATAGCTAATGGGCAAAACCCATTGAACAAATAATTATTTCCTGCCAAGTTTTAGTTAGTTATTAGTTTCTAAGTATAGCAATAATAGTTTTCCCATTTGGTGTTAGAATGAATTCTTAGTTCATATAAGGATGCATAAACATTCCTACATTTTCAAATGTTAGTGTTGATTACATCATGGTAATGGAAATTCAAGTGAGTTTTGCTTTTCCTGAGTTGTTTAGTTTTTACAAGGGGAATGTATATCTTTTATACAACAATAAAATACTCCTTATAATCAATATACCCACCTTATTGCTGTGCTCGATTGCTATTTTTTTAATATTTGGAAATATTTAATATGTGTTCACAAATAAGTGGCTCTGTAATTTTGTTTTATGGCTGTTATGTTAGCTAGGTTTAACTACTTAAATTTAAAAAAATGGAATGATGAAAAATTATCAGAATGTAAAGTACCTCTATTTCCCCAAGATTATTTTACATACTTTTTGGAGATACCAATGGAACTGTATGCTAGTATATTGAAAATTTTTATGGCAACTTCAAGTGTTTTGAAAACCTTTCTCCTTGAAATCTGTTATGAGTCATAGTTTATTATCATTTACCAACATGCTAAGTAAACTTTGACTCTTTGAACATTTGAAATTGTTCAGCCTTTTTTTTAGATTTTATTTATTTATTTTTAGATTTTATTTATTTATTATTTTTAGAGAGAGGGGGAAGGAAGGGAAAAGCGAGGAAGAGAAACATGGATGTGTGAAAGAAACATTGATTGGTTGCCTCTTGCTCCATCCCAACCAGGGACTGACTCACAACCCAGATATGTGCCCTGAGCAGGAATCAAACTGGCAACCTTTCAGCTTGCAGGATGATGCCCAACCTACTGAGCCTCACTGCTCAGGGAATGTTTTTTTTTTCCCAAGTAGTGAATTTCTATAATATGTTAACTTATGTAGAACTAGATAATTTTCTGTCATTTACATCTTTTGTTCTTTTCAAATTGCTTATAATTAATAAGCAATTTGAAAAGAGTGTACTTTAGAACAGAATTATCTAAATGATATTCTTGCTGGGTAGAGCAATCTTGGCTGCAGTTCCCTTCTTTTCATGACTTTAAATATTTCTTGCCAGTCCCTTCTAGCCTGCAAAGTTTCTTCTGAGAAATCAGCTGACAGTCTTATGGAAGCTCCTTTGTAGGTAATTATTTGCTTTTCTCTTGCTGCTTTTCAGATTCTTTCTTTATCTTGAGCCTTTGGCATTTTAATTATGATGTGCTTTGGAGTGGTCCTCTTTGCATCCATCTTGTTTGGGACTCTCTGTGCTTCCTGGACTTGCATGTCTATTTCCTTCACCAAATTAGGAAAGTTTTCTTTCATTATTTTTTCAAATAGGTTTCCAATTTCTTGCTCTTTCTCTTTTCCTTCTGGCACCCCTGTTACATGAATGTTGGACCTCTTGAAGTTGTCCAAGAGGCTGCTTATATTATCCTCATTTTGGGGGGGGGGATTCTTTTTTCTTCTTGGTGTTCTGATTGGCTGTTTTTTGCTTCCTTATGTTCCATATCATTAATTTGATTCTCAGCTTTATTCACTCTATTGTTTCCCTGTATATTGTTGTTTATTTCAATTAGTATATCCTCTATTTCTGACTGAATATTTTTCCTTCTGTTGAGATCCTCACTAAATTCCTGGAGCACACTTATAACCAATGTTTTGAACTCTGCATCTGATGGATTGTTTATCTTCATTTTGTTTAGTTCTTTTTCTGGAGTTTTGATCTGTTCTTTCATTTGGGCCATGTTTCTTTGTCTCTTTATTTTGGCAGCCTCCCTGTGTTTGTTTCTATGTGTCAGGTAGAGTTGCTATGACTTCCTATCTTGGTATTGTAATTGAAGGGCAGATAAAGAGCTTCCCAGAAAAGAAAAAACTACAGGAATTCATCATCACCAAACCATTATTATATGAAATGTTAAAGGAAATTATTTAAGAAAAGAAGATCAAAACTATGAACAATAAAATGGCATTAAATACATACCTGTCAACCATTGAATCTAAAACAAGGGAGGCGTTTAGGGGAATGGGTGAAGAGGTTAGGGAGTTGAGAAGTACAAATAGGTAATTACAGAATAGCCATGGGGCTGTAAAGTAGAGTATAGGAAATGGAGTAGCCAAAGTACTTACTGCACATGACCCATGGACATGAACAATGGTGGGAGGGGTTGCCTGAGGGAGTTGGGGGAACTGGGTGAAGGGAGGCAAAGGGAGAGAAATTGGGACAACTGTAATAATCAATAAAATACAATAACTTTTTTAAAAAGAAAAGAATTATCTAGCTTGCACCATAGCTTATAGGTAGATAAGATGGTAGATAGATAGATAGATAGAGAAATGGATAGATGTATTTAAACTGCTTAGCACAATGCCTAGCATGTGGTTTGCCCTCAATAAATATTAATTGGGTATTGTTTTATAGAAGTTTGTTATTAATAATTATCATATGTGCCAGGGAGAGGTATTAATCTTAAAAATTAACAATTAGTGGGCAGTTCCATCATTAAATAGAATATTTTGAAAATGTCATATGGTATCTCTTACTATGATTTATATTGTTTGCCTGCAATCAACATTGTTTATAAAAGAGGACTCAGCCTCAGAGGTTTTTAGCAGCTGCAATATAGTACCTTTTAGTTAAAATATATTTGCTATAAGATACTTTTTACTTTATGATTTCGAAGGGTGGTGGCAAAATTATAGCTGTCAAATGGTGATTTTCAATAACTACTTAATTAGCATGCATTGCTTCCAGAAACACATTTTTCAGCAATGGGCCATGACTCACATGTATTTGCATATAACCAGTCCATGTTAGATAAATGTCCACTTATCCTTAGAATAAAAAGCAAGAAAATTTGGCCTAAATAGCTCTGTTGCTGGAGGGGGGCGTTTAGGGAGTGGAGAGATCGAGCAAAAAGGAAAAAGGACTCATGGACATGGACAACAGTGTGGTGATTTGGGGGAGGGAGAGTGTAAGGGGGATAAACGGTAGTAGAAAAAACACAATAAGAAAAAAAGATCTTATCAGACCATATATCCTATATGGAATGTTAGGTGTTTGCTCTGCAGAAAACTCATTTCTCTGTTAATGTTTATGTTATTTGCTATTTCAAACCTAGCCTGTGCCAGGTTTGTGAAAACAACTGGGGAGCTTCCCCTTCACCCGGTTTCCTGGAAAAACAGATCAAGAATCCTCTCTAAGCATCTGGTGTGTGTAACTCCTCCTGAAGCCATCTTTCACACCCACGCCTGCTATAACGAAAGCACTTCACTTGATCACACCCAGGAGGTGTCCAGAGTGAGCCTGACCTAATGATTCTGTGTTACTCAGGACCTCCACCCCACATCGTTTGTGCTGAAGTGCTTTGCATCTGCTCTCAGCAGCTTGGGCTCTGATGCTTATTACTGTCCCTGAGTGTTCATGTCTCCCTTAGGTGTCCTGTGATCTGAGGAGCTTTCTAGGTTCCCTTTTTGCCTTTTTGCATCCCTTCTCTTTGCATGATTTTGGATCTGCATCCTCTTTTAATTTTAACACATAAGATTCACTGCACCCAGAGAGTATTTCATTTCTAGAATCAGGAAAACAAACTGCTCTCTGGGAGACCAGCCTCCTTTCTTCCCAGGATAAGAGATAGGATAACTTCTAAATGAATACTGGGAATACCTCAGTTATCAGAAATTTAATTTTAGTTTGCCAAACAAGTAACACCCATTGATTTACCAGTCCCACACAATATACTTATTTTTCAAATCTTTGACAGAAGGTCAATGCAGTATTTTTCCTTGTCTCTTAATATATGTTCATGAAATTTTTGGGTCAGTGATTATTCTGTTATATCATTAAATGCCCAACTTACTGACATAATTCTCAAATCCCCTAAAGCAGGAACTGCTGTTCGTTTTTTGTTTTTTTTTTTATCTCACGTTTATTTAAAACCTGATAGGTGGAGACATTGTAAGTACAGTTGGCATTGATTTGATAAGAGTTTTAAAAATTCTACCATTTTTGAAACATTACTATTTAGATCAGACTTTCAATAGATGGGCTACATTTGCAAGGAAACTATTTTGTCTTATAAATTTCTTGTGTATGAGGTATATAGAGGTGATAACATTTCATACAACTAGACAAGATAATTCTTACCAAGTTCTTTCAGGATGGGAGGGAATCAGTGTCCTGTTGCATCCTGCCGAAGCTGGTGCTTAATGAGTAATTTTATTGATATATTAAATACAGCACCTCTGAGTGAATCTGGTACCAAAAGTAAGTGCTACTGCATTAATTTTCAGTTTAATTCAGGAAGTCACATTGAATATTAGTATATAGGATTATTGTTTAGAGTAATATTGAGAGTAGCCCACTGGATAAATAGATTCCTATAGACATTTATCTAAGAAGCTTTACCGTTTCTCACAGAGAAGTTGCTTCTGACTGCTGCAGCCAAAATGGAGTCTTGTTCCAAAGACACTTGCTTTCTCTTCTCTGTTTTCCATGCTGTGGTCCTAGATTCTCTGCTTTCTGCATCACTGCTTTCCACCTGATAATGAAATTCTAGTCCTCAGCAACCTCTTGCCCAGAATCCAATATGTTTCTCTGAAGTGCTATCATGGTGAAGCTGATATTTGCTTCCCTATAACCAGGCTTTATTTCTTTGGTATAGAACTAAGGTGTGTGCTGGATACAGTTTAGCCTCTTGAATATGGCTAAGCAAGTGTGTCCCCAACTCTCTTTAAGAGCCCTTTAATATGAGATTATGATGCTTGAAGAAAGAAAGTGATTTTTCAGAGGTTGAATCTATTCTGGGCTTCTAAATTCTTCTACTTTTTATTTTATTGTATTGTATTCAATATATAATAATTTATTTCTAAATTAGCAAAGTAATATAAATTATTTATTTAAAAAAGTTAAACATTGCTGCAGCCTATAAGGTAAAATAATAAAATTTTAATTCCCTAGGAGAATTCCCTTGAACAGATGTTTCTGTGCATAAATTGTGTGTATTAAGTGGCATGTTGATATCAAGACATCTAGTAGTATCCAAGTAGAAAGCAAATTGCCTTTTCTTTTATCAGAGTATTTAATATGCTCAATGTGGTTAGCTTTTTTTCCTGGATGGACACTTAGGAAATTCCTTGAATTTCGTAGTTATTTTAAGATACAAAGATCAGTCTAGATTTAGAATACCCAGTTTCATATAATAGTCAATACTTCAGTAGTTATTCAGAGATCGATGCCAGGCTGCCTCCCTCCAGCTAAGGCTGCAGTGGAATAAACCTAGAATGATCTGGGGAATGGGTGGACTGCTGCCAGCTTCTTCTCTCTTTCTTGTGAACATCCTCCACAATTCTTTCTCTCTGGCTTCTGTTACTGATGCCTTATAGGTTTGGTGCTCATGGTGGAGGGGATAGGTGATTTAAGGACAATGGAAACAATCATACTTGACAAGCACAATTGTAAGCTAGCTTCATTAATAAAGAAGTAGTGTTCCATTATAGGGCACATTGTGAATTAATCAGAATCTTTCCATCCCCATAGCTGTGTGTTGGGAGAAATTCTTCATGGGTCTCATATTTCTGCACATTGAATGAGCAGAGACACTGACTGCCTTTGACTGGACATATTTTTGTTTCTAGATATCATTTTTGTATAACAAACAGCCTTGGAAGATAGAGATAGTATTTCCTTAAGAGCAAAAACCATTATAAAATTTTGAGTTCCTTAAACTCAGAGATCTGTTCAAGGCTGGGTATGAATATATTCCTTTTATAATAAATGGATTGCTTTTTACAACCCCCTGAACTTACTATTTAGTAGAACTTACTATTTATGTAGTTCAGATGATATAACAACTTAATGAGATATGGTCAGGTACTCAGTATTTACGAGAACAACCAGAGGTGTTCTCTAATAAGTAGGGCACTTCTTGACCCAGAAACCTGGAGTAGAGTTTGCACTTCACATAAGGTTGTTCAGTTATGCCAGCACCGTTCAAAACTACCCTTTCTCTGCTGAACTTCCTTTGTGATTTTTTTTATTGTTGTTCAATTACAGTTGTCCCTGTTTCCCCCCATTACTCCCCCTACCCCTACCTCCAATCCTCCCTTTGTCCATGA
This sequence comes from Desmodus rotundus, assembly GCF_022682495.2. Classification (NCBI taxonomy): domain Eukaryota; kingdom Metazoa; phylum Chordata; class Mammalia; order Chiroptera; family Phyllostomidae; genus Desmodus; species Desmodus rotundus. Next base: position 125,790,669 of record NC_071387.1, read on the forward strand.
GAGTCCTTTATACATGTTCCTTGACTTGACCCTTCCCCTTCTTTCCCCCCGATATCCCTCACCCCTTCCCCTCTGCTCACTGTCAGTTTGTTCTTTATTTCCATGTCTCTGGTTCTATTTTGCTCACTGGTTTATTTGGTTGATTAGGTTCCACTTATAGGTGAGATCATATGGTATTTGTCCCTCACTGCCTGGCTTATTTCAATAATGCTGTCTATTTCCATCCATGCTGTCACGAAGGGTAGCAGCTCCTTCTTTCTTTCTGCTGCATGGTATTCCATTGTGTAAATGTACCACATTTTTTTGATCCACTCATTTACTGATGGACACTTGGGCTGTTTCTAGCATGTGACTATTGTAAATTGTGCTACTATGAACATTGGGGTGCATAGGCTTTTTTGAATTGGCATTTCAGGATTTTTTGGTATAATCCCAGCAGTGGAATTGCCAGGTCAAAAGGCAGTTCCATTTTTAGTGTTTTGAGGAAATTCTGTACTGTTTTCCACAGTGGCTGCTACAGTCTGCATTCCCACCAACAGTGGACTAGGGTTCTCTTTTTTCTACAGCCTCGTCAGTACTTGTTGTTTGTTGATTTGTTTATGATGGCCATTCCAACCAGTATGAAGTGGTATCTCATTGTGGTTTTGATTTGCATCTCTCTGATGGCTAGTGATGTTGAGCATCCTTTCATATGTCTATGAGCCCTCTGTATGTCCTCCTTGGAGAAGTGTCTGTATAGGTCCTTTGCCCATTTTTTAATTGGATTGTTTGTCTTCCTGGTGTGGAGTCATGTGAATTCTTTATATATTTTGGAGATCATACCCTTGTCCGAGGTGTCATTGGCAAATATATTTTCCCATACAGCTGCTTCCCTTTTCATTTTGCTGATGTTTTCTTTTTTTTCTTTGCATAAATAGATGTATTTTGTGTTTTCATCCTGCAGAACTATAATACTTTCTTTTTTTAAAGTTTATTATTGTTCGAATATAGTTGTCTCCATTTTCCTGCTGCCACTTCCCCCTGTCCCACCCCTCTGAACTCCCACCCTCTATCCTTCCCCCCTTTGCCTTTATCCATGGGTCCTTTACACATGTTCCTTTATGACCATTTCCCTTCTTTTCCTATATATCCCTTGTTCTAGGGGGCATATTGGTGAAAATAGAGATAAATGACTTATACTCAGAAAACTATACAACACTGAAGAAAGAAGTTAAGGAAGACACAAATAAATGGAAGCATACACCATGTTCCTGGACTGGCAGAATTAACATCATCAAAATGTCCATACTACCTAAAGCAATTTATAGATTCAACACAATATCTATTAAAATACAAATGACATATTTCACAGATATAGAACAAATATTTCAAAAATTTATATGGAACCATAAATGACCCCAAATAGCTACAGTGATGTTGAGAAAGAACAAAGTAAGAGGGATCACAATACCTGATATCAAACTATATTACAAGGCCCCTGTAATCAGAACAGTCTGGTACTGGCATAAGAACAGACACATAGACCAATGGAACAGAACAGAGAGCCCAGAAATAAACCCACATCTTTATGGTCAATTAATATTTGACAAAGGAGGCAGGAGCATAAAATGGAGTAAAAATAGCCTCTTCAACAAATGATGTTGGGAGATCTGGACAGGTACATGCCAAAAAAATTGAAACTTGATCACCAACTTACACCATACACAAAATAAACTCAAGATGTAATTTGTCAAAAATCAATTGACTATGTATGTGTGTGGGGCTATTTCTGAACTTTGTTCTGCTTTGTTGATCTATTTATTTTTATACCAGTATCATATTATATTGATTATTATAACTATTACTGTATAAGTTGTAAAATCAGATAGCATAAGAAATCCAGTTTTGCTTTCCCTTTTTAAAGCTGTTAGGACTCTTTTTCATCTTTGATTTCCATATGAATTTTAGGATCAGCTTGTCAATCAAAACATGGTGATATTTTTAATTGGAGTTGTGTTGAAAATCCAAATCAATATGGCAAGAAGTGACAACTTAACAATATTTAGTGTTTTGATTCATGAACACACCACATCTCTACATTTATTTGGATTGTCTTTATTTCTTCTACCAAACTTTCTGTAAAAGCCTTTCCAAAGCGTTCTTGCTGTCATCTATCCATATGAATAAAACTTTAGATTTCCTAAAGCAATTCTTTCATATGTAATTCCCCTGCCCCCAACATTTATTGACCCTTTATTCCCAATAGAATGAAGTCCAAATAATTTAGCCTAACACTCAAGAACCTCACAGACTCTCCTTGTGCTTCCTAGCTTCCATTTGCTTCTCCAGATCCACCGTCCACACTTCTTCAACTGCTCTGTGCTCCCAGGGGCTGATCTACATGAATTGTATCAATAGGAACCCTGGCAAGAGATAAGAAGGAAGAGGAGAATGAAGTCAGGGAATTTATTCCCCCAGATTTCTCTTTCCTATTAAAAGTCATGCATTTGTCTGGCATCCCTCTGTCCTCCTGGAGTTTGATAACTCCCACTCTCCACTCCATGTTTCAGACTGAGGGATGGAAATGGTTTTGGAAGTGCTGGGATGTTGCCTCCTTCTTGTGGTTTCCCTGTACCTTGCACATACCTTTGTAAATATTCTCGGTATCAAACTTAACTTGAATAATCTCATTTGAATGTGTCATCTGTTGCCCGGCTGTTACACTTCCTAAATTTATCTCATGCCATATACTGCATCCTTTAAATACAGATGGTTTATTCAGTGTTGGCAAGTGGTTCAGAACACCCACTTTGGAATGATGAAGCTGTGGGTTTGAATCTTGATTTTACTACTTATCAGTTCAGTGACTTTGATCAAAGTACTTAACCCCTCTCAGCCTCAGTATCCTCATTTATACAATAGGAATAATGACAGTAACCACTTCACTGAGTTTTTGTGAGACCTAAAGAAGTATGTGGAAGTTCTGTCGCAGAGCAGGTGCTAAAGAAATGTGGCATGGCCACGAGTGTTTTCTGAGCTCATACATGGCGTGGGTTCATGCTGCCACACCTTTAGTCACTTTCCCCTATTGTCCTCCACTTCAGTATATCCATTCTAACCTCAATTAAAATTCTGTTTCATCTATAATTTCCTGTATTTCTCAGTTCTTCCAACATTTACTCCCCAGAACTTTCCCTTATGTTTTCATCTCTATGTTCTCAATTATATTGTTTACAATCTGATGATAGGAACAAGCAATTTTCCTTGTATTGCCCCTGACTAGTTCAGTGTTAGGGACATAGTAGAAGTTCAACAAATATTTGCTTACTATTTACATTGTAATCATTTAATTTCAATAAAGATAGGAGAATTTTGTAATGCATCAACTTAGATAGACAAACTGTATAAGGCAAGTATTCAGAATAGATTTTTTGTATTATCACATCACATTACTACCATGCCCATTTCACAGTGTAACTTATTGAATATTTGATGATTTGGGATAATTATTACACAGACAAATGCTCTGTAATGGGGTCTAAGTACCTCATTGACTACTGTGTAGACATAGTCTGTACTTGTACTGTGACACTTAACCAAAGGTTAAAAAGCAAGTTAAAAAGTACAAGAAGGAAGTAATAGTAATAGTAATGCCAATCTACTAGTATCCCAATATTTTTGTCATCTTTTAAACATACCAACTTGTAGTCTCACCACATACTATACAATAGATAATTAATTTACTTCCTCTGATATAATATAAAATGTTACTCTGTTTTATTTTAAATTATGCCCATTGAAGAATAATCTGGACCACTAAAATAAGTTGAACTATAGGAGGGCCTAGTTTCTCCTCAGCAGTGTAATTCAGCTCCCTGCTGGTCCATCGCCTTTAATTTTGTCCTAAGAAAAGACTGTAAGAGAGGTATAGCCTGTAGGTGGCACTTGAATACACTGTTCACTATCCTGTGCTCAGTCTTGAATCTTTATATTGCAGTTTCAAGAATAGCAGCATGGCCATAATTCGTGTTGGCTTCTCAGTACGGTGAGGAGGTCCAGTGGTATGTCGGACTTTGGTCTACTGTGAAAAAGCCCCATTAAACCTTGCCAGGTTCCTGTTGGAGTGTGGCAACTCCTCGAACTTCTGCTTTGTTAGTATAAATGAAGTATAATGCGGAGGGAGCGATGACGATTGCCTGACTGTGACGTGTGTATCTCTGAAAGGGATATTGGTGAAAGTACTTCATGTGAATTAAAAGTTAATTGATTGTAAACAATGAGCTCATTGATGATTAGAAAGGACTGGGGATAGTTTCTTTTGTGACTTAGAGCATAGTAAGATGAGTCCTGTTTATTTTTGATGTAACACCTGAAGAGCGATGGAACTTTTAGAATTAGGGATATTAATCGTGCTAATCACCCAGGATAATATTTTTAAGCAAAAAGAAGTATGAAAGTAAGAATTAAAATATGTATTTGAGTAATTGTCTAGGTGCACAGCAGTTTGATGAAGATAGTTTTTATTTTGTTCCCTTTGTCCTTTGTGTGAACATGACTCACTGTTCATACACAGCATATGAACGAGAGGCTGCTTGGACGCGGAAACTGCAAGTCCTCGGTCAGTCTTCTACCTCCTTTTCAGGTTCCCATGGGATATGAGAAGGAGGCTTGGGGCTAAATTACTCTTCATTTGCTTTTCTTCTGTCACCTTTATTTACATGTGTACACCAGAATTCTCTAGACATTAGAATCTCTGTACTTGGAGAGGAGTGGATGCCTGTGGAGGGCCTTTCTCCCTTCTGTTTTGCTGCTCCCCCACTGGAGAAATATTGCTACAGGGCCTTGCCTGCAAAGACCTATAAGATTTCCCTGACCGTGGTGAATTAGGCACTTGTACACATGAACCAAGAGTTTTTCTTCCTGTCTGATAGGAAAGTAGGCCTCATTGGCACATTCCCACAGGCTCACATTCTAACCTTAGTATTCAGAGTGTTTGGAGAATGCAGGCCAGAGGAATAGAGCATCTTTAGTGTTCCTCTTGGGATCCAAAGCAGAACTTATAAACTGCTCATTCATAGGCCTTTATTAGATGGGTGATCACACTGAAGTGGGAGAGAAACTTGCCCATTGCCCCAAACCAACCCCATGAAAACATCAAGGGGCAAAACACTCCAAGAGAAATATGCACCAGAAAGATGATCTACAAAAGAGACTTCAAAGGTCAGCTAGGTATGAACAGTACTGATGAGAAAAAAATATATTAAGTTGGGGGAGGAAAATATAAAAGATTAAATAGTAAATATAAACAAAATATGTTTGCATGGAGGCTTTGATAAAGGAAAGGTAAATGTGGCTAAGTATGTTTACATTTCTGTTTTACGTTCATTTAGTTGAAATACAATGTGTCCAGTCATTTAGTAACTGAGCAAACCAGGGCTCGGTGATGTGGCGCTTGATGAATGACCCAACAATCAGTGTTGAAGGAAAAGGTTTTTATTTACAGGATCCCAACCTTGGGGGGCTGAGAGCACTCCTGCTCTCCCACAAAATCCAGCACCTCCCTTGCTCCTCAAAAGGCCACAAGCCAAAACCATGCCCAGAAGTTCCCCATATCCTTATCTGTTCTTAAGCCAGCTGTGCAAACAGTCCTCTATCCCTCTGGAATGTGCGCTTGTGGGTTTCAGAGTCACCATCCTTTTGCAGCAGCCCTCTGCTTCAGGATCTGGGGTATGTTTTTCTCAGTCTCCATGTAGTGGTTTGGGAAAACATGTGCCGTGTTACACACAGTCATGGTGAAGTCCAAGGAAGCACATGTGCCAAGACCGTGGCCTCTCTGTACATCCTCCAGAGAAGCAGAAGTCTGCATTCCCAGTCACAGTTCAGTCCGTGCTTCGTTAGGCAGGTCCCTGCACGGCTCCATCAGCTCTCTCCGTGTACCCTTTCCTCCCTCCTGGCTTCTTCCTCTCAGTCTACATGACATCTACTACTTCACTGTAGATCACATGGCTGCCTCTTCCTTCCTACACCAGGCCACACGGTGGAATCCCCTTCTCTTTCAGCGTGCCCTCATTTAGATGCTTGGCCCAGAACTTCCTATGTGATCTCATATCTGGCCCCTCCTATGATGTGCTACTTTTGCCAGTTCCCCCATATCTTTTACCTTCTTTTGACTGCTGTCTTTAGTCAGGGCCAGAGTTCCCCATGACACACGAGTTATGTCACAAGTCACTATATGCTCTTAGAGTCACATACACCTTTGCAGCACAGCTATTAACTTGCCATTGTAAAGCAAAGTATTTTAAACACTGTATCATCCATGTCCCCTTCCCCCAGTTGAGGTTTGTGGGGAATATGCTCTGCTATTTTCAGGGACCCTCACTTTGCACTCCGTTACAACTTGAATTCTGGAAAGCACATACTGTCCAGCAGGTTGGGAAAAAGGGAAGATAAAGAGAAGTCTTTACCAGCAATCCTATGTAACTGCATTGGAGATATCGGTTCCCTCCCATCAATGGCACGGTTCCTGGCCAACTCTAACACAGGAGAACTACAGCAGATCTTCCTGCTCAACCCAGATGCTGCCACCCTCCCGCTCACGGGCCTATTCTTAGCTGCCGCCAGCAAGTCCACCCAATTTGGTCTGCACCCTTGACTCCCATCTGCTTGGAGGATCCAACACCCATTTCATCTGCGGGCAGCACTGCCATTATTATTACAGCATAAGCACTGGTAAAAATGTGATAACCTGTCTTAAAAAAATTGAATGTGCTAATTCGAAATGTTGGAAATCATTTGATTGTCAGTGTCTTGTTTCAGTGAGGTACTCAGAAGTGCTAGTCCTACCAAAGTTCTTCCCTCAAGACATCCCAGCCACCAATCTATAATCCTAAACTGACCAAGTTTTTGCTTAGTTTCAAAGGCTATTTTATTGCTCCCCCCTGCCCCTGGCACCGGTAATAGGTATTACATCTGCAAATAGAGTGACGTTAAAGTAAACTCTTACGTTCAGGTTGGTAAGAGTTCATGACCTTAAACTATAAGGGTAATCTAACCATTTCTTTTATTTTTATTTTTATTTTTTTACTGTATTTTTTCATTTCCATGCAATCCTCTTATACCCCCTACCCCCGCAATCACCAGAATGTTGTCCATGTCCATGAGTCCTTTTTCCTTTTAGCTCGATCCCTCCTATTCATTTCTATGGTAGGTTAAGCACCAAATGTAGTGTTAACATTTCAATTAACAGAAATCTCTGGTCACTCTTGGCTCACAATGGAATTTGATGCACGTTGGCTGTCATTCAGCAAGTCTACACTAGACTATGACTACTGTTTTTGTTTTTAATTTGGTTTCTCTCCTGCTTAATCAACTGATACATGTGCCATTTTTTAATATTGTCTTTGGATATACTGAATGCAGAAAATGATCTTTTATTTTTTAAATACCCTTAATAGTAATTGGAGCCTCAGTTATACTTTTTAGATAAAAGTTAGTGAACTATTAAACTATCTACTATACATCTATTTTTGTTGTTGTTGCCAACTATATTAATTGCATCATTGTTAACTGATAAGGCTATAAAGAGTTTAAATGAAAATATGGATTTTCAATTTCTGATAATATAGCATACTGGATATTCTCAATAACACTGTCACTTCAAAATAAATTAAGACACTGAAAAATATTAGCTATATTTCAAATGCATTATTGAGTCAACAAGAAAGTAAAATTACTTGCAGTCTAAAAACAGGATACACAGGAATCCAGAAAATTAAGCAAGCACAGAATAGCTGGTTATCCTAAGGAAATTATTAATGAATGATGACTCTGAAAACCCCTTTAACAATCATAAGAAGTTTAGGGGAAAGAATATAAAGCCTAGCCTGTATACACTGGGAAATCTCAGAGGAGACTTGCCTAAACCCAGGACCCCGAAAGCTATATATATCCACAGTAAAAGGGAAAGTTTACCCACTGAGGGAGACAGAAGTCTCAAACATGATAGTATACAAAGAGAAAATTGGTAAGGCAAATCTTGTCCCCATGTGGGTTTAAGGTCAAAATTCACACTGCCCATCTGGGAACAAACACCTTCATCTAAACTTTTATTTTAGAGATACTTAATTAGCAACTAACAGAAACATGAACAGATTTTATCTTAAAAAAACACCAGTGTCTAAGAATGCCCCAAAATGAAAGTGTAGCTCCAATTTTAAAAAGAAAAAAAAAAATCACAAAGCACAGGACCCCTTAAAGTCAAAGGGTAAAGGCAAGCAGAAACCAATGACTGGAATGAGACTCTCAAATAATTCAGTTATTGGAATTAACAGCCACAGAATAGAAAGTAGTTTTGTTCATGTTAAAAGATTAGTGTATAAAAATATTAATGGAGGTATTACAAAACTCATTAAGCAGATTAAAAATAATCCTACTAAAATGTTGAAATAAATGTAATAATGAAACAAAATTTCAATGGTCAGATTAAAAAGTTATATTTAAATTTTTTTCTCATTGTATTTGTTGTAAACTTCTTTATAACATTGTCTTTTCATCTCTTTCTTCTTTATTGCATCTGTACTGGGAAGATTAATAAACAGAAACCTCATGTAAATTAGAGTTGGAAAGGCACATTGGAGGAGCTCTCACACTCTACCACTCATCATTGGTTATTTCAGACAGGGAGAGCCATACTTTCCATCTCTAGCAGGAAAAATGTTTTCCTGTTCTACTCGTGTCTTTATTAGAACATTGACCTATGTATCATTCCATGCACAAACTAATCTAAGTTAGATCATTTACATGTAAACAGAAAAGTTAGAGTAATCAAGCTTCTAGAAGAAAAACAAAAGAGTATATATTTATGCCCTTGGGAATAGTCAAAGATATTTTGACAAACTGAAAAATACACTAATCCCCCCCAAAATAAAATTGGACTTCCTCAAAATTGAATATGTTGCTGATTAAAATACATCATTCAGAAAATAATCGCTTCTTGGCCTTTTGGCTAAGATCAAGTGTAGAAAATAAAAATTCAAGAGACTATAAGAAAATAGTTATCAAAACTTATATATGATAAAGAACTGTGTCTAGAAAATATAAAAACTTCTTACAATCATACCAAGGTAATAAACCCAATTTTAAAAATAGATAAAAATAAAAGGACATTATACAAAAACATTATTTATAAGAGCTCTAAACCGGAAACAGCCTCAAAATCAATAGAAGAATGAATAAACAAGTTGTGATAGAATACTACTCAGCAGTAAAATGGGATGACCTACTGATACATGGGACAAGAGAATATGTATGGGTGCCGAGAATATATGCTATAACATTTCACTTATATGATGTTCAAGAACAGGCAAAACTAACCAATAGTTCAGGATATCAGAGTACAGGGCACCTCTGGGAGGAAGACTGGTGACAGGGGGCGTGACAGGACTTTCTAGTGTGATAGACACGTCCTGGGTCCTGACATGAATCATAGCACAAGGACATAGGCAGTGTTCAAAACTCATCAAAACAAAGACAAAATCTATGCATTTTATTCTATGGAATTATATGCAAATATATTGTAAATGTTAAAGCAATACTTCCAGGTCAACTTATTACCTTAAATACTTGTGTTAGATAACAGGAAATGCTGGAAATTAAAAAGCGAATTTAAGAAATTAGAACATTTATAAAATAAGAAGTTAAATTATGGAACAAGCTCACATCTAGTACATTATAGATATAAAAGCTTAAATGAATGAACAAAAAACAAAAATACAATAGAAAACATTGAAGAAGTCCACAGCTGATAATTTGAAAAGTCGAAGAGATATGGCAAACTTTTGGCAAAAATATTAAGCAAACTGAAGACCCAAATAACAGTACCAGAAATGAAAAAAGGGCATATTGTTGGCTTTAAACAGACAGCCAGATATTTCTCCAACAATGTGGGTTTATTCAGGAACAACAAAGAATTGTAATAAGGGGCATGTGGCCTAATGGCAAACCATGCACAAGTCAAGAGCAAAAGAGAGAAACATTCTTTGACAGAGGAAAGGGGGGATGCAGAGGGGTTGTGGCGAACAGAGTCTGTTAGAGGAAACCGGGAGACCAGTGTAGTGGCTTTTCAGAGGCTCATTCTAACAGTGTTTCATTGGGTGAATGTTTGCTGGGTGAGGAGAAGATCTTTCTTCTTGCTGCTGGAGTGGAGTAGAAAAACATCTTGCTGTTGGAGACGACACGTATGGCTCTTCCAGTTTGAGATAATTGACAATGAGGGGTAGAGCGTGAGAGTTTCCTTAGAGACCCTTCCAAATCTAATTTACCTGAGGTTTCTGTTTATTAATCTTCACAGTGTGGATGCAGTAAAGATTAAAGGGTTGAAAAGGCAATGTTATAAACACTTTAAAACAAATAAAATGGAGAATTTTTAGAAAAATATAACTTAAAAAAGTCACCAAGATTGGCTTAAGCGAGTAAAACTCTCAGTTCTGGAACAACCAACAAGGTACAACAAATAATTAAAAAATGGTTTTCCACACAGAAAATCTCAGGTTCGAATTTATAGGCAAATTCCACTAAACAGTCATGAAAAACAATTCTTTCTAATCTTATACAAACTTTTCCAGAGAAGAACAAAGGAGGCAACACTCTGCAACTCTTTTTATAAGGCTGATATAACCTTGCCACATACCAGCCAAGGGATGCAGCAGCAAAGAAAATTACAGGCTAATCTCACGCATGGCTAAAGATGCAAGTGTCCTAGATAACTTATTAGCAAATTGTATCCAGCATTATGTAGACAAGATAATTCAAAGTGATCAACTTGAGGTTAGCCCAAGTACCAGGTTGGTTGAACTTTAGAAAATCTAGTTCTATTACATAAACATATTTAAGAAGGAAACACCTTTCCAATAAATTTTTAAAAAGCATGCAATAACATTTATAATATACTATAATAACAGTTTTTAGGATATTAGGAATAGAGGAAACTTACCAGAAAATTTGACTTTAAAGAATTTTAAAGAAAAGATTGTATATAATAATGAACTATTAAAACCAATTCCTAAAATATTAAAATTTAGACAAGGATTTTTTCTACCATCTCCACTCAGCAGTTCACTGGAAATCCTAAGTAACAAAGGAAGTCAAGAGAAAAAGTTCAGCCTCTAACTTTTAGAAGAGAAAAAACAAAAATAGTACCATTTAAAAGTATTATATTTTTACATGAAAAAACCAAAATTGTGCTTAAAAAATTACAAGAATAGATGAATAGAATAGATGAGAGCAAAATTTCCAGGTGCAAATCAATCTAAAAAGCTAATTACATACACAGTGGAGAAATGGAAACTTAATTTAAAAATTAGTTACCATTTAAAACAAAATAAAACAATGTAAGATACCTAAGAACAAATCTAACAAAAGATGTAGAAAAATTTGTGTAGAGAAATATACAAAGTTCTTTAAATGTAGTAATCCATACCAAAATAAATGTAGAGATATGTTGTGGTTATGAAGGGAGAATGATTATTCCCAAATGATCTATAAATTCAATACAACTTGAATAAAAATTATGAAAGGTTTTATAGAACTTGAAAATCTCATTCTGAAACAATTAGCTAAGATTGGCTAACATAGTGTTAATAAAAATATTTATGCTGTAATACAGAATAAAAAGTGTTTATTAGAGAAAATGTGCAATCCAGGGCCCAGAGTCAGGCAGCAGCCCGAGTTGTCCTCTGAAGAGAACAGAGGAAGGCAGGGTCTGTAAAGGCTTGGGCCGCATATACTGTCCTCAATCCCGTCATTATGGAAATGAAGGATTCTGGCTATGTTAATGAGGATTGTTTGAGCCCAATATGCAAACAAAGGATGTTGGCTGGCAAAACATGTTGGCTCCTTTCAAAGTAAAAAAAAAAAAAAAAAAAAGATAGTCTGGTTGTCATGGTGAGGAGGAGATTAAAGCTCAGGCACGGCTGAAAAAGTTCCAGATTTCATGGAGAAACACACTGGGTGGAACATGTGTAAGAGAAACCTCTTCAGGGCTGAACAACTCCATTTCGGTTCCCTCAACACAAATGACTCCCCCTTGGCAATCTCTATTCACAGTAGTGATATAGATGAAGAATAATGCAGGGGCTTTTCTCTCCCATAAACCAAGACTTACTCAAATCTATAGTCAATTAGGTAGGATTATATTCACATGTACAAAGACAAATTGGACAATAAATCAGAATAAAGAGTCCAGAACCAGCTCCTGAGTATATGAAAATTTGATTCATGATGGAGGTGGTTTGCTGGTCAATGGGTAAAAGAGGAATTGTGTAATAAATGGTGCTGAGATTGATTATCCATAATACAAACATAAAGTTGGATCTTTAACTTATATAACCAGAGGGGTCAGTTCCCAAAGGGGAACTACCTACATGAGAAAGGGAAAGCTGGGATATTTGTAGAAGAACACACAGGACAGCATGTTGATGACCTCAGTGTTTAGAAGAAGAATTTTAAAACTGAAAAAAAAAACAACCCAGCACAAACCATAAATAAAATTTATTTACTTTAAAATTCATTTTAATTCATTGATAAATTCATTTACTTTAAAATGAAGAACTTTATTACAAGAAAAAAATGAAAAAGGGGAAAAAGCCACAAACTGAGAGAAGATATTTCTGACAGATAAAACCAGCAAAATAACATTTTTCTAGAATACAAAATTGCTGTGATAATTGGCAATCATTATGAAGTAAATGCAAATTGTAGCAATCCAAGTAACATAAGAGGAAATGGGCAAAAAATATTAAAAGACATTTCAACCTCAAGTGCAAGTGATAACCACAATAAAATAATAGTGTAAATCTACCAGATTGGCAAAAGTAAAAATGTCTACTAATATCAAATGTTGGTGAAGATGTAAAAGTATGGAAAATTTTATATACACTGCTTTGGGAATATAAATTATTTCAACTTTTTTGGAACAAAATTTGGTATTATTCAATAAAGTTGAAGAAACACGTTTTCTGACTTAGAAACTTTACTTCTAGATACATATCCTTGAAAAGTTACTGCCAATGTTGTTAGGTAGGGCAGACAGCAAACCAAGGCAGGGAGGAGGGGGGAGATATGTCTCACCCATTAACCCAGCAGCACTGAGCCCAAAGTCCCCCAAAATTTGGGTCCCCATTACTTGAGGGGGGATGTTAGGGTGGAATGAGTGGCCAGAGGGGAAATAAAGGCAGGACTCTTAATGTGGACCCTGGCTAGCAGGGCCCATGTGTTGTGGCTACAATTCACACGGACTGCAGAAGTCCTGTGGAGAAAAAGGGATGGTCTGTGAGAGAGAGAGAGGGTGAGAGGGCCAGAGACCCCTGCCTGGACAGGCTTTTATTGTTTTTCTAGGTACATCACATTGAGGATGATCCTCATTTACTATGCACAGGTTCGCTGTAGGTGATTACCTTTTACAGATAACAAAGGAAAGAATGTTGCTAATTACTTCAAAGAGAAGGATGTTACAGTTCCAGGGGGAAAGTGGTTGAACTGGTTACACTCCATACTTGGGAGGTTTACCTCAGACTTTAGGAAGTTAAAGATACGCAGTAAACATTTGCTGCCTCAATCCTGGGTGAGGGAGTTTTAGCAAAAGCAACTCTCATAGCAGCCTAGGTACAATGCAGGCCTGACTCCCCACGGGAAATCCTATTCATGGGCGTGGGTCCTGTGTGCCCAACCTCACTCCCCACGGGTCTTTCCAAGTGGGGGCTGGGCTGCATTTCCCATGCCAGGCGGATGGGTTCCCTATACATCCTCACCACTGCAATCTAACAAAGAACTTAATACAGGAGGCTAGAAGCAAAAGCTCACCTGCTGGCCCAGTAGTCCTGAGCCTGGTCTGAGAAGGCTGCCAGGCATCCTGAACAAGTGAAACTATGAAAATGCAGGAGTGGGGAGCCACTGAAAGTCTGTGTGTGTCATCTCTACTAGCTGGGAAAAGGAAAACCTTGAGACTGTATTCATCCCAAGTCCTGGAAAGGAGAAGGTCCATAGTGCCCAAAGGAAAAAAAACAAACAAACCGTAAAACAAGTTTGGTTAACTGCCTGCTTCCCTTCAAATGAACCAATAGAGTCTAGAGAAAGATAAGGATTTAGGCTAACAGACCCCCCACACATACCTAAGTTTGGGTAGTCACGTCTCCCTAGGGGGGAAGCTGGTACCACCTTTACCTACCAATCAAAATATAACTCCTTCACCCTATCCCACCAACTATGTGAATCCTCAGAACAAAGGACTCTCTTCTCTTGGTCCTCTTGGCTCTTTTTGCCATGTGGAGGGGTGCCCTGGCCACCCAGCCTCTGGCCACCCAACTTCTGCCATTCCTGCTCCAGCCACCCTTGCTTTGCTTTCCCATTAGAACTTAGCGCTAATAAGATTAGATTGGCTTGCACACTAGTAGGCTCGCTGGCCTGTAATTCTTCACTGAGTCAGTGAGTACAACTGAGTTTCTGGGAGTTTCTCCCATAACAACGTCAACCAGAAGCAAGTTCAAAATGGCATTGGTTATGGGCAAGCCAGAAACTAAAAATAATGTACATGTGGTCACTACCGGAATGGATATATACAAAAGACCACATACTGCATTATTGCCTCATGTGAAGTGGAAAACTACTGTATTATTTAGAGATCCATAGTTAAATAGTAAACTATAAGGATTAGTAAATGAATGAGAAATACAGGCTGCCGGTTACCTTAAGTAACAGAGAGAAAAAGGGGATGATGGGCCTGGGAACAGGTACACTATTTGTAGCGTTTTATTTCTAAGTTGGGTGGAAGGTACGCAGTGTTCATTTTATTGTTACATTTAAAATATATACTTATAAATCTTTCTTGTATGCATCCAATACACATTTTTATAAACAAAAATAGGAGTAAGGATTTTTCTTTCCAAGGCTGATAGAGTTGAGAATAATTGAACATGTGTTTCCAAATGAAGTTAACTTAGATATTACTTGAAATTTAGTTATCATCGGAAATTAAAAAATTAAAAGTTCACTAAAAGGTGCATAAGGAGCAAGAAAATATTTTAAATATTTTTAAAGTGGTGAAAATCATGTATGTAACTTTGAATACGTTATGTCAGATTGCTGTATTTTCCAGCTTTGGCTCCAAGTGGACAATGAGGATGGCTGCTGTCATAACAGAAAAAGGAGAGGTGTTTGTTGGCTAATGCATCCTGCTGTGGGAAATGTTCCAGTAGAACTGCAGCTTTCTGTGCTTAAACAAAACCGGGACAGTTGATTACTCAGGGCTCTCCAATCAGCAATCACACTCTATTTTCCAATTGCCCTGCCGAATGCCTTCCACTTTACTGATGGCTCTAGGGCAGTTAGTTCTCATTGGAAAGCAGTGTCTTTCTTGAGCCCTGAAAGAGCTCTGGTTAGATTTGGAGACTTTATAATAAGGCAAGTACCTAGTTTGAAAGAGTTGCCTCAGCGAAAGGGTATACAGGGGGGATGTTAGTGCTGTCCCGGGGCTAGTGAGTAAAAGGGCATTTCCTGAGAGACATTTTCCCAGCCTTTGGATGGCTTTGCCATAACAACACAATCAGCCTCTTATTATCTGGCTAAAGAGAAACCTCTATCAACAGCAAGTGGGGCTTATACTCTTTTTGTGTTAGAGTTCATTTCTTTTAAAATTATCAGTTTGTCTGTCCATTTGCAAACAGTTTCTCTGATTCAATTGCTTCTTTGGTTCTCTGCAGTGGTGATTGCTATAATAGATAACTCCACTCCAAAGAGCCCGAACTACCTTTATTGGGATCAATACTAGGCAAAATTAAAATTGAACTTATTCGGTGAGTTTGAAATTGAATTAATTGACTGGATGTCTGTGAGGAAAGTCATATATTCCTGCACAGTATGCCTTACATATTGAGTATATTTTTTTATTTCAATTTTCAACATTCTGATGTTATTTAGACAATCCGCATTTATAATATATGGCAGTTTATGTACAAATTATTTTTCTGTTTTCTATACATTTAAAATAAATAGAAAAGAATGTGAAATAAAGTCAGAGAAAAGAAAAAGAGATAGAAAGAAATAAGAACCAATATTGGAAGATTCTTGTGAACTCTTAGAGCAGAGTTTTACCTCCCACAAATTAAAGCTTTTCAAATCACCTCAAGATGTTCCAAATCCTTTTGAGGAAATGTCATATAATCACGGATTACCACTTCTCTCCTGATTTACGTGATTGCGGATAAGCCATTTAAGCTGTCCTCTGTTCTCTGCTGTCCTCCTGAACAGGGTCGAGAATTTATTGATGTGGAGGTTTGACAGCTGAAAAAGGTGATGAATAATTTTACGGTACTCCTTGGCAATCTAGGTTTAAAGAGACAGTTTCTTAAACTCAAGCTGCAAAGTATTTGTCTCTCTTCATCTGTCATTATGTGACTCAGCAGTTTAACCATCACAATGCCAAGTTGCTGATAGAGACAATAATAGCCATTTAATTCTTTTGAAACACAAGTATTAGTATGCACTTTTGGCATATATCAGTGAAATATGTGGAAGAGAAGAGACCTCAAACATTGATTTGAGAATTCTACAAAAGTACATAGTTTGAAAACAACTTTATATTTCAGGTATATTTATCTCTATTAATAATTAGAAACATGCACTATTTATCAAATTAAAAAAAAAACCAGGTTTTGCTTGTGGACCGCAAAGAAAGATTCATTTGTTGTGAATCCCCAGAAAGAATTTATCTACTGGGATAGTCAAGCAAGGTCCCAAATTTTATGAGTAGTAGTAAGAGTACAGTGGCTATTTGTTGACAGGGGAGCATTACTCTCTATCTGGAAGGATCTCAGACTGCACTCCGGCCTCCTGTAGTACACCCTGCTTCCTTACGCTGTCTGGGACAACCACTGCAGGGAAGTCCTGGTTTCCTCTTTCTCCCAGTGGACTGAGCCCTGTCCCGTCTCACAGCTGAGATACCTCAGTTGAGAATACTGCACAATTTGGGTACTTCGTTTACATAAAATGGAGCTAATTGAGAACCTGAGTGGGAACTTTGCCCTTTGTCTCTATGGAACAAAATGTAGGTTTCTACCAGATTCTCTATCTCCCAGACTGCACCTCCTATGCTCAAATAACTATTAATTATTCTTTATTTCAGTCTAAAGTTAATTTTGGTTTGCATACATTAAATTTATTCAATTGCAGTTTACTCAAAAATATGTTTATTAAGCCCTTACTCTCTAGTAGTCACTGCTAGATTTTGAGAAGAAAAAAATCTATCTTCAAAGGGTTCATAGACTCAAGAAAGGGCTAATTACAGTAAACCAATAATATAATAAATGTGATCAATTACACAGTTTTGTTTAAACCTCCATGGGAGCACAAGTGAGGAGCAGTTGAGATTTCCTAGAGGAGACGGAATCAGGGAGAGTGGTAGAAACGTGATATTGGAAGTCGGCCTTCATAGACACCAGCAGATTGTAGAGGGTTGACAGAGAACGATCACAAAAATCTCTTAGGTCTTTTGCTTTCTTTCATTTGCAAATAGACGAGCCAAAATAAAGATTGGCACAATGCAAGGGTGGAAGTTCCCTGAGCTTTATCAAACTCTTCATTTGAATGAGGTGTCACTGAGGTTCCCTGTTTCTGACTGTGCTAGGCAGGAGTTCCGCTGAAATTAGATTCTTCTGTTTAGCTTAATTTTTTTTAACCTAGCAAGATCTCACAAACTGTTTGGTAATTTATCACTACACGTTACATTTATAAGGTAGACTACTGTGCACTTTATATAACCAAAAATAACAGAAATAATTTCTAACAAGTAAACCAGGTGTATTAAAATATAAACTCAGTTGGAAGACATTTATTAAATAACTGAAAAAACAGAAGATACTGTTTCATAACTAGTATATCAACTATGTAAGAATATATATAGACGGTAGAAGGGAGAAAGGTAGAATAATAGTGGTTGCCTCTGGCAGGCAGGATCATGTTTTTTGTTTTGTTTTGCTTTTAGAGTATTTCTCTCTTGAAAGTGGGAGTTATTTTGTATCTCCATTGATGGTGGTAGCGGCAGAATTTCAGATCCTCAAAGCAGCGTGGTTTTAGATCATTTTGCTTTTTCTCATTTGCAAAGACAAGGTTACTGTCAGTGAATCCTCAGTGAGTTTATTTTTCTTTTCTCCCTGTTTGCATCTGAAGCTTAGCAGCATTCCATTTCCTAAAGAGTTCGTTGTTCTATGTCGCTTTAACATTTAGGCCTTGAGCCGGCCCGAAGCTTGGTTAAAAGAAGCAACCACATTCTCAAAGCTGTTCCACAACTCTTTCTCGGTTATGTGGTTACCCAGCAAACCCGTAGTCATGCCTTTGGTCATCCATTCTACGGTCCTTCTTTCTGCAGTTACACCTGTTAATCTCATTGTATGTCAGCTGCCATGGTGGTCTCTTCTCTCTACCCCGTTCCCACAGGCAGCTCCGAAGACAGGGTTCATCCCCAGTCACTTCAGCAAGGTTGACCTGGTGTAGGGGAAAGTCTCGCTTTACTTACCCCTTTGGTGTTTGAAGACTTCTCTGTGAAAGCAGCTGGTTAGTATCACACCACTGGAGAGGCAATGAAGAAGCAGAACCATGAGAACCCAGCACTTTGGGGTGCATCTCGACGCTCCTTGCCGTGTTAGAGCCATGCTATATCTATCAGTTTCCCTACAGAGATGCCAGCCTCCTGGTTTTAACTCTCTCCCTCTTTGATGATGCAAACACCACCTGGCCAGGGAGCAGCATTAGTAGCCAAATTCAGTGGCATCTTTCAGTATATGCTGTAGATGCAATTCTTCAGCTGCATGTAGGTCTTCTCTAGGGTGGGCTAGCGAAGACTGACTGTTGCAGCCCCTCTAAGAACCTATGTTCAAGGGTAGGGTGTGGGGCAGGGGAGGAACAGTACCCATCCACGGCAAGTCAGGTAACTATTATGAAGGTCTTGCTTTACAATGGTGTTACATGAAAATGGGGCGGAGACAATGTGTACTGCCGGGGAAGGCATTTAGAGAAGCTATGCCCTCAATTACACAGGCAGATGCCTGAGTGAGGGCAGCCTAACCCAGCAGGACTCACGAACAGAGGCACTGACGTTTCATAACTTGAGTCATCTGTGGTGCTCTCTCTCTCTCCATATATATGCATACATATATAGACATATACATATACTCATTTATGTATTTAATCTCGTTTTAACATCCAACACCATGCCAATAGAAGAATTATACAATGAGGCTGTAACTTATGTGGTTTTCAAAATCCTCACCCAAGGATACATTTATTGGGTTTTTTTTGAGAGAGAGAGAATAAGAGAGAGAAAGAGAGAGAAACATCTATGTGAGAGAGGATATTGATCTGTTGCCTCTGGTATGCACACCAACTGGGGATTGAACCTGCAACATAGGTATGTGTCCTGACCAGGGATCAAACCCAAAGCCTTTTGGTATATGGGACAATGATCCAGCCAACTGAACGATACCAACCGGGGCTGCAATTTATGTTTTATGAGTTAGCTGTCTAGGTAGATGCTCCTATACGTGTAAAGCATAAAGCCATAGGAGACTCCCTAAGCAACAAATACTCAGAGTTAAAGAGCGAAAATATGTTTTTGCATGTTTTTTTTCAGTTTTGGAATACTGATGATAAGAATTGATCATGGGGTAGAAACTTTCATGTGTGAAACATATGTTAAAACAAGTACTTGGAGGATGGGAATGGAATGCTTTATTCAGGAGACCTATATAGTGTAACTGTTGAATGATACATGAGCTGTTAAACATTTTTCATTCTAATAGATCTGGGAATTTCCAGTACTGCAGCCTCATCATTTTCCTCAGTCACATTGGTTTCTGACTATATCTTTTCCCATTAACTCATAGTAGTTTCTTTGTTTCTATGGAGAGGTTTGCAGATATGAATATATTTCTTAACCATTTCTCAACCTTTTAATTGACCCCTGATGTTGTTCTTAGGTGGTAAATCCTTCTAACCAACTAAATTTATCGATTTCTTTATTGGCCCATAGTTGGAAAGCAAGCAGGTAAAAGAATTCTTTGTTAGTTCAAAAACCTTTATATTTTTAATCTTATGTATTACTGATACAATCAGATTACAGGAATAATTTTAAAAGCTGGCCTGCAATAAAAGGAAGATGCACAGAATGTGAGCCTTTGGTCATGAACACTGACTGCATCTCCCCACCCTCCTGCCGCCTCCGTCTCAGCGTGCTGGAGGACTATTATACTTTCGGGAGCTGGCCCTGGAATAGGCCATCACACTGCAGGGTGCAGCCTCCACAGGTTAACTGTAGCTCCTTCACGCTGAGGCTTGCCGCAGCCTCAGGGGCAGCTATTCCTGGAGGCTGCCTTTGGAGGGGAGCAAAAGTATTGGTTGTCCTCACTTAGAGAACAAATCCCCCATGCCTCACATCTCTGTTTATCTCATTTACCACCAGAAGTACAAGCCTTTCCTGCCATCTGTCACCACCTGGAATCCTTTCCCTATACTGCTTTGCACAGTCCTGATCTGACCTTCCTTCCAAACTTGTTCACAAACTTCTGCAATGCCTCTGGAGCTCCTTCATGCTTGTCTGCAAATTCTCTTTATCCTCATGTTGTCACAAAGCATTCCTTTGCCTTCCTTGCCTACACTGAGCCCAGCTATCTTCAGGGGGTACTGGTTTTCTTGTACTACTCTCAAGTGGAGGCAGGCGTCCCTCTCACATCCCCAGATCTCAGGTCTTGAAAATATCTTTGGCTGGTGTGAACACACAGAAGTTATGGGAGAAAGAGCAGAAAGAGACATGAGTAGTTAAAGAATACCATATGATCTCACCTGTAAGTGGAACCTAATAAACAAAACAAGGAAGCAAGCAAAATATAACCAGAGCCATTGAAATTAAGAACAAATTGACAGTAACTAGAGGGGAGGTGGGAGAGGATAATGAGGGGAAAATGATGAAGGGTTGTCAAGGAACATGTGTAAAGGACCCATGGACAAAGCCAAAGGGGGGTAGGATTGGAAAGGGGAGGTGGGAAAGCGTAGGGTAGGGAGAGTGGTGGGGTGAAAATGGAAACAACTGTATTGAATGACAATAAAAAATAAAAAGATAAAAAGACTATCAAACACACAGCTTGCTAACATTCTCAAATATTATCTTATTCAATGTTTTGATTGGAACTACATGGCTGTCAATTCTAGACTGAGGTCTTTGAAAAATGCTGAGAATATAGGTTTTGGTGACTATAGATGTTTTACTTTAGCTATCAGGAATATAGGGGGACAGATTTGGCGTTTGGGGATGCCAGCTGAAGTCTGTGACTTACCGTGGAGAGCAGCCTACGTCTGCATGAAGATGCGCCGAAGGGTCTACGGGCGGGTTCCAGCTGTGGGCATTGTACAGCGTACGGCTTCCTTCTCGCCAGGCTTTTGAAACATTTTCCGATTTATTGTCTATCCTTACCTACTTTGACAAGGGTGGGAGTGGAACTGCTGAATACACATCAGGACTCCTAAGTGAACTTTTGTGAGAACCAAAAAAGAATTAGTGTGTATGTGTGTCTGTGTAAATTGTAAATTATCCCCCA
Source organism: Desmodus rotundus (assembly GCF_022682495.2). Lineage (NCBI taxonomy): Eukaryota > Metazoa > Chordata > Mammalia > Chiroptera > Phyllostomidae > Desmodus > Desmodus rotundus. The sequence goes on from NC_071387.1 coordinate 125,812,283, forward strand.
AACACAGCATATCAGGAAAAAAAGCCAATGACCATTTTGATGGACACAGTGACTTCAGAGCAGATTAAGGTTCTGCCTATTTTAACAACTTTATCTTCCACAATGCCTTAAAGTCCTACATGTCTTACATTGTATCATTATTGTATAATTTATTGTTTTTATTTTACAGGTGACATAATTTTTACTTTACAGATGAAACACCATCTTTAAAAACACCGCTTTGATTTTCCTGTTCTGGTAGAGAAGAAACAGGTGACTAATGCTCCCCCATAGGTGATTCCATCATCAGTTCCACACGTAGGACTTACTGGGGTTCATTTGAAATCACCTCATGTGCCCCCATGTTGTATAACAAAAGTTTGGCTAGCTTCTGCCCCTGCATCCTGGGAAGGGGACCAAATCCCTGGATTTCCTGAATAATAGGACTGTCTCTGTTATTCATGGGTCCCATGCATCACTCCTGAGTTTATACTGATGGAGTGACTCATGGCCATCCCCTAGATAGCTTCAGAAAGGAGGCTGGTCATAAGGCAGTCATGATATTAGAGAGTTGGGACTTGGCCCAGTCCAACATCTAGCGAGGGGAGGAGGACTAGAGATGAATTTCAATTCTGTCGCCAAGGATATAATATAACCCAGTAAAATCTCTGGACCCGAGGCTCAGTGGAGCTGTCTGGTTGGTGAACCCATCAGTGTGCCCAGCGGGTAATGCTGAGTCCATGGATCGAGAGCATGGAAGCTCTGTGTTTGGGGCACGTCCAGACCTTGCCCTATGTGTCTCTTTATTTAGCTGCCCTGAGTTATCCATCTTCATAAAACAAAATGTAAGTATAGTGATTTCCTGAATTCTGTGAGTTATTCTAGCACATGGTCAAATGTGTGGGAGGCACGGAAACTCCCAAATGTGTAGCCAGTTGTCAGCAGTGCAGGCAGCCTGAGGGTCACTTGGACCTGTGGCTGGCATCTGAAGCAAAGACCTTCTTGTGAGGGCTGAGACCCCAACATGGGGGGTCTACACTAATCCCACATAATTAGTGCCAGGACTCAATTTCAGCACACTAGTTAGTGTTAGACTAGTTGGAGTTGAAACAGAAAACCCCAAAAGGAATGATGTATTATTAAATTACCCACTGACACATCTTTTGTTAATTGAGGATAACAAGACACTTAGCAGATACAGCTATTTTCTAAATCCTGGAACTTTGTATCTGTTATTTACTGAGGTAAGTTTTAGCTACAGGACTAACCCTGAGTATAGCTGGGATACTTCCCATCTGAACTCTTGGGTTGGACTAAAAGTCAGTAACATTTTTTCCATAAAATAAAAGACATATTTTTCATTTTCATCAATAATTTTGTTGATTTGGGTATTTTGTGTATGTTGGCTATCTCCTGCTATTGGCTTCTAGTGGGTAGAGACCAGGGGTGCTGCTAAACATCTTCCAGCACATAAGACAGCCCCACAGCAAAGAATTATTTGGTCCAAATGTCAGTAGTACCAAGAAACTTCATGAACCACTTTTGACACATTCAATCAGTCATAGCACCTTCTCCATACACTGCACAAATCTTTTTTTTTTGCATTTCAGTTGTGTTTTTACCTTCTTGAAATAATAAAGCATAATACTCTGAAAGTGTTACATATCTTCTTTCATCTTCAATATTAAAATGGCTGCACAAAAATTCACCAATTTTGGTAAGTTTTTTTTAAGTGCACGCTGATATGGCAGCTGTCACAATATAATCTAACAAAACTGTTTCGAATGAAGTTAGAGACAACTGAGCACTAGTAGAGCCAGCTTACAGAAAACCCACAATGGACTTTTTGGCCAACCGAATAATTCCATGATCAGCATTGTGAGTAATACTGGCACCTGGCTATGTGCCCATGTGAACTTGCTGTGGTATTCAGTAACTGAGAAAAGGGGTGCCAGTGACACAGGTTTGGTCCTCGCCATTGCAGGTGATGGAACTGTATGACTGACCCTCTTTACTATCCAGATGAGCAAGAATGCTTGAGAAAATAGATATAGACCGTGCAGTCAGCACTTACATATAGTCTATCCTTTGGTGGACTCATGGTTATGTATTCAAACTCCACTGAATCACAGCAAACCTGGAATAAACTTATCCCCAGCAGAAACTGCTTCACGTTTAATATCTCTATGTCTCATAAGGCTTTTTACTCTATTGCTGATTGCCAGAGAGCCAGGGACTGGCTCATTGCCTATGTTCTTTTGTGTTTTCTTTATGGAAGTTCTTTCTCCTTCTATATTATGGAAAACTCCATTTAACTTTAAAGCAGTTGTTAACCATTTACGAATTGTCCACTAAATAATAATAATAATGGTTTATGCAGTGCTTTGCATTTATATTTTATAGTTAGTATATAGTATGAAGATAATTCTGGGTCATTTACAGAAAGCTTAAAGTTATTTTATTTAATTTCTATGCTTACTCAATTCAAGAGAGATTCAGGAGGGTGTAACATTCTGGAAGAGGTGGGGGAGGGGAAATTAGCGATGTCACTGAGGGCAATGTAAGAAGCTAGAAAAATAAAAACTGATGTTCTCAGTATTCCACCACCTATCCTGCAGGAACTAAATTGGGAATGTGATTTAAAATAAACACTGTCCTATGCCTTTACCCTACAAAAACCCTGTAGCCAAGCAGGGAAACGCAGAGCACTGGATCATGTTAAATGGTCTTACGACTATATTCGCTTGTCACTTCAGCTGTGTGCGAAGATAACCGTAACAGAAAAGTTGTCCCTCCAGGATGTCACACTGTGACTACGAGGAATCTTTCTTTCAGACACTTTGATGGAGATCAGAACTTCTGAGTCAGTTGGCATTTATTTGTCTTACATTTCAAAGCAAACACATTATTCATTACATTCCCAATGTAAGTCTTAAAATGAGTTGTTTTGTAAATGAGTTACTGATAATTCATATTGTACAGGCACAGAGTAGAAACAAGATCTAGTTGAACATTCAGGTTCACTGGCTGATCTCTGGCACTACTTAACAGCAAAATGTACTCTAAATTCTTGCTGGGTGCGGCTTCACTGTGTTTTGAATGGCTGATCTGGGGCAGGGATAGCGTTGAGCAGAGGGAATTAAAATGTAATGAAAACTTATGTGCCAGACAGCTTAAAATCACTTTCTCATTTTAAGCTAATGCTAGGTGGTCTTAGGCCCATGTTATATGAAAATAACTTAACTCATTAATAACTTTCCCAGTGTCATAGAATAGCAAAACATAATCCTGGACTCATCCACGTGTAATTTTCAGTTTATCACATGTTGGAGTCTGCTGTTCCTCCTCTTCCTCTGCTTTCTTTTCCTCCCTTTCTGAGTCTTCTTTTCTTTTACTATGTATGCATGGAGCCAATCAAAATCTCCTAATGGTCTCTAGGAATAACCCTAGGATCACCCTAGGAATCAGTCCAATTAAAATAATTTATCGACATGTTTGCTGGTCGGAGTTGCATTCTGCTGCTTTCTTTGTGCTCCACTAAGCTATTATTTTTGTTTTTATTACTGTGCAGCAACTAAGTTGACATGTAATTAGCAATTCTAGTCACTAATTATCTAATCAGTAGTAATTATTAGTTGGTTGGGTTTTCATGCTGCATATGATCCAATGTTCTAGTCAGTGCTTTAAGTACAACTGCAAACCCCATGTGATTTTGTTTATATTAACACGATTATAGTGTTTGGGAAAAGTACTTTGACTTCAACAATCATGAGCTCAGATTATTGATGGTGCCACCGTAGGCTAGTTACCTAACTTTTCTGAGCCTCAGTTACTCCATTTGTAAAATTCGGGAATTTTAGTAATATCTGTCAACTAATATTTTTAGAAAAGTAAAATTATGACACTTATAAAAACATAAAGTGAACATGTGCCAAAGGTTTTAGTCATTAATTATTATGGGAACCAGGAGGATGTTACAACAGGTTTAAGGGAGAATTTAAAATACCACACAGATATAGGTAATCAAGAATATTTTAATAAATTTACAAATAAGAATGATTGTTGGCCTTCCCCATAAGTGGGTGGTGGGGAGTCCTGTCTTTCTACTGAAGGAATTCATTTGCATGTCTATAGTCAATAATTATTTCCATTTCAATCAGACTGTTACAATTTACAGAGTTGCAAAAAGCTCCAAGTCAATGAAAAACATAGATATATCAGAATCAGATAACTAGGGAAACAGTGCCCTAGAGCATGCTTAGTTTTCTACTGAAGACTTCCACGAATCATTTTTGGGAGATTATATATATACATATACACACACACACACATACATATATATAAATATATGTGTATGTGTATAATATATATTATACATATAAAATATACAAACATATATTTAATATAAATAATATATATTTAATATAAAAATATAAATATATATTTAAATATATAAAACAATTATTTACACATGAAATTAAAATTTATATCAATTTATTCAGACTACTAATATGTTAAAGAAACAAATGACTGTGACACTTGTTAAAGAATACTAAGGCAAACTTTATTCAGGGAGACTACCATGATGAGTTTTATAGCAGGGGGAGAAAGTTGGGCTCAACTCTGCATACGAGGGCAAGTGGAGATTTGTAGTGAAAAAGCAGAGTAGGAGCCAGTGAATGAAAAATGACTAAGAGGAAACATCAGGGAGAAGGGGGGATTCTGCCTAAACTGACTGAAGGCTGAAGGCAGGCCTTCAATGTGGTAAGATATCCAGGGTGGAGGATAAGGAATTTGATCAGATATCAAGGGTGAGTAATTTTTGCTAGACTAACCAAGCAGGATTCTTGCTAAAACTGGACTACACAGGCAAAGGACAGAGCTCAAGGGCAATCCTACTCAAAAAGAAAACTCTGAGGAGGCTGCCTAAAGGTTGATTAACGAGAGAGTCTATATGAAATACTAACATTCAGGCTGATTCATTAGGCTGTTTGCTGATTGAATGTTAAATCTTTGGCTAAAAGTGGGTCTTGGAATTGTTGAGGAGGAAAACATTTTTTTGTCTATCCTTCTGGGTTCTTCTAGTCAGTTTAAGAATTAAATTAACAGAAGATTAATAGTTTGATTTCGTATGTATGGAAATCTCATAGATATGAAACCTGAAGAAATGACCAATGCAGGCAGGTTTTATACTTTTTAGACAAAGAAACCATAAATTTGTGAGGAAGTGTCAAGACAAAGAAGGCTTGGGTTCTTAATTAGTAAAGAAGTAGCAAGATGAGTGTGTATAGCTTTCTGAGCCCTGAATTCCCTGTCTCTGGTGATAAGGCTGTTTCTCCACCTCCTGGTTCAGGGAGGGTACCTTTCCTGAGATTTATGCATTGTTTTTAGGGGACAGAGACAGGAGGGCCAGAGTATTTCCTGGGTACCAGCTGTTCCTCAAGTAACTTTAATTCAAAATCATTAACATGCCACTTCGGCGTATTTTGGGTCAGCCTGCCCTGAGCCCCGATAGAATTAGGAATCACCATTTAAAGGAGAGTTTAGTAAATGACCACAACTAAAGTGAGCATTGCTCTGTTTGCTAAGCAATCACTGAAAATGTTAAAAAGCTTGTTAGATTTTGACACCTCTGTCTTTTGCACGAACACATTGACAACTTAGATTTATTAGGCTTATAGCATTTTTTAATAACCAAGAATTTTCTCCCTTTTGTCTATAAATTGGAATAATAAAAGAGAACTATGTGTCTCAAAATAAAGGCTTCCACTCCATTCTGTGACCTTTTCTGCCCTGGGTGCTGATTCCCGTGGACCACAGCCCTTTGACTCCTTGCCTTCTGGCTTCTTGTTGGGTTTGGTCGGTTGGAAATAGAGCTGTTTCTCCCCTCCCCTTTCCAACATGTGGTTCTGTGTCCCTTTGTGCCTCCCATATATGGCAACACTGTCCTTTGCTTGCTCGCCTCTACAGGCCTTGTGCTAGTGGCTTCTGACCATTGCCAGTCCCCGGGCTCCCCACTGTCTCATTGCCCACACCTCTGAAAGTAGTTCAGAATTTCCAGAGTTCTAGTTGAGAATGTTTTCTATTTCTTCCCGGGATTGTAATGAATTCAAGAAAGAGTAATAACAATAACCAATTATTGAGAAATAACTGTGTTCTTTACAGTTATGTACTTTATGATATATTAAATCACTTAATCCTTAAAACTCTATGAAGTAAATATTGCTATTGGCATTTAACAGACAAGGAAACTGAGGCACAGAGAATGTCAGTGACTCTCCTGTGGCACATGTGACTGAAAACGGGAATGTTGTTAGTGATCGTGCTGCATTTTATCATCAACTTAAGGCTCATACTACCTCTTAAATGTATAGTTCCTTTTTCTTTGCATGATGTATTTTTCTCTCCTAAATAGTCCTGAACTTTTATCATAAATTATATTTCTTGAATGAGGGTCAAGTATGTGCTGTCTTACCTGTCTTTGATCGCATTAATCATCCCATTTTGTCCTACTTATAATGTTTCCAGTTACAGAACTTAACATTATCCCATTTATTACGAGCTAAGAAATCATTAATCAGAGATGGTCATAAAGGCTAGAGAAATTAACACCATGCTTTGGCGGAAATTGCATTAATGATGTGGAATCTTGAAAATGTCATAACAATGCTGCTGTCTCTTGCTAGTACAACTTGATAAAATTGTGGTAAAGAAGATCAAACAAAGTTGATTATTCTTTAAAACTAATTTCAGCCAATTACGTAGTGCAGATATTTACCAGACCCTGTTCTAGGTAATTTATAGATGCACCTCATTTAACCTTCCCTATGACCTGACAGGTTATAGAAAAGCATCCATTTCTCATATGTGGAAACCAAGAGTCCCTAACATTTTCAAGGTCCTGTAATTATGAGGTAGCAGAACTAGAATTTGGACAGCATTCTGTCTGACTCCAAATACTATTGCTTCCCATTTAAGAAAGAAAAAAAGAAGTCTCATGTGTAGGTTGGTTAGATTACATTTCAATTATTCAGTAGTAACATGTTGGGTTGGATATCCTTGAAGTCTTTGTCTCATAGACACAGGCCAGTCCTACGCAACACGTTGTGCGTGTGTGTGTGTGTGTGTGTGTGTGTGTGTGTGTCCTGTGGAGTTGAGGGCTCCACCCCAGAAAGAGCTTATAAAAACTGTAATATTAAGTACCAGTGGGAGGCATACAGTTTTACAGGCTGGGATTTATGAACTATTGCTAACTCCTTTCAATGTTAACATAAGAAAGAGGCCTCTGATTAGGACTAAAAATATAAAACACACTGGCTTAAATGCAGTCCTATATTTATCATGTAGATCTTTATAGTTTTTTTTTATCCTGATTGTTTTGAAGTCTAAGGTTTGCTGGTGGCAGTTTACAGCAGTGTGGCCATTGAAACAGGTCAAATAAGCTGGAGAGAAGCCACGTGTCTCTGTTTTTCCCATAAAATATAAGTGAATTGCATCGTATATCTCATCAGATTTTCTTTCCTACTGTTACTTTATAATTGAAAATGTATCTGTGCATACTATAAAAATTCCCTGCTTTGTATATTGAAATGAATTTTCAAAAGCTAACCTCTGTTTCCATGGCCACAACAAATGAATGGCCAAAAAAAAAAAAGTGCTCTTGGTGAGGGAATTTACTGGAGCAGAGGATAACTCATAATCTTTATTCTAAAGCAATACCCGATAACACTGACAGGTCCTCGGTTATGTCCTACTTCTCTTCTTAATTTTTTGGCTGCTCCTGCTTATTTTTTTCCATTGGTTTCATCAGATTCTGTTGACTTAAATGTGGGTGAATCCTGATATTCCATTCTTAGCTTCCTGCTCTTTTTTTCCCCTTTTCCTTAATGCTCTCATCATGTCCCCAAATATATACCAACACTGTGTTCTAGGTCTTATCTGTAAATTGCTGCTGTAGGTAGAGGCAACTTTTCAATCAGTGTATCTAAAATGCCACAGTCCTTTCCTTCTCTCTGGCCCTGGTTTGGTTCTGAATGTTTTCCCCTTGATATCTTATTTTGCTTTGGGCATCCAGCCTGAGAACTTGGAGCCCAATTTATTCTCTTTGTCTCATTCTCTCTCCCACATCGTTAGTCACAGTCTTATAAGTTCTTTATTGTAGTGGTTTATCTCTGCCTTCCCCTCTTTGCATCTTTTGTTTTCATTTAGGTATCCATCACCTGCCAATGGAAACCAACGACCTTGTATACATGCTACCCTATGAGGAAGACATTTTTTTTATTATTTTGAGTACTATTTAGAAGTAGAAGTCCTAATTACCTGATCAGGATGACAAATGACCTATTTGATTGTCTCCAACATGGTCTTTCTAGATTCATTGTCTCTAATCTTACCCCCACTATTCCCATCATTTGTGATCTCATTGAATTTTATGCATAATGTTCTCTAGTAATTGCCACGTAAGTTGTGGTGGTGTGTGTGTCTGAGGGTGGAAGGTGCTTTAAGCTCTCCTGACCACAATGCGCTCTTCAAAGGCAGGGTCATGTCTTACTGTTGCCTCTCCAGTGTTGAGATTGGTGTCTGGCATATAGTAGAGAATTTAAGAATTCTTATTTAGTTGAATATAAAAATGTTGAATTGGATTAAACTTCCCTATAAGGAATATTATCTCTCAGAGAAACTTACTAGGCTTTGTGGGCTATTTCCTGGTGTTCAATGCATAGGAAACCACCAGGGTAAAAAAGTGGGTAGAGTCCTAGTTAAGGAGAGACTTTAATGCACAATTTAGCTTTGCTAATTTCCAGAGATGGCATTTTAGAGAGATTGGTCTGGCAGTGTTCTGTTAAGTACCCTAGAAGAAGAAAGAACTTTAGGAAGGTAAAAAGATATTGAAGTGATTCAGGTGTGAGGTTAGTCTCCAGTTTCATAATGGAAGAAGAAATAGCGATGTCTTGATAAAGGAAAGTTGAGTCAAGGGAAGAAAAAATGTCAAAAGTAGAAAAAAATAAAAGTTAACTCGACTTGAGGCAGGAGAAATTAGACATAGGAAATTAGAGTTCTCTCTGTATGGATGCTGAAATATTTATTCTGTAGATGGAATCAACTCCTGATAAAATGTAAAGGATGGACTTTTGGAACTTTTCAAGCCACTTGAGATCTGCTGCTCATGGGCTGCAACTCTTGAAAGAGGTCTGGGGACTGAAATTGGCACATTTTCAGCAGAATGCCTTCCTTCAGCTATTTTCTCTCCCTTGGGAGAATAAAATAACTTAGGGCATAGCACTTTTATTTTCCCAAATGCCAAGGCAGTTAGAAAACAAAACTTCTGTATGTATTCTGCCTTTGAGTAGCTAGGAGATCTCACCTTGTGATTTTTTAGACATTTAGAAATTGTTGATTTTATGATGTTAGATTGGTAATCTTAAAATTCTTCAGTGAATCTTTTCTAACATTGTCTGCCCTTACTGAGTCTCCAGGGGCCACACCATCTTAGAAAGATGATTGAATTCAATTCCAGAGGGTTAGAGGGACTCACTTTTGAAGGTATTGTATAACTTTAAAGGATTTGTTAGAAAATACTTTAAGAGCTGTGATATGAGTAAAATGGGGCCAGAATATATTATTCACATTATAACTAGGATTTCCGAGGGAATGCAATTTTGTTAATTAATAACCAATCTTTTATTCCTTTTGAGGTTCTTTTTAAGGGGGATTGGGGAAAAGAAAGCAGTGAAGAATTAAGTGTAAAATTTAGTGTAAAGCAAGTTTGACGTGGCCATTTATACAGTTCAATTGGATACTGCTTGGTGCCTATATTGCTATCTTCATTGTTCACTACTCTGCCTAAGACAGTGTTGGTTTTATGGGGGAGGCAAGGAAAGAGTAAGTAGCGTGAGATATGTTATTAGGCAGAGGAGGAGATGTTGTCCTCAGGAGTAATCTTTCCCAGTCCCTTGTCCTTGTCTACTTGGATAAGGTCAGCTTCATGAGTATTGTGCAGAACCCCATGATCCAAAGGGCCCATGCTTAGTTTAATGCTTTACTGCTCCTAATTTTAACTTCTTAATAATTTTGCCTTTGAGCTTATGTTTTGAAAACAAATTTACATGGGATAATGGAGCTTATGTATTAGAAAAGGAAGATGCACATAATGCATCTCGCCACTGTTCCTTGCTGCCCTATTACATAGCATCTGCAACGCACCACAAGCGTGTTCTAGTGGACTTATATGTTCATTTTGTAGACTGAATAATACACTATCACATACATAGTGGTATAAAAAGGCACACATTTTTATCTAACAGTATCTGTAGGTCAAGTCTTGGCATTGTTACATTGGGCTCTCTGTCTAGGGGCACATAAGGCTGGTTCAAGGCGGGCTGGCTGCAGTCTCATTTGGAGGATTGACGAGGAAATGATCTGCTTTCCAGCTCCCTCAGATTGTTGGCAACGTTCATTTTCCTGTGACAATAGAATTCTTGGCAGTTTGCTTCTTCAAAGCCTTAACAATGGAGAAAGAGAATAGATGAGAGAAGAAGAGGGAGAGGGAGAGGAGGAGAGAGGGAGGCAGAGGTGGAGAGACATTCTGCTATTGCTTAGAGTTTCTGACTTCTAAATGCTCTGTCTGATTATTAAGGTTATACAAAGAAGGAATACATATATGATCACAAATGCTAAAATTTCTTTACCCTCTCAGAAAATTGCCAACAGCATATGACAAAAAACTTCCATAAGCACCTTGAAACCTACATATGAAGCCATCCAGGTTTGACAAACTAATGTATCACTCATTCATTCCATGGGATTTCATGAAAACCAAATTTGTTAAAACATCATGGAGTCGATACAGAAATTCCCTGAAGCCTCAATCTTAAAGGGACTTTAATCCTAAAGGGATTTCAAGGAAATTCTTTCAGTTATGGAATGAAGGTGAAGAAACCCACAACTCAGGAGGACCACTAGAATAGAATACAGTACCCATTTCTCCTTAAGCTTGACAATTCTCCAACAAATCATGCACAAAGGTGTCATTCCAATTAGAGAGAAATATAATGCACATTATATTTACAAAGTTCTGAAAACCAAAAAGTCTAAGCATGTCTTCATTTGATTCCAACATCCTCCTTTATATATGTCAGACCTCAAATCTGCAATTCTGTGGCTAAAAATTAACTCAAGAATTTGAGGAAAACAGAGTGGGAGAAATATATGTAAAAAAGGGTAAGAGGCCCTGGCTGGTGTAGCTCAATGGATTGAGCATGGGCTGTGAACCAAAGGGTTGCTGGTTCGATTCTCAGTCAGGGCACATGCCTGGGTTGCAGGCCAGGTCCCCAGTGGGGGCCATATGAGAGGCAAACACACATTTATGTTTCTCTCCCTCTCTTTCTCTCTCCCTTCCCCTCTCTCTAAAAATAAATAAATGAAATCTTAAAAAAAAGGTAAGAGGACTAAGTTAGCGTAACACAGTGACGTTCATGCTTGATCATTTGATAAGTCTAGTGAGGACCACATCCAAGGTCATTGGACAAACAATAAAAATAAAATGCAGACACTGATAGAAGTTCTCTCCAAGGCAACAGCAATTAGGACACTGACCTCATACCAAGAAAATGCATCAAACAAGACACTTTATGAAGCTTAATGGTCAGAATTAGAAACTATGCCGTATACTAATAATTCACATGTTAAATGTATTTTGAGATAATGCCAGTCTACTACACAAACTGATGGCAGTTGACCTCTTGCTGCTATGGCAGCCTGTATGTGTGGCGGGTGATTAAAGAGCAGCGTCTCCCTGTCTTGACAGTTGACGTAATCTGAAAGCATTTCTTACACAGAATATGTAATAACAACATTAGTCAGCTTTTCAAGTAAGTTGATTCTTAAGATGATACCACAGGTTTTAATACATCTCTTTACTATTACTTCATAAGGAGAAAAATGCAGTGAGTAAAATGTTTAAATTTCTGTTCTTAAATAGCTACCAACTTTTAAATGCTTTGATATAAGGGAAACCACCAATTGCTTTAAAAAAATCTATCTCAAAGATAAAGTGTTAGCTAGAGAACTTCAGTATAAATTAGAGAATAGATAGATTTGTTTTAAAAATATTAACAAAATTATACTTAGAAATCTGTCATATCCTGAAATGAGTGTATATACCTACCTTTGCAAAAATAACTATTCAGATTGATTTTTATGCATGTCAACAAGTTTTACAGTCAATTCTGATTAATTTAATCTCTTGAATTTCTGTGGATTGAGTAAAACAAAGATTTTTATAATCTAGAAAAATACTGACATTAAAAGCAAGTTTACATGCAGGCTACCTACTAAAAAGAATAAAAGTCTTCCATTATTTTATAGAATATAATTCACTATTCTCCCCAAATGACCAAACCCTAATATATAAAAATATTAATATTTTGAAAGGTATTCTCTAATACATAGAAGGTAATTGAAATAAATATTCCTTCAAAGATTCAGATAACCCCAAAGTAATGTATAAATTCAATAAAATCCCAGTAAAAATTCTAGTTGGATTTTTTGAGGAACTTTCATTATTCTCTAAACTAAATGCTGAGGAATAAAGTCCAGAAATAGCAAAGCCAACCATATAAATGCATGTGGGGCATTTAATTTATTAGATATTAAAAAACACTACAAGCCATAGAGGGAACACTATATCGTATTTGTCCAAAAACACACAATTAAGTAAGTGGGATGTCAAAGAGAACTGAGAAGAGAATGGTTGGGTAAATGATGATAACAATAATGGCAGAGAGAGATTCTGCACGTGAAAAGAATCTCAGCCCAATATCAGAAGAGCTTATAACACCAGAATGAGCTGAGTTGGTGCAAGATCAACCAGGAAATCCACTCAGAGTGTGACATAAGCCAAGAAATTACGCCAGCACTCCACAAGTCACAGATGTTTCTGGTGGCTAGCAGAGCTCCCAGCAGCCAGCAAGCAAATGCAGGCCTGCTATAAAACTTGGGAGGCCCAGTGGAAAATAAAAATGTGGGTCTCAAAATGCTGGGGAAAAAGTGTTGTTAAATGTATTAAAATATAAAACTCCTTCCTTCCCCATTCTCTCTCCATTTGTGATGATGCTTTTCTTTGCTATGTAATGTTATTCTAAATAAGGAAAAATTTTAAATGTAAATTATTAGTATAAATTTTACCATTATTTTTATATTTTGCAATGCAAGTCATAAATGAAAATACTAGAGCATTTAACTCACATGTGGAATTAACAAAGTTACAGAATTATATTTTAAATATCTTGCATATGAATGTGCATTACATTCTCACAAGAACAGTGGACATTCTGCACAAAATTGACACAAAGTTTGGAAACATGCACACCCTAACAATATTCTGTAGCTGTGGCATATTAATGAATAAAGAAAGACTAAAAAGAAAAGAAATTATGAGTTTCACTATCTGTTCTTTTCTTTCTGTCTTATCGTTTCCTATAAAAGCAGTTGGCTAATCTGGGGAAGTAACATGAGGAAGAAAAGATGCGATAGAATTCCTTGGTGGTTTGTGTTTCTGTGAATCCACTAACTGAGTTACTTCCACATTCAGGGCAAGTTCTGGTTTGAAGGGAAAGTATGCCTCTTGGGGCCGTTAGCATGCCTGCTCTCTCAGTTGTCGATGTACCATGCTTACCATGTACTCACTTTGAATCTTGCTGAACTTCTACACATCACAGATGGTGGGTAGAATATTCAGATGAGCTGCTTCTGGCTGCACATACCCCGTATAATTTCCTTACTTGAATAAGGTGGGGTACGTGAGTGTGACAGAATATCACTCCCATGATTATGTTTATTATATGACAAAGGGAAAGGGGCTTTGCAGATGTAATTAACATCCCAAATCAGTTGACTTAGAGTTAATCAAAAGGGTGTAAACTTGCTTTTAATTACTCAATGCTGATAAGTATTGAGTAATTTGACCTGTAATTCAGTAATGATATTACATTTTTATGTTACCCTTTAGAATTTATAATGGCTTTTGTGAAGTACTTTTCTATTTCTACTTTATAATCATTCACTCAGAAAAAGTAAAACCTTTTTATGTTCAAATAGTAATCAATAAGAAAACAGGAAAACAATCTGTATACTCTGTGCATTGATAACACACAGTAGACTGAGGAATAGTGGCAGGTGTAAGGATCGTACCACCTGATCCCTGATCTCCCAGTGTATAGTCCAAGAGATGCATTAGGAAATGTTTTGTCTTTGATTTTTATTTATTTTTTATTGTAGATGTTTCCGTTTCCTTGACCTGACAACATAGCCCGTGATGAGGAATGCAATGCATTTTGGAAGTTCTTGGTTAGATTGGGAAACATTTGAGGGTATTGGACATAGGCATGCTCATAAGTTTGAACCCAAATAGAATCAAATTTGAATATTTCTGGTTGAGGAAATACACTCTCATGTTTTATACTTTGCCACTCCTGGCTCTCTTATGCTTTTCCTGGCTTCTTATTTCTGCCTTGCCCCTGTAACATTCCAGGTTGCATCTCCCAGTTTACACTGTAAATATCAATGAAGATTACATAATTACAGAATCCTACTTGAGAGTTATAATAAAATTTCAATTTTAAAGTAAAGTAGAGAACAAATTATATTCTTCAAAGCTAACATTTGAAATGTATTAATATGGCTATACCAGTGGATTATGCCATGTTCATTCTGATTAAGCATTTAATTGATTCTGATGGTTGGATCCATGCGATACTAGTTGATACATATTTTGAATATCAACCTTGGTTAACATAATCCCAACATGGTGTGTGTGTGTGTGTGTGTGTGACATCCATTTCTATCCATTACAAATATTCTACATGCTGTGTTTCCTATAAGACAGAATCCTTCAACATCAGTAGGTTCCTTGTTTAACTTTGCTTCCTTTACTACTAACAAATGACTTTTTGTTGAAGGATGACAAGAGATCAATTAAGGAGAAAGAAGAAAGTTAATTCAAGATGGAATAGGCCCACCATAATTGAAGTATGGTGAACAAGAATCTGGTCAATGAATTATAACATCATTTTAAAATTCATTCATCCATTTGATAATTAAGTCTGATGGTGTCTTACATAATCATCAGATGCTTTTCCTGCAAAGTGCATGAAGGTAAATGAACTTCTTCTTCAATCTTGACATCTATCTTCGGCTCATTGTTGAAGAACACATTATAATGAAAGGAACAGACAGGACGCCTGATCACTCAAGTTGGATGAAGAAGCAAGCAAGATTAATACTACCGCTGTGTAATAAAATTTTTCAGACTTGAAACACTGTGCCCTCTAGTCTTGAAAGAGCTCTTTAATTCTGAGGATTTACAAATACTTTATTTTAGTTTTTGTGAGTAGAAAAATACTAAATTCTCATTTGAGTATGATTTCTTAAATTAAGCATGTGGAGGTAGAGATTAATACAAAATATTGTTACTGAGAGAAGTTTGTTGTTGGAGTTTTACTTCACCTGGTTAGGTTTCAAGCGTAAATTGTGAAAATAGAGGGCTTCACTCTCAGAATGTGAAGCTAACCCATGAGTAAGACGGCTGATTAAGAGAAGTCTCACCAAATATAGGAATAATTTTTGCAACTTCTCAAGTTGGACTTAGTCACTCACAGAACCTCATGAGCTAAAAGAAGCCCCTTGGGGAGCACAAGGCACATCTATGGTCACTTGTCATCAATTGGACTCAGGAACTAAGTGCATTGCTGACCTCTCTGGGCTGTACTACCCAAAATTACTTCACAGTCCTGATGAGGAGTTTAGAGGGTGCTCCAATGAACATTCCAATCATCTGAGCCTCTTTTTTTTTTCTTTTAACTTTCCTAAACCATGAGATCAAGGCAGCTCTTACCGATGTAGCTCAGTGGATTGAGTGCCAACCTGTGAACCGAAAGGTCACTGGTGTGATTCCCAGTCAGGGAGCATTCCTGGATTGCAGGCCAGGTCCCCAGTTGGGGGTGTGGGAGAGGCAACCAATCAATGTTTCTCTCACACTCTGAGGTTTCTCTCAATTTCATTCTCCCTCCCATACTATTTCTTTAAAAGTAAATAAATAAAATCTTTTAAAAAGAGAGAGATTAAGGCAAATTCAAGCTTCACTTTTCTTATTATTTGAATAAGACTATTCAAAGAGTAGTACTGTTGCAGTGTGGATGTTAATGTAGAGAATAGAAAGTGGGGTTATCCAGTTTGCTATTTTCCCTACAGGGATGAAAATATTGGTAAGCAGGGGCCAGCAGTGTGCATCTAGATGAGACAGCAGTGCATGCGACAGTCAGGAATTTCATTGGTCTGTACCGGAGTTAGTGGTCATGGTCCTAGCACTGATCAAAAGGTGGGACCATTGTGCCGGATCTCCAACAAGCTCCAGACCAACAGCATAGACCCTTCGGTGCTGTTCTGCTCTGCTCACAGGTTTTGATCTTGGAATGACCTTTTCTCCTTCAACCACAATAAATGGGAGATTTATTTTTATCAACTCATTAACTTTTGATTTCTTAGTGAGATAAAATGTAGCTGTGCTAGAAAAGGACTCACTTTTATTGTTAGCAATTGTTGACAAATACTAGCTATGCTTGTTTTCTTGAAGTAGTATATTCAACACTAAAATCAATGCGACAACTCAAAGCTTCCATCTCTTCTTTTCTTAAGGCAAAATATTCACAAACAAAACATTTGCTACATAAACATACTTGACAACTGGCAACTCCCATTTCTTCTGTTCTGAAGGCAAAGTAATCATAAAAGTTTTCAAGAAAATCTGTATATATTTACTTGAGGTCTAAGAATTGCTTTGGGCACTGGAGACAAATAACAGATTGGATCAACAGAATAAGGGAAGAGAGTAATGAGGACATAAGGACCTGGGTTTTCTGTTATTTCAAATTATGAAAAAAAATTTTGACAGCCCATAATCATCCTTCCATCATTTATTTTCCTGTCTAGTTCTTGCCTTGTTCCATTAATTATCTTTGCTGCTGCCTGTATTTCTTACTGTTTTAAAGTAATGTCTTAAAATTTAATGTTGAGGTATGCTTTTGGATAAGTTTCAGCTTTAAAATCTCATTCATAATTATAGGGAATCAGATGGTTACACACTGAGACATCAAATACAAAATGGATTTATGATTAAAAAGAAAAGCTTGACCAATGACTTTTCTAGATAACTAAGATGAAAGATTTCTTTTAAGAAAATATTGAAAAAAACCCTAATAATTCAAAAATACATATGAAGACATGAAGTACAAGTGAAATACTCATAAAATACAAGTCTGGGACTTAAAAAATATATGAGAATGTTGCTTCATCTGTTATAGAACTTGTATGCTTCTCTCTCCAGAGTCAGCAATTGAATCTAGGTCCTGAATGTAATGGAAGGCATTGATCACTATTAAGTTCGGTGTTTTATTTACATAAAAAGTCATATTTAATCAGTTATTGCTGTCCCACTAATAAAGCCGAAATATTTCACGTAAATAAGACATCACATAATAAGAAGTTAAATCCTATGAAACAAAATTTGACTTTTGAATGTGTGATCACAGAAGGATGGTAATTTCTCTTTATGGTTCTATAAATTTATTACTTCTCATGTACTTAATATTATAGGGCTCTGCAACCCTTCTGGAGCAGTGCTACTTAATATATTTTTCAGACGATTAATCTGAAAGTGTAAAAGCTGTTTGGTAGCTTTGTATCATCTGCTTAAGTAATTGCTCAGAAATAAACCATGTTTCTACCACTTTGCTTGGTGGGTTCTGCATTCATAGCCCTAATACATTGTGGGTAAATAGGTCTTTCTCTTCACCCAACCTTTGTCATTGTTGTTTCAGACTTTGGCATTCATGTTAATGACTCATGATCACTGGGATCTCAGAAGTCTTTTGTGTCTTCTACTCTAACACTCTTGATCTATTTTTATTCAGCATATAGAACTTGTCACTCAGATTTGACTACCAAAGACCTGGAACTCTGACATTTCATCCCCGACTACTCTGATCTTTTCTTACCTCCATTTTCTTCCCCTTCTTCTTTAAGTGAGTTAGGGCATCATTTCCATTACCTCTCTGAATATTTCCAAGGTATTCCTGTCATTATTTGTTTCTCTCTAAATTCTGAACTCAGTGGTCAGATACTGCATAGTTATGCTCAGTAACCACAAAATCAAAATGTATTCCTCCAGCTTAAACTTCTCTCCTGAGCTTCAAACATGCATCTCCAACATATTTCCTGGTTTTCTCAAAAATAATTCCAAGTCAAAGTTCTCTCATATCTTCTCCACCTTGTATTCTCTCTTACCCTCAGTCTCTCAGAATAGAAACCTTGCCATTTCCATCTCTGTCATCATTTCTAATTATTTTTTCAATCTCTATGGCTGTTAATTCTACTGTCTTTGAATGTATGAAGCTTATAGGTTCTTTTTAGAAATTTCCTTCTAGTATTACCTAGTTAAGTATCTTGTAATTCCTCATATGGAAAATTGTAATAACTTTCCAGAATACTCTGTATTTCCCTTTTCTCTATACTCCAGTGCATCATCCCAGTCCAATTTCGTGTGGTTTAAAGTCTTTTATTAGCTGCATACTGTAAATATTGTCTAATCTTTGCTTGTAACATGAAATCCATTGACCATATGATCCTATTCTATTTTTTCAGTTGTACATATTAGTTTTCCTACTCTAAAATCCACATTCTAGCCAACTGAAAATACTTTCCACTTCATGCACTTTTGTGTGTTCTTTGTTGTCTAATTTTTGATGAATCTTTTTTCTTACTCTGAATATACTTCTCCCATCATCATTACTTAAAAAATCTTACCTACCTGCCAACTCATATCCTATAGCATATACTCATGGCAGATACTGTGTTGAGGACTTGTCCTGTAAGAAAAAAATCCTTACTATTCCAGGTAGAAGAGGCAGATAACAGAGTAATACATATCAATATAAGTTATTTACATTAGAAGATGATAAATGTTATAGAAAAGAAAAAAATGAGAGTAAGGCAAAGGGAATTGGGGTGGTTTAGGGGGCAGGTTCAATTTGAATAAAATGGATAATTATTTCCTTCTTGAGGAAATAATTTGAGCAAAAACATGAAGGAAATGGAGGAATTTGCCATGCAACCATCTGGGGAATGGACTTCTAGGAAAAGGGAACAGACAGTGCAAGGCCCTATTTCTGGTTGTGCCTGTTTTACAGTAAGAAGGAGAAAACAAGGAAGTCAAGTCAGAAAGGTCATAGGAGCCATCAGGGGCAAGGCTTTTACTGTGAGATTAATGAGGAACCTCTGGAGGATTTCGAGCAGAGGGGTGACAGATATATGACTTATATTTTAGAAAGATTATTCTAGCTGCTAGGTTGACAACAGACAGTAAGGAAGCAAAATGAAAAGCAGAAATGCATGCTAGAAAGGATGCAGAATGGAACTAGGGTGGTAGCAGCAGGTAAGGTCAGAAGTGGTCAAATTCTTGTCTATTCTGAGGTCAATTCCAACAGAACTTTTTTGTATTTTACATACAGGTGTGAAGGAGAGAAAAGAATCAGCAAGGACTCCATGAATTTTGAGCTGAGAAACTGTAAGCATGGAATTGCCTTCAAATGAGAAAGGAAAAGTTGTATGTAGAAAAATGAATTTGGAGGGGAAGACTAATTGCTCAGTTTGGAATATGGTAACTTTGAAGTATCTATTAGACAACCAAGTGAAGCTATAGAGAGAATTATTGAATATACAGATTGGAATTCAGGAAAGAGATCTGAGCTGGAGATACACACACACTGTACAGCGTAAGTGAAGTCACCAAGGATGTGAACGTTTATAGAGAAGAGACCCCAGCTTCTTCTACATTAAGAGATAGTTGAGAAGAAAAATAATTATCAAAGGAAGTAGAGAAGTGATCAGTGGGGTTGGAAGAAAACCAAGGGAGGATGATGTCTTGAATGCCACGTGAAATACGTATATTGAGAAAGAGCAAGTTATTCACTCCACACATGTACCTGAGAGGAGACATAAGAGGAAGACTAAGTGCTGGATTTACTAATGGAGGTTACATGGAGACTAGCGTAGAAGTGACAACGAGAACACGGAAACTCACCAAGACCAACATTGTAAAGACTTTGGGAAGAAAAGAAAACCCAAGACTTGAAATTCTTGAAAGGGGAAAAGAATCCTAAGGGGATAATCAGCTTTTCATTAGATCCAGAAAGTGAAGGAAACGTTCAGAAATATTAAGAAAGGAGATTTTGGTGGTCATGCATGGTGAATATCAGAGGACATAGTAGAAGAGTTTTAGAAGTTGGAGTGTTGATGTGGGAAAGAATTAGAGGGTGTGACTGCATCTCCTGGTGGAGATTAGAGAGCAGGTAATCTGGGAATCTGGCTTCTTACAATAACATTGTAAAGACAAAGGGAATATTGGGTTAGTCCTGCTGGAATCCACACAGTTTGTGGCAAGGGTGTGAGTTTTGGGGATAAGAAATTGTTGGATTTTGGGGTTTCCTCGTGAACCCATTAATAGCAGATCAAGATGATAATTAAAGCTATTTTGAGATGTGGTCTTAGTCTCATCACATGGCCTTCCTCCTGACCTCTGGGAAAAAGAGTTAGACCCAGAGGCTGTCAGAAACTGCCAAACACCAGGGCCACTTGGGAGGAACAGGAGACAGTACCTGGAAGGCACCACTGCAGAAAAATTAGTGGGGACTTAGCGTGGGGTTGAAGGCCATGAGTCAGCAATTAGACAATAAGATAAGATCTAGAGGAGGCCTGGAGTTAATTCCAGTTTTAGTTAAGGAAAGAGCTTACAAGATGTGGAGGCTCCTCCTTAATGCCTTTCGTAAGGTTATAATAACTGGGAAAGTGGAGCATCACTCTGTGCTCTTCCCTCCCCATGACAGCTGTGAAAGTCCTAGGGTGGTCAGAATAAATAGAGACCGTCTATGCTGAGTTTAGCCAATTGTAGCCACCTGTTTAGATAAACTGACAGCTCACATCTGCTTGCACGGCCCGAGGTGTCTCTGGAGAGCACTCATGCTGAGGAAAGCAAGAGCCAGGCCCAATAAGCCAGGTCAATAATGAAGCTGGGCACGAGGAGGAAGGGAGGGTTGTACACAAACACCGATGGAACCATGCCCCCTATGTGAGATCCCAGCGGCTGTCAGAAACTGCCGAACAGCAGGGCCGCTTGGGAGGAACAGGAGACAGTACCTGGAAGGCACCACTGCAGAACAATTAGTGGGGACTCAGCATGGGGTTGAAGGCCATGAGTCAGCAACTAGATAAGAATTAGTGAAATTAGAGTTATTACTGTTAATATGAACTGCATTTATTACCATGAGACTAATAAAGCCGGGTAAAATTTGTGTTACGTAGTACTAAAAGCAAATTGCTCTGCTCTGCTTGCTTATAAGCTTAGAGTGCAAGGCTGTGCTTATATTCCCTATTGCACAAAGTTGCATGAATTTGTTGAATTGGTTACAAAACGATTAGAAATAACTTCGTATGCCCACAGCCAATGTTGCAGATGCTTTGCCAATGTTCAGAGGTCCGGCATGACAATTTTGAGCCAGAAGAAAAAAAGAAACCCAGGTTATGCTTATGAGACAAGTAGCCTCACCAACTGATTTTTTTTTCTGACAAAAGCAATTCTGATTATACAAGAAATTTCAAATCAAATGTCACAGAATATGTTCTAACCTTTGTTTTATACCTTAAACTGTATTTTCTAGTATAATATGACTGACTTTCGACCATGAGTTTAATGATGAATAAAGATTTGACTTAAATTTCTATTTTCCAGAGCAACATGGTGGATTTCTTGAAGAATTCCTGCCTAGAGACCACACACAAAGTGACCAAGATAAGAGGGAGGAAGAGTGTGGAAGATACGTGGGTGAGAAAGCAAAAGAGTGCAAAGGGGGTACAGCACATTAAATATGTGAAGAGATGAACAAAAAAGAGTAAATCTAAGGGTAGTAACAAAGAATGGAGCCATTGGAGACATTTTTTTCCCTTTGAGTCGGCTTCAATTTCAATTCCCCCACGGGTCTCTTTGGCCACTCCGTCCACACATGTCCCGCTTTATTTCCTAGGGCTCAGGCCAGAGCCTTGCGCCTGTAGGCTAGTTTACCTGCTTGTGGTCTGTCTCCTTCACCAAGTGGAAAGCTTTATGAGGGCGGAAGCCACGCTGCCTTATTCATCATTTAGTCTTACAGCCAAGCACAATGCCTGGGGCGTAATAGGCACAAATATTGGTTGAATAAATGAATGAATGAACAAATGAATGAAAGAGGAGAAAAATAGGCATTACAAACTCATGATTTTCTATATCAATATGGGATCAGTAGCAAAGATAATCTTTAAAAGTAATTTGTTCAAATACTGCTAAACCTCTCAGTCCCAGGAGCAAACCCTAGTAGTCTTGGCACAACACAAGAATTTCTGAAAGGCCATTAATTAGAAATTTGTACTTATTTATAGCATTCTGGGTTTGGGAGATGATCTAAGATCCTGCTGGATATATCAGAGGTATAACCTCGGTTCAGTAAATAACCCTAAATTCAGAGTTCTGGTGATTCTAAGGGTTCTGTAAGTAATTGGCAAGTTACACTAGTCTAAATTCCCCCCCAACAATCCCCTAAAGTCACAATTTCTAGAAGGGTGAACTGGCAAAATTTGCTCTTTGCTCCCACATGGTCTGCCTGTTCCTACTGCAGGATTGCGTGTGTCATGAGTTGGAGCAATAGCCCCTGAACACTCTAGTTATCAACTGAGGAAGCCTGTGGGTTATCCACTTGTATCTGGGGGATGTGGGTGGTGGTGGGCAGGGAGTGTCAGATCAAACCTCTTTCCTCTCTTCAGTTGCTACCACATTCAGCAGTTTAAACAGTGAGGGCACACACGGTTCAGCCGAGAGTCGCCGCATGTTGTAAGTGTCCTCACGTTTTGACATCTTTCCTTTCTCTTATGGAGTTGCATTTTTGTTTTGTGACTCAAGAGAAGCAAGTATAGAATCTGCGTTCAGGTAGTCTGATTGAAAATTTGGCTACAGTGACCATAAGTTGCTGTTGACTAATTTAAACTCTTTTTTTTTTTTTGGCATATTTACTAGCAGGTCCCTCTTTTGGCCTCAAGAGTGTCCTGGGCTGGATTATAATTTAGTCCTACTATGGAGTTGTTCCTCAAGCACTGCTCAAGTTTCCACAATCTAGGAAGAAAACACCAATTAGTGTTTAACCATAGTAGGCCTTTGCAGGTACATGCAAAGTACTCAGAAATACCAATGCAGGTTTCCAGCTCTCACTTTTGGTAAAGTCTTTTTTGGGGAGGTTACTAAATATTCATGACTTAAGAGGTTTGTCTGACGGCTCCTAGGTACCAGCATTGGAGGAAATCAGTACCTACTGGCAATATGTATAGACAACTGTTAGGTCTCTTGATAATCTTAGGGATAATTCTTCAGCATCTCCATGCCATATATATATATATATATATATGTGTGTGTATATATATGTATATGTACACATACATATAGCTGTGTAATAAAACAAATGTAAATGAAATGTTTCACTGCAAAATAAAGGAATAAGGTAGTTCATAAAGTTTAAGATTAGATTTCTATGCAAAACAAACCCAACAGTGTCTTACAGTTTGTCATTATTATATTAACCTCCAAACTCCTTGAATGTGCAAGATAAAAGCAACAAGGATGAACGAGGAGGGCATTTTTGCTTTAGTACATTTGTGTGTGTGTGTGTGTGTGTGTGTGTGTGTGTGTGTGTGTGAAGGCATGTTCCTCCAATGGACACTGAGCACTTACTTGTTCCCAGCCACAACCCTGGTCTTTCATTAGTTTCTTCAGACTGGCAGAGAGCAATTTGCAAAAGTGTGGTTAACTTATTCTGTTTTTCCTGTTAACCTCATAGTATACACAGCAAAATATTTCTTAACCTGTCTTTGCCATTATTCCACTTTAGGTCAGTTCATTTGTTTGCCTCATGAAAAGAACTTGTACAGGCACCTGGCTCTCTAAAGATTCACATTTTTGACTTGAGGCACATCTTTCCTGCACATGTTTTCACACCATAAATTAAGCAGATTTTACCTTTCATCCCAGTTTTCTTTCTCCCTTGATGAGTAAGTAGGGCATTGGTGGAAATAATTTCATGAGTCTTTTTTTCGTTTTGTTTTTAGCCAGACCAAATATAGATGGTCGGCTTCAAAGGAGCAGGATTTGTGCCCATTTTTTCCAGCATCTATTCTTAGTACCCATCCCGATGGCTTGTGCCTGCTAGGTGCTCAGTTAGTATTTATTCAATGAATAGAGCATCTGCTGGTTTAAAAGCCATGGATTTAAGCCACAGCCATATTCTATACTCTAGTCTTTGATTTCTATTTTCTAAACAGGAACGATCTTTTTCTTAAAGCATTTCACAGGAGTTATTTTCTATACCACTATGGGTAGGGAAAACCAAGATCACATATGGAGAAGGATGTTGAATGGTTTTCCAGCTCATGTGTTAGCTAAATTCTTGACTCAGCAATTGTTACATTGCATGAACCTTCACAGTCATTCAATAGAGATTCACCTATAGGTTCATTAAAGCCTATGAGGCAGGTATTTACTGTGAATGCTGGAGGAGTGGGAGGGATGATAACAGAAGCTAACTAATGTATATGTCATGTGATAAAATTGAACTCTTGACCATGGTAACAAGATGCAATGGATGTTTCACACAAAGGAAAGGTTGAAATGAAAAAATTCAAAGTAAGTGGGCAAATGTACTTTAGACTCTTGGAGACCTCTTAGGGACCATGACCCAGGTCAATCGTATAAAAGGAAAAAAAAGAAGGAATATGTGAACTTTTGGCTTGATTCCCACTTTCCTTGAGAAAGAGGTTGGGGTTGTATATCTCAGGAGGATAACTCAGAAAAAACATAAGATGTATCTGCTGGTCTAGGTAAGAGGCAGCTGCTCTCAGTAGGTGGCAGCAGGGTGCAGAAAGAGAACAGAGGACTGTCTAAAACAACCCGCTCCCAGAGGTACCTGTGCGAAGAATGCATGCCTCCCTGTGCACCAAGGGTGGACCTCATAGGAAATTCATCACTGATGGAGCCATTTGTGATTCGGCCCAAGAGCCTCCAAGAGTATTCCAAGAGGGAATTTTGTGTGGCATGGATTACCTGGACTACTGGGAATCTGGGAGGTGAAGGGGAAAGGGCTACCAGAAGAGTATGTGTATTTGTCACATTACAGGAATGACAGCTACAGGGACTTCACATGGGGGATTTCTCTGGAAAGCTCACAAAGGTTCCAGTGAGATAGGTCAACATTAGTACATTTGTCACTCGGAGGCACTCATTGCCAAATAAAACCTGTACCCACTATATGTGACTGCGTTTGACTGCCTGGCCCCTTTTCCTCCCGGATTCAACCCTGGGGATGTCAGAAACTATAGTTAGCAGGGGAGGAGACTGGGTTAGTAGGGAAGATGATGTGCCCCTTTGCTTCTCTCCCTTTCCATTTACAAGTGGTTAACCTTAGTAGTAGCCTCAGGGAAAAGTTGAAATTGAGTTAGTATGTAGGCAGGGATAACTTAAATGGGAGAACTGAGATGGTTTTTGGATTTTAGACACTGGAGGACATTTTATACTTTAGATGAGAACAAAAACTTATGGGACTTACTAGAGAAAGAATTCATCCAAGGGCAAAAGTACATTTTCCTTTATTGCCTAAATTTTAAAGGGACAATGGGAAACAAATGAAGATGCATTTTGACTATACCCCACAAGGCATACCAGGTCAATTTAAATGTCATACTAGTTTAAGTGGAAAGGAGAATTTATTAAAATGGTTTCTTAGTGGAACTCAGTGTCAGGAAACATAGATGTCTTTCACACAAGGGAATTACCAAGAGTTGGAAAGCTATCAGTCACCTTGTTTACTCTCTCCCATATTGTCTGCTTCTCTTTGTATCTCTCTGTGGATCAACTTTCTCTGCTTTTCCCTGTGACAGCTGCAGGCAGTTGTTAAGATCACTTCAGTTCATGTACCTGAGACCTTAACTGGTATCTCTATGGCCCATTCCAAATTTCTGGGAGGTAAAGAATTTTCTGGGCTTATCTTGACTTGTATATCAACCCCTTCTGGTACAATGGCTTGTGAGTCCAGCATGACTGCAGGGTTCCACCACTGTGGGAGAGCAACATGTTCTCTGGAAATATTGGCATTGGTTGGCCAAGAATTCCACCTTGGTTTACTACAAAGACACGCAATATTGAGGCTACAGGAAGAGTGTGGGAGCTCAGGTATTAGCAATTTATCTGCAGTGTAAGAGTATTGAGATTTGCAGATTGAAATAACCCAACAACTTTTAATGGTTATATGAATGTGTTTTACAGTACTTTCTGCTAATTAAATATCTTACTAAAGTTTTCTGGGAGGTGTCACTATTCTGTATTTCAGATATCTCTGAGATTCCTGGGAAAGGGTAACACACCAGCTAGTAATTATTTGAGAAAATTTGCACAGATTTGCATGAATTGATGCCTAAACTTGGTCAATTTGATCAGCTTGCTGCGTTTTCTTAATGTAGTTTTCTGTTCTCACTTGTAAGTATGTTGAGCTAATGAGACAGAGTTGAGTGTTTGGGAGGGCCAACATGATTAAAGTTCTCAAGGAGGAATACTGGAGAGGAGATATCTGCCCACAGAGAGAGAGAGAGAGAGAGAGAGGGAGCGAGAGAGCTCCAGGCAACTATCTGAGAGGGCCCCCTGGTCTTCAGCTGACTACTCAAGGCTGGGAAAAGAACCACCAAGAGGGAGCAGTCAAAACAATCCCCTGAGAACAAAGAGGGAGAGGAACTGTTGGTATTTCCAACAGCCAGATTGGGAGTGGGGGGCGGGATCAGGTACTCAGAGGGTATTTATTGCTCATTAGTGAGGCAAAATTGAACTTTAGACAAAAGCCTGCTTTGGTGTCTCCTAACACAGTTTAAAAGAAATCCTTACAAAAATCAAACCATTTCAAAGTAATTTAATTACATCCCAGAATGGAGATGCAGAATAATTTTTTTAAAATAGTGAACCCAATAAGGTAAATTTATAGCTCCACCTTGCTTTTAATTTGGATAATTGCATACTCCTTGTTTCTGAAGTATTGCATCCTGGCCTCTGTTATTTTAATATGGCAAAATCCCTATTACTATTCTGTAGGCCAATACTTCACAGCATCTCCTGCAATTATCCCTGTCTTAGGAAGAATAGCCATTGATAAGTTTCTCACTGTTTCTGGTGCTTCTCTCACCAGCGCATTCCCCATTGATACAGTAAAGAGTGTAGCCCACTCATTTGCTGATGGGCATTCAGCAAATGAGTGGATCAAAAAACTATGGTATATTTACACAGTGGAATTCTATGCAGCAGAGAGAAATAAGGAGCTTATACCCTTTGCAACAGCATGGATGGAATGGGAGAGCATTATGCTAAGTGAAATAAGCCAGACAGTGAGGGACAAATACCATATGATCTCACCTTTAACTGGAACATAATCAACAGAAGAAAAAAGCAAACAAAATATAACCAGAGACATTGAAATTAAGAACAATCTAACAATAGCCAGAGGGGAGGGGGAAGGGGACAGTGAGGAGAGGGGATTACAGGAACTACTATAAAGGACACATGGACAAAATCAAGGGGGAGGGTGGAGGTGGGGGAGGGAGGTGGATTCGGCTGGGGTGGGGTGGAGGGATGGGGAGAAAAGGCATACAACCGTAATTGAATAACAATAAAAATTAAAAAAAAAAAAAGAGTGTAGCCCTTCACACCCATCTGTGGGGCACATTAGGCCAGTCAATAATGGATTATTTCCCCCTCTATTAGAATGTCCTCCCTATCATATGACCTTTCCTGAGCATTTTGAGCCCTTTTCACTATCACAGGTATTCTGTCATTTCTAGTTTTCTTCGTGTGAGTCATTGCTTTTTGCAGGCTTCTTACAGCCAATCTAGTGGTGTATTAGCACCACCTCCCAGGGTTCTTGTCAGATTATTAAGTCCTGTGTCACAGGAGAGTGTCCCTGTTACTGGACCCTGAATGCCTGGTTCTTGAGTCTTGATGTCATAGAAATCATCACTGAACTCAGTACAAGGTCAAGCAATTTACTGAAAAGAGCTTGTGCACAGGGAATCGACCAGAAAAGAGAAGTCAAGCTCCCCAAGGAGTCCTTGTGGACGGCTTATACAGGGGCCTCGGGGTGAGGTTAGGGCTTCGAAATGAGCATGAGGTCAGTTGTCCCACAATCATCTGGAGGCCGTTGATCCCGGGGTAGTCACAGGATGCTTTCCATGGCCAGAGGGCCACTCCAAGGGCCTATAAAATAATGCTTGCACAAACATTCTGGGTGCCATTTGATTGACAAAACTATTCTGCAGAAAGGATGTTATCATGGTACATTCTTTCCTTTAAGGATGTGGTTAGGTTAATTTCAACTACGGAATTTTACTGAAAGCAAGCAGTCATAGTCAAGCCTCTAAGACCTGGCTCTTTCAGTCAAGATGGAGTCCAGTGTTATTCCTATCCTGTCTCATCCCCGTATTGATAAACTTGATAAACTCTCTCTTACCCGACTTCATGCTCCATACTCTTTGATCCAGCACCCTGTGGATCCAGCCCTGTACATACTCTCTTGGCTCCTGCTGAGTCACGCTCACCAGGGCTTGCAGCAGCTTTGGCATCCCTCTTTTCCCCACGGAGGCCTGGAACTTTCTTGGCTGAGTTATGCTGTGATTTGACCCTACTTATTAGTTCGTAGTTAGGATTAGTGGTGGGAGAGAATCTGAGTGTGCCTTCTCCTTCAAGGCTTGGCATCATCTTCGAGCAAGGTCAGGGGAATAAGCTTTGAGAAGAGTAAGCCACTTCTGCAGGGCTGGAGAGCAGATTAGGATCTGAGGGGCAAGATTCTCAAGTGTCTCAGTCCAGATGTCCTCATTCCAAGTCTCACCTTGAGTAGCATACCTGCAGGGGTGGAGAATTCAGGTTCTCTTAGCTGGACCCTGCTTTCCCTATAATTCACTGCTGGGGTTGATCTTAAGCTTTTTCTTTCCTCTGCTTGCAGTAGATGAGAATCTTCTTATATGCTTCCACGGGGGCCCTCTGACTTTCACGGTTAGCTTTAAATTTAAGGTTAACCCCCCTCTGAGTGTCATAGAATTTTTACAGTGCATTAGTGGTAGCCAGCCAATGTCTGATTCTATAGTTCTTATAATTGCTTTTCCTCCAAAACCTCTCAGATACTTAAGACACTGTGCCTGCTGGTGCTTTCTGACAAACTGATGTCTCGTTTCAATTTACCACGGGTAAAACTTTTAATAATTGCACCACTACAGCGTGCCAGGAATGGTAAGTATTCCAGCTATGACCAATAAAGGGATCCGCATCATCAGCTTCCCCAAATTCCATTTTATAATTTGCTTCCTAGGACCACTTGTAGTATCAACAATATGCTTTTGGCTTCCCTGGGACGCAGACTTGAGGTGAAGGTGTGTTTGCAGCAGGATATGGGGGATTGCTCCTGGACGCAAGACAACACCTGAAAGGAAGTGAGAGCAGCAGGATTAATCTGGGGAGAAGCTGCACTGTGTTAGAGTTGCACTAGGTTTCATTAGAATCTCTGAGTGCTCTAGACCTGAAGGGGACTTTTGGAGTTGTCCCAAATTGAGACAAGCAGACCGAATGAACTTTTGTGGGTCTGCAGTCATCAATAGCTGGGGGCAAACTCTTCCTTGGGAAGAAGCATTTGTTGCCAGTGAACTCCCTACACCTGAGGATAATTGCTGGAGAGGGACTCAGCTGTGAGCCTTCTGCAGCCAGCCTTGCCCCCATTTCCAAGGAAGCACAAAATCGCGAGAATAAAGCTGTGCGACCTCAGCCTAGGGCTTGGGAGCCAGATCTGTGCAGTGCTGCACTGGACTTACTCCAAACTTGTACGTGCTGCTGAAGTTTTTGAGGAAATTTACGACATTTTTTTTATTTTCAAAGAGGACAAATCAAACGTGGAATTATTTAATAATATGCCTTAAAAGAACCTTGAAATAATATGAGAATCGGAGGTACAGGTGAGTCAGTGTTTTGCTTGGGACAATAGAAGATGCTGATACTGGGTGTACAGTTCAGGTCCTGTGCCTTTACTCCAGCGTTCTTTCTTAAAGTCTGTCAGGTCTAGAGAACTGTAATAAGTCATTCTCCATAGCTGAGAGTTATAGAAACTCGGCCCTACTGCAATGTACTGTAGATGCCAACCCATTGTTGCTGTTTGCGTTGAAACAAAATTTCTTCCTTTCCCCTCATTTTCTAAAGGCATTGCTGCTTTTTGTAGGACCAGGATATTAAGTAGATTAAGGTTTTAAGTTCTAGGAGGAAATTGGTGGTCATATATAATATACTGTACTTTTCTTATTGAAAAATTGTTTGGTAAAGTTTATTTTTTGTTACCTGAGTTTAATAAGAAGAATCATCTCATTAAAAGTGAAGGCTCAACAGTAAATGGCCCCAAATCTGTTTGTTTTGAAACAGAGGTCCTTCCTTCCTTCCTTCTTTCCTTCTTTTACTTTTTACTGAATTTATTGGGGTGACATTGGTTAATAACATTACATAGGTTTCAGGTGTACAATTCTATAGTACATCATCTGTGTATTGTATTGTGTGCTCACCACCCCAGTCAAGTCTCCACCTATCCCCTCATTCCCTCATCTACTTCCCCCACCCTCCCTTTCCCTCTGGCCCTCACCACACTGTGGTATGTGTCTATGAGGTTTTATTTATTATTTATTTTTTTGCTTAATCCCTTCATTTTTTTCACCCAGCCCCCAAACACCCCACCCCTCTCACAGCTATCAGTCTGTTCTTGTATCTATGAGTCTATTTCTATTTTGTTTGTTGGTTCATTAGACTCCACAAGTGAGTGAAATCATATGGGATTTGTCTTTCTGTGACTGGTTTATTTCATTTAGCATAATGTTCTCCAATCCATTCATGCTGTTGTAAAATGTAAGAGTTCTTCTTCTTTTTTTTTTAATGTCCAAGTAGTATTCCATTGTGTAAATGTACCACAGCTTCTTTATTCACTCGTCTATTGATGGACACTTGGGTTGATTCTAAATCTTGGCTATTGTAAATAACACTGCAATGAACATAGGGATGCATATATTCTTTCAATTCAGTGTTTTGGGTTTCTTTGGATAAATTCCCAGAAGTAGAATCGCTGGGTGACAAGACAGTTTCATTGTTAATTATTTGAGGTCACTCCATACTGCTTTCCACAGTGGCTGCTCCAGTCTGCATTCCCACCCACAGTGCACTAGGGTTCCCTTTTCTCTGCATCCTCCCCAGCACTTGTTGTTTGTTGATTTACTGATGATAGTCTTTCTGACTAGGGTCAGGTGATATCTCATTGTGGCTTTAATTTGCATTTCTCTGATGACTAGTGACATTGAGCATCTTTTCATATGTCTATTGGCCACCTGTATGTCCTCTTTGAAGAAGTGTCTATTCAGGTCCTTTGCCCATTTTTTCAATTGGATCGTTTGGTTTTTTGGTGTTGACTTTTATAAGTTCTTTATATATTTTGGATTTTAACCCCTTATCAGATGTATCATTGGCATATATGTTCTCCCATTCAGTGGGTTGTCTTTCCATTTTTGCTGTGCAAAAACTTTTGTTTGATGTAGTCCCATTTGTTTATTTTTCCTTTTGTTTCCCTTGCCTGAGACAATATATCAAAAAAAATATTGCTACAAGAAATGTCTGACATTTCACTGCTTATGTTGTTCTTGGACTGTCTGAAGATTGGCTACTAAGCATGTTCTTCCCATAAAGCTACCCTTTGTTTCAACTGGAAGGCTATTTGGAATCTATCTGCTCTCAAAACAGAGTTTTCCCAGGAGCTGGGACAGGCTTCTGGTGTTTGGCCTCACTGCCCATTATTCCTATTATTGGTTTGATCTTTCCAAAAACAAAATTCTCTCTGACATGCAGTGCCTGTTTCTGGGCTCAAGTGTTTCCAGAAACACAGGCCTATCTTGGATGTTGTGCTCAGTTCCAGACCATTTGTAATCTTTTTGCTGGTGGAGGATCTTGTGGAAGGTGTTTGTTTTTTTTTTTTTAAAGAACAAAAAGCCAAAATAACAACAAAACCCACAATACCTGTGAAGCATAATAAATCAAAGAGCAATAAAAGGAGGTATGCCCGCATATTGTTTTCAAATTGATAATTAAGTTCAGTAGTCCTTTAGTAAGTGTTTATAACGTGCTAAGTGTTGGGCCACATTTTGGGTTACACAAGTGTTCAAGATGTAATAGCTGCCCTTAAGCAACTTGGTCTGATTTTGGATGAGATAAAGACCTGGAGAAATGATTAGAGTATAAAGTTAAAAAAAAAAAGGTGGGCACAGGACTGTAGGTTTGCAGAGGAAGGTAAAGAATAATTTTGATGTAACTGAAGGTTAGACCAAAGTCATGGTTTTGTCCTCCATTAACATTGTATGGAGTGGTCATCTAGTTCTAATTAGCATGCTAAGCAGGAATGATTTATAGTGTTAGCTAGCAAATACTGTGGACCATGAAGGAAAGGGATAAAAAAAAGTGAATTTCTGTGCAATGCTGTGGGAATCAGGGAGCAAGGGGTTTAGTAGTGCAGGCACATGGTGGAGTGAAGTTTTCAGAGTCAAGGAGAAACGAATTAAATGAATAAATAACACCTGCTTTAGATGGCAACCCAGGAGCTGTGGGAATCATCTAAAAGTGAGAAGCCTGGGAATAAAGAATAAACTTGCCCGTATTACAGTTTTGCCTGAGGCCAGCCCTGCTTAGTTTAATTTGACACTTTTCTGGAATGTATAATATGTAACGTTACCTAAATCACCATTGCACTTTGGAGTAAATGCTAATGTCTTGTTAAACTTACTACTATTTCGTATTCAGTATGGATTTCAATAGGGACTGCTTTTAATTAGGATAGTGTTTCAGTTTGCCCATCAAATAAACATAAAATAACCAGCTATTATAGTATTTATATTAATGTTTGAATAGTTATCAAATGTCAACTGCACTTCCCAGGAAATCCCAAAATGTAACATTTTGTATTTTCAAATGAAATAGTTCTTTAGAATTCATTACCTATAGCAACTCTGTATGGGGTTATGTTTGCTTTTGTCGGAGGAGGTAATTCACTCTAACTTATTTTCCTAGAGGGAATGCAGGGGTGAGAAAAAGAAAGGTGGGAGAGAGAGTAGGAGATGTCTGCATCTCTCACTCTGCTCCTTGCTTTGCAGATTCGCTTTCATTATTTTTCCCATTTTTTTTTATTTCGAAAAGAGTACTTGAATACCTTCTCCTAGACTTCCAATTTAACATTTTGAACATGTACTTTATACACACACACCTTGTCCTTTTCACTCTTTTCTTAGATTAAAGAAATCTATTAGGTTATATCACTGTCATTTTTGCTGTAAAACACCTGAGTAATTAAATAAACTTAATACTACACATACATATAAATGATCTAATGATTCTTTTATCATTTGATGAATTAATATCTTTAAAAAATCAGGTAAAAAAGTCTATGTTCTACAGAGCCAAAAGAGCATAGGGTACCATGGAGTGAGTATTGGTGTTAAACATGGAACCGCAGAAGTAACTACCTTCTATTCTTCTCAAGCATTTGCACCCACATACGGCACCACTGAGAATTTTAGAATGTGTGAGACAAATCGAGAGCCACATTTAAAGAAGCTACCATACGTAAGAAATATCTTTCAAATAATGTTTGTTCTTTAAAACAATATTTTCTTTGTTCTTCATTATATACCAATTTTTGTTGAATATTAATACTTAAATATATTAAATATAAAAACTAACTCAACTATATGTAAAATGATGTTCATTACATAGGGTCTATAGAAGCAAATATCTGGAAACAACCTAGATGCCATTCAATTAAGGACAGGTTAAATAAACCAATTACCATGGAATATTATGTAGCCATTCAAAAATTAGGGGAAAATTTGTGAGATGGTCAGGAGACATTGTACGAAAAAGACAAGACTTGAAACAGTCTTTACAGGATGCCTTCAATCTGTATAAAATAAAGATGTTATTCAGTAAATTTATAAAACAAATATGTATTAAGTACCCACTATACATGGAGTTATTTTAGGTGCTTGGGTTATAGCGCTGAATGGAACAGAGTATTCCCATGGAATTTTTATTCTAGTTGAAGGAGAAAGATAATGAACAATATATAGTTATGTCATGTAATGTCGATAGTATTAAAGACACTAAAGCAAGTTAAGTGTGATAAGGAAAAATAGGGAGTACAGTTGCTGTTCCTCGTAGTAGTCAGGGATGATGTGACATTTTGGCAGAGGCCTGAGATGTGTAGGAGCAGAAGGAGGAAATGAGGATAGGAATGATATCTGTGGTTTTATTATTTTGAGTTTTGAGTCATGTAAATATTTTACTTATGTAAAATAATACAATAATCAAAAAACCTAACATTAAACATACATGTATAAATTAACCTAATATGTTATCAAATTGATAACACAATTGTACAAAGTAAAAATTTAATTCAACTGACTTTATTTTTAAAAACCATTTTAAAAAAGATATTATTTATTTCTTCAAAGAGGGGGAGGGAAAGACAAAGAGAGAGAAACATTAATGTGTGGTTGCCTCTCACATGCCCCCGACCAGGGACCTGACCTGCAACCCAGGCATGTGCCCTGACTGGGAATTGAACCAGTGACCATTTGCTTCACAGGCCAGCACTCAATCTGTTGAGCCACACCAGCCAGGGAAAATTCAACTAACATTAAACAGACTTTTGTGATATATATTCTGAAGGCAGAATGGCAATAAAAGCCTCAACTTAGCAGGTTTGTTTTAAGCATTGCTATCGATATTGTAATTCCGGAACTATTTTATGTATATTAGAAGATAAAGCAAATGAATTAATACATTGAATTTTGGGGGAATCAAGGTTTTCACTGTGGAAGAATGCAGAGTTTTAAAAGTGGTACTGCAGGATATGAAGAAGGTCCTGTGTTAGGGTACAGGGGTACAGGGATAGAAACAGTTTTTGTGAGACTTGAAGCTTACACAATTTTGGAGGATCTCTTTAAGGAAAATAAGAAATGTTACAAAAGTCTGTACAGAACCGTAGAAAGAGCTCATTAACTTCACAATAAATCTTTCATTGACCTGGTTATGTTAAATTTGACTTGATAGCATAGGTGTGTTTTCTTGCTATATATACAGTGGAAAGGCCTAGAAATATTAACATTGTTAAAGCAATGAGCCCACTTAGTGCTCAGAATTTGTTTTCTAAATACATTCCCCAGGAGAAAGGAATGAGAGGTCCCTAGAGAAATGGCTGAATCCAGGTCTGGGCAGGGAAAGTACAAGAAGATTCAATTTCATCTTGTGCCAGATGCAAAAAGGCGCTCGAAGACTAATGGAGTCACATCCAAATGACCCAAGAGAGCAGGTCCTTAAGTTCTTTGTCCAACTTCGCTGTGTGTACTCACATGCTTAAATGCTAACACAAAGTCATTGTTTCTAAGCAATTTTCAACTCATAACGCTGCGTGAGATGCAACTGATGATCTGATTGCTATCTTGGCTCAGGAGCAGAGTTTGACAAACTGGGGGGAGGTGAGAAATTCTCATAAGAGAAATGCTACACGGAGAGCCTAAGATGGAAGTGCCAACCATGGTCACTGACAGCCATTACATAGGAACAGCTGGTTGCATGCACTTCACTGCAAAACTCGTCCCGTTGTTCAGAGAAGACATGAATTGGTGAAATTGTGTCTTTGTGAATATCTTGATTGACTCTGTTGTGTACCCAAGGAAAAAATTCAAAGTTTACTGTTCTCAAGACATGGGTATTTTTTCCTTCTTTTCTGTCTTGTATTTAATTAATGAAATTAATATATTTGTTGTTTTCTCTCGTGTAAAATTATACAGCGTGCCGATAAATAATGTCTTAAAATATTCTTGACATTTCCTAAATTTGTTTTAAATCCATGAATCATAGCTGTGCCAGAGAAAATAGGTCCTTTTTAAAAAAATTAAAGATACTACAAGAATAATAATCACCTTCCCTCCTATAAGGACGTTTTCTGAAAGTCAATGATGTAGATGACCTTAAAATTTTAGGGCCACCAGTTTTTCCATATACTCAAGTCTTCCAAAATGCTCAAGACTGAAGTAATTAGCATTCAAATAAATGCAGAAATAGTGAGACCCACTAGGATATTGGCGAGATGTCAGAGACATTATTTAGGGTGAAAATGATGAGAAAATACTGAATATATGCGGTGAATTGGTTGGCCTATAAAAAGAACTGAAAGCAAGTAATTACTGGAGTAAAAGGAAAAAGGGAACAGAAAATGGCAGAGATGTCGAAAGAAATAATGAATGGGTAGTTGAGTATCATTCAGAGTAGGAAAAAAAAACAAAAAACAAAAAAACCCAACACACACTCATTTAAAATGATGGTGGGAAATAGTCTGAATATAATCCTGGTGAAAATTTCAGCCAAATTTGAATACTGCAAATCTTTTGAACACCATATGTAATTGAACCTGGGCCTTCAAAATACAGTGTTACCCATGATAAAATGGGCCTAAAAATTAGTGAGTAACACAGACTAAAATTTGGAAGAATGCTTCCACCCTGAAGCTTGATTGATGTTAGTTTCATGTTCATTTGCATGGTAAAAAAATTAACGAACACTTGAGTGTCTGTGTGTGTGTAACAAGCCTAAAGGAAAAATAGATATGTATATTATTGAAAATGCAGATAAATGAGGGAAAATGCACAATTCACTATCCTTTCATTCCCCAGATTTAACCCATCACAACACATGGAGAATAAAGCATAAGTAGCTGCTGTTTCTCAGGAAAGCACACCTCATCATGTAGAATAAAATTGCATTAGAGTGGAGGCAACATTTTGTGAAATTTGAAAAACATTAAGTTCTTGAGCTGGTTTAACTTATGTAGGCCCTGTAATCAAGAATATGGAAATCATCTAGTAGAATCTGCAGAAATTGTGATTTTCATGGTTTTATTTATTCATTTTTGGAGAGAGGGCAAGGGAGAAAGAGAGGGAGAGAAATATCGATGTACAAGAGAGACACAATTCGCTGTCTCTTTTATGCCTCCAATGGAGGGAATTTGTCCTGATTGGGAATCAAACTGGAGACCTTTCACCTTGCAGGATGACACCCAGCCCACTGTGCCATGCTGATCAGGGTAGAAATTGTGGTATTTTAGAGAAGACTATTGGAAACCTGATTAGACACATTCAATTTGGAGGTTAAGAAAATTGGACTTACAACATAAAGGGAGCCAGAAGGGCAATGACGTGTATAGACTGAATATTGTTACATAGTTGTACTGAGTCACACTTAGCACTTTAAACAAATGATTACCAGCCAGAACGATGCATTTGAAATTCACTTCATGTTACTCTGGAATCAAGTCCTGAGGCAGACCATAAATCTTGTGTGTATGCTTAATGTAAGCATGAATTCTTTTTTGTTTTTGGCATCATCTGAGTCATTCTTAAGTTACAAAATCACAGAATCGGAGTTGGAAGGACACCTAGGGATGTCAACTAAATTACTTCTCTGAATCAGCTTACCTTTTATGTAAACATTTCCAGAAACAAAACACTTTATATAACTCCCCCAAGGAGATCATTAAATCATTGGAATGTTCATAAGCACTAACAGCTAGGAGTCCTGTTCCATCTGGGCTTTGTATTAGCCCTGATTCCTCTGTTCCCCACCCTCTCCTCTCCCTGTCCATCCAGCTTCTTACTTTTTGGATACTACTTTTCTTCAGATAAATCAGTTTCCCTTTTTTCTGCATCTCTATTGCAAACTTTGTCGAATGTTCCAGGGCCACATTTGTTTTTCTTATACTCTCGGATCCCTACATCTTTCGTTTTTCCTTCTTAGTCCTCAATGAGTTTATTTTATTTTGGATTGAGAGCAAATGAACCAAAATGTGATCAATCAAGCTGGGAGGAAAATGAGGGATTGTTAAGTGTGAATACCTAAAGGACTATTTTCACCAATTGCAGCATTTAAAGTTATTCTTGCAGGCTTAGGAGAACATCAGTGGGGATGGCTGCCAAACTCTCTCTTAGGTTTACTTACCCAGGCAAAATTGTTGGGGATATTTACTGGCCAACACTCTATTAGCATACATAAAGCTCACTGTTGGAAAATGTGCAGAATCAATTACAGTTCAGAACATTTTTTTAAAGTGTGGTTGAGAAACTCAATTAATTACATTTCAGAAAAGTTTCTGCACAGCTAAAGAAAATAGGTCAGCAAAATGAAAAGGGGACCAAACATATGGGAAAACATGTTTGCCAATAATACCTCAGACAAGGATTTGATCTAAAAAATATGTAAAGAGTCTACTATCATATCACCCTGAATGTGATCTTGTCAAAAATACGTAAAGAACTCACACAACTCAACACCAGGGAGACAAACTATCCAATTAAAAAATGGGCAAAGGACCTGAACTGACATTTTCCAGGGAAGATATACAGAGGGCCCAGAGACATATGAAACAATGCCCAACATCACTAACCATCAGAGAGATGCAAATTAAAACCACCATGAGATACCACTTCACACCGGTCATAATGGCCACCATAAACAAATCAACAAACAACAAGTGCTGGTGAGGATGCAGAGAAAAGGGAACCCTAGTACACTGTTGGTGGGAATACTGACTGGTGCATCTACGGTGGAAAACAGTATGGAATTTCCTCAATACACCAAAAATAGAACTGGCTTTTGACCCAGCCCGCCCATCCCACTGCTGGGGTTATACCCTAAGAATCCTGAAACACTAATTCAAATGAATCTATGCACCCCAATATCAATAGCAGCACAATTTACAATAGCCAAGTGCTGGAAGCAATCTAAGAGCCCATCCGTAAATGAGAGGATCAAAAAACTGTGGTAAATTTATATGATGGAACACTATGCAGCAGAAAGAAAGAAGGAGCTCCTACCCTTCATGACAGCATGGATGGAACTGGACAGCATTATTGAAATAAGCCAGGCAGTGAGGGACAAATACCATATGATCTCACCAATAAGTGGAACCTAATCAACAAAACAAACAAGCAATCAAAATATAACTAGGGACATAGAAATAAAGTACTGACAAATCAGAGGGGAGGGGCAAGGGGATAACAGGGTAAAGAAGGGGAAGGGTCAGGTCAAGGATCATGTATAAAGGACCCATGGACATGGACAACAGAGTGGGGATTGACTGTGGGAGCTGGAGATGGGCAGGGCAGGGGGGAACAATGAGGGGTAAATTGAGACAAGAATAATTGAACAATTAAAAAGAATGCTTCTATTCTTCTTATAGGGGCTTCCTATAAAATAATAGCAGGTTGAACTAAAAGCATTGGGAGATTTTGCACTTTGAGAGGCATCCATTTAGGTATAAATTTTGCATCTTGTAGGTTACCACATCATTTGGGAGGTTGTACCATTCCCCAAATTCTAATTTTATACCTTTCATAAAATTTTCTAAAAAATAATCATTACTTTTTATCTAAAACCACAAAGTCAATTTACAAATAAATCCAGTGATTCTTCTTTTGTGAGCTACAATTTTGATGCATTTTCGTTTGAGTTTTCACCAGCAAGGCATTTGCTTAGCATGAGTGGATATTGTTGTGCTAAGTGAGGAGCACAGTTTCCCCAAAGGTCTCAGCTCCTGATGGCTGCAGGACTATATTCTAAAAAGGTGCCATACGTATTCATTAATTTGTTGGATAAAAATAAAGGTATATTTTAAATTTACAATATTTTTATTAAGACCATTTATGTAGCCTACTTATGATGATGGAGAGTTATTATTTGCAGATGTATGCAGTAAAGTATCAGTGTCTATCAAACAAGAATTTTACTTGTTTATCTTTAATTTTTTTAAATTAAAACATTTTTTATTGTTGTTCAATTATGGTTTGCTCCATCTGTCCCCATTACTCTCACCCACCCTACCTACCCCCACCTCCAATGTTCAGTCCTCCCCAGCCCCATTGTCTTTGTCCATGGGTCCTTTATACTTGTTCTTTGTCTACCTTTCCCCTTCTTTGTCCCATTATCCCCCTCTCCCCTCCCCTCTGTTTACTGTCATTTTGTTCTTTATTTCTATGTCTCTGGTTATATTTTGTTTGCTTGTTTGTTTTGTTGATTAGGTTCCACTTATAGGTGACATCATATGGTATTTGTCCCTCACCGCCTGGATTATTTCACTCAGCATAATGCTCCCCTTCTTTCTTTCTGCTGCATAGTATCCCATTGTGTAAATGTACCAGGGTTTTTTGATGCCTTTATTTACCAAAGTGATGGGCACTTAGGCTGTTTCCAGCACTTGGCTATTGTAAATTGTGCTGCTATGAACATTGGGGTGCATAGGTTATTTTGGATTGGTGTTTCAGGATTCTTAGGGTGTAATCCCAGCAGTGGAATTGCTGGGTCAAAAGGCAGTTCCATTTTTAATTTTCTGAGGAAGTTCCATACTGTTTTCCACAGTGGCTGCACCAGTCTGCATTCCCACCAAGAATGTACTAAGGTTCCCTTTTCTCCACAACCTCACCAGCACTTGTTGTTTGT
This sequence comes from Desmodus rotundus, assembly GCF_022682495.2. Taxonomy (NCBI): domain Eukaryota; kingdom Metazoa; phylum Chordata; class Mammalia; order Chiroptera; family Phyllostomidae; genus Desmodus; species Desmodus rotundus. The sequence goes on from NC_071387.1 coordinate 125,853,024, forward strand.
TGATTTGTTAACGATGGCCATTCTGACTGGTGTGAAGTGATATCTTATGGTGGTTTTAATTTGCATCTCTCTGATGGCTAGTGATGCTGAGCATATTTTCATATGTTTCTGGGCCCTCTGTGTGTCCTCCTTGGAGAAGTGTCAGTTCAGGTCCTTTGCCCATTTATTAATCGAGTTTTTTGTCTTCCTGGTGTTGAGTCATGTGAGTTCTCAGACAAACCCTTGTCTGAGGTATCATTGACAAATATGTTTTGCCATATGGTTGGTTCCCTTTTCATTTTGCTGATGTTTTCTTTAGCCATGCAGCAGCTTTTTAGTTTGATGAAGTCACATTTATTTATTCTTTCCTTTATGTTCTTTGCTCTAGGGGTTATATTAGTGAAAATATTGCTGCATGGAGTCCCTGAGGTTTTCCTGCCTATGTTCTCCTCTAGGACTTATGGAATTGCAACTTATATTTCAGTCTTTTATCCACCTTGAGCTTATTTTTGTGCATGGTGTAAGTTGGTGGTCAAGATTCATTTCTTTGAAGGTAGCTGTCCAGATCTCCCAATACCACTTGTTGAAGAGGCTATTTTTTACTCCATCTTATGCTTCTTCCCCCTTTGTCAAATATTAATTGACTATAGACACTTGGGTTTATTTCTAGGCTCTCTATTCTGTTTCATTGGTCTATGTGTCCTTGTGCCAGTACCAGACTGTTTTGATTACAGTGGCCTTGTAATACAGTTTGATATCAGGTATTGTAATCCCTCCTGCTTTGTTCTTCTTTCTCAAAATTGCTGAGGCTATTTGTGGTCGTTTATCATTCCATATAAATTTTTGAAATGTTTGTTCTACATCTATGAAATATCTCATTGGTATTTCAATAGGGATTGTGTTAAAAAACTGGAGGAACAACAACAAAGCCCAGAGTGAGTAGAAGGAAAGAAATAATCAAGAGCAGAGCTGAATAAAATGACATAGAGACTAAAAGAACAATTGAAAGGATCGATAAATCCAGGAGTTTGGCCTTTGAAAAGATAAACAAAATTGACAAATCTTTAAGCAGACAAATCAAGAAAAAAAGAGAGAGGACCCAAATAAATAAAGTCAGAAATGAAAGAGAGAGATTACAATTGATACCACAGAAATCCAAAGGAGTGTAAGAAATTACTATGAAGAACTATGTCCCAAGAAATTTGAAAACCTAGGTGAAATGGACAAATTTCTAGGAAAATATAATATTCTAAAACTGGATTAAGAAGAAGCAGAAAGCCTGAACATACCAATAACAGCTGGTGAAATTGAAGCAGTCATCAAAAAACTCCCGGCACACAAAAGCCCTGAACTGGACGGTTTCACAGGAGAATTTTACAAAGCATTTAAGGAAGAGCTAACCCCTGTCCTCAGACTATTCCAAAAAAATCCAACAAGAGGGAAGACTCCCAAACTCTTTTTATGAGGCCGGTATTATCCTAATTCCGAAGCTAGATAAAGACACAATAAAGAGAGAAAACTATAGGCTAATATTGCTACTGAACATAGACGCTAAAATCCTCAACAAAATATTGGCAACCCGGATCCAGCAATACATAAAAAAAGATCATACACCATGATCAACTGGGATTCATCCCAGGGATGTAAAAATCGTACAATATTTGCAAATCAATAAACATAATACATCACATGAAGAATTTTATTTCAGAACTGATACAGAGGGAAGATTCCCATTTTGGATGATCCAGAAGTGGGAGTTTTGAAAGTTTTGAAGTCAGAGCTCAAACACATTGGTCAAGGGTTTTGGGAAACATGAAAATGAATCAAAACACCAATTGATAAATTCTGCGTAGGTAAAGAAATGTATTGTTTAATTAGAGTGTGATAAGAAGGTTAACTATGACAGATAACTAAATAAAGCCGCCATTTTTATTCTGAAAATGTGCATATGTGTTTGTATATATGTAGCATGTTCTATCCTATGAGATAATTAATTATGAATGTGAAATATGGATAATGAGCACTATGGTTACACATATGTTTAAAGGGAATAGTCTTTTCCATACCATTGACCCATATAATCTATTCTGGCAGCCTGTTATCATTCCTGCCTCTGTCCTTAACAGCCTGTCTTCTGGTTAAGGAGACAGCAAACTTCTTTCATAAAAGGCCTGACAGTAAATATTATTGGCTTTATGGGCCATGTGGTCTCTGTTGTAACTACTTAATCTTGCTGTTATAGCTTGAAAACAGCCATAGACAATACAGAAGCAAATGGGCATGACTGGGTACCATCAAAACTTTATTTTCAACAACAGGTTGCAGGTGGAATTTTGCCCATAAACTAGTTAACTGACCTTTCCTCTAGATTTTTGATTCCTGCTCATTAGCTCTGTATTTCCTAGAGGTCCTTAGAATTTGAAATGAGCTAAGGATATACATATTTACAACCCTAGCTCACTTCAAATTCTGCCTAGGGAGTATTTTAAAGGCATTTTTCAGTTCTTTTCAATGTAGCCCACAGGAGCTAATTGCAGTAAGTGCTCTTTTAAAAAAATTTACTTTAAATTTTTTTCAATTACAGTTTACATTCAATATTGTTCTGTATTAGTTTTAGATGTACAGTAAGTGTCCTTTTACTGCCAAATAGTATCACATTGGGAAAATGGGGTACTAACTAGTTCTCTGAGTGCTGGAATTACTCCCTGAGAAGGCTGGCGACGTGTGGTAGCAAGAGCAATGGCATGAGGTTCAGGACGCGGGAGGTCTGGTGTCTGTGTCTGTGACTGCGGGCCTTGGTTTCCTCAGTGGCAAGGGAGGATACTAGAACTAGATATTCTACAAATTCTCTACCAGCTCTAGGTTGTTATCAAGCTAAATTAAGATTCTTGGCAAAGCTGATTCTGTAGGCAGTCTCAGATCTCCGGGTTTTACTTTAGAGCCATTTTCCTCAGACAGAGTAAACAGCAGACACTGGTAACATTTGAAGGGGAACACATTTCTTGTTTCTACGTTAGGAATTCATGAAAGTGATCACATTTGTTGACACTTTTTAACAAAGGTTTGGAATTCATTATATATTTGTTGCTTGCCTGCATAAGACTAACGTTGCCCTTATGGGTACTTGTGAATAGAATCAGGAATAATTTTCTTTTACAATTTGTAGCTATAATGCATATTTTTTAAAGAAATTGGCCTATATTTTTAGTGTGACATGTTTCATCATTTCTAAGAGCCATATTCCCTTTTACATTTTAACATGTGCGAAATCAAAATGTGTCATATACTTGCTGTCATTTAGGCAGCAATTGTGATGTAGTTGTTATTGCCTATATATGAGCATGAAAACATACATACATACACATATATATGTACATATACACACACACACAGACCCATAGATGGATATTGCTCTCCTCTCTATAGAGATATATAGATATAGATGTCAATATCTATATAATGGGCAGCTTGAAAGGGAATTCCAAAGACAATAGTGAAACACAATGAAAAAAATGCTGTTTCACCAAAAATCTTGATGACACAGGACAATTTCATATAGAAAATTATGGACTCTAATGATTCTGAATTGATTGGTAATTTGGAATTTGAATGTGAAGAAACATTAAAAGTAATTTATGTTTATTTGTTTTTATATGCACACCAGTTATATATAATAATACATTTATGTCTAATAAGTTTAAATGAGCTATTTTTATAATATAAAATTACAAGTGATAAAAAGCATTGTGATGTAATTTAATTGCAGTGGTATTTATTTTCCTCTTAGTGGTACTTACTATAATTGTGTGGCTTTTTAAAATTTTTTTATTTATTGGTTTTAGAGAGAGAGAGGAAGGGGAAGAGAGAGAGCTTGAGAGAGAAAGATTAAATTGCTCCACGTATCTATGCATTCATTGGTTGTTTCTTGTATATGCCCTGACGGGGGTCAAACCTGCAACTTTGGCATATCAGGGTGATGCTTTAACCAAATGAGCTACCCAGCCAGGGCTAATGATGTGTTCTTATAATGTCAGCATCTTAGATTCATAAACTCGATATTATTAAGTAATATAGGACATATCTAAGAATTTAAAAGAAAATATCATGAATTACAAAGACAAGTAGGAGGTATAAATTATGGTGAAAAAAAGAGGTTTCATTTTGTCTTTCAACACTACGATAGAAAAATTGAGATCCTGATGAACATTTGTCAGAGAAGAATGAGGTAAGATTGCTAGTGAGATGCAGTGCAGCCCCTTGAAGAATGCTGACCTCACCCTCACATCACTAGCACCCCGAAAAATGCCTGGCATTAGTTGGCTGCCCGAAACTTTTTTCTTTTTCTTTTCCTCCATATTTTTTTGAGTTTGAGGATAAGGGATCTCTGGAGTAAAATTGGTACATAGGAGAAGTTGAGAGTATACAGCCATGCATGTTATTTTGAGAGACTTTGGAAACAGCCCTGGTCACAAATGTATGTTTCCTTTTGGCTTTGAGGGTTAAGAATGTTTATTAAAGTTACTGTCATACTTGATCTTTGAGTTCATATTAGACAAGGAAACATGAATCAACAGTACTGATATTTAGAGTAGCAGGTGTTTGTGCTGAAACTGTGGCATGGACAAAAGAAGTTAACCAGCTTGAATTAAATTAGAACTAAGTGCGAGTTATCACTGAAATTTAAAAATAATTCAGCAATTAAGACCTTGGAATACTATTAAACACTTTCTAATAGTATTCCATGATTAAACTATTCTTTAAGCATTAGCGTAAGAGAAATAAAAAGCCAAGGTTATCGATTTCTGTACTAATTTTGATAGAAGCAGATGCTAACTAGACAGAATTCTTGCAGAACTTGTTTCCATATGGTCTCCAGTATGTTTTGTTCCTGCAGTTTTTAGAGTCTGGAATACTTTGGGAAGCTTAGGTGTCATCACCACCCAAGCAACTCTAAACTCTTACAAAACTCACAAAAGAATCTTTTTGGCTAGAGAAATGAATTTATTAAGAAAAAATAGATGTGAAAGTGTTGAGATGCAATCTTTACTGGGTTATTTAGAATTTTTGTGTATTATATATAGGTTATAGCTTTCTTTAAGATCCTTCCAATATAATATTACATAATTAAAATTTTTATCTATGTTTTTGACATTTTAGGGGTAAATAGGTCCAAACACTATATGTATGTGTGTGTGTGTGTACACACAAGTTTAGTGAGGAAATGATGGTGATACATATTGAGGAATTAGAATATTTTGTATATATAAGGATTAGAATTTTGTGGAGAATTTTTAGGTGATATAGAAATGCTAAGGAGCAAAAGATCAGTAAGGGCAAGAGTTTTCATAAAAGTCTTAAAAGACTTCACCAGAATTTTGATACATGCAGCTGCAAAGTTTGGCTATTACTGTCCAAGGGGCTGAGTGAAATCTTGCAGATGAAAAGAGTGTACATTGATACAGAAAGGAGGCAATTGGCCTGAACACAGTGGAGAGAAAGAATCTGGGAGTAGAAACAAATAACTGGATAAAATAAAACCATTGATAGGATATATCACAGATTATGATGGCATACATGGGCTTTGTCCACGCTGGTGATTCAGTGATGGACAAGACAGATATAATACTGCTCTCATGCAACTTATATTGTAGTGGGGTGCAGCAAACAACAACAGCAAAAAATAAGTAAGCAAACAAAGAAGCAGATTTGTGGCACGCACTAATAGTAATAATAATACTGCTAATAATATGACAGAGAGGAATATATGAACTAGATGCTTTAACAGTGAGTATTGGAGATGGGAGGATATTTTAGGTCAGGGGAGGTCGAGAACGTATTTCTAAGGAGTTAACTTTCAAGCTAACATCTAATGGTTGAGAAGGACTCAGGCGGGTAAGGGGCTGCTGAGAGGACAGATAACACAGGCTGAGATTGGTGGGTTCTGAAATAAAAGAAATTTAAAGCCTGGAGCAAAGTAAGGAAGGGACCAAATGGCTGAAGATGAATTAGATGGGTAGACAGGACACGGGTCATACAGGACTTTTGAGGACAGAGTGGAGAATTTGGATTTTGTTCTCAGTGCTTTTATTAACTAGAATTCTTTGGAGCATTTTAAGCGAGAATATAATCAATTATGACATTTTAATAAGATTACTCTGGTTCTTGCTTATGTAGTAAGTTGGCTGCTTAATGGTCATCAACATCATGCAACTCTATCTAGAGCTTAACTCTATTCTGAGCTCTTTACAAATACTAATTTAATTCTCATTTAATGCAACCTAATAAGTAGGTACTGTTCTTATCCTGTCACTTTATTTTTATTTATTTATTGTTGTTCAGTTACAGTTGTCCTGCCATTTTCCCCATTGCTCACCCCTGCCCGGTCCCCCCGGCTCCCACAGTCAGTCACTCCCTATTGTCCTTGCCCATGAGTCCTCTATTTGAGTTCCTTTGCTTGATCCTTCCTCTTTTTTCCCCTGTTACCCCCTCCACCCTCCCCTCTGGTCACTGCCAGTTTGTTCTTTATTTCCAAGTCTCTGGTTCTATTTTGTTCATTTGTTTGTTTTGTTGATTAGGTTCCATTTATAGATGAGATCATATGGTATTTGTCTTTCACTGCCTGGCTTATTTCACTTAGCATAATACTTGCCAGTTCCATCCATGCTGTTGTGAAGGGTAGGAGTTCCTCCTTTCTTTCTTCTCCATAGTATTCCATTGTGGAAATGTACCATGGTTTTTTATCCACTCATTTACTGATGTGCTATTTACTGAATAGCACTTGGCTATTGTAAATAATGCTGCTATGAACATAGGGGTGCATAGGTTCTTTTGAATTGGTACTTCAGGATTCTTAGGGTATAATCCCAGTAGTAGGATGGATGGGTCAAAAAGGCAATTCCATTTTTGGTTTTTGAGGAAATTCGATACTGTTTTCCACAGTGGCTGCACCAGTCAGCATGCCCACCAAGAATGTACTAGGGTACCCTTTTCTCCACAGCTTCACCTCTACTTGTTTGTTGATTTATTAATGATGGCCAGTCTATATTTTTATTGTATTTTTTCCATTACCTTTATCCCCCTTACACACCCCCTCCCAAATCACCACACTGATGTCTATGTCCATGAGCCCTTTTTCCTTTTTGCTTGGTCCCTATACAGTACACCCTAACACCCCATAGCTGTCATCCTGCTCTCTAACTATGAGTCTGCCTCTATTTTGATTGTTAGATCAGTTTGTTCATTAGATTCCACATATAAGTGAAATTACATGGCATTTTCTTTCAGTGACTGGCTTATTTCACTTAGCATAATGTTCTCCAGGTCCATCCATGCTGTCACAAAGGCTAAATTTGTTTTCTTTCTTTTTTTTTTTTTTTTTGGCCAAGTAGTATTCCATTGTGTAAATACTCCACAGTTGTTTTATCCACTCATGTACTGAGGGCACTTGGGCTGCTTCCGTCTCATGATGATTGTAAAAAGTGCTGCAGTGAACATAGGAGTGCTCATATTCTTTTGAATTAATGGTTTGGGTTTCTTCAGACATTTTCCCAGAAGTGGGAATACTGGATCAAAAAGCAGATCCATTTTTAATTTTTTGATGTATCACCATACTGCTTTCCACAGTGGCTGCACCAGTCTGCATTCCCACCAAGACTGAACAAGTGTTACCTTTCTCTACAACCTTGCTAACACTTGTTTACTGATTTATTGGTAATAGTCATTATGACAGGTATGAGGTGATCTCTCATTGCAGTTTTAATTTCCGTTTCTCTGATTAGTGACATTGAGCATCTTTTCCTATGTCTATTGGCTGTCTGTATGTCCTCTTTGGAGAAGTGTCTATTCATGTCCTTCGCCCATTTTTTATTGGATTGTTTGGTTTTTTGGTGTTGAATTTGTTATGTTTTTTTAAATAAATTTTGGATATTAACCCCTTATCAGGTGCATTGGTAAATATATTCTTCCATTCCATGGGCTGTCTTTTTATTTTGTTGATGTTTTCCTTGCTGTGCAAAAACTTTTTAGTTTGATGTCCCATATGTTTATTTTTTCTTTTATTTCCTTGCTTGAGGAGATATATCAGATAAAACATTGCTACAAGCAGTGGCTAAGATTTTACTGCCTTTGCTTTTTTTAGGATATTTATGGTTTCTGGTTAAATATTTAAGTCTTTAATCCATTTAAAATTTATTCTTGTGGAATAAAAGGGCGGTCTAGTTTCATTTTTTGCATATATCTCTTCAATTTTCCCAACACCATTTATTGAATAAACCATTTTTAGCCCATTGTATGTGCTCACTTCCTCTGTCAAATATTAATTGACTATAAAGTTGTGTATTTATTTCTGGACTCTCTATTCTGTTTCATTGATTTATGTGTCTGTTTTTGTCCAGGACAATGCCATTTTGATTACTACAGTCTTGTAGTATAGTTTGATATTAGGTAGGGTGATTCCTCCATCTTTGTTCTTCTTCCTCTGGATTGCTGTTATTATGCAGGGACTTTTGTGGTTCCATATAAATTTTTGAAATGTTTGTTTTAGTTCTGTGAAATATGTCCTTGGAATCTTGATAGGAATTGCATTGAATCTATAGACTGCCTTGGGTAGTATGGACATTTTGATGATGTGAATTCTTCCAATCCATGAACATGGTATATTCTTCCATTTATTTGAGTCTTCCTTAAATTTTTTCTTCAGTGTTGTGTAGTTTTCTGAGTACAGATCTTTTATCTACTTGGTTAGGATTATTCCTAAGTATTTTATTTCTCTTGTTACTATAAGAAATGGGATTTTTTTTCCTGATTTCTGTTTCTGATATTTCATTGTTGGTGTACAACAATGCCTTTGATTTCTGAACATTGACTTTGTATCCCACTGCTTTGCCAAATTCACCTATATTCCCAAACTCTTTTAATGAGGCCAGCCTCATCCTAATCCCAAAACCAGATAAAGACACAAGAAAGAAAGAAAACTACAGGCCAATATTGCTGATGAACATAGATGCTAAAATCCTCAACAAAATATTGGCAAACTGCATCCAGCAATACATTAAAAAGATCATATGCCATGATCAAGTGGGATTCATCCCAGGGATGCAAGGACAGTGCAGTATTCACAAATCAATAAACATAATACATCACATAAATAAAAGGAAAGACAAAACTCACTTGATCATATCAATAGATGCAGAAAAAGCATTTGAAAAGGTACAGCACCCCACTTACAATAAAAACACTCAGCAAAGTGGGAGTAGAGGGAGCACATCTCAACATAATAAAGGCCACATATGAGAAATCTATAGCCAACATCATACGCAACAGGCAAAAACTAAAATCTTTCCCACTAAGATCATGAACAAGACATGGATGTCCACTTTCACCAGTTCTATTCAATATAGTATTGGAAGTCCCAGCCACAGCAATCAGACAAGAAAAAGAAATAAAAGGCAGCCAAATTGGAAAGGAGGAAATGAAACTGTCACTGTTTGCAGGTGACATTATAGTGTACATAGAGACCCCTATAGACTCCACCAAAAAACTACTTGACCTAATAATTTTTTTTTTTTTTTGCTGCTTGCTTGAGTGTTTTTTGTTTTTTCCACCTTGTCTTCCAAATTGCTGATTTGATCCTCTGCTTCATCTAACCTACTGTTTACTCCTTATAGTGTATTGTTTATTTTAGATATTCTATTCTTTATTTCTGACTGGTCCTTTTTATGTTTTCTATGTCTTTTCATAATGTTGAATATTCTTATAATCATTACTCTAAACTCTATGTCTGATCAATTACTTGCCTCCATTTCATCTAGTTCTTCTTCTGGAGAATTCTCTTGTAGTTTCATTTAGGGCCTGTTTCTTTGCCTTCCCATTTTGGTTGTGTCTTTGTTTTTGTTTTATACGTGTTAGGTAGACATGCAAGGTCTCCAGTGCAGAACTATGTCTTACTTGTCTGTGACTGTCTCAGGGCAACCTGTTTGGAGCTATCAGAGATCCACAGCTGTGGCTCCCTCTGGTGGACCTGGGTGTGTACAGAAAGAATGAGGCTGTGTACCAAGGCCAGCTTTTACCAGGACTGGGCCCAGGGGAGTGTCAGCTAAAGTCTCAGAGTTCCCAGAGGTCCACCTTTGCCTGTAGGCTTTCTGTTAAGCTTAAACACTGAAAATATCCCCAGCTGTACTCTGCTGTAGCATGGCTTAAGCTCCACAGGGTGGGCAAGAGGGATTCTAGTGGATGGGGCTGTTGCTTCCCCTCAGGCTAATGCCACTTGGAGGGGAGTGCTCTGCCTGAGAGTCATGGCTCCTGAAGTATGGGGAATGACTCAGCACAGGGATCCTAGTGGTTGATGCCTCAGCTGTCTCTCAAGAGCCACCAACCCCAGACTGTCCTCGTGCATTCTGGTCCACTCTGCCATCTCTCTGCCAGAGCCTGGGGTAAGTGGCTGCAAATGGAATTTTTTGTGTTGGGCTTTTAAGGCTCTCTGCATCTCCAGGTATCGCTCCTGGCAGACAGAAACCCTGCTGTTGTTCATGGCTGGATGTTATTTTGGTTCCCTTCCTGGTTCTGGTGGTATAGGCTGAGGAGCTAGCTTGGGGTATACACTGCACAGTTCTCAGGGGAACTCCCTCTCCAGCTGCTAAAATATCCTTCTGGAACTTCAGCTGCCATCCATGGGAGGCCAGTCAGCGGTCCTACTCCTCTGCACTCCTTACCTGTCTCGGTGTGGTGGTGTGGTTTCTTCTGTATGCCCTTGGTTATAAGGCATCTCTTCCCCTAGTGTTCTGTTAGTTACTCAGAATGATTTTTCTTTAATTTAGTTGTAATTCCAGTTTGGTCCTAGGAGGAGGTTAATGTAGCTTTCACTTACTCCTCTGCCATCTTGGGTCCCTCCATTATCCCATCATTTTAGAGGTGAATGTATTAAGCCACTAAGAGGTCAATTACCTTAACCAGGATCACATATTTCATACATGGCAAGGCTAGGCTTTGAATTGAAGCAGTCTCTGCTCTTAATCACTTTTCTTTCCTGTAAGTAAAAACCAGGAAGTGATACAGGCATACTGTAGTCTGAGAGATGCTAATATCTTGAACTTGAAAGAAGAATAGATAGGATTTGGTGATACCTTAGAGCTTAACTTGGAGGAGAGTTAATAGAAAGGAAGAAGTTTAGAATGGTACCTAGATTTCTTTTGCTGGGTCACAGAAAGCACAGAAATTTAGATAGAGTTTATGTTGATGAACAGTAAAATCACAAAATATAATAATTTTTGGAAGTGTTTTGACAGAATATACTTTTTAAAGAAAGATGTGTTTGACAATACTGGGAATAATTAATCAGAACTGGAAAGCCTGAGAGCCGGGAAGCCTTTAAGGAGTCTGCTGCTATGACTCCTACGTAAGAAGATGGCAGACTTGCATCAGGCAAATGGCCTTGGAGTTGGAAATGAAAGCATGGCCATGAAGAACATTTTTAAGGGAAATTTTTGTCTTTTGAAACTTACTCGATATGAGAAATGAATCAAACGTGTGTGCTAAGAGAGCTATGGAATCTTTGATGGTGACTTGGATAAGGTATTTAATCATTAGTCACTTCTATTTTGTTTTCAGGAGTTGCATAAACTCTTAGGCAGGGCTGAACCTAGTTGCCTGGACCAACCTTCAAATTAGACCCATGTCTTTGAGAATGTGTCATTCACAGAATTGGAATCACAGTTAAAACTTGTGTCCTATTCATTACTTAGAAATAAAAAATGTGTTTTCTATTAATGTTGAATTTAATAAATATTTATTGTGGGCTTATTCTAAGTCAAAAAGGTTCCAGGGATATAATGGTGTCAGAAACAATGCTAAATTACTGCCCACATGTAGCTTTCCTTTTAGTCTGGAAGATTCTTTATTATGCTTTGCATTTGTGATTCACAGGCCCACAATGCAAAATGAAAAACATATATAGTAACATACTAAAAATAACATCACTTTCATACCGTTCTTCATAAACCCCAAAGAGTAAAAGTAAACATGGCAAATACTTCCCTATATAAAATTTCCACAAATTTATCTTAAATATCATCCCAGCAAGGTAAAATATATTGAGACTTTAATTTCAGACACGGATTTTTAGGGTAACTTTGTGTTAAAGCCTTTTGAGATTTGTTTCAATTTGTATTTTGAGCAAACTAATTCCAAAACATGACACATAAACATAACAAATAACAAGAAAATAAAAATATTTGTTTTCTTTTATCAAACACATTTTGAGTGTTAATTTTCTGTGTTCTATAAAGTACAGATAAATATGCTTTGTTGTTGCCCTGTGGGACTTTGCTGTCTGTAGCTGATAGCATACTGTGCTATTTCCATTTTCACACAGGACTAGGCCAGGTCAAGTCAAGAGCTGGGAAAACTGGTGTATTTTAGAGGAGCTTGAAATGTTGTTTAAATGAAGACAGAAGCAGAGGAAGCTGAAGTCCACTAGGTGAAATAAAATAAAATGCATATGTTTGTACATCAGAGAACTTTGTGAAAGCTCAGGGTGGGGATAGGGTGGGGTCCTGAAAGCAGAGTATGTACAAACGAACTAATGATAAACTAAGAGGGCATGACCTTGCCTGAGTGGGTGGAACCAGGTTCATACAATTCAGTCTTTAATAGGAGGCTAGAAAACATAGGTTGAAGTCCCAACTATTATAACAATAGCAAAGAGAGCTATTGTCATGCTTCAAAGAACAGTGTGACACAATGAGAGGGCTAAATGAAGAAGAAAGATTTGTTCCCCAACGTTATTGCTGTCAGACAAAGAGGTAATTGTAGTTGTGCAGGTAAGAAATGGTCAAGTCTTACACTGAGAGAGTGGCAGACAAAGGAAGAAAAGGAGGGTATGTAATCATCAAGGATAATTCTCAATTTTCCAAAGGAGAAATTGAGATTATATTCTTTACTCTTTGACATTAAACCAATTTCCTAATATTGCTGATGCCCAGTTTTATTACCATACTTTGCCATGTATGATATACACCCACATTTTTGTATGTATTATACATGGGGTTATTATACCCATGGTATGTAATCATTATACCCATGTACAATGTGCATCCTTATTTTTCCCTGAAAAATTTGGGCAAAAATGTGTGCATTATACACAGCAAAATACAGTGATTTGTAAGTTGGCGTCTCAGTGCTGTTGTAACACTTCACCTACATCATGTGTGCGTATTACAAACCACATGGATACTAGATAGGAAAGGTGTAATTATAGGAGCTATTTTGGGAAAGAAGTGATAGTTTTGGCAATAAACTAAATAAATGGATGGGGTGAAAGAGATGAGTCAGAGTTTAGTCATTAACCCAGTCTGTTCTCTTTTGGTCGTAAGCATTTATGACACTTTATAAATGAGGATGATTAACATTCATTTAAACATTAAGAGGAATATTGATAAAACAATTTTATATGTTGGCCTTTTGAATTACAACTCCCAAACATTCCATACTGCAAAAGCAATCATTTGAGCTGATTTTGTATGTTGTGTTCTATCATTTGTTCAGCACAAACATCAGGTCATGTACTTTTCTTTACCATTCGGTGTCTGAACAAAAGATTTCGTTTTGTGTGAAAGCCTTGGCCTTGCTCTTTAGTGTCAACCGTAGATCCTCTTGTCACTTTCATCAGCTATGTTTTGCCTGTGAGTGCCCCGATAGGGAATTTATTTTTAGCAGAGTGTTTCATAGAACCATTAGGCAGCTCTTGTTTCACACGTACTATTGCAAGAAGAGTCCAGGCGCTGTTTTCTGTTTGCTCAAAGAAGCCTTGGATATGCTTCTCCAGCGGATAGCTCAGCACCCTGACCCCAACTCACTTGTGAACACACTGGTGCCTATGGTAGCGAAAGGATATTTTATTTTCAAATAGAAAATTTTAAAAAACCACAGAAATCCCAGTTTATGGCTAGAAAGCCTGGCTTTGACAGCTTGTTCTCACTTCTGCTAAATATATGTTTTACCTAAAATCCATCAATTCTAAACTCTTCTGTCTTCACCCTCACAGAACACAAGTACCTATATATTTTATTCCTACAGCTTTACAACATACCTCCTGAATAAGCCAGAGGGAAATAGAAGAGCCCTGTGACAGCTGTTGGTGCCCAGAGGACTGTCCTGCTGAGACCTATCACTGGCCTAAAGTGATCAGCCAATTATAAGATGGAGTTCAAACAAAGCCAAATAGGTCTGCTTCCTAGATTTAGAACGAAGGTCAACAGGTTTATGAGCCACCCTAAAAATCTTACACAGCATCCTGCTACTGCGACATTTCAGCAAATCTGAGCTTTTGATTCTCCCGACTGGATTTTTTCTGATTCACTGTATGTTTATGGATGTAGGAGTGATAACTTTGCCAAGTGGCAGTGGGAGTGGGGCTCCCTGGAGTTCTCTCCCTATCCACCAGGGAGAAAGCACCCAGTTTGGGTATTTAGCAACACCCCTTCGATAATAAATAAAAGGAATGAATTGTGCAGGTCCTTCTAAGAACCGTAGACTCACAGAGGACCCCAGACTTGAAAACTTCTTTCTCTTCACTATATTTAAGGATCTGGTTTGTGTACCTGTCACATGTATTGCCCAACAGAGTGCTGCTGTCTTTCAATACACTGGGAAAGCATTTTTGTTTTTGTTTTTCTCCTTGCTGCCTGCAATTGTTCTATGTGATGCCCTCATACTAAGCATGTTTATTTGTTCTGTCAGCAATCTTCACTCCATCCAAGTGATTGTTCTGTTCTTTTTTATCATTCTTTCAACAAACATTTGCATATTCCTTCTGTGCTACTCTCTGTGTTAAACTTGGTATGAACTTCAGCTGATTTATAATGTTAGATAAGCACTCTAATAAAATATGTATCATTTGCAGTGTGAACAGAGAGAAGTGAATCAGATTGTAAAATTGGAATTTGCAGTTTTGAAAAAGTGGAGTCCATTCAAGAAACAGCAGATAGATTAATGTAGGTGAATTATAGGATCAAATAGACAGAGACGAGTTTGCTGAGTTCTATGCCAGAACATGAAGATCTTCTGTACTGTGTGAAGCAAACTCACGAATGCCCCAACCATCTGTCCTCAGCCTTTATGAGCTCTGCAGCTGAAGAATGTTTCTGGAGCACTGATGTCTTTCTACTACAGAAGTATCTGTTTCTCTCTTCTGTGCCTGAGATTTCTCTCTACCATCAGAGAAGATGGCTGCCTTTCAAGAAGTGCAGATTGGAAGGGTTCTTACTCTACTGCAGAGCACTCTCAACAAATGAGGCTGTAGTCAATGAGTGAAAGTGCCCCAGGCCCAACGCAATTACCAGGTGTGTTCACATACAGTGGGTCTGCAGTGGGACTGAGCCCCAGGTACCCACAGAGGCACCTTGCTTGTTAACACATTCTTTATAGACTTTTCTCCCTTCGCTGTCTCACTTTTCCATTTTTGCTTCCTGGGGTCACCTCCAAACAGCTAACCTGCATCCACATACTTGTTTCAAACTAATACACAGTGATAAAGTGTGGCTTGATCCTCTAGGTACAGGAAGCCAAGTATGAATTTTAAAGCAGGGAAAGTATGTGATCTGATTTATATTTCAGAAAGTTCACTGAAGTGTAGAGAGCATATTATAGCAGGACAGGACTGGAGATGAGGACAGTAGGTAGTTGTTGAGTTAATCTGGGCAGAAAGGACTGTTTGGGTTGGGGGAAGACATATTAAAGAAAATATCTTAAAGAAAAGATATTTCTTTAACCCTTAATACATTAGCACCGCTCTCTAATCTGGGAGGCAGTCTTTTTAATAGTGTGGACCAATGCAGCCTTGTTCCTTAGTGAAGTCTCACCTTTCTAACTCAGATTCACTCTATTTCTATTGCCTAGTCATCTACTCTCAAATTTATTATATGGTTTGCCTTTCTAATCATGCTTTAGTCCATGCTAAAAAGAATGACTAATGCTTCAGTAGAGTCTTTTTGTTGTTGTTCAATTACAGTTGTCTGCATTTTCTCCCCACCGTTCTACCCCACCCCAGCCAAACCCACCTCCCTCCCCTGCCTCCACCCTCCCCCTTGGTTTTGTCCTTGTGCCCTTTATAGTAGTTCCTGAAAACCCCTCTCCCCACTAGTCTTTACATGCTTGAAATCCCACTTCAGTGCAGAAAGGAGGGTTTGGCACCCCTTCCCAACAGGTTGGCAGCCTGGCTGTTAGAAGTTAAGGGCTCTCTTCTGGGGGTTTATTCCTACAAGGCATTCACTAAGTTTACAAATCATTTGCCATCATTTTTCTACATTTGTATTCATTGAATTACATGCTACTGAGGCTATTTACTTGGAAAACGATGGCCTCCAATTTGGGTGAGTGGGTACCCTAAAATTTGGGTAAGTTGGTGGTGTTCAGGCTATGCCTTACTGGTTTAAGCCTCTGGGTTTATCACTGGGTTGGAAGGAGATCACTGCTGTGATTGACCTTCCTGTTTTGACTGCTCAGAATGAGTCCATACCAGAGTCCCATATTACCTGCTGGTGGGACTGTCAACCTATTTCACGTCTTGTCTTTCAAGTTTTAATTCTGTATAAATAGCCATGCATAAAAAATGGTATTAGAATTTTGTAATGTGTAGAACATAGTGATTTTATATATCATCTGTCTGTATCCATTCATTATTGATGGCTATTTAGTTTGTTTCCCTGTTTTGGTTATTGTAAATAATGCTGCAATGAACATAGGGGTGCAAATATCTCTTTGAGATAGTGATATCATTTCCTTCAGATATATATATATATATCTGTGGGTATGTGTGTGTGTGTATCTATATATATACACACACATACAGAAGGTATTCTTGGATCATATGGTAGTTCTATTTCTAATTTTTTGAGGAACCTTCATACTGTTTTCCATAGTGGCTGTGCCAATTTACATTCTCACAAGGGTGTACAAAAGTTCCTTTTCTCCACATTCACATCAGCACTCGTCACATTTTTCTCCACATTTACATCAGTACTCGTCACATCTTGTTTTTCTGATGGTAGCCATTTGATGGTGTGAGGTGATAGCTTGTTGTGGTTTTGGTTTGCAGTTCCCTAATGATTAGTGATGTTGAACACCTTTTTATGTATCTGTTGACAATTTAAGTATCTTCTTTGGAAAAATGTCTATTAAGATCCTCTGCCCATATTTATATCAGGGTTTTCTTTTCCTATTGAGTTGAGCTCCTTACATATTTTGGATATTAATCCTCTATCATATATGCGCTTTGTAAATATTGTCTTGCATTTCACAAGTTGCTTTTCCCTTTGTTGACCCTCTGCCATGCAGCAGGTATTTAGTTTGATGTGGCCCCACTTGTTTGTTTTTGTTTTTATTGCTCGTGCTTTGGTTGTCACATCCACACAATCCCTGTCAAAACGAGTGTCGAGTAGCTTTTCCCCTTGTTTCTACCATGAGTTCTATGGTTTCATGTCTTACATTTAAATCTTTACTCCATTTTGAGTTAATTTTTTGTGAGTGGTATAAGGAGGGGTCCAATTTCATTCTCTGCATGTATTGTTTTTCCAGCCCCATTTATCGAAGAAACTCTCTTTTCTCCAGTGAGTGGTCTTGATTCCCTTGTCAAATATTAGTTGGCCCTATATGCATGGGTTTATTGCTGGGCATTTCTGTTCCATTGGTCATTTTGTCTGTTTTTATTCAGCACCGTGCTGTTTTAATTGGTATAATTTCATAATGTATTTAAAATCAGCATGTGCGATGCTTCCAGGTTTGTTCTTTCTCAGGATTGCTTTGGCTATTCAGGGTCTTTGGTGGCTTCATATGAATTTTAGGGTTTTTCTATGTCTGTAAAGAAATGCCATCAGAATTTTGATAAGGATTGCATTGAATCTATCAGTTACTTTGGGTAGTATGGATATTTTAACAATATTAATTTTGCAACCCATAAATATGGAATGTCTTTCCATTTATTTGTCTTCTACAGTTTCTCTCATTAATGTCTTATGTTTTTCAGAGTATGGAAAAATTAAACATTTTAGATATACTATGCTTCAGAATAAGATAACATTTTCAACTATTGTTAATTACCATTTAATCTAACCATGACTTTCTCAGAGTTTGGATATATTCAATATATCTTAAATTTTATTTTTCTTGGACTTTCTTGAACATCACAAATATGAAGTATCTGGCACTTTCTTTTCTTCCTCCTTGATTTCTGTTCAGAGTTGCCCATAGTATTTAGATATTAAGCAAGTGTACCTTCTGTCAGAATATGTAATTACTTTCTCCCGTTGCTTTATCTGACAAGGAAAGATAATATGGGGTGTGTCTCACAGTTTAAAATGTCTTTTTCCAGGGTGAGAAAGTAATGAATATCTTCTAGGAGGGAAATAATCGGAAGTCAGAGAAGCTGGATTTGAGTCACTGCTTGGACTAGAAAAGCAGAGAAAGAGTTGTTAAAATGTACATACTTGTGTGTTTGATTTATAATTTCATAAAAATTCCTACTAGATATAGAATCAATGACAGCAGATAGCTTGGTTTTGCAACTCAATTCTTATTATGGATCATCTTGCTAAGTACTTAGCTCATAAATACCTGTGTATTGATCAACAACACATCAATACATATTTGTTGAATGAGTGAAGGAATGTTGGGAAACAGTGGTCCTTTTTCATGGAAATAGAGATGTGGAGATTGGATCACTGTTCTCTCTAGAAGCGAGTTATATGTTATGGTATCTCCTACAAGCTCTTTGGGAGTATGGGTGATCAGGCATTGTGGTTTCATTATGATTTTCTCAAATTTGTCACTGGCATTGGATATGCTAAGTTTTATTTTTGTTTGACTATAGACCTAAGGATATTTATACTAGAATGCTTTTATGTTTCTGTGGTTCATAGTCATTATTAGCTGCTTTAAAATGCAACTTAGGGTTTTTGATGAAAACAACAAGCATAAATTTGTAAAGGTAAACACTAATCACAACATAATGCACCATCAATTTGCAACTGTATTATTTGTGGAATGTCAATAGGAATGTAAAAATTTCATTACACATAGGCTGTTTGCTTAGTCTGCTCAAGATCAGAAGGAAATAGTGATATTTCCAGAGTGGACCACTTGTGGTGAAAGTACTCTTGATCAGGTGTAAGGAAATCTCTCAAAAAATAGTTCCGTGAGAGTGATGAATGTGAAATGAAGCAGAGTGAAGTGAAATGACCCCCTAGCTGCAAAACTACACAACCTCCTCTAGTACAGCCTTCACTTGCTATTTGGTTAAAGAACGACTGTCTTCTCACAGGGAGAAGCATTAATGCCTTCTATTCCTCTGAGTAACAAATCTATTCATGAATTTTTATTCCTTTCACAAGTCCACAGCCTGGAATTTATCCTTCTCTATGAACACACACACCCATACACACACACTTCTAGATGTATTATGTTCAAACTGCTGAAACCAAATATAAAGAAAACTTTGAAGGCAGGCTGAGGACAAGACACAGTATCTATAGAGGAAAAATACTCGTATAAGAGGAATAGCTGACTTCTAATCAGAAACCAGAGAAGCCAGAATAAAATGGAATGACATATTTAAATAAAGAAAATTACAACCAGAAAAAATACTTTTCGAAAAAGAAGAGAAATCTGTAGACTTGCACAATTGATATAACTATGTAAAATTTAATACGCTCATATACTCACAAGCACACACATAAACACACAAGCGTGTACAAGAAAACCGAGGAAATCCACATAAGATCAGCATGTTGTATTCATGTTAATATCCTGATTGTGGTATTGTGCCATAGTTTACAAAGTGTTACCACTGGGGGAAACTGAGCAAAGTGTATGTGATGGCTCTCTATATTATTTATTATTGGCTTGGCCAAAAAGTTTGTTTAGTTTTTCCATATGATAGCTCTAGTAGCGCTTAGTTGTCCTTAACTTCATTTGAAACATTTTTTTTTTAGATTGTATTGTGACAGCTGTCATATTAGCGTACATTTAAAAATGGTGAATTTTTGTGTGGCTATTTTAATATTGAAGATGGAAGAAAATATGGAATACTTTTGGCATATTCAAGAAAGGTAAAATGCAACTGAAGTGAAAAAAGGAAAAGATTTGTGCAGTGTTTTGGAAAAGGTGCTGTGATTGATCGAATGTGTCAAAAGTGGTTTGTGAAGTTTCTTGGTACTATTGACATTTTGGCCAAGTAATTCTTTGCTGTGGGGCTGTCTCATGCATTGGAAGATGTTTAGCAGCTCCCCTGGCCTATACCCTCTAAAAGCCAATAGCAGGAGATAGCTGACATACTCAAAATATCCAAATCAATACAGTTATTGGTGAAAATGAAGAATATGTCTTTTATTTAATAGAAAAAAAAAGATGGAATTTTTGGCCAACTCAATATAACTGAATGTGAATCTACAATGATCTCAATAAAAATTTCAATTAAAATAACAAAACAACACCCCCCCCTCCAACTCCCAGGAACAGAAGCAAATGCATTAGAAAATGAATAGGAATAAAGGACAAACATAGCAAAGTGGAGACAGTTTAAAACCTGCCAACCTATGCTTCAAGAATTATTAAAAGAAGTTCTTCAGGCAGAAAAAAAATGACTCCAGACACAAAATTGGATCTGAATAAAATATATATAGAAAACAAGCAGAAGAGGGAAACATAAGTAATTATGATAAAGGGGTACTTTAATGGTGTGTATTAAAGTAAATTATAAAACTACAGTAATAACAATGGTGTTTTTCCAAGGAAATATGAATATAAATGGAATTGCTATCCCAGAAAGTAACTAACTCTCTCTCCTGTCAAATGTTGAAAACAGATTATTCACTACATGGTGTTGGATAACTGGTGGGATTTTTAGAATAAAGTTTAGTTGAAGCTGCACACCAAAATATATTCCAGGGGTATCGATATTTAAATGCAGATAATAAAATTAGGAAATAACTATAAAATATTGAATATTTTTCTGATCAAAATGTGGAATGTCTTTCAAGGAGGCATACAAACAATTCGTTTTCTTACCATCAGCGATGAGAATTTATTTCTAAAGGAAACCCTTTTTATTTAGCAAAATGCTTTAATACGCTCACTGATGTTCATCTCTCTCTCTTTTTCTCAGCACACATAGACCACAGTTGCAGACCCCTTCATGTCTGGATGGGGCAATGCGACTATTTCATGTCAATGAATGTGTGTGTCAATGATATATATGATTTTAAGACCAATGCTGTTAAGAGGATTTGTGCCTTTCCTAAGCT
The DNA here is from genome assembly GCF_022682495.2 of Desmodus rotundus. Classification (NCBI taxonomy): domain Eukaryota; kingdom Metazoa; phylum Chordata; class Mammalia; order Chiroptera; family Phyllostomidae; genus Desmodus; species Desmodus rotundus. The sequence goes on from NC_071387.1 coordinate 125,874,293, forward strand.
CCTCTCTCTTCTGACCTCTGCTGTTTAGAAGCAAAGAAGATGTTGGAAACACAGATGGAAGAATTCAGGGCTCATGAATAATTGAACATAGCTGCATCTCTTCATCTATCAGAACACTGGATGGTGACTTTGAAAAACTGTTGCATTTAGCCCCTGAGATTTGGGGAGTGCTTGTTACAGTAGATATTCTACTCTGACCAAAACAAAGTTATAGAACATAGCTGGATCGAAGACAATAAGAGGAATATTTATATTGTTCTATGTGATTATTAATTTGGTATTTGTAGAAAAAGATATGAGGACTAGAGGAGAGTGAAAACATGGCTCTGTGTAGGAGAGATGGTCCATCAGATAAAGCTAAGGAACTTTTAAGAAGAGGGACATCTCTTTTCAATACCATCACATGGGTTTCCCCCCAAATCTTTGCCAGGTATGAGTATTTTGTAACTCAAATTAAAGAGGCTGGGTACTAGATCTGGGTAAATGTAGTGCAGAACAACAATCTCCCAAGTGAGGTGGTAAGATGATCAATAAATTAAATGAATTCAGTGGCAACTGGAGCCTGAGGTGACTAGGGAAAGAAACATTCAGATGCATGGTTTTATTTTAGTTTAAGAAATGTAGTGATATCAGCTGATGTTCACTTTAAGTTAGAATCAGAGTAATGGAAAACTATACAAAGATAGATTCAATTGGCATTTTACATTTTTATATAAAATACATAAACAAAATTAGAAGATAAATGACAATTTGCTCTATTTGGCGGAATAATTACTTCATTCTTCTGGATGATTATTTGCGATAATAAAAACTTGAGCAATGCAGTTGAAAAAAATTGGCAGGTACTATAAAGAGGCAATTTTGAAAAAGAAAATTACAAATGGATTTACATATTTGAAAGATGTTTGGTCTCATTAGAAATCAGAAATCAAAAAGTGCAAATGAAGGGACAATGAAACACCATTGTCACCTACTAGTCAAAGATTGAAAGAAGGACAACACACAATATTGGACGGAGTAGACGACGTTCATAATGCTGGAGGAGTGTGAGCTAGCGTTGTGACTAAGCACGTCAGTTTGGTAATATATATAGCAGCCTCTACTTTGACTTTACACTTGAATCACCTCAGGAACTTTTAAAAGCAAGAGAAACTTGGATTCCATCCCAAATCAATCAAATCAGAGTGTTTAATGGGAGACTTCAGGTGCCAATAGTTTTTAAAAGCTTCCCACACAATACCAATGTGCTGCCAGGATTGAGAAACACTCATCTATCAATGACCTTAAACATATATTGACTCATGGTTTCTAAATTTCTGTTGTTATAAGAATAAAACTAGATATTACACAAGGGTTTGTGTACACAAATGTTCATTCGCATTGTAATAGTGCAAATGGGAAAAACAAATGCCCAATAAAGACATGTTGTAGAATACTACACACAAATTAAAATTACATTAGGAGAATATCACATGAGAAAATGGTCTTTATTTACTCACAGCAAATACAAATTTTATATAGAACATAATTCCCAATCTATGAATCATTAGACATTCTACATGTTAATAGAGTATTGATGATGTACATCAAATATTTAATATGATTTATCTCTGGGTACACTGCAGATAATTTTTGTAATGTTATAATGTCATAAATACTATACACTGAACATAGATAAATGTAAAATATTGTACAACACGTTCAACTTGTGATAAAGGAAGAGAGAGAAGGAATGGAAAAAATAGCTCATCTCTGATGGGGTATTTAAAGACTTGCACTGTAGCAGCAGCTTCAATCTTCCAACTCTTTGAAACTCTCTTATCAGCTCTTTCCTCTCTTCGTCTATTTAGCCAAAGTATTCATTCTATTCCTCATCCTTGGACTCTGTCCAGGTTAATGCCATCTTCACCCTAAAAAATGAGAGCTACGTTGCTTAGCAAGCCATTCTAAGTTGCCTCAGGTGTTGATTGGGCTATGGTAGTGGGGGAAGACGAATTCACTTCTGGTTGTCTAAGAGGAAATTTTTAATATACTTTCTAAAAGGGAAATGTGCTTAGGGATAATGGATAGCTTGTGGAGTGTTATTCTAATAGGTTTCTGTACATTGTGGTTGAAATAGGCTTGTAGTTGATGCTTTGGGGACTCAATCATCATTTATGATATTTATTTAATGAAGACATACCTTTTCAAATAACATACTTGTGTCTTACAGTGTGAAATTAAAAATTGTTCTTAATCTATTTACAGTTTTTTGACAACATATTGAGTTTATGAGATATAGAGTTATTGCCATTAATATAATCTGATGTTATCTTTATAAATTTGCTTATTTGTAAGAGTGAGCCTCTCCCTCCCTCCGTCATTTTCTCTCCCCCCCCCCCCAGTTCTGTCAGGGATAGTCATATCCATTTGGGGCCTTATTACTTTTTGCTGTTATAAGACTAAAGGGCAGGATTTGTTCCAAACTTCTATTTGGGTCAGCTGCTCTCATATTCTTTGACATCTGGAAGTTAATCAAGGCATTGAAAAGAAAGGTCTTTATTTCATCTTAACATCCTTATCTACGTAGTCTCAGGATTTCAAATGACATGGTAGCTCCAAGAAAGTTTAATGAAGGATATTATTAATATCGACTTAGTTCAGAATGCTTGGGTAGAGAACAATGATAAAGAGTCCCATTGTTAGATATCATACAAATAGATCTGTGAGGTACAAATATCACATTATTTGGAAACTTTTTCCTGGGGTTGCCATTTTTCATTATAAGGTCATATGATAGATGAGATTTACTGGATAGTTCTTCACTAAAAATTTATTACAAAATGGACTAGGCAGGAGCAATTTTTCCAAATTTTATTCTATATAAATAATGCCAAGGAATGCTTACAAATTTTGCTATTTGCATTTTTCCAAAATGAATGATGGATTGTTAGGGCCAATGGTACTTGAAAAGCTATTGAATTAGTTTCAGGCATCTAAGGGACATTTGTCAATGTAACGAGTGGTATATATCCATTAAATTTTTCATGATGGGTTTGCTCAGGATTTAGAATTAATTATGTCCTTGTTTCCTTGGTACTCCTAGTTATCCTTTAGTGAATAGTAACAAAAGTTGCAAGGCCAGCCTTGAATTTATCCAATTATGTGGTAGATAGCAATATTTAAAATGGACCTGAAGCTGTGAAAAGGAGTGCATTCATTTTAATAATTTATTTGGCTTTTGTACCCCAAACAGGTAAGATGTTAGAGATTAGGAATATTTCTATTTGCTTCCCGGGATGCCCACTTGCAGGTTAGCTGTGCAAAGTTGTAGCGAATGCCTTAAGTGGAATGGCTACAGCTGTTTCCATTTGAGATCTGGGGTTACATGATTCCCTCGTCCCAAATCACCGACACCATGAGGACGGAGTAATCAGTTCAGTCATGTGCCCACGTGCGCGTGTGTGCAGGGATGTAGAAACACTGTCCTTCTAGGGTAATTCATCTGAGGAGAAATAATTAAGGCACATTAAACCAGATTCAACAAAAGCATTGTTACTGGAGGAAAATGAGGTTCAAGGTAGGTTGGTTTAAAAAAATACAGGAAACAGCCCTGGCTCGTGTAGCTCACTGGATTGAGTGTGGACTGTGAACCAAAAGGGTGCTGGTTCTATTTCCAGTCAGGGCACATGCCTGGGTTGCAGGCCAGGTAGGTCCCCAGTGGGGGCCATGTGAGAGACAACCACACATTGATGTTTTTCTCCTTCTCTCTCCCTTCCCCTCTCTCTAACTTAAAAAAGAAAGAAACCATAATAGGAAGACCTGAGACCTGAATTACATAATTCAACCTGAGAGCAAGAAGCATCAAAAGTCTCATTAGATACCTGTTTAGGAGTGAGTTGGACAAGGATGGGTTCAAGTAGAAATCTTCAGGTGGTAAGGGTAATATCAGCATGTAACAAGACACAGTATTATACATAATGAGCTATAGATTGGTTAGTTTTTAAATGAAATTAGTTTTATTTTATAAAACTTTAAAATGATCTTGAAATAAGAGAAAAATTATTTATCTTGCTAGCTTGAACTAGGTACACTTGATATTTTGGTATGTATGCTTCTAGAAATTACATATAATCTATACATTAGTGTGTACTGATCTTATTTTTAAACATATAAAATACGTTGTTATCGATGTATACTAATTTTATTTTTAAACAAAATTTAAAATAGACTCTTGATGTTTTCATAGTTTTTAATGAATATTTTAATGTTATTAAATATTAATTGATGAAACAATTTTAAAGACAAAATATCCAATATAGAGAAACACAAAATAAACTATTTGGAGATAGTGTTTGTCATATTTTTATACTATTCCTAAAAATAGATACAGATTTCAAATTTTAAGGTCCTTGTTAACATTGACAAATTGTCTTCCAGAAGGTTAGTTCATTTCACACTTTCGCCATCAATGTTTAATGAGATGTTTCAAATCTAGACAATATATTTTATTATTTACTCTTAGGTACAATTCCAAAGAAGGCCCAGATCATTCCTTAACTAAATCAACTGATAGGAAACTTTCTTTTTTAAAAAAAAATTTTATTTTATTTTTCCATCACCATTTAACCCCCTAAGTATTCCCTTCCTCCACTGTTGAACATGAACAACCACACCGTTGGCCATGTCCATGAGCACTTTTTCCTTTTGCTCCATCCCTCCACCCACCCACCTCCCTGACACTTGCTGCCATGCTGCTCTCTGTCTATGAGTCTGTCTCTATTTTGCTTGGAAGTTCAGTTTGTTCATTAGATTCCACATATGAGTGAAATCATATGGTATTGGTTTTTCTTTTACTGGCTCATTTCACTTAGCATAATGTTCTCTAGGTCCATCCATACTGTTGCAAAGGGCAAAATTTTCTTCTTTTTTATGGCTGAGTAGTATTCTGTTGTGTAAAATTTTCATAGTTGTTTTATCCACTTATCTACTGATGGGCACTTGGGCTGCTTCCCTACCTTGGTGATTGTAAATAACACTGTAATGAAGATAGGGGTGCTTATGTGCTTTTAAATTAGCATTTTGGAATTCTTCAGATATTTTCCCAGAAGTGGGATCACTGAGTCAAAAGGCAGATCCATTTTTAATTTTTTGAGGCATCTCCATTCTGCTTTCCACAGTGGTTGCACCAGTCTGCATTCCCACCAATAGTGCAAAAGGGTTCCCCTTTCTCTACATGCTCACCAGCATTTGTTTGTTGATTTATTGATGGTAGCCATTCTGACTGGTCTGAGATGATATCTCATTGTGATTTTAATTTGCATCTTTCTGATGGCTAGTGATGTTAAGCATCTTTTCATATTTCTAATGGCCAGCTGTATGTCTAACTGTCCTCTTTGAAAAAGTGCCTATTTAGGTCCTTTGCCCATTTTTTATTAGGTTGTTTGGTTTTCTGCTGTTGATTTTTGTAAGTTCCTCATAAATTTTGGATATTAACCCCTTATTAAATATATTGGCAAATATGTTCTCCCATTCCATGAGTTATCTTTTTATTTTGTTGATGTTTTCCTTTGCTGTGCAAAAACTTTTTAGTTTGATGCAGTCCTATTTATTTTCATGTATAATATTTAAAGTGTCCATGCTATCCAAAGCAATCTATACATTCCATGCAATTCCTATTAAGATTCCAATGTCATATTTAACAAAACTATAACAAATATTTCAAAAATTTATATGGAACCACAAAGGCCCTGCATAGCAACAGCAATACTGAGAAAGAAGAACAAAGTTGGAGGAATCACACTACTGGATATGAGACTATACTATACTGTCATAATAATCAAAACAACATGGTACTGACATAAAAACAGACACACAGATCAATGGAACGGAATAGAGAGCCCAGGAATAAACCCACACCTTTACAGTCAATTAATATTTGAAAGAGGAAACAAGCACATACAATGAGTAAAAGTTTATCCAACAAATGGTGTTGGGAAAATTGGACAGATATGTGCAGAAAAATGAAATTAGACCACCTTCTTACACTATATACAAGAATAAATTCAAAATGGATCAGGAAATTGTTTCATAGAAATTAGAATGTTGTGTGTTCTAAGTTTCTTAATTTTGTGGGGCTCACAAAAATATCTTGAGATTTCATTTTCACCTTATTATTAAAGTTTATGAGTGAAACAGGGCAAGCAGACTATAATAGTCTCCATCCTGAATAGTCTGATGGAAATAATGCTAATAGTTTACCTTTATAGTACTAGACAGTAGGGTAAAAGGCATTGAGAGGTTTTTTTGGAAAATAAATAAATGAAGGAATAAATAAATAAAGAAGTAAATAAAGAAGTAAATAAATTCCTAAGACACAGGAATATATTAGAGGAAGTCTATCGTCTAGATTCTGTAGTTTTACTGTTCATATTTATCTGTATTTGATACTGTCAAAGACTTAAGATATTTACTCCAAGCCCTCTTTTAAATAAAAACTTAGACTTCAGAAACTTACAGGTATGGCTTAATTATCGTGGGAGGTTTAGATGATGTAAAAGAATTTAAATACTGTACAGTGATGTTCATACTTGACCCACGTATTTGCAACATAGTTTGATAAATACATTATACTTTATAATTTAGATCAGCTTTCTTTGGGCTATGCTTCTACTTTTCTTAACATTTAACCTTAACACAACATTGTGGAAGATGGAACCATTTCTAATGTTCATATTAAAAGATACGGACTAAACTTGATAGTTTCAGATAGGGTGAACAAGATGTAGAAAGAAAGTTCTTTAGTTCTGAAAGGGAAAAATGAAACAAAAATGACAGGAAATGAAGGGGTAGGAAAACAGTATGAACAATGATTAATGAACAAGGGCTGCTATCATTCTAGTTTTCTTCATTTCCCCCTTTTCCTGTACCTTTCATTGGCTCTCTGGCTGGATTCTTTTGGGTCTGATCATAATGATGTAAACTCAAGATATTTTTATAGGAATTATCTTCAAAATAATTTGATATTCAAAGTCCTTTGGTGAACAGAAGATTGACTGGTTTTAGTTATACAAAGGAAATAGAATTTTAAGAAAAAACTTGAAACTGAATTTAGAGGTTTATACAGTGTCTAATATCTGCTAATTATTTTTTTCCCTACACAGAGAAAAACTGAGTTAGAATATTCTCCTTGAAGAATATTATTGCATTTTCTACACCATTAAAGTGATAATATGTACATAAGGAAATGGAAGAATGTTATATAAATTGTTATATATAGCATTTAATGTTATGTATAATAAAAGAGAAACTAAGAAGAATAAAAATATAAGTAGAGATATGAGAATATTTCTCAATTCAGGGGACAAAGAAAAGACATAGAAGTTTAATTATAGAGATAAAATATATAAATATAATACTTATAGACATTGCCAATAAAAATATTCCACACTATATAAAAAATAATTCTTGGATAGTATAATTATTTTGGCTGAAGTAATGGTTTCATTTTATTTTAACTAGCAAGACAAAAAAATATCACACTTAAAATCAATTAGTCATACAAAGGACTGCTTACCTTTGATTTTTTTAAGATTTTTGATTTTTTCTTTTTTTATTCACACCATTATAAAACACTAGATATTCCAATTGATAATGTTCTGCCACTTATTAGCTGTATGTGCCTTTAAAATTTTTATTTGTTATCAGAAAAAATGGAATTATAATACTCATCTAATAGGGTTAGTGTGAGAATTAAATGAATTAATGCATTTAAAAGCACCAACACTAACATGCTCAATAAGTATTCTAGATACTAGCTATAATAAAAATACTTACTTTTGTAGAAGTCAGTTTCTCAGATGGTCCCCAAGGTTCTCACTTCCTGATAGTCGTATTCATGTTGTCTAAATGCCTGACATTAAGCTTTTGATTGCCGATGCATCCATCTCAAGACTGCTGTCTTGAATGAACACATTGCCAGTTGTATGGCACAACTACAGTCAGAGAGGAACTAGACCACCCACACCCATGAAGTTTCCCTTTCAGTAAACCCTTGATTCAAATGTCCATGGGTCATTCCTACATGTGCTTTGTCTAGTCCCTTCCCCTTCTTTCTACCATTATCCTCCTCCCCTCCCCTCTGGTCACTTTCAGTCTGTTCCATGTTTCCATGCCTGTGGTCCTATTTTGTTCGTTAGTAGTTTCTTTTGTTCATTAGATTTCACTTTGCACTGGCCTTGAAAATTATGGAGGCAGTTCTGAGCTCAATGCAAGCATTTGTGTGTATGCATTTCTATGCTTAAGGATACTGATAAAAATTCTGGAGCTTTTTTAATGATTATTATCTATATGAGCTCATATGCAATCATCAGTTGTCCTTTGTTGTCCCTTAAGAATTAGAGAAAATGAGAATATTCTCTCCTCACCTATAAATGGTTTCAATTTCCCTATCTAAGAAATTTGTATTCATCTGCTAATAGACTGTAATCAACTTAAGAAAGTTTGACTTTCCAATATACTACAGTCAATGTGCATACAATTGTACTGCATGATGTTAATTTTCTTTTATTACATGTGGCCAGGCTTATGGAGAAATTAAATGTTTTCATCATTTTAACAGGTTTTTCTTGGTTCAAACTTCACATGTCACAGAATAAAATAATCTTTATCACAAATATCGGGCTCAGGTATTTCACATAATCTTAAGAAACTCATAAATGAAATATGAGAGGCAAAAGTAGTGTCAGAACTTTAGAAACATAAAAATGAACACCCAGTACATAATTTTACACAGTAGTATCCGGAAGATTACATCTCATTAATTTTTTAGACCACATGCCAATACAGGCGATGAAAGGGTGGTCACAAAATTTTCTGGATGAGGACTTTTGTTTATTAATCAGAATTTTCTAATCATAACTGAAGTAAGAGTCAATGCAATAATTGTGAAATTTAAATTAAGTTGATAAAAGGCTTCAGAAAGCTTTGAAAGGCTAACACTGCCTGGGTACTACTCATGAAATTCTGATTTATTTGGTCTGGAATGTAGCCTGGGAGCGAGTAAATTTTAAAAGCTCCTCTGTATAAACTATGTCTAAGAAACTGCTTTGAGTGCTGTGGTGGATAAAAGAATAAGAGATGCTACTGTGGTTTATGTAAACATCCCGCTACCCCTGGAACTGCTGAAACTAGAACTGCTAACTCCTAGTAGATGTGTCTGAAATTAATGTCCCATCGGTCACACATATTTCTGCCACGTACTCAACTCTGCATCAAATTAGTAATGTCCTCTAAAATGCACTCTAATAACTCTAATACATACTTAATCACTGAATTAATTTGTAGGTAAGTTTCATAAATTGTTTTAACTTTATTTTCTGATGTATGATTAGTTGTCCATTCAAACTAAAGTTACTAGAATATTACTGCTAAGTAGATGAAGGAAACTTAGAAGAGTAAGTAAAAAATAGCTTTATTGTTATCTTTCCCTAAAAAGTTGTTTTGTATCAATTTTAAGCAAAGATAAGAGAAACTGTTTATTATCATATTTAGCCTAATTGCTTTTATTAAAAAACCCAGAAACAGAAGGTTACATTCCAGTTGTCCCAAGTGGCTTTCCGGGTTACTTAAAATACCCTTAGGTCTTAGGCCTGATATAAGACATGATCATTTTTCTCATATTACTCTGAGATTAATTTTTGCAGTACAAAGACCTACTCATTGAAATCTATAAATAAAATAGCATTAATAGAAAATGTACAATAGTCTTAATTTGAATTACTTCAGAATAAATAACTTGAAGAATGTAATTCAGTTCTATAGGGTTTGAAACTTCACTCACTTTCGTAAGTTTTGCCTGATGTAGTGTGTCTGTCTGAACATTTGCAAAAACCTTGACTTTATATAACCTCTTTTTGCTTCCTTGAATGTTCTTAAAGATGAAATGTTCTCATATTTTTGTGCTTCTATCTTGATTAAAACTTGCTTAGAAAAATTTATATCATGTTGTAGATGCAAATATGCATTTTCCTCCTTTGAAAATCCCAGGCATATATTTTGTCATCTTCAGAGTAAAGATAGAAACAGTGATGACAATTAGGTAGTTGAGAAAAAAGAAAGGGAGGAAGAAAAGGAGTAAGGAAGGAAAGGATGAAGGAAGGCAAGTTGGAGAGAAAAAGGAAAGTATCAATAACAATATAATTTATTTCCCTGAGACAACTAAAACATATATGAACGGGTCACTAGTGTGTGGATTGGCTGGCATGGGGTGAATGTCCATAGACATTGGCAAGTAGAAGTCTTGGGCACAGACATATGCAGTTGAACACTTAGTTCCCTATAGTCTCAGAGAGGCCTGGTACACCACAGCTTTGGAGACCAGAACAATGTGTTTGAATCCAATACTGTGCACACATATACAAGAAACCCACAAACTATTTTCTCCCACTTTGTGAGGACACTCAGTTTCCCTGTAATCAAAAGGTATGTTTGTAACTGCTGGGATCTGTTAGCAGTGTGAAAGAACGTGTATTTAGTGAGATGCACACATGCACAGACACACACAAAGTAATACAACCTCTTTGTTTTCTAAAACTGATCTACTCTTTCTCCTCGTGGGAAAGGTGGGCAGGATTCAGGTTTGCTTAACAACTGCGGTTTTTGCTGTTCTTTCTAGTTAAAATGGTTTCTTTCAGGTTCTTTTGGATAAAGTCCTCATGATTTAGATTGTCTTTTCCTCCCCTTATGGTGCTGGGAAAGGGGGCTTAATATACTCTGACCAGTTTTCTAATGAGGACTATAAATTGCACATGATCTCGAATTTTAAACACTTTGTTATAACACAGGGGTAAAGAACATTTGTTGTTTGTTCAAGGGACTATAAGCCTGGTATATTTCTACTGATGTCTATGTAAATGAAACCTGCATAAAAATGTCACCAGGGCTCCGTCACAAGGCACCGCATCTGTTGAGTGCCATTGACCTAACTGCAGCCTTCAGTTCATCTATTACAAATTCAGGAGGAGGAGCAGCAACCTTTATTGCCCTGAACATTTTTTCTTTCTGCCATGGGTGCCAAATGTAAAGTTGTAATTTGCATGTTGGGGGTAAATCTCACAATGTCAGTGTTGCCGTTGTGAAAACCAAGGCACAATGCCCCAGAATTGACCCCTCCAAGCTTCATGAAAAAGTATCTGTTCCTGTATCAAGTCACACGGTTATTAACAAAAGACGTGCAATACTTACTCTAAAAAACCAGAAAGTCATCACAGTTGCCTCTCAAAATGGTGTATCTCAAACTCGTTCCAAAGCATAGGACAGATAATATAACTTGTCATTTTGTTAAACTTTCTCTTGAGCTATAGAGAATTTCTAAACTTTACAACCTCAAAATAATAATCTCATTGAAAGTTTATACTTAAAGAAATAGCAAGAATGAAGTGAAACAGAACACAAATGACATTTAGAGAGTGACCAAGATGGACACGTAGGTCATCCCTGACTTCGGTGCCCCTCACACAAGCAACTGATGTCAATTCAAGTCCAGGGCAGGCCCCCGTGGAGAAAACTGTGGAACACGGGGATTGGAGCCCCCCTGCTCCTCACAGACCAACAAGGGCTTGAAAACTGACTTCATTTGTTAAAAGTATTAGGGACCTGAAATTAGTGTTTAATATTTAACTTCATATTTTAATCCTAAAATTGACATGTAAAAGTCCTTTTTTAGTTTCTGTATTTATAGAAGTAACACGAGTTGTGTCGTGGCAGCAGCTATATATTACACAACAAATAGCTGTTTATCATAGTAGGCATAGCAGTGTTATGTCAGTTGTGTCTTTGTGGCTTTTACAGAAGAAAGGTGATAAATTTAGCTTTGTATTGGGTTTGTTTACCATCCACACAGTTCAAAAGATGATTTATGTGTTAAAACTCAAACTTAAATTTTCATAATGTTTTCCTATCTAATTAGGTCTTTTTTCCCTCAGTCTCTCTCTGTGTCTATGTCTTCTTCTCAGTGAAGACACGCACACCCAGAGTTCTGATTCCTGCAAAGTAAAACATGGCCTTTCAAAGGAAATCATAGGTCATAGACAGGGTTTGGAACTGTGACCCCACCTCATTTTCGCTATCCTCATTCTCTGTGTACAATTATGTAATTATACAAAAGACTCTATAAGAAGACTCTCTAAAAGACTTTGGAAAACTTCAGTTTTGTCATATGTGGAAATTCTTATTACATTAACTATTTCAATACAAGTATGGAAAAAAATATTCAAAGCTATAAAGAACTTGGTCATGTAAATAGAAACAGGACCTGACTATATTTCATTATTTTAGAGAGTGTTTTTTTCCCTCCAAAAATTTTTAGTTGCACAGGATTATTTCAATTATATTTGATTTAAAAATGGAAGCATTTTGCTGAACCTCAAGTCCCCTATTCAGAAGAAAGTATACTATTAGCATAGTATGAATTTTTATAAACCTTATTTTAATTATACTTTACATATGTAATTAAATACCTTTAGGACTACAGAGTATTATTTTATATTTTTAAATAATTAGTTATATACTTTACATATTATTTTTCACATTGCTTTTTTCACTCATCAATTTGTTTTGAAGATTATTACATGTTGGTACAAAGAGACATATCTCATCTTTTAACCTAATGCACTACCTTCCAGAATGTGGATGAACCACACTTTATTTAACCATTCCATTACTGGGACACATCTTTGTACTGTTCAAATTTCTGTTATCTTAAAAACTATTGCAATAAACCTTCATGTTTTGTGCACTTATACAAGTGTTTTATTCTAGGTTTTATATTGGACTGTGTAATTACTGGGTCTTACTTAACGTGAAAACCTTTATAAATTCTGACAGATGACAACAAATTGCACTCCCTGTGGGCTGTCCCAAATTTCACTCCCATCAACAGTCCGGATGTGGTGTTTCCTATTACTGCAAGTACAAAACTGGAAGCTCAAGGTCTAGTTCTGCTCCGCATTATTCAGTTTAGCCTGTATGGGTTTTCTTTCATTAGAATGTGGATTCCTAGTCTCTCCAAATTATCGCAAGTACCACTTCTCCCTGTTATTCGTAGGCCTTTGAGAATAATACCTATGCATAGAATGATGTCCTCAGTTATCCAAATCAGGACACATTGGAGAGTAAAATGATGTGACACTACAGCAAGGGACATAAACCATCTACTGTTCAATGCAGACTGGAAAGAATGGTCACCATATATCGTTTAAATAGCTATCTTCTTGCTTAATCCTACCTCCTCAAACACTAGTGATGTTCAGTATCTCCACATATATTAATCTTCCATTTGTGTTTTCTATACTATAAATTAATTGTTCATAATCTGTGCCCATATTTCTATTGGTTTGTAATTTTTTTCTTAATAAATTTTAGAGATTCTTTTTATATACTGCCTTATTTTATTGGTTTTACATGTTGTTGATTTCATTAACCTAACACTTGACTTTTCCTCTAGGCTTATGGCTATGGCAAATGAAAAGTTTTAAATTCTGTTATATTATTTGTCTTTTCCATTTTTGCATTTTGAATATAATAGTACGTTCTGTACCTTACCTGTATACAAAGTCATAAATATATCCTTCTACTTTATTACAATTATTGTTTTACTTTATTTCTTAAATATAGAGCTTTAATTCATTTGATATGGACTTAGGGGAATAGTTTGAGGTAGGGTTTGCTTGTTTATGGTGTTTCTTAAGCTAAAACCAATATTCCATTCTCTTTTCCCCCATAATGTTCCTTGTGCAGCAACTGTAGTTTTAAAAAAGAAGAGAGGATAAAGACAAAGAAATTACTTCTTCAGAAGATACTTACGTAAATTACTTTTCCTCCTTGAAATTTGATAGTATAAACGAATACCCTTATTTGATCGTGAAATGAGATTGTACCACAGTGGTTTTATTAGGTATTTGAAAACCAACATTTCTGCATGTCCCCGTAAGTCCTTCTGATCCTGCATGTGCCCTTAAATCACCTGGGTTTAAACTGTGCTGCTCACAGTAGAAAATTTGAAGGAATTTAGTGCCAATGAGTAGAGTATATGGTGATAAGAAAAGACTTTCAATGTAAAGTTACTAAAGTTAATGTAATTAGAGAGCACACTGACTAATATGAAGTTAAAGTTTATATTTACATTAAGGAAAATATCTTTTAAGCTAAGAGTTTTCTGTTTTCGCCTTGAATGAACTAAATGGCAATTTACCACCTCATATAGAACAACTAAAAAAGTCAGATGAAATATGGAATTCATTTTTTAAAGACTGCAGAGAGCTGAAGGATCAATAAAAACCACAAAGCTAAGATTATATATGGGTAAAACAAAAACAAAAACAAAAACTCAAAAAAATCTGACTGGCTGTTACAAATGATTTTTTAAAGGATATTTGCCAATTCTGAGCATGAACAAGAAGCTAACAATGTAGCGCCAATCCCAAAGAAAGCTGCTGTTAGGACACACAAAAGTAGCCGCCTTCCAGCATTCCTGGTGGTTGGTAAGGGACTTGGGGAGTCTGAAAGACAAGGCCAGCTTTCCCCTCAAGGCAAGTACTGATTACTCAGATTCACAGATCACAAAGGCAGAAATCTAAGCACACAGTCTCTGAAAGCAAGAGTTTTCCTGCAGTCTCCTGAAGCAAAATTTAGAATTAATGGGCACGTAGTGAAATCCAAGGAACGCAATGGTAAACCAAAAGTAGATGAGTCTTCCCAGGCTGCAACTCAACTTCGAGCCAGCACAATCTCTAATTTGACTAAAGTGATAGATGCCACACTGTCTCCCCAGTGGAAGGGAGAATAAACTTCTGTCCAGGAAGATATCATCTGGGGCTTCTGAAATATTTGCTCACAATATCTGACAATCAATTAAAAGGACCAGAGTAATATAAAACACAATCACATGACCAAAAACAAAGAGGAAAAAGACCACAGAAACAGAGCTGCAGATGATTAAGGTATTAGAATTAACTGATATGACTTTCAAGTAACTGTGATTAGTATCTTCAAAAAACAAAGAAAACTATTTTTAAATAGATTAAAAGACTAAAATTTTCACCAGAGAATTGTAAACTTAAAAAAGAAATCCAGTGGAAACCTGGAAGTGAAAAATTGAAATTAAGAATTCAGTTGATAGGTTTTAATCATAGACTAGCCAGAAAAGACAAGACAGGATAGCCAAAGAGAAATGAAACAGGTGAATCAAACAGAAAACAAGATTTACCCAAATACATGAATATGGACTAAAATACACAAATCATCGAAGGACTAAATATCTTAATTAAATAACTGTTTTCCAGATGATGTGAAACAAAGCCCTAGAATATACTGCTTGCGAGGGACAAACCTTATGTATAAAGACCCACATTAGGGAGTAAAACAGAAGTTAAAAATTTACACGGTAGAACACTAACCAAAATAATGATTGTGTTGTTACATTAATATATGACAGATATAAGGTAAGAGAACATTTTATAATATAAAGTTTCAATTCTTAAATATGTATGCACTCACTAACAATTGTTTTAGAATGGCTAAAGCAAAAAGTGAACAGAATTAAAGGAGAAATACACAAATCTATAGTCATAACAGAAGACATAGAAACATCTTTCTTAATAGTTGATAAAACAAAGATACAAGAAAGAAGAAAGCAAGCAAGCAAGAAAATGGAGGATCTAAGCAACACAATAGATACTTAAGCAATACATACTTAATCTAAAGGGCAATAGAGCATATTTTGTCCAGCACAATAGAATTTACACTTTTTTGCTTCAAATTCGTATTTATTTTATTTTACATTTTTTTATTTTTCAAGTACTGTTGTGTCCATTTTCCCCGCATGACTCCCCCAACCCCAGCCATCCCCACCTCCCACCCTCGATCCTACCCCACTTTGGAGTTGTCCATGTATCCCCCATACATGTTTCTGAAAACCCCTCCCCTTCTCCCCTTTATCCCTTCCCACCTCCCCTAAAATTTACACTTTTAAAGTATTTTAAATGTTTCACTTAGCAAAAAAAATAATAAAATAAAGTATATAAAATGGAATATATTACATAAACATTTCAAAAAATTTTTAAAGGTTGATATTTTTCTAATGTGTCCTTCTACCACAGAGGAATTGCACTAGAAATCAATAAGAGAAAATAAAATTCACAATAGCTTGAAAATTAATATGTATCTATATTAGAAAAAATATGAACTTAGTGAGAATGAAAACACAACATATCAGCATGGGGTATTCAGATAAAACTATGATTAGAAGACAATCTATAGCCTTAAATGCATATGTTAGAAAATAATAAAGGCAAAAAATGATTTATGCTTTCATCTAAAGTTTGTAAGGAAAGAACAAATCAAACCCTAAGAATGATATAAACGATGAACATAAGGAAAATATATATAACTGAGAAGTTTGGCAAAGCCAAAACTTATTGAAAAAACTAATGCTGTTGAAAAAATTCATGAGAAGACTTATCAAGAAAAAAGAGTGAACATATTACCAATTTAATGAATAAAAGTGAGATTTTGCCATAGGCTTTATTTAGTAATTTGTATGAAATGACCAACACAAGCTACTAAAATGAAAATAAAAGAAATTAAAGATATAGTTTCTTATCTATTAGAGAATTTGACTCCAGATTAAAATAATTCCCACAATGACAACTCCAGGTTTAGATGACTACACTGTGAATTCTTCCAACATTTTAGGAATAAATTGAACCAATTGTACTAACTCTTCCAAAAAATAAAAGAATACAAAGAGTAGGCACATTTCTAATTCTTCTGTTAAATTTTATTTTAAAGATCTTGATAAGAAAGCTTGAAAAGGATATTATAAAAATAAAAATTTCACTCTTAGGTTTATCATAAATATAAATGCAAAATCCTCAACAAAATATTATTAAAACCAACTTAATAATATGTAAACAGGATAATGTATTTTAAACAAGTAGGGTTTTCTGTGAAAGTAATCAATTAAAAATCAGTCAATGCATTTACTCTGTTGATAGAAAATAAGAAAAATAACACCATAATTAGCATTTGGTAAAATTCAATATTGAGTCATGATAAGAATTCTCAGCACACTGAAATAGAAGTCAACTTCTCTAATAAAAACTGTTGTGGAAAAAACCTACAGTAAATATAATACTTAATGAATTACTGAAAACTTTCCTTTGAGATCAGGAAAGAGTCAGTGACACCTGCGGCCACTGCTCATATTGAACCATTTGGAGGAGTTCCTATGCGGTGTGATGAGGCAACAGACAGAAATAAAAGGCATAGAGATGGAAAATAAAGGAAATAAAAGTTCTCTTCTTTGCAGATGGCAGAGTTGAAAATTTTTACCATGTGTATGTGTATATATGTATGTATCTGACAAAAAACTCATACAAAATATACAAAGAATATCTGAAAATCAATGAGAAAAAATACTGATATAAAATACATAAAAGACTTGCATATGCACTTTACAAAAGAAGTATCTAGGGGACATATGAATACATGAAAAGTAATTCAACTTAGTAACAAGGTAACACATTAAAATCACGATGAGGTACCCTACACACCCACCAGAACAACTGAAACGAAAGGACAAAACCTCATGTGGTCAAAGACATAAAGCCAACAGAATCCTCATCCTTTGCTGGTTGGGTGGAAGTTGATACAACTCTTTTGAAAAGCTACTTGAGACTTTTGAAAAGACAATACAAAGACTACTTGGCAGTCTCACTAAAGCGGTAGACGTGCGTACTCCATGATGCTGACCTTCCACTCCGGAGTGGAATATATAAAGAAATGGAAATTTGTATTTTCGGGTAAAAAAGAAATGTGTGAGATATATAATCTCATTACAGATAATTCATACAGTGTATGACCTTCTCAACCTTATTTCAACTTTCTAAACTCCATTCATTAATAAATTCAAGTATTTTACACACAGTTGTTAAATGAAATGGGGGAATTGAACCAGTACCAGATAGGATAGGTAAGGTAGCTAAAAGCCGAATACAAAATACTCTGCTTACTAAATAATTGAACATTGGATACATCTACTTTTATTTGTTTTATACCAGGGAATAATCTTTGCATATTTGCACCATAAAAATTACTGTGAAAATATGACCTTGGGGGCAGAGAGTAAAGAAAACAAGGTAAAAAATTAATTAGCAAAGGAATTGTAATAAAAGTTGAACAGAACCAGAGTTAAGTCCAACTTAGACTTTGTTGAATGGGGAGAGGGGTGTGTGGAACACTTTGAGGCTTATTTAAATTGAACGGGCACTCATTGTTTTAAAGACTTTTTAAAAAAATTATTTTATTGTTGTTCAATTATAGTTGTCTGCATTTACCCCCCACCACTCCCCCACCCAGCCCTCCCCACCTCCCTCCCTTGCTTCCATCCACCCTTGGTTTTGTCCATGTGTCCTTTATATTTGTTCCTGAAAACTCTTCCCCCTTGCCCCCCATTATCCCCTCCCACCTCCCCTCTGGTCATTGTCAGTCTGTTCTTAATTTCTATGTCTCTGGTTATATTTTGCTTGCTTGTTTATTTTGTTGATTAGGTTCCACTTAAAGGTGAGATCATATGGTATTTGTCCCTCACTGCCTGGCTTATTTCACTTAGTATAATGCTCTCCAGTTCCATTCATGCTGTTGCAAAGGGTAGGAGCTCCTTTCTCTCTGCTATGTAGAATTCCATTGTGTAAGTATACCATAGTTTTTGGATCCACTCATTTGCTGATGGGCACTTCGGTTGCTTCCAGCACTTGGCTATTGTAAATTGTGCTGCTATGAACATTGGGGTGCACAGGTTCTTTTGGATTGGTGTTTCAGGATTCTTAGGATATAATCCCAGCAGTGGAATTGCTGGGTCAAAAGGCAGTTCCATTTTTAGTTTTCTGAGGAAATTCCATACTGTTTTCCACAGTGGCTGCAGCAGTCTGCTTGCCCACCAACAGTGCACTAGGGTTCCCTTTTTCCACATCTTCTCCAACACTTGTTGTTTGTTGCTTTGTTTATGATGGCCACTCTCACCAGTGTGAAGTGGTATCTCATTACGGTTTTAATTTGCGTCTCTCTGATGGCTACTGATGTTGAGTGTCTCTTCATATGTCTCTTGGCCCTCTGTGTGTCCTCTTTGGAGAAGTGTCTGGTCAAGTCTTTTGCCCATCTTTAATTGGGTTGTTTGTCTTCCTGGAAAGACTTATTTTTTTTAGAGAAGCTCTAGGTTTACAAGAAAATTGAGAGGAAGTTACAGATTTCCCATATACCCTCTGACCCTATGCATGCATAGTCTGTATGGTTATCAATATCACCAGAATGATACATTATCTTTTTTTTACCAAGATTGAACCTACATTGACACATCATAGTTGTCCAAATTCTGTAGTACACTTTAGGGTGTATCCTTGGTGTCGTCCATTCTATAGTTTTGGGGATAAATGTATAGTGACATATACGCATTATTAGGGCAACTTCACTGCCCTAAATAACCTGCTTACTCTGCCAATTAATCTCTCCCCAACCCAGCTCCCTGGAAACTACTGATATTTTTACTGTATCTGTAGTTTTGCCTTTTTCATATTATCATATAGTTGGCATTATACTGTATGTCGCCTTTTAGATTGGCTTCCTTTACCTATTAATATGTGTTTATGGTTCCACCATGTCTTTTCATGGCTTAACAGGTCATTTCTTTTAAATGCTGAATAATATTTTATTGTCTAGATGGACCATAGTTTATTTATCCATCACATACTGAAGGACATCTTGGTTGCTTCCAAGTTTTGGCAATGATGCATCAATCTGCTGCTAACATTGTGTGCAGATTTTGGGTGGACATAAGTTTTAATTTTGTGTAAATGCCAAGGAGTGCAACTGTTGAATCGCACGGTAAGAGTATGTCTAGTTTCATAACAACTATCCAATTGTCTTCCACAGTGGCTGGATCATTTTGCTTTCATTCCCACAAGCAATGGATGAGAGTCCCTGTTGCTCCACATCGTCATCAGCATTTGGTGTCATCAGGGTCCTGGATTTGGCTATTCTACTAGGTGAGAGAGAGACATCTCATCATTGTTCTAATTTGCATTTGCTTGATGACATGTGATATGGAGCATCTCTTCATATGTTTATGTGCTATCTGTGTACTTTTTTGATGAGGTGTCTGTTAAGGTCTTTTGTCTATTTTTCAATTGTTTTTTTTTTCCTTATGGTTGAATTGTAACAATTCTTTTTACATTTTGAATAACAGTCCTTTATCAGTTGTGCATTTTGCAAGTATTTTCTTCTAGTCTCTGGTTTCTCATCCTCTTGACATTGTCTTTTAATTTTAATGAAGTTCAGCTGATCAATTATTTCTTTCATGGATCCTGCAACTCTAGTATAATTTCTAATTAGTTCCAGGAGTTATTTTGTTTATTCTCTCAGATTATCTACATGGATGATCATGTAATGTGAAAACAGACACTTTTACGTCTTTCTTACCAATCTGCTTACCTTTATTTTATTTTCTTGCCTATTGCCTCACGAAGGACTTCCGGTATGATGTGAAAAGGAGTGGTGAGAGGGGGAGCATCCTTGTCTTGTACCTGATCTTTATAGAGAAACTTTGAGATTTTCACCAGGGTGTTAGCTGTATGGTTCTTTTTGGTAGAGTCTTGATCAACTTGAGAATGGTCCCCCTCTATTACTACTCTACTGAGTTTTTTAATTATAAATGTGTGTTTGATTTTATCAGATGCTTTTTCTGCATCTATGGGTATGATCATGTGATTTTTCTTTTTTAAAGTGTTAAAGTGATGGATTCAATTAATGAATTTTCAAATGTTGATCTAACCTTGAATAACTGGGATAAATCCCATTTGGTTGTGGTATAGAATTATTTTTATAGCTTTTGAATATGACTAATTAATTAATTAATTTATTGTTTTTCAGTTACAGTTGTCCCACCTTTTTCCCCATTGCTCACCCCTATCCCATCCCCCTACCACTCCCACAGTCAACAACCCCCTTGTCTGTGCCCATGAGTCCTTTATCTTTAATGTATGTATTGCTTTGGGTAGTATGGACCTTTTAATGATGTTAATTCTTCTAGTTCATGGACACAGTATATGCTTCTATTTATTTGTGTCGTCTTAATTTTTTTTCTTCAATCTTATGTAGTTTTCTGAGAACAGGTATTTTACCTCTTTGATTAAGTTTATTCCTAAGTATTTCATTCTTTTTGATAGCTATAGTAAATGGGATTTTCACCTTAATTTCTGTTTATTATTTCATTGTTGGTATACAAAAATGCCTCACTAATATTTTACTGAGGATTTTATATCTGTGTTTATGAGAGATATTGGTCTGTAATTTTGATTTCTTGTATGTCTTTGTTTTTGGTATAGGGTAATGCTGGCTGCATAGAACGAGTTAGGAAGAATTCCCTGTGCTTCTGTTTTCTGAGAGATTGTAGAGAATTCATATAATGTCTCCCTTAAATATTTGATTGAATTCACCAGTGAACCCACCTGGGTACTATTTGTTTTGAAAAAGCAATTATTGATTTAAAATTTAAAATGAATGTAGTCATGTTCAGATAATCAGTATCTCTTTGTGGAAGTTTTGGCAGTTGTATATTTCAAGGATTGGTCTTTTTTCTAGGTTATCTAATCGGTGGGCACAGTTATTATACACAGTGTATATTTATTATCGCTTGATGTCCATGAGGTCTGTAGTGTGATGTCTCTTCTTTAATTTTGTTGTTAGTAATTTGTGTCCTAATTTTTTTCTTAGCCTGACTAAAGGCTTATCAATTTTATTGATTTTTACAAAAAGCAGCTAATGGGTTTTGTTGAGTTTCTTTATAGATTTACTTTTCCCAATCTCATTGATTTCTGCTTTATTGTTAATTTTTTTCCTGTCCTAACTTTGGGTCTAATTTGCTCTTCTTTTCCCAGTTTCCTAAGGCAGAAACTTAGATCTTTGATTTTAGATTCTTTTCTAACATAGGCATTTAATGCCATAAATTCCTCTCTAAGCACTTCTTTCCTGGTACCTCACAAATACTGCTAAGTTGTGTTTTCTGCTCCTCCCATCACCTTGAAATGTAATTGATATGTAACATTGTGTCAGTTTAAGGTGTGTATACTGATTTAATACACTTATATATTGAAAAATGAGTATCACCATAGCATTCACTAGCACCCCTTCCTTTTATGGTGAGAAGATTTAAAATCATTCTTTTATCAACTTTTAAGTACACAAAACAATTATTTACTATAGTCACCATGCTGTACATTAGATCCCGAAACCTGTTCACCTTATCCCTGGAAGTGTGTACCCTTTGACCGACATTTCCCCACTTCCCCATCCACGAGGCCCTGGTAAACACTCTACCCTTTGTTTCTTTGAGATTAACTTTTTCAGATTTCACTTAGAAGTGATATCATGCAGCATTTGTCTCTGTTAACTTTATTTCTAAGTAATTTATCATTTTTGCTGCCGTCAAAAGGAGATTTTTAAAACTTAAGTTTCATATATTTTGTTATTAAAGTATAGAAATGAAAGTTATTTCTACATGTCGATTTTGTATTATTCAAATTTAGTGAATTTATTAGTTCTGAAAGCTTTCTTTAGTTTTGAAGGATTCTTTAGTGTTTTCTACATATAAGAGCATATCATTTGCAATCAAAGACAATTTTACTTCTTCCTTTCTGATTTAATGCCTTTTATTTCTTTTTTTGCTTAATTGTTCTGACTAGGACTTTCAGTTGGAGTGGTGAGACTGGACAACTTTGTCTTGTTCCTGATTTTAGAAGAAATACTTTCAACATTTCACTGCTGAAGTATGATGTTAGCTGTGGACTTATCATATGCAGCCTTACTCTATTGAGATGTGTTTGTTCTATTCTAGTACATTGAGTATTTTTATCATAAACAGGATGTATTTTCAAATGTTTTTTCTTTTATGCATCTATATGATCAGGTCATTTTTATTTTTCATTCTATTAATGCAGTATAGTATATTACAATTCTTGTTACTTGCCTATGTTGAACCATCCTGTAATGTAGATATAAGTCCCACTTGATCATGGCATAAGCCTTTTAATATGTTTTTGATTTTGGTTTGCTAATAATTTGTTGAAAAAATTTTCATATGTATTCATCAGGGATATTGGTCTTTAGTTTTTTTCCCCCATATAATGTCCTTATGTTGCTTTTGTATCAGAGTAATGTTGACCTTGCAAAATAAGTTTGAGAAGGTTCCCTCCTCTTCAATTTTTTTTTTGGAATAGTTCCAGAATTGGCATTAATTCTTCTTTAAATGTTTGGTAGAATTCACCAGTGAAACCATTTGGTCTTTGGTTTTTTTCTTGGTTGGGTAATTTTTTATTGCTAATTCAATCTTATTATTGGTTTGTTCAGAGTTTCTGTTTCTTCATGATTCTGTCTCGATTTGTTGTATGTTTATAGGAATTTTTATTTAAGTTATATAAATTGTTGTTTTATAAATGTTTATAGTAAGCTCTAATGATCCTTCATATATCTATGGTATCATATGTCTCCTCTTTTATTTCTAATTTTAATTATTTGAATATTCCCTCTTTTTTCTTAGTCTAACCAAAGGTTTGTCGATTTTATTTTCTCCAGAACTATCTTTTTGTTTAGTTCATCTTTTATACTGTTTTTCTGATCTATTTCATTTATTACTGCTCAGATCTTTGTTATTTCCTTACTTCTAATAACTTTTGATTTAGCTTTGTTTCTAGTGCTTTGAGGTGCAAAGTAAGGTTGTTTATTTGAGACTTTTTTTTTCTTAACATGAGTATTTGTTACTATAAACTTCTCTCTTAGAATTGATTTTGTGGCATCCTATTCTTTGGTATGTGTTTCCTTTTTTTTTTTTTTTTTTTTTGAGATACTTTCTGTTTCCCTTTGATTTCTTTTGACCATTGGTTGTACAGGACTGTGTTGTTTAAATAGCATTTATTTGTTAATTGTCCAGCATTCCTCCTGTTAATGATTTGTATTTTCATACCACTGTGGTTGGAAAAGTTACTTGGTATGATTTCAGTGTTTTCAAGTTTGCCCATATTTTTTTGTTTTGGGTTTTGTTTTTTGTTTGTTTGTTTTGGGTCTTTTTTGGTGACCAACCATATGATAAATGATGGGGAATGTTTCATGTGCACATGAGAAGAATGTGTATTCTGTTGTTGGATGGAATGTCCTGTATATATCTGTTAGGCACATTTGATCTAAAGTATGGTTTAAGGTCAACATTTTCTTGTTAATTTTATGCCTGGATGATCTTCAATAGGTGTCGAAGTCTCCTATTATTATTATTGTATTTTTGTCTGTTCATCTATTGAGATCTGTGACCATTTGCTTAGTATATTTAATTGCTCCAACATTGGTTGCTTGTATATTTATAAAGTATTTCTTAATGATTTGACCCCGTCATTACATAAAGGCCTTTCTTTGTCTCTAGTTACTGTTTTTGGCTTAAAGTCTATTTTTTAAAATTATTTTTCCTTCTTTCTTCTTTGCTATCCTCAGAATGAATAATTATAAAGTTTCTGAATTTAATCTTTTTTATTTATTCTCCTTGATTAAGTCTGCTGTTGATATTTTTCATTCTGGTCTTTGTATTCTTTAGTGTCAGATTCTTAAAAATAATTTCTCTCTCTTTATTTTACTTCTTATTTTGCTATGGTATTGTTTTTCTAAGTTTATGGAATTTTCTTTCTGTGTTTTTTTATAGCTCATTGACTTCCTTAAAATATCTAGTTTATATTCTTAATTTGCTTAAGTTGTAGATCTCCATGTTTTTGGATTTGGTTACTGGAAGATTGATCTTTGGTTGTGTCGTGTTATCTTATTTTCCATGTCTCTCAAAATTTGCTGTTGTCTTTGCATTTGAAATAGAAGTTACTTCCTTCAGTGTTCACTATCTGCCTGTAGGAGAGAGATGCCTTCTGTCAGCCTTAGTAGATGTTCTGAGGCTACCTCAGACCTTCTTAGGTATATGTGTTCCATGCTTCTCATTCAGTCTCATGGCTGAATTCTTAAGCTTGTATGCCTTTTGTGGATCCTGCAATACCCATGGTCAAGTGCTGACAGCCTCTCTTCTGTTTTCTCAAATATGGTGCTAGAGCTCAAGTTTGTGGTTCCCTGTCCCACACTTGGCTGTCTTTTTGCATGCTCTCTCTAGCTGTCTGCTAAAGCCTGCTCTCGCTGCTGACATCAGGAGCACAGAGGGAGCTGACCAAAAGGATGGTATGGGGAGATGTGGTTGAGTGCTGCAGGTTCTCATAGACCGTTTGGGGGGAGGATCCATAGTAAGGTGTTACCAGCAACTAATTTTTGGGTTTCTTTTTTTTTTTGTATTATATGTATTTATTTCACTCAATATTACATCAAGGGCTTGTTCCTATGATACTGCATGTCCCTAGCCACCCACTTTCTATGGTTAGTATAGTATTCCATCCTATGGACACAAATTTATGTTTGCTGTTGTCAAGCATTTGAGATCTTTACATTTTCCTCGTTACAGATAATGCTTCATGAATCCATTTGTACATAAATCATTGTGCACCTTTATGATTATTTCCCTAAAATAAATTGTTGAAAAAGAATTACTAGACAAACACTGTAAAAATCTTAAAAATGATTAATACACATTCTCAAATGACCACACAGGAGAGGTGTATGCTCCCTTTGGTATGGGATTCTTGTAAAAAATGGGTATAATTCCCTTTTTTTTTTTTTTAATTTTTGGGTTTCTTGAAGGAGTGTAATATGTAATTAGAAGGATCTCTCTTCCTTTAATGTCTCCCCAAATGTCCTATCTGCTGCTTTTCCTACTTCCCAATCATTAGCTCATAATTTAGTACTCTGAATGGTGAAAGAGAGAAATGAGCACGTGTGATAGTGCCCTGCAGAGCTGAGGAAGCCAGATGCTCAATCGCATGCTCTCCCTTTCTCCCACAGGATAAATCATGGGCTGAGGATGATCTCTCTTGGTTCTAAGGTGTGATGCTTTGGGCAAAGAATGATGCAGCAGGTAAAGTCAAACTGCTCCTCTTATTGCAGTGTGTCCAAAGTCATATCTTTTTTGCTCCAGTGGCATTCTGGGAACCTGAACATTCACAAAGGCTCTCTCATTCGTGGGTGATTATCTATGTTGTGTTCTATAGGAGGTCATGGGACCACAGCCAGCCAAGAGGGGCTGGAGCTGCTTCACTGTCCACAGCCAGGATTGAGGTATGTCTGCCTATTATACCAATCAATGCTGAATTTTTGTTGGGTGGGGAGAAAATGAGGAATGTCTTATGCTACCATGATGCTGATGTCACTCACCCATAAATTGTGTTTCCCTTTTCACTTAGTTCAAGATACTTAACATTTCTCATTAGAGAAATGTATTCTCTAATGAGAATAGATTTATTCTCTGACTTGTGCTATTTAGAAGTGTGGTGTTTAATCTCTAAATATTTTGGGGTTCTCCAGTTACCTTTCCATTATTGATTTCTAGATTAACTCCATTGTGGTCTGAGACATTGATATTGTTTATGATTTCTTTTAAATTTGTTAAGGTGTGTTCTATGGGCCAGAATTGGTCTGTCTTGGTGAATATTATATAGGGGCTTGTGAAAATGTGTTTTCTGCTGCTTTTGGATGAAGTAATCTACAGATGTTAATTATATCCATTTGGTTTGTGGTATTGTTGAGTTCAATGATGTCCTTGCTGAGTTTCTGCTGGCTGGATCTGCCCATTTCTGGGAGAGGGTTGTTGAAGTCTCCAGCTAGTAATAGACTGATTTACATTTCCTTGCAGGTCCATCAGTTTTTGCCTCATGGAGTTTGATGCTCTGTTATTAGGGGCATATACACTAAGAATTGTTATATTTTCTGAGATAATTGACCCTTTAATGTTATGTTATGCACTTCTTCATCCCTCATTACCTTCTCAATTTGATGTCTAATCTGTAGCACATACGGGTTTTTACATAGTCATCAAGTTTGTTGGGAAGAACAGCTTGAGAAGGTTTGAATTGCATTTCTTTTTGAGCCCTCTATTTGTTAATTTGACTGATTGTCCACTGAAAACAAAGGTATTAAAGCTAAAGGTTCTGAGAAGTATTTTTGAACTCATTTTCTGTTTGAACACAGCAAGGTTACTCACCTTGAATGAAATGAAGAATAGCCAGTACCCTGTGGCTCTATAATTAGTCAAAATTTCTTTTTCAGCCCTCCTTCCTTTGGTTTTTCCTTCCCTTGCTCCTTTTCTTTCTTCCAAAATAATTAGTATCTAATAACTGTAACACAGAATGAAAATAGAAAACTATAATTTATCAAAAATATAAATAATGAACGTGAGTTACTCTAAAGCAGAAGAAAAGAGGATGTGTGCTAAATGTAGAACATCAAGATTCCATGGAGCTTCTACTGGAAGGAACAGAGAGAGGAAAGGATGCTCTGCGAATGATGTGTCATATTGGGAAATATCAACCTGTTTGGCAAAGTCATCAATTTAGAACTTTTATACATACCCACCGATATCAGATTCATATAGACTAAATTGATTTGATATGTAACTCTGTTTGATATTCATTGTCTTTTTGAGGGCCTGTATGTAATTGCCTTTTTATTTTCTTGATGAAATTGTTACCTAGGATACTCTGTAATGTAACCTTATATAATTTGGCAACCCTATATTCAATCTGATCTATAGTTATGTTTTTTGAAGTGTATTGAGGTTTTCTTTGTTTGTATATATTTTGTTGGGCACTGAGGTTAATTTCCAAATACCACTTTTTTCTCTTGCAGTAATAACTGTGCAGTCTTGGAGTTGTCCCCTCTCCAGGGGTGGGTCCTAACTGGTCTAAGCCAGTTGTTCTTTCTCAGATGCAAGTTAGATTCTGGGGAGTTTTCACAAACTATAGAGGACTGAGTACCCCTCAAAGGGATAAGGCCTGATTATTGAAATATTTTTTAAAAGCTCCACAGGTGAGTCTAAAGTGCAGTCAGAGTTGAGAGCAACCAATTTCAGGCAACTATTAGTTCCAGCCTCCCATGGCTAAGCTCTCAGGCCCGAGTCCTTAGCGGCAGCATTGCTACAAAGGCAGCTCAAGAATGGACATAAGATCTAGTTCAGGACGTGGGATCAGAAAGGAAGTTTCTATCCACTGCTTGGTAAAAATTCCTCACTTGAAAGGGAAAGTTGCTAAAGCATTTTTGTCCTCATTGTCTCTGAATATTGGCATTTGTTTGGTATAAGACCCAGTATTTCTGTATTCATCTTGCTACCAACACCTACAGAAACACAGAGTGAAGAAAAATGCAGGGGAATGGAGTCAGTCACTGGATTTACCCAATTCTAAAACTAGCTTTATAGCTAATGTTTGCATATATGAAATTAACCAAATGATGCCCCCCCATAGAAATTTGGACACTCCTGGATTTCATATCTTCAGCTTAATAGATGAACTATGCCTGATGCAGTAATTAATTTTGACTAAGCATTTTTCTTTAAGCTTACTGTGGTTGCCTTTCTAATTGATTAATGTATGTACAACAGAACAGTCACTTCATTGTTAGACTGTATTTTATCCAATTGCATATAAATCTTCCCACTGCATAGAACTTGTTTGAATACTGATACTTTCACATCCTGGTGATGTCTTTATGTGTCTTTTGATAATACAAATTAACAAAGCAATGCATTTTGCTTGTTACTTTACTGTTTTCTATGTATTATTTCATCCAAATGAAGTGCAGTAGCTAATGGTATGTGCCATTTTAGTCTTTTGTCATTATGAAACCCCAAATAAGCTTCTAAATATAACATCATTGTACAGTTTTATAAAATACTACTTTAATCTATTAGATTTTTATCCAAGTTGTCCAACTCAGGTGCTGACAGGGGTTGGGGAGAAGGCTACATGAGTGAGCAAAGCCTGTTGAGTCTTCACATCAAGGAGGCTAATGGGGGCCACAGCTAATATGTTTTAGCCTTCTATTACCATGTGGGATTGTGCAGTCAATTTGTTAAAATGTCTTCCATTATTTTTTCCATGCTGAAGCCATTTTTTTTAATGGGAACTTCTGATGTTTAAATGTCAGTTAAACCAGCCAAACAACAAATAAACAAAAACACACTGTGTGGGCTGAACAAAAAACACATCTGGTTTGCTGGCTAACAGTATGTACCCTTTGGAAGAACTACACAATTACAGCCATCAGCCTGAACCAGGGCTGGCAGTCTTCTCTCTGCCCTGCCCCCAGCTCTTGCCTGGTGCGAACACTCTCCTAAGACACTACCAGCAGTCTGAGTCCACCTTTCTGCCTCATCATTTTCTGGGAGTTTCCAGGTATGAATAATTACTAAAATGTATGTCTTTTCTGATTTCTTAAGCAAGTATATTTTACATTTTGTTTCCTTCTTATGTCTATAGGCTACCCAGATTAGAGCAATAATTTTCAGATTTAGTTTTTTGTGTTATTTTTAAGCCTTTCTCCTAAGTTTCTATAATTACTTTTGAGGCTGCTAGGACTTGCTGGCTATTAATTATATTCTATTAAGAAGTGAAAGTTCCACCATAGATCTCTTTTACCCTTATAGATGTTATAGAAGCTTATAGAATTAAATTATGTGTGTTTGTATAGATTTTAGGCTAAATCTCAATAACAGTAACGTGAGAACTGGGAAAATAATCAAATCTCCTATTAGAGTCAATGACAAAGTTTATGTCATCCAGAAAAATTTTACCATGTCCCTAATTTTAGAGTAAAACAAAAGGTATTTTTAGCTGAAAAAGTCAGTCAAATGCGTTGTTCAAAATTGACAAGAGCTTAAGGTATGAGTTCTTTTTTGTTGGCACCGGATAAGAGCATTGGTAGTACCACTTATTCTGTTATTCTGTGGCCTGAGCCATTGGTAGAAGGGAGTAAAAACAGGAATCAATTACCTTCAGAAGCTGGGTGGACGATGCAGCTGTCAGGTTTCTGAAGGACAGAGTCTCAGGGCTCTCTTCTGATGTTCCACAACTTGATAGGACAGAACTGTTACTTTTCAGTCACTACCAGTTTCATACCTAGATTTTTTAGAAAAAAAATCTGCCAACATATATAAAGCCTTGGGTACAGCAGTGATTTGCTGGGTGCTTTAATTTCTTTTGATAAAACAGCCAAGAACATTTATTATAGCTCAGTGTAAAGTAGTTCAAGTAAAATCCTAATTTCCTTTATTTAAAACAATATCTGGGGTTTTAAGTTAAAAAGATGAACACTTACATATCATTAAAGAATTGAACAGGAGAAGAATTTATGATGAGAAATGAGTATCATTTCCACCTTATATTCTGATCCCCTTCCCCAAAGCATTTTATTTTGCAAGACCTTTTTACACACACACACACACAGGCACATTTAGATGATAAATTGTTTTTTCTAATGTTTTTGAATTTTAAATAAAGCCTCTAAACTGAAAATAAAGTGTAAATATTTAGATTCTGAAGGGACATGCTATAATTTCTATGCTAGATTACTAAAATAGAAGAACTAGTCTAGCAACTATCACCTGTAACTTCCCACCTTTAAGGTGTATAAAGGAGACTCAATTTTGATAGGTAATAAAGTCTGTATGATAGAGAGTGGAGAGATTTGGGTCTTGTGTAAAGTAATGTGTCCCTTCCCTGTTTTCTACCGTGGAGGAGGAGGAGAGTAAAAGGACCCTGACCTCTCAGGCCAAGCCGTGTGTATTTGTAGAGGCTGTCTCACAGCTAGTAAGAACTCTGCAAGAAGGGGAGGTTAGCATCTCACTCCCCTGCTGAGTGTTTCCTAGCTAGGACATAATTCACCGATGGAACCAAGATTAAGTTTGGCGTCAATGTTTATGGAGCAAATTTCCGTGTATTCCTTAGAGACAGGGAGTTCACAAACATAGACACAGAAGTGTGCTTCTCGTCTTGAGTATCCTGAAGTCAGAGTAAGGACAGAGGCAGCAATAGAGTGAACCTGCACTACTACCACTTGATGCCAGATGATGTGTGACTTTATCACAAGCCAAGTAGGTACTGAAGAAGTTAACTTGGCTCCTAGCATCTTAATGAATTTCTCCCCACCAAATCAGTGGGAGATGGTGATGAGAAGACTGGTAACGGGAGGCTTTGATGTGGATCCATAGGGACAGCAAATGAGGGAGTTACACAAAAACTCGACTGGAAGGGGAGAGGCCCACGTCAGGGATTATGCAGTGTGATTTCCCTGGAAGAGCCCCAGTCCAGCACTTGGCCGTCTGTTGCACTGACAGTTTTCTGTGGCCAGGTTATAACAATAATACCTTAGTCTTTTGTCTTCCAAGCTCACCTCTGACAGTGGAGAACACCCAGAAACAGCAGGAGTGAGCGGGAGTGAAGATGGAGGCAGTGGTAGACCAAGGAGGGGAGCAGAAACAAGATTCAGCATCCCATCCCCCTTACGTGGCTCCAAACCATATCCCACACCTGAACTGGGGGATGAGGAAGAAGTGTTGTGTTCGATGTGGTTTGGACTTAGAATGGACTGAGTTTTAAAGTATGTGAAAATGAGTCATAATTACTTTATAAAGACTATTGTTATGAATTGAAAGTGATGCAAAAGCAGTGGGATCTTTCCTGTGATGAGAAAGGGCACCACGAAGACAGAAACATAACGCAGATTAATAATTTACCCTATGTTGAACTCTCAATAACCCATTTTTTCATATAGAAAAGTTACCTATGCTTTTTAAAGCACAAATGTGAACATACTACTTCTGATGCTTCATACTTTTCATTTCCTCTTTAATATATTCCACATATCTCTTAAATGAATATGTTGTTATAATTATGATAATGATAGCTGCCACAGCATGAATTCTGAAATCTCTTCCTTATATGACCAACAGTAAGCTTTCCTCCCTGGGCTGTTTCTGTAGTAGCTTTGCATATTTGGACCCATGGTTTCCAGGGTACTTATGTTCCTCTGTTTTAAACAGGGAGAAGGATCATAGAGGAGGAATGGGAGGTTTTTATGGGTGAGGGGGCAAGAAAGGCACGTACACCATTGATCTCTGTACATGGACAATTGGGAAATAGAGGTTTTTTTGTGACTATTATGAGGAGTTAACTGCTTTGGCAATTGGTTTACTAACTAGTAACTAGTAAGCTAGTATATCTGCATTTAACTTCAGAGCAGCAGCTATAGGTTGTTTCACTCTACGGTGGTTCCATAGCTTATGTGACCTGATCACTATTGGTGGACATACATGTGTTTCCTGTTTCGAACAGTGCTGCAAAGCACATTCTTATTCATGAATTTGCATATGAGTAAGTATGCCCCCATGATAAATTCTGAGAAGTGGAATTGCTATTTGAAATCGTAGAGGCAATTTGGAGTTTTTATAATCGTTGTCTCCAAAGAGATTTTTTATCAGTCACACACTTACCAATACTTTCTCAGGTTGCCTATTTCACCTAACCCTGCCTCACTTTGCTAACATCGTGTTCTCAATACTACTTATCTGTGTCAGTCTAATAGGGGCATGCGTGCTGTAATAGGGGCTTCCATTTGCATTTCTTCCTTTTAATAAATATATGCTTTTCATGTGTATTAATTAGTTGCAATTATTCCTTAGTGTTATTATAGATATTCGCTCACTACATCTAGTTTTCTTCTAGCAAAGCAGGGGATGGCAGATCTTTGCTCTGCTACTTAACCGACTCAGCTCTGTGGGTTTGGAGAAGTAATCACTTTGCACTACTTGGGCTTACATTTATCAGTTGAAAAACTATAATTTTAGATTTAATTTGTACAATGAGGACCTCTAAGTTCATATCATTCTATCAATAGCTACAAAAGAAAATTTGACAAAGTTGTGCGACTTTAGGTCAGGAGCATATTGATAAAAAATTTGTTAATGAACTAAAAACATAACATTAGCAGTAATGCTAGAGGCATTTAATGCATTTAAGAGCAAGAATGCTTACCAGAATACTCGTGTATACTGTATGGTGTGTACCTTATAATACAGCAAAAATAGATGTTTCTATAATAGCATGCACAGTAAATATTTATAAAAGCCAAGAAAATGGAAAAAAAGTGTTTAGATTTTATATCATGTGCTTTTATTTACTTTGGCTAAACAATCCTATAAAGTTATTTCTATTTTGGACAAAAATATAAAAAGTAAAATATTTGAACAAAATATTTTAATGAAAAGACAAGAGGGTAAAAATTTAAAGTGAAAAACTTTTTAACTGATACCAAGATTCTAAAAATGTTTGTTGCTTATATGCTTTAACTAAACTTTACTTTGCATTTTTCTATAGGCATGTTCTTAGGGCTCAATTTGCATATATATATCTCTGTGTGTGTGTATTCCCTAGACCAATGTGAGGGTATTTGAGGAATATTTGAGGAACAATTTGGAAGCTCCATGTATAAGTGAAAACAAGAGCTTGGCTTGTTAGCATGTAAGTGGAATCACAAAGACTGGGAATGTGTTGTTCAGACTGGAAGGTAATAGTTAAGGTTGAATATCTCAGTGATGGAGCTTCATTGGTAGTGGCTCCAGAGGAAGGGTGTATGTGTGTGTGTGTGTGTGTGTGTGTGTGTGTGTGTGAGAGAGAGAGAGAGAGAGAGAGAGAGAGAGAGAGAATAAATATGAATTAATGAGAATGGAGATCCCACATTTACCCATCGCTCTGTAGTGGCTACCAAATCTGAGGTTGCTCGGTAGCCACGATTTACCTCCCAGATGACAAAGGGGAATCCAGGGAGAGAAAGAATCTGATCAGTCAAGGCAATGCAGTTTTCACGCAAATTTCTAAGGAAAGTTCCCACACTTTTTGCTTTGTGTGCATTCTACTGGGTTTGAAACAAAGCTGTAAGTAAATAGGCTTTACAGTTGTGATTTCTATTCCCGACTCTTTCACGTCCCCCTCTCAATTCACTTATAAGACTCAGAAAGGTGAAGCAGTGATGAAAATATAAGGCAACTCTGATTCCTAATACAGAGCTGTCTTTTACAACATTTTTTGAATTAAATTCATTAGATTATGAGTTATATTAGAGTAAGACCCTTATCTTCATGTTCACCCCACTCCCCTGACCAAATTCAGTGCAGATGGTGCTTACTTAGTAGTTTTTTTAAATGAATGTGTGAAAAAATAAATAACTGAGTAAGGAAAGGAGAAAAAAATCAAACTTTTTAACCACTAGACATAAATTGCTATTGATATGTTATTAATGCACTTAAAATGATAAACCATTGCCATGTGAAACCAAAATTTAAATATTCTTGAAATATTAAAATAGTTTTGAAATTACATTGAAGTAGTATCACATCTAAACAAGGTCAACATAAAGAACAAAGTCAGTGTAATGCTTCGTGACATAGAGGCTTTAATCATCAAAGCCATATTTTGCACCGTAGCTTTTGCGTGAGTTTAAGTGTTTCCTGTGGGATATGATAAAAGCCGATGAATTCAGTGGCCATTTAGAACATCTGGCAGTGGCCTTTCATCAGCCTGTCCTAACACCACAGGTATTCAAAGTGAGCATCATGGAGGTCAACCTGTAGAATCCCTCTGGACTCAAGACAGATCGGAGCATTGTAGAGAAGGAAGGAACGCATTTTCTATCAAAGAGACCAATTAGAAAACAATTTTATCTCAGGAGAACAACATTCCCAGGTGGTTTTTCAATGGTTGTAAATTGGTTGTTTGTTAAATGAACCAAAACTGTCACCTTGTCACTGAAAAACAAATTGCTAATGAGGAGTATGGGCAAGTCTTCATTAAGTGACTCACAGAAGGGAGGCAGGTGACACCACATGGTAGCTATTTACTTAGATAAAAAAAAGATTCAGGAAGCCTTGAAAAAAATAAATCACGTTAATTCTACCTCTCATTATGCCTCGTCCAGAAAACTTCAGTGGCTTCCCAAGGCTGGGGTGACTCTGTCCAATCTATTTTCCTTGCAGTGTTCCTTCCACATGAATGCTGGGAAGAAGGAAGGGCAGAACTGGTTACGAATGAGTTGTTTTAGAACTACCTTCAAAATATATCTTAAACAATACCACTTCCGAGCACCACAAACACCGTAGGTTAAGTTAGCAACATTTATCATCTGGTGGCTGTGATAGACTGATTTATTTCACTTCCAGTCTTGCCCCTTAATGCCCCTTTATACACAGTAGGACCAAAAGAAAATCTTTTTGGCCAGAATGCTCTATTGGCCAGAATGCTCTATTTAAACAACGCTGCTATGCCCATGGCTTTTCATTCCCATATGATTTGGACTCTTGGCTAACCCACTCACCTCTATTTTTAATCTCTTATCTGCATTCCATTCCAATTTCTTATACAGTCATGTGCTACTTAACAATGGGGATGCATTCAAAGACATGCACCATTAGGTGATTAATTCCATCATTGTGCGAACATCACAGAGTGCACTCACGCAAACCTAGGCGTTATTGCCTATTGCACACCTAGGCTCTGTGGTACAGCCTATGGTTCCTAGGCACCAAACCTATACAGCATGTTACTGAACTGAATTCTGCAGGCAGCTGTGACACAACGGTGTTTGTATATCTAAACATAGAGAAAATACTTACAGTAAAAATACTGTGTAAGAGATAAGAAATGGTACCTGTATAGGGCACTTACCATGGATGGAGCTTGCAGGACTGGAAATTGTTCTGGATGAGCCAGGGAGCGAGTGGTAAGGTGAAGGCCTAGGACATCACTATGCACTGCTATGGACTTTGCAAACACTACACTAAAGTTACATGAAATGTATGAAACAACACAGGATTAAACTAAGCAGAAGATGATGCAATGAAGATAAGTGGCAAACATGAGATGTGACGCTGCACGCATAACGTGGCACACTGTTTCACAGCCAACTTTCTCCCAGAAGTAGAGTACACTCTGAAATATAGTATAGTAAATATATAAACCAGTAGCATAGTCATGTATTGTCATTACCAAACATTATGTACATCACTGTATGGCCCCTAGTTTTATGACTGGCAGCGCTGTAGGTTTGTTTACACTAGTGTCACGTGAGTAATGCATTGCACTGTGACCTTGGGACAGCTATGGTGTCACTAAGCAACAGGAATTTTCAGCTTCATTATAATCTTCTGGGACCACTACCACATAGGCCTTCCATTGTTGACCAAAGCATTGTTATGATGTGCGTGACTGTAATTCCATGAAGAATACATGTTTTTGGTCATTTCCCTACTTTCCTTACTTTATTTCTTTTACCTGAAATTCTTTTTCATGTTTCAGTCTCACTTCAAAAGGAGAATCTGGAAGCCATGCATCTCTCTCTTGAAACTTGTGATTGTGTTCCTGTTCACCAAGGCATTTTAACTTCATGATTTCCATAGGAAAAAACACGCAGGTACATACGCTACTACCATGAGTCTCTACCTACCACACACTGTTTGGCCTCCTATTTTTGGCACAGCAAGTGGGTAAGAGCAGGTGGTGTTAGACCAGAGTCGTGGGTTCCCAGACTCTAAATAACATGAACTTGGATTGGAAGAGGAAGGCTGTCAGGACCTTTACTGATTATCATTTGGGATAGAAAATGCACCCTTTCCACCTCCCTCTCCTGATAAAGGAGGAACAAATCTCTTCTACTGACATTAAGAACTCTCACTAGAAACCACTCCAAATATTTGAAACATTAAACTTTTCCTTTTCATAGGATTTTGAAGATGTTAATTTTATTAGTTTTCTATTGCTGAGTAACAAATTACCACAAACTTAGTGACTTAAAACAACACCCATTATTGTTTCATATTTCCGTAGGTCAGAAGTCTGGGTGGCATTGACTAGGTTCTCTGCTCAGGGTCTTGCTCTGTCACAGTCAAAGTGTTGGCTGCCTGGGCTTTTCTGCAGGCTCTGGGGGAAAGAATAGTCTTCTTCCAGGCTTATTCAGGGTGTTGGCAGAATCCAGTTCCTTAGGGCTATACGTCTGAGGTCCCTATTTTCTGGATGACTGTCATCTGTGGCTGCTCTTTGCTCCTAAAGGCTAGCCATGTTTCTCTACCTGGCATCTTTAAACCAGCAATGTCACCCTGAGTTCTTCTCAAGCTTCTACCTCTCTTTCTCTTCTGCTGCCACCGGAAAAACATTTCTTGTGATTACGTGATAATCTACCCAGATAATTCCTATGTTAAAATTAACCTGTACCCAGGTTCTAGGGATTAGAATGGGGCATTTTTGAGGAATAATTTCAGAAATTCTTCCTTCACCATAACCCAACACAGACTTTCATTAACCACAATTCTAAAGATATTCTTTCATAATCACTCATTACACTTAAATGTACAATTTTTGGCAATACACAAAATCATTCAAAATGCTTTGACTCCTATTATCAGACCTCTCCAAAAGTAATCACCTTTTCCAGCTAATCACCAGGGAAAGTATCACAGAGTTTCTTGCCAGAGGGAAAATGGCTGTTAAAAAGAGATTTCCTCCTTTTAAATCAGAAATTTCCCAACTAATGTGATGAAAACCTAATCTTCCTTCAGTGACAGTAACATGCATCTCCCTCTGTGAGAGGCTTCTGCATTTCCTCAGGCAGAGAGAGTACCTTTACAGTGTTCTCACAAAGCCTAGTTCATGCCTCTTTATGTCTCTTCACATTTTGAGCTATAATTTGTAATCCTGTGTTTCTCTCCATTAGTAGATTTGAACTCCCTGAAGGCAGACCTACAGCTCTGCCACCTACATTCTGTAGAATGTAGCAGGTGGTCAAAATATATTTGCAGAATGAATAAGTCAAGATGGCAGAATTAAAATGAGAGATGAGGGATGGGGTCACAATATAAAACAGACAATCAGGGGACTCTGGGGTTTGATAAATCTGTTCACTTAAGTTCTTGGTAAATATATTATTAATATTTTCTATAGTAATAATCTGTTCTTTCATGTACCACATTTAATTTTACTCTTTTATCACCCAGCAAGGTAAGAAGGTATTATAGACATTTTACAGAGGAGGAAACCTCATCATAAGGGAGCTGCCAGAGTTCATGCAAAGCCAGCAGTCGATCTCTTGCTGGAAGGCAGTGTGACAAAGCAGAAGGTAATGAGTTTGAGTTAGGAAGGCCTGGACTTCTAGTTGCTGTGTGAACTTGCAAAGTTAATTAAGTTTGATAAAATTCAAGTTTTTTTTCTTTTCCCCATTTGTAAAATGAAGGTATGCACCTAAGGTGATTTTGAAGATATTCTGTTAATTAATGCGTCATGTATTTTGATATGAGAAAAAATCCTGGGAGTATGGTAGTTTATATTAGAAACAGTAAAAGCTGTTTTACTTCTACTTCTGATTTTAAGACCAATATATTGGATTTTTTAGTCTTTGATATCTATGTGTACTTTTGAGCTATTTTCTTTACCCCTTATTTACTGGCTCCCATTTTACCCCCACCATCATTTACCAAGGGGTCTTATGTTGCCCCAAATGCATCCTGGATGTGAGAATAAGAGTCGTACAAGCTCATTTTCACTAAGGTGTTAGGACACAATAACAGTAATAATAATAATAAGAGCTTCAATTTAATGAGACCTCTATATGCCTTATATTTTATATACATTTCCCGCATTTGCTCCAAATTTGCAAGTTAGGGGTTACAATCTCCAGTTTTTGAATAAGGAATTGAGACTCAAAAGTTTAAAAACATGTCCCACGTTGCACAGGGAGGAAAGCCAAGCAGCTGGTACTCAAACACAACCATAATCACCCTTAGTGTCAGGCTTTCTCTAGAACATAAAATCTCCTCTCCCTCTCAAGAAGAATTGGCCAGCTGACCTCTAAAATTGGATGGGAATACTCCTGGCTGGGGGAAGTTTTCTAAAATGCTCTCAAATTTAACCAGGCAACTGATGGAGTTCTTGGCCTTCCATAAATCCTGGACTCTGTCGTATGAGATAGGGACCTACAGTATTTTTTGGACCATAAGATGCACCTAGGTTTTAGAGGAGGAAAATGGGAAAAAATTTTTTGAAGCAAAAAATGTGATAAAATATTTAATAACATAAATAACATATCACTGATGTAAATGTAAGCTACATTCAGACTATAAGATGCACCCCCCCATTTTCCTCCCAAATTTGGGGTGGGGGAAAGTGTGTCTTATAGTCCAAAAAATACAGTATTTTTTTTCCAGGCTTTGTGCTCTGAATTGCATGAAAGATTTATAACTGTTAATGAAATCTGCCACGTGGCCCCAAGTAGGGATTTGTATGAGATTTCATAGAGGTATTCTCTGGCTTGTACAGAAGGAAGGTTAAGAAGAATCTTAACCCTAGATGAAGGGAAGACAGAGCAAATTTAAGGAAAGAAGTATCTCAGTGTTTACTATGAGATACTATTTATCTGGATAGGAGAGGGATCATGAAGATTAGGCTAGGAACTGGTGAGGGCGGGCTAGGTCAGGAGTAGATACTCCTGAGGTCAATTTGTAAATTGAAGAGAAGAGGCTATATCAATATACAATAAATGACTCCTTGAATCTGTATTTTGGGCTTTGATAATAGGAACATAATGGATATATGATGAGACAATGTTCAGTATGAAAATTCAAATGAGCTTTTTCATGAGTAAGGTGCAAGCTAGTATTAACAATAAAAATTCTGACTTCTTCCGTTCTGGACGTAGTGTAGTAGTTCTGATTCTGGGATCTATAAGCAAGTTGTGGGAGTGAAGAGGGGCCAGAAAATCACCTGTTGGAAAAAAATTCTACATCCAACTTTGTATTCCCTCCATTTTGATTCATGTAAACTTTGACACATTTAGGAAATATGTTAGTTAAAAGGAATAAAAGAATCTGTACTTAGAGAACTGTGTGGATTGGTGTCAGATTTAGTAACTGGAGAAAATCAGTCATAATGATTTTGTCCCATCATGAGTAAAAATGATACCCTTAAAGACTATTAGCAAAATGTGTTTTGTGATTTTCATTTCAGGAGTTCCTATAGGGTAGAGAAGATATCTATTATTTTCTTTAAATTAAAAAAAAAAAAAACTTCACCCGAGGGTATTTTTATTGACTTTAGAGAAAGAGGAAAGGAGAGAGAGAAACATCACTGTTGGAGAGAAACATTGATCAGTTGCCTCTGTACATGCTCCAACCAGGATGGAACCTGCAAGCTGGGCATGTGTCCTGGTGGGGAATTGAACCTGCGACCTTTTGGTCTACAAGATGACGATCCAACCAAATGAGTCACCAAACCAGGGCTCTATTATTTTCTCTCTTTTTCAAGATTTTATTTATTTATTTTTAGAGAGAAGGGAAGAGTGGGAGAAAGAGGGAGAGAAATATCAATGTGTGATTGCCTCTCCCATGCCCTCTACTGGTGACCTGGCCCACAACCCAGGCATGTGCCCTGAGTGGGAATTGAACTGGAGACCCTTTGGTTCGCAAACTAGAAGTCCACCAAGTCACACACCCAGGGCTCTATTATTTTCTGTAAAGAGCATCTTGAGTACTGAATAGCCTGGTTTTAGCTTTGCTTTATGCCAGTTATACCTCTGATTCATGATTTTCATTATCCTGGTAGGAAAGAGAACTTTTTATACGTTTTCATTTCAGTGTTAAGTAATGAGTCAGGGTGAAGTCATCCCTTTCTCCTAGTTCAAATTAGGCCTAAAGTAAGTGGGAGGCAAAAGGATAGCATCATTTTCCTAGGGAAAATGCTTTTTGATTTTGGTTTCCTTAGAGCACATGTATGTTTCGATCTACTTTATACTTGTCTGTTCAATTGCTATATCCTGCCGGAGGGCCCTTGGCAGGACAGAATGGGGTCAGGGAAACATATGCTGGAAGGATGTGAGGCAGTGCAGGCCCAGCAGATGGCACTGGACTTCCCACAGGAACGGGAGAGCTGACAATGGTCATTAAAACAATTGCCTTTAAATTAAGGAGATGGTGACTTTAGAAACTGATAAAACAAATTTGAAATATGTGTTTTTTGAAAAGTAATCTGCTTTCTTTTGGAGGCAAGATACCTGTCAGGAGAATTGATAACTTAACTTGCTTTTATATTAATTTGCCACCCAACAGTCAAAATAAAACCAACATCTATTTCCTGCTAGGTAATAGAAAATGATTTAATATTTGAACAAAGAAACACAAGTTGAATAATGTATGATGACCATAAATGTGTCACTTGACGGTTGACAAAGGAACTCAGTTCTGTTTTCACATTGAGAAGATGAACTGAAATTATCTGCTATAAGAAATATTTCAGATCCTACTTAAATCAAACTAATGCAATGAGAAAAGAATAACATTAATTGAATTTATGTTCTGGTTTGAAGCTTAGATTGAATATTGAACCTGGATAACTTTTTAAAAGTCTATTGATAGTGATACAATTGAATTCAATTGCTATTGAAAACTTCATCCAGTGAATTAAACTGAAATGACAAAATTTAGATAATTTTTCTTGCACCACTTGCACTTCTTCATTTAAAGTATTGACCAACTCAATTAAAACATATGCTGAACTAAAAGATATAAAGCAGTGGCTTGGCTTACAATACAGTTATAAACTAGAAGGCAAATTTAATTTTTATGTCATAGAGGAATTTAGCTATATTAAAAATATTCTTAGACGCACGCAGATAACTCTCCCCTTCCTCTTGTTCTAATCCACTTGTACAGAGTTTTTCTTTGACTGGCTCCTGAGGCAGCCATATTCTCAGCAGTACCAAGGTTCAGTCCTGGTAGGGAATAATTTAAACCTTCAGTAAAGTGATACATTTGGAAATGAGAGAAGCAGTCAGTATCCAGCATCCAGAAATGAACTCCTGAATCCAGAAACGTGACACCAATTTTTGTTAAGACATACTTTCAATCTCAGTATTTCAATTGGATATTTAGATCTGGAACTTAGAAAGTTGCATTTCCCAAAGTAAGTCGGTCAGTATATCTGAAGGCAATATGTATTTAGAAATCTCAACTATTCCTATCTTGATTTTCTAAGTTGGGTCCTGGTCACTTTCTATCCACTCAAATATTTCTGCTCCTTCTCATGATGTATATACACAGTACTGCATTTCTTGTGATTTTAGCCAGGCAACGTTAGCTTGAAATTTTATCTTTGATATTAGATGAAAGAATCACTTAGAAAAAGAAAGACATGCATGTGAAAGCCAGCATCTAAAAATGATTTTAAAATAGGTAACAAAGAAAGAACTGTAGTTCTTACAATTAGCGATGCTCCAGAATGCTGATGTGGAGGCGCATTAGTTAGAGAGAGAAGAGGAACATGAAGAAGAAAAGCTCCTCAGAAAGAATTTCAAAATTTTATTTATAAGGTCTTCAGAAGATTAAATGCTCCTAAGTAGATTTCTATTTCTACCTACTTAAAAGATTCTGATTTGGATCCCACGCCCCACACACAGTCTGAAAAACTAGGAGAATTGTGTCTACCCAACTGAAATGTATTTCCCAGCAGATTATAAAAAATTAAACATGCAGATATTGTGGTATAGCATTGTAAACCAAATCACACAAAATGAATCAACAGATTATATGACTGATATTTGCAGTTTCAGTCAGTTAAACACATGCTTGTCCCAAAAGAAAATTCAGTTGTTATCCCCCAAAAGAGTAGAGATGTCAGAAATCAGTGGTCAGCAGCTCTCCACAATGTTTCGTGGGGATGATTTCTTGCTGAATCCAGTCTTTGGTCCTCAGATCCACTCAGCTTCATTATGTAACCCCAACGTGATCAAGCTTTTGGCACACCCAAAGATTAACTCAGAAGAGATCATTCTTATATGAGGACATAGACTAGTAACTTTATAATGAGGTATGTACTTACCTCGTACGCAGACAGTTGGTGTCAGTAATTCAAGGTACTCTGCTATTCAGGCAGCAAAGGAAACAAATCATCATGCATAAATTTCTTTAGTGAACGATGGCTTACCTAAGCATATTGCATTGTCATAAAATCTATTTTAGGCAAGCTGTGAAAAAGGCAGGCTTCCCTCAATAAAATTTAACCCTATATTGACTAAAAGACCAATAGTTGTTGGATATAGTTTATTTCTCTGGCAATGTTCAACCACCTCAAATAAAATCTTACTATGTACTTACTTTTCTACACACATGCCAAAGATTGCTCCTATGCTAGCATGTTGGGGCTCAGATTAGTAACATTACAAATGATTAAGTTCACAGATTTTTTTTCTTGGTGTTTACCAAGTCTCAGATAGGATTATTTCTATAGATGACTATGGTTATGTACCATGTTATAATAATTAATAAATTTTGCCTCCAGTAGTTCTAAAGCTATAAATAGCATTAATAATGAAAAGATAATAATAAATATAAATTTAACTGCTTTACAATAAAAACTTCTTACGTCAAAGTTTGTCATGAACAATAGGCCATTCAGGTAAAAACAACCAACACAAGATTTGTATCAAGAATTTATACATAGAACAAATTTCTGCAGACAAAAGAGATGGATAAGCAATCCAGTACAAACTGGGGGAAAACATGGACTTTTATTTTAAAACATAAGAAATGCAAACTGCTAAGAAAAATATGAATACAACCGCAACCATAACTACAAGTTAGCATTGTTTTACACTAAGCAGACTGGATGAAATGAGTTTTGGTACCTATACACTGATGGTGGGAGAGCAGAACAATCTGGCATTATCTTGCAAAGTTGTGGCGGTATATAGGTCTGTCTCCCAGCAATTCCTTTCTAGGTTTATACTCTATAGCAGTTATTTTCAAATCATAATTTGCTACCTCTTTTTAGGGGGTTTTAAAATTAATTCAGTGGCTGAATACCAACATGTTAAAAATGAAATAATAGTATACTGTATAGTAGAATACAATGAATTAGAAAATATTAGAATGTATGTAAGTTGTTAGGTAAATATTGTTTCAAGAAACATTTGTTTAGGTTATGTGTGTGTACACACATGAGTGTGTCTGTGTGTACACAGGTGTGCACTAGGTTTCCATAGAATCATCTCTATCAAAAAAAAAAGCCATACCATCTGAAAGAAAACTTTATCATATGTTTCTTAGGAAACAGATACAAGAATATTTAAAAGAGTATTGTTATGATTTTAAAAAATGGGAAACAAGTCAAATATCTATTATACGAGAATGATTAAACAAATAGTGTCTCGTTGTGCAATAGACTACTCAACAAAATGAAAATGAATGAATTGAGGTGTTACACATCACAAGTAATCTTCTCAAAGATACGTTGAGGGAAAAGGGAAAGCTGTAGATGACTTTAAGAGAGTAATTTTATAAAATACAACAAATAAAACTAAGCAACAGCATATAGGATACACCCATTGTAGTTCCACCATAAAGAAAAGAAACACAAGTTCTGACACTTTGACGAACACAAGTTTGAGAAGTCTGATTACCTTGAGGGTGGGAGGAAAGTGAAAGGGGAGGGACACAGAGGCTTCAAATATACTGG
The DNA here is from genome assembly GCF_022682495.2 of Desmodus rotundus. Taxonomy (NCBI): domain Eukaryota; kingdom Metazoa; phylum Chordata; class Mammalia; order Chiroptera; family Phyllostomidae; genus Desmodus; species Desmodus rotundus. Next base: position 125,918,824 of record NC_071387.1, read on the forward strand.
TGATGTTTTATTTCTTCAGCAGAGTCGTGAATACATGGATCTTTGCTTTACTGTTCTTTACCCACTCAATACATGTTATTTGGGTACATTAGATATTTCTTAATAAAATCAACTCTAAAACTGGTTTCCACTCTGCTGATCACTTTTCATTGCAGTCCTATGGCTTTTATAGGCTGACTGCTATGGAATCAATAGTTTATAAATATTCTATTGGTTTATTTTCAGTTGTAGTCCATATAACTTGGTAAGTTGAGGGATTCTTCTTTATTCACTCATACTCAATCTTGATGTACACTGGGTTTTATTAAATACAGATTGGTGACTGAATAACCCTGCAGTGTTTTCCCACTTCTCCATCCCAGCAACCTGACCCCCAGTGTGTGCCCTTATCGTCCCTCACTTGTGCTGTTGTCATTAATTGTTCTTTTCTCGTATTTTTTTCACCTCAGATCTATTTTGTTCACAGTTGACAGTAATTAATCTAAAATGCAGGCATGTTGTGTCACCTATGTACTAGCTGTGGGTAGTTAACTTTTTAATGTGGAATTTGGCATATGACTTACCAAAAGCTGGAATATAATCCTTACTTCTCTCTAACCTGATTTCCTACCTCGTCCTTTTACACATTTTCCTCATCTAGCATTTTGTGTTCTAATACAGTGGTTCTCAAATTTTGGTGTCTATTAAAATCAGCAGAACACTTGATAAAACACCCATTCTACTTGAACAGCCTTGTCTTTTGTTTACATGTGTTATTAGTTCTCCAGGTGACTCTAGAATACATGAAAGATCGAGAATTTCTGTTCTTACGCTGTTGACAATTTTTGCCTTCCTGTGCTGCCCCACCTTCCTGCTCCTATACGTTGGCCAAGTTTCTTTTGCTAGAACACTCTCCTCTCCACTTCTCCTACCTTTGTTTACCTAACTGCCTTGTTCTACTTCCTTTCAGTCAGCTGAGATGTGACCACCTCTTTTACAAAGATCCCTAAGCACTACATGGTTCTGCTCCTCCCTTCTGTGCATCCCTCTGTCACAGCAGTGATTATAGTGTAACCAAATGTTCACAAATTAATGTGGTAAGTACAATAGTAGATGCATGTGCACAATGCCGAGGAACAACTACGTGAAGGGGTATATACAGAAGGACCACATATGTGTCATGACTAATACATTTTAGTTGCTCCAATGTAGTGAAATGGATCAGTCACATTGAATGAATGATCTGATTACTTAAGTAAATTTGATAAAAACCACTGAGCAAGTTACCACTGTAGTCTCTTTCTTCTCTGACTCATTGGAGAGAATAGCAGTCTTGCTGTCCAACTACAAGAAATAGAGCACAGTAATTTTTTACAATATTGAATTTGAAAATTTGGGAGCCTCCAAAACTGAGTCTCCAAGTTAAAAAGATTTCTATTATTATTAGAAAACATATACAATTTTTCTAAATTGGAAAACTTAAATGAAAGAAGCCCAATCTAGGAGCCTCTTCTTGGATTTGAATTGCATGGAAGCATTATGTGAGAACAGAAGATTTTTTTTCTAAGTGTCTGGGGGCTAGGAAGAGTTGGGAATTCTGCAGTGGAATGGACACTGGCCCTCAGCACAGAGACTTGGAGTCTAATTTTGAGTTTCTCACTAGTCAGTATTGTAACATGAGCAAGGCACTTGCCTTCTCTGGGCCTCATTTGTTTTTTCTCTTTGGTAAATTCAGGAGATAGTCTGAATATCTTTAAGATCCCTTACAGCAACAGTATTTTCCGAGTCTAGAAATTTCAGAATAAGTAGCATCAATCTGTATGAACTATGCATTTGAATCTTATTCCTTTAAGAATTATCTTTCCTCTTCCTCTGTGCAATGTTTTGTTTTAACCCACCAGATATATTTTTCTTATGAAACTAACATTTGGCAACTGAAGCCTATTAACTTCTAGAAGCTTTCAAGATAATCCATCAGAATATGGCCATAAAATGTGGTTAATGGTATATGAGTATACAATGAGAATAATGGAGTGTCATCAACATCCAATTATATAATTTCAAAATTCGAGGACCCATACTGATGTATTAATTGTGTGTGTGTATATATATATATGTATATATATATATGCATATATGTGTGTATATATATACTATCTCTCTCTCTCTCTCTCTCTCTCTCACTCTCCGTCTAGACAGTGCTTATTTCATTTAGCATAATGCTCTCCAGTTCCATCCACGTTGTCATGAAGGGTAGGAGTTCCTTCTTTCTTTCTGCTGTGCACTATTCCATTGTGTAAAGGTACCGCCGATTTTTGACCTACTCATTTACTGATGGGCAGTTAGGCTGTTTCCAGCACTTGACTGTAAATTGCACTGCTATGAACACTGGGGTGCATAGGTTCTTTTGAATTGGTGACTCAGGATTTTTAGGGTATAGTCCAACAGTGGGATCACTTAATCGAAAGGCAATTCCATCTTTAGTTTTTTGAAGAAGTTCCATACTGTTTTCCACAGTGGCTGCAGCAGTCTGCATTCCCACCAACACTGCACTAGGGTTCCCTTTTCTCCACAACCTTGCCAGCACTTTGCTGTTTGTTGATTTATTAATGACCATTCTGACAGGTGCAAAGTGGTATCTCATTGTGGTTTTAATTTGCATCTCTCTGATGGCTAGTGATGTTGAGCATATTTTCATGTGTCTATGTGCCTCTGTATGTCCTCCTTGGAGAATTGTCTGTTAAGGTCCTTTGCCCATTTTTTAATTGGATTGTTTGTGTTCTTGGAGTGGAGTTGTGTGAGTTCTTTGTATATTTTGGATATCAAACCCTTGTCTGAGGTATAATTGGCAAATGTTTTCCCATACAATTGGTTCTCTTTCCATTTTGATGATGTTTTTCTTTAGCTGTGCAGAAGCTTTTTAGTTTGATGTAGTCCCATTTGTTTATTTTTTCCTTTATACCCCTTGCCCTAGGGAATGCATTGGTGAAAATATAGCTGGGTGGGATATCTGAAATTTTCCTGCTTATGTTCTCCTCTAGGACTTTTATGGTGTCATAACTTATATTTAAGTCTTTTATCCATCTTGAGTTTATTCTGGTGTATGGTATAAGTTGGTGGTCTAGTTTCATTTTTTGCATGTGCTTGTCCAGATCTCCCAACACCATTTATTGAACAGCCAATTTTTACTCCATTTTATTCTCCTGCCCACTTTGTTGAATATTAATTGACCATAGAGACATGGCTTTATTTCTGGGCTCTCTATTGTGTTCCATTGGTGTATGTATCTGTTCTTATGCTAGTACTGGACTGTTTTGATTACAGGTATTGTGATCCCTCCTACTTTGTTCTTCTTTCTCAAAACTGCTGAGGGTATCTGGGGCAATTATGGTTCCATGTAAATTTTTGAAATATTATTTCTACATTTGTGAAATATGTCATTTGTATTTATATAGGGATTGTGTTGAATCTATAGATTGACTTGGGTAGTGTGAGCATTTTAATGATGTTAATTCTTCCAATCCATGAACTTGGTATATGCCTCCATTTATTTGTATCTTCCTTAATTTTTTTTGTTAGTGTTGTATGGTTTTCTGGGTAGAGGTCTGTTACCTCATTGGTTAAGTTTATTCCTAAGTATTTTATTTTTCTTGTTGCTATAGTAAATGGAATTTTTTTCCTTATTTCTGTTTCTGATATTTCATTGTTTCAGTACAAAAATGGCTTTGATTTCTGAATGTTGACTTTGTACCCTGCCGTTTTGCCAAATTAATTTATTAGGTCAAGTAGTTTTTTGGTGGAGGCCCATTAAAATACATCTTAATGAGGGCGATTCTATCAGGGGACAAAGTAAAGGTAGATTTCTGATTGCCTAAGTGAATTTAATGTTATACAGTAGGACAGCCACCTAGAGTCAGGATTTATCCTCCATTTTGATACTGGAGACATGACCACTTATTCCTCTTTTTCTCTCCCTTCTGGCGGAATCAGAGCAAATGTAGCATCAGGATAGCAATTATAAGTAAAATGGTTTGGTCCAGGTGATTTAATTTTTATTTTTTTCCTTGGCCTTTATTTTTTTAAAAATGTATTAATACTTACTATATCCATGATCTTTGTGGTACATTTTCTAAAAAGAGCTTTTGAATGAAATTTTATGATGTGTATCTCACAATAAAATGGAAAAAAATGTTTTATTCCCTTAAGACTTTGTTTTAAAAAGAAAAACAAGGGTACAGGTGTCCTGAGAAAGTTTATCAGGCTCCTAGGAGCTGGTTCTCTGGGAGGGGACAGGGGAAGTGAAAGCAGGGAATAAAGGCTTCTGTCACCAGATGCTGGGCTCTCTTGCAGTGGACGAGTAGCTGTGTATCTGTGGCCGCTATTATTTATAGATGTCTGGGCCTGAGTTATACAAATTGCTCACAATATGTATCAAGTATTTTTTCTAAAATTATAAAAATACTGCACAAATGAGATTAGACAAATTTGAAAGTAATTTGTTTTTTTAATTCCAAAAATTCTGTGATGTTTATGGAATCCAGAAGCTCTATTGGGAGCATTATTGATACTTGGCTTGCTTTAGGAACAACATTGCCTTACCAGATGGGCAACCTGAATCCAAATCAGAATTTCAGTCTTTGACCTCCTTGGGCCATGTCGAATTGACAGGGAGACAAACAGTTATTTCTGGCTTAATAAACCCTAAAGCCACATTACTCTAAGAAGTCCGCTTCTTTTTCTCCAAAAAGTAAAATACTATGCCTAGTTAGAATATGTCAAAGTGTATGAAGAGCTGACTGACAGGGGAGAGAGATGGGCATCTGTCTGTCTGTTGATGGCTATCTGTATCTTTTCTGAGTGAGAATCCTCAACTGGACCATAAGCAGCACCAAGGAGAACGTTAGGAATCTAAACTGAATCTGAAATCACACATGATTTCATACTGATTCAAACTGGTGCCAGTCAGTATCCTGCGGGGCTGCTCCACGCTTATGGCAATTGACTGAAAACACTGTGCTCTGTCTCAGTTCCTGTGAATTTCTGGGTCTCTCTGTAGGCTTTTCGCTCTTTCATTAAATGTTCTCATGAAAAAAAAGACAGAAATCTGATTATATTTTAAGTTAGTATTTAGTTCATGACACATAATCAAAAAATTGCACTTTGAATGTGTTTTTTCTCTTTTCGGATGTAGCTGATAAAAGTTCAGTTTTGAAGTTCAGCCTTAGAATACCCTTTTTATTGCACATCCAAATAATTTTATCCAGCCTGGTCTTTATTTACAAATTGGATATTTCAATCTTCATTATATACCTTCCTCTATTTGGAAGTGTTTCACAATTGGATGAATTATGTAAAGACCTATTCCTTGACTTTTTAAAAGGACACACTTAACTTTCCTTTAATTACTGTTACAAGGGAATATATCCAACAAATGCAACAAGATAAAGAAAAGGTGAAGTTTGAGAAAATGGAAGGCCCCATAGTTGATCAGAGTCCCTGTTAAGTTCAGAGAACTGTATACACATCCATGCTCTGCCTGGTGCGTGTCAGCTGCTGTGTGCACCTCTCACGTGGACATTGATTTTCTCAGACCTACATTCCATGTTCTTCATATATAAATGGTCCATGTGTGCTGTGCTATGTGCCGTTCAGGTTCTCTTTAGCTACCGATGCCTGAGACAGATGTCATAGGCCTTTGGGACATTTAAAAAACCTCTAAAAGCGTATCTAATAACTGGATTTCAAAACTCTGATCCAGGATCTAGCATTATCAATGTGTGAAATATGTCTGGCTTTAACTGCTGAGATCACATTTCTGATTGATGGCTCTATTTGGAATCTTACTGTACCACTTCGTAAAGTAGCTTAATACCACGTAGGGATTAGCTTTCTTTTTTTAATAAAGATTTTATTTATTTATTTTAGAGAGGGAAAGAGAGGGACAGAAACATCAATATGTGGTTGCCTCTCATGCACCCCCCACTGGGGACCTGGCCTGTAACCCAGGTCTTTGCCCCAGACTGGGAATAGAACCGGTGATCCCCTTGTTCGCAGGTTGGCACTCAATCCACAGAGCCACACCAGCCAGGGCAGGATTAGCTTTCTATTTCATGGCTAGATGGTGCTTACTATTGCAACAAGATATGTTTAAATGAATGGTTTTTATTTCATGACACATCTGCAAATGCTTAATTGACCATCAAAAGCTTTACTGAGTGTATTCTTCTTAAGCTTAGTGCTATTATATTTAACTATGAAAATAGCATTTGAAGATATTCACTAATTATTTATTTAGACATATTGGTGGTCAATCTTTTAGTCAATAAATGACAATATGGTTAGCAGGAAATGGGATTTTTCAGATTGCTGAGTAGAAGTATATACTAAAATTTTGGTAAATCTGAAGTCATGCTGAGTAGGACTCAAACATCAAAACGGTTTGAATCTCAGCTATTTATGCATTTTGTAATCTTGAGAAAATGATTTAAAATTTCCAAATCATTGGTGATGATAAGCACAGACAATTCTCCTGAGAAGCTGGCAGTGTAGGGAAGGTATAATTAAAGAAGTGAATAGACAGGAAACAGGGTTCCAGGGAGAGTAGTTTTCGTTATGATTATACTTAATCTTCTGGTCACAGTTGTATTTATAATGAAGAGCTAGATGATTAAAAATGCTGATAAAAATAATTTAACATGAACAGAAAGTTTCAAGATATAGGAGAGACAGGGAGTAATCACAAGTATGTGATTTCTGACAAGGCATAAACTATTAGTAGAAAATTGGTGGATTTTTAATTTGCATTCTCTGATGATTAGTGATGTGGAATATCTTTTCATATGTCTATTGGCCATCTCTATGTCCTCTCTGGAGAAGTGTCTATTCAGGTCCTTTGCCCATTTTTTAATTAGGTTTTTTGATTTTGGGTGTTGAGTTTTTTAAGTTCTTTATAAAATTTGGATATTAACCCTATATTAGATGTATTGGCAAATATGTTCTCCCACTTTGTGAGTTATCTTTTTACTTTGTCGATGTTTTCTTTTTCTGTGCAAAAACTTTTTAGTTTGATGTTTTCTCATTTATTTATTTATTTTTGTTTGCTTTGCCTGGGAGATATATCTGATAAAATATTGCTATGAGCAATGTCCAAGACTTTGCTGTCTACATTTTCTTCTATAATTTTTATAGTTTGGGGTCTAACATGTAAGTTTTTAATCCATTTTGTATTTATCCTTGTGTGTGGTGTAAGAAGGTGTTCTAGCTTTATTTTTTCTAGCATATCTGTCCAATTTTCCCAACACCAATCATTTATTGAATAAACTATATTTAGCCTATTGTTTGTGCTTGCTTCCCCTGTTGAATATTAATTGACTATAAAGTTGTGGGTTTATTTCTGGCCTCTTTAGTGTGTTCCATTGATCTATGTGTCTGTTTTTATGCCAGTACCATGCCATTTTGATTACTATGGCCTTGTAGTGTAGTTTAATATTAGGTAGCATGATTCCTCCAACTTTGTTCTTCTTTCTCAGTGTGGCTATTTCTATGCAAGGTCTTTTGTGCTTCCATATAAATTTTTGAAATATTTGTTCTAGTTCTGTGAAATACATCATTGAGATATCATTTCATACCTGTCAAAATGTCTATCATCAATAAATCAACACACAAGTGCTGGTAAGGATACGGAGAGTGGGGAACACTTTTACACTGTTTGTGGGAATGCGGATTGGTGTAACCACTTTGGAAAGCAGTATGGAGATACCTCAAAAAATTAAAAATGGATCTGCCTATTGACCCAGCAGTCCCACTTCTGGGAATATATCCAAAGGAACCCAAAACACTGATTTAAAAGAACATAGCACCCCTATGTTCATTGCAGCATTATTTACAATCTCCAGGATATGGAAGCAGCCCAAGTGTCCATCAATAGGTGAGTGGATAAAACAATTATGGGACATTTACACAATGGAATACTACTAAGCCATAAAGAAGAAGAAAATTTTACCCTTTACAACAGTATGGATGGACCTGGAGAACATTATGCTAAGTGAAATAAGCCAGTGAGAGGAAGACCAATACTATGTGATTTCATTCATATGTGGAATCTAATGAACAAACTGAACTAACATGCAGTATAGAGACAGACTCATAGATAAAGATCAGGATGACAGCTCAGGTGGGTGGAGGTTAGGGGGTAGAGGGGTTGAGCAAAAAGGGAAAAAGGACTCATGGACATGGACAACAGTGTGGTGATTAAGGGGAGAGGAGTGTTTAAGGGAACTAATTGGTAATGGAAAAATACAGTAAAAATTTTAAAAAATAAGTAAAAAAGAAATTAAAATAAAAAAAGAAGAAAGAAAAGAACATTGGTGGAGAAACTGACCAGTGTTGAGGAGGAAAGGGGGAAGTTAAATGACGTTATATTTTTGGTGGCCTAAGTTTTAAGTAATTTCAGATAGTTGTATTTTCTTTCTAAAGTATAAAATAGGTCACCTGCTAAGAGTCTGATGTTGAGGAAGCAAAAGAGAGTGAGGTTGGAGGTGTGGGGAGAATGAGGAAGATTGAAGACCAGCTTGTAAGAACTAGTTATTTGAATGTCAGGAAATTGGAATCATCAGTTTAGTTAATTTTCATGGCAATAATTCCTAATATGTGTATAGCTTTCTATTTGTCAATAAAGGTTTTCATATGCATCATCTCATGTAAAAAACTACTCATTGTTTTTCCCCAATTTTTTGAGGTATAAGTGAAAAAATTATATTTATTTAAGATTTAATATATGTATACATTGTGAAATGATTACTGCAATCAAGTTAATTAACACATTCATCATCTCACATAATTATACATTTTTTGTGGTAATAACACTTTTTAGCACATTTCAAGTATAAAATGCAGTATTATTAACCATAGTCTCTATGCTGTGCATTAGATCCCCAAGACTTATGCATCTCATTTCCCCTATTCTTCCACCTCTCAGCCCCTGAAAACCACCTGTGATTCTCTGTTTCTGTGATTCCACATGTAGGCGATACATACAGTATTTGTCTTTGGCTTATTTCTCTTAGCATAATGCTATCCAAGTTTATCCATGTTGCACAAATGATTTCCTTCTTATTTATAGTTGAATAATATTCAGTGTGTGCATATGTGTGTGTTTGTATCTGTATCACATTTTTTTGTCCATTCAAAAGTCTATAGATACTTAGGTTATGTCCATATCTTCCACTGTTTCCACTGCTGTAGAAAATCCTGCAATAAGCATGGGAGTACAAGTGTCCCTTTGAGGTACTGTTTTCACACCCAGAAGTTGTATTAGTGGATTATATGGTAGTTCTCTTGTTAATTTTTTGAGAAACCTCCATATTGTTTTCCATATGGCTCTACTGATGTACATTCCTACCAATGGCGTAGAAGGGATCCTTTTTCACTACATCCTCCCCAGCACTTGTTATCTCTTGTCTTTTTGGTAGTAGCCATCCTAGAATTGTGAGGCGCTATCTCATTGTGGCACTGATTTGAAGTGCCCTGGTTAGTGATGTCGAACACTTTGTGTATGCCTGTTATTCATTACAAAAGCATCTATTCAAGTCCTTTGCCAATTTTTAATCAGGTAATTTATTTTGTTTTGTTTTGTTGCTATTGACTTGTTCCTTATATTTTTAGATATTTAGCCTCTTATCCAATATATGATTGGCAAATATTTTCTTCTCTTCCATAGATTGCTTTTTCATTTTCCTGATTGTTTTCCTTGCTATTTTTTAGTTTGACATGGTCTCATTTATTTATTTATTCATGTAGCTTTTGTTGCCTGTGTTTTTGGTGTCACTCAAAAAAGTTATTACCAAGACCAATGTCAAGGAGCTTTTTTTTTCCTAGAAGTTTTATAGTCTCAGGGCTTACATTCAAGTTTTCAATCCATTTTGGAGTTAAATTTTGTAAATGGTATAAGATAGAGACATATTTTCATTCTTTTGCATGTTAAGTATCTAGTTTTCCCAGACCCAGTTATAGAAGACCACCCTTTCTTCATTGTGTGTACTTGATGCCCTTGTCACAGATCAGTTGACTGATATATATTTATTATTTCTGGGCTCTCTGTTCTGTTCTATTGGTCTGTGTATCTGTGTTTATGTCAGTGCCATACTGTTTGATTACTATAGCTTTGTAATACAGTATGAATTAGGGACTGTGATGTCTCCAGCTATGTTCTTCTTGATCAAGATTGCTTTGGTTTTTAGGGTTTTTTTGTGGTTCCATATGGATTTTAGGATAGCTTTTTCTACTTTTGTAAAAAATGCCATTGGAATTTTGATAGGGATTGCACTGACTCTGAAGGTAATTTGAGTAGTAGAAACATTTTAACAATATTAAGTCTTCAATCCATGAACTTGGAATACCTTTCTCTATTTCCTTTTCCTTTAATTCATTTCATAAATGCTTATAGTTTTCAGTGTATAGATCTTTTACCTCCTTGGTTCAATTAATTCCTAAGTATATTATTTTGATATTATAATATGCAATATTAAATGGGATTATTTTCTTAAATTTCTTTTTTGAAGAGATCATTGTTAGTGTATAGAAATGCAAGTGTTTTGCTATATGTTAATGTTGTATCATGCAACTTTACTGACTTATTAATTCTAACAGTTTTTTGGTGACTTCTTCAGGGTTTTCAGTATATATCATGTTATCTGCAAACAAGGACAATTTTACTTCTTCCTTTTCAGTTTGAGTGCTTTCTATTTTATTTTCCTGCTTAATTGTTTAGGCTAGAGCTTCTGGTACTATGCTGAGTAGAAGTGGTGAGAACTTGTCTTATTCCTGATCTTTCAGGAAAGGATCTTTAGAGTATGATATTAACTATGGCTATATCATATATAGCCATTTTTATGTTGAGGTAACTTTCTTTTATACCAAATTATAGAAGTATTTTTTTCCTCATGAAAGAATGTTGAATTTTTCAAATGCTTCTTCTGTATCTATTGAGATGATCATGATTTTTTATCCTTCTTTCTGTTAATGTGTGTATCCCTCTTAAGCTTCCTTGCATCCTAGTGGTAAATCCTACCTAATAGTGTGTGATTTTATAATGTGCTACTAAATTCTGTTTTCTAGGATTTTATTGAAAATATTTACTATTCAATTTTGTCTACCCTCTATAAATTGTTTTTTCTCTTTTAAATAGTGACTTTAATGCCTCTTTCTTTACACTGTCTCAAACATCATAACTGTTCAGCTCTCCAGTTCTCTAAGCAAAGTAATTAATTATTCATTCCTTAAATATTTATTGGGCATTTATTATGTGTCAGGCACTCTGGGCATAATATAATAAAAAATAAAAAGCAGAAAATTCCAAAATCCAGAATATGCCTGATCTCAAGGCACATTCAAGGGCATTACGTTTGACAAGGGTGTGAAACCTGGAAACAGATTATTGGGACCCCTCTTAGAAGCTGCCTGCAATAGTTACCTTACTTACAAGGTCCTTGAATGGTTCAACATCTGTATTAGTTTCCTAGGTCTGCCACAATAAGTTGTCATGAAATTCATTCTGTCATGGTTCTGGAGAGAAGTTCAAAGTCATGGTATCAGCACAATTGGTTTATTCTGCAGGCTTCTCCTGTTCATGCATCTTTCCTATTTTGTGGTGGTTTCTGGATATCCTTGGCATGTAGATGTAACACTCCATCTCTGACTTCATGTGCATGTCACCTCCTCTGTGTACCATTGTTTGTTCTTCTGTCTCCTGTAAGGACACATCTCATTGAACTTAGGTCCCTCGGGGTTAATCTAGGATGATTTTGTCTTGAAACTTTTTTTTATGATTAAATTACAAAGACCCTTTTCCCAAATATGCTCACATTCACAAGTCCCAAGTGGACATATTTTTGGGGGACACCATTCAACCCATTATATCATATATTGTGCCATAATTTTTCACACTCTCTGTGCTTCTGCCAAACTGAGCTTCTCTCTACTCCTCAGCAGGGCCAAATTTCTTTTTACCTCAGAACTTTCACTGCAATATTCCTTTTATATCATTCATATTCGGGCTAACTTTTATTCACCTTTGCCATCTCAGAGAAAAGGTTATTTCCTCAAGGAAGCTTTCTCTGAGTGTTCTTAAACTATATCCCCTAAGTTAGGTTGGGTTTTGTGTAACACATCCTGACAGCATTATGTATTTTTACTTTATAACACTTAATACCATTGTAATTTAGTAATTATTACTGTAAAAGTAGTTACTATGAGATTTTGCATTAGTTTGTGAGTTTTTCGTAATCACAGAGGACCCCTGATCATTAGTGCCTACCACAGCACCTGGTACAACGTGACAGAACAGTAATTATTTGTTGAATTTGATGTTAAAATAGACTGTGTAGTGAGTATGTGAGTGATACTGGCTTGTAGATCTGGGGTTGAGATTGGTATTTGTGTATTCCTACATGACTCAGTTCAGCTGAGTACAGTTTTCTGTGTTTACTTAGTGATTCCCACAAATGAATTTGTATACAAACAAATGCAAAATTTTCATTATGCTGAAATTGTTCCCTAATATATCAATCACACTGGAACAAATTTACATTTTCAAAGTGAGCTTTATGGCAGAACAGACGGTACAGTTTTGTTACCTGGTTGCTGAGGCTTGGGGGCAATGGATAATACTGGAGAGTTACCAGGTCTTTGTGATGGCAAATCAATGTTTTAGTTACAAATAACACCAAAAATTTAGGTCCTGACACTAATAACTTTTCCACATATTATTTGTAAAAGCTTAAAACTGAAGGGAAGCAGGTTTCTGTTACACAGAAAAAGGAAGAGGAGTTTCTAGGCAGAGCTGATGCATGTGCAGGTGGTGGTGGATTAAATATAAAAGTTTTCACATAAGTCTAAATTTGGGGCCTGGAAAACCAACCAAAAAAGGAGGTTCAAAATAAATAACTTAAATACAGTAGATTGGCAAAATTAGGAGATCTGAAAATATGGCATTTGGCCAAGAAGATAACATAACTGGAATTCTTCCATACTATTTACTGGCTAGACTATAAATAGGCTCAAGCATTTTGGAAAACAATTCAGTATTGTCTCACACAACCAAAAATGTATACATCCTATAGGCCAAAAATCCCTATTCTATATATATTCACTAGAGAAAATCTTATGGATTAATTTTCTTTGTGGAAAAGTTTATAAATAATTGAAATGATTTATTCATTGAATGTATAGTATTATGTGACATTTCATTGAATACATATTATTGAATATACAGTATTATTTATTCTAATGTTTTTATGGAAATATTTTAATTATTGATAAAATTAATGTTTGTAGATGTGGTTAAGATTTTCATTTCTTGAATCATTTTTGGTAAGGTATATTTTTCTAGGAATTTGTTCATTTAAATTTTCAATTTACTCCTATTATATGATCCTGTCTTAATAAGAGATTAAAACTCAGCTACCCCACTGTGCAGGCACCAAACTTAATTTGAGCTTCTGATCCTGATGTGGCTTTTGCCCCAAGGCTACATGTTTGCATACCATTTAAGTGTTAGTTCACTTTCCATTGTAGGGATTTTTAAATATTTGTTTCATTTTTGTTTGATTTTGGGGGGATGTTTTTATATTCTCATTTGTTTAACATTGTATTAAACCAGTTTTTGGTGAATGTAGCTGAATGATACTGGTGTGGTGCCCAGAGTGAGGAAGGGGCCACAGAAAACTTGGGGTGGTGAGAGAGGCTATGTCCCCAGGTAAAGGATAAACAAACCAGCACAGCATCTCGGGTAATGGAGCTAGCACAGCACGTGCCGCCTGGTGCAGACAGAGCTGCTGCAGCAGCTAGCAAAAGTGACTGATGAGGGAAAAACTTCTACTTCATGAATGAAGGGAAACCAGAGGTCACAGCAACATGTGCATTGTGGAGTTCATATTAGTGGCACGGGGAGGGGCATACCTGCCAGTCTAGCCTATGGAATTGGCTAGAACACTGGATGTTTCCAGAGCTCATGGAATTTTGGGCTGGAAAATTTAAACACAGGGTAGGGAAAGACTTGTGTTTTCTCCCTCCCCTTGCTTGGCCTTTCAGGGGCTGGAGCATTTATAGCTGGTGGGACTTGGAGACCACAGGGTCTGGCAGTGGCCCCAGGCCAAGGTGGAGTAGTGGTTGTGGTGGCACTTGCTATGTGCACAGAGTCCAGAAAGGAGCCTGAGACCCAGCAGTGATGGGGAAAGAAGCAGAGCAGCTTGGAGGACGAGTCAAAGGCCACTTGCCACTTCCAAAGGATGGTACTTTAAATGGGAGAAAGAACTCCAGGTGCAGCCTTGAACTAATCTGGCAAAGGGTGGTGGGGATTTTCTCTGGGTGTTCTCGAGGGAATGGGCTCTGGGAGAGAAGCCTGCCATTCTTCAAAAATTGTGCAGCTTTTGAATAGAAAACTCCTTTCCTTTTTCACCAAACCTCTACCTCTGGAATTTAGCGTGGCGGGCAGCAGTACCCCATCTCTGTTTGGCAACAGTAATGGCAACTCTGGGGGGACCCTAGCTACCTGTGGTAGGTTGACAACCCCCAAGAGTGGGACTGTGGGGTTTCCCAGTTGCCGGAAATTTCTCTTCACTTCTGCTCGAGGCACCAGCCAACTAAACACGCCTGGCATGTAGAAGGAAATGGATCTGGGAAGGAGACAGACTCTGAAAGGGGGTGAGATCACCCAAATTTGGGGGCTATAACCAGGGTCTGCATGAGGAATGACCAATTTTGGGGAGCCATTGTTTGGAGCGACTGTTGGTGAGATTGGATGGCAGAAGACTTGCTTGTGAGCACTCATTTGGAATAATGGAGTTATGGGTTCAAGTTTGCTTATATATTCCCAGTTTGCCTGCATTCTTTTGGTCATAATTTTGGGCTTCTATGTCCATGCCAACAGGGGCTATTCTATGCTGGTTCCTGGAAAGAGTCCAATGTGTAGAATTTTAGCAGATTGGGCTATGTACAGCTATTATCCAATGTCTAAGGAGGAATTGGTTCTTTATTGTTACACAGTGTGGCCTATGTATATTTTAGATGGTGGAGATAAAGGCCCTTAAATGGTTCCTTAAATTACTGTACTGTAATGCAATTGGAACTATATTGCCAATGGTTTGGCAAATGGGATGAAATCCATTATGTTAAGGCCTTTATCTTGTTACCTAACAGGGTTTCACCAGGGACAAAGAATCGCCTGATGGTGCAGAGAAAGGAAGTGGCCTCAAAACCCCTTCCTGCTAGTAGGACACAGGAAGAAAAGGAGAATGAGGAAATAAGTCTTGTTAATGCCCTCAACCCAGGGCACACAGGATTAGTAGCAGGAAGACCTCCCCAATCACTACCCCCACTGCTAGATACTCCTGAAATAGGGACCAGAGAGCCAATAGCTCTACCCTTGTATGACGAGGGTGGGGTCTCCCCATGAAAGACCCATCAGGGCTCCTGATTTGGCCAGGTAGCATCCTTACCGAGAGCAAAACAATTTCCTTTTAGGAAATATCCTATAGGCAGAGTAAACCAGGAAGGCTAGTCCTCTGGTTACTATTGGGCTCCCCTAGACATCTCCCAACTTGTTACAATCTCCCCATAGGAGCCCCGGGTGCCTTTGATGGTGGGAAACAAGCTAACTGGTTTCCTTGTAGGTATGGGAGCTACATACTCAGTGCTAAATACAAAATTAACCAAGAAAGGTTTGGGTGCAGTAATGATTACTGGAGTGACCAGACAAGATCAAAAATAGGTGTTCCTTCAACCTCTAGAATGCTGGCTTGGGGATCAAAGGCTTATGTGTAGTTTCTGCTACATGTTGGACTGCCTTATTCCATTGTTGGGCTGAGATTTACTCTGTGAATTGCATGCACAAGTAACTCTTTCTCCTGCATAGTAGCAATTATGTGTTGGAACATGCTATGCAGCTCCAGGCCCTCCAGACCTACCCAGAAGGACCCAGAGATAAACTCTTCCCACCCAAGACCTATGAGCAGGTGGATCAACCAGCCCTGGCTGACAGAACCCCAAGTGGAGCAGTTAACTTCTGACCCATCCAGGGTACTCATCCTGTGGTGCCCAACTCTGTCATTTTGTTAGACAACACCACTACCTTGAAGTCAGCCACCCTGCTCCCAGATGCAGGAGGATATTTCACCCCTCTGGCGTGATTGCTTGGACCAGCTGCTGACAGCACCAGACTGGGAGCTATATACAGATGGGAGCAGCTTCATGGAAAATGAGCAACAGCAAACTGGTTTTGGGCTTCCTCACAGCTTTCAGAGTGACCACTGACCATCGTTCACTCCAGAAGATTGGATGGGCAATCTTACTAAGGACCTGGAAGACTCAAGGCCCTGAGGAGCAGGCAGCCAAGCAATGGACTGGGCCCTATGATGCCCTGCTGACCGCACACTCTTCCCTGAAGCTCATGGGAATCAAGCCTTGCGTCCACCACACAGATAAAATGGGCACTGCCTGAGGAGGACTGGGCCCCTGCCGCTGTGCTTGATGCTGAAAGGGACAGCTGGACCTGCACTCCGGAAGGAGATTTAAAATTTCTTTTTTGGAAAAGGACAGTGGCTCCTAACACAAATGACAATGTTCCTTTTTACTTTATTTCATTTTATATTATTTTATACAATAAGGAATAGGATGTGTTTGCAAATCTAAGGAATTTTAGCTGGCTAATATAGAGTTGGAGTATGGTCCTTCCCATTGTTAAAAGGACAAGGATTGAAAGTGAGTTAGGCTAAAATTGTTATTTCTGAATGAGAGCAGAAGGTGTATAGAAAGTTTTAAAGGTATATTGAAGATTGTGAAAGTTTTAACTTGAAAAGAAAGAAACCTCAGGGCTTGATTACAGTTTTCCTATGCTTGCTTTCTTATCTTGTGGGGACTTGGTTGGAACTTTGCTGTTTTGTGTACACTGGGAATCCTCTGTCTCTGCTGTCTGAGTCTTCGTGCCAGCAGGGCCTGGTAAAGGTCGTTTGGTGCCAGTTGGCGTACTGCTTGAGGAGGGATCATATCTCTGCCATTTGGGGCTTGAGATACTAGGCTCACAGTCTGTCTGCAAGCTTTTCATATTTACTCTGAACTCTTAAGCAGCCTTGAGAAAACACAAAAGTTTGATTTCTTTATCACTCTTAATAGTCAAAATCTCATCAAGGTGATACAATTTTTCAATTTATTTGCTATAAATTTAGTTTACCTTTATTTGCTATATTTCATCTGCATATTCTTTACTGTATGAATTCTTACTTCACTCTACAGTTTGTATTATGATTTGTTCATGTATTTAACATTTTTTTTATATATTTATATTTAGAGAGAAGGGAAGGGAAGGAGAAAAAGGGAGAAACAATAATGTGAGAGAGAAACAACAATGTGAGAGAGAAATATTGATCGGTTGCCTCTCTTGTGCCACCAACCAGGGACCTGGTCCACAATCCAGGCATGTTCCCTGAATGGGAATTGAACCAGCAACCTTTCGGTTTGCAGGACAATGCTCCACCCACTGAGCCACCTCAGTCAGGGCATGTTAATATATTTTTACAGTCTTATAGAGTTTGTACTGTATTATGATATAGAGCATAGTATCATAGAATATTAAAGCTGGAAGGAAGCATGGTAATAGTCACACTTAACTATTATTTTATAGCTTACTAAGGAAAATGAGGTCAACGGAAATCAAATGATTGGTCAAAAATAGAGCTATGATTTAAACCTGAAACTCTCTAGTTCTAGTCCATTTATTCGTCCCAACACTACAAGACCAATGCTTTTGAGCATCAGTTTCTAGTTTATAAATATAGATGTAAATTTAAAAAGTTTTAAAAGTAACTGACTATGAGTAAACCTGGGATATAATCGGAAAAGTCTTTATGAATGAGTCTATGGATTCACTTATATCAGTCCTCGTTTCTCTTTCTCATATAACTAACTTAAGTAATGCTGTAACTTCATCTTAAAAAGTCCCAGAATCAAAAGTGATACTGAGTTTGCTTGTCTCATTTGTGGTCACTTACCTAATGAATATTATGCTGTTAGAGATACACCATCAATTTCTTCAGTTTTTTTTATATTTAGTAATTTGCGTTACATTCGTATCACTCAAATATCACAAAGAGAAAAAGTGAATAGTCTGTTTTCCACCACCTACACCCTGAGCAAGGTATTTTAGGGTATATTTATATCAATACAGAAGTCATTCTGTTTTACAGATGCAGATGATTCTATAGTGTGTGTGTGTAGCATTATGTATTTAAACAATCCCTGGTTGATTAGCATTAAGATTTCGTATATGTTGATACAAAAAAAGTGGTCCTTTGTACAAATATTATATAGGCCATATATATATGGCCTATATATATATGTTGATATATATATATGTTGATATATAATGCTAAGTAACCTTACATAAAAGTTGTTTTATAGGTACTCATTTATACTTCTACCAACAATGGACAAATTGTGTCTGTGTTGAGCAGAAAATGATGAATAGCTGAATAGCATTTCATCTATAAGGAACAACATTTTCTGGGGCTAGTGGCACTCAGTTACCCATGAAAATCTGGGGCAAGAATCTAGCAAGGATTGTCATCAGATTCTGATACAGGAATCTGGCCTTTGTGCTGGGAGTTTTTAAGCAACATAACAGAAGAAGTGCCAGACCTTCCTTAGCCAAATTCAAGGCCTCAGGTCTAAGTCCTATGTCATAGCAAGAGTATGATGTGCCAGACAGAGCCTGTCCGCCATCCCTTTTCTGCTGACGAGCATTTACCGATTGGGCCTTCTTGCTTGCATGATTAAGGCAATAGGGTTTGAGACTTGTTGCAGATGTACAGAATGGTGATCTGAGCTTCTGCTTCAGCTTTTACTAGGGTTGTCTTGTAAATTTGTCAGTAGCTGGTTTCTATAGAATTTTGCAGAAAGTCAGCCTGCAGGTAACTGACTGGTATATGTTAACCTTTACCTCCTGGTCTCTTCAGAGTCTCCTCAACTCTTCATGTTGAGTTGTGGTACTTACCAATGTTAAAGCTCTTCTGGGTCCGTTTGTGCTTCTTCTGGTTACCTAAAGTAGGCTACTAATGCCCTCAATAAGCCCCCAAATTGGCTGCCTGACTGCATCCATCTGAGTCCTCTAAAATGAATAATTTGAACAATTCAAGAATGAAATTAATTTTGGAATTGTAGAGGCTTCTGCACGATTACAATTTTCTCAACACTTAGGATCCTGGGATACTTTTTTCTCTTGACTTAATTTTGCACTAAGTAGGCTAATCACCATCTATCATAAATTGTTCAGTTGTTCTGTGGATATTTATTTATTTATTTATTTATTTTCACTTACCAATTTTTTTATTTAAACATATTTATTGATTATGCTATTACAGTTGTCCCATTTCCCCCCCACTCCACTCCATCCTGCCCACCCCCCTCCCTCCCACATTCCCCCCCCATAGTTCATGTCCATGGGTCATACTTATAAGTTCTTTGGCTTCTACATTTCCTACACTATTTTTACCCTCCCCCTGTCTATTTTCCACCTATCATCTATGCTACTTATTCTCTGTACCTTTACCCCCCTCTCCCCCTCCCACTCCCTTATTGACAACCCTCATGTTCTAGTTGTTTGCCTAGTTTGCTCTCGTTTTTATGTGTGGCCATTAATAACTGTGAGTTTGCTGTCATTTTTACTGTTCCTATTTTTGATCTTCTTTTTCTTAGGTAACTCCCTTTAACATTTCATATAATAAGGGCTTGGTGATGATGAGCTTCTTTAACTTGACCTTATCTGAGAAGCACTTTATCTTCCCTTCCATTCTAAATGATAGCTTTGCTGGATACAGTAATCTTGGATGTAGGTCCTTGCGTTTAATCTTGGGTAATGTAATGATGATGTGCCTTGGTGTGTTCCTCCTTGGGTCCAGCTTCTTTGGGACTCTCTGAGCTTCCTGGACTTCCTGGAAGTCTATTTCCTTTGCCAGATCGGAAAAGTTCTCCATTATTTGTTCAAATAAGTTTTCAATGTTTTGTTCTTCCTCTCCTCCTTCTGGCACCCCTGTAATTCGGATGTTGGAACGTTTCAAGGTGTCCTGGAGGTTCCTAATCCTCTCCTCATTTTTCCAAGTTCTCGTTTCTTCATTCCTTTCTGGTTGGATGTTTGTTTCTTCCTTCTGGTCCACACCATTGATTTGAGTCCCAGTTTCCTTCTCATCACTATTGGTTCTCTGTACATTTTCCTTTGTTTCTCTTAGCATAGGCTTCATTTTTTCATCTGTTTTTCGAACAGATTCAACCAAGTCTGTGAGCATATTGATAACCAGTGCTTTGAACTGTGCATCCGATAGGTTGGCTATCTCTTCGTCGCTTAGTTGTATTTTTTCTGGAGCTTTGAAGTGTTCTGTCATTTGGGCCATTTTTTTTTGTTTGTTTGTCTTGGTGCCTGTTACTTTAAGGGGCAGAGCCTTAGGTGTTCACCGGGGCGGGGTAATGTTGGTCGCTGCGCTGTGATGCTGTACGTGGGGGAGGGGCCGAGTGGGAGCAATGGCGCCCGCTCCACTCTCCACCGGATTTCAATCTTTCACTCCGATACCCACAATCAAACTGGGCCACTCTGGTGCTGGTTCCCGAGTAAGTGGGCCTGTGCACACTCTAGGCCCCTGTGGGTCTCTCCAACAACCTCTCTTATGAGGCTGGGAGTCTCTCCTGCTGCCGCCCCAACCCCCAGGGGCGCTTTCAATAAGAGGTTTGAGGCTTTATTTCCCTGAGCTGGAGCCCTGGGTTGCACGGTCTGCTTCGCTGCCGGCAGTTCGTCAGCACAGCCACGCGAGTCCTCTCCACCCCGTGCCCGTCTCCGCCCCTCCTACAAGTCTGGATGTGTTTATTTTCTATTTCCTTGGTGTCAGTCCCCCTTGCTGTTCGATTCTCTGTCAGTTCTGGTTATGCGAGGAGGCGCAGTGTGTCTACCTACGCCGCCATCTTGGTTCCCCCCCTGTTCTGTGGATATTTATAAGAATCAAAGAATTAGCCTCATCTCTGCATCTGGTAGGGAATACTATGGAGACGGCTCATGGACAAAAAGAAAGCAAAATCTGAATTAATTGGATTCATAGTTCAAGACCCTTCAAACTGCATCAAGTAAGTTTTGAGGAAGGCCTATCTGATATTTTTCCCCTTCATTAAGAGGGACAAAAAGAAATGAGGAGAAAAATATTTTTATGGAGAAAAAGTTAAAAAAGAGTACTTATTAAAAGACATTTCTTTGTTATTTCTCCTTTTCTTACCTTAAGATCAGAGGTTTCTGCAAGATAGAGGTGTTGGAATCTGATTTCCTCTCAGGGTGGGTGTTTGTTGAGGTCCAGAATCTTTGGACTCATCTTTATACCACTGGAGAAAGAAATGTCAAGAAATTGAAGAATGGCAAAATATCTTCCTTCTCTCTTATATTTCCTGTGGAGTGATAACTAGGGAGGTAAGGTACCTGGGTTCCCCATGGTTTTAAACCTGGCAAAAGAAGGATGTATAAGCATTAGCTTTTTGGAACCTCAAGAAGTTCACCTAGTGTGTAAAAACCTGCCTTAGTAGGACTCCAAGAGAACATCTGCAGGTCTAGGGAAAGAGTCAGCTCTGTCCCAGAAGAATCCTGCAGTTAGGGGACTGAGGAGGAAGTGCCAGTGGCACCCTTGAACACCATCCACTGTACACTGTGAAAGAATGGCAGCAGGGGCTGTCCCGGTCAAGAGAGCAGGAGACAACACGAGACTCAGTTGCAGATGGTGATCTTGATAAGATCTTTCATATACAAACGTCAGAGCTTTCACCACGTATTTGGTATCACAGATCCCAGAAAACAGAGCCTACTACATCGATATACCAGTAAAGTAGGCTTGTATAAATATTGTGATTCAAAAAGTTGTTCTGCATAGAGAACACTATTTCAAAATTAAATAATCATGTTCTGAATTTAACTTTGGAGTATTAACTTTGATGGTGAAAAGCTACTTCCACGCAGTTGAGAAGTGACATTACACTGCTTTTATTTTATAACAGAGCTCCGGGGGGTAGGATCAAGGGTGGGAAGTAGGGATGGCTGGGGTTGGGGGGGAGCGGTTGGGGGATAATCGAGACAACTGTACTTGAACAACAATAAAAAGGTGGAGAAAAATAATCTTAATATATTTAGATAAACAGGAAGCACAGAAAATAAAGCATTTGTTTATTATTCAATCTGCACATAGACTTATGGTCTACATACTTATTGCTTAAAATTTAGGTTACAGAAGTCTGAGTTCCTATTTGAATGTATAAATAAAACTGTACTGACAGATCGCAGAGGGGAGGGGGACGGGGGACTGGAAGGGATTAGCCAGAGAATATACATGCATGTATACATAGTCCATGGACACAGACGGCAGTGTGGCGAAGGCTGGCGGGGGTTGCTGGGTGGAGGGGAGCAAAGGAGGGGAAAATGGGGGCATGTGTAATAGTGTCAATGATAAAAAATGTACTGAGGTCTGTGAATGTAAGATCGTTAGGTTGATAAGTGTTTTTGACTGGCAGCAGCTATGGGGGCTTAAGGCAAGAGACAGATCTTGAAAAAATCAGATTTCTCTGTCCAATCCTTACAAATGTTATCTTCATTTTGACCCCCGTGAGTATTTATTTAATAATAAATACTTTTGACAACAAGGTTTATATTTAGCCTCACCCTAAACCTGATTTCTTCTCTCCGGTATAGTCTATCCTGAGGACTATTACCTTAACTGATATAGAGAATGGATTTATGCTTCTTGTAGAAATATTTCTTGCTACCTTATGACAAATTATAGAGCATTTCATGATTATTTAAGTTTTCCTCTTTTTTTGCAATCCCATTTAATAAGCAATATCTCACAATAACATGAGGATGTAATGCTTTTAAAGATCTTTAAAGCGTGTAATTTGTTTTAATTTCCACAATTTTGTGAGTTAGACCTTGTTATCATTGTTTTACATTTGAGGAAACTGAAGCTGAGAGAGTTCATGAGACTTGCCTGAAGCTACAGGGTAAATAAGTGGCAAGAGCTGAGGTAGGACTGAAGAAAAAGATTCTTAATGCTGGCGTTTAGTCTCTCAAGCACACTGATTGTACCCTATAATCTAAAGAGTTTTCAGAGTTTTCTGTCCCCAAACTGATACTTAGTTTCCCAGTGTTTGCAAGAGTTTGACTTCAAATTCGGGGTGTGTGTGTGTGTGGACTATGCTAGAAAACGCCTTGTGCAGTAGTGTCCTCGGAGACTCTAGTGTTTTCCTAGAGATTTTAGGGCCTGGGAGTTATTATCAGGTATAATTAACCTAAACGTCTTTTGAACAGGTTGTTAAAATTGTGTTTGGAAGGAACTAATTCTAATTTATTTAGGAATGTTTTTTATTTCCGGTAATGCAACAATTGCCAGTGTTGAACTTTCATTTTAAAGTATGCCTCCTTCCAAAAGGAATAATGATTTAAATGTTTATTTGAATTGTAATTGTTGTAAGATAGTACATTTAAACTATTCTAAAGCAACTGTAGACCTCTGGAGCCTGACATATAGCATTTGTCCCTAAATAAAATTAGACTTCTGTCGCAAGCCTCTTGAAAAAGTCAACCTTGCTTAGGAAAACTGAGCATATAGTCTCACGAACCCCTGAGTTCTGGATACAGAGAACAGAATGATGGTTGCCAAAGAGAGGGGGCATGGAGGCTGTGTGAAAAAAGTGAAGGGATTAAGATGTGCAAACTGGTAGTTACAAAATAGTCACGGAGTTGTAAAGTGCAGCATAGGGGAATGGTAAGTAATATTGTAATAGCTATGCATGGTGCCAGGCGGGTACACGAAATATTAGGGGAATCACTTTATAAACGATATGATTGTCTAACCGCTATGCTGTACATTTGAAACTAATACAAAATAACATTAAAAGTAAACTAATTAAAAAATAAAATTTAAAGCAAAAATAATTAAATTAAATTAAAGTTTGCGTATAAATTGAAAAAAAAAAAAAAAGTCCTGAGTTGTGGCCACTCTCGCCGCTCCCTGAACACTTGCAGCTCCTGGAGCCCTCTTCCCACGCCGGAAGGAGACCAACGTGCTGGAAAAAAAACAGTTGTCAGAGCTTTTAACTCCTTGTTTTAGCTACTTTGCTGTCTGCTGTAAGCTAAAAGTAACATGTGGTGTATGTGTGTGTATTGTTCTAACCTTTCAGCATCGCCTTTAAAGACTTTACTATAGGGGCTTGGAAAGGTCTGCTTATAAGAGACGATAGAGGAAGGAGTCAAGAGGGATGTTGACACCATGTTGAAAATCCTGCTTGCCACACTTAGCCTTTGCATTCTCCTAAAATGAAAACCAGTATATGTGTAGGAGTAAAGAAATGCTAGCAGAAAATAGCTCTTTCAAAGCTTTTTAGCTACAACTAAAAATTGTTTTTTATTTGATCGATTGTTAAAAGTTTTGTTCAATTAAAATAACCCTGAACATTTTTCTTCCATGTACAAGTTAATTTTCTGCTATCTGACAGGGCCCACAGTGTTTTTATTCCCCGTGCAGTGGAAACAAGTTAAGTGCAGTCACTTACAACAAAAGGTTGTTTAAATATGTTTAAGTGTAGCAACTATCACAGGTCTAATTTATCCATCTTGAAAGTAAGCTTGAGTTGATTTATTTGATTTAAATCATGACCAAATTGATTTATACAAAACCCTCACAAACTCTTATATTCTAAAATATGCTTATTACCGACTTAAAGAATATGTTGTATGACTGTAATAATGCCATTAACTTTAACCATATCTTGGTGTCTTGTGTTATTTCCAGGCTGAGGGAAGTAAAAATATGATCATTCTTAGGCCAGACTAGTAACTGTCTGAAGGCCAACAAACTCTTGTACCCTGTATTTTCTCTAGTGTATACTCTGAGACTAAGTGCACAAATGCTTCCCGTATGACTGAGTGGTTGGGTGATTACATGTGCATAGGCATGCATATGAACATGTCTCTAATTTCATGATTTCAGGGTAGCCACTTTATATTTTGGTATTATAGAGGCAATATACTTCTTGCTAGTTTAAAAAAATATCTTATTGTGTATTCTATTACAGTTTTCCCAATTTTTCTCCCTTTGCTCCCTCCTAGTTTTTCATTTGAGGAGCTTTAGAGTACTATTCCTCGTTGATAAGCTGGCTGAAGTCAAAGGTGCAGTTGTAGAATATTGGACAATACAAATTGAGAACGATTACATCTATCTTAGAATATACGAGGAGCCAAATTGAATTTAGCTCTACAAAATATAAAACCAGAAAAAGAACATTAGTGATGTCCTTGTGAACTTACGACGTTATTGTTTTCTTCCCGTCTAAAAGGTATACAATGATGCTGCAATGAAATGGAAATGAGATGTTATCTGGAGAATCACTCACCATTTCCTACTGTCATGTTAGCTTTAGAAAAATTCAGACACAGCCAGGAAGTTTTAGTGTAATGAAGACTAGCACTTCCCGTAAACTGAGCATACAGGAAAGAGTGTACATTCAATTCTTTTGTTAAACACATGCAGCAATATTTAAGGAACCCATTAGTTTCTTTTCCTCTTATGCATCTTTATTGTTCAAATACAGTTTACATTCAATGCTATTTTGTATTAGTTTCAGGTGTACAGCATAATAGTCAGACAATCATATATTTATAAAATGTTCCCCCGATATTTCCAGTACCTGCCTGCCACTGCCATACATAGTGATTACAATATTATTGACTATATCCCCTGTGCTGTACTTTACATGCCCATGAGTATTTTGTAACTACCAATTTGTACTTCTTAATCTCTTCACCTTTTTCACCCAGACCCCCAACCCTTTTCCCCTCTGGCAACCATCAGTCTGTTCTCTGTCTGAGTCTGTTTCAATTTTGTTTGATTATTTTGTTTGTTTATTTTGTTCTTTAGATTCTACATAAAGTTAAATCACATGATTTTTGTCTTTCTCTAACTGACTTATTTCACTTAGCATAATATCCTCTACATCCATTCATGTTGTTGCAAATGATGACATTTCTTTCATTCATTTTTAGGGCAGAGTAATATTCCATTGTGTGTGTGTGTGTGTGTATATATATATATATACACCACCACTTTTTTCCTACTAGTTTGTTGATGGGCACTTGGGTTGCTTCCATATCTTTGTTATTGTAAATTATGCTGCAGTGAACATAGGGGTGCTTATGTTCTTTTGAATTAGTGTTTTGGGTTCCTTTGGATATATTCCCAGAAGTGGGATTGCTGGGACAAAAGGCAGATCCATTTTTAATTTTTTGATGTATCTCCATACTGCTTTCCAAAGTGGCTGCACCAATCTTCATTCCCCAAAACAGTGCAAAAGTGTTCCCTTTTCTCCACATCCTCACCAGCACTTGTTGTTTGTTGATTTGTTGATGGTAGCCATTCTGACAGGTGTGAGATGGTATCTCATTGTGGTTTTAATTTCCATTTCTCTGATAATTAGTGACTTTGGGCATCTTTTCATATGTCAATTGGCCATCTGTATGTCCTGTCTGGAGAAGTGTCTATTCAGGTACTCTGCCTATTTTTTTAGTTGGGTTGTTTGGTTTTTTGGAGTTGAGTTTTATAAGTACTTTATAAATTTTGGATATTAACCCCTTATCAGATATATTGGTGAATATGTTCTCTCATTTTGTAGGTTGTTTTTTTATTTTGTTGATGATTTCCTTTACTGTGCAAAAACTTTTTAGTTTGAGATAGTCCGATTTGATGATTTTTCCCTTTGTATCCCTTGCCTGGGGAGATGTATCCAATAAAACATTGCTATGAGCAATATCTGAGATTTTGCTGCCTATGTTTTCTTCTACGATTTTTATGTTTTCAGGCTTAACATTTAAATCTCTGATCCATTTTGAATTTCTTCTTGTATGTGGTGTAAGAAGGTGGTCTAGTTTCATTTTTCATGCATATATTGGTTCAGTTTTCCCAACAACACTTATTGAATAAATTATCTTTAGCCCATTGTATGTGCTTGCTTCCTCTGTTGAATATTAATTGACTGTAAAGGCTATTTCTACCTATTCCTTTGATCTATGTGTCTGTTTTTATAACTATGTACCATACTGTTTTGATAACTATGGCCTTATGGTATAGTTTTATATTAAGTAGCATGATTTCTCCAAATTTGTTCTTCTTTCTCAGGATTGCTATTGGTATGCAGGGCCTTTTGTGGCTCCATAAAAATTTTCAAAATATTTGTTGTAGTTCTGTGAAACACATCATTGGAGTCTTGATAGGAATTGCATTGAATCTGTAGATTGCTTTGGGTAGTATGGACATTTTAATGATGTTAATTCTTCCTATTGATGAAAACAGTATGTACTTCACTTATTTGTATCTTCAGTTTCTTTCTTGTTCATTAATTTATTGACAATAGCCATTCTGACATGTGTGAGGTGATATCTCATTGTGGTTTTAATTTGCATTTCTTTGATAATTAGTGATGTTGAGCGTACTTTTGTATGTCTGTTGACCATCTGTATCTCTTCTTTGGAGAGGTGCCTATAGAATTCCTTTGACCTTATTTATTTATTTATTTATTTTTTGGTGTTGAGTAGTATGAGTTTTTTTAATAAATTTTGGATATTAACTCTTTATCAGATGTATCATTGATGAATGTCTTCTCCTATTCAGTAGGTTTTCTTTTTGTTTTCTTGATGGTTTCCCTTGCTGTGCAAACAATTTTTAGTTTTATGTAGTCTCATTTGTTTACTTTTTCTTTTGTTTCCCTCTCCTGAGACAATATATCAAAAAATATTGCTATAAGAAATGCCAGATATTTTACTAGCTATATTTTCTTCTAGGAGTTTTTAGGGTTTTGAGTCTTACATTTAAATATTTATATAATTTTGAGTATATTCTTGTATATGGTGTAAGAAGTGGTCTAGTTTCATATTTTGCATATGTCTTCACATTTTCCTCCATACCATTTATTGAATACACTGTCTTTATCCTAGTGTATATTCTTGCCTCTTTTGTCAAGTAGTAATTGACCATATAGGCATGGGTTTATTTCTGGGCTATCTATTCTATCTCATTGATCTATGTGTCTTTTTTTATACCAATACCATGCTGTTTTGATTACTGTAGCCCTGAAGTATAGTTTGATATTGGGTAGCATGATACCTCTAACTTTGTACTTTTTTATCAAGATTGCTCTGGCTGTTCAGAATCTTTTGTGGAGGAATCCACTAATTTTTGCTGTTGTTCAAGGAAAGGTACACTTGTGTGAAATTGGTAACAGTAGGCAAACGACAGGTTCAAAAATATGTATGCTTTCAAATTAGTTGAATGATCACATATGTAAAATCTGATCTAATTTTATATTTAATCAAAGCATATAATCATTTCCTTTCTCTGAGCCAATTTCTTCACATCCATATCAAAGGAGTAGGATCAAGTAACCTCCCTAGTACCTTCTTTCCAACAATCACTTAGAGTCTACATATTAGATTCCTTCTTTTCTGTGTTCTTCATTAAAATCTTGAATGGTAAAGAGTTCTAGAGAAATTCACTTTTTGATGTTTTATTGTGACATTACTTATTTTCTAGGAAATGCATTTTGAGTCATCTAAATCCAACATCTGTATTATGGAATCTGAACTTTCATTGTGTCTGTTGACATTTATAGTAGCATATTTTTATCTTTTATATTAGCAATTAATTTTTGGTGTGACTACAGTGATGCCAGATTTTGCTTCCTAAAATAGAAACAGTGTCAAAAGCTCCAAATGATTTGGGCAAATTAGTCTAAGTCATATGCTGGAGAATGGTTGTTAATATGAATTCTCTGTATTTTATTTTAAATTAAATTAGGTACTTAATAGGGTATTTGTATAAATATCTCCCAGGAAAGGTCAATGCACATATGTAGTGATATCTCTGCATCTGAGTTTTGATACTTCAATGTGATGTTTTTGATAAAAGTAAGGATTACATCCTACCCTAGTACACGATTGTGTGTTCTTTCCATGGCTTATTTTATAATAAGTACTCTGTTGAACTGGTTCTGGCAGAAACCCAGAAATACAGTTTGCAATATCTTAGCCTAACATTAAAAAGTATGAAAGGGCAGGTTTGGAACAGATCTTACAAGGCAAGTCATTTAGCCTGTTGGAGTCTCAGTCTCCTTGCCAGGTGAGGACTGTACCTAACCTGGAGGACTGTTGTCAGGCTTAACAAGATAGCGCACCTCAGACATTTGCACAATCACTGAAACAGGGTATGCTCGTATAAATATTAGTTATTGTAAAATCATAAGAATAGAAGTAGTAGGCTGTTGTCACATGGAAGGGGTCAGAGGTGTTAAGGCTTTTGTTTGGCTTCAGACCACTTCTTTCCATCTGGCACTCAATTGTAAAAATGTTGGCAGTTGTTAACTTTAAAAAATATACCATTTATTTAACCAGGATTTAAGTGTTTTGCATGTGACAGAAACTGAAGCAAGCACTGGTAAGTCTAGTTTCTATCTTCATGGAGCCAGGGGAGAGACAAACTTTAAAAACACACACACACAAATAAATGTTGCACACACACAAATGTTGCACACACACACATATAAATGTTGCATACACGGTACAATGACAAGGTGACAAGTGCTAGAAAGGAGAAGTGCTTTATGTGAGGGAGTCTACAGGAGAGGATTTGATCTGCTTCTGGAGGTCAGGGGTGAGCGGTCACATGGGGAAGTGATCTCAGAGTTGAGCTCTGCAAGACCAGGTGAAGTGACTCTGTGGCAGAGAGAGGGGAAAGCAGAGGTAGCAGCAGCTCTCTAAGGACCAGTGGAGAGGGTACAAAGGTACTCTAGAAAGGAAGAGGCTATGATTGGATTGAACTTATTCAATTACTGTTCTAAAACTTCCTACTTTGAAAGGATTACATAGCTCCTTCTGTGGATACCCATCAACATTGACTATAATTCAAAAACCATTAAATTTTCAACGTGTATGGTATCCAAACAACATCCTTTTATATTTGTTCTGTTTCTAGTTACTAGAATTCCAGCTCTACAGAACGTATATATACTCAGCTTTTGTTCAGTCCGCCCCCAAAATGGTAAATTTAGAATAAGTTGTGTCCTCGAAAAGGTCAGATTTAAATTGATAAACATTAATTTCAATTTCTATGTCACTATTTTTATAGTTCTAGATATTCATATTTTGTTGTATATCCAAATGCAGAGCTATCAAGGAAAAAGTATACTGATACTAATTTTAGTTTAAGATGTCTAATCACTGGAAAATAAATTATTTTATAGATATTTTGGTTAATGTCAATCATTAGTGGTTAAGATGATTCAGAGTGCTACTTACTATAGAATGGACATGCCCATTGCTGACATATTTAAAATCTGCCAAGGCTCAGTATCTTTCATCGTTATTGCATTATCATTAAAAGAAAGAATGGATGCACAGACTGGTTGTGAATTCCTAGATTATGTGTCTATCATTATAATGAGCCAGAGCTTTCCTAACCTGTTCTTGTATTTGATTATTTTTAAAAAGAGAGGGATTACTTTCTCTGTGCTATGGTAACTGTACTAAAGTGTTTCAAACATTTCTGTGCTTATTTCTTAGTCTAAGTCAAGAGCCTATGCATCATTTCAATGACTGACTCTGGCTTGAGTAAGAACACATTTGGTCCCAAGAGATCTTTCAAGTATTGCTGCTTTACGGAGGCGAAGCATTCATCTTTCTGACTAGATGTTACATCACTGAACCACTATATGCTTCATAATCTAAAAGAAAACCCCGTACAAGTGGATATTTCTACTTTATTAATAGGTAGAGAGATTTTAAATAAATGTGAACTCATCTATGCATGCCAGATTATTAACACAATTTTAAATATACCTTTATGTTTCATGTAAAAACACATTGGGACAAATGCATTTTCCTTAGGGTTCTGCTGTGTGAAGGCTGATGTATGATGATGATGGTGATGATGTTGACTGAGCAGTTATAGTTACTCCACATGCACTATTTGTAAAGAAATGTTCTAAGTGTTTTACAGCCCTCATAACTGCTGCACTGTCTGAGCCATTTCAGAGATGGGCACACTGAGGCACAGAGCTTTAAAATGACTTGTGTCAGGTTGCATAGTACATCTGGAGCACAGGCTCCAAAGCCAATGGCCTTAAATGTCCTTTTATAATTAAATTCGTAACATCAATTCATCACATTTTCTCCAGACTTACCCACTTTCTAAAAAAGAGTGTGAGAACTTCACTCCACTAGTGAAACCTGTCAGTGGCAGCTCATTTTGTCCAGTTCACAGTTTGTAATCCTCAGAAAGGAACATAAACCATGTCATGATTGAGCCACTCACCAGCATCATGTCCTGTCAAATACACCACAATGGTGGACTGCTCTGTAAAGGCAGATCCCCGGGCTCACCCAAACAACAGGACTGGGTATCCAAAAGACAGGCTAGAGTTGAGCAATATTTTAACAGCCTCTTCTGGTTTTACCCTTTACAAACTGAGAGCTACTTCTTTCCACACTCAAAGTGTAGAGACCATGAAATTCAGCAATTATGTACTACCTGTCCCAAGACCTCATGCATTTGCACTTGAGTTCATCAAACCTTAGCATGCTCTCTTACTTGTCTACATGTCTTTAAAATCCGGTTCAGATATGGATTGTTTGGAGAAGCTTTCTCTGACCTGTCCAGGTAGAGTTCACCGCCCCCTATCTTGCCCTTCTTCGGTCCATGTGCATGCATAATTAAACTACCCTCATTCACTGCTGGTGGAAATGGAAAATGATACAGCCACTATGGAAAACAGTATGGAGGCTCCTCAAAAAATTAAGAATAGAGTTACCATATGACCCAGCAACCTCTCTTTTGAGTCTCTACCTGAAAATTTTGAAAACATTCACTGGCAAAGATATATGCACCTTCATGTTCACTGCGGCATTATTCATGATGGCCAAGATGTGAAAACAATTGAATTGTCTTTCAATAGATGACTGGATAAAGAAGAGGTGGTTCATATACACCGTGAAATACTACTCAGCCATGAAGGAAGAGGAAATACTGACACTTGCAACAACATGGATAGATCTTGAGAATATCGTATTAAGCAAAATAAGTCAGAAGAAGTCAAGTACCATATGATTTAATGCGCATGTGGAATATAAAATGAAAGCAGTAAATGAACAAACATACAAATAAAAACCCATAAACACAGAAAACAGTACAGTGATCACCTTAGGAGTAGGACAGGGTAAAGGGAGGATAAGTGGTGATGGAAGAAGATTTGATTTGGCAGTGTACAGATGATATACCATGGAACTGGATACTTGAAACCTATATAACTTTATTAATTAAAAAATAAAAAATAAATTTTTACCACGGTGTGATTATTTGTTGGATTTTCTATTTCCCTCACCAGAAAGACAACTATGAGGGAAACTTGCTAGAGACACATTTCTGTCATGGTTCTTCTTACATTTCTTTTTTCACTTTCAAGTTTTGTATTGGCCACTTGTGTTCTTCTCTGATCTAAGCTGGTCTCCATTTCATTCTGATTTGTCCTCCACAGATTCCACTGGATGCTTCTTATGTCAGGTCTTTTATCTGTTTGCTGAGTTTTTAGATCTTGAAATTGTTTAATGTGTAGATTTAAAGTAATAATAGCACATTTACAAAGTACTCGCCATTCTAAGAACTTCACATGTCTTAAAATCAGCGCCTCACAAGTGTCATATGCCACATGTGAAAATTTGATTAAAAATGCACATTTTTGACAGAGCCTGCAGTTCTGCATTTCTGACAAGCTCTAGGTAGTGCCAGTGTTGCTGATCTGCTGGCCACTCTTTGAGTAACAAGGTAGTAATCACTGACTATTCAAAATAACCCAATGAAATATATATTAAAGTTAACCTCTTATTTCCAGACAAGGAAACTGATGCAAAGAAAGATTAAACACATAGCCCAAAGTCCCAAGTGCATAGTGGCATCTCCAGGATTGGACCTGGATACTGAGGCTCTAGAGCAGGAGTCCTCAGCTGCACAGTCTGAGGCCTGTTAGGAATGGGCCACACAGCAGGCAGTGAGCAGCCAGTGAGCTAGAGGAGCTTTGCTTGCGTTATCACCTGAACTCTGCCTCCTATCTCCATCCCCCAGCCATCTCCCACCTTCCCGACTTGCAGTCCCGTAAATGAGACCAGTCCCTGGTGCAAAAAAGGTTGTGGGCTGCTGCTCTGGAGTCTGGGGTATGGGCTCTTGACTGTGACTCTTCAATACATAGCTTTCTTCAATACATAGGTTTACCTCCCACATACATACAATTTTGTCTCTTCCTGTTCTTAGATACTGTGTTACTTAGCCACATGAATTGGAAGGGAAGGGAGTGCTGGCTCTTTGCTATTGTTGCAAAATGGCCCACAGTAGCTGCCTTGGAATGCAGTTTCTTTCCTTATAAGGAGTAGCGAAGGGCAGAGGGAAGGAGAAGTTTTTATCAGTGGTTTTCACATTGTCACCACTTAGATTCTTCTTTCATCACATTTCACATCAAAAAATCAAAATAAAAACAGACCTTGTTTTCACCTGTTCTGTAAATGTTGCTGATTTACATGACTCACTTACTCTTTGGTTAGAATATTGACCAGTTGGGTCCTCTGAATTCAGATATTTCTGCATAAGAACATATGAATTGCTTCTTTACATGGATATAAAGACAAAATTGTTAGTTAAAAATTACTTCTAGATAAAATTAAATGAACTATAGTCAAAATCAATAAAGTAATATATGTATATGAGTATATATATAAATACTCATATATATCATATATACCATATGTGTGTACATATGTTATATATATATTATATATATATATACATAAATATATATGATCTGCTGGCCACTCTTTGAGTAATAAAGTAGTGATCACCTAATATTCACAAAAACCTAATGAGATAGATATTAAAATTAACCTCATTTTTTTCCTAAACAAGGAAACTGAAGCAAAGAGAGATTAAATACATAGCCCAAAATCACAAGTTCAAAAGTGGCGTGACCAGGATTGGACCCAGGTACTGAAATCATATATATATATTTGGTTCTATCATTTATTCTAATGCTGCCTCAGCATGAAATTGGACCAACTTTCTACCTGGGAAACTTTATTTTAAAAAGTCCATATTTCTAGCCCTCAGACCTATGAAACAAACTGCTGGGCATGGAGCCCAGGAACCTCTGGATTTCAAATGCCCGGGTGATTCTGACGATCGTCTGCATTTGACCACCAGTATTAGACCACTCTGAATTCTGGCAGGAAGAGACCAACAACTACTTTGATATCTCTCGTCCATTAATCAAAGAAATGTCTGTAAAGTTATTCCTTCTACCATATCACATGTCACTGTTGGCTGCAGCTGCTTAGGACTTTGCCATTTAACCATTTCATGCCTCTTGGGTTCGGGCACATTTGTGCATAACTAGGCAGACGTACTGTCTTCTGGAAATCAGCTGCCTCTATAGTGGGAAAACTAATCACTAAAACACGCTTGATCAAATCTCGGAGACATCGCAGTAAGTTCTTGAAGATATGCCCAGAATCAAATGAGAAAAATAGTTGCTACTGGTTTCAGATATATTTTGGAAGTGTCTAGAAATTGAAATTTAGCAGGGAAGGTAATTTTATTTATTGAACAAAAGTGGTTTATAAATAATCCTGAAAAATTAAGCAGCTGGACTAGAACAGGACTTGCATATTTCATGATTTTTAAATCATTTCAAAGCCAACTCAGAATAAATCTGAACAGTTTAAAATATTTTTATTTATCAGAGAAAGCTCATTCAGTTGCTACAAGACTTTTATGTTTGCTTATTTTCTGTATAGATTATCATTCTACCGAAATATTTTATTTTCAAT
This sequence comes from Desmodus rotundus, assembly GCF_022682495.2. Classification (NCBI taxonomy): domain Eukaryota; kingdom Metazoa; phylum Chordata; class Mammalia; order Chiroptera; family Phyllostomidae; genus Desmodus; species Desmodus rotundus. The sequence goes on from NC_071387.1 coordinate 125,953,775, forward strand.
ATAAAAAGATCATATATCTAATATTAGGTATCTGAGGTCTCTCACTCAATTTATTTGAAATTGAGACCTATAGGTCTTAAGATAAATAAATATCAGATTATTTTGAAAGTGACAAAAACCATGATTCTACAAAGTACTTGTCCTGCTTCCCAGTACGGCAGGCACGTGGATAGTAATTTGGTTTATGATCACGACTTTTTGAATCTCAAGAACTAGTTCCAAAGTGAAGAAAACCGATTTTGAGCCACTGAGACAGCAACACTTGAGCAGTGCGTCTGGAGTACAGAAGCTAAGGTAGGAGTCTGGAAAGAACTTTCAAAGCAATAGAGTGAGAACTGAGAGGATGTTTCCGGAGGCTTGAGGGAATCATAAAATAAAGCAGTAAGTTGATTGATTCCTTAGTATCTGATCACCCAAGAAGAGGGCAAGGCTAATTAAAAAACATTAATTATCATAATTTTTTAATGCTAGAAAATATTTGTTTATACTAATTGCATTTTTGGCTGTTGTTTCAAGGATTTTAGAGTGCACAAAACTTTAAAAACTGGGTGAAGGGGTGTGTATAAAATTGAGGGTGAGATGAAAAGATTTTTGAGAGTAATTATCATCATTATATTCTTCTAAGCCTGTAGAGTTTTCTGTATATGTTACACAGTAAATATCTATTTAATGAATACGCAGTATATATATTAAAGTGCGCTCCTGTGCATTATCTATGCTGAGCCCTGCATTGATTTGAAGTGATTTAATATATTTTATGTGTTAAATTTCCTTCAGTATTTTGAGTACAGATTGATGTTGATACTTCTTTGCATAAATATAAAACATGCATAAGAGAGGGAGAGTAAACTGGCCCTCAGTGTCTAAGTCACTACGTGGTAAAGGACATGGATAGAGAGCAAAATGAAAAGATTTCTAACTGATGAACTGCGTCTAAAATGAATACAGTAGCTACTACCATCGGAGCACCTAGCCTGTTTGAAAATGTAGATTGCCAATAGTGCTTTGGTTCAATTAAGCTTGCCCTTCCATATATTTTTATTTTATTCACTTTTGCAAATGGAATTTGGTTGTTTTAAATAAAGAAAATGATCATTATAAACAATACATTTAAAGGTCTATCTTCCAATTATTTTTCTTTGTTCCATTGCTTATTCTTTGTAGTCCAAACAAGGGATTTAGCTTTCTTTTCTATTTTTAAGCCCAATAGTCAAAGTTCCTCATCTTTTACTGTGTCTTGGAAGATTATATGGGTAATACCTTTAATTGCTCTTTAGTTTTACTTTGTTATTACTGCAATAAAATGATTTGTAAGTTCTGATGGGAAATGGGTTAGGTCAGTAGATATCTTTGATTAAAAATGCACAATATAAAGAACTTCAATAATGTTTAGGTGTCCATAGACATTGTGCTGAAGGAATAAGTGTATTTGTATATTTAATTATTCCAGCTTGATGTAGTTAGTTCTGCTGAATTATCTTTAAGATGTAATCATGATATAAACTAACAGATTGAATATTTTGTCAATAGGAATTAAAACAAAACAAAAGATATCTCTTTAGCCTTCAGTAAATATATATTTAGTCTAAGTACTGTGTATTTAGTAAAAGGTATTTTTGTACATTTTAATTGTCATTGGGATAAAGCTTTGGTGTGCCAACTTGTTGATAATTTATAAAGCCCTATGTGAGTCATTTGTACGCTTTAAAAAATAGGATAAGTATTTCAACCCAAGATATACGTAAAAGTGGTTACATACGACATATTTTACTCTACATCTCCTGTTTTTTATTGCTAGCAGAAAAATTTATTTATGCAGTGACTCGGGATATAGTATCATGTAATTGCTAGAAGTAAAACATTAAATAAAATACATTAGTCATATAAAATATATATTACTATATATAAAGTCATATAGCAAAAGAAATCATTATATTTAATATATTAGTCCATCTTTATGAGAGTACATAATTAAAATTAATATTTGCTCTCCATTTTTTTCAGAGCTTATTTCCATGCTCTTAGGAAAATAAACCAAATCAGGAAAAACCAAAACAGAGGAGACCTATATATTTTTTTAAATAATAGGGAGGGACTTCAATAATGAACCTAAGTGTTTTGTTTTTGTCATTACTGTAGTACGTAAAGCATCAGGACGTCAAGGGACCTAGGACTCCCTGTGGAGAATTTATTACTTTCCTTTGAAGTTAATATTGCAGAGTAGTTATGAATGCTTTCGCTAATCTCATTTGTCATGAAATTAAGAAACTTTTCAATTAAAAAAAAAGAGTAGCAGGTATTATTTTAGGAAATATGTGAGTACTCACATATTTTTAAATATCACCTGAGAAATGTATGTTATTTATGGTAACGTGACTGCTGCCCATTGCGTGTTTTAACCTCCGGTTGTTAATCTTTGCTCATTAAGGTCATTTGGCCACACCTTACAAAGCTGGCTGTGGTTTGTGCCCATAAATTACTCACTCGATAAGCTTAATGGTGAAATCTGATTGCTTCTATGAATCAAGTTTTGATCAAAGATTCGTTTGTTTCAAGAAACTGTATTTGAGCACATGTGGAAGTGATTGCAAAGTAAATGGATTGATTGTGCTGCAATGCACATACGATCCAAATTATTGGATAAGCCAGTAAGCACTGGTTCCAGAAGCCTTATTCCCATTTGATTACAAACGACATGGGCCTTATGTGAGTAATGTTCTATGTATTGCAACTCTATGGAGCAACAACATAGGACAGGCATGCAGAATCTGGGCACAGCCACAATCATTGATTTTTTAAAATATTATGTGAAAATAGAAAGCAGAATGGAAGCAGAATTATCTGTGCTTACTTTGCTGGCTACTCAGACCCCATGATATTGTTCATAACAACATTCTTGCCCCTGTCAAGTCATTTGCTGCTTCAAATCTCCATATTGCACAATGGGTAATACTTTCCTTTAAAGAAAGAGTTAAAATCTCAAGCAGAAAGGATTAACCAAGGTGGCAAGATGCCAAATGCTGAATGTTATATTAAACTGGTGAAAGTGAAGAAATTTTAAGATGTAAAATATGGAAATATGACTGCTCTTACAGTACCTTTGCCAGAGCAGCCAGAGGCAAGGTGAGTGAGTGGCAGAGAAGGGTGGTTTAGAGGCATTCAATAGAAATTAAATTGGGAGACACATGAGACAATTGCAAGTGGTCTCCTGGGGATATGAGGACATTAAAGCAATTAACAATCTGCTAGTGCAGAGCACAAACCGAAAAGAATCTCTCTTCCTCTTTTAAAACTTCACATTAGATGGTGGTTTATGGCCTCTTAGGTTATACTTATGCACAATTTAGAGAGTTTCGTGCTGCCGTTGCTCTGGTTGATGCCCTGCCTCCATGTGCTCTTTATCACTGTCCTTCATAACTTACTTTCTCATCCATTCTGTACACAAATTCCAGATTAATTTTATCTTCCCAAGCATGTGGTACATTCTATTGGTTGCCTATTGCTTCTTTTTCTTTGCTAATAGAACTGTGATTAAGTTAGAGGGGCAAAATGTCCAATGCAGAGTCTAAATTGTGATAGGTCTTGTCTAATAATGGCAGCCTGTTTGCCCTTGCCAGTGATTGGTCTAGGGTGGGCATGCAGCCCAGCTTTGACCAAATAGATGTCATCAAATTTATGATGGGAAATTTTAGAATATATTTTTCTTCCTAAGAAAGACAGAGCTGCATGAAGCCACATCCTCAAAACTTTCCATGTAGAGGATGATAGAATAGGAGGTTAACATCTTAAACCTTGGAAATGCCTTCCTCTGGACTTACTAAGTAAACAATAAGTGCTCTATGGCATAAGCTGCTATTAATTGGTTTTTTTGTTATTGGTTGCAAATGCATTCTAAATAACATATCACGTTACTTCCCATAATAAAAGGAATTGCCAACCCTCTACCTTGGCAGTCAAGGAATTTTTTTTAGCATCATTTTCCATGAGTTTTCAATACACATGTATTTATCCAACCCCCTAGTCAAATTGCCTCTTGATAATTTCTGAGCATGCTTTCAGTCTTTTTGCCATTTTCCTTTTGCTTTATAAGTCCTTGTACTGGGAATGTCTTCTTTTGCCTGCTGCGTTCATCTGTGAAAATTCTCAAGGTTGCATCTCAAATTCTACAACTTTTAAATATTGCTCCTACTGGATATATGTATATGTCTATATATCTACATATCTATATCTGTACATACACATTAACTCATAATACATATGACATATATATAGATATATATGTATATATATAATGTATAAAACATATGTGATATATGTTGGGGTTTTGGCCCTTTTTCCTCCCTTTTCCTCATAATAGTAATCTGACATTCTTTTGAAGTCATTCTTCTACCTACCCTTAGCTCATGTATAAATGACAGATGGCTGTCAAGCAATGCACTCCATGCTTTCCCACTCTTGGCCCAGACATCATGATTTCTTCATAGGTAACACTTAACTAAATTGAGATGCATGAGACTCAGGCCCAGATTGCTAGTTAGAACTTTTGCAGGGAAAAGGTCTCTTTTTTCTGTTGAATTTTAATCAAAGAAGAGATAAATCTGGATTTTCTGGAAGCCACTGTAAGTAAACAGTCTATCTACAAGGGAAGCCTAAACAGAAAGTAGAGCTAAAACACATACTAGATTCTTATAACAATGTTGAGATTAAAGGTAGCAGCATCATAGGATCTTTTTCAGTTAAGTGAGTTCATGCTTTTTTTTTTTTAATGTTAGGTAGACCTAAGTCATATGGAATTAAAAGGGATCTATCTTCTAACAATTGTTCTCTTAGTCACTTTTCACATACTGAATTAAGCAGTTTATCTGGGTATATCTCTTATTTCTTTTACTAGTGTGTAAACTTCCAAGGTATAGGGACTGTAAACATGTTATTTCACGCTGCACATCCCTCTGCCTCTTATTTAGTAGATACCTCATAAATATTTGCTTAATTGATATAAACTCTGAAATTCTGTATATCTTGGGATGACAGCCAATTTGAGATTTTCTAAGAATTACCTTAGAATCATAGCATCATATTTTCGAAGTGCAATTCTTTCTTGTCACATGTCTGTGCTTCATAACTGTTCAGGAAATTTTGCATATAACTTCTTCCCTTTCTTACCCACAACTCCTCCTAAACTGTATTCTTTTGACTTACACAAAAGTGAATAATGTCCTGCTTTTTTGAGTGGTCTGCAACTTTAAACTGCTCCAATGCTTAGTTTTTAATTTTTAATTTTTTATTCTCTTTCTCTCTTCCCGTCCCTGACCCCTCCCTCTCTAGCCATTGCTTAGGGATCTCATATGCTCTTACAGCTTAGAGCACCATTTATATGCTGACAACTCCCAAATTTATACTCTAGTTCAGGCCCCGCCTGTGGCTTCAAGACACATAAATGCAACTGAGTGCTCTATATATCAAACTTGTAAGTCCAAAACACTGTTTCTGATATTACCCCCACAAATCTACTTCTCTCACACTCTTCCTCACCTCATTTGATGGTGAATGTCTATTTCCAGTTGCATAGATTATAAACTTGGGTATAACCTTGATTCCTTTTTTTTTCTGTCACATTGCACAGCAAATCCATTTGTATATCCCGTAGGCCTGCCTTAAAAATACATCTTGAAGGTAATCACAACTTACCACTTCTACCCTCATTTTTACATCACTGTGGTATCTCACCTGGATGGTTAAAGCAGTCTCTTGACTGGTCTTCATTACCCACCAAATCCCATCATGTGCTCTTGACATAACAGTAATTTTTAAAAAAATGTAAACAGATCAAATTAGCTCAAAACTCACCATTGACTAGCATAAAAACAGACACATAGATCAATGGAACAAAATAAAGAGCCCAGAAATAAACCCACACCTTTATACTCAGTTAATATTCGACAGAGGAAGCAAGCACACGCAATGGGCTAAAGATAGTTTATTCAATAAATGGTGTTGGGAAAATTGAACAGATGCATGCAGAAAAATGAAACTAGATCTCCTTCTTACACCAAGCACAAGAATAAATTCAAAATGGATCAAAGACTTAACTGTTAGACCTGAAAACATAAAAATCCTAGAAGAAAACACAAGCAGCAAAATCTAGCACATTGCTCATAGAAATTTTTTATCCGATAAAGTCCCCAAGTCAGGGGAAACAAAAGAAGAAGTTTACAAGTTTGATTTCATCAAACTAAAAAGTTTTTGCACAGTAAAGGAAATCATCAATGAAATTTAAAAAAATCACAGAATGGGAGAAAATATTAGTCAATGCATCTGTTAAGGGGTTAATATCCAAACTTTATAAAGTACTTACAAAACTCAACACCAAACAAAACAACAAAAAAAAACAATTAAAAATGGGCAAAGGTCCTGAATAGACACTTCTCCAAAGGGGACATACAGATGGCCAACAGACATGAAAAGATGCTCATCATCACTAATCATCAGAGAAATGCAGGTTAAAACCCCAGTGAGATACCATTTCACACCTGCCAGAATGGCTATCATCAATAAATCAACAAACAACAAGTTCTGGCAAGAATATGGAGAAAGGGGAATTCTTTTGGGCTTTTGTGGCCACGCAGACTGGTGCAGCCACTGTGGAAAGCAGTATGGAGATACATCAAAATATTAAAAATGGATCTGCCTTTTGACCCAGCAATCCCTCTTCTGGGAATATATCCAAAGGAACCCAAAACACTAATTCAAAAGTACATAAGCAATTCTATGTTCATTGCAGCATTATTTACAATCTCCAAGATATGGAAGCAACCCAAGTGTCCATCAATACATCAGTGGATAAAACAAACTATTCCATTTACACAATGGAATTCTACTTGGCTGTTAAAAAGGAGAAAATTTTACCTTTTGCAATAGTATTGATGGACCTGGAGAACATTATGTTAAGTGAAAAAGAGCATAAGAAAATACCATATGATTTCACTCATGTGGAATCTAATGAACAAACTGAACTAACAAGCAAAACAGAGATAGACTTAGATGGAGAGCAGATGACTAGCTAGTGGGAGGGGGTTAGGAGGTGGAGGGATTAAGCAAAAAGGAAAAAGGACTCATGAACATGGACAACAGTGAGGGTATAAGGAGACTAACTGGTAATGGAAAAATATGATAAATATTCTACATTAAAAAAAATAAAATAACCTTGGCTGGTGTGGCTCAGTGGATTAAGTGCCAGCCTGTGAACCAAAGGGTCACTGGTTCGATTCCTAGTCAGGGCACATGCCTGGGTTGTAGGCCATGTCCCCAGGAGTGGGCACACGAGAAGCAACCACACATTGTTGTTTCTTTCCCTCTCTCTCTCCTTCCCTTTCACTCTCTCTAAAAATAAATAAACTCTTTAAAAAAACAGAAAAAATACAATAAAAATAAAATAAAATAGAAAAAATCAATAGAAAAGAAAACTCACCATTGACTAAATATTCAGTGATTTGTTTTATAACTCCCTAAGTTCTCACCTTATTTTACCCTGATTTGATAAAAATCTACCCTCCAAGTTAAAGTCCTTCCAAGGGTATATAAAACTCTGGCCCTTCTGCTATCGATCTGGTCTCATCCCTAACTTTTTGGATTCTTGCAAACTACTGTCCAGTTACTCTGGTTTATTGGTGTTTTTAGAACACGGAAGACAAATTTATGCCTAAGAAGATTTTACATTTGTTCTTTCCTCCACCTGGAATATTTTCCCTCAGTTATTTACATGGCTTCTTTCCTTACCATCTCGGATCTTTGCTCATATGTTACTGTCCGAGAAAGGGTTGTTCTTGCACTGATGGTGATAACCCACTCTGGGCACTCTCTCACTGCTTTGCTCCTTTATCTCCAGAACAGCTATTACCAGAAGGTCTCTCTCTCACCCACCTCACTCCCTTCTTCCATACCCTATTCTCTTTTTATTCTCCATTTCTGTAAGCCTAGACCCCAAAATGATGCATGTCACAAAGCGGTCACTTAATATATACTTGTTTAAAGAAGTAGTGCATGAGTTGTAAGATTTATGATTTTATTTTTAAATTACTTCTAATGTTCACCTCTTACTCTGTTGCACATAGAACAAGTGTTTTAGATGTTTAATATTGTCCTTTTGTATTCTTCACGGTCTTTCTTGTTAAATATTCTTGAACTTTTTAAATTTTACTTCAAACAACTGTGTTTTATTCTCAATATAAAATGCTGATGAAACTCTTGTTCTTTCATCTTTATTATGAAAGCATATACAAGGTCTGGGTAAATTAGGTTTATAGTTCTGAGTACATGAAATACAGTTTATTTTGTATTATTAATTAATTATTGTATTATTTGTATTTCAACTGTAAACCTACCTTTGCCCATCCTTGTACATTTCTGCCTGGCAAATCCCTTTCTACAACTTAAATATCCCTTATCAAAAAATTCTATGACTTTTAAAGAAACTTATATTTCACGTCATTTAAAAAAATAATTTTAAATATTTTATTATGATAAAACACACATAACATGTTTTAACCAGTGTTAAGTGCACAGTTTAGTCTCAGTAGGTACAGCCATATTGTTGTGCAACTATCATCATCATTCACCACTTTTCCCGTTCCCTAACTGAAACTCTGTGTCCGATAAGCCTTAACTCCCCATTTCCCCCTCCCCCAAGGCTGACCACACCATCCTACTTTCTGTCTCTATGAATTTGTCTACTCTAGATACCTCATATAAATGGAACTCTAGAGTGTTTGTCCTCCTGTGACTGGCTTATTTCACTGAGTATAATGTCTTCAGGTTTCAGTCATGTAGCACGTGTCAGAATTTCCTTCTATTTGAAGACTGAATCATATTCTATTGTATGTATACATCACACTTTGTTTGTTCACATATTTGTCAGTGTATACTTGGGTATCCAGAGCAACTTGTAAGGCTTCTACTGGGTGGTTGTAAATAATGCTGCTATGAATTTGAACGTACAAATATCGGTCTGAGCCCCTGCTTTTGTGATTTTGGGGTATATAGCCAAATTAAGGGCACCTCCATGAATATTTCTGGGGGGTCTTTCTCTATTCAGCTCTTTTCTGTCTAGAATCCTACTCTGTCACCTCCAGCCAGCCTAGTAGCCCATATCTCCACTCTGTGTCCTCAGTTTAGCAAGGCTACAGTGCTCTCTGCTTGTCCTTCGCTCTCCTGTGTTCTGGAAAGTGCCTCCAGGCAGAAAACCAGGGCTATTGTGGGGTTTACTCCATGTATTCCCAATCTCTCAAGGATTGCAATCTTTTATCCTGCTTGTCCAATGTTTGCAGACAGTTGCCACATGTAATTTTCTATTTTATTTTTAGAGGGCTGGACTAGTACTGGTCACACTTCCATGGGTAGGATGAATGTCAAATTTTATTTTTAGTAATCCCATGGAGGCAACAAAGCTGTAGGAATACACTACGTAATTGTTTCTTATAATCTAGTTTCCTCCCTTTATTTTTTTCTCTGTGCATTTTACATATATGAAACAAAATGATAATTTGGTAATGAGAAAGCCATCTAATAGTATCCTGTGTGCTATTTGAATATGACATATGGCCTTTCCAAATTAAATGTGGATGTGGTTTTGGGCTCTGGATAATCTCTGTATTTACTATTAAACTAAAGGTTGCAGTACATAAATTGGGAGAATAGGTTATATAAGAACAATACCTATTTTGCTGTGTTTAGTAAGCCAGATTTTTCCAGGACTGATCAGTGAATCTTCAGGTCATCATAAACAGAGAGATAGTAAAGTAGGTCAGTCAAGAAATGTACATGAACACATATGTAAATATGTGTGCATGTATACATGGACATACATATTTATGATACTGTACATATGAGTAAAGATTGCAATTTCGGTTCCTGCTTACCAAATCGAATATACAAATGTCCTCGCCCTTCCTGGTGAGATATCTTCCATTTTGGTGTCATAACACCCCTACCTCAACTCTGATGTGTGATGGCTTATTTGAAATTTTGAGCACCAAATTTTTTAGCAATATATCCACCTTACACTTTTTATATTTTAATTTAAATTAATAACAATTGACTTTTAGGTCAGAGAATATTAATTAAAAATATCTGGTCTTTTTCATTTTTTGCCTACTCTTTATCATCCAGAAATCTAATCTATCCTTTGTTTTAAATAACCTTTTTTCAATTTTTTATAAAAATTTAAAATCTTCTATTCTTTAAAGCTTTATCAAGTATATTGGAGTAACATTTGTTAATAAAATTATATAGGCTTCAAGTGTACAGTTCTATGATCTGTCATCTGTATATAGCACTGTGTGTTCATCACCCAAAGTCAAATCTCCTTCTGTCACCATACATGTCCCCCTTTTCCTCTGGGTACCACCGTGTGGTTATGTGTCTATGAGTTTTGTTGTCTTGTTTGTTCATTTGTTGCTTTCAGTTTCCTATCCCACATATGAGTGAAATCATATGGTTATTGACTTTTTCCATCTGATTTATTTTACTTAGCATGATGTTCTCAAGGTCCACCTATGTTGCCACAAATGGCAGTATTTCATCTTTTCTTATGGCTGAGTAGTGTATACTACTCATTGTGTATATGTACCACATCTTTTTTGCCTAATCAGCCGAAGAAGGAAATTTCAGTTTCATGTCTCGGGCATTGTGAATAACACTGCAGTGAACATACAGGTGCATATAGCCTTGTGAGTAAATGTTTTCAAATTTTGGGGGTAGGTACCCAGTAGAGGGATTGCTGGGTCATATGGTAACTCTATTCTTAATTTTTTGAGGTACCTCCATACTGTTTTCCTTAGTAGTTATACCAGTTTCCATTCCCAACAGCAGTGAATGAGGGTTCTTTTCACCACGACTCACCAATACTCTGTAGTACTTGTCTTGTTGATAATAGCTATTCTAACAAGTGTGAGATGCTGTCTCATTGTAGTTTTGATTTGCATTTCCTGAATAGCTAGTGAAGTTGAGCATCTTTTCATATATCTGTTGGCTAATTTGTTTATCTTCTTGGGAGAAGGGTCTGTTCAGGTGCTCTGCCTTTTTTTTTTAAATTGCATTGTTTGGGTTTTGTTGTTGTTGTTGTTGAACTGTGTGAGTTCTTTATATATTTTGAATATTAATCCCTGGTCAGAGCTGTTCTTTTTAAATATCTATCTTCTCCCATTTGGTTGTTTGCCTTTTAGTTTTGTTGACAGTTTATTCTGCTGTGCAGAGTTTTTTAGTTTAACACAGTCCCATTCATTTATTTTTGCTCTTACTTTTCTTGCCTTCGAGGTCAACTTCATAACATCCTCTCTATAATCAAGGCCCACAAATGTAGTACCTATGTTTTCACAGGTACTAAAATCAGGGTTTGGTTTTTTGGGTTTGTTTTTTTTTGGCTGTAGTTGTTCATTGTTGATTTTTCAATTCATGAACACAAAATATCTTTCTATTTTTTTCTGTCTTCTTCAATTTCTTGTAATAATGTCTAGTTTTCAGTTTATAGGTATATATTTGCTGTTTATTTGTAGGTATTTTATTCTTTTTGTTGCAATTGCAAAAGGAATTTCTGTTTTCATTGCTTTTGCTGAAACCTCATTGTTAGTATATAGGAACACAGTGGGGTTTTGTACATTGATTTTTGTATCCTGCAACTGTACTGTATTTTTTCATTTCTACTAATAGTTTTTTGATGGACTTTTTAGGGGTTTCTATGTAAAAACATGTTGTCAGCAAGAAGCAACAATTTTACTTCTTCATTCCCAATTTGGATGCCCTTTATTTCTTTCTCTCGCCCGATTGTTCTTGCTAGGACTTCTAGTACTGTTATTACTCCATGTATTCCCAATCTCTCAAGGATTGGAATCTTTTATCCCATTTGTACACTATTTACCAACAGTTGCCACTTTTAATTTTCTATTTTATTTTTAAAGTGTTGGGCTAGTACTAGTCACACTTCTATGGCTAAGACCAATGTCAAATAACAGTAGTGAGAGTAGGCATCCTTGTCTTGTCCCTGATCTTAGAGAAAAAGCTTTCAGTTTTCACCAATGAATATGATATTAGCTGAGGATTTATCATATATGTATGGCCTTTATTATGCTGAGGTGCTTTTCTTCTATACCCATTTGAGTGTTTTAATCATAAATGGATGTTGTTTCTTGTCAAATGTTTTTTCTACATCTATTGATATAATCATGATTTACATCCTTTATTTTGTTAATATAGTGTATCACATTGATCAACTTGCATATGTTGAACCATCCTTGTGTCCCTGAAATAAACCCCACCTGATTGTGATGGATTGCCTTTTTAATGTATTGTTGTATTTGATTTGATAGTATTTTATTTAGGATTTTTGCATCTGTATTCATCAGAGTTATTGTCTGTAGTTTTCTTTTTTGTGTGTTATCCTTGCCAGGGTTTGGTATCAGGGTAATGTTGGCCTCATAAAATGTGTTAGAAAGTACTCCCTCTTCTTCAATTTTTGGGAAGGCTTTGAGAAGGAGAGGTATTACCATATTTTTCAGACTGTAAGATGTACTTTCCCGCACCAAATTTGGGAGGAAAATGGTGTGCATCTTATAGTCTGAATGTAGCTTACCTGGCCCGCTGGGTGGCGGGTGGCGGTGGGATGGGGTCACAGGAGGCAGAAGCAGGACCACATTTTTTGCTTCAGAATTTTTTTTTTCCTATTTTCCTCCTCTAAAACCTAGGTGCATCTTATGGTCTGGTGTGTCATATAGTCCGAAAAATAGTCCAGTAAATCTTCTTTGAGTGTTTGATAGAATTCATTGTTGAAGGCATCTGGTCCTAGACTTTTACTTTTGGGGAGGTTTTTGACTATAGTTTCAATGTCCTTACTATTGATTGGTCTATTTAGATTTTCAGGTTCTTCATGATTCAGTCCAGGAAGGTTGTGTATTTCTAAGAACTTGTCTATTTCTTCTAGGTTGTTGAATTTGGTGGCATATAGTCTTTCATTGTGTTATATGATCCTTTGTATTTCTGTGGTGCCATAATTTCTCCTCTTTTGTTTCTTTGCAAAGTATAAGCTGTTCGTTACATGAATTTTTTGTATAGTCTTTTCTCTATTTCATTTAATTCTGCTCTATTTTTTATTATTTCTTTCCTCTGCGGACTTTGGGCTGCATTTGTTCTTCTTAGTCTAGTTATTTAAGATGTAATGTTAGGTTGTTTATTTGGGATGTTTTTTGTTTTCATGACGTAGGCCTGTAATGATATAATCCCTCTTATTACCACTTTTGCTGCGTCCCAAAAGTTTGATATGCTGTATTGCCATTCTCATTTATCTCTCTCTTTCTTTTGATCTCTCTTTTTATTTCTCCTATGACCTAATCATTCTTTAGGAAGATGTTGTTTAGTCTCCACATATATGTGGTTTTTCCCATTTTCTTTTTGCAGTTCATTTCCAATTCAAAGCATTGTTGTTGATGAATATGCTTGGTATTATTTCACTTTTCTTAAATTTGTTGAGGCTAGTTTTGTGTCCCAACATGTGGTCTGTCCTTGAGAATGTGCCATGTGCACTGGAGAAGAATGTATAATCTGATGTTCTGGGATGAAAGGTTCTGTAAATGTCAATAATGTATATTTAGTCTGATGTATCATAAAAGGTGGACATTTTCTTATTGATTTTTCAGTTTGGATGACTTATCTATAGCTGTCAATGGGGCATTTTGGTCCCCTACTGTAATTGTGTTTTTGTCAGTTTCTCTCTTTAGTTCTGTTAGTAGCTGCTTTATCTATTTTGGTGTTCCCTGATTAGGTGCATGTATATTGATAAGTGTCATGTCTTATTGATGTATTGTTCCCATTATTATTATAAAATGTCCATCTTCGTGTCTTGAAATCTGTTTTGTCAGATATAAATATAGCTATCCCAATTTTCTCTGGTGTCATTTGCTTGGAAAATAATTTTTCACCCTTTCCTTTGAGACTATATTTGTCCTTGCAGCTGAGATGTGTCTCCTGAAGGTAGCATATGGTTACATTTTGTTGTTTTGTTTTTTTGATCCAATGTGCTACTCTCTGCCTTTTTATTGGTGAATTCAGTTCATTTACATTTAGGGCGATTATTGATGTACTAGGATTTCCTAGATCCATCCATTTTATCTTCTGTTTTCTGGTAGCTCTGTGTCTCAACTATTTCTTTCCCTTTGTATTTTTGTCTTTTTTTTTTTTTTTTTAGTTTGGTGTATTCTATGTTATTTCTTTTTCTGTTTTCTCATTTTTTATGTTTGTCTCTCAGTTCTGTATTGTTTTTGTGTGGTTATAATTAGGTTTATGCAAGAGAAAGTTTTACATATACAGTAGTTTTTTTTTCTTTTGAAAGCATCTTATTTCCATTCCTCTTTGCAAATTCAGACCTTTACCTCCTCCCCTTTAATGTTTTTGTTGTCACTAATTGTCACTATTTATGCTCTGAGTTCATTTCCAAATCGCAGCAGTTATTGTCTTCTCTCTTTTTAAATGTTTTTACCTCCTTTAACCTTTTGTGTTATATTTGTTATATATACATATATATATTTGTGATGTCTATATAATACCCTATTCTGAATAAGGGCTGCACTTTCCTGCTTTTGTCTGTTTCTTGGTCATCTTACTCATAGTTTTGTAACCTTTTGCCTTTTTGTTTCAGGTAGAATAATCCCCTTCAGTATTTCTTGAAATGCAGGTCTTGCGGTCATAAATTTCCCCAGTTTCTATATGTCTGGAAAAATCTTTATTTCTTCTTCATATGTAGAGGATAACTTTGATGGATATATTATTCTTGGCTGGTAATTTCTCTCTTTCAGTAGTTGGATTATGGGATTCCACTCTCTCGTAGCTTGTCAGGTTCCTGTCGAAAAATTGATGATAACCAAGTGGCATCTTTTTCTATGTTACCATCTTCTTTTCCCAGGCTGCCTTGCTAATTCTTTCTTTGCCATTGATTTTTGACAATGTTAATATTTTCCTTGGAGAAGACCTTTTTGGATTGAGATAATTAGCTATCTGTTGCTTCTTGGGTTTGAGGATACAGTTCTTTCTATGGGCTTGGGAAGTTTTTGTCAACTATTTGTTTGAACAGGCTCTCTGTTCCCTTCTCCCTCTGTTCTCCTGGTGGTATACCCATTGTTTTTATGTTGCTCTCTCTGATAGATTAAGATAGTAGATAGTTCTCATAGAGTTCTTGTTTTTTAAATTCTCAAGTCTTCCTCTTCTTCCATCTGTATCATTTCTAGATTTTTATCTTCTATTTCACTAAATCTTTCCTCTTTTTTGTTAGCTCTATTTCCTAAGCTTGCTTATTCAATCCCCACCTCTTTTATTGAATTCTTCAGCTCCAAACTTTCTATTAGCTTTTTATTTTAAAGTTTCAATCTCTTTTGTAAAGTATTCCCTTTGTTTGTGATTTTACTTCTGAGTTAATTAAACTGCCTGTGTTTTTTTTTGTATCTCATTGATTTTTTACAACCTGCAGTCATGAATTCTTTGTCATTTAAATCACATGTTCCCATGTCTTTAAATTAATTTCTGGGAATTTTTTATTTTCTTTCTGAGCTGCCTCATTATCTTGGTTATTGTATTTGATACATTCTTTCTGTTAGCAGGTCAATAAGGTCTTCCTTTTGTTTTCCAGAAGGTGGCACAGAAGCACAATTATTTTTAGTTTCTCTTGCACTGCCTGGATTCTCTGATTTTAGTTAGGGCGGTGGCATGTGTCTTGTATTTTCTAGGGAGGTGGACATTTCCTCTGTGGCCAGGTTGAGTTGGTGTCAGGGTACCGCCCCTGTAAGGGAATGTGGTGGATGATTTCCAAACCTGTGAAATCACAGTACTGTCCCCTGCAACCACAAGTTTCAGGCAGTCCTACAATGCTGAGGTATCCCAGGTGGCCCCACTGGGGTCAACCATGAGGGGCAGGGGTGGAGTGAGCTGGGAGAGGCTAGCTTGTGTAATTGTGGCTTTGTTCTCCTCCCAATAATAGTGACTGCCAGACCTCACCCCCCTCACCTCTGTATCTTAACACCTATCATTGGGATTAACCAAAGTGTGTACCTCCTATTCCAGTTCTCAGAAGAGCAAATACCGTCACAGCTCTTTCTGGGGTCCACTGCTAGCTTTGGGAGGGTGAGGGGAGGTGGCCAGACTCCATGGCTTTGTTTTTCTGCCTGCAGTGGTGGCTGCCAGACAACTGCAGCTGCACCTCTGTGCTCTGTCTCTGCCCCTGTCACTGGGTTCAGCAGTAGTATGTGCTGACCACTCAGGCAGGGATGTGCCCTCTACCTCTCCTTCTTCAGGTCTTCAGAGAGCACGCACTGAAAGGTGATTTCTTCCCTGAAAGGTGATTTCTTCCCTCTCCTAAGACCCAGATTGAGCTCCAGGCTATGTCCGTGGCACCCATCTCTGCTTTTCACCATGCCTTCCCCCTGTATGCTCAGCTTTGCCCACCTTTAGGTATTTCAGTGTACAGATTGGATATGTTTGTGTGTGGAGCAGGGTATCCTTTGTTGATTTATAGGTTCTGAACTTGTTATGACTTCAGGGGGAGAGACCAGGGGAACCTCTTACTGCTGTTCTTCTGATGTTCATTTTCAACAACTTTTAATAGTGACTTTCATCTGGAATCTATATTTACAACTTAAATCCCCAAAGGAAGTTATATTACTAAATGATAGCAGACATATTGATGTCTGTTTTATTACTTTTCCAGTGTTGGAATTTCTACTACTTTTTGGCAATGTATTATGTAGTTGAGAACCACTGCTGTCAGGTAATACTTTATGTGTTCTACTGAATTCCTCCTGGGACATTTTAAATACATGCACATATAATCCAAAATCTCATCATTATTAGCATTATTCAGCTTATTAAAGTGCTGAAAAAAATGGTCTTAAGCTTAAACCTGTCTTCATCTTTTTTAAAAAGAGAAATTAACAAGCATTAAAAGAACCCTGAAAAGTTGTGGCTGCATAGCTCAGTTAGAGCATCGTCCTGATACACCAAGGTTGTGGGTTCCATCAACAGTCAGGGCACATACAAGAATCAAACAATAAATGCATAAATAAGTGGAATAACAGATCAATGTGTCTTCCCCCCTCTTCTTCTCTCTCTAAAAATAAAAAAAAAAACACTCTAAAGAAAAGCGTAGTGACAAATTCAATAAACTCTATCACATCTAGAAATTCTTACAATCAGGAATTCAAAACACATTTTATTATTAAATTTATTTTTTAAACATAGCAAATGATGAAAGCTAGAGACTGACCATTTCAGTTTGAATCCTGGCTCTATCACTTACCTACTGTCAGTACTGGGCAAGTTACTTAACTCTCTGCATCTCCTTTTCTGCATATTTAAGGTAAGGACAATAGTGTACCTATTACCTAGGATTATTTTTATAATGAAATATGATAATACATGTAAACTATGTTTAGAAAAATGCCTGTAACTTCATAAACATGTAATAATTTTAAGTTATCAATAAGCACAAGTAATTTAATTACCTAATTTTAATATGTTTATTATTTACTGATATAATCTAAATATATTATTAAGTATTTTTATATCATTAGGTATTTTTAGGTACTCTTATAGGTCTCCCAAATAGTTTCTTATATAAAAAATACTGAGCTTAGCACTTTATTTGTTATGTAATTTTTATAATGCTAATATTAATTGTTTTTTGCAGAAAATAACCAGATTCCAAGGAATTTAAAAATATGTTGTTTCCTCTTCTGGTAATGATGAAATAGTTATTTTATACCAGTAGTTCCCAGCTTAGGCAATGTTGCTCCCCTCATTCCCCAGGAGAATTTGGCAATGTCCAGAAGCATTTTTGGTTTTCACAACTGAGAAGTGATTCTGGCATCCAGTGACATGCAGTGGGTAGAGATCAGGCAAGCTGCTATGCTTCATGCAATGCATAAAGAAAAAAAAAACATTTAAAATATTTTTTAATCAGAAAGCTATCTAGGCAGTAAAAATTTTCTGTATCAGTGTCTTTAAAAATGAACTGAAGTGAATAGTCTGACATCAGGAATCATTGTTCACTTTAAGGCAAGGGTTGGCAAAATATAACCCAAATGTCAAATTCAGTTTGCTGCTAGCTTTTCTATGCCACAAGAACTCTTGAGCAGACTAGCACTGTGAGACTTGTAGACCAAACTGGAACACCTTCCTCTACCCTTTGTTCCTCTCTACTCTTAGCCCTGCCTCCCCAGCCAGTGGTTTTGGGTTTCTGCTGCCCACGATCTATCTGGTCTTCACCTAAAAAGTAGGAGCCTGCTCTTTACAACTGCCAGGAACCTAGAATCTTAGTCTGGGAATTAGTAGCTCAATTCATTGATTCTACTATGGCTAGGTTCCCAAGTGGAGATGGCTGGGCTCTCGAAGGGAAAAGAAGGGTGAACAGAGATCTCAATTGCAGTGGATGCAGAGACTAAAGTGACTGCGGGGACCCTTACCTCTATTCTCTCTTTTTGTTTGGTCCATGAGGCCTCTCCCCTTGTACTTAGTCACTCTTCATTTGGAGAATGTCTCTTCCATATGGCAACTGGGCACAAAATCTGTTGACCACCCAGGACATATCCTGCCACAAAAATGGATCAGGACAGGGTATGAAATTTCTCTCCTGCTATGTAATTACTGTATAATATACTCAATCTTGCCTCTTGGTCTGCAGAGCCTAAAATGTTTACCATGCGGCCATTTACAAAGTTTTCTGATTCCTACTTTAAGACAATAAATGGTAGGTAAGAGGCTCAGAAGGTGAGTAACTTCAAGGAGGTTAGAAGGCAATACTTTGAATTTAGAGAGAGCCAAAGGAAAGGGGTGTTTTTTTTTTCCTGAGTGGAATTCCATAAAGCTAATCCCTAGAATTAATTGACCCCAAAACAATACCAGTAGTCTCCAAAACTGAAGCCCACCTTTAAATATAATTCTTGATTGGTGTAAGGTTACCTGTGTCTAGCCTGCATAGCAGAAATCAATGTAAATCTCTAGAGGAAGGAACGTTTTTCAATGTCTCAAAAGTATCTCTATAATTTTTATATATACTGTTCAGCACTCTATCAAAAATAATAAGGTGTTTAGGAACTTAGGTGATCAAAAACCAAGTGGATAAAGTGACCATGGAAATAGATTCACAAGAAATCCAGATATTTAAATAAAGTGCAATGCTAAAATAATTATGATTAAAATATATGAGGAATTAAAGACAAATTGGGCAACTTTGTCAGAGAAGTAAAAAGAATATAATAAAAGTTGAAATTAAAAATACAAATAACTAAAAATGTAGATAACTAAATTGAAATAAAAGGAATAGTTAACAGTCGATTTCATATGTCTGAATTCTAGGTCTATTTCTATTGATAGATTTACCTTCTGATTAAAGAATAATTTTTCTTCTTTGTAGTTCCAGTAATTTTTATTTTATAATGGACATTATTAATCTTGTATTATTGAGCATCTGGGTTTTGTTATTTTCTCTTATTAATGCATTTTTGTGTTGTTTCTGTTAGCGTATGACTTACTTGCATATCAGTTGAATCATTTAGTATTGTTTAAAGCTTCTATATAGCCTTTATTTTGGTGCTATATTAGATTTACCTATAAAGTGTTGTTTTTACAGGTCTCTACTAAATTCCCTGAGTAGTCAGCAAGGTCTCTCCTAGCTCTTTGTATTCATGCTCTAAAAGCGATTCAGAGCCATTCACAGGCTCTAGTAGTTATTTCTCTAGCATTTGTTCTTTATTTGGCCACTTGATTCTTTCCCTGAGGAAATATAGCTTAATATTCAGGCAAACACTCAAGTAGATTCTCTATAGGGATTTATCGAAGTCTTACACTGCACAACTACCTTCCTTCCAGTAACCTGCCTCATGCCTTTCAGCCCTCCAACCAGCCTTCAGCCTCAATCAGTCTCCTCAGTAAGTGAAATTGCTATGTTCTGCCCAGGCTCTCTCTTCCTGTACCATATCCAGAAAAATATCTGTAGGCAGAAAGCCATAGCAATTATGGAGCTCAAGAGTCTCTTGAGAGTCTTAGTTCTGTGCTGCCTGTTGTACAACTTTTGGAGCAAGATATCACATAGTTTTTCCCAGTTTTATAGGCATCTATGTCAGGAAAACTTGTTCAATACCAGTTACCCCATTATGATCATAGGAAATATATGTTATTAGTTTTCTATAAATATTTTCACATTTTCATTTGATTTCATACTTATGTTACCATTGAACTTTAAATGCACATAATTTGGATGAAAATAACAGTGCAGTTTAAAATTTTGTAAAAGGCATTCCATTTTAGCCCTATTAACTCATGAAGCTAGTTCAATTTCCTTTAGATAATGCAACTGATTGTGGGTGTATATGAGCATGTATTTAACTGAAAGATAAAATGACAACGTTGAGAGTTTTAAGCATAGCTCTGCTTATTGGGAAATAAACTCTGTTGTAGGAGCAGAGGGCCCCACTCTTTGCTTTGTGCTCCTATCTTCCAGTTTCCCACATAGTGATCAAACAATTGAACTTTTATGAGTGAACAATTATGCCAATAGTCCAGGAAGGTAAACTGTGAGGCTGTTTCTGTTGGTCATTATGATCCTGTCCTTCTGAATCTTCATTATCTGGGGTATATTTACCATGCCCTAACCTACATATAAAACAGCAATAAATGCAACATAAGCTTTGAACTAGGCCCTGTTGCATTTCTCCAATGGATTTTTTTTCTATCATATAATAAAATAACTTATGGCTGAAATATTTTTATGTCCTTTTTCTTCTTCATCAGTTTGCAAATCAGAATTAGAACTTGAGTGAAAAGAATGAAGTGAAAAGAATTTGAGTTGAACTCAAATTAAAACTGTGGTTGAAACATAAAGAATCATACTTAATGGGAACAATTTGAAGCTCTCTCGCTGACATCAGGTACACGTCAAGGATGTCCCCTCTCATTACAACTTTTCAACATCATACCGGAACTTTTAATGCAATGAAATTTGAAAGGGAAATAAAAGGTATACAGATTGAGAAGGAAGAAATAAAATTGTCTTTGTTCACAGACGATATGATCATCTATGTAGAAAATCTAAAAGAACTGACCAAAAAAAAAAAAAACTTTCAGGAAATAATGAGCAACTATGGCAAGGGTTAATATACAAAAGTCAGTTGCTTTCCTATATACCAGCAATAACAGGTAGAATTTGAAATTAAAAACCCAATAGCATTTATATGAGGACCCCCAAAATAAAATTCTTTGGTATAAATCTGACAAAATTTACATATAATTTTGAAAGAAGAAAACTATAAAATTCTGATGAGTGAATAAAAAGAACTAAATTAATGGACAAATTTTCCACATGCATTGGTAGGAAGATGCAATTTTGTCAAGATGCTAATTTTTCACAACTTCATTTATCAATTCGGTGCAATCCAAACTCACAGACAATTATTTTTATGGATATCAGCAAACTAGGTATAAAGTTTGTGTGGAAAAGGCAAAGGCCCACAATAGCCAGCCTGATATTGAAGGAAAAGGACAAAGTTGGAGGACAGATGCTGTCAACTTCAAGAATTACTTTAAAGCTACAGTAATTAAACAAGATAGCATGGTATTTATGAGAGAATAAACAAATGGATCAATGGAACAAAATAGCCCAGGAATAGACCCACATAATATAGAGTCAACTGATTTTTGACAAAAGAGCAAAGGCAATATAAAGGAGCAAAGACATCTGATAGTCTTTTCATCAGATGGTGCTGGTACAACAGAAAACCCACATGGAAAAGAATGAAGCTGGACACAGACATTACACTATTTACCAAATGAACTCAAAAGGGGTCGCAGGCCTAACTGTACAAATAATCCCAGAAGAAAATGTTGACAGAAAAATCTCAGAGATTTCTCATAGCAATATTTTTTTCTGATATGTCTCTTCATATCAGAAATAGAAAAAATAAACAAATGGAACTATATGAAACTGAAAAGTTTTTAAATATCAAAGGAAACCATCAACAACATGAAAAGACAACCCACAGAATGGGAGAACATATTCAACAAGTATGCATCTGATAAGGGGTTAATATCCAAATACATAAAGAACTTATACTACTCAATACCAAAAAGTACAAACAATCCAGCTAATAATGGGTAAAAGACCTGAATAGACACTTCTCCAAAGAGGGCATAGAGATGGCCAATAGACATATGGAAAGATGCTCAACATCACTAATTATCAGAGGAATGAAAATTAAATCCAAAATAAGATATCTCCTTATACCTGTCAAAATGGCTATCATCAATAAATCAACAAACAGCAAATGTTGTCAAGGATGTGGAGAAAAAGGAACCCTCATGCACAGTGGTAATGCAGACTGGTGCAGCCATTGTGAAAATCAGTATGGAGTTAGTTACCTCAAAAAAATAAAAATGGAACTATCTTATGACCCAGCAATTCCACTTCTGGGAATATAACCAAAGAAACCCGAAACACTGATTGGAAATGCATACACTCCTATGTTCACTGCAGTGTTATTCACAGTAGCTAAGTTTGGAAGCAGCCCAAGTGTCCATCAGTAGATGAGTAGATAAAAAAGCTATGGTATATTTATAAAATGCAATACTACTTGGCCATAAAAAGAAGGAAATCTTACCTTTAGTGTCAGAATGGTTGGACCTGGAGAACATTATGCTAAGTGAAATAAACCAATCAGAGAAAGACAAATACCATATGATTTCACTTATATGTGGAATCTAAGGAAAAAATAAACAATAGAAACAGACTCATACATACAGAAAAACACTATAATTGTTAGAGGGAAGGGGGCTTGCAGGGCTAGGCGAAAAGGGTAAGGGATTAATTTTCAAAAAACCTCATAGACACAATAGTGTGGTGATTACCAGAAGTAATGGGGTCGGGGAGGGGGTAGAAGAGGGTAAAGGAGGGTAAATGGTGATGGAAGGAGACTTGACTTCAGGTGGCAAACACGGAATACAATATTCAGATGATGATGTATTATAGAATTGTACACCTGAAACCTATATAATTTTATTAACTAGTGTCACCCCAACAAATTCAATAAAAATATTTTTAAAAACACACCTGATGAAGGACTCATTCCCAAAATATACAAAGAATTATTGAAACACAATGAGGAGGAAATAATGCAATTGAAAACTAGGCGAAAGACCTTAATAGACACCTCTCCAAAGGAAATATACAGATAACAAATAATCATACAAAAACATGTTCCTCATCACATGTCATCAGCAAAATGCAAACTTAAATGACATTGGGATACCACTACATAACTTTTAGAATGGCCCAATTCTGGGACACTAACAACTACCAAATGCTTGTAAGGATTTGGAGCAAAAGGAACATTGCTGGTAAGAATGCAAAATGGCACAGCCACTTTGGAAGATAGTTTGGCAGTTTCTCACAAAACAAAATATATTTGTACCATATGATTCAATAGTCATACTCTTCAGTATTTACCCAAAGGAGATAAAAACTCATATCCGGTGGAATTGCCAGGTTGAAAGGCAGTTCCATTTTTAGTTTTCTGAGGAAATTCCATACTGTTTCCACAGTGGCTGTACCAGTCTGCATTCCCACCAACAGTGCACTAGGGTTCCCTTTTCTCCACATCCTCTCCAACATTTGTTGTTTGTTGCTTTGTTTATGATGGCCATTCTGACCGGTGTGAAGTGGTATCTCATTGTAGTTTTAATTTGCACCTCTCTGATGGCTAACGATACTGAGCATCTTTTCATATGTTTCTGGATCCTCTGTATGTCCTCCTTGGGGAAGAACCCTGAAACACCAATCCAAAAGAACCTATGCACCCCAATGTTGATAGCAGCACAATTTACAATAGCCAAGTGCTGAAAGCAACCCAAATGCCTATCAGTAAATGAATGGATTGAAAAACTATGGTACATTTACACAATGAAATTCTACACAGCAGTAAGAAAGAAGGAGCTCCTACCCTTTGCAACAGCATGGATGGAACTGGAGAGCATTATGCTAAGTGAAATAAGCCAAGAGGTGAAAGACAAATACCATATGATATCACCATTAACAGGAACTTAATCAACAAAATGAACAAGCAAGCAAAGTATAGCCAAAGACATTGAAATTGAGAACAGGCTGACAGTGACCAGAGGGGAGAGCGAAGGGGATAATGGGAGAAAAGGGTGAAGGGTTTATAAGAACAATTATAAAGGACATATGGACAATAACAAGGGGGTGTGGAAATGGGGGAGGGAGGTGGGGAGGGCTGGGGTGGTGGTGAGTGGTGGGGGGAAAAGGCAGAAAACTGTACTTGAACAACAATAAAAAAAAGAAGTTGGGGGGAAAAACCTTATACAAATATCTGCCCACAGATATTAATAGCACCTTTATTTGTAATTACCAAAACTTTGAAACATCTAAGATGTCCTTCTGTAGGTGAATGGTTCATCTAGGCAATGAAATATTATTTGGCATTAAAAGAAAATGAGCTATTTAGTTATGAAAAGACATGGAAAAACCTTAAATGCATATTACTAAGTGAAAGAAGTTCATTTGAAAATACTACATATAGTATGATTCCAACTATATGACATCCTGGAAAAGTCAAAACTATGGAGACAGTAAAAATATCGGTGATTCCACAGTTTTGATGGAGGCTGTGGTGCAGGGTAAATAGTTAGAGTACAGAGAAGTTTAAGGGCAGTAAAAATGCTCTGCATGATACCACAATAGTGGATAAATATCATGACACTTTTGTTCCAAACCTATAGAATGTAAACCACCAGGAGTGAACTGAAATGTAAACTATGGACTTTGGATGATTATAATATGTCATAAAGATTCTCCAATTGTAACAAATAAGCTGCTCTGTCGGGTGAGGGTGGTAATGGGGGAGGCTATGCATGTATGGGGTAGGGAACATACGGGAAATCTTTGTAGCTTCCTCGTGATTTTGCTATGGACCTTAAACTGCTCTAAAAATAAAATCTTATTTAAATGAGTTTTTAAAACCAATAAATGACTTTTATGATTTTAATGCCCTCTAAAATGATTTTTAAGAACCCTCTAACATTTTAAAAATGCAAAAAGTGATGTTTACTAATGTTCTAATGTGAAAGTAATATAAAAGCATCACCAAGAGGTAATCTGATCCCCCAGACTTCATATTTCTTTCGTAAAAGCTGTATATCATTTACTAATAACACTAATTTAGAGGATGTGGGCTCACACATCTATTCTGTAGATACTAAGAAATCTGTTAATCTTTATACAATCAATTATTGTATTGAAGCCTTAGCCCCTGAAAACCCAAGAGACCTGAGGCAAGTTGCTTAATCCTTCTAGACTGTTTCTTCATCCCTACAATGGGAGATAATAAGTTACTGTACTATAAGGCTACTGCAAGTTTTACTGGGAGATTTTGTTATTTTAATCATCATATTTAATGTTAAAATCATTTAAAGTCATGCAATTTTAAGGTTGTTACAATTTCTGTTTTTCTCTATTCTGTCTGATAATGCTTGGGTGATGCAAGTTCTTTTAAAGATGCTAACATGTGTCTACCCGTAGCTTTTTGGCATATATTATGTTGTCCTCTTATCACCTACACCCACCCCTCATGCGTTAGATCTCTTTTCAAATTAATACCTCCACCCAGTTTTTGATCAAGTGTATCTTTAATGCTGTTTGACAAATCACTCTAGAACTTAGTGGCTTAAAGCTATAACTGTCATTATTCCCCATAATATTATGCATCAAATATTTGAACAGGGATCAACTGGGGAACTGGGGATCTGAGTCACCATTCACCTTTATGGTGTCTCAGTGCTCTGCCGTGTAGCCTCTCTCTTTCTTCTATGGTCTAGCCTTGATTTCCTTAGAGCCCCGGTGGGCCCTGAGAGAGATCTAAGAGAACCTGCCCCAGTGCCAAAGTGATTATCAGTCCTCTGCTTCCATGAAGCTTGCTAGTATGCCATTTAGCAATGCGCCTCATATGGTCAGGCTCAGAGTCAATATCTGGAGTGGCTTTTAAGGGCACGAAGACCAAGAGATATGGTTCATTGAGATCCACTAGTGAAATAGTCTGCACAGTGACTATGATGGGAATTAAATAGTGTGCAAGTTGATAGTTTTCATAAATGTATCTTGGTGTAATTCAGAAACTCTCAAATTACTGAGAGATCCAATGACAGCAGTTTAAGAGACATTGATATAATTTATTGTACTAATTTGACGTGATGTGTTCTTACAACTTTTAAGGAAGTAGAATTCTCATGAAAAAAAAATCACAATAAAAAATTCTGTTTTCTTAAATAGTGCAATGCTGTAGAAAGAATCCTAGACATACAACTCTAGTATTAGTTCTATTAAACTTATATGGTTTATAGAAAGGTATCTATTTTCAGGGCCTCAGTTTTCTTCTTTTTTTTTTTTGGAAACCAGACAATTTTAACTTTTTTTTTCAATTTTTATTGTTATTCAATTACAGTTGTATGCCTTTTCTCCTTCCCTCCCCCCACCCCAGCTGAACCCACCTCCCCCCCCACCATACCCCCTGATTGTGTCTATGTGTCCTTCATAATAGTTCCTGCAATCCCCTCTTCCCACTGTCCCCACCCCACTCCCCCCTGGCCACTGCTAGACTGTTCCCAACCTCAATGTCTCTGGTTGTATTTTGTTTGCTTTTTTCTTTTGTTGATTATGTTCCAGTTAAAGGTGAGATCATATGGTATTTGTCCCTCATTGCCTGGCTTATTTCACTTAGCATAATGCTCTCCAGTTTCATCCATGCTGTTTCAAAGGGTATAAGCTCCTTCTTTCTCTCTGCTGCGTAGAATTCCATTGTGTAAATATACCATAGTTTTTGGATCCACTCGTTTGCTGATGGGCACTTAGGTTGCCTGCAGTACTTGGCTATTGTAAATTGTGCTGCTATGAACATTGGGGTACACAGGTTCTTTAGGATTGGTGTTTCAGAGTTCTTAGGGTATAATCCCAGCAGCGGAATTGCTGGGTCAAAGGGCACTTCCATTTTTAGTTTTCTGAGGAAATTCCATACTGTTTTCCACAGTGGCCTCACCAGTCTGCATTCCCACCAACAGTGCACTAGGGTTCCCTTTTCTCCGCATCCTCTCCAACATTTGTTTGTGGATTTGTTTATGTTGGCCACTCTGACTGGTGTGAGATGGTACCTCATTGTGGTTTAAATTTGCATCTCTCTGATGGCTAGTGATGCTGAGCATCTTTTCATATGTGTCTGGGCCCTCTGTATGTCTTCCTTGGAGAAGTGTCTGTTCAAGTCTTTTGCCCATTTTTGAATTGGGTTGTTTGTCTTCCTGGAGTGGAGTCGTGTGAGTTCTTTATATATTTTGGAGATCAGGCCCTTGTCTGAGATATCATTGGCAAATATGTTTTCCCATACTGTTGGTTCTCTTTGTAATTTGGTGCTATTTTCTTTAGCCTTGCAGAAGCTTTTTATTTTGATGAGGTCCCATTTGTTTATTCTTTCCTTTATGTCCCTTGCTTTAGGGGACGTGTCTGTGAGGATGTTGCTGCATGGAATGTCTGAGATTTTCCTGCCAATGTTTTCCTCAAGGACTTTTATGGTGTTACAACTTATATTTAAGTCTTTTATCCATCTTGAGTTTATTTTTGTGTATGGCGTAAGTTGGTGATCGAGTTTCATTTTTTTGCACGTAGCTGTCCAGATCTCCCAACACCATCTGTTGAAAAGGCTGTTTTTGCTCCATTTTATGCTCCTGCCTCCTTTGTCAAATATTAATTGATCTTATAGACTTGAGTTTATTTCTGGGCTCTCTGTTCTGTTCCATTGGTCTATGTGCCTGTTTTTATGCCAGTACCAGGCTGTTTTGATTACAGTGGCCTTGTAATACAGTTTGATATCAGGTATTGGGATCCCTCCTGCTTTGTTCTTCTTCCTCAAAATTGCTGCAGCTATTCGGGGTCGTTTATGGTTCCATATAAATTTATGAAATGTTCGTTCTATATCTGTGAAATATGTCATGGGTACTCTAATAGGGATTGCATTGAATCTATAAATTGCTTTGGGTAGTATGGCCATTTTGATGATGTTAATTCTTCCAATCCATGAGCATGGTACATGCTTCCATTTGTTTGTGTCTTCTTTAATTTCTTTCTTCAGTGTTGTGTAGTTTTCTGAGTACAGGTCTTTTACCTCCTTGGTTAGGTTTATTCCTAGGTACTTTATTTTTCTTGTTGCTATATCAAATGGGATTTTTTTCCTGATTTCTGTTTCTGAAGTTTCATTGTTGGTATACAGGAATGCCTTTGATTTCTGAGTATTGACTTTGTATCCAGCTGTTTTGCCAAGTTCATTTATTAGGTCGAGTAGTTTTTTGGTGGAGTTTATAGGGTTTTCCATGTACACTATCATGTCATCTGCAAACAGTGACAGTTTCATTTCCTCCTTTCCAATTTGGATGCCTTTTATTTCTTTTTCTTGTCTGATTGCTGTGGCTAGGACTTCCAATACTATGTTGAATAGGAGTGGTGAGAGAGGGCATCCTTGTCTTGTTCCTGATCTTAGTGGGAAAGCTCTAAGTTTTTGTCCATTGAGTATGATGTTGGCTGTAGGTCTCTCATATATGGCCTTTATGGTGTTGAGGAATGCTCTCTCTATTCTCACTTTGCTGAGTGTTTTTGTCATAAATGGGTGCTGTATCTTATCAAATGCTTTTTCCGAATCTATTGATATGATCACATGGTTTTTGTCTTTGCTGTTGTTGATGTGATGTATTATGTTTATTGATTTGTGAATATTGTACCATCCTTGCATCCCTGGGATGAATCCCACTTGGTCATGGTGTATGATCTTTTTAATGTATTGCTGGATGCGGTTTGCCAATATTTTGTTGAGAATTTTAGCGTCTATGTTCATCAGAGATATTGGCCTGAAGTTTTCTTTCTTCGTTGTGTCTTTATCTGGTTTTGGGATTAGGATGATGCTGGCTTCATAAAAAGAGTTTGGGAGTCTTCCATCAGTTTGGATTTTTTCAAATAGTCTGTGAAGGATAGGGGTTAGCTCTTCCTTAAATGCTTTGTAGAATTCTCCTGTGAAACCATCTGGCCCAGGGCTTTTGTGTGTGGGGAGGTTTTTGATGACTGCTTCAATTTTGTCTGCTGTTATTGGTCTGTTCAGGTTTTCTGCTTCTTCTTCAGTCAGTTTTGGAAGATTATATTTTTCTAGAAATGTGTCCATTTCACCTAGGTTTTCAAATTTCTTGGCATACAGTTCTTCATAGTAATTTCTTACAATCCTTTGTATTTCTGTGGTATCAGTTGTAATCTCTCCTCTTTCATTTCTAATTGTGTTTATTTGGATCCTCTCTCTTTTTTTCTTGATGAGCCTACTTAAAGGCTTGTCAATTTTGTTTATCTTTTCAAAGAACCAGCTCCTGGATTCATTAATGCTTAAAATTGTGTTTTTAGTCTCTATGTCATTTAGTTCTGCTCTGATCTTGGTTATTTCCTTCCTTCTGCTTGCTCTGGGCTGTCTTTGTTGTTGTTCCTCCAGTTCTTATAGGCGTAGGGTTAGGTTGTTTGTTTGAAATGTTTCTATCTTTTTAAGGTAGGCCTGTATTGCTATGAACTTCCCTCTCAGGACTGCCTTTGCTGTGTCCCATAGGTTTTGGGTTGTTGTGAGTTCATTTTCATTTTTTTCCAGAAAGTTTTTGATTTCTTCCCTAATCTCGTTCTTGACCCATTCATTGTTTAATAGCATGCTATTCAGTCTCCATGATTTTGAGTGTTTGGGTTTTTTTCCTTTGGGGTTGGTTTCTAGTTTCAACCCCTTGTGGTCAGAGAAAATGCTTGATATGATTTCAATTTTCTTGAATTTGTTGAGGCTTGCTTTGTGTCCTATCATGTGGTCTATCTTTGAAAAAGTTCCATGGACACTTGAAAAGAATGTGTATTTTGCTTCTTTGGGATGAAAAGCTCTGTATATATCAGTTAAGTCCATTTCCTCTAGGGTATTGTTAAGTGACACAATATCTTTGTTGATCTTTTGTTTGGAAGACCTGTCCATTTTTGATAGTGGGGTGTTAAAATCCCCTACTATAATTGTGTTGCTGTCAATATCTTTCTTGAAATCTTCCAAGATTTTCTTTATGTATTTGGGTGGTCCTATGTTGGATGCATATATATTTACAAAGTTTATGTCTTCTTGGTGGATTCTTCCTTTCAGTATTATGAAGTAACCTC
This sequence comes from Desmodus rotundus, assembly GCF_022682495.2. Classification (NCBI taxonomy): domain Eukaryota; kingdom Metazoa; phylum Chordata; class Mammalia; order Chiroptera; family Phyllostomidae; genus Desmodus; species Desmodus rotundus. Next base: position 125,984,061 of record NC_071387.1, read on the forward strand.
CTGGGTCTCTCTTTATGGCCCTTTTTTTGAAGTCTGTTTTATCTGAAATGAGTATTGCTACCCCGGCTTTTTTTTCCTGTCTGTTTGCTTGGAAAATTTGTTTCCAGCCCTTCACTTTCAGTCTGTGTAAGTCTTCTGTCCTAAGGTGGGTCTCTTGTAGGCAGCATATGTGTGGGTCATGTTTTCTTACCCATTCAGCTATTCTATGTCTTTTGATTGGAGCATTTAATCCATTTACATTTAAGGTTATTAACGATAGGTAGTTATTCATTGCCTTTATTCCTACCTGTGTTCCTCTCTCTTTTTCTTTTCCTTCCTTTCCTTAACGCAGTCCCTTTAGCATCTCTTGCAGAGCTGGTTTGGTGGAAATGCATTCTTTTAGACTTCTTTTGTCTGGGAAACTCTTTATTTGGCCTTCTATCTTGATTGAGAGCCTTGCTGGATAAAGTAGCCTTGGTTGCAGGCCTCTGTTTCTCATTACTTGGGATATTTTTTGCCATTCTCTTCTGGCTTGGAGCGTTTCCACTGAGAAGTCAGTTGCTAACCTTATTGGGGCTCCATTGTACGTTACTTCCTTTTTCTCCCTTGCTGCTTTTAAGATCCTCTCTTTGTCTTGGAAATTTGCCATTTTAATTATGATGTGTCTTGCAGTGGTTCTCTTTGGGTTCCTCTTGCTTGGGACTCTCTGTGTTTCCTGGATTTGGGTGACTTTTTCTCTCCTCAGATTAGGGAAATTTTCCATCATTACTTTTGCAAACAGGTTTTCTATCCCTTGCTCTTCTTCTTCTCCTTCTGGTATTCCTATTATACGGATATTGTTACGTTTCATATTGTCCTGCATTTCCCTTATTGCCTCTTCATTCTTTCTGAGCCTCTTTTCCTTTTCTTGCTCTTTCTGGGTGTTTTTTTCTACTTTGTCCTCCAGCTCGCTGATCTGATCTTCTGCTTCATCAAGTCTGCTTTTCATTCCTTCTACTGTGTTCTTCAATTCAGAAATTGTATTCTTCATTTCCTCTTGGCCCTTGTTGATATTTTCTATTTCCTTTTTCATGTTGATATAGTTTGCAGTGAGTTCATTGTAGTTTCCCTGTAGTTTCTGGTAGTTCTCTTTGAGCTCAGAGAGCTCAGTGAGCTTCCTGATAACCATTGCTTTGAACTCAGTATCTGATAGTTGACTTGCCTCTTTTTCAGTTAGCATTCTTTCTGAGACTTCCTCCTTTCCTTTCCATTTGGGAATTGTTTCTTTGTATTCCCATTGTTTGTGAGACTCTTCTTGTTAGCCTCTGCTTCTTAAATTGCTCTATTCTGACTCCCTGGGTTTATGGTATGAACTTCTATGGTAGAATGCCAGTGGGATTCAGTGGTGCTGTCTCCTTAATCTCCTGTGCTCACTGGTCTTGAGCTGACGTTTATGGGTGTAACACGGTCTAACTCTAGTCTTTTCAGCACTCCAGGTTTTGTTGTCTCACCTGTGGGAAAAAGAGAAAGGGGGGAAGAAAAAAAAAAGAAAAAAAAAGAAGGGAAGGAGGGAAAAAGGAAATAGAAAAGGAAAGGAAGGAAGAGGGAATAAAGAAAGATCGGAGGCAAGATAAGAAGGAATTTTAACAAAAATTAAAACATAGGAATAAATAAAAGAAGGCAGGAAGAAGGCATAAAAAAGGTAAAGGATGGGAGGAAGAAGGAATGAAAGGAAAAAAAAGAAAGGAAGAAGGAATTCAGGGGGAAAGGAGGAAAGGGGGAAAAAAAAATCTTCTGCTGGCTTTAAACTGGTCAGGTTAGTTCTGCTGGTCGTCCTGTCTGTGGAACAGGAGGGGGTGGTTGGAAGGATTGGTTTCACTTTTCTCCCTTCCTGGGCCACACTCTTCGCTGTTGTTCAGCCTGCAGTCCAGTTCCTCATGGTCCTTCTGCTCCCCACTAGGCCTTTAGTTCACCAGTTGTGCTGTCCTTGAGTTGCACCAATTAGGTGCAATTCACACTCTACCTTCTTGCTCTTTGCTGTCTTAGATGCTAGGGGCTCTGGGTGCTGCTATGGGGTAGTTCAGCCCCCTACTGGGTTGTGTCTTTCCGGGGAATGCAGTCTCCCCTAGCCCTGCAGCTCCCCTCTGCTGGGTGTTCTGCCTTTGTCCTAGAGAGCTAGTTGGCCCTGCAGGGCTCTGTGCGCAGGTGTTAGGTAGGCATTGTAGGTGTGGTCCCTGGCAGGCAGCCAGGCTGTTGATCAGCCGATCCAGCCGCTTTGGGCTTGTGACGCTCCGGTGGGCGGGGCCGCTTTGGGACTGAGTCACAGGGCACTCGGTCCGCTGTTTTGGGCCTGTGGGTGGAGCAGCTAGCCTCTGCTCCAGATGCTCTTCCACGTGAGGTTTCAGGTGTGGGCGCCCAGTCCGCTAATCTGCGTGCGTGCAACCGGGTTTCAGGTGAGCGCTGGGGCTGTCTATCCCATGTTTGCAGTCCAGGGGCGGAGCGGGGAGGGGCACCAGGGGCCACGGCTGCTGCCGAGAGTTCTCTAACTAGCCCCTGAGTGCCTCTATTTTCTTTTTCTTTTTGAGAAATTCTTCCTATTCAAGCCCCCCTGGTCCAAACAAGCACCTGGCTGCTCACAGCTCAGCCTGGCCCTCTCCCAAGACTCCTGCAGCAGCCCCTGCGCCTTGACCCCGCGCTGTCCCGGTCCCGGGGACCTTATTGTCCTTGAGCACTCTTCTTACCATCAGATCTTTCAATGTCCTCTATCTTTGGTCTCTGATCTTCATATATGCTGGAATACTGTTGGCTGTTCGCTCTGCTCTTCAGATCAGCTAGGTATTTCCCTGGCGTTGAGGGGAAGTGGACTCCGCTCCCACCTATGTTGCCGCCATCTTCCCCAGTTTTCTTTCATATAAAATTAGACGTTTGGACTGATGGTCACAATGAGCATTTCAAGCTCCATGTTTTCATGTGTTTCTTGGTCTTAGTAGAAATACCTAAGGTGTTTTGAAAAGTTGTACAATCTTCCTCAGGCAGTAAGTAGTATTGGAACGGAGTAATTTCTGATTTCCTTTTGCTTTTCTGTGAAATGCTTATTTTGCTATCAGTAAGGTTTGCAGGAAATAAGCCTCCCTAGTCAGAATTAGTCTCATCAAAGGCAAAACAAGTACTATTTACTTATTTAACTTTGAGTGGCTATAGTCAGACAAACACAACTGTTTTAATCAAAAGTCAATTACCCTTTTATTCCAGCATCCTTCTATTGCTCCATCAATCTGTCTATTTACTGAATAATGACTAAATATGAGAAAATTACATAATGAATGTACATTAAGGGTTACTGCAGGGTCTGAAAATTGATGACTGCACTGATTTTGTTTGGCTATAAGAGTATTTTTACATGTTGTAAATGTAATTTGAAGTTTGGGCTTTTCAGATCTCAGTATCATCCAAGCTACTGCATAGGGTTGTGTTACTTGTCTGACTCCTGAAGGCATTTAAGTTTATGGGAACCCTATCTTAAGGTATTATTATTTGTCAAAACATGGTATATTATTAAGGCTGTATTTTGTCATCCTTTATCAGGAAGTGAGGCTGCTCCTCTAAAAGTTTGAGGGGGATTGTGGCTGTTAGGACTCTAAAGAGCAAGGATGAGGAGCATTAAGGGGATCCTGGGAAGCTGGTGCTGGGGTCAAGGAAGGTCAAAGATGAAATCAGTTCTTGATATTTAAGTGACATTTGATTTTTTATTTTGGTAAACCATTAAGTGGATTAAAAAGCTGTGGTATAAAATGGAATACTACTTGACCATAAAAAGAAGAAAATCTTACTTATTTGGAACCTTTGGTAAAGATAGGAAATAATTCTCATTTATTTACTTGAGGGAAGGAGGATTAAAATTTAACATAACTTATTGGTGTTTACAATAAAAGTAATCATTTACTCTGAGCACAAGGTCATGGATCCTGGCAAATTATTTTTAAGTTATTGTTATATCAGTGATGATTACATCATTTCCCAATTTATTTCTATTTTTCTATCTTTCTCTTATTTACTCCTTATCTTTGACAATGCTTTTTATTTCAATTGGATGATGGAAGTAATTATATGGAAAGAAACAAATTATGTAAGGATGGCTCTGGAAGTCAAGGTAGACTTATTAGATATTTATGATTAATTATCTTATTAAATAATAAAATAATTACTATAAATGATGGAATAAAATATCAAAATTAAACCCAAACTTATATTTCATAGTCCTAAAACAGGTCCTAACAAATGTATACCTTGACGATATTCCAAGATTTGCATTAAGTTCCATTTAAGACTTCTAAAGACAAGTAGTAGAAAACACTGGACATTGTTTAATATTGAGTTACCCAAGATGAGTAACCCAAAGATAGGTAGCTTCACAGTCGATAGTCAAATTATGCCTTAGCAGGGTTGCATTATGCATTGGCTCCTACAGACAAAACACTTGGGCCTCCTGGCTTTTCAAGAGCCTATAAAAATATTTGAGACCTAAGAATTACTGGCTTCAAAGTCCTGAAAGAAAATTGTACATTTAAAAAGGTTTAATGTTAAATATACACAAAATATAGCAATTTTATCTAATCAGTTTCAATACCCTCCACTTACAGATAGATGTATGGAAACAGTATTTAGTGAAGATGTGAATACACTTTGATATGTAGGGGATAGGGCATCACAAGTAATTGTGTTGAACCTAAGAACTTCTTAAAATTTTCTCTTATTCAGTTTTTCTCCATCTTTTGCCCTCTCCATCCCTTTTCTCTATTTACGACATTTTTTTTGTGCTCTCCACTTTTGCCATTCCTCTTTCATTTTGGCAACTGGTTGCAGGCAGAGTAATCCCATGCCTTGTAAGATGGATAACAAGGGCTTTTTAATTTATGAAGAATAATATCATTACAAATTCCTTTGGACTTTAAAAAATATTATGGCCAGTTTTTAAGTGTTCTACATCCATTAAAGACTCATTTTATCGAAGTTCCTTCCTATAAGCCTTCCCTTATTGGATCATGTATTTTATTAGAGGGCACATGAGTGAGCAGTACTGTTGCCTCCTTAATGATACCCACTTATCATTTGGATTTTCAGAAATATTTTCAGGATAGTTTCAACTTTTAAAGCAGAAAAACCATATCAATTTATGAAACCACCAAGAGCTTTTGGGAAATGACAAAAGAAGTGTATTATATTCTGCTGAGAAGGGCATTCACAGATTTAGTTTTTATTTTTGTTTATAAAAATATTAATGAGGGCAAGCCAAATATTTATTTTAAAAATAAATTGATAACTGTAATGGGTAGCAAAAACTTTATCTATTAAGCTTCTTTGAGAAACTAGATTTTAACATGTAAACTGAGTTCATACAGTTCTAAAAGGGACAGTTTCTGCTGTCCCTGAAATAACTTCAACACCATGAAAAACAATTGTTTTAAACTTGGTATTTGCCAATAAAATGTAGCTAAGGACAATATTACACAAACTTCGAATTATGAGTCTTTGTTCCTCCCTATGAAAATTTTAAATATCCGGCAGCGCTAGTAGTTCCTGAATCATTTATTCTATGAATCAGTTGCAATCTTTATTTTCTAATGATAGAACATATTTATTTGAAATGCTGTGTAGATGGGTCATCTCTAGTAATTCACACACTGTAATTACATCTGATGCTCAGTGAACATGCAACAAAAGAATTCTCAGTTTAAGGTTTGACATTGCAAAACTTAAAAGAAAGTATGCATTGCATTTACTCACATTTTGCTTTACTGTCTCTAAGCAGGTGATAGTGTGTCTAAAAATAATAAATCATAACTGTATTCAGTTAGAGCATTATTTTCTAATTTTAGAGATAAGTAAACTTCTTTGGAGAATTTTTAATTCCCCATGAACTAAAAGAAGAATAGTATAGTTATATAGTAAGTCAAATAGACTTAATCTGAGATCTTAATGCCATATGTTATATGAAATGCTAATCAATATGAGAAGCAGTATTGTCATCTAGTAGCAAATGGCATAATGTATATGAAATATTTAGCAATATTTTGAGCTGAATGAAACATTGTAAGTACTTAAATATTTTGCAGAAGTAGCCATATAGAAAAATAATCATTATTATATTAATCTTAAATGCAAAATGGGTAGTAAAAGACCAAGAGTCCATGATTATTGGCTATCTCTTCCCCCTTCTCTTAGTCCTCTTCCAGAAGAATTAAAAATTAAAGTTTTGGGGAAAAAAGTACAACCCACAAAAATGAAAGTGAGCTTTTCCTGCTTGTTTGAATACTAACCTACTTAGGTAGATTTTAACTCTGACGTATCATTTAGCCACAGTGGGAAGAGCTCCACTCTGTCTTGCATTCCCTGTCTGTCTGCTTCACCCTCTAACTGCCCCTCTTGGAAGTTTGTGTAAGCATGCTTCCTTTGAAAGTGAATATGATCTTAATTAAAGTAGGTGTATAGCCTTGTAAATTACTTCCTGGATTTTATTAATTCTGTAAAAATTAAAAATTATATTTTCAGGAAATGGAACATTAATTTATTCATTCACCAAGTATTTATTTGTGTGACCACTCTGCATCAGGTATGTATTAGGAAATGAGTTTTCTAATAATCTGAAGTGTACTCAGTAGTCCAAAGCCGTGTTGGATTCTTTTCAGATATAGGAAGTGATGAGATAGATACCTTATAATGCTCTAAAAGTTCACTAACTCTCTGCAAAAAAAATTGTAGTAATGTGTAGTGCATTTATTACATTGGTAAACATAACATGTACAGAAACAGTAGCACAAAGGATGAGAAGGAAAAAGTGGAAATAACTGTTGCAGGGTCTACACATTATATATAAAGTAGTATAATATTTAAAAGTAGGCTCTGGTTAATTAAAGATATAAATTGTAAGATTTAGGACAACCACCAAACATTTTTTACAGTGGTATAAGTAAAAGTTAATACAGGAGCCCTGGCCAGGTGGTTGAGTAGGTTGGACATTATTCCATACACCAGAAGGTTGCGGGTTCCATCTCCAGTTAGGGCACATACCTAGGCTACAGGTTCAATCCCTGGTAAGGGTGTGTACAGGAGGCAACCAATTGATGTTTCTCTTGCTCTCTCCCCCACCTCACCTTCCTCTCCAAAATCTATAAACATATCCTCAGGAGAGGATTTTAAAAAGTTAATAGAGGAAATAAAATTGTATTTTAAATGTTCAGTTTATCTTTAAAAGGCATAAAAAAAAAAGAAAAACAAATGAAAAAAAGATATCCACTAGGAAGATAAAAAATTTTAATCATATTAATATTTACATTAAATACACAGTATCTAAGCATGCCAATTTAAAGACAGATTTGTCAAATTGGATTTTAAAAATGGACCAATTATGTGTTACTTATAAGAAACCTACTTTAAATGTGAAAAACATACATAATTTATAGGAATAAGGATTTAAACAGATACACCATGTGAAGACAAGTAAAATAAAGCTGAAGTAGCTATATTTATATCAGGCAATGTAACCTTCAGAACAAGGAACATTGCCAGAGATAATGAGGGACATTATATTATGATAAATTGATCCATTCTCCATGAATATATAGCAGTTCTAAATATGCATGTACCAAACATCAGTTTCAGAATGAACCAGTCTAAAAAAAATGAGATACCATTTCACATCTATTAGAATTCCTAAAAATATAAAAGACTGATCATACTTAGTATTAACAAAAATGTAGAGGAGTCAGAATGTCTTTGCATCATGGGAATACAATCACTTTGGAAAATAGGTTTGCGGTTTCCTAAAAAGTTAAGCGTGCATGTCTAATATGATGCAGGCATTTTACATTTAGGTATTAAACTAAGAGAATACAAAGCATGTCTGTACCGAGACTTGTACACAAATATTCATGGATGTTTTATTTGGATTTCTAAAACTTGAAAACAGCTTAAATGTTCATCAACATCCAAATGTATAAAAAAATTGTGCAGAGTACTACTGAGAAGTAAAAGAGAGTGAATTATTGACACAACAAACAACATGGATGACCCTAAAAATAATTTAGTTGAGTGAAAAAAGCCAAAAGAGTAAATACTGTCTGGTTCAGTTGATATGAAATTCTAAAACTGCAAAATATAATTCTAGAAAAAACTAACTTACAGTGACCGTATGCACACCAGCATTTCCTGGGGCAGGTGGGGGGAGTCACTAGGGATGATTGCTGTAATGGGACATGAGGAAAGTTTGGGCAGTGGTGGGTGTGTTCATTATCTTGATTGTAGCAATGGTTTCACAGTTGATTATGTGTTAGAATGTATGTGGTTTTACACTGTAAATATGTGCAATTTATTATATGTTAATTTTCTAAAAACTAAAAAAAGCATCCGTTATTTAAACTTTTCTCAATGATCTAGAATTAAGGCATAAATACATAAATTAACAAATCTAGGTAATTGACAGCTCAGTATATAATTCAGTTTTATTCCTGGGTTAAGTTCACTGCCAATGCTCACTCTTTCTTTAGGATGAGTTCTTGCCCAGAAGGCTCTGCATGTAATGTTTTTAATTGCCTCATGTACCAGTGCATTGTTACGCTGGAGTGTGCATGAATCCCAGTGCTGAGCCCTGGTGCAGTTCATTCACTTGGGAAAATGAGAATGTTAGTAGGCATTTAAGGGGTAATGTTTAATGAATATGGAATTAGGGATAATAGGACTTGCTTCTACATTTTCCTCTGCATCTAACTGTGGATTCGGGTTCAAAATTTCATGTCTCATGTCTCCACATACATACTGATAGAAATAAGGAGCTAAATAAATTCCAAGGACATTTTGAATTCTAATAATGTATGATTTAATAGCAATACATATTTATAACCCTCTGTTCTGTGTCTGCCAATGCACTAGTTGTTACAGATAGGAAGATAAAATCACTCCCAGCAAAGGGTTCACAGTTTACCGGAGGAAGCAGTTGGCAAAATAATTATAATACAATGCATTTTTTGCAACTATAGACATCACCACAGGGTGCTTTAGGAACTTTGGAAAGAATGCTTAACTCTAGGAATGCAGGGGACACTTGTTTTCTCGCCCATTACCCACTGCCTCTTTGCCACTTTCCAGTTATTCTTGAATATACCAGGTGTCCATGTGATTCTAGAGAGTTTGATTCCATTGTGCTTCCAAATCATGCCTGAGCTTGTCCAACCAAAAATCTCAGGACTTAGGCTGACAATTTTGAATACACATGTAATGAACACAGGAAATGAGTCTTATTGCCTTCATTCTAATTTCCTCTCTGAATACTAATAAGCCAATAATACAGGTAAACCCTGTAGAACACCTCCATGGTTAACTTTTTTCAATATTTCTCATAAAGCATTTGAGCCTGATTCTCATTTTTCTTATCTGGGTAGTATATTCATGTTAGACCAGATTAGGGTGTATATGCTGTACTCCAAGTTGCAGACTGAGCTGAGTCAGAAGGCCAGTCATGTCACTTGTGTGGGGCTGGGCCAGCTCCTTTGGAGTACATGAATTGAAGATAGGAAGGAGGTGGTCCTTAATTACAAATTAGAGTACCCTCAATAAAAGTTGTAGGCAATGGATAATCAATTGCAATATATAATAAAGTGAGTTTTGGATCTATTACCCAAAGACTGTTCTTATTGCCTGAGTGATTACCTAATTTTATAAGGCACAATCATTTGAATATATATAAGAGACTCTTTTAAACAAATAACTTGTACACTATGCAATGTCTCTTATTCAGGGTTTTGAAGATGAGGGTTAGAAGGTGAAATAAAATATAATGTCAGAGAACAAAAAAAATTAAGGATGTGAGTGTGTGCATTCTAGAAAGTTAACTATTTGATCTCTTATTCTCTAAAGGAACATTTTTTTCTGGGACTAATCTCATGAGGAAAAACTATCATTTTCTGCTGGTTCAAGAATATTTTGATTAAAGCTTCTTTATTCCTGCTTACGTGGTAACTTCTCTACCAGTTTCTGGGTTATCAGTATCGACTTGGTGTTCTTTCTGTGTAGTTTCTTTTTTAACCAGGTTATTTTTATGTAGACTCTGGTTTTCAGTTGTTTAAAGAATTGCATTGAGAGTGAGCAATTTCTAGTATAATATCCCACCTTTAATTATTTTATCTGTTCATTATTTTTCCTTTTTAAACTACAAGTGATTTTGTATTTTCTGCAAAATTCATGGGTGCTCACTTACCTATTAAAAGAGAGGGAAAATAACATATTAGGCCATTATTCAAAGGGTTCCAGATCTCCATGGGAACACAATAACTGTTCCCCATGACTCATTTTCTAGAAATGGAGAAAAAAATTAGTTTCCATGGAGATACAAAGGTGAACTAAACAGAGACAACCCTGAGAGCACTGACATCCCTAAGCTCAGACAATTCTGCTTCCCTTTTTTGATCCCAAATAAATTTAAGATGCTTCTGAGTTCACTTGAAATGACAATGAGTGAATTAATTAAACACATAGTATTTTAAAATCTTCTGAGGAATTAAAAAAACAAGGAATGATTTGGGTTTGTCATATAATAAGTGAACTTTTTTGGAAATAACAAAGTTCAAGGCTTACTGTGGCAAAATAAAAGAGATACAATAAGACAATGTGAAATGACCATATATTATTTCTTTTTAGATTTAAAAAATTCTTAATTAGTGGATTTTACTATAAATGATTTTTTTTCTAAATCAGAAAACACCTAAACCAGAATTTTTTTATTGTTCTCCTGCAAGAATCCCTACTTAAAACCTTCTCCTTCACATTTGTCATTCTAAAGGACTAGGAAATTAATATTCAAATTGCCAATAGTGGTCATGTTTCCAATGACACAGAATCATAATTCCTTCCTTTGTACATTTATACTGCGTTAGGTTTAGGAGATTGTAGCTATGTGCCTAAGTAAAAGGGATAACTGTACCATGTGTATACAGTGCAACAAAACAGAACAATAGCCCACAGAATAGAGTAGACAGGGTTCATGTTCAAGTTCATTAATAGATTCATTCATCTATTCAAGAAAAATATATTGAGTACATGCTGTGTGCCTGGTATGGTGCACAAAGCTTTGAATACAGGAATAAAAGATATATTCTCTTCCCTTGACAATCTCGAGGGAGCAGTTACCAAACAACAGAATAAATGCCATGGAGAAGGTACAAATAGGGAATAGTGAGAGCACCTAGGAGGGGCTTCTATGTCAACCAAGACAGAGGTCAGGTGATAAGACACTTGCTTTGGTCTTGAATAAAAGTGAAGTAACCAAGTAGGTGAGAGAAAGGGAACAGTGTACTAAGCACCACATGAGCTAGCCAGGACATTAGGAAAATTATAATAAAGGGTTTCACAATGATTGAAAGGATGGGAGCAGGTGTGGAAAATACTAGAGAAATAGCTAGAATGGTGAACAAAAATGTTTTTGAAGGATTCTATAAGCTGTGCTCAGGTGTTAAAGGAAATTGGTATGATCGTACCAATTGAATGTGATTCCATTTTAGAATCACATGTGGATTCTAAAAAGAGCACATGGGGTCTGTACTGGGGAGAGACGAGAAGCTGATGAAACCATAAGCAGAAAAACCAATTAACCCACTGATAATAAAAAAAAAAGAAGGAGAAAAAAAGAAAAGAAAATAGAAATCCCAAAGCAATAGTTTCTATGAGTGCATTTATGACCCATGGTGGAAAAATACAGATATGTTATCATTTAAAAAACCTTGAATTTATGGATACAGATTTCACTCAAGTTGATTTTATATCAACATAATGGTCTAATGCAGAGATGGCAAAGTGGCTTATGAGCCTTATTTGGGCTGAATGTGTACTGGCTCATTCTGTGTTTAAAATAAACGAGTTTGAATGCCTTTAGATTCAGCAGGTACTTTTAGAGCCAGTTTGCTCCAGTCCCCACCACTACCTATTGCATCATTTCTTTCCAGTGTTGTGGTTACCATCAGGACCACTTCGATTTGAACCCCTTGAGTTTGTAAGCACTCGTTCCAGGTGTTTGTTACTATGAATTTCAGATGTTGAGGAGGAAAGATGGCAGCGAGATAGGTGGGAGCGGAGCCCACTTCCCCCTGCAGATGTCATGTCATACTTTTTGTGTGCATCCTTTTTCATTCTTCCTTTCCTTATATGGTCTGATGATTTTTAAAGTAGTTTTTATCATTAGGACTTACCATGAAATGATTTTAAGTGTTTGTTCTATAAAGGGGCTTTTTCATTAGAACCAGTGTGTTTGAAATTTTGGCAAATTTTACTGCATATTAAGACTAGGTCTTTACCATTATTGTAAGTATAAAAAGAAATGTATGATATAATTTATCCTATAAGGATATGTTTATTAATATATAATAAAATATTTACTTGGATAATTTAATTTGAGATAAAGTAATACCATTTGCTAGCTCTGAGGTTACTTGTATATATTTTTTTGGTTACTGGACCATAAAACGAATACAATAGTGATATCTATCTAATATTTTTTCTTTTGTTATACTTTTATTTTTTAAAGATTTTATTAATTTATTTTTAGGGAAAGAGGAATAAAGGGAGAAAGGGAGGGAGAGAGGCATCAATGTGGAAGAGAAACAGTAGCTTCTTATACGCTCCCAACCAGGGACCTGGCCCGCAACCCAGGCATATGCCCTGACCAGGAATCCATCCTGTGACCTTTTGGATTGTGGGGCAATGCCCAACCCTCTGAGCCACACCAGTCAGGGCTGTTATCCTTTTTTAAATATTTATTTAGCCTATGCTTAAGCTTGAATTAGTGCATTTTTTTCCTCAAATTGTCTAAAGTGATTTGGTTAATATTTCAAGAATTGAGCTTGATAATTTAAAAACTATCTACTTATGAATATATTGCTTCTTACTGTTATATGGAACAAGACATTGAGTAACTAGATGAAATTTATGAAGGCAAGTAAGCCGTAGTTGCTGGGAGTCAAAAAATTTAGGGAGTAATCTGAAGGTATTTCTTACCTGAATATTGCACTTGGAGACCAAAGAAAACTATGCCTACCACACACGTAAATATAGCTAACAAATATTGAGCATTTGCAATGTGCCTAGCATTATTCTGAGCATTTTAAATGGGGTGAATTATTCAATCTTTACAACAGTGATTCATAGCAATTTCAATGGATGAGACCACCAAGGTATAAATTGGCCAATTGACCTGGCCAATATAACATAGCTTGTAAGGGACAGAATATGTGATTTGAACCCCAAGAATTTGAATTGGAGTGAATTTATATGATGAGTCAAAGGGTATATAACAGGAGGTCCATCCATTTATATTTGTGGGTTTAGTTAATGTCTTATGTCAGTTCAAAATTTTTATTATAAAAATTTTCAAGTACATATAAAATTAGAGGGAATCCATACAGCTCAGTCTTGTTTGAACAATGCTCCCACCCAAAACTTCTCAAATTATTTTAAAGAAATCTAATATATTATCTCTAAAAGAGGAGGGCTCTAAAATTATATAACCATAATATTACTATCACAATGAAAACATTCTTAATATAATTAAATATTTAGTTACATTACATATATTTTGACTTGCATGGAAGCTTTCCTAAATCTTGAAAATGAATACAAAATTTATTATTTCTTGTACTTATGAAAAAATGTTAAAAATACTGGGGTGATAGGGAGAGGTGGGGGGAAAAGGCAGAAAACTGTACTTGAACAACAATAAAAAATGGCAAAAAAAATTCTTGTAAGATCATAACTTTTAGTGTCTGGCCCAGGTCCTGACAATATCAGGTAATTCATGAATATATCAGGTAATTCATAAAATATAAATTTTAATTTATTTTTTTGAAACAGGAAACAAAGATGTCTACTATTGGTTTTCCTTCTGTTTTCATAGTCCTGTTTAATACATAACACCGTGTTTATATATATATATAATACTACAAGCTGCCTCACATTCCCTATTGAAAGTGTAAGTTAATAACATTAACTATTTTTCCAGTTACTTACCTTGAGGATTCATACCATATGAACACCATTAGATTTACTGAAATGTCACATGTTTACCTTTGCTTACTCTGCTTACAAGTTTCTCCTAGTCTATTTCATCTTCCTAAAATTGAAATTCCATATATGTTTGTACTTTGAATAGCACAGTTTGAAGGAAACCTCTTTAGCAAAAATGGCATGTTATTTTACCTCAACTTTTGGAAAGAAGTCTACTGTACTTCAAAATGAAATGACAGGTTTATTGAATGAAAAGTCATCCACTCTCATTCAGTTGCAATGCGCTTCTTCTGTGACCCCGTAAAGACAAGGTGCTATAAATATCCGAAGTGCAGAGTGGTAACTACAATGGAAACTTATTTGGCGTAGGGGCTCTATATTAACTCCTAGAATTTCTGAACTTCTGTAAGTCTTATTTTCAGCTCACATTTTCCACTAGAATGAATCATTACGTGGGATAACCTAACAAAAGCTGTTTGTAAGATTGGATGGAAAGAGATGAAGAAAGGTGACCCATATTAATCAATGTCCTAGGATACACCAGGAAATATAATTTTATGTCATTAATCTTCAAGGAAACCCTGAGCGGAAGGTATTATCTTGGTTTTAAGGATGTGGAAACTGACATGTAGCTCAAGTTATTTGCTCAAAGTGACGCAAGTTACTTGAAGGTGTTTCAATTCTGAAATCTTTGCCTTTATTAGACCATTATTAACCCCAGAGACATTCTTTTTCATAAACAAAATGAGATATAGGGGGTAATTTGGGCCATAATAAATAAGGTATTTTACATTACTGGGAAAAATAATTATTTTTCAATTAATTGGCTTGGTAGAATTGACCATCCATTTGGAAAAAAAAGAACTTTGTCCCTATTTCACATTACCAAAAATAAACAAATAAACAAACTCTGATAAGCAGACACAAAACATAAAGACTGTTTAGCCCTGACATAAACCTCAGAAACCATAAGGGGTATGATAGACATATTTAATTATATAAGCATTAAAAAAATGATTAAAGACAAAATTAACAAAGAGAACTTGGAGAAACATGTACAAACTATTTGAACAGAAAAAGGTTTAACACTTTCACTATATAACAAAGGTGAACAAAATATACAAGAAAAAGAGCCTATGAGAGAAATGAATAGCAAATAATTCACCAACAATTGATGGATGAAATGTAATGATTAAATAATAGCTAGAAAAAAATGAACATTTTTAAAATGCAAATTAAATCAACAGGGTTTTTTTTTTCTGTCAAATGTGAAAAAACTTGTTTAAACATTACTATCAGCCTTTGGGAATAATGCATGTATATATTATATATGTTACATATAGTTACTATATATATATTGGAAGGCCATATATATATGAATGCTGTTTATATGTGACACCATATTCACATGTATCTATGAATGCTATTCAGATGTGACACCATGACCTTTGGCAAAGTAGCTCTTTTCAGCCAAGGGCAATTCCTGGGGAGGGTCAGGATGTAAGTCCTATCAGGAGACAGTGCTCAGAGAAGCAGGGAATAGGCCCTGAAGTCCTGTATGGGGGATCTCAATGGTGGAACATAGTATCTGTTACAGTTCATCCACTTCTTCATGTAAGTTCTCTGAGCTCTGGGATTCAGGGGAGCCTCTTCCTGGGGGAAGTGTCTAAGAGAGAGGTTAGTGGTACAAACTATAATCCCCACAACTGATACTTGCCTCCCTCTCCCATCCATCAGTTCTAGATCGCCCTTACCCTGAGTTAGAACCTTGCCGCTCTAAGTGGCTTACTTGGTGGTGTGATCTCCACCCTCTGCACCGAGGGCTCTGACTCCTTGCCATGTCCTTCTGAGGCTCCTGAACTTTTCCACTTACTTTCAAATTGAACAAAGGAATGCCAAGGTTGCTCAAAGGGTTCACATTGGTGTCAAGAATTACTCCATGCACTGTTTCAGTTACAGAAACTCTGACTCCTCCTAATGATCAAAGTGAAGTATCCCTGCCAGCATCGCAGCTCTTGCCTAATCCTTGGCACAAACAGCCCAAAGTGTGAGGGGCACAGATCTAACTTAAAGTTCAGGGGGACTCTTACTATATCCCCAGCATCTCTGTTTTTTCGTTTTGGATATTTGATTGTTTATACTGTTACAGTTGTCCCAATATTTCCCCTTGTCTTCCTCCCCCCAGTCCACCCTCCATTACTCCAGTCAATCCCCACACCATTGTACAAGCTCATAGGACATGCATATATGTTCTTTACTAATCCTTCCACCTTCTTTCATCCAGTTCCCACCTCCTCCATCACTCCTTACAGCTGTCAGTCTGTTCTATGTTTCTACAACTCTGATCCCATTTTGCTTGTTAGTTTATTTTGTTCATTAGATTCCACTTATAAGTGAGATCATAACACATTTATCTTTCACTGACTGATTTATTTCACTTAACATAAGAGTCTCCAGTTCTATCCATGCTGTCACAAAAGGTAAAGAATTCCTTCTTTTTTACTGCTGCATAGTATTCTATTGTGTAAATGTACCACAGCTTTTTTATCCACTCATCTACTGATGGGCACTTAGGCTGTTTCCAAATCTTGGCTACTGTAAATAATGTTGCTGTGAACATAGGGGTGTGTATATTCTTTTGAATTGGTGTTTTGTGATTCTTTGAGTATATTCCCAGAAGTAGAATTGCTGTGTTAAAAGGCAGTTCAGTTCCATGTTTTGTTTTGTTTTTAAATTTTATTTATTGTGCTGTTACAGTTGTCCCAATTTTTCCCTCTTTGCTCCCCTCCCATCCAGCTCCCACCCCTTAAGCAATCCCCCTACCTTTGTTCATGCCCATGGGTAATGTGTATAAGTTCTTTGGCTACTCCATTTCCTATGTTGTACATTACATCCCAATGGCTATTCTGTGACTACCAATTTATACTTCTCTATCCCCTTACCTCTTCACCCATTCCCACAAAATCCTGTCCCATCTGGCAACCATCAAAACCCTCTCCATACTCGTGATTCCATCTCTGTTGTTCTTGTTTGCTTAGTTCATTGTTTAGATTCAGTTTTTGATAGGTATGTGTTTATTGCATTTTATTATTCACAGTTTTTATCTTCTTTTTCTTACGTAAGTCCCTTTAACATTTTGTATAATAATGGCTTGGTGATGATGAACACCTTCAGTTTCTTCTTGTCTGGTAAGAGTTCTGTCTGCCCTTCAATTCTAAATGATAGCTTTGCTGGGTAGAGCAATCTTGGCTGTAGGTCCCTGCTTTTCATGACTTTGAATATTTTTTGATGTGGTTCCTATAGTTCTGTAGTTGTTGGATTTCCATTCAACTCAATTTCTGATGGTTCTGAGTGATCTTTGGTCTGTAGTTTAGTTATAATTTTGAAGT
Source organism: Desmodus rotundus (assembly GCF_022682495.2). Lineage (NCBI taxonomy): Eukaryota > Metazoa > Chordata > Mammalia > Chiroptera > Phyllostomidae > Desmodus > Desmodus rotundus. The sequence continues at coordinate 126,001,451 of NC_071387.1, forward strand.
GGTTGTGCAAGGAGGCAAGCTGGGTTTACCTATACCTCCATCTTGACCGTCCCATTTTTAATTTTGTGAGGAAACCCTATACTGTTTTCCAGAATGGTGGCACCAGTCTGCACTTCCACCAACAGTGCACTAGGGTTCCCTTTTCTCCATGTCCTCAGCAGCACTTGTTTGTTGATTATTAATGAGAGCCATTTTGTCAGGTGTAAAGTGATATCTCATTGTGGTTTTAATTTCATCTCTCTGATGGCTAGTGACGTTGAGCATTTTCTCATATGTCTGTGGGTCATCTGTATGTCCTTTTTGGAGAAGTATCTTCTCAGGGCCTTTGCCCATTTTTTAATTGGATTGTTTATCTTCACGGTGTTGAGTTGTATAAGTTCATTATGTATTTCAGAGATTAAACCCTCAGTCCATTGTATCATTGGCAAATATGTTCTCTCATACAGTACATTCCCTTTTTATTTTGCTTTGGGTTTTTTTAGCTTTGCAGCAGGTTTTTAATTTACTGTGGTTACATTTGTTTATTTTTTTCTTTGTTTCCCTTACCCTAGGAGATATATAAGCAAAAATATTGCTATGTGACATATCTGAAATTTCACTGCCTATGTTTTCCTCTAGGATTTTTATGGTATCACAATTTATATTTGTCTTTCATCCACTTTGAGTCTATTCTGGTGTATGGTGTAAGTTGGTGGTCTACTTTCATTTTTTTTGCAAGTAGTAGTATAGTTCTCCCAACACCATTTATTGAAGAGGTTGCCTTTATTCCATCGTACGCTCTTACCTCCTTTGTCAAATATTAATTGACCATAAAGGTGTGGGTTTATTTCTGGTTTCTCTATTCTGTTCCACTGATCTATGTGTCTGTTCTTATGCTAGTACCAGACTGTTTTGATTACAGTGGCCTTTTAGTATAATTCGATGTTAGGTATTGTGATCCCTCCAAATATGTTTTTCTTTCTTAAGATTTCTAGGCTTTTCAGGGTCTTTTTTTGGCTCCATGTAAATTTTTGTAATATTTTTTCTGGACTTATGAAATATTCCATTAGTATTTTAATAGGAATTTCATTGAATCTATAGATAGCCTTGGGTAGTATGGGCATTTTATTGACCCACTGTCCATCTTCAAAACCAGGACTTCTAAACTTACAAAGCTCAGATCATCAGCACGATGCATCCATAGACAGATTTGAGAGTTATAGATATACATGTGTGATGGTGTGTGTTTATACAAACACATTTTTATGTATATATAGTTTTTTGGTTTCTTCCTATATACTTTTTACATTTATTATATGTTTTCCATTACCATTTGTCCCCCCTCTATACTCTTCCCCACTACCTACACCTCTCCCCTCTGGAATTACCATGCTCTTGTCCATGTCCATGAGTCCTTTTTCCTTGTTGCTCCATCCCTCCACTCCTCACTCCCTAATGCATCCCTGCACAGCAGTCAGCCTGCTCTCTGTGTATGGGTCTTTGTTTATTTTGCTTGTTAGTTCAGTTTGTTCATTAGATTCCACATCTGAGTGAAATCATATGATATTTGTCTTTCTTTGATTGGCTTATTTCACTTAGTATAATGTTCTCCAGGTCCATCCATGCTGTCACAATGGGTAAATTTTTCTTCTACTTTACAGCTGAGTACTATTTCATTGTGTAAATGTACCATAGTTGTTTTATCCATGCATGTACTGGTGGACACTTGAGCTCTTCCATACCTTGGCTATTGTAAATAATACTACAATGAAAATAGGGGTGCTTATGTTCTTTCCAATTAGTATTTCAGGTTTCTTCAGTTAAATTTCAAGAAGTGGAATCACTGGGTCATAACACAGTCCATTTTTTAAATTTTTTGAGGTAACTCCACCCCCCTTTCCATAGTGGTTGCTCCAAAATGCATTCCCACCAAAGTGCAAAAGTGTTCCTCTTTCTCCACATCCTCACCAGCACTTGTTGTTTGTTGATTTGTTGATGATAGCGATTCTGACTAGTGTGAGGTGATATCTCATTGTGGTTTTAGTTTGCATTTCCCTGGTGATTAGTGACACTGTGCATCTTTTCATATGCCAATTGGCCATCTGTATGTCCTCTTTGGACAAATGTCTATTCACGTTTTTCGCCCATTTTTTAAAAATTGGATTACTTTTTTTGGTGTTCAGTTTTGTAAATTCTTTATAAATTTTGGATATTAACTCCTTATCACTTGTATAGGCAAAAATGTTCTTTCACTTGGTGTATTGTCTTTTTATTTTCTTGATGGTTTCCTTTACTGTGCAAAAGTTTTTTATGTAGTTTTTTGATGTAGTCCCATTTGTTAATTTTTCATTTGTTTGTTTCTCTTGCCTGAGGATGCATATCCAATAAAATATTGCTATGAGCAATGCCCGAGATTTTACGGCCTATGTTTTCTTCTAGGGTTTTTATGGCTTCAGGTCTATGCCACATACAAGAAAAAATTCAAAATGGATCAGTGAACATAGTTTTTTTTAAAATTGAATTTATTGGGTTGACATTGGTTCTCAAAACCATACAGGTTTTAAGTGACCAACTTAAAAAGACATCATCTGCACACTGCATCACGAGCCCATCACCTCAAGCAAAGTCCCTCTCTGTCCCCAATTATTTCTCCCTCTGTCTACCTCTACCTATCCCCACCCCCGTTACCTCTGACTCTGTAAATACGGTTTTTACATCTATATATATTTATAAATAGATTACAAAGTTATATATATAGATATATCTATAGCTGTATACATTTCCCAGCTCACCAAGCACTCTGATTTGATTTCCAGAAACAAACTTTCACTAAAAGGAAGAGAAACTCCTTGGGTTATCTGAGCATTAAGATCAGTCTGTAACAAATTGTTATGTCAGAAAATAAATAAATGCTTAAAGGATAATGGCCAAAAGCACACAGATCCCAATTTGAAGAGGCTTCTATCACCAGATCTATGACATTTGAACATCAATATGAATAATAAAAGAATTAGATTAAACTCAATGAACACATTAGAAACCCATCACTCCACACTTACATAAATAGATAAATGATGTAAAGGAAGATCACTTCCTTAGAGTGGAACACCAATTAATAAATATAGAGTAATGATGGAATAGTCATTATTTGACAATAATCAACAATGTTAGCCAACACAGCTGAGAATTATCAATTGATATAAGGGCTGGTGAGGAGGGGTTTGATAAGGAACAGAATATTGATGTAATGAAAATACTTCCCTATAAGGTAGCAACCAAAACAAGGGGAGACAACTTTATAGCCCCTAACACGGAGAACAGCACTACCACACAGCTCTCAGGCTCCATTCAAATGCACCAAGTTCTCTGAAAACATATCTCTGTCCTTTTTGGTGTAGCCACCTACCCAAAAATGGATTTATAATGGAAACACCTGAGAGACACAAGGTGACAACGTTGACATCATCAGTGGTGGGACATTGCCAGAGTGTGCTTCCTAACATGATGCCAGGAGTGCATGGTTGCGTCTGGTCAGGAGGAAACGTCAGATGGGCACATGTTAGGGGTCATCCCAAACATGAAAACGTATACTCTTTAAAATTGTTAAGGACACAAGAAATAGGGGAAGACTGATGAGGCTGAAGAAGTCCAATGGGACATGGCAGCTAAATGCAGTGTACTACACTGTCAGATGGTTGCTGGACCAGAATCGTTGAAGAGATATTGTTAGGGAACTTGTTAAACTTTGAGCGGGACCTTTGAGTTGGATGGCAGAGTTCTTATCAATGTATAAATATACACTGGAGTATTTAGTGGTGACAGGGCATCCTCTCAGAAAAAAAGAAAAACAAACAAATACAGAGAGAGAATGAGAAGGTGATGAAGCAAATGTGGTAAAACTTTAACAACTGGGGATCCAAGTAAAGGGGATATAGGAATTATTTTTTTTAAATAATTATCATTATTTTAAAATTAGGAGGCAAAATTTTGCAATAAGAATTTTTTGCCCAAGATTTTTCATCGTGCCAGAAGAATCCTTATGCCTGAGCTGCTTATTTCAAATGTCCATTGTACTAAGACTGCAGTATGTGTATAATTTTTAATGAAGAGGTAAACCTAATGAGATATAAAAAATCTGTGCTATAGCTAAGAACTGGATATCACACGTAATGATACTTTGGTTAAATCAATGTGGTAAGTGATGGCAGTGGCCATTTTCTAACACAAAAAGAGGCCAAATGGCTAAAGGGAAAAAGCATGAAAGCAAAACCAAACGAAAAATTTCATTATAATCCTGACTTTCTTTGGAAGCAAATGTTTTTAATTTAGATGAAAGTTACTGAACTTTCTTTTACTACTTTCCTCTATGCTTATTTTCTGAAAAATTGTTTTTATTTTATTTACATTTTAATAGGTTTCAGTAGAAAGAGTGCTGTAACTGTAGTATATATTGATAGTTGTGAAATAGTTTTCCTTTTTTTAATTCTTTTGTTTACTTACATCAGTGAGTCATTGATGTTTCCCAGCAGTTCTTGGGAAACAGAGGCCTGTTTCTTGTTAATTTCACAAGTTGCCTTTCCTGGAAATCAGCAAGCAAGCAAACCAAAATAAGTCCAAGTGGAACTTAATAGGCACATCTTTCAGACCAACAGTAATTAGCTAATTTTTAAAAATAAGAATATCATGTATTCTTATTTTTAAAGGTGTTTGAATATATCTGATCTTAGGAAGAAAACTCAGACTCTCTTGTCATCTCTACTTTAATACCCTCTTTTAAAAATATAGATTCATGCCCTGGCTGATGTGGCTCAGTGGATTGAGTGCCAGCCTATGAACCAAAGGGTGGTAGGTTTGATTCCCAGTCAAGACATATGCCTTTGGTTGTGGGCCAGGTCCCCAAGTAGGGGTCACATGAGAGGTAACCACATATTGATGTTTCCCTCTCTCCTTCCCTTTCCCTCTCTCTAAAAATAAATAAAAAATATTTAAAAATATATAAATTCACTTGAAGGGAAATAGTGAGTTTTTCATGTAGTACTTCCCCAAACTATATTTCATTCACTGGTATTTTTAGGTACTCAGTTCTAGTTGCTATTATAAAGCCCAAATATTCACGCTTGTAGTATAGACTTCTTATGTGTTTTGGGGCAATTCGCTTGTTAAATAGACCACACTATTTATTGAATTCTACTAGACTATTCAAGTTCTTTGTTAAAAGAACCCTCATCTCTTTTCCTGTCTTTTATCTTGTGCACCTACTGGGTGAGTACAGCAGCTCCCCTGCCTTGTTTCTGTATGAGAAATTGCTGAGACGAACCTCAGTATTTTAGTCTAGCCCCAGCTGTCTATGCTAGGTAGGACAGAGGGAGAAGCAATGTACAGATTCATTCTGCAGGCCTATGTTCTTCTTGTTCCTTCTGCTCTACCTCGTCTGTATTTTCAGCATATCATTGAAAAAGGGCATGAAGTGCTTCCATATAGGAAAATAAAAAGATAGAAATTTTTCTGGGAAGAAAGACAAAGCATAACAGGGAGAGTGGTCTGTGTTGTTTACTTTTCGAGCAGTGCAGTGATCATTTGGAGGAGAATCGAGCTTGAGGACAATTGGGATTTGGCTTCAGGCAGGTGGCGTTCTGGAGGTAAGCCAATAAATACTCTTTCCACTGAGGCTGTCTTTGTTCATGTGCACTTTGAAATGATTCTTGGTCATGACCTCAACTTTGTTGTCTTGATGACCCTACATTGTTTTATTTTAAAAACTCAACACCTTTTTAAATAAATTATCTAGAATGGATACATTATTTTCTAGACAGTTTTTCTGTTAAAATTTCCCTTGTCCTAAAACAATATTGATATCACCCATTCAGTATAAGATTTGTAACCGTGTCAGGGAGGGATTTTCCCATCAGAGAGGAAGAGATGTCGACTCAGGTAGCAGTGATGCTGTGGGGGTGGCGCCCTCACTGCAGTGTGTGCCAGCATCATTTTCCCTAAGTCCTCTGCTAACCTTACAAGACGGGCATTATTATTCTTCACAGGCTAAGAAATGAGTTCCCGAGAGGTTAAGTAACATGCCAAGACTACACTTGCTCTCCTCACTTTGGAGCCTCAGTTCTCAAGGGTGACACCTTTTAATTCATTGTTCAGGTTCCAATTGAATGTCACACTTTCTTTGACTACTTTATTTAAGTAAGTCCACTTCCTCCCTGAGCACAAGACATTCACTGTGACTTGAATTTATTTTTCCCATAGCATTTATGACTTATGGCATATTTGGTGAGTTCCAAGACAGAATAAAATTTGTCCTCTTTACTGTTAAGTCCCCAACTTCTACCAGCGTGCATCGCCTGAATATTTTTATATGAATGAATCCACTTGGGTTGCCCTATTTTAAAAGGCAACAAAAGCTCTCCGGGGTTGTCAGAGCAACTGCCTCAACAGATCTCTACTAGTTGCTCTGGAAATTTTTTTCTGCATAAAACTTTGGGACCCATGTTCGGATACCCTTGGTAATTGATAAATCTGACGTGTGTCTTCTTTTGCCTTGCAAATGTATTCTTAGCATAATCCTGTCTGCCTCATTCACATTATTGCTTCAGAGGTATGTTCAATCACCTGTGACCTTAATATTATGTATAATTTTCTGCTGGTTCTTTTGACAGCCAATGAACATCATAAAAAATACTTTTGTGGGGGGCAGTTATGGTCAAAAGGTACAGCCTGTGGGCATAAAAAGAGGGTTTCTCTTGGAGACATATACTGATACAATATGGGAGAAGCCGACATTTTGATCATATTACAATTATGCTGAAAACTACTGAACCAGTCAGAATACCTGCCTCCCTTTCCAATCACTTACTAAAATTTGCACTTAAAAGAAGATATAGAAGACATGAAGTTCCCTTTTATATTTTCTCCCATCATCTTCTCTACCATGATTTATAAATAACTAGATTCCTTTTTCACTTATAGAACTTTGGCTGAAGTCAGGATTGCATCTTGGTATCACGTCTCCAAGTGTTTCTAGTGATGTTTTCTCCTATAAGTTTGGGTACCACCATGAGTAAACAGAAACTAGTTCTCTATCATTTCTTTATGCAAACTAACTTTCATATTACTTTTGCTTATTGTAAATTTATTTGTCACTATCGCTTCACATATGGCTTTCCTTTATTGTGAAGTCTGTAAATACACAAATGTCTCTTGTGTGTGGGAAACTATCTTTTTATTAAGCCTGGATCAACATCCCAAATGCTATTTTCTAATCCATGTTGATTCAATGGAATAAAGTTAAAGTCTTTGGGGATCTGACAAAGACACTGTGTGCACTGAGTTGAACGGCACCTTAAAACTGATGGGATGAATTTTCTTTTTTTATTTTTATTTTCCAAAGATTTTATTTATTTATTTTTATAGAGAGGGGAAAGAGAAGGAGAGAATCATCTGACATGCGAGGGATATATTGATTGGTTGCCTCTTGCACTACGGGGCCTGGCCCACAACCCAGGCATGTGCCCTGATGGGGAATCAAATTAGTGACCTTTGGTTTGCAGGCTGCCACTCAATCCATTGAGCCACACCGGCTAGGGCTGGATGATTTTCTTATTAAGTGGACTATGCACTCATTAGCAAATAGCATTATGAGAAATAGCATAAACTTAGAACAAAATTTAAAACAAAAAAGAATGCTGAAGAATTGTAAAAATAATTGATTTTTCTTTTAAAAAGTTCTTTGTTTTCTTCCAATAGTTCTGCTTTGATTTCATAAGCAATTAGCAAGCTGTTTATTTCATCTTTATATTAGACCAAATTATTTTTCATCTATCCCTCCCAGAAATTTCCTAGAATTTCAAAAGCTCTGGATGAAACATCAGTAGTCTAGCGTACACTCCTGCTGGGAATATTTATTGTTTATTATTTTCTTTTCATCTTGACTTATAAATAAAATTTTATTCCAGATGTAATTTCATATAACAATAAATCCATATTTTTTATAAGGTCTAAGTAAAACCCATTCTCCTCTCATGTATTTTAATTGTATTTGGTAAAATAATTTTTCTCTTCTCCTATTTGTAAATTGTTAGCAAATCCATCCCGTGATCATCCTGTCATTTTCTCTAACCAGCTTTCAGATGTCATATTTTTCCTTCTGCCACAGAAGGTTACATTTTAGCTTTCTAGACAGCAGTGGTGAAAATTGGAGCTCTGTTTTTATTATTATTCTGGTTTGATAAATTATAAGATAAAATAACATTTTTTGATAGTTAAAATGCTATTGACATCTGTCATTCGGATGAAACAAAATGATTATGAATCTATGCTTTGTACAGTTAGAGCTCTACATGTGAAATTAACTCTCGATTCTTTGTAAAGATAATTTTAATTACATTGTGATTTAATATATTTTTATTTTATGGATTATTTTAGAGGTTTATAAATTTTTTCTCTATTATATTTTTGTAGGGGTGGCTTCTGCTTTTAAAACTTATAGAAGTAGTGATTTTATTCCATGAATGTATGTTGGAGTCTTATGAAATTTTGTTTCTTAAAATTATTTTTCTCTTCACATTTTAAAAACATGTCCTTTTATTTAAAAAAAATTAAACAATGACCTAATTTTTAAAAATGCAATATACTAATGAAGGGAATTTGGAAAGTATAAAAAACTATCAGGAAGAGAAATAGTAACTGAAAATCAGGGCTACATACTATATCACACATATTTGTATCAGGAAGATATTGCAGACTGTTTTGTTTCCTTATTTTCTTTCTTCAAAATCTTAGCATGCTAAATTCCTGAATGAATGAATAAATTGTGATGTATTTATACAAGGGCAGCAAAAAGAAGTCAACTACTGACATACTGATATATTCAACAATATATACAACTCTTAAAAGCATTATGCTAAGTGAGTAAACTAGATTTAAACAGCTACATACTGTATGATTTCATTTACATGCTAGCAGTCACCACGGGTTAGAGTTAAGGGAAAGAACTGGTTTATTAAAGGGCACAAGGGAACTTTTTGGAGTGTATATGTGTGCATTTGACAAAATTCATAGCATAGTACACCAAAAGAGTGTTAATTTTACTGCCTGTAAATTATACCTGTGGCACTCATTATGTAACAATTGTATTCCATTCAGTGGGGGAGGGGGGTTCCTCCCTCATTTAAATCACACATAAGCAATTATGCATGTATTATATTGTGTTGCCTTTCTGAGTAAGATGGTTAGAATTTTTATTATATTTTATTTATTATATGATATTCAAAAATTACTAATTCTAAATTTCCGGAGTCTCTTTAGCAATAGTATTCAAGAACTTAAAACAATGTTTTAATTAAAATAAGAAATTTATTATTACTATAGGAAAGAAAAATAAACGGGGAAATTACTAGATACACACACATACACACATACGCATGCACACAGGTGACCCTTAAACATTGAGGGGTTAGGGCTGACAACCCTCTATCACCAGCACATTCAAATATCCACGTATAACTTCCGATTCCTCAAAAGCCTAACTAGAGTTGTCCCTCGGTATCAGTGGGGTTTGGTTCCAGGACCCAGTGGGTACCAAACTCCATGGATGCCCAAGTTGCTTTTATGAAATGGTTTAGAACAATGCATACAGTCAGCCCTTTGCACCTTATCAATTCCCAACCATGGATCAAAAATACTGTTTTCCATCTGTGCTTGATTGAATCTGTGGATGCAAACCCTGGGGATATGGAGCGCTGACTGTAGATTTATTGAAAAAAATCCACATATAAATGCACCTGCACAGTTCAAACCTGAGTTGTTCAAGGGTCAACCATATATATATGTATGTATATATGCATATATGAGAGAGTGATTGTTGGGGAGTGGATAAATCCCTCCGACCCTTTTTTAGTTCTTATGGCTGGACTAATACAAAATAAAATTGACACAAGACTAGATGAATGGGAGAAAAAGCAATTTAAATTGGGCACACAGGAGGTCATAATATGATGAGTAGGTCATAAAATGAGACTTAAGGAAATGATCAAACCAGGCACCTCTGTATAACAAAGGAACAGTAAATTTGTAAAGAAATTGACAGGACAAAGGAAAAAAATGTTAGAGTTTATTAGAAAGGAATGTAAGCAAGGCTTGGGTATTTGTTAATGAGGAATTTAAACAAGACAATAAACTAGAAAAGGGAGAACAAGACTTGTTTATTCAGACACTCCACTATAGTTATTTAACTCTAGTGATACGGGGTGTCTCCAGGTATGGGGAGGACACCTTTCATATGGGACATTGATTTCTTGCTTTCAAGGACGCAAGGGACAATCAAGGTGCCTTTCTTACAATGACTGCTTGTCAAGTAACTTTAATTCCAAGTAATCAATATGCTGTTATTACATATATGGGGGCAGCCTGTCTTGGGCTCTGATAATAGATAAATTATATGTTTTCCCAAATTGTCTGGAACTTAGAGAAAATAGTATATTGAAGTTGTCACGATTCATAGACTATATGCTATGAAGTATTTTTTGATCTTTTGAACTCTTAAATGTACAAGCATAATTACAACTCTTGCAATAAATAAAATATCAGTCAAATAATTAATGGCAAAAAATAAAACTATGCAATAACTTTTTGTGCACAAACACCTGATGACTGTATACTTTAAAGCGCTGTTACTTAGACTTTGGCTAAGATAGCTATAAGATATACAGAACGTAGCAGCTGTCCTGTAAGACAATGATGTCTTAACACGCAAAAGGTAAAGGAGCCAGAAAGAAGACAAAATGCCACGTTCCTCAGAAGAGGTAAAGTTTGTACTAGAACAAGTATTCCGAGGAGCTTAAATATGTCTGTATATACATAGTTATATATACACACATATTCACACATGTATTATACACACATTATGTATTACATATATAACATATATATGGATTATGTATATAGTACATATTATATTGTATGTATTATATATTTTATATGTATTATATATATATAATACACATACATATTATATATATGTATTTCAGTAAAGAAGAAAATTATTATGTACCTCTATGTTACTTTTATTATGTTTCATTGGTTATAAACGATAACAATTAAACTCAAATTGGAGATAATGGGAATTTGGCTAACAAATCCAAGGTTTCACCCTCCAGGAAACAGATTCCAATTTCTCACCACCCCTCTCTGTGTGAGTTAGTCTTCTGCTTTCAGAATAGATTTTCCACGGGGCTACCTGAAAGAAGCACAGAGCTCACATATTTTTAGCCTCAGGACCTCAGATCACATTTACAAGCTTATCTGGAAAGAACTGATTGGCTAACCTGGGTCATTGCTCATCCTTGGATTAATAGTGGACAAAAGCGGAGTGTTATAATTTCTACATTTTAGGCCAGGTCTCTATTCCCAACACCACTCACTGTGTGCAGAGAGGTGATTTCACATAAAGAAATAACTGCTCCTTTTCAGTCACATTGCCAAAGGGCAAAAGACAGTGTCCTTAAAAAAAGTATCTTTCATTTCTAAATAAATTCTTTTGAATTTTCTTGAAAATATTTTATGGAACTCTAAATATTTTAATTATAGAATTTTCAACAGGAAGGGGCTTTAAAAGTTCATCTAATCACATGGTACAGATTGATATAGCAAAGGTAATGAGAAGCCACACGTAGGACTAGAACTCAGTTTCCTTTACTCATAGAACTGTGACTTGTCTATGATATTTGGCTGTGAAATCACAGTCTCAACATCAGACCAGATAAAGAGTTAAAGATTTATACAGAGAGGTGTGACAAAGAGGAAGATAAGGAAGTCTTGCTTGTAGACAGTTCCATGAGTAGTATAGAGAGTTAAGAAAGGTTTCTGTGGAAGGAATTTTTTAAAAGGATTATTTATGCCAGAAAAGCTTTATGTAAGGGTATTTTTAAAATGTTTTCCTCCTTAACATTTAAGTGATTTGAATAAATGGTTATGTTACCTTGGCATTTCTGTTTATCAGAAGAGCAAGCATATATCTTCCACTTATGAACTAAGACTGGAATTAATTACTTTCTGAAGTGAATGATAATGAAAGAAAAGAATACACAAACTCTAAGGACAAACACTTCTCTCAAGCTATATTACATGTAACATCTGTGGTTCCCTTTCTTGATTTTATATTCTTATTCAAGTAGCAGGGATCTTCCTCAGGTCTCAGGTTAGCCATTTTCCCTAACACTTCCATCTCCCTGCCAGGAAGGTGATTAAGAGACGCATCCAGTGCTCAGGGCTAGACTTACACCATCGAATGCCCTGGGCTGGAAAAGGCCATCAGACTAATGTAGATATTGGAAAACCTTATTTGTTAGGGCCTTTTTAGGGCACTGAGGCCATATGGCTATGATGAAAAAAAGAAGTTGTATGATAAAGATAGGTTCCCTTATTGATCCTGAGCAAGGTATGTGTGTGTGTGTGTACATACCTTTATTCATTGTTTTTCCTCTGTTTTGTATCTTTCTAAACTCATTCTGCCCATTCTTGAGTCTAAATTTAAGATCCACTTTCCATATAATTCCCTCTCAAACACTGTAGCCCACACCCGAGTACTGATGTAGACATTTGTAAGTGCCTGCCACATTTCCTCTGTTGTTGTTTTAGTTTATTGTAGATGCTAAATTATGTTCGTTCATTCATCTGTTATTAACTCATTTACTCATCTATTTTCTAAATATTTGTCCATTGCATTGCTCTGATTGCTGGAGAGATCTTAGGAATTTACATTAACCACTGTGATTGATTTATAGACAGCCAATAAACACTTCTTGAGTGAATAGATGATTGAATTAATAACTAAATAAATGAGAAAGTGCAAATGCACAGAAATGAAACCCACTCAGATATAAAAATAAAAATTAGTTTGACTCCAAAGCCAGCAGAAAAATCCACATCCTATGTTATTACAACATTCTCTTAGAAGGAACTTACACCAACACGTGACACCAATGCAAAATATTCTATGAGAAAACTAGGGATAGAAATAGTGCTTTACTTTACAAGCTCTGGAAAGTTTCCTTTTACTAGAAGGAAATAGTATTATCATTTCATGAAAATATTTGGAAAACTGCAAGCCTTGCCTCCACAAACCGTATGTTTGGGGGTAGAGATGATTAAGCACTGCTCTTCGATTCCATTGACTAAATGCCTGCCTATGTTCACCCCGAGACTCTTTGCTTACAGGTGTTCTCTGTTAAATTCTCTTCTGAAACAAGGAATTCTTCTGCAATGCAAGAATTTAGGAATTTTAGGGTTCCCTAAATCCTCCCAGTGGGTTTCAAGCCGTAGCAGTTCTACGCTAACACTATTAGTAGCAACAACACACAAGGCAGTCGTGTGGAAGACTGCCGTTGTCGCCGCAGTTTTGCGTTTCCTCATGTTCACGGCCCCATGGAGTGGCCCAGAAGTTGGGAAATGGAATCTTGAGGAAGGTTTTCATTTTTCCTATTTGTGCTTCAATTGCCAAATCTATGTAAAAGGGAAAAGGGAAAAAGATTGTACCTGACAGTAAATAGCTCAAATGTACTATTCAGTGGATCTGAAAGTTAAAAAAAAAAAACTAACTGAAAAGTTTGAAGAACTTGAGAAAATGCAAGCAGGTTTGGTTGCCTTGCCCATAGTACACATTCGAGGAGGAATTGTAATGTGTTTAACATAAATATAGGTGAATAACTCTGAAAGTTACACTTTACAATTTCTTTTTGGGTTTAGGATAATGCTAGCTATTCTTAAGAAAAACAAACAAACAAAACAAAATCCCTAGACGAGATAAGTTAATTTCTGTCCAAGGTAGGTGTTACCTGTCCGGGGCAGCTCTCTTCCACGCTGTCTGTCACACAGGGGCTCTTGTTGATGGAAATGCTGATGAGATGTCTCGAGAGCCTCATGGTTATCTCATCTCAGCAAGCTGTCATGGATTTGGCACATTTTCATTGGCTAGGCCTGGAAATAACAGTTCTACACCACCACATGGACACACAATAATGCAAGGGAGGCTGAAACTATTATCTAATTTTGTGCCTTCAAAGAAAATTTTTACGGCAGACTCATCCTCCCTCCCAGTGAGTCAACCTGTAACTCCATTTGGTTGCTGCACCCATTTCAAAGTCTAGAATACCCTCTTGGTTAGGACCACTTCTGTGTTACTGTATTTTAACGCCTATTCATTAAAGGATAGAATAGATAGGGAAGCAAGTGCATGGCAATCATAACAAACATCCATTATAGTACATACCAATGATTGAATGCTTAAGGGAAACCATTTATGTTACTTTTTAATCCTCACCCAAGGACATTTTTTCATTGCTTTGAGAGAGAGAGAGAGAACCATCAATTGGTTACCTTCTTGCATGTGCACTGACTGGGGATTGAACACTTAACCTGGGTATGTGCCCTGACTGGGACTGAACCTGTGAACTTTCAGTCTACGGGATGACACTCCGGTTGACTGAGTCATACCACCAGGACAGGAAAACATTTTTAAGACCTCCCTATACTGGCAGTGGAGGAAGCTTTGTGATCAGAACTTGGTTTTGTGTTCTGAAAGAAATCTCTTGTCCACTGATTTCCATGGACTCTGCTACCACTGTCTTGAAGGATCCTCCTTATATGTTTTTATTTACAGGCACCACTTCAGAGTACTATTCTCCCAAGAGGATATATAGCTTTTAAAGCCCAATTCTTGATCATACACAATTATTGTTTACATTCAGTCTTTTAGGGTTTTATTTGTGTGTGTGTGTGTGGCTAAACTGATAGTTCTTTAGCAATAAAATTATTTCAAGAAGTTACTAGGAATCTAAGCTAGTTCTTTTCAATCATACTCAATGTAATTTTTTGGACTTACTACTTGATATTGCTCTATTTCTTTGCTTTTTTGCTTCCATGCCTATTTCTTTAAACATAGTAGTAGCTGCTACCTGAACAATAGATTTTGGTAGGAAGGCAACATCCTTAATCTTATCTTTTGCTGTAGGGCCAAGTTCTTTGTCTTAATGCACTTTGTGCTCAAAACATTTTTCAGTTTTATCTCTTATGTTAGGGGTCTTGAAAAAGCTGTCTTCAGCTACAGTGCTGGACGTTAATGTCTACCTATAAACAAACCAGTTATTTTCTGAGCTCAATTATTTTTCATGATACTTTGACAAATACACCAAGCAGCAGGCAATACAAATGAATAAAGAGGATTGTTTTCTAAGCTTTCTCCTCTGAGCTGTAGGTTTGGTAGACCCTTGGTCTGTCTTCAAAAGTTTTATAAGCAACAGTTTTCACAAATACTTAGTCAAAAACTACCAGTGTTCTCTTCAGCATTTTAGCATCCTATATCTGTTTCTTGAACACATATTGTTGCCATTTCAAGTGGTGGACTTCTATATACCATGTTCCTTCCAGTGTATTTGTCATAAAGGAGGAAAAGCATGGAGACACCCTAGTGAGATTCTCAAGCCAAGGCCAGAAGCAGCTCATTTCAATTTTACTCACATCCCTTTGTCTAACACTCAGGCACATGCTCAGACCTAACTGCATGGAGGCTGAAAGGTGTAATATAGCTGGGTGTACTGACAGAAGAGGAAGTGCATTTTGGAGAGGGCATAGTAGTCTCTGTTACAGCTTCTCATGGACTTACTATGTACATTTTTTTCCCTCTCATACAATTATAGCACACCTGGAATTTTCACTCAGGGTTCTGTCTGAAATTTTTTCAGGTAGTTACCTATTTTGAGTTGTGTAAGTAAGCATTTTTCAGCATTTATGGATATAAAGTTTGTATGAAAAACCAAGTGTTCATTTTTGTTTTATGTGATAAAAGTCTGAAGAAAATATGGAATGAGATTTCATTAAACTTTAAGAACTATTAAAAGGTACTGCTTTTTAACAGATTATCATTAGTACTTTAAAAAATATTTAATTATATCATAATTGAACATGGACATTTACACCATTCTGAATGTATCCTGTTAGAATCAAAATGTTCTAAAAATACTCAGGTTATGTTAATATACTTGAAACTTTCTGAATAGAAGGAGAATCTCTGAAACTTCATATCATAATCAAAGTATACAAAGAAGTGAACAAGAAATACAAGATTCGAGTAGATTCTGACTCCAAGAATGTCTTTTTTATGAACTTTAAATCTCCAGTACTATCCCTGGCTGGTGTGGCTCAGTGGAATGAGTGCCGGTCTGTGAACCAGAGGGTCACAGGTTTGATTCCAGGTCAGGGCACATGCCTGGGTTGCAGGCCAGTTCCCCAGTGGGGCACATACAAGAGGCAACCACACATTGATGCTTCTCTCCCTCTTTTTCTCCCTCCATTGCTTTCTGTCTAAAAAAAATAAATAAAATATTTAAAATTTTTTCCAGTACTACTAAATATAACATTTGCTAATAGCTACTAAAAAATAATAGCTACTAATAGCTATTAAAAATAATAGCTAATAAAAAGTGAGATCCACATTTTCCCAGCAAAATCACTGTTATGTAAGTCTTTAAAATTTATGACAAATATATAGATATTTTTTAAATAATGAGGTCATTGTTGCAATTTTTTTATAATGGCTAAGTATAAATTATTTCAAAAATACTCAAAGTATACATATAAATAAGATCGAGTCACACTATTATTTGATTTTCATATTTGAATTTTGCTGTTACTGAACTAATATAGAACATATTTAAAAAGTGTTTGAAGACTTGAATAATATAACTGTGGTAATGGTAATTATTATTTGCTTCTTTTTCTTTTTTATTATTGTTGTTCAATTGCAGTTGTTCCCACTTCCCCCCAGTACTATCCTCTGCACCCTCACCTCCCACATTCAATCCCTGCCCCTCCTTCCATTGCTTTTGTTCATGGGTCCTTTATACATGTTCCTGATAATTAAAGCAAAATGAAAAATATGACCAGAGATAAAGTTATAATATTAACATAGTCTGTTTAACATTATTTTGAGGTAGAATGTCTAGATGTAAGTAAAATATTAAAATTTGAATGACAATAATCAAGTTCTATTTCTCACTAACGAGAATTTATTAGGTGAAACATCACTAAGGCAAAGTCTGACAGTCCTTTGAATTTATAAGTACAAAGAGAGTGGATATGAAACACTGTTTCCAAAAATAATTTGATACTTGAAATCATGTAGACTCATTCATTTTTTCCATATTGTTCTGGCTATGAATATTATTAGAGAGAAAGCAAGTAAAGCATAGGATAATTAAATACTTGTGTTGGGAAAGAATGAAGCAATAAATTTAGTGTTTTATAAGTGAACTAAAGAAAAAAATGTGAATCTTTCCCAACTTTTTTCGATTACTTTGAAGGTCGATGCTATTGAAAATATTACTAAAAAGGAGAAGAATGTAAAGGGATTATAACAGGCTGAATCTTAATATTTATGGAGTGAAATTATCATAAATATTCTGTTATCACTAACAATTGGTGGTTTGATAGTAGTGGAGTATTTTTAACAAGAAAATCTTTCTAGTGAAGGATTATCAGACAGATGCCAGGCACTGTGCTGAGTACTGGGGCTACATCAGTGAGCAGGATGGACAAGGAGCTAATCTCTCGGTGCTGAAGTTGTAATGGAATTTTCCTGTAGAGTATGTAATTGAAATTCTCTCCATGTTGAAGGACAGCAATCAGAAACTCTGAACTCTCCTCGCTTTGATTACCTTTCTTACCTTTAGATGCAACTTTGTGCATCTGAACATATTACTAATACAGCTGGATACATGTTCCCTTGCTTTTAAATTGTAGAAGGTAGAATAGAATTATTTTCCTGACTTTATAAATGATCTTTTTAAGGATGTGAGTCAGTGGTGTAATAGCAATTAAAACCAGAAGGGGAAAAAAAGCAAGAATGTGGAGATTTATGATGAGACTACATGTGAATAGCATAGTAAGTTAAGATTAAATATGCACAGTTTTTTACAAATAGCTAAACAACTGGATTGCCAAAGAAAAGGAGCACAACCTTAAAGATGTTGAAAGGAATCTAGTGACAGCTAGATTGCATTGTGCTGTGGTGTAGAAAAGTAGTGAGGAATTTTTGGTGGAAACGGTCAAAGACCTCGGGGGAACAAATGACACAGCGTGTCTCATAGACACACCTATGGAGATAAAGTGGGTGATCTAATAACTCTTTCTTTTTCTCCAATTTTATTGTTTCTCCATGTGAGCAGAACAAGAATTGTAGAAATCCAAGCCCCCACTGTGCACTGTTGGAAAAACGAGGCATACAGCTGCTGATAAATGCTATACCTCTGTCAGAAAGAATAGAAATCTTGACGTTACCCCATGGGTTTCATTTTTAAATGAATATAAATGGCTCTGAGCACTTTTTATTGTTCTGTTGGTGCCGGGCAGGGTGAGCCATAGGTCTTCCTATATTGCACTGTAAATAAACAGTGTGTCGCGAGCATTAGACTCACTGTGATGGATGGTATACCTTTCTCAACCCTCAGTTGTCTCATTATCCAAGTTCTATTGGGTCATTAAACAAACATTAGAAATGTGGATACTTGGTCTGCCTGGAATAAAATTACTCACTTAGGACTCAGCACCAGAATGACTCAGTAACTAAAACCTTTTGAAAAAAAAAATATAACATATATATATGGCATTAATTTCATATACTATGTTTATATGTATTGATACTTTTATTTTACAGCATGAACTAGGCACTAAAGCATATAAAATACTTCTCTTTTTGAGGAGGAATTGCCTAAAGCCTTCTGATTTTGTATAGTCTTTGATTTCAGCCTCTGTGTTTCTATTTACAATTCTGTTTTTAATGCTAATTGTTAACTTTAATAAGAGGCTCTCTCTTATTCACAGAAGATTTCAAAGAAAATTGAGACATTTTGAGTTATAAAGATTCTGCACTTTGCACAAGGCTGCTAGTCTCATCTGAAAAACAAAGCACAAATAAAGCAGATTCAATGCACTTGTCTCTTTTTCTCCTGTGACTGACATGTAGTTTCATCTTCAGTCATTCATTTATTTTTGTGTCCTTATATTGCTACACTCCTTCTATGCTGAGAGGTGGAAGGTGGGGAGGAGGGGGCAGAGGGTGGCTGGCCCTGCACCAGCAAGGCCCAGGGCATTTTGCCTGTCAGGAATACTTCTTGACTCCTGCAGGAAAGATTTCAAAACAGGAGCCCAGGTGAAAGTGAGAGTAAGTTTATTAAAGCTTGGGACAGTGAGGCAGAGACAGGAGCAGGGGCTAAGTCCAGAGGAGCTGCCGTTGCCTATCACTCCCCTGGGTACGTCTCATCAGGGACCCGCAGAGTTTAGGATGGAAGAAGCAAAGCATGTGCCTGAGGCAAGTGGGGTGTGCGGCTGCTTAAAGAAGAGCAGGAGCTGGCATCTTTTGTCCTTAGGGTTTTATCTGTTTTCTATAGGCAGGGATTGTAGGGGAGGCCCCAGGGAAGGATCTCAGCAAAATAGTAGATTTCCAGGTGTGTTGTTTAGTATGCTCATGTATCACAATGAACTTACAGGGGAGCTTAGGGGTCATTTGCTGGTTAGTTTCACCTCTATCTTTGCTTAGTCTTGCTCTAATATTTTTGGGGGGTGTTATTTATCTCCCTGACTACAGTGATATAAGCCATCTGCTCTTAGGTACCTTTGGTTAGGCAGGGTAGAGTCTTGTGATTTATCAGCTGGCTGTTCATTGCTCAGCCCTCCCAGCCTTAGTTCAGCCGTTTGTCTCAGTTCTCTCATCCCGCTTGCCAGGGGACTTTCCTACTTTCACACTAAACGGCCTCACTTACATGAAGATTAGTGAGAAGCGAGTACTAAACAGTGCACATTACATTTAGATAACTTTTTAGCACTCTCACTGTGTTTTGGAAGAAATAAAAATATCTTGTATACATTTTAATACATCCTGGGTCTTGCCAACATGTAGGGTCATTAAATTCAGGATAAGAAAGTGATGTAATATATATAATGTCCATTTGAAAGCAGAGGAAATTTCACTACTTTTTTGTAAACCAAAGCAAAAATCTCATACTGCTAAAAACTTTCAATAAATGATTTAGTCCCTGGTCCCTGTAATAGGGAGGGAGCAGTCTGTTAAAATTCCGAAGAACACTTTCCTCTTTCACCGCTGGCATTGCCCCGGGGGTTAGGGCAACTCCCTTCTGCGTGGACAGTCATTTAGGAAATTGATCTATCAACACATTTTGGATGAGCATTTCTTTGTGTAAGATAGTAAAACAGACATTTTGACAGATAAGATAAAAGACACAATGGCTACTTAATATAAGGTTAAAATCTAGTTAAAAATAAAGCATGATAATTAAAAAAGTAACATATTAATGACAACTCAATACTGATAGCATATAAACTAATTAGTGTAACATTATGAATCATGGGCTTTCAAAGTGATTCTCTGCCCATTTTTTTCTGTTTTCTTTACTCATTTCTATTGAACTGCTGTGATATGAAATATGATGTCATTCTTTTTCTAGTTTAAATGGAGTTGGGAAAAGATACACATTTTACACTCTTGTTTCTACCTACCTTAGCCTGAAGGGTACCAAAATGATCAAATTTATGGAACTGGGACTCTGAAAGACATCACACTTAGAAAATTTAATTGCTCTGTACTCCAAACATGGACATTTAAAACTTGTGAGGTTTTAAGTTTTGACTCTAAAAGGAAAGGACAGTTATCCTTGTAGTTATATAAGATATCTTTATTCTGTAGTTACTGAGCTACCACATTCTTTAAGAGTTAGATTAGGCAAAAACATGCATTCTCTGGGACTTCGGTTTAAAAGTCACAGCCCATCAGATTTAATTGGAGATCCTTGTGTATTCAGTGGGACTAGTGGCCTCCTCCCGTCCCCGTGTACAGGCCTGTGAAAAGAATTTCAGCCACTTGCTGCAAATTTTGAACTCCTTCTATTAACTTAATAGGTAGAAGCATTCCTAGTAGAAGCATTCCTAGTAGTAGCTCTTATTTCTGGGTAACTTCTGTTAATATCACCAAACTGGCTAAAACATGTGTATAAAATAAAGATTAATAGATTCCTGTGGGAAGGTGTTAGGGAGACTCCATGATGCACAAGTCCTAGTTTCCTGAGACTAGCCTTTGCGGTTGCTGCTCCGAGGTTTTCCCCTAAGTCCACCAAGAAAGGAAGAGACATGGTAGATCATGAAATAATACCTACTGAAAATGCGTATTAATACATAGCTATATGTATACATTCAAAGGTAAAAATAGTAAAGGTAGACCGTTTCCTGTTGTCAATGTCTCTACTGTGGAATTCAGATATATCATGTGACATTTTATTTAATATTTGGTATAATTTACAAATATGTATCTTACATATGTACATTTCTGTGATGGGTATAAATGCTTTATTTGTTAATGAAATTATTGCTTACAGTTGGTAAGCTTAATTTGGACCACTGTACTCAATAAATCAGATTTATGTACTTATTCTACTTTGAGGTTTGTCATTCCTTTTGTTTTCAAGTCTTTCTAGGAACAATTTTAATGTCAGGAGTATTTTAGAACAAGGTCTTTTGTCAACACTATGTAAAGAGTATGATTTCCTATTTGGAAATTTTAAAAACTAAGTTACTTAAATATTAATATTTCAACTGCTGGACGCTCTCTGTAAAGTTTGGGTGGACCACTTTCTGTACTCAAGAAAGTCATAGTTTTGTATACAGTATAAAAGAAAAAAAACTTAGTTAAATGGAAATATCATCTGAAGGATTCATCTAGTCATTTTTATGCAATCAAAATTTCTATCCTATGAGAAAGTCACAGAGTTTTAAAATCAGAATAGAGTAACAGTTAACTCTGTAATTTTCTTATTTTAGAGATGTAGTAGCTGAGGCATACAGCTTTACACAGATTGGGGGATCACAATGACTTCCGGTGAGACTCTGCGGTAACAGTGTAGGTCTCCTTACACATATGGGGAGTGTTTTCCTACTGCAAGGTAAGACTCATTTTGAATCCTCCTGACTATTGCCACCACAGTTTATATTAAATCCTGGAAATTTTACATCATAGATCTCACTTTATTTCCTCTTGCAAACAAATTTTGCACATATTTTTTGAGAGAGTGGATACTCACTTTTTAGATCTATCTTTTTGGTGGTATTAGAAGGACTTAAAAAGTACTAAATAATACTGCACAGATGCTCTTAATCTTTCTCAATATCATTCTGTTTATTTATTGTTTAAAACAAGAAGTTGAATTTCAAAATGACACATACAATAAATACTTTATTTGGGCTGAAACCTACATATGCAGTCATTCACCAATCTTTTGATATTAATCTAGGTCTTTTTAAAAGAATTAAAGGATGATTCACTCATTTACTGATGAGCACTTAGGTTCTTTCCAGCAATTGGCTGTTGTAAATAGTGTCGCTATAAACACAGGGGTGCATAAGTTCTTTTGAATTGGTGACTCAGGATTCTTAGGGATACAATGGAATTTTACGCAACAGAAAGAAGGAACTCCTACCTTTCGCAACACCGTGGGTGGAACTGGAGAACACTGTGCTAAGTGGAATAAGCCAGTTGGTGAAAGACAAATACCATATAATCTTACCTATAAGTGGAATCTAATGAACAAAATAAACTAACAAACAACATAGAACAATAGGCATGGAAACATGGAGCCGACTGAAAATGACGGGGGAGGAGGACAATAGTGGAAAGAAGGGGAAGGGACTAGACAAAGAATATTTATGAATGACCTATGGACATGGACAACAGTGTGGGAATTGATGGTGGTAGTGGGAGGAGGAATGGGTGGAGGAGGGCAAAGGGGGAAAATAGAGACAACTGTAATAGAATAACAATAAAATTATTTACAAATTATTAAAGTATGAATCCTCAGATTCTAGTTCATATCTTTCTCCTGTAAACTCTATATCTTGATTTTATTTGGGTTTCTCTAAAATGGAATAAAATATATTTGTAAAGCCAACAGAATACAGGATCCTTTTAGAGTTTTGTAATTTTACTTCAAACATTAACAGTTTCCTTACCTTGGCCTAATTCATTGTTTTTGTTTCTAACATTGTTCTCCTAATTTACTTTTGTTTGTATACTCATAATATAATTAAATTACATACTTTCATAGTAAATATATAGTTCCATAAACATATTTGGGATGATTCCAGGTAAGCATACAATTCAGCTGGTGGAGCAGAAAATCACAGATGTGTAGGGAGTACCTCCAACCTAATTGATACCGCAGGTATCAATGGAATCATTCATGATCGAGGGTGCAGAGAGCTTTAGCATTCTGTAAATTGTTTTGATGGATGTTGGTTACAAGAGCCTCTTTGAACTTAACATTCCTGTGTAAGGTTAACTGGAAAAATTGTAAAAGAGCATCTTTATTACAGAACAAAATGAGCTTTTCAGGGTTAAATTCTCCCAGGCTTCACTGCTTTTTATTTTGCTGCCTGGATTTATCATGTTGTAGGCATGGGACACCAACTCTGGATTTTTTGCATCATAAACAGTTTTAAAGTGCAACTGAAAGCTGTGAATTTTCTGTTCCTTTCAAACACCTACAAATGTGCACTTGCTGAGCTGCTAAAGGAAATGGAACTGAAGTGATGCCTGAAATTCAAACATTTAGTTAGCTCTGGGCAATTTAGTTAATTTTCTTTCATCTGTAAAGTGGGTAGAAGAATAGTTTCTATGTATAAGTTTGCTATTCTGATTAAGCCAAAAATCATAAAAAGTATTATGCTCAATTTTTGGCTAATAATAATTATTAGAATACCAAAATCAAAAATAAAGTTTTCAAAAAATTGTATCTTATGAGTTAACCTTTGTATATAAAACAATGCTAATAATATATATCTCTTCTGAAAATGATTAGACTAAGAATTGATAAGGATGATGAAGATGTTTCTATTTGTATGCAAATGTAATATATAGGAGTTCCATACAGAAGATACCCAGCCGTGTAATATGAAAAATAGAGACATTTATTGAAGAAGATACAAGATACAAGAAACATTGTACACAGGACAATGATGCCTCTGCCCCCTTCAAAGTAGGCACCTCAGGACCTCACACAGCTCTTCCAATCGCCATCAGCTGCCCTGTCATACTTTCCTGAATCTCATTAATGGTGTGAAATCTCTTCCCTTTCAAAGGTGAGTTTAGTTTTGGGAAACACCAGAAGTCATAGGGCACCAAATCTGGGCTGTAGAGAGGCTGAGTCCCTTTGTGGTTTGATATTTTACCAAAAAACTCTGCACAAGACGTGATGCATGAGCAGGTGCATTCTCATGATGAAGCTGCCAATCACCAGGAGCCCATAGCTGTGGCCTTCTGCATCATCTGAATAGTTTCTGCTGAGGAATGTTCAAATTGACACAAAATTTGATGCAGATTCATTGCTCTACTCGCTCATTTTGAATGTGACAGCCACACAGTACACGTGCTCATTCAATAGTGCCTGCCACCCCCACCGACTAGTACAGTGGAGTGAGTCATCATTGTTTACACAGGCACATTCCAGTCCACCTTCCCTGGTTGCCAGGTTACATCGATGTCACCCAAACCATTTTCATTATATTAATAATGGCTGGACTTTTTCCAGACAGACCTTATATATCTTACAAAAAGTTGAATTAAATTCAGATTATGGAAATAAAATAAAAGATGAAAATCTCTTGCTTTCTACAGTAAATTTTTAATAAAGAGATTACTGTTGTTTTATTTGCATGAAAATTTACATTAAGAAATGGCATTTGGCATGGCAATGTGCCTATCATTTTTGACATTGAGTTATTTTTATTTTTTTCATTCCAGGATAACAAATGTCTCACAAAGGTACCCTGACTCAAAATAGTTGTAATCACAACCAGTTTTCCTTGCCAGAGGAGGTTAGGCAGGAAACACGAGTATTTCCTCCTTCTCTTCTAACTGCTTTCAGTTGGGTCATTTTATTTAATATCAGACCATGGTGTTGTTTTTGGCAAGCACTGATGTCCTCAGACGATGCACAATCTGTTTCTACTGTTAAAGGCTGGAGAATGATGATGTCCCTAAGCCTCTATTTTATGATTTAAAATCTCCATACCCAGCATATCTGGATGCTGGTTGGCTACCCACATGGAACAGTGAAGCATTTATAGAATTGGACATTTCTGCCCTGGGCATTCGTGGTGACAAAAAAGCACCTCTCCAGTCCAACTTGTAATTAGTGTAAGGGCAAAGCCACATGAAGCTTTTCATAGCAAGATGCTTAGTATCCCGTTTGGCTATGCAAAACCTGGCTCTAAGGAAGCTCAAAAAGTACTTCATTTTTCCCTACTCCAGTGTATACAAAGGACTAGCCTCTGTTCATTTTCCCAATTCTGCTCTGTTATCTAGTAGTGCCAACCGGGGACCAGGATCACACACCTGGGCATCTTTCCTGGTTCTTCCTTGCTGTAGCTTTTAACAAATACTGAAACTCCTATACTTGAGTTTCCCTTCTGTGTAAACGGTAACTGGGCCAGATGGTTTCTAAGGTCTGTCTGACTCAACAAGTAAAATTATCCCCCTCCGCTTTTAAAATCAAACATTAAAATCAGCCAAATTATATTGCTCTTTGAATATAGTGACTTTGAAAATAACTGCCCGTGCAATTTTTAAGAAATAAAATACATTTTCCCATATACTGAATCAGCTGGGCTTGTTCTACTTTGTTTTATTTTATTATGTTGGCCTTTGACTTATGATCAAATGGCGAGTCAGCTCAGCATAGAATGTGTGAGGACTGGATTTTGCCTTGGCGGGGGACTGACTGTAAATGGGAGGGTTATCTTTCATTCACAGTGTGTATGAGTTTTAAAAGAGCATTTGAGAATTTTCTCTGTGCTCTCTCATAATATCACAGTGACACAGATCATGCAGGCCGTCATCATTGGACTATTCAGACTTAACTATTGTAATGACTCCCGATGTGAGGGCTTGTCAATGGCATGGATGTTTTCCTTATCACTTAATTTCTGTAGTATGCAGGCAGTCTATATCTGTTTAAGAGATGCCTGGTGTTTATTACTAGAATATGGTAAAAGACAGCCTAAAATTTGTGAGAATTTTCTAGTTGGTGTTCAATTTTACTTATATTTTTCAGATTTCTGTACCTTGATTCCCAAGAATCTTATCTAGTATTAGGTAAGTTATTACTTAGAATGAACTTCCTCCACTGAGATCTAATATTCATGGCCTGAAACAGAACTATAAAATAATATGTGCTTTTGGAAGAAGAGACACATCAGTGAGTTTACGGTGTAATAAAACTTGCTCCTTTTACGGTTCAGGACATTCCCAGTTCATCAGTCTTTGGTTCAGTAATGGAAACTGACTTCCATTTCTCTCCTTCCAGGACAGCATAAAAGATTCCTAGGCCATTCCCTATATGTGGTCATAAGCACTTAATGAAGTCATGAAATCATGGATTAGCATTGGTCTTGGGAAATAAGCATAGTCTTGGGGAGAGAAGACTTGCTTCTGGAAACCAGAGATATCTTTTAAAAATGCAAGTCAGACGACATCAGTACACATCAGTATTCTATTGAAATCCCTTTAAATGGTTTCTCATCTCAAACTACATAAAATGAATTGAACTAACCAAAGCCAGTAAGTACTCCACTTCTCTGAACTTGCCTAACTTTGAGAGTTTTTTCCCCTCACTCTACGTCTGGTCACTAAGCTTTAGGCACTCTGTCTTCACGTTCTAGAAACAGTAGTTTTTTTTTCCTACCTTAGGGCCAAGTACTAATAGTTCCTTCTGCCTACAATACTTTTGCCCAGTATTTTAGCATGACAGGCCTCTCCTGACCATTTAGATCTGACTTTAAATATCCCTCAGTGAAGACTATCCAGTATGAAGTAGGTCTCCAGGCGTTAAAGTCACCTTGGCTTCTTTTCCTTGTAGCAGATAGCATTTCCTAGTATTGCCTTCTTTGTGTGTGGGGGTTTTGTTTTGTGTTCAGTCTCACATTAGAATGAAATTATATAGCAATAAATATGTTACATGAAGAAATTAATGCATACATTAAATTTAAACTTCTGAGGGTTTTTTGGTCCATTTTTTGAAATAAAAGTATTTTTAGTGAATGTCTTAGTTTTCTATACTTGTGATACCTTTGTGTGGTTTTAGCATAAGGAAAACACTTTCTGCCTAGAGTGAGTCAGAAATGGATACTAGTGAGTGAGGATGAGAAGGGGATTTTATAAGCATGGGGATAAATTGGATGTGCTTGAAGTAATCTTAATCAGGAATTGTTATGGTCGGTAGTTAGAAGTAGCCTGATTTGTGATGTAATTGTGAATAGAACTGTTAGTATTTGCTGATGAATTAGATGTGGATGTGAATGAATGAGAGGAATCAGAGATGACTTCCAAGTTTTTGATTTAAGTAAATTCATGGATAATCTGAATATTTGTGGAGGAGTCCTTAGGAATAAGTAGAGAGATCAAGATTTTTAAGCCTGCTAAATTTGAGGTTATAAATTAAAATGTAAGTTTGAGAATAACCAAGTTATTCAAAGATAAGGGTATCTCCTCAGCAAAGGGTGGAAATAGAAAAGAGAAGGAAGCTGAAGGTATCCTAGGTCACTACAAGATTTGGAGATCAGGGCCGTAAGAGGTGGAGGAAGCAAGAGACATGCAGTAGAATTTTAAATTTAGTTGTATTCTAGCCTGAACATGAGGCACTTATTTTTAGCATCTTGAGACTATACAAGAGAAAAGCAAGAAGGCATGCTAACCATTTAGCAACACAGATAGCTTCCTATTCCTTCTAAAATATACCAAAGAATGTGTGGTTAGTGTGATGAGGCTGTTGGGGCCACACTCATTCATCGCTATATTTCACCTTGTACCCGAGGTTGTTTAGCCCTCCACTGAACCTTAAATTTTTGATATTTGATATATTACCTGCTTAGTTTTCATATAGTGTACCAAGATATCAGGCAGTTTTTCCTCTTCTCCTGAGATGATGGCCAATATTCAAAGCTAATGACAAATTCCATAAGTACCGCACATGAGTCTCCATGAAGGGCTTTCTGGGAGGTGTCAGTACAGAACTAAGTCCCACAGTTAATATAAAATGAAGACTGGAGGAAAAATTGGGAGTTCTTGTTCTTTTGTGGAGTGCAGCATTCTTAGGGAAAACTATTCCCTCTCCTGCCTGAATCCAAGGTAGGACTGGAGGGAACACCTAGAGACCGCTTCCAAAGGATGGGGTACCCAAAATGAGCAGACTGACAGTTTTTGCCCAGTTGCAATTTTTCTTAGTTAGTGGAACTTCCTGATTTGGAGCTTTCCATAGAGAATTGGAAAGAAATGAGTATGTCAATGACCCTACCTTTTCTGAGGCAAGGATATATGAATTTTCTGTGGTATAGTCAGGTACTATAGCAGTTCTGCTTGACAGAAAATTGGCTGGCTTTCTGTTGGGGTGTCATGTGAGTTATTCAAAGGACACTTTGGATTCTTCTCTTCTGCTTAAGCCAAGTTCCTTTGTCAAACCTTGGTTTCCACTTCTTTTATCTGTCCCAAAGTTCTTATTTATAGTGCCCACAAGTTTAGCATTCTCCTTTTGCCACAACAGAGCTGAGTGCACCTATGACATTATGGGGTCAGAAATGTGTAGATGAGGAAGCAGATGTTCTACTCAATAAAGGAGAAACATCTTTGGACACTGGACTCTGAGTTTAGTGAGGAAAAGAAAACTTGTAGGGGCGAGGCCGAAAATGACAGTTTCCTGCTTAGTAATAACATTTCAAGTGAACCCAGGCATCAGTGACATCAGTTTTTTCTGCAATAATTTCCCCATCATATGGTGTTTATTTATAACAAATAGCTAAAAAGGAAACATTTACTGGCATGAATAAAAAATACTTTTTTTTCTTTTTACTGATTCTTTTGAAGAAAAATATTTTTTTTTCTTTTTACTGATTCTTTTTGGAGAGAATTAAGTATACAAAATAAAAACTGAATTCTCTAGAAAAGTGATCT
Organism: Desmodus rotundus; assembly: GCF_022682495.2. Taxonomy (NCBI): domain Eukaryota; kingdom Metazoa; phylum Chordata; class Mammalia; order Chiroptera; family Phyllostomidae; genus Desmodus; species Desmodus rotundus. Next base: position 126,030,489 of record NC_071387.1, read on the forward strand.
CTAAATTCTTGTACTTTACTTCAAGTCACTAAATTTTATTTTTTAATAAAAAATTCCAAAATGTAATCTAAAAAGTATTAATACTCTTAGTTGTTAGGACACACACACACACACACACATGTGCACAAGTTCACACTATCTTCTTCCCTCTCTGAACATGTTACCTTGTCCTAATTTACTGCAAGTCCGTGTACCTGTCTCCACAGCCCTGGGACCCTGCACCGCCTGCGTGGATGACTTTGAGCATCTTCGATTTCACAGACCATTCTAGCTTTCTTTTTGATCAGAAACAAAACAGCTGACAATTTGAAAAATGCTTAGAACCTCGCTGTAAGACATCTCCATAGGAATGTTTTCAGAGTAGTAATCTGGCTAAGTTTTAGGTGGATGAACACATTGGGGCAACTAGAGAGCTTGCCTAGGAACTGTTTTGCCAGAGCAAGTCCATTGTTCTCACTTCCAGAAGAGTTGTGTGTTTGGGGGTTGGAGGAGGTGGTGGTCGGCTAAAATCTCTTAAAGCCATGTCTTGGGGCTGCCTGGTTTTAAATCAAACTACATTCTCTCTACAGCGTTAACTTGATGTCTCTCTGGAATGCATTTTGCCTACATCTAGAAAGATACATAACCACAGTATTTTAATATAATTTTTCACAGTCAACTTTGGGGGAGGGGACAAATCACTGAGAAAAAGAACACTGAATTCCACATTAAGTATTTGACTTTCATAAAATTTTTTTGTTATAAAATGATTACGTTTTTCATCTTATTTGCTTACTTTTACTTCTAAAAGTATTGGTTTGGAGATGCCTGAGTAAAGGTTGAAACAATTTTTTATGAGCTCAAAATGAATCATTTTTCTACTTCTAAAAAAAACAGAAGCAGCAGATAGATTTTTTTAAGATCAAAAGAAAATTTCTTTTGTGTTAAGATAAAAAAGAAGTTTTATCTCCTATAAACATTGCATAGCCATCTTGAAAGCATGTGAAAAGAACTAGGTAGGATGGCTCTTTGACCTTTGATTTTAGTATTACTTCTGTTATTTCATAAAAAAAATAACTAAAAGATCCTTTTCTGTAAAGAATAGACAATGCTTTGTTTGATCTCATAACTTTTATTATGTCAATTGTTCAAGTTGGCCTAAGTTTCACATGCCATTTACTAAATTGTGTCAGTACATTGAGGTAGAAACTTGGGAGAAAAGGTAACTTGGTATCAGGGTACAATTACGACCTTAATTAGAGCGTATGTGTATGGATTAATTATAGAAGTGGAAAGGAAGGGTATGGAAGTCACGCCAAAGCTTTTCTAATTAAGCCTTTTGCCAGGTAAAATTGTTCACCACAATTTTATTAGATTGTTCTAATAAAATTAAGCCTTAAATCATGAGATAGATTTTCTCATCGCAAGCTTAAAGAGACATACTAAGGGAATTTTTTTCCCACCAATAAATTTTAAAATTTCTTTTGATGGAAGGAGACTTGACTTGGTTAGTGAACACACAGCATAATAATATATAGATGATGCCTTCAATGTTAGAGGATTGTACATCTGAAACTTACATAATTTTACTAACCAATATCACCCAAATAAATTCAATAGAAAAAGATAATAAAACAAAATTTCTTTTTGAATCAGATTAATATTTTTACAGAATCTTAAGCACCTTTTTTATTGTTTAACTAGTTCCCATCAAACTGAACATTAAATGATTCCTGTCCTCTTTCTTCTCGGAATGTTTCTTGGCTCAGTGTACATCAGTTTAACTTGTGCTTTTTTCAAATTGTATGAAGTAATTGAAAATGATCTCACTATATTTGAGAATACATTGTGTTTTTCTACCTACTGTGGCAATTTGGTCATGCAAATGCCGAAACATTTATTTCTAGGGTTTCTTTTAGCAAATTCATTGTTTGAACATTGACTTTATCTTTTTCCACCCATTTTTCACTACATGTTTTCATTTTTTTCTTAAATATTTTGATAATTTCACGTCTCTGGCTTGAGAGGCAGCTCATGCTGGGAAGACAGGCACCTTTTCCATGACACTACGCTGCAGCCTAAGTAGACACTTATTTATCATTCAAAAGCTCAGTACACTCTCATTCTTTTATGCATTTATCTTGAAATTATTATTACCTCCAATGTTTTCACATTGGAACATCTAAAATTATCTGATCAAATCCTTTTCATGAAGAAAGGATATGTATATTAAGGATGTTTTGAGGCTTTAGCGACTCATGCTATTTACTGAAAGCCAAGAGATATGTATCTGTAGTTTTCTGATGGTACCTAATTAAGCCAATTGTAGACTTCTATTTATTCCTTAGGAATTAAGGATTATCTCTGACCTTAAATATAGCACCCAACAATCAAATATTTGAGGAACATGCACCTGGTTCTTCAGGGTTCTGCACAGAAGCATTTAAGGAATTTGTCTTTGCATTCAATGAGCTCATGTTGCAAAAAATATAATATCGTGACACAGCATGTCATAGAGATAAGATTCAAGGATTCCGAGTTCTGGTATGTTGGTAAATGTTTAACAACTGGTTCTTGGTGGTATTTTTTGCTGATTACTGTTGGTTTCAGTATTCCTATCATGGCTAATTTCAAGCTGCTGCTGTTTTAATAACTGGTTGCCCAAATCCCTAAAAATGTAACAATTGACTGCCTTGAACAGGCAAGAAGGAACCTGCTCTAATACATCACCTATTCGTTGTCTTGAGAGGCATAGTCTACTTTGAAATGACTGTATGATCAGTGCACTCGTTAGTAATTATCTCGGAACACTTAACCTATGAAATGTTACAGTTTTTCATAAGTAGTGAGTAATGCAACCACCTTAGAACATTTACATCTGATTACCGGCCCTCCTCCTGACTTCAATGGTATTTGTTATTGGAAAGTCTTGAGTCTTCTATATAGAAAGACTGATGTCTTTTATCAATGCTAGAAGTAGCCTAGTCATTATCTCTTTCTTGTTGTTTTGTCCTTTTCTTTCTTCTTTCTGCTACTCCAAATAGATTCCCAGGAGTCCTTTTCACTCTACCTTTCATGTTTTCTCAGTTTTTTTTTCTTATCTATTATACTCATACTATTTACCACCATCATATATTTTATATATTATTTTTTGTTATCTCTATAATATAAGCTGTATAAGGATAGGAGTTTTTCTTTGAATTTTTACTGCACCTGAACAGTGTCTGGAGCAAGTGAATGTTCAATAAATATTTTAAAATCGATTAATAAATGAGATAGTGAGTGGCACTAGGCTAAATATAAAATCAACATAGGTAAGTATAGATCTTTAGTCTCTATGAAGATGCACTGATTTTTTTTTCCTTTAGTATTTATACTTCCTCAAAAATGCACATAAATTTGGAAAGACAGTCCTAACTGGTGTGGCTCAATTGGTTGGACATTGTCCCGGAAAGTGAAGGGTCCCAGGCTCAATTCCTGGTCAGGGCAACCAGTTGGTGTTTCTTTCTCACATTGACACTTCTCTCTCTCTCTCTCTCTCTCTCCCCCTCCCACCTTGCTCCCCTCTCTCTAAAAATAAATAAATAAAATCTTTTAAAAAACTCAGAAAGACCACTTATTCCCCCAAAGCTTACCCTGTCTTCCAAAAAGCATCCATATTTATTTGGCATGATTTATTTTTATTGTACAAATATAAGATCTTTCTATTATGTCTAGATGATTTTAATTCACTTCTCATATCTCTCTGTGCCTAGAAAACTGACTTAAATATCAGTTTTAGTTCTAGCTTTTCTTATCTTTTGAACCCAACCTTTCTCTTGTGAAATTCATTCCTAGTTTTTCATTTTCCTGTGAAGTTTTTTTTTAAACATTACTGAATTACTGTTCTAGTTCATAATGTGAGTATATAATTTTTATTAACTTAGACTACATACCATTTAGACTTGTTGAACTACAATGTTTAGATGTTCAAAATATGCATTTTTTATGTTCTTTTTGTCATAGCTTCCCGCCCCGCCCCCCCCCCCCCCAGGCTGCAATTGGGGAACACACTGCTGTTTCACTATGCTGCCAAATCTAAAATTAGTGTCTTTTCGTTGGCTTATATTTTCCAGTATCTGTAATACTTTTGAGTTGTGAATTTAGAATTAATTAGCTTCCTTCCCTTCCTGATTATTGATCAGGAAGATTAGGAAAGTAGAAAGAGTCATCAACTATTAGGAACGTGCATAGCAGATGCCTTAGTGGTTGGGAGAACAGGCTCTGGCACCAGACTGCCTCGGTTCAGACCCTAGCTGTGTCCTCTACTAGCTTTGTGATCTTGGTGAAGTCTCTTAACCTCTCCATGCCTCAGTTTCCTCTTATGGATAATAAAGGCAATAATAGTAATCACTCATACATTTGGTGTGAGGAATCCTTAGAAGTACACAGTAAAAGTTAATTATTTTTTATATTTTTATAATTATCATTATAATTATTACTATTGTATTTGTACATTATCTTGTTAATGTTTATTTCTTTAAAAATTAACCCTATAATGGTAAATTTTAAATGCTAGCTTGGCTAGGCTATGATACTTAATAATCAGTTGACACTAAATAAAAGAGATTACTTATCAGTTGAAAGCCTTAATAGCAAAAACTAAGGTTTCCCAGAGAAAAAAATTCTGCCTTAACACTGTAATGTAGAAATCCTACAGAAGTAGAAATCCTATATAAGTTTCCAGCCCTCCAGCCCACTGTACAGATTTTGGACTCCAGACTGCAATTAAGCTCTTGCCCGAGTCTCCAGTACACTGACCTGCCTTACAAATTTTGGATTTACTAGCCCCCAGAATCCCTTGAGCCAATTCCTTAAAATCAGTCTCTCTCTCTTTTTCTCTCTTTTATTCCCTCCTTCCTTTTTAATATATCCTATTAGTTCTATTTCTCTGGAAAACACTGGTTTTGGTACCAGAAGGTAGGGATACAAATCCTTAGAAATGTGGAAGTGACTCTGGAACTGGGTAATGGGTGGAGGCTGGAAGAATATTGAGGCACATGATAAAAACCTGGATTATCTTGTGTGTTGTAAATAGGGGAGTGAATCCTCCCTGTAGGGTCTTTAAGGATTATTCCAACATGGCTGCAGAAATTACACTCAAGGAAGCACATGAAATTAAAGGATTTATTATTAACTCATATGTCCTACCAGAGGGAGGTTTGGCACACCATGCAGGGGGGTCATATGGGAAAATTGCCCAGAGAGTGAACTCAGCCAGGCAGGTGGGGAGCCCAGAGATAGAGAGTGAGGATCCATGAGCAAGTATTATTTTGCTTACCTGTAAATTAGGAATAATAATTCCTATTTTGTAGTGTTGAGTTCAAAATCATCTTACCTCTTACTTCTCTCCTCCTCCACCAGAGGGAGAACTGGATTGGAAGAATTTAGAGTATACTGGTCTATTTACTCTGGGCAAAAAAAAGAGTAAAGAGAGAAATTAATAATCCACAATATTGGGTTATTTGAGGCTTCTAGACTTTTATATAGGCAGGTGAGAACCAAGCTATTCTTAAAGATTGGGGTGAGGGGTGAGCCAGGGGAAGAAGGCAACAGAATGGAAAGATTCATACTGCTAAAGATATGGTCAAAGTATGGTAATGTGTGACTGCTTCTACATGGTATTGCAGTCAACAGGTAGTCTTTGAAAAATGCGTTGGCTTCTGTAAATATGCTAATTAACATCATGGATGACTATGGTGGGGAGTCTGAGCTGGGACTGAAGGACTTTCACTTTCCCTTCCTCACCCCTCCAAGTCTGTGAATACAGTCAGAAAAATATAATGTGCAGCCTTTTGAAATAAGGGGCACCACTCATATTTTCAGAGGAAGGTTTGACCTTTTCCCATGCAGGCTGTTGCAGTTCTCAGTGAGAAGCTAAAATGGGTGAGGTAAGAGCGAGGAAGCGAACCCCAAGAGTCAGGCCAGGAGTAAAATTCCAAGTGAGGAGACCCTCCCCTTGGAGATGAAGGTGTAGTGTGTCCACATCTTTTATCCTGTGTAGAGGAAGAGCTAAGTTAACTGAAAATGTTCTTTTTAGTTTTCATCTTGTCTTATTTTTAAAATTTTCCCAATGCATCTTAGATATAGTATACTATACTGTTAGTCTTACAGTGATTCAGAAGTACCAGGCAGAGTGTCCGCATTGTGTCATTCTGTTAGAAGCTCTGTCAGATAATGGGGAGCCTAATAGCATTAGTGAACCCCTACTCAGAAAGCACCAGAGAAGACTTAGGCTCAAGACCCAATGACACTGAACTTTGAACTACCCCATCAAGTAATGAAACCCTCACACCATTGTAAGAAGAAATGGAGACCCCCCCCACCCCCCACAGCAACCATGTTGCTTGAAAATTATAGATGGTATAATAAAGTGTTTGGTATAAACTCAGCACGTTGTAGGCAACTGATGATGATAATGGTGATTATAGAGATGATAATTATGGCTATAAAGTGCCCTTCATTTCAATGAGTCTGTTATTTAAATTGCTTGGCTCCAAGTGGAAAACCCTGAAGGAGAGCACATGTCAGTTTTCTTTGCTTAGAGACTAACCTGCACAGCTCCCTTATGTATCGGAAGTTAATAAAGGTAAATATAATATTAATTGTGGTGTGCATGATATGATTAATTCTAATAATGAATGATTATCGTGGGCTCAAATGTGGAAGAATGTCGCTGTGCCAAGAAGCAGGGTAAAGGGGAATTCCCACAGAGGCCATATCCCAAATAAAATAAATGTCACATGGATGACTTGAGCAGTTTTATTTGTTTGGCTGCCATATACTTCATATGCACCTGTGAGAACTAACTAGGATAGTTTTAGCAAAGTTTCTGTTTCTGAAAAAGGAAATGATAAAAGCATAAAACAGTTTCCCTGTTCTAGTACACAGAGATGTACACAAAACATAAACATGTAATCCAGGGAAAAGCAGTATCTTTTATGTTTCAGATACAAATTTTATTTCAACATGAACTAACCTTACAAGTAATTTAGAAAATATTTCTTCATAACAAATATTCTTTCAAGGAGAATTCCTGTTTTTGAGGCTCACTCATAAAAAACAAGTTATGTGGGTCTGTTTTACAGTTTGAGTTCTATATATAATATTCCCAATTGTTTCATAATTTAGGCTAAATCCTTCCTTACAGCTGGGGATAATGGATAATAATTACTTCCATGTTTTAAGAGGAAACACTTGAAACAACATGGAGAAGTTCCATGACCAGCTTGAGACCACGACCACTGGTCACTTGCCTACACTGGTAAAGACCAGATATCGGTTAACAAGGAAGATCCTTTAATGGGAACATGTCAAATAAGAGCAATGTAATGCTTTCTCCTTCTCCTTCTTCTTCCTCCTCCTTCTCTTCTCCTTTTTCTTCTTTATTCTCCTCCTCCTTCTTCTATCTTCTTCTTCTTCCTCCTCCTCTTCTTCTTCTTCATCTTCTTCTTGTTCTTCTTGTTCTTCTTCTTGTTCTTCTTGTTCTTCTTGTTCTTGTTCTTGTTCTTGTTCTTGTTCTTCTTCTTCTCCTCCTCCTCCTCCTTCTCCTTCTTCTTCTTCTCCTCTTCCTTCTCCTTCTCCTTCTCCTCTTCCTCCTCCTCCTCCTCTTCCTCCTTCTCCTCTTCCTCCTCCTTCATTTTTTGGTGGGTGGTGGGGAGAAGAATTTACTCTTCTCCAGCAAAAAACAGGAATGACAGAAGAACCCATCGGAGAGAGTGGGAGTGGCTTGTGAAATGGCATTGCTCATTTTCTGGCTGGATGCTGCCAGAGTGCACACTCATATAAGCCTTTTCTACCTTCTTCTGGAGAAGAGTAGGAAGGAATTATTGGGAAAGTTCCATATGTGTTCCCTGCAGTTTGTGAGTCAAATAATAAGGAGCCTGACTTTGATCAGGGGAAGTCTAAAGGAAGGAGGTTGGCTGGAGCCATTTTTAGTTGTAAGGCAAGTAAGACATTCACCTATGGAATGACCGTCATTTGTGCTGTTTGGTTGGGAAAGTGTGTAAGACCTCTTATGAGCCAAGTGAACACTTAAAAATTAGCCACACCACAGCCATCTTAAAGGACATTGACAAGGAGGAATGCCTCCTGGTGTGATGGGACCCCAGGAGAAAGAAACATGTGGGGTCCTCTGTTAGAAGGCAGGAGTTATGAGAGGGCTAAGCAATCAGATGATGAGTATGTAGCCCGAAACTGGCAAACATGCAGTGAAATCCTCTATGGTGGTGGTGGTGGTGGTATGGGAGGGGGGTGCCTCTTCCTCATTTGTATCAGTAAAAGAGCCGGTGTTTAAGTGTCTACCTCACAGAGGGTTGATAATCACATTGTATTGATAAAAGCGCAAGTCAGATTTCCCCTTTCCTCTAATTCTAACCTCTCCCCTATCCCTCAACCAGGAGGAGCCCGAAAGCTAAATTCATAGGGGAGGGTTTAGAATAAGACAAGATATAGAAAGGGACATGCACCCCTCTTCTACTACAGATGCTCAGCCTGTGTCCAGCCTGTGCATGATAAGATGAGAAATTTTAAATTGGATATGAGATGGTAGTACTGGAGAAGATTGCACTAGATTTCTAATTACCTGAAAGTGAGTTTTCTTTCTTTTCTTCTCTTTTTTTAAATTCTCACCTGAGGACATGCTTACTGATTTAAGAGAGGAGGGAAATGTGGGAGAGAGAGAGGGAGGGAAATTTCAATGTAAGAGAGAAACATCAATTGGTTGTCTCTTGTACACAGTACGCACCCCGACCTGGGACCAAACACACAACCTAGTCATGTGCCCTGACCGGGAATCCAATCTGCAACCTCTCAGTTAATGGGGCACTGCTCTAACCAATTGAGCAATACTGGTCAGAGTAAGTTTGCTTTTTAACCTAAAAGTGACCAGAAAGCTATGAGATCTACTAAAATGGTGCCAAGGAACAGGACAAAGAAAGTGACCAGAAAAAAATATACTGTTTTTTGCTAATATCCTACTGAACTTGGCTCCTTTAATAGACCAATTATACATTCCATAAATCATTTTTAATAACTGCTCTCTCCCACCCCTGTCTATATGAAAACCATTCATTTTAATAAAAGAAGGTTGACTCTTAAAAGGAGAGACAGAGACACAAGAATGAATGACTAGCCCAACACTGTTTTCTGAATAAAGAACTAAAATTGAAACTAAGAAAAGTTTGACATTGGAAAAAACTCTTAAGACCAGCTGCTGGAGCCAGTTATTTTCTACGTGATCATCTGGAGACCAGAGAAGTTAAATTATTTGTTTAATGTCACACAACTAGATATAGGAGGAAAACCCATTTTAGTATTAATATTCTTGACTCTGAGGCAAGTTTTGAATTTACTGTGAGAGTAAATGATTTACTTGAGATAGGCTGGGAGAGACATACCTATTTTTATATTGTTTTTTCCAATTACTAGTTCTGGACTTTGACTTGTTTTCATTCATTATGCCTTCCTGTGAGTCAAAGTTGAAGACGCGATAGAGCTCTCAGTGATGTCTTTGTAATTTATAATCTTCGCAATCTAAAGATTCTCCTTACATGCTCCCAAATCAAACCATATATATCCTCAGTCTTCTTGGATACACAGAGTGGTGCAAAAAAGTTAAGGAAGGAGAAGAAACAATAAAGTGTTTTGACATTAATTTCCACATGATCTTTCCTTTTTTACTAAAAGGAAAATTAATAGAGAACTTGAAACCATTAAGTCTATTTCTTCCCTGGGTCCAATAAAACAATGCTGATCTCTATAATGAATTCATTTCAAGAAAACAATATTAGATCAAAATATTTTAAATTCCCAGTTGTCTTAATACACATGGACTTAATGCATATTTTTCAATTTATAGAACTTTGTACATTACTATAAAAGAATAAATGGATTTACCTTTTCTAGACCAAAAGGGTGACTATCAAATAGATTTGATATAATCTAAAAATGATGAATTGCTATTTTTATTTTACCTACAAAGCAAGTATATTCAGCCCTCTTTGGTAATTTAAAATGAATAGCTAAACTGCTGTAACTATGTAAAATGTGATCATGCAAGTAGCAGAAAACTGCTTATATCAGAATGAGTAAGAAATTTCATCAACTTCCTAAATATAAGTTGAAGTCTTTAGGTTAGTAGATTCAGTGGCTTAATAATATAGACAAAGACTAGGTTCTTTCTTTTTTTCTACTTTTTCTTTACCATCTGCTTTTCTTTAGCCTGGGTCATTTCTGAGTGAACCCCAACTAAGAAATATGCTATAGCAAATACTGCTATTTTCCTGTTCTTAGTCTATTCTCCCCTTGCCTCTGAATACCAAAAATCTGATTTTATTTAGGGCTGCAATGCACTTTGCTTAAAAGTTGCAATCACTCTTGTAGTTTGGTATAGTTAATATGATTTTTTCCCAAGCACAAGAGATGTCTGAAGCTTCCAAGTTAACCCTAAGAAGAAGGGCATTCATTGATTCTAAGCTCTCCATCAATAATGCATAAGTCATGGGGCTTCTAATCATAATTTTTAAAGGAAAGAGTGTTGAGCCCTTCTCTTACTCCCTTCCTCCTCCTTTCTAGCTGGGGTTAAGTTTTAACAGAGGGAAATGTGGGAAGAGCCTGTGTCTCTGGTGACTTTATAGAGCTTTCCTGCTATGACTGTTTAGTCTATCCTCAGACTCCTTTTAAGTTGAGAGTTAACACTAACCACGAATACTATGTTTTGGTTGTTTTGGCTCCTTGCTCTGAATCGATCAATGTTAAGGGAGCTGAGGTTAGCATTGCTTGCTTAAACCACTAGTTCTCAACTTTGGATGCAGTTTAGAGTCACCTGGGGAGTTTTAAAAGCCTGGCTCTACCTCAGAGCAATTAAATTAGAATATCTGTACTGGAACCCAGTCATTACGGTTTTTAAAGCTCCACTGGTAATTCCAACATGCAGCCAACTTCCTTAGACTCCCCACAGCTACCCTTGGAGGGAGGGTCAGTGCCCGAACCACACTGCTGCACAGTAACAGGAGAGGAGCTGGCTGGATGTAGCAGTCATCTCCAATGTGCACTGCGAGCTGCTGTCCTGAAAATGTCAGAGTGGTAAGAAAGGAACAGTTTACTTTAGCAAGAAGCACGTATATAAAAAACTAAGAGGGTTAGCAATTATGTCATCCTTATTCTATCTTAAGCAATCAGAAAAATTCAGGAGGGAGAAAAAAACAGTTTGGGTCCCGCTATAATGCCATGTTTCATTGTTGTCCTTTCTGTTGATAAAGCAAACAGCTATTTTGCTATACGCCAACTCCACAAACTAAAGGGCGCATGATTTCTCTTTGACTGTTTTCGTAGTATGAAAGTCTTTTTTGGTTCTTGTGAAATGTGTCCCTGACAACTATCTTGGTATTGAGAACAAAACCTGCACAGTTTACAATGAACTCTCAAGGTGAGTTGGCCTCTAGGAGTTTTGAAGAATTACCCTATAGATTTTGGAACACATGGATTTAATGCATATGGATTTGACAAATGGATTTAATGCATGTTTAGGAACACACACACCACTTCCAAATCAGCCAGAGATATAAGAATAAAAGACAAGGGAATATTAAGGGTTTGGGGAGCACAACCTGGCAATCTTAATAAATAGACAGTTTCATGTGCACTGGACAATGTAGGACCCGTGCGCAAAGACACATAGTTCAGGTGAAAAAGTGACAAGGTGAGAGTTAAAATGCTGGAGGACATACAATGCCGTGTTGGGATGAGATAAAGACATTGAGTAGCTCTGGTAAAAGTGGTAATCCCTCGATAGAGAACGTGACAAATATGCTGGATTCAGAAGCTGCTTCTTATGAATACTTGCTGAGAATATGATTTCACCTCTTTTTCTAGGCTATGTTGTTAACCTCCCTTAGTTGCCCACACACAAAGAGAGAGGTTTCCTGAGAAATTACAGTCAATTCTCATTTTTCACTGATTCTATACTTGAGAACTCCCCTACTACTAAAATGTATTTGTAACCCAAATCAATACTCAGAATCCTCTTTGTCAGTCATGAACAAGTGCAGGGCCATGAAAAATCTGAGTTGTCTGATGTGTGTGTTTCCAGCTGGGGCCAAACAAGGTGATGCTTTCTAATTTCACTTCTCATATTATAAATAAGTGTCATTTTCTTGGTCTAGGTAGTGCCGTACTTGTCATTCTTGTACTTTTTGTTGGTACTTCTACTGTTTAAAATGGCTTCTAGACACAGTGCTGAAGCTCCGTCTAGTGCCTTTAAGTGGACAAGGGCTCTCTTGTATTGCCATGTTATAGTTGCACCCATATCTCCTCCCCAACCTCCCATCATGGATCCTTGGCAACCACTAACCTGTTCTCCATTTCTATAATTTTATCATTGCAAGAATGTTACATAAATACAATCAGAGTGTGTGACCTTTTGGATTTGACTTTTTCACTCAAAGTAAGTCCTGGGAGATTTCCTAGTCGTGGCATCATAATTCATACCTTTTTATTGCCGAGCTCTGTTCCATGGTGTAGGGTGCCCTACGCTTTAACCACTCATGTGTTCAGAGGCATCTTGTTGGTGTCCATTGTCTTTCTCATTCGTGTTGTCAATTCCTGGCTTCTGATGTGCTGGGCTACTTTATCCTGGACTTTTCATATATTATGAGACACTAGATCTTATTTATTTATATTATATAGTAGTCCCCGTTATTAGTGGTTTCACTTTGCACAGTTTCGGTTATCCATGGTCAGCTATAATACGAAAATTCCAGAATTAAGCAATTCATGTTTTAAGTTGCACACCATTCTGAGTCATGTGATGAAATATCACGCCATTCCCACAGCGTCCATGCTGTGTACGCTGCCCGCCCACTTAGTAGCAGTCTTGGTTTTCAGATATTTTGAGAGACAGAGAGACCACATTGACATAATTGTTATTACATAATTGACATAATTGTTATTACACAATTGTTATTAACATGTTTTTATTACATAATTGTTATAGTTAATTGTTATTACAATTGTGTTATTACATAATTATTATTATAATTGTTTTATTTTATTATTGTTAATCTTTTACTGTTCCCAATTTATAAGTTAAACTTTATCAGAGCTATGTATGTGTAGAAAAATAGTGTGTGTGTGTGTGTGTGTGTACACTTGATCTTAGCCAAAAGGCCAAGAAGCTATGTGTGTGTGTATATGTGTATATATATATATATATATATATATAATTTCAGTATTACTCACAATTTTGGCATCCACTTGGGGGTCTTGGAATTTTATCTCCTGTGGATAAGACAAGACTATGGTAATATACATATTATCTATCTATCTACCTATCTATCATCTATATAACTATCTATTCATTTGTTGAGGTGTAGTTGCAGGGCTAGATGAGTATGTTCAACTTCACTTGTCCTGCCAACACCACCCAGGCAAAAGTGGGATACTAATTCAAATTGCTTTGAGACGGGTGGGATGGAAGTTCAAGTGTGCCGTCAGCCCGCTCACACTTTCTGGTGAAAGTGGCCAAAGGACTTGCACTGCCTTTTGCCTCTGATTGAAGGTAAAACTCGGCTTCCTGTTAAGCGCCACTGACATCAAAGGAAGGTAAAGTAGAGTGCTGATTATGCCCACTTTCCAGCACCTCATTAAGAAGTAGAGGTATTTTGTTTCCTTTTTTCTTCTGTTGATTATGTTCCAGTTAAAGGTGAGATCATATGGTATTTGTCCTTCACCGTCTGGCTTATTTCACTTAGCATAATGCTCTCCAGTTCGATCTATGCTGTTGCAAAGGGTATAAGCTCCTTCTCTCTCTCTGCTGCGTAGAATTCCATTGTGTAAATATACCATATAACCAGAGACATTGAAGTTAAGAACAATCTAACAATAGTCAGGGGGGAGTGGGGAGGGGACAGTGAGGAGGGGGGATTACAGCAACTACTATAAAGGACATAGGGACAAAATCAGGGCGGAGGGTGGTGGTGGGGGAGGGAGGTGGGTTCAGCTGGGGTGGGGTGGAGGGATGGGGAGAAAAGGCATACAACTGTAATTGAATAACAATAAAAATTTTTTTAAAAAAAGAAAAAAAATAAGTAGAGGTATGTTTTTTTCTGTTGATACTTGGCTGGAGTAGGGCAGGAATTACCCAAAAGTTTATTTCTTGTTAGGTCACCCTTCTCTGAGCCTTTGGCTAGGAGAAACAGGCTCTTGGAGTTTTTTTTGTTTTGTTTTGTTTTGTTTGTTTCCTATTCACCTCTTGGCTGTTCCTGATTAGAGGCTTCTGCAATGCTCTGAGACACACCGGAGGCAGTAAGAAATCCAGAGAACTCCCCATGCAAAGCCTGCTGATCTTAGGCAGTCCACATTTCAGAGACTTCCTCCATTTGTCTGTCGTGTTGTGTCCAGGTCATTTTAGTGTAAGAGGGAGGACACAGGAAATTGAGGTTACTCTGTCTTGTGTATCCAAAAATCTCTGGGTAAGATTTTAAAACACAGAAATGAGTTTGGGAGAGGGGAGGTAATCAGTGGAGAAGAGAAAGTATAACCCCCAGAAATCACAAAAGTGGAAAAATTGTGTTTTCTACTTGCCTCTGTTAACACATCTTCTGGGAACTTAGTTTCATTTTTCTCTGTTTAATTTTCAAATTTTATCATGCTTTTTTGCTTTCTGACTCAGAAATCGACTTTATTAGACATTGAGAAACAATTAGCATGTTAAAATGTTTTGCCTGGCAATCAAATAGGAAATCGTAGTGTTGGGGTAAACTTACAGTCTTTGATTGTTTTTCTCCCCTCTGATATCTGTTCTGACTGCTGCCGGAGGCATCATTCCACTGATTAAAACAGGTACTCAATTTTTTTGTTTTTGTTTGTTTGTTTGTTTGAATTTTTTTTGGTTGTTCAAAGCTAAGCCAACAGCCAGGAAGTCCCAGAAACCAGGGCTGTGTGGGGGTTTCATGTGCTGACACCTAGTTTCACTTAAAAAAAAATCATATAAATTAGACTTTATAGGCATATCTGAGAATGTCACTTTTTTAGCTTATAATATTAATAAATACAGAGAATCAGAAACTCATGTCAGTAGCACAAGAAATAGATTACCTAGTCCTGAACCTGAGTTAATTAAAAAATAATATATATCCCCAAGGAAGTGGAGTGTCTGAAAGAATGTCACAAAATACTATTAATAAAAACCATAATTTAATTCTTTTTTTTGGTAAAAAGCAAAGGCACTATTTATTCAAAAGTTATACAGACAGAGTGATGACTTAATGTCTTCATTAAAATCCCAAAGTTCCGTAACACACACACAGTCCTTTCTCCCCTTTGCCCAGTCAGGCCAGTCAGGGATAACGTATCTCAGGAAAAAAACTCTTGATCAGTGTTTTATTTTATTTTACTTTGTTGTTTGTTGTTTTTTTTTTTTTAATTTGAATCACATGGGTTAGATACCCAAATCATTTAAATGTACTCTAAGACATTTAAAACTTCCTAAGAAGATTTTTTTTAATCTGGTAATTATAGTCTGGCTAACACAGGAAATAACCTTTATTGCATATACACCATAGCATTGCTCCCACAGGCTGAGTCCTTTAGAGAATGACATTTTGCAAACTTAATGAGAAATAATCCAGTCCCTTAAGGAAATAGAGCTTAGAGGAATTTGAAGTAGAAGATAGCTTCACCTACCTAGGAAAGCACAGTAAGAGCCCAAATGAAGTCAGGGGCAGTGAACCATGTAGGAGGAGCGGATTTAGCAATTTGAGGGGATCAGGAAGAAAGATAAAATAAAATATGGCTCTAGTGAATTAGGGTTGTTAGCAAAGATGATAAATTCCAAACCATTAATTAACTGGGAACAGTCTGGAGTTCAGAAGAAAGGATGGTGTGGATCACTGAAGAGCGGGAAGTTAGTGATGTACAGGTGATACTTTAGGTCTATAACTTAAATTATAAGGCACCTGTTATGGACCTAATTGTGTCCCGCCAAATTCATATGTTGGAACCCTAACCTTCGTTGTAACTGTATTTGGAGAGAGGGTCTGTGAGGAAGCAAGGAAGGTTAAACGAGGTGCTGATCTAATAAGATCAGCGTCCTCATGTGAGGAGATACCAGAGGACTCTTGCTCTCTTGTTCTGATTCTGCACGTACATACAGTATAAAGGCCATGTGAGGACATGGTAAGAAGGCAGCCATTTGCAAGCCAGGAAGAGACCTCTCACCAGAAACTGCAAGGCCAGAACCTTGATCTTGAACTTCCCATGCTGCAGACCTGTAAAAATAAATTTTGTTGTTTAAGCTACTCAATCTGTGGTATTTTGTTATGGCAGACCAAGCCGACTAACAGAGCATGTAAATGCAAGAAATTTCCCAGGGAAACTGGGGAAACTGATTAACATGAGGAGAGCTAAGTAGTACATATCTTAGAAGGTTTAAATTGACCTTTTAGCAGATGATCAGGATAATCAAAGTTATCAGCTAGAATCTATGAGAATTAATGAGGGGTATGATGAGTTTAATTAAAAAAATAAAATGTTTTTTAAAAAATCAATAGCTTTCCTAAATACCAATAATTACCAGATTAAAAAAACAATGGCTAGAGATTCATATTCACAATAACAAGAAAGTATAAGATAAATAGTATTACACAGAATAAATTATAACTATCAATATGTAATAAAGAAAAGTATAAAACTTTACTAAAGGTATAAAAGGAACATCTACATAAATCAATTAGGTGGTCTATTTTCTTTGGCAGAAAAACTGATTACTGTAATGCTGCTAATTATTTAATAGTTAGTGTAATTAATGCTATTTTTAGCAAAATATCATCAAGACTTTTTTTTCAGAGATGGGACAGCCATAAAATAATTAGCAACAACAGTTCTGAGTATTTAGAAAAAGAGACTAATGAATGATTTTGGTCCCCTGATGTTGAAATCATTACCATCATCTGTAATATTTGGAACAGGGTGGTACTCAGAAAGGTGCGAACACTTGTACTAGTAGAACAAGAGGTCTGGGAACAGTTCCATGTAAATGTAAAAATTGGCTTATAATGAAGGTGACAACATTCATCCAGGATAGAAAAAAACCTACTATTTTTATATAATGGCCAAAACACAGAGAGGTATAAACTGTACTGCAACAACTGGGTTAGTCAGTAAGACAAAAAATATCAGGTTTAACTAATCACTTATCAAAGTATATTCCAGAAAGACTGATGATTTTAAATAGGGGAAAAAAGGAATAGGTACATTAGTGAAGAGGGGGAAATATTTCTAAGTGTGAAGTAGAACCTTGTTTACATAAAGTTAAGAACTACAAAGAACGTGCTAATTGATTACATAAAAGCTCTACATTGTTATGATAACTAACAAAATAAAACTACAGGTAAACTTCAAAAATGGTCAAAACTGCTGCATGTCTCAGAAGGATGTGACAGCATTCAGTAAGACAAATGATTAAAATTCCAGTAGAAAAATAAGATTAAGCATGTAAAAAGTAAAGTTTTCAAAAGATTGTATGAATATAAATGTAAAAATTAAAATATGAAAATATTAAACCCAAGTAGTACTCCAAAATTATATATTAAAATAATAATTACATGTATCTTTCATCTAACAAATTAACAAAGATGTAGAAGAAGAAAAAAATGATGCTGGAGATAATAGAAATTATCATGCACTGTGATGGAAAGGTAACTTGGTGTAACTTGTCTGTAGACCAATTTGTAAACAGATGGAATAGACCCTGAAGGCTTGCATCCTCTACTCCAGTGATTTTAGTTTGAAGGACTACTTAAGAATATATGCCAACTTATATATATATATATATGTATATATATATACATATATATATATACCCATATACAAAATATTTTTAAGAATAACCTAAAACAACCTAAGTATTCAACAGTATTAGAGTCACTGAATGAATTTGTGTAATGGAATCATGTCCCTGTATTAAAAATAAGTTTAATTTATTACACTAAATTTACTAAATTTAACTATAATTAACTTACTAATTCAGAAATATGTTCATGTTATATATAAACAGATTATGCAATAATAGTTAGAGGAATAAGTAAACTTTTAAACCTATGCATCTCTTCCAACTGACTATTTCTTAGTTACATTCTTTTATTTAAAAACTTTAGTAAGTAAAATGGCTGAATTCTGTGAGACCCTCTAGGAAATTTATGAAGCCAAAGAGGGGGCCACTGGGGCTTCCAATCTACACCAGGTTGGTCAGAAGCACAGGTGACAGCCTGGCCTTGCAAATGGCCCCTGACAGGAAGAGGGCAGTATTGTAGGAGTGAGCACTTAACCTGTGGGACCTGAC
This sequence comes from Desmodus rotundus, assembly GCF_022682495.2. Classification (NCBI taxonomy): domain Eukaryota; kingdom Metazoa; phylum Chordata; class Mammalia; order Chiroptera; family Phyllostomidae; genus Desmodus; species Desmodus rotundus. Next base: position 126,048,847 of record NC_071387.1, read on the forward strand.
TCTGTCTCCAGATAGATAGTGTCAGAATTGAGATGAACTGTAGGACATTGAGCTGGTGTCAAGGAGTTGTTCGGATGTGTGGGGAAAACCCGCATACATTGGTGGTAGAACAAAGTGTAGAAGCACAGGTATCAAATTAATAACGTTGATCTCTGGTGAATATTGTCCTCTGTGTACATTATCTGATTTAAAAAATAACAAACTAAAGACTATAGCTACCTTGTGAAACAAAATACTTTATTTTTAAAAATAAGAATTCTCAGTCACCTAATATGGGTGGAAGAAGAAAAGCAAACAAAAAAAAAAAAAAGAAGTAGAGATTTACGTAGAAATCAAGAAGTAGACATGATATTAAACCAGAAAAGGAAAACTTTATATGAATAATTAAGGGGAGATAGAGTTCCCATTGCTTCCTCATTTACTAAGTGCTTGGAATATGCCCAGCGCTCTTCTAGATACTAGAAAGGTAGAGACGTAACATCATGCAAGTCTTTGCCTTAATAGAACTTACTAGGGGAGGGACAGTCTGACAGGTGAAGCACAATTTACAAAGCTTGCTTGAAAATGTGTGGTGGCAGTGGAGATAGAGGGAAACAAAGAAATATAAAACATTTTGGAAGAGAGAACATATTTTTGTTCTTGCTGTTGCATATGGGGCAGAATACAAGAATATTATCAAGGAATACTCTTAAATTTTGGTAGCAGTTATCTACTGAAATTAACAACAGGGAGAGAGATATATCCCATGTTAATTTCTAGATATACTAAACATGGAATGATGATTAGGTCTTTGAGTGAACATATCAGGTCGAATGTTGGATAAATATGTTTGAAGCTTAATGGAGGAATTAATGTTGGAGATAGAGACTTGGGAAACAATAAAAATAAAGGTGGCTAATAAAGGCAAGAGACAAAATAAGATCACTTATGGGGAGGTTGTAAATGGCCAAGGGCTGACTCCTCGACCACTTTAATGTAGGGAGTGTTTAGAGAGGAACAAGCACGTGCAGAAGACTAAAGAGAGCCAGCAAGGAAAAAGAACACAGGAGGTTGTGATGACACAGCAGCTGTGAGAATAAAGGGTTCCTAATGAGTAAATGATGATCTATTTGGTTAATACTAATGGTAAAACAGAAAAACGTCCACTGGATTCGGCCACCCTGATGTCACTGACAAGAACATTGTTAAGACCAGCTTCAGGGTGTGATGAGGTCAGAAGACAGATCGAAGTGGGTTGACGACTTTGTGTAAAGGAAGAGAGAAATATATGGTATCAGGAAGCTTACTTCTGGAGACTGAATGACTCATCCCCAACTCTCCAATGCTCCTGTGTGTATAACACCTCTCATCTCCGCTGATGCAAACACTATCCTTCCAGTTGCTTAAAGTTAGACCAAAGTCCTCTTAATTGGCCTTAATTTGCTGAACTGTGTGGGAAACTTGACAAAATCTAGTTAGAATTCTGAACTTGGCTCTTGATGAATCCAAGGATTCAGTGAGAGATTTAAGAATAGGTTGCATATTTATTAATAAGAAAACTTATTAGGTAAGATGGGCTCAGAGCCTAATGAGAACAGTTATCCCTCCCCCAGACTGTTTTTCTCATACACCTGAGGTGTCTGAGAGACACAGCTTCTTACTCCAGGTCTCTGTTAGAAGTTGTATCCTCAGCTACATCAAGGTTATAGGTAAGAAACTGAGAATATAGAGGAGTCTTCTGATCTTCATTTGGGCGCTCTTGAGGATATACTGAAAACAGTTAGGAGGGTGGTGAGGAATGGGGTTTGGTTAGAATTAGAGCTGTACCCATTAGGATAAGGATGAGAAGACCCAATTGACACCAGATACATAGAGGTTTGGACATCTATGACTGATGAGGTAGAGTCAATATTTACTTCAATTCCCTCTGAATTCATCTTACGTAGAGTTACTTTGAGAGGGGTGACTATCAGTGTAAGCTAGAGTCTGCATGTTTAGTTATTTTGGTGTTGAGCAGTGAGAAAACAAAATTTATTACATAAAGGAAGAGGTGATTTTGCTTTTTCAAATTCAGGGTCACCACTTTAAAAATACAGAATATGTCTTTTTTGTTCATGCATGGCCTAGTAGGCATTGCCTACAGTAGAAACAAATAAGGTCTGAATGATGTAGAAGGAAGAGGGATGTCACATCTGACTGGCTAGGAAGGACAAGATTGTAAGATTCAAGTGGTCACGAAAGCTGAATTCATTCTCACCATCTTCAGAAACTCAAGGTGGTGCTCAAAACATTATTGTAGGATAGTTTGAGAAGAGGTTGAAGCGTTGGGAACTCCTGGCTAATCAGCATATCCAAGAAGGGAATAAAACTTCTGTGCCAGATGCTTTGCTAGAACCCATGGGAAGAGAAAAGAGGAAATGAAGTCAGGAGATGTACATGTGCTTGCTAGAGAAGTAAAAACTTAGTTTACATAAGTAGCTATTAGTTAACATTGATAGTTGTTAAATGTAGATACTACCCTAGGGTTATAGCTAATTTAACTTGTTTAATCCTCATTAAAAAAATAAAAACAAAAACAAAATCCAGAAAGGCATATAGGAAATGGGAGAGTTAAATACCCTGCCAGGGCCATGCAGCCGTGAGTGGGGCCAGAATTCACACCCACTCAGTCTGTCCCCAGAGCTTTTGTCTTAACTGTGAGGAGGTTGAAATAAGGAACTCAAGAGCAGTACAGAAAGCAAACAACATCGTTTTAGCAGAGAAAATTAACTTAAAAATACTATAGAATTAATTGAGAAAATAGGTCACAGGAAAAGATTTAACGTATCTGAGACCAAATAAGGAATATCATCATAAATGCCAAATAATTGAAAAAAATAATTACTTATATGTAAAATGAGTATTTTGATCAGAAATATATATATTTACATATATAATATTTATAGAGAGAGACAGGGCTGACTGCCTTCATGGGTAGGAAACCTGTGAAGTCACACAGAGCTTTGTGCTTAGAGGAACCATGTGCCTTGTTTAATGCATTAATGTCAGCAGAACATCATTCTTAATACAGTTGGAAAAGGGGGCCTGATGCAGGATCCTGTGTTGTGGCAGCAATAGACAAATACACACGGACTACAGAAATCCTGTGGAGAAAAAGGGACCACATGGACACTCTAAGTGAGAGAGGGCAAAAGGGCTAGAGAGAGCCCTAGAGAGAGCCAACCCCTGCCTGGACAGGCTTTTATTGCTTTTCTGGGCACATCACATAGGGGGATGGTCCTCATTTACTATGCACAGGTTCACTGTAGGTAATTACCTTTTACAGACAACAAAGGACAGAATACTGCTAATTACTTCAAAGAAAAGGATGTTACAGCTCAAGGGGGAAAGTGGTTGAACTGGTTACACTCCATACTTGGGAGGTTTAGCACAGACTTTAGGAAGTTAAAGATACTCAATAAACATTTGCTGCCTCAATTCAGGGTGAGGGGGTTTTAGCAAAAGCAAGTCTCATAGCAGCCTAGGTACAATGCAGGCCGGATTCCCCACAGGAGAACCTGTCCATGCGCGTGGGTCCTGCCTGCCAAACCTGGCACCCACTGGCTTTTCCTAGCGGGAGCTGGGCTACATTTCCCATGCATGGAACCGTTCCCTATAGGGGCCTTGTATTTTCGTTTTGCACAGGAAACCATGTGAATTATGTAACTGGTCCTATATGTAGCCAGTAAGATATTTAACAAATTATCCCATCATGCCAGTATACTTAAATTTGTATCTAATTTAGCCAAAATGAAACCACTAAAAAAGTTATGGTTGAAGATTTTGAATGTATTATTAACACATAAACAAAAGCAACTTATTCATGTGCTCTATGGAGAAAGAAAAACAGCAACATATCTTTGGCTCTGTAAACAGGTAAGTCAATTGCAACTAATTAACTAATTATGAAAGAGTTCGGAAGGATATCCAAATTACTGGTAAAGTAAAGCCTCTGAGAATGTTTCAGGAATCAGTCGCAGCCAAGAAAAAAAATGATCCAACTTAGTTTGCTGAAGAAAATGCACAGAGGAATTTGAAGGCAGTACCAGAGCATCTGTCAGCTCTGCATGAGAAGACAATAAGAGAGCAGATAGGATACAAAGTAAAAATTCACACCTATACAAGTCTAGACATATTGTGCCCAGCAGAAGAGCAATCGACACAATAGCCTAAGTCCTTTAGGACACAACCAAAATGGATGAGAAGAATCTTCCAAATCTACTAGCTTTTTGCTAATGCCATTTCAGTCATTAGCATGTGGAATGAAAGAATGCCAAGTAATCCTGTGGATGCCCAAGCAGAAATGTGTATGGTATGTGTGGTTTTCATAAAATTTTGTATGGGGTAATAGAGTACAGAGAAGGGAAGTGCATTTCATTCAGTAACCTATTTCCTTATTATTATGTCCAGAGTGGGACTTAGCAAACCAAATTAATGCAGTTCTGTGGGAGTGGGTGACAGAAGGATGGCGCTCAGTTGTTAGTCAGACAATGGAAAAACTGAGTGTTTGTGATCAAGATGCATTTCTGACAAGGAGCTATTGGCTACTACAAGACTAGAATAGTCTTTTTTTTCTTTTATTGAGCACATAAATATATAGACTTTCTGACATCATGTAAAGACAAGAAGAGCTCCGTATGTTGAGTAGAATTTAACCAGATTAAGCATTTTCCACTGTATCTTTATATTAAAGTACACATTTAATCATGAAAAGCCTATGAGCCAAATTCATATATTATGCTACTTTTAAATATATAAATAGTTCTAAAAAATTCTAAATGGATTATCAAAAAATTGATCAGTTTTTTATTGTTTTCTCATTCAAGAAATACAGATATTCTCTTAAGTATCAAAAGTGATTTCCCAATACCTGGGTGTTGATTTGTAGATTTTCAATTGGACCATGTTAGAGGAATATTTTGGGGGGTGGGTTGTTTTGTTTTCATGGTTGTTCAGTTATAATTGTCCCAATTTGCCCCTGTAGCTCTCCCCTACCCCACCCCCACTTCAGTCTGTCCCCACACTCTTGTCAGTCACCATGGGTCCTTTATACATGTTCCTTACCTAGATCCCCTTCTTTCCTCCATTATTCCTCTCCCCTCTCCCCTCTGGTCACCATCAGTTTGTTCCTTATTTCCATGTCTCTGGTTCCATTTTGTTCACTTGTTTGTTTTGTTGATTAGGTTCCCCTTATAGGTGAGATCATGTGGGATTCATCTTTTACTGCCTAGCTTATTTCACTTAGCATAATGCTCTCCAGTTCCATCCATGTTGTTGCAAAGGGTAGGAGCTCCTTCTTTCTTTCTGCTGTGTGGTATTCCATTGTGTATATATGTACCACAGCTTTTTGATCCACTCATTTACTCATGGGCACTTAGGCTGTTTCCAGCCCTTGGCTATTGTAAATAATGCTGCTGTGAACATTGGGGTGCATTAATTCTTCTAAATTGGTGTTTAAGGAGTCGTAGGGTGTAGTTCCAGCAGTGGGATCACTGGATCGAGAGGCAGTTCCATCTTTAGTTTCTTTGAGGAAACTCCATACTCTTTTCCACAGTGGCTGCTCCAGTCTGCATTCCCACCAAGAGTATACCAGGGTTCCCTTTTCCCCACATCCTCACCACCATTTGTTTGGGGTGATGTTGAAGGAATATTTTTGGATTATTTATTGTGAAGCCTAGTTTTGACAAGCAATTTATATTTGCAGAATAAAGCCTCTGCAGTAAAAGATACAGTAAAATTAATGTAACATGAGAAGCTTCACATTGCCTGTGTCTGAGTCAAGAAATCCATACTTTCAGCATGTGACAAACATTTATTCTAGATGCTATGTCCATAGAGAGACAAACTGACTCTGCCTTCTTAATTTCTGTATTACCAGCAAAGGATACAATGTCTGTCATGTAGTGAACGTGTAATAATGGTCTTTGGAGTATAGTAAATGGTTTGGAATACTTGTCCCCACAGAGAAAATAATTTGTGTTTAATGAATGCACACTATGTGCTGAGGTGTTAGGTATTTGGATTCAACTTTTGGTTTAATTTTAAACAAGTAGTGATTTTTTAAATCTCAGATACCAAAACTATAGAGGAGAAATAATTCCTCTTCCACTGGAAAGGTTTTTTTTATCCCAAGTTTTATTGAGATATCATTGACATATAACTGTGTAAGTTAATTATATACAATGTGTTGATTTTAAACATTTATACATTGAAAAATAATTATTGCACTAACATTAGGAATGTTATCATGTCATATAATCTCATTTTTGAAAACATTTAAGATCTAGTCTGTTAGCAACTTTGAAAAAAATTTTAAAGAAGTATTTTTTGAAGATTTTATTTTTTTATTTATTTTTAGAGAGAGGAGAAGGGAAGGAGAAAGAAAGGGAGAGAAATATCAGTGTGTGGTTGCCTCTCACATGACCCTTGCTGGGGACCTATCTTACAACCCAGGCATGTACCCTGACTGGGAATGGAACTGGTGACCCTTTGGTTTGCAGCCCACACTCAATCCACTGGGCTACATGAGCCAGGGTGTGAAATTTATAATACAGTATCATTAACTATAATCACTGGCCAAACATTAGATCCCCAGAACTTATTTATATTATAGCTAGAAATTTGTATTCTTTAACTACATTTTATCCATTTCCCCAACCCTCAGACCTATGGTAACCACCGTTTTAGCATCTGTTCCAATGGGTTCAGCTTTTCTAGATTCACATGTAAGCGATATCAGAGTACTTGTCTTTCACTATCTGATGCTTCTTTTAGTGTAGTGCCCTCAAGGTCTGTCCATGTTGCTGCGAATGGCAGGATTTCCTTCTCCCTCATGGCTGGATAATATTCTATTGTGTGTGTGTGTATAATGTATATAATATATAATATATATCATATATATTTCACTTCTTTATCCCTTCATCTGTAGATAGTCAATTATGTTGTTTCCATATCTTAGAAATTGTGAATAATGTTGCAGTGAACGTGAGAGTGCTGATATATCTTCAAAGATCTGTTTTTCATTTCCTTTGGATGTATACCCAGAAGTAGAAATGCTGAGTCATATGATAGTTCTATTTTTTATTTTTTTGAGGAAACTGCATACCGTTTTCTACCATGGCACCACTAATTTATATACCCACCAACAATACACAAGTGTTCCCTTTTGTCCACATTCTCACCAACACTTGTTATCTCTTTTTTTTTAATTTTGGTTATTTTAACAGGTGTGATATGATATCCCATTGTAGTTTTGATTTGTTTTTCCTGATGATTAGTGATGTTCATTACCTTTTCATGATTTTATTGGTAATTTTTGTATCTTCTTTGGAAAAAATATCTGTTCAATTCCTTTGCCCATTTTAATTGGATTGCTTGGGTATCTTTTCTATTGAGTAGCATGAATTTTTAATATGTTTTTAATACTAAACCCTTATCAGATGATTTGTGAATATTTTCTCCCATTTCATAAACTAACTTAATTTTGTTGATTGTTTCTTTTGCTGTGAGGAAGCTTTTAAGTTTGATGTGGTCCCACATACTTTACTGTTGTTGCTTACACGTTTGGTGCCATATCCCCCCAAAAAAAAAATCATTGCCAAGACCAATCAATGTCAAGGGGATTTTTCCCTATGTTTTCTTTGGATATTTTTCCAGCTGTTTATGTTCTCTTTAATTTCTTTCATCAAAGTCTTGCAGTTTTTAGTGTAACAATATTTTACCTTCTTGGTTAAATTTATTCAAAGTATTTTAGTTGTTTTTGATACTATTGTGAATGGGACTGTTTATTTATTTTTCAGATATTTTGTGGTAGTGTGTAAAAACACAATTAATTTTTGTATATGGATTTTGTATCCAAAATTTTACTGAATTTGTTGTTTAGTTCTAACAATTTTATGACAGAGTCTAGGATTTTCTGTATACAAGCTCATATTACCTGGACACAAATACAGTTTTACTACTTCCTTTCTGATTTGAATGTCTTTTATTTTTCTTACCTGATTGCTCTGGCTAGTATTTCCAGTATTATGTTAAATAGGAGTTTTGAGAGTGAGCATCCTTGTCTGTTTCTGATCTTAGGAGGGAAAGCTTTCAACCTTTTATCATTGAGTTTGATGTTTGATGTGGGATTGTCATATATTGATTTTGTTATATTGAAGAATGCTCCTTCTACAGAAAATAAATTGAAAATTTTATACTCTCGATAAAGAATTTTGTATTTAGAAGTACAAAATATTTTTGGTTTGCAGTTCCTTTTTTCTTTCAGCACTTTGATGTATCATTCCAGGGTCTCCTGGCTTGTAGTGTTTCCACTGCAAAATCCATTGACATCCTTATGGGAATTCATTTGTCAGTTACAAGCTATTTTTCCTCTTTATTCTTTTAAGATTATCAAAATTTTTTTTTGATTTTTACCAGTTTTATTGCAATGTGCTTTGGAGAGGATCTCCTTAACTTAATTGTGTTTAGTGACCTATAAGCTTCATGAATTTAGATCTCCAAATCTCTTTCCAGATTTGGGAAGTTTTCAGTCATAATTTCTTTAAATAAGCTTTCTGCTCCTTTGTCCCTATCTTCTCCTGAAACTCAGTGATTTGCAAATTTTTCTCTTGATGGTATTCCATAAATCAGGTATGCTTTCCTCCCCTTTTCAATTATTTTTTTTGTTCTGCTTTGGTTAGATGATTTGAAAGTTCTGTCTTCAATGTCAGATTCTTTCTTCTGCTTGATCAGTTCTTTCTTTTGCTTGATCAGTTTTGTTATTTGTGCTTTGTTTGCATTTTTTAATTCATTCATTTCTTTAGCTATGGGTTTTCTTTTTCTTTTTTTCTGTAAATTTCTTTGTAACTTCTGGCTTTCTTCATGAAATAGTTTCCTTATTTTGTTGAATTGTCCTTCTGTGTTTTCTTGTAGTTCATTGAGATTTCTTAGAATAACTGTTTTGAATTCTTTATTTGTTAATCATGGGTCTCCATGTTTGGTTATGGTTACCAGAAGTCTGTTGTGATCCTTGATGGTGTCTTGTTACCTTAATTTTTCATGTTCCCTGAAGTTTAGAATTATTGTCTTCACATCTGAAATAGTACTCTCCTCCTCCAGTCTTTACTAACTATCTTTGCAGGAGAAATAACTTCTGTCAGCCCTGCAAGAGATTCTGAGGCCTTCTTATACAAATAGATACAAATGCTCCACACTTTTTGCTCTCTTGTGGCAGACTTCTTAAGCTGCTATGCCTTCTTTGCTTCCTGCAATGCTCTGGGTTAGGTGCTGACAGCCTCTCTTTTGTTTTCTCAAACATGACCTAAAGCTCAAGTTTGGGATTTCTCTCTCGCTGGCCAATTTGCTTGGCATTTTAAATATCTCCTCACTAGCTCCCTGGCAGAGTCTGTTTTTGACACCACTATTGGGAGCATGCACAGGGAGCTGGCCATAGGGTGGGTTGTGTGTGAGTGAAGAACTTGGAGCACTGTGGTTCGCCATAGACCAGCTGCAGGGGATCCATGGGTGAGGCATTCCCAGGGACTCATTGGTGGGCTTCTTGATGGAACCAATGACACAGCTAGTACTGTCCAGATCCTTTCAATGTCCATTGAAAGTCCTACCTTCTGCTCTCCTCACCACTTTTCACACACCAGCCATTTAGCTTATGATTCCTTGCTCTGGATAGGGCAAAAAAGAAATGAGCCCTTTGGCAGTGTCCAGAGCATTGCTACACAAGCCAGCTGCTCACTCACTAGCTCTCTTTTACTCTTGCAGGAGAAATCATGGGCCAGTGAAAACCCCACCTGACTCTGACCTGCTCCCCCTTGGGGATAGGGTGACCCAGATAAAGTTTAATTTTCCTCTACCACCTCCAACACATCTCAACTCATATATATACTAGTATGAGTTTAGATGTGTTTATATGAGTTTATATATATATATATACACACACACATACACATACATACATACAGATATACATATATTCATACATATACGCACACACACAACTGCTAAAGCTTCTCCTCTGGAAACCGGGACTCCTACACAGGCTGTCTTGTCTGTGGGTGATTGTCTATGTCAATGTTCTCCAGAGTCTCCCAGACCACAGCTTACAGTGTCTAGAGTTGGTTCACAGGCTACTGCAGTGCTCATAGCTGGAACCATGTCCTGTCTGCTTATTTACTGATGCAGGGGTGGGTCCCTTGGCATATGGGTCCTTTGGCATATAGTGCTGGATCCCACAGCTCCCTCAAAGGCACTTTTGCCCATGGCTGATTTTGCATTTGAGTAAGGGGAAGAATAATGGATGCCTTTTGCCACCACAGTGATGATTTCATTGTGAAAGGTTTTTGAAAGTTAAAACCTCATTGGTTATTAAATTATTAAATTTAGTGTTATAAAGTATGTTATTTTAATAAAACAAATATAACCTTTGCTTATCGAGCACCAGTAATTGTTGTAACATTTGAATCAGTATTAGAACTCAGAGTGCTTAGACGTGGGTTCATCTGATTTACTCCTATGGCTGCTGAAGGCTGAGTTTAATTTTAAGTTTTAAATTTGCTAATCAACCATGATATAAGTTCCTTGACTAGTTAATACTGTAGTATTCACAATCTCTTATCTTTGTGTAATATATTAAGAGATTATTTTGAGTGCTGAACTTCCTTACACAGTTCACATATCCATATTAGATGCCCTTATTGAATCTGAAAATTGCCTCAACCATAGTCTGTAACATAATGTGTCTGGATTGTTCTTAAATTGTTCCAGGTCATTTCCCAACTACTGGATATTTTAATGGAATGCAAGTAAGCTTTATGCTTTTTTTTAATTCTCACCCCAGGGTGTGTTTATTGAGTTGAGAAAGGAAAGGAGAGAGAGAAGGGAGAGAGAGAGAAACATTGCTTGCTTGCTTCCTGTGCGCACATTAACTGGGGATCAAACCCACAATCTAGGTCTGTGCCCTGACCAGGAATCAAACCTGCAACCTCTATGGTGGGCAGGACCATGCTCCAACCAACTTGAGCCACCCAGCCAGGGCAAGCTATATTCTTGACCAAAAAGCATAATTTCAGTTATTTCTATTTCTCTTTGTTATGCAATTCCAGAGTCCTTGTGTTCATGTTGGTTTGGCCTAATATCATGAATTTAATTATATATTAAATCTGTATGTATCCATTATTAAGGGGCACCAGTAAATGCATTGTTATTTGAATTGTGACAAAAATATTTATGTATATATTGCCTCGAGTTACTCCCTACTTGCTTGCTCTTTATTCATAGGCTATTTTTAGAACAGTTTTACACATACAAAAATTGAATAAATAATAGAGCTCCCATATACCACCATCTTACAGTGTCTGCTATTATTAATATTTTACATTCATATGTTACATTTGCAACAATAAGCCAACATTGGTAAATTATTGTTAATAAAATCTATAGTTGCTTCAGATTTCCTAAATTGTACCTAATGTTTTTTCTGTATTCCAGGATTCTATCCATAATATCACATTACATTTAATCATTATTTCCCTTTAGATTCCTCTTGGGCATGACAGTTTTGCAGGTTTTTCTTGTTTTGGATGACCTTGACAGTTTGAGGAGTATCGATCACGTATGTAGTAGGATGTGCTTTTATTGGAATCTGTCTGATGCTTTTTCATGGTTAGACTGAGGTTATGGGTTTTGAGAAGCACTACCACAGAGGTAAAATGCCTTTTCCATCACATCATATCAAGGGTACATGCTATCAACTTGATTTATGACTGTTAACATTGACCTTGATCACCTGGCTAAAGGAGTATTTGTCAGATTTTTCTACTATAAATTGCACTTTTATTTCCTCCTTCCCATACTGCACCCTTTGGGGGGACTTTACCTGTAAAGTAGAGTGTGTACATAATTTATCTGAAATTCTTCTGCATGGAGGATTTGTCTCTTTTCATTTATTAATTATTTAATCATTTATACCCATCATATGGACTCATATTTATTTTATATTTATGATTATAATGCCTACTTCCTTTTATTCCAATTGTTTTAATCTTTGGCTATGGGAAATAGTTGGCTCCTATTCCTACATAAAGTGCCTTATTTGTGTGTGTGTGTCTCCTCACTTCACTATTTTATGGCATTATGAGGTGCTCCAGGTTCATCTTGAATATTTCTCGCCCCAGTCCTAGAATCATCCAAATTTCCAAGGATCTCTGGTTGTTATTTTTTTTTAAGATTTTATTTATTTATTTTTAAAGAGAGGGAAAGGGAGGGAGAAAGAGAGGTAGAGAAACATCAATGTATGGTTGCCTTCCTCTTGCACCCTCTACTGGGGGCCTGGCCTGAAACCCACGCATGTGCCCCTACTCGGAATTGAACAGGCAACCCTTAGATTCACAGGCCAGCGCTCAATCCACTGAGCCTCACCAGCCAGGGCTGGTTCTTTTTATTAAAGAATGGTATTAGAAACCAAGATCTGGATACTAGGTGCACTTGTGTTATTGGGCATCTTTTCTTTTAAGGCCTCTCAGCTCAGTTAATAGAGCAAAGAAAGGTATATGTATATTAACACATGCATATACATATATCAATAAATATTTCCACATATGAAACCATCTCTATGTTTTATTAATATTCCCAACTCTAATACTTTACCACTTAAATATTCTCGCCCCCTCTCTTGTTTATCTGTAAATTCCACTCCAACAGCAAGAACCTTGGATTCTACCACCTGCCATCCATTTACCTAATTGTTCATTTCCTCTGTAGATGCATCACAACCTCAGATTAGCTCATGCGTACCACTGTGGTGGCAATCTTTTGGATGGAGTACAGTGCTCATATGCAGCTCTTTTTGTCTTTGGTCTTGCACACACCATTCATTTTCAAAGTTACTTAGGCTACTATCTTTCCCACACTTCCTTTGGTGAGCTTATTTCATGTATTGGTAGCAGAGTTACATTCTCTTGTCACAGTCTGTATAATTTCCTGAGATTCCTCCAACATCCTAAATAAACTTTAAAACTTGCACAAACTAGCATTCATTCTCTGTGCTATAAAGTTCCCTGGGTTTTGACAAATGCCTAATGATGTGTGTTCATTATTACAGTATCAGACAGAACTGTTTCATTGTCTTAAAAATCCCCCCATGCTTCCCTGTTCATCCTTGTCCACTTTCCCTGAACCCGGGACAACCACTGATTTTTTTACTACCTCTATTGTTTTACCTTTTCCACAATGTCATATAATTGGAGTCAGAAAGTATAAAGCCTTTTCAGACTGGTTTCTTTTACTTAGAGTGAATTTAAGCTTTTTCCATGTCTTTTTTGTGGCTTGAAATCTCATTTCTTTTGCACACAATAATATTCCATTTTATGGGTATTTCATAGTTTGTTCATCTGTTCACTTACTGCAGGACATCGTGGTAGCTTCTACTTTTGGCAATATGAATAAAGGTGATATGAATATACATGTGCAGGTTTTGTGTAGACATAAGTTTTTTACTTCCTTGACTCAATACCTAGGATTGCAATTACTGGACTATATGGTAAGACTACGCCTATTTTGTTACACCATACTAGTCTGCCTTGGTACTCTTTTGTTGAACTACTTTCTTATCTGATTTCCTGCAGGGTCTGTCCATATCTGAAAGAAGAGTGTGGAAATCTCTAACCATAATAGTGGAGACCTCACTGTCTCTGCATTTAAAGTAGTTTCTTTTTATAAAAAATAGACAACACATAGTTGCATGTTTGTTTTTTTATCCACTCTGTCAATCTCTGACTTTTAATTGGTGTATTTAGACCATTCACATTTAAAGTGATTATTGTTACAGTTGGATTAATGTCAACCATATTTGTGCCTATATTATATTTCTCGAATTTGTTCTTTGTTTCTTTTGTATGTTACCAGTCATTTGCCTTGACTAGTTTTAACTGAATATTTTATATAATTTCATTTATGTCCTCTCTTCCTTTTTAGTAATTAGAGTTATTTTACTTTATTTTAATGCGTGTTTTAGAGCTGGTAGTATCCATTTACAACTGATCTACTTTAAAATAACACTCTATCTGCTTCGCTGCCAGTGCAAGTATTTTCTTACCTAGTGTTTCCAATGTCTCCTTTCTATCCTTTGTAATATTACTGTCATTCACTTCACCTCACCACATGCTATAATCACCCAGTGTGTTGTTACTATTATTACTTGGGACATTTACCTATTAGATCAATTAAGAATAATACAAGTGAGAGGCAACCAATCAATGTTTTTCTCTCACATTGATGTTTTTCTCCCTCTCTTTCTCCCTCCCTTTCCCTCTCTCAGAAAAAGAATAAAACAACTGTAATTGAATAACAATAAAAAATTTTAAAACATAAAGAATTTCAAATAAAAAAAGAAAAAGAATGATACATATAAAATATTTATTTTATCTTATTGTGTTCATCTCTGACACTTTTTTAACAATGTAGATCAGAGGTTCTGATCAATGATATTTTCCTACTTTCCAAAAAATGTATTTTTAATTTATTTTAAAATTACAGTTGACATACAACATCATATTAGTTTCAAGTGTATAACATAATGATCAGACATTTATATACCTTACAAAGTGATCACCCCAATAAGTATAGTACCCATATGACACCATACACAGTTATTACAATATTGCTAACTGTATATCCTATGCTGTATTTTACATCTCTATGACTGTTTGTATAACTGACAATTTGTACTTCTTAATCTCTTGAATTGTTTTCAACCCATCCTCCAACCCCCCTCCCATCTAGTGACCACCAATTTGTTCTTTGTATAAGGAACTATACAACTTAACTCTAAAAAAGAGCAGGGGGGAGAGCAAGCAATTAGATTTAAAATATGGGCAGAGGACCTGAATAGACACTTCTCCAAAGAGGACATACAGATGGCCCATAGACATATTGAAAGATGCTCAACATCCCCATCCATCAGGGAAATGCAAATTAAAACCACAAAGAGATATCATCTCTCATTTGGCAAAATAGCTATCATCAATAAATCAACAAACAACAAATGCTGGCGAGGATGTGGAGAAAAAGGGAAGCTAGTGCACTGTTGGTGGGATTATAAATTGATGCAGCAACTGTGAAAAGCAGTATGGAGTCACCTCCAAAACTTAAAAGTGGAATTACCATATGACCCATCAATCTACTTCTGGGTATTTATCTGAATAAATCAAAAACACTAATTTGAAGAGATATATGGACACCTATGTTCACTGCAGCATTATTTACAGTATCCAAGACCTAAAAAATATCTTTTAACCTTTATTGTAGGCAAGTTTACTGGAGACAAATTGCCTCAGTTTTGTTTGCTAAGAAAGTCTTCATTTTTCTTTCACTTTTGAAGAATACTTTCATGGGATATAGAATTCTGGGTTGGTGCATTATTTTTTTCAGCACTTTAAATGTACTATACTACCTTCTTGTTTGCAAACATGACAAAAAGGTCTGATGTGATAATTATGGTCCTTGTTACTCTATAAGTAAGTGATTTTGTTTCTTCTATTTTTTTCAAGACTTTCTCCTTGTCTTTGGTTTTGCAAAGTTAAAATATGATGTACTTTGGTGTACAGTTTTTATTATTCACTCTTCCCAATGTTCTGTGAATTTCATTGACCTGTATTTAGGTGTTTGGCATTAATTTTAGAAAATTATCAGATAGCATTACGTCAAAAACTTGTTCCACTTCTTCATTTATTTATTTTAAAAAATTCTCTCTCCTCACTTTGGGAAGTCTGTATTGACATTCTTTAAGCTTCTTTCTTCAGCCATGTCCAAAATACTGATGTGCCCATCAAATGAAATTTTTAAAATTTTTTGATAGTGTTTTCTGATTCTAACATTTCATTCTGCTTTTTATTAATGTCTTATTCTCTCTACTTACATTATCCATCTGCCCTTTCATGTTGTCTACCTTTTGTATTAGAGATTTTAACATATAAATCATAGTTATTTTAAATTTCCTATATGATAATTCCAAAATTGATGTCATATATGAGTCAGCTTCTGTTGCTTGCTTTGTCTCTTCAACTGTGCTTCTTTTTACACCTTTTAGCATGCTTTGTAATTTTTTGTTGCCAGTCAGATATGATTTATTAGGTAATGGGAATTGATACAAACACTTACTATGTGAGATTTTATGTCAGTCTGGCTCACAGCTTATTTATCTGTCTTTAATGTTGGCTGTAGTTGTAGGTACTATAGCTTCAGAGTACTCAGTATCCTTGTTTTTCCTTGTTATCTTTGGGTCCTCTAAGAACTACATATTAAATAGATTGTGTCTTTTAGCTATTTCAAATGTAACCCTCTGTTAATATAAGAGTCCTGTTGGGGTGAAGTGTGGGGAAAGGGAAGCAGTCTATAATCTTATGATTGAATCTCGCTGTTTGACAGGTAGTGAAAACCTGGGCTATAACGTTCAGAAGTGTTTCTCAGCGTTTCCATCCCGGTTGGGTGAGACATGAAAATGAGACAGTGCTTGAGTTGGCTAACTGCCCTTTCCCAGATTGGAAAAGGCTCTGTTACAGGTTTTTCCATTGGACAGCAGGCCTTTGTTGTGGAGAACAGTCTGGAAAAAAAGGGTTATTTTTGCCCTCCCTTTACCAGAAGCACAAGGTGATTTTTCTTGGCCCTTTACCTTAAGAAAATGTTAGGGTTTCTGGAGATAAAAGCCATGAATGTGTGGGCCCCTAAGATTTGGACCTGGCACAGAAGCTGCTGGAGTCATATAGTAGTAAAAATACTTAAATGTTATTTTTACTGAATCGCAGGAGGCTAAATGTGATGAGCTTGAAAGCGAGCAATTCTTCGATCTAATCTTTGCTCCTTAGGACTTGAGCTTTGGGAACAGCTGTTTGAATGGATTTTACCATCCTAGCTCAGAGAATATAGCCGGATTCTGAGGACACTGAGGATATATGTGCATATGTGTGGCTACATTTCCAAACATCAAGCACCAAGATTTAGACATGAAACAATCTCTAGATTTCTGTAATTCAGAGCAGTTTCACAATGGAAGAGCAGTTAGTGAGAGAACTTCTTTCCAGTCGTTGAACACATTTCTCTCTGAAGAATGTGTTGAATGACTATAAGGTGGTTATATAGTCACCCCACCTTTTGGCCCGAGGTAATTTATAGATATATTTAGGATATCCAATGAAACAGATGACAGAAAAGTGGCACTAGTTGCATGGGGAAAATAGGAGAGAAGAGTTTGCATGAATGGGGTATTTGGGAAAGTTTCATGGAGCAAGTTCATAAAGAGAGTCTTACAAATCAAGGAACTCTGGAGCAATTACAAGCTAGTAGAGGAATGGAGATGAGAGGCGAGGAGATTTTATAACATTGTTATGCTGTTGACCTGGATTCTTCAACCACACCAACACAGGCAGTCTGGTACATGAGTATCTGGTCCATATTTGACATATTAAAAAAGTAGAAAGAAGAAAAAGTTTTTTTCTTGCCTGTGGGATAACAGAATAAATAAGGAAAAATATCCTATAAAATATTTTAAACCAGAATATGTGGAAAGATATATTTCAAAATACCTGAAGCTTTTATTGGGTGATTAAAATACTTATAGATTTTCACAGTAATTTTAAATGTCAAAAATAAATTGGATGTGTCCTTTATAATTGTTCCTGTAAACCCTTCACCCTTTCCCCCCATTATCCCCTCCCCTCTCCCCTCTGATCATTGTCAGTCTGTTCTTAATTTAAATGTCTTTGGCTATACTTTGCTTGCTTGTTCATTTCGTTGATTAGGTTCCCATTAATGGTGAGATCATATGGTATTTGTCTTTCACCGCCTAGCTTATTTTACTTAGCATAATGCTCTACAGTTCCATCCATGCTGTTGCAAAGGGTAGGAGCTCCTTCTTTCTCTCTGCTGCGTAGAATTCCATTATGTAAATGTACCATAGTTTTTTGATCCATTCATTTACTGATGGGCACTTAGGTTGCTTCCAGCACTTGGCTATTGTAAATTGTGCTGCTGTGAACATTGGGGTGCATAGGTTCTTTTGGACTGGTGTTTCAGGGTTCTTAGGATATAATCCTAGCAGTGGAATTGCCAGGTGAAAAGGCAGTTCCATTTTTAGTTTTCTGAGGAAATTCCATACTGTTTTCCATAGTGGTTGCACCAGTCTGCAATCCCACCAACAGTGCACTAGGGTTCCCTTTTCTCCACAACCTCTCCAACACTTGTTGTTTGTTGCTTTGTTTATAATGCCATTCTGACTGGCATGAAGTGGTATCTCATTGTGGTTTTAATTTCCATCTCTCTGATGGCCAGCGGTACTGAGCATCTTGTCATATGTCTCTGGACCCTCTGTATACACATGGACAATAACAAGGGGGGGGTGGAAACAGGGGAGGGAGGTGGAGAGGGCTGGGGTGGTGGGGAGGGATGGGGGGAAAAGGCAGAAAACTGTACTTGAACAACAATAAAAAATGTTAAAATAAAAGAAGTGAATAATGATGATGGTTGCACATGTACTTAACATTCTTAAAGCACACATTTTAAATGTACTTAATGACACTGAATGTACACTCAAAATGGTTAAAATTGTAAATTTTATATTATGTGTAATTACTATGATAAAAATATCATTTCCTTAAATTTTTTAAAATTAAAGTCTCTAAAATAAAAAAAAAATTGGAAAATGTTTTTGATAATACAGTGTCCTTGGAGTATTCATAATCATTTATCAGATTATCAGTCGTTTAAGGAAACGTTATGATCCATCTTTGCCCTGGAGAATCGTAAATTGTATAATAACTAGCTCTTTATCAAAACTACTGATTTCTAGGTGTGCAAACAATGAAAAAAATCTTGAATAACTCCTTATAAGATTTACTCTTTATAGATATAAATGTTTAGTTAAACTTTAATACTATTGTACTAATTATTCTATCTTGAGATTTTTTTAAAAGTCTTTGTAAGGAAACAGACCAAATTTGTAAGAAGATCAAGTGTGTGTCAATAGACTCCAGGGCCTGAAAGAAAAAGAATGTTTGATTTATTAGAAACCTAAACACCAATCTCTTTCTTCAAAATATGGTACTGCTATATGGTGCCCAAGACTACTCAATCTTAATATTTTCCCTACATGTTTAAAAAATTCCAGCTTTCAAAGTTATAAGCAATTTTTGCTTTTAGGGTAGATAATTAACTTGTTAAATTCCTCTAGGGACATGCTCTTTATTTCTTAGGGAGACTGAGGTGGAATTTTGTATTGGTAGAGTTTTTGTTTATAGATATGAATCAAGTGTTTGCCTATTGATCTTAATGGGGCAAGGGAGGGTGATGAAAGGGAACTGTTGACTGGAGTCAGAAGCTACTTGAGCCTAGAGTCACAGCGTACTTCAAGTGATGACAGGGTTGGAAATGTGGGTCTGATTAATCTGACATTTGGAAGGTAGCTGGAACCTCCCTGGAACTTTAGCCCTGTAGAGATGCTAAAGTTGGGCATGCTAGATTCTGTGAATAGCTGCCTCTAATAATATTCAGAAGCAGATATCTAAGAGCAGAGCTACATTCCCTCCGTTAGATAAGTGAATTGATGAAAATCACCCACAAAGGACAGCTATGTCCAGCATAACAGAGGTCAGTAGCTAGCACCCAGCAGTAGAAGACACCATAAAACCTTGGGGAAAGAGTGAACTGCTGAAGAGTCGAGGTGCCTGGAACGCTAACACAAATCAGTGCTGACATCAGGCATGTGATAGCTGTCCTTGACCGGCATCACCACTGGCTGTCGTCCACAGCTCCCAGCAATGCAGCTGGCACCCAAAGGCTGGAGAAACCTCTAATCATAATTGTTCCATGTAGACATTGAAGCCTGCCTGGTTTTTCTTGTTTTGTTTTGTATTTTCCCCTCTCTTCTGGTCACTGATATAGTAACAGGCTATTTCCCAACTGAGTGCTCTGTTTGTTACATTACTGAACATTATGATCATTGGTAAAAATACCTTTAGCCCCCAGTCACATTTACATATCAACTGAGATACAATTTAAGTTGAAGCAACTTTGCTAAGGCTTGCACCTTGGCCACCATTGCTTAAACTTAAATTGTGTCTCAGTTGCACCTACCACGTTGGGTTATTGTGAGGATCACAAGAGACACACCATTTCCTTTTAGTCTTGGCAGGCCCTCCCAGATCAGATAACACCTTCTCTCTCCATTTGAATTCTTCCAAGTTCTTTGCGTCTGGGTAGAATTTGTTGCTTCCCATTTGAATTCCCCAAGTACTTTTAGAAACCACCATAACTTACCATACCTATTTACCTGTCCGTCTTTTTCAGGTAACTGTGAATTTCTTAAAAAGACTGAGCATGACATTTCCATGTTTATCTTACTAATATCAAGCACAATGCGCCGTATATAAAAGGTGTTCTCTAACCATTTGTTTCTTAATAAAGTACAATATTGGAATCATGTTTTGCAATTTAAGTAAATTTTCCTCCCTCCATTGCTATGGTTGCTGTGTCCTGCTGGGTATTCTCAATAAGAAATAAAGTTGTGGGAAATAGACTTAGATGTTTTTCACAGGGGCCTAAAAATATTAAGATAGAAAGAATAGGTGAAAGAGTGATGATCAGAAGATGAATTTAGTGTGGTAAAGGAAGAAAGTATATTAAAATTACTGTTAGGTTAATACAGTTCTCAGTGATTTTAAAAGATATTATATGTTATATTAGGAAAAATTTCTGAATATTATATGCATATTATATTTGGAAAAGTTTCAGATAATATGTTAGTAGAAAAAATGTTTTCTAAAGTTGATAGATTTAAACTAATACATCTTGGTCCATTTGACAAATGAAGATTAAGGGGAGCTGAGTCAAAGGAAGCAGTGTGTTTACATTCAAGTAGCCATAAGGTCAAAGCAAAAAGCCAAGTAGCCATAAACCAAATAGAGCAGAGGGTCCAGGGAAGACTAACCATTATAATCAGCATTCCGGTGAGCTCTGGTTATGGGTTCTCCTCCTCATGTTACTGCAATTTAACAGGTAAAGTTATAGGCAAAGGGCTTAAGAGTAATCAAAGCTGAAGTAATAAACTGTCATTGTCACTTCATTGGAGGAGGAATGGAAGAAATACTAGTTGTTCAAGTAAAGGGAAAAAGAAATGTACATGGAAGGGCTTGTATGGCTAAAGAAATAAAAGGAAAGGGAAAGCTTGCATGTTCTAGAACATTCTGGATATAGTAACACATTACTGCTTATGATGTAGTTACAACAGCAAAGAGAAAGCATGATTCCATATACTGTGCTATCCAACCTTTTACCATCCCCGCACGGAAGAAAGCCCTCAGAGAGTAGGACAGAGAACTCAACATGTAAGTGACACCAACATGACCGCCCCCCCGTGATACTATCAGCTGGTTTACAAGTTGTCTCCCTGCTTTTCTATAGCTATCAGCCTCCTAGAATCTACTGGCCATGCCGGAGACTTAGGCTTTTTCAACATTTATTCTATAGAGGTGGGCAAAAGTAGGTTTACAGTTGTTCATATGGAAAATAATACAGTAATTAATAAATAATAGGAATAAAGTGTGTTTCACATACAACTGTAAGCCTACTTTTGCCTACCCCTGTATGTCAGATCAAGCATTTGGAATTTGAATTACCTCATTTAGCACACCTCACAAATATTTAAAGTAAACATTTTTACAGCCATTTTGCAGATAATAAAATTAAGGACGAGAAATTAAATAGCGTCCCTTGTCAAACAGCGAGTAAATAGAAGAGCCACAGTATTCAGATCCAGGTATCTCCAAACTATGCTTCTTATAGTATTGTGTCCCAGTAAAGGACTTTCTGGTTTATTTTTTAGAGTTCTTTATATTTCTAGTATAGTACTTTTTATATACCATGTTTTAAATTAGTTTTAAAACAAAACAGCAAAATATTTTGCTTTCATTGTAAAATAGTTATCACTGATCAATCAAGTAGCTCTTTGAGTTTTTAAAAGATATTGCTAGTCATCATACTCACTGTGCCATTATCATACTGTAAATTATTTAAACTAGAAAACATGTAGAAATCAAATTGCTGCTAAGTTATTGTTTCTGAAAATTAAGATGGAAAATGTTTTAAATGAATTAATTTAAAGGCTATGCTTTTGGGCCAAAACTTCCACGGTGATTTCTGTCATAGGCATTAAGAAAACAGGTGATTGAGATGAGATGTTTTATGTCCAATTAATAGTATACTTTCATTGTAAAACAAAAGTATTAAAGCTAAAATATCACTCTGAAACTAAAGGCTTGCACCTTGTGAAGAAAGACAGAGTCCTGTGTGCATGTGGCAAACAGTCCTTGATATATTTGTCCTCTATTGGTTCATCATATTGCTGCTGTGCAAACTAACAATTATTTAAAAAGAAAGTTTATTTCAACCCCATCATATATACAATGTCTGTTAATAAGTGGGCAAAGGCAAAGTGTTTAATTATTCTGCTTTTATACTGGCCTAGGTAACTAGAAAGTTGCCTCCAAAATGTTTGTACATTGGCTGATACCATGAGTTGAAAGACAGTCTCAGAGGCTTATATACAATGAAGCAGTAGGATCCAAGCTATGAGAAAGTAAAGGCCACTGTGAAGAGTGCTGATCTATTCATCACAATGCGACACTTTAAATAGTGCATTCTTTTTGAAAGGAGAGCCAGGGAGAAATACCATTTTGTGCATTTAGTGGTTTATTTGGAAATAATGAAGTACTTTAATTGTTTCTCTTCCTAAATAATATTATTTTTACTTATTGAAATGACTATCACAGCTGAATCTCAAAACTTTAATGATGATTTGTATAGGGTTATATAAAAAGTGAAAGGAATAAAAATTAAATGACCATATCTGATATATTGCCATACCTAAATTTCAGTAGCTAAAAATAGGATTTATTCTTTTTAAAAAAATAACATTGAAATTAAGAACAATTGGACAGTAACCAGAGGGGAGGTGGGAGGGGATAATGGGGGAAAGGGGGAAGGGTTTTCAGGAACAACAATGAAGGACACAGGGACAGAACCAAGGAGGGGGGTGGTGGAAGCAAGGGCGGGAGGTCGGTTTGGCTGGGGAGGGGGCTAAACTAAGACAACTGTAATTGAACAACAATAAAATAATTTTAAAAAATATTTAAAAAATTGAAAGGGTGAAGAAATAATATCACTTTTACTTCTGATCATTAAAATAGTTAGCTACATATGCATATTAAACTAGGGGATTAAACACAATATTTTCACAGCTGGAGGCAATATTGTTTTTGCATGTAAGATTAACTTTCTTTCATCTTCAAATCCAGCAGAATTTTTTCTACAAAGAGCAAATTGCTTTTCCGTGGGAAAGTTTTTGCGTAAGTGGCCCATACTTCAGATTTTAACTATATAAAGTTCTAGTTGATTCAGACGCTTAAATAATTCAGTAGACTGCAGGGGAAAGTATGGATATTTTAAAGTAAAAATTTCAGGGCCCAGAATCTTATACAATTAAAGTAGGTAAATAGATAAATAATTCCCACTTCTGAGCCAGAAAGCATCAATATAATGTTTAATAATTGAAATGTAATAACAGTGGCATATTAATGAAAGTCAATTTATACAATTATTTTGTCCAACACAGAATGTTTGAAATATAAACAGGTTTAAAATTAAAGAAATTCAATTAAGTGCAGTAATTTTAGAATAAGATTTTTTAAAATTAAAATTTATACTAGTTTATTTTTTAATTAAGATGTGACCACAGTAGACAGTCTAGAAGAGTAGAAAGAAGAAAAATATTGTCATTTACCATCAGACCTTCTAGTGTATTCCACTCCCATTCCTTCTCTACTGACTTCTGTACACAGAAGCCAACAGTAGCCAGTCTATATGCCCCAATTCTTCTTTCTCCATCTCAGTTTTTAATATTCAATTGCCCACTGAAAAGCACTTCAGGCTGTGGCACTTGAACATATCCCAAATTTGGTAGAACATGTCCAGTAACTGAAAAGAGACAATTTTAAAATGATTTTCAGACCTGACTCCATCAAGCTGGAGTGTCCCCTACAATGTAACTAATAATGTAGGGTCTGATTCAGGTACCTACCAGACCTAGACTAAAAAAATATATTTAGAGTATGCAAAATTTCTTCTGCTGAGTTTGACCCTCCCTAGTCTTATCTAGAATCCAGAGATTTCCCACTCTGAAATAAGTGACAAGATGGGTGAAATTAAGCTAATAAATATTCTCCAAGGAGATATATTTCATTTTTTTTTAATGACACTAGCTTTAGGATGGTTCTCTTACTGTTTATATTTAGTTAAGCCAATAGGAAGCACTAGGGTGTTTTCTTAGGAAACTGTATAGCTTAGCTTATTTCTATCAAGGACATATCTTTCTAGGGAACTCTTCTCATAGATGTGCTCAAGACTTTCTATCAGGAAAGGAAACTATTTTCCCCTCAATTTTCAAGCAATGCGGTCTTCAGAGTGTACTATGCGAACAAGTCAACATTCTGAGATTCAAGGGTTTATTTATTTTTATCTCATCCCTTGAAGATTTTGTTTTGGTATGTATGACTTATAATATAAATATTCCAGGAAAATATAAATGCCAAGCTGGGTAATATTTCAAGATATTTATAACTGTGATAAGTGGAATACATTTTAAGTAGTAAAGATAAGCATTAGCGATTATAGACCAAAACGGAATTTGACAACAGATAACGCAAATCGTAGACCATTGTGTGTCGCTCTCCGTGAATATGAGGGCTTCCTTTTTTGCTCTGTGTGTGCTTTGAAAGTTGTTTTTCTTTGCTTGGAATGAATTATTAAAGAGGTAGTAAAGACCACATACTTTTCATTGGCTGTGGTATTGAGCTACTGTTAATGTAATGGCTGCTCAGTGAGTTGGAGGAGGCACCAAATAGCTATTGAAATTAGGGTCTTAGTAAGAGAAAATAGGCTTAAAAATAATGTGTTTTTTTTTTTTTTTAGAACATGGTGCCAATTCAGTAATATAGGTTTAAACTTTTGCATGCTGTGTGAGATTATTCTATCTAGTAATGAATTGTGGTATTCATCTTCTTCGATGAATGGCCTACAGGTGTAGTCAGCTCTACACTGAGCATAGCATAGAGAAATATTAACACACTTTTATCTAAACTAATAAGTCAGTCTGCCTCACGGAGGATGAAAATTGCCTCACACCAACATCAGAGTTCATTCTTTTCAAATTAAGCTAATTTTGATTTGGACTAATAATTTAATAAATTGCAGATAAGCAGAAGTAAAACACATATACAAGAATTATGGCCTGGTATTTCCAGTTGGCACTTATCTTTGCATTTGTTTAACTATACACTTCAGTTTGAAGATTTCTCTTAAAGAACAACTACTGGCTCTACCGAGAATCCTGAGGTGCGCATTTTTCACATTTTCAGTCACACTGAATACTGTTTGTTCACAGGACAGACTGCTGGAGCAGGCCCTCATCCCCCTCCCAGAGCCAGCGCCAGTCGGGTGGTGCGCCCCAGCGTTCTTCTGTCAGAAGCGCTGTGTAATGCAAAGGAAAGAACCAATTCATTTTTGGCAATTTATATTTTTATAAGAAAATAATCCATTTATTCTACTTTTCAAATGTAGTGCCATGCAGTTGTAAGTATTAACTTAATTTCACCTTTTCTGAACCTGTGTATGCTTTCTCTTAATTCTCTCCCTCTCTCTCTCTTTCTCTCTCTCTCACTTTCCCCTTTGCTTCTTGGAATAACAAGAGGTTTAACTATTTCATTCATTACAAAAATTCAGCTTTTGATTTTATTCATCCTACTAATTTTGGTTAAATATTTTCTGCTTCATTCATGTTAGCTTTTATCTTTATGGATTTCATTTTCTTTCAATTCTGTTGTAGTTTTTCCTAACACGTAAAATTCTTTTTTTCCATTTTTAGTCTTTCATCTTTAATATTGAAAGAAATGTTCTGAGCAGTTTTTACTGTATCCCGTAAGTTCTCAGTGTGGAGTATTTCTTTTCAATGACTTCAAGTTGTTCTGCATTTTCTGTTGATTTCCTGTTTGATTCATGGGTTATCTAGGTCTGTTTCTTAATTTCTAATGATTTAAGGTTTGTTACTTCTTTATTATTTAGTCATAATTTTATTGAATTCTGATCACAGGATCCAGTGCTACAATTTTTCACTTTGTAATTTGTGTAGTTTCTATGTACCCAAGCAAATGATAGCATTTTTGTGTTTCGTGAACATAAATAACAAAACACATTTGTTCTGTTTGAGGGCTATAAGGTTTTATATATGCATGTGGGTGTATGGTCAATGTTGTTAGCTTTTTAAATTCAATTCTTATATAATGATCTTTTAGTCTGTTCCAGCTACTGTGACAAAATACCATAGACTAAGTAGCTTATAAACAATATAAAATTATTTCTCACAGTTCAGGAAGGTAGAGGTCCTATATCATGGGTCCAGCATGGTCTAGTGAGGGGACGACCTCTTCCAGGCTGCACACTGTCAACTTCTCCGTGTGTCCTCTCGAGGTGAAAGGGGTGAAGGAGCTATCTTGATGCCCTTGATAAGGGCATCAATCTCGTTCGTGAGGGCTCTGCCTTCATGACCTAATCCTCCCCAAAGTCCTCACCTTCTAACACTATTACATTGGGCATTAGCGTTTCAACATTTGAATTTGGGGATACACAATAATTCAGATAATAACAACCTTCATTGATTTTTGCTTGGGAACATTAAATCCTTTGTTGGGATCACAGAACAAATTTTGCCAGGACACATTTCAGGCCAAGATCCTTCATCAAAATCTTGGACATAGTCGTTTTTGGAATCCCCAGATCAGCTTCTAGTTCTCACTGTCAGTCGCCAATCACATTCGAAGGTGTTCTGCTTGTTGCAGGCCTTCCAGAACATGGATCATTTTCAACCGATTCTCAACCATCTTTCACGTGTTTGTACTAGCATTTGCACTGCATCCATTGCATCATCCCCAAAAGCCTTCTGAATCATCAGAATAGTTTCTGCAGAGGAATGTTCAAGCTTAATGCAAAATTTTATGCAAATTCATTGTTCTACTCACTCAGTCATTTTGAATGCAATGGCCACACAGTACACATGCTCATTCAATGGCATCTACTGCCCCCAGTGACTGGTACAGTGAAGTCATCATTGTTCACATATGTGTATTCCAGTCTACTCTCCTTGGCTTCCAGGTTACATCCACATCACAAACTGTTCTCGTGATATTAAGAATGGCTGGACTTTTCCCAGACAGACTTCTGATATTGCTATCTATCTCTGTAGGGTTCCTGGGGCTCAGCTGCAGTTGCTGGAGTACCCTGAGAGATGGCATCCTAGTGGAGAAAGATGATTTGGGCATGACAGGCTCCAGGACATTTGTAGGCACTTGGTGGAAGCTTTCCTGCTCTCCCAACTTCTCATATTTCCTTTTTAAAGAGAAAAGTCAGATCATCTTTCCTTCCTGGCATCTTGTGAGTAATGGGAAATCAGGAACACTGAACAGGGGCAATGTTGACTTTTCCTAAGTGACACCATAGACTTCTATCGGTTTCTACTTCTTACCCTGGGGCTCCCAAAATTTGGGTTCTAGACATTCACACAGGCACTGGCGTTAAGTCCTTCATAGGCTCTCAGCCAGAACTTCCATGACACATAACTCCAACCTTCTTCTTCTGAACTAAGGAAGTACAGGGAAATGGGAGGAAGGTCATGTTCCCTTCCTGTCTCCCATTAAAAATTATCAGACTTAATGGTGGCTTTAGGGCCATTGATGAAGTTAAACAAAGTGTATAGTATTCCAGGAAAAATATTTCTGTTTCATCTCAGGTCGTTTATATGCAAGAATATATTCCCCATTGACCTGGTGATTATGCATGCCCCAGTTCTGAAGCAAGAATTTGCCTATGCTTGGCTTTATAAATGCCTGGATATTTCACAAATTCATTCTAACAGTGTTAATCTTTAAAGCAAGGTTTTTATAAGTTATATCTTCATTAAATTTAACCATTTATCTTAAAGTGAAAACAATAAATGTGCAATTTTCTAAGTTGCAAAAATCATTCAAAGTTTAGATCTAATTAGCAAGCTAAACTTACATTTCCTGTTTTTATAGAGAATTGAATTTTCTTATTAGTATTCACAATTTTTAATAAATAAAAGGAGAGAAGTGGCTGCATAAAAATTTAATCTATGAGCTCAGTGGTTGGCCTTTTAATTATGAAGCATCTTCCCCTACATCAAAGAACATTGCCCTATTTCAAATTAAGTTGTTAATTATTATTATTAAATGTTCTTCATTTTTTTTCTCTTGATTTTCTGCCTCTAATCAAAGTTTATCTTGAGAAAAAAACTATTCTTTGGAATATTTCTGGTAATAATATTAAAATTATCCAACTAATTTAGATCTTTGAATAACAAGAAAGGTTAGCCATACAATAGAGAAAATGAAAATTCACTAGGGAAAAAAAAAAGAAAACAGAAAACATTGACAATGTTTTCTTCTTCTTCTTCTTCTTCTTCTTCTTCTTTTTTTTTTACAATACTAGAGATTTCTTTTTGCAGAGTACTGATTTTTGAAAAATCCACCACAGCAAAATCAAAGAGAAGAAATTGTTCCTTCCATTCTCTTTATTAAGTTTTTTGTATCCATCATCAATAAAAATCCCTTTAATCCCTTCTCATAGACCATTCCTAGTTTCTACAAAAATGATCTCCTCTTTTCAAATCTCTATATGACTCTTCTTCTGGAAGCCTCCAAATTACTATGTATAAGATTAATCTAAAAACAACACTTTTATCAACTATCTATAAAACTTATCTAACTTCAAGTCACAGAACTTTTTCAAAATTATAAATGGAAGAAAAGCATACTTTAGAGGACTCTCAGAGCTTGGGGAAGCCTATCTTTACATTTAGGATGTGCCATGTCCTGTCTTAATATGTGCACTGTGCTATAAATAGAAACAAATAATTTCCACATATTTGTAATTGTACCCAGGCTTTCTAGCCTGTCATTATGAGGAGTTTGTCTATGACCAAGTTTTTTTTTAAAATATATTTATTGATTATGCTATTACAGTTGTCTCATTCCCCCCCCACACTCCACTCCATCCTGCCCACCCCCTCCCTCCCACATTCCCCCCTATAGTTCATGTCCATGGGTCATACTTATAAGTTCTTTAGCTTCTACATTTCCTACACTATTCTTACCCTCCCCCTGTCTATTTTCCACCTATCATCTATGCTACTTATTCTCTGTACCTTTCCCCCCCTCTCCCTCTTCCACTCCCCTATATATGTTTTGCTTTTCCACTTTACCTGTTAGCCCATATTTCTGATCTTCATTCAGCTCTCAGTGGCATCCAAAGCATTCATGCTGCCACCTCTGTGCTTCAGGGCCACTGGTTCCTATTGTGGTGCCTCAATGCTTGCAGCAGAGACTGCTACCAACAACCAGATTATTTTGTCTAGAGTATGTATCCCAGCCTCCTTTGCAGTTAGACTTGTCTATATGACTGAGTTTCCACCAATGGAATGTGAGCAGAGTGATTTGCTGCACATTCTGGGCAGGCTCTTACGTGTGGACTTCCATGTCTTTCCCTTCCTTGGGCTACACTGGAGGCTATACCTTGAAGCCAGAGTGATGCGGACACTGACCTGCAGTGTCCGTGGTGTTGTGGCTGAGATGAGACAAATTCACAAGGACTACCGAGTTCTGTGGAGGAAAGGGGACCAAATGGCTACTCTCTCAAGGGGAGAGCACCCCAACCCTTGCCTTGACAGGCTTTTATTGCTTTTCTGGGCACATTACATTGAGGATGGCCCTCATTTACTAGGCATAGGTTCATTGTAGGTGGTTACCTTTTACAGAAAACAAAGGAGAGGATGTTGCTAATTACATCAAAAAGGAAGGATATTTGCAAATGAAACAGAAAAGTGGTTGAACTGGTTACACTCGTCCTTGGAAGGTTTAGCATAGATTTTAGGAAGTTACTTTAAAGATATGCAGTAAACATTTGCTGCCCCAATTCAGGGTAAGGGAGTTTTAGCAAAAAGCAAGTCTCAAAGAGGCCTAGGTACAATGCAGGCCTGATTCCCCACGGGAGAACCTGTCTGTGAGTGTGGGTCCTGTGTGCTGGACCTCGCTTTCCCCTGGCCTTTCCAAGTGGGAGCTGGGCCCATGCCATGCAGAACGGTCTCCTATACCAGAGGAACCTGTATATGAAAGGAAAGTGAACCCCTGAATCACCAATCATAGAAAGCATTTTTCAGGTCTTCTATCATTTTAGGTAGACTGGATATAAGAAATTTACAGGTAATACACTCCCCACTAATCCTCAATCTCCTTTTTCCTAACAACATTTACCAACCTTCAATTTCACATGTGTCCCCTAAAGAAAGATAAGGGATCAAATCAAATTTTTAGATAAACTATTCTGTAGTAAACAAAATATAATTATATTGTTAGAATTCTTTCCTGGGTTGAGATGACTCCCTTCTCTTTTTCAGCTTCTAATTAACTGATTGATTTTTTAAATAACAAGATAGAGGTTCAGAATGCTATGAGATAAAAATCTGGCAACAGGAGTTTTTTTAAGAAGTCCATCTTATCCTTTATTCTAATCATTTAAAAAGATACTCAGAAATTAGTTTTCTGCTTAATGGCAATTTTCATTTTTCAAAATACTGAGCGTATATTTCTTATACTCTCAGTGTTTTTAGGGGTGGACTCATATTATTATATGAAAGGAGGAAAATATTCTAATCTGTTTTATACCACTACTGAGGAATGATTTATGAATAGTGCCAAGGTCTAATTAGAACTCCATTACTTTGTTGGAGGCATGTTCAATGGGTAAATGACTCTGTTTTCCATGTTTGACATATACTGAACTAAATATATGTAATTTTCCTTACTCACATGCAGCAAAGTGTGACCATAAGACTAAATTATTCTCAGTGAAATGTAATCAGGGGACTAAATAATGCTTGCCTTAAAGGTGCTAACTCACTTATAGAGCTTCTTTGCCCTTCACCTTTTTATTTCTCCCTTCCATTTGCAATACAGACATGATGACAGAAGCTCTAGCAGCCCTCTGGACCATAAGGTAATCTTGAGAGTTGGTTATTCATTAAGTATGATTGAGGAGAAAGGTGGAATGAGCCTGGGTTCCTGACAACCTCTTGAGGCAACCGTAGCAAAATCTTATGACTACCCCTGTGCTTTTCCTACCTAACAGAACAAGCCCTTTATCTCCATTGTTTTTGAAAGTTCCCTTAGGTTTGAATTTCTTCACATTCTGGGGAAATTATTAAAGAAAACAAACAACAACAAAAGACACCCAACAGCATTTAAAAATCTCAGCAGTAAATTAAGTCAGTTCTCTTGGGGAGAGTTTTGGAGTTCTCTGTCCTTATGGTGGGCTTCTCTTCCAGGCATAATTTCTGCCCTACTGTTTCAGAGCTGGAGGCAGGGACAATGACCTGTTCCTCTTGAACTGACACCTGTGCTCTGTGAGCAAAGCACTGAGTGAGTAGCCTCTGGTTTCCCTGGCTTCCTTTACCTGCTTTGGAACCTTCATCCTGTGACCCAGCTTGGGAGGGAGGATGATATGGGCCTCAGTATTTTTGACAGTGGTCTAGGGTAGAACCTTCACCTTATGAATGGAGGCTGGGTGGAGGAAAGAAGCCCCCAAACTTTTAACTGCATTTTACTGGAATTTAACCTCTGTTATACAGAGCTGGGAGGCTGCAATATACCTCAGTCCTTGAGTGGTAACTGGGAGGAGAAAGAGCCCCATCTTACTGGCCCCACCCATCAGAATGAAGCTTATCATACTGAGATGGGGCAGGGGCTATTGGGTTGCAGCTCAAGCACCAAAGAGTATTACTGTTCTTACAGGAATTTGATAGGGTTTTTTGAGTACATTTTTTTTTCATTTTCTGCCTGCCCTTAACCTAAGATTTTAAATGGTTGTTGAGTTGTTTGTTTGTAAATCATTTTCACCAGTTATGTTTCATGGGGAGAGCGTCTACAGAACAACTTATGGTGGCATTCAGAAGATTTATCCTTCCATCTGTTAAGTGTTTTTAATATTTTATTTTTATATAATTTTTCTTCACTTTTCTAATTATATTTCCTATCTTACTCTGTTTGAAGGAATATTCATTTTCTTTTTATTCTTTTAATTTAGCCTTGTTTATATAATTTTGTTTTTATCTACTTTTTGGCTCTATTAACTCATCATTTATTTCTTCCATAAAATTTCTTTTTATAAGGATTACTAATGTAGTAAATTACTTCTTAATAATATTCATGGTTAAATATTTGATCTAAAACTTTCTCTATTTTTTTAAATTTTCTTTTTAAAAAGATTTTATTTATTTATTTTAGACAGAGGGTAAGGGAGGGAGATAGAGAGGGAGAGGAACATCAGTATGTGGTTGCCTCTCGTGTGACCTCTACCAGGGACCTGGCCCACAACCCAGGCGTATGCCCTGACTGGGAATTGAACCAGCAACACTTCGGGTCACAGGCTGGTGCTCAATCCACTAAACCCCACCAGCCAGGGCTAAAACTTTCTCTGTTCTGACTGCATTTTCTCATCAATAGAATTTTTCTGCTATTTTTTGTTGTTTTTGTCCAATTTTCTTATATTATATTTGTGTAGGTTTTATGATAGTGTTTTTAAAAATGTTTTATTTGTAATGGAACAAAAAATTTTTCTAAACTATTTGCATGTGGCTTATGTGTGCAATGAATCAAACTTGTGTATTGGTCTAAAAGGAATTTTTATTACCAACTAATTTTGGATGAGATCCTTGAACTTTGTTTCTTTAATGAAGACTGAGCTTTATGGAATTTTTTTTTCTTCATTTTTTATTGTTTATTATTACGGTTGTCACAATTTTTTCCCTTTTGTCCCCCCCTCCACACAACCCACCCTTCTTGCCCACTGTCAATCCCCACACTATTGTCCATGTCCATGAGTCATTCATACATGTTCTTTGACTAATCCCTTCCCCTTCCTTCCACCAGTTCCTCCTTCCCTCTCCCTTCCTACAGCTATCAGTTTATTCCATGTCTTTGGTTCTATTTTTCTTGTTAGTTTATTTTGTTTATTAGATTCCAGTTATAGTGGGGTCATATGATATTTGTCTTTCACTGACTGGTTTGTTTCACTTAGCATAATAGTCTCCAGTTCCATTCATGCTGTCACAAACGGTGGGACTTCCTTTATTTCTGCTGTGTAGTTATTCAATTGTATAGATGTACCACAGTTTTTTAATCCACTCATCTACTGACAGGCACTTGGGCTGTTTCCAACACTTGGCTATTGTAAATAGCACTGCTATGAACATACGGGTGCCTAAGTTCTTTCAATTGGTGTTTTAGGGTTCTTAGGATATAGTCCCAGGTGTGTGGAACACTGGGTCATAAGGCAGTTCCATTTTTAATTTTTGAGGAAATTCCATACTGTTTTTCACCTGGCTGCACCAGTCTACATTCCTACGAACAGTGTGCTAGGGTTCCCTTTTCTCCATATCCTCCCTAGTACTCGTTTGTTGATTTATTAATGATAGTCATTCTGACCAGTATGAAGTGGTATCTCATTGTGGTTTTAATTTGCATCTCTCTGATGGCTAGTCTATGGGCAATTTTCATATGTCTGTGGGCCATTTGTATGTCCTCCTTGGAGAAGTGTCTATTTAGGTCCTTTTCCCATTTTTTAATTGGGTTGTTTGTCTTCCTGGTGTGGAGTCATGTGAGTTCTTTGTATATTTTGGAGATTAAACCCTTGTCCAATGTATCATTGGCAAATATTTCTCCCATACAGTCAGTTCCCTTTTCACTTTAATTATGGTTTCTTTAGCTGTGCAGTCCCATGCGTTTATTCTTTCCTTTATTTCCCTTGCCATAGGAGATATATCAACAAAGACATTCCTACATTGGATGTCTGAAATTTTACTGCCTGTGTTTTTCATGAGGACTTTTATGGTATCACAACTTATATTTAAGTCTTTAACCACTTTGAGTTTATTCTAGTGTATGGTATAAGTTGGTGGTCGAGTTTCATTTTTTTGCATGCACCAGTCCAGTTCTCCCAGCACCATTGTTGAAGAGACTGTTTTTACTCCATTGTATGTTTGTGCCCCCTTTGTCGAATATTAATTGACCATAGAGCCATGAGTTTATTTCTAGGCTCTCTATTCTGTTCCATTGATCCTGTGCATCTGCCCTTTTATCAGTACCAGACTATTTTGATTACAGTGGCCTTTTAGTATAGTTTGATATAGGTATTTTGATCTCTCTGACTTTGTTCTTCTTTCTCAGGATTGCTGAGGCTAATTGGGGTCTTTTTGGTTCCCTATAAATGTTTGGAATATTTGATCTAGATCTGTGAAATATGCCATTGATATTTTAATAGGAATTGTGTTGAATCTATAGATCGCTTTGGGTAGTATGGACATTTTAATGATGTTAATTCTTTCAATCTATGAACACAGTGTATACTTCCATTTATTTGTATCTTCCTCAGTTTTGTTCTTCTATAGTGTTCTATAGTTTTCTGAGTACAGGTCCTTAACATCCTTGGTTAAATTTATTCCTAGGTACTTTATTTTTCTTGTTGCTATAGTAAATGAGATTTTTCTTAGTTTCTCTTTTTGATAATCATTGGCATACAAGAATGCCATCAATTTCTGAATATTGAGTTTGTATCCCACTACTTTGCTGAATTCACTTATTAGGTCAAGTATTTTTTGGTGGATACTATAGAGTTTTCTATGTACACTACCATGTCATCTGCACATAATGACAATTTTACTTCCTCCTTTCCTATTTGGATGCTTTTTATTTATTTTTCTTATCTAATTGCTATGGCTAGAACTGCCAGTACTATGTTGAGTAAGAGTGGTGGAAATGCTTTTAGTTTTTTTCCATTGAGTATGATGTTGGCAGTAGGTTTCTCATATACGGCCTTTATCATGTTGAGATATGTTCCCTCTATTTCCATTTTGCTGAATGTTTTTATCATAAATGAGTAATGGATTTTATCAAATGCTTTTTCAACATTTATTGATGTGGTCATGCTATTTTTGTCTTTCATTTTGCTTGTGTGATGTAGTACATTTATGATTTGCAAATATTATACCATCCTTGCATCCCTGGGGTAAATCCCACATGATCGTGGTGTGTGGTCTGTTTAATATATTGCTGGATCTGGATTGCCAATGTTTTGTTGAGGATTTTAGCATCTATGTTCATCAGAGATATTGCCTTGTAATTTTCTTTCTTTGTTGTGTGTTTATCTGGTTTTTTGAAATAGGATAATACTGGCTTCATAAAAAGAGTTTGGGAGTCTCCCCTCTTCTTGAATTTTTTGGAATAGTTTGGGAAGGAGAGGTGTTAGTTCTTCTTTGAATGTTTGGTAAAATTTGCCTGTGAAACTGGGTCTGGTCCAGGGCTTTTGTGCACCAGGAGTTTTTTTTATTACTGCTTCCATTTTACTGGTTGTTATCAGTCTGTTCAGGCTTTCTGCTTCTTCTTGATTCAGTTTTGAGAGTTGTATGATTTTAAACAATGCATAGTTTCTCTTCTTCCTCGCCTCCTCAGAAACACAATACTTCCTGCAAATATGGCTTTTCTGGATGATTCCTTATCTTCACTTTTTTGAGCAAAAGTCATTCTAAAATATCTCCTGTGTCCAATCAGTACATTGTCTTCCTGCAGAAAGGATTTCTAGAATGTAGTATAGTTGATGTGCAATAAAAATTTTTAAAAGAGAAAAAAAGAGATACAGTCACTGTGTACCTAATGGGCTAAGTATTCACAGTTTTGGAGACAATATGTTAGTGGGGGCTAGGACGAATATATTTATATCTTAACAGAGAAAATGAGATGTGTTATCTAATAAAACTTACTAATAGCACGCAAATTATAGAAAGAATAGGACAAAATAGTAAAAAGTTGTATTCTTATAAAAGGAAAGAGTGATAGCAAATACCAATTAAAGCTCAATCCTGTACTTGAAGGAGAAGATTTGTCTTAAAGGCATTTCCCATTTATTTATTCTACTTATTTGGGAGTCCTTCAAGTCTAGATTGTTTGTATCAGAAATAAGAACTAGAGTAGTCTCAGATAGAAACTATACTTTTAATTTTAAATATTTTAAAGCTTTAATATTACATATTTCCAGGCAGTAACAGTGGACTGTGTAGGAACCAGCATTTCATTCTCTTAGAGGAGAACCCATGGATAATTCTAGAATTTTGTGTTCTGCATCACTATCCTGGTTGGTCAGGGTAGATTGAGTAAATGATGTCAATGCCTTCCCATATCTTCTAACGTGCTTACCGACTGTCTCACTAAAGTCCAGCCTGACTCCAGCTAACACATGCACTCTTTTTCATGAAAGATTCTCTAAGCCAAGAACCTACGTGCAGAGCCATTCTGTGGTGCCAGGGAATTACTGTCCTTACCACCACCAGTATCCCTTTACCAGTGACTGCCTGGAGGTGGTATACAAATACCCTGGTTCTCTTGCCACTTGAGTGGAATGACTCTGCAGTGCTTTACAGTGGCTTCCAGATTTCCCTAGGGCTGTTAAGATCCAGTTATCCACAGGGTTAACTCCTTTAGTAATAAACATTTTATTGATTGCATTTCATTCCATCCTTTTCCCCTGTCTCCTTTTTCCTGGGCCTACAAGAGGAGCTTGAAATGCAGACATCCCTACTGGTGTTTCCTAGACAGTGATCTCCCCAGTACACTCCCCAGTTCACTAGTCTCCCTTCCTCTTGGAGTACATTTGACGTACTTTTATTTAGAAACATGAAGATGGAAGAAAATAAAGGAGCCACATACAAAACCTGACAAGCTCAGAGGAGGCCTGCCTGGCAGCCTTACAAATTCAGAGACCTAGTGTAACCACCTAGGATGGTCTGAAATGAAAACTTCATAGCTAAAAGCATGTCATGGCAGGTAACCATGTCCGAAGCCAGTATTTTTCCCTAAAGAATATCAATCTTTATCTGAACTGAGCTTGTCTGTTGTTTTTATTTTGCATGTATGATAACATACCTTTGGAATTTCAAACTAATTTCCTTTGCTCATGACCTCCCAAAGCACAACCACTGCACCAGAGCAGAGACCACAAATCTCCTCATTGTTATCATTATCACACTGATTGTTAACTGTTAACCACCCTGTACCCACCTATATAAAAGAAGTATGTGTCTATTCAGTTTACTTTTTATCCAATCCCAGAAATTTCCCCACTCTGCTTTCCCTACCTCCCTAATCTATCACCAATGAATTTCATGTAAGCCCTTATGTCTTCCCTTTTGATTCTGGTGTATAAAATAAGTGGTAGAACTGCTATTTTCTGGAGCATTTTCTTAATCCATTGGGATTTTGCTTCCTGGAAATTGTCATCAGGTTTCATGGCCTTCTTGCTTCTCCTGGGAGGTCATCTCATATTCCCTCCAGGGGTTTATAAGAGGTCAGTGCTGTAATAAGCAGTTATGTCAACCCTCTTATCTGAGTGTCCTGTTTCCTCAATTTGGGGATTTCTGAATATGGTGTTCTTCACAAAAATAATTGAGCATATCATTTTTAAATAAAATTTGACCTCAATGTCTTGTTTGTAAACTAAATTTTTAGTTCTTAATAGCAATGGGTGTTACTTGTCCTAAAAAGAAATAGGAAAATAGTTTTTACTATTTGTTCTAGGTACAGATAGGATGCATTTCTCTCTAAATTTTAAAATATGCACTATTTTTCTTTTTCTTTCATTTACTGAATTAAGCAGAAGTAATAAGGTTTATTAAAATAATATCATGTTTGTATTATCCTCATTTACATTTTTAAAATTTTCAGTAAGTCTGATGAAAAAGAAAAATACAGTAACATATTCTTACAAAATGGTATTTATTCACTTGCTCATAAAGAATTACAAAGGAACAAAAAATGGGATCTTTGAAAAATATATGCATGTACATTTTTAATTAATGCAGAATATTTTTTGTAGTGGCATAAATGTCATATTCTTTTGAACCAGGCAAAAGGAAATCTAGCCTTAAAATTTTTAATCTATAAACAACCACATCTGTTATTTTTAAGAACTGGTATTTGGGAGGAAAAGTGGGATGGTGGGAAGCAAACATTTAAACAAATAGAATATATGCCTTTGTAATAAATATCCTGCTTATGTCTGTAGCTGGACTATTCCAACCTTACCAGTTAAAACCAATCACTCCTTAGCCCGTCTTTACATGACATTTTATGGAATTAATCAGCCTTCATTTTGTTACTAGTAATATAAACTCAAACTAGCTAAAGCTACAAAGGGAGGTCATTGCTTCATACAAAGTGGAGACTGAGAAGTGAAACTGCCTTTCTCTGTGCTTCAAATGACAGTACATAGACTAAGCCTTTCTGGCTTTCAGTTCTGCTGTCCTGCTTGTTGGCTTTTTCCTATGTCAGATGAGCTCTCCCTATGCAGTCACAGAAATAGCATGGCTACTCCAGATTTACATTGTCTTTAGAGTTTTTATCTCATATCTAATTTCAGAATATATACCCTTCTTAAGTACAGACAGACCATATTCAAAGAGAGATAATATGTTAGATTGTAAAACAATTTTTAGCAAATGAAAGAAGATTAAATTCATACCAAGTATCTTTTCCAACCACAATAGTATGAAACTAGAAATCAATAACAGGAAGAAAACTGGAAATTCACAACTATGTGGAAAATAAACACACTCCTGAAAAAGCAACAGATCAAAGAAGAAGTCAAAAGAATAATAAAATATTTTGAAGAAAATGAAAACATAATGTACCAAAACTTAGGGATAGAACAAAAGCAGGGTTAAGAGAGACGTTTATAATAAAACCCACATTAAGAAAAAGAGCTCAAAAACCTAAATTTGTACTTCAAGGAACTAGACCAAAAAAATACTAAGCCCAAAGTTAGCAGGAGGAAGAAAATGGCAAAGATCAAGCAGAATTAAGCAAAATAGAGCCCAAAAATCAATTGAAAAGATCAACAAAACTAAGAGCTGCTTGAATAAGATGAATAAAATTAACTGTCCTTTAGCTAGCTAGACTAACAAGAAGAGAGAGGACTCAAATAAAATCAGAAATAAAAGAGAAGCCATTGCAACAAATACCACAGAAATACAAAGGATCATGAGAGACTAAGAACGATTTTATACCAACAAATTGGATAAGCTAGAAGAAATGGATAGATTCCTAGAACATCCACCAACCAAGACTGAATCATGAATAAATGAAATATGTAAAGAGATCAATGAGTAAGGAGATTGAATCAGTAGCCAAAAAATCTTCAAACAAATAAAAAATCCAGGACCAGATGGTTTCCTTGTGAATTCTACCAAACATTTAAAGAACAATTAATGCCAGTTCTTCTCAAACTCTTCCAAAACTTGCCGAGAAAGGAAGATTTCTAAACTCATTTTATGAGTCTGGAATTTTCCTGATACCAAAGACAGATAAAAACACTACAATAAAAGAAGACTGCATCCAAATCTTGGCTATTGTAAATAATACTGCAATGAACATAAGGGTGCATGTATTATTTCAAATAAGTGTTTCAGAATTCTTTGGATATATTCCCAAAAGTAAAAAGAAAAAAAATGAAAACTGGTCATAAGGCAGTTCCATATTAAATTTTTTGAGGAATCTCTGTACTGTTTTCCACAGTGGCTGCACCAATTGACATTTCCACCAATGGTACACAAGTGTTCCCTTTTCTCCACATCCTTGCCAACACTTGTTGTTTGTTGATTTATTTATGATAGCCATTCTGACAGCTGTGAGGTGATATGTAATTATAGTGACAGAGATTTGACTTTGGATAGTGAATATAGAATACAATATACAGATAATGTATTATAGAATTGTACACTTGAAACCTTTATAATTTTTTTAACCCATGTCAGCCCAATCAATTCAATAAAAATTAAAAGAAAGAAAACTGTGGTCAATATCCCAGATAAATATAGATGTAAACATTCTCAACAACACTCTAGCAAACTGCATCCAGCAGCACATTAAAAGTATCATGTGAAGTCTATCCAGAAAGTATCCAGCCACATAGTATGAAAATTGGAGACATTTATTGAAGCAGATACAAGACACAAGAAACATTATAGAATAGGACAATGATGCCTCAGTCCCCTTCAAAGTTATGACCTTCTTCAGGAAATATGTTTTATTGGTAGTGGTTTGAATTAAATCATTATCAACTTCAGCATGATGTTCCTTCTGCTCTGGTAGCAGAGGCCACAGAACAAATTTTGCCAGGATGTGATTCATGCCAACATCCTGTGTCAAAATCTTGGACACAGTAGTTTTTGGAATCCCAGATCAGCTTCTAGTTCTCTCACTGTCCGTCACTGATCTTTGTTGATTGTAGCCCACATATGTTTAACATTATTGGGTGTTCTGGTTGTGACTTGTCTTCCAGAACATGGATTACTTTCAATGGATCTCAACCATCTTTCAAGCATTTGTGGTACACTTGTATTTGCACTGCACTCATTGCATTGTCTCTGAAAGCCTTCTGAATCATTGGAATAATTTCCACGGAGGAATGTTCAAGCTTAACACAAAATGTGATGCAGATTTTTTGCTCTAGTCACTCAGTCACTTTGAATACAACAGCCATACAGTACACATGCTCATTCAACAGCATCTACCACCCTCACTTACTAGCACAGTGAAGTTGTCATTGTTCATGCATGCACAGTCAGTCCACTCTCCTCAGCTGCCATTTTACATCGATGTCATGCAAACCATTTTCCTTACATTAACAATGGCGGAACTTTTTCCAGGCAGACTTCATACCCTATCATCAAGTGGCATTTATCCCTGGAATGTAAGGATGTTTCAACATACACAAATTAATCAATGTTACCCATCACATTAGTGGAATGAAAAATAAAAATCCTGTAATCAAAATCCAATATTCTTTTATGATAAAACTCTTAAAAAATGGGTATAGAAAGAATGTATCTCAATGTCTTTTTAAAAAGATTTTATTTATTTATTTTTAGAGAGAGGAGAAGGAAGGGAGAAAAAGAGGGAGAGAAACATTGATGTTAGAAACAGTAATCAGTAGCCTCTCATATGCACCCCAGCCAGGGACCAAACCTGCAACCCAAGCATGTGTCCCAACCAGGAAACGAGCCAGCCATCTTTGACTTTGCAGAATGATGCTCAACTGACTGAGCTACACTGGGCAGGGCCATAATGAAGTCTTTCTATGACAAGCCCACAGCTAACATTATACTCAATGGTGAAAGGAGAAAGATTTTCTGCTATGATTAGAAACAAGACAAGGATGCCCACTCTCATCACTCCAATTCAGCATAGTACTAAGTCTTAGCCTGAGAAATTAGGCAATAAAAGGAAACAAAAGGCATTATATTGGAAAGGCAGAAGTAAACTTGTCACTATTTTGCATTTTATATGATCTTATATATACAAATTTTAAAGACTCCAAAAATGCCATTTTACAATAAATGAATGCAAAAATCAGATGCATTTCAATATACTCACAATAAATTATCTGTAAAAAGAAATAGTGTAAATAGTTCCACTTAGGATAGCATCAAAAAAAAAGATATTTAGGAATAAATTCAACCAAGAAGGTGAAAAATCTGCACACTGAAAACAACTAGACTTTGATAAATGAACTTGAAGAAAACTCAAGCCAGTGGAAAGATATCCCATGTTCAAGAATCAGAAAAATTAATATTGTTAAAATGTCTATGTCACCCAAAGTAATCTACACTTTCAATGCAATCCCTATCTAAATTCCAAAGGCATTTTTTTTAAATAGACAAAAAATTGCTAACATTGTATGGAACCACAAAATACTATGAGTAGCCAAAGGAAACTTGAGCGAGAACAAAGCTGGAGTCATCATACTTCCTGATTTCAAACTGTACTGCAAAGCTATAGTAATCAAAACAGTATGATACCTGCATAAACACAGACACATAGAGCAATATAACATAAGTGAGAGCCTAGAAATAAACACATGTATATACTGTCAACTAATATTTCACAAGAGATCCAAGAAAACTCAATGGGGAAATGATAATCTCTGCAATAAATGTTGTTGGGAAAACTGAACATTCACATGCAAAAGAATAAAATTGGATCCCTGTGTAATACTATTCAAAAAAATTAATTCACATTTGTAAGATCTGAAATGTAAGAACTAAGACCATAAAACTCCTAGGGGGAAAAATTCATAAGATTACTTGACATGAGTCTCGCCAGTGATATTTTAGATATGATGCCAAAGCTCAAGCAACAAAAACAAAAAATCAACAACCAGGTCTGCCCAAACTAAAAAGCTTCCACATAGCAAAAATAAGCAATCAACAAAATGCAAATGTATCCTATGGAATGGGAGAAAATATTTGCAGACTATATATCTGATAAAAATTTAATCTCTGCAATGTACAAAGAACTCATCCCATTCAATAGCAAAAATATGACTAACCCAATTTCAAAAATGGGCAACTTGGCTGGGTGGCTTAGTTGGTTGGAGTGTCTTCTCATACACCAAAATGTTGTGGGTTCAATCCCCAGTCAGGGCACTTACCTAGGTTTTGGGTTAAATCCCTGGTCAGGGCATGTATGGGAGTCAACTGACCAATGTTTCTCTATCTCTCTCTCTCTCTCTCTCAATAAATAAATAAATAAATAAACAAACATATCCTCAGGCAAGGATTTAAAAAAAGGGGCATAGGACCTAAATAAACATTTTCCCAAATAGACATACAAATGGCCATCAGGTACATAAAAAGTTGCTCAACATCTCTGATCATCAGGAAAATGCAAAGCAGTACCATGATGAGATCTCACATCACACCTGTTAGAATGGATATTATCAATATGACAAGAGATAACAAACACCAGTGAGCATGTGAACAAAAGGAAACCTTAGTGCACTGCTGATGGGAAGGTAAATTGGTGCAGCCACTCTGAAAAACAGCAGAGAAGTTCCTCAAGAAATTAAAACATACAACTAGTAAATGATTTAGCAATCCAACTTTTGGGTATATAGCCAAAGGAAATTAAATCACTGTATTTAATAAATGTCTGCATTCCCATGTTCACTGAAGCATTATTCATAATAGGCAAGATGTGGAAACAACCTAAGTGTCCTTTGACAGATGAATGGATAAAGAAAATGTGATTGTATATATATGTATGTATAACCATACACACACACACAAGGAAATCCTTCCATTTTTGACAACATGGTTGAACTCTGAGGATATTATGCTAAGGAAAATACACCTGGCAGAGGGAGACCGATACTGTATGGCACCACTTACATGTGAAATCTTTTAAAAAATACTCAGGAACAGAAAGTGAAATCATGGTTGTCAGGGAGTGGGTTGTGGGGAAATGGGGAGAGGCTGGTAAAAGGATATGAACTTTCCATTATAAAAGACAAATCAGGTCTGAGTATCAAATGTATAGCACGCTGACTATAGTCGAAAATACTGTATTTCATAATTGTAATTTTCTGAGAGTAGAAATTAAATGTTCTCAAAATAAAAAGGTGAAATATGACACGAAGAATGTTTTAATTAGATCAGTTGTGGGGATCCTTTAAATATCTTATAATTTTGTCAATTATAACTCAATAAATCTGAAAAAATATTATATTAAGTTTTATTTTAATACTGATGATAAGCACTTTATTCATTTCACTAATAATGTCCAACTTACAGAGTTAACAAATCTCGTTGTGTCTATTATTGAGATAAAATAATTTCCTTAAGAAAGCTTAAGCAGGGTGCATTTAGAAAAGAAAAAAGTGAGGAAAGACTTGTTAAATATGAGGGTTTGAGTGAAGTAATAAAAATGATCTTTTATATTAAAATTAATAGAATTTAAACCTGACAGCATTGTGCAGGACTAAAGATAGAGACCACTGAACACAGGACAGACTTTACAAGGAACAGCACCAGCAGCACCAGAAAGTGGAAGGCTTCTCATCACCGTTCTCAGTGACTTGTGACTAGAAGCAGGAACGCAGCAGAGTGTACTGCAGGTTTTTCCCCAGAGGAGATGGGTGGGCACGCCCAGCTGTTGAATGTAGTGTGGGGGAAGAGGAACTAGTCTTTTAACATCTTCTATCTGTAAGTAAAGTCTTTGCAGGCTTTGAAAGAATGGACTCTAAATTTCTAAGAATTTACATTTCTCTCAGGCATAGGATTTTGTGGAATAACTCATACTGTCTGTTAGTCCCAGCTTGTTCCTTGCGAGAAGAAACGGTGTAATTTGACAATGGGTGTTGTGTGTACGGATACAAATGGTCTGT
Source organism: Desmodus rotundus (assembly GCF_022682495.2). Classification (NCBI taxonomy): domain Eukaryota; kingdom Metazoa; phylum Chordata; class Mammalia; order Chiroptera; family Phyllostomidae; genus Desmodus; species Desmodus rotundus. The sequence goes on from NC_071387.1 coordinate 126,093,292, forward strand.
GGGGCTTCATTGGAAAAGCATTAGACACCTAATTAATAGTTAAGACCTTTTAAACGTGTCTCTTTCCAAATTTTCTTTTTAATGATTCTTACATAATTAAACTTGTGTGAACATGATTAAATTATTACAGACAAAATGTGGCAGTTTAGAAATCTCAAATAAACAGTAAGTAGACATGTTGCTGGAACAAACAAAATCAAAGGCACATGCAGCCCTCATTGCACTGACAGGAAAAATCTTTTATATCTTTTTTTATAAGTTGCTTCTTATAACATATATCAAAATAGTATCACATGTAGTTTTTATAAATTAAATTCTGTGCATTACCAATCACCTCTAAGGTCTTTGTATCTGTCCTCCAATTTTCTCTTAGTTTTTCAATAGGTCCTAGATGAATTGCACCTTGTTTTAAGATTAAATTCTTCAGCCCTGGCTGGTGTGGCTCAGTGGATTGAGTGCCAGCCTGCAAACCAAAGGGTTGCCAGTTCAGTTCCCAGTCAGGGCACATGCCTGGGCTGTGGGCTGGGTCTCCAGTTGGGGGCATGCAAGAGGCATCCACTCATGGATGTTTCTCTCCCTCTCTTTCTCCCTCCCTTCCCCTACCTCTAAAAATAAATAAATAAAATCTCTTTTAAAATATTAAATTTTTCAATAAATCCTCATTAAATTCTGATGCTGTACCCAAATTCCTGAATTCATTCTAGTCAAAAGCTTCAGAAGAATACATATTTATGTCTTGAGGAGATGAACTTACAGTGAGGAATGCATATTCATTTAAGGGTTTCAATTTTATGATGGAAAAGTAGAGAAGTTTCTATGTCTACTAAATGAAGGCCACAGAAGCTAAACACAGGCATTGATAATGCAGCCAACTCGATGAATGCATTCACGGAATTAGGTAACACACTCTCAGGTAGTTATCTATATTGACAAAACCCTAGTCATGCCCTTAATGCGCAAATCAGAACCCTACTGGACTGACTAAACAAATATCTGAGCTCTTATACTCAGTGGGATCAGATATGTGATGCATGAAAAGACGATGAAAAGTTGTGTCCAAAACCTCAAGGTTTAGATTACCTATCAATTTCCATATAAAATTTAGTCTATGCTTCAGTTTTTAGATGTAACACCAATTGCCTTCCTTAACTCATTAAAATTTAACGTTTATTATAGTACATTTATCCCAAGGTGACTTGATTTAGGTATAATTTTAACACTCTCCAACAAAGCTTTCTATTATTTTATGAGTACTGGTTTCATTTGAATTTTTCTATTATGCTATTGTCTAAGCAGTAAATAATCTAGGATGTTTCATGAAAGCAGTTTCTAGGCTAGTGTAGAACAGAATTTTCTAATATAAAAGTGGTGAAATTCTATTTGAAGCATTCTGTTATCCCGGGGATAAAAGTGTGGAAGGGAATAGAAAGAAGACACAGCACAATTTAGGGACTTTAACCTTGGCGGGATTTCCTCAATTTTCATATGGATCTTTAACACCTCGTTTACTTTACCACGAACCGAGTAATTCAGACAATAGATACAGACTGCCTTTTCATAGAACTACTTGGTCTGTCTTAGCAAAGCGATCATTTCCCTGACTTGGTAACCCCCTACTAAACGCCGTTCGAAATAGCCCACATCCATGAACGGGAGAATTAGCTTCTTGGGATCAAAACACATTTAGAGTCATTGAAATATATTTTACAACTTATAAATGAGAAATGTTTATCTAATTAAGGAATATCATTGCCATGACACTCTTGACTGTTTAAAAATAACAGACTAGCCATTAATCATAATGCAATCAGTGATTGTTGGTTTCATTTCATATTAGACAATGCAAAAATCAGTGAGGATTCAAGAGAAGTTAATGAAAAAAATCCACTTAACAAGAAAAAGAAAGGAAATATGACTTATTAAATATCCATTCTAATGTAACTAAGCTAAAATCTATTTTACTACTTTAGTTCAAAATATTCATAATAATAGTAATCAACATTTATTCTGGACTAAAATGCTAGACAGTGTAAGACAGTGATGACATTATTATATTTAATCCTTACAACAATCCTACAAATTGAATATTATCACCATTTACAAATGAGGAAAATAAATCTGGAGGAGCTATATTACTTGCCCAAGAACACCCACAATAAATGGCAGAGAAGGAAATGAAAATCAGATTTCTGACTTCCCATGAGTACCCTGTGACCTTGACATATACTGCTCCTGCTGGTCTTCTTTCCTTTCTTCTTCTCTGTTTGGCTCTTTTTCCAGTTGTGGGTCCAGAGCATCAACAGTGTTGAGCGTCAATACCTATCAACATGGTATTTTCTGCTACTGCTATTGCTTATAGAATTTACTTCCTTAATAAGAGAGGGCTATAGCAATTCATTTATCTGTATGTAGTAGGAATTACATTTAAGCACTATTGATAAAATGTTGAATAACTTATCAATTAAGAAGGAAATAATTATATTAATTTAAGATTATATAGGTTGTTATTAGGACAATTTTCCTATATGCCTTGCTCTAAGTATCAGTACCAGAGTAATATTTGTATTCAAATATCTGGGCAAATCATTTGACTGAAAGAAATTACTTCAATGTATTTGCATTTCAATAATCTTTTATTTTGGTTACAAGGTAATGTCAGATCATTTCTAGTCAATATAAGATTGCATTAAATAAATTATTTAAAAGAACCAATGAACTCCTTAATCCATTAGTATCTCTCCTAACACTGAACTTGGTGGTAGCAATTACCAGCTAAATTTGTCAAAGTTATCCACTCAAATCCTTAAAAATAAGAGGAAAAAAAAGGAAAAGACTCCATTATTGTCCACTCAGGTTTACACTCCTGAACTATCCTGACAGAAAAAAGTACGAGACAAGGGTGGAAGCAAAATAAAATGCATACTTCATCCAACCACTATGTAGAAGTTCAGCGTTCTTGTAAGTCTTTGAAGTAATGATAAAATTAAAGCCTGTCAAAGGATATTATCCAAATTTTCTAGTTTAGAATCATTTTTATTATGTGTACGGACCTTCTTTTTCAAAGTAATCCCACATAATGGGCTATGTTCTTGTCTCCTGCTGATTTGGAGCTTTCACAGTGCATTTTAATGAGTGGTTCAGGCATATGAACATGCTTCTGATAGGAACACAATAAGATATCTTTAGGTTACCATCAAATGAGATACCATGGCATAAGCAGTGCATTTTAAAAGTCACAGTATTTACCTAAGACTATGGAGAGAAATGTACAGACAAAAAAATGTTTTGCAACCTGTTAAGTTGAATGGTGAAATTATTAAATGGTAGGATGCAATAATACTTGGAAATTTATTACTCCTTAGATTTGTTAATCAAGTTAGATTCTCATATATTCATATTTTTATAAGCACTTCTTTTATTTGGTTTACAATCTCAGAATGATTCTCCTATATCTGAAGTTATAACCTGTTAAAATTTATAATAGTGGCTATTTTAATTATCTGCTTAGAATTTTGTATGAGAAATATATTTACTTTCTACATTTCATTTATATTTCATCCAGGGAAGCAAAAAATACACAGCCTTTCAATTGCTAGTTTAGATTGGCAGAAATATGTAATCAGGAACAAGGCATATTTTATAGGTAGAGATAATTTTCAAAATTGATGAAAAACATTAAGAAATATAAAGAATATACATACTTCAAGTTTCTGATGTAGATTTATCTTACTTTAACTCTATAATTAAAACTTCACAATTGACAATATTGGTTTTGATATTGAAACTCCAGAAATTTCCTTTTATCTATTTTAATGTAGGATTTGTTTGGTTGTATCTCCAGTTTCATAAATTTAGGTAGTTCTAAATATGGTGCAATATTTTTGTTATTTCATAATTGTATGATTATTATTATTATTTTGCTGTACTGAACTGTATTTTATTTTAATTTTTTATTATTTATTTTTATTGAATTTTTGCATTACCATTTGTCCCCCTTACACTCTCCTACTCCCACAATCACCATGGACATGCTATCCATGTCCATGCATCCTTTTTCCTTTTTACTCAAACCTTCCACCTGCTCTCCCCACCCTCCAGAGCTGTAAACTTGCTCTCTATCTATGAGTCTGTCTCTATTTTGTTTGTTAGTTGAGTTTGTTCATTATTTTCCAAATATGAGTGAAATCATGTGCTATTTGTCTTTCTCTGACTGGCTTATTTCACTTAGCATAATCTTCTCCAGTTTCATCCATGCTGTCCCAAAGGGTAAAATTTAAATGAATTTAATAAAGTGGCAGGATACAAAATCAATATCCAGAAATCAGTCAAATTTTTATATGCCAATAATGAACTATCAGAAAGGGAAATTAAGAAAGCAATCACATTCACAATTGCTTCAAAAAGAATAAAATAACTAGGAATAAATTTAACCAAGGCTATAAAAATCCTTACTCGGAAAATTATAAAACACTGAAGAAAGAAATTGAAGAAGATAGCCCAGACACTGAGCCTCCATGGAGGACTCAGCAACCTTCCCCTTGAGCCCCCCTCGTTTCCCGACACTCCATACCCCCTGCCCACCTTCTCCTGCCGCAGCCTTCCGCAGGCCGTTTCCACGGAGAAAAAGGAATCGTATCACACGTCCGCTATCCAGATCCTCCACTCTTTCTACCCCTTTGCTGATGCAAGTAAGGGTGATGATCTGCTTCCTGCTGGCATTGAGGATTATATCCATACAAGAATTCAACAGAGAAACAGCAGGAAGACCCTTACTGCTGTCTGAGGGATTGCTGACGATTACCATAAAAAGAAATTAGTGAAGGCCTTTAAGAAGAAATTTGCCTGCACTGGTACTGTAAGTGAGCATCCAGAATATGGAGAACTAATTCAGCTAGAGGGTGATCCGTGCAAGAACATATGCCAGTTCCCGGTAGAGATTGGACTGGCTAAGGATGGCCAGCGAAATGTTATGGGTTTTAAGTACTTTTTGGCTCACTGAAGCTTAAGTGAGGATTTCCTTGCAATGAGTAGAATTTCCCTAGTGTCCCTCGTCACAAGTTTAAAAACCTCACAGCTTGTATAATGTAACCATTTGGGGTCTGCTTTTAACTTGGACTAGTGTAACTCCTTCATTCAATACACTGAAAAGAGCCATGCTGTCTAGTCTTGAAGTCCCTCATTTAAACAGAGGTCAAGCAGGAGGCGCTGGCAGTGTCCAGCCTGAAACAAAGCAATAATGTAATATTTCAGTCCAGTGCAGAGCCCCAAGATCACAGGTGGCTATGTCTGGCCAGAAGCTCCTTGCCAGAGTTCCCTGCCCTCATAGAATGTCACCATCTGAACAGCCCTCGATGAAGCTGAGAGGAGGGGTAAGAGGGCAACAGCATGTTAGGGCTAGAGGGAGCCTGGGGTGGTCAAAGATCTCCAACATGAGTGGGGGGAGGTTAGAGTGGCCACCTCCCCTCTAAGCAGGGTGATGGGGATATCTGGCATGCCACCAAGGTCTTTTTAACCAGACGTATCCCAGCTAATTGATATCCAAACACCAGAATTTGAGACCAACCTTCTATCAGAGTTAAACTTTTGACAAGGGAACAAATTTCAAACTGACGTATCGGTCACGTATCTAACTGTAGTGCTCACAACTTACTAGCAACAGCTGCCCAATGCTGTATGAAGTAATGAACTGAGTTTTTGGATTTTTTTTCCCTTTCAGTTTTAATGTTATGTAATGTATTTAAGCCCTTATTTAAATAAAACTTGTTTTCAGAAACAAAAAAAAAGAAAATAAAAGAAATTGAAGAAGATAGAAATAAGTAGAAGCATATTCCATGTTCATGGATAGGAAGAATTGACATCATTAAAATGTCCACACGACCCACAGCAATCTGTAGATTCAGTGCAATTTCTATCAAGATACCAATGGCATACTTTACAGAAATAGAACAAATATTTCAAAAATGTGTAAGGAACCACAAAAGGCCCTGGATAGTAATAGCAATCTTGAGAAAGAAGAATAAATTGAAGGAATCATGTTACCTAATATCAAACTATAAGTAAGGACATAGTAATCAAAATGGCATGATGCTGGCATAAAAACAGACACACAGGTCAATGTAACAAAGTAGAGAACCCAGAAATAAACCCACACTTTTATAGCCAATATTTGACAGAGGAAGCAAGCATATACAATGGGCTAAACATATTTTATTCAACAAATGGTATTGGGAAAATTGAACCAATATTTACAGAAGAGTGAAACTAGCCCACCTTCTTACACCACACAGAAGAATAAATTCAAAATGGATTAAAGACTTAAATGTTAGACCTGAAACTGTAAAAAATCCTAGAAGAAAATATAGGCAGTAAAATCTCAGACATTGCTTGTAGCAATATTTTATCTGATATATCTCCTCAGACAAGGGAAACAAAAGAAAAAATTAACAAAAGGGACTACATCAAACTAAAATGTTTTTGCACAGCAAAGGAAAACATCAACAAAATAAAAATACAACCACTGAATGGGAGAATCTAGTCTCCAATAAATGTCACAAGAGATTAACATTCAAAATTTATAAAGAACTTATAAAATCAACATCAAAAAAACCAATCCCATTAAAAAATGGCCAAAGGACCTGAATAGAAATTTCTCCAAAGAGGATATACTGATGACCAGTAGGCATATGAACAGAGGCTCAACTTCACTAATCAGAGAAATGCAAATTAAAGCCACATGAGATAACATCTCACATTGATCAGAATGGCTATCATCAATCAATCAACAAACAAGTGCTGGGGAGGATGTGAAGAAAAGGGAACCCTTTTGCACTGTTGGTGAAAATGCAGACTGGTACAGCCACTGTGGAAAGCAGTATGGAATTTCCTCAAAAAATTAAAAATTGAACTGCCCTGTGACCCAGCAGTTCCACCTCTGGGAATGTATTTGAAGAAACCCAAAACACTAATTGGAAAGCACTTCTATTTGGAGTTAACTCATTTGCAGAGTTATTTATAATCGCCAAGTAATGGAAGCAGCCCAATGTCCATCAGTAGATGAGTGGATAAAAACTACTATGGGACATTTACACAGTGGAATACTACTCGGCTGTAAAAAGAATAAAATATAATTGTATTAGTTTTTAATTGCTGTTTTTATAAATTATCACAAACAAAGTGGTTTAAAAATAATATGCATCTGTTGTCTCACAATTCTGTGGGTCAGAAGTCTCTGATTTCAGAATTAAAAGGCCAGAATTAAGGCATTAGCCAACCTCAGCTTTTATCTAGAGGCCATGGGGCAGATTTTCCTTCCAGGCTCATTCATTGTTAGCAGATTCCAGCTGCATTCAGTGGCAAGACTGCAATCCTCATTTCTTTGTAGGTTGTCAGGTGAAGGAGGCCCTTAACTCCTCAGGTGTCTCTCTTATCATTGCAGGTGGGCTTTACATGTCAGTGATGCACATAAAATTTTCTCGTCCTTGGAATCTTTTTGACATTTTTCTGCCACATATCATTGTTCACAGCTAGAGAAAGGGTTTTTGTTGTTGTTTGTTTGTTTTTAAGGGCTCATGTGACTAGCCTAGACCCATTTGGATAATCTCTGTCTTTTAAATTCAGTGATTGTAATTACTTGTGCAAAGTCCCTTTTTCCACATAACATATTGACATTTTCTATGGATAAGGAGATGGATATCCTTGAAGGTCATTAATTCACCTACCACAATAATGCATTATTTTCTCTTCCCACAATTTAAAATCCTTGTGATGGGATGAATTTTAGAATTAATAGTGTATCAAAATCTACCCGACAGGGATTTTCCTGTCATGCATAATATATGTACATATTATAATGCATACATTACTCATTCTACATAATGCACATATGATTTGTACATGTTACCATGATATGTTGGAATCTATGAAACATAATCTATTTTATGCTACCCTTGAATATTATTTCAATGTTTAAAGAGTAATCAAAATCAGTAATAAAAAACAAATGTCCCAGTAAGTTAGCGAAATGAACAAACTGCTCATAAGAGAAATCTAAATGGAAAATATATGTACAAAAAGTTCAACTATCCTAGAAATCAAAGAAATGTACCTTAAAAGAAACTTCAAATTTTCATCTATCAAATTGCCAAAACTTTGAATGAATGGCACCTATTATTCATGAGTAGAAGGAACCTATTATTCATGAGAGTAGAAGGAAATAGAGTTGGAGGTAGAATTAATTTTTGCAGACAAACTTTACAATGTATTTCATAATATAAAAGTCTTCAAATACATTAATTCTAGAAAATTTTGCTGTAGAAATATTCAAAGATAGATATATACAAATATATATTGAATATTAATATTGAATATGGATATATATACACACAATAAGCGATTGGAAACAGAGTTCCTATTGTCAAATTTAAAAATACTGGTTAAATAAGCATGGTACATCCTTATGAAGAGCACTTATGAGGCCAATAAAAATGATACTGTATTAGAATCTCTAATGAGAAAGGAAACCATGTATGAAATATCAAATAGGAAGAGGATGTTAGATAATGGTAGCTTGGTAATTTTGAGATGGGGGAAAAGGAAGCATTTATATGCATTCTTTGTGCTAGTTGGGGTGAAAGAAGTGTGTCTGTTTCTATCTATAGCTAATAACTGCACTTACGCTCTGAACCCGCCACTTTTTACTTCCTCAGGAGTTGTTTTCCCTCATTGTTTCCTCTCCCGGCGTTTCCTCCCATTGCTAGAGTGACTGCAATAAAATGTATGCATGCACCCACCCATACAGACACCCAGAAAGTAAATCCATGGAGCCTATTCCAAGTCATTCATCATCTCTACTTTCGGTTCGAGCGGTTTAGAATTTATTTTTTACCCTCAAGGTTTGTAGTTCTTTTCATTCTGTTTATTCTTCAACTTTCTGTAGTTGCTCCAAAATACTAATTTATTCAACTAACATACTTACTCATATCTACTAATTCTGAGGTCCATATCCATGTTTGGGAGATACGAAAGTGACTTGTAAGTAGGGCAATATATCTGCATTAATGTTTGGGGACAAAATAAATAATAAAAAAAATCAGATACAGACAAGTCCAATGTAGAGAATTACAAATGGGTTTTTTGCAACATAAAATAAATTAAAAGACTCCTCATTTCAGTGTTCAAATAAGGCTTGGTTTAAGTTACAATCTCCATTATTAGAAAGTATAGCCATATGAAATCAGTGGAAGTAGAATTCCAGGTAACCTAATTCCAGATATTAAGAAGTTGGACATCTATTAAAGGAGACACTGCAGAACTAAGGAACAGGTAGTACAAAGAACTCCTAAGTAAGAAATAACTTTGAAGTGATAGACGTTTAAAGAAAAACAATCTGGGTGAAATATATTGGCCTAGAAGGGACTAATAGAAGAAACTGTCAGAGGTCAAACTATGCAAGACTTCCTATGCCAAGCTATCAGTAGCGGGAGTGGCATTTTACATAAGGAGATGCGTACTGTGAATATCTGATTCTTCTTTTTAAAGAGTAGTCTGTGGTGCAAAAATGGATTGTGTTGGGGGCAAGAGTGGAGACAGGAGTCTTGCTAGGAAGCTCTTGCAGGCTGTGGTGATTACTGTAGTGGTCTGAGAGGAGGAGATGTGGAGAACTGCACCATCCCAGGACATGTTTTGTATTGAGGGGAAAGAGAAGTGGATGATAGGGGAGAGGGAAGGAGATAATGCTGGAAAAGCTGGTAAGATAACAGTAGTCTTTCCCAGGATGAATCTGGAATCTAACTCTGCCCTGTTTTTGAAATGGTTCTTGTAAAGGCCACTAATTCTCTTTTTAATTTTAAATCCAATAAAGAATTCTGAGTTCTTTCCTCCCGAGACCCCTATTTACTCTCAGCACACACACATACGTACACACACACAAAATTACTCTCTTCTTTGGTTATATTTCTCTATCATTTATCTGATTTTCCTTTATGGATCTTCTGATGCTGCTCATCTCTTCAGTGTTGGGCTTCTTTCTGTAAGAATGTCTTCATTCTTCAATCTGCAGTTGTCTTCCAAATATCAGGCTGACAACTTCTCACGTGTCCCCAGCACAGATAATTCTACCAATATCCCCGTTTGTATACCAAACTGCCTACTAAATGTCAGTGTTTTTATATGCTAGATGCATCTCAGTATGTACAAACTCAAATTCTGTTTTTCTATGTCCAAATCATGCTCTTTCTCTTTAATATTTTATTTTAGGAATCACCCCACCATCCGTATGGGCGGTGTTAAATTGAATAATTGGTCTCAGATCCTCACTTCCTTGGGTTGGTATTATGTAAATTACACCCTTGTCACAGTGGGTGGGTGCAGTTCCTTTATCATTCCTTGACTTTGCCCTTTGCCGAGTGACTTGCTTTGGCCAATGCAATGGTAGTATATGTGATAAAATTGCCGGCTTATAAGGTCATTGGGATGACTTCCTTATGACCTCCTCTATGTCATAATAAGAAGAGGCTTTGGGTAGATATTTGTTCAAGGAGAATGAGAGACGTGTGGAACAGACTTGGACCCTACCTGTGGTTTAGAGTCAATCCTAGTTGGGCTCAGGCTACGGCAACAGTTGTATGAACAAGAAATAATTGTGTGTTGTTGTGGACCAGTGCGATTTAGTGGTTGTTATGTAGTCAAAGGCAGCTCGTACAAGTCCCAGATGAGAGTAGCCATCCCTGACTTGTCTTCCTCTGTTGACGGTCACATGGAATAACATCTAAATCTTACTGTTTTGTTTCCTCATTGTCTCTTGTAACTATCACTACCTCTCTGTGACCTCACATCCCTTATCATCTCTTGATTGAGCTACTCTGTATTTTATCAGTGATTTCCTTGGCTTTACTACAGTCCTCTTTCAGTTCATTTTCTGTATGAGTGCTAGAATGATCTTTCTGAAGAGGCAAACTGATCTAATCATTCTAGTGTTTACAGTCCTTCAAGGCTCACCCATAAGCAAATCATAAGTATAATATCCAAATTATTTAGCACACTGATCATTATATTCTGGCTTTCCTCTAATCCTCCACCCTTATTTCATATCCTTATCTCTCATCCGAGCTTCCAGCAACATCATGCAGATTTTGATGTTAAAGCTATTCCACATGTTCCTCACATCTGTGTGGATTTTTTACCTCTACTCTCTCCTGTTGTCTTAAATACTATTTCCATAAAGTTGTTCCTGAGTTTCTCTATGCACCTCACTTTGTCCATCTTTATTCAGGAAGGCCATATTGTGTTTGCGTCCTTGGAAATCAGTCATTGTTTATATTGGAGCATAAAGGATAACTGGTTAATTCCTATTTGTTCTTAAGATTTAGTTCAGATGAACCTTCTGCATTCTATTATTTTGATTGCTTGCTTGCCTTCTAACCAGCAAATAATTTTCTTAGGTCCATGATCAATTCTTTTATTTGTTTCTTTAGATGATACCTGAAACTTTATAAATATAATTATGGAAAAAGGAAAAGAAAAATAGAGAAGGAAAGAGACAAATCAATTAATATTTTGGAGAGAAAAACTGAAGCCAAGAAAATTTAATTTTCTCATTCTAACTTAGCAAATAAGTAATGAGAACAAAGGTCCTCTTCTCCATGAGTAGTACTTTTTCTGCTCTGCCATGTTGACTTCTCAGTGAACAGTTCTAAAACAGCACCATTTCTAGTGATTACAGAATTTTGAGATGTTATACATATATATATGTGTGTGTGTGTGATTAATTAAAAATATATAATTATAATTATTAAGCCTCTGTGAAAGAAAAATAATTTGATAGAGTCAAAACTTCATGTTTAAAAGAAATAGAAATTATCCTGAAAGTCCTATTTATTGCGCTCTATGTAGGAGATGACTGAATGACTTTGAAAAACATGAGTAACAACAAGTCATAATTAAACAATCAAGGGAAGTTAATACTGAGAAGAATCCTCTTACAATACAAAGAATCACATCCTTGTTACCTGTGCATATCAGATAAAATTAAGCGATCGAACTTAAGTAACTTAAGAAGTCCTCTTTAGTCCTCTCTCTCTTCCAAGTCCTCTTTCTTCAGATAAGTTTTTGAAGGCACATTCTAACTGTTTGTTTGTTTTCATTAATACTTTATTGTGTTTGGAGGAATTTTATGTTTACAGCAAAGGTATGAAGGTTTTCCAAGTACTCCCTGCCCCCACACAGGCATAGCTTCCCCATTGTCAACAGTCCCCCTCACCAGACTGGAACATTTGTTACAATGGAATATCCTGAATTTACACATCATAATTACCCAAATCCCAAGCTTACATTGTGCATCCTACTTGTTTTTAATTAATTGAGTCAAACTCTAATCTCTGTATTCCTTCTCTGGCATTTATAGTATTTGTTCACAGATCACCATTGATCAACTAGTATGTCTTTAAAGCCTCTTTAAATTCCTGATAATTCCTGCTTATACTTAAGTTTGCATTGTGTGTGTGTTTATTTATGTTCATGTATGTGTGTGTTAAATCAGTGTCCCCCAGTATTTTCAAATTCCTTGAAAGGAGAAATTGTGTTGTTCCTCTTTCTGAATGTCCATCTACTATTTCTGTCTACATCAAGCTTCATACATACAGGTTACTTCAATGAGCCATTAACTGAGAGCCTTAGATATGTTCAACAATAGAAATGATGCAAATATCTCATTTTACGGAAGAATTAACTGAAGGCTTTAGGAGTAAATCAAGTGACTTTATAGTGTATTCATTAAAAGCTGGAACTAGAACTTCAGATTCCTGTCTCTTTGTTCAATTCTAATACCCCTTAATTAACATTCTCCTCTATTAATTAGCTTGAGAAATAGCTAGTGTACTTTTTGAAATAGCCAAGAACTATATTGTGTCAGTTTGTGACTGTAAGCATTTCTCTTGATGTTACTTCAAGGAAAATTCTTTATATATCATGATAAAAGATACATATAAGAAATAATTAAATAGTAATGTATCTTGATGGAAACAATGATAGTTCAAAAATAATTAATACTTTAAACTTCTTTTGTAGCAGATTGGTTCTTTTTACCATATATTTGAAATTATTGTTCTGACTCAATGGTGAACATAATGGTGATGATAATGATATTATAACTACCATATTGAATTCTTTAGAGCTTTATGTACTTACCAGACCCTTGGTCATTATCACACTGATCTTCACCACACTCTGAAAGACAGAGTGTCTACCAATATGTCAAATCGGAACTTTAGTTACTTTTTTCCTGTAATTTCATTTGCTTCTACAAAATTCTATTAATGGGCAACTATTAAGTATTTGATTGGATGCTGAGTTATAATGATAAATTAAGACATTATCCCAGATTTTAAGAAATTGGTTATATAGCAGAAGAGACGGTATGGAATGTTTCTTTAAAATAAGCCTGTATGTTTCTTATAAAAATGCCATTGGGATTTTGATGGGGATTTCATTAAGTCTGTATATTGCTTTGGGTAACATGGACATTTAACTATATTGATACTTCCAGTCCATGAACACAGAATTGTATGGAATCACAAAGACCCCTAAGAACAAAAGCAATCCTGAGAAAAAAAGAATGAAGACAGAGGTGTCACACTCACCGACTTCAGATTATACTACAAAGTTACATTAATCAAGGAAGCATACTATTCTCAGAAAAACAGACACACAGAGCAGTGGAACAGAATTCAGAGCCCAGAAATAAACCCACATGTATATAGGCAAATAACTGTTGATAAATAAGCCAAAAATATACAATAGAGAAAAGAAAGCCTCTTCAATAAATGGTGCTGGAAAAATTGGAAAAGCACATGCAAAAGAATTAAACTAGACTACTCTTTGTCCAATATACAAAAATTAACTCAGAATGAATCAAATGCCCATATATAAGGCCTGAAATTATAAACTACATACAAGAGAACATGTAACTAACCTTATGGACCTTGATTTTAGAGGGGATTTTGTTAATTTGATCTTGAAGGCAAGGGGAATAAAGGCAAAAATAAATGAATGGGACTATATCAAACTAAAAAGTTTCTGCACAGCAGAAGAAACTGCCAACAAAAGAAAAATGCAATCAAACAAATGAGAGAAGATATTTGCAAACAACAGTTCAACAAGGGGTTAATATCCAAAATATATAAAAGATTCATACACCTCAACACCAAACAAAAAAGCCATTTAAAAAATAGGCAGAGGATCTAAACAGACACTTCTCCCAAGAAGATAAACAGATTGGCCAACAGGTATATGAAAAGATGCTCGACTTCACTAGCTATTAGAAAAATGCAAATCAAAACTACAAGGAAATAGTATCTCACACCTGTTAGAATGGCTATTGTTAACAAGACAAGTAATAACAAGTGTTGGAGAGGTTGTGGAGAAAAGGAACCCTCATTCACTGATGGTGGAAATGTAAACTGGTACAGCCATTATGGAAAACAATACAGAGGCTCTTCAAAATAATTAAGAATAGAGTTACCATCTGACCCAGCAACCTGTCTTCCACATACGTACCTGAAGAAATTTAAAATGTTTATTTGCAAAAATATATGGACCCCTATGTTTATTGCAACATTATTAACAATGATCACAACATTATCTCCTTCAATAGATGGTTGGAAGAAGATGAGGTACATATACACAGTGGAATACTACTCAGCCATAAGAAAAGATGAAATACTGCCGTTTGTGGCAACATGGGTGGACCTTGAGAATATAAGGCTAAGTGAAATAAGTCAGACAGAAAAGGTCAAAAACCATATGATTTCACTCATATGTGGGATATAAAACTGAAAGTAACAAATTACCATATTTTTCGGACTATAAGACACACTCCCCCCCTCCAATTTGGGAGGAAAAGGGGTGTGTGTCTTATAGTCCAAATGTAGCTTACCTGGCTTGCTACAGGATATCTGCTTTAAAGGATGTTATTAAATATTTTACCACATTTTTTGCTTCAAAATTTTTTTCCTATTCCTCTAAAACCTAGGTGCATCGTATGGTCTGAAAAATATGGTAACAAACAAGAAAAACAACAAACCAAACCTAATAGTCATAGACAACAGTGTGATGGTTACTAGAAGGAAGGTGGGTGGGGGTGTAGTAAAGGATAAAGGGGATCAAATATATGATGATGGAGATTTGACTTTGGGTGGGACCACCCAATGCAATATACAGATGATGTTATCAGAGAATTGTACACTTGAAACCTATACAATTTTATTAACCAATATCACCCTCAATAAATTTAATTAAGAAATAGAATCCCTTTGCCTGGCTGGTGTGGCTCAGTGGATTGAGTGCCAGCCTGTGAACCAATGTGTCTCTGGTTCAATTCCCAGTCAGGGCACATGCCTGGGTTGCAGGCCAGGTCCCTGGTAGGAGGCACACAGGAGGCAACCATGCACTGATGTTTCTCTCCCTCTCTCCCACCCTTCCCCCTCTCTAAAAATAAATAAATAAAATCTTTTTAAAAATAGAATCCCATAATGCAATGAGAGATTATTTCAAACTGCAGAGATCAGGGAGAACTTCATGGAAAAGGCTGCTTGGAACTGGACTATGAAAATCTAAACATGGCATGAAGACAAAGGGACCTAGAATATGGAATTCTCTTGTCACTAACTCATCTTCTGTTCCTACTTTGCCCAGGATGGCTTAATAAATACAATTTCTATTCAAATGGTGTCAAAGGTATGACATTTTCATTTTGTCTTATAAAAGTGCCGCTGTTTGTTTTATTACTTTTTTGCCTTTGTAAGAGTTTTTCACAATGCTGATCATAGTTTCTTTAAGACAGAACTTCAGAAATAATTTAGAATCAAATACATTATGACTTGACAATTCAGCATAACACAGGGTTATACCAGCTCTTATTCACTTCTTATCTGAAGTACGATGTTGGGGTACAGAAAGCCCATAGGCCAATATTTCAGCCCCTTTCCTTACCTGTCTAGATCTGAAGGTATAATAACTACTTATTCACTGTCTTTGACTCATACTCTACTGTGAACGTATGTGGTGGAGAGGAGTAGGGGCATTCGCCTGTTCAGTTAGGTTCACTGAGTTGTTTCTCCATAAGGTTTTTCATATTAGCATTTTCAAATTTGAATAGCAAATATATTCAATATGGAAGCCTATGCAGGGTTGTGATTTGAGACAATTTTTATCCTTTATTCTTCAATTACTTTTTGATTATCTGCTATTCCTGGTATATAGTAGTGGTTAGTCAGAAGTCTACTTGCCCTATGGAAATGGCTTGGGTTTCATACCAACTATCCAGAAAAGAGTGAATAGTCTGCTTGTTATTTTTCTCAAGGGAACAAAGATGTGGTAAAAACTGGCATTTCAGCTGCAAATTTTTATTTAGAAAAGGCAACTCTTAACCAGGCTGATCTAATCTTGACATCATCAGAAGTGATCGTTTTAGACCGCACTGTTTAAGGAAAGTGTTTCCGCTGGGTCTGTTTATTGTACTTTCATTGACTTTCTGTCTTGCCAAATCATTTGGAATCTAACTATCCAGAATATAATTCTCTTCACTAAAGAAAATATGTCCTATCATATTCTACCTTTCATAATAATTATTTGCTTTTGTTTATAATTATTTGCATTTTGTTTATACGAGCTGAAGACCTAAATGGGCTCTGAAGCCAAAGAATTAATAATTTTGTTACCTAGAAAATGGAGAAAGAAAACAAAATTTAAACTATTTTAACAGTGGAGTTTCAATATTCTTTAAAACATTTAGTTAATATATGAAACTCCTTTTGGAAAACAAATCAGATAATATGAATTGGCTATGATTTGGGTCTATGGTCTGAAATAATTATCTTAGCTAGAAAAATCAGTATTTTTATTTAGCTAGTTGAAAAGCTAATTTTTCAGTGTGTTATTTTAATGAAAATCTACAGCCTACTAATGGTGAAAAATAATTTTACAGTCAGGTAAATTGGGTTCAAATCTTGGCTCTCTTACTTATTATCTCTGTAATCTTGGGTATTTAAGCTGTTTGAGTCTTGATTTCTTTCATCACAAAAAAATATCTGTTCCTAATTTACAAGGGTTTCTTCTATCACTTTAAGGTTGGAGCGTTATGACATTTATTTTCTGGTTTCTGAACTGTAATTTAGAAGTGTAATTTTCTGAACTCTCTAAAATAAATTCACATTGAGATTTTTCTATTTATGTTTCAGAAGGAGATGTAACAAGAAATTCCATATGTATGAACTATTTTCAATTATGTATGTCCTCTTGAGAGTTTATTGCCTGTGCCGCTGGTGTCAGTGCACCCATCCCTCAGCTGCTGTGGGTACTTACAGCTACTTGCTCCTTGTCCTTCCCCTCATCATAAACCACAGTCAAGTACTGATTGTCGTGGGGTTAGAAAATGTCAGCTTCCTTGCCATAGGTAGTAAAATCAACTCCGGCTTTATTAATGTTGCACACCTGTCCATGGGATCAGGCTTAGCTAGAGCCCAGTTAAGAACCCATTATTTTTTTTTAGTTCTTTCCCTTGCCCCATCCTGCCTCCCTCAATCTTTTTCTACTGAGAACACTTTCAACATCAGTCTATTCACTCAAATCAATTTCTCAGGCTCTACTTTCTCAGGGACCAAACCTCAGACACAGATCATTAAAAATTATGAAAAAATGATGTCGTGTGAGCAGTGTGCTTCAGTGGAAAAGGTAGCCAGATGAGATTTGGAATTCTTTTCTTAAGCTTGGTCTGAATATAATCTTGGGTAGATAATTCAATCTTTTTGAATCTTTATTTACCTTAAAGGATACAAACTATTTTCTACTAGACTATTGTGAAACCTGAGATAATATTGGATTGGCCAAAAAGTTTGCTTAGTTTTTTTCTGTAAAATAAAAAGACACATTTTTCATTTCACCAATAACTTTATTGATTTGGATATTTTGAGTATGTTGGCTCGCTCCTGCATGGTATAACATTGATTATTCTCAATAAATGGCTCAATTTGATCACTATCAATTTCAACTGGTCAACCTAACTGTAGAGTAGTGTCTAGCAAGAAATCTCCAGCACAAAACTTCGCAAATGACTTTTGACACTTTCAGTCACAACACATTCTCCATACGCTGCACACGTCTCTTTTTAGATTTCAGTTGCATTTGTAACTTTCTTGAAATAATAAAGCATAATATGTCAAAAAGGTTGCATATTTTATTCCATCTTTAATATTAAAATAGCTACACAAAAATTAACAAATTTAGATAAGTTTTTTTCAGAAAACTATGCAACACTGAAGAAAGAAGTTAAGGAAGACACAAATAAGTGGAAGCATATACTGTGTTTGTAGATTGGAAAAATTATCATCAAAATGTCCATACTACCCAAAGCAATTTATAGATTCAATGTAATCCCTATTAAAATATCAGTGATATATTTCCAGATATAGAACAAACATTTCAAAAATTTATATGGAACCCTAAATGACCCCGAATAGCCACAGCAATTTTGAGAAAGAAGAATGCAGGAGGAGGGATCATGATACCTGATATCAAACCCTATTATAGGGCCACTGTAATCAAAACAGCCTGGTACTGGCACAAGAACAGAAATATAGAGCAATGGAACAGAGTAGAGAGCCCAGAAATAAACCCAAGTCTCTATGGTCAATTAATACTTGACAAAGGGGGCAGAAGCATAAAATGGAGTAAAAATAGCCTCTTCAACAAATGGTGTTCGGAGATCTGAACAGCTATATACAAAAAAAATGAAATTTAACCACCAATTTACACCATACACAAAAATGAACTCAAGAGGGATAAAAGGTTTAAATATAAGTCATGACACCATAAAAGGTCTAGAAGGACCATAGGTGGGAAAATATGATATTCTTTGCAGCAATATTTTCACTGATATGTTGTCCCCTAGAGCAAGGGACATAAAGGAAAGAATAAACAAGTGGGACCTCATCAAAGTAAAAATCTTCTGCATGGTTAAAGAAAACATCAGCAAAATGAAAAGAGAATGAAACATGTGGGAATATATATGCCAATGATACCTTGGGCAAAGGTTTGATCTCCAAAATATATAAAGAACTCACATGACTCCACACCAGGGAGACAAACAATCCAATTAAAAAATGGGCAAAGGAACAACTACAAAGGACACATGGACAAAACCAAGGGGGGTTGGAATCAATGGCTAGGGTGGGGGAGAATGGGGAGGGCAATGGAGACAACTGTACTTGAACAACAATAAAATAAATAAATAAATAAATAAATAAATAAATAAATAAATACAAAACAAAAAAAATGAGCAAAGGACCTGAACAGACACTTCTCTGAGGAGGACATACGGAGGGCTCGGAGGCATATGAAAAGATGCTCAAAATCACTAGCTATCATGGAGATGCACATTAAAACCACAATGAAATACTGATCAGAATGGCCACCATAAAAAAAAAAAAATTCAACAAACAGCAAGTGATGGTGAGGTTGCAGAGAAAAGGGAACCCTAGTACATTGTTGATGAGAATGCAGACTGGTGCAGCCATTGTGGAAAACAGTGTGGAATTTCCTCAGAAAACTAGAAATGGAACTGCCTTTTGACCTGGCAAATCCATTGCTGGGATTATACCCTAAGAATCTGGAAACACCAATTCAAAAGAACCTATGCACCCCAATGTTCATAGCAGCACAATTTACAATAGCCAAGTGCTAAAAGCAACCTAGGTGCCAATCAGTAAATGAGTGGATCAAAAAACTATGGTACCTTTACACAATGGAAAACTATGCAGCAGAAAGAAGGAATTCCTACCCTTTGCAACAGCATGAATGGAACTGGAGAGTATTATGCTAAGTGAAATAAGCCAGGCTGTGAAACACAAATACCATATGGTCTCTTCTATAAGTGGAACCTAATCAATGAAACAAACAAGCAAGCAAAATATAAACAGAGACATTGAAATAAAGAACAAACTGACAGTAACCAGAGGGGAAGAGGGAATGGGATAATGGAGAAAAGGGGAAGGGTTGTCAAGGAACATGTATAAAGGACCCATGGACAAAGCCAAAGGGGGTTAGGGTTGAGGGTGGGAGGTGGCAGTGGGTGGGGTGGGGGAAAGTGGTAATTGAAAATGGAGACAATTTGAACAATAAAAAAAAGAAAAAAATTAAAAATAAATAAATGCATGCTGATATGACAGCTGTCATAATACAATCTAACAAAATTGTTTTGAATGAAAATAAAGACAACCAAGCACTACTAGATCCATCTTATGGAACAAAGCAAACTTTTTAGACAACTGAATATGGACAGCTTACTATATACAGTGTCCAGTACAAATAATACCCCTTTTTTATTACAAACTATTTTATTACAGAACCATAAGCATGCAATTTGGCAACATAACAATATCACACTCAAGCACACCATATGGCATTTTAGGTTAAATATTCACATTAAAAGTTTAAGTTATTACATCCATAGTTTTACCCTACTAGCTACACTCAAGCAGGCATTACTTCTGCCAGATCCTGTATATTACTATCATGTTTTAAAAAACAACTTTCAAAGATGTACAAAATTATTTTTCTCACATCAACCTGTTTTTACAAAGTGAGATTTATGAATAGACTGAGTTTATAAATGTTGATTTGTGAATGTACAACTGACATGTATATGCTTTATATTAATTTTGGCTTGTTCACAAAGTAGTGTTTAGGGATTAAATCATACTTGTGGGAATGCTTATAATCTAGTGTCTGGAATATTTTAGGGACTGTATAAATAATCAATTTCCCCTTTTCAGTAATTATCATGATGGTTAGATTCACTCTCAATCAACATTATCATTTTAACTCTAAGCTTTGTTAGTCAATAACTCCTAATCATCTATTGGTGATCAAAAATATATTTAGTACCCTCAATTAAAATTAATTAAAATTTTTTTCTTCCATTATGATGCTAATCAATGTATATGACCTATTCTTACAGGCTTGTAAAGGGTAGACTATTATAGTTTTATCATTTAAGATAAAGCTGTTTATATCTTTATCTTAAGATAAAGATAAAGCTTAATTATTGTTTATTAAATATCAATTAAGTATCAAATAAATCATTGAGATGCAATTGATATGATTAGAACCCAAATTTATGAACTAAAATGCTCTGTAACTTGATCACCCCAGGCCGCCTTTCACTTTTCTGTTACATGAGAACAAGCTTCTTTTCTTTTACCAAGAGGGTGAGTGTATGATTATTCTTTAAAAGTGTGCTTCACTTGAAAAATACTTACTTAGCATGCATATGTAGAGGGTTTTCTTATATAAATTAAAATGTACTCATTTGGTCCTTTTTAAAAACACCATTTAATTTCCACAGACCTGTGTGATATTTGAACATTTAATAAATATTAGTAGAGATTCATCCAAAAAATCATCCATTTGATTTACAGTGATGGAGAGTTCCAGAGATGAGGAAATGAGGAAGCCTCATTGAATGAGTCAAGAGCCCTAAGATGGTAGTACAATTGCATGATGAGGGAAATGTAATTAGTGAAAGAACAAAGCCTCTGTGGGTGTCTGATTACTAATTAACCTATGCACAGTGAAATCAAGAAAAAACTTTGGGGAAAAGCGACTTTCTTAATTCAAGGGGATGTTTAAGACTGCCATTTCTAGTTTTCATTTCCTTAAGATTGTATTGCTTAGCTTAAAATCTGAAATCACTACTTTCAATGTATAAAATTCTGTATTAAAACTTTTAACTTCTAAATTTTTCAAGATCGGTCCAAGTTAATTCCAGCATAGTCTGTGTTTTTCAGTACATTAAGGGCTTTTTTTGCTTAAAAAATAAGTTCAGAATGCACTACTCATCATTCCCCACTGCCTCCACTATTATGAGATTTAATTAATTACTTAAATTTAATTCATGTGAGACCCAACTAAGGTAAATCACTTAAAATACAGTTAACATCGACTACATAGATTCATTATATGACAATTCCAA
This sequence comes from Desmodus rotundus, assembly GCF_022682495.2. NCBI lineage: Eukaryota > Metazoa > Chordata > Mammalia > Chiroptera > Phyllostomidae > Desmodus > Desmodus rotundus. The sequence goes on from NC_071387.1 coordinate 126,115,313, forward strand.
ATATATGTTTAAAATGAGCTTATATTTATATACCCTCACTAAACCCTTGACTACAAATGCCAGTGACCGCCTTCTGGGTTCTCTGTGTCACCAGCATTGTGAGTGTGGGGGTAGCCTTGCCAGCACGTCTGACTCAGTATTTATGCAGAACAAGAGGACAAAGAACTTCAAGCAATCTGCATGAATCAAAGTGCTAAAATAGTTTGGGTTCAGTCCTTTGAACCCAGACTCCAGAAGAGCTGGGGGAAGCAACAGGACATTGCAGAGTTCCAGTGTTCCTCCATACCATCACATACCTAACACTCCAGGCTAAAGAAACCCGGGTTCCCAACTTCCATTCTTTCCCATCAGCCTTACTCTAGGAAATCTGAAAGGAGTAGCATGTTAACCTAACAGAATCTCCTCATAAAATAAAAGGTGAGAGAGCTCCAATAAATTTTTACTTGATCTGAATATTACATTTCGAAACCCTGAAATCCTGATCCAGTGATGGGTCTCATTGTACTGGTGACAGATAGAAGTTGAAAAGCAAGGTTCTGAAATGTCATTCTAGTTTGCATAACCCAGAGAAAGAGGGTCTGTCACATTGACCCCTAGTATAGCACTGAAAGTATTATTAAAATTCTCATACCTCCTCACCCCGTTCCCCAACAAATTAGAAGGTTGTTGTTTATAAAAGAGCTTAAAATTAGTATACCTTTAAGGTCTTGCTTCTATTGTGGAAGATAAGGAAAACAAAATGTTAAACAATTTTCCAGAAAATTTTTGTAGTTGAATAGCAAGGTGAATATACACTGACTGAGTCATGAGACATTATTATGATTCAGAGATAGTTTGGGGTATCCCTGAGGTACTTTTTAGTATGATTTGAATCAATTTAGAGACTTCTGAGGGAATTCATTCTTCACGACACTTTTGTTTGTGTGCCTGTGTGTTACTAGAATGAGCTAGCTCACAGTCTGTTGCAAGTGTTCTCGGATGTAAGTGTGCATTTAGAATCACTGCGAGGGCTTGTGCAAACACTTACAGTTGGGCCTCAGTCTCAGAGTTTTTGGTTCTTAGGATGGAGCCCAAGACTTTTTATTTCTGACAAGTCCCCAGGTGATGCTAATGCAGCTGGTCTTGGGCCCTCACTTGAGGAGCCCTGCCTGCTCTGCGTCAAGTTCAGTCCATTGCACAGCCACAGAATGGACCAAATGCTTTAAAAGTCAACAGAGTCACATCTTCTAAATACCTTTTAAGCAAAATCTTTCTGAGAATTTCTTGAGTTTAAATCAACTATCTGGCTTCTGTGTCCTTCTTAGAGTACAAATTCAAATAATACAGTTGCTAATGTCATTTTTTCCCCATGTCTTATCCCCTCCACCTACCTTAAGTTTTTTAAATTGTTCACAATATTCAGTGATGCAGTTCAGTGCTCTTGGCAACAACAAACATGAAATACTATTACAAATTATAGTTTTTTAAAAGTCAGAAATGAAGGCAATATTTTCATGTTAAATCTTAGATAATTATTACTTCCATACTTCAAATTAATAATATTTCTTGATTTTGTAAGAAATGTATTACAAATGAGAAAAAATCTTTCTGTATCTGTGCCTGTTTCATATACACAGTTTCTTTTGAAACTTAACAATTGGACTAGATTATGTTAACATGTCTGAAAGAAAAGGATCATTTACCTCTTCTAAAAAACTGATAAAATAAAGCAAAAATGTTGTTGTTTCCCCTAATACTCACTCAAGACCCTTATAAATGTACACTATGTTGAAGGTAGTGATGCATGTACTAAACTGGTTTTTTAAGGCAGATAAAGGTGTTTTATACATAAATTAAAACATCTTTAAATATGTTTTTATCTCTATTTGAATTGCTATTCCCTCCCATTCCTAAATGTGTTTATCAAGAACACACTACAACCTTTTTCCTTTGTCTGTCCTTATCTTTTCATTATCTTACTTCTAATCATTCAATCTTTGCAAAAAATGATGATATTTCTGTATTTTTAATGAATGTATACATACATTTGGCATAATCTTTCCCATGTACTTTTAGAAGGTAAAAATCTCTGATGATAAAGATATTTTCTTTAAGTGAAGTATGTACCACATGATTTCTAGATGCTTAGGGTACTTAATAACCTTTACATTTCCATCACAGATATCATTATCATCAATCACTGAAGCTGTTCTCAGCCCTGATTCAATTAGACGTAGATTAAGAAAAGGATCTTCTCTTATGTCTCTGGTTGCTGTTCAGCCCTGATGACTCTCCTTTTTAAAATACACCTGCTCTCTTTCAAGTAATTTTTGTGTGTCTCTCATACCTCTAATGCTGGTGCTTTCAGATTAGTGACAGAAAAGTTAACTGAAAGGAGCCAGCACTTACTGCTGAAGAGTAAGGGTTGAGTTCAGCACGAGAATGCTAACCCGTTTCCACATGACTAACCAGGGCTGCACAGAAGTAAATCACCCTGAAAATACAGCCATTCTCTTCAACACCTGATGATTCTATTACTTATATATAGACAAATGCACACAGGGCACTTCATTATCTTTAGAAAGGTCACTCAACAGTCCTTAGAGTCAAGTAAACGAGGATTATTCTGTCCTCCTCAACACCATAAATGTACCGGCTAATATACGTACTATATCATAGAGCAGAAATATAAAATACAAAATGAATTTCACTGAGAAGTAAATCTATAGTGGTCTATAACCAGAGACACCATTTGTGCTTTTGATAAGCTGAAATGTTTTCAACCCTGAATACTCTATTGAATTAATTTTCATCTATGGAGTGCCTTGTTCATATTGAATTTTATGGTTAAATATTTTATGTAAAAGAGACAAAAGCATGTGATGTTGAACGAGGCAGGATGAGGAGGTTGGCAGATCGAGCCTGCCTTTCACTCCAGCAGCTCCATAGGGATCTCCACAGTAAGATCCGACATCTGCAACCACATTGAAACCCCCTGTAATTTGAAGGTTAATCCATGAGCTGCTTTTCCTCCAGAGCAGTTATCACCATATAACAAACTACATACAATATTTTATTTTTGACTTACTGATTCATTTACCGTGGGATCTAAGTTATATAAGGGGAGAGACTTTTTAATCCACTTGATATTTTGTAGATACTCAACAAATGTTTGTTGACTGAATGTTTACTAATTATTAGAGTAAAAGAACAATGATAGGCCACCAGGATTATAAAAAAGTAAGACATAGTCACTGACCCAGAAGAACACATAAGGTAGTTGAAGCAGATGAAATGCCCACAGGAAAATATCTAATAACGAAGCCAGTGGATATGGATATCTTTCTAATGGTGCAGGAGGTACATGCTACTGTGATTCAGATGAGGGGGAACTGGACCAAACTGATCACAAGATTCACAGAGAAAAATCACTGGATGTGCGGCCTTAAATAATTTTCTTAAATCTTCTAGGTCTCAGTTTCCTCATATAAAATCAGGTTTTTCTAACTAGTGACCATTAAGATCTCTGGGAGTTTTAGGCAAAAAAAAAAAAGAGTTTTTGAAAAGATGGTAAAAATCTGAACTAGATAGGAGACAGTCTGTCTGCAAATTTGCCTTGCAAGCTTAAGTTCGGCTGTTTTGAGCTTCATAGGACACTACGCTATGGCATGGCTTTAGTCTGAAATTGATGAAATTAAACTGGAGTTAAAGGCAATTTATTAGAAGTAGAGTTAATTTAAAAATACTTTTTCTGACTCAGTATGTATAGTAATTCACAACTGGCCACTGAAGCAATACCTTGGATGAAAAAGCGTGGTGTTGCATTGCACAGAGGTGTAGCTGTGGGCAAGTCCTACATGCAGCTACCAAATAGAGGTCATCTTCTGTTCTCTATTTAAGGCTCTTTTATGTATGAATGACAAAGATACAGAGAAGTGTACACAACAGTGTTTGCAGCTTTACAAAACTTTACACAGTGAACATACTGACACCACCCACCACCAGAAATAAGGAAACAGTTTTGATTTTGAGCATAATAGATTAATTTTGCTTGTTTTTGAAGTTCCTATTAGTGGAATCATACATTATGTTATATTTTCTTCCTTTTATTTAACATTATACTCATGAGATTTTTAACACTTATAATTGTAATGACTGAAATATTAGGAATTCAAAAAACTTCATATTTTTCTATCATTTCTTTTTTCTTGGTCTTGGCTTATTGTTGAGTGCTCATGTAATTAAAAAATTGTTCTTTCTATTATTTTAGTTATTTTGCTTTTATATTCATTTAGTGATTTAACCCTAAATCTTAGCCTTAAATGCACCTGAGAATCCCTTAATAATTACTGAGGATCCAAATATCTTTTGATAACATGTTCTACATTATTTGATATTTACTGTATTTCAAATTAAACCTGAGAAAGTTTTAAAACATAAGAATACTCAAGCAGGGTTTCTAGTCAAGATGGCTATGTAGGTAAATACGGTACTCTAATTCTCCCATACCACACCAATATTACAACTAAACTACAGAACAACCATCATTTAGAACTGCCTAAAATCTAGCTGAAAAAAGTTCCACAGCTAAATATATATAGAAGAAGCCACATCAAAACTGATAGGAGTGGGGGAGACACAGAATAGGCTGATCCCACAGCCACATGTGGCAGATAAAAATTAGGAGGGATGTCTCAGCTGCAGAGGTAGAGGTCCCTCCTGAGGAGCGAGAGGCCCCAGACCCACACCGGGCCCCCCATGCAGGACTACAGTACCATGAAGAGAAGTCCCCACAACTTCTGGCTGTAAAATCCAACAGGAGTTGTTGCTGAGTGAGAAGGAGGGCTTCATGAGTCCCAGGCATTCCTGTTGAAGGACTGGCACATGGAAGGGCACCAGGAGCATATGGGGAGGAACTATGTTGCCTGGCATCACGGTGATGGCTGGAGGGGCAGCTTTCTCCCAGATAGAAGTGTAGTCAGGGCTTGTGTTCCTTTGCTGAGCCCTTTATTCAAAGAGCCAGCAGGTGGATGTCATGTCTAAGTCTCCATCAACCTGGGTCACACTGTTTGCTCTGCCATGGTGATTCCCTGAGACCCCCACCCCACCTAACTTGCAGGCACACCCAAGCTATTTCCAGTGTTCTTCCAAATGAATGGCCTGTCTTGGCTCATGTCTACGACTTTCCTAAAGTCTCTCAACAAGCATCATCTGGCCTCAGTACACCTATATCTCTCACTAAGTGGCCTCAGCCCTGGCAGCCAGCCTTGGTTCATAGCTTGGCCTTGCCCAGGCACCTCAGAGCCCAGAACATGTAGCAGCCATCTGAAGATTGCCTGGTAGCTCATGCTGGGAGGCCCCAGGCAGAACAAAGGTGGCAGCTGACCTTGGCTGGCACCTCTCAGGAGGCCACAGAGCCATCACATCCAGTGAATAGCTTCCGACCACATACAGGCATCACCCAATCAACTCTATAAGAGACATACTCAAGGGGAAGACTCAGTGGGCATTTAAGCACCACTGAAATAAGTCCTGCTCTGTGGGGTGGGCCCCTGTACAACTGATTATCCATGGTATTCACAGCCAGTCCCTGCAGTGATCAGCCGGGAGGTAAAACCCACCCATTGATGTGCAAACAGCAATCAAACTCAACTACCACAGGAAGGTGTACACAGCTTGCATAGTGGCAATGGGGAAACACACCTGGAATGCCCATCTTGGGTAAGTGGGGATGTCATGCCACTGGACCCTATAGAACACCTACTACATTAGGCCACTCTACTAAGCCCAGGTGACATAGCACTCTACTTACTACACAGAAATAAACAAAGGGGGGCTGTCAAAATGAGACAAAGAAACATGTCCCAAAAGAAACAACAAAGAAAAAACTCCAGAAAAAACTAGACAATATGGAGACAAGAAATCTACTTGATGCAGAGTTTAAAACACAGGTTATAAAGGTGCTCAGTGAACTTAGTGAAAACTTCAATAGCATAAACGAAGACAAGTCAGAAATAAAGATTACACTAACTGAAATTAAGATAATTTACAGGGAATTAAAAGTAGAGTTGATGAAGCCAAGAATCAAATCAGTGATTGTGAATATAAAGAAACAAAAAACACCCAACCAGGACAGCAAAAAGAAAAAAGAATCCAAAAGAATAAGGATAGAGTATGGTGGAACAACTTCAATATACCAACATTCACATCATAGGAGTGCTGGAAGAAGGGAGAGAGCAAGAAATTGAAAATCTATTTGAAAAATAAATGACAGAAAACTTTTTTAATCTGGTGAAGGAAATAGATGTACAATTCCAGGAAGTACAGAAAGTATGAAACAAGATGAATGTAGAGAGGCTCACACAAAGACACATCATAATTAAAATGCAAATGGTTAAAGACTAAGAGAAGTTTAAAAGCAGAAAGAAAAAAGCAGTCCATTACCTACAAGGGAGCTCCAATAAAACTGTCAGCTGATTTCTCAACAGAAATTTTGCTGGCCAGAAAAGAGTGGCAAGAAACATTCAAAGTGATGAAAAGCAAGGATCTACAACCAAAATTACTCTACCCAGAAAAGCTATCATTTAAGATTGAAGGACATAGAAAGAACTTCCCAGAAAAGAAAAAGTTAAAGGAGTTCATCACCGCCAAACCAGTATTATTTGAAATGTTACAGGGGCTTGTTTAAGAAGAAGAAAATGATTAGGCGGTGAGGGACAAATACTATATGATCTCACCTTTAACTGGAACATAATCAATAGAAGAAAAAAGCAAACAAAATATAACCAGAGACATTGAAGTTAAGAACAATCTAACAATAGCGGGGGGGGGGGGGGGGGGCGGGCAGTGGGAAGAGGGGATTACAGGAACTACTATAAAGGACACATGGACAAAACCAAGGGGGAGGGTGGAGGTTGGGGAGGAAGGTGGGTTCAGCTGGGGTGGGGTGGAGGGATGGGGAGAAAAGGCATACAACTGTAATTGAATAACAATAAAAATTTAAATAAAAAGGAAAACAATTAAACATATAAACAATAAAATGACAATAAATACATGTGTATCAAGAATTAAATCTAAAAAATCAAAATAAATGAACAAACAGAATATAAACAGGTTCCTAGATACAGAGAACATTTTGACAGTTGCCAAATAGAAGGGGGATTGCATGGATGGAAGTAAAGGGTAAAGGCATTAAGAAGTACAAATGATTCACAGCTACAGAATAGTCATGGGGATATAAAGTACAGCATAGGGAATATAGTCAATAATATTCTAATAACTATGTATGGTGTCAGGTGGGTATGAGATATATGGATGATCACTTAGTAGCAATACAGTGTATAATTACTGGGGTGTATTTTTCAACCATAATTGAAAAATAAAAAATTATTAAGAAATAAACTATATCCAAGAAATAGAGTTCCATAAAAATAAATAAAATTAAAACAATTAAACATGTAAGTTGAATAATAAAGGATCATAATGGTGAAAACAAAGCATCCACAAGCAGGTATCACATTAGCCATCAGAGCAAGGATGATGTCACGCCATGTTACCTCTGCAAAACTCCACTGTATGCATCTATGAAAATGAGAGCAAAAACACTAAATAATATCATAATGTTTGTATGAAAATAACTGTCACTGCACAGATCCCCTGAAAGGTTCTACTGTGAGAACTGTGACCTGTGAGATTCAGAATGATTACTTAATTTATTGGAATCTGCTGTGGATTAGTATTTTTTGTGTAACTTCTGCCCCTTGATTGTGAGCTGGATTTAGTGACTCGCTTTTAAGGAACAGAAGGCAGCGAAAGTGATAGAATGCTATTTCCAATATTAAGTTATAAAAACACTGTAGTGTACTCTCTCTCTCTAGAATAACATGCTGTGAGGAAGCCAATTGTCTTGTTGTAAGCACTCCTTGGAGAAGACCCTGTGAAGAGCTTATGAGCACATACTCTCTTAATTGCACTTAACCTCAATTGCGGCCTCATGAGAGACCCTGAGTTGGAACTATCTAGCTAAGCTCTCCCGTTTCCCTAACCCACAGGGGCTGTGGGATAGAAACTTTACTGTTGTGGATTTGAGAGTTGTTATAAAGCATTAGGTAGCTTATACACCTAGTACATATTTTCCATACTTTATTTTCAAATGTCTGTGTTTTTATACTTAAATAATACTTAAATAATGTTTTTATCCTATAGATGTTAGATTTTTGCTTGTATTATTTAGTCTGTCTCATATTTGTTGGTATAATTTAAGGTTATATCTATATTTTTCACTATATCTTTTCAATTTAATACACATGCATTATATTCTTTTATTTTCTTTAATGTTTTATTTTAAATTATGTTTAAATTATATTTCATTTATATCTATTAATGTTACTTATTAATTATTCTATTTTCTTAGGGTTACCCTAGAGGTTACAACATACATACATAACTATTGAAATCTATTAATTTTTTAAAATTTTATCCTTTTACCAATAATTCCAAAGTCATAGAAAATATTAAATCCATTTACTTCTGCATTCTGCCTGTATTTTAGTGCTACATATGTTAACAATACCATAAGATAATATAATCATTTTTGTATGACTAACTTTCAGTATATTTACTTACATGTTAACCTCTGCTTTGTTCTTTATTCCATCCTGCATTTTCATGTTTCCAAATTAGATCATTTTTCTTCTGCCTCAATAGCTCTCTTTATCATTTCTTTTAGTACAGGGTTCCATGTAACAAATATTTTATTTTTGTTGTCTTAATAGGAGTTAATTTTACCTTCATATTTTAAAAATATTTTCCAATGAAATAGAATTTTAGGTTGACACTTAGCTATTTCAGAATGTTAAAGATGCCACACCAACAGACAATGGAATGTCTTTTGGCTTTTATCATTTCTGTTGTTTGCTTAACTTAGTCTTATTGCTCTCTTTTGAAGGTAATATATCTTTTCCTTTTTTCTCTAGTTGCTTTTAAAACTGTCTTTGTATTTCTGTTTTATAACAGTTTTATGAAAATGGGTTCATGTTTGGTTTGCTTCGCATTTATATTATTTGGAATATGCCAGACTTCTTGACTCTATGGGTAGATATCTTTCATCTGCTTTGCAAAATTCTCAACCATGAAAAATATTACTTCAGCCCCATTTTCTCCTTTCTCTCCTTCCAGAACTCAGACTATTGGATATTAAACTGTTTGACTGAATTGCACATTTTTGTTATACTCTGTTCTGCCTCCACACCCACCATTATTCCTCTTAGTGAATCATGTGGATACTTTGTTATGATTTGTATTTGAATTCACCAGTCCTGTCTCTTAGTATGTCTAATCCACAGTGAAATTCATCCAGGAAGTTCTTAATTTTTTTCTTCTTTTAAAAAAAATCTTTATTGTATTTTTCCATTACCATTTAGTCCCCTTATATCCCTCTCCCCTCAGCAATCACCACACTGTTGTCCATGTCCATGAATCCTTTTCCCTTTTTGCTCAACCCCTCCATCCCTCTTACCTCCTCCCCCCCTGCCCTGCTAGTTGTCATCCTGCTCTCCATCTATGAGTCTGTCCCATTTTCTGTGTTAGTTCAGTTTGTGCATTAGATTCCACACATGAGTGAGATCACATGGTATTTGTCTTTCTCTGACTGGCTTATTTCACTTAGCATAATGTTCTGCAGGTTGATCCCTAATGTCACAAAGGGTAAACTTTTCTCTATTATATTTTGAAATACTACAAAGTTTATTTGATCTTTATAAATTACAATTCTCATAAAATTTCCATTCTTTCATTCATCTTGTATACATTTTCATGAGCTTTAGATGATCAGTAGTATATGGATCATTTGTAGGTCTGCTGCTATTGTTTCTTTTTCCCCTTCATAATTGGAGGCACTGATTTGACTCTTCTTTTACAACTCATAATTTTTTCTTGGATTCTGGGTGTGGTACATGAAAGAAATGTAGAGGTTCATATACTGAAATCTTCTAGTAGAGAAGATTTCCTTTATTCCCCACTAAAAAAATACAGTTGTGGTATTAAGTGAGGTTTGAGAGAAAGACCACCTCAGTCCAATAAGAACTGAGTTGGGTCAAATCTGGTTTAAATTCTAGTAAGATTAAGCTGTTGTATTCACACTTGTACTTAGGTTCTTTTATACTCAATTCAAGAGAACTTTGGGAAACTTGGTTCTGTCCTCCATTAGATTTTAAGTTAACTGTTTAGTTTCCCGTCTTGTGCAATTTCAAAATTTGGCGCATATAGAGGGGAAGGTAGGTCGTGTGTTTGGGGACCCTCACATTTCCAATTTTGTCTTCTAGCCCCATGCAGAAGTCACTAAACACTATTGTTTGCCCTTTGCCCTGGCTCAGGCTAAGACTAAGTAAGCCTTGAGCCTCAGACTCTCCATCTTTAGAAAATGTCCCCAGGGGAAAGGAGCTGCTGCTCCTCACCCTACTTCTAAACTTTTCTCAACTCTCTGGAATTTTAGTCAAGTTAGTCCTCATCGTTTCCAAGCTCTTTTCTACCTTTAATTGTTTGTAGGAATGGCTGCTTGTTGCAGTGATGCAACATCGTTACAATGATTATATTCTGCCCCAAAGCAGAAGCTGCCAGTCTCCCTTCTAACAAGGATTCTGTTCACACATGTCTTCCTGTTCCAGGACTCTAGTAAAAGGTGTTTCTGAACTTTTTACTGTGTGCCACATGTTCGTTTGTTTATTTTTTGCTCTTTGTATTTTTTCCCCTTTGATCTTTAAGTCTGTATATGTGATATACTGATCTACTCTACAGCTCTCCAGATGGTGAATCCACTTTACTTCTGTGTCTAATTTAGTGTTAAATGCATCTATTACTTTTTCATTTTTGTTATTTTTTTATTGGGAAGGGATATAACTGTTGGTCTGTGATTCATTCCTTCCCTTTACAGGGGAATGCCTATGGAGAAAGAAAAGAAAGCAGATAAGGTAACAGAGTTTAACCTTGTAAACTGGATATGCAGGTAAAAAAGACTAATACTACTTATAACAGAAGAGAGTTTATCTCTAAAATGCCCATACCTGGCTCTTTGTGGCTACAGAGACAACAGCATAGTGGTTGCTGGGGGCAAGGGATGGGTGGAGGTAGAAGAGGCTGTAAGGAGATAAATGGTAATGGAAAATAAATGCAATAAAAAAGAAATGATGAAATCTGTGTACACTAAACTACATTCCCTATGGTGTTAATTTAACATGCTAATAATTCTGTTAAAGCAACTAACATATCAAACTTGATCTGCAAAATGAAGTGGCTGTTTTGTGACTGTATTAGACACCAAAGGGAGATTCCTCAGATGATTGGAAAAGCCCAGGAGAATCAGGAATCCCTGTGCCTAGAAAAGTAGCCTCTTTCCTGAATCATTTATATTCTCCCCCACAATCACAAGATACCTGGACTCTTCACAGATCAGTAACAAGTCATCTCAAATATAAAAGCAAAGACACACACAAGGCTCACCTAACAATTGAAGAATGCAAACAATTTACAATGCAAACACTGTAATATAGAGGCACCAAACTCAACAAGCAAAAAACTCAAACCCAAGGAGAGAGATTTAATAGAGTAAGAAGAAAGCCATAGTTAAAATAAATACAATTTATGTTCTCAGAGATTTTAAATACTGTAGCATTTAAAATAAGGAATCAGTGGGGGATGATGAAGATAAAGGTGGTTTTTGAAATTAAAAAACTCAATGAATTGGCTGAATAATAAAATGATCACAGATGAAGAAACAATTAGTAAATGATTAAGCTAAGATAATCACTCAGAATATAGCTGAAAAGACAAAAAGTTTAAATAAAAATATTTTGAGTTTTCAATTTCCACATACTAAGTGATTAGAAAAAAAAGCAAGGGATTAACAGGTATAAAAAGTATGACATTATATCAAAAATATAACATAAGGAAAAGTATGACACAAAATAGCCACATAACAAGAAAATCCAAACCTGATCTAAATTTTGACTTACATATGGAAAGGCTGATTTGGTCAATAGAAAGAAAAAAAAGACTATATCCAGATATGTATGGTAAAGTATTAAAAATCAAACTGGCAAAAAGAAAACCATAAATTATTCTAGACAAGAATAAATAGAAAAGAATTAAATTCCTATCATACTTTTTTGGCAAAAGGGGGTACAATAAAAAAATAAAGTAAAATTTGTTCAGATATGGGAAAATAATTTTTAAAATTATTCATAGAACTGCACACTCAAATGTAAGAGTGAAATATTGACATTAATTTACATTTGCAAAGGCCGAGAAGTTTTATTACCATAAACTCACCTGGAATGAGTTACAGAGGGATCAGTCCAGTGAAACATAAAACAAACAAAAATCTGTGGAACCTAAGAAACAGCGTCAAACTGCAACGGTAATAAAGCTTCGATTATAATTTATCTGTACAAACAAGCACGTGTGAGTATGTGAGTAATAAAACAGTGGGACCAAAATGAGACACATTGAGAGCAATGTGAGAGGAAATAATATGACTACAACGAATAGGAAATTGGCATTGTAACAGATTAATGGAACAGGCTGGTCTATAAATCGACATGTATATTTAATATTTTAAAAAGGTAGCTTTTCAACTGATGGGAAAAGTTTGTTTCTTCAATAAATTGTTTGGGAAAATTGGGTCCACATTTGGAGTTCTGTGTCTGCATTGTCACACTCCCACGGACAGGTCGGTACGTTCTGTGAAAACAAGCAGCGATGCACTGGCAGGTATGTATTTTAACTGTACAGGTCCTGTAAATGAATTTAAAGTCAGTTTTGGATCTAATGAGAAGAAAAGATACTCAAAAGAAATTTTGGGAGACTATGTATACAATTTTGGTGTAGAAAGGTATTTTGTTAAAATACTCAAGAGATAACAGCCATAAAGTTAAAGATGAACAAATTGACTACTTATAAACTAAATTTTCCAAGTGACGAAAATAACCAAAACAAAGCGAAAAATAATTGACAGACCTGGGAAAGTATTTAAACATTTATAGTAGGGAATTATATTCAAAATAAAGAACACCTACAGATATAAAGCAAAAATATAAAATCTAATAGCAAAAGTGGCAAAACAAATGAATATTTAATATAAAAGGCAAATAACCATAAAGGAAATCATTCAACTTCACATAATGTGTGAAAAGCAAGTTAAAAGAAAATTGGATACAAAGTGGGACAACTATAATAACATAATAAAATATATTTAAAAAAAGAAAATTAGATACGCTGAACATTTTGTATATAATTCCACAGTTCGTGTAAAAGAAGTGCTCTTTTGCACTGTTGGTAGTAGCGTACGTTGGTGTAACCATGTTGGAGAACAACTTCAGAGAACTGATTTCTAGAGGACCTGTCATCTAGTAATGCTGCTTCCTGGTATCTGCTGAAGAGAAATATTCAATCATGGGACCTGATAGCAGATGCAAAGATAATTATTGAAGCATTATTTGTAAAAGTGAAAAACTATAGACTACCTACCTAATTGACCATCAGTGTGGAAATGAATATTATAGGTAAATCTCAGAAAGTTACTTTAAAAGAAGAGTCACAAAATGGTACATTTCTGTCACTCAGATGGGGCAAAGCCAACATAAATTATAGACGTTCCATACGTGTGCTTGTGTATAACGTCTGCAGTGAAGTCTAGAAATACAGGGTGGGGCCAAAGGAGGTTTACAGTTATTTGCATGGAGAATAATACAATAATTAATAAATAATATAAAGATTAACTCTGTTTCATGCAGTCACAACTATAAACCTACTTTTGCCTTACCCTGTATATTAATCACTAAACAATTGACTACTTCTCACAAGACTGGTTACCTCTCACATATGAGGTGCAATGTCTTTGAAGTTGAATATGTTTTTTTCCCCTAGAAATGATGGACATTGAATTGTTTGTTAACTTCTTTGTTTTTGGACATTTTAACATTGCAATCCCTTGAGAATAACACCTATCCATAGATCAGGAACAAAAGAGAACACAGGTTCTGTCGATGTTTTAGTTTGTTCAAGCTGCTATAACAAAAATACCTTAAAGGCATGGCTTATGCATAATAAGCATGTATTTGCTCTCAGTGCTGGAGATTGTGAAGTTAAAGACAAGGGCACTGGCAGATTCGGTGTCTGGTGGGAGCCCACTTCCTAGACATCTTTCTCTTTGCTGTGTGCTCACATGGCAGAAGGGGTGGGATCTCTCCGTCTGGTGTCTCTTTTATAAGGGCCCCAATGCTATTCAGGAGGGCTCCACCTTCATGAACCAATCACCTACCAAAGTCCCATCTTTCAATACAGCACCTTAGGGGTTAGGGTTTCAATGTACAAATTTTGTCAAGGCATAAACATTGTAACCATAAGGTCTACCTAAGTAACAATAGGTTGAAAATGTTTCCATTATCTTCATTTTGCCAAGTAATTAGGCTCTACTCTGACTCTTTACCTCTCGTTCCTCAAATTCATAAATGCTCACTGGCTAAAATGTCAATATTAACGGAAATCCCAGTACTACACGCTAATAAATATTTTCTCAAATGACAAGAGTGAAAAATTGGAAGACTAGCATCATTTTATTACTAAAAACTTGTTCTATTCCAAAATCACCATTGTACTTGAAACAATATGTATTTTATGTTCTTATGCCATGAATCCGCATGCATGATGGATTGTTGCAATATGTCTTGATTTTTTAAAAACATGTCTATCTTCCTTTGCTATTATACTTCGGTTTTTGAAAAACTAAATCACATTTTATAGTATTTTGTTAAATATTCATGTTTAAGAATCGAACATGGGAGCACCAAATAAACTAAAATATTTAAGCTGCCAAATAAATCCATCAGGTTGTTTAGTGTTTTAATATTTTTCTCCCTGGAGCCACAGAGCATTTTGACTAAAATTTACATTTGCATCAGCTAGATACTACAGGGTCATATGATAAAAATCCATGGCATTCACCTTCCCTGCTACTTATTCTACCACCTGTGAAAGCACAAGTGCTCTGGTAGGGTTGAAACCGTGCGGGGGCGGGTTCTGATGTCACTGGGGCCCGCGGGCCGGGGTACAGGCACACCGTTTCTGGGGGGAAACTAAGCCGTCACCGGGGCTGTGCTAAGGTGGACCTCATGAATTGCTTCTTTTTATACATTTCTTCCTGATGCAGAGAGGAGATAAAATCGTAAAGTTTTCACATGTTAATTAAAGTCAGTGTGTACCAATACTTACTGTCTCAGTCACAGCCACAGTTTTTATGTGAACCCGCTAGACACTGCCAACGTAAGGATGATACGTTTTACTTTTTGTGCAACTACACGTGAAACCAATATGTTAGCAGGTGCAGTGCCATGTAAGAGAAGTATAAAAAGCACAGTTTAAAAATAAGATTTTTAAAATTTATTTTAAGAAATGAACCAAAGCACACGGAAGTACACACCTGGAAATGATGTGAAAAAAGTCTGAGATTAAGAAGAAATACATTAGTTGTGGCACTTCAGTAGAAAAATAAAACAAAACGACAGTGCCATTTGAGGACTGCACATCACGATGTAAGAGGACCTTGGAGGAGAGTTCTCCTTTTTGCCACAATTGATACCTAGTACCCAAACCCGAGGACAAAGTATCAAGTGCTCCTCCTAGACAGAAATTCCTCTCGGAGGCTGACTGGCTCCGCTGCCCGCAGCATCACTCTCTGCCTCCTAGGACTACTGTTTGTGTCACAGAAGACTAAGGAGTAGGGAAGGGGAGGTATGGGTTATCCGTCAATAGAGTTATGAGCTTTGGATTAGGAAGTGGGACTGCCATGGCTTTGTGCTTTCATTTTCTCCATGGCAGAATGGGTGATCACTCACCCTAAAAGAATTGCACACATAGTTTAGGCATCACATTGCCTTCCCATGCGTATGTACACATTTGCTTATGTGTGGAATCGGTGAGCATGTCCCATGCCTATTGGAGAAGAGAGCAGAGAGTCAGAGGGGGCGGGTTGGAGGAGAGATATTCAGTTGAAGAGTCTGCATTCCCAACACTGAATGTGACATAACATATGGGTCTCCTCTGGGTCATATGGTCACCACACAAAGTAACCAGGAATGTGTCATACCTAAGTGGGCAGTGTTGTAAGGGTGTACATCACAGGAGCAAAATGTTGTGGGTTATACCAGCAAGTTTAGGGGCTAAAAGGTACTAGAACTGTTCAGCAGGAATAAGGAGAACACCATGCACACCATCTATAAGAGGATCCAAAGAACATGAATCTCCAAGGTTTATCTCCAGGAACAACAGCTAAAGAGGGGTATTGAAGAGTTTGCAGGTACGCTATGTCAAAGAGGATGGGGAGCACCCAAGCAGGTCCCTTAAATGAACTGGACATGCATCCAAATTGATAGTAAATTTTTGGATGCTGATCTCACAAAAGGCGGCAGAAGCCCCTCAGCTTAACAAGGTGAGGAACTATAGCAGCAGCTAGTTAAACTAGACACTTGTTCATTCCTTCTGCCTCCACCCTGACTTAAAACAGCAGAGGAGGAAAGAAGAGGTAAGTGGCAGAACTCCTGCACTGCCTGTTCCTCGGGCCATAGTATAAACCTGAGCTGGGAAACATAAGGGGATACATTTGCAGTTTTCAATTAGAGTAGGTGGGGCTTTTTAACGAGTGAATGACCTGATCCCCATAGAGTCTGCCTGAGATATTTTTAAGTGATGAGAAAGAGAGAAGTTGGGGACAGTAATTGGAGAAAAAATAAAACCTTTCCATCATTTTACTCCCATTGATCTGAGACCATCAATAAGCTATTCACCATAACATCTTTCAAAGTCTAGGCAGGTTTCTGAGGTTATTCATCCATTCAATCAATAAATACAATGAAAAGCAATGACCCCCAAGACAAAAACCTATTTTATTTCAAATATATTTTCCCCCAACACACACATCTTATCTCTCTACCTCAAGGTCAAGTGTTAATTCACTTATACTTCCCCATGATGTTTTTCTTTTCTGCTCCTTTCCACAATGGTCTGCTTTTACCTGGAGCTCCTACAGCTCTTGTTTATTCAATTATTGCAAAACCAACGTCAGTGTCATTTAACTAAATATGAATATGTGAGTTGTGTCCTCATAACAAGACACAAACTCTTAGACTCTATGACTGACTTCTCTGTCCACCGTTGCCAAGAACAGTGTCCTAACAGCAATAATTGCTGGTATAAGGCTTTATATTTTTAGTACTTCAACTCCTACTTTGAGAAGATAAGATCCAGGTGTCTTTTTCTCTTGTCTACAAGTCTGCTCTTTACATTTCAGCGCTCTGCCATCTACATATAAAGGTGCAGAAGTTTTATTGTGTACTGTCTCCTTCAAAAAAAGTCCCTATATTCAGATAGTTTTAATATTAGTATACTGACCATTATCTATCTAGCATAACATGGCTAGTACTTATTTTTTTTTAAATCCTTCTGTAGCACCTGGCATTAGTATTTCGTAAAACTGGATAGTCCAGTGATTTGTTTGTTAATCCAGTCTGTCAAGTCTTTGAATGAAGGAATTAAACACATTATTAATTTATACTACATACTTGTTTTGGTCTTCCTTCTATAACATAATTCTATATGTTCTATTTTTAAGACTTGCTTGTTTCCATACTTTCTATCTTTAATTAGTTTCTCCCTCTATCTTCAATGAGTTGTAAAAGACTACATTTTCTTTTCTAACAATTTGGCAGTTTTCTCACCTAGGTGTGTACCCAGAAAGAGTAAGGTTTGGGTTTTATAGAGAATTTGTATCCATGGACATGGAAAGAACCTCCTGCAAAAGACAAATTTAAAGGAACAGTGATAGATAAAAATCAGGTTGTTTAATTACTGTGTTCTATGTGTCTATTTATTGTACATATGCCCACATACAATACTTATCATTGCTAACACTTATACAGAGGGCTCTCTAAGGTCACTTGCTAGTAAGTCAGGAGTTGAGTTAAGACCAGTTTGCTCTTAGGCTTGTGTTCTCATCTGTGCTCTACGTATATAAATATTCCCAAAATATCTGTCTGTGCTGCCTCATCTAGATGCCAAAATATCAGTTGTATTAGAACATGGAATCCATCCAATCTTAGAAATGACTTGGAAATTTCTAAAAACATTCTTTAATCCAGGACATTTCATGAAGATGCTGTTTTAATCATTTATTGCTATGCTCAATTCACCCCTACAACTTAGTGGCTTAAAACAATGATTTATTCTTTCTCAAAATTCATACTGGTTCTTCTGCTGGTTTTTCATGGACTCATTTATGCATTTGCATTTGGATGAGGGGTGCGCTGGATTGGAGGGTAAGATGGCATCACTCATGGGTCTGGCAGGTGAGCCTGCTCTCGGCCAAGGCCCTTTCATTCTCGTCACATGATCTACTTCTCTAATAGGCTGGCTTGGCTTCTGTCACTGGTGGTCTGGGGGCAGCATTCCAAGAAAACAAGAACAGAATACTGCAAAACTTCTTAAAATCTAGTATTGGAGGTATTGTGACATCACTTCTGCTTCATTTTGTTGGACAAGTGCCATACCAGATTCAAAGAGTGGGGAAACAGACTCTTTCTAATGGGAAAGGCAAAAGCACATAGCATGGAGGATATACACTGCATTAGGAGGAATTTGTGGCCATATTTTAGAATCACCGAAATTAATTAATTGACAAAAATTCATAGAGAGCACTAACATTAAGCACAGGTATTGATTTCCAGTTGCTTCTCACTAAAGCACTGATACAATCACTTGACCCGACATAAGTGAAGACGACATCTTTGTGATGATAGGCTTGTATTTCTCTCCTTGCACTGTGCAGATTCTGCTCATCCTCTTAGATGGAAATAGGTTCAATAGCCCAGCCTTATTTAAACCTTAGTGCCATAGCGCATTGTTAGTGGTTTACATTTAATCCTTATAACAAGCCAAATAGGGAGTGTTTTTACCCACCTTTTAAGGTTGAGGAATCAAATATTCAAAAAGTCAAAGTAACTTGAGAAGTCACACAGCTAGCGAGTGGTGGAACTGGAATCTGAACCCAGACATTCTGGCCTCAAGACCATGGCCTCCATCTCCATGGTTATTTCTCCTCTGACCATCCCTGGGGTTTTATTTTTACCCTTGTCAGGCATTGACATAGCTTGCTTATATCAGGGCTTTTATTTTCAGCCTCTGCTAATTCACTTGGTCAAAATACTCTGTACATGCTGAAAATAAAACCGTAATCAGTGTGAAGCAGTCAGTACCTAAAATAATTAATTTGCGTGGGCCATTACTGTGGTGAATCTGGTCTGCAGTTGTATAGACCCGTTGATGTGTCTTCCAGATCAATTAATCTCCCAGGGCCATAAGGAGATTCAGATTGCTCAGACATGGGGAGGCGGCATTGCACAGTGGTTAAGAACACAGGTGGGAACCACACTCCAAAGATCAGAATTCTGTCTCTGCCACTTGCTAGCTCAGTAACTTTGGGGAGGTTAATTAGAGTGGATAAGAATAGTTTCTATTTGATAGGACGAGTATGAAGATTAAAATTAAAGAGTTAATATTTGCAGAATTCCTTGATACTCTATCTGACATGTATTTGTTAGACCATTTTTACAAAAAAAAAGTATTTACTTCTGGCCACTGGCCAGGGGCAAATAGTATGTCTGAGCACTGAGTACTTCGGAGTTTCTGAGGTGGCCACATGTTCATCCAGGCGTAGGTTTTATTTCTCCCACCTCCTCCTCAGCCTACTGGAAATCCAGGTCTTCCAGCTGAGAGTCGTCTTTAGGGCAGCCTGGCTAGAGAAGGGCTTGGGAGTAGTTTTAGCCTCCATTTTACTACCCAATGAGCCCCTGGCTGACCTGTGGAGGAGAGACTCTTTGTTCTCATTCCCACCAAGAATTATGCACAGGTTGGTTTCAGGAATGAGAGAATGAACTTTTCTGACTTGGCCCTAAGCTAGGCTTTGAATGACCTTGGTGGTAGCAACCCCCTAGCCTCATCAGATCTCACCATCTTCTCATGTCTAAAGAGTTCTACCCTGGCGTGACAGACCATCAACCCAATTAACCATGGTACCCAAACCAGCCTCTCTCTTCTGCCCTGCCAGGCTTTTTCAAAATAAGTACCATGCTGTGATAGGTTAGGTGATCTGAGCTCCAGAATTAGGAAATGTTGTTCTCTTGCATTTAGAATTTGAAGTTACTTAACTAAACTCAATATCTCTCTCAACTGTGAAACAGAAATGATGATGAAACAATAAGGTTTTTATCTTATCACAGTAACTAGTCTATAGTTAGAACTCTTTATTTTTTTAAGGTAAAAGATTTTGTTTTATTTTTTAAAACAATTTTGCATAGTTTATGCTATTACAGTTGTCCCAATTTCTTCCCCTTTTCCCCTGCCCCCAGCTCGGCCCCCATTCCTGCAGGCAATCCCCACACCATTATTCATGTCCTTGCATCATGCATGTTGTTCTTTTCTAACCCCTTCCCCTTCTGTCCACCAGTCCCCACCTCCCCCCACTCCTCCTACAACTGTCAGTCTTTCCATGTTTCTGTGCCTCTGATTCTATTTTGCTTGTCAGTTTATTATGTTCATTATGTTCTACTTAACATAAGGTCATATATTTGCCTTTCATTGACTGACTTATTTCACTTAGCATAATAGTCTCCAGTTTCATCCAGGCTTTCACAAAAAGTAAGAATTCCTTCTTATTTTTACTGCTATATAGTATTCAATTGTGTTTGTTTACCACAGCTTTTTTTTATCCACTCACCTCCTGATGGGCAGTTAGGCTATTTGCAAATCTCGGCTACTGTAAATAACACTGCTATGAATGTAGGGGTGCATAAGTTCTTTTGAATGGATGTTTCAGGATTCTATGGATCCCAGAAGTGGAATCACTGGGTCAAAAGGCAGTTCCATTTTTAATTTTCTGAGGAAACTTAATATGGTTTTCCAGAGTGGCTGCATCAGTCTGCATTCCCACCAACAGTGCATGAGGGTTCCTTTTTCTCCACAACCTTCCCAGCACTTGTTGTTTGTTAGTTTATTAATGATGGACATTTTGGCAGGTGTGAGGTGATATCTCACTGTGATTTTAATTTCATCTCTCTGATGGCTAGTGATGTTGAGGATTTTTTCCTATGTCTATAGGCCATCTGTGTGTCCTTCTTGGAAAAGTGTCTGTTCAGGGACTTTGCCCATTTTTAATTGGATTGTTTGTCTTCCTGGTGTTGGGTTGTATGAGGTCTTAATTTTCTAGATTAAACCCTTGTGTTGGGAGAACTGAACTAGTGCTTGCAAAAATGTGAAACTAGACCACCAACTTATACCATACACAAGAATAAACTCAGAATAGATAAAACACTTAAATACAAATCATGATACCATAAAAATTCTAGAGGAAAATAAGTAGTAAAATTTCTACTCAAATAAGTAAGTAGTAGTAAATATTTCTACTTGATATTTCAAGTAGAACATATCTGCTAGGGCAAGGAAAACATAGAAAAAATAAACAAATGAGACTTCATCAAATTAAAAAGCTTCTGCACAGCTAAAGAATCCATCAGCAAAATAAAAAGGGAACCCACTGTATGGGTGAATATATTTGCCAATAATACATCAAACAAGGGTATAGTTAGCTCTCTTTAAATGGTAGCTGTTATCATCTATTTGATGTAGGAGATAATTTAAAATTTCTCCAAAGTTCAAAGGGACTAGTTTATACAGAATATATGTGTATTCATTGGCAGAAATATCCTTGTATATACCATATTGCGTTGTACTTTGGAGAAAGTTAAATTCATGCCCAGCTGAACTTTAGGAAACCATACCTCAATATTTCATATGGAAATAATTTTAATAATTTATCTTTAGAAGGGTGACTTAATTTTAATTTGTTATGTCAAAGCTCATATGTTAATCAAACATAAAGTGTATATCACATTGTAAGTTAAACAGACCATTCTAAAACCTCTATTGTAATTCGTTATCAGAGTTGGTACTTTTATTGCTGCTCTTTAAGTTACTATGGAGGTGGTTGTTTTCTTTGTCCATTAGTGTGTCTAAAATAACCTACCTTCAGTCTCCTAACCTGTTAAAGAAAAAATCCCGATTTACAGACTGTTAAAACAGTCCACTGAAAAACAAATAAAAAGCCCAAGATCCAGGCGGCTTAGAATAGATGTCATAGCACTACATTAGTATTACCACACTGTGAAACCATTATGGAACTCTCAATTCTGCAGCATTTAAGCAAGCCGTGTAATGTCAAAGACGGAAATCACAACACTGGCAGTTTATCTCAGTCCCTCCCTCTTGGTTTTTATTCTAAATAGATCATAATCAAAAGCAAGAGCCTGAGAGAAATATGTTGTTTATATTCGCCAGAATCCAATATACATGGAATTTAATTCTTACAAAATGGATTGAAAAACTTTTTTGAAGTGACAGTCCCAGAATTTGAGATAAAAGTTCATGAGAACTTTAACCTGGACTCCAAAATGAGGACATATGCCCACTAGAAATCTGAATTAAATGTTTGGGAGAATTTCAAATATTTGAGGTCAGGATTAGATAATCCATCATTTTAGAATTGGTAGAAGTGCTTGTGAGCATTATAATTAAAATATTCACAGTTCTAGATAGATTTAGTATTCTCTTAGCCAATATTCTTTCAGAATACATAATTATTATTGACTGTGCATATTTATTTAAAAAAGATAAAAGCTCAGTGTCTCTCCTGGTTAAATGATAGAAAAATGTAATTTATATTATCAGAGCTTTGTCAGTAAAATACAGAAAACAGAATATAAATGAAATAAAGAACCCCACAATGTTCAAGTGGGTTTGTAATAGGATGTTTGGCTTTGTTTTTTTTCATGAAATAAATATTTCTCAAGAATCTGTTTTGTGACACTTAGAAAAATTCTTGAGATCTTTCAATTTTATTTTTGTACTGTTTTGTGTTTGCTGTTAGTGTTTAGTTTTGTGGGACAGAATATCACTACTGTTCAGAGAAAATAAGATCAAGGGTAATAATATTTGGAGAATCCTAAAGGAAGCAGAAGGGTTTCTTTTTTTTTTTTTTATTGTTATTCAATTACAGTTGTATGCCTTTTCTCCCCATCCCTCCACCCCACCCCAGGTGAACCCACCTCCCTCCCCCTTCTCCACCCTCCCCCTTGGTTTTGTCCATGTGTCCTTTATAGTAGTTCCTGTAATCCCCTCTACCCACTGTCCCCGCCCCCACCCCCCACCCCCGCCCTGGCTATTGTTAGATTGTTCTTAACTTCAATGTCTCTGGTTATATTTTGTTTGCTTTTTTCTTCTATTGCTTATGTTCCAGTTAAAGGTGAGATCATATGGTATTTGTCCCTCACTTCCTGGCTTATTTCACTTAGCATAATGCTCTCCAGTTTCATCCATGCTGTTGCAAAGGGTATAAGCTCAGAAGGGTTTCTTTATTGCAAAATTTTTGGTTCTTTTAGAGAACTGTGTAAGAAGAGATTCAGGGTGTTAAAATTTTTTCTAAGTATAAATTGCTATTGACCCTTAGCCCCAGGTTTTCTTATAGACCTAATAAAGAACCTTAGCATATTGCGAAAAGCTGTTCCTAAGAAGTCATCTCTTCTATTCTCCTCTTCTTATGGAATGTGTGACTGTAGACCAGTGGATGGGAGTTTTTCCCGAAGGCAATATAGAATTTATTTTGGAATAAAGTAGATTTTTTCACTTTAATCATTTTTCCCCCTAAAATATTATTTTCCCACACAAGCAGTGTATTTTTCTAGCATCCTGCCATCTAGGGGATAGATAACTTAATAATATCTAATTAGATTTAATTGATTTATATTGCTTAAGATATGTTATATTTTTCCAAAACTCTCAAAGGGCTAGGGAAGCTCCTTTAGAAAAAGCTCAATGATTTACTAAAGCAATATTCCTTTATAACATGTCATAGTGAGAGTATATATATCTTTCTTTCTCAAATGGTCAGGACATGTTCTGTATTTGCAGATGTGTAGTTCACGGTTTCAAAAATTTACATCAAGTTATGCCAATATTTGTTATTTTTTGTTGTTATACTCTGATCATGCCATAATGTGCTAAATGTTGAAGTGTTTCATTATTAATCTACACCATTAAGTATGAATCTAAAATTAAATGTTAATATAGGCAGTTAGGAAGAGAAATATTTTCATCTTGTTTATAGAACAGTATTTCATGATTACCTGTTAACAATGGTCTCTAGATTCCCTTCTATGTAAAAAGTTAACAATGAGAAACTCCACAAAATCAAATAAATAGGAAGGACTTCTTTCTTTGCAGTGCTCCTTTGTATATAAGTCAAAAATTTGCTTCATTATTATTTTTTAATTACTAAATATGAAACAAACTCTTAGTCTTGAAATATAGGTCAATATCTACATTTTTACCCCACACATTAAAATTACTGTTTTTATTTAAATCGATTTGGAAATATGTGGATTCTGAAGTTATTTTGATATTAGATAGCTTTTTTTTATTGTTGTTTAATTATAGTTGTCCCAATTTGCCCCCATTACTCTCCCCTGCCCTACTAGTGGTAAGAACTGAGTTTCTATGAAACAGAACAAAACTATGATCAATAATTAATGAGAATGCCTTAAAGCTTACACTTGAAAAAAGTGAAGTCCCTAATGATCCAGTCTAGATTTTTTAAATTGGCTGGAATTTTGCTAAAAAATTTGTACTTCAAATTTTTTTAGAAGTCAACCCCAGTAAAGAGTTAACAATGTACAACAATGTGAAACTCTAACCTGTATCTGAATCAGCAGCAGGTCCAGGTTTTGTAGACCTGAGTCTTACATAATTTGGAGGAACTCTGTAATAAAATTTTTACAAATTCACTGATTTAAAATTTTGAAGCCTCTCATATCCTTAGAGGGAGGCCTATTCCAGTGACAAAACTTGCAGCTTAAGTTTCAATCTGTTCACGGTAAATGTGCCTTTACATATGATAATCAGATCTCAGAACGAAGTCTCCTGGAAAAGCATCCCAGTGGAGCCTGGGAGAGCTTTGCCAGCTCTGAGATTAACTCCGGATTTCGGTATCCTCATAACAACACAGGCAAGTGTGCACTGGGGAAAGTCATCTCCTAGGTTCCTTCCAACTGAACAGTTTCTAGTTTTACATTGGAGAGCCCATTACTTCAGGAATGAGAACAACTCCATGTTCATGTGAAAGAAGCAAATGAACCTTGTAAGTTTTATTAGGGTACCCTAACGTACATGATTATTTCCTGACCACCAGGTCCGTATATTTTTTCACATAGCAATATGGTTTTTGATAATTCTCAGAGGTCTCAATCTGATAAGGTCTGTTTTGGTTTTATAGTAATATTCATAAGTGTATTCTACATCAACAGCCTGAGTACCAGCACCAGATCATGAATGGGGGGTGGGGATCTTATAGTGGAAAAGAAAAAAAAAAAGAAGGAAATTAACCCCATCATTTGCCTTCTCTTCTGTAATTCTTGGAATTGAAAGGTTGACCTACTCACTGAACCTTATTAGCATGCTGTCTTTGAAAGTGGAAGTAATAAGTTGTCTAGGTTAGCAGTGTTTTATCCTTTTAATGCTAGCATGGGAAATGTAGAAGTTACAGAACTATCATTGATATGTTGTGAACATTTTTTTCAGGATTTTTCTCCACAATCAGTATAAATATGGAACTCTTTCTTTGCAATTTCTGTTTACATATATGAATGCATATAAAAAATTCTTCAGAAATTTGCTGAAGTCTTTAACTTTGGTGCCAATTTCTAGTGGTTTTAAATGACTTAGAAAACCAAAAAACAACTCTTATAAAAAAGTCATTTAAAAATTCTGTAATAATCCTAATATATTAAGAGTTCAGTAGAAGTAGAAAGTATATCTCATTTATCATGATGTTCTTAAAGCTCATACAAATAGCTGATATAAAATATCCATATTACTTAAATGTTGTTTGAAAAAATTAATAATTTCAAATTACAGAGCATTATCATTGTTCAAAATATATGTTGGCAGCAATAAAACTATATATTCTTTATGATTAAAATAACAGTAAAATAAATGTGGTATTAAACATAACTCAAAGATAAAGAAAAAATAGTCATAATTCTACCACCTGTTAAAACAATAACTAACTATAAACATTTGGGGTTCAATAACTGATAATTTGAAAAAGTAGTTTACCCTATATATACCTATGCCTGTTTTTCATAATTCTATATACTATACATGAATATAATTTTTCTAAGTTTATTAAAATAGGAAAAATTAAAATAAAATATCTTTGATATGCAGTTGCTCTCCATTTTGTGAACAGAATTAACTTACAACATTAGTAATAGCCAAATATATTAAGTGATGTCTCTTGTTGTTTCAATAATGCAAATATACAAAGTAAAACAATAGTTATTAGGGAAGAAAACATCAAGTATCTTACAGAAAGAGCCTTCCAATTTCTGTACAGTGCATTTTCGTGGGATCGATTGGACTATTGCACACAGATTAAGTTTGACAGGAAACCAGACAGTTGCCATATTTTTACTTATAATTCAGAACATTTTTTTGATAAACGTGGAACAGAAAAATATATATTTTGGGGTTTTCCTGATGGGGAAAACCAATTGAATAATATTTCAAAGCCCTGCCATGACTGTGTGTCTGGCTTATATTATTTGATAGGTAGCTGGAGGGGATTAAAGCCTTGACATTTCACTCGTCCTGAATACACTGAAGATACATGGACCAGCACTACATGAAGCTCCCATTTTTCTTTCCACAAGCACATCATGATTGGCCTTTTTATCCGTCCCAAACTAGTGCCCAAGGAGGCTTGTTTGTCAAGGCCAATGCAGCTTCGATGAAGCAGCATCTTAAGATATTATGGTTTAAATTCTGTGCAGCAGTTGGAGGCAGATTTTGTCCTGGTTTTATTGTTCACTTATATTTGCCTTTCTCAGATAGAAATTGAGAAGGAAATTTTCACTGGGCTCTACATACTATTTGCACCCTTTGGAGATGAAAGGAATACAGAGAAGGTGTCTGTACCTATGGTAGGGCAGGGACAATGAGGGAGGATGGAAGGGACAGAAACTTTATTTCTACTCTCATGTCTCCAAAACTCCAGGGCACATATACTACTCTGTTAAGTAACACATATAACTTCATCTTCTGACAAAAATTGAGAATGTTTTCAGACTAAAACTCCAAGTTGTGAAAAACTCCAAAAAATACAGAACCAATAAAACATAAAATAGGCCTATGAGTAAGCAGAATTAATGTGAAAACCAATTTTCCCGTGAACAAAAGCTGAATTACTTAATAGAGAAGTTTAGAGATGACCGAATCTCAGTGTTTGCATTCAGATATCCTTATTGGTCTATAACTTTCCTTCGTTCACCTGAGTCCTATAACCTGCCTTGATAGCCCGGTCTTTATCACTGGCCCCTGCCTGCCGTGGAACAGCTCGCACTGGCCCATGGCAGGAGGGCACACCCCCTTTGAGGAGTAGTCCCCCACACACACCTGAGGAAGAGATCACCACACTTTAATGATGGCCCAAAGGAGTTCTGTCCCCTTGAGCTTGTTCATGTTGGAAAGTGGAATAAAAAAGCCCATCTAACAGCAGTGCAGTTCTTGGGACAGACAGGCACCAGAATAACCAGACACATCAATTTCAAGCAGGCTAAGAGCTCCACTGGACCCAATAGTGAAGCATTAAAAAGTCTTCTGTTCATGATAAATCAGTCTGTTTCATTTACCTTTTTTTTATTTGCATCATACCTGAGGAAAGTAAATAATACACTCTTTATTTTTATTTTTTAAAATCAGATCACAATGTAGCTGAGATCTACCTTTAAAAAGTGGGGAAATGGTGGTCAAAGAAGTACTTGTACTACATGAGGGATCATTTGAAGGGCTTTAGCTCTTCTGTAGTGTCCATCTACACCCTGCCCCACTGCCAGAAACACACACACACACGCAAGAAAATGTATCATCTAGGTTAAAGCAGTGTTTTGCTGAGCAGTGTTTTAAAACATGTGTCCTAGCCTCTCCTGTTAATACTAGATTGCCCAAAAAGCCTCTCCTACCCAGAAAAATGAAGATCCCAGGTGACATGAAGGAAAACTTAGGCCTCCGTTTGCCTTGGCGGCCACTGCAGCTAACCCCCTTGGCTTACTCTTTCTCCTTTTATTGAGAGCATTTACGGACTAGGACATGTATTAGACAATTGCTACGCATAACCCGAGATTCCTTGTAGCTTCACAAACCAACTTTCAGATGTCCAGTTTGCTTACTAACTATGGTTATACATATGGATAACATATTGTGAAATAATTTAAAATATTTGCTTTGGTTATACATATGGATAACATATTGTGAAATAATTTAAAATATTTGCTTAGAATGAAAATATCATTTACTCAGTGGGTGACAGGTATTAGTTGAAGTTATGTAACACATTTTAATAAGGAAATACTTCTTCCCAGTACAACCTACATCCTACATTGTTTCTGTCATCTGGGAACTTCTCCAATCAGGGCCACTTGCAAAGTGAAGGCTAAGATGTCTGCAAGCAGCTGTGATTCTCAATACTGTGGACTCTGGGCTTTGGGGTAGAATGGCGGATCGGTGTGACAAGGTATGAAGAGGGCGGGAGGGTTTCTCTGCCCAACTGGGACATGTCGTGTATTTAAGGGAGGAAATGCCACATAAGAAACACATGGGTACATTATGTGTGGTTTTAATGTCTACATTTAGGTTAAGACAGTCAGTGCCTCATCCTGATTATTACGTTGTTTTCCTTTCTCTTCCCCCGTAACTGTAAAAACAGTATCTGGGTATATAATCCCCTTCTTTACGGAATTTTGAAGTGAACTGTAGCATGGACAGTTTATGTTGTAAATGTCTATGGAGGAATTTTTAAGTTGTCAGCGTGCTGTGTCCCATTTCAGGAAAAAAGCAAGTCACACCTCCAGAGAAGAAACTTGTCATTATCAAGGAGGTTGTTCCCATGGCATCGTTGACTTTATCCAATGGTAACAGCCTGAAATTTCCATAGAAACTGATCTGATGAAAACTGCTAAAAGTGCCGTCCCCACAGCAGGATCAGTTGAATTTAAAAGAAAGCATAAATTGTCTTAACAAAATCTTTCCCCAAACGGTCCCTGTTCTCCCAGTAATCACATTTCTTTGTCATAATCAATTACACAGTATCTTGTTGCCCAAGGAAGTGACCTTATAAAAGGCTTGAGATGTAATTATCATCATCATCATAAACATCATCATCATGTAGGTGATTCCTCCATAAAATTTGAAAGTAATGCTTATTTCATTTGATTGTGATGTGTAAATATCTGAAAATCTTTCAACAGAGAAGTTTCAAAACAATTAATTTTCTTTTTTTCCTTCTTTTCCTTCATTTCTTTCTCCTTTTTTTCCTGATTTCTTTTTTAATTCTATTTTTCTTTCTTCCTTTCTTTGTTTCCTTGCTTCTTTCTCTTTACATTCTTTCCTCTATCACTTCCCCAGACATCTGTTTTGTCATTCATCTTGAAAGAACATCCAGGATTAAACCCTATGGTTACAGATGAGTCAAAGCATATCCTTCATCCTTCCCCATTTCCTGATTTGGTCTAACATATCTATCCAATCGCTGTCTGTGGCTACCAGGAAAACAATTAGGCCTAATCCCTTCGAAGGTAACTGAGAATCTAGTGTATGCACATCTGTGAAGCCACGTTCCTTCTGTAATGCACCCCAGCCTTGCCCCATTGGTCAGAAAAGCTACCAGGAAGAGCAGAAATATAACAGGAAAGACAAGGTTTCTCCTTCCCCATTCGGTAACAGGCTTTTGATTCTGTCTTTCCTGTTAGAGTGTCAGGCAGGGAAAAGAGACTCTGGAAAGAGAACTGGGTGCAGGCTTGGCTAATAACTTAATTCAGGAATAGGAAAGAAATTTAATTCCTTCTTGCTTCCATCTGCCTGGCTTCATTCATTTATTCCTCTATTTAATCATTCATTCACACAGCAAATTTTTATAGACTCCCTATTACTTCCTCACACAACCCTATGACATCACTTATCTGTTCCCTGCATCTGCCACGTCATGATTCCAGTTATGTCTCACTTGCACTTCTCCCACAGCTTCTAACTTGTTCTCCATTCCCCACCATCAACACTTTCCTCCAACCCAACCGAAAAACTTACTGCCAGGTCAAGCTTGTTAATGGACTATTTGGATGCCGTTATTCTCATTCTCCTGCACTTCTAGAACCTTCCTAGTTTCATGAAGTAAAACCCAAACTTGTTAAATTAAATTCATTGTAATTACATTTGTTAATAAAATCGCATAGGTTTCAAGTGTACAATTCTGTGTTGCATCATTTGTATATTGCTTTGCGTGTTTACTACTCAGTCACCATATATTTGACCCCCTTTACCCTCTACCACCCTCCACCCCCACATACTGTTGTCTGTGTCTATGAGTTTTTGTTTGTTTGTTTTATTTGTTCATTTGTTGCTGTCAATTTTATATCTCACATGTGAATAAAATCATATGGTTCTCAGCCTTTTCTGTCTGACTTATTTGGCCTAGCACGGTATTCTCAAGGTCCATCTTTGTTGTGGCAGATGGCTGTACTTCTTCTTTTTGAGTATATACCAGAAAAATTGAAAATATTTATTTGTAAAAATATATGCAACCCTATGTTCATCACAGCATTACTCACGGTGCCAAGACATGGAGACAACTGGTGTCCCTCAATGGATGGCTGGATAAAGAAGACATAGTACACATATACAATGGCATATTAGCCAGAAGAAAAGAAGAAATAAAACCCAAACTGTTTAGTCTGCAATTCAGAGCCCTATCATCTGGGCTCAATGATTTCACTTTTAAAATACCGTATCCTTAAGCCATATTGAACTATGTGGGGGTTTTCTCTCTGTCCTGTTTTTCTCTTCCTTTCCTGACGTTATACTTTCCACCTGGATGCTGTTTGGCTCCCAGAACCTTTTGGCCCTTTTCTTTGCTCAAATGCCAGAATTCCCTTGATCTTGTCGTTCCTATTCTCCAGTTGGAGGTTATCTCTGTCTTCCCCAAAACACATGGCAAATTATCTCTCTCACAACCTTTTGAACTTTCTATCTAATTTTATAGTCACATGCATTCATATGCAGGGCTTGTTTGCCCAGGAAAACAATGGGCTTGTTGAAAGCTGAGCCCACCATTCTATGACCTTACAATAGCAGGGTCTTTTAGGCACAGGTTCTCAACTAGGGGGATGCAGGCACTTCATTTTTTAAGAAGACATTGACTAACGAACCTATTGTTAATTTCAGCTATAATGGGTAATAGTATGCTCCAGTGAAAAAGCCTTTTTTTATCATGCCTTTGATATATTTTCTTGCTAAGGACACAACAGTAGATGCATCAGTTTTAGCAAGATCAGTTATGCAGAATTGTAACCTTCCTTTGGTACCCAAACTGTTGCCCGCGAACATCTTTAGAGACAGTAAGGACTATTGCCATTCAAATTAAGAAATGTTCTCCTCACCCAGGCTAAGGAATTTTTTCTCTTCATTTCCTAGCAGTATTCTTTGAATACTTCCACTTTTTAAATAGAATTTACAAGTTTCAAGCATCAAACAGTATAAAAAGTTATACAAGGCAGAATCTCCCTACCCTATTTTCATTTGCCCAGTTCCTGACATCTCCTTAAATGTATATTACTGTGTTGCATTCCTGTGTATCTTTCCAGACAGATTTTTATGCATATAAAAGCAAATAGGAATCAATTATTATTATATGTTTTACACCAGTGGTACTATATCACACACACTCTTCTACATTTGTGTTATTAATTTTCAAAAGGTATTTCAAAGATCTTTCTAAGTCACCATTGTGTGAATAGAACACAATATATATTTTTTAATTTTTTAAATCTTTATTTTATTTTTCCATTGCCATTTAGTCCCCTTATATCCCTCTCCCCTCAGCAATCACCACACTGTTGTCCATGAGTCCTTTTGCCTTTTATGCTCAATCCCTCCACCCCTAACCTCCCACCCTCAAATAGCTGTCTTCCCGCTCTCCATCTATGAGTCTGTCCCCATTTTCCTTGTTAGTTCAGCTTATTCATTAGATTCCACATATGAGTGAAATCCTATGGTATTTGTCTTTCTCTAACTGGCTTATTTCACTTAACATAATGTTCCCCAGGTCCATCCATACTGTTCCAAAGGGTAAAATTTTCTTCTTTTTCACAACTGAGTAGTATTCCATTGTGTAAATGTCGCATAGTTGTTTTATCCACTCATCTACTGATGGACACTTGGGCTGCTTCCATATCTTGGGAATTGTGAAAAATGCTGCAATGAACATAGGAATGCTTATGTTCTTTAGAATTAGTAGTTTGGGTTTCTTCAGATATATTCCCAGAAGTGGGATTGTGGGATCAAAAGGCAGATCCACTTTTAATTTTTTGAGGTAACTCCATACTGCTTTCCACAGTGGCTGTACCAATCAGCATTCCCATCAACAGTGCAAAGGGTCTTCCTTTGTCCACATCCTTACCAGCGCTTGTTGTTTGTTGATTTATTGGTGGGGGCTATTCTGACAGGTATGGGATGGTATCTCATTGTGGTTTTAATTTGTATCTCTCTAATAATTAGTGATGTTGAGCATCTTTTCATATGTCTAATTTCCATCTGTGTGTCCTCTTTGGAGAACTGTCTATTCAGGTCCATTGCCCAGTTTTTAATTGGGTTGTTTGTTTTTTTGGTGTTGAGTTTTGTAAGTACAATATAAGTTTTGGATATTAAACCTTTATCAGATGTATTGACAAATATGTTCTCCCATTCTGTGGATTGTCTTTGTATTTTGTTGGTGATTTTCTTTGCTCTGAAAAACCTTTTTAGTTTGAAGAAGTCCCATTTGTTTTTTTCATTCATTTCCCTTGCCCGGAGAGATATATCCAATAAAAAAGTGCTACGAGCAATGTGTGAGAGTTTGCTGCCTATGTTTTCTTCTAAGATTTTTGTGGTTATGGGTCTAATATTTAAGTTTTCGATCCATTTTGAATTTATTCTTGTATGTGGTGTAAGAAGGTGGTCTAGTTTTATTTTTCTACAGGTATCTGTCCAATTCTCCCAGTACCATTTATTGAAGAAACTATCTTTAGCCCATTGGATGCTTACTTCTTCTGTCAGATATTAATCAACTATAAAAGTGTGGGTTTATTTCTGCGCTCTCTATTCTGTTCTGTTTTTCTATGCCAGTTTTTATGCCAGTACCATGCTCTTTTGATTACTATGGCCTTATAGTATAGTTTGACTTTAGGTAGAGTGATTCCTCCAACTTTGTTTTTCTTTCTCAGAATCACTGTTGCTATGTGGGGCCTTTTGTGATTCCATATAAATTTTTGAAATATTTGTTCTAGTTCTGTGAAATACATCATTGAAATCTTGATAGGAATTACATTTAATCTATAGGTTTCTTTAGGTAGTATGAACATTTTAATGACGCCATTATAATCTCTACCACAATGAAAACCTTATACATACATAATTTTCTATGTATGCGAACATATATATGTTACATTTGTAGAAGTAGCATTGGTTGCTCATGGGGTATATAC
This sequence comes from Desmodus rotundus, assembly GCF_022682495.2. Lineage (NCBI taxonomy): Eukaryota > Metazoa > Chordata > Mammalia > Chiroptera > Phyllostomidae > Desmodus > Desmodus rotundus. Next base: position 126,149,011 of record NC_071387.1, read on the forward strand.
CGTATAAATATAAATATTTATAAATATATAAATATATACCTTATAAATATATTTAGTAAATATATATATATAAATTTCAAAATTGTCCTCCACAGACATATATCAATTTACACTTTCATCATCAATAAATAAGAGTTCTGACCCCCACAGAGTTGTCAACAAGTGTATTTTAAAGTTCTTGGATTTTTGTCAAGTTGATGGTTAAAAATGGTATCCTATTTGTTTGTTTTACTGCAGAATGCTGCATAAATTTGCATGTCATCTGTGCACAGCAGCTATGATCATTTTATATGTGTCCCTTCAATACTTGGTACCTGTGTTGACCAAGTGACTGCTCTCAGTTTACCTATAATTTGCCTTTCCATTATTTTGAGTGAAATCAATGTATTTTCATATGTTTAATAGCCATTTGCACATTTTCAATATTCTCATAAACACTCTATTCATATGTATTTTGGAATATTTTATATTTTAAGGAGAAAAGCTGTAATGTAACTCGTAAATATTTTTCTCAGTTTATCATGTATTCTTTTGTGTTCAGTATAATGATTTTTGCCATGTGGAGGTGTGTTTTTGTTCTTGGTTTTTCTTTTTTGAATGAGTTCTGAATTTTGAGTCATAGAAAAGCTTTCTCCACATTGGGATCATAGAACATTTCTCTCTTTTTTTCTCATGATACCTTTTATGGACATGGACTCATTTCTTTACATTCAAATCTTTGAACTATGCGGAGCTTACCCTGGTAGGCATCTGACACTAATCTTGTACTAAAACAATTTATTTAATAGGCTGTTTTATCCCTATTGATAAAACTTTATCAAATACTGCATTTTTATGTTTGAGATTTATTTTTTTAATTTCAATTTTGTTTTAATTTCTGAGGCTTACAATATTTTTAATAATTTATGAGTGCTAATCACCACTATAGTTTTTAAAATAAATTTCAAGGATATTTTACTTAAAATTTTTCCATATGTGATTTTTGAGTCAGCTTTAAATCAGGATCATATTAAATTTATAAATTAACTGAGGGAAAATTTAATATATTTATGATGCTAAATTTATCAAACAATAAACTACTGATATTACTTCATCTTCTTTTGTATATTGAAAATTTTCTCAGAGTTTAAGTTAATTACAAAGCATAAAGTGACAGTGGACTTACTTTTCTTTTTCTTTGACTTAAAAGAATCTCATGTTTCCTCTGAAAGCATCATACTGGGATTTTGATTAGATGGCTTTCAGACTGATTTAGAATTATTTTTGATTTTTTAAAAGTGAGTATATGCCTATTCTTAGCTTAATTTTATTCTATCAAAGAACATAATAAGTTTTGCAAAATGTCTTTTTAGAACATATGGTAATGGTTATCACTGTTGTTCCTAAATATTTAAATATTATGAACTTTGATAATAGGTTTCCTAACATTAAATCACAGAAATTATATTTCTCTGGATTCTGTTTGGTAATATTTTATGTGGAAATATATAATCAGCATTCACATCTAATATTTATCTCTAGTTTTCCTTTGGTACAATTTATTCTAGGTGTTGCTGCTAACATTTTTCTTATTTAATAGAATATTAAAGTTTTTCTTTTGTTTTATATACTATAAAAGTTTAAATAGCACTGGAATTGTCAGTTCTTTTTGGTTATAAAAATTTCCTATGGAATATAATCTTACACTCTTAGTTGTTAGTAACAGATACTTGGCAAAATTTTCTGCTTTATGAAAATTGTTCTTTTGGAATGCTATTCTCTTCAACAGTTGGTTTTAGTAAATTATGTGTTTTTTCCCTAGAAAATTGCTTATCTCTGCTATATTTACAAGTTTTGCACAGAGAAAATCAAAATTATTTTATATGGTTCTTTAAATTGTCCCTTTTATTTATTTGGTTAACACCCTTCTTAACATTTCTGATTTTTAAGAATTTTACTTTCATCATATTTACATACATTCATTCAAAAAGCATCACTTTAGTGCCTTATTCTAGTTTCTCTTGTCTTCTCTTACATTCTTCTAGTTTTTATCCTATGTCTTTGGTGGTAGTTTATTAGATTTCTTTGCCTCATTTTGTGTGCGTAGCTAACCTGTAAGTACTGCAATGTCTGAGGCTTTGGGCTTAGCCCTTCTCTCTCAGTGTTCTCTTCTTGAGACAAGTCATGTGCCTACCGCTGTGACGCATATCACTTGTTCAAACTTCTTAGTTCTAGGCACATGCCATTCTTTTGATTTTCATAAGTGAATAAAATCAAGTATGTTTAGAAATACTGTTTCTTTTTCCTCACTACAAATGTCACCTGAATCTACCTTGTTTCAATCCCAGTCCTAACAGGCATCCCTGATACTTCGCTGTCTTACTCTCCACATTCACAAAAACAATGAATCCTTTTTAATTCTCCTTCTTAAGTATTTCTTTAACCTCTCTTTTCTTGTCCTTCATAGACCCTATCTATGCCATAATCTCTTACCTAACCATGGCATTAACCTTTACCATTCCCAGTATACTCAAACTTGTCCCTTCCCAATTCTCATACTGAAACTGGACAGATCCTATAACATCTCTCTCGCTTAAGTCTACTCAGTAACTTGTTGTTGTTCAGAAAAATATTTAAAAGGTTTTACATGGCCTCTAAGTTTCTGAATGATGTGGTCCCTACACAGCATTCTCAGCTTGAGACACTTTCCCCTTTACTTTCGCTATGGCAGCCGCCCAGGAGCCTTGGTACTCCCCAAATACACCATTCTCCCTCCATCCTTTTGTGGCATTTGCACATGCTCGCTCTCACCTTTGTTTGAAAATTGACAGCTACTATTCCTTTCATTATTCGTTTCTTCTCATTCTTTACAGTTTGTCTTCAAAATCTATTTCTTTTCTCATACCTTTTCTAGATGCTTTTGGAAGCTCTCTTTGCTTCATATAATAGTTGAGTTTACAATTAAATGATTAATTGGGTGATTAGGTGTTTAGTGATTATTTTTCCATAGTAAAATATAGCCTCAGTGTGGATATCTGATTCATTACTTAATTCCCAGTGCCTAGAAAGATACTGGAAGAAAAACACTAGAAAAAAAATATCAAGAAAAGCATAGTACGTTTGAAAAATTTATTATCTCTCTCTAAAGTTAAAACAGAAATTATAGCATCATGATAATATCATTAATCGAACAGGATGGACAGTTCAAAAGAGAATTGTAAATTTAACATTTCATCTTAGTAAAGAAATAAATGGTCATTTAATGATTGATATTAGTATGATAGTCCAACTATCTGGACACATATACAGAGTAAGATTCTCAGATTATCCTTTACAGCCAAAATAAATTCTACATGAATATATATGCGAACTTATATGTCAAATTGTATAACATCATAAAAGTACTAAAAGAATGTATATACACATATTTATCTAATTGTGTTCAGAAACAGTCCACAAAATTTGACAGGAAGGGTGTAAATAAACAGGAAATGTTTTCACAGGAAAACAGTGAATTAAACCAAACGAAGTATACAAAGTTATTACTATATAAAAACTTGTTTAAAAAGGTACCCACAGCAGAAGGGTAAAAGTACTCTAACACTTGTGACATAAAATAGATTATTGTCCTTATTATGATACAAAATGATGTTATTATTATTTAAAGAATCTCGATGCATTACAAAGAAAATGATACATGTCCCAGTTAAAGGAAAAAGTAATGGTTTCAAAGAGGCAAGTCACAAAATATTAAATATAAAATTATGTGACAATTTTTGACTGCTTTAATAACCATGGAAATGAAGATAAAAATGGGATAGTATTTAATTAAGTTGGAATGATTAAAAGAATGATGATATGCAGAATTAGTTACCACGAGAAAGTGAACATTCTTACACAGTGACGGCAGGGTTATCACTTGAACAATCTTCGCAGCAGTCAACTTGACGTGAGGCAGAAGCCTTCAGACTGATCATAACCTTTCCTGGGTTATTTCTCTTCTAGAGATTTACCCCAAGGAAATGTTAGTTGAATGAAGATGCCATTTAGTGACCAACCTATAGAAATGAAAAGGAATTTTTGGCATAACCATTTTATTGTCCATATTCATAGCTACATTTAATTTCCCTCTTTGCTTTTTATTTATTTGTTTTTATTCATTGTGATATTTTGTGTACTTTATAAATCCTTATATGCAGGTACAAAATGCTTCTGAAACAAGGTGTAATGTATACTATTGTGCACACACACACAATTGGTATTTGTAGTTGTGGCTTTTAACAGAGTACCTACTAGGTAGAAACGATTCAATAATTTCTAATTAAATCAAACTTAAGTCAGTATTTTATTCTAGGAATTATATGAGAGGACCCACACAACCCACTTGTCAATGATGTTTGCCTTCTCATGAAATAAACTGAATCAATTTTCTCCAAAGTTCATATCTAAAGGCCATATCCATGGTATGCTTACTTAATTAATTTTCACACGCTCATACTGTGTGTGTGCAGATTTGCTTCGTTTTGCAGAAGCCCTATCTCTCTTGGAGGATCTGAGGTAGAGCTGGCAGAAGTTGCAATTTATGCAGCCTCCTGGGTAAGTCAGCTCTTCCTGTGCAGAAAACCACCAGCGCACAAGCACCTTTTTGTTTTTGCAAAGGCAAATATACAGTAACAAGCAAGTTAACAAAGTCTTCATCTGACTTATCTCATCACTATACACAAAACTTTAATTTGCAGCTGAAGAAAGTCCAGAATTAGATTCCACACCACTGCTATTAGGCATTAATTAACCTCATGGGATGTAGATGACAGGGATTTTCATACACTCTTCACAGACAGACCCTGGAGTGTCTGTTAAGTGCCAGCCTGAAAACTTTATGTAAAAGGCATGTTTGACTTGATTTCCAGAAATTGTAATTTCTGGGTGAATTAACAAATACTGACTTCACGCCTGGGTTGCGGGTTCATTCCCTGGTCAGGGCACATGCAAGGGGCAACCAATGAATGTTTCTCTCTCATCAATGTTTCTGTCCCTCTCTTTCTTCCTCCCTTTCCCTCTATCTAAAAATTGAATTAAAACTATATAATAAATTAATATAAATTATCTTTATGCAAAAATATGCAAAATTTTCTGCAATGTTTTGATTTTCTACTAGGTTAGATTTTAAATAAATATAGTGTTTCCTTGCTTTGAATATAGGAATTACTTTTTTATCTATAAAACATACTTTGGTAATTGGACATATGTCTTATGAGCAGGAAATTATTGCAAACACATGTAATTAAAAATTAAAACCAAGGATAATACTGCTGCATGGGTCTGGAAAGATTTGTTCAGCATAAATGAAGTACTTTCTGTGGTTATGCTATGAATGACACAAGAAATGTTGAAAGAAACAAACAAACAAAGAAGGAAAGAGAGAGAGAGAGAGAGAGAGAGAGAGAGAAGACAAAAGATAAGAAAAGAAAGAAAAAGAAAGGCCCTGATGTCCTGAGGCCAAATTGCCCACATGTAACAAAGATGCCAGGTTGGAGGGTGCTGTTACAGTGCCCATGAAAACAGGTCGCTCACACCTTAGTCTGCATATCTTTTAGAACAACTTTTAAAATGATTATTGATCATTCATGATTTATTATTTTGTAAATTTCTTAGTCAAAATTTGACAAGCTGATTTGGTGTATGTGTGCATATATATACATATATGTACAGACATCTATATATGTATATACATATAACATGTATGTATACATACCCACAATGGAATAGAAATCTTGCCATTTGCAACAAAATGGTGGAAGGCATTATGCTAAGTGAAGTCAGACAAGTACCATATGGATTCACTTATATATGTAATCTACACAAACAAACAAATAAAACAAAACAGAAACAGACTCATAGATACAAAGAACAAACTGATGGTTGCCAGAGGGCAAGGGTGTGGGAAAATGGGTGAAAAAGCAAATGGAAATAAGAGGTACAAACTTCCAATTATAAAATAAAGTCAGAGGGATGTAACATACAGCACAGGGAATAGAGTTAATATTGTGATAACGTTGTGTGGTTACCAGACATAATGATGATCATCCGTGAGGTGTACAAGTGTAGAAACACTATGTCATGCACCTGTAACTAATATTGTAACTAATACAATATCGCACGTCAACTCTAGTTTTTAAAATTTTGTTACCAGTTCTGAAAAAGATGATAGTTAGAGCAATATGACAGAAGCAACATCCGGTGGAAAAAGTATGACCTATTCAGTGGATGCTAATGGTGAAAGTGATTATTTATGGTGGGAAAACACTAGATTTATGTCACACTCATATAGGAAGAGATATCCTCAATATGTTAAATATCTAAAGTAAAATTATAAGAAACTTAGAAGAAAATAAAGGAGCGTATATTTTAAACCATAGGATTTGTAAAGATTTTTTGTAATAGACAAAAAGGCAAATATTAGTATACATGAAAATAATAAAACTAATAAACTTTTACATACAAAAGATACCATAAAACAATGCTAAATGACAAACAAAAACAGAAGGTATTTGCAACCCAGTACCTGGTAAGGATTAGTATCAATAATACAAACAAATGGTACAAATTTCTAAGTAAAATAAACAGTTTAATGAGTAAAATTATCAAAGGATGTGAACAGATAAAGACTAATTAGCATATGCAAATATCCTCATTTACCAAAAAAGGAGTTGCAAATTTAAAAAATGATGAGATGCCATTCTCATTATATTGTCATATCATTCTCATTGTATTTATGTCACATTTTAAAATAAGATAATTCTAAGGTTTTTGAAGCTGTGGGACACCTCATTTTTCTGGCGGTCATGTAAACTGGTAGTATTTTGCATAACAAAAGTGGGAACATTTAGTAAGATCAAAGATAAGCACACACAAATTCTGCAACTCAGAATTTCCACACTAGAGGGAATTTAACTATAAATCTAACTTTGTACATAAACTAGAGGACATTTAACACATATGCATAAGGGAATATACACAGGAAATTTACTTAAGCTTTCTTTATATAAAGGCAAAATATTAAGGTTAACCCCACTGCCTATAAACAGAAGACGAATTAAAAATCTAAGGTAGGTTCACATAATGGAAAGTTATTTAGTAGGTAAAATTAATAAAATTGAGTGACATAATACATGTAACTAATTCTTAAAAATAATATTGAGTCCTTTTTTTAAAAGGAGGATAGATGGTAATGAAAAAATAGAATAAAAAAAGAAATTTAAAAAATGTTGAGTGGGAAAAAAGCAAGATACATAAGTATGCCCCTTATTATGATAAACACTAGCAGCATCCAAATCAATACAACATATAGATGAAAACACATACCTGTAATCAGTGTATAAGGGGGGGCCAAAAAACCCCAGTAATTTGTTTATTTATTCTTACATGTTTAAACTTCAGTCACCTTCAAAGTACTCTCCATTTTATGCAATACACCTAAAGAGATGTTTTTTCCACTGCTCAAAACAGTTGTTTTTGAACTTGTGAAACAGATTCCTTAGTGCTTTCACCTCTTCTTGCAACATAATAATCAGTAATTGCTGGTTTTCTCACCATTTTGACTTTGTTTACATCTTTATTATTTGGCATACAGTTCATGGGAGTAATTAAAAGCATGAGTTCTGAACTATATGGTTTCAAATTCTGCTCTGTCACTAGTTTTATGTTCTTTTTTTTCTTTTAAAAAATATTTTATTACTTTTTGTTTTGGGGTTTTTTTTTTGCCATTTCTCATTTCACTTTTATTTTTTTATTTTTTAAATTTTTATTGTTAGTCAATTACAGTTGTCTGCATTTTCTCCCCATCCCTCCACCCCACCCCATCCAAACCCACCTCCCTCCCCCACCTCCACCCTCTCCCTTGATTTTGTCCATGTGTCCTTTATAGTAGCACCTATAAACCCCTCTCCCCACTATCCCCTCCCCACTCCCCTCTGGCTATTGTTAGATTGTTCTTAACTTCAATGTCTCTGGTTATATTTTGTTTGCTTTTTTCTTTTGTTGATTATGTTCCAGTTAAAGGTGAGATCATATGGTATTTATCTCTTGCCGCCTGGCTTGTTTCACTTAGCATAATGCTCTCCAGTTCCATCCATGCTGTTGCAAAGGGTATAAGCTCCTTCTTTCTCTCTGCTGCGTAGAATTCCATTGTGTAAATGTACCACAGTTTTGGGATCCACTCATTTGCTGATGGGCACTTAGGTTGCTTCCAGCACTTGGCTATTGTAAATTGTGCTGCTATGAACATTGGGGTGCATAGGTTCTTTTGGATTGGTGTTTCAGGGTTCTTAGGGCATAATCCCAGGAGTGGAATTGCTAGGTCAAAGGGCAGTTCCATTTTTAGTTTTCTGAGGTGACCAACATAAACAAATCAACAAACAAATGTTGGAGAGGATGTGGAGAAAAGGGAACCCTAGTACATTGTTGGTGGGAATGCAGACTGGTGCGGCCACTTTGGAAAACAGTATGGAATTTCCTCAGAAAATATTTTATTGTTTATGCTATTACAGTTGTCCTACTTTTTTGAACTAGTCAATTTTGATGCCTTTTAGAGCTTCTCCCATTTTTGTTTTACTTCTTCCACATCAGGAAAACCTTTCCCTTTGAGGACTTATTTCATGGGGAAACAAAAAATGTCGCTTGGGGTAAGATTCATTGAATAGGGAGGCTGGTGCACGGGGTCATGCTATTTTTGGTCAAAACTGCTGAACACTCAGTGGTGTGGGCAGGTGCACTTGTAAATCACCCATCATGAACCAGACAAATGTGTTGAAAGAGTCTTCAAAAATAATTCACTGAAGCCAAACACAGCTTCTTACAACACCAGCTGGTACACTGATACAGATAGGTTCCTAGAACACTTACGCATCGGAGGAAGCCTGTACTATGTACAAGAGACCTGCCCTCCAAAAGATAATTCCAGTTTTTTTGATGCCCCACCTTGTATAAACAAATGGATAGAAAGAAGAATCATCAACCTACACTGTTACCTCTGGAGAGCTAAGTGGGAACTTGTATCAGTAAGGATACAAATATAGTTACAACTGTATAATTAGTGATTTTTTTAAAAAAATAAAAGATTATAAACATGCCCTGACTGGTGTGGCTCAGTGGATTGAGTGTTGGCCTGCAAACCAAAAGGTCAGCAGTTCTATTCCAGTCAGGGCACAAGCCTGTGTTGCAGGCCAGGTCTCCAGCTGGGGGTGTAAAAGAGGCAACTTATTGATGTATCTTTTGCACTTCGATGTTTCTGTCCCTCTCTTTCTCCCTCCCTTTATCTCTCTCTAAAAGTAAATAAATAAGATCTTTAAAAAAATTAAAAGATCAGAAAAAAATGTGTCAAAACAACATATTAAGTCTGATGTTAGTCTTTGATTTTTAATTTTATAATTGAAATGGACTTACATATATAGAAGAGTTTTGTTTTATTTCTTAAAAGTACCAATGCTAAGTAAATAAAAGCAAATTAATGTAATTTTTATCTAAGTAATGCTCATAAAGACATTCTGAATATGATCTAAAAGAAGTATTTTTAATCAGATAAACAATTAGTGATGTTGCTTGACTTATGTTTGCTTTGTTATTCATATCAAAAATCTGCTTTTAAAAAGAATTTGAAAAGTTAATTAAATATAATTTGTTCTCTCTTCCAGTATTATTTGCATCTCACAAGAGGAATTACAGTTTTGATTTCTATCAAGCATTAATAGAGGAGGATAGAATTTTTTTATGTATCTGTTAAGCAAACTGTTTTACGTTTGAAGTTTTTCACTGTAACTAGGAATTAAATAGTCAGTATTCTGCAAGGAGGAAAAAGTATCTCAAGTACCTTAGGAATGTAGCGAAAAGGCGTAAATCTTTTATTTCCCAGTTAAGAGTTCCAGAAAGCTCATGTTTCAAAAAATAATGTTGATATTTGGTGTTTGCAATTCAAAGGCAAATCAACTTTACATTGAAACAAAGTTATTACTCTACATATGGGCACTAGTTAGTTGATGGGCTTAGAAGAGATCTGCTCAGAATATTATCTCTGTATGCCTACACCCATTTGTGTAACTAAAAATTGCTGTTCTTTGTAGCGTGAGTCACAAAATTGGTTTGCTTTCTTCCAATCACTCTGTGAAGCCATTTAGGCTCACAATGCCAATGTTAGAAGCAAATATTAGATGATATTTATTCTCATGAAAATGCACAGTTCAACAGTTAGTTTATTTATATGACTTTATGATTAGGCTTATGGTTGTCTTTTATTCAAAATTTTCATTTGAATATTTTAAAACATAATAAAAAGTTGAAAGCATAAATTCATATTTGATCATATTTTGATCAAATTATTTTTTCTTTTCTTTACTCTCTTAGTCTCTCTCCATGCCTACCTTTTACATTTTGTTTAACCACTTAGGTGACACTTCAACCCTAAAAATGTTAACATTTACCTCCTAAGAATAAGTATGTATTTCCACTGAGTTATGGTAATATTCCTACCTAAAAATATTTTGCACTCAGCAATTAGGGTTATCAAACTAAAGTAATATTTTCCTATTTCATCTAAATATTTTGTCTATACAATTTGTTCCCAAATATTGTTGAGAATATGAATTAAGTTTTTTTAAGTTTTCTCTTGTTTCTTGAAGTAGATCTAATGCACAGAGGCACATTTGCTCAAATTTCTTGGAATGACCTCTTACTTTGTAACTACAGAATGCTATCCTCATTCTAGTGGATTTTACTGTGCAGGCTCATAGTTTAGAAAGTGAGATCTAAGTTGTCTAAGATTGACAAATCAGATTCCTTCTGTCAGAGAGAATGTGGGATTCTGGTCAATGCTTTTAGTTCAAAAGAAATGGAAAAGAGAAAGAGATTTTCTGTGTCTCTCGCCTCTCTCTCTCCCACTCATAGTCTACCTCTCTCTGACCCTTCCTTCCTCCCCTCCTTCCTTCCTTCTTTCCTTCCTGGTTCATAGTTCAGTCTTGATACAGGTTCCAGTTATTCACGAGTAGAGAGAAAATCACTTGAAAGGCAATCTCTCCACAGGAGCGTTCACTACTTAGTTTGGCACTTCTTTTTCCCTACTCTGTGTGAAGGATTGATTAGAGGGTTGCTATATGAAGCGTTTTGCCACTGTGGAAAACTTTACATCCTTTCTTCCCCCCCTTTTTTTTTTGGCAGAAATATGAAGTTACTGAGGGCACTGTGTTCCTGCCCTAAATCTGGCTCCATATTAGGAAGCTGCTGCAATAATGGCCCCACTGATATTCAGGGGGCAGACTGACAGGCATGAAGACCCTGGATGTCTATATCAGTTGCTGAAATATTTAAATACTTCCATATTGATAGTTCTACCTCTGACCTTCCCACAAACCAGCAACTAAAAGGTTAATGCACAGTAAGGGTTGTGAAGAAGAGTCTGTTTGATTGGCATCTGAGATTTCAGATTCTTAAATATTTTATCACTTCTGCTTAGGGGCCAGCTATATAAAAGCAAAGTCTAGAGGGAGAACCTTTATACCCCACACATATGCAAAGTCCATACAAAGAAATTAACGTGGAAAGAGTAGTGTATAGAATTTATTATATACAATGTTTATTAACGGAGGTCTTGGGATCAATACCTATTCTTGTGAGGAGAAAGGAGCCAGACTGGCAAAGAGAGAAGTTGAGGTCTAATGTTAGCCTGCAGCAGCCTTGATGGACCCCACAGGGAGCTCTGGAACTCCAAGGATCCATCACAGATCTCCCTCATTGGGATGACATGGCCAAGCCTTTGTAACCCTTTCCACTAGGGGGTGCTGACTCAGGAAGGGCATGATCTTGCAGGAGCTGCTCTCTGCAACTGAGGCCGTCCCAGAATGGCTGGCAACTGTGAGGTTTCTGCTGAGGAAACTCCCATCAACACAGGCAAAGAGTCCTTCTTTGAGGAGATACAAATGATACATTTCCATGTCAGTCACAAATCAATACCATGGTAAATTACATCACTGAATAAAGATGAATAGGCTCGAGGACAATTTTGTTTTTGTTTTTTTTAAGTATTTTGCTGTTGTGCAATTACAGTTGTCTGCATTTTCTCCCTACCCCTCCCCTGACCCCACCCAATCCCACCTCCCTCCCCTGCTTCCACCCTCCCCCTTGGTTTTGTCCATGTGTCCTTTATAGTACCTGAAAACCCTTCTCCCCAGAGGATGATTTTGTTTTTAAAAGACAAACTTAAATTTTGAAACTAAGATATCTTTTGTTTTAATGTATGCATAATGTATTTAATTTGGGCTTCCATAGCAATTAAACATTAATGTATGTGGATTTAACTTCTTTCTGTCATCAAATATTTTAAATTTTTTCATTTTTCATCTGACCTCCTTTTTCGCCTATTTTTCTTCATTTTTCTACTTTCTTTATAAAAATACCACTTGTTCATGTAAATAACAGATAATAACTAAACTCTGGAGAGAGTAATAATATCAGGGTCAGATTAATGTAGAATATAATAGGAAAGTGACCTTACAGACTTTGGTAACCTGCAGATTCCCTGACTATTGATGGGCTCACACATTTGTATCACCTTCAAATTTGCAGATAAACCACAGTTCTCAGTTTTCCCACCCTGCCCTCAGTCAAAGGCAGACAGAATGAAAAGAAAAGGACCAGGAGCAGGGAGGAGGGAGAGTGAGTAAAAGGTGTCCGACTACCAAGAACAGCTTAACAGGAAAATGCTACTGATTTCTTGGTCCCATGGGATGTTGCCAGAGAAGTTGTCAGATAGGAAGAAGTGCAAGGAATTTATCTTGTGCCTTCTAATCTCCTCTTTCTTGCTGTCAACATTTGTCCTAGGAGCATTAATTTCTCCACAATTGCAGTAGCCCCAGTTAGCAGTCACCAAAAAATCCATTTCCTCTTCCTACAGCACAATGTCTCATCTAAATGGGGAAACCGTGAGTGCAGCCAGAGACTCCATGGCTCCAGTGACATTGTAATGGAAGCTGGGCACAATGCTGGCCTTCATTTCTGGGGAGGCTGAGGCGGCCGGAGTTGTCAGGAAACAAGAGTAACAGCATTACTTGGGGCTGCATACATGGGCAAGCCCCAGTGGTCTGCACTGAGCTGGGTGAGGAGATGCCACTGCTCCTTCAGCTACAGAACAGGCTGCAACAGCTCAGGTGAAATTGACTCTGGCTGCAGGAGCAGGTCTGGGTGCTCAGCCAAATAAATCTGGGAATTTGCACAAATTGGGTTCACTAAAAACCACTTGAGAAAATTCCAGATGGTATTGCACCCATACAAATAAGTAAAATAAACAGTCTTTATTGGTCCTCTCTTATTAACTCATAATACAAATTCAATGTGGGAAATCACCTTAGAAATCATGGAGGCAAGTTTCATCATCATTACCACTAAAAGAACTATAAAGTGAGTTGCTCAAAGTTACAGAGAATACTTGAGATCAGGGTAGACCTCAGGTCTATGAATTCATAAGCCAAGGATTTTATTCACTGTACCATATTGCCTCTTGTTTCATATCCTTAAATCACTTAATAAATGGACTTCACCCATGATCCTAGTCAAAATTATATACATCTAACCTACTTTATGAAAAATCTATATGCAAGGAACTAAAAATAGAAAAAGGTAAATTATTAACATTGTGAAAAATCTTCTTAACAGCATAAAATGAAATTCTGCCAGTTGCCTTACAATAGTGAGGTGCACCTCCCATGTCAGGGCTGGCTAGGATAGCCTTACCCATTATCAGTTCACAGAATTCTTCAAATAGGGCGATGGACCTCTCCCTGAAGAGACCCACTGAAATTATGTGCCAAACACTGTACATAGGTGCATTTGCACGGGAAGTTTTATAGGTTTGTGAGATCCTCAGAGGAGTCTGTTAAAGCTTAAAAGGAAGAAAAAGAAAAAGAAGAGCTGAAAAAAAAGCCAGCATTGAACTGCCTAATTTTATTCAGGAGGAAACAGAGAGGCTCAGAAAACTTGACATTTCCAAAATCATCAGAGGAGTGAGTAGCAGACATAGGGCTAAACTACCGGCTTTGTGACTCTGAGTCCAGTGCCATCCCCATTAATGGGAAGCTTCCCTGGAGCATTACGGACCATTAACTTTTTTTCAGAAGATCCAAAAGTTAGGAAAAAAGAAGAAAATAAAGGGATTGTTATTCTTTTGTATAAAGAGAGCTTACCAGTCAATGTCTGAATTTTTATAGGAGAGAAAAGTAAAAACTCAAGAGCCTTTCTCAAGATGGCAGTCAGTTCGTGACAACTCCGATCTGAACTCTGGCTCTGACTTCCTTCCACTTCCACTACTATGTATTATTATTGTGTTTGAAAAAGTTAAATGAGCAGAAATTAACAGAAAGCATATACATGTCAGTTGTACATTCAAGAAATCGACATTTATAAACTCATTGTATTTATTAGTTTGTACATCTTTGAAAGTGGTTTTAAAAACTTGAAAGTTATATATACATACACACACACACACACACACACACATATATATATATATATATATATACACTGTACATTTTTCTATATTGTCCCTTTAATCCTGCTCTTCTTGTGTCAAAGGTAGAGTAAGAAACAAGCTATTATTTCTAGCACAAATAGCTTATTTGGTAGAAATGATCTAATTATCTAGAAAACTTGTGAATTAATTAATTAATTTTTACTCTATGTCAGTCTTAAAAAAACAATTTTAAGCTAGTTTTTCACCATTTACTAAAGACTTTATCCACCCCAATACTAGTTCTAGTTTCCAAGGGCTATTTCAGCACTCTGTAAAGAGACAAACCCAGTATTTTCAGAACTGGTGTCTGACTAGGGAATGCTTGTGGACTGAGAAGGTTTCTGAGCTTTGGTCAGTTCTTGGGTTTTGTTTTCTTTCAAGATAAAGCCACCCTCTGTTTATTACATGCTATTTTTCTTTTATTTACTTTCTGGTTTTGCTGCAGTAACTTTGCCTAAAAGCTGCCTTTTTGCTTTCTTCATCTTGTTCCTGCATAATTGCATAACTTGGTAACTTGGCAGCTCTCTCAAGACTCATATTTGCACTGAAACAGTGTAGTAAGTTCTGCTTATGTCTTCCACATCTGAAATCTGTTTTTCTCTGAGATCATGTTGGGGACTGAACTGGCACAGTGCGGGACTGGGTGTGGAGAAGGCTGCAGAACCAGAAGGGTCCAGCAGTGATTTGTGGTCTCTGCATTCATTCGCATCCAAGCGTTGTTCAGTGTCCTGAACCTGGGTTCTCGTTCCACTGTGTCTGGGAGGCAGCCCTGTCCGGTGTGGGAATGGCCCTTGACTTCAGATTATTCCCCTAACTCGATTTGGAGAGCTGACCACCCATTCACTATGACTACTTAGTGGTCCTCTCATCTTTGCAGTCGCTTCCATTCCCCCCCCCCCCAAAAAAGAGAAATATATGCATGATATGTTTCCTGGCACTGGGGGTGTAGTGGAGGAGGGGGAATAGCAGCAGAGGATCTCCATAAGCAATGTCTGCCTCCTATTTGCTCTCAAATTCTTGCTCATTTATTTCATCTTTCATAATCCGTTTGATTAAATTGCAGTTTGCGACTGGAGATAATTAGCTCTGAGTGTTTATGGGAGTGTTTAGCTTTCCCTTTCCAGTTTTATGCCCACTAGGGAATCACCAAAATGGCAAAGTGCAGTGGTTTTCCTTGTCCCCGACCATGAATCAGAAGAGGGCATGCAGGGCCTTCTATTTTTCTGGAAATGTCTGTGTCCTCTTCCAGAATCCTGACACTCACTTCACTTACTCTCCTGAGTGGAACTATTAGTGATAATCTTTGGAACATTATTTTCTTATTTAATCCACATCCTGCTTCCCGACACAAACTGAGCAGAATTGAGAGCTGCTCAGGCTGCCCTAAGCCAAGGCATGTCAATAGCTCAAAACTTCCATGAAGTTCTTTTCTATCCTCCAATCATTTTCCTGGATTGTGTTAATATATTTTCCTGTGTTTTGTTTTCTTTAATTACTTGTTTTTCCTCATTTTTGAAGGAGAAATTTTGTCTCATCTGTTTACCTCTTAAATGTAGGAAAGATCATTTTATAAATTACTAAAATATGAAAATATTCACAGAGGCACTGTTATAATTAGTGTTAATGAACAAAACCTATTAAAAAAGAGTGAACGAAGTATTAATGCTCTCTCAATTTTTTTCCCATTTGTTTTAAACTTGATATCTTTATTTGTCTCACCTGGAATAGAAATCATAAGAGAAAATGTTTACTTGTCTGAAGAAATGTCTATCAGTATGTAATACTGTTCTGAACACATGCAGGGAAGAAAGAGCAGGCAGGCCACGTGACGGTTTGAGAAGGCCCGTCAGGTGAGAGTCTGTTTTCTCCTTCCCTGCGTTCTCTGAGTAGTCAGGGCGCACTCTACCAAGGTTCTGAGAGTGCACTTGAATCTCAGTTTTCCTATCGGTCGTGAAGGAGGGAATGAAGGGGTTAGTTGACATTCTGAGAGGGGACTTGCTCTTTCATTCACTCAAAATCCAATATAAACACACACACCTATGCACACACACTCATAGTCATCATAGATTACAATATTCGCCCAGATATGATATTGGAAATGCAATATTTAGAGGTTTTCTTGGTGGCTTGACTGTCCTTAGTGAGATCACTTTGCATTCATATTAAGATTTTCTGGAAAAAAGAATGGACGCTATCGAGAAACTTGACAGGTTTCACTGAAGAAAGCACCTGCTATTACTTAGGAGTGGAGTTGGAGGGCAGATGGCTGCCTACGTAGCAAAAGCCTGGTTCAGAAAAGCAACCACGGCTGCTGGGTTGGCGATTCTGCTAAGATTCCCAGTACTCTTCAGGGTTCCTTCAATTTCATAGGAGCCCCACACAAGGGCCAGAAATAGTTGCAGTCTTTTTGTTCAGTAGTGAAAGTTACACTGACTTTATCAAAGTTAAGATGTCACACAGATAACTGAATTGAACTGTCAAAGTATTGTTATAGTGTCAGGACTGCATGAAGGTTCTTCATAGAAAAAATGGTACCTTTTAAAATAATAAGGCTACACACAAACACTCAGCAGTATACATAAATGAGGTTATACCATATTTTGCCGTGTATAATGGGAACTTTTTTGGCCCAACTTTTTGAGGGGAAAATAAGGATGTGCATTATACATGGGTAGTACTAATTCTGTATCTATGTAAATGTTTTTAATTCTTTTATTTTTGCTCCAGCATTAGAAGTGTAACTCAAGAAAGCAATAATGATATCCATATGCAAAATAATACCCTGGAATATGATCATCAGTTTTGTTTCTAAATATAAATAAATAAAAATTAAATTAAAATACTAAAACAAAAGATTTTTTCCCTGAAAGTTTGGGCAAAAAAATGTGCATTATACTCAGGAGCACATTATACCTGGCAAAATACAGTATACATATATGTAAAACAGAACATATGTATATTTGTATAGGTTATATGTGTATAGAAAATCCCCCCATTCTACAAAATAAAGAATTTGATTCATAATTGTAAAGCTGACGATTCATGCTCAGAGAAAATGGTCATTATTAAAATGTACCCATATTTGATGAATGAATGATAGAAGATAATGAGATTGAGAAGTTATTGTCATAAAGGGAAAAAATTGTTATGTTGGAGAGAAACACACTCACACTGTATTATGTTACCAAATTTTGACAGTATCTACTAGAACAGATGTTATGGCTCAAGTGATACAAGCATACCTGTTTACCTTCCCCCTCCAGAACACCATATTTAAAATCACACAATGTATAGGTATTTTTAATTATGTTATTGAAAAGTAGGAAGTTGAAGGTGATTGACTTAATAAATCAGAAAGAATACAAAGCAAAGAGAAAATTATTTGCAGTCTAGAAATCCTCACCTATCCAAAGTATCAAATAAGAGTTAAAAGTAAAACATACTTCTTTTTTTTCACATTTTTTAATTGTTGTTCAAGTACAGTTGTCTCCATTTCCACCCCCCAGCCACCATAGCCATCTCCACTTCCCACCCTTGATCCTACTGCCATAAAGGGAAAAATTTTTTAAAATAATTTGCATAAAAGAAATGAGTCAGAGTCACTGTTTAATTAGTAGCAGCTGTTGTTATATAGATGATTTGAAAGTGTTTTCATTTTTAATTACTGTCTTTATACAATACCAACTTCAAAAAATACTTTGAAGCTGTTTTCAGTAGAAAATATTTTTAAAAAAATACATAACCATTTAATAAAAGCTGAAAAAAAAGAGAGAGAGAGATACATTATAAAGCATGAGGGGTAAATTGTGTTAGGGAGTCATCCAGAAAATTCTGAGCTAAGGAAATCTACTGCTATTAAGCACGAAGTTACCCCTGAGTTTCTTGGAAGTCAAACAAAGAATAAAAACAAGAGATGTAGCTTTGATAGCTAAATGAAGAATTATGCCAATTTCCCAGAAGAGACCAGTGGTGCCCTGTGTACACAACCTGTCAGAAATGTCTCTTTATTTATATAAGTAGTATGACCTACTTCTGGATTGTTTAGGGGCTTTTCCAGTCTAAAGTCTGCAGTTGTTCACTCTCAAAAATGTCATTGTTTGGAAAATAAATTATGTGGTGATCCTCTAAAATAGCATCAAAAGTTACTGAAACACAGTGCTGATCTAGATTTTATAAGACCTAAAAATTATATTACCTTGGAGTCCCCATTTAAGAAAAAACCTTTGCAATTACAAAAACTAAAATTAGGAAGAAAAGATAACATTTCTTTAAAATGAAACAAATATTTCACAAAAATTAAAACTCTTTAAAGCTGACAGCAAAGTGTTAACAACTTATAACTCAATAATTTTTCCCTCCATTGTTGGCTGTATAGTCTAGGGGTGAACACTGAAGAAAATTTTTTTTTTATTTAAACCACATGTAACATTTTATTAATTTACAATGTACACAACAATAATTTTATATCACTATCTCTAGAAATATAGCAGAGTCGATTGAACTTTTTTATTACTTATAGTTTTAAGAAGTTTATTTGTGATTTACAAGTTGTTTGTAATGTAATATAAATTACTAGGGTTGTCAAATTTGAGAAAATTTCTATCAAGATTCTTTTATTTATAAGCTATAAGATTTCAGGGAATTTATATTCCAAGTTTTTGAAATATACATTGGCCAGCATGTCATTGATGCTTGGGTTACGTGGCAATTGAGTTTTATTATCTTTGATAGTCTCAGTAATTCATGTTAAAACAAATTAAAAAGAAATTTAAATATTTTCCCAGTGTATTCATATAATATGTTCTTCATTACTTAAATTATCAAACATTCCAGGACTCTATTAATTACTTCTATAATAAGTTTATCTTTTCCTTCTCGGGATTTACTGCTCTGGGTATGATCTACCTGCTATTTTGTAAAGTGTTTCCAGATTTTAGCAAAAGAAGAATATTAAAACACCAAGATAAGGTCTGAAATGTTGGGATGCGTAAAACGTGCAATTTCATACACAGACTCACTATCTACAGGACTGCTACAGGTTTGTGCCCTGCAAAGACAGGAATTCTGATAAGTCTGCATTTGCCTCATTACCCATGAAAATGAAAAAAAACAGTATGGTGGTGGTTTACATTGTTTATGCTGTGTTGTCGAATCTTTTTGGCACATAGAAACATCTATATTCACTGGCATCAAAGACAACAGAACAGTTTTCTTCCGCTAACAGTTTTACCTGTCTCCTAGTTGGAAGTGTTTTTGAAAGACTAGTTATGGTTCTATACCTTGTTTGTTTTTCAAACCTTGTTTCTTTTCCACCGTTCTTATTCTTCTAACGTGGGCCACGTTAGAACCTCAGGCCTTGCAGCTTCGTATCACAGTACCAGGGGAGTTAACACAGAGTGTGCCAGGATAGCTAGAGAGAACATCATTTTCCCACGAAAGCTACCACAATCACATGATGTAACTCACTAAATCCAAAACAACTGTGTGGCCAGCCCCAATTCTGCTTAGATACCTAACATTCTCGGAGCCTCTCATAATACCACCAGACAAAAAGGGGAAACTGTCAGGGGAGAAGGTGGAATAGACCCAGTCAGTCGTTTAACAGGCTGCTGATAAAATAGTTTACCTTTGCAAAATTTACCAAAAAGTTAGATTTTATGCCTCCAGTATTAGGGCCCCTTCCAGAGCCTTGGAAGGTACCCATAGAAGTGAGGGATCCTGAAGGCTGAACTTCATCATGTTCATCATAAATCTGCCTTTGCAAACATGTTGCACAGGGACTTTCCTTATTGCAGAACTCAGTGAAGACCTAAGGCCAAAAGTTAAGTCTTAATTAAGTAAGAGCTCAGTAAAGCCAACTCTACAAAGGCTTGGAACACGGCTTCCTAGTAATTCTTCAGGAATAACACTTAGAGAACCTAGAGGAATAAATGTTTAACATATCACTCTTTAAAATCAATTCTCTAAGCAAAACATTTTTTCACTAGACAATTCAAAAATTGAGATAGCTAAGGAAAAAATTCTTCATTGCCATTCTGAATGTGAGATATATATATATATATATATATATATATATATAGTCCAGCACAAATAACGCCCCTTTTTATTACAAAATCATAAGCATGTAATTCTGTAACATAACAATGTCACACTCAAGCACACCATAGGACATTTTAGGTGACATGTTCACATTATAACTAGAAATTATTACACCCATATTATTACCCTACCAACCACACTCAAGCAGGTGTTACTTCTGCTGGGCCCTGTATACAGACTTTTAACATGTGAAACACCCAGACTTTAATTTGTTAGTGTTATGTCCATAAGGGTGATCCTGATATTTTCCAATCTGGTCTCCAGAATACTGAATTTACTTGGTAGAGGTTAATGAGTAAATTTATTTATATATCTATATCTATATTTTTTACAAATGAATTTCAAATTTCTTAAAGTCCCTAGTTTTTCCTATTTTAACAGTTTTGTATCAAAATTACTGAGCAAGAGCAAATACCAAAGGAAATGGTCTGATGAAATTTTTTATATCTTAACTCAGAAGACCAAATGAAGGAGTCAAGGGGAAGAAAGACAACACTTCAATAATCTCTCCTTTTCTTGAATGAAGCAGTCCTCCATGGATGAGAGGACATGTGGGGCTAAGGGGTGCTCTGGTGATTGCAGACAGATAAGGGGACAAGGGCTTCTTCCAGGTCCCTGGAGCGGTCCTTTGGTTTCTCTTTTTGTGGGGATGACATGGGGCTTTCTCAGGGCTCTCATCATCTCACTCTGGTTCAGTCTTATGCATACATTCATAGGAAGTCATCAGGCCTGATGCTGAGTTTGGATTAGTAGCCTCAGCTGTCATTTTTTCTATCTGTCTGGATATCCTCTTGGTCCATCCTCTCCTTATTTTCCATATTCCAATCTGTAATATTATTCTGCGTCAGATTACACTTAGCTTTTCCAGCGTTCTTCAATATTACCATCTTGGGCAGTTAACAAACATGTATATTCGTATGTTTTTGTAGATAAATATACATCCATATCTGATTAAGAATTTTTACTTATGATTTTCATGCATACCCTTGCCCCAGCCCTCAAGAAGCTGAGAAGAGTCATTACAAAATATTGTATGGCTTTAAAATAGTGTAGTTGAGGGTCACCTCCCAAACTGTCTCCGCAATGTTCATGTTTTTGTCATTTTAAACCAAATTAAAAACTCACTTTAACTTGTGTAGTCAAAGATGTAACAATATGTTTTCAGCATTTAGCGTCTTTCTTATGTAACATATTAAAGGCATATATTTTTTTCCAATCTAATCCAACTTTAAAAGTAAATTGCCTAATGAATTTAAAATACAATGAGTTTATATTCCATCATTTAAATTTGGAAAAGTCATAATGAATCACATGCCCACCCCAAAATCTCAATTTCTATACATATTACTAAAATTCTCTTGAACATCTAAGAATAAAATATGAAGTGTTCATAACATAAATTAAGTAATTATTCAATATCTAGCTAGCTTGTTAGCTGCATGTCTTTGTTCTATGTGCAATAACATGTAAAATCAGATTCAAATTATGTTTTACTTCTACATTGCAATAAACATTAATTGCAATATAAATAAAATTGAAAAAATATGAATAAGACATGTAAGAAATGAAAATAACAGCATATTAAAATGTAAAAAGAAGGTCATTATAAAACTGGTTTATCAACAAAAACATGATTTACTATAATAGTTTTTAAATTACACAAATTTGCATTTAGAGCAAACATTTTAATATGGAGAGTTTAGAATGCAGAAGATAGGTTTTTATGCATTTGTAAGGAAAATGCAAAGGGTGGTTTTGGTTTTAGATTATTTTTAACATAACATTTCTGAAAGCGTTTGTAAATATTCTGAATGATGAAGTACAACCTATCTAGTGACTTTATCCAGAATTACAAATTATATTTTATGTTCTTTACTTTTAACAAGTTATCAGGCAAAGGTGATACCACTGACCATAATGATCCTCTCCCACTATGAAGCAATCAGAGGGCTCTTTCAACACGTTAGTTCTGCTCTGTAAAGACAGTCCTTAACATTGTAGCAACTACGTTCTGAAAACCAAAGATAACCTTTTTTATAAAAACACATATTGAATGTTATTGTTAAAAAGAAGATGTGAGGCAAATGTCATCAGTACTATAAACTCATATGTATTATACTTATACATATTATATATAATGTATACCTTACACATATATTATACATTTATATACATAAAACTAAAAACTGCACCATGCTTTTTATATTCTAAAGTTTTGCTGAAATATGAGTAGACTCTCTTTTTAAAGGAGATTTAGAATTAGAAATGATTCTATCGAAATATTTAATAAAATCTTGTAATATATTTTGTATAATACTTCTTTTCCCAAAGATTAAAAGAGAATTAATGCTTCTATGTTTTAAAATGTCATTAGCTTAGACCTTGTTGATTGAAAACATCATTTCCAGTAGTGCTCAACTGCAGCTTGTATGTTTAAAGAATATATTTATGAAAGTATTATTAACGTAAGGAAAGTACATAAATATGTTGTGGTTTAATTTTTCACAAAATGAATGTACACATGTAACAAGCACCCAGATTAGGAAGAAAATCTTCCCAGCCACCGAGCACTCTCCCTCGGGCCCCCTTCCAGCCAGTGCTAACCCCCTAAGGCTGATAGCCACCCGGACATTTAACACCATAGACTGGGCTGGCCTGGTTTTCAACTTCACATAGATAGAATCAAACCATCTGCACTCTTTTGTATCTGGATTCTTCTGCTGGGGATTATGTTTGTGAGATTGATCCATATTGTTAAGAGAGTAGTTGCAGCTTTTTTATTTTCATTGATTTTTCATTATGTGAATGTATCAAAATTATTTCTCTAGTCTCCTATTGGTAGGCTACTTAATAGTTTCTAGTTTGGGGTTCTTACAAGTAATACTGCTATAAAAATTTGATATCTTTTCACGAATATACATACACATTTCTATTAGGTTAGAAATTGATGATTCTAAGATAAGTATGTATTTAGCTTTAATAGATAATGCCAAGTAACTTTCCAGTATTCTCCAAAATAATTACATCAGTTTAAACACTCCCCGAGAGTATGTGTGATGTCTGGTTTCTCCACATATTCACCCACATTTAGCACTGCCCTTCATTTTCATTTTAGTCATTCTGGTAGGAGAAATATGTCTTCTTTATCTGAGGAATATTTTTATTTTTTTAATATATTTTATCAATTGTTCTATTACAGTTGTCCCACTTTTTCTCCCCTTTATTCCCCTCCACACTGTACCCCAATCATTCCCCCACCTTAGTTCATGCCCATGGGTCATACATATAAGCTCTTTCCCATAATATTCTTAATCTCCTCCTGTCTATTTTGTACCTACTTTTCATCCTTATTCCCTGTCCCTTTTCCCCCATCCTCCCCTTCCTCCTCCCCACTGGTAACCTGCCATGTGATCTCTACTGTGAATATGTTCCTATTCTAGTTGTTTGCTTAGATCTTTTTGTTTTGGGGGGTTTGGTTGTTGATAGTTGTGAGTTTGTTGTCATTTTACTGTCCGTATTTGTGATCTTCTTTTTCTTAGGTAAGTCCCTTTAACATTTCATTTAATAAAGGTTTGGTGATGATGAACTCCTTTAACTTGACCTTACCTGGAAAACACTTTATCTGCCCTTCCATTCTAAATGATAGTTTTGCTGGACAGAGTAAGATTGAATGTAGGTCCTTGCCTTTCATGACTTGGAATGCTTCTTCCCAGCCCTTCTTGCCGATAAGGTTTCTTTTGAGAAATCAGTTTATAGTCTTATGGCAACTCCTTTTTAGGTAACTGTCTCCTTTTCTCTTGCTGCTTTGAAGATTCTCTCCTTATCTTTAATCTTGGGTAATGTAATTACGATGTGCCTTGGTGTGTTCTTCCATGGGTCCAATTTCTTTGGGACTCTCTGAGCTTCCTGGACTTCTTGGAAGTCTATTTCCTTTGCCAGACTGGGGAAGTTCTCCTTCATTATGTTTTCAAATAAAGTTTTAATTTCTTGCTTTTCCTCTTCTCCTTCTGGCACCCCTATGATTCGGATGTTGGAACGTCTATAGTTGTCCTGGAGGTTCCTAAGCCTCTCCTCATTTTTTTTGAATTCTTGTTTCTTCATTCTGTTCTGGTTGAATGTTTATTTTTTCCTTCTGCTCCAAACCATTGATTTGAGTCCTAGATTCCTAACCTTCACTGTTGAGGCATTCCTACACTTTGCCTCCTCGCACAACCAAAAGAAGGACAGGAATATTTTTCTAGACAAGTAATAGTGGAAGTCATAAATAATCATAACATGTTAACCTATTCCCTTGTAGAGTTGTGACTGTTTCACCATTTGAAAATGATACATTAATAAAACTGGTTGTATATAATACAATTATACATACCTCTTTTCCTTTTTTTATTCAAAGCTGTCAATGTTTAGATGCAACACTAGTGTCTTCTATCTTTGGAATATGATAAACTAAAAATTGCCATACAGTTATATTAAATTATTAACGCATTATCCTAATCAGGATTCTTGACCTTACATGCCATAGTTCAATACTTACCATTTTAAAAATTGAATAAATGTGGATATAAGTGAGGATTATGTTTAGGTCCTTCCATAGACATGTTATACCTCTTAAATGTTGTGGCTTTAATTTCCAGGCTACCTAGGATAATCCTCCTGATTTATTGCTCTTGCCCTGGCAGAGTGCCCCTTTCACCTACACAGGTATCCTGGTTTGCATGATATATTATATGAACACCTACTCATAACCAGAGGCAGCTTGGTTCTAAGAATTCTGTTTAGTTCAAGTGAAAAACAGATCCTGTCTTTCAGTAGTTTACAGCCTAGAGTAACTTTCTAGTTCAGGCTTTTCTGATTCAGCTCATATTTGCTAGAATACCCTATCATAATAAATACACAGTATTTTGCAAATGAAAATATTTTCCTATTGACATAACATGTGATTTCAAAGTTTATCCCATTAAATTAAACTGTCCTTTTCACTGTTTTGAGATCTTAAACAATCCTTTTCAGCATTCAGAATGCATTCAGGATTGCTTTACCATTCATTACCTCTATTTCCAAATCTCAATCTCAGGTATGCTAGGGTGCCTTTTCTCTCACTAACCTTGTTAACAGTTTTTCATAAAATAGTTTGATTTCCTTTCTTTATTAAAATCTTTATTACAGCAATACAAATGCTGTGTGTTTTTTAAAATGAGACTTTACCACTATTCAAATGTTCTTTTAAAAGAAGTGACAGCATACACTTAATGCTCTACAGCGGTTTTCAACATTTTCATCTCATGGTGCACGTAAACTAATCGCCAAAATTCTGCAGCACACCAAAAAATACATTCTATTTGTGCTGATCTGACAAAAAGTATAATTCTGATATTTATTCACATCGGCCAGCTATTGTTGTATTGGCTGTTGTCATTTTTTTAATTTGACAATCTCAGGGAAAAGAAGTGAGTGCCCTGACTAAATAGTCAGGTGTTGCATGTTTTAAAAATTCTCATGGCACACTGGTTGAAAATCCTTGCTCTTTGTGAATGGAAATTAGCATAGCTGGAGACCAAAGAGGATAAATGAGTGCATACAAATATCAAAAAAGTATCAAAGTAGCTTTTGCAACCCTGATTTTTATTAGAATCCTATTATATGAACCACATGCTTGGATTATGATGGTTACATTATAATGCAGAGAGTTTGCTCTGAAAAGTTCTGGCTGTGTTATAGTAACTAACAGGCACATGGAGCTTACAGTGCTGACAAGGGATAAATCAAATCTCAAATGCAGACTCAGAATTAATTTCTGCATAGGAAACATGGATTTGGTGTTTAAGGGACCAACTTGTTCTTATTTCCCATAGTCAAAATGGGGATACAACACAGTCTTGTAGGTTTCTTGTAGCCATGGCCAATAGGTTTACTATATTCTTTACAAATCAGGGTATATCAATAAGTAGTATCACAAGACCCTCCCTCTTAAGCTGTATCTTCCTAGTTGAACTTGTAGCAACTGTATCTATGTATGCACATTTCCATATTCTAATTTCACCTGCTCGTACTCACAGTTTATGCTACCTGTGCTTACTCCCAACTACGATTTCCTTCCACTACACTCCGAAGGAAGAGTTTGATCCTAACCTATGAACCAATGATCCAAGGAGTTCTCAGACAGTGTGGGACTGAGGGCATAAGCCATGAACCATGAGAAAAATTATGACGAGTGGTCATTAACAGAAACATTCTCTGCCACCAGGTTGGCTGTGATAAACTGGAAAGCTGTGCAGACAGACCAGGGCTAATAACCACTAAAAAGATGGCTTGAATCCACCTTCATTGCTATGAAGTGCACATACGAATGTATTGTTTTATTGTGTGGCATTTTTGGTGAATGTGTGGAGCTCTGAAGTCAGCCAGAGCTGATTTTATAACACACAAAATTGTAATACAGATGCAATAAGTATAGTATGATATTGTTATTCAAATGTGTTGAATTAAGTGTATGAAGCACTAGTAACAGTGCACGGCATAGCAAGTGTCCAGCAAATGATAGTTACATATTATTATTTATAGTTTTGTTCTCCTAAAGACAGAGCACCAGAAAAATCAAAGTTGCTAAAAAAACCTCTGAGAAATCTAGAAAATTTTATAGAAATACTGCTTAATTCTATAAGTCAGGCCTTTATAAGTACAACAGACTTATTAATTGCAAATAATTAAATGCCAACTTGGGAGTATACTAAACAATAAATATATTTTAATATATATTAAATAAATATATATACACAGATATAGTTATATATATATACAACATATATATACACAGTTACAGTTTATATATATATATATATATACAGTTACAGTTATATATATATATTTAATAAACACTGGGGTTGTGGTGCAGTACTTTCTGATAACTCTCCCTCACTGGGAGACGGTAGAAATGCTTGGCCTGGCAGGACTTGCTCAGGTCCTGGTTTTCTCTCTTCATCCATCTGGTGGCTCCTGTCCATATGCTGTAACATAGGATTCTTGGTTCCAATTCTCAACTCACTACTTCCTAGATTGCAATTTTGAGCAAGACATTTAATTTTTTTATACTTTACCTTCCTTTCTTGTAAAGTAATACACAGCAGCATGAAGATGTTGTAAGAAACAAGATAACACAATGTATTTCAAAAAGCCAGTAGAAGTTGGTTAACTACCTGCACTTCCATAGTCAGTTCCCCTGGAATAGGTTTACTGCTAACTAACTACAGGCCATTATTAGAGTCTTTGCAATTGCTGAAGGTTCAGACTTGAGTTAATTGGCTTTATTAATCATTTCCATGGATCTGCAGAGTGCTGGAATTTTAGGGGCCTTGCTCACTTTTCAAAAGCTGCCTGCAGCTACTCATTAGGAAGAATGTCCTCTGTGTTCTGCATGCTCTTGCTTATTCTCTCTGTTTTCTGTGCTCTCTGATCTGTGCCGTGTCTCTCTCTGAACTCTGCTGCCAAAGCAAGACAGGATTTTATTTTTCAACTCTAGCTTCAAATAGGAACAGAGTTGCATTTGGGCCAGGTGTGATCTGAAAATGAGTTTTTAGCTGTGTACAGAAATGCAGGGCAACAAGTTATTTCCTATGGCTGAAGTTCTGAACAACTCTTAGCTACAGCCATACTGAAATTTGCTATCTTTTTCAATCCCAGTATTGTAAGGACTTTGCAAATAGACTACTTATCTATATTGAAGTATCAGATGAGCTATATATAATAGATTTTGTGATCTCAAAAAGTATTCTGGATTTCCTGATTGTAGGTATATGTTCTCATTTCATTCATTCAATAAATATTTATTGAATACCTGCGATGTTTCAGATATCGTTTTACGTATTGGAGGTTCAGCAGGTGACATGGAGAAAGTGTGTTAAGGGGGAGAAGGTAGTTAATTTTGGATAGGATGGCCAACATTTGAGAAAAGGTGAAGGAACAAGCTAGTAGATTTGGGGGAAAGAACACTCCTGGCAGGAGGAAAACAAATACAAAGTCCTGGAGCGGGTATATCTGGCTTCACGTGGCTTCATGTGGGTGCAAGAAAGAAGGTATAGGAGAGAAGATTGGAGAAGTATCCAAGGACAAGGTCAGAATGGGTACATTCCCACAGGCCATTGAAGGGCTTTGGATTTTACTTTGGGTTATTTACAAACTCAGGTTCTCTCTGCAAGGTAGAAAAAAAGAAGTACACATATGGAAAAGCTACACAGATGTGCACACAGCTAGCCACACTGACGAGCATAACTGTTAAAGGGACTTGGGGGAGGCCATATCAGTACACAGGTGTGTACCCAACTGCAGGTATGTGGGTCAAATTCCAGCTCTTTTGAATATTTGTTTACAAAATTGAAATCAATATCTCATAGAGATATCTTCACTCCATGTCCACTATAGCATTGTTCCCAGGAGCCGAATTGTGGAAACAACCTAAATGTTCACTAAATGATGAATGGATGGATAAAGAAAGTGTGATATACACATACACATGAGTATTGGTGAGCCTTAGAAAAAGAAGGAAATCCTGCCAAATATAACAATATGAATGAATCTGTAGGACATTATACTAAGTGAAATTAGCTAGTCGCAGAAGGATATGTACTGCGAGGACCCACTTACCTGGGGCATCTAAAATAGACTGACTCGCAGAAACAGAGAGTAGAATGGTGGCTGCCAAGGGGAAGGGATGTGGAGGATGAGGAAGTTGCTATGCAATGGGTATAATGTTTCAATTATATAAGGTGAATATTGTGACTATAGTTCCCAGTAAGGCATTGTGTACTCAGAAACTTAAGAGAATAGATCTCAGTGTTGACTGTTCTTACCACAACACAAAATATCTAGGTTTTCAAAGTATATGCTCCGAAACCTTACAGCCGTTATCCCAATGCTTCAGGTTCCACCACCCTTGATTGTACTTTAAGCTTCAAAACAAATTTCTATCTTTTAAAGTACTATCATAAAGTCTGGATATGAACACATCTCTGAGATAAAGGATCTTTAGAAATGAGAAAGCAAGTTCATTGATTGCTGAAGTAATGTCTAAAATTTGGTAAACACTTAACTGTTAACCAATCAGTGTCAAGGTGGACAATTAGGACCAAGCTAAAAGTAACAATCAAGCTTTATCACTTACTATAACAGTACAAGAAAGAGGAGCAAAGTGGTGTCAACTCTCCAGTATTCCACTTTTTCCCCTTGGAATAGTACCAACTGTGGTTCAGGTTGACACACCACAGAAGCCCCAGCAATAAAAGGCTTCGGCCTCTCTATGGACCTGTGGGCTGCAGGGAAGGAGGTGGGGAAGGGACTAGAGTTACTGAGTCTAAGTGGGAAGGACTCAGGATAAAGAAGTCTGTGCTGCAGGCATCTGGGAACTACCTTGGCTAAGACCCCTGATAAAGGGAACTCCAAGTGGAGTCTCATGGGCTAGGAATGCATACACATGAGCATGGCTGGCCTAGAGGGATCTGAGTCCGTGACTGCAGCTCTCTCCAAAAACATCAATGCACTGGCTATGCGCTAAGGGGGTTGTGAGAAAGAGCTTCCCCCAGTGAGACCTGCCTGCAAAAGGCTGATGCAGTAATTGACTATGGTACGGCCTGAAAGTTCACTCAAGGTTTTAGTTTGAAGGTCGGCTGACTCATTATTAACCAATATTGGCTTTGGAAGAGTGTAGCGGCTAGATATTTACTAATGGCCATAAAGAAAGAGAGGGAAGAAAAATAAGTTGGGAAATAGGTTTTCATTATAGGCAGACTCATTCATACTTTCTCCTATAAATGATCCCGAGTGAATTTTATTAGAGCCACTTTAGATGTTTTAATTAGCTAAAAGAAAATTAGGTCAGTACAAAATAGAAGTGATGTTGTATAAAAGACTGTCAATCTATATTTTGATATTTTCTCTCAAATAACTGGAACAAATGAAGATGAATCATTTAAATCAATGTTGCCCCATGGGAAGAACTCCAACCGGAATAATGTGCTTTTAGAGGCATAATATCTTTTTTAAAAAATCTGCCAGAAATGGACATAATTTTATCTGTCATTATCGGTGAGATTCTAACCATTATATCTATAATGTGTGTTTTCTTGATAGACTTGATTGATAACTACATGAGGATTGCTTTAAAATAAAATGAACACTTTTCTTGGCTTAATCATCTTCTATATTATATTTTTACTAAACATGAGAATTGACACAGATAAAATTTAAAAGCAAAAATAAGTGAAAACATTATTGAAATCTTTTGGTTTAAAGTACCACAGTCAGATATCCAGCTGTCCCCCAAATAGTAACACATTATCATAATTTCCTATACCCCAATGCATTTGTTTGAGATTTCCAATAGTAATGAGCGTGTCGGTGAATTTGTATTTTACATATTTAATCACTTTAGCAGACTGTAGTACGATGAAGTAATGAAGTATCCTTCTCCCACCCCACAACAAAAGAGGACTTGGTTCTAATTTTCTTTCTTTTTTTAAAGATTTTACTTATTTATTTTTAGAGAGAAGGGAAAGGATGGAGAAGGAGAGGGAGAGAAACAGTGATGTGCAGGAGAAACATCAATCAGTTGCCTCTCACATGTCCCCAGCCAGGAACCTAGCCCACTACCCAGGCATGTGCCCTGACCAGGAATCGAACCTGTGACCTTTTGGTCTGCAGGATGATTGATGCCCAACCCACTGAGCCACACCTGTCAGGGCAGTTCTAATTTTCTTTATCAAAAAAACCTAGATTGCTGCACAAGTAAAAATAACAGAATACTCAAGGAATTAAATGTTAAAAGCAACAATTATATGCTGATTTCTGAACTTTTATCTATAGTTATAAAGTTAGGAGATGAAGTAATTTCAAAATTTTCATTTTTTTATTATAGAGATTTCTTCCTCATTTCTACCTTTCATCATTTCCCCCTACTTTAAGCATGTTTACATCAGTGAAAATTAAGAACTATTGTTTTTTCATAATGTTCTTTATTTTTCTACTATAACAATTCCCCTTATCCATATTATTGCATAATAAATACCACGTGAATATTAGTAAGTTGTCAAAATTGCAAAATTATCTAGTTTACATGGAATTCTAATGCAGTTCTTCAGGGTGCCTACTATGGCCATATGCAACAGTGTTAATCAGTACCTAATATGTGTAAAGCTGGATGTATGATCCCTATCCTCAAAATGTTTAAAATTTCAAAGTTGAGACCCATATGCAAAAGGTAATTTATAAACCAAATCGAATGAATGAGGAACAGTGGTATGCACACCTGTGTGAGCATTACATTATCTATATAGAATAAAGACTACTTCATGAAGAGAGTGACCTTTGAATAGTAGTTTATATAGTAGGTGCTCTGGCTCCCTGCCCAGCTTCCCTTTTCAAGGCAACCATTCCTCCCAGATTCAGGACTTGTTTGCCAGTCGCATCTCCCACATGAATTCCCTCCCCGTAAAACCTGTAGGCCAAAGGGAGTTAGTTGCCTTGTGAAATTTTAGGCCCCCTTTCTGTACAAACAACTATAAACATAATTTTATCCTACCCTGTAGTATAATGTAGGACAGTATGCTGATTTATATTTTTAAAAATTTAATGGTAAAAAATAAGAGAGATTATAGTATATAATTAAAATTAATTCTCCATCTTGTCCCCAAACCTCCAAATTGTTTAGCCTCCTCAGAAGCATCGTTAAACTTATTTTGTTACTTTCCAGCTATTTTCTATGCATATATACTCATGTATAAATTTCAATAGTTTTTATTTTATTTTGTTTGAGCATTATCAAACCTGTGTTCTAAGTAACTTTTTAAGCATTATATATTCTCTTTTATACTGTGACTATTTTTAAATTTTCTAAACTATTTTACTTTTTATTTCATTCCTGAGCTGTGCCAGCTTCGTTTTTCTATTATTTCATTACATCTTCTTTGAAGCCAGTTTCCTATTATATGAGCTTCTTTTCATTAGACAGGCCACCCTCCTGTAATTGACTTTAAAGAGAAAATGTTTCTCAATAATGTCTTCTGTTTGGTTTTCTTTGTGGTATTTTAAAATTTGTTTATATATTAATTTTATTCCTGGTACTCATATGTTCTTGTAATTTCTTCACATATATCACACACTCTATCATTTTTAATTGTTGCTAATCTTGGATAGAGAGAGACTATTTCTGGGCCACCTCTCTGCTTAACGAGAGTACTTGAGTTGGAGGCAGAGCACATGGAATGTGGGTCAGTTACACAAACTCACTAACACTCCACTCTTGAGTACATTTCTGCTCAGCAGTAGCAGAGGGTATTTTTGACTCATACCAGAACTCTGTATTTCACGTCTCCTTAGCTGTGTTTTTACTTCTCCGTTGCCAGCGATGAGAAGTTTTATAAATGATAGTCCCTTAATATACTCCTCCACCCTGGCACAATGACAAGAGCCTCAGGCAAAATTGTGTCCACAATGTTCTCCATCCCACCCCACTTCCCTTGTCACTCTGTAATGTCACATTGGCACTGGGCCTTCCTTGCAGGCTTTATGTGCCAACTGGCCTTCCTTTTTCAAAGATATCACTGGTTTGCCCTCCACCCTGAGAGCATGCCCCTAATGTGGGAGCATTCTGTGTCCTGTTTGTGATCTGAAGTGGTTTAAATCCTTGGTATCTTCCCTTCATTTGTCCCGTATGTCACTGTATTTGGCAGTGGTACTTCCAGAGTTTCATTAAAAGTAAAAGATTATTTTTTTCCTTATTAGTTTTTATTCACTGATTTCAGAACAAAAGTAGAGGTTGCAATAACTTTAAACAGTAACTTGTAACCCAAAATCCTTACACTGAGTTAATTAAAAAAGTTTCATCAATTGCCATTACAAAGTAAAAAAAAGGGAATTTTTTGCATTTTTTACTTCTTACAAAAATTCTTTAGAAATAACTTTTCTTGAATAGATAGAAAAATTCTCATTTGAGTGTTTCTATAATAACTTAGTGAACATGTTAAATATTTGATGTATACATTAAAGTTCATTATAATATGGTTTTTTTTTTTTTTTTTTCTGTAACGAAACTAATGGTGGATAGATGGGATTTTTTTTTAAACCAAAGAGGGGAACAAGACAGGAAGACTACTTATAGAAAAAAAATGGCAGAACAAGTTTTAGATAAGCTGCCTCTAATATATATGTTGTCAGGAAAATTAGAGAAATATCTGTGTTCTCAGAATAAATACAATAAGATTTGGATTTAACTGCTTAATTGGTTGAGTTTGTTTTGGTTTCATTGATTTTAATGAGTCAAATAAATGTTGGATTGAGGGAATTTTCATAAAAGGAAAGGCTTCTGTTCCTCCCTCTTAGCAGGATAATCACAAGCATGATCTGATGATCAGAAATGATGAAAAAAAAAAAAGAAAAGGTGATCCCAAAAGACTGCAGAGTCTCTTCCCAGGAAGATGTGTTAGGCGTGTTGTGAAATTCTGTGCCTGGTCTATTTTAGAGATGAAAAGAAAGCTTCAGAGGTGTTACAACTCAGCTGGATCTGTTTTCTGGAATACTGTGCTTATTTATTCAATCAGCAGCTGGCTTATTTTCTTTAGCTCAGAAGACAGGCCAGCCTCACTCCTGCTATACCATCAGTAAAGGTTATATTTGACCACATGGTGATGAGTGTCCTGATTTTATTTTAAAGCAAGAGGAAGGAGCCTACATACATATTTTATATTAAAATATTGATCAATTAATTCAGAGATCATTAAATTTATTGTTCTTAAGTAAATCCTACATTTTATAGGTAACTTATACTGGATTTTTTTTTTCCATTTGCCAGTTCTTAATGGAAATTAGCTACATGTCTTTATCCTGTTCCCATTTTATCTTAATAAGTTAAGTAGCTGCCATTGAAGTTGATTCTACATTCCATTTAGAAACCCCTTTCTTTCCACTTTCCATACCCAAGTTCTTCCTAGCAGCACTTATCCCATCACAAGCATTAATACCGCTGTTTATCACATCTGAACTCCTAATGCGAAACTTTGCATATAAAAACGCGCATTGTACTCCAGACTCTCTGTTGTGCAGCAGATATATTTTATTTTGTAGGCAAGTTTTGAGTCTAGGAAAATGTTAATCCCAAGAATATTACATTTAGAAAGGTCAAGGCAACCACTGGGAAATTTTCTTGAAGCTGTTCATTACCAACTGAAGCATATCCAGTGTTCCCTGTGACTCAGGTGACACAGGGGACATTTTATGTTAACAGTAGGCAGACATTTTGCTCACCTTTAAATGGTTATTGTTTTGAAGCCTGCATTATAGAACGGCCATAAAATCCAATAATGATAGACAATTTTGAAGACAGACCAAAAACTGAGTTCTAAATTGGAATTTACACATAAGCACTAACATACTAACATATGAGCCATCTGTTTTGTTTGTTAGCCATAAAATATTCTATCTATTAGGTCAATAGGATGCTTAAGTTGAATAATGTATTAGTATATGCATACACACATGGAGAAATAACAGTTTCAAAATCAAATTTAATTTTCAATCACAGAAAATTAAGTAAAAATTTGACCATCAATTTACCTGATTACCAAAAATCTGCTTGTGGATTTTATCTTTGTGTAATTAGGTTCCACAACGTATACTATTGAAAACTAATATTTGGCTGCCTACTTGAAATAAATTGTGAATATCATTTGCCTAAATAAGAGATTTGGAAGAAGTATTTTGTATATTTTGGAAGTTTCAAATTATTTGTAGATTTAGGGGTGGAGGAGGTGTCTAGTGTGTTACCAACATTTTAATCTCTTTAAGAAGGTATCAGAAAGTAGTGTAAGAGTACATTTTATTTAAATGTAGAAGGCCAGGGAGTAAGAATTCTCATAACAATGAATCTAATTACTTGAATTCATTTGTAGATTGGAAGTCATAGGTCGATTAGATCGATATGTGATGTGTGCAGGTTTAGACACACGTGAGAGGTATCGGGTGGGCAGCATGACTTCCTCACAGCCAGACTGGGGTGACACAACATCGGAAAGAAGAGGCAGTACAGGGCCTTCCCAGCAGTGCTCAGACTGGAAATCAGCTGGAACTGCGCAGTGCCATTTCCTAGTAACTGGCAACATTTGGTTATTATATGAGTTCATAATTGATGCCAAGATTGGAGAGGAAGTAACTCATATAGGACTTTTACTCTCTTCCAAAATCTACTTAAATGATTTCACACTGTTGTCCATATAAAATTATCTTACTCAAAGTGGGAGTTTTGAAGGTATAGAAAGAGAATATTGTTTTATTCACTGAAGTGATGTATTGGCAAAATTTAAAGACTGGAAATAACATAGATAGATAACAGTAACATTAACTTCATAGAGATAGGATATTGTTTTGGAACAAAATTATGACTAATTAGTCCCTAAAACTGTATTTTTCAAAGAACACTTGATTTTTTTAAGCATTAAAAGCTCATTTTGTCTAAATCCATGTCAGTGTTTGAGAAACTATAATGGGAGTGGACTGCAACCTGCCCGAGGTTGCAGTCACACCATGAAAACAGTTCTCTGTGAACCACACGGTAAACAAAACAGACTCCTGATAAATATGTCAGGTTCAGGTTCACACTCAGCTCAGTGGAAAAAGTGACCTATACCCAGGTAGGTGGCATACTTGCCCCCTGAAATTATTCCTGATGCAGTCCTCCTAAGAGTTAGACTAATACTTTTCATTATTAATAATTTACTGTGGGAGAATTTTTTTACTCTATAGTTCATCCTCTTACAAAGAAAAATTGAGGTCAGAATGAGAGGATAGATGAATGCTTTTGTTCTGTCTTCCTCATGGATTTTAATCATACTTCTGTAAAATGTGCGTAAAATATATAGGCTGACAGCTCTATTTAGTTTCAGTTTTCATTTATTTTCAGCTCAGGAAGAAAACAAAATTCACATTTAAGAGACCATTTGTTTGCACATCCTGGGATTATTATATCTCTGCAGTGGATGCAACACAGGGTATGAAACTTCTTTGACTGCTGCACTCCACCCTGAGAAGTGAAGGAAATAAATACCACATTAAAGCAAAGAAAGGAGACCGCTGCTCTGAAGTGGCTTGTTTGAAGTAGACCATTGTTTAACATTGTATAACCTCTTTCAGTCACTTTCTTTGAGCTTGTGTTCCTCATTCCCCCAAATTATTAATAGAGTTAGTTTCCTCCCTTTAAAAATATATGGTTTTACTTTAGGCCATATTTAAAATATGTCCATTGAGCAACATGTGTTAGCTGAATGAGAAATAGTTACACTTAATTTTAAGTTATGGTTGCCATTCCTCTGAGACAGACAGTTGAATCTTTATTCACAAGCACAGCTCTATGCAAACCCAAATACAGATCACTGAACTCTCTGACTGCAAGGACAATGTTTTCTCATAATAACATAATAACACTAAGGAGATTTTGCAAGCCCCAGGAGCGAAAGGAGCACCATATCTTATCTGGGTTGGCCCTCAGAACTATCTGTTTATGGAATAAATTAAGCAAGAAGGATGAACAAAAACAAAATAAGCCAAATAGACACATAAATTAACAGAGGAACAAAAAGATATCAGACACAAGAATGAAAATACTGGGCATACTGCCCCTCATAAAATTTATCTTCTTAAATCACAGATGTAGCTAGAACCATACCAGGGTGATGAAGAAAAAGTACACACAGTATGAAAAAGCAATATCTTACTAAAGCATGCCATTTTCTTTGATATTTGCTCAGAGAAAATTATTTGTTTCCTAATTTTATTGGGAATTTCTCTGCCAAAAAAGTTTTAAAATCAAGAAACAAGAAAATAAAAGAAAGATTCAATGATTTATCTAAACAGAGAATTTTTTTTTTGAAGTGGAGCTTACTTAGGTTGAAATGAGTCTTTAAACGGTCTTTTATATCTCAATGGGAGCATCTTTCTAGCAGGGGAAAGGCCTGTTTCTAGTTGGGAGCCTGTTTCTAGTTGGGAGCGTCTAGGATTCTTTTGACCATATTCAGACCAACCATTTAGACTTGGGATCTGAGAAATGGTATTTACAGAACCAGCAAAGCTATAGTAGACATTTTTAAAAAGATAGTCACATAGCAATTTCTAGAGTACTATGATATATCTATAGTACCAACCATCACAAACTAGAAATATTTAGAAACAGAGAGAGTCTACAATAGAAATCTATTTGGTTTTCTTTAAATGTTAGAGGAAAGGGTTTTTTTTTTCCCCCTATTTATATCTAATGTATTAATCTAACTGATTAAAAAATCAAACTATTTACAGATTGTTATAGCAGTTTGTTTTTTCCTCATGGCTTTTACTTTATTGTTCTTATTGTACATAATATATTTTATGGCTTAAAACTGAAAAATTGAGGAAAGTAGAAATGGAAATAAAAACATCACTGAGGTTTTTGTTTGAATTCTGTTCTGCCTATACCTTTATTGGAGGAGAATTGTGAAAATACCTGTTTTTGTTTGTGGAGCATTTCATCTTGATACTTCATAAGCATAGTTCATTCTTTTTTTAGAATCACATTAACTCCAATCTTTAAACTGTCTCACATGACTTAAATAGCATACTGACTTAAGTAATACATTGGGAATTACTGTATGATATAGTGATGCATCAAACATGATTATATGTTAGGCAAGCTATCCATGCTTATATTCATGTGTGTCATATTGGCAGTGTCTGTATTGAAAAAGTGAAAACCAAAGAATAAAGCATGTTATCTGGATTCATCAAATAGCCCATAGATACTATATTAGTTTTCTAGGGCTTCCATAAGAATGTACCACAGACTGGATGGTTTAAGTGATACAGGCATTTTCTCATAATTCTAGAGGCTGAAAATCTGAGATTATGACGTTGGATTGTTTGGGGATTTTGAGGCCACTCTCCTTGCTTGGCAGGTAGCCGTCTTCTCCCTGTGTCTTCACATGGTCTTGCCTTTGTGCATGTCTGTGTCCTAATCTCCTTTTCTTATAAGGACACTGGACTGGGGCCTAAGGATCTCATTGTAAAGAACTATCTTTAAATAAAAACCCTAACTTGAGAGGCCCTATCTCCAAACACAGTCACATTTTGAGGTATTGGTGTTAGGACTTCAACATATGAATTTGGGGGATATGATTAACCTGAAAAGTAATGAAATTATATATTTTTCAAAAGTAATTGAAAATGTGGAGATTATTTTGGGAATTACAGGATATACTAAAAGTCTTAGGCATTTCAGATTTCTCAGAATATATGCTTTATTTTGAAAATGTTTTCATGTTTTCAAATATGTTGGCTTATGTTCTCATTAGGAATTGAGTTAGAAATTATATAAATGATAAATTTATTTGTTAGATACAGAAAACTTAGCTTATTAGAAGATTGTGTAATTGGCATGTATTTATCTTCTACTTAAAATATGATTTTTTTGGTATTTACCTGCTCCTTTGAGCAAAATGTTACTTAGAGTAGGGTTTTATATCATTAATATATTAGTATAAATATTTTAGAACAAGACAAAAAACTCAGTTTCTAGCTAAGTGAAATTATATTAAGGTTGGGTACCCAAGTACTAAAGTACTAGGACTGAGTGAGATATCCTAAACAGAAAGTGATAACAGTGAGTTTGGGTTTTTTAGCATATAAAATCTGGTTTTAGATTCAAATAAGTTAATGGACCCTTTAGCCTTCAGATAAAAGTGATTTTGCCATTGTTTTAATTGTAATAATTTATTGATATACTTAAAACTCAACTATTAAAACCCAACTAATGATATTTCTAAATTAAAGAAAGATAATGCTAAATGGAAGTAGTTATTATTAGAATATAATATTAGAAATCATATTTGAGCCACGTTAGTGGATCATAATCTATATTTGAATATTGTATTAATGGATTGTTGTAGAACATACATAATTCAGAGAGAAAATATTAAAAATGATTTTTCTCAACCTGTCATATTTGTCTTATATTTCTAAGTTATATAGCCTTGTCACATAAAAATATCACAGTATCTATATATCACAACA
This sequence comes from Desmodus rotundus, assembly GCF_022682495.2. Classification (NCBI taxonomy): domain Eukaryota; kingdom Metazoa; phylum Chordata; class Mammalia; order Chiroptera; family Phyllostomidae; genus Desmodus; species Desmodus rotundus. Next base: position 126,188,711 of record NC_071387.1, read on the forward strand.
TCCACAGAAAATTTAAAATTTGATATTTAGATATGATAGATTTATATAGTATTTTAATGTAACAATGTAATTGTATATATACCATTTATCTGACTACTGATTAATTTCATCATGTGTAGGTATTTCATACCCCTAATGCCATAGATTTTATCTACATTATACTTTATATTACACATTCCATCTTGTTACAATTTCATTGCATAATATACAACAATTTCTTTATGCAACTTCCTATTGCCACAAGGGTAAAGTGTTTTCATTAGTTTTATAACTAGCGCTTTCAAGGCACTTATCTATTTTCTTAATATTATTTCCTAGAATTACCATATTTTCCTGTATTTAATGAGCTCCTGTGTATAATGCACACCCACATTTTTGGCCCAAACTTTCAGGAAAAAAATCTTTCATTTTAATTTTTTAATTCAATTTTTTATGTATATATAAAACCAATTATCGTATTCCAGGGTATTATTTTCCACACAGATATCGTGATTGCTTTCTAGAGTTATACTTTTAACACACAGGCATAAATAAAAAAATTAAAATATTTATGTAGATACAGAGTTAGTAATACCCATGTAATGCACATCCTCATTTTTCCCTAAAAAATGTGGGGAAAAGTGCACATTATACATGGCAAAATACAGTAGAATTTGTAGAATAAAAAGAATGCACATCTTTAAAGCTTTTGATTCACAGACCAAATTTCTCTTCAGAAATGCTGTAGTAACTTAAACATTTTTCACAGAAATCTATGCAAATACCACTTCTCTACATACTGTCCATCTAACACTGTATGTTACTGATGTTTTAATTGTTTCCAACCAGGTAATTGGATAATGATGTATCTTGACTACAATTTACCTGATCTGATTCTTGTTTACTAGTTAAAGCAGTTCTTTAGGGAATTTTTAAAAATTATTTGCCCGCTTTCTATTAGTTTGTCCCAAATAATACAACAGTAATAAAAGTCATATAAATGATCATTGGGTACTTAATTTTATTCCCTGTATTTTTAAGTAGTTCACATGTATTTAATCAAGGCACTCTCAAAAACATTTCTACAAACAAAATAATATTAGCATCCTACTTGACAAATAAGTGCTGGAGGAGCTGAGATTTGAAGCCAGGAAATTTGGCATCAGGATCCATGTTCATAGTGGTTATGCAGCTCCATCCACCTTCCCTGTATTTTTGTGTTAAACCTCTTTACACAAGAGGGACATTAATCCTTGTTGTGTGTATGGCACATAAATTTCCCCAGTTAACTAATTTTTTGGTGTTTTTGACCCCTTTAAAACATTAAAAACATATTTTACTCTTCTTGGTCCTGTCATCTATTGCCTATCTAAATTTTTTTCCTTTGGTTTCTTTTGTTTTCTTGCTTATAAAGGCTACTCTTTCCAGCTTATATTCATTCATATGTAGTATTCTTCTTTTAATACTTAATTCTTAATTTTTATTCTTGACTTAGCTATAGATTGTCAGTTTAGTTTGAAACACTAAACACACATTTTTTTAAACACAGATATCTGTCCACATGTCTCAAAATCCATTTGGAGGATGCTACTTTTATCAATAGGTGATAGATGCCACCAAATTTCTGTTACCTGGAGAGTGTATGACAACTGCTGAAGTGAGAATAGATTCGACCCAGAGTGGGTCTTCATATTTCATAGTGGTGTGTTTACAGATTATGCCAGAGCTGATATGTCAAGAATAGGGATGTAAATGAATTGAAGTTATGAAGTTAACTGGCAGAAGAGTTAAAAACAGAACAATTTAAGAGTGAGTCTCTGTGGGAAGTGGGGAGGAATATGGATAAAATTGTTAATTTCTATTATAATCCTGAATTATTTTTTATCATGTGCATGTGCTACATTATTAAAACTTTTTACAATTAAAACTTAAGCCACTTCAAGTTCATTTTGATATAAAGATAAGGTACAAAGTTTTTCATGAATGGGTGGTCTTCTTCTAAAGAATCCACGCTTTGTATACAAAACTGAAATACCACCTTTATTCTTTCTTATAAGCCTATAGATATTTAGATCTGTGGTTAGATCTTTCTATTTTAAAAAAGAAAGTCTAGCCAGGTATTCTGACCAAATATCAGACCATTTACCCAAAATTAATGCACAATGGTATTTGATATTCTTGAATACTTCAGAAGTTTTAAACATTTTCAGCTGCTTATTTCTGTAGAATCCAAGTATAAAAAGAAAAAGAAAGCAAGAAATGTGAGCAATGACAAAGGAGAGCTGTAGCTTGTATTAGCTTAGAGAAAACACACACAACTCATTTGAACATAAGTGTCTATTCCTGAATCAGTGCCTATCCAGGGTTCAGGCCTGACATCATTTCTGCACAGAAACTGACCTCTGTAGCCCACTAGACATCAATTTTGTTCTCAACCTCCCTTTTGTCTTTGTTTGTTCCACAGTGCTCAAGCAGTTTCTTCTCTATATTTCAAATATTGAACCATACTATGTAATCAGGACTTTATAATGTAATTCTCTAGCTTATTAAAGTTTATCTATGTATCTCATATATAAACTGCATTTGAGCATATATGTTTACATGTGCTTGTAAGTATACCTCATAAACTATGTTAATTAGCTATTGTATTTATTTTTTCCATAATTACTATTATATTCCATTCTTCATGTTCTGATATCATAAACTACAAACAGTGGTTCAGAGATCCAAAATATTAGACAATCCTAAGGCTATTTAAAGTGGATTTAAAAATTTATTATTGCAAACATGAGAGTATTTTCTGTTTGAGAAAAATACCAGTTTTATTTGGATTAATATTAAAAAGAGCTTTTCATCATTCTGATTATTAGGGGAGAGACAGTAAGCAGACAATAAGTAGAAAAAAAGAAAGGACAGATGCAAACAAGCACACAGATCAGGGGGCTGAACCCATAGGGAACTTTAAAAATATACTCATGCATAAATAACTTCTCAGTAGCTGAGAACATGTACATTTCTTGCTTCTTTTATAAATTAATTTTTGGTTGGTTTAAACTTTAATTTGCCAAATATACTGTTTGATGTCCTACTTAGGCTTATTTTCTATTCATTGCTTTTAAGGGAGGGGTGATATAAAGAATGGGAGTTCTCTTATTTCTGAGATTTGGTGTGCTTTATTAGCTACCAAAATGAATAGAGAAGTAGAGACACCCTGGACCACTAGAAACTGAAGTGAGAAACATTAAAAGCTCAAAAATATCTCTATCCAAAATTTGCTACAACCGTGGAAATGTGTAGCTCTCCTCTCCAGCTGCAAAGAGCAGAGCTTCCTCACTGTATCATGTGGGCTGTTCCCAGCCAATCAGTGAACATGATGGGATATTAATGTTCAGAGTCCCCATTATCGAAATCTGTCTGGGAAGTACTCTGCAGAGTGAAACTCTTCCTTCGTAATCCTCCTTCCTTCTCTCTCTTCTTCATAGGTTCAGACCTTAGCATCTTGATCTAAAGGCTCTCCTCACCCTCTCCAGTTCTTGCACCTTTATCCTTAACAGCTGTTTTCCCAATAAGCTTTGATACCTAATCCCACCTTGACGTCTGCTTTTCAGAGAACCTGAATTTACATAATCTGAGATAAATAAGTCTATTGGATGGGAGGCAATTCTACTTACTCCCAATTCTTTTCAACTCTTTTATTCATAGGTGTTTTCAAATCAATTTAAATCTCAGCTCTCTGATTTCCGATCAAAATGGAGGCATAGGCAGACACACTTCTCACACAATCAGAGAAAGAATTAAAACCAGGTCTGAAAACTAATAACACCCAGAACTGTCAGAAAATTGAGCTGTATGGAAGTCCAACAACCAAGGATTTAAAGAAGCCACATTCATCCAGATGGATAGGAAGGACAGAGTTGTGGAGATGGGCGGAGAGGCGGTATGGCATGGAGAGGTGGTGGCGGCAGTGATGGAATAGGCAGTCCCACATTCACATGTGGTAGATAAATCAGGAGGGATGTCTGGGGAGCGAGTGATCCCAGCCCCAGGCCAGACTGCACATCCCAGGGTTCCAGCAATAGGAAGATAAATCCCTGTTACCTCTAGGTGTAAAAACCAGTACTGGTGGGACAGTGGAAGAAATTTCCAGATTTTTGCTGCTTAAAGGGCCTGCATGGACTTAGGACTTATGCAAACCCACCCACTCTGGGTTTCACCACCAGAGCAGCAGCTGCAAGGGTAGCAGCTGCAACATACAGGGAGTGAGTGAAGTGACTAGAAATGGGTAAGTGCCGGGCAAACCTCCAGAAGCTGGGCAGCAGCATTGTGCCCTCTCTAAGCCCTCCCTCCACCAACAGAGCCAAAGCAGTAAATCAGGTTGCCCTGCCCTGGCAATTACCTAAGGCTCCACCCCACACAATTTATAGGTGACTTTTCTACATAGACCATGCTACTAAGACATGGAGTAAAAGCACCCATACCGCATACACAGAAACAAACACAAAGAGACTGCCAAATAGAGGAGACAAAGAAATATGGCCCAAGTGAAAGAACAGAACAAAACCCTGACAAAGAACTGAATAACATAGAGATAGCCAGCCTCTTAGATGCATAGTTCAAAAACTGTTGAGCAGGATGCTCAGAGAACTCACTGACTACATCAAAAACATAAAGGAAGAAGTGAAGATTACAATTAGTGAAATACAGAAAAATCCACAGGGAACCAACATTAAAGGGAAGGAAACTAGGATTCAAATCAACGATTTGTAACATAAGGAAAAAATAAACATTCAGCCAGAACATAAAGAAGAAACAAGAATTCAATAAAACAAGGATAGGCTTAGGAACCTCTGTGATATCTCCAAACATGCCAACATTTGAATCATGGGGATGCCAGAAGGAAAAGAGAAAGAGAAGGAAATTTAAAACTTATTTTAAAAACAGTGAAAGAAAACTTCCCTAATTTGGTGAAGGAAATAGACATACAAGACCAGGAATCACAGAGAATCCCAAATAAGTTGGACCCAAAGAGGACCACATCAAAACACCATAATTAAAATGCCAAAGGTTAAAGATAAAGACATAATCTTAAAAGCAGCAACAGAAAAGCACATAGTTACCTACAAAGGAGTGCCTGTAAAACTCTCAGCTGATTTCTCAAAAGAAACTTTGCAAGCAAGAAGGGACTGGCAAGAAGTATTCAAAGTGACAAAAAGCAAAGACCTACAACCTACATTACTCTATCCAGCAAAGCTGTCATTTAGAATGGAAGGGCAGGTACGGGCAGACAAGGTATAGCCAAAGGAGGTCATTATCACCAAGCCATTATTACATGATATGTTAAAGGGGCTTATTTAAGAAATGAAGAATATCAAAACCATGAATATTAAAAAGGCAACAAATTCACAACTATCAACAACTGCATCTAAAACACACACACACACACAATCAAACTAAGCAAACGAGTAGAACAGGCACAGAATCATAGGTATGGAGATCATTTGGAGAGTTGTGAACTAGGAGAGGGAAGGAGGAGAATGGGGGAAACGGTGCAGGGATTAAGAAGCATAGTTGTTAGGAACAAAATAGACAGGGGGATGTTAAGAATAGCATAGGAAATGGAGAAGCCAAAGAACTTATACACATGACCTGTGGACATGAATTAAGGGTGGGGATTGCTGGAGGGAAGGAAGGTACCAGGCAGAGGGGGGACAAAGAGGGAAAATTGGAGGCACTGTAATAGCATAATTAATAAAACATACAAAAATAAATAAATATCAGCTCTGTAATTTAATTTGTCCTTTCAAAATAAAATCTTAAGGTTTTAAATTAAAGTCTGTGCTTCTCAGAGGTAAAATAATAAGTACATTAGATTAAGAACATATGTGATGACAAAGTGAAGGAATTAGGAAAATACAATTACAATAAATTTTAAGTCACTATTTTTAAGGATTTAATAAATCTGTTCTAAAGTTAATATAATAGCATCGGTTTTTCACAGATCTCACAAAGTCTTATGTATTTGTTCCTATATGCATTTTATGGGGATTTTAGGGGGAGAAGATAGGTCGCTGACCATTCATTCATTCATTCATTCATTAGTTCACTTATTTATTAAAAAGATATGTGTTTGATGTTCTTTCAGTGAAGTCTCCATGCTGAGAGTGTCTCTCAACTATTAGACCCTAAATACAGCTAAACTATGTCTAGTATTAAATTTGACATTTAGAACATGAATTTAAGTAAATCCTAGAGTTTTACTCTGAAGATGTAGCAATTTCCTGTATTTGAAACTGTTTGCCCTTTTTGGTTCTGCACAGTTCAGTCAGAAAACATTTATACAGACCTCTGATGGCTGATTCCCATAACCAAATTGTGTAAATCAAATACAACCACAAAACCTACAAGAACAGGATATGATTCATACCTTGCTCAATAGTTTCTGTTTTTACTTCATTTTTTTTTTGTTACCAGTGTGGAATGCATTAGTTCTAATGTCAACAGCAGCATCTTACATTTATTATGCTATTCTTCTGTGTTGAAGAATATAGATAATATGTTTTCTTCACCATATCACTAAAACAAGTTTTAATATAATCATACAAAAATTAAAATTTTGTGAAAATAATTCAGTGCAGGTTTTGACAATATAGCCTTACCCTGAATGTCATTCCCCAAACCTGAGATTTTTGCCTTCAACTATTTAATAAATTTTTTTGCATGTAATCTAAAATTACTCATTATTTTACATATTTTTTGCTTTAAAAGAATTAAAGTTATCTTTAACCACTTTCCCAGCTAGTGGCTTGAGACTTAAGTATAATCCTGGGGGCCTTCCTGGAAACTTGTTTACATGACATTAAAAACCTTCTGATTCTTGTCTTCGTTCACATACCAACCACATCCCTTCCTCCTGCCTTCTCTCCTCTCACTGCTTCTCAACAGAGTGCTACTGTGTTGCTGTGGCAGTATTCACACAGCAGACATTGGCCCCCGTTTGCTCACAGTGTGCTCACATCTTTTACATAGAACTCGATTAGGTTTTTCAGCAGAACCCTTTTAACAAAGTCACGTTGTCACTTGAGCAGTAGAAAGCATGCAAAAGTTACAAAAAGGAGGAACAGAATCCCACCTGTAATTATTTTCCTTAAATTAAAAACACTCCATTAATGGCCCTTTCAAAATAACAGACTACATGTATATTCTGTGCCAGAGAGTCTGTTGCACAAAAGACAGACTTTTTTCCTACATGGGGCTGAGCAAGTTGTGGAAAAAAGTTCTCTTTAACTTGAAATGCTCTTTCGGTGGAGTGCTCTGAGTGAACACAAAGAGAACGTAAGTGTGTGTGAGTGTAGATACATTAAGAAAATTGATTTTCTGATCCTCAGCTTCTCCATATCCTGTTTCTTGAGAAAATTCTTGCTATGAAGAATCATGCCTGTTCTGCCTTCCCAGCTCCCCTTTGGCAGTCACCTCTTTCTCTCATTCCTGTCTGCATCCCAAACCTCCCACGCGGTGTCCCCAGGAATGCAGAAGCTGCCAGGTGCTAAAGGGGAGCACCTTTCATCAAGGTACCATAATAAGCCTTCCTCCCATCCAGCTTGTCAATAGTTCATTTTCAATAAAACTTCTACTTTCTATGTTTTTAAGTTTTTATCTCTAATAATTTATAATATTGCCTTGAACAATTGGTTAGTAATTATTGCCCTAACTAATTCCAGAATAAATTTTAGGTGCTTAAAACCTATGTAGGAAAGTTTAATATACATTTATATTTAATCATACATTTTATTGCAAAGATATATGATAATGTTCAATAAAAACACTGAAGTGTAAAAATATATTAGGGTAAATATCTATAGGAAAAAGCACAATGAAAATATAATTTTATTGATAAAAAGAACAATTTTTATATGTTAAAATATGTTCATATAATTTTAACTGAATGATGGGGTAATTATACGTGAGATTATATTTACAATCCTTTTGAATACATTTTAAAAAGTGATATAACAGTTGTATTTAAAATGGAAATTATACCCTTTAAAAAGATTAAAATATATGATAAATTTTTTTAGATTCTAACTTTAGAAACAGACGATGTATAGATAAATATTACCCTCAGGAGCAGAAGATCCACAGATCTCAAGCCCATAATTGGTCAACACTTGTGAGCATCATCCTCTCTATATATGCCTGCCCATATTTTGTAGAAGAGCTCCACAATGAAGTCATTGCTCTGCATTCAGGCGCTTATATAACCATTTTGGAGAGACTATTTTTTCCTTGAAAACAGATCTGTCACTGTATAAGAGTTCGTGCCAAGATGATCCCCCTTGGGCCTTCAAAACTCTTGCTCAACATGCTGGTTTCCTTATATCCTAGTTCTCCAGCAAAGAATAACAAATACCCCTGATATCTAGTTAATGTTACTTAATCCACAATTTTGAATCACTCTGTTGAACTATTCTCAAGAAATAAGCTATGCAGCAAAGATTTCCATCAAAAGGGGTAAAAGGAATGTTTGGTGCAAAGTCTCATCTTTAATTGAAGAGGTGCGGTGTTTCTTGGCCTGACCTCAATTTTGTCATAGTGCCATTGTTGTTTTTCTGGGTCAAAATTCTTAACTTCCCTGTGTTTTTTCTTTACTTCCTTTTTTTCCCCTTTTGACATATAAGAAACTTTGCTCTAAGAGGAAGTCTTTCTCCAAATGCATCCCAAGGGCACTACTAAAAGCTGGAAACAGCAAGCTCTCCTCCCTCCATCCAATCTGAGTCACTCAGTCATTATGTGCATCGTGATCCGAAGCCTACCCATAACTCTGTGAAGGCAATTCATTTTGACAATACTATGCCATGCACCAAAATCTATTTGAGACAAAGAAAGAGGTGAAATATGAGGACCAGAAGGAATTGACCTCAAGGGAATTAAAAATTTCATAGATTATGTAAACTATAGTACAAGGGCATAAGTGAGGAAGAAGATAATTATTATGGAAACATAGAAGGACAAAGTTATCTCCATTAGGGTTTGGCTCAGGGGACATTTAGGGCATTTGCAAAGCTACGACTTGAGATTTGGAAAGAATTTGGACAAGTAGAGTTGTTGGGATGTGGCCGTGGTGTCTTCCTGGGAAGCCAAATTAGGAAAATATAGGTTGTGCTTGAGAAACGTTAAATAGCCAAATTGGAGTGTAGAATAATATAGCACAGATAGAAAAGTAGTATGTGAATAGTTTCCTGGTGCAGATCAAGTCCTCTGGTTAAAAGCCCTCTATTATGCCAAGTGAAATAAGCCATTTGGTGAAGGACAAATGCCATATGATCTCACCTACGAGAGGAATCTAATGAGCAAAATCGACTAACAAGCAAAACAGAGACAAAGACATAGAAACATGGAACAGACTGACAGGGGCCAGAGGGGAGTAAAGAGGGGAGAATGGTGGAAAGAAGGGCAAGGGATCAAAGAACATGTATGAACGACCCATGGACATGGACAACGGTGTGGGGATTCACTGTGGGAGTGGGGGTAGGCTGGGCAGAGGAGGGCAAAAGGGAAAAATTGGGACAACTGTAATAGAATAAATGAGAATTTTAAAAAAGAAGGGATAAAAAGCCCTCTCCAAGCTGTGAAAAATATGACCCAGGCTGAGAACTAAGCTGTGGTTTCTTTTTGTATTAGACAAAGCCCCTACTCTTTTGACCATCTATGGGCATCCACTTCATTAATTTAGCTCTGAGTAAGAAATTCACTATTACAATTCAAATCCTCTTCAGACCGGTTTCATTTTAAAAATATAAAAATGGTCGTATGTACCAAACGTTGAATGGATGTTATTTTATTCAACTGAGAAACTGATCTTTCTTTATGCTCTAGTATAACATATTTCTGAATATCTGTTTTATAGTGGCAAGCACCTTGGAGATAATGAGACAGATAGAAATGTTCCAAAAAACATGGATGAACAAAGCTTCAAAAGAACTTCATACTTTTTAGATTTGTACCAGAATTTAGTGGTTAAAATAATGACATTATACCAATTCTCAGTAAGTATGATAAACTGTTCTAATTAAGTCATTAAAATGACAATTTTATTTAAAACGTATGTGCAACCAAATGTATTTTTTAAATTAATTTTCTGTTGCTCTTTTGTGCAAATTAGTTTTTATCATTGTGAATATGATTTTGTAAAATGAAAATATTAGAAACCAGAATTTGTGACAAGAAAACACAGGTGTGGGCAAAAGTAGGTTTATAGTTGTATGTGAAAGAGTTTATTCTTGTATTATTATTTATTAATCATTATATTATTTATTATTCTTCTTACTAACCTGCTTTTGCCCACCCCTGTAGTTTTTTGCCTATTGGGATTTGTATACATTTTAGGCAAAAAAAAAAGAGAAAGAACAATGAAACTAAAAATTTGCTTATAAAAATTAATATATAAATTAAAAAAAATTAAAACCCAATATTATAAAAGCAGAAGTATAAAATTTCTAGAAATTATCTTAATAGCATATATGTGCTATAGGAAATACTTAGAGAGTGTTTTTCTTTCAAATGAAGCTGAAGGATATTTTTCATTCTCTATCACCTTGTCACATAGTTTGAACATTGATGTGAAAGCTTGGTTTAGCTGTTTAGGTGCTATAAAATTATTTACATGAATTTTTAAGTGTTGCTATAGTCCTTATTTATCATTTATTATATCCCCATATAACATAAAGTTCTAAAATCTGAATTATTTGGTTGCAATTATTTTGTGAAAAATACAAATTTTGCAGTAGTGTAAAGAATAAAATGTGAAGAATTTGAATTACGCCATTTAATAATTTGCAGTAATTTTGTAAAAGACAGAGGTATAATTCCATCTTTATTTCACAGTTCCTTAAATCTGGAGTCCATTGCTACCAGCCTCTGCCAAGATATCCGGGAGCATCTTTCAGCTACATCACTAGCATTGGTCTTCTGAACAACTTCCCGACAATCATTACGTCTTTCCTATAGTCCATTCTTCACCACACAATCCGAGTTATCTTTTAAAATTGAAAACCTGACAATGTCATTTCAGTTGCTTAAACTTTTTCAGTGACTCCTTATTGCTCTTTGGAAAAAGCAGGCCTAGAAGGACCTGGATAATGTGGGTTTCATCTATATCTCAAGCCTTTATCCAGACCGGTCTAAAAATTACTGTTTCTCAAATATGTTTCTTCTGTCTGAAATGCTTCCCTGATTCTTTATTTTCTAGTTAGTAGCAAATATTCTTCAAAGCATAGAACAAATCACACCATCCTCCTGTTTAGGTCTCTTCCATTGTTACAGTCTCTCATAGAGTCATGCTTCTTCCCATTATAATGTTTCTGTTAATTACAACTCGCAATAATTTGTTTGACTATTTGAATAAAATCTGTCTCCCTAACTAAATAAGAGCTCATGAAGGAAGGGATTATGTATGATTTCGATCCCAAATTCATTCTTAACGTATAGCAGAATACCTGTCATTAATTACTAAGTTTGACTGACTTAAAAAAAATGCTGGCAACTCGAATCCAGCAGTGCATAAAATTGATTCCACCCACGCCTGTGTGGCTTAGTTGGTTGGGCATCATCCCGCAAAGCAAAAGGTTGCTGGTTTGATTCCTAATGAGGCCACATGCCGGGGTTTCAGGTTCAGTCCCAGTCTGGGTGTTTATTAGAAGCAACCAGTTAATGTTTCTCCCTCACGTCGATGTTTCTCTCTCTCTTTTTCCCTATCTTCCCCTTTCTCTAAAAATAAATAAATAAAATATATATTTTTTAAAATTGGTTCCATGTTGTGACCAAGCGGGATTTATTGCAGGAATGCAAAATAGGTTTAACAGCGAAAAACCAAACAATATAATATACCATATTAATATAATAAATGACAAAAAACAGATGATTATCTCATGGTTTAGAAAAAACATTTGATAAAATCTAATTCCCTCTCATGATAGAAATGCTCAACAAACCTGGAGTGCAAGATAATTTCTTCGATCTGCTAAAGAGCACCTACATAAAACATAGCCACAAAATGGTGAAAAACAATGTTTTTCATTTAACCAAGAACAAGGCAAGACTGTCCACTCTTGCCACTTCCATTTAAAATGGTAGTAGAGCTCCTAACCAAGGCAAGAAAAAGAAATAAACATCCAGATTAGAAAAGATGAAGTAAAATAACTTCAATTTGCATGTAGTATGAATTTTATAGAAATACTGATATATTTAAAAAGTATTAGAATTAATAAATGAGTTTAACAGAATTTCAGGATAAAAAATCAATTAAATATATGTATTTCTACACATATTTTATAGCTGTAATTAATATACAAATACATGTATAGCAGTAATAATATTTTTACTTGTAATATACTGGTAATAAATATTCAAATAATAAACTTAAGAAAATAATTCTGTTTAAAATAGCATTTAAAAAGAACAAAATACTTAAGTACAAATTTAGCAAGCAAAATTCAAAACTTGTGCACTAAAACTACAACACATTGTCAAAAGAAATTAAAGATCTAAATTAATGGAAAGATATTCTATTTCATGGATCAGAAAACTTAATATCACTAATATTGTCAGTATTTCCTAAATTCATCTAGAGATTAAATGCAGTTATCAAAATCCTAGCTTGATTTTTTACAATAACTGACAATCTAAAAATAAAATTTATATAAAAATGCAAAGGACCTTAGCTGTTGTGGCTCAGTGGATTGATGCTGGCCAAAAGGTCCCTGATTCGATTCCTAGTCAGGGCGCATGCCTGGGTTGCGGGCCTGTTCTCTAGTTGGGGGTGTGCGAGAAGCAACCACACATCAATGTTTCTTTCCCTCTCTTTCTCCCTCCCTCCCCTCTCTCTAAAAATAAGTAAACTCTTTTTAAAAAATACAAGGAGTCCATAAAAGCCAAAAAATCTTGAAAAAGAACAAAGTTGGAAAACTCACACATTCCTATTTTAAAATTTACTATACTGCTACAGTAATCGAGCGAGTATAATAGAACTGAGAGGCCAGAAGTGACCCCTTACACTTATGGTCAATGAAAAGGGTGCCAAGACAATTAAAAGGAGAATAATAGTCTACTTAATAAATGATGCTAAGACAACCGGATTCCCATTACAAAATAATAAAGTTGAACCCCTACCTTACACCATACACAAAAATTAACTCAAATTGTATCATAGACTTAAATATAAGAATTAACACTATAAAATCCTTAGAAGGAAATACAGGGTAAACCTTCTTAACTATGGGTTACACAATAGTTTCTTATTCCTCACACTAAAAGCATTAAGTTAAAAAAAAAGGAAAAATATAAATTAAATTAGATCAAAATTAAAAAAAATTGTTTTGTGCTTCAAATTATGCCCTCAACAGAGTAAAAACACAACCTTCAGAATGGGAGAAAATATTTCTAAACTACATATCTGATAAAAGATTTGTACCCAGAATGTTTAAAGAACTCATAACACAATAATAAAAATACAAATACCAAATTATAAATGAAAAAAGTATTGAACAGAATTTTCAAAAGAAAATATGCAAATGTCTGAAGAAGCATATGAAAAGATGTTTACGAGCATTAGTTTATTAGTGAAATGCAAATCAAAACACAGTGAGATGCCATTTCACTCCCACAACCAGGGCTATAATTAAAAAGACAGACAATAACAAGTGTTATTGAGAATGTGGAAGAATTGGAATCTTCAATCATCGCTGGTAGTAATGTAAAACAATGCAGCCACTTTCGTAAATAATATGGCAATTCCTCAAAAATATAAATGCATAGTAGCCATATGACTCAACAGTTCTACCCAAGAGAGTTAAAACATTCACCCACAAACACTAGTAGGGATTCATAACAGCATTATTCATCATAGCCAAAGGGCAAGTGTCCCAAAGGCCTGTCCACTGACCTGGATAGTGGAGTAATATTTGTCAATGAAGAGAAAGAGTGCCAATACATGCTGCAATCTTGAAAACATTTTGCTAAGTAAAAGCAGCCAGTGACAAATAACCACGTATTGTCTGATTGCATTTCTGTGAAATGTCCTGAATCTATAAACAGAAATTAGATTAGTGGTTGGCAAGGAATAGAGGTGTCATGGGGAGACAAAGAACTTAAGGTTTCTCTTAAAGGAGACAAAAGTATTCTAAATTTAGTTTGTGGTGATGGTTGCACAATTGTGTAAATGCACTACAAAACATGTACTTATACACTTTAAATGGGTGAATTTTATTATATATGAATTATCTCAGTAAAGATGTTTCAATGAATGAATAAACAAATTAATACTAAAAAAGTTATACATTTAAGATATTTTAAAATAAACATGCTAAGTACAGTAAAGTTTGCTATGTGTTCAATGGATATAAAATGCAAACTCTCCCAATTGCTCTATTAATTAGAGATCTGCATGCATTTATTCAGCAGGTTTCCTGGAGGCCACTCATAGAACAGTTGGAATGTACAACCTGTGTGTCAGCATCATTCCTAAAGCAGCCTCTGTTTCCTTCCCAACCTGGAAGCAGTACTTGACTTTCCATCATGGCCCTCTAAAATTAAACCCACTACCAAATTATTAGTGAACTATGAAGAGTTCACCAAAATATTTGTGTCAGATTCACAGGAAGAGAGGAAAATGACTTTAATAAATTTCACATGGAAAATCTTAATGAGTATGCCATTTGACAGGTTGAACATTTCATAAGCTCTTCCTTCTGCTGTCACTCATTTCGCATTTTTCCCTCCCTCGTCTGAACCCTGCCGTCTAGCTTATGCAGAATTTCTTGGTGATGTCACAGATGTACTCATCTTAAGTGCAAGCTGACTCACAACCCTGGACATGCTTCCAAGGAAGTTTATTACAGCTTTAACTCAAAACCGTTCGCATTTGGTTGCCTGTACACAAGAAACATTTTCTCTATATCTAGATCCTTATAATTAGATAGATAAATATTATTAAGGAATTTCAAAATGCTGAATTTGTTAATATGAATAATTAACATGTACCTAGTACATAAATTTTGCAATTTGATGGGACAGCAGTTTGTTGACACAATGTATCAGATATCAAGTAGGTGCTGGATATATCCAAATATGGAAAAAAGTTGCAGTACCTGCATTTAAGAAATTCACAATCCAGTTCTTTCATAAACATGATCTAAATTAACATTCTTCCAGCTCTGTAAATAAACTAAGAAAAAAGGAGTAAATTAAGGTTCAAGAAGACCATGTTGAGTCATGTTCCTGGTGCTCAGATTTATACTAAAAGTTTCTAATGTTTTTTTATTTGACCAATAAGTCACACTGACTATGAAACATTTGCATACATTATCTTAATTATGTTTCATAGATTTCCATTAACAGATTCCAAAAAAACTTGAATCAGTATACTTTGTGTAAATAGCATTAACTCCTTTATCTCTCAGTGTTCTTCTTTACATAAAGCAGAATTCACTATAGCAAATTTGAGCAGGAAGAAATTTATGACTGGGCAATCAAAACTGTGAGTGATTCTCCGCTGTGATAGTGAGAGGGGCCAGTCGCATTTTGATGCCTAACAAGGCTTCTGGACCCGCACTTTCTGGTTTTGGGAAACAAGGAAACAGAACCATATAGTAATATCTGATTCTGATTATAATATTAATGTATGTATGCTTCTTCCTAAAGAATGGTTCCAAAATGTTTGAAGGTGTGTCTGCCAGCAGTACTGTAACTGTTTTCAATATTTTTTTCTATTGATCTATAATTCAGGTAGTTTCTAAGCGATGAGGTACATGATAAAGAAATGAATTCTATGGACACAAGCTCTATAGCCTTACTTCCTGAGACTATGAGTTTCTTGATCAGAAGAAATATTAGTTAGGATAATGTTATGAAAAATAAAGTATTTCCTAAGAATACAGGTATTACTTTTAGAACTGTGATGGGCAAGGAAGTTAAAAATATATTCAAGGGCTGTCCAGAAAACATCCAGCCACTGTTAATATAAGGAGAACAGTTTGTGTGACATTGACATAACCTGGCAGCCAAGGAGAGTGGACTGGAATGTGCATGCATGAACCATGACGACCTCACTGTACTAGTCAGTGGGGGTGGTAGACACCATTGAGTGAGCATGCGTACTGTGTGACCAATGCATGCAAAATGACTGAGCAAGTACAGCAACAAATCTGCACCAAATTTTGTGTTAAGCTTGAACATTCCTCCATGGAAACCATTTGGATGATTCAGAAGGCCACAGCTATGGGCACATGGTGATTGGCAGCTCCATCATGACAATGTGCCCGCTCATACATCATGTCTTGTGTAGAGTTTTTTGGCCCTGAAATGTCAAATCACCCAGGTGACTCAACCCCCCTACAGCCCAGGTTTGGTGCCCTGCAACTTCTGGCTTTTCCCCAAACTGAAAACACCTTTGAAAGGGAAGAGGTTTCAGACCATCAATGAGATTGAAGAAAATACGACAGGACAGCTGATGGGAACTAGGAGAATGGTGTGAGGTCGCATAGTGCCTACTTTGAATGTGAATCTTGTATCTTCTTCAATAAATGTCTCTCTCTTTCATATTACATGGCTGGATATCTTCTGGATAGGCCTCATATAAATTATGTGTTTATTCCAAATAAGAACAAACTTCACTCTCTTAGGATGTACTTTATATGCTATCAGGTGATTTGATATTTAATTATGTAACAATATGGAAGGTTTGGGGTTATTCAACATTGCTGACATTAAATCAGGCAAAATTGGTGGGAAAAAGTCCACTTTGATGATGGCCAGCCTGTGTTTTACATCTATATATTACCTCCAGTTCTTCTACCACATCCAGTGTTAAGGAATTCATTAAATAAATTGCAGGAGTACATGGGGAAAGGCTGACTGATATCCTTAGAGTAGTTTGTCTTGTCAAATCAGTGATTCAGTGCATCCTCAGGAGCTGGATGAGTACTTACGTAGAAAAAAATCACTCCTAGACGCTGGACTCATTCCAAGAAGAACACATTCCAAATTTTTACCAATTCTCCATTTTTCATTCTTACTCCTTCCAAGTCCCTGACCATCCTGACAAACCATTCTTTAGCTTATTTTCTTACACTTAAGTGTCAGTGATACTTTAGAATATAGTTCCATGGGGGGGGAAATATTTTCTGCCTACAAAAAAAGTTTTCTCTCCTTTGTTGATTTTCAGAGCCAAGCCCAGGTGGGGCTGTAACATCCCAGGTGTCCACTTCTAGCAAGTGCAGTCATGCCATATAAAGCCATTTGCAAGCTAAGCTTGTGTACTTTTCCCCTCCACACTAAATGAGGGAATTCCATTTGGGGCTAAAGTTGTGATCTGAGCGAGGGTGGGCAATACAGCAGAAGTGAGCTCACGGAGAATGTTAGCCACCTGCTTCAGAACTTGTTTACTCTTGGCTGTACCCCATCCGTCACTTCAAACTACGTGCAATGATTCTGGCTGTGCCACAATTACGGCTTGCTGGATCAGAAAACACCTAGTTCCTGATGGGCAGTTGGGGTCGAATGGGCACCTAGTGTTCTATGACCAGGTAGTTAGTCCTAGCCATGGTCCAAGTGTAAATTGAGAGCTGAAAAGGATTCTACTGTGATGTGTCTGATACAATTTGCCTTTCAATCCTATCATGCACAGACATTCGAACACCATTCAATGTGCTTGACCCAAATGATCAAACGACGAAGCTGTTTATACCTTAGACTCTGCCTATAAGGACAGATGACAGAGAGCACTCTGCTTCCTGCAGATAAGGACTGCAAGTTAGAAATTTCAGACAAGTAGGACCTGAGAGAGGTTACCAACAACAGGCCTTATTACTTAAAATGCCAAGGGATTACTTAAAAATGAGAAAAATATTCAATAAGCAATAATGAACAAAGATATATGGTGATGGAAAGAGACTTCACTTGGGCTGGTGAACACACAACACAACATACAGATGATACAGAATTGTACACCTCCAACCTATATAATTTTGTTAACCAATGTCACCCCAATAAATCCAATAAGAAAGAAATTAGCAAATGTCTAGGAATATAAGAATCATCAATACTATTATCTAATTTGGAAAGTTTAAAATACCAGTAATAACGTATTTGACATCAATATATAAGCCAAAAAGAGAAGGGTAATAAGAGATGTGTTCTAAGGTCCTAAATATATAGGATAGAAAAGACTTTGATTTATCATTGAATTATCATGCATGTATGGTAAAAGTAGAATGGCAACCACTAAAATAATTGAAATGTGTGTAACTTCCAAAAAAAATCAAAGGAGGAAATGGAATTTAAAACATCAATCCAAAAAAAAGTAAAATAAGGAAGGAAGTATAGACAAAATAGGACAAAAAAGGATGAAACAAGAGTAGAGAAATCAATTCATACATATCTGTAAATGCAATATATGTAAAGGAAATAAAGTCCACATCTCCAGAGGAGAAGTTCCATCATATCCTTAGAGCAAGAAAATACATATTTGCATTCATTGGCGTGGGCAAAAGAAACAGTTTTGCATGGCCTACATCACTCCTCCCCCAAGGCAGCACAGCTTAGGGCTGACCAAGAACGATGTTCCTTGGCCTGTGATTTATCCCATGGAGGAAGGGGGGAGTGTATGAGGGAGTGTATGAGCAAGCTAGCGAGTGGCTTCCCCATCTGTGTGGGATGCTGCCAAAGAGGCCAATCTCTCTCTCACCCCATTCAGAGTACTAAACCATGACCTACATGAGTGAGGCAGGAGAAGAGGTGGGGAGAGTGGTAGGTAGAACTCGTGGAGGACATGAAAGGTAAGTAATTTCTAATTGCATCACAGATTCCATCAAGAAGCCTGCCCATAAGCCTCTGTGAACATTTCACCTATGAACCCCCCAAATGACCCATGGGCACCCCAGCATTCTGCATGCCTCACCTACATACACAGCCTCACCCCACAGCCGGCTCTTTGTGTGTGATTCCCGCTGTAACAGGAGTGGCCTGTGGCAGATGAACAGAAAGTCAGTCAAATCTGTGGACCAGAGAGGGACAACCAACTTAAGCTTTAGCACCCTGTTTGAGAAAACAGAAGAGGCTGTCAGAGCTTGGCCTGGTCCTTTGCAGCATTAAGACAAGGCATACAAGATTAAGAATTCTGCCACAAGAGGGAGCAAGAAGCATGACGCAAATATACCTATAGAATGTATGAAATAGCCTCGAAATCTCTAGCAGAACTGAAGGAAGGTATTTCTTCCTGGGAGGCAAATAGTAAAAACTGGAGGAGGTGATTGCTATTTTAAGAGTGAAGACAGCAACACAAGACTTCAAGGAACATTAAAAAATCCAGGGTAAAATGAAACAGCCGAAGGATCATAATAGTCTTCTGGTAACTGAACACAATCTATGATTCGCCAGATGAAGAATTCAAAGTAGCTGTTGAAGAGAGCTCAACAACATAGCAGAAAAAAAAAAAAAAAAAAAAGAGGGACAATTCAATTGAATTGGAAAAGTAAAACATGAACAAAGTGAAAAGTTTAACAAAGATCAATGCAGTCAATAGTATTATACTAGACATGTATGGTGTCAGAGGGGTGCTTGAAATATCGGGGGGACCACTAAAGTATAGGGGTATCTAACCACTACACAGTACACCTGAAACTAATGCAAAATAAACTGAATGTAAACTGTAATTAAAAAATAAAATTGAGAAAAAGAACCAAGTAGAAATCTTGGAGCTCAAAAATACAGTTAAAGAAGTGAAGGACGAAATAGGAAGCATCACCAGCAGACTGCTTCAGGCATAAATAAGATGTGAGATCACATACAGAAACTTTGAAATAATCCAGTTAGAGGGTAACAGGGAAAAATAGGATAAAAGAGACTGGAGAAAGCCTTCATGATCTACAGGTTGTCATTAAAAGGACCAATTTATAAATTACTGTAGTTCCAGAAGGAGAAGAGAGGAAGGAAGGTGGGGTGGGGGGTGGACAGAAAACTCATTTAAAGAAATACTGGCTGAAAACCTTCCAAATATGGGAAGAGATTTGGACATCAAGTTTATGAAACTCATAGGTCAACCAAGTAAACTTAAAGAGAAGGCTGAAATAAGTAAAATCAGAAATGAAAGAACAGATATTAGAACTGACCACAAAAATATATAGAATCATATGTACCTCCTATGAAAAATTATTTGTCAAAAACTTGATAACCTATAAAAACTAACATATCCCTAAAAACGTACTGAATATTGTAGAAATAGGAAATCTGAAAAGACCAATGATGAGGAAGGAGTAATCTAAAAACTCCCAACAAGGAAAAGCCCTGAACAACTGATTTCACTGGTGATTTCTGGCAAATATTTAAAGGAAAATTAATGCCAATCTTTCTCAAAGTCTTCCAAAAAATTAAAGAGAGAGAATACATTTAAACTTATTTTAGGAGGCTAGCATTACCCTGATATCAAAATCAAATAAGAATATTACAAGAAAAGAAAACTGATCAAAATCTCTAATGAATATAGATGCAAAAATTCTCAACAAATTATTAGCAAACCATATTCAACAACACATTAAAATGATCATATACTACCATCAAATGGGACATATTCCTGGCATGCAAGGATGGTTCAACATATGTACATTAACAAACGTATTTCACCACATTAATAGAACAGATAAAAACAATATCACCTCACACACACATGCACAGCAAAAATTAGAAATTTACAAATCCACTATCAAAAGGGAACTATCTAGCAGACATAATGTTACATCTTACTTTAATTGAACATGTTCTAGTTTTAAGACTACAATTTTTAAAATTTAATATCATAATTTATGTTTGATCACATTGGGATTACATTGAACTCAATAATAAAAATATTGAGTAAAATTTCAAACATTTAGAACTTTAGAAGCACACTTTAAATAGCTAATCATTCAAAGAAGAAAAGTTAATGTAAAAAGAAGAAACTACTTTTAAATGAATGCTAAAGAAATTTCCATATGTTACACTAGAGGACTATAGCTAAAATCATAGCAGAAATTTTATTATCTTGAATTTAAATACTTTAAATTAATGTGCTAAGTATCTAACTGAAAAATTCAAAAACACAAAACATAGCAATACCATAAATAAGAAAAGAGAAGTAATAACAATGAGATTGAAACAAATATATATTCAACAACCCTAGAATCTGTTTGAAAAAACTAATAAAAAAGGAAAATTTTTAGCCAGTGTGATTAAATCTCACATTTTTTAAAGAAATTTAATTCAGGAAAAATTACACATTTAAAATTTTTATTTATGTTTTAGAGAGAGGGGAAGAGAGGGAAAGAGGGAAACATCAGTTGCCTCTCACACACCCCTAACTGGGTACCTGGGCCTGCAACCCAGCAATGTGCCCTGGCAGGGAATCAAACCCATGACCCTTTCTTTGGTTCAGCAGAACAGCGCTCTACCCACTGAGCCACACCAGCCAAGGCAGGAATATATACATTTAAAACTCAGTAAAACAACACTTGAGAAACATTGTGACCATGCATCCCTCTCTGTAAGTGCAGGTCATCAGCATATATGCTAGAATCTATTGAAACTTACTCAGGAAGACTTAGAAATCTGAATGTTCTTGTTACCATTGAAGAAATTGACTCATTATTTAAAATCTTTTTCACACCCAAACCAAAATATCCACTAGGTTTTACACATAGATTTTATTAACCATACAAAGAATTATGATTCAAGCTCTTGTGGAAACATCTGTAAGAGCTTGAATGATAAACAGAATACAAGCAGAAGAGTCATCCCCTGAATTTGTTTGCATCCAAACGTTCAGTACCTGTGAATATATTATCTTAAACAGCATAAGGGTCTTTGCAGGTGTATTAAGGACCTGAATACCCTGGATTATCTAGGCTGACCCCACGTAATTACAAGGGCCCTTAAATGTGGGAGAGGGGCAGAAGAGGAGTGTTAAAGATACATGACAATGTAATTAGGTTCCAAAAGCTGCTATAGTGCTGGCTTTGAAGATGCAAAAGGGGCTATGAGCCAACAAATTAGTGTGCCCTTTGGAAGCTGAAAAAAGCAAGGAAATGAATTCTCTCTTAGAATCTCCAAAAGAATGCAGTCCTGCCAGCAACTTTATAATAGCCCAGTAAGACTGGTGTCAGACTTCTAACCTATAGAACTGTAAGATAATAGGTTTGCATTGTTTTAAGCCATTAAGTTTATGGTAATTTTTATAGCAACAATAAGAAAACTAATGCATTCCTCAACTAATTTTATAAAGCTAATATATTCTTGATACAAATTCCATACAAATTCAGAAAAAGAATGGGAAATTATATGTTGGTTTTATTTTGAATTTAAAAAAAGCAATTAAAATACAAGCAAACTGAATCTGCCAATGTATAAAAAAGTAAAATATGTAAAAATGAGTATGGTTTAACAGGGATGCAAGGATTTTTTAACATTAAAACATTAAAAGAGAAAAACCATATGATAAGCTCAACAGATTAGATATCTTTTCAATAAAAGTTCACCACATATTTATGATAGAAAGTCAAGCCAGCATTAGAAGGGAATACATATATGCTAGCTTCTGAAAACCTTCATGAAATAATCTAGTGAAATGCTAGATAATCCCTTTTGAAATAAGAAATAAGACAAGGATACTCACGATCACCTTTTCAACAATATTCCATAGGTTCTAACTAATCAGGAAGATAGTAATAAGAAATAAATAGAATAAGAGAAAGAAAAAAGCAAAACTATCTTGTATTTATATGCGATACGATTTTTACATATTTGTAGAAAGGGATTTACTGAGGCCTTTGTTAGTATCACTAAATATATTTAAGTTAAATGGTATGCACACTGGTGTACATGATAGTATTATCCAATCCTTATAGATATTCTCACATATGTGCTAGGACAAAACATTTTTGATCACAAGTTTTATTTATTTTTATATCTGCAATCTCTTGTCTCATAATATTATATCTAATTTGGTCTTTTGCTATCACGTTCTTTCCATCATTTGTTAGTTGTGCTATTCTGAACTGGAGTTAATAAAGATAAGTTTTTACATAGCTCCACAGATCAGGGTGGCTATGGATTATGTTCCTAAATTTGGACGCTGTGTGTTCTCCTGTTGACACAATCTTAACCTTGAGTATTCACTCCTTAAAGAACCACATCACTACTAATCCGTAGTACATTTTCACTTAACTGAAACATGGAATTCTAACATAGAGAGCATAACTGAATAAACCTGCACTTTCTTCATCCTTTAAGTTATCCATTCAACAAGTATGAGTTGAGTGGTATGTGTTAAGAATTCTGTTTATGCAGCTCACAGTCTAATAGGAAAGGCTGACAATAAGTCAATTAAAACAAAGCATGCTGCATTTTGTGTCAGATTATGTTGGAAGAAGTCAGGAGGGCAAAATGAAAAATCTTTTCCAAACAAGGTCCAGCATTGGCATTTGGCAAAGCTCTGTTATATCACAGTATATTCAGGCAAGCAGTTTAAAATCCAAACTTCTTCTGCATGGAAAAAAAGAAGGAAGGGAGGGAGGGAGGGAAAGGAAAGGAAGAAATGTGAGGCAGGCATTAGAATATCTGTCCTTGTTGTTCTCACGTGAAAGAATTTAGATACTATCCTGAAGGGGTTGGATACCAAATTCCTTGCTACTTATGCAAAGAAGTGAGAAACTAAGTCTTAGACTTCCAATATATTATGCTCATCACCAAAGCAGAATAGATTAGAAAACTAAAGAAGTTAAGGTATACATACTAAAAAACTGTAGATGAAATTAGAGGTGAGATCATTAACAGTTAAAGGCACAGACTTTTGAATTAGAACCCCCAAGGTAAAACTATTAGTCTGTTAACTTCGTAAAGCTCTTTTATTGTCTTCTCAAATTGCGTGATTGAGTCCTGGAATCTGAGGTGTGGCATCAGTGAGAATAGGGTTTTCAGGAAAACTACGCAATGATGTGGTCCTGCAATAAAGTTATATCATTAAGGAACAAAATTAGCGAACAACACATGCCTTTTTTTAGTGTTTATATCACATTTTCATCCATGAAAAGTTTATTTCTACAATTAAGCTGAATTAGCTTACAATACAGGGGAAACGTTAACTTACAATACATTATAGGCCTTTAACACTTTAAAGTCTATATCATAAAGTACTTACACCTCAAATGATTAAGAAGAGTAATAGGATAGATTAAATTTCTGCCTTAAAAAGGAGTTAAATAGGCTACTTCTCTAACCCACCTTCTAATTACTCTCTGAAATAGTAACTAGGCATCAACTCTATAAATACAAACACTGTTGTCTTGGAGGACAAGCTTCAAGATAAAAATAGACAGTTTTATATAACGCCCTCCAAAACTTCACCCCAGCCACCTAAACTTGTATATTTGCAGCAAGCAAACCCTTGACAGGCCCCTGAGGGTGCTATACCACTCTAAGTCAAATGCTCAACAAGATTTGTGCTGAAGTTATTCCGTGGTCGAAGTGATTGGCATCTGAGTTCAAATATTTGGAGTCAAAATAAGTTTTACCCTATCTTAGGCTATAGAGCCGAGAGTTGGGATAAACCAGTTATCTAAATGTTTAAGTAAACTTCAAAGGAACATTTAAAATCAAAGAATGAAGCGGTGCACAGATATCCTATGCCTTGCGTGTATTTTGAGAAGTAGAATGCTCTTCTATGGCAGGGGTCCCTAACCCCTGGGCCACGGACCGGTAGGGCTGGTACCGGTCTGTGGCCTGTTAAGAACCAGGCACCACAACAGAAGGCGAGTAGCAGGTAAGTGAGTGAAGCTTCATCTGTTTTTATAGCTGCTCCCCATTGCTCACATTACTGCCTGAGCTTTACCTCCTGACAGAGAGATCAGCAGTGGCATGAGATTCTCCTGGGAGTGCGAACCCTACTGTGAACTGCACCTGTGAGGGATCTAGGTTGCTCTCTTCTTATGAGAATCTACTGCCTGATGGTCTGAGGTGGAGCTGAGGCGGTGATGCTAGTGCTGGGGAGCAGCTGCAAATACAGATTGTCATTAGCAGAGAGGTTTGACCACAATAAACCAATTAAATAATAATAAGACCATAATAAATCAATAGCTTTCAGACTCATCAAAACCCTACCAGTGAGTGGCAAGTGACAATGAAGCTGCATCAGGTGGCAGGTTTTATGGTAGCACCTGAGTTGATGTGCTTCAGTTGTACAGCTGCGTCTGGTGGCAGGCTTTAAGTCAGAATCTGACACTTATTTTAGTCCACACACGACCTGCCCATTATTTTATTTACCACTTCCAACCACGCCTCTTTCCTGCACTGCACACTTGTCTCAGTCACAGTTTTGGTAAGCCCACATGCTAACCCTAGCCAAAATGAATAAAAAATAAATATCGCTGGATCCCACTGATTCTGCATTTATAGTGAGTTCCATAATTATTTCATTATATATTATAATGTAATAATCATAGAAATAAAGTACACAATAAATATAATGCACTTGAATCATCCTGAAGCCATCTGCCCCACACCCCAGGTCCATGGAAAAATTGTCTTCTACAAAACTGGTCCGTGGTACCAAAAAGTTTGGGGACCACTGTTCTAAGGGGCCAGAACACCCATCTATCCACAGCATTTGACTGCACGTGACATCTCTGTTTCCCGAGCATCTGGAACTTAAATCTGTGGATTACTCTTTGTTCAACCTTTTACTCAGAAGGGCCAGAGGGATCTTATTAAAATGTAAAGTAGATCAAGTAGCACCACTTTCCCTTCAAACTCTTCAAACACCTAGTGTGGCAATTGGCATAAACTCTAAATTCTGTAACATGGCCCCAGAGCTCTGCACGACATGGCGAGTGCCTACTCTCACTTAAGATGCTCCATCAAATAGTCTAGTTCCTCAGATACTTACATGCATATACAAAACAATCTGCAGTTCCTCAGACATGAAAAGCTCTGTCTACATGAGGATATTTCACTTGTCCCAAAAACCCAAAGCACTAATCAGTACTTGACTAATTCCCCCAAACCTTCAGGTCTCAGCCCAACCATGACTTCCTGAATTATCATCCCCTAATCTAATTTATACCCATTGTGTTTTCCAAGCCCAGTTATGTATTCTTTCACAACAAAGATAAACTAAGTATAAAGAGTAAGTTCATGGGAAGGAGTTATATTGGCATATTGGGATGAGCTACATTCCAAATGAATGTATTAAAAATGAAACAACATGTATTACGATGACAAAAATAGGTGACCACATATTTGTGATTTTATTTGACTGATGTAAATCCTCCACCTTTAAACACTGCACACTAAAAACCTTTGAGGACAAAGATCACTTGGTTTCGTTTATCACTGCTTACTCAGCACTTGCTCAACGTCTCACCCATGATAGATTATTTTTATAACAAATGTATAATTTATCAAAAATAAACATGGTTATATTAAATGAAAAATGTGCAGACAGATATATATATAATTCAGCACTTTGAAAGCAATCTAGAACATGGCAAAGGATCCAGTGATATTTTGGCCATTACATTTCAAAAAAAGGTAGATCGGTAAATGTTTCCTAAGGTTTTGCTAACCCCTATTTTAGTTTAAAGTAAAATTACCAGTACTGATTTAAGACAATTTTAAATAGCAGCTTATGTAAATAACATATGACATACTCTCTGTATGACATACTTTTATCTGTGAGTCCAGCACCATTTGTTGAAGAGTCATTTCTTTCTCTATTGAATTGCTTTTGTATATGCTTAGGGCTATTTTTAGACTTTCTCTTATGCTCCATTTGTCTATTAGTCTATCCACTATTGCTATACCATCTTGATGTCATCATTATTAAATATAATAATATAGCTCTTCTAAACTCATTCTACTTTGAGTGTTTTGTTTATTTGAGATCCTATTTTTTCATACAAACTTCTAAGTAAATTTGTCAATTTCTAAAAATAAATCTCTCGGAATTTTGGTTATGATTGCATGAAATCTATGCTTATCTCAGGGTAATTGCGATCAGCATGTTCTTATCTTTCAATCCATGAGTAAGATCTCATTGATTTATTAGGTGTGATTTAAACATGTTAAACTAGGTCTTGAGTATTTTATTTTTGATGCTATTGTACATGTTTTCTGTTTTTCACTTTCCAATTGTTCCCTTCTTGTTTATAAAAATACAGTTAATTTTTGACTCTTGACTTTGCCTTCAGTAACTTGTTAAATTCACTGCTTAGTTCTAGTCGATTTTGGTGATTCCTTGAGATTTTCAATGCATGTAATCATATTGTCTTTGCATAAAGGTAACTTTATTTCTTCATTTTCAATTATTTCTTTTATTTCTTTTCCTTGCTCCTTGCTTCACTGCACTGGCTACTAACTATGTTGATCATTGTAAATTTTTCATAGATACATTTGATCAGATTCAGGAAGTTCTTCCTGTTGCTCACATGTTGAGAGTTTCTTTTATTTATTATAAATGGGATTGATTATAAATATATGACAATTTTTCCTACTTTATTCTTTAAATGTGGTGAACAAAACTGGTTAATTTTTAAGTACTAAACTAGCCACTAATCCCTGAGGTAAACCACATTTGCTAGTGATATATTATACTTTTTATATATTACTGGGTTAAAATTGCTAATAAAAGTTTGCATAATATCAGTATTATTTTGTCCATAAAAGTTAATGTTATTTACCAGTGAAAATAGCTGGTAATAGATAATAAATGGTAAAGAGGAGGATAAGAAATTTTTATAAGAACCAGTCTTCCAGTCTTTAATGCTAGCCTCCATACTTTCATTTTCTCTCAGTTTGATGTTACTGTTTAATAATTTTAGTTTAAAAGTAAATTGAGACAATAAAAATACAAAACTACTGTGACAGCACTTTATTATCCCTGGTGACTATAACTGGATGGGCAAAATAAAGAATAGCATCTACTAAAGGGAATACGTGGAATATTCCCAATACCATCTACTAAAGGGAATACGTATTGGGAATACCAATACGTGGTATTGGTATATAAATTTGTTTATCTTACTCCTTCCTGGCAAAAAATTATCAAAGTTCAAGAAGGTTTACCTGGGTAGTGGAAATGGTAGCTTATTCTCCTTAAACTAAAGGAAAGGTCATTCATCCATTAAAGATGATGTACATGCCAGTATAAGCTTCCTCTCAATCAACACTTTCCCCTTACTAATGGAAACCTTCAAAAAGGGATAGATAGAAATTCAGATACCTCCATCTTCATAGTCTCCTCCCTATTCCAAGCCCAGCTTCCTCGTTATTGGAAAAGAGTAAATTAGTTTGTAATTAGTAACAAATTTTATATCACTTAGCTTTCTTTAGTTTTCTGTTTAACCTAGTTTAATACTGCAGAAGTTTAATCCTATAAATACCAGTCTAATTAACATGTTTAACACACACGTACATGTCTGAACAAAAACCACACACAGTAATAGCATAAAGGATAAAAAATCATCATCCTTGTCACCCGTCAAGGAAGGAAATAAAAGAAAAAATGAAGTTCTCACTTATTCAACTCATCATGTTCACCGGTGCAGTGGCTGTTCTGTTTTATTATTACACCGCTATCTAGTTCCTTTCCCTTTACTCCGTTCTGTAGCCAGCAGTTTGGGACATTTTGCCAAGTAGAGTAGCTTACTCTTTTTTTCTTGAGGTATGTAAATGATTTGCCATTCTTCCTGGTCAGAGTTGTAGTAGATTTCCTAAAATATTTACTACCAAACCTATTTCACTTGGATATGACAGAGGAATTAATCCAGGCAATGTGACTTTATTTTCTGCTGGCTTCCATAATGAAATTAGTGGCCCAAAAAGTCAAATGACAATTTTAGTTTTCAATTTTTATCATTCCTGGTTTTCAGTTGAAAACAAAGGAATATAGTTTGATTAGTTTTAGTAGAAAGGTATACTTAAAAAGAGTGTAGACAGCTTTTACAAATATTGGCAGGGCTGAAGCAACAACTCTTGTTTGAGTTATGAGGAATGAGGCTCTCCAAAAATGCTTGTGATTCTGTCCTATCAAGTTGCTATTATATCAACAAGCCATAGCAAAAGCTGTTGCTTCCAAGAGCATTCAGACTCTGCCACGATACTACTAGGAAAGTATACAAGACCAAATTCTGAGTTAAAGTCGTGTGTGTGTGTGTGTGTGTGTGTGTGTGTGTGTGTGTGGTTGGCAGAACTGTGGTTACATACTGAGCCTTAGCTGCAAGGGAGTCTTTAAAAAGGAGTTTTTATTATTCCCTCTCTCAAATGTGAGAGGTGATTCAGAATGGTTATTGAGTGACTTGTTACAATATACAAGACACTTGGTAAAAATAGTCCTTCTTTAATAAGTAAGCATTGGGTCTACTAGAACCCAGAACAGAAAACATATACAACACCCTAAAAGTTAGCTCCCAAATTCATAAATTTTCATATTCTACATAAAGCCACTAGTAAGACTTCAATAAGACATTCTCACTCTTCCAATACTTCCAGGTACTGGAATGCATGAAAATACCAGTGAATCTCAAATAGATGCATCCATTAACTTACTTATTTCCACATTAAATACACTTATTGTGCTCATGTACTCCTGTGCAGAATGTCATCATGGTGTATAGGGAATTTGATAAGTCCACCGAATATGATACTATCAGAGATAAATTCAGAATAAGTATCTAAACAGGAAAGAAAATATTTACTGCTCATTCATGATCGAAGGGATGTAATAGAATCTATCTGCCACTAGGTACCTTGCAGCCAACCTTGATTCATATACTGTAAAGGAGTCTCAAGGCCAATTCGAAGTTCTAAAAATATGTACATTCAGCCTCTAAACAGGGTTCCAGCAGTAATGATAGAGCCAGTAGTATTGGTAGGGTTGACCTTGTTGAAGGAAGTCTATGTCGTTTTGCCTATGCATAGTCTGCTTCCCTATCTGTTGGCAGCTTTTTCAAGGATCATTGAACAAGCAGTGCAATGGACGGAAAAGGATGACTGATATTCACAAAATGTGTCACCTTACTTCTTTCAATTGGTAAAAGTTTCTTCTTGCGGGATTTTGTTGGTGAGCACTCACAGAGATATATTCAAATTCAGGGACCATCCAGAAATGTTTATTCACATACTTTGTCTCTCATCTCATTGCCATTACCCCTACCCATTTGACTACACTGTTAGCCACTAGCTGGTCCATCCCTTCTTCTAGTTAAGTAGATGATAAGAGTGCACTACTCAAAGTTCTGCCATTGCACTCCCAGGACACAGTGATAGTAGATATAGTAACACTAGTTCCTGTTTCTAAGTGGAGTAGACCTATTTTAGCAACCCTCCGAATGTTGAATTTTATTCTATGACATCAGTCTAAAATTTTTAATCTGATTTTGAATCTTTCATGTTTTATTATGTAATGCCATCAGGAAAAATGTATATATTTTTTCCTCTGGACCTGTTATGTTTGCTTTAATTTTTCTACAGTATTTTTTGTCCAGTTCTTCAGAATTTCAACCTATGTGAGCACACGGTCAGTGGATCATAGGAGGTAGTTCAGTTTACTTGTTTTGACCCCATGTGCAACAGGCTACTTGCCATCCTGAAATAAGGAAAGAACTCAATAAATTTTAATTCACCTTGGCCTGACATTCTATTCCAAGCATTTCACATGTCCTCAAAGATCTGCCTACAATTTAGTCTCTGATACCAATATCTGTATAACCTAAGGTTCCATTTTATTGACCGGAGACAAAAAACAACTCTTGACAAATTAACAATAACAACAAAACAATTTATTTGAAAAATAGTTGGAGTAAAGAATAGAATCAAACTAATAACTGAAAAAGTAAGGTTAATGGAAAGATTGAATAAGGAAGTTTTTGAGGACCCCAAAAAGATGATCTTCTCTTTAGGAAGTGTCTACTAAAGTAATTCTATTCCAACAAATTTCTTGAGTAATTTCTCTGATTGACTCAGTTTAGAACTGTTTTTAAAGGGTGGGCTTGAGGGGGTGGTAGGCAGGTTACGTGGCAGTTAAGAATCAATGGGTGTCCTGTGTGTGGAGCCTTGTAGAGAGAGGAAATCATTGAAGTGAGGAAGCATTCAGACGGTGGTACGCTCTTCTTAGGCCACCGGAGTAGGACAGAGCACCACTAACAGGTACATGTTATCCTCAACATTTACAAGGCTCATTCATGTCTAACATGAATATGTTTTCTCTCTGCTTCACCCCCAAAGTTAGTGGTTACATAAAGTTGTCATTTTTGTCTAGTAAATTCATTGAAACTCTAGTCTCTCCTAAAGAATTTACCGATTGTGTTCTTTATTAGTATATCTGCTAAAATCATGACTCAGTAAGTCATTATTAAAGTGTCTCCCTTACAAGTTTCAACTACTTATTTTAGATAATTTAGAAGTTATAAAATACTTAAACCCTTGTAAAATCAATTAGGTGTATATTTTCAGAGGTTAAAATTTGACTTTACTTGTCTGCAACTAACTTTTATTTGCATTTTTAAAATTTATCGTTAAGTATGCTGAAAATAGAACAGAAAATAGCACTCAAGTTTCTGAGATAACTACTTAGTCACATGGTTACTGGATTTATTTTGGGAAGAGTTCCACTAAAGTCAAATAAAAACAAATTACTAGACAAAAAAATGGTAAAGGTCTTAAACAAGATTCAAGGATGATAAGAATTGCAAAATGGTGGCATCGACACCACTTTTAACTTTTTGTCTCCCGGCTCTGGAAGTTTTTGTTCATGCCATTTGATCATGATTTGAGTTGGAAATCATTTGCGCAAAACCCTTGTTAGGATTGTGTAAATGTAAAAAGAAAACAAAAACAAAGAAACTACTGTCAAAAGAAAAATTACCTTGTGATCCGTAAATGAAGATAGACTAATGGATACATTCATTATATAAAATATTTGATTTTACTCCACCTCCTTAAATAACCTCAGTTTTCTTATGCCTTTCTTCATTGTAGTCTTACATTGTTCATCTGACTATGCAACCCTGTTTCTGGTCTTTCAGCTATTTTTGGCAAAGAATCAGTGTTTTCTCCTCTATTCCATATGTTTGCCATAATGTGTGACTGACATAAACTCTAACAATAAAAGGATAATTTTTTTTACAGGAAATAGTAAGTCACAGTAACTTACAGTACAAAGAGAGAAGGTTAAAAAAAACACCTTTGTTGTAAAGTAAAGAATGCCTTGCTTATTCACTCTGAACTATGCCCATCAAAATTATTAGCACATCAGGAGACCAAAGGTAGGGAAAGGAGCTTGAAAAGAATGACCTAAGTGAGGGATTAGATCATGAGGCATGTGTATGTACAAAGGCAATAAACTGAGCAAGAATAAATATTTTATTACCAGGATATGATACTGGACAATCAAATATAAAACACAATATTCATCTTTACATTACAGGGAAATATATTGTTTCTATATTCTTTATTTCTGTTTTAATTGAATCCATTTATCACCAAATTAAAAATAATTTATTAAATATCTATTTGAATATGCTAATAATAGGAAATCAAAGAAGATAATCTTTGCTGTTTATAATTTTCATATCAAGAAACAGACCACTTGTGTAGATGGAGGCATCAATTATATATTTACATGTTTAATTATATATTATTCATATATACAAAATTATATATAATCTATAGGAGTATATATATATATATTCTAGAAATATCCACATTGGGCACAGAGAAAATAAGGCATGTTTTGAACATTTTGAATGAGAAGTATGAATGACAAGAAGGAGATTTATTGGCATAAATAAATATATAAGAACATTTTATATGGGCAATTAGCATCTCTTGCTATAAATACTGCCCCTGCCCCTAAGGTATTTATAACAGATACAAAGACAAATGGATGGTACATAAAGTTTATTATTCACAGAGTAAACTACATAAGGATTTTTCCAGGAGGAGGGCTCAGGTTCTCTAACAAGTGAATCAAGAGCAAAGCAGAGAGTAGTTTGCTGAAGGTGGAGAGGGGGCAGAGTCGACATGGGGCTTTGCCAGAGGGTTTGTCACTGACCTCAGGGATGACAGGCACATGGGGACTCTCTTACCTTGGTGGCTCCACGTGGGGCAGCAGGAAAGGGAAGGGGAAAACACCTGTCTGGTCAAACATACAAAATGGAGTACAGTTCTTTATTACAAGAATAAATGTAGAAGAAATCATGTAATATTTTAAATCAGTAGTCAGTTGAGGTAAGTTAAACAGAGCTTTGAATTAGAGAGCAAGATGCCTGTACAAGTCTGTGATTTAAGGAAAAAATTCTCTAAAAGGCTATGAAGAACTTGGGTAAGGCCTGAGCAGCCTCAGGGAAAGACGCTAGTGTTGGCCCCGGACTGTGCTAAGTGAAGTATTTATCAAGGAGAGGATTTGAGGATGGCTAGATAAGATCTACATAACTGAGGATACTGAGAATGATAACACGAGGAGCAAAGAGCACAGGTAAAGGTTTCATTTTCTTAGACAAATGTCTGAAGAGGTAGAAACATGATACATATTTTTTTACTGGCTTACTGGGCTTAGCAGTTCAGTGAATATTTGGATGGAGAATATAATAATAATCACCTTTAATTAGGTAGCATATTTAAAATCATTTAAAGAAAAATTATGCTTTTCTGAAAATGTTATCTACAAATACTTATAGTACATAGCCTTATCATGCATTGTATTGGATGCTCTAGTGTGTATAAAGATTGATGTTTTCAAAAGCATGAAAATTATTTTAACATGTAAGTCATTTCCAGAAAAAAATTGACTTTCAGTCTATTTCAGTCATTTTCAGTGAAATAGATTACATAATATAAATCCTGACTTTTTCCTATTTGTTATATTCAGTCAATGTTTTGCTCTGTGATAAGGGATTAAACTTTATGCCTTTTATTCTAAAAATATTTGTCACTGATTTAATGAATCTTAGTAGGTTTAATGAAATAAGTTTTATAACTTTTACATATACTTTATAGAAAAATATGATTTATTATCTACCTTTCCCAGTAAGGGGATCCTTTTTATTCATGTTATACCTAAATAAAAGAAATATTGATTGAGACAGAATATGTTTCCATTTTAGATCATTCTAATAAACTATCTTAATCCCACCAGCCTCTGAGGGCTGAATGCTGTGTGCTTAAAGGAAGAAATTTTCAATGTTTTTTAAGATGTTATTTATTTATTTTTAGAGAGAGGGGAAGGAAAGGAGAAGGGAAGGAAAGGAGAAAAAAAGGAAGAGAAACATCAATGTGTGGTTGCCTTTCATGTGCCCCCTACTGGGGATCTGGCCCACAATCCAGGCATGTGCCCTAGACTGGGAATTGAACTGGTGACTCTTTAGTTTGCAGTCTGGCACTCAATCCACTGAGCCACACCAGTCAGGAAATTTTCAATGTTTTAAGACATGTTTTTTTTTACAAAATTATGAAGAAATAAGGGATGGCCTCTTCTATTTCTGAAAATGAATCATACAGCAATAACATTGTTTGGGTAGTTCATATCCCTAAAACTCTGGGCATATAGAGTTCACCTACAACCCTACTAAAAAATAAGCCAATACTTTAACAGACATCTCACCAAAGAAGATACACAGATGACAAATAAGTATATGAGAAGATGCTCCACATCATTAGTCACCAGATAAAACCAAATTAAAACAACAGTGAGATACCACTATACACATATTTCAGTAGCCAAAATTCAGAATAGTAACAACACCAAATGCTGGTGAGGATGTGGAACAACAGGAATTCTTGTTCATTGCTGGTGGGAATGCAAAATGGTACAGCCACTTTGGAAGACAGTTTGGCACTTTTTTTACAAGGCTAAGCATTCTCTTGCCATAAGATCCAGCAGTTGTGGTCCTTGGTATTTACTCAAAAGAGCTGAAAACCGATGTCTATTTAAAAACCTGCCCCATGACTGTTTACAGCAGCTTAACTTATAATTGCAAACTTGGTTGCTTCAAAATTTTGTCCTTCAGCAGGTGAATGAATAAATAAATTGTGGTCCATCCAGACAATGGAATATTATTCAGAAGTAAAAAAAAAATGAGGTGTTAAGCCATAAAAAAGAATGGAGGAAACTTAAATGCATATTACTAAGTGAAAGAAACCAATCTGAAAGGCTACCTGCTATGTAATTCCAACTATGTAATATTCTGGAAAAGGCAAAAAAAATAAAAACTTAAGAATCAAGGCCATGGGTGGGGGAGGAAATGGAGACAACTGTACTCAAACAACAATAAAATAATTGTGAGAAAGAAAAAGAATAGAGGCCATGGCTGGTGTGGCTCAGTGGATTGAGTGCCGGCCTGTCAACCAAAGGGTCCCCAGTTTGATTCCCACTCAAGGCACAGGACTGGGTTGTGGGGCAGGTCTCCAGCAGGGGGCACGTGGGAGGCAACCACACATTGATGTTTCACTCCCTCTCTTTCTCCCTCCTTTCCCCTGTCTCTAAAAATAAATAAATAAAATGTTAAAAGAAAGAATAGAGGTGCACACAACCTAGCAATCTTTCTTCCAAGTCTCTGCTTGAAAAACTTGAAAACATGTATTTATAAATATATAAGTAGCCCTATCTGTATTGGAACATTGTTCATTGTGGCCAAGACATGGAAACAACCCCAGTGTCCTTTGATGGATGATTGGATAAAGAAGATGTGGTACAGATATGCAATGGAATACTACTCAGCCATAAGAAAGGATGAAATACTGCCATTTGCAACAACATGGATGGATCTTGAGAATATCATGCTAAGCAAACTAAGTTGGATGGAAATTGACAAGAAACATGTTTCACTTATATGTGGCATATGAGATTGAAAATAACAAATGAACAAACAAAACAATCAAACAAACTGATGGAGCCAGACTCAACAGTATGGTAGTTACCAGAGGACGAGGGAGTTGGGGGCAGATAAAAGAGTAAAGGGTAGGGGGACAAATATATGGTGATGAAAGGAGATCAGACTTTGGGTGATGAGCACACAGTGCAATGTATGGATGATGTTATTATGGAATTCTACACTTGAAGCTTATATAATATTTTAAGCAATGTTACCCCAACAAATTTAATTAAGACAAAGTATGCAGGCAGTAAAAAGATCAATGTTTCCAGGGGTTGTGAAGAAAGTAGGGATCGATAGATGGAATGCAACAGTGAAACTACTCTGCCTGATACTGTAATAGTAGATACAGGCCATCATACATTTTTCCCATGCCACAGAATGTACCACACCAAGAGCGGACCCTAATGTGAACTATGGACGCTGGGTAAATACGGTGTGTCAGTGCAGGTTCATCGGGTGCTCCAAATGTACCGCTTTAGGGGGAGAGGGTGGTAACGGAGAGTCTGTGATATACGGGGGCATGGAGTACGTAGAAATTTCTGTACCATTTGTTCAATTTTGCCAGGATGCAAAAACTGCTCTAAAAATAAAGTCTAGTTTATTTTGAAAAAAATAAGTTCACCTCAGGTTATTGTACATAGTAAACACTTAGCTGTAAACTATTATTCATGTTAGAACTGTTTTCAGAATCACTAATACAGTCCATCATTGATTATAAGACACACACAGTGAATTTACATTTCCTAATGTCCTTTTAGCTCTGATGTTAAAGACAGAATAAGGAATAGTAAAAACTTCTCCACCATGTGCACTGTGAAACCACATACTGTAGTTCATTCATTTATTTGTGCCAAGCTTTATACTAATTAGTATATTATAATCCTCACTTGGACAAGTTAGCTGTGTTTTTCCTTGATGGCCATAGATTGTATCCTGAACCTCATTTAGCTTTCTTTTAATTCATAAGACTGGTAACAAGTAGGAATGGAACCAGAGTGATGAGTCAACACAAAGTCATAAATTATACTAGGAATATGGCTCAAAATATATTTCCAGCAGCTTTATTAGGTTCACCACCTCTAAATTCCCTGTTAATACAAATAATTACTACATAAGTCAGCCAAGTTCGTCCTTCAAGATGGTATTACTATAAGTAGATCAGTATATTTATTGTGTGTATCAGAAATACATGTTTCAGCGCATCTAGTAGATACAATGGGTTATGATGGGCATACTAAAATTATAACTTGCAAATGCCTTGCTATACTACATAGAATATTACTATACAAAGGAAAATTTCTGACTTTTTTTACCTTTCAGTTTACACATAATTTAAATTTACTTTCTCCTCAATTAATACCAAATAGTTAGAATTTCAAATCTCTTGTGTAATTCATCATTTATTGAGGCACATGGCACTTATTTCAGAAACAAATCAAAACTTCAGAGAATTACAAATTAAATGGCACACACACATGCACAAGTTCTGTCATTTTTATCACAGTCATAACACAGTCAGCTGCTGCTGAGATGGTATCAAGTGGCAATTAAAATAGCACCAATAATGTTACAGTACAGTTAGGTACAGAAAATATTTGATCTAGAAAAAGCCAGAAGTATATTTAGATGGTTGGGATTTATGTTCCATATTAAAAGAACAGATGCCTTGGAAGATTAGTCTTTGGTGCCATCACGTCTGTGTGTTTAGAATGTCAGACACGGTGGAGTTTGTGGGCCGGATGCCTGCCGTGTCCAGCTTTGTCCCTCCACACGGTTGTCTCCAAACTCCTTCTGCAGACCACTGGTCCCACAGAGTACTAATAGGTGGTCTGTCAAAATGGGTTTATGGTCAGATACAATTTTGAAGCACTGTGTTAAAGTTGAACATTTTTCTCTCCAATGAACTCAGACTCTTTAATATACTCACTTGCCTTATGAATCATCTACAGAAAATGCATAATTTCCCAAAATTATTTAACTATAGAACCAGTGTTAGAATAAACATTAATGATTCGGCTGATAAAATGCATGTTTGGGACACTAGCACAATTGGGAAGAAAAAAATTATATTGATGTTTAATATTTGTTTAAAACATCAAGGAAGTTAACACCAGAGAAAATCACCATTTTGTTAGACTTGTTACATTTATTCCACACTAATGTGCTTATTTTGGTGTGCATTATGGTTATAAACTTGATTTTTTTTTCAGTGCTTAAGGACTTTGATGGAATTTTTCAAAGAGCATTTATTGGGATCATGTTGCATGGAACCCACTTAGGGAATTGCATTTGCCGTATTTTGTTCGTCTCAAAATATTATAATACTTTTCCTTTTTGGAAGCTTCTGGCACTACCAGTTCCCCTTGAATAACTGTGGGTCTGATGTAGCTGCCTCAGGTTTTGTGGGTAAAGAAGGATCCAGCCACCTCCCTAGAATATACCAGGGCCGAGGGTCAGCTTGAGATATGTGCTGACATGGGAAGGTCTCCTGCTTTGAGCAGTTGGAGGCAATGGGGCAAGATGACCTGCATCAACCCAAATCTCCTCTTGCTGAGTTGACCAGGATTCTGGCTTATACAAGAATCGACACCCAGCTTTAGGGCAAAACCAAGGCAAAATAGCAAAACCCTGGGCAATTTTTAGCAGCCTCCTTTTCAGTGTTCCTTCTCTTCTTTTCTATCCCAGTCGGCCATGCTCTCTGGAACCCCCAAGTCTTTCTACTGCCACACCCCACTTCTCCATTGCTCAGCCACTGGTGTTTATATGCTCTCTCTTCAAATTCTCAACTAAATGATAATGAGTTTTTCAATGGCTCTGCCATACAAAAAGAGAAAGAAATGGAGCAGAGACTACAGAAGGGAGAATCATAATCAATTTAACAAAACAGAGGAAGTTAGAGCCAAAGTGCATTCAGAGAGATATGTCAAAGACAGGTACGGCAGTTTGCCTTAAAGAACCCATGAAAAAGCTCAAAACCTAAAAGTACCAAAGCTACCAAATACAGGAATTTTGCAGAGCTAAAAACAGAGGGGTTGGTCAAACACAGACTCCAGTAGACCAACAGTTTATTACTATCCTTACCCCAGAAATCCAGAAATAATGCCCCTCTACTCAAAATGAAAGGATCATTTTCTAGAGAAAACTAAAGGGCCTCAGGGAAAATATTCTCGCAGATATTCACAAATGAGATGAGTGTAATGAAAAGTCTGACTTATTTTATGATCACCATATTGAAGTCAATGAAAGCAGAACTTCACAACTTCAATGTGCTTGATATCTCACTGAAATGCAGATGTTGATTTACTGGTTCTGGGGTGTGGCCTGAGATTTTGCATTTCAAATGCTTTTGCATTTGTACTGGCCCATTTTTCATACTTTGAGTGAAAACGCACTAGCCAACAAACTGCATGTACACTCAGAATAACCAGTCAGTTTTTACTGCTTCAGTCTTAAATACGAGGAGACAGACAAGCTACCAGCTCTTTGAAGAAAGCTTCCTACATAAAAAATAGAGACCAACATAGATGTGAGAAAGGAGGGCGGGGGAGAACATGAAGAATATGGAGATAATGTTATATCCAGAATAAAACATTTTAAATGAAAAATGTAAATCCCCTCTACATATCACTAGAGATGAAGTTTATTTATAAAACTAGATCAAGATTCTCAGAAAAGCCAAAATCAGAAAGCAAGAAGGTAATTCTAGAAATTTAATATACATGAGAAAAAATCAATAAAAGAGTTAGAAAGTAAAATCAAATAAATCTCCTAGAGTAGAATATATATATGTATATGTATATATGTATATATGTGTGTATATGTGCTAAAAGACTGAAAATAAGAGAGAATGATTAAGAAATTCAGCATCAATCTAAGAGAACTAACACAATGGAATTCTACGCAGCAGAGAGAAAGAAGGAGCTTATACCCTTTGCAACAGCATGGATGAAACTGGAGAGCATTATGCTAAGTGAAATAAGCCAGGAGGTGAGGGACAAATGCCATATGATCTCACCTTTAACTGGAACATAAGCAATAGAAGAAAAAAGCAAACAAAATATAAACAGAGACATTGAAGTTAAGAACAATCTAACAATAGCCAGGGCGGGGGTGGGGGGTGGGGGCGGGGACAGTGGGTAGAGGGGATTACAGGAAGTACTATAAAGGACACATGGACAAAACCAAGGGGGAGGGTGGAGGTGGGGAAGGGAGGTGGGTTCACCTGGGGTGGGGTGGAGGGATGGGGAAAGGGGGCATACAGCTGTAATTGAATAACAATAAAATAATAATAATAATAATAATTTTAAAAAAATAAAATAAAATAAAAAAATAGTTTTTTTTTCAGAACAATAGAAAAAAGGGGGCTTTCAACTGTGATGCAGACAGACCTGCAGTGGGCTGGCCAGAAAGGAGCCCATCTCTTGGCCACGCTTGCCTCAACATGAGCCTCAACAGCCTATGGCTGGTGATAGTAAGATCAATGCTGGTGGTTCCTCTCCTGAGAACACAGACCTCTGACTGGGAGCTACAGGAACAGGAGCGCTGTTCTTGGTGAACCCAACTGGAGTGGGGTTTCACTCTCTTTTCCCAGAGCTGGGAGGTGGGAAGAATGGAGTGGGTCTTGGTTTAAATACTTCATTGGTTTTACATGTATTTAATGTATTGTGTACTAGTATATTTTCTTTAAGAAAATTTTCTTCTTTTGGTATATGCTTTTAGAACCATTTCTAAAGGCTGAAATAGTTGTTTGTTTAAAATAATTTCACCAGTTTCACTGAGGAGCAGGTCCTCAGGCTGTTATATCACAAGTGACTCTCTAATCCATTTTGATTTGTACCAGCAATTCAACTTCTCTTTGATTCAGT
This sequence comes from Desmodus rotundus, assembly GCF_022682495.2. NCBI lineage: Eukaryota > Metazoa > Chordata > Mammalia > Chiroptera > Phyllostomidae > Desmodus > Desmodus rotundus. The sequence continues at coordinate 126,229,500 of NC_071387.1, forward strand.
TACATTTCCTCTAAAATTAAAATAATGCCACATATTTTTTAGGTTTTTGTTAGTATTAAATCAAGTTTGCATATAAAGTATTCATTTAACATACTATTTCTCATATGGAACACATTTTTTATAAAGAGGAACTATTACAGTCTTCAATCAAAAGCGATCATATGTTCTCCATTCATTCACTTAAATATTTCTTGAGCACAAGGTATGATAGGAATTTTGAGCAAATCAAAGGAGATGATGTCATAGAGTTTATTTTCTAATGGAGGAAATAGATAACAAATAAATGAATATATAAAATCATCTCAGGAAGTGCTAAGTATGACAAAGAAAAATAAAACAGGTTTAAGTGGCTAGAAAGTGATGGAGAGTCCAAAGGTATGCAGATGCCAAGTATTATATTTTGTCCATTAAAACATCAAGTTTGTCTAAAATTTATAAACTATGGTATCAAAATGCCTTTTGTCTTCAGAAGTAGAGGAAAAATCTCTTGTCAATCACTGATTCCCACTTTTGGATTTGCAAAATATGAACACATACACTTCAACTGTGGCAGAGGCTGAGCTTCCACAGCCACGCTTACATGTAGTAACCTTTAGACATTGCTTCTATTCTTGTGTTCAAGTCTGGCTAAAAGTGGTGGGGACAAGCTGATAGACTTTTCTTGTCACTTCTAATTCTGTATTTCTATGATGTAAGGATGTGCTATATGTGTGAATGGGAATTCAGAGAGAGTGAGGAAGAAAAATTAGACTACAAGATCTTATAAATCCTATAAAATACTACTGGAATTAAAGATATTGTAGATGTCAGAATTTATTACTTTGATAATAACTTTAAAAAGTAAAGAAAGGAAATGTAAGATAAATTACTTAAGAGAACTAATTACTAAATTGGTTTCTAGGCATTAGTATTCTCTCAGAAGATAGAGTATTTCCTTGACTATTCACCTTAAATCACAAACACTGAGATTCTATTAAGTATCCAACATTATCAGAGGTATGCAGTTATTATTAAGAATGCCCTATCCTCAAGGATTTTGTATTATAGTAGAAAGAACAAAACAACTACAGAAATAACTAGGTAAAGTTCATATCCCAAGGCCACTTGCACAGGAATAGTGTTAAGATGAAGTTAGAACTGTAGCTGCTCTAATGCCTAAACTGGAGCACACCCGCCTTCTGTGTCAACAAGGATGGTAGAGGATTTAAGGGGCAGGCATGATTTCTTGGATGTCTCCTACAGCCATGTCCTAATCCGAATTGCCCCTACATGCCTCAGAGAGTCAGGTACTCCTGGAAGATTCCATGACCTGCTGTTTCAACCACTAATTTCCCTGTAGATCAGAGGACTTGGGGATGGGGTAAGGATGCTACTATATACACTGTCTTCCCTTGCCTTAAGCAGGAAGTTCTGTCTGGAAACTTGTGCAGAGAAAGTTCACAAAAAAGTTTGTTAAAGGCAGAAACTAGGGGGGTTCATTGCGAGGCTGCTGCTCCCTCTGCAACACCTGCTGTATTCCACAAAGTCATTACCATCATTCATAGCGGGCTACCACCATGCATTGATCTTTTATTGCAATAGCTCCCAGAAAAATGCTCTTTTCCCAACCTAAATTGCCTTATTTTATTCTCTCTCTAAAGCTACAAGAAATGTTGGGAAATGGGTTCTAAACTTGCCTGTAATTTTTGATAATTCTTGCCTCTAATTCTAGTTATTGATCCTGTTGTCTGACAAATTGCTGACCATGACTTGCCTGAAATTCCCTCTCTCCCTTTTCTAGAAGTACCTTAGAAGTTTATCCATTAAAAACCCAAGTTATCCTTTTGGAGTCTCACCTCTCCCAGGAGCAACTTCCAATTGTAATCAAGCAACCCTCTTTCCTAACGCCACTAGCAGATTTATTTGGGGAGATTTGGAAATGAAAGAATTGATATAAAAGACACTTAGAAAGTAGGGGCCAGAGCTTAGTGAACAACTGGATGTCAGTTAAGAGAAGACCGAAAGGAGTTAAGGGTGATTGACTGGATTTTGGCGTAGGCCATTGGTAAAATACAAATGATAGAAATTTAAAAGGATGGGGAGGCAGAGGGTCAACAAGTTTTGGTGATCCCAACACTATATTTCAAAACTCATGATGTATATTCAGCTCCAAAGGGTGAAAATAGAAATCCATACAGGACAAAAAGGATCAAAACATAGTTGATCCTTTGTTTTAAACAGAAAGGAACAAAACATAGGTACTAAAAAAGATGGTGACACTGGCTTGGATAATGCTCTTAGTGGTGCCATCCTACATACATTGCAGAGCTTTCGCTCAAGTAATAATATTCGAGTCCAGGCCAGAAGAGTCTTTTTACATTGATATAGAACTGTTACTTGATAATACATCTATGGCCGCATGAGTTCAGTTCATAGGTAAGATGGAAAGAAGAAAGAGGGAGCTAGAGAATAGGGATAACCAGTCTGAGAATGAGACAGTGAAGTTTAAGATTTCAGAGGTGAAGCAGCTCTGGATTGTTTGAGGAGTGACCTGGAGGTGAAGAGCATTGAAAATATAGGACATGTAGGAACTGAGTCTAGTGTATTCAGTGTGTTGTTCTCATGGGAGTTTATGTTAAACAAAAGGACAGGCAGAAACTCTGCAAAGAACTATGAATAAAGCAGATGATACAAAATTCATCCTGTCATGAGAACTAGGGTAAGGCGAATGCAGTAAATTATGGTGAGGATAAAAAGAAAATGGTATTTCACTCTATCCCTGTCTAATAGAACTTTCTGCAATGATGGAAATGCTCTATATCTGCATTAATCTTTATAATAGTCACTAGCCACATTTCATGATTGAGCACTTAAAATATGACTAGCTTGAGCAACTGAATATGAGAAATTGAATTTTTAATTATATTTAATTTAATTTTAATTAAGTTTAATTTAAATAATCACATCAGGCCAATGTCTATCATATTGGATTGCAGTTCTAGAGATTTGGAAGAACAAGGGAAAGAATCTAGTAAGGGTGAGGTACTATATTGCTGATCCTACCACCAACTGGACCACAGGATACAAATGAACCTCACACGGTCCTTCACTTGTGTTTCCAGGTATCTTACTATCTACCCTACTCCTCCAGGGGTATAATTGTTTAGAGGCTAAAAGAGTAAGTCATATTTAGAATGCAGAGAGTCAATATGCTCTGAATAACTATAAGCTCTTGTTAACTAGGTACTATTGATAAATACATGTTATTGTAGTCTTTATACATGATATTGCCAGAATGTCTTTTAAGCTTCTACATCTATAGCACTAATTTCCAAAGTTTGGTCCATGGAACCCTGAGGATTCTCAAGACCATTTCAGGGGGCCCAGGAGGTCAAAACTAATTTCAAAATATACTGTGACATCACTTGTCCCTCTTCACTCTGCTGAAATTTGCACTAATTTTACAAAAGTAATGATCAGATAAACAGTACCAATTAAGGCATTGATACCAAACTATACAGGTAATCACTGTATTTTTTTACTTCCAGGCACTTGAAATTTAAAAACAGAGAATTTTATTTAGGAATGTCTTTAATGACGTATTAAAATTATTAATTTTATTAAGTCATAATTCGTGCTTACTGGACTTTTAAATACACTATTTTGAAAAAGAGGGAAGTACACATATAACCCTTACATTGGACTCTGAAATACAATGGCCGTCCCTAAACATATTGCAGTTATTTAAGTTGTGAACTGAACTAGCCACATTTTTCAATAAATACATTTTACTTGGAAGAGTGACTGAACACTTTGATTGTTCAGAATTGTGTTTGGCAGACATTCTTTGGAAAAAGAACAAAGTGTACTTATTACTTCAAAGAAAATAATTGATAGTATGTATATGTTGGCAATGATAAAATTTGAGATTTCACAGAAAAATTAGAATTTGGAAAACTTATTTGCCAGTATGAACTTGACTATTTTTCAATGCTTACAGACTTTTCTGATAATATTGGTGGTGGTATTAGTGTTTTTTTAGTTATTTAACAAAAGTGTCAAAATTTGGAAGATCTGCATAATTCTATGAGTGCGTATTTTCCAAATGACCAATGCACAATGATCCAGGAGCAAAATGTCAAAGTGCAAGACAATCCAGTACATTTTAATGCAACGGTGTAAGAAGGGTTCACTGATATGGTTTCAGATTGCACGGTATAACTAATATTTACAAACTTACCACTTGTCAAGTTTGAGTGTAATATCAAGGAACAATGGACTCAATTATCTGAAAAGGTATTAAAATCATCTTCACTTGTTCAGTTACATAATTATATGAGGCATGATTTTCTTTCTGTACTTTAATAAAAACAACAATTTGCAGTCAAAATGGTTTTAGGTCACATATAAAAGAGATTTGCAAAAATCGTAAAACAATGATACTATGATTTTTAAAAAATGGCTATTTTTGTGAAAATATTTTATGTTAATATGCAATGGGTTTTTCTTATTTGTAAATTAATTTAAAACATATAACTTTCTGTTTTAAATTATAATACAAAAATACCAATAGATGTAACTCATACAAGCCAAAGCACTTTAGGGTCCTCACTTACCATCAAGAGGATAAATGGGTCACGGGATCAAAAAGTTTGAGAACCACTGATCTAGAAAAAACGCACTTTTTTAGCATCTGTCTCGAACCTGTTTTAAAAAACATTTTCCTTAGCTCCTGATCCACTCGCTGTTCTGTGTTTGTACAGAATTTGTGTAAATGTTCTTTTGAATGTGTAAATGCTATGTGTGAGACAAAGACAAGCAGACAGACACATGCACAAGGTGGAAGGAAGCAATAGCCCTTTGTATAAAGTGACAGCAACGGTACACTTGCAGGCAAAGACAGAGGAGCCAGTGGATAGGGGAAATAAAAACGGACAAAAACACTTAGTGCAGCGAAGCAAGAGCATTTGCTAAATTGTGAGAGTACTGGTGGTGAAGAAGAGCCAAAGTAAAAGAATTAATCTTAGAAAGAAGTAACTGCATCTTTCTATCTTTATTGAGACAGGTTGTACTGCTAAAAATTTAGTATGGGAGAAATGAAAACTAAGAATAATGGGAGACATCGTGTTGAATGACCTCATCCTCTTTAACAAAAAGAGGAATACAGTCATTTACTAAAAGAGAAAAAGAGAGGGGTTTCTGAAATCAAGGCCATCATGACCATAAGCTAGGACTAGGAAGCAAATGGACATGGACTAAGACTTGCTGCCATCAGAGTGGGTGTGGCCATGATTGAATAGACCAGATATTGATCAGAACCTATGTGAACTTTCCCTTTCTCTTATGGAGTGGGCAGAGAAGCTACTTAGAGTCAAAGTAAAGTTGAGAACTAACAGAGAAAAAATGCCATTGAGAAAAAAGCTAGTGAGCAGCTTGGGCAGGCATGGAAGTCTGTTATTAGGGAGTTCCAAAGAGGGTTTTGTTTGTTTGCTTTATTGGGCACATTTGATTGTTTATTAAGTATATAGCAAATTATATGAATAACTTACTCTGGCAAATAATTGGTGCTTACTACAATTTCTAATGTCTAGCTATAATGTTTAATTGAGAATAATGAGCAAATTTACTAATTATGGCTCCAATTATATATTTTTTCATGAGAATAAGGAGACCTTAGGGTAAAACATACTCTGTGCCTTAACTATAGGAACACAGTAGTTGAGGCTGGCATCTTGCAGAACCTCTTTCATCAGCAATCATCCTTAAATGGCATCAATGAGGGTACGGCAGTTCATGTTGATAAATTATAGCAGTATCCCCTTATCTGCAGTTTGTTTTCCGTGGTTTCAGCTACCAGAAGTCAATCATAGTCCAAAAATATTAAATGGGAAATTCCAGAAATAAACAATTCATATGTTTAAATTGCACACTGTTCTGAGTGACCTCATCACATAGTCATTTAATCATTTCATGTCATCACAAGAAGTTTAACTTAAATAACCCATCAAGGAAAATACCAAGCAGATATTCTGTGAGATAGAAAGAGACCACATTCACGTAACTTTTATTACAGTATATTGTTTTAATCATTCAATTTTATTCCCCATTATTGCCAATATTTTACTGTGCCTAATTTATAAATAAACTTTACCACAGGTATATACGTGTAGGAGAAAACATGGTATGTATAATGTTCAGTATATCTGTGGTTTCAGGCAGCAATTCAGGTGTTAGAACATATCTTCCATGGACAAAGAGGGACTACTGTATACATAGTCTTATTATATAAATTTTCCAGGTATCATAAATTGATTACCATATTTTTGCTTGCTTTGAAAATTAACCAATGTTTTGTTGAATCTTGTTATCCAGAAAAGTGTTAACCTAGGGACTTGTATATTTCCTCCAAAAGAGATTTTGACTCTTCCTCCGATTAGTCATTACATCCTCCAATGGGCATTTCTTGATTTCCCAAGGCCAGCTAGATGCGTTGTCACTGGGCTTCCATAACACTATGCTGGCTTTGTCCTGGGATGTATCATATATATTATAACCACTCATTCACGTGTCTGAATCTCTCAGAGAAAAAATAATCCTAAGGGACAAGATATGTATTTTATTTATTATGTCATCCTTAGAGGCAGGCACAGTACCTGGCAAATACTATATAGTAGTTAATGAAATCAGTTAATAAAATATTTTAAATCTGTTTGATTATAAAAAATATGAAAAAAGAGAGTACTGACGCAAGTCACAATAGTTTGAACCTGAGTTGCTTCATCCAAGCTAAAGAAAAGGGCAGGGTGACATACAGGGACAAGCCGCAGCACTTCCAATTACAGCTGCAAACCTATAGCTCTTTATTGTTCAACTGCAGGAGGTTTCGAAGTAAGGATTGCACAGCCATTGGGCCTGTGATCCTTTATTATTCAAGCATCTTGGGGCCATGGGTTACTAACACGTAATTTCTATGCATACATATTTGAAATATCTTGTGTCACTGTCATCCTAATCGGGAACAAACACTCTACTAGCCAGAGAATTTATAAAACCATACTGGGCTACCATTCACCTCTCTTTAGATATTTATTTAGATTACAAAAATACTCATCTAGTTCTGTCTTAGAGTGTATTTTCTAAATAAGTTCTCTCTTCTCGCATATTTCTCATATTATAAACACCTGGCCTGGCTATCTCACGTTTTATATCCCATTTGAAAGGACACATACTTAGGAAGACCTTTCCTGACCCTTCATTGTGGTTTCCTTTCTCTTGTTATGTGATTTCATAATATCAAATAATTTATCTTTTATATGTATTATATCCACAACTTATCATACAGTATCTGCCTTTTCCACCAGACTATAATTTTCACAAAGGATAGGGGAAACCATGTATCTCATCCATGGGTATGCTTTTACTTTTACACAGTGCCTTGCACAAGTTTGAAGTTTCGGTGAATGAATGTCCAATGAGTAAGTGTGGGTTAACCTATGAGTCCAGTCCAAAAACCAGAAGCTATTCCAGGCCTTTCAAACAGGGGAATAAAAATTCATGGAATTGTTTACATGAGAGATAGAGGACTGGATGAATCAGTCAGGCATAATGAAGCAAACCATAAATTAGTGACAGCTGGAAGCATGAGTAGGCCATAGAAGAAGGGACAGAGGGGAAATGCTTGTATCAGACCTAGAAGTTGGGCTGCTGAAGGGGAGCTAGAGCCATAGCCATCAGAGGTTGGATCCCAGAGGGCGTGGCTGTTCTGCCTGAGCAGAGGGAACCCAGCCCTGCCCACGCTGTCGCTTCCCGGTCTAAGAGAGAAAGAAATACTGTGGTTTCTCTCTTACTCTGGCCTTCTTATTTTCACCATTGCCTAATCTGTCCAGAAGCCAGCTGGCAAGAGAAGCTAGCTCCAGGCAAATGTTGTTCCTTGTGATGTAGAACAGAATAGAGGGAAGGGCAAGAAAACGATTAGTAGAGTAAAAAATACCCAGTACTATTAACCCTGTAAACCACCGGAAGACCGATTTCTAGAGGAGCCAGCCTGTGACCAGTAGGACACCAAATAATAACTGAAAGAATGATATATTCTGTCATTATTTCAAGAGAGTAAAGAGCCAAACGATTCTATTTCAAATTGAAAGTATTATATAGGCATTAAATCTGTTAAATCTATGCATGCTCATAAGATATTACTGGCATGGTTTATAGGAAAACATATATTGAATAATTGGCAAAATTGATTAAATCTATAGACAAGAGAACCATGGTGACAGTTGTCATTTCTGACATGTAGAGTAAGTGGAAACAAAAAGAACAGAATAGCAAAGTATTTTAATATTTTTGTGGGAAACACAGCTTTTGGGATATAAAAATGTGAGATCAAAAAAAAACTTTTATTTTTCTGGCATCAAATTTATGGTTCAAGTAATAGATTTCAACCATCAGAAAAAATATTCCAGATTATTATAATGAAAGTATACCCTTTTTTCATTGTGTCCTTACTAGAGGGTTAAAAGGAAAACAAGAAAAACAGTCAATTACATAATTATGGTGGTTTCTCAATAACAATACTCTGTCTCGAGAACAAAGAAAATATGATTAGTATAAGGAGGATGCGGCCCGACTGTTGGTGGAAAACTATGCATTTGTGTGTCTGCGTTACTGGTGGTAAGAGTTAACTAAGGAAAGAAGCAAAAATCACAGATGATAACTATTTTTGTGTCCTGATGGAACCTATGAGAACAGTAATGCAAAAAGGGAATAGTTTGAATCTACACTATCCAGATAATCTAGTGGTGTACTTTAAAATGCCTGGGCTCTCAATGCAAGCTCATCAAGTATATTATTGATTGCATATATGGAGTATTGTAGGTGACAAATGTATTAGAGATCAGAAAGTAAAATGTCTCCATTAAACATATAAAAAAGACCAGGAAAGGAGAGAAGCCTATACAAGTTTGCAGATATGTGGCTGATAGTACATAGAGTTCCTACTTCTTCAAAAACTAGTAGTAGTTAAGGATACTGGCTTTGCAGTCAGTAAGACTTCAGATTAATTTAGACTTCTGCTATTTGTGTGACCATACACAAAGACATGCTCACACAGGTATATAATGGTGACCAAGACAAGCAATTTACCTGGCTTCATGCCAGTGGAAATGAGGTCCTGTCACAGTACCGAGGATAGCATTTCCGAGGACCCACATGTGGGATGTTGAGGGGTTGTGGTAAGATTTATTGGGATAGATATAGAAGGCTGCCCCCAGGTTCCCAGTGTCTCATATATGCCCACCCTGCTGTGGAAAAAGTCCGGCCTTGTCTTCATCAAGTTCAGGAAAAGGTCCAATGCCCAGAAATTCTGTGCCATTGGTGTAGTCCATGTCGAAGCTGAGTCTAGTTCAGTCTCTGTCCCGGCCTGGCTAGCATAGTCTGCTTCTGGCTGTGCTCTGGCTGGGGCTGTGTTGCTCTACCCAGGCTGGTGTCTGGCACCTGCACTTGGAGTCTGCTTGGATGCTGGGCTGCAAGGCTGCTAGGGAGAGAGAACTTGTGAATGAACAGAGCAAGCAGCTGTTAGGGGGGTAGGGTAGAACAAGAGCTACCTTTGTTAAACTTGGATTATGTTATATCTCGGGTTTGGGAAGGACCAGGTTCCCTGATGGGCCCTGCCCCTAACTGATCCATTTCCTAGACTTTCTGGGTTTTTGTGTTGCTTATCCAAGCTGATCCTTTACCCTCGCTGGACACTTGCCCTTTATGGACACTATCTTAGCTACCATGCCTCCTAGTAGAGGGTCCTTCCCCTGAGCCATCCTGGCTTCTACTGTGCATGTGCCCAGCAGAGGAATTTCCCCTTTACTGTGTTATTCCTCTCGCTCATTGTCTACGTGAGTGGACTGGTACTACACAGGGAGATTGGAAAGCCATGCTTTACTGCCTACACAGGGGAGGGAGGAGTATTAATCCGCTTGGCCGGGCAATGCTGTGATCCCCTGGGCTGAACTTCCAGACTTAATCTGGTTTATTGTCCAGTTCACCTCCCTAGTTAATTAAGCTTCTTCATGTCTGATGTCCTTTGCTCCTGTCCTTCATTAATATCTAGCTACCTATGCTAACAGCTTCTCAGACCTGTGTTAAAGAACAAAAATGCAGCTAAGTCAATTAAGTTATAATTGGCTTTTTTCAACAATTCATGAATTCAGCAGCATCTCATATAGTAAAAAAAAAAGTTCTCTGAGGCATTGTACAAAATGGAAGGGTTTTATAGGAAAAAGAAGGGGGGGCACAAGGGAATTAAAAGGGTAGACAATTTCAAGCAAGGACATCTTTCCTCAGAAGGCAGGGGTTTTGTCAGGAAGATTATGTCACTAGTGTTGATCAGAAAATTCCAGACAGGTTGGTTAAAAGTTCTGCTCCTGGGAGAGACTGAAACTCATGGATAGGAAATAGGAATTCTTGGTGCAGCTTACCACAAGTAACTTCATTTTGGGTCTCTTGCTTTGTTTGTTTGTTTTGTAACTCTAATGATCTCCTTAGCGTATTTACTAAGCATTTTATTAATGAAATTTGATAGTAATTTATAAGAGTTCTTTGGTTAATATCAAATATCTTTTAAAGTTTTTGTATTAATTTTTTAATCTATTGTTTTCTGATCAGTGAATATACCATATAATATCTGCTTTAGGGAAGTTGTACTAAGAGCTTAACAAATTTTATAAATGTTCCAGAAATATTCAAAGAGAAAGTATTTTACTTCTCAATCTTTTTCCCCACAATTTTCCGGTATGGTTCCATAGGTGCGATCTTTTCTTTTTTCCTGTTGGTATTGCTAAAAAGGTTTCTTTTTAAAAAGTATTTCCTCAAGCAGAAGATAAAGAATATGAGCAGTAAAATGACAACAAACTCACAACTATTAACAACTGAACCTAAAACAAAAACAAAAGCAAACAATTAGAACAGGAACAGAATCACAAAAATGGAGATCACATGGAGGGTTATCAGTGGGGGGGGTGGAGGGGGGATGGGGGAATAGGTCCAGGGAATAAGAAGCATAAATGGTAAGTAGAAAATAGACAGGGAGAGGTTAAGAATAGTGTAGGAAATACAGAAGCCAAAGAACTCATATGTACGACCTATGGACATGAACTAAATGTGGGGGGAATGTGGTGCAGAGGGGCTGTGCAGTGCGGAGGGGAATAAAGGGGGGGAATGGGACAAATGTAATAGCATAATCAATAAAATATATTTTTTAAAAGTACTTACTCTGTTTTAGGAAATTATTTCTTTAAGCGTTCTCATTTTTTTTATGTTAATGTTGTCTTTTTACTTGTTTTGTAGTAATTATAGTCGCGTGTTCTTTGGTGCTCTCTCTTTCTCTAATTCCCCCCTCTTCATTCCCCACACCATATTTATTTGAAGGAGATATGCTTTTTATTTCAATATTTGCTGACAATCATGGTATATCAGTTGTCCTGCTCATTCCACATCCTTCTTGAGTAGGGTCGAGCAGTTGAGTACATGTATCAGGTATAACCATAAGGCAGGTTGTGATACATGGTTCGAGGCTTGTTCTTGGCAACTAGTTGGCAGTTATTTGGTCTATTTCTGCTTTAAGAGATGATCTTGTTTTACCCTCTGTCGGTCCTCTTATACTTCACACTTAAAGATGTACTCGTTATGCAAAGACATACAGTTTCCAGTGTGCAGATCTATGTCTGGTCCTTTCCTTGTTTAGTTAATTTTGCTTTTGAGGACGACTCCCCCTCCTGGGCTTCCATTTGCCACCACTAGCACCTCCCCTTCACAGGGTTACCCTTCAGCCATGGCCTCTGCTGGATGTGGATGATGCATGTGGACATGATCAGTGCTCTGATCACATGAAAAACAAATGCCCGACTGTGAATGGGGCTGCTTGTGCCTCATATTTTTGTTAGTGGCCAGATATCCAATTTAACTTTTTTATCTTTATAAAAATTTGAAAAGAAAATTTGGGGAGTGGGGTAGAGTCAAACAATACTGGCAAGGAATTATCTCACACCACAATCAACCAGTTAGGTTTTGAGATTCATGAATGTAGTGTTAACTTTCACTACAGTTTCTCAAAGGACAGACGCATTCACACTAATGCCCTCAGACCATTCCTTAGGGGTGAGGTCAGCAACACGCCACCCCCTCCTTGCCCCAGGGGGATGTCCTCTCCAGTCCTCCAATTTTTAGAACTTTCATGGAGACTGGAGGTGTCCAACAGCATATTACTCTATACAATAACATGCTAAAAATAGTTTTAACAATTAGAATACAGAGACACCACATAGTATAGAGTTATAGATGTCATTATGTAATATTGAAATGAGAAATTCAAATGGAAAGAATAAGCCAGCACAGCCCCAAAAGAAACTTCTAGTAGAGTTTCTAGTAGACTTTCCAAACTAATTAACATGTGAAGCCGTTTTAATATGTTCTTTTTGAGTTGATCAGAAGTGCAACTGACTATTCTCATATGAAACATAGGCGCTGAGGTAAAAATAATTTGGCTACATTTTAAAAATATTTACTTCTACCTATGATTGTATTGCTCTCTTTTATTTGCCTGATATTGCTTATGGAAGAAAATATTGAAACTTCCTATACATAGTAATAGTTTTCAAATATAACTAATTGCTTAAAATAATAATTCAAATATAGTGTGCATGATGGGAAAGTTGTTTGCCCAATTGAAATGTGAGAGCTGAAGAAAGAAAACCACAAAAAATATAAAATTTTGTGCACCTAAAAAAATGAATTCATTTGACACAGTCTACTTGCCAAAAATTCTACTGTTTTAGGCTAATATCTAATTTATTAAGTAAACTGGCTATGAATGTACTCATATTCCAGGGTGGGCATGTGGATGGGAGGATGAGCCATCAGATAAACACTAGATTGTAAAACACACATTATTTTCCTACAGTGACTATCGACCTAGGACTAAGCCTGGGGCCCCTAAGTCTCTGCTGTCCTGGAGTGGAGGACTTCCTTTCTACAAATACTTTTTGTTTTCTTTTAACGTATGGGGTTAGTCATCAGTACATGCACAGACATGTTTGACTTCGTTGTGTATATAAGTCTGTAAAGTATAAAGCAGGGCCGGGGAAAACATAACTTTCACGTTGGGTAATTTGAAAAGAGTTTAATGAAAGGACAGTAGACAAGAGTCTGCTTAGATTGTAGGGAAACCAAGAACCAGGCAGTGGTGTAGAACCTCTGAAGAGGCTGAGGCTTGAAGGGCAGAGCAGGGAGAATGGTATAAACAAAACCAACGAAGGTCTTTATCAAGGCCCATGACTTGGGGACCCAGCCAGCCCTTCGGGAAGTAGGACAGACAAAGAAATATTCTTCCTCTAGTCCCCATCACCTGAACCAATCTAAGAAGCAGAAAGCAAAGGAATACATGGATGTAGTCCACACAGGTGAGTCTCCTGTGCACAGGTTACTGCAAAAAATAGCAAAGAGTATGTCTGGTTCTATTAATATAAACTCTTGCTCAGGTGACTTCCTCATCAGACTCCATTCATCTACCCTCTTACCCTTCACCTGCCGTCCAGTACACATTTAGTGACAACAGAATCATTTCAGTAGAAAGAGATATGGGAGCACATTTTAATTTCATGCCTTTAATAGGATTATTCTTACAAACCTGACTGAAAATATTTTAATGTATGTATTATGTAAAAATCACAAGAATAATATTAAATTAATTTTATACTATGCAATTTATTACTAGATATAGTGAAATACTACTTTACAACAATTTTTAAAGCTTAAAAATATTATATATATATACATTATATATATATACATTATATATATACATTATATATATATATATTCAGGTTAATAAGAAACAGCTTATATCCCTACTGGAATCAATATTGCATAAATTATTGATTTTTATGTTGCAACTCCTAAAACAACAACAAAAAAATCCTGGGTCAGGAGCAAATTGAATCCAAAGGTAACATTATTGCAGAATTTGGTGCACAGTATGGGTTTCAGATCATTCAGCCATCAGTTACTTAGCTATAAATGTCCTGGCATTCAGCCTGTCAGAGAGCAGCTGACAGTAGGGGGCCTCAGCATGGTGACGTGCCACTGGAGTCTCAGTCACGCTCGTATGCCGCTCTAGCCACGGTTCAGAAATGTTAGGATTGTTATTGGATTGCTACTATGTCAAATGCATGGTGGAAAGTACACGGTTAAAAGCTTTCCCTAGTGTTTCCTTGATTGCATTAGTGTATTCTGAACTCTTTTATAGGTCCAGACGGGCACCACTTGAACAACTGCCTTTCTTTAAAACATTGCCCATGCCCTTATACCAGGATAAGTCTCATTGTCACAGAAGACACTGTTCTATTACAGCCTTATCCACCCAAAACGTTGAGGATTCAGGCTTCTGCTTAAAACCTCTGAAATAGGTAGAGATGGTTTTTAAAATAGACTCTAAATTTTCCTGAATAAATCTCAGTTTGAATTTGAGAATGGGAGACTTTTCCTCAAGTAATTCAAACCAAATAGAAACCTCCCAACTTCCCTCTCCTATTCCCAAATAACTTGTAGCAAGATAGGAATTCAGATATCAGGCAGCTAAAAATAAGCAAGCAAACCCTACCCTTCACATTTCTGACCTGAATCAGAAACTGCACTATTTTTTTGGCACTCAAAGGCAGCCAAGAGGATTGGAGGTGCACAATGTGAAAGGCAGAGAGGTTAAGGATCTTTGCATCATAGGAGAAAGCTCAAGGAGAAAGGACAAGGACACCTGGGTTCTGCTGCTGCTTCTGCCCCACAGCAGTGTGTGATCGCCAGTAAGTCTCTTACTCTTGGAAGCCTCATCTATACATTGAGACTAAGCGTACTCACCTGCTCTAATTTTATTAGATTATCCTGAGAATCAAGGGCAATACTGATGTGACATTGGGATGTGCTTGAATAATGGTAACGTTCTATAAAAATATAGAATGAATAAAAATAACAGAATTAAGTCTGTTATATGGAAAAATACATCAACTTAAAACTACTATTGAAAGACAAACACCCCTCCCACACACGTATTCCTGATAATGCCCTTCTCTGTAGAATGATCCAGTCGTACAGAATCAGTTCTTAGGAAAAGCAAAATATGATTGATGGTAATGACTAGAAACTTTTAGAATGGATCTTACTAAGTTGTTTTCCATGAAATTTTTCAAGTTGAATGCTTATAGGTGTTGTGTTCAAAGGAGAGAGAAGGGAGGGGAATGAAGAGGAGGGAAGAGGAAAGAAGGAAGAGTTAGGAAGGAAGGAAGGAAGGAAGGAAGGAAGGAAGGAAGGAAGGAAGGAAGGCAGGCATAGAAAGAAGGAAATTCCATAGCCTAATATAGCAATTTTCAACTTTTTTCATCTCATGGCACACATAAACTAATTACTAAAATTCTGCGGTGCACCAAAAATATATATTTTTTGCCAATCTGACAAAAAATAGGTATGGTTTTGATTCATTCAAACTGGACAGCTATTGTTGTGTTGGCTGTCATCATTTCCTTTACTTTGACAATCTAAGGGAAAAGAGGTCGGTGCCTCTGACTAAATAGTCAGGGATTTCATGCTTTAAAAATTCTTGTGGCACATCAGTGTGTACCACAGCACACTGGTTGAAAAGCACTGGTTTAATACAATAAGTTAGAAACTAAAACAGGTAAGATTTTTCAGCCTTTAATATCCTGATATTTAACCTCATCATTATGTAAGAGGAAAGCATAGTATTCAGTGTTCCAAATTTTGTTTGAAATTGAAACTGCCGTAACATACTTTGAAAAATGCTTTTGTAGAGGGATTCACTTAATCAAGCAATTCTGGAAAGCAGCCACGGCCTGGAACCGCGGAGGTAGCAGCTTCCTTGATGCACAGAGAACATCCATCAACACAAGCACAAAAAGAATAACAGTGACTAAGATTTGTTCAATAATTCACAGATTACAAAACATTTCCACATAATCATCTCTCCTGATTCTCAGTGTACTTTTTGCAAATTAGGTAGTATATCCGCATCTGCAGGTAAAGAAGAAAGGGGTGGTAAAGTTTCAGTGTCTAAGATCACGGAGCTAGCTGGTGGCACAATAGATTTTCCAAACACAGGTGTCTAACATCGGACCCACTGAGTGTCCACCATAGCCCGCAGCCAGAGAACAAGAGACACAGTGACAAACTTTGTACTAGTTCTTTAAAAACTCAAAATAAGGAATATAAACTTTTCCTTCTGTTAGATCCTAAAGACTTCATGGTGGAGTGATTTTTAGATACCTGAACAGCTGATATGACTGGCATTTAATGGAGTGAGGGATATAAATGTCTGTGCTTTGTGAGAAAGGGGTGAGCCATTTTCTAGGGTCCTGCTAAATTGTTGGTTTAGCTAGTGCTAAGCACACTAAAAATACAGTCTAATAGGACTTTATACATGTGCTAAAAGGTTTTTACAAAAATTACATGAAAACCTAAGTAACATAGGAGAAATTCATTACAATGGGATGCTATTATAGAATAAGGACATTGTCTTGAAATGTATTAACAGTGAGCATTCTTTCCTCTCATTTTAGCATTTACAAATACATGCTGAGATGAAAGTAATTTCAGTACATTAGAACAGTATTGAAAAGAAACTAAACAGTTTGCAAGTGTGTAAAGGGATACTTAAGAAATATTTTACAAAGTTAGGACTAAATATTAAAATAAGAGATATTTAGATTTTGATTAAATTTTATTATTGACACGTTTAAAAATATGCCTATGTCACCACTGTGTAACACAAAATTTTGAAATCTAATGATGAATCTATGTAGTGAAAAGTTACACACTATTTTTTTGCTGTATCACCAAGTTAATAGTTGCTTTTCTCTCATTGTGATGCTGTCCTTGAGGCTTCCTATACAACTTTTCCAGAGCCTCTAGCATTAGCGCTTCCCCTTTCTAGTTTCTGCTGTCTTTCAAAGGATATGCTTGCCAAGGACTTTTAAAGAACTAGAGATTGACTGTATGTCTCAAGATGTAAGGGCCTTTTAAGGTAGGAGAAATGGATTTTATTATTTTTATACAATTTTTTCAAAAAGAGTTAGTTTGGGGCAGCTAATGTTCTTTTGGTATATTTGTACATTTGAGGTTCCATGTATGACCAAGTATCAAAAGATCTGATTCTGATTCCGGTCATTTCTTAAGTATGTGATTTCTGACTAATCATGTAATCTCTGAACATAGCATCCGTATTTGTAAGATGAAAAGATTTGGTTTACGTGGCTTTTAATGTCATTTTTAGTTTTAAAATGTTAAGATGTTTTAAAATCTCTAATTAATGTCTTAAATCAGAATGCAAGCATCTGCCTATTTTGTGATGTTGACTATTCTTATACATGAACTTTTAGGATAAAATCTGGTCTTTGAATAGTATATCATTCACATACACACTTCAATTCTGAAAGGATAGTAGTACATGGCCATTTGATTTCCTACTATAGGATATAGTGTGCATTTTATTTATTTTCCTACAGGTGAGCAAAATGAATCATTAAGAAATTTTTGCATGACTTTTAAGTATATTTCAAAACATTAGAATGAATACTTCCAACACACATAGACTCGAAATCTTAAAATGAAACTTGACTTCTTTCTTCTGGATGTATTGAATCAGTTGCCAAAAGATGTAGTTGATCCCTCCTTCTCCTTCCTGAAAAACCTGTGGATTATTTCCAATCCCGCTTCCCTGCTTGTACCTAGTGTAGGCCCTGAAACTGGATATACTGCACTCCCATAGCTGCTGTTCTAACTGGGAAACTGGCTCTCTCTCTCTCGCTCTCATTCTCGCTCTGTCTCTCTATCCTTCTTTTTGTCCATTACAGAAGACTGACATTCAAGTTTACAACTTGTGAACTGCAAAATCCCAGAAGGCATTGTTCCCATATACATTCTATGCATTGGCCACCATCATCATGTGATGAAGGAGCTCCTCTGAGGTAGACCCTACCTTTCTCTCGGATCTCTGACTGCCATAACGAAGTACTGTCGACTGGGTGCATAACACAACACAAATTTATTTTCTCACAGTTTGGGAGGCTGAGAAGTTCAAGATCAAAGTGTTACCAGATTTGGTTTCTAGTGAGAGTTCTCTTTCTGGCTTCTTGTACGTAGCTGCCTTCTTGCTGTGTACTCACATGGCCTTTCCTTGGTGCTCACACACATAGACACACACACAGAGGGAGGGAGAGAGAGATCTTCCTCTTCCTGTAAGGCCACTACATTGAAGGCCCTACCCTCATGACCTCTTCCAACCCTAGTTACCTCCTAGTCCCCATCTTCAAATAACATAACACTGGGAGTTAGAGCTTAAACATACAAATTTCGAGGGGAAACAAATATTCACTCAATAACATTCTGTCCCTACCCCACAAATTCATGTCCTTCTTCTATGCAAAATACATTCATTCCAACCCAACAGCGCCACAAATCTTAATTTGTATCAGCATCAACTCTAAAGTCTAAAATCTAAAGTTCAAATATATAAATCAGATATGGGTGAGACTTGAGGTACAATCCATCCTGAAGCAAAATTACTCTCTCACTGGTGAAACCAGGGAAGTTCTGACAGGCATTGGATAGACATTCCCATTCTAAAAAGGAGAAACAGGAGTGAGTTAATGGGTCCCCAGCAAGTCCCAAATCTAGCAAGGTGAATGCCATCAGATTTTAAGTTTAAAAATAATCCCCTTTGTTTCAGTGCTCTTCCCTCGAGGCCAGCTGAGGCAGTGGTCCTTCCTCTGTGGCTCTGCTAAGCAGGTGTCACACTCCAAAGGCTCTGGGCTGCTCAGGCCCATGGTTTGTAGGGCAGTATCATCCCCAAGTCTTTGGTCAAGTCCGTACTGCCTTAGCAGTTCCTCTTCCTTTTTCTTGAAGGACAGTGCATATTTGCATCTGAACAGCTCATTAACCAACCCTGTAGGATCTAAGAGGTTTGACAGCCTTTCTTTATTTCCTTCCACCTCCATTCCCTGCAGTTCAAACTTGCCATGTTTTATACTCATATAATCCCATAACTTCTTTATTAGTTGATAGTTCAGCCATATACTTGGTGTTCTTTTCTTAACACATTCTCTTATTTCAGGGTCTAGCACAAATAACACCCCCTTTTTATTACAAAATATTTTATTACAAAATCATAAGCATGTAATTCTGTAACGTAACAATATCACACTCAAGCATACCATATGACATTTTAGGTGAAATGTTAAAAATAAAACTATAAATTATTACACCCATATTATTACCCTATCAGCCACACTCAAGCAGGCGTTAACTTCTGCCGGACATGTATTTTGCAAAATGGTCAGGTTGGTAATTTTCCAAATCTTTAAATTCTGATTCCTTTTTGTTTAACAATTCCTCCTTCAATTCATCTCTCTTTTCTTGCATTATAATATAAGCAGGCAGGCGTAATCAAACTTCTCTTCTTTGCTTACAAATCCCCTCAGTTAAACATCCACTTTCATCACTCCCAAATTCTGCCTTCCACAAAATGTGAGCACACCAAAAAAAAAAAAATTCAGTGAAGTTTTTTGCCATTTTAGAACAAGGATTACCTCTCCTCTAATTTCCAATAACACATTCCTTATTCTCGTCTGAAACCTCACTAGAATGGCCCTTAATGTCCATATTCCTGCCAGCATTATATTCATGGGTATTTATGTACTCCCTACGAAGATGGAGGCTTTCTCATCAGCTCTCCTCTTTTCTTCCTGAGTCCTCACCAGAATCATTCTAACATCCATAGTTCTAGCATGTACCTCAAAACACATCCAGCTTCTACCTATCAACCAATGCCACAGCAGCTTCCACATTTTTAGATATTTGTGATAGCAACATACCTCATCTCAGTACCAAAACCCATCTTAGAATTACCATATTATCCCATTATTCCATTTCTGCAAATATATCCAAAGGAAATGAAATCAAGATCTCGAAGAGATATCTGTACTCCCCTGTTCACTGAAGCATTATTCACAAAAGTCAAGATATGGAAACAACCTAAGTGTATCACAGTGAATGAATGGGTAAAAAATTGTGATATATATAACATACAATGGAGAATTATTCGTTCATGATAAAGAAAGAAATCCTGCCGTTTGCATTAACTTGGTTGAAACATGAGGGCATTATGTAAGTGAAATAAGTTAAACTGAGAAAGACAAATACTGTATGATATCACTTGTGTGTGGACTCTAAAAAGGCTTAACTTATAGAAGCAGAGAGAATGTGCTGGTTAGCAGGGGTGAGGGTGGGGAAAAGGGTGATCTTGGTCAAAGGGTCCAGGCTTCCAGTTATAAGAAAAAAAAGTTCTAGGGATCTAAAACACAGCATAGTGATTTAATCAATAATACTGTATTATTTACTTAAAAGTAAGAGAGCATAACAGAGAGAGAGCATACCATAAATGTTCTCACAACAACAACAAAAAGAGGTAATTATGTAATGAGATGAAGGTATTAGCTAACTCTATGGAGGTAATCATTTTGCAATATATAAGTGGATCTAACCAACATGTTGTACACCTTAAACATACACAGTGTTATATGTTGGTTATATATCAATAAAGCTGGTAAAACAAAAAGAAATCTAAGTTAGCTTGGGCTTCCATAAAAATACTAAAGACTTGGTGGCTTAATTAAGATTTATTTTTTCACAGTTCTGAAGGTTGGAAAATCTAAGATCAAGGTGCTGACCCATTGGGTTTCTGGTGAGGATTCTCTTCCCAGCTTGCAAATGGCTACCTTCCCACAGCGGCCTCACATGGCCTTTCCTTGGTGCTGGCTCATGGAAAGAGATTCCCTCTTTTTCTCTCTCTCCCTCCCTCCTCCCTCCCTCTCTTTCCCTCTCACCTCTCTCTCCCCTTTCTCTTATGGCCACTAATAATAAAGCCTCACCTTCATGAACTAATCTAATCCTAATTACCTCCCAAATGTTCCATCTCCCAACACCAACACATTGGGATTTAGGGCTTCAACATATTAATTTTAGCAATATATAACCTTCAGTGTATAAATACACACACATATAGTGTATAAATATATATATATAAATAAATATATACCTATACACTATAAATATATGCATATTTATAGTGTGTGTATGTAGTATACATACACACACACACACACACACATATATTTGAGGCCTGGTTGAGGCATAAGCCATAGGTTATGGACATTTGGTGAGACAGAGGGGTAAAAATTAGAGTGGGAGTAGCACACCAATTATATAGAGTAGCAGCTTCATTATGGACCCCGATTATTGTATCAAGGTCCACTGGCTCGGATTGGCAGGGTGACTAAATCTTTATACTTTAGCATTACACAGAGCTCTCTAGACTGTTTACAGAGTTGGGTCATTCCACCCCATGTCCAGATGAGCTGAAAGTGCATACTGTATCCAGCCATGCGCAGTGGACAACATTGTGGCAGGGCATGGCTTTATATATCTGAAGGTCAGAATTAGATGGAGGGATATAACCTCTGCCAACGCGTCTGTCCTCTCTGGCTTTATTAAAGCAAATAAGGCGTATCTGTCCACCCTTATTCACGTCCTTGGAGGGGAAAGTAACCCTGGATCTTAATAAGGACAACGATCCCCAAGTATCTGCTAAAATTACTTGGACACATGAGTGATTGAGTAAGACTTTCATTTGTCTTGGTGCTAGTGGGCTGTATTGGGTTCCACTAAAACATCTAGTTTTCCTTCATTGCAGCTGAATTGCCATTCACAGAAAGAAGCTGTTAGACTGTTAAACTGTGCAGAGTGGCCATTGACCATGTTTAAGAGCACATCTTGGGCCCCATTAGCTGTAGCTCTGGAGAATTGCCAAGTCTCAGGTTCTCCCTAAGTTTAGTTCATCCCTTTGAAGCTGAGAGGCAGAGTGAGATTGGGTAGAATGAGATGCCAGGCACAGGTGCCAGGGTTTCAAGACAAGTGGAAACTCCTGAAAATTTGGCTGAAAGAGTAATTAGTTTAAGTATTTCTTACACATGTGGGGCAGTGCAGCCACTCTGGGCTAAATGAGGTCTTCTGAGCTGGGACCCTGAGGTGGGAAGGGATGAAGGGCTTGGTAGTTCTCAGTGTGGACAGACTGCCAAATCTAAGACTTGAATGAAGCTAGCTTTGGGAAGTAGAACCAGTTAAAAAATGTCAATCTATAAATATGAGAAAAGAGATACATAATTTAATCTAAAGGCCATATGATGGTATCTATTTTTTTTTAATTTTTCCAGGGGCACATCTCTTCTTTTGGAGGAGTAATAGGCCGCAGGTGTAGGCAGCTTGATCCCAGTTGGACCAGCCATTATACTTTCTCACCACCAGTTATTGACCCAAGCAGAACCATTGCTTGTGTATATGGCATCTTCCTTACTGTGAATTTGAAAACTGTTTTGCTTCCTGAAGACACTTTATTTCCATGTGGCAGAAAATTTTAATATACAGGTTTTGGTAGATTAATTCATTTTCCTGCCACCTACTGGACAACCATGATAATTAAATACAGTTGACTCGAACAACTGGGGGGTTGGGGGTAGTGACACCCCTTGCAGTTGCAAATTCCCTTATAACTTTTGACTCTGCAGTATGCCCTTGGCATTCTCAGAGTCAATCAACCACAGATTTAAAACAGTATGTCTCTATCTGCGGGTGGGAATACTCAGTTGGGAATTCAAAAATACTGTTTTTGATCCATGGTTGGTTGAGTCTATGAATGTGAAACCCACAAATATGAAGGGCAGAATGTATTTATTGGAAAAAAATATGACTGTAAGTAGATCCACACAGTTCAAATACATGTCGTTCAGGGGTCAGCTGTATAGAAATGTATGAATTTTCTCTAAGAATAGCACCACTGAAATAGCAGCTTTGCACCTGACTCAATCACAGGGATTGACTGAGGTGCATGTCCATGACCTAAGTTAGACCTATCGAAGTCCCCTCCTGGGAGCTTGCTGTGATGATCTCTTTCTTTTCTCATTGCTAAGTTGTGAAGATGTGAACCGGTGGCCAAAGTTCAACCTCTATGGAAAAACTGGTCTGAGAAAGAAGCCAATCCACCATAAGGTGACGGGATACACAGACAGAAAGAAAGAGTCCCAACGGTCCCAGAAATTTTGGCTCCAATACTTTTTGAAGATATTTCTATCCTAGCCTTCTATGTTTGAGCTCTGAGACAATTTCCTTTGTTAATATAAGGAAAAGTTCAGTTTCTGTCACATGGATAAAAGGTAAAAAATAAAAAGTCACGTATATTGGCTTTGAAGGTTAAGTAAAATAAATGGACTGTAATTGGAAAAGAGGGCAAGAAGAGATACTGTGAGGTAATGTCACTTTATTACTACAAAGAGTCATGTGCAGAATTGTCTAATTGTTCCTGCTGAGAGGATGTCTTGCTATATCTTGTGGCATGTCTACTCCGTAGCATAGAGACTTGCCTAGAGTAGCCATTTAAAAAATATCTGTTGAGGGGTCTCATTCTCATGGGACACCCACATGTACATACATAATAAATTTGGTTAGTTTCTTCTGTTAAAACATTTGTTGAATTAAGTTAATTTTAAAACACACGGACATGGCAAAACTTTATTCAGTCCTTCATTTCCCTTGTAAAATATTTATTGAACAACTACTTTGCAATAGACTCAGTTCTTTTCACTCGGGATACTATAATGCGTATTTGTACTTAAATTTCCAGATCACTTCTTGTTTTGTTTTGTTTTTACCAATATGCATAGATATCTATGATTGCAAAGATATCATAGGCAGCTCTCATGCCCAAAGCAGTGGATACATAGAAAGGAGACATTCTCCAGACAAATGGAGACTACTCCGCAAAATGTACAAGTCACCTGTGGGGTCAAGCTCCCAATTTGTATACCCTAGATGTAAAACATAACAGAGAGCAAAACAACTACATGATCTTCAAGGCTTATCCTAGCTAGAAAAGCAAGTTTGCTTTTGGTCTCTGGAGTGCGGTCTCTTTCCAGCAGCCTAGAAACTGGTTCAAATGCAAATTTCAGACTCTACCCCAGAGGAGCTGCATTTGACGCCCTGGGCAGGGAAGGGGAGGGGCCCAGCAAGCTGTGTTTCCACGCCAAAGGCTGAGGACCACTGCCTAGACCTATGCAATGTTTAGTAGTCAACGCATATAAGGAGACATTTTCTAATGTTCTCTCTGCTGCATTTCACCAAAACATTTTCTCTTCTAGACGTCCTGTCCTTCTCTGCCACTCTCCACCCCCGCCCCTCAGTTAAAACTATTTTAGTCAGACAGAACTGTCATTTGGTCCTTTCATGTTTTCAAATAATTTTAAAAGCATTATTGAATTTTACAAACAAAAAAAGTTCATGCAAAATAAAAAGAAAATCACAAGCCTCTACTGAGAGTGATAGTATGCATGTTATCCTTTTTATTAGGTAGTATATCAATAAGAGCCATAGCCAACAGGATGGGACAAAATGTTTTGGGAATGTTCTCGAGCTCTTTGTGAACTAAAAATTATGTCAGTGTCATAGCATTTACTTATGTAGGTTATTAGGGATCGACTGCAATGGATTTCGGACACTCACTCACACACAAACACTCAAGAATACTGGTAAGTGCTTGTAACTAAAAAAACAGCCACTAGATGATCTCCTATAATTATCCAATCTTTCCTACTGCAAAACTCAGAAAAAGATGAATAAAGAGACAAAGATAAAATGCTGGGTGCACAATCACTTCTCTAGGTAAGCCCTTCCTTTTCTATTTAGAAATATGCTATTCTAAGATTGTAAGTGATATGGTTGGTGTATGTATCCATTTGCAGCTAGCATTAGTACATAAGTTTATGGGCAGATTCATTAGGTGTTACTTTTGCTATTTGGTCCCCATAATTCAGCTTTAAAACATCATATCATATATAATTATCTTTGAGAGAGCATAGGATGAGCCAAAGGAATAAAATATTTGTCCATAAGAGTAATAAAAAATAGGGAGTAAATAAACTTTATGTCCATGTGTCCTTTTCATCCTGTCCATTTGCCCCAAATATTTTTTAATTTTTTCTGTAAAATGTTCTCTTCCATGAATATTTTACCCTTGCTTCCTTGATGACTGGAAGGTAGCAGTAGCTACCCCTGCTGGGATCTACTAGCTCTTCAGTTTGGGTTTGGACGCCCACTTCAACTTCTCCCTTTCAGTTAACTCCATCCCATATTTAGACATGGGTACACACAGATGATAGCCATTATTTAGGAGTAGATGGTGATGTGGGTGTGGATGGTGTGTTTTAGAGTAATAATTATGATTTGATTTTAAGCCAGAATAGTTTGGTTCATTAATAACAATTCATGTCATAGGACGACGACTTGCTTTTTAATCTTCAGTGAAGGCAATTCATAGTATAATGGAAGTATTCTTATACTGTAAGATGGTTTTTTATCTTCACAGTTCTTCCCTAAAATCATTCGACTTTGAGGTTTTGGAACTTCCCTCTTCACTCGTGTACTATCGAGATCAAATATTCAATCTCGGGGAGCAGCACCATCTCTTTTTTCTTATGTTATCTCCTGTCATTTCTGACCATTCACCTTTATTCAGATATGAAAAATAAGAATACCATTAAAGATCAGCATGGGCATTTGTATACCTGATAGAATTATTTTTATTGTTACATCTTTGTAAAATAATGTATCTTTTAAAGAATAACTTGCAGAGATAAAAAGAACTTCAAAAAATCTATTCTCCCAACCTCAGAGAACTCAGGAATGTTACTCATTTTAACACTGGTAATTATTTTTTCTCTTTTCTCCTCTCTACTTTTCTTACTGCACACTGGTTCTTTTATTCTTTCCTTATTTTAATTCCCTTCCAGCGGCCTCTGTTTTCCACCTGTTTCCACTGATTTTTCAATGCTGTTATTCTTTTGAGACCACCTGTAAGTTTCTATTTTTAGTCCTGCTGTCTTTTCTTTCATATTTCAAATATGACTCCCAAAGATTGTATCAAGATGAATTGTTCAGAATGAAGGCAGTGATTGATTATGATGGACTTAAGGAACTCGGGAGAGGACAGCTGTCAAGATTTTCTTCATCCAATAGAATTGTGTTGGATACACCTGGGGTTTGAGAAGCAAGAAATAGAAAGCCCTACTAAGACATGACTCAAATGGGAAACGTAATAAAATAATGATTTGGAGTAGTATTAACTGAAGAAAATAAAACAAACCAGTCTGCCAGGTTAGTAGCTAATAACCCGTGAGTTTGCTACTAAGGAAATTAAAACTTGAGCCAATAAGAATGGCAACCATCTACTGAGAATGAAACTGAAGGCTTCCTATTAACTCCCCTCCCTGGGTCCTTTGGACAGAACAGTCAGAAAGTCATTTCCTATTTATTTAGTAGCAAAAGACTTGAAATGGAAAAATATATATATAGAAAAAAAGTCAGAGGCAAACTCTTAACTCCTTCAAAAGGAGATTCAGACAGGGTATTTTTCCCCCTCAGGGCAAAACATACATCAGCATAGGTCACGAAAAGAGGAAGGGCAGTTAAGAACAGGGAAAAAGAAAAAAGGAGCTGTCGCAGATAAGTACAGCCAAGATGACTCATACAGTCTCCCAGGGGATTTTTGGTGTGGGGACATCGAATTAATAAATCCACTATTAGCTGTGTGGAACCCACAGGGCTAGGCAAACTCAAGAACTCTTGATTTCATGTTGGGGGGTCGCTATTTATGCACAGCCCCCTCCCCCCGCAGAAGTGAGAACCCTTTTTTCGAACTCTTAGTCACTTTGAGAATGATTGGAGGCCTTCAGGGAATACTTTGGTCCTGGATAAACATTTAGAGTCGCTTCACCCTAAATCCAACTCTTGCCCGGATCCGTGAGTCGTTCTGAACCGATCTGAGAGCGCGGCGGGATCCAGGTCTCTGCTAGCGGCGGGCACCAGGAATCCAGGCAGATGCGAGAAGACGCACAGCGGTCTGCCAGGCGGAGGGCGTTTCAGCATCCAGACCTGGGGGCGGGCGCGGCAGGGACCTCGCTGCCTGCTCCCTGATGCCCAGGAGCCCTGGGAGAGACCCTGGAGCGAGGCGCCGCGGGCGCCGCGGCCGGCGGGGCGCACTCCCCGCGGGGCGCGAGTGCGAGTGTGCGCGCGAGCGGCGGGCGGCGGCGGGAGGAGGCGCAGGCGCGCTGCTCGCCCGTCTGCAGCCGGGCGCCGGGCGCCGAGCGCCGCGGCTCGGGGAGTTGATGGCAGCACCACAGTGCGGCCGCCGGGCCGAGCGCCGAGCGCAGCCACCCGCCGCTGCCCAGGAAGCGTCCAAGATGTGGAGGGATCCGGGCGGCAGCGGTTGCAGCAGCGCCAGGGACCGGGGCGCGCGGCAGCCTCCGCTCTCCTGCCTGTGCTGACCTGCCTCGTTTGGCCCCAAAGAATGTCAGCCAAGTCCAAAGGGACCCCCCCCTCCTCCTCTCCAGCCGAGGGACCACCGGCAGCCTCCAAAGCCAAGGTGAAGGAACAGATCAAGATCATCGTGGAGGATCTGGAATTAGTCCTGGGCGACCTGAAGGACGTAGCCAAGGAACTTAAGGAGGTGAGAGGCGCAGGGCTGGGGAGGGAGTTCGTCGCCGTTTGCCCCCTTGGGGTTTTGGGTCCGTTTTCACTGGGAACCGCCGACTTCTTAACTCCTGGAAACTATGGTAAGAAGCCTGCTGATGGACTTTCTTTGCTCCAGCGACTCCTGAGAAGAGTTGTTGCACTTTTACATTTTTTTTTAATCAGGAAGAAATCAACTAGTGTTTTAATCGATGGAACTGGGATGGTGGGGTGAACGCGCGCGTGTTTCGCTATCGGTGTGTGTATAGTGTCGGGGGAGGGGGATAACGGGGGGTGTGTCGACAGAGGAAGAAATGAGCAGCCCGGCCGGGGCGTGCGAGACGCCCCTCTCCTGCCCTCTTTTTCCCCCGGAGTCCTTCGGCAAGTCACTCCTTGCCTGGCCGCCTCCTCACGCCCGGGCTGAAGGGGGTCCGGGTTCCGGGCCCTGGGCCAGGCCGGGGAGGGCAGCTTGGGGGAAGCTAGGCTCCAGCTCTCCTCCCCGATTTCCCGCCCCGCAGGAAGGCAGGCATCCCTGCTGCTGGCAAGGGGAGCCCAGACTTGGGGACGTGGAGGGGGTCCGGGACTTTCTCAGTTTCGTAGTTTCTGAGGCATCTCTTACCCTCTTCCGAATGTCGCTCCTAGTAACTCTGGGCCTCTCCCCCACCCCTTCTTCCTTCCTCCCACGTTGTCGCCACTTGGCACTGAACCTGGGAGCTTGGCGCATTAGTGTATGTGTGTTGTGCGTGTGTGTGTTGTGCGTGTGCCAGGTCTTGCCACTGGCGTCCTGTCTCTTGGGAACCGGGACTGTTTTGCTTCTTTCTCGCTCCCTATCTATTCCTCTTCTGCCCTCTCCCCCCCCCCCCCCCCCCCCCCCCGTTATCCGGATAGAAAGAAGCGGAGGCAGTGTCAGGGCTGAGGCTGCGTAAATCAGGCTGCCGCTCCCGGCGGGGGCGAAGGCTGGCTTGGGAGGGGTGGGGTCCCCGTGAGCCTGGCTGGCAGCTGGTGGAGTCGCGGAGCTGGTGGCAGAGTCTGAGCCCGCTGTTCTGCTACCGAACGGGCGCCTGGTGTGGTCCTCGGTCGGGGAGCCCGCACCCCGCAGTTTCTTCCGAGCTAAGGCTAACTTCTAGGGTGGTGGTGCTGGAGGAGGGAAGGGAAGGGGTGGGGGCTTCTTCTAGGTCCAAATTATGATCTTGTTTCTGAGGCCGAGTGGGAGGAAATTGAGGGTTGTTTGGATGCCCGGCCTCTAGAAATTAACCTCCTCTACCAGTTTCCAATCCAAATGGGAGGCAAGAGTCCCTCCCTCCCTCCCACCCCCTCCCCCTCCCCCACCCCGTCCTTTCTCTCCCTGCTCTTCATTACCTGTATGACCAGAACTCTGCATTTGTTACCAAACGCAAGTCTGTCAGAATGGCCCTTTCATGGGCAGAGTCCTGCTTGTCATGGCAAATGCCATTCCTGTAGGTGTTCCACAGATAGAACACGACTATTACTGAGGTCCTGAGAGTGGAGATTGATACAGATGATAGATGTGAGGGTAAAACTTGTTCATGTTTGCGGGGCTTCTCTAGGATCATTGCTTCACAACTGGTTGACAGATGGTGAGGTTATCCATTGAAATTCAAGTCTAAAGATGCTGTTCGTTTCTTTGTTATTCTTTAATGTGACATTTTTGGCAGGCTGTGTTTTCATCTGAAACATCATGGCGTTGTAAAAAGGAACAAATTTGGGCATGTTGCTTTTGGCAGAAGCGTGCTTTATAATTGTTGAGGTTTCTAAGGTGGGGACTTGGGAAACCTGCGTCCACACAGCCAATATGTTGCTGTCTTAGCGAGGAGGCTGAGCTTAAGATAGGGGTAGTCAATCAAAACTCTGCCTCTGTGGGCGTATCCTTCCTTAGGACGTGTCCCTCTACTCCCTGCTGGAGGCAGAATGAATGACAAGAAACTGCGTATGGTCTTGATGATGGCTTGCCTCATTATTCTGTAAATATTTGGAGATCAGTTAGACTTGTAGTGAAACTGTTAACCTCCCTGAGGGTCTTGTTTAGAATCACAGAGAAATAAATCAGAGAGTCTGGATATGTGTTCCTTTCACTCTTTCTGTGTCTTCATTTACTGGGGAATATTTAAGGGGGGAAACAGATAGTTTATAAAAAGGAATGGAGAAGTATAGATAATGTACAACCAAGTAAATGGAAGGATCTGTCTTCGGGATAAAGTTTTGCTTGATGCTTTGGAAGTTTGATTGGCTGCTAGGGCCAGATCGGGAAAAATCTCACCTGTAAGAGTGATACTTGTAAGTGGTAAATGATGTCATGTGATAGTTAATTATTTATGGGAGGATATCATCATCCTAGGTGTGCACATGGAATTGTATTACAGTGTGTCTGAATCTCAAAACATTGGCAATTTATATAATGTGATTGATAGTTATTTTGAGAAGAAAGTGTTTATAGGGCATATTTAACCTATGACCTTTTGCAGTTGTCCAGCATTTGTCTTTTAAAGACAGTGCTGCACGTGTGACTGAGCATGTCTGTGATGTAGTTTTGAATGGAGGAGTAACTGAAAACTGAGCTAATTGCAAACCTTGTTAGTTTCTATACCTGTGACCCACAGATATGAATGTCACTGTAAATTTATCACTTGTTATAGTCAATATTCTGGCACTATATCATTAGCATATACTAAGTATAAATTGTTTTATTTAGAATTCTAATTCCTGTATTGGCAATGCTTTTAGGCCTTAATATATTTTGATATTAATGAGAAGAGAACTCTTATTAACTTGTAACAGAAATTATAACAAAGTGATATGACTAGATCACCATATCAGTCAATATGTTACTTATTTTACTTTTCTGCTTTTTTATTCTATCTAAAGTGCAGTACATTTAATTTTGCCTAAACTGCACCAACAGTATTGGAATTTTGTTTGAAGTTATTTTGAAATTGCTTTTCCTTTTAGAAGTTTTCTGGGCTTTAATTATCTGAAAATTCAGGTAGTGTGGTAGGTTTGAACACAATAATAGCTTCTGGGAACACTGATAATTAGGAACAAAGCTCCATTATTATTATGGATGTTTTTTATGACTAGTTATTTAATCATTTTTCAGTAATTTATAATTAGATTATATATTGGAAGAAGAGGAACAGGATTTCTAGGAAGTCTCAGGGCTGTTTTATTCTTCCGTCAGAATTTAGAAAAACCTCCAATAACTTGACTTTTCAGAAATAATAGGGGTTGTTTGGTCTTTTGTACTATAATGGGAAACATAAGTAAAATTCAACATGTTTATTCAGCACTTACTATCTATTATGTTATTTTTTTATTGTTACCAAGATGAGTAAGTTACAATTTCTGGCCTCCGTGAGCTCAGAATGTTGGTTTGCGATGCATTTATCACATCTTTGAGTGTCAGTAGTGCAAACAGGCATTACTGCCTGAGCGGCCACTCTGAGCTTGGGGGAAGTAAGCAGAATTAAGAGTAAGAGTGAGCATATGTCGATTAATACGCCAGTGCTTGCTGTGTACTCAGTAGTACGATAAGCCTTCGGTAAATACCCGAGTAGAAGGTTTTAAAAGACAGGAATTTTAAGAAACCATTTATTCAGATTGTCATGATTAACATAACAGGATCAATGCCTCACTGCCAGGTGTTACAAGTAAATATTGGAGATTTTTATGAAGGATAAGTTTTGGGGGGAATGAAAGGTCAAAAACAAATAGGAATTAACAGGAAATTAATCCATATTGCTTTTTTCTACACATGGAAAAAATTACTGCTGAAACTCTAGAGCTTTAGGGATAAAATTAACTATTACTGGTTTTCAGGTGTGTGGTGATTTATTTTTAGAAATGTAGAAAGAAGAGCTTTATAAAAATAGTTCTCAAATAACCTGACATCTCTAGGTACCAATTTACCAGTTCTTTTATGAAGGTCTCACTGGTAAACTGTTTTGCATCAAATGTTGGTGTTACTGTGGGATCACAGATCTCATTAGTTAGAGGGAAAGTGAAGTGTGTGATAAACAACCGTTTATTTGGAAACAAAATTCATTGCTGATTTAGGTGAATTCTGTTTGAGTTTAGACTGATTATAACCTTGAACATTTTTCTCAGTGTTTCAGTTTATGATTTTAAGTGACAAGGCTGGACTATGGGTTGAAGATATAGGTGGCTACGTCTTATGAGTAGACATGACTCTCACGTAGGAGCCAGGGAACCAGTTATTAGTGCCCTGGAGTCACTCATGGGCTTCTTGGTGGGAAGGTGTGTCAGCACTGTGGCTGTGGATTAGAAAGCACTTATGATTTTTCATAAACAAAATCAAATTAAACTTAAGTTTAATTTTGAAAAGCTTGAAAACCCATAAGAAACAATTCATTTTGGGGCTGATTAAAACAGAATTAATAATTATCTTCAGTATATTTTTCTTTTTTAATGGATTATTTACTTGAAATTGTATAGTTTATTGCTCCAGAAAATCCTACCAAATATTTTTTGGTTAATGAGTCTGTGCATATAAACCTAATTATTAGAATGAATTATAAAGAATAATGTATGGATTGTTTTCTAAGTTCTAAAGTTATGAATGAATAAAATTTCTCAGTTCATTCAATTGTAGCAATAGCCGTTTTCTCCTACTCTACTCAACAGTCTAACCCCCAAACTGGAGTATATTTACCAAATGATAAAATGCTTTTTAATTCTTCTTTTCTTAAGTATGATGGCTTAACACGTTACTGAAAAAGCAGAATGGTTCTGAGAAACTAAAGATAACCAGTGACCATCTTTCACGGAATCTATTTCCAATGCATGAAACCCTCTAGACTCCAAGAA
This sequence comes from Desmodus rotundus, assembly GCF_022682495.2. Taxonomy (NCBI): domain Eukaryota; kingdom Metazoa; phylum Chordata; class Mammalia; order Chiroptera; family Phyllostomidae; genus Desmodus; species Desmodus rotundus. The sequence continues at coordinate 126,261,981 of NC_071387.1, forward strand.
TTAGCTGGTAAGAAATTCAAGCAGCCTTAAAAGTAATAATAAATGTTTGCTTCAGGCAATAGTTAAGTAATAGATAATAAAACCAACCTAATAGGTTTTACTGTTACCTGGATTATGTTCTTTTTTTTTTTTTCTTTCTGCCCTTACTGCTCCGAGGATCTCAAAGTGCAGGATAAAAGATAGAAATGCCAGTTTGAATAAAATATATTTTTCCAAACAAATTTAACTACAGAACCTTCCATAGAACTAATCGTGAAAAATTTCTTAGGCAACTTTTGAGAATGATGGGGTAAAATTTCAAAAGGCTCCCGATTCGGTTCTGATTGAAATGTACACAGCTGAAATTGAGCTGAACGTAAAATACTAGAAAACAACGAAGAAAACTTTTTACTTTGCGAAATACAGTTATTTATTTATTTCATTAAGACTTTATTTTTTTAGGGCAGTTTTAGGTTCAGAGAAAAATGGAGCAGAAGGTACAGAGATTTTCCGTGTACCTCTGTCCCTCACATGTCCCTTCCTCCATTATCAGCATCTCCCGCCAGAGTGGTCCATGTGCTACACTTGATGAGCCTGCATTGACGCATCATCGTTACCTAGAGTCTGCAGTTTACGTTGTGGTTCACTCGGGCTGTGGTGCATTTTATGGGTGTGGACAATGGTGTGATGCCATGTGTCCATCATTGTGGTGCTCTACCTATTCATCCCTCTCCCAACCTAATCCCAAAGGTGCTAGCTTTTGACAGAACACATTTCATTTTTTCCCTCCTTTCAGAAGCAGTACAGTATACTATAGAAAGTTTGGGAAAAAATCTCAAAATTGTAAAGGAGAAATAAAAGTTATCCTTAATACCACACAAAAAATAGATATGTTGAACACTTGGCTATATTTTCTTTCATTTTTTTGTATGACTATTATGAAGTCATATACATTGATTTCTGCTTTCCTGAATAGTATTAGATCATAACCATTATATAGATGTGCTATAAGTTACTTTATAGTCCCCATAATCTTGGACATTCTATTTATTTCCAAATGTTTATGGCTGTTAAATATCACTAAAAAGACAGTTTTGACAATATAAAAGTGGCTAAGAGAGAGTTTACTCTGTACCTGATATTCTTCTAAATGCATTTATTTATATTTAAATCTTCTAACCCTCAAAACAAATATATGAGAAAGGTACTACTGTTATTTCATATTACAGAAAAGAAAACAGAGTCCAGAGATAAGTCACTTGCCCAAGTTCACTGATTTTTAAGTGGAGAAGTGAGGTTTCAATGCCAGGCAATTTATTGCTAAAATCCAGGCATTTAAGCACTAAGCTCTATTTCTTCTTCTTCCTCCTCCTCCTCCTCTTCTTCTTCTTCCTCTTCTTCTTCATCTTCGTCTTCGTCTTCTTCGTCTTGTTGTTGTTGTTGTTGTTGTTATTATTATTATTATTATTATTATTTTTTTTAGAAAACAAGGGAATGAAAGTTTTAAAGTTTTCTATCCTTATTGCCAAAGTGTCTTCCAGGGAGTTTCGCAAATATTTATACCCAGCAGGAATATACATGGACTCTGTTTCTCAAATTTTGAGAAAAACTAATAAACTTTTTAATTTAAGTCTGGTCATATAACTTATTATTTCTTTGTGGTAATAGTCATTGTTTTTGTTCATTGCACTCAATTTTGGGCACTGATATTGAGGTAAAATTAACAGTGAGCTAATTAAACCTTGCAATTTGCATCTTCCAAGTAAATAGAGGCTATAGTGAATTATTTTTGACCTATTTAGTCTTAAAAATATTAATGATAATATCACATAGCTTTTTTATATTATGACTTAGAAAATAAAGACACAACTAATGGGTACTTATTGATATCTAGCATTGTATACAGCTGTTCCAAATGAATAAAGGAATTTGGGAAACTTTAATTCTCTTCTGTTATTCTCAATGCCTTAGAAGGGAGCTGCTGTCCTTAAGTTTTCTGAGATGTTTCGGGTCTGGCAGCTGTTTCACTTTCTCCTAGTATGATAAATAGAGTCGAATTCTTTACCAGGTACGAAGTTATTGAGCTGGCTAACAATGTCATATGTATATTTATAATTAGATTTCTCATGTGAATTTAGTGGTATTGATTGAAGCCACCCTCTCCCCTCACATATCAGGGAAACAAGAAATGACCTTATTCTGAAATCCTATGTGTTAGGATTTTAGAATAAAATCCTATATGTTTTTTTCCAGTATAATATGGTTAGATGTGTTTTTTTTTATATTTGAAGTTAGTTTTATTATGTTTAAAGTTAGTTAAGATTTCCTGTAGGACCTAGGAAACCAAAGTTAGCACTGCGACTGTAAACAAGAAGCAGAAGGTAACATGAACTGAAATGAGAAAATAAACATGTATAAGTAATGTCCAAATCAAAGTAGACTCTCAAGGTGACCTGTAAAACCAGGGCAAATGTTGCCTTTTATGGTGTCAACAAAAAGTCTCTGCCACCAATCTAAAGCCAACAAGAGAACTAACCTAGGGTGTGGTAAAAGGAGGAACTTTTTTCAGGTAAGCAGTTTGCAAACCTGAGAAATTCAGCCTGTAGAGGAAACCAAAACTGTACTCCACCAGACAGAGGAGTGTCCACTTTTTTGTAGAGAAAGTCCTTAGTCTCTGTTTGGTCCTTTTTTTTTTTTTTTTTTTGCAAATGAGGAACCCAAATTTACACAATCTGATTGGTCCAACTATCACTACCCTCATTCACTGGAAAGATTAATTCTGATTGGTCATTATGGAGCTGTTCTGTTTAGTCAGTAAAGATGCAAATGAGGATATAGTTATGCAGTTCTCATTAGACAGGCTAAGTCTCCGCCCACTGGTTGAAAGACAAAACCAGGAACTCCTTTATAAGGGTTATAAGGGTTAATGCAGATGGCAGGAGCACGGTGCAGGAGGCTGAAGGCTTAGTCTGTAGCTTTTCCCTGAAATTCAGCATGTGTGAGCGCTCTCTGTCAGCAGTGGCTGCTAGACTCTGATCATGAATTTGGGCCCCGTTAACCTTGAGGAGTCCTTGGCAGGTAGATTCCTTCTTGAGGTTCATGATGGCATGAGCTGTTTTTAGTTTTGAAAATGAAAGGACATGAGAATTCCAAAGGAATTAAGCTTCTAGACTCTAGGTAAGAAATATGAACACTGTTAAGATAAAACTTATATTTATGATCTTGGTTTTCCCTCCTCCAGCTTTGCAAATGCTACTTTAGTTTGCAAAGTTTACTTCTAGAATACTCACAGTGAGTCAAATTATATACCTATGCCCATTGTGCCAGTTACTGTGGTGTTTGCCACACTATAAATAGATTTTTAACTACAGATAGTATATGATATCCTAGTCTAGAGAAGCAAATTTGATTATTTTTAACAAGTACTATATGCATGCTAACAGATTGGTGTGTATTTACCTCTTTCATAACATCAAATCTATCCTAAGATTGCAAGCTGTGTTCATGTGACTGAAAATTACTAGGTTAAAAAATATATCAGTCAAATGAATTGTCTTCTAGCTGCAGTGGTTCTTAATTTTCCCCCCATATCATAGAGCCCTTTGAAAATTTATAAAATTGTAGATATTTTTCCTAGAGCAAAAGCTCCTACAAAAGTAAGTCTTTGCAGATGTTCAGGGAATCTTGGGGGAGAGAGAATGACTCAGGTGAAAAGAGAAAAACAAGTGATTGATTACCTTTCTTTTTCTTTTTATATTTTTTAGCTAGTTACTTGAGACCAGCTCCATAATTTTCAAAATCAAAAGCCCTGGCTCTACTAAAAAGAAGAAATACTGATGGCTATCATGTGATGGTTTTTATTTCAGGGAGCCAATGGTAAACCAGCAATTTACTTGTCTTAGAGGGGCTCTGGTAGCTGGTCTCAACATAGGAATATATTCACTTCCTCCAAAACTGCAGAATACCCGTGTGTCTAAAGGTTAACTATCACTTTTTTAAAAAAAAATTATGTGTGCTGGAGCATATCATTGTATAGGACAAAATATTTCCACAGGTTATTGTAAATTATGTATAGTCTGTTTTTAAAACTGGTCCCAGAACAACGCTTTCTGTTTTATTATTTCCCTGTGTGAAATTAATTCATGAATGAAGAAAGATTTATTGAATTCTTGATATGTGTAAGACACTGTTGTGAAGACCATAAAGGATGCAAACATGAATAAGCTTAAGAACCTGTCCTTGGAGGAAGCCCCTTCTAGGAGGCTGAACTTCACGGGCAGTAGGGTGCACGAAGAAACTAGAGCGATGTAGAATGTGTAAAGGGCCATGATAAACTACAGCTAGAATTCAAAGATGGAAGAAACATGCATCTCACTTTCCAGTTTAATTGATTTTCTCTATGTTAATGAATTCTAAACTTTGCTTAATAAGATATGTAGTAACGCCTGTAATAATGCATCATGGTGTGGGGATGCGAGGGCAAGCCTTTCAAACTCATGCTTATGCTGCTTTATTGCTGCACACTAGAAGATCATTCTTAAGGATTATGTTAATACATTGTAACACTTCAGCACTTATTACCAATACCAGAAGTTACTTTCATGAAACATGTATCTCCCAATGTTCTTGTCAATGCATTTGAAAACAATCAGCCACCAGTTATTGTTTGCTTTAAAATTTATTAAAATAAATCACTGTTTTACATACATTGTAGCAATCAAGCTGATGTTGTTTCACATTCTAACTTAATTTGAATAAAAAAGCTAAAAATGTATGCAGAATTCCTGAAGTAGGTAATTATTATTATTTTGTAACTTTTGACAATAGTGAAAACACTATCAGGCAACCATAATTAATTTAAAATAACCTTGTAACGTTAAAGCTCAAATATCAGAGATAAGTTTATGTCTATTCACTTATATGTAGAATACAGTATAAATTTTATTATTCCTTGATTAGATAGATCATTTTTTTAATAAATGTTTAGAATTATCTTTTTATAATAATAGGAGGATTTTGAAGTGACATAGTGCAGAAGGGTAAGATCTGAGACTCTGAAGCCGAGCGCTGTGGCTTCGAATTGCTGCGCTTCATGATATTGGGTGCATGGTCTCTGTGCCTTCAGTTTCTTCCTGAAATGGCTATGGTGATGATAATACGACCTATAGCGTAGGCTGGTTATGGAGATTAAAGGACTTAATATATACGAAGCACTTAGAACAGTTCCCAGGTACAGAGTGAGAGCAGTAGGTATGCTTGTGTTTATTGTTATTATTATTTGCACTTATTTGAGCCTCTTTTTTTCATTTATTCAACAAACGAGCACCTACATATGCTAGGCAGGCAGTTGCTGGCAATATAGTGGTTCATAAAATAGACAAAATTCCTTCATGGAGATTACATAGAGAGTGGGGAGGGCATGGGGAAGACAGACCAACATAATAAATAGCAAATTATGTGAAATCCTAGAAAGTGACAGGTTTGATGAAACAACAGAAGATTGTAATGGGGTGAACGACAATGGTGAGGAGGTGCATTTTTAAATTGGGTGGAACAGAATGAGCCTCATTGCAGAAGTGACATGGTGGTGTCAGAGGAGAAGCTTGAAGGTGAAGGAGCCTGCCTTGTGACTGTCTAGGGGAGCACTCTTCCAGTTAGAGAGCACAGCAGTCCGAGGACCTCATGGTGGGCACATGTCCCACATATTTGCAGAAGAGCAAGGCCAGTGTGGCAGGAGTGAATCAGGAGAGGGCATCAGAAGGGCCCTGGGGGACATGTCTAAGGATTTTAATTCTTTCTCAGAGTGAAATGGGAACTTTGCAGTTTGGGGCAAAAGGATGAATGGATGTGATCTTCTTCCATCTTTTTCTCCTTACCTTTAGTCTCTAGTTCAAACACAGGTCTGTTGACATTTTCAGCAGATAATTGTTCAGAGCTGTCCTTTGCATTGTATGGTTTTTAGCAGCAGCCCTCGCCTGTGCTAAAATGTCAATGTGGCAATTGAAAATGTTTCTAGATATTGCCAGATGTCCCCTGGGGGGAAAGGGGAATCACCCTCATTGAGAACTAATGCTCTAGCGCTTCCTTCTTATTCCATATTACTTAATATTGCTTTCTTTGCCCCCCTTTTGTTTGTTTATGCTTTTATTTGTTGTTTATCCATCAAGCACCAGGCATTTATGTTTCTTTCAGATATTGTGTTCTCTCTGTTTTTTTTTTTTTAACAGAGCATTACCTGCATTTTTACTTACCTTTACCTGATTCTATTTTTCCCCCTGAATGTACTTTTGAAAATGCACCTTTTCATTTTCCTTTGCCACTTGCCCTACCTCCTTTTCCATTTTTCACAAGGAAATACAAATTACACTGAAAAACTGTAAGGAATTTGTATACGTATGTCTGTTTTACAATTTGGTGGGGGGAGGGAAATTCAGAAGGGATGGTGGGAGAGGCCAATGCTGAGTTGCTTGTCTTCTTGCCACTATTAGCTCCCGAGTAAGGTCTTTGGCAACCGTGACTGTAAGGAAAGGCTCTTCATCTCATCTGTCAGTCAGTCTTATGCTCCTCCTGCCCCTTCCATTTCTGTAGAGACAGGAGAGGTATGAGTGTTAGCGTGGCACACATTGCAGAAGAAATAAGGTGATGGTGGTGATGATGATGATGAACATGACTAACATCTGCTCATCGCTCACCAGGTACCAGGAGTACTTCTGAGTTAACTCATTCAATCCGCACAGTTAGCCTTTGAGGTCACTATAATTGTTCTACATAGGGAGAAGCTGAGACAGTGAGGTTAGTATGGAGAGCGAGTGATTGAGTTGGACTCTTGATATTTCTCTTTTGTATCGTTGTCCATACTGACTTCCCAATTCCCAGCGGCAGCCTAGTCACTGCTGGTTTTCAGGCGCTTCACTTCACTGTAATCTGTCTTCTCCCTCCTCCTCTACCTCCTCTGCTTCATCTGGCCCTTTCCCCTTTCTTGCTCTTTCTTTCTCCTGCTCTTCCTGTCTTCCTGTTTTTCCATCTTTTTGCTTTCTCATCAGCTTCTTTGATATGCCTCAATATCTTCTTCAGTTATCAAAGTTTTTTTTTAATTCCTACTATACGCAGGGCAATGTGTTAGGCAATATAAATAAAATAGTGAGCAACACATACACGGCCCCTGCCATCTGAAATTATATACTAGTGGGGAGACATTCAAAGAATAGTAGAAATAATGCTTATTAAGGAGTGTTAAAGGCTATGAAAGAAAAGTGCATGATACAATAAGAGCATGAACTCATTGATAAGCTTTGTCTATTCTCACTAAATGGCCTTTCAGATTGGCCGCTTTCTTCTTTCCCACTGCCACCTCCCTAATCCCTGTGCTACTAATTTCATGGATGTTCTTTTAATAGCCCTAGAGCTAATCTTTCTCTTTTGTTCTCTGCCAATTCATTCTCTAAACACTGCCAGATTAATCTGCTAATGCACGGGTTTCTTCAGGATGTATCCACCCACCCCCCAACCCTGGCCCTTAGAACATCACCCCTATCCTCTTTTTACTTAAAATGTTAAATGAACAAACCCAGCCTTCCAGCCAGACATCCAGCAGTCCCAGTTTTCCTGTTTGGCTCTTTCTGCCTCTTCTCTTTAGTGAGTAACACAGAGACCACCTCAGAAAATCTTGATATCGTCACAATTTTTACCTAACTTGAATTCTGTACTCTTCATGTTTAGGGTCACTGTGCCACTACATTGTATTAGCTTCTGTTATTTAACAATGGTTCCTTGTCTGTGCCTTTCTGAAAAATCTTGTAACTTTTCTCTGTTAGTTACTGACCATGTAACCTTCTATGCAACATTTTAAAGCCTCACTCTTATGTGCGGAGGAATTTGAACTTGAGGATACAATTCTGAGTAATACTTATTAAGGCACTAAGGGCTAAAAGCCCATCATTCTACTTGTGCAGGAGACACTGTTCTTTTTCATCTACTCAAGAAAATAACTACCCATCCCCTGGCTCTCCTATACCATCTTTTTCACTCTCCCGCAGATGATTCCCATCAGCATACAAATTAAAATATAGATAATAGTAAAATCATCTCTTGATCCCACTTGCCCTGAAAATTATCATCCCACTCTTTAGCTTGACTTTACAAACAGCTTAAGAGTTGTCTTGCTTGCTATTACCTACTTCCTCCCACTCTGTTACACCCACTTCCATCAGATCTACACTGTACCCACTACATCAGAACAGCTTCTATTTGTTTATATTTTCTTCTGTTTCCTTTGCCCAAGGAGATTTATCGGAACAAGACATTGCTGTGAGAAATGTCCAAGATTTTACTACGTATATTTATTTCTAGGGTTTTTATGGTTTTGCATCTTACGTTTAAGTCTTTAATCCATTTTGAGTTTATTCTTGGGTATGGTATAGGAAGATGATCTAATTTTATTTTTTGTACATATCTGTCTCATTTTCCCAACACTATTTATTTAAATGTTGTGTTTTTAAAACCCTCACCTGAGGATTTGTTTATTGATTTTAGAGAGAGAAGAGGGGAGGGAAAGAGGGGAAGACAGAGAGAGGGAGAGAGAGAAGCATTGATGTAAGAGAGAAACATCAATCAGTTGCCTCCTATATGCTCCCTAACCTGGGATCAAACCTGCAACCTAGGTACGTGCCCTGACTGGGAATCAAACCCACAACCTTCTGGTGTACAGGATAATGCTACAGCTAACTGAGCCACCCAGCCAGGGCAATATTCTGAAAATTTATATGGAATCACAAAAGACCCTGGATAGCCACAGCAATCCTGAGAAAGAAGAGCAAAGTGGGAGGAATCATGCTACCTGATACCAGACTATGCTACGAGGCCGTAGTAATCAAAAAGGCATGGGGCTGATGTAAAAGGAGTCATATAGATCAATGGAACAGAATGGAGAGAACAGAAATAAACCCATGCCTTTATGGTCAATCAATATTTGATAAAGGAGGCGAGAATATGCAATGGGGTGAAGACAGTATTTCAGACTATTTGGTGTCGTTGTTTGAAATACACCATTGGTATCTTGATAGGAATTGCATTGAGTCTATAGATTGCTGTGGGTCGTGTGGACATTTTAATGATGTTAATTCTTCCTATCTAGGAAAATGGTATATGCTTCCACTTATTTGTATCTTCTAAAGTTTCTTTCTTCAGTGCCTTACAATTTTCCAAGGATAGGTCTTTGAATGCACATCCTCCCCAATACTTGTTTGTTGATTTATTGATGATAATCATTCTGACAGGAGTGAGGTGACATCTTACTGCAGTTTAATCTGCATTTCTCTGACGATTAGTGACATTGAGCATCTTTTCTTATTGTCTGTTGGCCATCTGTATGTCCTCTTTAGAGAAGTTTCTATTCAGGTCCTTTGCCCATCTTTAATTGGATTGTTTGTTTGTTTGTTTTGATATTGAGTTCTATGAGTTCTTTATAAATTTTGGATATTAACCCCTTATTAGATGTATCATTGGCAAATATGTTCTCCCATTCAGTGGATTGTTTTTTCATTTTGTCTATGCTTTCCTGTGCTGTGTAAAAACTTTTTAGTGTAGAAAAGGGACTCGTGCACTGTTGGTGGGAATGTATATTGGTGCAGCCACTGCAGAAAACAGTATGGGGTTTTTAGAAAACATTAAAAATGGAGTTGCTTTATGACCCAGTGATTCCGCGTCTGAGAATATATTGTGAGAATCCTGAAACACTAATTGGAAAGAACATATGCACTGCTAAGTTCATTGCAGCATTATTTACAATAGCCAAGATTGGGAAGCAGCCCACATGCCCATCAGTAGATGAGCGGATCAAAAAGCTGTGGTACATTTACACAATAGAATATTACTTAGCCATAAAAGGAAGGAAATCTTACCTTTTGTGACAGCATGGATGGACCTGGAAAGTAACATGCTAAGTGAAATAAACCACTCAGAGAAGCACAAATACCATATGATTTCCCTTATAAATGGAATCTACTGAACAAAATAAACTGACAAACAAAATATAAACAGATTCATAGATACAGAAAACAGACTGACAGCTGTCAGAAGGGAGGAGAGCTGGGGGACTGGATGAAAAAGGTGAAGGGATTAAGCAAAAAACAAACAGGAACTCACAGACACAGTCAACAGTATGGTGAACAGGGTAAAGGGGGATAAATGGTGATGGAAGGCAACTTAACTGGGCAATGAGCACACAATACGATATACAGATGATGTATTATGGAATTGTACACTTGAAGCCTGTGTAATTTTATTAACCAATGTCACCCCAATAAATTCAATGAAAAATGTTTGATAGATATATAAAAAATCTGTCTCTATCAAGGTTGTCAGTGACTCAGTGTTATTTAATCATATAAGCAATGTTGACTTATAATCTTATTTAAAATGTCTTTAGCAGCATTCCCCAGTTCTCTTCAAATTCTTTACCTGGCTTGAAGAATGCTGTGCTTTCTCACCTCACTGGTTTTTCTTCGTTACCTTTACTTATTCTTCCTCTGGGATGTCTGAGCTAAAATTCTGATCCTTTTTATTTTAAATAAAATTATTTATGCTTAACTTCTTTGGGTTTTAACTCAGTCCTATGATTTAATTCCATTTACAGGTTCATGACTTCCAACTGCATATCTCCAGCCCAAATCTCCTAAACTTATATAGTCAACAGTCTTCTCCACATATCTACTTGGATATAAGAGCTTTCTTTACCTTGTCCAAAATTGAACCCTGATCTCCTCCCTCCCTCAAAACCTAATCCTTTGCAGTCTTTCCTGTGTCAACTGATAGTGTTCTTATACTTCTGGAAGTCGGACTCGTTATCAACTCCTCTTTCTTGCATTGTATACAATTCATCAGAAAGTCTGGTTGGCTGTATCTTCGAACTGTTTCCTAAACCAACCAATTCTTATCTCTTCCATAGCTACCGCCTAGTCTAAGCCTGAATCCTGTCCTTTCGGTTGCTACAAAATCCTCCTTCCGTTCTCCTTTCTTGCTTCCTTAAGCTTTTTTCCAGTTCAGGAGCCAGGGTAAATCTGTTATCACATTACTTTTCTCAAATCCTTGTAGTGACTTCCCATTTCATTCAAAGTCAAGTGCTTACAATGGTTATGAGGCTTCAAAGCATTTTCCTTCTTTCCCTGTTATCTCTCTCCGCACCTTTCTTGCTACTTTATCTCCAGCATGCATTAGGTTTTTCTGTTTCTTGAATATTGTGAAACTTTCTTCCCATTAGTCATTCTAAATCTTAAATTAATTGAACAATAATATATAAAAAAAGATATTGGCTACTGTTTAAATGAGTTTTAATCATTCCACTGTGTCCTTAAGAAATATGCAAGCAGTTTGTTGCAAAGATCCAATATTATGTAAAATACTCCATAACTAGGTAATAACAGTGTTTGGCTACTTTTTCTTCTTTTTCTTTTATGTACTCCCTCTAGTGTTCAAAAAGATGAGTCCTTATAATTAGCTTATTCAGATACTGAAGAGCAGATGTTAATGTAGAAATAGGGCGTTCGTAAATTAATATGACTTTGTTTTACTTAGGTGATTATATTGTCTAGTTACTGAACTTTGAATATATTGTATGAAAAACATATTCTCTCTCTCCTTACCAGTGGGATCTGACCCTGCCTTTTCACGTGCGTATTTTCAATCTGTTCACTTCAATCAGGGAGAGTATTGGATGTCTTGGACTTCTTTCTTTGAAGCCTATACAATATTGCAGATTTTTCCTTAATTATTGTACCTGAAGTCTAGGTTTTAATAGGGCCATTTGAATGTAAACAGAAAGCTTCTGCTAAATATATGCAAAGTGAAAAAAAAACTATATTGACTAGAGGAGTGTCTTTGAACGTGGAAGTGAAAACATTTAGATAATTTGTCATTTGCTTTAACATATTTAAATATTACTTAAATAAACTAGTTTCACAGTACCTTAATAAATAACCAAGATAGTTCTAGGAATAACAAATAAGTAAAAAATATATACGCTATTGTCATTTAATATAGAATATTAATTGCTTACTTATGTAGAAGAGAAGATAATTTTATTGTAAAGTTAACTAAATTACTACTATTTACTGATTTTTAAAAATCAGAGACTAGTAATGGAATATGATTTGACTTTGGGTGGTGGGCACAAAATGAAATGTACACATCATGTATCACAGAATGTATACCTGAAGCCTTTATGACCCTGTGAACCAATGTCACCCCAATGGATTTAATTAAAAAATTAAGAAAGATAAAAACAAACTCAGAGACTAGTGTTTGAAGTTAATTTTTCTAAACTGACATAATATTGTATTAACGTGGTACAGTTTTTAAATCCCTTTGATTCCTATTATTTCAATTGCTTATCTTCAAATGAAGTAAAAAAAATAGAAAGAATAAATTGCTTTCAATGACTTTCAGAGACATTGTTTTCTAAGCTCTATCTACTCTCTGGAAGTACTTTGATATTATAAAGATTAATGCATTTTGAAATGAAATTCAAAACTCAACACTTACCCTGTGCATTTTTAGGTAGAATTATATTCAACACTTAAAACTCATTCATAACAGGCTATATTATATGTCCTTGGGGAAATTTACATTTTTAAAAAATACAGAATAATATGGTACAGCATGTCATGTCTGTTTGAGGTTGTTTCATTGATAACACACAGTATGCAGCAAAATGCTTGAGAGTTTAACGTCTGCTTTTTGGAAGCCCCTAATATTCAGACATGTAATGTTTAATGAATTCCATTACTCATCAACAGCCGCTTAGGTTACCTTGGTTCTGATATGGAATACCAAGTTGGCCAGTAACATTAGTAGGATTTTTTTGTGCTGGGAAAATAGTTATTGAGAAACTATCCAAATTCTTACTTATAGTGCTTTTTAAAAATTTTATTTATTTGTTTTTAGAGAAGGGAAGGGAGAGAAAAAGGGAGAGAAACATCAATCTGTGGTTGCCTCTCCTGCACCACCTACTGGTGGCTGGCCCACAACCCAGGCATGTGCCCTGACTAGGAATCAAACCAGTGACCCTATGTATGCAGGCCCAGCACGCAGTCCACTAGGCGCACCAGCCAGGGCTATAACGATAACATTTTTCTTTATGTCACTCCACTAAAAGTGGTTCTAACTTACATACTGATAATTTTATATTACTGAATATGGTTAATTCCTATAAGGTAATACTTAGCTCTTAGATTTGAAAATTTTCTAACCATATTATGTTCTTATTTGTTTCTGATCCTTCTTTCCTCTGGGAAATTCATGAAGAAAAAAAGGATTTCAAGAAATATTTGTAATTAGATAATGGGATTTCCAGAAAAAAGGATTTAATGAAACAATACTAACACCTGAACTGTGTTAGAGAGAAAAGAAAAGCAGAGCAAGGGCTATCATTGAATGGAAAATGTAGCAATAGGCTTTATTTATTTATTTGTTTGTTTATTTTGTGTGCACAGTGTCAGGGCACTGTTGTTACAATATTTTGTGAACATGAAGGTAGGCTGCTATTTACTAAGTTCACAGAAGGTGATGATTACCTTAAATTGTGAGGAAAACTAAACCGCCCGGCAGGTGTGGCTCAATGGATTGAGTGTTGGCCTATGAACCAAAGGGTCTCTGGTTCTGTTCCCAGTCAGGGCACATGCCTGGGTTGTGGGCCAGGTCCCCAGTAGGGGTCGTGCAACGGGCAACCACACATTGAAGTTTCTCTCCCTCTGTTTCTCCCTCCCTTCCCCTCTCTAAAAATAAATAAATAAAGTCTTAGAAAAAAGGAAAGCTAAACCAATTAAGTATCTTTTAGTCAGAAGCTTTGATCGCCTATGTAATTATAATGTACAGTCATCTTATTTCACTGTATAGATGTCTGAGGGCTGATTGAATTCATGTCTTTAGAAGTCCTTCTGTAAGCCACACTGTACAGTACTACTCAACTTGGCATTGAGCGAAGTACTATTTGATTCTAAAGTACATGACAGGCAATACTTTGGCTGATTTAGTTCCCTTTGATATTTGTTAATTTTCAAATAAAATGTAGATATTTAGTAATATCCTAAAGTATATCATTCCAGACATTAGTTCCATTATTAGTATAGAAGTATTTAATATACGTGTGTGTATGTGTGTATAAATATACATAATTTTTCTGGAAGTGTTTGGAAGATCTTTTTGTTTTTTGAAGAATAGAGCTAATAATAATGCATTATATTAATATCTTTCTTATAAATTATAAAAAGCATATTGATTTTTATCAGTACAGGAGAAAAGTTTGCATTAACATGGCTAGAAGTATAATCTAATAATAATATATTTCTGTAAATTTAAGAATAATTTCTTAATAAAAGTGTTGCTCCAATGCAAAGTATCATAAAACAGAATTTGATTAGTGTAAAAGAAAATTTTAAATTGTAGCATGTTTATGGAGTTGTGTGAAATTTGGTTCAACTTACCTAGAATATTTTTTCCAACAAATATTTAAAAATTGTTTAATGATTATACTTAAAAAGATGTCCATTACTAAAGAGAACCAAGAAATGCCTGAATTTGGTTTAGCATTCAATCTGTCATTCTAACAAAAATGACGAATGGTTCATTTTTGTGTTGCTATGGTTGCCATAAAATTTTTCTCAGGAACAGAAATTATTGATACAATTATGTTATGATTGCCATCTCTCTCTCTCTCTCACTCTCTCTTTTTAATGAGCATAGTACCCACTGGGCATTTTTTTTTTACAGTCAAGCTGTATGCTCTGAGTGTAAGGACCTTGTCTGTCTTTTATATTATTTACCCATTTAGTTTAGAGCAGTGTCTGTCATGTAGTACTTTAGCAAAGTATATTTAATGAAGACCTATAACAGTAAAATTTATCACTTGTTGCTTGACAAGTATTATTTAGCTGATAATGAATAAGGAGTTTTCATTCAGTATCTGAACATCTATAATTTGTCTTTTTATAGGGACCCTTTGTGTTGCTCTCCTTATTTCAAGATTCAACTATTGTAATGGTTAAGGTGGGTTAGACTGTACTGCAGTAATAAATAATCTTGAAGTCTCAGTTGTTTAATTCAACACAGAATTTTCTGTAAAACACACTAAGCTCTCTGATGCAGGTTGGCAGAATCTCTGCTCCAAAGAGTCACTCAGGGTCTTTTGATAGTGCTATCTGAACACATGGTTTCTAGGGGGAAAAGAATGCAAAGAAAATTTGTATCCATAATTCTGTCTTTTAGTCTCTAATGACACAGACTGCTTGTGTATGCAGAACTGTCACCCTAAGCTAAGTGCCAGGGAAACACATCTTTCTTAGAAGCTGATGATGAAGAAGATCAGTTGGGACTTCGTAAGTCTAGTATAGTCTTGACCACAACTTCATTCTTCGAGATTCTTGTGCTTGTTTTTTTTTTTTTTTTTTATTCTGAGTAAGGATTATAGCATATTTATTTCACTGAGTAGGTTTTATAGACTCTCTTTCACATACACATTTTTTTTCTCTCTCTCTCTGTCTCTCTGTCTCTCTCCCTCTGTCTTACATATACAGAGGGTTTGCCAAACTCAATAAATTTGTCATTCTTTCCCAAACTTATTGGAATAAGGGTTCTGCTTTTTGGAGAACATCTGTCAGAATTAGTATTCTGTGGAGCAATTTTAGAAAACATTCTTTGGATCAAATCAGAATTTGTTATATAAAGAAGAAATTTACATTTAGTAGAATCTTTAGCCTATAATAAATTCTTGGATTTATCACTTTTGATTGTGCTTTTCAATAAAAAATAAACAGAATAATAATATAATAATATACCTTTTAGTTTGTCATGAAGACAAATTTCTGAAGACCTCAGATGTCAGATCCCTAGTCAAGGTCTGAAATTAAGAAAGGAGATGCCTATACTTGATTTCAATGATTCCTGACTAATTTGTGAAAGTTCATGCACTAAAGTAAGTTTACTTATTTCAGCAAATTCCAACTCGGTCTTAGTTGGCACAAAATATTAACAATCTTAGTTTTCAGTCCATAGATACCAAATTAGAATAAGCTGCAGATTTTCTTTCCCCCCTAGAGATTGTCAGACTGGCAGTACTATGCCACAAAAGCCTGCAGCTCAGCAGCAAGGAATAGCCCAGAATGATTTTTAAAAACAAGCAAATTCACAACAAATAATCATATTTTTAATAGAAATAATTTATTTCTCAATTATTCAAGTTATCCAAATGAAGTTAAATTACCAGTAGCACAGTCTGACTTTAAAAAGTGAGTCAAATGCATAAAACATTTAAAATGATTGTCAAATCAAATATTGAAAGTAAAAAAATGCTTTATTCCTAAAGCATGTCTAAAACAACTATAAGTTGCATAAATATGGCATTTATAGATATATTCTCCCTTCTCTACATAGATTAGAAGACAATGTTATAATGCTGTTTTGAATTTATAGAATACAATGTGTCATACAGATTTTTGATTCATTTTCTCTCTTAATCAGATGGTAAAATAATTATGAAATTTGGCGCTAGCCTTTTAAGTAGTTGGTTTACATTGCCTACATATGTATATTCTCTGTAATTATATATTTTGTTGCTTTAAAATATATACATAGATAGATAGTTGTTGACAGAAATACCTCTTATTCTGGAGGAGAAGGGATATATGTAATTTTTTTCCCTGAGTTTCAGTAAAATAAAATTTTCATACTAATTGAAATAATGTAATTGTCTGACTTGAGTACAATCATTTCAAATATATAATTTATGTTAACAATTGGAATGAGCAGATATGCACTTACTTCTACTGACTTATAGTTACAAACTATAGTTACAACTGTTACACTTTGTGGATAAGTCTAAACCAGTTTAGAAGAGTGGATTTAAAAGTATTTTTCCATATTGTATAAAATAATTGAGTTTTTGTAACAATTTGGTCACATTTTTCTTCAAGTTGTTTTCTATATATTTTTTTTGAAAAAACTTTATTCATTTTATTTTTAGGGGGAGGGAAAAGGAGGGAGAATGAGAGGGAGAGAAACATCGACATATGAGGGAATCATCCATGTACAGGAGAAACATTGATTGGTTGCCTCTCTCAGGCCCGCAGTTGGCAACCTGGCCTGCAACCTTGGTATGTGCCTTAACCAGGAATCAAACCGGTAACTTTTTGACCTGCAGGGTGATGCCCACCCCGCTGAGCTGTACCAGTCTGGCTGTTTTCTGTATTTCTAGAAAAAGTATTAAGATAAATACTGATTATCTTGGGTTTGAGTCATTTTACTAGTGAAAAATTACAACAGGGCCATACATGTGATTAGGTAAACTTTTCATCATATGTTTGTTGGAGATGCATTTTGGATAATGGGGAATGCCAACATTAATAAGATTATTTGTGTGCTATGACATCTGCTGTTTGTACTTGCTATGATTTTCTGAAGTTCTCTTAAGTGAAAGTAATGATGTCGTGCAAGTTATAGACCAACTGCAGTGAAATTGTTCATCGTGAGTTACTAGTGAGTCTTTTGCTGATGTTGGTGTAAATTTTGTCTGGATTTAGTTTTTAGTGTGTACCTGCCATCACGTTGAGTGTAGCAGGTAACTTTCATGAGAAGTCACATGAAAAGAATAAAAAATGTCTAGGCCCTGTGATTCATTTCCTTTGAAATTGTTTAGCCTGAAAATACTTCAGAAGTATATACCATAATCATTTCCTCTCCTTGTATATACTGTATTAACTTAGACACTTTTTCTTTTTTTTTTCATTTCCTTTTTTTAAAACTATTTACCAGTTTAAAGGGGTGATGTTACTTCTAAGATCATAAAGCATCGATAACAAAATCCATTAGAAGCATCTGATTAATTAGTGAATTGGAATGACACAATTCTCTGTATAAATAGCATTACAAAATATGGAAATGAAGTTAATAATTTAGAGTGCTCAATATCTTCATTGCCTTTATTTTTAATTCATTTATAAAAACACATAGTGTTCAGTTTACTAAGGTTAGTCTTTGGAACTATTATTAGTTTCTGTTTGCTTGTTTGATTTTTAAGTAAAATAAAACAAAAAATCCTTATCAATTGCGTTTTAGACTGCTTTATACCTAAACTATTACATTGTCTTGTCTTGTTTTACCAAAATCTTCAATAAGTTGGTATCATTTTTTAAAGCTTTTCATTTTGAGATGATCATAGATTTGCATGCAGAGTAGAAATTATAGAGAGATCACATGTACCTTTAGGCAGTGTGTTCCAGTGGTAACACCTGAAAAACAAGTGTAGTGCAATGTCACAGCCAGGACACTGATATACTCACGATACAGAACAGTGCTATCACAAGGGTCTCTCCTGTTGCCTCTCTATAGCCTCGCCCACTCCCCCCCCCACCCATCCCTAACTCCTGCCAGTCACTAATCTGTTTTCTGTTTCTACGGTTTATCATTTAAGTATTGTTATATAAATGGAATCGTACAATAACCAGTCCAGTTGAAAAATGAACAGACATTTCACCAAAGGTGATATCCACCTGGAAAAAGAGAAAATAAGTGAGAATATGCTCATCATCACTACCCATAGGGAAATGTCGTTTTCTTTTGGGATTGCCTTTTTTTCACTCATCATAATTATCTGGAGAGCCATCTAGGTTTTTATGTGTATCAATAGTTTGTCTCTTTGTATTGCTGATTAGTAATCCATGGTATAAATGTACTATACCTTGTTTAACCACTCACCCATTGAAGGACATCTGGGTGGTTTCAAGTTTGGGACTATTATAAAAAAAGGTGTTATAAACACTTATGTACACAGTTTTGTGTGAACATCAGTTTTTATTACTCTGGGATAAATGCCCAAGAGTGCCATTGCTAGATTATATGGCAGTTCCATGCTTAGTTTTATAAGAGCTGTCAAATGGTTTTCTCGTGATACCACACAGTATTGATTATTGTAGCTGTATAATTAAGTCTTGAAGTTGGGTAGACTGATTCCTCCCACCTTGTTCTTTTTCAAAATTATTTTAGCTATTCTAATTTCTTTGATTTCCATGTACATTTTGAAATAATTTTGCCAATCTCTACCAAATTTTTACTTTGACTTTAATAGAAATAATATTAAACCTGAATATCCATTTGGGGAGAATTAACTACTTTACCGTGTTGAGTCTTCCAATCAATGGACATGATATGTCTATTTATTTAGCTCTTGATTTTTTTTATCAACATTTTGTCATTTTCTGCATACAGTCATGTATTTTTTTGTTAGATTTCTACCTATGTTTTTGAGTGATTATAAATAGTATCATATCTTTGAAAATTTTTATTGAATATATTGAAGTTACATCGGTTAATAAAATTCTGTAGGTTTAAGATGTGCAATTCTATAATACCCAATAATATATAATATTATCTATATTATATTATAGATAATATTATATTATTATATTATATCTATATAATATAATCATCTGTATACTGTCTGGTGTGCTCACCACCCAAGTGCTGCCTTTACCCTCTCCTGCCTTCCTAGCCCCAAATGACCATACCCTACTCCGACTTCCCCTCCTCCAACAGCTGTTTTTATTTCAGGACCCTGATAACTAGTATATAAAGATACAATTGAATTTTGTATGTGGACCTTGTCTATATCATTATATTGAATGTGGAATTTCCTACTGACAGTATTTAATTGGATTATTCACTTTACTAATCCTTTCTTTTAAGTGCTGTTCTAGACCATTTACTTTTCACGTAATTATAGGCACATTAAGGCTTAAGTTTGTCAGTTATATTTTGTTTTGCCTTTTATTTCTCTGTTTTCTTTTTTCTGAAAATTCCATTTCTCCTATTTTTGTTTCAAGTATGTTCATAATCACTTATCAAAGTGTTTTTTTTGTGGTGGCTCTTTTAAAATCCTTATCTGATATCTCTGTCATCAAGGTGTTTGCATCTATTGATTGTCTCTCTTTTTTGTGTGTTTTTTAAAAAGTTTTTATTGAGGTATAATTAACATATTAGTTTCAGGCATACAACATAATGATCTGATATTTGTATATATTACAAAATGATCATCACAGTAAGTCTAGTTAAACATCCATTACCTTATTTTGGGTTTTTTTTGTTGTTATTTTTTTCCACCACTCCCCCCCACCCCAGCCATCCACACTCCCACCCTTGATCCTACCCACCTTTGGCTTTGTCAATGTGTCCTTTATACAAGTTCCTTGATGACCCTTCCTCCCCCTGTCCCTGTTATTCCCTCTCACCTCCTCTCTGGATACTGTCAGTTAGTTCTTTATTTCAATGTTTCTGGTTATATTTTGTCCCTCTTTTTCAATTTCACTTAGTTTGGAAACTTCCTGATTCTTGGTATGATGTGTGATTCTCAACTCAAACCTGGGCATTTGGGTATAATGTTGTAAGCGTCTGGGCAGTAAGTGCAACACAACATTACCGCCAGAGGAGTAAGAATTCACTTTGCTCTCTTGACACCTTAAGGGGGGGAAACAAGAGTGTGCTTTTTACTGACCTTTGGGTATGAAAATCTACATTTCCCCCTTCCTCAGCCTTTTCTGATACTACCCCAGTGGGAGTATTGGTGTCCTTATTTATGATGTCTCAAGGGTGGAAATCCGAGCTCCCAACTTGATCCTTATTGGTGTAGATGGAAGTGGGACCACAGTCCCACTGGAGTAGAATTTGGCTGGAGTAGAGCAGCTACTGTTCAAATTTTTTTTGGTTTTTTAAAAAATTGTTGTTCAGTTACAGTTGTCCCACCTTTTCCCCCATTGCTCTCCCCTACCCCATTGCCCCCATTCCCACAGTGAATCCCAGTCCCTATTGTCTGTACCCATGAGTCCTCTCTTCATGTTCCTTTGCTTGTCCCTTCCTTTTTCCCATGTTATGCCCCTCCCCCATCCCTCTGGTCACTGTCATTTTGTTCTTTATTCCCAAGTCTCTGGTTCGATTTTGCTTGTTTTTTCCAGGTGATTTGGCTAGTGGGATAATTATTTCGTTGGGCCTTTTTGTCTACTTCCCTTGATATTTTCAGTAACAAGTCTGGGATATATAAGGCAAAGAAAGTCCAGAAACTGGCCACCTTTTTTTCCTTTGAGTTTTGAAGTTTCTCTGCTCTTCCTTGTTTTCTCCCCCTTTTAGTCCTCATGTTCATTTTATATGTTTTGGCCAGGGTTCCAGAGTTTTTAGTTGTACTTGTAATATAAAGTAAAGCACATCAACTCCATTATTTTGGAAGCCGAGGTTCATGGTACCATTTGCTTTTAAACTGAAACATTAAACTAATTCTGTATTTGATAATAGAGATTTTATAAAATTAAACTTTTCAGTCTCAAATGTTAAATTTAAAAAGAAATTAATTTCAAAAATATGGCAGTCACCAAAGAGAAGCATTTATTCCTGATTTATATTTTAAAGAATTACCTGTAATTAGATAGTGGAAACACCACATGGAAAACTAATTCCCTCTTAAGAATTTATGTTTTCTGTCAATCTCAGTAAAGAGAATTCAAATGTAAAACTTACACTAAAGGCAGTAACTTATTCCTCTTTTTGGTTATTTAAAGAAAGGGTCTTTTTTCAGCATTCCAATTAAATGCCTGAGAAGATATTCAGTATTATTTCAGTTCTTACTAAACTGTGCAAATTTATATTCAATTCTTCTTTTTTTCTTAGCTTTAGGTTGAATAAAATTTAATGCTCAGGTAAGACTTTCTTGCCTTTATTTTTATGTTATTTTACTTACATAATAAATAAGAAGCCTTAAAAACCAAAGAGAGTAACTATGACATGAATGAGAAGAAAAGCACAAGCTGAAGAGATTGAGTACTTTTCCCTAAAAATTCAGGGAAGGGGCACTGGAGTTCAAGTGGCAGATAGAAACACTGAACCTCTTTGATTTGAAATAATACAAAAGGTTTTGCCTGAATATATAGCAGGAATGTGAAAAGGCTCAGGGAAATAGAAGTGGGTAAAATTAATTTAACTAGGAAATCTTCCAAATTGGACTTACTCTTTTTGAGTGACATACTTAATTTAATGACTAATTATATTAATTGAACATTGCTTTTGAATTCTCCTGGTTTCTTTTAAGTAGAAATAGGTTTAAACATAAATTGCGATAGTATTGGAGAGGGAATAGCACATCCATCAAACATGTAACTCAGATGCTTCTTTTGTTTATATTTCTAGAAAAGGTGACTTGGAAGTAATACACACTCATACATGCACAACCCAAATCAAATTTTGACAAGTAAAGGTTAACTTCTAAAACTGTCTACTTTATGACGGTATGATGAAAGAGCGGTTATTTGCCACTTTTTTGGTATATACTTTTTTAAGGGGATATTTTCTATAAACAATATCTTCCCTGTGGCATAAAGGACTTTTTTTGATATTAAGATAGTATTTTTATAAGTTGGTTCAGGTCTCATTTATAGAAAGGAATGGAAGTATCCAAATTAGCAATTGCACAGAGAATGTGATCCAGTGGTTCATAAAAGAAGACAATAAATGGCTAGTATAAATATGAAAAGTCACTGCAGGAAAGGAGGGGGTCAAGTACTTTCAACGCAAATGCAATGAATGTGTGAAATGAAACACTCTTTCTGGAAAGTAGCTTGTCGATGTATTTATCAGATGCCATGCAAACTCTTTGTTCCAGTTATTCCACTTCGAGGATTCTGGTAAGTAGTTCTTTTATTTTAAGGAAAAAACAGAGAAGCACAGAAAACTTTAAATAAAAGAATCTGCATCAAAATATATACATCTATTTTCTGTTATACACTGTCTTTGTTTATTCTTAATTTTCTTTATACTTCTGCTTCTATTTCTTAGTTACATTGGACCATCAAAGGTATCACTTCCCTAATTAGTAAAGAACTCCAATAAATGTTATTTTCAAAAGCATATATTAAAATTGGAATATTTATTTCACTTAGCATTATGCTTTCCAGTTCCATCCATTCTGTTGTAAGGGACAGGAACTCCTTTCTTTCTGCTGCGTAGTATTCCATCATGTAAATGTACCATAGTTTTTTGATCCACTCATTTACTGATGGGCGCTTAGGTTGCTTCCAGCACTTGGCTATTGCAAATTGTGCTGCTATGAACACTGGGGTGCATATGTTCTTTTGAACTGGTGTTTCAGGATTCTTCGGGTATAATCCCAGCAGTGGAATTGTGGGTCAAAAGGCAGTTCCATTTTTAGATTTTTGAGGAAATTTAGTTTTCCACAGTGGTTGTACCAGCCTGCATTCCCACCAACAGTGCACTAGGGTTCCCTTTCCTCCACATCCTCTCCAGCACTTGTTGTTTGTTGCTTTGTTTATGATGGCCATTCTGACTGGTGTGAAGTGGTATCTCATTGTGGTTTTAATTTGCATCTCTCTGATGGCTAGTGATGCTGAGCATCCTTTCATAGCCAGGTGGTGAAAGACAAATACCTTATGATCTCATCTATAAGTGGACCCTAATCAACAAAACAAACAAGCAAGCAAAATATAACCAAAGAGTTTAAAATAAAGAACAAACTGACAGTAACCATGGGGGAGAGGAATAATTGGGGAAAACAGGGGAAGGGCCATCAAGGAACATGTATAAAGGACACATGGACAAAGCCAAAGAAGGTAGGTCTGAGGGTATGAAGTAGGGATGGGTGGGGCAGAGGGGCATGGTGGGGTGCAAATGGAGACAACTGTATTTGAACAATAAAATAAAATAGTAAAATAAAAATAATACAAAATAAAAAATTGGAATATTTAGCCCATGTAAGCCCCATATGGTAGTCAGTCAAGGTTTAAATATTCTTATTGTCTTTGTTACTACTGAGGCAGAAAATCGTTCTAATTCTATTTTGTATCTGTGACAGAAATATTTCAAATGGCAGAAAACAGAAACCATAATAGAAAGACAGCTGATAAATCAAGAGGTTCTGTGTGCTTAAAATGCAAGGCCACCTGGTGTGGGAATTCAGAGGTCTTGGTTTAGCTTCCAGCTTTGTTACTATCCTTGGGCAAGCATGTTAATCTCCGTGGAAGGCAGTGTTCTTTTTAATAATTGAAGTATCTGATGTTGCCGTTTTTGTTTTGTTGAAAGTTTCATACTGGCCTTCTCTCATTGACCTAATAAAATTAGTAGATTTTTTCCCTAGCACCAGTGATCTATGAGTCTATTGTAGAGTTAATGCTGATTTTTTTTTTAATTCAAAAGATCTAGTTTTATGAGGCAAGGAGGCTCTCTGGCCATTCAAGAACCTTCTCATATTAACTAGTGAAATGAGTAGCTTAGCTAATGTATAATTTATCCTTTGATTTAAAAAAATATTTTCCTCGTTCAATTTGCCATGTTATGTTGAGACACACAAATAAAATACTAGGCAGTCACTGGGTTAAAAAAAAGTTAATTGCTATATATTCAGTTAATCTTAGTTCAAGTCTACCTTAAATCCTACCAGGAAATCTACAAAGTTTAAGAATAAATTAGAAAATGTCAGTATTGAGCATTTTTGTAAATATCATAAAATTCTTTTAAAAATTTAGACTCTAGGGACTAAAGTATTTAATTTTTGATGAAATGAGGGAAAAGGGGACAAAAACAATGTATATAAAATATTTACTTAAAAGGATTTAAAAGTTTTAAAAATTATGCTATTCATTTACAGTTTCTATGAAGTGACATAACTTTACATGATATCATTTTAAGGGGAGGAAAAATGAGTTTTTTGATATACTGTGAATGCCCTAATAGAAATAGTTACAGACACAGAATCATCGCAGGAAAAATCTCAAATACACTTGTGACACTGTTGAAGAAAGGTGAAGGACGTGGGCATGGGCATTCAGGTAGCCTCATGATCTGTCACCCAAGTAAGACTCACATTTCTTTGGAAAAAAAAATCTGTTTTGTAAAATAATCCATCTGTTGGAGATAGTGGTATTTGGCAAAGGTTCAGGCCGCTCACTCTCTACTTCCCTCTGCCCTGGCCTTGGTGCTGATTCTGCGGGAGGAAACAAACAACCGTGTTGCATCATCTCAACTTGGAAAACTGTTACTGGCAACACACCAGCATCAGGAGCGCGTTTGGAGTCTTACAGCATATCATATCCTGGCGGAGACCAGCCAAAAGGGATGATAAGAATTTCTTTGAATTCCCACTAGGCGTTTCTTATACACGGTGCGATAAGTTTCTGAGGAAATCGTGGGGCCATATCCAAAGTGCTGCTTACCTCAAGACTGCCTGCTTTGAAGTAGTCTGTCATGCACTGGGTTGGCATTTGGAGAAGAAGCTCTTGCTCCAGTCTGTGTGAGATACTTCCAGTTACAAAAGGGAGCAGCGAGTCACTCTTCATAGGGTTGACGTGGGCAATGACATTTGGTTCTAAAAGGGCTGGGTCTGTGGAAGAAAGTGATGGTGTGGTCAGTGGGGAGGAGCTCATGCAGGAGTCAGAAGAGGGCACCGAGCCAGGTTCTTTGCCGTGCAGCCGTGCAGGCCCCTTTGGCTGCAAGGAGCACCTCTGAAGCCAAGACTGTAAAGGAGGTGACAATGGCTATAGCATTTCCATGCTGCTTCTTAACCATTTCAGACGTAAGTCTCAGAGAGTAACACATTCTGGGATCACATTAAATCTTCCAGGGCCCATAGTCACAAACCCGTAGGCGAAGACATGGTCTGTATTTTCAAGGATTTGATTGCATTAACTCATGGGAACAGGGCGAAGTAGTTGATGGTAGAAGACAGGAGCATGTGTGCCTGTTACTGGCAGTTTCTATGGGAGCAGCTGTCCAGGTTCCTAGGGATCCCGGTATTGCTTTTAGATAGCATTTTTTCTAGACATTTGGACTATTACCTGGAGAATCAAGCTGTATTTCTATAGTTTTAAGGATAATGCTAAAAAGATTTCCACTGATTAACTTAATTTTCTCTTTCCTCTTCTCCTGAGCTCTTCCTTCTCCCTTTCCAGACCCTTTTCTGGCTTCTAGAATGAGTTGCAAGGTAATATAAACTTAATGAAGTATTTTAATGGAAAAGTAATGTCTAAAAGATACTAATGGGATTGTTAATAAAAAAAACAATTTCTAATCCATTTGGTTATTAAAATGTTTCAAAGAAAATGGAATAAAGACAATCCAAGTCATAGATAAGAGCTCTAACAGGAAGTCGCTCACTTTAAATATGTTCGAATATGGCTTATGCCTCCTGCTTGGGCAGGTATTGAATAATAAATGGATTTCCCAAACGGGTTCCTTAGCACACCACTTACCAGATGGAGAGGGCTTGAGTAGCTGCAGCTGAAATTCCGAAAAATCACCCTTAGAATTTGCTTTGAGATTATTCATCATAAAAACCATCACACTGCCCATCACTGGTGGATGAAGGTTACATACACTTGGCAGTTGTGTGTCATTATTGTAATGAAAAAAGTGTCATGGAATTTTCCATTTTTCTTTTGCAACATATTGCTACAGAGTAAAGGTTTAAACAGGTTGAAACCATCTGTTGTCTTTTGTCTTTGAGTAATCTAAAAAGCTGTACAACATAAAATTGTTCATGAGTTATTTGTCATATATATTTTAAACTGATAAAATACCTACTTTTTAAACTTACTACTTCTTCTCTGAAAGTATTACATGTGTGTGTTTATATATGTATATATACATAAAATATATTTTTCATTTTTTTCTGCTTTCTCAGAAATGGTACCTTAAAAATCAATGAAGAAATAGCTAGCTAGCCAGCCAGACATAGTACAGAGGCTGCAGGGCGTTTCCATGTGCATTATCTTTGGCTTCACACCTGTGTTTCAACTTAGAATTTTGGTAAAAATTAGCTTTTAGATTTTAGTGACAACTCCTTTTGTCTTCATTCATCTTATAAGAAAAGGACAAATACAATCTTACGTTAGAAAAAAAATCCCTGAAGATGGAAATTAAAACACAGTAAGTATGTTTTGATTAGATATTTCTAAATTATGTTTAAAAATTTCTGTCAGAGATAGGACCTGATGTTCAGTGCATGCATATGTGGTGTAAACTGACCTGGCTTGTGTTGGTTTGGACTGTGTTTCAGGTCCAAGTTACAGAAAACCTGATGAATGGTGGTTTAAAATGATGGTGGTGATTTTTCCTGTGTAGCACCTTCAGAGGCAGACTATACAAGGCTAAAGCAATAGATTCATAGTGCCATCCGCACTCTGGCAATTTTTATGTTTCTATTTCTCTTTGTCATGTGGCTTTTCCCTCATGGTGGCAAGGTGGATGCTGTGTCCCCAGTGTCACTTCAGTCTCCAGGCAGAAAGAAGGGAGAACAAAAGGCTAAAGAGTGGTAAAAAGAGCTTGCAGGCTGGTAGTTTCTTTAAAAAGTTTTCCCATGTGTTCCCATCTCACTGAACCACAGTTGGGTCTTAAGACAAACTGGACCCTGTCCAGTGTGGCTCCATTGATTGGAATATTGTCCCATAACTTAAGGGTTGTGGGTTCAATTCCCGGTCAGGGCACATACGTAGGTTGTGGGTCCATCCTTCATCCAGGTACACTACCCCTGGCCCAGGTATGTCTGGGAGACAACTAATTGATGCTTCTCTCTCACATGGATGTTTCTCTCTCTCCTTTTCTCCATCCCTTCCTCTCTCTCTAAAAAGTAATGAAAATTATCCTTGGGTAAGGATTAAAAAAATGAGGGAGACAGAATACAAGCTTGCAAGGGGAGAATTTTAGCAGCCTCAATAAAAGGCAAGCCAACTTCGAAAGATTTGGGGAAGTAATTCAGTGTCTGACATTGCATTCATTTCAACTTTCTGTCAGCGGTCACAACAGACTAAAGAACTTCAAAGGAGAAGTTCTTGATTTTTAAATCTAGCCAGGTAGTTACTCCATTTCCAACCTGAAAATTGAACAATTTGTCCCAGAGGATCAGCCTACTTTTTTTTTGAGAGTATATCCAGAAACCCTGAAGAAACTAGATACATAAAGACACATATCCCCACAGTATATCACAAATGCACTTTTGTGAGACATAATACTCCACATTCATAACCTTGAATGTAAAGATTTACAATCTCTAAGGCCTTTTTATGCTATATATATTTATGCTGCCAAAGCTAAAATGGACGTTAAAATATTTCTATTTTTGATGACGTATGTCCAGAAAACATTAACTTAAATTATAAAACAAACTTTTCAGTGATCATTACTAATTTATGAGCAGTGTTTCTTGATAGTTAGCGAAAGTGGCAAATGTGTGACTGCATGTAGAATAGGTGACCTATCTCAACAATTTATTTTGATCATCTAACAGAAAAGTTTGATTCACTCAGAATTAACATGCTGGTTCCGTATCAGTTATTGAGACAATGCAGTAAGATATTAGATTGATGTGAAGCAAACATATGTATATATAAAACCCAAAGAGGGAACTCAATTTTTCGGTTACGGTTATTATCTCATTTTGCTTTATGATATAACTTGAACTTTGAAGTCAGAGAGTACCAGGTTCAAACAATTTAAGATGTCTGACCTGAGTCAAGTTACTGAGTGAAGAGTGTAAGCTTCTGTTTTGTCCTTTGTGAATGGGGACGATGCCACCTCTCCTGAACTACAGTCATGCTTCCGCAAGACGAACGTGGGCCTGATGTAGACCCTGTGTGCAGTGAGGAGGGCTTGTTGCCTTTCCTGTTCTTCTTTGCCTCCAGCCTTTTACCTACATTCCCAGAAATCTCCAGCTCATCCATAACCCTTATTTGGAATTGAGGAGGGGGTCATGACGGGGGAAAGGCACAACACTCAACAGTGTTTCTGCGCCCCTCTGGAGTGTTAAATATGCCCATTTGAACCTGGAGGGTTTGGCGGCAGCAATCATTGCCTGATGAAAGAATCAGGATAAACTTCTATGTGTAGATACTTTCAGATTCACTGTAACAACTGGACACAAGTAGTGCATCTGTTACAACCTACACTGCATGTGCCCTCTTCCTCCCTCCATGTCAGAATGCCTTTGGTTGAGGCACTCACATGCTCGTGAAATAACTAGTTTTCAGGTTCTTTGACTGAAACGAGATGCAGTCAGGTCAGTGATCTCTAAATAGAAGTCACTGGTAGCGCTTGCAGGAAAGCATTTGAAAGGTGGCAGACATAAGCCACACATGCTGTTTCTCTTTCTCCTCCCTTTTCTCCCCTGTCTGCCACCTGGAATATGGCGCTGCCATGCCCAGAGACACTGTCACCCTTCTGAGACCGTGAATGAGGACGAGACCCACACGCTGATATCGTGACACCTGGAGTGTTCCTTCTAGACTTCTCCTACTTGTTGCATCATCCCCGGTCTGCTTATGTAAATCCCTGTGTGCTGAGAGATGTGCTTATTTTTTATGTGTCATTAGACACAGTTTTTAACTGTCTATAATGACTTAAAGGAGAATATGTGGAAACTAATGACAGTTTGCTGTCTTTAATAGCAGTGTGCTGCAATATGGTAAAATCAGCTTCCTTCAGCCAGATGATAAATCGGGAAGCCTCAGTCACCTTAGAAATTACACTAGAAAGGAAAAACTTTAGAATAATGATATCATCCATCTCTACATCATTAAATTCCTATATTTGTAGGCTCAGGCTTTTAAAAAATATGCAGGATGCTCTTATATTATAAAATTTGTCTTTACTTAATGGTGCTTTATATGGGTAACATCCCTCTGCAAACATTTTACTTTTGCACTTTGGCTGTTTTTCGCATTACAGGAATTCTCTTAGGTTTTAAAACATTAGTTTGGGGACAAAGCTATATATGATTATGACCTGCTTTATCAAGCAGTGAATATGTTAAATATATAATTGCTGCATATGAATTAAGTTAAACCATAATGTAGTGAAAGGTACTAGGCTTGTCATTGTCTGAATTTAAATATTTATTACTATATGCTTTTTGCTGGATAACCTGTAACTTAAATTGCATGGTCCTTGGATGGTGATGTTAATTTGCTTAGTCAAATAAGATTTGTAAAGCTGAAAATATAGACTGATGGGCCTTGCTTTCTCTAAAAGAGGCTGTTGATTTAGATTATATAGCAATGTCTTATGTTTGTTACCCATGAATCTAATAGTGATTTTCTAATTAGCTGGCAAAATGCAGTAGCTCAGTAAATCCTTGTCTTCTGCGTTCACATGTTTTATGTTTCTTGTATTCATCTTGTAAATACTTAACTCACATGGTTTACGAGCAGCACCGGCCCACAATGGTGTAATCATACATCTGCATGCCAGATTTTCCCCCTGGCTTCCGCTGAGTTCTCTGCATCCATCTGTAGGACTGTTTCCAGCCATATGCTTTTGGTATCATGTGAGAGTAGAAGGACTGGCTGAGACTACCAGAGGATGCATGGCAAAACATTCCGGGCTACTGACATTTTTTAGCTGGATACAGTCACATGCAGTAAAATGTGCTGGGTTGCTGAGGCTGTTTCTCCCAGAACAGGATTTGGGGAATAATGGCTTTGAAGCACCGCCCCCCACCCCCCCACACCCCTTCAGGGCTTCTCTACCCATCAACCCTTCCTTTTGTCATTCTTCATAGTTAAGTAGCTGCACTAGTTACTTTGGGGCAAGGGGATTTGAATTTGAAAAGAGGAGGCTGTCAATTTTAGGCTACCAATGGCTGTTGAATTTTTATTTTTTAAAGTTAACTGTACAAGTCACCAGAGTTTTGCCCTACAGTATTCAAGTTAGAGAAGGAGGAAATTCACGTGAATTGAAGTTGTCCAGTAAATAGCAAGACAGTTCCGTTTTTATTTTATCTGTTCAATAGAAACTTTCACTAACAGTGAGTGAATAACTTTCCAAATTGGAATTTTGTAAGAACATTGAGTAATATTTAATTTATAATGGTGTATCAGGACTTTAAGTCATTTTATTAGAATATTCTTCTAGCTTGACATGTTGGGCTTTTGGCATGACAGGGTGGTGGATTCCCTGTTCATGCCACTGGGCTCTGCATGTACATGTTTGGACTAGTGCATCCGTAAGGTTTCTACTAGCCAAAAAGGAGGTTTCAAAAAGAGCAATTCCATGAAGGGTTAAAAGGTTATTAAGGTAGAATGGCTAGAACTAGGTAAAAACACGTTTTATTCTAGCTGGACTTGTTATTTAAATTATTTTGTCTTTAACTTACACTAATTTAGTGTTTGTTTCTCAACTGTTAAAGTAAGAAAATGATTTATGCCTGCCTCCAAATAGATGGTATTGTGAGCAAAATGTCATGATTGGCAGAACACTTTGTGTTCTCAGAAAGCTACTTAAGTGCTAAATAATAACATTCCACGTGTTACATAGGAGCTTATTAATGTATGTCAGAATACAGTTCATAATGGAATCTGAGAAATGGACGGGCCTTGACAGCTGGAACTGCTCCTCAGTTGAAATTGCTAAGATGAAAAATTACTCTCTGGCATGCTTATCATTGTGCAACAGAGCCTGTTATCTTTGAAGAATTATTTTTCACTTCCTATCATTTGTAGAAAAGCATCATGTCCCATGAAATGCCATCTGTACTCACATATTGGATGTTAGTCATGGTGTGGCGCCACTACTTTTTTAAACTGTCAGAAGTAGCCTTATGCGGGACAGATGTGGACAAAAAAAGGGCCATGTACTAAGCCTGAGAAGTTCAAGGGAGGCCCGCAAATTTCCATGCATTTGTACAGTTGGACCTTACAAACTCAGAGACCAAAGTAACCGCCTAGGACGGCCTGAATGTCAGAATTCCCAGCTGAAAGCCAGTCATGGTGGGTAGTCACATCCTAGGCCTGTAGCTTTCTTGTCAAAGGTCAGTCTTTACATTTGAAACTGTCTATTGTCTTTGTGCATCTAAGATAACATACCTTTGAAATGTCAGAGTGATTTTCTTTTCCAGACCCCTCAAAACACAATGGCAGGCACCAGCACAGGAACACTAGACCCCAGAACCTCTCAGTTGTTACCTTGTTTCCCGCATAGCGCCTCTGTGAGCTGTAAATGCTAACTGCCCAGTGCCCACCAATGTACAGGAAGTGGGTATCTCTTCATTTTACTGTTCATCCAGCCTCAGAGGTTTCCCCACTTCGCTTTCTTTTGCCTCCCTAATCTACTGCCAATGCACTTTATGTAACCTCCCTCAAGTCTTCTCCTTTGATTGTATAAATTAAGTTGCAAAACTGCCATTCTCCAGAGCATTTTCTCAATTTGTTGAGATTTTGCTTCCTGCCAATTGTCATTACTTTGGCTCAAATAAACTTTTGTAAGACTTTTGTCTTAGGCTTAATGTTCTTTTGTCAACACAGATGAAGAATATTGGATGTCTTTGGTGTTGGTGAGGGGGAATTTGACAAACAGGTAGATAAATGAATTCTACTTACTGTGGTCCCTAGATTACTCAGAGGATTCCTGTTTATCTTAACACCTTGAATTTAGACAGAGATTCAACACAAAATTTGTGTGTCATGTACCTCTCTGATGCAAAGTGGGCAATGGATGAGGGAGCCCAGACTCTGGTCCTGGTTCTGCCACACATGAGCCTTGTGCCTTCAGTTACGTCCCTTGTGAAATGTGTGGGCTGCCTCTTTCCTTCTTGTTTGGAAGGAAACACCACGTGGATGAGAGTGCAGGGTGATATTGTGTGATAGGTCTGGTAGTCAGCTTTATGGTCTCAGGAACCCCATTTACGGGCATACTGAATGTGAATTTGTCTCTTTGGATTCCACACCAGCTCCCAGAAACTAATGAATAAAAGCAGAATGCCAGTGTGTTAATACTCTATAATGAGAAATAGGACTACCAAAGGTACCACCATCTTTTGGCGAGCTGGTTCTCTCCCTAAAGGCAAACTATTTGGGAGACCAGGATATAATTAAAAGCCTGTACAGGTTGCATAAAATCAGTTTTGGTGGAATGCATCAATCCAAGGTAACTTAATTCATGTATATAGTTTTTTTTCCATCCTTTGGAATAGAAAGAACACATCTTTGGGCCAAAGCATTTCCTCCTTTGGACTGGGTCTCTGAGAATGTTCGTTGTCTACATTTTTCTAAACTTGCATGGCCGACTTCTCCTTTGATTTATGCATTGTTATCGACTGCAGTCATGCTATAGCCAGTTTTGTCTGTGTGAGAGCCATTTTTGGCTTTTCAAAATGACTACCCTTATCTCTCTCTCTGACTTACTATGTGCTGATTTTATAATTTAATTTTCAGAGGGAAACCTTATTTCTCTTATTTCTGAGTTCTTGGAATTTCTCCCTAGAACTCCTCCCCAACTCTCATTGCCTATGTTTGGTTAATTCATTAGTTAGAGAAGTCAGGTCTGTCACAATTTCTACTTAGTGTATTTATTTGGGGATTTCTTGGTATTTAAGGAGCTATTTGACTTTTCAGATTTTGCTTTCATCCTATGAGAGGAAAAATCAAATTCCTTTGAAACTCTAGCTAGGCAACAGAGGAGAAATAACATTATCTCTTGACATAGTGCCTGCAGTGTCAAAGAACGAGGTGCACACACACAAACGAAACCCTAGGAGGACTGCTCTAGGGGTGTCATGCCCTGCCATTTAAGTTACCTTGTCAAAGTGAGGAAACTTGCCCCTTCAGACGTCTTCTAGGAGAATGACAACCGTTGTTTTTGACAGCTTTGGTGAAAGAGAAATCTGTCTGACATCCTGGACTCCTCAGTTAGATTATTTAGTCTTATTCATCACAGCCTTGAGGTGATACTGTATTATTGTGGACACCTTTGGAGTTTCAACAACTTTCCCCACTACGGTTAAGCTGAATTTCATCACTTGCAGATCAGCGTTGCAAGCTTCGGACTCTACCCAGAACCCCTTCCAGTGCCCTGTCCTCCTGCTGTCCCTGTGCAGGGACAATGCTCACAGACTCTTCTTCCCTTCTGCATCCGCTGTGGCTGACTTTTTGGGCCTAATGTTCCATTTCTCTTCAGCTTTGAGAGCATCATGGTTTTAAGGGCTCTGGGAGATCAAATCCATGATAGATCACAATTGCCTGGCTATGGTTCTACAATCAGCTAAAAAAGTCAGCAGTCATAAGAACAGCAGTAAAGCTGGGGTATCTCTGATAGATCTTGGTATATGGAAATACCTTCCTTTGGGACACTTGATTCTGGCTGTTCTCCCCAGATGTTTGGAAAGGTTGGATGAATTTCATCTTCTAGGAGGTTGGTTTGTGGCCACAGAGAAAAAACCTAGGGTGATATTGAGATGGTATTTGTACAGGAACTCTCTGAACAGCCTGTTTAAGACTTAGATCAAGTCATTCTACCTATATCCTTCCAGTCACTTCCTGGTGAACCTAAAATACACATTTCTCATGATGGCCGTTTCGTGTTGCCTAGTTTTCCAAACTCGTCTCGGAACTCTCTTTCCTTTGCTCATTATACCCTGGCTATGCTGATATGCTCCCAGTTCTAAAATACTTTATACTCGCAGGGTTTAGGGCCTTCACACATGATTCCCCTGCCTGGAGTTCAGTCCCTCCTCATCTTCCACTGATTCCTCCTCACCTCCAGACACTGACCACTTCCCCTGCCCTCCGCATCCCAATATTCTCTATTATATCACCGCATTCTCCTTTCTCATAGAATACATCATAATTTGGACTTACACAATTATTTGTGGTTTTATTTAACTGACAGACTAATAAGGTTGGAGATAACATCTGTTTCATTTATCATCATATGTCCAGCATTTAGCAATTTGCCTGGCATATAATAGGTGTTGAATAAATATTTTATAAATGAATAATGATTGACTCTACTGTGTCATTGCCAGCGTACTGATGTACTGATTCTCAGTGCCGCTGTGGCAAGTGGCATCTAGAATGCTTGGGCAGTCAGTGAATCCAAGGCTTCAATTCAGTTTTGTATGAAATTTAAGGCTATTATAACATTTGTATTAAAGGGAGTTTGATGTATTTTCTTTACTAAAAGTGTGTATATGGAACATACCTACTCTTCCTTGATACCCTCGAAGTATTCAAAGAAAACAAAACTGTTTGTTTTTAAGTAGAGAGAACATGTTAAATGCCCTATCTCATTTTCAACTGAAGTGCCTTTCTGAAATAATCTCTTGTGTAAATCAATGAAGAATTGACATGTGATTGGTAATACTGATGCTATAATGCTGACGATGAAAAGGACGACAGGGGCTTTGTATGTGTAGCGGAGTATGGCACCTGCTTTGGAAATTGCTTGGGTTGAGTGGCATCAAGGCCACACTCCTTCCTGATCGCTGTTTCTTTTGTTAATCTTTATCCAGTTGCTGACTTCGAAACCTAGGTTAGTAGTATATTGCATCAGTCTTTTACACAATCTACACACGTTTGTATATATTAATTTATACAATAAATACAACATGTTTCACACAATGAATTTTAAGCAAATATGTTATTTAGGAAGTTTACCCCTGGAGAGAGAAGTGCAGTGTGTGTTATGTGGTCTGCGGTTTATGAAGATCCCATACTCACTGGCTTCATAGCATTTATGTAGTCTGAAATGATTTTGGTTTTATTCAGTCGGGAGATATTTCTGTACATATTATGTTGATAACATTTTTTTTCTCCAAGTATCTTTTGTTCAAGAGAGCCTGACCTAAAACATCCCTCAAATTTAAATTGATGGTGCTCTTCTCCTGAGTGAAGAGTTTCTGTCAGGTGCCTTTCACTTTCCTGATGGGTCTCTCTGGCTAGTGCCGTTGCTTCCCCACGCTGACTCTACATCACAGTTCAAGTCGGAGGATTTTTATGTTAGAAAGAAGAAAAAAGTTATTTCTTGATATTATCCCCTGGCGGTAAGTACCTGTACGTTGGCAATTATAAGGCATTTACACTGCATTTTAAAACCATCTGATTACAACATTAGTAACTACAGAATAGTAATTCAGCCGAGCAAAGTATGGCCTGAATGGATGCTTTTCTTCTTACGTATTTTTTTCCTTTTAAATGTAGTTATTTCAGGTGCCAATCAAAGAAGTAAAAAAAAGGAGGTCTGCAGCATATATTTAAATCTTATTGGGTATGTTGCCATGGATTGTGAATATTCCTACACAGATAGTGGTCATGGCAAGGGGCTCCGTGGCCTCAGAACCTGCTGCTTTGCTTCCCATTTTAGCCATCTCCATATGGCTCCCACGGTGCCTACCAGCCGGCTGCCACAGGCAGGGCCACCGAGTGGCCAGTGGCATTTTGAACATCCTGCTGGGTCTGTATTATAACCAAGAACAGTTTCTATTGTTAGCGCATCCTGTGAGAAATCCTCCGGAGATATGTGCAGTCCAAAGAGAAGGCTTCCTTGGGGTTTCCCTGAGTCAGAGTCAGAAACTGGTGGAAAGACGTCTTTGGCAGCAGATCCTTTCGCACGGCTCTGCTGGAAAGGTCTGGGAGGACACTGTTACAACAGAGAACATACTGAGGCTGATTGCTGTGACTTGAATCTGATTGGGCAGCCTACTTCTCCTCATCTTCAAACATTAATTTTCATGTTTAATTTATTTCATTAGAGTTACATAAGCAGTACATGATTCAGTTCATTCGCCTCTGAGAGAAATGAGAACATTGCAGTTGAAGCAGAAACCTGATCTGACATGTACCGCAGTGCCAGCCTCGCCCTCCCTGCCCTCTCTCTACCCCTCACAGACTGCTTCTGTTTAAGATTCTAAGACTGGCTTGTATGCTTTCGGACATTTGGGAAATACTTTCACATATATTAGAGGCTTCCACAGAAAAAAAATATATGCAATTTTATTTATTTATATGTAAAATAAATGGAGAGAATAATAAACTTTCCTATGGTGGAAAATGTCCTGGGAAATCTTCTGGTTTTAAAAGTAGTAATCTTGTAGATTGCTTTTCTTTGAAAAAGTAGCTAGAGTTTTGAAAGGTTGCTGTCTTTTTAGCTAAGTCCTCCAGAATGTCTATGGTTAATAATACTTTGTAGGTGAAACTTGGCTTTGTATCTGTCTCAGTCATTCTTCATTTCCAAAGAAGAGGGCCGATGTGGGGTAGCGGCTGGGCTCTCCTCTGAGAGAGTCTGGTGTCTTAACTGTCACTGCTCTCTGCTTGACCTTCTAAAGCATGACGTTTCTGAGACCTGCAAGGACTTACTGAGCTCTCTGAGATTCTCTGTAATGCTTCGGTTGCCATTGGAGTAGAGTGTTTTGGCTGGAAAATGCTGTGTGTATACAGTGAAGGATAGGTAGCCCTATTGAGCTATAGGATCTAGAGTCAAATTACCTGGGTTTGAACCGTATGTGATATTGAAAAGCCTAGTTATCTTTCCCGATGTTAACTTTAGCAAAAGTTAATTACGATTCTTTAATTTGTCAATTTAAATCACTTAAGAAGCTCTTTGCATTTCTCACCTAAACCACATCTTACATCAATAGTGAAATAGCAGCTGTTTGTTTTGTTTTGATTTAGTCTCATTTATTTTAGGGAGAAAAGTGTGCCAGGTATTTTGTTGGGCTTTTAAGATAGGAAAGAGTTGGGCGCAGTGAGGTAAGAGGATATGCTGATTGAGAGAGGAGTCCCAGGGCAAGTTTCTCTCAGGAGATGACATAGAGTCTGTTTTAGGGATGGTCCGGCTGGGGTAAAATTCTCCATGAAGAGGACAGAATCTATGTAAAAGTTTTGAGATAGGAGGAATTTTGCATAGTTGAAGGATACAGAGAAAAGGTACCTGCAGCAGTATAGTGATATTTGGAAAAAATTACGTGAAATGCAATTGGAGAAGGTGTAAAGGACTCTGAAAGCAGGAGCAATATGGCATTGTTCACTATTGTATCTCCAGACTCCATTCTGCCAAATTAAATGAATGGGCAAACAGACAAATGTATAAATGAGGAGACCTAAAGGAAGACGAGCTGCCACGAGGTTATGGAGAAAATCCAGAGAGTTTGGTGTCACAGAAAACAAAAGCAGAATATTTTTAAAATAGGTAGGGATGTTCTGTTGATGCTGAGAAGGGAAATAGGCTGGGATGAAAGAACCCAATAGCTTCAGTAGCAGTGTGGTCACTAGTCACGGTGGCGGGAGCAGGTTCATCAGGAAGTGGGATTGGCAGTCCCTTGAGTAGGTTGTTATGGACAGTAGTGGAGCAGAGATACAGGGTGTAATTATAACTTTTTTAGAAGCTGAAGGGAGTCTTTTCAGATGAATGACAGGTGATCCTAGAGCCTTTGAATGTTAAAGGGTATGATCCAATGAGAAAAAGAGAATACAGATGTAAGAGAGAAGTGGCATATTAGGGGATTTGGTATGCTGAGGCAGTACTGAAAAATAATACACTTTATATATAATTTTAACACTTCATTATCTCATTTTCAGCTTTTCCTTTTTCTACGGAAAGGATTTCATCTTTTTAGTTCACTCTTCTATGGATACATCCCTAAACTAATCCCTTCTATTCTGCTCTGAATCTTTGCTAAGTAATCCTGAACATAGTATTATGGAAAAGCATTACAGATATGGAAGCACCATAAATTTATGAAAGAGTCAAAATGTTTCTGTTTTCATATGATTATGCCTATTATTTTAATAGAATTTTGCCCTCAGAGTTTGATTCTGTTCCTGTGAAATTATAGTACAATCAGAATTAAAAGGAAGCAAAGCAAAGGGCCCTTGTTAGTAGATAACCTCACTTTCCCTTTGAAAGAACCTAGGCAGAGAGCAACCCTGCACCCAGAGCTCGTTTCTTGCTGGTTCAGTACCTTAACAGGAACTGAAACATCTGTTATTTCACTAGTAGTAGCGCATTAACATTGGTTCTGTTTTGACTAGGTAAGATTTTCACATTGCCTTTTATTGTTCTCCTCATTTGAACATCTCATGTGTTGTCACGTGTGTGTTTCCATTTGCAAAGTAGTCATATACTATAAAATTGTCTAGGTGACAATGGCGATTCTTTGTTCACAAGTTTGTGGCCCTTAATTTCTGCTTGGAGTTTTGTCTCTTCCTAGCAAAACTTTCTTAAAGATTATACTGATTACACCTTTGTTTAATTTCTTTTAAATTAAATTATATCAAACATTGCTACTTATTTGTTTATAGTATCATAATTCATGTTCCTCAGATGATGTAGTTTCGTCTACAGGAGGCTTATTAGGACTTGCCTCTGACAGTGTCCCCAAGGGAGTAAGAGCAGCAGGATTAGGCAGAGGGTGTGGCTGAATTGCACTGTGGTTGGAGAGTGGGCTCAGCCATTTCCAGTGGAAGCTCTGCAGTTGATATGTCTGATCTGAAGCAGAGGCCTTTGTACTCTGTATCAGCCAGACCTTGGGTAGGGGTGCCCCCAGGAGGGAGTGTGACCTTGGATGAGACAGCTCCCTTGAGTTCAGGGTGATTCCTGGAAGAGACTTGGTGGTAAGTTCCAGTAGGCAGTACTCCTGGCACCTGGGAGTATTAGGCCTCTCGTTCAAAGGGAGAATGTAGGCAGCATCCAGAATTAAATTTATAGCATTTCTAATGAGGGGAAGGAGGAAAAAATTGCAAT
Organism: Desmodus rotundus; assembly: GCF_022682495.2. Lineage (NCBI taxonomy): Eukaryota > Metazoa > Chordata > Mammalia > Chiroptera > Phyllostomidae > Desmodus > Desmodus rotundus. Next base: position 126,301,497 of record NC_071387.1, read on the forward strand.
AATTAAGAAATGACTTTAGGGACAGAGGAAACAGGAGTGATAGGTTATCAAATGTCTTTCTTTTCTATCTTGAAAGTATGCTAAGGTCTTATCTAAAATGCATCTTGAGTGAGATCATTCATGTTTTTTAGAATAATCAGAAAGAACATACATTTAGTACTACAGTTTTTTTATCCTACAGATTTCTGGACTTATTATTGTTATTGCTATTTAGCTCTCATGGAATCTGTGCGTTTGTTTCTAATATATATATATATACACATATACACATACATACACACAACTGACCAGAAGCACAAATTACAGTCTGCCTATCATTATGGGACTCATTTTTGTGGTAGAACTGAGCCTGTCATCTGCCCTTTGACTTAATTTAGAATCACAGAGTATGAGCCCTATAGTGACTACAATAATTTTCTTTTAAGTTTTTCATTTATTTGTTTCTTTCTTATAAAGGTAGACTTCATAGCTTCTGTGTTTCTAGAAAGTAATGCATCTTATCATTACATTTATTTATGGTTTTGATCTAATTATCCTATGTTGGTGTCATAAAATATATAGATATTTTTAGGTGCAAGTGCCTCCAGAATTGATATATTTCAATGGAATAATTGTTATAATATATAGTATCAATTGCACTGTTTTAAAAACAACATTATTATTAACGTGCTTTTACTAATAGGGCAAATGCTGTTTTGATTTGCATATATGAATTTTACCATCCCACAAATAACTACAATACATATATTTGTATTTGGGAGTATTATAGCTTAACATCATTTAGTATTGGTTTATTCTCTTTATACTGTTTAATTTCTTTGAACTTTAGTTTGTAGAAGTACTTGTTGAACATAAAGTTTATTAATATTTTGTAATTCAGTATTTATTTTCAATTGAAATTGCTTTTTCCCCCCTAGTGGGAGGGGGAAATAATTCATTGCCGTTGTTGCACCCCATAGTCAGTGCTTTCTCATACTTGAGCTGACATGCATTTTAAAATTAACCTAACAAATATTTCCTCGTAGAAAGCCCCTTCAGTGAACATTTTCAGAGTTAGTGTATTATTTATGTATTCATTAATTACTGTTTAACCTAATTTGTACCATATAAGATTTGAGATAATAATAAAAACACTCTATCTCATAAGAGTATAATAATGAAGAAATAGATAACTAGTATAAAGAAGTCATAAATGAAAGCCAGAAGAAATAATATTAATATGTAGACAAGGGTCAAAGTGGGTTGTGAAACTAAGCTTCCAACTTGGGTGTGAGTTTTCTGGAGCAAAACAGAAAGAGATAAATGCTCAGTTATGTAGCATTTGTTGTTAGACAACATAATAACATTATTTTCCATTTATAGGTGAGGCACCTGATGTAGACATTTCTGAAATCTGGTGTCACATAACCAGTTTGCACCAGGATTCCAGCATAGTTAAGGTGACTTCTGTGTCCAAATTCTTTACTCTTCTATATGAAATAGTCTTCCATATCTGTCCTATAAAAATCCTTACAGAAAACACAGTACCAGAATCCAGAGTTTGTCGTAGCTGAATTAGGATCAGCTACAACAAATTAGATCCTTCTGAAAAAGGATCTTAGTGTATTTAAGGACAATCAATAGAGTGTCTTTGTTTACAATTTTTTCGTAGTAAAGATATAACATTTATAAGGCACACCCTATAAAATCAAGCAAGGGTGAGCAAATTCTGATGCTTCAGAAGAGGCATGCCACGTTTTGTTTTCACTGACACCCAAACTACGAGGGTGAGCCTTTGAAATGTCTGATGTTTAACCATTTTTGACTTACAAAATGGCAATTCCGTATGGTTCAACCTCATATTGAAAGTGGTACCTTAAAAATATAATAATATAGAAATATGTTTGTCAGCAGGGCCATGTGGAGACTTCCTGTAATAGGTCCTTTAATTCTGCTTCATCAGGTGTTAAGTCATCTTGAAAATATTCGGTGTTACTTACAGCCTGCCGAAGGCAACTTATCATGGCAAAATTACTCTTTCTTATGAGACTGTGTCCTCATTTCTACTACAGACTTACTGAGACCAGAAAATGAATGTATTAAACCTTCTTTGTATACTGCAAAATGATATGTAAAGGGGAGAGGTCTCCATTGTATACTTAAATATGCTAAATGAGGTTGACTACGAATCACCATGTCGTCCTCTTTTTGCAAGCCTAATTAGTCAAGGTAAATGCATGGCCCCATTACACCTCCATGTTTCTGTCCGTTCACCCATACATATTTAGAGTTAAACTTGTTACCTTAAGTACAAAGTGTAACTCCACCGTGTTTGTGCTTTTTTATTCCTCCATTTAATTTATGCTTGCTTACTGTATTTTTAAGGATCTTTATATGCCACCTTAAATTCTTTCTGGAATGTGACTGATTATAAATATATCTATTAAGCAGATATTCTGCATTAAACTATTCAGTTCCATGGGCCACTATGAATATGCAACTGTGACCTATTTCAAGAGCACATGATTTTTCTTTAGTAGCAATATCAATATTGCATTATTTTCAGTAAGTACTGGGTGGAAAATTTTGTTAGGTATTGTGAGGACTTTTATCTTGCCAAGCCTGCATGCACAATAACTAATGTAGACAAAGGGAACACACAGCAAGCAGCTACAGAACATGTCAGTGTTTATGAGTCATTAGTGCACTTTGAAAAATAAGCCCTGATGAGGACTCACTGTGTGGTTCCAATGGCCAGGTTGGTGCGATAGATGTTGAGCATAACATTTATTTATTTTTTAGTGAGGCAGTGGATGAATTATTAGGTGATGATAAAGCTTTGCTCCCTGTTGAAAGAATTTCAAGTTTATAAAAAGAAGAAATGTTTTTGGACAAGCATCTCCCCATGTAATAACATAACAGATTAAGCTAGATCTGAAGAGAAATCTGACGTCATTCATTCTTGGCAGGAAAAGGGGCTGAAGGACAATAAGGCCCACAGTCCCAGCCCTAATCTTTCTCCTCTGAGAGGGAAGGGCATCCTTCGTATGAGCGGTGAAGAAATGTTATGTAACTCCCCGTGGCTATGTGGGCCTGGAGAGTGAAGGCCTCATCCTGTGCTCTCCTCCTCATTATTAAAACGAGGCTTGGAATCTTCTCTCCTTTACACACCAGGTCCCAGCCAGGATCGCCTTTTCCACTGAGAACATAGATCAGGCAGCCTCAGTCCCTTGTTATTTCTAAGTCCATTTATATAACTACTTTCAGATTTGTATATTTTCCAAAAGCATTTATCTTTTTTTAAATTGATTTTAGAGAAAGAGAGGAAGGGAGGGAGGATGGGGGGAGGAGAGAGAGAAAGAAATGTCAATCTCTTTTCCCACTTATTTATGTATTCATTGGTTGCTTCTTGTATGTGCCCTGACTGGAGAGTGAACCTGCTACCTTGGCGTATCAGGTCAACACTCTAACCAACTGAGCTACCTGGCCAGGGCCAGCATTTATCCTATTTAATTATAATTATGTACCATTTCTTTTCTTTTTGGAGTGTTTCCTTTTGACTTTTGGAGTATACGCTACGCCTTATATATGTTTCCTCAGGTGAGAAATTCAGGAACTAGCATGAATTGTCCCAGCCTTCCTTCCTTTATTCATCTTACAGTGCACTTACCCCTGTGTGTCACGCCCAGGGTGGGGAACCTGTTTGGTAGTGTAGCCACTGCTACCTGTGCCGGCTCTGCTCTCTACCAGAAACTGGTAGTCATAAAATAATATATATGTAAGTGCCCTAGCTGGTTAAGTCATATCCTTGAATTTGGAACAATATGATTTCAGTAAAATCAGAGGAAAGTAACAGATGAAGGAATATGTAGTAATAATTTTCTAAGAGTTTTCAGGCATTTCCAGCCTATATCTAGGTTTTCAGTGACTCATAGTAGCAGGACTACCCCAACTATTTCAGATGAGCTGTTGAAGAAAATCAATAATGTGTGATGTGACTAACCAATATCAGAATAATTTGATCACACTGGACCACTACTTAGAGCGTATCCTTCTCTAGATTGTGTCACTGTATATAGTGTATGTGTTTTGGAGCCCTAAGATCATAGAAGTAGACTTGGAACAAACTGCAGTAATCATCAACATAAACAAATAGTAAGCAAACCAAAAAATCCTGGTTATGTGAAACGATGTCATTTTCTGTCACACAATGAGTTAATGTTGAAGTGGATTGACAACCTAGGTTTACCTACTGCTAAAACTTTGCCTTTCCTGATCAACTAATTTGTGTTTCCTGTAACTCTGTATAGCTCTTCACCTTGACAGATAATGGCTCCCCAGGTTAAAGTTTACATAGCTTAGTACCCAAGTGGAAGATCCAACACCCCCCCCCCCCCACCACCACTCACACTGGCTCTCTTGACCAAATCTCCTAATTTCCGGAAGGCAAGTCAAGCTTTGATCTGGCAGCCACAGCTTCATCTTTGCCTTTATTCACAGTTTCCTGCTAGACTTTGTGATTTTAAAATGATCGGGTAATTGAAGTTCAAATTATCATTGGTACAAGGCTTTTTTGCTACACTTCTAAATTCCATGCCAGGGAGGCTCTTTCTAATTGGAGGGAGGGTGTGGAGAGCAGAGTGAACAGCGGGAAGCATTGCTCCCTTTAGGACAAATGGAAGCTGGAGATAGTCAAAGGAAATGGTCAGAAGGAGAGGGTACACAGCAGTGGGAGCAGTTCATTGTTGTGATTAAGAGTAGGGACTCAGGGGCTCAGAGTCAAAGAAAGCTGTGCTTTGTACTAGCTCTGTGTCTTAGGTAAGCTGGTTAGCTTTTTGAACCTCCATTTCATCATTATCTTTAAACAGCAATAATGCCTAACTCATAGGGTTTCTAAAGTTCATAAAGCCTAATAATTAGTAAGCTTTGTATCAATGCTAGTACTGAGTGCAGATTTCAAAAGAGCAATACCTGGTTTAGGAAGAGAATGTGGATAGAGGAGTTACTGCTTAAAACATTTAGTTAATGTACATTATAACAAGCAGAAAAACAAAGATTTTTTTTTAATCTGGAGAAAATATGATGTGACAATTCCAGAGTTCTTGCCTTAAGTAAACTGCTGTGGAGGTTTTCTTTTGCATTTCATGGAACATCTCCTGTTGTGTTTCATTAATGCAGGGATCAGCAACCCTTTTGTGTAAAGGGCCAGATAGTAACTATTTCAGGCTCCGTGGGCTGTGAGTCAAAATCAAGGATGTAATGTAGATGCCTATATAACAAACAAATTTCCACAAATTTTTATTAATGAAGTTCAAAGTATAATAATAATTGAGGACACATTTTTGTAATACAAGTCTACTGATGAGACTAGTTGTATAATTTTTGGGGGGGAATAACTTTTTCCTTAATCATTGTTCAAAGTTACTGTTCCCTGTCATCAAATTTATAACTAACAGTTGTCTGGAAAAGTCGTCCTTCGCTGATGGGTTGTACATAAACAGGTGGCAGGCTGTATTTGGCTCATTGCTGACCCAGGTCTTGAAGGATTAAGGAAGCAAAAGAGCCTTGAGAGAATCTGATCAAATTCACATGTTTGTAAGTAACAGTTTGAGTAGCCTCCGGCTCATTTTGAGTCGTGAAGTGAACAGTGTAGCTGTGACAATGTCTGAACATAGCTAGATGCAGAGTGCAATTGGGAACAAAATCTTGGGACTATGCCATGGGTCCCTGGTTTCTGAGCATCTTTGCTCTTTTTACATTTGCCTGAACTTTCTGCTAAGAGGTTAGTCAGGGTTGTCGTATCTTCTTAAGTTGGTGTTCTCAGGTGTTGGAGCCACTGAGGCAGAGAGCAGAAAGAGCACATCAAGGGCAGCGATGAGGGGTGCTCCTTTCATTTCCTCTCTTAGAAGAACACAGTAGCCTGGAAGTGAAAGCAGAATGGAAATTACCTTTCCCCTTTATGCCCAGTGTGGAAGTGTATGAAGAGGTGAATGGAAACGCAAAGATAATTCCACAGAACCCTTTCTTAAGTGCTGAAAGGAAAATTTAAGTTATTGAGTGAATATTAGTTTACGGAAAAATCAGATAGGAAAAGCATGCAGAGGCCTAAGCAGTGGCTGGGGGAGCAGCCCCTCCCTCCGTGCCAGGGTGAGCGTCCTGCGAGCCGGCACTGGTGCAGGGAGTACTCAGACCTGCTGCTGTGGTGGGATGTTCTAGAATTCAGGTACAATGGCGGTGAGGTGAGGAAGGGGAGTTGGAATGTGACACTAACAGGGACAGAAGTGCTTTAAGCTTTTTGCACTGTCAGCACTATGTAGAGCCAAAAGATGCGGGCAGAGAGTAGTGGTTGAGGAGAGCCAGGGGGAGTGTGGCGGGTCGGAGTGCAGTCCATGATGACTGCTAGCCCCGTTATTTTGTAGGGGTCAAGACACCAACCATCTGTGGCAACTTTGCCATATTCTGGGGATGAAATAGATAGAGGCAAGAGCCAGGAATGGCAGGGAGCCCGTGGAAAAGGAGAAAATGGAAAAACTATGATACCTCAGAGGAAGTACAAAGAGTCCCAAAGTCAGTTAGGAATTTGGGCTCAGTGAAGTCTTTTGAATTTCCAGCTGAGCCTTAGGGATCCAAAGCAGAATCCCATTCACTGCAGAGACCTATTGCAGAGTGGGAGAGATGGGGATTCAGAGAGGATGTGGTCCAGAGGTGACATACGGAGTTCATTCTGAGCAGGGTGTGGCAGCAGGGTCTTTCCTCAGAAGTCGCAGAGTGGCCAGGAAACATGGAGGCAGACTGTGGCAGCTGTGCGGAAGCTGTTGACAGGTCTTCCCTCTGCCCACCGAGGGCTGGATGGCCTGGGGTGGGGGGACGTACTCATGAGGAGTACAGGAAACTGAAGCTGAATAGTAGGGATTTCCCAGATACTTTGAATACTTTTGATGTCCTTCAGAGTTCAGCTAAAGCTATGAGACCTTGTGGAAAGAGGTAAGTTTGACCCTATGACTGATTTACCTGGATGGTAATGTAGCTTGAATAGAAAATCATATTTTCACAATTTTGCTAAACAACCATTTTTTATTAATGTTCTCTCCTTCCCTAAATGCAAACTTAATCTCAATCCAGCAGACACTAGCTCTTCGTGTATGTTAGAGCAGCATACTTCCTTGAGGAAGAACAAATCAATGCTCACTGTAATTGCTTTTCTCATCACAGCATTTATTGAGAGTCTGTTAAGTGCCAGATGCTGTGTCAGAATTATATAAGTGAATTTGGTAAGATTTATGGAGAAAAAAGCTTTAACAATTATGTTAATTTTGACATTATGGTCACTGCTAATGAAGAGATACATAAAAGTCCAGCAAACACAGAGGAGATGTGAACTTTTAAAATTTCTGAGTGTTTACGTGTAAGAATTGCTTATTGACAACCCGAATCATCTCCACGGTTGTATCTGCACTGAAATAATGTACAGTGAGGCTTTCTCACATGTGACCCTCTTTCAGAACATTACCTGTCCCAGAGACAAAATCTGTACTTGTCTAAAATACCAAGCACAACAAATAACCTTCCGGATTATGTAACCAACTCTGGCGACGTTTATCCATTTGAATTAAGTGCCGCAGCTCCTGCTGGGAATGCACTATTGCAAAGTGCATCGGCTTTCGTGGTTTTTCGTGGTTTGAAAACGGCTCCTATGCAGATCAGCTTGAGGTGGCTGAAACAGGACAGAGAAAAATTCTTAAACATCCTCTCAAAAATGACAAGGGAGGAAAGGATAAACTTTAAGAGTGAATATGGGTTTCAAGATTTAAGAACAGGGTATTTTTTAACCCTTTTGTATTACTTTGCACTAAAATAGAATAATTGTCAAAGGATCTTGTTACCATGGTGATAAATCTTTTAAGAGCACATAACTAGATAAAGTCAATTATAATACCAGAAAATATTGAACACACTATTTTATTTAGGTTTTCTTTTTTTTTTAATATACTTTTTAAAACTAAAATAATACCAGTTGGAGTTTGTGTACTGGCGTGAAATGACTATAAATAGCATATTATACATCATGACACATTGTTTTCTTTTTTTAGGAAGCTTATAGTTCTTAAAATATTATTTCCTTTTCAAGCTAACAGAAACTGACCATTTGGGGACCAAAATAGGTAGTTCACAAGGAAAAAATGTTATCCCTGTAAATATGCTACATATGCACTTAGTATTTTAGTGAAATACTGCATGTAAAGCACTTGACAAAATGCCTGCCCTGGAGTAACCGTGTTTGTGAATGATGTTAATTCTCTGCTTGCTTCTTTCCCTTTTCTTTGGACTTTTCTCCCCTCTGCCTTTCGTCCTTCCTTCACTTTCCTTGGGTCTCCCTGCGCTTTCTGTTCATAGGTCCCTCTGTTTCTTAATTTCTTTCTCCTTTACTCCCTTGTTTTTTTTTCTTTACATTTTTCTGAACTACTTAAAAAAGAGGTTAAATATGAAGGAATGACCTAAAACTAGTGTTAGAATAACACCATCGTAGCAAAATAGCGTATTGTTGCAGGGCCCAGTGCATTTGATTTTGGATGAGGCAAGGTGCAGATGAGGTATGGGGGAGGTAGGTTGGAGAAAGGGCTGGCAGGGTGGAATTTGGTGGGAGGGGAAAGGAACCGCCTTAGTGGAAGAGAGATTTGAATAACGAGGAAGAGTCTCCCTGGAAGCACTCAAGATGGAAGTTTCTGTGTTCCCACTTAAACCAGAGAGCTCCATGCAATCCTTACTACCAAAATAGTGAGAGGCTTTATTTAGCAAACATTCTTCATTAGGTTTTAGCAGCGCACATGGAATCTCAGAATCATTCCATGCAGTGCATAGCCCAGTGCAACAAAAGATAGAAACAGAAATAGACGTACAGTTGGTGAAAAATAACTGAAGTCTAAAAGAAATTCACTGACAGCCTCCTCCTTCTACCAGATTAAACATTCTCTTTGCTCAGCCCCATTTTCTCTGCAGTCCAATTACACTGGGTAGGATAACAAGGAAGTTCAAAAACCCAGACTACAAATTTCATTTTTCTGTTTAAGGGAAGGAAAACTGTCAGGTAAGAGCCTCTCTTGAATATGAGCATCTTCTTTCCATTCCAAATGGTGGTAGTTTGATGGCAAACTCTAGGTTTGATTCTGGTTTTACGATGGAGATAGTGCCCAGAGGGAGTGGTTCAGACCTTTAAGAGAATACTGCTGGAAGTGCTCCTTAGCCTTTTTCCTGTGGGAGGCCCCAGGAAGCTCAGGTCACTGCCACCAGAATGCAGGATGGGTTGTAGTGAGTGAGATAGAAGTCTGAAACAGTGGTTAGAGGTCTAGAAGAATATGCCTGGTGTTCAGCTTTCCACTCATAATACCAGTCACTCCAAAACACAGTAATCAGTGGACATTTATACTTTCTAACAGGTCATTTCCATATAAACTCCAGTCTGAGTGTTTTCCTCTATCAGTACACTTGATACTTATATTGTTGTTCAAATACAGTTGTTCCACCTTTTTCTCCATTGCTCACCCCTACCCTGCCTCCCCACTCCCACAGTCAGTGCCCCCATTGTCCATGCCCAAGAGTCCTCTATTCATGTTCCTTCGCTTGTCCCTTCCTTTCCCCCATTATCCCCCTTCCCCTTCCCCTCTGGTCACTGCCAGTTTGTTCTTTATTTCCAAGTCTCTGGTTCTGTTTTGCTCATGTATTTGTTTTGTTGATTAGGTGGTTCCACTTATAGGTGAGATCATATGGTATTTGTGTTTCACCGCCTGGCTTATTTCACTTGGCGTAACATTGTCCAGGTCCATCCATGCTGTTGTGAAGGGTAGGGGCCCCTTTCTTGCTGCTGCATAGTATTCTACTGTGTAAACATACCAGTTTTTTGATCCACTCATTTACTGATGGGCACTTAGGTTGTTTCCAGCACTTGGCTATTGTAAATAATGCTGCTGTGAACATTGGGGTGCATAGGTTCTTTTTAATTGGTGATTCAGGATTCTTAGGATATAGTCCCAGCAGTGGGATTGCTGGATTCAAAGATAGTTCCATCTTTAGTTTTCTGAGGAAATCCCATACTGTTTTCCACAGTGGCTTCGCCAGTCTGCATTCTCACCAACACTGCACTAGGGTTCCCTTTCCTCCACAACCTCGCCAGCACTATTTCTGCTTTCTTCTTTGTATCTTCCTCTATTTTGGCAGCTTGTGACATTCTGCCACTGTAGAAATAATACTTCAGAACTCTCTAAACTGTCACTCATTTGGTAGAGAAAAACCCAAGGGGAAACAAAAAAGGAGGAATACCTCCTAAGTGTAATGCTGCATTACAAATAGTTAATTTATGCATACATTTTAAATATGCAAATATGCTGCAATGCATAATTAATTTATTTAAGTGACTCTGCTGAGCCACTGTACAGTTAGTTGACAAAGCATTGATAAAAGAGTTGTTAGCTGGTATCTAATGAGTTGAAGTCATCTATAGTTACTTGTTAACAGTGAGTTAATTGGACAGCTAATTATAAAATAAATCCATTAGACATTTACTTTCTCAGTGTGCTTGGGTTTTCCACTCTTATATTTTGAAAAATAAACATGTATTGAATTTTATATCAACAGAGAGAATGAGAATAAAATTAAAATGATTATTATATAATATGTTCTCCAAGTCATAAAATACTATTGATTGGGATTCAGGGACACTGTTTTACCAAATCCCCTCACTCTGGGCGAGATTACACATAAGTCCCATTATGATTGTCCATATGTGCCATTTTAGGTAAAGATTATGTACTGTTGTTTGGAAATATTTTCTGTATTTATTACATATATATTATTTCTTTATTAAATCTATCTACAGTTCCTTGGAGGCACATTTCTGGCTACTTTTTAGATATAATTTAAAATACTTAAAATTATTTGTTGAATCTCATATGATGTCAGACTTTATAGGAATGACTAACAACTCCAGTTCTCTCTGGTAGTGAGTTTTCAGTACCCTTGTCACCTAAGCTGTTGTGCTTCAGTACAGAGCAGTTAAAAACCTTGTAATGTGCAATATTACGTGCAAGGGACTTACAAGACATTTGATATATTCAGTTTTATCTTTCAAGAATGTCAAGTTTTGTTTTTGTAAGGAAATAGATGCTTTTAGAAGAATTCTTTTTTATAAGAGTTAACTTGAATTTTTAGGAAAAAAATTCACGTACTAGAGAAATGACAAAAAAAGCAAAAACCCACACCAGAGCCTATTTCCAGGGTTTGGGGGGCATTTATTATCAACATTTTGCAAATGTCATTCTAGAAAATTTTCTGTATAGAAATAAAAGGTATAGAGTGAGTGGGCTGAGGTAATGTCTCCCCTATGCTTTCGGTGTCTCCAGGTCATTCTGATGCAGAGCAGTGCTCCTGAAGTCACAGGTAGATTGTTGCTGTCCCTGCTCTGTCACTTCTTCATCTCTGGCTGTCCGCCTCAGGGGTCTACTGTGGCTTAGGGGCCTGGAGAGAAGACAGTAGAGGTGTTTACCCAGGGGTTTAGCCCTCCTGCCCATTTGGAGCAATCCCTGGATTTCTGCACAGAAATCTTCACAGACGTCCCCTTCATCCACCTGAATACAACTCGAAGGCATCAAATTCAGTATTTTTAATAATAACCTATTCATCCACACCCCTACTAAATTTTCCTTTAAGTTTCAACGTAATTGCATTCAACAAATATTTATTGAAGGCTGTTATATGCTAGGCATTATTATATGTACCAGTAAATGAAGCAAAAAAATATCCTTTGTCTGTTGGAGCTTAAATTTTAAAAAGAGAGATGGTCATTAAATCACAGGCATGATAAATCAGGAGGCTCAATAGCATGTTAGAAAGTGGCAAGTTCTGTGGAAGAAGAAAAAAGTAGAAAAAGAAAAAGTAAAAGGAGGATCTGGCATGCCAGGGTGGAGGTGGGATGGGCGGCTATTTTGAATAGGATGGTTGTTGTGAAGGTGTCACTTGAACAAAGACTTCAGAGGGGTGAAGGATTTGGCCGTGTGACTGTCTGTGGCAAAAGTATTGCAGCTGGTATAATCAGCCAGGATGAAGTTCCCAAGGCAGGACCATGTGTGGTATGGTCCAGGGAGCGTCTGTGCCTGAAACAGAGGGAAGCAAGGGAAGGGCACTAGGAGATGAAGTCAAAAGACAATGAGAGCCTGGTCATTGAGTGTTGTCAGCTTTTTAACAAATTTAGCTTTTCTCTGAGCATAAGAGGGATCCAGTGTGACTATTGAGCAGAGGAATACATGATCTGGATTATGTTTTTTAAGCATCATTCAGTTTTTGTGTGTGTTGAAAAGAGCCTGTGGGATGACATGGGCAGAAAGACAGAAAATTAGGAGGCTATTCGATAGTCCAGGTGACAGATGGTGGTATGATGACTTAGACTGGGAAGGTGTCAACGGAGATAGTTAAGAACTCACTGGATGATGGGTATGTTTTGAAAGTATAACTTACAAGGTTTCCTGACAAACTGGATGTGGATTCTAACAGCAAGACAGGAGTCAAAGCTAAATTCAGTTTCTGTGCCTGGTTATTTGCAGTTGCCTCTGCAGAGATGCGGAGGACTTTGGCAGGACAGGCGTGGGGGATATCAGGAGTTCAGTTTTTCACAGATGGAAATTGAGTTTCTTTTTAGAAATCCAAACAGAGATGTTTAACAAGCAATCGTATAAACCACTTAGGAGTTCGCAAGAAGTCCAAACTGGAGACAGACCAGTATATTTGGTTGCTATAGGGTGTTATGTAAAGCCGTGAGACTGATGAACACCGAGTAAGTGGGACGGAGAAGAGGACCAAGGGCTGAGTTCAGAGGCATGCAGCACCGGAAAAGTGAGTGCCTGCCCCACGCACAGGTCTGTTGCCTCTGTGTTTCTGAATATCTTTTAAAAAGTCTTCTATTTTTACCCTGTTTCATTTACCCATTAAACTCAAATAGTTCTTCGCTGTGAATACATACGTACAAGGCATATAAATGTGCTATTCGGAGCACCCAGCAGAGGTGGTTAAGGTAGACTGCAGGGCAACTGTTCTTGACCCTAACGCACTTAAAACACTCTATCGCACATTTTTCGTGCATATCATTTTATAGATGGAATTATGTATCTGACTCTGTACTTGAAAATTTATCATTTCTCACATTTTTTTGCTCTCTCTACACACTCAGTACAAGTGACTTCATGATTTTTTTCAGTGCATTTCTAAAGATTATGTCAATATAGATCTTTTTAAAGTGAAATACTTGAATATTTGTTTCCTTATCTCACTGTGAACTTCAACTGGTGAAGTTAGAAGAGAAATATAAATCCTTAAGTCTTATGAGTATGTATAGTTTGACAAGTTTTTGCGTGAAAAATTTTGACTTACTGGTAAAATTTTTTATAGTTATAGAAATAATCTTGTAAATGGACCAATAATTTTATGAGAACTTTGTAGAACATAATTATTTTTAAAGATATGCATCATGGTAAATAAGATTATGGATGTAAATAATGTAATAAATCCGATTGTAATGAATTTGGAATTCAGAGTGATTATCTGGATTCACTTAGCATTCATTTTACTTGTAGATATGTATGTGCATACTCACTGTATATACATATATGTATAAGGTACATATAGAAAATCTCTATGAGGGTATCCTGTTACTTTGTTCTTCTTCTCTAAATTTAAAATGGCATTGCAGATGCCTGCAGTTGTTGTTTATTTAGTATCATTATGAAGAAAAAGAACATCTTTTGTTAGATGGTTTTTAAAGCTGTTGTGAGAGAACTCCAGTTCTAGAGAATTTGCACAAGTCAGGCTAATTCTTGTGTGCCCAGATTCTCCAGCTGTCCACATTTTACGGCATTCATGTTACCATTCTCCTTCTCTCACACTGTGATTATTTGATGAAATCATTGAGAGTAATTTGCATATATGGTACCTCTTTATTTATAAATATTTTGTATATAGTTTCTATAAAACAAGGGCATTCACTTACATAACTATAATACAGTTATTAAGATAAAAAATTAACACATACAATGCTATTATCTAGTTAGATTTCACCAATCGTCCCATGTTGAGTTATTAACAGTAGGTCACTTACTTTGATATAGTAATCTACCTTATTTATAAAATACCACATCAGCCACTGCTGGTGTTTAGTTACAGAATTCTAATAGTTGGCGTAAGCAACTGACTGCATACATGTGTGACCTTCCTGCGGTCAGGAGACAGTGCTAAGTGCTTGAATCTCCTTCGTAACCTATTGATGGAAATGTCAGTGATGCACTGATTTCTGTAACACTGGTCGTGTTCACCTGTTTTCTAGGGTCTTAATATTACACATATTGTACAATGTTCTTCAGAAAGTTCCTTTATTTTCCAGTTAAATATCTGACACTGCTCCCTTCAAGGGTTCTATAAATAAAATGTCCCCAATGTCTTCTGTTTTTAAAACATGCCTGGCCTAGAGGAGAGGGAGGAGGGGGATAACAGGAGAAAGAAGGGTAAGGGTCAAGTCATGGAACATGTAGAAAGGACCCCTGGACAAAAACAACGTGTGGGGGGAGGATTGAAAGTGGAAGGTGGGAGGTGGGTAGGGCAGGGGAGAGTAATGGGGAGAAAATGGGGGCGACTGTAGTTGAACAACAATAAAAAAAGAAAAGTAAATAAATAAAATATGCCTGGAATAAGTATACATATATACCGTTTAGATTAAACAAAACACACACGAGTGAATGGAGAGAAACAGTCATGTGAAAGGATGGCTGTCCTGATGTGTGGGAAGAGGCGCTGCGTGTGTTTCCATTTTAGTGGATCTCCCTCTGTCTTCATTGGTCAGTGGTGAATTAAGGCGTAATACTAGGATTAGCTATTGTCTGACTTCTGTCAACCAAGATATTCCCATATCTTTTGAGCTTTATTTAGATTATTGATTTTCAAGCTGTCTTCCTTAACAACATAGTATGATTTAAGAGGGAATCATTATTTAATTCAAATTTAATTAAAAAATAATTATTTAATAACCCTAAAAGAATACACATTTATGAATTAACAAACTGGAACAGTGATGATCACCAGTGTATTAATTTGTTTTACCAAATTGATTATTTGTTTTTTATTTTTGATTTTTGGAGAATGAAAGACAGAGACATCTATCTGTTGCTCTCTTTATTTCTGCGTTCACTGGTTACTTCTTGTACGTGCCCCAACGGGAGATTGAACCTCCAATCTTGGCATATCAGGCCAGTGCTCTTCCCAACTGAGCTACTTGCCTGGGGCTCAAATTGATTCTTACAATAAAATTTTTCCTACCATCTCTGGATATATATTTGGCACTTCTAGAAATGTGTTATTGATGAAACAGGGCATAACAGTAATTTCCTTAACAAATATTTTAAAACTTTTAACGGAGTTTCTCAGTTACTATAGTATAGATGTTTCATACCAGGTAAAACTCAGTGGATGCTTTAGTAACTATTATACAAAATTACCCATCCTATCATAAAAATGTAATTTTATCCAGGATATTTAGTCGTTATTGTTAAATTGAAAGGTCTCACCTACCCACATGGACTGTTTTTAAGCAAAATGAGCTGAATTTGGCCAAGCAAGATCACATTTAAGTTGCATTACCAGCTCTTTAATTATAGTTACTCGTAAGTGGCTGCAGTTAAAGAACTGGTAATGGAACTGAAATAAAATGTAGAGTCAGCCTGAAATAAATTGTTTTGAATTTTGAATGATTTTTTTTAACATCATATGTAGGTATCCATGTAACTTGGATTTTTAAAGAAAATGATATTATTTAACATATCATAATGGTAAAATATACTTTGAAGCCTACTTTCTGCTAAACAAAGGAGATTAGGGGGTGGGGTGGAGGCAGTGAGCAAAGAAGAGAAAGGACTCATGGGCATGGACAACAGTGTGGTGATTGTGGGGGTGGGGCAGTATATGGGAACTAATTGGTGATGGAAAAAATAAAATTAAATTAAAAAAATATGAAGCAAATGACTAGCCGAGTTGATGAGTTATCTACTCATTGACTTCATCCATGTTTAATGTTTACGATTTAAGAAATGCAAGTTAGTTATTATTAGTATTCCATTTTTAATAAACATTTTGAATAAATATTTCTACTACCCTATTTAAGAAATTTAAGTAACTTACTAATATTCCATTTCTAATTTGAGTAAAGGTTTCTACTATCCCTCTTTCAAGCTACTAGATTAGTTTAATTGATGAATATTCTGAGATTTTAAGAGGAGCTCTTGAGAAAACAGGGACATTTCAGCTACATTTCTGTGTGAATTAGGATTTTGTCACTGCTCTGGAGCCAGAATGAAATCCACAACTAATTCGACTTTGGAAGCAGCAGGCATCTATCAAGCTCAACTTTAAAATTTTGTTATCAAACATACATCAATTCTGTTTGTTGGGTATACACATGTTACAATTTTGAACTTGGAAACAATATTTACTATTAAAATGCCACTTCTTGTGGAGATTTAGTGGATTGAGTAAAGGTTTCCACTGCTAGAAGTTTGATTACTGGTGGTTTGAATTCCTCAGCAAACATAAGATACATATCTCTAGGGTGCTTTTGGAAACCGAAAGGGTCTTCAGCATTTGCGTTAATGTCTTGCAAGTGCAGATAAAAAAAGAAAGTTGTCCTTGCTTCCCAGACTTGTCTAACTATTCCAAAAAAAATCTAGTTCTTCTGAGATCTCAATCTTATGAACTAC
The DNA here is from genome assembly GCF_022682495.2 of Desmodus rotundus. NCBI lineage: Eukaryota > Metazoa > Chordata > Mammalia > Chiroptera > Phyllostomidae > Desmodus > Desmodus rotundus. The sequence goes on from NC_071387.1 coordinate 126,318,257, forward strand.
CTCCCTGCTCTCCTTTTTCCCCAGTGGTTCCAGCTGAGATGGTTGCGTTTGTACAGCCTCCTTAGGGCCACTGCTGGGAGAAATTGTGTTCTGAGTTTATTCCCTGGAGGAAGATTGTGAAAAAATGGGTGAAGGGAATTCAAGAGAAAGGAAATTGGTATGAAGGAAAACAGCTAACTCAGGAACAGAGGACCCCAAGGGCAGGAGAGGCAGTTTTGTTTTGTTTTGCTGCTTTGTTTCATTTTAAATACCTGGGCTTCGGAGAAAAGAGGAAAGAGCAGCTCTGTATGCCTTAGAATTTCGTGAAATGTCTGGCAGGCAGCTTCAAGTTTGTGTCTACACCATGAAGAGGTTCTCGTAAGTATTTCAGATTTTAAAAAGTCATGATGATAAAACAAAGCAGGTAACATGGTATCTTTTTTCTGGCAGTTTGAAAATATTCTAAATCAGAATCATATATTTAAAATGCAATAACAGCAATAAGAAAGAAACCAAGAAATAAGAAGCAATGTCTATATGTCATTTTGATATAGATTTTATTCTGAAATTGAAAGGAGTAATACTAAATAATATTGCAAATAGCCATCTAAGGGTCCTATGAATTTAAATATTTTTACAGCAAAAATTTTGTTGTTTGTTGGGAAAAATAGTGTATAGAAGAGAAGTATGAGATAGGAGGTTCTTGTATTATTGATTAACGAGTATTTAAATGATCAGTTTAGTATAATGTAATTTGATGGTTAATTTTTAACAATAATCAATATATCAGCCCAAAGCAGATAAAATATATTGAGTGTTTTATTTTTGCTATGTCTTGCAAGGATTATTGTGAAAAAATGTGTAAATATTAAGCTTTATTTCAATGTTTTTTGGTTTTATGGTGAGTGGTTAACCTGTGTAGTGGGAGACATAACTGAGTCATTTTTAGAGTTTATTGTCTTTTATATTTTAGATTCTTTGTTTTTTCACACTGTCCCTTCTGTTAACATTTCTGTACATCACTCCTAAAGCCCAAGGACATACCTGCGCCTACACAGGGTGGAACTGGCCGCCTTGTTTACGTTGTTACCAATTTCAGTTTGGATGAACCTGACGGGATTTCATACTGTGATGGCTCATTAGACAGAGAAGGTAATAATCCATGAGCCAAGCACATTAACACACCTTGTTTTTTATTCTTTGAGAACTTCTCTTTAGGCCAGGACAGGAATTCTCAGCAGGGCCATGGCAGAGGCCCCTAAGGAGCCTCTGTTACCTGCTTGCACACAGCAGCCAGATTGGTCTTTCTTGAATACAAATATGAAAACATCTCTTTCCTTCTTAACGTGCTTTATAGGCTTGGACTGGCCTTAACCAGAAAATTCAAGGATCTTAGGATAATAATCAGATTCCTGCCTCAGTCCTGTGTGGCCTGGCCTGGCCTTTCTACCAGGCGTGTTGTGTACTATGCGCCCTTGGACCGCCAATGTTCTGGTTACATGGGCTTGCTTTCTGCTCCTTGGAAATGCCATTCTCCTTTCTGCCTTGGGCCTGGGACATACTGTATCCCTCCTCTCCCTCCTCTCTCCTTCCTCTCTCCTTTGGTCTACCCTAACCGACTCTTAGTCATTTAGGACTCAGATGAAAGAATTGAGCCTTCTACTGACCCCAGTATAGAATAATACCCCCTTTTTGCTATTGTTATTTTTTTTTGCAACTTTTGCTTTTTAATAGCATATAATATTTCTTTGTAGAATTAATCACATTACACTTTTAAACAACTTAACTAATTTTATTATTGGCATGTCGTTGTCTGCCAGCCCAGATAGAATGCACATTTGTGTAGGCATGTGGAACAGAGCCGTGAGCATAGGAGATATGCATTAAATACCATTTAAACAAGTGCAGCCAGATATGTATATTTATGAATATATGGTCTTTCATTTATGTATATTTATAAAGGGATTCTTTGAGGTCTTATGATCGATTGTTCTAGTACTTGAGGCAGGGCAGGGGTAGGACATACAGCAGTGAAGAACTGGTTTTCGAAAGCCTGAATGACTTTCACTAGTTTCAAAGTCTACATCATTTCCAGTCACAAGCACAGGATTTTGTGAGCAGTGCAGACCAAAATGCACTTTAGACCGTGCATTCCACTTTTAAGAACTAATGGCAAATGATTAAATAGTAGCTTCTGTCAGAGAAGGGATGGGGCTTTAAAATGACTGTTTAAGGGCATCTTAAAAAATTGCCCGTTTCTTAGGATTCATGTGCTGAGATACCCTCATATCCACATCACTTTTTTGTAACAAACGTTAGTCTTTGGTAGTAATCATAGGTCTAAACATGGGAGTGTCCCTGCTGAGATGGTTGAGGTCACATGACTTGTAGGACCCCGGTGGACTATTTTGGAAGTAGACATGGTCAACTGAAGAGGCATTTCCCCCAGGATTTCTTGGCCTCTTCATATTCTCTTGATGTTTCTCTGAGTTAATTGATAAACTGATTTTCCCCCTTTGTTCTTTTTTTATATTCTTGAGTATTCATTGAAACCTGAGATTGAAAAATAAGCAATATGTCTTTTCTACCCTGTTAAAATCCTATTTGTATTTCCTCCCTCTTGGGTGTTACAAAGAACCTCTGAAAAGGATCCTCTTTATTAGTTAAAACTGTTGTTGTGTGCTACATGCCTTGGCAGGGCACTGTAGTTCGATGTTGGAGCAACCTCTGGTCCTTGTTATAGTCACGGCCTTGTTGTAGCCCTTGAGCCAGCTCGTGGCAGAGCTTCATGTGGTGGTAGTTGTGCTAGAGTAGCTTTTTGATAAGGAATATTTCCTTCAAAATAAATTTACCCTTTTCTCTTTTTACTGCTGACTAATAGGGCCCTTTCACTACATCTTTATTAATGGTTTCTCAATCTTTTCAATAAACCTTTTATTTTGGAATAATATTAGAGTTCCAGAAGATTTGCAAAGATAGTACAGAGATTTTCCCTATACTCATCACCTAGTTTCCCCTGATATTAACATCTTTTGTTGCCATGATCCATTTGTCAAAATTAGGGAATCGACATGGGTTGTTTATATTTTAGAATGTATACTATGTAGTAATTAATCTACACCAATCTACATTCTTTCAAGTGATAAACACTTGGATATCATAGATAAGCAAGGGAAAACTAATGCGAATGAAATACAACGTTGGTGAGAATGGAATAGAATAGCGACTGCTAGTACTTTATTTCTGTCGGCGATGTCGGTATTATTAATAGATGGTTTACACATAACACACATCACATGGGCTTCAGTGGGCCTCCGGAGCATTTGTACTGCCTTTCATTTCTGACTGTTTAACTAAAAGCAGCCATGGGTAGTTGAAAGGGCATGAAGTTAGTTGGGAGTAAGAATTTTTTTCCAACCTTGGAGCTTTTATCACTGTGTGTGACCTTTGACATTTTCCTCACTTTAGGGTCTTAGTCTCTCATCTGTGAAATGAAGAGTGTAGACTGAGGACCTCTAAGGAGTGTGTTGGCTTTACACAGGGATGAATTTGCAATTCTTTCATGATCACGTCCGGTCTTTATTCAGTGTTTGTCAGGCTGTGGAAGGATCCAGGCCAACTCAAGAGTTTCTGTAACCATCCTTGGACCTCTGTGATTATCCTGGGAGCAGAAGTCTGGACCAGAGGGGACAAGTTCAAATGCCTGAAATTATCTGGCAGGTACCGAACTGAGTGACAAAGAAGGAGGTAGGGACCCTGATGATCTGGACACTGTGTGCCCTTTCTATTGGGGCAGCTGCTGCACAGCTCCCAAGGACCACACCCTGGAGGACTGGATCTTCTCACCTCTCCAAGAAAGCCCCATAAAAACCTTTTTGCGTGAACTTTTACAGTCTTTAAATATTAGCAATTAATTCAGTTTAAAGAAACCAACTCTGTGAGCTAAATTAAATATTCAGTAGTCCGGAGCTTATCCTGAGCTTATCCTTTGGATTCCAGGTTTTTCGATTTCTCTTCTGTTTTAGTGACTGTCAAACGTGTTTGGCCACTACAACAGTAAAAATGCCTTTTCATCACAGCCAAGTACACGCATGTGTGTTTGTATGTATGTGCATGCATGTGTGTATGTGAAACCCAAACTGAAGCTCAAGGAAATATGTGTGCAATATGATTGTGTCTGTTTTATCTTGTGTAACATTCTTTCTATTCTATTCTGTATATTTATATTTCATTTGTTGAAAACAGTAGTCACACTCATTGTCATTTTCATGACCCACCAGTGTGTTCCTTCCTACTTCCAGCTTCTCAGAAAAATGGAGAAGACAATTCTCTTGCTATGTGAATATGATTTTCCCACCTAGAGAACTGAGAGATGAGATATCCCTGAGGTGATTTCCTCAGTTGATATCTTAAGGGGTATCACATAACCAATGGGAATGTATTGCTTGCTGGTAATTTGAGTTTTCCATTTGTCTTAAGTAAGCAGCACTAGGAAATAACGGTGTCCTTAAGAGGAAGACACAGCTGCACAGATAGGGTAGAAGAGAAGGGACAGAGACAGGCTATTTAGGAATCGTAAATTAAACATCACAACTATTTTTGGCAAAATCGATAATTTTCTTCCTTTCAGTTGCCTACACATAACATATCTTCATGTGTGTTCACATGTCTGCTAAATATTTTTTGTTGTTTCTTGGTAGATAAAAATCAGTTTAATGAGACAATCAACATAGATGGTTTTAGGTATTGGAATCTGTCCATGAGATTCATATTTTTATTAAATACTTTATCTGGAATTAATTGATTTTCCATATGACCTGAAGGTCATTAGAAAGGCTTCTTTCAGCACTCACTTAACAATTCATCCAGGGCAGTGAGTTTCATAATCGTAAAGAAGGCTGGACATCTTACCATATGCTTTTTATTCCTCAAGTCAACAGAGCTTATTTCTAGGGGAATACTTTATTTTTAGGAGAAAATATTGGCAAAAACATCATTATACATACATAAAAATAAGATGTTATATAGTACTTCCCAATTTAAATTAAAAAAATGCTATGTGATGTATTTTATAGTTTTTATTTATAGCTTTGGAGAAATATCCTAAACTTACATATTTGGTCAATGAATTTTTGAATATCAAAAACATTATACAACTCATAATGAATCATTTGCCTCATTAATAATAAAATAAAAAAGACATTGGATATCACAGATTTCACCTTAAAAAATAACGTACATCTTATAAATACATTTGTTCCAAAATTCCCAAACTTAAGTTAAAGGAATGTGTCATTCTACATCAGCTTTAAAAGTAAGAAATGTTCTTGTAAATTCTTTTTTAGGTAACTTAATATACCTGCAGAGGCTCTGTTTTCTATTGATTTGACACGTAGTTAGACAAAGATACAGGTTTCTGCTACCGAGGTAGACATGCACCAGCATTTACCGAGCACTTACTGTGCAAACTGCTTTTTATACATTATCCATTCATTCTCAGAGGACTACAGGGAGCCTTTTAAGTCATTTCCATTTCATAAGTGAGGAAGCTGGAGTTAGTGACAGTGTTGCACACTTTGTGGTAGAGCCCATGTTTGTAATCACTGTGCTACATTATCTCCATATTTTGCTCAGAAAAGATTTACTTGCAAGGCAGCCAAAATTAAGTGACCACACTCCTGAGAATACATACAGCATTCTTATGTATACAAACATGGCTAATAGTTGGTATACAATGCTGAAGATATACCTGTTGGATTCTGAGAATACTGAAAAATTTAAAAAGATTTTTGTATGGGTTGAAAGATGGTTATTGATCAGATCTAGCCTCCCTCTCCCTTCTCCGCAACCCAGAGTTTCCCCCGGTGCCTTAACCGGCCCTCTGTGATTCAGAATGGAAAGGTGCCTGCTTGGCACAGCAGGAACCAGCACAGGCCGGGCCCAGTGCCAGGCCCAAGCTGTTTCTGGTTGGTTGGTTTGACCGACTGATGTTTCAATACTTTGGAATCATCCCTACATATCGGTGTTTGACTTGAGAAAACGGGTGCCATGATTGGTCAAGAATCACTGCCTGATCTGCTGAATCAAAAGCACACAGTGGGGAGGTGACCAAGGACTTGACTAGAAATTTTCCTCTGCTTTTGGGGACATTAAAATAGTCATCTCTGTGAAGATGCTTGAGAGTCTCTAAAGAACTCAAACCATTATCATTTTCCAAGGCTGGCAAAAACTCCTAAATCCTTGGATTGTCTTCACTCCTTTGGAAAATATGGGGGGAATGAATATGGAGAATCTTGGGGTACAATCTTAGTTGCTGAGATAGGAAACAGGATTCTCACCAAATGCTATCCCTCATGCCTACTTAGTCACTGGGCTGAGTCTCTTTAAACTCAGAGGCTCTGTTGGCCTGTTTGAGAACAAAAATGAAAGCTGGTGAATTTCCTCTCTGTAGTTTTTCTCCTTAAATCCCTCACCAACGTTCTTAATCCTGCGCTTGCCTGGGAAGACAAACAATCCTCATTATAATGCAACTTTCAGTTTTTCAGTGTTCATTATCTTTTGGCATTATCTACAAGAACATAATTGATAAAAACAAAATTGAGTTACCTGGCACACAGTGTTCAAGAGCAGAGTGTCAGTCACTGAAGTGAGCAAAGCGCTTACTTATTTGAAATTTGAAGCTATTTAAACATTTCTGCAACAAGTATGAATTCCCTGGATGCTGTGAGACTGGCAAACATTGGAAAAAGGTAATGATTTGAATGTCTATATGGATATTGTGTTTGAGATGTGGATATAATAACTTACTCTATTTCTTTAAAATTTAGTAAAATGCACAATGAGTGAATCTATCACTTTTTATAAACGCATGTACCTGCAAAGGCGAGAAAGCTTATTTCTCTTATTTTTCATAGGACCTTATAAAAATACTGAAATGTTAAGAATAAAAATACCAACGTTTCTGATGAAGGGATGTGACAAGTTGTGTATTTAGGATCTCCGCCCGTTTGTCTGAGGTACTGAGGAAGACGTTGTTTTTCAAGTTGAGAATCTCGATTTCAGAAAAGGAAACCGGGACTGTGTGACCCTATTTCCAAATGTTGTAGGAAAACAGGTATGACTAACGTTACTGTTCACTTTGTTTCCTAACCTGCACCTACTTCTTAGTGACCCACTGTAAATATGTTAACTTTCTTGGTATTCAGCAGCGCCTGCCTGGGTCAATGCAGCCATTGTTTTTAGATATAGGTCCGTCAGTGTTTTCTCGTCATGTGTTTACATTAGGTTTCTACTCTTCCATAATTTTCTCCTTGAAAAACAGCCGGGTCTCAAGTACAACTTTTTAAGCAAGTCATGTCAATGAAGGTGACTTGGAAGTTTAAACCGTTAATAACAAAAAGAAAAAAGCCTTTAAAACAGTTAATAATACAAATGTTTAAAAGTATTGACTTTTTATTGCTGGTAAAAGGAAAAGCTTTATTTTTTAGTTGAATTGGAGTTGTTTTAAATAAAAATTGGGAAGTTTATACAGAGTAACAGTCAGTCATTTCAGGCTGTTCATGCTCTGCCTGGTTGACAAAGTAACTTCAGTTTTAAAGGGTCAAATGTTATAACTGGCCCTCAAGCCTTTTATTTTGTCATCCTGGATTTATCTTTTATCAGTAGAACTGGAAGTATCCCAGGGCTTGACACATGTCTTGTTGTGGATTGATTGTAATGTAACATCGTGATGGCATCTGCCTTGCCATTGACCAAAAGATGACTAAAGAATTGGGGAACACAGAGTAATTAATGCAAACCACTTCCTGATTGACATGCTTTCTGCTTTTGGTGAGATTTCACAGATTAGATTTTGATGCACTGAACCAAGTTTAAAGGCACTGATATCTGAGGGCTGAAAATGTTGAGGCCTGGTGTTAAAAGCAAAACAAGCAAACAAATCTAGACCCTCTTTCTGTCCCCCACAACAGATGTACGCTTGTATACACATTCGTTTCTTCTTTAATAATAATGCCAAGTTACTATTCTAGAAGTAAGTAATGACCCATTGTCCTCATATCTCAAAGTTGCCTAAACTTGCATGTTTTTCTCCTTCTATTCTTTAACATAAATTCCAGCAAGCTCTTCAGCTGTTGAGAACTGGAAGTGGCTCCTATATTGTTTTCCATTGACTGAAGTCTCAGTCTGGGCTTTACGATACTCCTTTATCTCTGGTCTCCCCACCTATGGAAATATTCCCACTATTTTTCACCCTGTAAAGGATTCAAGAATAGCTAGTGTTTCTCCTGTTTCTCTAGTGTGAAATCACGTCCTCTTTTGTTATAATACACATCCTGTGCATTTCTTGCCGAGCATTGGGTTCTACATGCCTCATCCTCCCTGAGACCTTGTCTGCCCATACTTGCCGTCAATATCTTCTCTCTTTGTCCCACTTGTGCTAGTGCTGCCACTGTTTCATGTTCTCAGATTGCTCTGAGCGAGTTAGTTAATCAGCGATCACAGGTGGCAAACACAAGGCTAACGGGCTGAATCTGGCCCAGAACCTTGTCTCTACCCGGCGGCAGTGCCAAGCTCCTTGCCCCTAGTTAAGGAGTAGTTACATTTATACAGTCCTAAAATTACATTTGGCCCTTTGAAGGTAATGGAGAGGCTGATGTGGCCCCCGGTAAAAATGAGGTAAGACACCTCTAAACTTGATTATGAACTTTTTAAAAAGAGGAACCATGCCTCTGATTCTATTTTGCTCGTTTGTTTGTTTTGTTCATTAGGTTCCTCTTATAGGTGAGATCATATGGCATTTGGAAACTAGGAACAGACTGACAGTGACCAGAGGGGAGAGGGAAGGGGAGGGGAATACGGGGAGTAAGAAGGGGAAGGGTCTAGTGAAGGAACAGATATAAGTGACCCAGGGACATGGACAATGGGGTAGGGATTGACTGTGGGAGGGAGTGTGGGGGTGGGAGGTCAGGGGAGAGCAACAGGGGAAAATTGGGACAACTGTGATTAAAAAATCAAAAAAAGAAAGAATAAAAGAGAAACCACAATCTAAATTTCTTTGTACTTCTGTAGCATCTCTTATATGAGAAGATTCCATATACACACTTGCCGATCCTTTAAAATATAACTTTGTCTTCCTGGTATTGAGAAAAATGCCATATATTGGTAATGGATTAGCAGCCAACGCAGGTCACGGTTGAAGTAGCTTAGGTGGGACATTGTCCCAATTTACCGAGTTTCAATTCCAACAAACTTTACTCTGTTCTATGGCTATAGATTTGTCTAGCCCTAATTCTAGGTGGTTAATTTGCAAATTAATTAATTCAGTGGAACCCTTACTACACACAGGAGTATTGGTAGAGGCTTAGCAATACAATGTTGAGTAAAAATAGACAAGTTCCTACCCTCCTGGAGTTTATATTCTACCCTGATGGACTAGAATTATATCTTTCTTCACAGAAATGGACAATTGCAACATTCACTGCCCTTTAAAGGATAGATAGATGATTTGGGGGGCGGGAAACAACCAAACAAGAATTAAAGCAAACTTCCCTAGGAAAGGAATTTGAAGGATGAATCCATGTTATGTAAGTGATGAAATGATGTATACCTGGGCAGAGGCAATGCCTTTCATAAAAACGTTATCAGGAAAACAAAGTATTGTAGAGGATGGTCCACAGCATTACTTGTCATTGTCACTAGAAAAGCATCTTTAAGTACACAGTCCTCTCCTGCTTAATAATTAACAACTCCAAATATGAAGTTGGACACTTTGTAAAAGTCATTGAGCAATAATAGAGTTAGTACTTAGGTTTGAATAGTTTGTATCTTAGGGATTTTTTGTTTGTTTGTTTGTTTGTGTGTGTGTTTTAGACCTGAAATTATTTGCTTGAAGGGAAAATGGAAGAGAATGGAGAAGTGAGTGACAAACTGCGGGTTTGATTATTTTACAGGCACAAGATATAGGAAGTTTCTGGGTTTGGTGGTAAATATAGAACGATGAGATAAAGTAGTTCTAGAAGCAGCTGCCTTCCCCATTGCTCTCTGATGAGCAGAACTGTCCCAGGGCCCCTTGCGTTGATTAGGGCTGACAGAAAGAGGCGACCGGCAGACCTAAACACAGACAGCTTACCGAGATGCCTGCAAACCTGTCAGCTCGGAGTCAGACAGGTCTCCATTCAATCCTGGGCCTGCCATTTAGAGGGCGGTTTCTCTGTGGAAACAGAAGAAGTATTAAGAGAATTAATTGAGTTAATATTTGTGTAATTTCTCAGCATAATACCTTAAACACAGATGCTTCCTTTAATATTTTTCCTCTATTTTTTATCCTCATTTCTTTTCTTCTTCATTGTTAACATATTTTAAAATGCAGTGTAGCCTAAAGGAGGGAAGGGCAGAGCTTAGCGATGTCCTGATTGTTTCAGTATCTTCGCTGTTCTTCCTCAGCCCTCAATAGGCATTTATTTTTTCCAAGAGAAGCTGAGTTAAAATTTGACTTTTAGAATCATATGAACTCAGGTTAAAATGCTGGCTCTTTGACTAAGTGGGTGCGTGACTGTTGGCCAGTTATTTATTTTCAATTCAGATTCAGATTCAGATTCATCATCTCTTCAAGGTGGATTATAAGATCTCCCTCATCACGTTGTTCACTTAGTATAACCTGCCGTATGTTCAGCATGCAATAAATGCATGCCACTTTCCTCTGTATGCTGAGAATGAGTTTATATTTAAGCTTTATCAGATGTCACTATGTGTTAAACCCACGTTTTCTATCAACTGCCAGTCCTTTCTTTGGGTCAAAAGTAAGACCCATACATATGTAAGGGTAACATATGATGGATACGTAAGAGAACTTGCTGTCGATGTGAAGCCAGTGCAGTGCAGGTGTGCGTGGAAAGACATTATCCACACTGGACGGGATCCTGGCTCACCAGAAGGAAGATACAGGTGCGTTCTCTGACCAAGGTTCCCTTGTGCCAACGTCATGTCTTGTGTATTTACTAAATATTCACGTTTGACTGGGAGAATAAATATGTCCAAGAGCTCAGTGCAGCACATCCAGAACATCTCATGGGTCCACCCCCTCACGTAGGACCAGAGGACTTTCTTGCGAAGGGATCCATAAACAAAAGTGAGTCTTCGGCATCCTTTCCAATTCTAATTCACAATCCCCTAGGACATTGGGGACTAAACGTGACGTGTGGCTTTTATAGTAACAACAGGCTGTGCAGTAGGTGGACCATTTTTTCTTTTTCCTAACCCAAGCATGTTTTTCATTGATTTTAGAGAGAGGGGAAGGGAGAAAGAAACAGAGAGGGAGACAAAAACAGGATGTGAGAGAAACATCGATTGGTCGCCTCCATACGTACTCCAACCAGGGATTGAGCCCGCAGCCTAGTTATGTGCCCTGACTGGGGATTGAACACACAACTTTCTGATTCTTGGGATGATGCTCCAACCAGCTAAGCCACCCAGCCAGAGCTAGATAGACCATTTTGATGAAAGCATGTAAATCTCTGAACTTCATACTGATTTAAAATTCAATTTGTGTCTTTCAGAAGCCTCCAATGGCTCCTTTCCATTGACACGGCTGGAAATGTTTTCAGTGGGGACTCACAAGAAACACTTTCTGTCATCATCTCATTACATTGCCTTGAGTGACTGCACTGGGAACTAGATGCTTTATTCTGTCTTACTGATAGTCACGGGGCATCACATTAATATGACCTATAAAATATCACGTGAGGTACATACGCATATTATTATTGCAAAATTATACATTGACTTGTTATTAAACCATAGTCTGAAGATATTAAAAAGAACAGTGATAACCAGAACATAGTGTCATTTCCCTAAGAACTAATCTTATCACACTTGCTTAATGTTTTTGGTAGGATTACTAAGTGGTAAATAAGATACTCCTTCCTGTGTTCATAACGTGATTTCAGTAAGTCGCGTTGCAGAGTGTCTCAAGATGTCTTTGTATACAGGAGGGGCCATCACTAAAATCAGGAAGAGCTCACAATTTGAATTATAGCTCACAATTGTGTTTATAAAACACAGTCATCCTGAATAATAATGCATGCAGGCAGCTTCTTGGTTTTGTTAAGATGCTTTTTCTTGTCTTTTTGTTGTTATTAATCACTTTTCAAAAAATTTTCAAGGTGAATATCATACACCATTGCCTCTACAAAGTATTTGCAAGATCAACAGATCATTGTCACGGTTTTGCTTCACATTCCTTTCGAAAGATTTTAAGGCCACACCCACAACAACTGGTGAATTTGGTTTCAGGAATTAGAAATCTCTTTTTATGTTTCAAGGCAGTCAGTAACCACTTACTAACACAGATACAATTGTCCTTCATTCCTACAGGGCTTCTGATTAGCGTTTTATTTTTCTCAATTCTCTATATTGCAGTCAATAATCATGGTCGAATAATACCCTCAATGGCATTATAACTTGGTATAGTAATTCTAAAAACAATCACACTTGAATTGTATCAATTAAAACAGCCTTTTAATAAATGAGATAGAATTGTTTAGCAAGTCACACAGTAGGAATTCAATAAATACTCTATTTTTTGAGTCTAACAATCAAGGCCTCTTTAGTAACATTCCAATAAGTTACATGTGTTGCTTTGTCCCATTTAAACATCTTTTTTAAATTATTTAAATCTTTAGAAGGAATACTAACTAAATTTGCAGATGATACATACTTGAGAGAGGATAGAAAACATATTGAAGTTTAGAATCAGATTTTCAAATTGTTTGTTTAATGCTGCATTTGGAGGGGACCAGGTGTGCAGGCGGGACTACCAGATAAGACTTTGTAAGTTCTCATTGGAAACTCCCATTTTTGGAGGCTTTATGCAAATAATCTCTGTGCATTCTTTCCAAGCAGTGTTTATATGTATGTAGTGTTCATTTGTTTATTTGTAGGAAATTCAGAATTCATAAGATCTTGATAGTGTGGCGGTATGGGCAGAAATTATAACCAGATTTAACAGAGAGGGGTTTCAAATATTTAATTAATATTTAAAAAAATTGAGTTTTACATTATATAATGGGCCTTTTTTTTTTTTTTTTTTTTTAACAAAACTGAGTGTTAAAGGATTTGCTTACCTCATTAGTACTCAGTGAAGCCATGATCCAGTGGAATAGCAATATAGGATTTCAGGCATGAGGAGAAGTGATAATAAAATAATTCAGGTTACCACTTCACTCCAATCTGAAAGGTAATTCTGTTTCCTAAATGGGGTCAAAACTGGGTGGACACAGGTAGGAGACCTGGCATTTTGGGAAAGGACTATGTGAGTTGTTTCACATGTGCTGTTTCATCGAAGGCCTGCAACAGCCTAAATTTCAGCCTTCTAGCTCCCCGCATCCAGAGAAGCTTTACTGTTACAAGTGTGATGTGATGGTAACTTAAAGAATTGTAGGTTAGGTGGGGATTAGAAGGAAGGGATGCAATGTAAACACCTGAAGTGTTTTCTTCATGAATTTAGCTAAGATTGCAAAACGGACACAAGAAAGGTGGCCGAACACAGGAGAAGCAGAGGCCGTGTGCTTTCCCTTACTCCCAAGTTCTGCTGAAGGGAGCTCGGGACAGCGACACTGTAGGAAGAGCCAGATTCTTGCTAAGTCGCTGTCTTTTTATTGTGTAGGTTTGTGTCGCCACTTTGTGAGGCTTTATGCTAATAAATCCTACATTCTTTCAAGGGAATCTTGGCAAATGTACAGCATTTATTTATTGATTTATTTATAGTATATTCAGCATTCACAAAGTGATAGTCTTACGCATGGGACTCTCTCTGCTTCAGATTTTCGATATTCTGGTGCACCTTTTGATCTTAGATTTATTTGAAAGGAACTGTTCATGGTTAACAAATAAGTTAATTTGGAAAAACACGGTGTTGGGCCTGTGTGAGCTTCAGCTGCCATAACAGAATAACACAGACTGGGTGGCCTAAACAACAGAAATTTATTTTCCATAGTTCTCGAGGCTAAGAAGTTCAAGGTCAAGGTGAGGGCAGATTTGGTTCTTGGTGAAGATTCTCATCTTGGATTTTAAATGTCCACCCTTTTGCAGGATGGTTAGAGGTTTAGAGTTTACATTACCAACTATAGGAGCTTTTCATTAAAAATTAGATTTTCTACCATATTTAGTTTTTTTACCTTATGAATATTTAAGAATTTGTTTTCTTGCAATTTTTATAAGGTAAACATCAGAAGTTTTAAGAACTATTCTTAAAATATTCTCTGTTTTAATTCAATGGTAGGAATTTCTTTTACAGTGTATATGTTTATCAAAACATTATGTTGTATACTTTAAATATGTTATAATTTTATTTGTCAATTATACCTCAATGAAGCTAAAAATATAATAAAGTACTCCATTTTTACAAAATAGATTAAAGGCACTGAGCTCTTCTTCACCTGAAGGTGAAAGACCATTAAGGAGTAAACTGGAATAATAGTTGAAGGTAAATTCTTTGTTTTGTATAAGCAATATGTAGTTGTAGAAAGATAAGACACATTTGGAAGGATTATAAATAAGAGAGCTACTCTACTTCTGTGTTTTTGATGGAGGAAATTTGGAAATGAAGTAGTTATCATGTCACTAGGCCCTAATGATATTCCCACATATAACTTTGTGATTGGGCATGTCTATTATTTTAAGGAAAGATTAGTCATATCCTTCTGGAAATAATTGGGTAGAGGTGTTTTTGTTAAATTTGTGTCTAAACCCCTTGAACAAGTGATACTAAATGTCAATATCTTCTAATTGTTCTTACAGAAGTTTTGTAAGGACCTTTACTGCCTGTTTTCAGGGGTCTCCAGCCTTTTGGCATCTCTGGGCCACACTGGAAGAAGAAGATTTGTCTTTGGCCACACATTAAATACACTGTGGCACGTAATCACAAAAAGGCCTCATAATGTTTCAAGTAAATTTATGATTTTGTGGTGGGCCACATTCATTGCCATCCTGGGCTGCCTGCAGCCCACGGGCCGTGGGTTGGACACCCCTGCATGGGGTACAGCTTGCGTGTTCGATTATGACATTGATAATATATGCAGGCTTCATTTGCTGCTTTGGTAATTTGGGGGCTTGTTTATTTTTGGATTATATCTGCCTACAATACAAATTAATGTAACAGTTTTTACTGGCTTGTGTTAGTAACCCACAGTTGGAAGTTCCAGATTTTTGTGGTGGCATGAAGGGTTGTACCAGTTTGCCTGGAGCTGCCTGCTGATGATCCCACTCTGTGTGTGTGTTTCGTACTTGTGCTGAAGTCCTAGCCGAGCTTTTCAGTTTCTTCCGGTGTGATATATTAAGAATTAACTGAGGGAAAAAAGGGATTTTAAAAAACAGTAAAGCCATGTATAACCTTGAAAAATAAAGCAGTAAGTTGGTATAATTCTACATCACTGAGGTGAAATGACCTTTGAGGTTCTGTACTCCTTGTGTGCATGAACTAGCCCATTCTGACTAGCTAATCTCGTTAACTTTTCCCCAATGTGGAAAAACGTGTCAAAACTACTAGTTTCAAAAAGAGCTTGTTCTGCCATGTTTGATGGGATTTCTAATTCATCAAAATATGATCTGGAAAGATCATAGGTATTTGGAATAAACAGAAATCTTAACCCCTTTCCCTACCACCACTTCCTATCTATGAGGTCTCTAGCAAATCTCTCACCTTGCACATAAAATAAAGAGAAAATGATCTTCACCACCTCAGAATTGTAGGATGGAAGAAAGGAAAAGTGTCTTCTGTGAAATAGCTTCGTTAATTCTAGTGTGTATTACAATCCTTAGCCGTCATCATCTCTAAACCACGTACCTCTAAAATATCATTCTATTTTATTGTTTTGAGGACTGGGCTTGTTACGAGTGCAGTTAACTTTACAGTTGCATCACGCCTGGATTCCTTTCACAGTATTTTGACATTTTAATTTTGTATGAATCGTTCCTCCCACCCCAGAATTTTGATGGGGCTGATTTAGCCTGTTCTCACATGGATCGGGCGTTCTCTGTGCTGAATGTATGACCATGGCAGGATTGACTGGGCTGTGGGGCTTTGCTGCTGCCCATTCCCTGGTCGTTCCCTGAACAAGAGCTTGCCCGACAGGCACTTTTGTACAGTACCCTGTTAAGTTTTATATATTTTATTTTGGTGTTTATTTTCACCAAATAATCTAGCTTCTTGGCCTCACAGCTAGTTAGAACAATGCTTTTGCCAAAGTATGCTTTTGGCTGGTGGAAGTGTTTTTGATCACTGGCTTCAGAAGATGGTTATATCCACATACTAAAAACAAAGTAAGAAATTGAAACATTTCTTGTTTTCATAGGGGTTAATTTTAAATAGTTGATAGATATATATTCTATACAATTCAATATAAGTCTCAAAAGGCACTCACTTTACAGTGAGACTTTCTTCTGGTTCCATCTCCTTGTCTCTCCCTCTTCCTCCTGGGAAGGAATAACTCTTAGCAGTTTCTTAAATAGCTTCCCATACATATTCTAGAAGCAATTCTCTATGAATTCCATCAGAAAAGCACTTTTACCCTAACTTAGCTAGCATCATGCTGTTCTTAACTTGCAGTCTGGTCTTTGATATATTACTCTTAAGTGGGTAAAAATGTGACTTTCTTACATGCCTTACAGAGTTCTATCAGTTCTTTTTTCTTTCTGTTCCCGAGGTATACTCAGCTCCTGCATAATTTCTAAGTAAATAGCTTGTCATCAGTTTGTGTTTGGACTTCCATGCTTATCAGATCAGTGTGTGTTATGCTTCTATATGTCTCATATTTTCCAACTTGATGTAGAGGGATAAATCTGTTGTCCTAAGCTGGATATTCGTGTACGCCGTTTAAGCCTGTAATGGCTCCCCTGTACCTTCTGATTTGCAGTATTGGATTTTAATTCAAAATGTGTTCTCAGTCTGTGTAGCTGGCTTCCTGGCCTCGTTTCTTTTTTTTCTGAAGCACAATCTAATTACCTAGGGCTTTGTTATGGAGTGCATGATGTAAACCACCCAAATTCTTATTTTGAAGCCCTAACCCCCAGTGCAATGGGAGTTTTGAGCGGTGAGGACTTTGAGGGGTAATTAGGTTTAGATGAAGTCGTAGGGTGGGGTCCTCGTGCTGAAATTAGTGCCCTTGTAAGAAGGGACCAGAACGCTTTTTTCCCCTCTCCCTCTCTGCCATGTGAGGATATAATAAGAAGGTAGCCAGTCATCTGAAAGCCAGGAAGCTTTTCACTAGCCACAGAATCTACTGGAACCTTGATGTAGGACTTGCATGCTCCAGAACTGTGAGACTCTGAGAAATAAAATGTTTGTGCATACTTGTGTGTGTGTGCTTCAGTCAACCAATCTATGGTATTTTGTTACAGCAGCCCAAGAGACTAAGACAGGCCCTGGCAACCTGTCCAGCTTTCAAAGGACCTCTTACCTGATGGACAGGAACTTGCCTTGGGTTTTAAGTTAACTTTCCTACCACTGTGCTTTTTCTATCACATTGGTCTGGAATAGATAGAGTTTACAGAGCCTGGTGGGAGGTTATTATTAAGACAATTTACTACCTTCTAGGAGACAGCTCTTGTGTAATAAATGATCTATCACTTTGGACCAGGACTTATTTTGTACCGGTTCACTCCCTGTTTACCTGTCTCTACTCAGTTTTAACATGTCTATTTTGGATGAGTCTGCTGAATATGTGATAGTCTTAGGAGTTTCACATGGCTGCAAGGTATATTTCTAATATACTATGACACGAACTTTAATTGAATATACTGGTACCCTGCATTGTGTCTGTGGTTGTTACTACATCACCAGTATCTGCTGGACAAGTGATTACAAGGTGTGTGTTGTGAGGTTATTGCCTCTTTGTATATCAGTCATCTTTCAGGAGACCTGGAGAATCCAGAAATCGGCCGTAGATGGAGCCAGGCAGTGTGCAGCAACAGCAGAGACTGCAAATGCCAAAATATGACCCTAGTAAGCTGGCTTTCAAAAAATATAGGTCTCCAGGTCCCACCCAGGGAGACTGTGGATCAATAGGGCTGGGATAGAGCCCAAAGAATCTGTACTTTTAAAAGCTCCCTATGTGATAAGATTGTGCAGCTAGCAGGGAATTACTGCCCCAAAGGCAAGTGATGAACTTTCTGTCATTGGTTATTATCAGGGATATATTTTTATGGGAAAGATCTTTCTTGAAAGAAAACACAATAAAATCACCCAGGAAAAAATGACTTTTTTTATGTTCTGTATAAAAACAGTATGGAGGACCAACTCCTACTTTCCATCTCCCTACTTTCTCTGTCACCTAATTTGGGGAACCAATTTGAAATAGAAAATACTGTGCAGTATTTGTTGATTTACTGTCTGCGTTGTATAGCATGGCATATAGGCTTCAGCATTTTTATTTTTGTAGTGAGTAGAGTAATATAAAAGTGAGAATTACACATCCTTTGGTAATAATAGATTATACACCACCGCACACATTTTTAGGATGTGATTCTGGCGCTTGTTCGGCACACAGGGTTTCAGTGTTAACTCTCTGATGTGCTGTGTTAATTTGTGCAACCATCTGAGTTTGAGAAGTTTGAGAATTGAATTTAGCTCATTTTAAGAAGAGTGTGAAATGTTTGGGAATGCTGTCATCACTGATTCCTGAGAAGTACAACGAAAGTATCACCAGACCCTCTCACAGCTTTGCTATTAGATCCCCTTCCGATGCCTCAATGTGTGAATTTTGTGATTTCTCACTCAGGGTCATATGAGATTCACTCATTTCACACACATTTAGCCATCCCCCATTCTGGACATCTCTCTCTTCACTATCCTGCTTTCAGGGCTTATTTGTTTTTAGTTTATAAAAATTCATAAATATTTGTTAGACATGCTAAGCTTTTCTGTTGTGTACTCATAAAACACTATTTTAATTATTCACTCGTTTCTTTATGAGCATTAAGGTGTTTTATTTTTTTAATGTTTTCTGTTAAAACTTGTAAATCCTATACCTGTAACACTCGCGAGAGTGGTGCACAGACTCTTAAAGCATCCGGTGCAATACACTGGGGAGAGAGCCTTGCTCCCCAAGGGTTAAGGCAGGTTAACTGTTTTAGTTTTACAGTGATGGGATTTTTGATTCAACACAGACTCTTGTGTCTTGGAAACTAAGAAATCAGAGTGAGAAGTCAACTACCACACAGAGAAAGCATGAAGATGCTTTGCATATTGTATTCATTTAAAAAGAATTTACTGTCTCAGAAGAGATAATAAAATAAAGTTCATGGTCCCTGAACTCAGATAGTGTGTGTTAGATGAGAGGATAAGCATGCTACAGCACAACGGAAGAAAACCATTGGAATGTTAGAGTCCACAGGAGGTGACGAAAATGGAGCATGACCCCCTGGAGGAGTAACAGAAAGGTGCTGTGGTGTCGTGCGATGCCCCAGCATGATCAGGGAATGATTCATAAAAGGGATGGGAATGAAGCTGGGCTTTGAGGTGTGAGCAGGGATTTGCAAATGGAAGGCAGAAAATAATACATGTCAGGGGAGTGTTAGGAAGCAGGAGACCTGGGTTGGGAAGAGCTGGGTAAAGGGTTAATGCAAAGGAAGAATTGGAGATGAAATTAAGAATGCATTAAGACTTTTATGAGAAAAGTAGTAGAAACCCTGGTTAAAGGGAAAAAATGGCAGGGATTATTGGATCATGCAGCTTAAAATTCTAGGGATACAGTTCAGTTTAGATATAAGGCTTATTAATAAGGGCCGGAAGTTGTGACCAGGATTTGGTTTCTCTGTTATTATTTCTTGACTTCTTGTCCCAGGATTTGTTCTGTTTCCAGGTTATAAGCCTTGCATCTTTCACTGCCAGATCCAGGAGATGACAGCATCTCTTTGGTAAATTCCATAGAAGAGAAATAAAAGTATTTATTTTTTCCAGAAGCTCTCACATGAACTGCTAAAAGTGGGAAAGACTTTTTAAGGGAACTTTTGAAGGGAAAATTAGGGTACTGTTGGTGGGAAAAGTGGAACGTAGATGGTGAGAAGACAACCTCCAGGTGTCTTGCATAGGTAAACATGTTGGGTCACATGTGTAATGTAGGGACTGAGGAAGCTGAGATGGTTTTCAGTAGAAAAATGGCCTTATGTAAAGAGTAATGGAAATAACCTATGAGACAGGTATTATACTGCTAGGTATTTTACCGGGGGGTGGGGGGGGGGCTCCTGAACATATGCAGTAGAAGACATGTATGATAATATTTGCAGTAGCACTATTCACAGGAGCAAATTTGAAAACCATGTAGATGCCAATCAAGCCGGGAGTAGATGAGTAATTTATTGTACATTGGCAAAAATAACACCCCAGACAAAATGAATGAATTATAGCAACATGAAATGCCATGGATACATCTTAGTAATAAATTGTTAAATGAAAAAAAGGGATTCCCAAATATTGTAAACATGATAATACTATTGTAAATTTAATAACAAGTCTTAAAATATATCTTTTAAAAGTATAATATGAATGCAGTAAAGTTATACAAAATGGTGTGAGACAGAAAGTAAACAAGTGAATAGGTACTATAGATGGCTGTTTTACATGCTTTAAGGAAAAAAATGAACAATATAAGATGATAAAATATACTGGTGTGGGAACATTAGAATGTTACCTTCTGTTTTATATGTGATGGTCATTGAAGTCTCCTCTTAAAAGATGGTATTCGAGCACACGGTGGATGGAAGTGAGGGAGCGAGCCAAGTGGGTGACAAGGGGCGAACCTGTCCTGGTCATAGGGAATAGCATTTGCAGGTGCAGTGGGAGTGTGCTCGGTGGATTCCAGGAGTTCCAGGGGGGCCAGTATGGCTGAAGTGGAGTGGTTACAAGGAAGAATCGTGGGATGTAAAGTCAGACGAGCGGGAAGGTTCAGATCTGGTAGAGCTGTCAAAGCCATTGTTGGGGCCTGCCTGTTCACCTCCACGAGACAGGAGGTCACCACTATGAGATAGGAGGCCACCAGAGTGCTTTGAGGGAAGGAATAATATATTAAAAAAAAAATTACTCTGGGCCTTTTGTGGAGAAAAGGATGGGAAGGCCAAGCTTGGAATCAGGGAGACCAGAGATCAGTTAGAGGGCTTTGAAGTCATTGGAGAGAGGGCAGATGGCAATTTGGGAAAGGATGTTTATTTTGTTTATCTATTACTTTGGAACACATTACCCAAAACTTAGTGTCATGTTTTTGTTGGTCAAGGATGCAGAAAGGGCTCTCAGCTGGGCAGTTCTGCTTCATAAGGCACGGACAAGGGTCATGTACAGTAATATTCATAACAGCACTATTCCCAATAGCAAGTTGGAGGTATTCAGCTGGTAGCTTATTTGAAGGATCCAAGACAACTTCACACATATGCCTCATGCCTTGAAGGGACAGCAAGAAGTCCGGGCTTAACCGAGTCTCTCTGTCTCCACATAGTCTCAAGGGCCCTTCTATGTCATCTTTCCAGGGTGCCATTCAGATTTCTTACAAAGCAATTTACAACTCCAAGCACAAATACCCCAAGAAACCAAATGTGATAGTTTTCAATATCTTAAGGCCTGGATGGAGAAAGTGCCAAACGTCACTTCTGTCATTCTACTTGTCAAAGCAGCCACAGAGCCCACCCACATTTCCAGAGTAGGGGATTTCAGCTTTCTCTTGATGAGAGGACTCTAAGAATTTGTGGTCATACATGGCCCTGCCATACTATGAGAAGTATAGGTTGTAAGAAATGGTTAAATTCTAGATAACTTTTAATGTTTAGTCTGTAGGTTTGGCTAATGGATTAGATAAGCATTTGAGAGAAAAAGAATCGGTGATGGCTCCATGCTTGTTGATGTAGACAACTGGAAGAACGGAGTTGCCACTTACTGGGGAAGTCAGAATTGTGAAGAAAAATCAGAAGTTCCATTGTGTGCACGTAAGTTTGGGTTGTCTGTTTGACACCCCCGGGTGACAAATCAAGTAGGTAGCCAGACATACGACTCTGGAGTTCAGGAAAGAGGTCTGAGCGGAGGCTATATGCATATAGGTGGTATTTAAATTAATGAGACTGGATGAGTTTCACATAGGGAGGTAAGCAGTTAGAGAATAGGAGAAATCT
Organism: Desmodus rotundus; assembly: GCF_022682495.2. NCBI lineage: Eukaryota > Metazoa > Chordata > Mammalia > Chiroptera > Phyllostomidae > Desmodus > Desmodus rotundus. The sequence continues at coordinate 126,340,385 of NC_071387.1, forward strand.
ATTTAATTACTGAGCCTAAGGGAAGTTTAAATATTAGCAATTATAGAAATGAGGAGAAACTAGCAAAGAAGCCAAGAATAGGTCATGAAGTAGAAGAACCAAGGGAAAATTATGTCTAAGAAGCCTAAAGAAACTATTTGGAGGAGCGGGGAATGATCAAATTGGTTACACACTGCTGATTACATAGATGAGGACTGAAACTTGAATATTTTCTTGGAGCCTAAAGTCCATTGGTGACTTTATAGAAGCTATTTTGTTTGAGTCATAGGAACAAAAACCTATGGCAGTGGCTGCAAAGGCAAAACAAAAATACAAAACAGTGCCCCTACCCCCAAAACAAGCAAATAAACACGAGAATGCTTAGAGGAAGCTAGCATGAAAAATACCCATAATACACTCTCTAGTATACCTCATTTCTGCTAAAATGGAATGCCTATTATTTTCAGTCCTGGCCTATATGTCTGAACAGAGGCAAATGGAGGGCCTTGGATATTTGTATCAACTTAAGGGCAATTGATAAAGATAATAATGTCTGCGACTTTATGTCTGCGACTTAAAGAATGCTAACTAGAATTGTTTCTAGCCATTAAATGTGTTTCTGTTTGTCTCTCTTTAACACTTCCAAATACCCTGGTTTAATTACTTTGAATTTAAATGCATGTTTGAAAGTGTTTTCTTACTCTTATGTCAAAATGACAAGAGGCATAAATTCCCATTTCAAACCTATGAGGAAAAAAAAATCAAATTTGAAAGCCTTTCTAGTTGGCCATATTCAATATATATTATCTGTTGTCTTATTAATATTTCCTCCTTGTCCCTGAAGACATTTGTGTGTGAGCTGTTGATTGTATCATGGCAAGACTGTAACTTTCTCTTGAACTGATTTAGTAAACCTTTAGAAGGAGCACAGTGAGTCTGCAGGACACTGACCTGGCAAATCAGATACGCGAGTCCCAGACCTGGGCCTCCCTGGAGTGGGGAACTCACTGCTGCTCCTGCTGCTTACTTGCTGAACAGTATTAGTGGCAATCGCATTAATGGTAGTTATATCACCTTCACAACACGACTGTGAAAAAAGAGGTGTTCTGCTATTGTGTTATACATATTATCTCATAGACGCCTTCCTATAGATTGAGGTAGATCTTATTATTTTTGCCATTTTACAGCTGAGGAATCTAGGTTTAATGGGGTTAATAACTTACCTGCTGTCACACATTTGATCTGTGCAGTCAACTTGGGAAGGCGGATGGAATCCAGAGCTTATAAAGACTTTGGAGCTAACTGTCTCCTCTTTGTTAGTTTAATTCCTTTTAGTGAAGTAAGGGTAACAGGTGACCTACTTATGCCTTATTGTGACAAGCAGTGGGGTGGGGGAAAGCGGTGGCAGGAAAGTTGAGACAACTGTACTTGAGTAACAATGAAAAGAGGAGAAAAAGAAATATATATATTAATGCATGTGTACACCACAATACATATATAGTTTTCACATAATTTCTATAATGAAGATGGAAATTTTAGTTTAACTGTCTGGTTGACATATTTTTTTAAGGTTGCCGATCTCTAAAATTTTTATATTGGTCTTTAAGGTTTCTGCATTTCTAATTTCAGTGAAATAAGGGTGTCAAGTTCAGTGATTTGCCTTTCAGTTTTTCATACCTGAAGACAAATGGTTTATATGTTTCTTTCTGTACAAAAAAATATAAGTCACATAGTGATAATTAGTAAACATACATTTTATTTTTTATTTTGAAATATTTTATTTATTTATTTTTAAAGAGGGGAAGGGAAGGAAAGAAAAGAGGGAGAGAAACATCGATGTGAGAGCAAAGCATCGATTGGCTGCCTCTTGCATATTCGCTGATCTGGGACTGAATCTGCAACCCAGGCACGTGCCCTGACCGGGAATTCTACTGGCAACCTTTTGCTGTGCGGGACAACACCCAATCAACTGAGCCACACTGGTCAGGGCTATAATTAGTGAATACACATTTTATAGCAGTTTTTAATAGTATTGACTTACCTAGTTTTTTAAGTGATTATTCTCAATTCAGATATATTCCATTGTTTTTAAGTTAAAAACAGAAAAGCTCAGGGAAGCATAACCAGGATTCAAGAGATTAAAAGTTTTACTTGATCTTTAGAATATATTTCCATTCCTATTAAATTTACAGGCAAATAATGGGAGGAAAGTCCCCCAAATATATTTTTAAATAAGTTTTTAGTTTCCTTTTTACATGTTAAGTTAGGTAAGATCATTTTTATTTTACTTTTATTCCGATAGTATTTTACCCAAAGGAGTACACATAAGAGGAATATAAGATTATTTACACCCTCTAGCTACCAATTTGTGAATTCTGAGAAACTAATTAATTCATATATCAAATGGTGTGGTGAAACCATATGGCAAAGCATGCAGCCTATGTTTTCTTTTTTTCAAATAATTACAAACCTAGATTTAACGAGTTTGTTCACTTTAATCTGAAAAGTGGGGAAAGGGCTGTTTGCATTTTAGAGACAGTGGTTTAGTAACGCAGAGCATAGATTAAGCGCCACAGAATTTGAGTCAGGCAGTCTTCAAAGGTTCTAAATTCAGGGTGTGGTCTCTCCTAAAGTCTCTCCAGGTCTGTTAAGCTCCCGGGATTCCTTAGAGCAGAACCGAAGGCAGGATTCCGTCCGCTGCCCTGTCTGCCAGATGGCGCAGTGGGTGTCACCTGGACCACATTTGCTGACGGAGTACTTCTCTGGGCAGATGGCTACATTCACACAAAATTAAGAAAATTTCTGGAATATGTGGATTTGACAGGTTTTTTCATTTGTTTTGTTATTCTTGTTTTCTAATTCTAGCCCTTTAAGTCACAATAAACTAGAAGTTCCAGCTGTTTCCTCCTACTGAGTATTCATCCTGTCTCCTTTCTGAGAACTTGCATAGGGATGTTCCTCACTGGAAGCTCACTTTGAGTTAAATTAGACCTTTGAAAATACAGTTATTTTCTGAGTATAAAAATGCCATAGAAATTTTAAATGGAGATCCTTGGATTTCTGAAGTAGTAATTGTCTAAAGGGGACCATTCCCAAACGTTAGTGATGTCGTTATGACAAAAACAAATTGTTACCTTTATCAGTTCCCAGATTTTTAAATTCTGTGTAGTTCTTTCATGAAGCTATTACATGTATCTTTTCACATTAAGCAAATTGGTATTTATAATACTTGAATTTGGATATAAATAAGGAATACCAATATTTTACAGTTCTTTATAAATGAAGAATCCAGCACTATGAGAAGAATATGAAACCACTTCACTCAAGAAACATTTGCTGAGTACCTAAGTATGTCAGTTAGTATTTTTAGGTGCTATGAATATAAAATCTTTAACTTCTTAATATCTAAGAAACCAGTAACATTATGGGATTAGGAATATGGTGAGACTATAAGCATGGATTATTACATTGTAGGTAATAAACTTGCTCTCAAAGAACTTTTAAAAAGCAGCAGAGTTGCCTGTATTATTTGGTATTTTGTGTTTGTGCAAAACTAAGGTAATTTGGCATTCAAAATGTCAGCAACTATGGTGAAGGGATTTTTTTATCAGTAAATAATGCCCTGTCAATGCAATATATAGACTAGAAATAGTAAATCCATTTTGAACCTTGTTTCGTATCATTAAAAGTCAGTATTAGAATGATTGTAGCTCTAATAGTGAAAGATAAAACACTAGAACATTTATAAAAAATAGAATACCTTTATGACCTTGTAGTAGGTAAAGATAATTTTTGCAAACATGCAGACTGTTACTGTATTGGAAAAATATTAATAGATTGGACTAAGTGAAAATGAACTACTGTTCGTCAAAAAATGTCATAAAGAGAGTGAAAGAGCAAAACACGAATGAGAAGAGTTTTAATATGTATATTTGAGAAAGCACTTGTTTCCAGAATATATAATTCCAAAAAAGTTAATAATGATAAAATAAATAAAGACAACCCCATGCAAAAAAATGATCAAGTGACTTGAATGGTGCTTTATAAAAGAGTACATATAAATGACCCCAAAATCTAGCCAATTTCATTAGTCAAAGAGAAGTGCAAATTAAACCCACTTTATGTATCTCTTTTATTTAGAGAGAGGGGAAGAGAGGGAGAGAGAGAAACATCGATGTGAGAGAGAAACATCGATGTGAGAAAGAAACATCAATCAGTTGCTTTTCATATATATTCTGACCAGGGACCCAACCTGCCACCTAGGAACATGCCCTGACTGATAATCTAACTGGCGACTTTTTTTTTTAATTTTTAAAAAAATTTTTAAATTTTTATTCAGTTATAATTGTCTGCATTTTCTCCCCTTCCCTCCACCCCACCCCAGCCAATCCCACCTCCCTCCCCCACCTCCACCCTCCCCCTTGATTTTGTCCTTGTGTCCTTTATAGTAGCTCCTGTAGACCCCTCTTCCCACTATCCCCTCCCCACTCCCCTCTGGCTAGTGTTAGATTGTTCTTAACGTCAATGTCTCTGGTTATATTTTGTTTGCTTTTTTTCTTTTGTTGATTATGTTCCAATTAAAGGTGAGATCATATGGTATTTGTCCCTCACTGGCTGGCTTATTTCACTTAGCATAATGCTCTCCAGTTCCAACTGGCAACTTTTCGCTTTGCTGGACGATGCTCAACCAACTGAGCTACACTGGTCAGGGCCACTTTATGTATTTATGAGCACACACCAGAATGGTTAAAATGACAAAAAAAAATAGACAATATGGAATGTTGGTAAGGACACGGAGCACCTAGAATTCTTATATAATGTTAGGAGAAATAAAAAATGATAGATATAAAACTATGTTTAGATTCTGCTAAAACTGAACATAATACTTTAAAATTCAGAAATTCCACTTGTGTGTGTGTTTGTATATATGTATATGTACATATATATATACACCAAAGAAACATGTTCACATTATTTATTGTAAGACATGTAAAAGAATGTTTATATGGCATTATTTAAAATAGCCCCAAACTAGAAGAAACCCAATTTCACTTAATAGTAGAGTGGATGAAGTGTGGTATATTCATATGATTGAATGCTACGTTGCAAAGAGAACAAACTGTGTGTAACAGTATGGATTAATCTTATGAATTTATGTAATATTTTTCTTACTATATTGAGCAAAAGAAGCCAAATACAGAAGATTGTTTTATTTATAAAATGAGTCTTTGGAATTGGTAGTAAGAACCATGGTTATTTCTCTGGGGAAGTAGTAACAGAGAGGGGAAGAGGAGCTCTGGAGTGCTGGGCATAGTCTGTCTCTTGAATTATCTGCTGATGTCCTGGGTGTGTTCACGCTGTGAAAATTCCAGATAATTTGGGTGCTCTCTGTATGCATGGTACACAACAATAAAATGTATTCAGAAGAATTAGAAAAATAAATGAAGGGGAAAAGTACTTGCAGCTAATACTTTGCACAGAATTGACTCCTTGAAAACAAAAAGCTCAACATTTTTTATTTAAAAAGTGTTTTCAATTACAGTTTATATTCCATGTTATTAATTATAAGTCTTTCATGATAGTCAGAAAATGCCTACTCTTATACACTGCCCTTTGTCAGTTATTATCCTAAATTGAGCTATAATTTGTTAATCATGCCTCTATTTTGTTCTTGTATTTTTGGGTGGAAAAATTCAGAAAATTAGTATTACATTTAAAGAATAGAGACTGTATGAGCTGGAACATTGCATCTTTCCTGCCATTGAACTTTAATGGACGAATCTCTGCTCAGACAGCTTTTGGACTGGAGCCTGCACTGTCGGCTCCCTGGGTTCTGAGGCCTGAGGACTTGCTCTGGAGCTACACGACTAGCTCTCCCCAATCTCCAGCATGCCCACTGCACATCTTGGAATGTTTTTGACTTCCATAATTAACTAAATTATTTCCTAATAATTTATCTCTATATTTCTCCCTGTATACAAATCCTATTTGCTCTCTCTAATGAATACAGACACCATTTTTAAAAGATTTGCTTTCCTTATGCTGACAGATTCTTTTTTATAAAGCATCAGTGAATTCCAGGAATGAATGAATAAGTGCATGTTCTTGTGAGTTCATACTAATATGATTCACATATAAATACATATAGCAATGTGTGCAGACAAAAGCAGTATGTGTTTCAAGGATATGCTTTGAAATTTTAACAAAGAAATCTAAACCAACAGGTTTTGTATTTTTCTCTCAGATGTCCTTGTGTACAGCCCTGAAGTTTCCACACTTTGTTACTAGCATATGAAATCTTAGTTAGCAGAGGCTGCAAATTCTGAAAAGTGTAGAAGCTCAAGAGAGACTGTTTTATTGAGGTCTGGAGGATAACCTTGGCCTACTCATCCTCTTCATGGACAGTAACTTGATTGGCACATTAGTGTAGTTTTGAGGAAATAAAATAGAAGCAGAGAAATAATACCAGTGTTTTCCTCAAGATAGGTCTTAGTTGTGTGTGTTTCTTTTTTTCTGAAACACTGACATCTGCCTGATACTTTTGGGAAACACCATTTCATGATCCCTCCTTCCTGGAGCATTTGCAGTTTATTTTACACAAGGTCGTGCAATGTTAAAGAGCACACAACAAAAGGAGCACACACAACAGAGAGGGCACACACTTTGGTCAGGTGATGTCTGGTGTGCCTTCTGCCTCTGTTAATGCACAGTACTGCACTCCTCCTAAGGGAGGAAAGTAGTGCACAGGGGAGAACCGACAGGCACCAAAACGCAAAGGAGCGGCTCCCCTCTATTGAGTGGCCACCGTATGGGAGGTACAGCATTAATGACTCCATCATCTCATTTGATCTTCTAGCAATTGGAGATGGAGACGCTGTGATTATGCTAATTTTTAGAAGTGGAAACCTGGGAAATCCACACCGTTAGGTGGTTGAGATGTAATTTAAACCCAGTTCTTTCAGAATCCAGAGACCAAACTACTAATTGGTACACTAACTTTGTGAATGAAGAAAAGAAAGAATGAAGGGAAAGGGGCAATAGAGGGTAAGAAGAAAATGGAAAATTAAAATATTTTATTGTAAATTAAAATATTTTATAAGAAAAGATATTTGTTAAAGTAATAGAAAATGTGAAAGGAACTGGACACCTACAATCCAAGGAACCTTTTGTATTCCTCCCTACCCCAGTTATTATGCTTTGCATGAATTTGATGGTGGTCCTATTTTATATATTTTATATGTGCTTTAGTTCTCCTATTTCCTCACTAAACATACCTTCAGTATTTTCTGAGTTACTATAAATCTTTATAAAGAACTTCATGTCATACAATATTTTATTGAGAAAATGAGCAATATTTTAATCAACTCTGTTTTTCTGTGGGCACATTTAGCTGTTCTCTGGGATTCATAATGCAAGCATGACCGTCAGTGTCCATAGAGTTTTTTCCTAATTTGGGATTGATCACCCACCTTTGAATATTCACTTAATATGAAACTTCTAAAACAGTTGATTCTTGACAGAATTTTTATCTTAGGGATGGTATATTACGTTACTGTCTTATATAACAACAAGTAAAAATAAATTTTAAAACCATTAACTTCTAAACCCTTTCGTTCTTTACATTGTAATTTTCCTTGTGATAAGTTGTATATCACTGATTTTTAAGATAAATCTTCTCTTATTTTTATAGAATCTTATAAAACTGACAAGGTTCTTTCTTACAACAATATTTTAAATATTCTTTGTTAGCATTTTTAAGTAAATCTTTTAACAATACAAATTATAAATATTCAAATGGAGATTTACTTTTTCACAAAGTGAGCACTGTGTTCATAACCACTTTATTTTATTATTCTTCATCACCTTCAGGTCGCTCAGGCTCTCATCATCATATCCTCAAATATAAACCTGAAGCCTGACTGGGTTGTCAGAACCATCTAATGACCTCTGTCCTTTGGAGTCCAGAGAAATTGCCAAATCTTACTTTTTTTTTTTTTTTTTTGCCTTGTACCTCTTTAAATTAAGAGAAATGGCTGTAGTTTTCTTGGGAAAGAGATTGTTCACTGAACTTCTATCCTGAAGATGAAGTTCTGGTTTCTAAAATAACTTATTAATAATTTATTAAAATAATTTAGTTATACCATCATAAGCTGGGCTCCTGAACGTGCATATATTTAGACAAAATTAATAAAAAACATGGAATACTGGAAGAGGATTATTTTTCTAGTTTTATGGCTACATTTTAAGTAGTTAGCATCCCTTGAATTTGGGGATGTTAAATGTCAATAAATAACTTAATGGTTTAATGTCCTGACCTCCTTCTCTATCTGCAGATAATCACATACAGTCAGTATTAAGTCATTGGTTGGACACAGGGTGAGGCAAAAATCCTGCTCTAAAAAAGCTTGGACACAATCGTGAAGATTACATGTAAATATAAGAATAATTGTAGGGATACACTGACCTGTTAAGTGCCTATATTTTCATTGAATCCTCAGAGCAAAATTAAGAGCTATGTACAAGTATCATCCACATTTTATAGGTGGGAAGCTGAAACATAAATGAAAGGTAAATAATCAAGACAGGAAATGGACTTGTTTTGACTTCAGGAGTATGTTATTTAGCAAATAGGAGTAAGATTTTGGAACTGGCATGTTCCAGGAAGACTTTGTAGAATATCTGTAGATGTGTTTGTCAATGAATAATTTCACACTGTGGGTCATAGGTTTGAGGAGAGGTGGGGGGAGAATTTCAGACAGAGAACTAGGTGAACAGAATGTTTAGAGGAGTATTTTTATCAAACAAATTGAATGGATATAGATAAATTAAAATCAAATAAATTGGTAAAGACTTAATTGTCATACCATAGGGGCAGAGGAGCCTGGGGTTTACCAGCAGTGTGTATTATTGCCAAAGAGAGTTCACATGCGTTAAAAACATTAAGATATAGATCTAAAAAAACACAGCAGAAATACTATCTTCTTCAAAAGTCAAAGAACATGCAGAAAGGACCCATGGACAAGGACAAAGTGGGGAAGGATTTAATGTGGTACAAGGGGTGGGCAGGGCAGGGGAGAGCAATGGGGGGGAAATGGGGACAACTGTAACTGAATAACAATAAATTTTTTTTAAAAAAACCTGTTGAAGAAATATAGTTGAAAACAGATAAGGAAATATTGTGGAGAGCTTTAAAAACAATTTAGAGAATTTTGTTAAACAGTTAAGGAATTTAGTAAAGTAGTTTCTGAATGATTTTCCTAATTCCTTTACAATGGAAATACTTGCTGTAGGATCATGAAGTTAAGACTGGTTAGTTCCAGATAGTCTGTCAATTAAAAAAAATGACCAAGTAGTGTCAGAGGTTTCAAATGCCTTAAACCTAGTTGTAAATTGATATTCCAAAGGCTAGGCACTGTGCCAACTAGGGTTTAGTTGGTGTGACCACACGGGGCCTCTTTGTGTAGCTTGGGATTCCTCACAACACAGTAGTGGCTGGGTTCCAAGAGCGAGTGTCTCAGTTCCGTGGGTGAGCCCATCTGAGGTCTCTTTGCTTTGTATCACCCAGCCCCAGAAGTCAGCAGCATGCCTTCCTTTGCATGTTACTGAGCAAGGAAGTTACAAAGGACCACCCAGGTTTAATGAGGAGGGGAACATAGATTTCACTGGAACACTGCTGTCACACTTTAATAGACATGTGCAAGAATGGGTGCTTGTGTGTAGGGGGGTGTGTGTATATTATCATGCTTTTAAAACACAATCTGCCATTCCATCTGAGGATTCTAAAAATTGCCAGGGCCTGGCAACCAGGTAGAAAGCAGTGAGTCACATTTGTCTCCTGGAGCTACTAGAGGTAATTTATTAAACATGTCGAGAGTTAGGTCATCTCACAAGGGGAGACTTTCTTCTTTTTTTTTTTTTTTAAGCTGTGCATTTTGGTGCGCATTTGTAATGAGAAACTGGAAGTTTGATTTGTGGAACATGACTGGAAAAATCTAAAAATAAAACAACTGTGTCAGGATGAAATAACTGTGCGGGGAATGGCATTACAATATTACAATTGTTTGTAAACCTCATGAGAGTGGGCATGTTGAAGTGCCAAGGCTAAGATTAGTTGCCTGGCACAAAAGGCAGCTCTGGAGGTTGGTAGATGCTTTAGAATGATGTTATTTGTTGTTCAAATGAAAACTATCCAAGTGCTGGGCGCCCTGACTGTAGGCCATCCACTAGATGTCCAGTGTTAGGGAGGGTCTTCAGACTCACTGACAGCAGCCACTGTAATCGCGTACTTGACTCAAGTACACGCCCTTGACCCAAGGCTGTACCAAACAGTCCAGGGATCCGATGTAAGATTCAAAGATTGTTCTGATTTTCTGTACTGGTTCAATCTAACATTTGCTAATACCTGTTGTGGGTGAAGCACTGTGTGCTACAGAAATGAACATGGCCCCGTCTGTCCAGTAACATACCTACCAAAAGAAGATGACATGCAAATAGGCCATTTCATGGGCAGATGTGAAGTGCCCTGATAAAAGTTAAAGGGGAATCTTCTAGGCAGACAGGAAAGCATAGGAAAAGAATAGAAACACAAGCCACAGGGATTAACTGTAAATTATAGGGCAAAGTGGGATGTGATAGAATTGAGGTTTCTGAGGATAAGTAGCATATAAGATATAATTGAGGAATGTTACCTAAACTGGATAGATACAAGGCCTTTACTTCCTTGAGTTGTGATTTAGAGTCTCGGTAAGCAATTTTTATAGAGGGTATCTAAATTATAAAATTTAAGAATCAGAAAGAGTCTTAGAGGTCATGAAGTAGCTATGTAATTCTAGTTAATTATAAGATAATAAATTGGCCCATGAAAGTGAAAGGATATCAGAGTTGATTAATAGACAAAAAGTTAATTGCTAAATTTTTTCTTACTCCTTTTCTTAAATTCTAAGAAGTATTTTATGACTGCTATTTAGAATTAGTTATACTACATTCCTATTGCTCTTCTGTTCTACATGCAGTATCTAACTGGATTTTCAAGCAGGTTTTTTTAGATAGGCACAGATTAGATTGTCTGAACTTTATATTGGAATAAAATATATTTTGGGTGAGTTGTGAATATCCCATGACCAAAATTTATCAATTTGCACAATGAGGAGTAATAATTCTGACTTTTGACTTTAGACTTTAAATCACATGCTTAAAATGAAAGCATTTTCTTCTAAAATAATACTCATATGTGTTTGTTAAGAGCCAGAGGTCCTTTAGAAGCTACTTGCATGTTTATTTTCTTATTTAACCTTCCTGATGGTCCCATGAGATAGATGGTGTGGTGGAGAAATTATGACAAAAAGACACAAACAGGGTCATTTTTACTGTGCTCAGGACAGAATGGGGCTCAACCACGTCCTATTGGAATCCAAGTCCCCGGCCTTTCTGCCTCATCAGATTGGCCACACTGTTGTCCTGTCTCTCAAAAGTATTCTCTAAAAAAGTAAAACAGCGGCGTAATTTCCCCTTCCCCCATGGGAAACAAGTTCAATTGTTAAAACAGTATGAAAATCAATGGACTTTGAAATGTTAAATAAGAATGAGCCAGATATGTCAATTTCACTTACATATGCGATGGATACATATTTTCCTATTGAAGTGGGCCTAAGTTTTTACTAGTTAAATTTTAAGTCGATAGAATAGCACAGTCGTGTCAGACAATTTTGCTGATTTAGGAGAATGAAAGGCAATGTTTCTCTATTTGGTTAAACTTCCCTAATATTTCTGTTCCATTAAGAATTTCAGCTGTATTACCCAACACTTCAAGTTAGTGTTTCAAGCTAAGCACATACATTTCAGATGCTTGTTACCTATTACTTTCCGTTCTGGGATCTCCGTCACTTGGAGTTCATGCTTACATAGAAAAATATTAAAATCCACTTTATATTGATGTATGCAAAATTATCTTAATATTGAAGAGAAATATGCACAAAGGTATATAAATTAATAGGCTTAAAATATTTTTATCTTAAAAAATCTGTGATTTCAAGACATGATTCATAAATGAGTCTATTTAGAGAAAGGAAAGCTTAGGGTTTTGTTTCAAATGTGATATGTAGCAATGTTCTAAAGTCATATTTGTAAGTTATATGCCTTAATTCTAACATTTTATTGTGAATTTAAGTAATTCATTAGTAGAGTACAAATTCTAACAGTGAACTCTTAACCTGGGATTCAGATACTCAAGTTCTGCTCTCCCTTATTTTTTTTTTAAGAATAATAGGGCAATCAAGTCCTTCTCTCGGTATCTGGCATAAGACCCATAGAGTGTTTATACTAAATAACAGTTCTAATAATGATATTTTCTAGGCAGGAGCCCCTCTGTGAACCTCCTGGACTAGAATCTTACCTCTACCATTTCCTAACAATGTGACTTTAAATTACTTAGCCTTACTAGGCTTTCATTTTATCTTCTGTAAAATAGGGATAATAATAAAACTCCCTTTATAGGTCCATTATAAAGATTAACTGAGTAAGCTTTTTTTTTATTTTAATAAAGGCTAAAAATTAAGCTCATTAGCCTGATTTTCAAGGCTTTACCCTCTAATTTAAAGAAACTTTCTGAACTGTATCTTCTGCCTTAAAAAATGTGTGCTCCAAATAACCTTGGAACATGCCTAATTTTTAGTGTTTCTTGTTAGCACTAACTTTCAAAACACTGCGGTTGCCACTGTCTTTAACTAGAACACTTCCACCTACCTGTTAACAGTTGTTGTCCCCCAACCCAGTCCAAGGATAGTATCCGTAAATTCTCAAGGTATGGGAATGGTCAACACAGTACAAACCTTATCGCCACTTCCCACAGGCTTAGTCTGAGGCTGTGGGTTCAGGGCAGTGCTCCTTAGACTAACTAGCCAAAAGCCCACAAGCTGACATGGCCTAGGTTCTGAATTTTCCTGCCGAGAAGGTAACTTGGAACTGAGAATAGTTCTCCTTTACATGTGCGATAGTGCTTGTCTCCCTTATCCACTCAAAAGCATTTCTAGGATTCACAGGGTTACTTGTTTTATTTCTTCTATAGTATCTTTTGCTACTAGTTTGTAAACACTTTATTGAGATATGACTAACCCATAAAAAGCTGTACATTTTAATGTATACAACTTGATGAGTTTGGAGATATGTCCATATGGAGTATGGGTACACATATACACACATGTGTATATGTATATACCTATGGAGTATGGATATATATATACATATGGAGTATACACATGTATGTATCTGTGAAACCCTCACCATAATCTATGGCATTAGCATATCCATCACCTCCAAAAGTTTCCTCCTGCCCTCTTTATTATTTTTATCATTAAGAACACTTAATAAAACATCCATCGTTTAATTTTTTAAAAGATGCCTGCACTCCCATGTTCATTCCAGCTAGTGTTTTGTTCCATTTCTGAGACATGGTTTTCAGAAAACATTTGGCTGTAAGAATGTTTCTATCTCAACAGAAAATAAAGGAAAGATACGTGATAATATCAAATATTCAATTACCTTAGCAAGGCCTCGTTTCCCTACCTCTTCCCAACTTGATTCTTTAAACTTCCCACACAGATTCTTGATTCCTCCCTTGTCACTCTTCTCCTGTCTCTGAATGACCAGAGCAATGTGTGCCTGGCTTGCTGCGCCCATCCAGTTTTCTTGTATTTTCATGTTATTTGTGCACTTGTCTTACTAATAAATAGTGAGAAACTTGAGAAGGGTTTTGCCTCATCTCTCTGTTTTGATCTTCCTGTCTGTGTTCTACAAGTATTTCATCAGTAGGAATTTTTAATAAATATCTTATTTTATAATTATTATATCAATACTGCTAATATATTATGCTTTTTCTAAAATGACTGATTCAGTGTTAATGTTAGAAAATGATACTTTTTTTTCAAAAAAGCCTCAAACTTTTGAGATGTATCTAATACATCTAGAATTCTTAGCAGCTAAGATTGATGCTTGAACTGTTACTGGGGGATCATGAACCAGACAGATCCAGGTTCATATCACTATATGGCTTTTTCCAGATGTACGACCTCCCCAAGTTCAGTTCCTGTAATTGTAACGTGGAGAAGAAAACATAGTGAAATCATTCGGCGAGGGTAGAATGAGACCTTGACTGTAAATTCAAGAGACAGGCTCACAATAAGCATTCAATACAGATTAAATGTTATTGTTATTACCATGAATAAAAATGATTATATATATATATATATATATAATCTAAGAGTATTTCAAACTATTTGAATACCAATCTAATAACAGCATTGTATGTTTTCTTTTTATAGTAAGCCCTTGATTAGTAGAGATTATGTATGCATATTTCATATATTCATCTTCTTTCATCTGTCACAATCATTGTGTTTTAAAGGCAAAATAAATATTTTTATAATGGAAGACAACCCCAGAATGATTTATAAGAAGTGAAACATATATCTGTTTCAGTGTTCGTAGAACTCTCTATGCATTATAAATTATCTACATGTTATAGAGTGTAACACCAATTTTATTTAATTAATTAATTAATACAATAACTTTTTGGCAGGCTGGCGTAGAAACAAATAGTTTATGTGTTCATTGTTGTCTGGATTACCTGTATAATTAATTCCTTTTTTTACCAGAAGCACATTCATAATCTAAGTGTCCTGGGTATATAAGTAGTATTGGTTGATTTCAATTTTTTGGTTTGAAGGAATTGCTATCAATATCAGGGTAAGAGTAATTTTAAAATAGTAAACCCTTAGAGATTAATAATGTTGTAAATAAAAGTGCATAATGAATTTGGAATTTCTTACCTTTATCTTTATTTTAAAATGGCATTTCTCTAAGAGACTCACCAAAACAGCTATGTAAGAGTAATTTATGTTTCCTTTTGATGTGTATTAAAGAAAAATCCTAGGATTATGGTTACAGTCTTTATTTCTTATGCAGCTCAACAGCTTTAACAATTTTATGGTATTTGGGACATCTATCATTTTCATCATCAAAATGGCTCAGAAAATAAACCAGCATAACCCAAGCAATATACTGTTATAATTTTGTCATACCTGATGATGATGTCATGCTACTCTTCCATAAATTTTGGTAACAAACTTAACTTGATTGAAGTCTATAGGCTCCTTCCAAATACTCTCTTGCAAACATAAATTTCAGATGAAAGTATTTATTAACATGAAAAATAAACTTCTAGGCCTTGGGAACAGTCTGCAGAATAACTCTTGGAGCAGTATTCTACACAGTGGATGCTTAGTAAATGTTCTTGATTGAGCTGACAGTTGATGCAACCAAGTTGTAAAATATATATTCAGGACCAGTCAATTTATTTGTTTTTTCTTTGACATATATTGCTTCTACTGATGTATTACATTTATATGAAGTGTGTGAATCATAGTAAATAAGATTTTTTTTAATGCTGTGACTTTAGGAAGACCTGCTTTTGGCAAATGGTGGAACCATGAACTGTTGCAATGGTTTATTTCCAAAGCAGTTTGAAATACGACTATTCTACATATTACTTATATTTCCTTAACTTTGTCGCCTACTTTTTCTGTGCTTCATCTTTAGGAGGACCATAATTTATTTAAACTAAGACAATATATATCTGTATCTTAGCTAATAATTACCTTTGGATTTTCATAAATATGGTTATTATTTTATAGGACATGTGAAAGTATTTTGTTATACTATCAAAATTTTATTAACATGTCTCCTATGTAATATTCCAGTATCTCAGTGATAAATGCTAACTTCTAAAGATATATTAATCTATTTTCTGGGGTAGCATGAGATAATCAACGGCAACCCCTTTAACAGATGTGAAAACCTAAGATATCTACTTTGTGATTTCCTTTTTTAATTACTATCTTGAGAAATCACTTTATTCTCATAGAGTCTTAATGTGAATTTGTAACTCTCCTTTCAGAATCTCTTTTTTTTGCACCTTATCAAATGCTTTTTCTGCAGCTACTGATATGATCATGTGATTTTTGTCTTTCCTTTTGTTTACGTGATACATACATTTATTGATTTGCAAATATTGTACCATCCTTGCATCCCTGGGATGAATCCCACTTGATCATAGTGTATGATCTTTTGAACGTATTGCTGGATGTGGTTTGCCGATATTTTGTTGAGGATTTTAGTGAGCGTGTATAAAGGACATAAGGACAAAGCCAAAGAGGGGTAGGATCGAGGGTGGGAGGTGAGGATGGCTGTGGTGGGGGCAGTAATGGGGGAAAAAACGGAGACAACTGTGCTTGAAAAACAATAAAAAGAAATGAAAATTTAAAAGAATTATCTTTTTTTCACCAGTTAGTGTTCATCTTTCATATAAATAATTTAAAGGATCTGAGTCTAATATTTCTTTATCTTGATAGAGTTCTAGTTAGACAAATCTAACTTTGCAAATTAAGTTAACTCTTAATGTTTCCATTATTAAAAACTATCTAATGCATTTCCTGTCAAAATGCAGTATTCTGTTAGCACTTTTTCAGGTTGAAATCCTCATAGCAAGGTGAAAGATTGACAGTTATTGTGAAAATTTCAGCAGTTTCCCCCACCTGAGGGGAAAGTAATAACTGTTGAGTACTTAAAGTAAGAGCTGCACCATTTTCAGAAAACCAGAGCCTGATTATATTGAAAAGCCTAGTAACAAACTCTTTCTGAGACTTGCCTTACCATGAAATTTGTATATGCTTTTTGAGCTAGTAGGTTAAATCTTTTGTTTTACTTCTTTATTTCTTTTCTTAGAAATCATGTTTTCTTTTATTTTTCTTTCTTTTGATGTAATGAAATATCTCAACCATGCCAAAACTGCAGACAGTGAGATAACCAGTACTTTTGCACATATTGTCTAACCTAATGAAGCAAATATTTTGCCGTATTCGACTTAAAAATTTTATAAATATTGTATAAATAAAATAGCACAAATACAATTTGTGTCCCTTGTATAATCTCCCAAATCCCATCTTCCTTTCTCTTCTCCTCTGTACCTGGATATAAACAAAATCCTGAATTTGGTATTTATTATTTTATTTCCTATGTTTTCCACATAATATGCTACTTGTTTGGAATTCTCATTTGTGTCCTATGTACTTATTGTGCTGAATAATTTTTCATCCAACATCATGCTATCCAGAACTTCTGGTTATAGCTTATGCATTCTTACTGCTGGAAAGTATTTGATTATAGTATATGAAGGGCTTTCAATTATAAAGATACGCCACAACTTATTTATATATGCACCAGTCATTGACAGTTTTTCAAGTTGTGTTAAGGATATTAAAATGGTATCCAATTAATCGTTTTTTAAATTGACGCTTTTAAAGATCTTCCTCATTCCCAGCCTTTGTCTCTCTCCACCCAGGCCCCGCCGCACCACCTGGCCTTCGCCCATTGCTGTCTGTGTCCATGGGCTATGCACATATACATATGTGTTCTTTGGTTAATCTATTCTAGCCTCCCCTCCCCTCCAGCTCTGAGATGTCAGTCTGTTCCATGTGTCCATGCCTCTGGGTCTATTTTGTTCATCACTTAATCTTATTCATTAGATTCCACGTATAAATGAGATCATATGGATTTGTCTTTCTCTCACTAACTTACTTTGCTCAGCATAATGTTCTCCAGGTCCAACCATGCTGTTGCAGAAGGTAAGAGTTTTAATTAGTGTTTCCTTGATTATAAATGTTTATTGGATATTTGGGTTTTCTTATTTGCTAAAATTTTGTTTACATAATTTATATTTTCTAGTGGATTACTTGTCTTTTTCATATTGATTTGCAGAAGATTTTGAGTACTAGTACTTTATAAAATATATGCTTTAAAAATGCCTCTTCCTATGATTTTGGTTGTTTTGAGCTTATTTATAGTCTCTTCTATAAACTTTAGTAGAATTTGTTAACATTTTACTTTATACTTTGTGCTTTTTGAATCTTGTTTAAGAAATCCACTTATATTCCAAGTTCATAAAATTATATCTTTCTATATTTTCTTTGAAAATTGCTAATTTTGCCTTTCATGTTTATGAAATATTTTCTACTAGAATATTATATTTTTCTCTGTTTTTTAAAAGTGTTAAAGTCCTGACTTTTACATTTACATTTTTAATTATTGAATATTTAATTTTGGAAGTCACACGAAGTGAGTATAAAATACTCTGATTTTTTTAAATGATTTTATTTATTTTTAGAGAGAGGAAGGGAGGGAGAAAGAGAGGGAGAGAAGCATTAATTGTGGTTGCCTCTCCAGCACCCACTTCTGGGGATCTGACATGCAACCCAGGCATGTGCCCTGAATGGGAATTGAAATGGTGACCCTTTGGTTCACAGTCCAGTGCTCAATGTACTGAGCTACACCAGCCAGGGAAAAATAATTGGATTTTTGATATTTATAGCAAATTATTGAAAAAATTGATTCTTGCCCCCACTAACTTATCAAGACCCAATAAGCATGAATATATTTTTGGACATTTATTCTTGTCTGTGATCTGTGCAATATTATCATAGACTATGTAACAATATTGCATTTTCTGAATTACTAGAAGTTTATAATATCTTGCTATTTAAGAGGATGACCCCCCCCCAAAAAAAATCTGTTAGGCTCATTTCCCTTTCTGTTTCTCTTCCTCCATCTTCTCCTTTTAATTTTTCTACAGAATATTCTTGATAAAGTCAACAAAAGCAAAAAATAGGCAAATGGGATTACATCAAATTAAAAAGCTTCTGCATAGCAAAGGAAGCGGTCAATAAAATTAAAGGCAATAAAGGGTCAGTATCCAAAATATAGAAGAAACTCATACAACTCAATAGCAAACATACAGATAACCGAATTTAAAAAAATAGTGAATGGACCCTAATAGGTATTTCTCCAAAGAAGGCATATAAATGACCAAAAGTATATGAAAAGATATGCAACACCACTATTGTCAGGAATATGTAAATCAAAGCCAGTGAGATATATCACCTCACACCTGTTAGAATGGCTGTTACCAAAACGCAAAAGATAAATGTTGATGAGCATGCAGAGAATAGGAAATCCTCGCATACTTTGATGGGACTGTAAATTGGTAGAGCCACTATGGAAAACATTATAGAAGTTTCTCAAGAAATTAAAAGTGAAGCCATCACATCATCCAGGAATTCCACATTTCGGCGTATACCCAAATGAAATTAAATCATTATCTCCAAGAGATATCTGTATTTGTGTTTTCACTGTAGAATTATTCACAATAGCCAAGATAGGGAAGCAACCTAAGTGTTGAGACAGATGAATGGACGAAGTGTGAAATACACACACACACACAGAAATATTACTCAGCTTTATTTAGTTTTGCATTTTTTATTGTTGTTCCAGTACAGTATTCTCTGTTTTCTCACCACCACTTTTCCCCAACCCTCCCACCCCCACCTTCCACCCTTAATCCGTACCCTGTTTGCCCTAGTCCATGGATCCTTTGTGCATGTTGTTTGATGGCCCTTCCCCTTCTTTCCCTCTTTATCTCTCCCCTCCTCCCCTATTACTCAGCTTAAAAAAAAGAAACACTGTCATTTGTGACAATACAGATGAACTTGGAGGGCACTGTGGTAAGTGAAACAAGGCACACAGAGAAATAATGTATTATGTCACTTATATGTGGAATCCAAATTTTAAAAAAAGTCAAAATCATAGACAGTAGAATGGTGGTGGCCTGGGAGTGGGGGTGGGGGAAATAAGGACAGGCCGAAAAATGTATACAAACTTTTAAATAGTTATAAAATGAATAAGGTCTCAGGTTCTAATGTATAACATAGTGACTATTGTTGATAACACTATATTAAATAGAATTTCTAAGGAGAGTAGAACAAAAATGTTCTCACAAAAAGAAAAAACGTAAGCATGTGAGATGACAGATGTGTTCAGTAACTTAATAGTGGGAATCCTTTCACTATGTATATACATGTCAAATTATCATTTTTTACTTTAAATACTGTATACTTATTTATCAATTATACCTCAATAAAAGTGAAAAACAAACTTCTTTTAAAAAGGAAGATTTTTCTTACTGGTTTACCTATGTTTCTGAATAGCTAGAATCCAGGAGCTGGTTCTTTGAAAAGATAAACAAAATCAACAAGCCTGTAAGTAGGCTCATCAAGAAAAAAAGAGAGGATCCAAATAAACACAATTAGAAATGAAAGAGGAGAGATTACAACTGATAGCACAGAAATACAAAGGATTGTAAAAAATTACTATGAAGAACTATATGCCAAGAAATTTGAAAACCTAGGTGAAATGGACACATTTCTAGAAAAATATCTTCCAAAACTGAATGAAGAAGAAGCAGAAAACCTGAAGAGACCAATAACAGCAGACAAAATTGAAGCAGTCATCAAAAACCTCCCAACACACAAAAGCCCTGGACCAGATGGTTTCACAGGAGAATTCTAGAATGCATTTAAGGAAGAGCTAACCCCTATCCTTCACAGACTATTCAAAAAAATCCAAAATGATGGAAGACTCCCAAACTCTTTTTATGAAGCCAGCATCATCCTAATCCCAAAACCAGATAAAGACACAACAAAGAAAGAACTCTTCAGGCCAATATCGCTGATGAACATAGACATTAAAATTCTCAACAAAACATTGGCAAACCGCATCCAGCAATACATTAAAAAAATCATACACCATGACCAAGTGGGATTCATCCCAGGGATGCAAGGATGGTACAATATTTGCAAATCAATAAACATAATACATCACATCAACAACAGCAAAGACAGAAATCACATGATCATAATAATAGATGCGGAAAAAGCATTTGATAAGATACAGCACCCATTTCTGATAAAAACACTCAGCAAAGTGGGAATAGAGGGAGCATTCCTCAACAGAATAAAGGCCATATATGAGAGACCTACAGCCAACATCATACTCAATGGACAAAAACTTAGAGCTTTCCCACTAAGATCAGGAACAAGACAAGGGTGCCCTCTTTCACCACTCCTATTCAACATAGTACTGGAAGTCCTAGCCACAGCAATCAGACAAGAAAAAGCAATAAAAGGCATCCAAATTGGAAAGGAGGAAATGAAACTGTCACTGTTTGCAGATGACATGATAGTGTACATGGAAAATCCTATAGACTCCACCAAAAAACTACTTGACCTAACAAATGAATTTGGCAAAACAGCTGGATACAAAGTCAATACTCAGAAATCAAAGGCATTCCTGTATACCAACAACGAAACTGCAGAAACAGAAATCAGGAAAAAAAAAATCCCATTTGATATAGCAACAAGAAAAATAAAGTACCTAGGAATAAACCTAACCAAGGAGGTAAAAGACCTGTACTCAGAAAACTACACAACACTGAAGAAAGAAATTAAGGAAGACACAAACAAATGGAAGCATGTACCATGCTCATGGATTGGAAGAATTAACATCATCAAAATGGCCATACTACCCAAAGCCATTTATAGATTCAATGCAATACCTATTAAAGTACCCATGACATATTTCACATATATAGAACAAACATTTCAGAAATTCATATGGAACCATAAACAACCCCAAATAGCTGCAGCAATTTTGAGAAAGAAGAACGAAGCAGGAGGGATCACAATACCTGATATCAAACTGTATTACAAGGCCACTGTAATCAAAACAGCCTGGTACTGGCATAATAATTGGCACATAGACCAATGGAACAGAACAGAGAGCCCAGAAATAAACTCAAGTCTTTATGGTCAATTAATATTTGACAAAAGCAGGAGCATAAAATGGAGCAAAAACAGCCTCTTCAACAGATGGTGTTGGGAGATCTGGACAGCTACGTGCAAAAAAATGAAACTCGATCACCAACTTACACCATACACAAAAATAAATTCAAGATGAATAAAAGACTTAAATATAAGTCATGACACCATAAAAGTCCTAGAGGAAAACATTGGCAGAAAAATCTCAGACATTCCATGCAGCAACATCCTTACAGACACGTCCCCTAAAGCAAGGGACATAAAGGAAAGAATAAACAAATGGGACCTCATCATAAAGCTTCTGCATGGCTAAAGAAAACAGCATTAAAATGAAAAGAGAACCAACAGTATGGGAAAACATATTTGCCAATGATACTTCAGACAAGGGCCTGATCTCCAAAATATATAAAGAACTCACACGACTGCACTCCAGGAAGACAAACAACCCAATTAAAAAATGGGCAAAGGACTTGAACAGACACTTCTCCAAGGAAGACATACAGAGGGCCCACAGACATATGAAAAGATGCTCAGTATCACTACCCATCAGAGAGATGCAAATTAAAACCACAATGAGGTACCATCTCACACCAGTCAGAGTGGCCAACATAAACAAATCAACAAACAAATGTTGGAAAGGATGCGGAGAAAAGGGAACCCTAGTGCACTGTTGGTGGGAATGCAGACTGGTGAGGCCACTGTGGAAAACAGTATGGAAGTTCCTCAGAAAACTAAAAATGGAACTGCCCTTTGACCCAGCATTTCTGCTCCTGGGATTATACCCTAAGAACCCTGAAACACCAATCCAAAAGAACCTATGCACCCCAATGTTCACAGCAGCACAATTTACAATAGTCAAGTGCTAGAAGCAACCTAAGTGCCCATCAGCAAATGAGTGAATGAAAAAACTATGGTACATTTACATAATGGAATTCTATGCAGTAGAGAGAAAGAAGGAGCTCCTATCCTTTGCTACAGCATGGATGGAACTGGACAGCATTATGCTAAATTAAATAAGCCAGGCAGTGAAAGACAAATATCATATGATCTCACCTTTAACTGGAACACAATCAACAGAAGAAAAAAGCAAACAAAATATAACCAGAGACATTGAGGTTGGGAACAATCTAGCAATAGCCACGGGGGAGTGGGGAGCGGTCAGTAAGGAGAGGGGATTACAGGAACTACTATAAAGGACACAAGGACAAAATCAAGGGGGAGGGTGGAGGTGGGGGAGGGAGGGAGTTTTGGCTGGGGTGGGGTGGAGGGATAGGGAGAAAAGGCATTCAACTGTAATTGAATAACAATAAAAATTTTTAAAAAACAAAAAAATCATAGTAGTCAAAAATGTTATTTTTATTTTCCGGAAATCTTCACTCTATTGTCTTTTCCCTTTTCCTGGACTGCTCCTAGAAAATAGTTTAAACTTCAAAAGGCTGCCAGTTTCAGTTTAGTTACCTCTGTAACTCTGATTCCAGAGTTATATTTTTGCATTGTGCTTAGCTTTCTAAATTCTCAAGCCCCATGAAGAGAGAGTCTTTTTTGGTGTTGAGGCCTATCCTCCGTTTTGGACAAATTCTATAAATAAGAACATTTAACTTCAGACAGTTCTGCTACATTCTAATCCCAGACGTGCATGGCATGTATCACAGGCTCACTTTAGCCTCTTGAATAGCTATGCTGCAAAGGCAGGTAGAAAGCCCTTCCTTCCCATGGAATGTACAGGTTTGTGGGGGAGGAGATTTTCACTGTAGATGTCCATCTGTTTATCAGTTCTAGTTGAACAATTTCCCTTGCACTACAAAAGTAACTGGTTGAAAATGCAACAGCCTCAAAAAATCCTATTTCAAAGCTGTACTTTCCCTTTATTTATAATAAGGATCATATTTTGTTGTTTAAACGCTGGATTTTTTAATACTCATGAATGTACAGAGTTACTATTGGTATTTTTAAATGATTAATATTACATTTTATGGTCAAATATCATCATTGTCTATTTGATAGCATATAAGTTGAAATTAGTTTAAATTTGAAAGTGTAAATTTATTTTTTTCTATTTTCTTCTTTTAAATCTTGGAATTTAAATCCTAAATCTGAAACTGTCTTGTGAAAGGACATACTTTGTACTATTTCGATAATTCTGTAAGCATATTACTAAAATTCATTATTTAAGTCCTCCAAAGGTGTTTCCAAATAATTTACAGGAAACCTATTTAGACCATAAATTTTACTGTTAATTCAGGACAAAATAACTAAAGGATAATCCAAGATTTGAGTATTTTATTTAATTCATATGTTTGCTTTACTGGTATGATCTATTATATAATTAAATTTAGTTCTTAAAATGTATTTTTACAGTAGGCTTTTCTGGGGTTCTTTGTGTCAACAACATAGTGATATGCCAATACTTAGGTTATGGTCACGAAAATGACACTGAACCCTGTTTTTTTAATTCTTTATATCCAGACACAGGATTCATTTAAGAAATCTGGACCAAGAGTCGAATAGCCAGCCCTCTGCTGCTTAACCTGAGAGCTGTGCTTTAATTAAGTTTGTTTAGCCAAAAAACAAATATCCTTTGATTCTTAGATGATGGCATTATAAAGATGAGTAAGAGGTTATGACTTCCCAGAAGAACTTTTAGTGCAGCCAGTTGGATACCGATTAGAATTTGAACGGAGCTTTCCTTAGTGAAACCCTCTCACACACATGGGTTCAGTTGATGGGTATTTGTAATTTGTGGGCTCTTGGGTGTGTTCAATTCCTAGATAAATCTTATGGCTTAATCCAGAGACATCTTTTTTCTATAACTAGATCGTGACCCTGTGCGTGTGACACGTTTACAAATGTGTGTCCCCTATCATAAGGGAGACAAGATAATGTAGCAAGCAGTGTAAAATCCATGATTCCTGTAAAACCTATTCAAAATCAGTTCTTCTACCATAGGCTTTCCCTCCACCCCCCATCTTGTTGGCAGTATAAGCAAGTACTCAGGGTGAAATTATCAGAACAGATTGTGGATGTTGATTAATTCTGTAAAGGACAAAATGTAAATGCACATTTGTCAAGAGTTCAGGTTTGGTGTCATCTCCTCTAACAAATTCAGATCATCTTCTGTCTTTTCCCCATAGCTGATTCCAAGATTAAAGTTTATATATCTTCCTTCTAAAATCGGTAGTAATACTCTAGATAATCGATACAGAGATTAATGATTTACTTCAAACATTTACCAGATAATTTTGAAACCTTTTTCATTTTGGGTTTAGCCTACTCTGAGACCGTGTGAAATAAATACATGAGGGGAATGAAGGAAGGAATTGTTCAGCTTGTACTTGGCAGAAAAGTTCTGTTGCTGAATAAGATCACAAGTTTTGGCTGGAATGGTTTGGTAATAGCTTTTTCCACTGCACAGAGCCAGACAGTCTCTGCCAAACAGCAGAACAGGATCTATACTGTCAAAATGGAAAAAAAGTGGTGGCAATTACGAAGCGGAGGGATCCTGGCAGCACACTTAGAATGTGGCGTTTGCACTTTGCTGTGCGGAGGAACACGCGGGCACCGACTGCAGCGGCGTGGTCTGCTGCTGCACTGCCTGGAGGGTATTGACACTGAGATTAATGAAGAAGCTGAAGTGCTGGGTTCAGGATTCCTTATGTGAAGTGTTCTGAGAAGCTCTGTCAGGCAAGGCTTTGACATGCATTGTTACTGCTCTGCTCATCAACTTAACAGAAATGATGGAAAACACTTAAGTACTCATTTCATTCTCACATTAACCCTAGGAAGTTAGTAAGATTTTTTTTTATGTCTTTCAGAGACTAGAGAAGAGAAGCAATGGGAAAGTAAGTGCCTGCCTTGTGCCACACAGCTAGTGAGTCCGTGTATGGAAGCCCTATTTCTGCTAACATTCTCTAGTGTCTTGGCATGAAAAAGAATAAAGTAGTGTTTAACAGAAAAGTCTATATTCTCTTTCTTAGGCCCTTAGGGCTCTTTTTAAATGTCTTTTGGGGGCAAAGACTTTTGGGGGGGAGGGAAGAACAGAGGCATATATATATTCCATCAGAAGTATTAATATAGAGAGCATAATTTTTACCATTTCTTGTCTTTTCCACACCAACATTATAACATTAGGAATGTCTGCTTTTTGCCAATATTGTTAGGAGTATTTAATGTAGATGTAATATGAAATGTGTTTGCATAATTTGATTGCTCGCCTTATTTTTGACTTCACTTTGTTGAATGTTTGAACCATAAAATTGTTTAATACCGAATAACAATTAAACAGTGCCTGCAAAATGCTATTCATTAGAAGGTTTTAAAGATTAGTGTTTTGCATTCAGACTTTACAATTCATTATTTACAGAAGTGTTTCCTACAATCCACGGGTATATAATAAAAGTGTGGGCAGGAATGCTGGGTGTTTTATTCCCAACAACTAGAAGAGCTCCCGACACATAATGGCGCTCAGTGAGAATTTGATGAATGAGCATTCATCATGACTGGGTGCATGATGAAATTAAACACTTGGAGCTTATTCAAATGTACAATTTTGCTTTTCCTCTACTAAAGAATCAAGGTTATTGTTGATGAAGAACATAAATAATAGCATGGGAAGCAACAGGAGCTGAGAAAATCGTGCCCTTAGCACCTGCCCTAGGCTGCTGCTTTTGGAGCTCCTTGAGGAAGTTGCCTTTCCCATACATATCAGTATTCCTAGTGCTGACAAAGCATAGTGATCTGTAAGGAATGAAAGGGTGAGTGAATGGTTGTGCAAATGGAATGACTGAAGCTCTTATCTTTTTATTAATACCTAGTGCTAACAAGTCTCAAGTACAGCCACTGCAGTGTTTGGGGAACACATTACCAAGGCATAAGGCAGAGGTGAGGGATTACTGACTTGGGGAGCACCATATAGCATCTCTGGATTGGCTGCAGCAACTTTATGGACCATGGGCTCTTAGACCTCACAAGTCAGAGTTTCTGTTCTCACTGCCCTCTGGTACTTAGAGTTCTGTCCATATGACCACCAAGAGATCACTTATGCTCTGCTGTAGCCAGCTCTGCCACTCAGATAGTGTAGTCTTTGGTTCCCAAGACCTAGGGTATGTTTCTCTGTGGTTGGTTCAGCCCATGAGCGCCTCATCCAATAAGCTTAGATCTCCCGAGACCAGGCATCCCTTTCAATATTTGAAGATAGCTCTCTCATTTCAAGAGGCTCCTCTTTACCACCACTTTACTGGTGGTGTTTATACCAGTTTCTGTGACATGGTTGGCGCTCTTCCCTTCCTAACTATTGTCCCTAGAGCTGGCCCACATTGGTTCAGTACTACAACAATACTGAATAGTGAGTAGGTATTAATGTCAGGAAAGTTTCCAGTGACTTGCTAGAGCATTCTCTTCTCTGAAACAATAGGTGCTCAGTGAACGTTCCTGAAGATTGGATTGACTGACTGATCCGCACCACAGGTTCCATGTTTTCACTCACATTATGTGGTCCTTCACATGATATGTGCTTCATATACTAATTCTTCTGTTCATGTGTACATCTCCATCAGGACAGCCTATTCCTTCCTGCTGACTAATGCCCCCCTCCATTTATAAGTTCCTGTACCCACTCAGTTCAGTGTGTTTTGGAAAGTCTAAAGTACATATAGTATTTTTTAAAGTTCTCTAATTTTTGTAACAGAAGCCCCATAATCTACTCTCACCTCCCACATGATGAAGCAGGGAAACAGTGACACAGGCAGGCAGTGACAGCAGGACACCACAAAACGCCCAAGAAGGTCAGCTCCACCTTAACACGATGTTTGCAGCAATTTGGACGACATGTACCAGCATTTCTAAGAAACAGGGAAGTCCACTATCTCATCTGTTACTTGAAATATATACACAAGCTGTGGTTAACAATTAGATCTCTTTTAGAATTAAAATTACTAAACAATGACCATGAGTAGCATGACCAACAATCACAACACTAATTATCACCATATAAATTGTCATGTTTTCAGTCTGTCTTAGTCAGAGAGGAAAATATGTACAATAATATCATGAAGTTCAGCAATGTTTTCTTTGACTCTAAGACTCCAAAAATATTTTAAGGAACATATATGGTATTTTTAAATGGCAGGATTTAACTTCCAAGGTTCCGATATTAATGGGCTCATGGACATACATGCTTTGTAGGACAAAACTAGTTTACATTTTGATGATTTCTCTTTATTTATATTGACTATAGAAAAACTAATAAATTTGGCCATTAAACAACAATACATATTACATAAAATATATGTTTATTTGGAGTCTAATATTGAGTTAGTGCCCATTATTTCTTAAAAATTGATTTGTGGCACATAGAATTCATTCATAATTCAGGCACAGTCTTGGCTACACCTTATGTGACCATAAGAAGGATCATTACTTTAAACAGCTGGGAATTCCTGATTAAGTGAAAGCATGTACAGTCAAGGTCAACAGTGCTCTTTTGTTGTAATTTTCTGTTTTCCCCTCCATAAAAGGCTGCCAATAAGGGTTCATTGGTTCCAGTATTTTTCCATATTTGACAGAATATGGGTTTACTTCTTATTAAGTCATATGCTTCTGGAACTATAACTTAATTTCCACACTCCTATCTATCTGTATAGGACTCTGGACATCATTTGTTTTAAACATGGACACTAAAGTTTTCTACAGCTAGATAAAATCTGAAATATACCATGGTAAGCCAATTATTTAATCTGAAGAGTTAATTTATTATATCTAAGTTTTTAAAAAATTGATGTCTGGATACTGTCAAATATTGGGGATATATTGACATGTTTACAATTGCTATTTTTCTTTAATTAGTTACATCCTTATGCGCTGCATTTGGGAAGATTCTATTTGAAACGAATTTCTCTGAATAATATCGATTTTGTAGTTGAGAGCCTGTTAAATAAACTTTCAATATTAGTGTACAGTGAATTCAATAATATAATTAGTAAACTATTTCCAGTTGTAGGATTATAGCAGTCATACTCTTTTTAACAGTTTTTTTAGGAGCTGTGAATTAACTGTTCATTATAACATGACTAATTATAATAAAAGAAGGGAACATTATTTGCAATTTAGCTACATTTATCTTCTTAATCAAATTCTACTTTAAAGGTAAGTAAGTTATAGAGCATTACGTAAATAGAAAAATATGCTGAGAAGAAAGGAAGGGTAAGTTGTTGACTAAATCAGGATCAAGAGGTTACAAAATCTGCCTATGTGTATACTGATAGGCAAGGCCCATGAAAAATGCATAGAATTGTTTTTTCAATCATCCTTTCCTTTTATAAGTAGTGTGAATTGACCATGAGGCTCTGATGTATCAGAGATCAAATTATGTGATGAAGATAATGTAACACCAGAAATTAAGATTTCTCAAATTCAAATTCTAGCTCTAATATTAACTTGCTGGTTATTATTTTGCAAGTCACCTATTCAATCTGAGTTCCTAAGGCCTTCAGCTGACGGAATGGGCAGAGGATTCGGGACCTAGCTTCCATGGATGGTGTTTGACATGGCTCTTGCAGAGAAAGCAGAACCCTGCAGGCTCAGCGTTCCCATTGGAGTAAAGCCTTGGTAGTCTAGGACCACACAGTATCTTTCTCCTCCAGGGAAGTATTTTGCACCCTTTAGATTTCTGGTATACTTATCAGACAGTGATTGAAACACTCTAACGCATTTATAATTTTTCTAGAAAAAATTTAGGTCTAATATTTTAATTGTTTCAACTAAGTTTAGTTCATTAAAAAGGCAAATTTACTGTTGAAATAATTATGAACTTAACAAGTAAATAGCATAGAATTTTCAATGTATTTTTTAGTTATTATAGGAACTACAAAAATTGTTAAAATATAAGAAAATTTGCCACACTGAGCAAAAGAGAAAAATCCAACATTTAATATTGCTGTCAGGTTAACCACATCACTAGTTCCTGAGGATTAAAAAAACTCATAGGTCAATTGAATAGAATTTGTCATTCAAAATGGTTTGTTGTTATGAATCTCAGCAACAGGAAAATTTCTTCGAAGTGCCTAATTTAAAATACAATAAAGCAGTCCTTTGATAACCTTTAACATTTTTGCCAAAATGAAGAAGAACAATCTGACCCGTCTAGTAGATTACTTAATTTATTCATTCACTCGATGCCTGTTGACTCTGCACTTTGTACCGGGCACCGTGCTAGAAATAAGATATATGAAGATTAATAAGATAGAACTCTGCACTTGATGTGTTCAGCGTCTAGTAGGAGAGAAAAAATAAACAGGATAAGACTAGTTACTTGGAGATAAATCTGCCAGTATACAAACTAATAAACTGAGTTTATGAAATAAGGATAAATAGTAACAGTAGAGAGGAGTTAAAATTAATATGGCTCAAAAACTGAAGTAAGTATTACTTGATAGTCATCAGAATTTCTGAGGAAGGAATATAGAGTAAATTGGCAAGCCGTGGTAAAGTCTGCTGTTTTAGAATATGAGAACTATCTATCAGAACTTTTGCAAGATTGTATAATTCTATAATAAAACAGTGAATGAAATTTATCTCAAATCGATTTGTCACAAAGAATGACCTTAGATATGATAACAGCAAAGACTTACGGAGCGAGTGACAGCAAGGCCAGCAGTGGCAATGGGGAAACAGGAAGATCGGCTTCGGCTTCGCCTTCGCCGTTGTATTGCACTTCTCCGCACATGTGTGCAGTGATTGATAACCCCTAGGAGAGTGTGCTTATGAGATGGTTCCGCTTGGCTTTGTTATTAAATCAAAACACTGTAGAAGTTGTTTTAGAGAATTATAGTTTATATTCAGCCTTAGTCAGCAAACAAGTAGTTCTCTAATGTAGGTTGGTTGGTGAACTGGCTGTACTAGCAATGCTGTAGGTGAAAAATGCCAGGGAGCACTACATTTTGGTTATTGTTAGGATGCTATCTGTCAAAGTTCTGTGCACAGAACAGGTAAATGTACATTTTCCCTCCTCCTAGCTATTTCCTCTTAGTGCTTTTTGCTGAATCCTTCTTGATTCCTCAACCCATAAATGTTGCAGGGCCCAAATATTCTGTCTGTGCACTCTCTCTCTCTCTCTCTCTCTCTCTCTCACTCTCATTTTCTCCCCATTCCTTCCTCATTCCCTCATCCCCTCTGCCCCTCTGCCCCTCCACTTTCTCTACCCCATCCCTCATCCATGCTGATCTTATCTAATCTCATAGCTTTCAACACCAAGAGTGTGTGAGGGGCTCTCAGATTTATATCTCTATCCCTGACATCTCCCTGAGCCCACTCATCATCTCCACTGGATGCATAGTAGGTATCTCAAACTAATTATGTCGAAAGCAAAAATTAAGAATCTACACCCAGGTCCAAAGTACTCTTTCTTGTTTAATTTCCTCAGTGTCACTCCATCATCTATCCTGGGCAAAAACTCTTGGTTATCACTCTTGCTTCCTCTTTTTTACTCATATCCAATCCTTTGGAAATTTTTGTCAGATCTGCTGTCAGAATAAATCCTGAATCCTTTTCACCATCCACAGAGCACTCATCTTAGCTATCCTCATCTTTTCATTGGATTGCACTCACATGAGTTCTTGACCAGACTCTGCTTTCTCTCCCGCCCTCTTGTAGTCCATTTTACTCAGAGAGCAAAAGTAGGATTTCTGGAATATAAAAGGACCACCATCACCCCATATTGAAAACTTCTGTGGCCCTCCATTACTATTAAAACTCCTTCAGTCTACTTAGCTTGGCTGTCTAACGTCTGATCAATTCTCTGTAAGCACTTCTGACCCCAGAACTCATCTCCTATCAGTCTCAGGTCCCTGCTCTGCGCTGTCCCATACATACTATTCTTTAGGTTCCTCTGGCTTCCCAAAGTCATTCCTGCTTGTGGACCTTTGCATATAGTATGCACATGGCTGGCTTCTTCTAATATTACAGTCTCAGTTCATGTGTTACCTTTTCAGAAGTGCTTTTGCTCATACCCAGCCTGAGATTTAGTTGTCCACATGCATCACTCTCACTCCTGCTCACACACTTAATCTTTTGACATACGATTGTCTCTTGGGGTCTTATCTGTAGTTTTCTTCATGACACTCACCACTCAGTGATATCTTGTTTCTGTGTTTGTTTTCTGTATCGAATGTGTTTCCTCCTGTCTAATATGTGTTCCTTAAGGGCATGGGTCTTATCTTCCCTTTTCATTACTGAGTCCTCAACATCTAGAAAAGTAATGGCACAACAAGTGTGTATAGAGTGAAGGAAAAAGACTCTACAGATCAATTTGTTCTTCTTTTTCCATCATCAGATGCTCTAAGGAGGTTACTAAGCTACAAAGAGCTGAAGAAATATCTTACTCATTACTTTGATATTGTCTTCTGAGAACAGAGCATATTTTAGAAGTTGACATTCCATATTTTAGCATCTGTTTGCAGTCTTTAAATCCAGTGATTTTTTGCATGCTTTTCAATTTGCTCTTTAGAATTTGATTTGCAGAAATTTAATGTTAGCACTCTGAAAAGCATGTGGTAAGGAATAAACAAGCCAAAGAAGGGTGGGATTGAGGGTAAGAGGTGGGGATGGCTGGGAGTACTAGCGGAGCGGGGCGGGGGAGGGATGGAGACAACTGCATTTAAACAATAAAAAAAATTCAAAAAAAAAAGTGCACTCTTCATCTAAAAGCACAACACATTTTATACCTTGTAATTAGGGATTAAGGTATGAATAAACCTTCTCTGGAAAAATGAAAGATGCTATGAAATAGTGCTTGACTGCTGGTACATTTTATTATTGTTAACTGTTTACAGACTAGACCGCCCTTTGAAACTGTGCTGAAGCTGAAGTTATTTTAGGATAGGGAAGAAGGAAAAAAGTTCTAGTCATCACACTCTTTGTAAGGAGAAAGGAAGATGTGCTAGTGGAAAGGTTTTATAATAGCTGAAGTATCAAGAGTAACACAAACCAATTATGGTGAGTAAATTATATCTACTGTCCCTAGATTTTTCTTGGTAGTTTTATATGATGATTATCTACTTTCTAGTTTATTCCTAGGCATTCTACCTGTGGGAGTGATATGGTTTCCTGGGGCCCACTGGGCAGTTCAGTGTAATTATTGGGATTTAGATTCTGGATTTAGAATGCTTTAATTTGAAACCCAGCTTTAAACCTCTTTGTAAGTCATTCAAAGAGGGCACATTACTCAGTCTCTTCTTTTGAAAAATTACAAACATAAATCTTGCCTCTTGGAGTTGTTCTGAGCGTTAAACGAGATATTCCATGTAGTGCTCTTAATGTCTAGACCTTGATAAAAGCCTGATAATGTTAGCGAATGCTCCTCCATTATTTTCTTTACACTTACCCATGTTTTTGCACATTGCTGATAGTCATCTTGCCTACGACAGGCCTCAAAGATTGCATTAAAATAATATTTCATTGGAAGAAGAGGGTATAGTTGCATCGGTTTGTCGTGGTTGGTCTAGACACCACATCTGGAGTGGTGTCTTCCAATACAGGTAAACAGGTGTTACATAGGGGAAAGCTGGTTCTCTTGCTGCTGGGTGTATTTCTTCTTTTGACAGAAACATTATTTTAATATTTTCAGAAATACTACATTAAACAAATTTAGTCAGATGTCTAAACAACAGGACTTTTCAGTGCCTTTAAAATATTAATGTAGAGCTACATTTAATTTACCTATAGGTTTTAAATCTTAAAAGTGTGTACTTAATGTTCATATAATTAAAAAGTTTAAAGATGTTAAAATACCCCATGGTCTATCAAGAAAGATATAAATCATGCAATATTTTTCACAATTGGGATTTTCCCACAGAGGGCCTACATTTTCACTTCACAGATAGTGAAAGAGTGGATATTATGAAAGAGAATGTCCTTATGGTCAGGCTAGGGGTCCTTTCTGGATGTGTGAAGAACCTCACCATGAACTTGGAAACCTCCATGTGTTTAATATTATACTTCTAGGAAATGGGTAAGGAAATGGAAGATGAAACTGAAAGTGGGGTAAAATTTCCACTTTCCTTTTTTCACCCATCTTTGAAAGAAGTATATTTTTGTGGCTTAAAGTTAATCAAATAGTATGTTTAAAAACATTGGTCTGTGTGCTGAACAAAACTGATTATGCTCCTACCTGTCTTTCCTGGGAATATGTCTTTAGTCATCTGTTTCTTCTAGCAAAAGAGGTTACAAAGCACAGTGTTGCAAACTAAACACTGGAGCTGATTTGGAATCAAGAACTGTTCCTGGCCCATAATATACAATATATAGTTGTTAAATAAGTAAATTAAGTTTGAGAAGGTATGTTACTGCCTTTTCTATGTATTTGTCATTACTTGTCCTCTATCATATGTCTAGTGTCATGTTCAAGCGGATGCAGTGGCAAAAATAATGTGTTCATGGATACAAACTTAATTCTGCTACTCGTTTCTGTCTTGAAACAGAAGGCTATTAGAGATTCCTTCCCAGCCTGTGACTGTGGTGATGCGCAGACAGGAAAATAGGCATTCCTCCCTCCATATAAATCACATGGTATTTGTGCTTAATTGTATATTATATTAAGCAAGAGTAAGGGTTACATCTCTTGGTGGGGAAATAGACTCATAAATTTCCTAAACTTGTTTTAATAGTATCACTAATGTCTTAAAAATTATTCCTGTGATGGTTTGGTGAACTGTTATAATTATAATAATTAACATCTGGTGAGCACTGGCTTAAGTGTGGTTGCATCCTGTAACCCTCACTCTAAGTCTATGAAGCAGCCATTGCCATCATCCCTACTCTACAGCGAGGAAACCAAGGAAACCAGTGACTTGCCTAACTTAGAGCAGGTGCTGTGTTAAATGGTTTGCAAACCCAAGGAACCCAACCCTAGCATTTGTGCTCTTAGCAAGTCTACTTCCTGCCTCTCTTCACCGGGAGACATTAGAACAATAATGGATCACATGGAAAGTTTAAAGTTATGGTTTGGATATCTCAGTACCAATTTCCTCAAGGCCAAGTAAGCACTAAAAACATACACACACACACACACACACACACACTATATGTATGTATATACATGTACTCTACAATGCAATATACACATATACCCATAAAACTGGATTATAATGTCCATACAGCATTTTATTCATAATAGCCTGAAGATGGAAACAATCCAAGTGTTCATCTAATGATAATAAGATAAACAAAATGTGAAATATCCATGTAATAGGATATTATTCAG
The DNA here is from genome assembly GCF_022682495.2 of Desmodus rotundus. NCBI lineage: Eukaryota > Metazoa > Chordata > Mammalia > Chiroptera > Phyllostomidae > Desmodus > Desmodus rotundus. The sequence continues at coordinate 126,375,374 of NC_071387.1, forward strand.
TGATAAAATGTAACCAACTACTGATACAAGCTATAACATGCTTGAACCTGAAAAAATTATGCTAAGTAAAACAAGCCAGGTATAAAAGACTACGTGGTATATGATTCCATTTGAATGAAATATCCATTAAAAGCAAATCTACAGATTCAGAAAATAGATTATCGTTGACCTGGGACGAGGGGTTATAGCAGGAATTGACTGCAAATGAGTGTGAAAGTGTTTTTTTGTGATATTGGAATTGCCCCAAGTCTGGATTTGGCAGCATTTGCACATGTCTGTAAGTTTACTAAAAATCATTTATTTAAAAAGAATTGTACACTTAAATGGGCCAATTTCATCATATGCACATTGTACCTCAATGAAACTGTCACAAAACAAACAAACTGGGTCAGGACCTAGAGATTTGGTGTCCTGGACCATAATTTAGTGATAAAGCTAAAGCAGACTGAAAATCAAATTCAAAAAATATGTAATTCATTGTAATTTTTACAGTTTTCTATTCTCCATAATTGGAATAAAAGATAAAAAGTCATTTTATATCTAGTATAACAAATAAATTGGCAATAAAACAGGAAATTTTATGTATTTAGAATACTCTACTAATGTAATTTCACTTTGCTGTGATAAACTGGGTATCTCATTTTGGAAATACAATGAGGTCTGTCCAGAAAGTACCCAGCCATGTGATATGAAAATTAGTGACATTTACTGAAGAAGATACAAGATATAAGAAACATTGTACACAGGATAATGATGCCTCAGTCCCCTTCAAAGCAGGCACCTTGGGACCTCACACAGTTCTTGCAATTGCTATCAGCTGCCCTGATGTATTTTCCTGAATCTCATTGACAGTCTGAAATCTGTTGTCTTTCAAAGGTGATTTTAGTTTGGGGAAAAGCCAGAAGCAGCAGGGCCCCAAATCTGGGCTGTAGGGGGCTGAGTCACCTGGACGGTTTGATGTTTCACAAAAATCTCTGTACAAGATGGTGAATGAGCAGGCGCATTGTTATGATAAAGTTGCCAGTCATCAGTTGCCCATGGCTATGTCCTTGTGAATCATCCAAATAGTTTCTGTGGAGCAATGTTCGAGCTTAATGCAAAATTTGATGCAGATTCTTTGCTTTACTTGCTCAGTCATTTTTAATGCAACACAGTACACATGCTCACTCAATGGCATCAACTGCCCCCACTGACTAGCACAGTGAAGTCGTCATTGTTTGCATGTGCGCATCCAGTCCACTCTCCTTGGCTGCCAAGTTACATTAATGTCATGGAAACAATTTTATTTATATTAACAATGGTTGGACTTTTCGCAGAGAGACCTTGTATATTTAATTTCTGTACTTCATTTAAAGCTTGTCTCTTCAGATGAAAATGTTTAAATGGAATGAATGGAATGGTATTAGACTCATATATAGAAGATTGTCTGCAAAGTGTAGTGGAAATTCATTACATGTACCTGGATAGGTAATTAATATACCCCTTTATAATCAGTAACCCAATTTCATTATGTTTCTGTCCTTTCACTTTTCCCTGGTTCTACTTTGTGAGATATGGAAGGGGTTGGTTATCATTAACTCCATTTTACAAATTAGGCAACAGAGGCATATAAGGATTAAACCCAAGTCATGTAGCTTTTAAATGACTGAGGTGGGCCTACTGTTCAGTGTTCCTGCACAGTAGTTATATATAACCCATAAACCATTCAAATATTCTGTACTCTTTGATTGAAACAATAGATATTTAATAAGTGCTGACTGATTAATTCTGTAGGGGCTTGATAGATATCATAGTTGGGTCCTTATGCAGTTTCATTACTATAATCTTATAAGATTCTCTTAACATTGTATAATAAGTTGGAACTGCATGCAGTAAGGGCTTAAAATGTGACTTGGTCCTGATGCATTGTAATAGCCTTTGGTGTGCATTTTCAGGCCTCTTACAATGGACAGATGGAGAAAAGTATGACTCCATCTATACCACACCTACTTAAAAATAATGTCCCGGGGGTATATCATTTTTCATTTTTGAGCTTCAATCTTTGTAAAAAAAATTAAGAAAGTATAATAGGCTATTTAGCTACTTGCTGGCTTGCCATACATCGAAAGAAGAGAAACACAGTGCTGTTTTTACAAAAGGGGGAATTGGCTCTGATGTACCTCCAAGTCATTCTTCAGGAATATTCTGAATGGTGCATTTCCTGATGCTTAAAAGCCACAGATCTCAGTCCATTTCTTATGGACTCAACAACTCACTGTTTAGCCAGATTTGTCAAAAGCTTACAAATCTATCCCTTTTTGTCTCTTTCTTAAAGAAATAAAAGGACACTTAGTGTATTTTTCTGTTTGTTTTGTTTGAAACAATATCTCTTGACCTATTCTTAGTACAATTGCATTGCTTAATTATATTCCCTTTCTGTTGTCCTTATTGATTTAGCTGAGTATATTTCTTCCTTTAGCAGCAACATGGAACCTATAACCATTTCTTCAATTGTTCTGTTATCTTGTGAATTTATGGTCCTTGCATGTGAAGATGGATTGTTCCCTGGAAAGCTGAACATCAAGCCTGGATGTTTTCTTTTTTTATTTGCAATCCTTCTGTTTTCACTTTGTGTACTTCATTGCTTTATTTATTTATTTATTTATTTATTTATTTATTTATTTATTTATTTTTGCATTCAGGAACCAATGTGCTGACAGCAGGGAAACAAAGGTATCTTTTCAGAAAGCAGTGTGCATGGGAACTATGTAAACATTTTTCTGGTTACATTTATTTTGTTTCTAAGAGCGTTGTTTTTTTGGATGTAAGTGAGACTGAGTGGGGTGGACTTAACGTAAAGCACATGTATTGGCAAGTTCGCAGACACTTGTTAGAGCTCTCTGCACATGTGCTGGATAATGGATTCTGTTTCTGTTATGTGATTTTGGCAGAGGCCACCACTGTGCTTTTTAAAGTCTAGGAAACATGTAAGTTTATTGGAACTCTTTCTCCCCCTAAGGCTGTAAAGGGGAAAGGATTTAAAATGTGGGCAAAGGAGATTAGATTTCTCTGAAATAAAGCATATTTTTATCTTTTGTTGTATGAAATTGTATCTCTGTCTTTCCCATCTAACAGTAAGCATATTAAAGTCAGGAACCTCTGACTTTCATTGTTGAATTTCCCCAACTTATTTGAAATACACACTTTTTTTTTCTGTTCTTTGGAGACGACATTCAATTTTTTTTAAATTTCTAAAACACATTTTTTGAGACATGGAATTCTTTTCTTTTCTTTTTTTATTGTTGTTCAAGTACTGTTGTCTCCATTTCTGCCCCACCATCCCCCCCACCCCACCCATTCCCACCTCCCATGCTCAATACTACCCTCTTTTGGCTTTCTCCATAAGTCTTTTATACATGTTCCTTGATGACCCTTCCCCCTTCCTCCACCCCATTATCCCTTCCCTCCTCCCGTCTAGTCACTGTCAGTTTATTCTTTATTTCAGTGTCTCGGGTTCTATTTTGCCACTTGTTTGTTTTGCTGATTGGGTTACATCTATAGGTGAGATCAGATGGTATTTGTCTTTCACTGCCTGGCTTATTTCACTTAGCATATTGCTCTCCAGATCCATCTATGCTGTTGTGAAAGGTAGGAGCTCCTTCTTTCTTTCTGCTGTGTATTATTCCATTGTGTAAATATACCACAGTTTTTTGATCCACTCATTTACTGTTGGGCACTTAGGTTGTTTCCAGCACTTGGCTATTGTAAATTGTGCTGTCGTGAATGTTGTAGTGCATGGGTTCTTTTGATTGTTGTTTGGAGACTACATTCAGCTTTTATCATGCATGCTTGATTTCTGCAGGCATATATATCTAAAATGCAAATTATAGCTGTATCTTTATCGATAAAAGGATCTTAGAATGTTTTGCTTCTGCTCATTACCTTGCTGTCCATTGGTTTATATGCCTAAAATAGTCATTGTTATACTTACTGTTTTGTACTAACAAGACTTATTTAGATTTATGACTGTACCACCCAATTTCTTTCCTCCTCGTTGCTTCATACTCCTTTCTGACTCGGTTTCCATATTCCTAAAGTACATCCTTTATTTCTTTAGTTACAAACAGCTAATAGAGGACTCTGGTTTTGCTTTGAAAAATATTTATTTTATTCTTTATTTTAGGTGATAATTTACTGGCCATAGGATTTCAGACAAGCAGTTATTTTCACTCATCCTTTTAATAACATTAACCCATTGTCTTCTGGTTTGTACTGTGGCATTTGAGAAGTCTGAAAATCGGCTGCCAGCATAACTTTCATTCTTTCCCATTTAATCTGTCTTTTCTCTCTGTTTGCTTTCAAGATCTTTTGTATCCTTTGGTCATTGGCCCTTTCATTACGATGACCCCAGATGTATAGATTTCTTTAAAATCACACTCACATCTCATTTTCTCCTTCAAAAGAATTCATGTTTTTCATCAATTCTAGAAAATTCTTAGCCATTCTTTCTTTAAGTATGTACTTACTGCCATTTTTCTTAATTTAATTTCTCTCTCTTCCCCCCCATCAAGGACTTCTATTAAATGTTGTTCCTTGTTATTACATCATTTACATCTTAACCACTTTTTAATATTACAGAATCTTTATATTACTCAGCTATATTTCCTCATCTGTTTTCTAGTTCACTCTTTTCCTCTTTAGCTTTGGCTAATCTGATGTTTAACTTGCCTATAAGTTTATTTACACTTATACTCAGTATCTTACCCTATGTTTTTTTTAGTATGCCATTAGTTACTTTAAATATACTTATGTCACAGTTTTTCTATTTTAATTATCTTAAGTGCTTAGGTTTTTATTTGTATTGTTTATTCTTCATGCTGAGTCTTAATTATAGTGGATTATTTCCTTACACATTTTGTCATTTTTTTTGTTAATCTAAATCTTTCAAACTTCTTAAGATCCAACTTGCCTTTACTTCTGCCAGATGCTCTCACTAGCTCACTGCCAGACAGGCGTTTATAATTCCCTGGTTTAAGATTACCACATTGTGCAGATTATATAAATTTAAATTCCAAACTCGGGTAAAGGTTTTAAAAAGTTACTGGAAAAACACTTTGCTTCTCCTGCCTCCACAGTACAGGAAAACATCCTTGTCTTCTACTTGATTTAGATGCATCTGTGTTTTTCTTGCCTGCCCCTTCACAGAGAGTACAGCTCTTCTAGTGTTCTCATTGATGCAGGTGTCCCTGTCTCCATATCCGTGTCCCACGTGAGTGTCATATCCCCAACCCCTTGATTATCCAAACAGTCACCTTACTCCCCAGCACAAAGTTTGCTTTTGTACCAGCTCATTGGCTTACATTTCTGTTCCTGGCCCCTGGACTGTCCCTTTCCTTTCTGATCAAATCTAAATATGCATTTTAGAGAAGTCTCAGGTTGTGTAGTCTATCCACTCTGGTATATTGTGAGAACCAGAAGACTCCCATATTCCTCAGTGGCTTAGCTATGTTTTCTATAAATATTCAGAACTCACCCACAGATAAACTGATTTGTAATGTTAGGAATTGACTGTTGTTATCTTAAAGAAGCCAGTGACAATGTAATCAGCTCATAGTAAATATTTATTTAAAACATTACATTTCAGAAGGAGTTTACTGGACTCAAAATAGAGACAACCTCATCTTTAACAATCACCGCAGTGAAATAAGAGCTGATAGTTTAAAGTTGATTGCAGGGCATACAAGTGTCCTAATTATATATGCACATACATAATATAGACCTGAAATACTCCTCTTCCACTGAGCATGAAAAGAAATAGATTGGCAGGAAAATAATTTACCATTTGAATATTGTTTTTTCGTGATTCTTTCCTTGTTAGGTGAATCTGCTTTATCTTTATGTCTTTTCATTTTTTTTCTGCTTTCAACTTACCCTTTTCTACACACTTTTTAAAAAGAACTCTCTTAAAGGGAGCTCTTATTTGACGTTATTGTTGTGGGTTTGCTTTAAAACACATGCAAAGTAATGCATAAATATAAAGAAATGATGATATTGTTTAATATTATGCCATCCTCCTTCTTAGATATTTTGGCTGGATCCATTGCTTCTGAACTTCTCCTTCAGTGTTGGCAGGCATCATAGTCACCTTGTGAAAATACAGAATGGCACCACAGATATGTTATTTCACCAAGATGAGTTGTAAAATTGTAATATTGTTATATTTTAAAACATAAATGTATCCAACATCTGTCTAAGCAGTGTATTTGACAAAATACTATTTAGGGTAATTCATGAACATATAGGCTAGAAGAATTTTAATAACAGTGATCTATAATACAGTAACACTGGGAACCAGGCGCTCTTCTGCGATTTCCCATTTATTTACTCATTGAATTCTAACAAGTCTATGAAATTCTGGTATGATCCTTTTTAACGCCTAGGCACTCTGAAAGGTCCAAGTCCTTCTCAAATTCGTGTAGGTGGGAGATAATGGAGCTGAGATTCACAAGCAGGTCATCTGCAATCTGGCTCCACAGTTTAGTTGTGAAATACTACAATACACTGTGTCTTACTTCACACACAACCTAGTATATACACACCCACATACACGCACACCCCCCAATACACGCACACCAACACACACACGGTCTATAGCAAGGGTGTCAAATTCATTTTCACCAGGGGCCACATCAGCCTCACGGTTGCCTTCAAAGGGCTGAATGTAATTTTAGGACTGTGTAAATGTCACTACTCCTTAACAGTTAAGGGAGAGCTCGGCACTGCCGCTGGAAAGAAGCAAGGTGCCGGGCCAGATAAAACAAGGTGGAGGGCTGGATTCCACCTGCAGACCTTGTGTTTGCCACCTGTGGTCTACAGTATGCTAATTATCTTTAAAATATGTCTTCCTAGCTCTTTATTTATCTGGTTAGGAAGAAAAGGGGCAAACATTCTCATGATTCAGTTTATAAATCATGACCCCAGTGTAACAAATTATCTCATCAGTGGAAAATGCTATAATCCTAATGAAAGATGTTATTTTAGAGGAACTGAGGCCCAAGTTTCACAGAATTTAAGCCAAGATCTTATCTATGCAGCTAACTTCAAGCAGTTATGAAATAATTTTTGTTATTTTGGAAAAACAACAGATTTTATTTCAAAGTTCAGTATCTAGACATAACTCAGCATCTGTACCTTAAGCTAACTCAGAATAAGCAAATGAATCACATTAATTATTAGCAAGTAATGTTTTTTTGGTGCTTAGCCATCTTACACATAATGATTACTTATTAACCAATATAATATATTTAATTATGATTTTGGATTCAATTAATGTAATTTTATTAATATTATTTAAGCTTGTTGGTAATTATAGCTTTTTTAACTCATAATTGTTTGGAAACAAACATTAATTATAATAAATTTTATAGCAAAAATTATAATAATGGAAATAAAGTTCTGATGAATAAGAAGAACATTATGCTTCCTTTCATAATATATCATATATGCCACATTCCATTTTTTCTGTAGTTTGACTAGGCTCAGTGAAAAATTCTATAGAAATGATTTTTAATACATTCAAAATCCAAAGACCCAAAATGATAGTAGCTTTTCTGATTTTCCTACTTCTTCACCTTAAAATATCTTTATTGTTATTTTAAATCAATGTTACTGCCTTCAAATCTGTGACATATAAATACTACAAGGATTTTTACATTAGTGGAATTAACATATTTGATGCCATATGGAATGAGAAACATAACACAGGAGCACATAAAATTTTGTGAAGCTGGTCATTCTAGAGCTGCAGCATAGCTTGGTAACTCACCAATAGCAGTTTAGATGGCAGTATAACATTAGGAACGACTGTGCTTTATTTATGCACTAACTATGTACACATGTATAAAGAACTGGGATTATATTTAGAATGGTTGCATGTGTCTGAGTGCAAGACACAAGATGTGGGCCAAATTTAGAACATGAATTTTATTGCAGTTTTCTTCAGAGAATAACTTTTGGCTAACTCTTTCATATTTATTAAAAAATACTCATATAGGCTGTGGCATGGCAACGTCCCACAAGCTGGACCACCCAGCTGTCCTCGGGCAGAGAGAGAGGAAGGGGGAGAGAGACAAGCATGGATTGGTTGCCTCTTGTAGGCTTTTTTTTTTTTTTTTAACCAGAGATTGAAATTGCAACCTATATTAAAAGACTTCTGGCCAATATGGAGGCGCTGGTAAATACACTTTACTTCCATGTACAACTGCAGCAAAAATTACCATCACACAGATTCGTCAGAAAATTAAGCTATGTGTTAGTCTGACAACCAAGGATTTAAAGAAGCCACATTCATCCAGGTGGTGCCTTTTCTACAATAGACCACACTTCTAAGACTGGGAGTCAAAGCTCTACCTAATACACAGAAGCAAACATAGGAAGGCCACCAGATTGAGGAGACAAAGAAATATGGACCAGATGAAAGAACAGAACAAAACTCCAGGAAAAGAACTAAATGAAATGGAGATAAGCAATCTATCAAATACAGAGTTCAAAACAGTGGTTATCAGGATGCTCAAAGAAATCATTGGTTACTGCAAACACATAAAAAAGACCCAGGCAGAAATGAAGGTTACATTAAGTGAAATAAAGAAAAATCTACAGGGAACCAACAGTGAAGGAGATGAAGCTGAGATTCACATCAACAATTTGGAATATAAGGGGAAAAAAAATTCTATCAGAACAGCAAGAAGGAAAAAAGAATTCATAAAAGTGAGAATAGAATAAGGAGCCTCTGTGACATCTCTAAACATACCAATATCGGAATCATAGGGGTTCCAGAAGGAGCAGAGGAAGAGCTAGAAATTGAAAACTTATTATAAAAAGTAATGGAAGAAAACTTTCATAATTTGGTGAAGGAAATAGACATACAAGTCCAGGAAGCACAGAGAGTCCCAAACTAGAGGACCACACCAAGATACATCATAATTAAAATGGCAATGGTTAAAGATAAAGAGAGAATCTTAAAAGCAGGAAGAGAAAACCAGATAGTTGCCTACAAAGGAGTTCCCATAAGACTGGCAGCTGATTTCTCAAGAGACAGTTTGCAGGCTAGAAGGGACTGGCAAGTATTCAAAATGATGAAAAGCAAAGACCTACAACCAATATTACTCCATCCAGCAAAGCTATTACTTAGAATGGAAGGGAAGATAAAGTGCTTCCCACACAGGTAAAGCTAAAGGAGTTCATCATCCCCAAGCCATTATTATATGACATGTTAAGGGGAACTATATACGAAAAAAAGGTCAAACCTGTGAACAGTTGAAATGACAGTCAGTGCACAACTATCAACAAGTAGCAGAACAGGAACAGAATCATACAGATGTGGAGATCATTTGGAGGGTGATCATTGGGAGGGGGGAAGCGAGAATGGGGGGAAGATGCAGGGTTTAGAAGTACAAATTGGTAGGTATAAAATAGACAGGGGGAGGTTAAGAATATTGTAGGAAATGGAGTAGCTGAAGAACTTACATGTGTGACCCATGGACATGAGCTAAGGGAGGGGATTGCTGGAGGGAATGGGGGTACTGGGCAGTGGGGGGAAGAGGGGTAAAAATTGGGACAACTGTAATAAGAAAACCAATAAAATATACTTTTTAAAAAAGTAGCCATATATACTGTCAAATGACCGCACTACCTCAAAGCAAAGCAAACAAGACAAAACTGAACAAAACCCAAATCTTCTTTACTCCTCTGAGTCCTTAACCCACAATAGCACTGTTGGGCTTTAACCCTAAGACTGGGTTCACTTATTGGTTAGGCAGTTTTCCCTCTGCCATTCTGGGAGGTGGCAGTCTTAAATTGGCTGATTTCCTGCAGAGCCTAGAGGCAGTGATTGAAATATCCATTGCCTAAAATTTTAAAAAGGTGGCATTGTAGGACCAATGCCTTGGCAACCAGGGGAGCAGATTAGAGGTAGAGATGGGAAAGGAGCAAAAAGTAGTTAACAAATGAGCAAAGACAAAAAGTGAGAGTGAGGAGCTGAACCAAATTTTCATCTACTTGAAAATTATGCTGAGGCTGAGCAGATTATGACCTGTCTTCTCTATATGCAAAAAACAAACAAACAAAAAAACCCTCCTCACTTCATTCATCCAGAAAATGTTTATTGAGAACTAAGAGCCATGTAGTGTGTACACCATGGTAAACGAGACTTAACGATACCTTGTTTGGTGCAGGTAACAGATTAACAGCTGAGACAGAAAAAGGCCATAGTTATAATGCAGTTAGATAAGTTGCAACAGAAATATGTAAGTACTATGTAGTTTCTAAAATGCATGGGAAAGGGAAGAAAATGTTTCTCTTCTCCTTTTCTTTCACAGGCTCTCTAGACTTTCTATGGTAAAAGAGAACCCCTTTTTCCGGGAATATTTTCATGGGTTCCCACTGTCCTAGCCAAAGTGAGGAATGATCCTCTAGCAGTGTTCCTACATGAGAACGCTCCCCAAGCCTATAGAGAGGAAATTTACCACCGTGCAGGCCTATAGACACCCATCCATCTGCCTTTGACTATGTAGGGACACTTTGGGCTTTCTTCTGTTCTGGTTGGCTTTTATTTCTTCTAATAAAAACAGCAAATATAAGAAAGTGTCTCAGAAAATGTCGCAGTTGTCTCAGAAAAATGTGCCAGGGATAAATTATCCATATGCAGCTTCATTTTCCCTCACTAAGCTGAGGAGAGCATTAACCTGAATCCATAGGAGTTTTCAATTCTGACCTCAGGGGTGACATCCTCTTTATATTGACTATATTTATCTGGTTGGCCCCAGAACCTCTACCCCAGTATGTTAAATACTGAGTTCATCCAGCTCTCTACTGTTCCTGGCCCCAGCCCTCTTTGGGTGTGCCTTATGTTTCCACCCAAAGGTGCCACTGTCTCCCATAACCTTCTGTTCTTCCTCGTCCTCCACATATGATCAGTCACCGAATCCCATTTGTTCTACCTCCCGTCTCTACGATTTACCCCTTTCTTTCTTCCTTCCTTTCTTCAGATTGTTGTGATTTTGCACCTGAACAATTTAGACAGCATGCTTATGAATCAGTCTCAGCCACCAAATTATCCTTTTGATCTATAAATCGAACCTGCCACTTCTCTGTTAAAAATTCTTTAGCGGTGCCCTAGTACCCAAAACACTGGTTTTCAAACCTGCTCTTAATGGGCAGAGTCCTCTTTCAATGATATTTTATGTAGTATCTCAGTTACACGGAATTTATTAGATGTGAAATTTGTTGTGTGGGGCAGGGACATAAGAGAACAATGAGCTCAGAGAGGTTCTCCCCATTATGTCTTGCTGGGTGACCCAAGGTACCTCAATGTATCTGCCTAGCAGAGAAGAATGCAGCTCAAAAATTATTGATCTGTAGAAAAAATTAGAAGCTTCCTTGGGTTACCTACAAACCCTTAATTATCCACCTGCCTAGGCTCATTTCCTATACTCTGTACCTTCACACTTCATCCCACAACCACATTGAAATATTGCTGCTTCACAGACACACTAAGCACCAGCATGCCTCTCTGTCCTTGAACCCTGGTTCCTCTGTCCAGATTGCGACCCTCTGACAAGAACTTCAAGCAACTGACCACTCATTGTCTGGCTCAGTGAGAATCATCTGTTCTTTGTCACATTCCCATGTCTCACCCCTAGGCACACTAAAACTTTCCTTTTCTATGTGTTCCCACTGCTTTTTACCTTCACCTCTGTATCATGTTGCTTTGTGACTCTTGTTTTCACATCTGCTTCTCTAAAATACTGAAGTCAATAACTAGGTCTTCATTATTCATTGCTCAATACCTAGCATAGTCAGCTATACTGGCTCATTAATAAGTGTGATGAATAAATAACTTGTTTCTTGAATTACTATAATTAGAGTTAAATTGTTTTCAAAGATAAATGTACTCTTAAACAGTGATATGTTCCTTTATTTTTTAAGTGGAATAAGAATTCAGATATAAATTTCTTGATAATAAAATGGGAGAAAGCAACACAAGGCATATAGGTAGAAACACACAAAATAACCCTTAAATTATCATTTTAAAACCAATTGGGGTCCACATATAGATGTGAAACCTTCTCTTTGGCTTCTGTAGCTTATTAGCAGTATACTTAAGGCATTTGAAGAAAGCCTGCCCAGGCCCCAGCCCATGCAGAGTTCCTCTTCACTACACGATTGTACTGTGAACACAGGTAGTTTAGACATAGTGATGGTTAAAAAGTGATTCATTCTTTATTGTGTTTTGGTCAAAATACTACCTATCTACAGTAGAGTGAATTGTAAAGTATACCTGTAGTGATATATCTTTTTCAACATTAACATTTATTTTAAATATCTATATCGAGATTCTAATGAACAGTACAGAATATGTCCCCAAAGTGTAAAATGGACACATTATCCCTCACTCTAAGCTCAGAAGATGATCTCTTTTTCAGGTAGGGCTTCAGTAAACATGTATGAAGTGGTGTTTGGCAGGGAGATAACCTTGAGGCTGAATTGTTTGAGCTGAGGCCGCAGAAATCCTTGGTCAGAACCCAGAGACCCGGGTCCCAAACCGATACATTCTGTCAATAGCCGTGTGAGTACTTGGGCCAGCCACTTCTCTAATCTTCAGTTTCTACTTTTGGGGAACAAGAAGATAGTGACTTTCTCATAATGAGGATTCATTGAAATAATGTACATAAAGTGTTGTACTTAGTTCAATTCCAGAGACAGGGTGAACATTCAGTAAATGCTGGCCATTATTTTTATTTGACTCCGATATGTGGAATATCAGTCCCTGGAAAGTGCTGACATTTATAGCAAGGCTGCTGAGGGAAAAAGGCAAAAGGAAATGTCTAAGTATCCTAAGAGCAAGAAGCTTGGGAAATGTCAAATACACATTGTAATAAATGATGTTTAATTTGGTTCCTATTTGTAATAAGGGAGCCTGCTGGGACTAAAGATGTGTAGGGCAGATGGATGGTTCATGTCAGTGCACACAGGGACTGCAAACTATGTTTTCCACAATATTTAAGAGGTAGCCATTGCATTTTTACCTGAGTCAACAGAAAATTGAATTACATATTTTCATTTACTGTTGCCCCTTGGGTCAACGTATTTCATCAACTTTTGAGCTGAGAACTAGGCCTGCCTCATTTTTTATGATGCATAGTCATATTCTTCATTTGACCTGGCATTTGGAAAGGCATTTCAGTTCCTTCTTTGAGTAATGGATAATACCTGTATTTCTCAGATAGAACACTGTCATTGAACGTATTTCATCTATTGAAATAATGTTGCCAGTTTATATACTTCAGTTGGTTTATATTGTGAGTTCATAAACCATGTGGGAATTTAAATAACTTGAAATGAGACCTTTGATAGAAAGCCTTCTTTCCCAACTTCCATTTACAGTAAAAAGATTCATCTCAACAACCTATTCATCCAGCTGTTGACTGAAATCAAGAATTTATCCCTGTGGCTTTCTTTTGACTATGTGTCTGGCCAACATTTCTATGCCTTGTCATCTCTGGAGGGTATTGGATATTTTCAGCTTCTCTGACACCAATACCTTTTCTGTCTCTTTAAAATTGCAGATTACTTGGCTGGGTTTATAGCCTGCTAAGGAAACAAAATATGAATCCTTTATTTGCTGAAGGAAAGATTAATGGAATTGAATAAATATCTACCTCTGTGTCCTTCATGTCACCAAAAGTGTTCAGCCTGTGTATTGTGGCATCACGGGAAACACATTCCAGTAGAGCTGAGACGTTAAGCCCAGTGCTGTGTGATGCTTAGAAGCCTGGATGTGTACACGCACACACAGCGAGAGAGATACCAAAGCAGAGAAAGGGAGTCAGAGAGAGAAAATAGAACTGGTAAGGATTTTAGTTGAAATGCAATTTTTTTTCCCCAACTATTTTTATCAGTTATTACAAGCAAAAGTTATGCCAGATAATATGGAATCTATGGAGATGAAAAAGATGTATTCACCATATTAAGCATGTTTACAATATAGTAATGTGACATATTAGTACTTGCTGCAAATTGCAGGATTATGAAGAAAGGAAAAATGTGAAGTCACTTGATAAGGGGTTTAGGGACTGGCATGTCTGTGGGTCCTGCAGGGTTGGGTAATTCAGCAGCCCAATGAGATCATCAAGAGCCAGGATTCCTTCACTGCTCCACCCTGTCATCCTTGGTTTCGGTGTTACGCTCACTTATCAGTGACGATGACCTGCAGTACTTCTGGGCATTACATCTTGAATATTAATGACCAGAAGAGGAAAACCCACACTATGTAATCTTGTGGTTACCTTTTCGTAAAACAGAGGAGTTTTTTGTTGTTGTTTTGTTTTCTGAAAACAGCTTATCAATCTCTTCCTTTATGTCTTGCTGACCAGTGTGGAGACCATGACTGTTTCCATTTTACCACCTGAGAGGAATACATGTTCTGGCTTTACTCAAAATCCCACAAAGAGGAAGATAAGTTCAGATTGAAGAGAAATAGAGTGCAGACTAGAGTGATAAATATTACAGAAATATTAAAATGACATGATCTTTAGAGACAGCAAAAGAAGTGTCAAAAATGCCACATTTTTACAGATTTAAAAAAATACTACTTATAATACTTTTGTCATCGCAACTCTCACAATTGCAGCCAATATTTATAAAATTATTAATTTTCTGCTTTTCCCTTCATACTGGAACTTCGTAATGACAGGACAAACCACCATCTCACTCATCTGCATCCCTCTTTTTAAAACGAATCAAAGAAGGAATGCAGTCTTGGGGAATTTGTAGCATGTGAGCAGACAAGAGGAGGACTTTCTGGGTAGAGGGAACATTATTAGCAAAGTCATAAGTCAGGAAAGCTCAGACCACTGCCTGAAACTTTGAGAAAGTAGATTAGAAGAGTGAGAAACTATGGTGGGATGATGAAGGATGAGATGCATGGATTCAGTTAGTAGTCATTAGAGAGAACTGACTATTTCAGAGTTGAATGATGATGTGCTAAGAACTCTGCTCCCGAACAGAAACTTGGCGATGTTGGATTGACTACAAGGGGAAGAGCAGGTGTGAGACTGCTGGCCAGAGGCAGTGCGGGTAGTTGGCAGGTGATTGAAATTCTGATGTGGGTTAGCAGAGGAAGAAAACCGCAATAACTGCCTATCTAGCAACATTACAGATGGCAATTGAGATGACTTACTAAAATATACGAGAAAAATGAACTGGCAGTGTGAAGACCAAGAGAACCGTGACGACAGAATTGTAGCTATCAGAAGCAGGCATTCACGTGGTTGGGCTTTGTTTCCGGGGAACGTGGGTTGCAGAGATAAATGTCGTGGTGAGAGAAGGCAGTGAGGCTTCCAGGGGGATGAGAGTTCTGGACTCCTGACACGGCCATGTAGGAGACATCCGGTGACGAGATTTTCTAGAATGACAGTAACAATTATAAACTTTGTATTAAGTGCTCTCTGAAATACTAAAGTAAATTATAAATAATTATAGGAACCTCAGAAAGGATTTAAGAAAAGACTTAGAATAAGACCATGAAAGACTATAGGATGATGAATTTTAAGGAAATATTTCCTACGTTGACAGGTTTTGTCCCACAGTTGTTTAATTGTTGTCTAATATGTGTCTTGCCTCTCATCATATTTGTAGAATAGAAAAGAGCTTTATGATATCTTCTGATATCTCTTGCCTTCAGTAGATGACAATTAAAATATTCCAGGTGCATGAAAATAGGCTTGGTTTTTTAAAAGAGTTGAAAAGAGAGAGATTTCATAAACAGTGTCACTTTGTATTTGGATGATAAGTATCAGTCGTTAACAAGGAATATTTGTGTGTCTTACCCTTTGGTGAAACGAGTCACTTATATTTGGTCTGTGGCTTGATTTGATTTATTCCTTTGACTGCTAAGCCTTAACTCATTGAAGTCCATTATGTTACTCTTCTACTTACTTCTTTAATAGTTCGTCTCTAAAAAAGTTATTCATAAGTAAATTTTTAAAAAATCTGGAATTGTTTTGGGCTGATCTATGAACCCTCTTTAAAAACATACAACCCTTTAAAATGATAGACAGCCTGGAATATGTTATAGGCCTTTGTGAAAGTATCTGTCAGGCTTCACCTTAACATCGTTTGATAAAGTATTTTACAAACAACTAACATTTACGAGTAACTTGAAGACATTACCAGATTACATAATTTTGTTTCTAGGGGAGAGATCCTGAGATCCTGATTTAGGGGCTAACAGAGAAATTGAACAGCAATAAATGCATTTTTAGTGATATTTCAGAGATAGAGCTGAGAGGACTTACTGCGTTATTAGCACAGGACTTTGGGAAGGAAAGGGTTAGCACTTCATTGAAACTGGAAAATCAAGATAAATTTAAGAAGGTTTAGGAATGCTGCTAAGTATAACTGTATTGATTTCAGTTTCATGTATGCAGAGCTTCTCTGAGATTTGGCAGGCTATTTTCAAATGTAACTTTCCAAGCAGAGTTTAGAAAATGCTGAACTGTTTTGTACATATTGGGTGTTTTTGAACCATAGCTTCTGTTTTCACAGTGGGGATGCATTGCTGAACCTAGCCGTACACTGTCAAAAACAGCTAATACTTACTGAGCATCTGTTGTGATTTTACATTTATTATCTTACTTTGCTGTTCAAAACATAGCATAGAGCATAACCATATTTTTTTGACAAACAAGCATTCAAACCTTCGAGAGATTAAGTATATTCCTAGTATAGTAAATGGTAAAATTAGAATTAAACCCATTTCTGTCTGCTACCAGTATTTACATACATACTTTGCATCTCCTTTACATTTAGAATTTGTCAAACTCACATAGCAGTTTTGGAATTTGTTACACCTAATTAGAAGCTTTCCTCCTGAGAGACGGTTTTTTGTTTAGAGTGACATTGCTTTACTATTTTTCTATCAAAAGAATAAAAATCTCTATTTAAATGAATCAGGGTTGTATACAAAGCTGAAAGTTTCCCCAAAGCAAGAATCTTAAAAATAACCAACACTAAGAATTTTTTTTCTTTCTTTTTTTTTTTTTTTGGTGGGGGAGGGATGGAATTGGCAAGGGGTCAGTTAAATAGGGAATCGGCCAGTGGTGTGCTGGCAAATGTTTAACAGCCAGCTCTCTAAGGAGGGTAGGCAGAGCACTGGTTTGCAGAATTTGCTTATATTCGTGGTGTTAATGCTCCCACCATGACTTAGTTCAAGCTGCCAAGCTGATGTCACTGGATGCGGAATTGGAAGGGGTGCATAGTAGCACACTGTGCATAGAATTTCTACATACACAATGAATGTAAGAGACCTCAAGAACATGTATAATTGGCCCTGGCTGGTGAGCTCAGTTGGTCATTGTTCCACAAAGTGAAAGGTTGTGGGTTCGATTCCCTAGCAGGGCACATGCCTTGGTTGCAGGGTTGGTTCTTGGTTGGGGTGTGGACAAGAAGCAACAGATCGATGTTTCTCTCTCACATTCATGTTTCTCTCCCTCTAATTCTCCCTTCCTTTTCCTCTCTCTAAAAATAAATAAAATCTTTTTAAAAAGAAGTTATGTAATTGTAAAATATTAGGAAGTGATGTTTTGAATATTCATTAATTTGATTTTTAACATGATTAACTTTAAGTTTATATAACTTAATTTTTAATAATGACATTCACAGTGGGCTCACAAATTCCAAAATTATTTAACAAATGGTTACTATAAGGCAATACGAAGTGACTCCAGCACACCACTGATGGGTGCAGTAGAAGAAGGTACAGTTTACATCATGTAGGAAACTATTTGGAGAGCAAGTACGCTCCATCTCCGTATCGTTTTCTCTTACTCTTTTGAAGTTTAGTATGAGTATCAGTTTCAATAATGGAACTTCAGTCGTGATGTTTTCAGGAAAGGTTTCAATGTATTCTTGCTAATTCAAGTTGATTATTCATATTTCTGTACCAGTCAGGGCAGCCCCCATGATTCAAAGTTAGCATGAAGATCAAGATTCATATTGCCTCAGGGATGAATGAAGACAGAATTTTATTTCTGAAGGTCATTGTCATTTCTATGACTACTAATTATATAGGGGATAGGAGTTATTCAACATTTTATTTTTACTTCAATTCAAAAAGAAGGATGAAAACTAGGTTTAAGCATAAAGCAAATAGACGTAACTCCAGCCTATGGCACTTGGAAAGTAGTTTCAATTATTGAATGGCGTTTAAAACTGAGTGTAGATTATATAATTTACTTAATATATAATTCACTTAATATAATATACTGAAGATATACTTTGCTATTTTCTGAGTTCTTTAACAAAATATTTTACATATAAAACTAGATAAAGACTAAGACACTCTTCAGGCTTTGTGTAGACTCAGTGTAAGACTTTCTATGTATGCATACTGATGTAAAGATCGAGTTCCTTAACTACAGGGTGGGCGAAAGTCAGTTTACAGTTGTGAGCACATGAAACACAGTTTATTCTTGTATTATTTATTCTTGGATTGCATATTTTTCCATACAAACAACTGTAAACCTACTTTCACCCACCTCTGTATTTTGAGAGTCAGCTTAGATGATTCTCCGAGAAATGGTGAATGCATTTACAATGGTGTCTGCATTTTCTGGGTATCTACCTGGATATCATAAATTGGATCGGTGGTGAATGTTCTTTCATGTATGTCTGTAGGTAGTAGGGTAGTTAAGATACTGTGCTTTGGAGCCACATAAGCTTGCTATTTTTCTACTACATATATTTTCTTACAAAGAGTAGGGTAGGAAAGGGAGAGGGAAAAAAGGGGGGATAATTTGTCAGTGAAGAAACCTGACAAACTACCTGAAGCCAAGTGATTCAGCTTAACATCAGCAGGGATTCAGCGTATTGATAGGAAATACCGTGTATATAATATGATAACAGTGGCACCTTCACCTCTGCAGTCTTCTTCCCCAAAGCACATTTCCTCAGTCTAACCATGAAGCAAACACCTGACAAGTCCCAGTGAGGTGACACTCCACAAAATGCCCGGTAAGTAATCCCCAAAGCTGTCCAAGTCAGGAAGCCCAAGGAGAGTCTGAGAAATTCTCACAACCAGGAACGTCTCAGGAAAAACGATGCTGATATGCGATGTGAGACTTAGATGGGACCCTGGAACAGGAAAAAAGGCATTAGGGAAGACTCTGGAAATTTTAGGAAAGTATATGCTCTAGTTAACAATAATATATCAATATTGGTTCCTTAATTATTACAAGAGTGCCATGGTAACTTAAGATTCTAGTAATGGGTAAAATGCAGTATGAGGTATATGGTAATTATCTGTACTATTTTTATAAAAATTCAATAAATCTAAAAATGTTCTTTAAAAATGGTTATTTAAAATAAAACTGTATGTCCAGCAATGTGGGAATATCTTATATCCTCAAATTCAGCCAAAGAATCTAGACACCAGAGCGCATATGGGATATGACTTCATTTTTATAAAGTTCAAGGACAGGTGAAACTAACGCGTGCCATTGGAAGTCAGGAAAATGGTTTCCCTTGGGAGGGGAATGTGACCAACGGGGCACGGAGATCTTTGGGATGCTGGAAATACTCAGATTCTTTAGTCTCTGTGTTGGTCCCGTGGGTATGTGCACCCTGAGAAAACTCTTTGAGTTGTACTCGGGAGTTTTATATTTGTCTGTATATTTGTTATGCTTCAATAAAAATTAAAAAGTCAGTGGGATTATTTGATTTTTGCTTAGTGACATTTGGATTACATAGATTATAAATGGTTTTTTAGCATTAAATAAAACACCAAAATGCATTTTATGGAAAATGATTTTACAGAAAATAAAAAGTAAGGAACAGTACAGTATTAACTCATAAATGTAAGAAATAAACGTTAGGTTGGGAAATTCCAAATTGACTCTAGAGTGGGTTAGGTGTCCCTCCTGTACTCTCCTACGGGCCTCTTACAAACTTTTACTGCTCTACATGGTCATTATATTGTAATCATAATTTTTAAACGCCCATTTTCTTCAAAAGAATAAGATCATGGAGAACAGAAACATTATCTCATTCATCGTTTCTCTCCAGTGCCCAGCATGTGTTCTGATAGGTTGTGTGGGATCGGTAATTGTGATCGGTAAACATAATATAAAGAATCAATACCTGAATATTTCAGCAAGTATTTCCTGAGTATCACTGACTGTTTTGAGATGCGTTCACACATCATGTTTGATAACTCTCCCTTCTCATCCCTTTCTTTTATCTTCCTGATCACACCCAGAAGTTGATTGATTACAGGGCATTCCCAGTTGACCCTTCAATGTTTTTCTCTTTTTTCCCTATTTTCTGTTTCAGTCATTTTGTCTTCCTGGGATTTCATCTTCCAACCCTTTTATTGGAGTTGTAAGTATGGTAATAAAATGTTTAACGTGTGAGAGCCCTCTTTTATTTTTTATTACATATTTTATAGAACAGTATTCCCTTTTAAGTGGATGCAGTATGCTCTTTCCACCTCTGAAGATATTCATAATAGTATCTGTGGTTTGCCTTTTCTCTCCAGTGTATTTCATCTAAATTCTTTTTCCCTGTTGTATCCTCCTGGGCCAGTGGGTGTGGGTCATAGATTAAGAAGATTTTTCTGTAGCTCTAGAATTTTTCTGAACTGGTCTGGAGCAAGTGTCATGGGTCAAGCAATATATTACATACTGGAGGGAGACTAATTTTGTCTTTGCCTAATGAGCCCATTGTCTAGTTTCCATGCCAAGGAAAAGAGATGGAATAGAGGTAGAAGTAGAACATGTCAAACACAGGGGCCAGCTTATGTTTATGTATTGACGTAAGAAAGAACATGACAGGCTTCAGGGAGTGGTTAGATACAGTTGCAATACAGAGCACGATTGTGGGAGTGATAAAAGATGAAGTTAGAAAGAAAAGTAGAGACCGGATCATGGAGAGTGTGTTGTATTCATTTGGATTAGATTTAACTGAGGGACTAATTCTTAAAATAACAGGAGTTAAAATGAGTTAGAAGTCTGTATGTTCATAGAAAGTAGGTAGTACAGTGTATCGTCAATGTGCATCTTCCATATTCTGGTCCAGCCATGGGCTCAGCATTCCAACCAGCAGAAAGAGGAAAGGGCAGCAGCTCACAGCATTTCTCCCCTAAGGGTATGTCCTAGGAGTTGCACCCATTACTTACCTTCCATTGTCTCAGCCTATATTGTGTGCCACACCTGTTAGGTACACAACGGCCTAGAAAACGTAGGCTTTGGGGAGAGGAGGACCATGTGCCCCATTAACTTTCAGGTGTTCTTTTACTGAGGAAGGAAGGGGAATTTGTGAAGGGACATAGTCTTGTATAGGAGTCTAGAATTTATTTACACACTGGGGAGGGTCCTTGCAGAGGTTTAAGCCAAGCAGTTTTCCACTTCAGAAAGGTTCTTGGCTGTGACAGGAAGAATAGGTGATGTGGGAGTAAAGGTGGTCCAAGCAGAAAGGCAGCCATGGGAAGAACCTATGTGTGAGAAACATAACACGGTACGGCTTTGTTTATAAGGGACTGAAGAGAGATCATCATCACTGGTGACGTTAATGACTACACTGATGTTGACTTTTTTATTTCACGGTTGAACATTTGAAATATAATTATTTATAGAAGTATATGAGGTCTGTCTAGAAAAATTCCAGCTGTTGTTAATATAATGAGAATGGTTTGCGTGACATCAATATAACCTGGCAGCCAAGGAGAGTGGACTGGAATGTGTGTGTGTGAACAATGACGACTTCACTGCACTGGTCAGTGGGGGTGGTAGACCACACTGAGTGAGCGTGTGTACTGTGTGCCCATCACATTCAAAATGACTGAGTGAGTAGAGCAACAACTCTGCATCACATTTTGCATTACGCTTGAGTGTTCCTCAGCAGAAACTATTCAGATGACTCAGAAGGCGGCAACTATGGGCAACGGGTGATTGGCAGCTTCATCATGACAATGCACCTGCTCATGTACCACGTCTCGTGCAGAGTTTTTTGGCGAAATATCCAATCACCCAGATGACTCAGCCCCCTACAGCCCAGATTTGGTGCCCTGCAACTTCTGGCTTTTCCCAAAACTAAAATCACCTTTGAAAGGAAAGAGATTTTATATTATCGGATGAGGTTCAGGAAAATATGATGGGGCAGCTGATGGCAATTGGGAGAACTGTGTGAGGTTCCAAAGTGTCTATTTGGAAGGGGACTGAGGCATCCTTGTCCTATGTACAGTGTTTCTTGTATCTTCAATAATTGTGTCTTTTTCATATTACATGGCTGGATACCTTTGGGACAGACCTCATATTCACCATAAGCCTAGGCCTTTGTCAAAGAGATGGTGATCAATGTTCTTGATACCCCTTCCTGAATCTTAGAGGATTTCTTTCCTATTTCTGTAGTATGTTTGTTTCTCTAACAATGCATATTGTGATTTATTTAAAAGGCACATATATGTGGTTTAAATGTAAATACAAAAATATATCAAAAGTATATTTTTCATTGCATTATAAAATCCCAGAATATTATCAGTGCTATAGTTTATCCTGCTGTTTCATAGAAGATGTTATATACAGAGCATGCTCTTAAAAAATGATTTAGAAATGTCTGCATGTACCGATATGGTTGACATAGAAATATCAAGAAGCTGTATTTTTAAGCAACGGCAAAATAAAGAACAGTGCACAGAGTAAGATCAATGTAACTATGAAAACCCTTTAAAAAGACACACACACACCCCTTATATAGACATGCACACCCTTGTCTTTTAAAAATACATTATTTTCAGGATTTCCAACATAAGTTATTTGACTTAATGAAATTTAGCTGTATTCACAAATGCAGCCAAACAAGGGATATTAGGAGAGTGGGTTTAAATATGCAATCTGTTCAATATCCATATGCTCAACAATGGGGACATAACTATTCTGTCTCTGAACCTGGTCTCAGTAACACCTGCTCCCACCGATACTTTACAATATAAGTGTTACTTTGAATTGCATATGATTGTATTATTATATATGGGCATATTTGCATTATTATTTTCATTTCATGTATACCACATGGACTTTCAATGCAAGCTAAATACAATACCTAGTACTTAATAAAACAGTGAATCTCTTCCAAAGCTGGAGGGTAAAACTCATTGTGTTAGAGTTTTGGAAAAATGCTCTCTTAGTCTTTAACTTAGAATCTTCATGAAGGATTTTCATAGTAACCTTCATCCCAGTGTGTGCACTATTCTGTATTTCTGTTGTTGCTTAAAAATACAGCTTCTCGATCTTCCTATTTCGGCCGTATCGGTGCATACATACCTTGCTAATGCAGTTAAGAGCTGCATTGTATATAATCCATGACCTGTTCATGTCGATGGATATTTTGTTTTGTTTTGTTTTCATTTTCTGAGTACTTCTTTTTGTTCTTTTTCTTGTTTCTCAAAGTGTTTTATCAAAAATATGTAAATTCACATTCTTATATGCATAATGAGAGTAATGTTTATATGTACATACACATATATAACAAATAGCACTTTAGTGAACATGTGAGTGAACCGTATATACATAAATACACATGTGTATATATACACACAGACAGGGTGAAATCCTAGAGGCAGACCTGAGGGCCACATGGTATGTTTATTTTTCATTTTGATGAATTTGAAATCACCCACCAAATCATTATGCCATATGCTCCCACACAGACGTTTCGAAGAGTCCGGGGTAGGTAACATAAACGCACTGAGCAGCCTGCGTGGAAGGAGTCACACTGCTTGTACTGAGACCAAGCAACCTGTTTATCTTCTCTTTGAAAACACTGGCTACCAAACTATCTAATAAAATACCCCCTTCAGGTTACATGGTTGCCAAGGGTATATTATAAAAGTTCTTACTTTTGCTATTATTCTCATTGGAAAGGATATTTTAATGGTAAGACTGAGCAATATTTACATTTCTATGTTATATTTCTGTCTTTATTTGTGAAATTTTCTGTCCCCTTTGTGAGCGTTGACTGCGAAGGTGATGGGGACATAGATCCAGTGCCAGAAAAAACTTTGGGAAAAAGTCCCCAGATATATGGAGCCATCAGTGGGATCTTGAGTATAGACAAAAAGTTGGTAGAAAAACAGAAAATGTCAGGAACTTCATAACACAGAAGAGACATGCTTCTCACTGTTTGTATTTCTCCTTGTTTTTCATTGACGTACAACCCTTCAGCCCTCCCCCATAACTTTGCTCATTGATTATTTATGTTAATTCTGGCCTGTGGCAATAATGAGTGCTTAATAAAGTGATACTTAGTAACATAAATGCTCAATTTCTGATGGTGATTGTGTGTATCACCTTGTTGACATTAAGTCTAAAAAATTTACTTATACAAATAGTCAATGGGATGGCAATTTATAAGGATGACAGTAATTTTCAATGGATGGTTTTTCTTTAAGTCAATAATTGATTTTTTAAAGGCAGATTTTTATGGTATTTAATAGGTTAATGTGTAAAGAAAAGTATGGGAGGAGGTGGATCTATTTATTTCAGACACATATAGAAGCTTTTGTACAAATAAGTGATAAAAATGAGAGAAAGGAGAAGAAGTAGTAGTTCAGTAATACTCAAGGACTCGGTCTAATGCTTTATTTTCTCTCCTAATATTTCTTTATTTAATTTATAATCTACAAACTCAAGGATATGGCATTTGGGATTGTCCATTAAAATTCTGTAGCATCAAACATAATACAACAAAACCATTCAAGTACATGCCCCATGATAATGCAGATTTGGATGTTAGAAACTGAAGATTGGTTTTCATCCTCAATCCAACCTTCCTTTTCAAAAGAAAGTTGTCAAATCAGGAGGCTGGGTATAGGAGGAAGTGTGAGGCTCCTCTTGGGGAACCAGGCTAGTGGAGGAAAGTCTTTATATGTTTGGCATTCATCCTTCCCAACTCCCTGGATAGAGAGGGGTGATCAGATAGGACCAGGAGGTTCCCAAATTACAAACATTATCCAGGAAATCCCAACTAGCCTTGGAGCTCACTCAGCCTTTCCCCACTTCTGCATTTAAGACATTGTGGGCAGCTGCCACCAGGTGGAGCTAATTCCCAGTTTGCACTTCATAGATTTGCATTACACAGTCAGACCCCTAGAATTCCAAACCTGCCGGCTCTTTGGGCTTGTCTAGTTATTTCATTATCCTTAAAATATCATTGCCACCTTTTCCATGAATCAATCTCTTGGACCCTACTTGCCACATTATGACAGAATTTTATAGTTCTGTAATTTCTGCTGACAAAAATCTGCAATTATACTATCACTGGCCATGATGGAGGAAGAAGTCACCTGAATAGAGTTAAATTGTGTAGCTAACTTAAAGTAATGTATTTGCTGGGTTTGGGCTCAGTTGTCTGTTCACTTCTTATAGAACCTCTTTTTAAATAGATGTAAGAGTGAAGGGTGGTAACTATTACATAGGAAAAAACCATGCATTTTCCATAACCTCTCATCACATTAAGCTCCAAAGAAAGTAGAAGGACTTTCTAGTGGTTGTAACGAGTCTGACTAAAAGTTTAAGCATTTATCAAGCATGCCAAAATAGTGGGAAAATAACTGTGAGTGTAGATGTCAATATCTAAGATCCAGTAATGAACTGTGATTACAAATAAGCAATGAAGGGGACTTATTTAAGTTGATATATCTATATACACCTGGCCAAAGTAGCTTATTACCAACTTTTAAAAATAGCCACATACATAATTTCTGTCTATTATAAATACATATAACCAACTTAAGTAGTCACTCTTGATTTATATTATATATGCCATATTTTTGTGCTTCATGTTTCAGTATTAAACTACTTGAGAATTTATTTCATTCAATCTACATCTATCATATGTCTGTGAAGAAAAACATATCCCAATGTTTTTATAGAAATATTTGAGGTTAATAATATAATAACTCAATATTTTTATTACTGAGGGCTTTAGAATGGGACATCTTTGCATTTACCTTAGTTGTAGCCAAATAAATGAT
This sequence comes from Desmodus rotundus, assembly GCF_022682495.2. Classification (NCBI taxonomy): domain Eukaryota; kingdom Metazoa; phylum Chordata; class Mammalia; order Chiroptera; family Phyllostomidae; genus Desmodus; species Desmodus rotundus. Next base: position 126,401,439 of record NC_071387.1, read on the forward strand.
TCTTTAATAAAAGAGCCTTGATTATTGAATGAAGGTTGCACATTTGCTATGATATATGGAAATGTTCCTATACAATGACAAAATCAAATTTATACATTCATTGTCATTTGCTAAGTATTTAGTAGATTTAGTTACTTTCCTGCTCACAGAACTCTAAGGGTAAATTAGAAATGGTCTATGTATTAGACTTCTGTAGTTTGGTATTTGAGTGAGAGACATGATTAGCACACCTCTTGGCAACTCAGGTTTTAAACCAATTGAGAAATTAAACTTCACTGCAAACAGATTGAAGCTAAAATACCACCTAAGTTACTGATGAAGGCAGCTTTAAGAAAGACTCTACGGTGCAGTGTTATGCTCCAGCCAGCTCATAGGAACAGTCAGATTGTTCACACACCTTCCCAAGTCAATTTGCAGTGACATCATATTGGTGGTTGATAGTCCTGGTGGAAGTATTTACACCATGGAAATTGGTAAGTGACATTTATCAGGGACTTTTTGTCCCCTGGAGGGCCAGTGGTTAAACAACAGTGTACCACTGTCTGAAGGTACGAATTAGTCCAAGTACTGAATCCCAGGGTTACCCACTGAGACCCACACAGGGGAGGCAGGGAGATGCTCTCCTGCCCCTGGAGCTGAACAAAGTGTACTCTGCACGTAGCTTACTCACAAGAGGAAGGGAAAAGGGAGAGAGTTTCTCCTATACACTTCAATTTCACGGAGGTGGAAGAACCGAGGATGTGAAGAACCATGACTCCAGAGGAAGGAAACATTAGAGGCGTGAATAAGTGTTTCCCCACCCATTGCCCCCACACCTTTGCTTTGTGTTCTTCTGTCTGTGGGATTGAACCATTAAGAATTGACTATTAAGGAGAAGTGTCTTTACAGGTCCTTTGCCCATTTTTTAATTGGATTGTTTTTTGATGTTGACTTGTTGATGTTGATGATGATAAGTTCTTTATAAATTTTGGATATTAACCCCTTATCAGGTGATAATAGTGAATACGTTCTCCCATTCAGTGGGTTGCCTTTTCATTTTGTCGAAGGCTTCCTTTGCTGTGCAAAATCGTTTTAGTTTGATGGAGTCCCATTTGTTTAGTTTTTCTTTTGTTTCCTTGCCCGAGGTGATATATCAGGAAAAATACTGCCAAGAGAAATGTCTGAGGTTTTACTGCCTATGTTTTCTTTTAGGATTTTTATGGTTTTGAGCAATGTCACCTCAATAAATTCAATTTAAAATAAGAATTAACTATTAAGGGATATGCATATTCCCTATAGGCAGGAAATTTGCATTGCATTAGGACAGTCCCCTTCCTCCTTTTATGAGACTGCTGTGTCAATGCCAGCCGTTGTTTCTTTCACACCCACACGGAAATACTGGTCATCACGTATCTCTTGTTGCCACTAAGCGCTACCTGCTGGACCCACATCAGAAAATGAAATATTAGTGATTTAAATTCCATTGTTCTACATACAGATTCAACTGTAGACGTTTCTTGCACATTTTTTCCCTGCAACGTTACATGACTTCGCAATGGAAGCCACTCCTCACTCTGTGCTGAGAAGCCCATGACTGTGTAGTTTTCTGGTATGATACAAGTCGGTCTCGCATGTCAACCTCAACCACACTTAGGTTCATAGGATTTAGGTATTATTGCATCTGTTTTAAGTGTCCTGTGGGGGGGAGGCAAGGACATGCTGTGAAGTCTCATTCTTCATGGAGCCCACTGCCTGTGCCATGCCTGGCAGTAGCCGGGAAAAGATGAGGCAAAGAGGAAATGCTTATTTCCGACATTCCATGGTTCCCAGAAAACACAGAAATTATTCAGAATAGTACAATGATTAAACCGATTCTAAAGGTTCTCTGTACTCAGTTCTGAAAATTTATTTGCTTTATCATCCCACAATATCTCCAGCCACATTGTCTAGCAGAAGCTTTGCAGTTGGATTAACATAATAATAAGATACTCCAATAATATAAGCATATAGAACTCCAAAATATAGATATAAAATGCATAAAGACTCCAATAACAAAATGCAAATAGTAACATGTCCCACCTTTGTTTATAAATCTAGTCCTCTTTTCTAATTATTTGATGACAAAATTATTTGATATTTGATCCTCTTGAGTGCTAATCCAGACATATTGTCTGAACTCAAATTTCTTGCCCCTGTTAGTCTGAAAGCTCAAAGAAAGTGTGGTTCTTGCCAATTTACTATTCTACTTTCCTGGGTTAGAATTGGGAGCAAGGGCTCATTTGCTCTCATTCTCCCTCTCTTTCTCTGGAGAAGAAGTACCTTTAGGGCCTCAAAATTACTTTACTTTAAAAAAAAACTGAAGGATTAATAGGACATATGATTCTCATCAGAACCAGCCCCACACAATAAAAGTTCAAAAGTGACCCTATTTGATTTTGGAATTTACTAGTTCAAGTTTGTCAAAGACCATATTTATTTTTATTTTATTATTTATTTATTTATTTATTTATTTAGCTACAGTGTTCAAGAGATCTTGTAATCTGTGTTTTCTTAGATTCTTGAGAATTTCTGTCAATTGTCTCCATATTTGAAGGTTAATTTTTAGAACATTCCGGTAATACACTTTTTTCTTCAGAATGTCCAGAGATGCCCTTGTGCACTGATTCACGGTACACATCACAGTTTTTCATCACAGTTTTCCTTTCGTCTCCTGGGCTGGTGAATTTCTATGCTTGTTCCATTCCTTGGGCATTTGGGTCAAAAAGCGCCCCAGTGATGTCTGAGGAAAGGATAGTTGAACTCACGAGGGTGTGAGAAAGGAGTGTGGAGCCAGACTAGATCATTTGGTGTTCAAGAGATGACATTTTATAGCCAAGTGACCTTCACCTGTAGGCTACTGAGCTGGTCGGTAACTTGTCCTTCATTTCGGAGTTCAGTCCTTTTTACTACACTTGCGTTCCACATATGTTGTCAAGTGCTGTCCCTCTTACTCACGTCTGAGTATGGAGTCTCTAACGGATGGGTGCTTCGTCACCAACTCATCCTAAAATTATGAAGCCAGCATAAGGACAGTATCAATACATTTGTCACTTTAGGCAAAATAAGCATTTTACAGTAAACTTATCAACCTTTCTACCTTCCAGTCCCCAAACATATAATTTGCAGTTATTTTTAAATTTGAAGTAATATTTCTTATGGACAGTTTTTGCTGTTATCAACATGTTTTAAATATTAGTGGTGACATATTTTGTAACTTTCATTGACAGACATCATTGCAAAAGAAGTTTGCCACAGTGCTGTTTCTGTTCATTTGTTTTCTTAGCAGATAATCTGCATTTTGATAACTTCACGTACATTTTAATGTAACTCCCGTACATTAAAATGTTCAAAACTTCTACAAGCTAAAGGAAGCTACTACATTCTTCAGGCTTTGCACTTCTAAAACATTTTTATGTCTGAATGGTTTTCAAGCACATAGAAAAGTACAGAAAATGTAATAGGCACATAGGACCAATGATTGAGATTTAACAGATGTTCTTGCTTGCCTGGGAACTTTTTCCTTCCTATTTCAGCCAAGCAGACCCGCAAAACCCCTGGGTCTCTTGTCCCCGCCCCAGTCTCCTCCTCCTTGAAGCTGTTGCTAGTTCTCCCTGCGTGTGCTTTTGAACCTGTACTTCACAGGTACTTATGACAATATGTAGTCAGATTGTGTTTGTAGAATTTGCATGAATGGAATAATATATGAATTAATTTAAAATATGATTTTATTGTTGAATGGGTATGAAATACAAAAAGCAAGAAATGGATTTGAAATTACTTTCCATGTTTGATATGATTCCTTGGTGTCAAATAATTTTATTTTTGCTCGTGTTTTTATGTGCATATGTTTGTTTTTAAAGCAGTATTCAAGAGATTCTGTAGTCTGTGTAGTCTTAGATGCTTGAAAATTTCTGTCTATCGTCTCTATGCTTGAAGAATAGTTTTAAAAATGCTCTGGTATATATTTTTTCCTTCAGAATGTATACACCTGGACACTGAACATTGATCAAATTTTTTCACCACAGCTTTTCCTGTCGTATTTTGGGTTGCTAAACTGTGGTGTTTTTTTTATCTTTTGGGGGCTATTGAAATCTGATATTGTTATGTCTGTTGTCTTTATACTTACTTGCCTAGCAACTCTGCTAGGGGTGACATAACTCTTTCTTTCCCTCAGAACTTTGTACGCCTTGCTGTTCCATCTGCCGTCTTCTGGTATTGCTCTGGGAAAGACTGGTACCGGACTGGCTTTTCTCCCTTGAACTTGCTCCTGTGTGGAAGCCTGTCCTTGAAGTGCTGTATGTTTCTTAGTGGCAGTTGTTCAGCAACTGATTTTACTTGAGTTTATAATGAAGTTTAAACAACCAGATTCAATAGTTTCCTCCTTTCAGAAAAATTATCCTTTTAAATACATTATTTTTTCTGTTGTATACTAATGGAGTCTATTTACTAGGAAAACTAGTATTTCCTGTGATGTATAACAACATTGTATTTCTTCTGTATCTACTATTTCCTCTCTAATCTGCAATCACTAATGCCATTAGACCTAAGCAAGAGAGACTTTTGCCTTGGAAACTGCTTTAGAAGACCACTCCAGTCTGCCCTCCCCTAGCCGTTAAGTGGGACAAAGCCCCCAGGCCCCGGAGTCACCTGTTTCCCAGCTAGATCATTCCCTGGACCTGGAATTCTCCAACCATCAGCTCCAAACACATTTCAAGGACTAGTAGCAGCTTCCTCTCGTGATCCTTCTGTCCGAGGACAGAGCAAATCACTGCTGCAGTTACGTTTAGACCCAAGGATTTGCTGAAGGTTGACTGTTTGCAGACTGCACACAGTAGCTGGGAAGGGTGTGTTGGGGCATGCACATAGGTGCCTTTGAGGCCCCTCAGGGAGTAAGAAAGACAGGTGGGAAAAGTCGGATGGTGGCCCACAGTCAGGGCTCGGGGGCCTGGAGCACGTCCTTCTTCACTGCCAGACTCGGACCTGGAATGCTGACTTGTCCAAACATTCCTGGCCTTTCAGGTCTTTTTCTCAGAGTGTATTTTTTTTTTAAGGTGGAAGGACAGAAAATGTAAACATTTTAAAGAGGTTATTAGCTTGAAATTACCATTATTTAATAGTTCAATATGTGGTGTTTTACTCTTACTCCTGACTGTGGAAATGTTAGGGGCATGCCTGTCTGAAATCTCTGCTTCTTTTGCAGTCACATTACATCCAGCCTTCACTCGATGTCAATAATTCAGTTTCAATCATCTCTCTGTTTGCATTTCTGTACTTGTATCAGAGTAGTAATGGTTGTACTTTAGAAGTCATTTTCTTTCTTTGGCTCTTTAATTCTTTATATTTTATTCTACCTGGTATATGAGGAGGTGCCCATAAAAAAACAGTATTACCTTTTGGAGGGCGGGGCCCTTTGTAGTACAGGCTTCCCCGCTAGATGAGTGTTTTAGGAGCCCGTCTATATCAGAGTACCAGCTGCTGGTGTGGTGTGAGTCTGCATTGGGCTTCAGTGATTTTTTTTAAGACTCTTTCAACACTTTTGCCCATTTTATGATGGGTGATTTACGAGCATATCTGCCTACACTGCACTGAGTGTTCAGCAGTTTTTGACCCAAATGGCCTGACCTCTGTGCCCCACCCTCCCTATTCACCCTTTCTTGCCCCCGAGCAACTTTATTTGTTTCCCCAGATGAAAGAGTCCTCAAAGGGAAATGTCTTGTTGATGTGAAAGAGGTGTGGGGGGGGGAATGGCAGAAGCATTAAAAGGCATCAAAATTGGCGAGTTCAAAAACTATTTCGAGCAGCGGAAAATAGGTCTCAATTGGTATATTTCATCAAATGGAGAGTACTTTGAAGGTGACTGAAGCTTAAACATGTAAAAGTAAATACACAATATTTTTATAAATAAATTCTGGGTTTTTTTGGGGGGTCCCCCCCTTATGTATATCTTATTAAGTATTTCTATAGCACAAAGCACTCAGGGAAAATTTTCTTCAATTTCTTCCAAACTGAGTTCTTCACCTGTCTTTCACATTATGTGTGCTTGTGTTTCTTTTCTTTTCTCTCTTGCCACAATAGTGTTTATAAATCATAATGCCAATTCTTTATTTGAATGTGTAATTTAATTTTTATTGTACTTTTCCATTACCATTTAGTCCCCTTATTCTCCCCCTCCCCCAGCATTCACCACACTGTTGTCCATGTCTATGAGTCCTTTTTCCATTTTGCTTGATTCCTCCACACCCTAACCTCCACACCCCAATAACTGTCATACTCTCTGTCCCTGAGTCTATTTTTGCTTGTTAGTCCCATTTGTTCTTTAGATCTCACACATCTGTCAGAATGCCCATCATCAATAAATCAACAGACAAGTGCTGGTGATGGGGTGGAGAAAAGGGAATCCTTGTGCACTGTTGGTGGGAATGCAGACTGGTGCAGCCACTGTGGAAAGCAGTATGGAGATACTTAAAAAAATTAAAAATGGATCTGTCTTTCGGCCCAGTGATCCCACTTCTGGGAAAATATCTGAAGAAACCCAAAACACTAATATGAAAGAACATATGCACCCCTATGTTCATTGCAGCATTATTTACAATCACCAAGATATGGAAGTATCCCAAGTGTCTATGAGTGGGTAAAATAACTATGGGACATTTACACAATGGAATACTATGTGGCCATAAAAATATAAGAAAAAATTTACCCTTTGCAACAACTTGGATGGACCTGGAGAACAGTATGTTAAGTGAAATAAGCCAGTCAGAGAAAGACAAAGACCACATGATTTCACTTACATGTGGAATCTAATGAGCAAACTGAACTAACAATCAAAATAGAGACAGATCATAGATAGAGAACAAATGACAGCTTAGGTTGGGGGGATAGGAGAGGTTTGGGGGTGGAGATACTGAGCAAAAAGGAAAAAGAACTCATGAGCATGGACAACAGTGGGGTGATTGCAGGGGGAGGGAGGTATGAGGGGATTAAGTATAACATAAAAAATACAATATTTTTATTTAAAAAAGGAAAAATGTTTCAAGAAATAAAATGACTCTCTGGCAAGTAGGATGTCCTTTGTTAATTTATTGTTTGAGAAAGGCTAATTTAGATATTTTAATTTTGAGAAAGATTTGTCCAAATACTTTTCTTCACATGTGCAGAGAGACTAATGCTCTGTTATGACATTGCATCTATGCAGCCAGGGGTCTTTCACATGGCGATGTGTGAGCTGGATAATGTCTGCATACAGATTTGGCTTGACCCATGTAATCATTTTTTTAATTGCACCATTGCTGAAAAAACCTATAAATTTTACATAAAAATCAGTTTTTCTACCTTCTTTTGAAAATGTTTTAAAACGGCAGGTTGAGGCCCTCTTTCTGTGTCCACTTTCGATAATCACGTCCCCCACTAATCACCGCATTTCCCTTCTTTATTTCAGTGTACATGTACACCTACTGCTCCCCCTTGTGGTGGATTTGAAAATGCCGTGTTACTTTATAAACACCCATCATATGGTTCTAGGCAAGTGTTTAACACTAGCCTTCTGAAAAAATTTGAATGTATGTCTAAATGTTATAAATCATTCAGAATAGTTATTTTCTAATTATTGATTTTACATAAGAAAAGTATGTTCTAAAATCCATATACAAAATTCTACACATTTAAATTATGGAATTTCAAAATATTGTCTTTATCATAATTTCATATAATATGGCAATTTTTTAAATAATGATATTTTCTTAAAGATATTAACTTAAACAGCACAATTTTTCCACCTTTGTATTAAATTGGTACTCAGGAAAAGAGAAATTCATATTTTTAAATAACTGGAATTTATATTAACAATGTAAAATATGCTAATTATTTTAAAAATATATAAATAGTGACTCTGGTAAAGTACAATAGAATTATATGCAATTTTGGCCACCAGAGGGCTTTCATTGATATACACCGGTATATCCAGATAGCTAGTCCTGCAGAAGTAAGGCCTGCTTGAGTGTAATTGGTAGGTTAATAATATGAGTGTAATAATTTATAGTTTTCATTTGAACATTTTACCTAAAATTTCATATGCTGTGCCTGAGTGTGTTATTGTTATGTTACAGAATTACATACTTACGATTTTGTAATAAAACGGGGGCGTTATTTGTGCCGGACCTCTATATACCAGTGCGAGTATAGTTATGAAGATGAACAATGAAGTTTATATAGCTACCAAAGATTAACTATATAATTACAAAGTTTTAAATGTCATTATAACGTATAAAATATGCAGGAATCTTATCCTGACTAAAAGTAAAATATATAATATTTGACATTGTGGGGAAGACAGTGTTTCATATTTTAATAAGTGAAAAGTAGTCAATACTACAGATTCACAAGCTGGATAATTACACATTCATTTCCGTAACATTTTAAAATGTTAGAAAATATTCTACAGTTTCCTTATCCTGATACCATATATAGAACATATATATTTATAATATTTTGCCAACAGTTCTATTAGAACTAAACAGTGGGACTAAGTTTTGCTATGAATACTCTGTTTTGTAAAGAAAAAAATCATGTTTAAGTCTTTTATGGCTTTTTCAACAGAATGAGAGCTTTGAAAGATCAATTTTCACAGTTCTAGCAGATGTAAATGGCTGTTGACCACCCACGGTGAAAGTTTTCATTGTTCTTCAAATTGTGTGTAATTTATTTTGTAAAATATCTCTGGATCCCTATGACAATGAAGACAGATGTTTGGGAAGCCAATTCTAAAAGAACTCCAAATTTTGAATTCCCTTTTTCTCTTTTATCTCATACAGTGTGGTTCATTAAATACGACGTGAAAGTGTTATATTTTAAAATGCAACTCCCCTTACTGCATTAAGAGTGCTAGAACTCAGGCACAAAAGGGAATAGCATAGTGCTTGAATACCTTTATTAAACCAAGGATAGGGACTCCCTGTGTGTCCATGTTAAGCACACTCCCATACTGAGTTAGACTAGGTATTTTCAAACTCGGACAGATATTTTAAAGATGGACTTTAGAGATATTCAAATGTTTTCACTAATGCAAAAATAATGTATTATAACCTAACCATTTGTGTAATTTTCTCTAGCTTTCTTATGACAAGAATAATTTTTTAATGACTTACTTTAGGCAATGGCTTTCCTTGCTCAAGGCTCTGTAAAAACCACAGTTGCTCACATCACTCCTCTCTTTGAACCTGGACTGTGACTCACAGGTAAAGGCCAAACTCAGGACATTTGGCATGGTATTAAACACCAATCGGCATTCTAGCCCTTCTTCGCCTGCATTTCTTTCTATTTCTGTCTTTATACCTTTTTTCTTTTCCTAGTTTGCCCCTACATTTACTAAATATTCCCCAAACTGTGCATGTGCACACAAACACGTGTGCACACACACGTAAGTCACCTCCTTTACAGTCCACAACGTAGGATGACTTTCCACTCCTGGGAATCTCAATTTGTTTTTCAAACCATTCTTCCTTTACTTGGCCTTTTATTGTGCCTGGAATGCTCTTCCACTATTTTCTACCTGATCTTGCAAAGTCCATTTTTAAATATTTCCAGTTTCTAAGACTACCTGACATCATCTCTCCCTCCCTGGTAGAATTTAATTGTTCCTGCCTCTCTCTAACCAAACCATTTTCTTCTGCTCATACTCTAGCACTTTTCAGAGATACCACAGACAGTTTCTTGCACTTTCTTTCTTCTTCAAAAAAAAACAACAAAGTAGAGAATTAAAACCAGTAGGGACAGACCCAGTTTCACCATCAGACAACTAATGAGAGTCAAAATTATAATCACATCCAAATGTCCTACAGGGTTAATCTCGGTATTGCCAATATCAATATTTCTTGTAATATCACCTTGAATGTTTAATAAAGGCTTTATTACTACATTATAATTATGTGCTTGATATATTAAGGAAAGGAGCAGCATAATTTTTTGATGTTTTTGGCAAGTAATTCTAAATAAATTCTAAAATAATTTAGACAAATAATAATCCACTATACTAAATTCTTCTTCTTTTACGTTATACACTAAAGATTTATTTCAGTACCTGAGGTGTACAAAGTGAAACATATCAAAATGTCATTTTAATATATAAATATTTTTTGGAGATAGTGATAAAATGCTTTATAATTTTGCAAGTTTATTTTAATATATCATTTAAATGTGTTTCTGTAACAGTTATTTCTGAAAGTATCATATTTTTAAGATATGCGTGTATATGTATATATACGGAAGGTTAGAAATTCAATGAACATAGTTCATTTACCGTCTAAATTTATCACCACAAAAGTTTATAAACGTGCACCAAACTGTAAGGAATAGGACTATAATGTAAAAATATTTTGTTACAGTATTTTCCCTTTGATGTATTAGTTATTTACTCAGTATAAATTTCTGTTACAGACATAAAGGTATGGGATAGCCTCCCCTCTCAGAGCCTACATTCTCGCCAGGGACACCGACCTTCAAGAAATAATCACACAGTTAAAATCAATCACTTTATTTCTAGGGTTTGGGCCATGAAACACAGGCACAGGAGCTGTGGGGCTGTGCAATAGGACTCCCAGGCAATTCTGAAGAGTTTCTCGAAGAGTAGATAGGTGAGCTAAGTTTTGAGGATAGGTGGTGCGTACGTGTGCGCACATGTGTGTGTGATGTTTGTGCTCTGGGAGGAAACAGTGAGGACTGACTAGGTGTAGGTAAACAGTACTTACGCAGAGACCCAGAGACAGGAGCTTAGCATCTTCTAAGCACTGGAAGAAATGACAAGAGCACAAGATGAGGACAAGTGTCACAGGAGCATACTGGTGTGGAAAGCAGGACCCAGACTCCTAGGAGCTTGGTGATCTTATCAAGTATTTGGTCTTTATCTTAAAAACAACAGGGTGCTACTTGAAGTTTAGTCATTTGTATACACACACACACACACACACACACAGATTTAAAGAAATCTCTGACTACAATGCAGAGAATGAATCAAATGGAAGAAGGAGTGAATTGGATGGAGAGGAGTTTTGTTTTTGCATTCTTACTCAAGATGGTTACAAAATACGTTTTATTGAGCTCGTTTAACATCAGTAGAGAATATGATGCACAACCTGACGTTTATTTCATTTATTCTTTTACAAATGCAAAAAGATACAGATTTGAGAGCTGTAAGCTTGTATTAACGTTTACAGGTCCATTATCATGAACTACAGCTTCCTCCTGGACATTATTAACATAATGGAATTATTTTGAAGTTTATACTCACAAAATGCAGGTAGACAAGCCTTTTACATCTGTTAAGCTGTTAAAGCAAATTATGATGAGGGATGTTTCCTTTTCCATACCTTACAGGCAGCCTCAGTAGATGCATGTTCCCTGTTAAAATAACAAGATACCTTATGAAAACAAATTAAAGTGAGCTATGACAATTCTGCCATTATAATCTGGAGGTAAAGTTTGTTACAGAGGAAAGTGGTAAACACCTCGCTCAATGAAACTGATAGACAAGTAAACCTGAGACTTAGATGAAGTGACCATTAAGGGTAGGGCATTTTAATTATCTGAAGCTACACTGTGCTTTAATAGCACTTTCTCCCTTAGTTCTTAACTGTTTTGTTTCTTTGTTTGAAAGTGTAAGCATTTGAGTTTGTCACAATTAGAAATTGTGTATAATAATTTGAGGAATTTTTACTTCCTTCAGGAGCATTCAAAAATGCTTACAGTTCAATGAGGAAAAGTTAAATTAACCCAGATCCCTTTGTGTTATAAGTTTAAAAAAGTTAAACATCTTAGTTCGCAAATTGTACATTTAAAAATATTTGGATTATTTAGTGTTTCAAGTAACATAAGCTGTTGAAACTGGTATAATTTTACAAGGCTGCTGGAGTCTAGTAATGTTTTTGGACAAATCATGTCCGTGGTTGAATTTTATATTTAGACCTGTGCTGTTTATACTCTTTGTGCTATAGCTATAAAATAATTAGGCTTAAAAAGAAATGAACCTACTAAGACATGTATTCTTTTGACTGTCACAAATCTGAAACCTTTGGGGATTTATCTCTAAAATGTAGATCAAAGTGTCTAAACTTCTGAACATGGTTGACAGGGCCACCCACAAACCTCTCCTTTATGTGTCCTTTCATACTTCTCTCATTCCCGTCCCATCTGCTACCCTACTCTTTACTGACACATAAAAATTGTATACTGCATGCTTTAATGCCATAGCACATGCTATGCCTTCAGCCAAAAGATACCTTTTTTCTTCAAATTTCATTTTATTATTCAAGACACCTGCCATCTGTTGAAGGCCCCTGTGCCCAGTCACACCAACAGACCTCCTCGGAAAGGGGCCAGCTCCCCTTTGTCTGCGCTCCTGTACTCGCCAAACCTTCCTACTGCCCACACCACCCTGTATGGTAGTTGTTAGTTTACATGGTGAAGAATTGTGTCTAGTCCATTCTTTTTCTTTGATTTTCTCGGGCAGGATTTTAACTGTTATCAGGCTAATACATGCACATGCATCCCGATCTCCAAATCAAGTTCTGTGTGTAGATTTATAAGTAAAATTCACCTTCCTACCATCTCCATGCTGTATCTAGGCCTGTTTCCACTACTTGTCTTTGTTTTCCAGATAGTCTGCTGTCTAAATGATATGCTCCAACCCTTTCTTTCAACTTCAAACCATATTGTGTGTCTCATCTTATAAAAGATGAAGAATTAGTCTTTTTTGCTTTTGCCCACATGTTGGAAAGAAACTTTAAGCATCTCAATAATACAAGTGGAATAAAACAATGTTAATGAACTTACAAAAGTTTAAGCCTATATTTCTGAACTTGAGCCTCTTGAAAGGGAATGAAATTCCCCATTCAAATGGCTTCCTTTTTTGCATTCCGTTATTCTCATCATCTACCCCTCAAAGTTCGTGTCTTCATATCACTAATACAGGACAAATTTTCAGTTACCTGACCTGTTGAATGTAACTTTTTTTTTCTTGGAGCTTCTCATTTCCTGTTTTAGTTTAGAATAATTGCTTTTTAAGGGCTGTGGTGTAGTTGTCATTCTTAAATTCTTCTATTTGTTTTCATATTGTATGTTAGTCAATATTTCTTGGATCTTATGTGTTCCTCCTTTCTTGGATTTCAATCTATTGTGCTACAGTATATCCTTAACTTTTGAAAACTGGATACAAGGGAAGTAAATTGTCTTTGTCCTTAATATCTAAAAATATTTTATTTTTTCCTTACAACTGGTTGTTAATTTCAAACCAGGTATAGATTTGGGGCCGAAATCACTTTGCACCAGAACTTTTTGAAGTTGCTGGTGAAATATCTTTCATCACTTTTTGTCCTGAGGAAACTCTGATGATTATTTAATTTCCATGTCTTTCCAGGTGCCCTGGGTTTGCTTGCTGATTGACTTTGTTGTCTTTTTCATGCATCCGGATTAGTGCTCAGTTGGCTCTTTCTGTGTGAAACTTCATTTGTATTGTCATCTATGGAATCTTCTTTTATAAGGTCTTTAATTTGCCATTTCACACCTTTATTTTCTTTTCCTGGAGCCCTGTATTTAGCCATTGAAGCTCCAGGCCTGATTTTAGTGTTCTTAATGACTTTTAACTTTTTCTTTAATGTTACTTTAATTATTTAAAAAATTAATGGTTGGGAATATTTTTAAGATTTTATCTTTTATGCTTTCTATAATCTTTGTTAATTTAGTATTTACATTTTATAGTTCATATTTTGTCTTTTTTATAATAGTATGTTCTTATTTTAGAAATGAATACATTCTCAAACCTCTCTAAAGCCATTAATTAGAGTTATTACAAAGTTCACTAATGAAGGCATCTTCATCTTCACTATTAATCTGTTAATACGTATTGGTCCTTATATTCTTCTAGATTTTTAAAAATAAATAAATGTCAAAGCAGAGTTAATCAAATTATGCAATAATTTAAATGCTTTTGCTTATTAAGTTGTTTCTGACATAGCGTAATTCAGTGTTAATCTGCCATTCACAATGTAATTACAGGAGTGATTCACACATGTTACTGTACATGCTGTATATACCAAATACTATGGTGTAGTAATAGAACACAGAGTCATGTGCTGTATGATAAACTAGTCTTTATTCCTTCTACTAGATCAGTGGCATAGATATAGATAGTAGGTACATCGATACATAGATTAATATAGATTTTTACAATTTGATAGAATGTTAATGGAAATGAAGTGTGTAAGATAATGTTAATGGAAATGAAGTGTGTAAGATATGAAGTGTGTATATAATGTTAATGGAAATGAAGTGTGTAAGACAGGAGGGAAATTGCCCTCCTGTCTCCCCGCTAGAATAGCCCACTGGTGGCTCCACTACTTGCTGCTTCGTCTCTTTCAGGAAGGATCTGACTGGTCTTCCTGTTGCTATCCTGTGTGTGTCTGCTGGACAGACCTCTTGGGTCAGCCTGCATTTGGGTTCAGCCACTGAGCACGGTCTAGAAGTCATAGCTAGGGAGTGTTCTTACCTGTCTCTTTCTCTTGGCTTCTATTCATTTTTCTTTTCAGTTTTTGCTGTTCTTGCCACACATTTTTATATATATTTGTTTTTGTAAATCAATATTAAAGATCTTAGAAGACTTTGCAAATTTCCTTGTACAGATTTCAGTTGGGGTTGAATTCCTCCTTTCCCGTCGAGTTTGTAGTGAACATCAGTGGTCGAGAATTGTTGTGGAACAGGCCCTAGAGAGAGATGCACCGACGTTGAAAGAGAGTTTCCTTTTTTAAAGGCAGTTGAACTATTATGTATTTTTCTAATTAAATAAGGTAAACAGGATTTGTCTAGAGCTATATAGATAAATATTTAGAAATTAATATACACTTAAACTATCTTAATTTGGAGAATGACTGACAGGTCTTTATTGTCAAGCTGTGGAGCAAGGACTGGATTTAAGAGTCAGATGACAGGAAGAGAGCTCACCACCTCACCAAGCCTGTTTCTGCCTTCCCTTCGCACTAGGGAATCCATTCCAATGTGCTTCTGGGCCAAATGCAATTTCTGGGCTTGAAGATTTGAAAATCTCTCCCAAGCTGGGAAAACTGTGGAGGGATGGAAGTAGTAGGAAGAAAAGACCTTTCTCTTGGAATCTACATTTACTCAGTTCCTTGGTCAGCATATTACTATTATTGAATATCTCCGCTGTTCAGTCACCATACTCGCCGCCAGAGACAAAGAGGAAGATATGTGCTGAGGGAAAACACACATGAATAGACAATTCTAATATATTAAGATAAGTGTAATAATAAAAGGACAAAACATAGGGAAAGGCGCTCCCATTTTTTTAAAGTAAATCTGTTTATCTTGAATTTTTCTCTAATGACAACCCCACAGTGTCTCTATATTTATTATTTGTAGCTCAATATTTATAACAACAATATAAACTGAATTTTGTATTCCCACAAATAAACTGGTTCATATAATCACTTAACATCTTTCAAATTTGCTTCCATTTTATGCAAAAATATTTAGGAATATTCTTCCTGATGTGAGAACCTTGAGTTCATGTGATTCCTAAATCTCGGTTATCATTATTTTTAAATATTCCATAATCTGACCATAGCTTCCTTGTATGTGAGGCTGAGAAAAAAAACCCTGAAACCATCAAACACAAGACATTTGTTTAAATCTCTTGTCTCTGTTTCATTCCCATTAGCGAAGTCCTCCATAGACCTGAGTAATCACAATTAATTGGACAGATAACTGAATTTCAGGTTTGAGATACACATTTTTCCTTTGCACCTGATATTTTAGGTGTGGATGGTCATAGACTTATGATGGATATCATCCTATCTTCTCTCCTCCAAAGAACTGCAAACAGTCTGCCCCTCCACTCCTACTTCCTTTCATTTTGTTTTCACTTTAATTCCATCACATCTGTGGTTATGATTCCTTTTGCTGCAGTGTGATATGTTGAAGTAGTTTAACCAAGACACAGAGGTGTAATGATAAGGGTACACTGTATTCCTTGTCTGGTTAATTTACTCATCTCTCATTGGCTGCAATAACTGTCTGTCTAGCAGAGTAAGTAAACTGCAACACCCTTCAATATGTTCTTCACGTGGCAGCTGGAAGAACTACTTCTTTTCTTTCTTTTCAACTTTAATTCATGTTATATATTTATTTGATTTCCAAATTATAAAGTATTTCACACAGGACAGAAGTAAATAATGTAACAAATATAGTCCTGACTTAAGAAACATCAACACTTTAATTACTTTATATTGTTTTAAAAGAAATAGCATATTTCAGCTAACAGCTCTTGCCTCCCAACATCTATTTTCCTCCTAGCCTAAAGTTGATATGCATTATTTATGTTTACGTTCCATAAACTAAACTAGCTGTCCCTCTATATGTGAACGATATACTGAATATGTTTTTAACTTTTTTATTTAGCATTAGTTTTTTGAGATTTATCCCTACTGATACATATAGCTCAAGTTACTTCATTAGAATTCACTTATATTCACTTTACCATTTACTAACAGATTTTTAGGGTGTTTCCAGTTCTTTGCTATGGCAAAACGAACAGACAGACACCTGAAAGGACTATCCTTGTGCTTTCTCAGTACTTGCGCATCCGGTAAGGGTTTCTTGGAGTAGTCTAGGCTTTGCTCCTAGAAGACCTAAACTATAAGCTATGTACCTTATCCAGATTATTGGGCATTATCCCCAAATTTCTCAACTGACTGAATTTACATTTGCCCTGGTCGTGTTCAAAGTTCCCATTTATCCACATCGTAACCAACAATTGGAATCATTTTTCTTTTTTTAATTGAGTGTGAAATGTTATCTCATTTTTCTTCAGTTTACACCACCTTGATTACTAGTGAGATTGAGGGTATTTTCATGGTTTTAGGAAATTTGATGTTCACCTTATGGAAATTGCTTCTTTATAATTCTTTTTTCTCATTTTTTGTGTGTATACATGATATCTTAATTTTGTTTCATTGATTTTTTTTTCTCCTAACTGTTGATAGAAAACTGTTCTGATTAAGAAAAATTTAGGTTGAGATTTTTTTTATAAGTATTAATATAGCTGTATCAGATTTCATTTAGTTACTTGTTTGCTATGTCTGATTTATGTCATTTAAAATTCAATCTTTCTCTTTTTTTGAATAAATTGCTTTAATCTGTTTATACTTGTTATGGTTACTGATATATTTGCAGTTATTTTTTCTGTTATCTTGTGCACTTTTCTATTTACTATTTTCTTTTAGTTTTTATATTATATTTTTTCTTAGATTAGCCAATTTTTTATTCTTTAATTCTCATTATTTTGGAAGTTATAAGTTTGTTAGTTCTGTAGTTCGCCTACAACTGTGCATATGCATAAACCCTGAGGTTAACCTGTGCCAGATAGGCACTGATTTCGTACACACACAACAGAAATACTTTAATCTGATTGTTCTCCAATCTGAATTCTTTTTCGTAGTGTTTTAGTTTTACATTTTTCTAACCCTCTTTCAAATTAGTTGCTAGTATATTATTGTTTTCTATACAGTGTATATTTTGATTTACTTATGTAACCATTTCTTTCTCCATCTACCTATGATTCTTATATCTCAGTTCTCTCGTCTGGCTTTTTATATTTTTCTGAATTGTCATTTATCAGTACTTTCAAGACTGAGCTGTAAGACCTATTCTCTTTGTCTTTATTGTCTGGCAATGTCTATTTCACTCTCACTTTTACAGAGGAGTTAAACTACATTATAATTGCAGTTACTTTTTTTCATTATGAAACACATTTCTAAGTTTTCTTCAGGTGTCTGTTGCTTGTATGATAATTTATCAGCCTAATTTTTGTTACTGTATAAATACTTAGTCTTCCTTTTTAGTGCTGTAAAACTTTTATCATTATTTCAGTGTTTTATATTTTCATTATGGTATGTCTGGGTGTGGGTTTGTTTGTATTTTCCTTTTTGATACTCTGTTACTTCTTTAACTAGGTGATGCTTTAGTTTTGAAAAATACCAATTCATAGTCTGTTTGAATATTGCTTCTCTCACTTTCGGAATTGTTTTTAAACATGTGTGGTACTTTATCACAACATAACAAGGACTCTCACAGCCTAGCTGCTACCTAATTCCCTGCTCTCTAACCTCATCTTTCTCCATGCTCTTCAGCCAAGAGTCTTTGGTGATTGCTGGTGGGAGGGAGGTATAAGGGGACTAAGTGTTAAGGAAAAAATATAGCAAAGATTAGAAAAAAAGTCTTCTTTCAAAGGACCTTCTACAGGCTCTTTCGTGAGTCGACTGCTAACATCACTTCTCTTCTACCAGTTAACTGCAGCTCATCCCTCAGGAGTGCTTCGCCAGCTTTCCTGGGGGGCCGTCTGTGCTCCTCTTGCCATATCTTGTATTTTCACTCAGAGCACTTGGGTCAGTGGCAAGTTTACAGTTATTTGATCGAGTATCCAATCAATGTATGTCAGGCTCTTTCACTATATTTCCTGCTCCTTGAGAGGAGTAGTTTGTTTGTTTTTGTTTTTTATGCTGTTGGTATTTTGTATGCACTTGGGAAATATTGATAACAATGTTGAGACTAAAACCATCCGGGAACTATAAAACCATCAGGGACCCAAGCAGCACTCATTCATCTTGGAACGTCAGCGTCAGTTCCCTCACGGTAGACCAGCGTTCTCCCCTTTGCTCCAGGCATTTAATACAATAAAAGGCTTGGGGTAAATAACCTCTCTAAATTCAATAGTACACAGCACCCATGAGCCAAAACTGTGCCCCTCTCTCTCACATTCTTTATGTAACCTGCGCTCTAATTTCTCTGCCATCTAGAGCTAGAGAATGTGCCACCAACTCTGTGACTAGTTTGTGGCTAACTCCTTTTTTTATTCTGGAATATAACTGAGCAAATATGACTTTTTAAAGTAACAACACCTTCAAAAATCAAATAGGAGCCCTGGCTGGGTGTCTCAGTTGGTTGGAACATCGTTCCCATACACCAAAAGCTTGTGGGTTTGATCCCCAGTCAGTGCATGTGCCACCCCCCCACACACACACATATGCCCCCCCTTTCTCTCTAAAATCAATAAACATATCCTTGGGTGAGGATTTTAAAAAATCAAATAAGAAAGACTGTATTTGCTCTCACTTGAATTAAAGAAATAACCCTCAGTGCATTTACTTAACGAGTATTTGTTGAACCCCTGTTGAGTACATTCATTACATTAGGCCTTTAGGATACAGTAGTAAAAACAAACAAGGTGTGTGATCTCACTGAGATTACAGTCTAGAGGGGAAACATTATTCTAATGCTCACACTACTACTAAACCTATAGTCAAAAAGTACGGGAATGCTTAGAAAGAAAGGAATATGGTTCCTTGTGAATATTTAATAAGTTGGCTTGACCTATAAGGGAAATTGCAGTATAACGAGGAAGTTTTACTTTATGAGTGATGACTGAGCTAAGATTTTAAAGATTAGTAGGAGTTGCTAAAACAAAGAAGAGAGGTCAGAGCATTTCAAGGAGAAAAAATTAGTATGTGCAAATGTCCCGTGGCAGAAGGCAGACTAGTAATTATGAGGGTCTAAAAGAAGACCAGACCAGTTTGAGAACAGAAGGGAAATGGGAAACTTATCAGAGTTTAGGATATAGAGTTAATTAGGAGTGAAAGACAGTGATGTGCTGACTTCCATGGGCTATAAAGGTCCAATTATTATATTTTTAGAGATTTTATAAGCCAGCAGTTAAATGACTATTAACAAAGACAAAACTATGTATATAAATTTGTTAAATGAATTACATTAAATGTAAAGGCTTTCTAGTTATTCTTAGTCATTTATGATTATTTTACTACTATTTGTACTCCTGATCCCATTTCCATCTATTCTATTGGTATGGCGGAAACACTCTACAATGATGTGCTACTGAGCATTTCGTTCCAACCTCACGTTCAGTGATACTGCATTTACTAACTTGACATTGACCAGGGTGGAAGTTTACCCTGTGGAAACTGGCAACCTGTTCAAGTTAGGATAATCCTTGCATCCCTACAAAGCAGTTGTTAAATGCTCGTTGGCACAGCACTGAAGAAGACTATGCAGGACCCTGGAGACTATGTTAAGAATTGACCTTTATCACAGGAGAAGTGAACAGACATTGAAAGGTTCTAAGCATGTTGTTGACAAGAGCACATTTTTATTTTTTTAAGAGTCATGGAGACTATGGCAAGGAAAGGGGAGAAAGGTGACTCTGGGTGGCCCGTATGATAAATAATGGTGGCTCGGACTGGGATCAAAGAAAGGAAAACACAAGTGAATGGATTTAACATATATTAAAGAGTTAAAATAGAAGGCTGAGCTCTGCCGGTATTAGTGTGAACCAGTCATGAGGAAGAAGTAAAATCTCCATAGCCTCCCTAATTTCTAGTTGGTGGTGATGTTTACTTTTTGAGCCCAATCCTGCTACCGTGTGTCAGAGAAGCAACTTCACAACTGAACACACTTGGGCCTGAGTAGCGAGGAGGACAAAAACTACCAATAGAGAATATGAATTAAAGCGACTATCTCCATACAAAAATTATTTTTCATGCAATTCATAACTTCTCCATTTTCATATGATGGATGCACAATAGTGCTCACAGGGCAGTCACGAGAATGAGCTCCAAGATCTCTGACTGTGAAGAGTGTAAATGACTGAGGGCCCAGCTGTCGTCCTCTGAAATGCAGCACTCGAGTCGAGATCACCCTCCCACAACTATCCCCAGATGGTAACTGAACAGGATGCAGACCCTTACGTCTGCTGTGGCAGACGCCAGGTACATTTGATGGGCAGCTTTAACTCCATGACTCCTCAATGCCCTTGGGAAATCTTTCCTTGTAACTGCCTTGTCCTACATGCTGTCTTCAGAAGTGCTCTCCTTCACTTGGGGTGAGACCTATGTCTCGGTCTTACGTCTCTGCCGACCTTATTCGAATGCCTGCCTCTGCCTGTGTCTGTGGTGGGTTCTGAGTGGTGGTGGTGACTCGGGTCCCTCTCCAAGTGATAGCAGGCATCTGTGGTGTAGGTTCCTGGGTCTAAGGGAATTTTTAGCCGCCTTCCCCAAGGTCAACCAGCTTTTCCTTCTACCCTGTCCCAGAGGCAGGAGATCATTGCCTGTGTCTGAGAGGTTAGAGGGTATTCATTTTTTTGGCCATTGCCCTAGTTCTTAAAGCTTCCTGTTTTATCAAAGAGAAGGGTCTGGGAAATGGGTTTGTTTATGTGACTGTGTGCCCAGGACACACTCTTTCCACTTTTTCCCTGCCTCCAGTCTCCCAGGTGAGAGGCACATGGAAAAGAGACCATGAATGAGGACAGATTACCTAGTCTGGGCTCCTAGGAATTCTAAATTAGCGTGACAACACACACTCTGCCTTTAATTACTCATTAAAGTCTTAGCTGTTTTTTTTTTTTTTAATCCTCACCAGAGGATATACAGGGTCTGGCACAAATAACACTCCGTTTTATTACAAACTCTTTTATTACAAAGTCATAAGCATATAATTCTGAAACATAACAATATCAGACTCAAAGTACACCATATGACATTTTAGGTGAAATGTTCAAAATAAAACTAAATGATTTTACCCGCATTATTACCCCACCAACCACACTCAAGCAGGCCTTACTTCTGCTAGACCCTATATATTTATTGATTTTAGATAAAGAGGAAGGGGAAACAGAGAGAGAGTGAGAGACATTAATATAAGAGAGTAACACCCACCAGTTGCCTCTTCTATGCACCCCACCCTGGGATCGAACCCACAACCTTTGGATGTATGAGATGACGCTCCAGCCAACTGAGCCACATGGCCAGGGCTAACTGTTTGGGTTTTGTTACTGACTTTGGTGGAGGGAGGCTGCCTCTTTTCCTGTGATTTGCCAAAAGTGAAACAATCATGTCCTATCTATCCTAAGATGGCTTGAAACTCTGTGTATTTCCGTTCATTTATTTTGTGATCTTAGTTCTCTGATTGTCCAGAAAAGTTACGATTTTAAAAATTGGTATTTTCCCATTTTTAGCATGAGATTGATGTTATTCTGTAGCTTTCCACATGCTAAGCAAAACCCCCTAGTCTTGTTTTTAAAAATCAGTTATATTTCTGCATCAGGATTTTATCTTTGATGGGTACAGCAGAGTTAGGAAGAAAATGTATGCATAAGTAGTATATTATATTCTGGGCATGTGAAATCATTATGTTATCGAACCACACTATTGTGGTAGCTATTCTGTAAATTCATTGAATGAAAACATTATGGAATGTTTTGGAACATTCCATGCTGTAATGGAACACACAATTCAGTATTTGTCAAGACTCCCATAGCAGGTTACAGCTAGATGGGAAGACATTGTTTGTAGTATATTTTGCTTTGGGTCATTTTTCAACACAGTTACCTTGTCCTTTCTACCAGGTGGTTGATCAGATTGATACCCTGACCTCTGACCTACAGCTGGAGGATGAGATGACCGACAGCTCCAAAACGGACACCCTGAACAGTAGCTCAAGTGGCACAACAGCCTCCAGCATAGAGAAGATCAAAGTGCAGGCCAGCGCCCCTCTCATTAAACCCCCAGCACACCCGTCCGCTATCCTCACGGTCCTGAGAAAGCCAAACCCTCCACCACCTCCTCCACGGTTGACGCCTGTGAAGTGTGAAGACCCCCAAAGGGTGGTGCCAGCTGCCAATCCAGTAAAGACCAATGGCACCCTTCTGCGGAACGGAGGCTTTCCCGGAGCACCGAACAAAATTCCCAATGGAGACATTGGCTGCACACCCAGTAACAACTCGGACAAGGTTTCCCTGCAGCCTCTGATGCACAGACCTGAAAAAGACAGGTGTCCCCAGGCAGGGCCTCGGGAGCGGGTTCGGTTTAATGAAAAAGTTCAGTACCATGGCTATTGTCCTGACTGCGACACCCGGTATAACATAAAAAACCGGGAGGTCCATTTGCACAGTGAACCTGTCCAGCCACCAGGAAAGCGTCCTCAGCAAGGCCCTCCCCGCCCTCCACCCCATCAACCTCCATTTCCACTCGAAAATGGGGGCCTGGGAATAAGCCACAGTAACAGCTTCCCCCCTCTCAGACCTGCAACTGTGCCTCCTCCCACTGCACCGAAACCACAGAAGACGATCTTGAGGAAATCAACCACTACAACAGTGTGATGTATGCCATTTAAAAACATTTTTGTTTTATTTTAATTTTTATATTATAAACATAAAATAATAAGTAATGAGCACTTTCTACTCCAGCAATAAAAAGCCCAAATATATTAACCCTGCATTCAGCAAAGTGGCATAAAAATCACCTGGTAAGTATGCAGTACATTGTTTATATCCTGGGTATACACTACTTAAAAAGTTGTGTCATCAAAAAAACCATACAATATTGAAAAAGCTGAATATATTGGGGTTTTTTTCCCAATCAACTTGTGACAGTGACCTACAGTTTCAAATTGTTTGATTTACTATAAGAGATGGGATCCAATTTATTTTATTCATGCCTAAAACATCCATGTATTAAGGACATGTCAATATGATTAACTTTGACCTAATGCTTTTTAATAAGAAATTTTAATACTGAAGGACTATTTTGTTATTTTTTCCAAAGATGTTTGTCATTAGTTTTGCAATATTCAATAATGAAGACAATACCAAAAAGCTTATTTTCTATACTTTACAATTAAGATTATATGTTCAGTTATATAGCTGTTAAAAGATTTTGGTGTGTGGAAATATCGTATCTCAATAAACAGCAGATAATTGCAAAACCAAATGTCCCTCAGAATGAAAATGAAGCGGTGGTGCATTTAGTCCCATGTTATATTTGTCAAAGTGGGTAAGAACACACAGCGGGACAGTGTTTGGACGATAGGAATGGGACAGCGTTGGGAGAAGGTCACTGTGAATGGATAGGAGATTTTTCTAAATTAAATATCATACTCAGATCATAAATAGAACTTTACACATTTTCATATTATATTTTGATACCTCAAGGGTCCTCTCTTGAATGCCTCCTACATTGCCAACCCCTTTTGGCCTTCCTCACACTTGGCATTCCTCCAGGACAGCCCATAACCCAGGACACTGCAGTGGTGGGGTGATTTGCCTCCCACATCAGCAAGCTCTCTGCCTCCCCAAGGGAACCCCATCTAAAGGAGAGTTCTGAACTCTTAACATCAAGAATTCTGAAGTTCTGCACATCACCCTTTAAGTTATCACAACACATGGTATATATTTTCTATTCCTGAAATGCCGGAGCAGAAATGCTTTCCTGAAATCACTGCAGGGAGATTTGTTTTCACAATATGCATTTGAATACCTCCAGTCCCATATAGAGTAAAGCGCACAGAGCTGGCCTCCATACTCCTTTGAAAGCGATGTTTCTACAAAATAGAAAATGGTAATACTGCCTATGACAATATCCATTCTTAACGAAAGCCAGCACATATATCTTTAAAAATGTAGTATTCATCAATTAAATTGGAATAGGAAAGGCTTTATCTTGTCAATTTAAACAAGGATTGTCCCACTTTTGAGATGGGAGGTTGTTGTATCCCTACTGATGCAGGGCAAAAGGAAAATAAAAATCAACCAAAGTCCTCTTCTATTTCCTACTAGTTATATCAGTTATAAAAGGAAATAAAACATCTTAGGCCACGCTTAAGCTAAATATAAAATATCTGCTCAAAAATACAGGGCATACAAAAAGAGAAATTTCTCACTCTTCTAATTTGATATTATCTTCATACCTCCCCTCAGTTTAATAGTCTAGAAAAACGAGTCTGCTATTAACTGGTTCATTAACATAAAAATATGGTGTTTGAGTTATACCTGCATCTAATTACTTAATAAATAAAGGAATAAGGCACCGTGCTATATAACTTTTTTTTGGACAGATCACTAGTTGAGTTGCTTTTAGCATAACCAAGATCAGCAGCTACACACAGTCTCTGAATCTGTGCAAGACGTTTTATCTCCAGGATCTAATCATAGCTCTTTTTGGATCCTCCATGAAAAAAACCTGAGTAGTCCCACACGTGACTGCACTGGTTGTGGTGTAATCAAGTCAGGAATCACTGCCTTGACTGAGTTTTTTTCCATGGAATATATGCAAAAACGCAAAGTCAAGTTTGTAGTTGTCCTGATTCAGTTTCGTTCTCCTGACTCTCTGTGAGCAGCACATCTTTCTATAGGTGCACTCGAATTTGTAGCAAAAGATGGCATTGTAATGAACTTTAGTACATACTGATGATTTCTAAGTTAGGGGATGCTGTATGAACAATACAAGTTCATATCACATAATTAGGGAAAGCGCACAGACTCTGATGATTAATAGACCTATCGGAAAATCACATGATGTTTTCTGGGTCAGTCTGACACTGTATGTAAATTTTAGACTACACACTGTGAAGTTTGAGAATCGTCCAAGGTGCCTGCTTCTGCAGTAATGACAGTGGGGTACTGCCGTTAGGACAAACAGCGGTGTTGAACTGCAGCTATGTAGGTCATCGTTTCATTGGAGCCTTGGATTTACCATTCTGGTCTTTTGAGGAAAAAAAAAAAAAAAACTAAAGTGTAACATACATTTGCAAATAAACCTCACTTCAAAATGTAGTTAAATTAATAAAGGGTATAGAATTATGTGAAGTCCAAGGGAAAATAAAGAGGAAATACCGCTTATAATTTATAACTTCTAGAGCGATCAAAGACAGGTAAGTTAATATTAACTGCTTTATAAAACTTAACATACATTAGAGTTTCTCTAAGTCTCATATGAATGTATAAAATAATTATTCTTACCCTAATTTACAAGTGAAAAAATGTAGTATCTCAGTATCATTATTTTACTAAAAGCAACCCTTTAGTAAGTGAGTTGGTTGGTATTTTAGTGACAGCCTGACTACCCATAATTTTCCCCCCACAACATCGCCATTTAATTGTGTTCCTCATAGCCCTGAACTTGGTAAAATTTTCCCTTTATTCTCAGCTGTTATTTTGATGCTTAAAAGGGGTTACATAATGTTGTTTTGACATTCTTAATATGTTTGATCTCTGCAGAATATGAAAGTGATCTCAGGCAATTTAGCTACCGTCTAAAATGAATGAGCTGCTGAATAATGCAAGCCTCAGTGTTTCAGGTGTTGCCCCAGCAGCCGCACCTTCCAGTGTTTTTCCTCTAAGTTCAAAGGCTGTTGATTATTTTGGTTTCTTCCCCTAAGGAGCTCTGATCATAGTATTAATGCTATTTGACCCTGAATGTGTCACTTCCATTACTGGTCTTTCATTTGTGATTTCCATCTATTTAACATTCACCCCTACAGCTAAAAAAAGAAAAAAGCAATACGTCCATTCTGTGGAACCACTAAAAGCCCGTGCATTAGAACTGTCTCTAATGAAATAATTTCCATTCTTTTGTTATTGAACCATAGATATTTGATAATGTACTTGTCATTTCTCCTAAATATCAAAGGGAATTTGGGATCAGCTAAATAAAACAATGGGTGCCTTCCAGTGGGTTAGGGCTGATGTTGACAAGACATGAAATCTAACCCTTATCAAGGCCTTACTTTATGCCAAACACTCTTCTACATGTTTGTGTTGTTTTTTTTCTCATAACATTATTTCTCCCTTATAAGAACCTAGTGTCTTACATCCTATTATTATTTACATTTTACAAATGGGGAAACTATGGCAGTGGAGAACTGCTGCCCAAGGTCACAGAGGCAGGAAGTGGTCAAGCCAGAGCAGTAAGGTAGGTAGGAAGCCTCCTCAGCCCAAGTACTTCACTGCCTTTCAGAAATGCCTGACGCTCAGCACTTGCATTGTGTATAGGTTGTCTTAGAAGTGAAGGTCATTTTATTGAAACTTGCTTGAAGAAGTTGTTGCAAGATATAAAATAAGAGAAAAATAAGTGTATGTGTGCTTAAGTCAGGATATACCAGTCCATGCTGAAGTGGCCAACAACTCCAGTATCTCAGAGGCACCCAGGTTATACCTTGCTCCCTCACAGTTCATCTTGAGTGCAGGAAACTCCAGGGCAGCCCCTCAGCAATACAGGCTGCATTGATTGTGTGGTGCCCCCATCCGCTCAAGTGTCCTCTTCCAGGACCACCAGGCCCCATCTGCATCATTGGCCAAAACTAGTCACGTGGCTTTGCCTGTGGTCCCACAGGTCCAGAGAGAAAAGGCGACGCACACGTGGGTGAGCACCAGTCCTGCCACCACTGTTTTGGGTGTGTGTGTAATATGAATATAATATTATAGACCTCATTTTTTTCTTTCTCATATTTCCTGATGTTAATTTAGTCCCACCATAAATTAGGATGCCATCTTGTTTTAAACAAAGATGGAGAGGACAGAAGTGAATCTGACAGGAGCCCGGCTAAAAATGTGGTGGAGGGAATTGACAACATTTCCTAAGAAGAGGGGTGAGTGTTACGACAGCCTGTACCGACCCCGTTTGCATTCTGTGCGAGCAATATGTAGTTCAGCGTTTTAGAACTGCGTATTAAATTTTCAGTAGTCAAGTGCCCATATAGAGAGATTTTTCAGTAAATTGTCCCCATAATGATAGATAATCCTAATTTGAAGATACATATTTATTTATCCAGAATAGTCAAAAAAAACATGAAAACCTACTTATAGAAAATTAGGTCACCGACAATGGAAATTATGATGTGTGGAGTTACAATATTAACTTAGAGGACAGTATATGGAGGTAAAAGCATACATTTAAGACTGGAGGCCTGGATTTGTGTCTCAATTTTCTCACCTTCTAAGTGTCTCTGGTCAAATTGCTTAATGAGGTCTGAGGTTTGCTTTAAATGAAGATACTGGTGCCATTCTTTCCAAGCTAATAGAGCCCTTGAGTCATTAGTGACTCTCCTCCCTTTATACATTCCGAGCTCACCCAACCCTCCTTTACATGTAAAGGGCAAGGAGAGTAGTATCAACAGAAGGATGCTGCAATCGCACAGTCCCCAAATGTATGGCTAAGCCATCAGGCCTATAGGCTCCCACTCTTTCCTGGGCAGCAATGCTGAAAGGTAGGGTGGATGTGGCAACACGGATAGGCAGCTTCAGGAATCCACAAGTCTACAGCCTTCAGAGCTATTGCATAGGCACAATCACCAAATTATTATATGTCATGCCTTGCATATGTGAGAAATACCTCCCAAACTCTTCTTCATATCCTCCTCTTGGTCGGTGCTAAGTAGGTGATGGATGGCAGCATAGCCAGTTGCTACTTCCTTAAATTCTATTACGTTGTCTGTTTGGGATGAAAGCTCTTCTGCTGACACGGTGGGTCACACACAGTCATATCTTCTGCGTTTAGCTGCCCAAACCTGAACAACTTTTCAGCCCATGGCTCTCTGTGGTCACAAAAATAGAAATGATATTCCTTTTCCTTGCTTTATTTTGTCTGTTTTTCCACAAGTCTTGGCCTAGTACTTGTTACTCAAACTGCCTGGTTTCACACTTTTTTTTTTCACTGTGGTTAAATTGATATGCTTAACCCTGCTCCACTACCACCCAATTCCCTAAGGCTCTTCTCTCTGTTTCTCCTCTAGAGGGATAATGTCCTAATGAATTCATGAATGAGTAAATACTTTACAAACTGTAAAACCTCAGACAAATGCAAATCATTATCATTAATTTGATATTCCTTGCCAAATTACCCATATTCCTTGTTAATCTGGTGGTCGATTTGTATTTGCCTGGGTTAATTCAAATCCATGAAATGAGGGAAACTGTTTTGGATTTCTTATAACCTACATGCTGATATAAATAACTGCTGATTTTTTGATACACAATAGTCCTTTAAGGAATAGAGGAATGAAACTGGATTTGGCGGTATATACTCTTAAGTCCTCACTTAACATCTCGACAGGTTCTTGGAAACTAGGACTTTAAGCAAAATGATGTACGTATAACGAAACCAATGTTTCCATAGGCTAATTAACATAAACAGGAGTTAAGTTCCTATGGCATATTTCTGGTCACAAAAGCATCACCAAACTTATAAAGAAAGACCCGAGGCTCTTCTCATATTAAACATTGAAATAAATGTGAGCTATATATACATTTCAGAAAAAATGAAAAAAGTGAGATCATTATTTTCCAACTTGCTTAATTCTAGGGCAGGGTCCTCGGTGATCAGATCCCCAGAAGCCCAGGAAGCAGATGGAACCCACTGTCAACAGAATACCCTTCTGTTGCAGGGCGCACTCACACCCACACCCACGCTCAGACTGGGTCAGTTTAGCCCTGCCCGTTCACCTCACCTGCACATCTTTGGGATGTGGGAGGAAACCAGAGGCCCTGGGGCAAACCCGAGCAGACAGGGGAGAACGTGCAAACTCCACACACACAGTGGCCCTAGCCAGAAGCAATATTTTTCTTGTCACTTTTTAATGAAAGGACATTGAACAAAAAGTTATTTAAGGACCTGCTGTACTACCTTGAGGTATCTTTGGAACTTTTCTCTAATGAATGAGATATCGATAATGCATCTAGGCTTATATGAGGAAGTACAGAATTGAAGAAGTACAGTGTTTTATGTTCTGTTTTCTGTGTCAAAATTCAAACAAAGAAGCTAATATAAGAAGACAGGTTTTTTCACTACCTTCTGCACTTCATAAGAAAAGAGTATCTAAAAGAGTGGGGAGGGGAGACAAACACCACGGAAGACTGTGGGAAAGGATGAAATACACTTGTGGATTCTGAGTGGGTAGTGCTGTAAAAAGCAGAATTTCCATCTGGTCTTGGATCTTGAATCTTGGAAGTGGGCAGTGATGGGGGCCATGGTTTCTGTGAGTGTGGACACCTGACCCCATGGGCTGGAGGCTCTCTTTCCCCTCCTTTCCTGGGCTGGAGAGGTGTTGCAAATCTGAAAGAGTGCCGAGTTCCTATGAGAGTGGTGCAACTGGTACGAAAGCGAACGTGATTTCATTTTCTCAATGGAGAGATGAAGTAATCTGCGAGTATAATCTAAAAATTTTGGCATTTTATGGGACAGACACTAGAGTGCCATGGCTAAGGAATATTTTAGAACTCGTGAACCTATTCCTTTGCTTCTACTACTGTGGATCTTAAAGCTGTCTAAACATCCGAATCACCTGATTTATACCCTGAACCAATTAAATCAAAATACCTTTATGGTAGTCCTGAATATCAGTATGTTTTTAATTACCCAGGTAAATCTAGGTTATCAATATGATTATGAACCACTGAATAATAGTATACAGAGAACGACAAACCTGGTAGTATAATATTTCATTCTAATCGCAATACTTTGGAGCCTGTTTACATCTTCCTTTCCCCATACAAGCAAGAGACAGGAACGTACTTAGAAATCTGTATTTGAAAGAGATTGTGTGGAGCATTAAAATATCACCTTGGTTAATGCAGCATTAAAAAAGTAATTCCTGAGCTAGAGATCCATTTAAGGTAAGTTTAAAGTGGGGAAGATGTCTTCTACGTTTGCATTACCTTACCACTCTAAGTTTCTGTGATTCACGGGGTCAATGTCTGTTTCAAAGAGCGGAAAGTAAATATGATATTAAATTGTGACGAAGACCAAAAGTTGAACTGTGTTCATTTTAACAATATTGTTTATCAGTAGTGTACTTAGGTATCCATTCTTCTAAGCCAATTATGAATATAGAATACTATTCTAACTTTATGACAATAATTCATTATTAGCCAACAGTTATTCACATTTGCTGATGGTGCATTTAAGCTAAAGTATCACATACAATATTCTGACATTGTCAGAAATCTTATATTCTCCATGGCCTCCCTCAAATTCTACTTTGTGCAAATCATGTTAATTAATTCTAATAAACTCATATATACCTTGATATTTTCCACATATGCTTTAAACAAATTTTAAGTGTCTATTTTATTTTTAGAAAAAGTAAGTAGGCCAGTTATTGTTTAGAAAAATAATTTTTAACCTCTTCAAGATTATATTTTCTATTGATTACATTTATTTTTTATAATCTGCTTATATCTCCACACTAGCTCTAACAAAATTCAAATTTTTCTTTATTCCTTTGCCTTTATGCTCTTTGGCTAAGGAAATAAAAGTCATTTTGGACATTTAGGGCATAAGCAAACAATAACACAATCATTAAAGTATTCAAATTCTATGTTAAATATTAAAGATGGCAATAATTGCAAATAAGTTACAGTGTTCTCTTTTGATTATTGGTAATTACACTTAGAAACAAATATTGCCAATTAAAACACTTGAATTGGAGCCTGTCATAAAATAATGTGGATTTTAAAAAGTTGTAAAATGTCTCACTCTAAAAAAATTATCAAGTATCCCAATGGAGAAGATCCTCATGTGTCACTCATTCCTTACTGCATAACAGAAAGGGCATCTTTGAAAAAGCACTTTTATTAACACTCTTATTCAAAATTCATATTGTATCTTTTATCACTCCCCTTTAGCAATTATGTAGCAAATTTGAGCAAATGTAATCTAATGAAAATGTATATAAAAACAGTTCCAGTCTTAGGACTAATCTCATTAAAGAATAAAAAGAGAAGAGACCATTTTCACATTCATGAAAATCAAGCCGAGAGTGACTTGTATTTTATTAGTTTCTTACTCAGAGCGTGACTCGGTGACTTGGAAGAAGAAACGCTTTGTTTAAACTCTGGAGCTCCTTCAGACTAAAATGGACTTTGAGGTTTTCAATTGATACTGCTTTGAACATATCATCTCCATGCCTTTTGATGTGATGGCACTGATATTTCTTGCTTTATGACTTTTACCAATTCCTAAAGAGGAAACTTGCAGTTTGGCTCTGGGAAAACACTACTTGCCCTCCCTGCTTGGAATCGGGTGCAGATGGCACAGGGCTTGAGCTGGAGACCTTCTGCTCTCTGGCCAGGAGGCAGCTGTCAAAACCCCATCCTGATTATTGGCGCTAATGTGCAGGCCATTCAGGCCAGTTCAGCAGATACCGGAAATAGAGCTTTACGTTAGTTTCCTTCCTTGAGTTTGTTCTTTAAAAAAGAGAAACCCACAAGGCATTTTTTTTTTAAAGTTGTTTAACTGCTATGTCATACCACTCTACCTGATTTTTGAAAAGAGACATTTGAGATTTTCAGGGAACTCTCTTCAAAGAATGGTGTGCTTTGAAAGAGGGTGTTGGAGAGAAAGTTCTACTAAACAACAGTTTATTAATATTTACAAATATTGCATGCAGTGTTGGGAGTTCTATATATGCTATTTTATTTAATCCCTATAACAACCCTTGTCAAAGAAAAATAGCACCAGATGGATTAAACAGCTAAGGATGACTTTATTAAAGACTGTTGAAATAGGGGTAAAGACTTGCAATAAGAGAAAAAGACTGAACTCAACTCACGTGAAACAAGAGGCAGCAGAGTTTCTTCCTGTGGTGATCTAGTAAAAAGCACTTCAGCTGCGGAATTGGCCGGCTGTGTTTGCTAACTGGTGCTTGTGGAAGTGAGGTTCCTCTCCTCCCTCGGAGATTGGCAAATAGGGGCACAGGGCCATCTCTCCTGATGATTACATGGCAAAGGAAGACTCCAGGTTGAGAAGGACATTCCTGGGTGATAAAAAGGGATGGGGAGGGGGGAGACTGAGAAATTTATATCTCAAAGGGCACAGAAAAAAATATAATTGAGAATTTCTTAAAGTAAATTTCTAATAAAAGGGAGGTCAGAGGACTATAGTCAGGAACAATTCTGACTGAAGTTCAGTTGAGCTTGAGGGGAGTGGAAAGGCTGTCTTGATCACCTTTACGGTGCATGTATTCCCTTTGTTCCCGAGAGACTGAGTCTCGCAGAGGTTAAGTTTACTTGCCCCAGGCCTCCCAGCTGAAAGTGACCAAGTTGTGACTCGACCGTTAACTCCGATCTGCTCTGAAACCTGTGCACTTCCCAATAAGCTTCAGCCTTGTGAAATCCCCAGGCAAGAAGAGAACATTGGCTGCATAGAAGATGCAGAGTGAGTTCTAATTATTTTCCTAAAGCTTTTGTTACAGAACAGAAAGAGTTTGCCTGCCCAGTGCTAGCAGAGCCAAATACTAGAAGACACTGAAAATTGCAGTGGAGAAATATTGGCTATTTTATTATGGAGAGTGACATCCAGGAGAATGGGAAGCTCATGCTTATAAGCCCTAACTCTTTAATGGCATGTAGGTTACCGATCATATTGGGAGGGTGGGGAGGATTCAGTAATGTTGGGAGCTAATTGGTTGGAGTTAAGGTAAGGGT
This sequence comes from Desmodus rotundus, assembly GCF_022682495.2. NCBI lineage: Eukaryota > Metazoa > Chordata > Mammalia > Chiroptera > Phyllostomidae > Desmodus > Desmodus rotundus. The sequence goes on from NC_071387.1 coordinate 126,434,779, forward strand.
TTCTTCAGATCTTGAGACCTCTTTCTGAGGTCTTTTCCAGGGTCCCTCTGTCCAGTCTCATTGGAAAGTAGCCAGGGGTTCATTCCACCTTAGAGCTCAGGAGATGAAACATGTCAGGTCAAGATGTTACCTTTGGCCTGCCAGAGGCCAGGACCATTTGGTCAGGTCTGGGCCACTTTCTTCTGCTTTCCCCGGGGGTTGCTGATTATGCTGATCATGAGGGAGGGGGAAAGGCTAGGTCTCTCACCATCCAGAGATTTCTAAAGCTAGAGATAGGATTTAAAACTAAATGTAACCAAACTTAAGGAAACTATGTCTCACTTTTCAGCTCCTTCAGGGAAAAGATGATCCCTGAAAGGATTTTATTCATTTAAAAGTATTGTATGCTACACGTTATATAGTTTTTGACAGTCCTAATATTTCACTGACTTAACAGCAGATGTTACTTTTTTTCAAGAGCCATCTAATCTGCCTGCCTGTTAATGTTCCCTAGTTCTAATAAAGGCTTCTTATAAGCTGCAAATGATTCTCTTAGGATATTTGTGAAATAGCTTTAGGAAATTTTTAGTTCCCTCTTAAGTGAAAATTGTTTGTAGTACTTATGAGTTAAAGCACCATTTTTGATGGGGGAAGAAGAAAAGAAAGTTAAGGATTTCATTAAAATCTTAAGAGGAACAAGGTATGGCAGAGTTGTCAAGAGCTCTCTGAAGGATAAGGGACCGTTCTGTTGCATGTCAGAATTAAGCTTGTCCGCCGAAAAAGTATCAGGAGTCTCAGATTCACGTGTAGGGTATAACCCATGGCCCAGGGGACTGAAGTCTTCTTCCCAATTGGCTACTGATCAGGGTTTAGTTTCTGAAACTGGAAGACAGTATGTGTTTCTCTGTACAGAATCAGCATTCATGAAAGTGCTTAATAGCTTTCACTTTAATATTAGTCTTGATTTTTAATGTGTCAAATGGCAGTCATCTGTGTTTTGGGGGTTTCTGGTAGCAGTAAAAGACATTTCCTACACCCAGTAAAACCTCCTCTGGAATTTAGCAACTGCCTTTCCCTCCTCCAGTCATGCATTTACTATAAGAAAAGTAGTTAATGTTCATTCTTCCTTGGTTTTAATCTTAGGATATATGAAATACAAGAGACTCTTTAAAATTATTATGATAATAAATGCACCAGAAGCTCAGAAAATTCCAGTCAAGTGCTCTAATCATGTCTATCTAGCTCAGCTTCTTAATAGAGTGGTGATTACTTGCTTTTCTTCTGTCAAAAGGGTCATTTTCTTTCATGATAATACCAATGAGCTCCTGGTTGGACTTTAATGGTCAAAAAATGCTTTTTTAAGGATACCTTGCATGAAATTTCATTAAAGATCTTTACTCGAATATGCCATTGTTCTGGTAAACCACAGGCAGGAAAAGCTAAAAGTACTGTTATTATTATTGAGGAGATAAAATGGAAAGTGGATAGGAGACAGCTGTGATTTTATGAGGTACAAGAAGCCATTGCCAAGGACTATAAACACTAGGAGAAAGATGACTGTGTGTTGTATTAAGCATGTCTATTTCATAAGGCGAACAGAATTAAGCTATATGTATAGGCCCAGCTTCACTTTTTAAGTGAGGCAAAATGAAAAGCAGAATTAAAGAAGGTGCATAGGCCTTATCAAACACACTTAGTTTAAATGGTACCCTCATGCCATCCTTAACTGATCTTCTGCATATGATGCCAATACTTGCAGTAGGTTTTTGAGGGAAGTATTTTATCATTGTCCAAAATATATTTTACATTTATTTTTATTCTTTGGCATTTCTTTAAAAATCCTTATTATATCCAATGTGTATACAATAATCTTTTTCTGGAATGATTTATACTGAAAAGAAACATTTTTTATTACTTTGTCCATGGGTCGTACATTGTCATTTTTCAGAGATTGGTCACATCACTCACTACATTTTTCTCCCTACAGATCCCATGAATATGTGATACTTTTGCCTGGTTGACTTCTTGTCATTCTTCAGTCCTTAGTCCAACCGTCACAATGTCACCCCTCCAAGGGGCCTGTTCCAGATATCTCTCTTCCTCTGCCATCTGTTAATGCTCTTATTATAGATGGACTGTCCTAGTGTAACCTCTCAGTGTATAGTTAAATATCTGTGTGATTCCCTTATATAAACTATATATCAAGAACCTACCATTCACCAGGCACTGTTCTGAGTGTTGGGGAAATAGCAGCAAACTAATAGATAAGTTCCAGCCCCAATACAATGCATATTCTGATGAGCGGAGGAAGAAAGCCATCTAGTACATGTATATCATAAGTATCAATAGATTTTTTTTTAATTAGAGCTGACAGAGGAGTAGATCTTCCACCTTGAAAGGATTATTAGAGCAGAATACCGAAAAGATGTTTGGTCAGAGAATGGAATAAGAAAAGGGAACAAGGCCTGGCACTATCTGGGGAAGGGTATTTCAAGCAAAAGGAACCATGTGTAAATCCCTGGAGCCAGCTTGGGCTGTTAGGTCATAAGTGAGGCCAGAATGCTGAAGCAGAGTGAGGGACCAGGAGTGGGCAGGAGTTGAGTCGTGACAAGATTATAACTACTTGATTAATGTCACTCATCTTCAGGACTGTTGATACCTCAGGGGTTGCACATTTGAGCGATGTGTTTTTTTATTCCCAAGACAGCTCAGAATCTGGCATATACCAGGTCTTTAAAAAAATATTTGTTGAATTAAAAAAAAAAGCATGGCTAAGATACAAGGATTAATGCCATTCAGATGTTTGGCCAATCAAAGCAGACGGAACAAAATGGACCAGAATGTTGAGGGACCTCCAGCAGTTTGATGTGGCTGAAAGGGAGGTTAGGCTGTGAGGTATCACAAGGAACAAGAGAGAAGTGAGTTTGGTGCCAGACCATCAAGAACTCTTGGCACCACCAGGAAGAGCTAGGAATTTATTCTATAGATAAGTGCGAAGTTAATGTCAGGATATAATGGAATCAGGCTTTAACTTTGGTGGTTAGTCTGCTGGTAATGTGAAAAGTAAGGATGTAGGTGGAAGGAAGGGTCATACATATAAATATATAAACATGGTAGAATCTACAGGATTTTAAATATATATTTGGGTTTAAGGAAAGTAGTCTTTGTGGCACCCCATTTTTTGCTTAGGGACCTGATGACAGTGAGTCCATCAGAGCAGGAAGATCATTTTCTGTGAATACAGAACAATATTATCATTTATTGTTTAAACTGTTACTTGTGTGTCTGCTTGACCAGATTTTAAAAAGTGGGAAGAGGACTGTGTGTTGTATCACTCCATCTTCGATTGCTTTTGGTGTGATGACTTGCACATACAATTATTCGTTAAATATTTGGTTAGGATTTTACATATCAATACATTTTGTTAGATGCACATTATAAGCTTGAGAAAAGGGGGGGGAAGTACTGTGTGATTGAAGTGGCATATAATTTCCTCTCAGTTTTCCGCAGGAGTGAACAGATGATTACAGTGAAGAGTGTTAGCACAGAAAAATGAAAGGAATTAACAGTTATCTCTGCCATATTGTCCATGAAACAAGATGGTATAAAAGTTCCCAAGTTCATTCAAGGGTATATGGCAAGTCTTGAAAAAAAATGAATTCAGACATGTTGCATTAATTATGATAAAAAATCAAAACCATGATGTAGTTTTCTCAAATTGTTGATGGTATATAAAAAGGACCAAACACTTATTTTCCTAAAGAGGATGATTTTCATCAGCAGCCTCTATTAAAACATCACTTAATTCTCCAGGCTACTCTAATTAATCACAGTGAACATTTAGTTGCAATTATCCTGTCTGTTTTTTTAAATAAGTCCCTAGTCATGCCTAATATCTCTCTTCTGGGGAATTTGTCTTGATGTCTGGGTCATTTCTCCAAACTTATAATGTCACTGTGTTGTAGTTTGTATAGCTATGAAGTAAAAAACAAGAATTATGAAATTTAAATGTCCATTATTATGCTTTCTTTATAACATCATGTAACTAATGAGTAGATATCACATCTCTTGTACCTAAAAGCACCATATTATTTTGTCTTTCATCACACAGTTTAGAGGAATGTACAATACCCTGAAAATGTATCCTATATACACAGTACTAGACATTTAGTTGCCTGAAATTTCCACTGTTCTAGCAACCTCACAGCTTTTCGACAGACATTAATCCAGTAAATATAAAGTCTGACCTGCAGTGCTCCAGGCACTGGAGGAACAAAAACAAATTATGACATGATTCTGCCCTTCAGAGGTTATGTTTAAAATATATTATTTTAATATTCAATACTCATGTACTTACATTTCAAAATTGTCAATGTTTCCTTAAAAGTAGGGATAAATAACACCACTTAAAAGTTTACATCAGTTGAAACCTTATTTTTCAGATAAAGGATTAAAAAAACTTCTTACATTTGTAACATTTTTATTCATATTTTTAGTACCAGTTTATTTTATGTTATCATTTATTTTCTACATATAAATATAGGTTTCAGTGTAGTATTTCTCATCACTTTTTGTGGGATATTTGTCAATGCCTTTTGTAGGTCTGAGGGAAAATGCTCCTTTTCTAATCTTTCTCCTTTAACCAGACTTGAGTCTTGAGGGCAGAAAATTAAATGTAATAACTTTTTAATCAAAAATATCTTGAGACCCAGATTTCCAGCCAAGATGGAGGCATAGGTAGACACACTGTGCCTCCTCACACAACCAAAAGAAGGACAACAACAAATTTAAAAACAAAAAACAACCAGAAGTGCCAGAAAATCAAACTGTGTGGAAGTCCCACAACCGAGGAGTTAAAGAAGAAACATTCATCCAGACCAGTAGGAGGGGTGGAGACAGGTGGGCGGACAGGACTCAAGCAAGGCAGCAGCTGGTGGAGCAGGTGGTCCCACACTTGAGTGCAGATAAACTGGGAGGAACAACCAGGAAGCCCAACAGACCACGCAACCCAGGGTTCCAGCGCTGGGAAATAAAGCCTCAAACCTCTGATTGAAAAACCTGTGGGGGGTTGAGGCGGGAGAAACTCCCAGCCTCACAGGAGAGTTTGTTGGAGAGACCCACAGGGTCCTAGCGCATGCACAAGCCCACCCACCTAGGAATCAGCACCAGAAGGGCCCAATTTGCTTGTGGGTAGCAGGGAAGAGACTGAAAGCCAGCAGAGGACAGAGCAAGTGGCATTGTTCCCTCTCGGACCCCTCCCCCACAAACACCCTGCTGAACACCTAAGGCTCCGCCCTTTACTACTTAACAGGAGCTCCAAGACAAAAAGAAAAAAAAATCACCCAAATAAAAGAACAGATTAAAGCTCCAGAAAAAATGCAACTAAGTGATGAAGAGAAAGCCAACCTATCAGATGCACAGTTCAAAACACTGGTAATTAGGATTCTCACAGATTGGGCTGAGTACGGTCACAAAATAGAGGAAAAAATGAAGGCTATAAAAGTGAAATAAAGGAAAATGTACAGGGAACCAACAGTGAAGGGAAGGAAAACCGGGACTCAAATCAATGGTTTGGACCAGAAGGAAGAAATAAACATTCTACCAAAATAGAATAAAGAAACATGAATTTAAAAAAATGAGGAGAGGCTTAGGAACCTCTGGGACAATTTTTAACATTCCAACATAGGGGTGCCAGAAGGAGAAGAGGAAGAGCAACAAATGGAAAACTTATGTGAACAAATAATGAAGAACTTCCCCAATCTGGCAAAAGAAATAGACTTTAAGGAAATCCAGAAAGCTCAGAGGGTCCCCAAAAAGTTGGGCCCAAGGAAGCACACACCAAGGCACATTGTAATTACATTACCCAAGATTAAAGAGAATGAGAGACTCTTAAAAGCAGCAAGAGAAAAGGAGACAGTTACCTACAAAGGAGTTCCCATTAGACTATCAGCTGATTTCTCAAAAGAGAATTTACAGGCAAGAAGGGGCTGGCAAGAAGTATTCCAAGTCATGAAAGGCAAGGACCTACATCCAAGATTACTGTATCCAGCAAAGCTATCATTTAGAATGGAAGGGCAGATAAAGTGTTTCCCAGATAAGGTCAAGTTGAAGGAGTTCATCATGGCCAAGCCCTTATTATATGAAATGTTAACAGGACTTATCTAAGAAAAAGAAGATCAAAAAATATGAACAGTAAATGACAACAAACACAACTATTCACCTAAAAAGAACAAAAACAAACTAAGCAAACAACTAGAACAGGAACAGAATCACAGAAATGGAGATTACATAGAGTGTTATCAGTGGGGAAGGGGAGGGGGAGAAAGGGGGAAAAGGTACAGGGAATAAGTAGCATAAATTGTAGGTAGAAAATAGACAGGGGAGGTTAGAATAGTATGGGAAATGGAGAAGCCAAAGAACTTACATGTATGATCCATGGGCATGAACTAAAGAGGGGGAATGCAGGTAGGAGGGGGTGTGCAGGGCGGAGAGGAATAAATGGGGGGGGGGAATGGGACACCTGTAATAACATAATAAAATATATTTAAAAAATATCTTGAGACCCTAACTGCCACTAACTCCAGCCCCAGGGTCACCCCCAGCCTTCTGGGAGCCCCTGTCATGCTCCCACACACCCATCACCAGCACTGTAGGTGGCAGTACCTGCTGTCCTCCTGTGGAACCCTCTGGCTGCAGCATCTCTTCTCCTACCCAACTGTAAGCTGCTTCACTGTAGGAACTATTTTTACTTTTATCCATGCTCAAGGTCCTGAGAAAAATATGGGCAAAATTAGTGTTCAATTATGTTTTTCTTGAATGAGGAAGTGAATGGATGCTATAGTGAGAAGGCAGAGGAATGCCTGTCCTCGGAGGCGGGGAGGGAGCAAGCTCCACCTGCGGCATGTCCTGAACTCAGACTCTGAGACGGGAGAGCTGTGAATGGGATCTAGTAATACCAGCCTTTTGAAATTGGGGGTGTGGGGAGAGCAGGGTTATTAAGATAAACACACATATTTGTACTTGGCACCAAATTGGTTCATTTTATGTAAGTAAAAGTATGTTTACACAGGTCAGGATTGAATATAGTGAGTAAGATAATGCCACAGGTTGCATGTGATTTTGGTAGTTCTGATTATGCTTTGAATATAAAAAAATACATAAGGGAAGTTGAGTTATACATAGTGCTTTTTGTGAAACAAAAGAAAATCAGAACAAGGAGCCGTCTCCTTCAGAGTTAGAGGGCAGTAGGTGTTACCTGTGGCTGTCAGGAAGTCACAGTGGCGCCTTTGCTCTAGCCTCCTGTGGCAGAGCAGCTGGCGGGGAACAGAAGGGCTTGACTGTTTACAGGTCATGGGAAGGGCGGGGGACGGTGACGTCTGCACAACTTTCCTCAGTACTCTACAATGGCTGATCTTTTAAAAAGTTATGTAAGAACAATATAAGCTAACAAACTGCCCAAAACCAGAATTCCACCCTGCGTCTCGGCAAGCACAAATGGCATTCCAGTGGGCTAAGGCAGCTGTCATTGTCATAACTTGCTATTTTGATTCTTTTGTCTTAATAGTTCCTATTCTAGTATGTGTAATATAGTTTGTAGTTCAATATGTTTTAGTAGCTGACAGTGGCTTGGGCAGGGCAGAAAATAAAGGAGGCCTTGCTGTTGGTTTTAGTCCTTTGGGATGTAGGCTAATGGAGAGGTTCTAGCTGTTGCCCTTTCTGACTAACTTGTCCACACTTTATGGGGAGGAAACATGCTGTGCCAAGTTCTTGCACAACAGGGATGAATCCAGGGCTGTAGATATTTAGAGGGCCCCTTCGAGAGAGCCTCCATGGCAAGCTGCCTGGCCCTTCTACCCGCCCGTGCAGGAGCTTTGTTACCGTAGTTTACAGGGGAGCAGCAAATCGTCTCTGCCGTTCTCCACTTTGGTCCTCTAAACAGCTCTTCCCATTGCTGTAAGTAGGACACCTGCCCATCAAGACACTGCAATCCCTCTGTAGCCCCGGAACACCACTGATATGTTTCTTAACCAAAATCACCGAAGTGTCTTATTGCTGAATAAGGAATGTCCTGTCCTTGAAATTGTCACCTTCCTTGATTTCTAAGATTTCTTCCATAATTCATGCCGTGGTTTTCCTTCTTTCTTACCTGAGTTTTCTTTTTTCTTGCCGAATGTATCTGCACTCCCAAGATTCTGTACTTGCCTTCCTTTGCTTCACGTGTTGCATGCTTTACCAGGATGACCCCTTTCAGGCCCGTGGCTTCAAGTTCATGTATAAGCTGGGGTCTCCCCCATTGTTGTCCTCAGAAGAATACTCTCTTAAAAGTTCCAAACGTGTGTTTACCTTCCTATTGTGTAAGCTACAACGAGAACATAAACCCAGTATGTCCAAGACAGAATTCAGTCTCTTCCCAAAAACCTGTAGTTATTTTTCTTTGAAACTTCTCACCCCCACCACCCTGCAGACACCCGTTATAATGAGCCATGAGAACACTGCTTACGCACTTTGAATAGTTCCTTTATATGTAAAATGAGCATAATATTTGCCTTGCAGAATTGCTATGAAGATTCATAATTGATTTCACAACTGCTATTTTTTAAATTGTTATAGATTTCGTGTAGTTAAACAAATCTAGGATTTGAGATTCAATTCATGTTAAAATATGGAGGCACAGAAAAAACTAAATTGACTGGGAGAGTCTTCCATAAGTTCATTTCAATAACCATTAAGGAAACTTTTAAATATGTAAAATGGAGGAAGTCCCTTAATTTGGCAAACAAGTAATAATATACAGAAAAAAGCCGAAAATTATCAAAATGTCCAAAGACAATCTTGATTAAGTAAACTATGCAATAGCCAGTCAGTGTAATATTAGGTGTTATTAAAAGTTGTGGGTTAGTGTTTATAATTTAACATTACATGAAGAAATTATAATGTAGAATCACATATTATTTGGTCAAGTTATGCATCAAAGAGCATTGCATAGAAATAAATTTCAAATTATGTATTGTGACTACATATGAAAGCTGAGCTAACTTTTTCAAAGCTGTTTATTATAATGTTTTTATAATTTAGAAAACCAAATCAAACTGGTAAAGCAGCAGTCCCTGACATAAAGAAATTGGCAGTATAAGTATTTAAACAAGATTCAATATTTTGAAGTACTAACAACAAAAACCTTTTTCCCAAAATGACTTTTTTCCACAGGAGCCTGGAATCATTTTGCATACAAAAAAAATGAGGCATAAAAAGAACAAATGATTTTCATCTCCTTGTAGAGTGGCGAGGAGGCAGTTTTTAAGTTAAATTTTAATGATACAATTAGGAAGTGGTCTTAAGGGGATATTTCCTTACTGATGGTGAATCATACCTGTCCAGATTACACTAAATTCCCATAGGGTCTCCTTATTTAAGCAATAGATAAATTTGAAATCAGCTATGACCTTGAGCTTTGCTGGTTTTGTTTTCTCTTGGGAATTCACGCTGACAGGTTTAAGAAGAGCATTTATTCAAACTCTACAGGAAAACACTTCATCTGTCTGTCAAACTGAGTGGTGTGTTTTTCTGCATCTGGGCAGCAGTAACCTGTAGTCCAGGTGCTCAAATACCTTGTTTTTAACATTGTTTACCCTACTTATTCTCACTATATTCTGTAGCAACCATATATTATTATTAAATCGTTTCTTAGTGACTCTGTTTGAAGCCTGCTTCTATTATTTGAGAATCTTATTGCGAAGCTATAGGCATTTTCAGGATGAATAAGTGAAGCTTTAATTTGGTGCTTAAATAGCAAATGATGCCCTAAGTGCCATGTGCTCAGTACATGGCACCATTTGTGCTTTTCCTCTACCCCTCTAAGCCATTCCATTCTACATATGCTAAGGGAGCCTGTCGTCTCCTATTGATGAAATCAGCGGGGCTCCAGCAGCACATTTTGCAGATTCGCGCTCATGATTAAATCCTTTTGAATGCTAACGTGCTGCATTGTAAAACTTCCTCTAACCGTAGAATTTCGAGAAATCCATCTAAGGCTGAGAAATCCATATAGGGCTGAGAGATTTGAATTCGTGGACTCCTTATTTTTATAGCTCCTGAAAGCCAATAAAATTGTGAACATGGATGGTTTCTGAAAACGGACACTTATAGATTTGTATTCAGATTCTGATATTCTCCAGCTATGTGGCCATAGGTAAATTTGTAAATCTCTCTGAGCCTTGTCTCTTTCTCTACCAGAATGGCCAAATAACACTTATTTCTTAACATAATTTTGAGAACTAAAATGAGTAGACTTATGAAAGTATCTAGTATTGTGCAGAAACATTATAAGATGCCCACTGATGGGTTTTGTGTGTTTAGTTTGTGGCCAAGATTGCACAGAAAATGGGTTACTCAAGCAGTCCTCCATTTACTGGGGTTTGAGTATCTATTTGCTTATTGTCTCCCCTCCACAAACATACAAGCCTCATAAGAGCAAGTATCTTTTTTTTGTTCACAGATGGATGTTTGCATAAATTAATGAATAAAATACCTGATGTAAATCCTGAAGCTGATCAGTAAATGGCCACATGATATAAGTGGAGAGGCTCAAAGGGTGTCCTTCACGAAGGGGTAGCATAAGCAATGATGGGCAGTGAGGCAGAGTGTGGTATGGGGAGCAACTGCCATCAGTTTGACATTGCTAGGATGTGAAGGGTAAGGTGGGGAGGAGCGGTGTGTCATGGAGGGCTTTGCATGCCATGCCAAGAAATGAACTTCATTCTGTAGTTCAGAGGTTTTCAACCTCTGCTGTGTGGGGCCAAACGGGCTGCTCAGAGAACTTTGGACTGCCGAGGAAGTGAAGAAGCAGCTGTGTGGGAGAGGATTTATCTCCCACCCCCTGTTTTTCTCCCATAACCCCAGGTGCCAGCCAGAAGTCTTTCATTTCCATAACCTATTTTGAGTGATATTTTTTAGGGTTTTGGGTAATGACTTCATTTTAGAAATGATTTAACTATACTGGATAGAAAAATGTCAATTTTAAAGGTGACAGTGGAGTATTTGGTGCAGGAAAATGGTATGGAAACCTTTATATTTTTGTTAGATCACCAAGAAGGTCTTTAAAAGATTTATTTTCAGGCTTTCAAGGCAGGTGACAGAGTTGATCATGGTCCAACTGAAGTAGAAAACGAAAGAGGCACAAATGGATTTTAGTGCGAAGACACACAACATTTCAGGTCGTATAGACCCTTGAAGAGCTCCTGGAATATTTAGTAGTAGTCCAATTAAAAGTTAAGTAGATGAATCGAAGCTTGGGGAAATTTCTGGGCTGAAGACAAAGATTTGTGAGTCATTTAGGCCATAAAGGCCAATTTATAACAGTAGATAAAGTCAACTAGTGAAGACTCACCAAGAGAAGCTCAGTGGACCAAAAATGGATCATTGGGAATGACTGTTCTTTTAGAGACCAAGGTAAGATAAGGAGCCCAGCAAGGAGATGAAGAAGAAATTGTAACTGACATACAAAGAAAACAAGGGCAGTTTGAGGATGAGGGAAGCCATGAGCATGCTGAGTTTAGGAAGGATGACAGTGTGACATCTAATGTCTGGGGGGACATTAGATGCTCAAATTCAGAGTCGAAAATATTCACATATATGAATATTTACTATTGATATTCAACATATGAATAGTAAAATTATTACTTGCCCTGAGATGCTTTTTCTAGAACTTGTATATCAACTTAATTTTACTTCTCATCAGTCTTAGCAGAGAATCCTTTTCTCTTTTTTTGCCTCTGGACTCACATATCTATTTCCTCAGACTAAAAACTGTTCATTTGGAGATTAAAGTTAATCCTTTTATCTTCTACAAGGGTGTGGAGATATCATTAAAGCATAAATTATACACTAAAACAGCCTAGCATTAAATGCGGGCCCTTCGGCCACTGTTTAAAGGATGGCATTTAGGTTTTACAACATTTTGTGGGAGAGTTGATATAAAAAGCATGCTTTACAATTCAAGTCTGGGAACCTAAGAAGAATTCCCGTGTGGATATCTGACAGAATATTTTCCTTGAAAAGGTAAAGATCTATGTGGATAATAGATATTCGCATTCAAAAGTGTGCAGTGAGTTAAAGTGTATTATAAATTATGACTATAGAGACAAAAATAATGGAGTAGTCATCTTCATAAATGTTTTTCAAATGCTCTTAAGCACTGAATGTAATGATTTGGACTGGGAGATGTTGTTGATACAGTGTAGTGCTGGATCTGGCTCGAATCAAATTGTAAAAGCCAATTGTGTATATACCCTTTCTCAACTCCACATTTAGTGATGGGTGCCATGTTGGTAGCTTGAAATCAGTCATTGATGGGACTATTTACCCCTGTGCAACATGGCAAAGAGCACAAATCAGGATTTTTTTCTTTGCTTTTTTTTTACTTTTAAAAAATTTTGACAGAGGAGATGGATAAATGCAAGTGGCATATATCTACTCCTTTAGAGAGACTTTTTAGAATGCCCTAGCACCCTGGAACACAACTGCATAGGGCAAGGGTATACATTCATAATTTCCGCAGCGAGCAAGGATGGTAGGGAAAGCACAGTATGCTATGAGCTGTCAGACCCGATTCAGTTTGAATAGCCATCCTTTCAAAGTATTATAACATATTAACATATACAGGTTGGTAATCACTTCTGATCCCACCATTCCACTAAACTGTTCTTTTCATTATAGAACTTGTGCTGAATTTCTGCCTGTGTTACTTAAAATTGCTGAAGTTTCTCATGCAGTCCCTCAAGGTCTGTAATCATGAACAGCATAAGACGTATGCTCAGCTCTCTCACAAATTATCTCCCCAGTAACTTTGTAATTATGCGACTGGGAAGCATCTATAGATTTCAAACTGTAATTCCACAGACCCTTTCCGGAACACCCAGTGCAATTACCCAGCCTTCTCACAATTTCCCTGAACTGGCTAAAAGTCCATTTCATCAATTGACTTCTTTTTATTTATTTTACAGTGTTTCCAATGTGTCCTTTGGCTTAAAGAATATATATATATATATATATATTTAATATAATATATTAATACAAATGCATAAATATTTAGAAGTATACTACATATTTATATATTATTTAATATATATTTATTCATATATTATGAATTTATATATATGAAGTCCTTTACCAAGTAAAGTGCTTTTACTATAGTTTGAGTACATTAAAATATAAGTGAAAGTTATATTTATTTTATTTCAACATATCATTCCTAATTTAAAGTTGTATATATAGGGGGATAGATTCTACTAATTCATTAATAAGACTGTCTAATTGTTTTTTCATTTTTCAATGTCCTCTTGATTTATTTAATTTTTAAGTTGCTTCTTTATATTTACATTTTTTGTGAGTTCTGAGTATGCATAGCCACTAAATAACTTTACTCTTTCATTTTTAATTTTGAAAGGTTTCATTTTTAAAACTACCAGTGCCTCAGTTTACCCATTTATAAATTTAAGCTCCTTTTAAAAATCTTAAATGTTTGACATTTATAGTACATGATTGAATACTACTGATTCTTAGAGTGCTAATTGAACTCCTATTTGGGAAATGAGTATCTTAAAAATATATGGAACCACAAGTGACCCGAATAGCCTCAGTAATTTTGAGAAAGAAGAGCAAAATAGGAGGGATCACAATACATGATATAACACTATATTAAAAGCCCACTGTAATCAATACAATTATATGAGGGTAGAAGGGGATAATGGGGGAAAGAAGGGAAAGGGTCGTCAAGGAACATGTCTAAAGGACCCATGGACAAAGACAACATGGGGAGCGGAGGATTGAGTGTGGGAGATGGGGGTGGGTAGGGCTGGGAGAGTAGAGTGGGGAGAAATTGGGACAACTGTAATTGAACAACAATAAAAAAAGAAAAAATAGTTATATGAGGAAACTAAGAATTTTTCTCAAAGTATATATTTTGACCATTATTTTGTGACTCATAAATCTCAACATTTTTAATGTTAGAAATTTTATGAATGTAGTTATTTCATGGTATGGCTTGAGTTTATAACCCCTGCATTTCTAACTATTAGATTTAAATAGTTCCTTAAGAATTATGTGTTTATTTAGATTCTGAGACACATGTAAGATAAAATAATTAGCATGCATTGAATTTGAATATTGGTCTGTTTTTATGATGTAAAAACCTCTTGTGTTTCAAGCTGTCCTTTCCTGCATCAGCCTATTATAGCAATTTTGAACCGGTGTCCTGCAAGAATTTTTAAAACATGCAACACCTGACTATTTAGTCAGGGTCACTGGCCTCTTTTCCCTTAGATTTTCAAGTTAAAAATGACAACAGACAACACAACAATAATCATCTGGTGTAAATGAATCAAAATTATACCTATTTTGTCATATCAGCAAAAAATACAATATATTCTTCGGTGTGCCACAGAATTTTAGTACTTAGTTTATGTGTGCCATGAGATGAAAAGGCTTGAAAATCGCAGGCTTATTATATAGGGCGCAAAGCAGAGCTTCCTGATTTTAAGTCGTTTAGAAAAAGAAGGGTAGACAGTATAACAACAGATAGAATCATTAGTGGTATTGTTATTTCCTTTGAGGTTTAAATTTTTAAATCATTAAAATATGTACAAACAAGTGTTGGAATCAAATTGGAGCAGCTCGAATAAAGAAGTGCTGAAGTTTGTCTGGCTTCTGATAGTTCTATGCTGACATCTCTAAAGATAAATCTTAATTTAAAAAGTACTTAGTTCAATTGCGCAGTTTTGAATACCCAGGATAAGTCTAATGTGTGTGTTTTAAGGTTAATCCTCAGAAAATCTAGGCAAACGCTGTCATTTTATATACTTACACTAAATCAATATTGATGTTGGACAATGTATTCTTAAGAAAATTAACAGAACTATTGGAGATTGATTCAGAAATTAGAAAATATTTACATGAAAGAATGAAAACCTTAGAAAATGCTTTTGGGGGCAAAAGCTTTAGGAATTGGGTATTGGGGAAGTGGAGAATCACAGAGAAGAAATGACTGGAAAGAAGGAGGAAACCTTGTGAACATAGAAAATACGATCCTTCGTAATGACCGTAATGAAGGATGATTGACGTCCTTGTTTAAAGCAGTGAGTATACTGGTCATACTTCTGTGGGGCCTCTTAGGTATAGCTGTGTGCTGATCTTCACTTTGACTTAATAGACTAAAATTATTTTTTCCATAAAGTTGGAGTGATATAAAAATGAAGGTGAACTGGCCAGCCTGGTTTTCCAACCTAGATATGATAGTTTCACAGTATTTAAAACATATATATTGTATTTATAAATAATTGATTTAATATTGTTATTTCACATATTTTCCTCTTTAATCATCAGAACTTTGCTTTTCACTTTTCAGCTCGTATTACTGACACGAGAGCTTTTCAGCTCTGTCCACCTAATGATTTCTACCACGTTATCATTATGACTGAAAGCCAGGGAGTGACTTTGCATATGTTAAAAAGCCCTTTCAAACTACTAGTGACACATTTGAACCTAAACCAAACCATTTTAAGAATGCATGGGCTCACAGTTTATCTTAGATTTCACTCCTTAAGCACAGAACTCAGAATTCGGCCTTTACTCTCAGTAGCTGCATCTGTACCGACTTGATTTGATCTCATCAGAGGCTGACTGACTGACCTGTGTTCAGTGTGAGTAAATACAGCTTTTAGCAGGCACTTCCTTCCTGTAAGAGGCTCTTCAGCAAAGGGCAACGGGCAGAGAGGCAGGGCTGCCTAATGAGATAAGCCAAGATAAGTAAAAGGCACTGATTGGGCCAAATACTCATCTTTGCAGAGATCTGGTTCCTTGGATGTTTGTGCAACTTTACTAATGACTGCATATAAATATGCTATTCACATGCTACAAAAGCACCGACAAAGAATAAGAAGACCAATCAGAATGGGTCATGTCCTCAGAAAGCGTATATAAATTGAAATAAATAGATGTAAGCAATAGCAGGTTGTATAACTAGACTTACAAAATCATAAGTAGATATAATTTTGATATGCTGGCCTCACAGAAGGCACTAGCAGAAGACATTGAAAATTCAAATTTCTATTCTAAATGCTGTGTCAAGGAAGAACAATAGTAGGGTGCTTATGTCAAATGTGTTTTCTTTACTATGAGTTGTTAGATACCGTTGTAAAATTTGTAATGTCGAAATATGAATACTTCACTGGTCTCCCAAAGTTACATGTATCTAAATACGTATCATCAAGGTGCATGTTGCTATCAAAAAGCAAGGTTGAAATCACAGACCATGAGACCTTACCCAGTGATAAAAGACAGTGGGTTACGTTTCTTTGTCCAACTCTGAGATCAAGTTAAAAAAATCTAGTTGTCATGTCTAAGTTGTATATGTAAAAATCAACTTCTAAGAACAGTACATTGGGGCATAAAACTAGGACCAAAACCAAGTTAACAAATCATTGAGAATTTATTGAGATTGTCTCACCAAACTGGCATATATTATATTGTACAGAAGACACCAACCTGTCAGTTTAAGCCTATCATTGGAATACTTTCTAAGAAATCTTTTCTGTATTCTGTTTTTGCCATAGAAGTTTCTTTGTCTCTCTTCTCATTGGGAAAAAGAATATTGTAAGAAGTTGGTAATTTAATAAGACAGTAGTGTCTTATTTATGTTTAAAGGCACATGGATGTTTCATATTTTCAACTTTCTAGAAATCTTGCAATTCCTATCAGTTTTGAGGAAGCAGTATTCATTCGGCAAGTGATTTTTCAGTTAGCCTCATCTAAGTTCCTACAAAAAACTAAAAGATATTTTTAAGTCTATGTAATAAATGAGTAAGATTGGCAATGGGACACTCTTCATTGACTAAATTGTTGGTAAAATATTAATATGCTCAAATGGCCATATTATAATTTATAGAATTCTATGAATGATATTTACTATGTGAAGTTTTATCTTATTGAATGATAGCCTAATGACTTAGTGATTATTATTCTCAAAATAGTGACATGTCATTGCATGCTTTGGGGCATAGATCATCTTTTTACCTAAGATGCTGTGTCCATTTGAGCATGAGCAAAACTGTGCCCTGATGCATTTTCTTTATTCTCTGGGTATTTTCTGTAGTCACGATATCTGTCAAGTTTCTCCACTGTAAAGTTACAATTTTTCTCTTTGGAATTAGTAACACTTCAAATTTACCTGATTTTTTGTTTATGTCTTTTATTTTATACCCTGATTAAAAAGGCCACTTTCATTTGAAGATTATAAATTAGTTAACAGAGACCTGCTTCTGGAACTTCTTGTGCTCAGATTATTATGTTTATTTATTTTTATTGGAAAATACCCAATGTTTCCTACGGTACCGCACTGCCACCTCTATCAAAAATCAGTTGACTAAGTGTGTGTGTGTGTGTGTTTGGCTTCTCCCTGCTGTTCCTTTGGTCCGCTCTGTATGGCTCCACCAGTCACACGGGCTCAGTTACAGCAGCTCTCAGATGTGTCGGGTTATGGGAGAGCAGTCCTCAGGCCCGGTCCTTCCCTTGCCTTGGCTATTAAGCTTTTTCATTTCTATACAAATTTAAACTTAGATTTCCCATTTCCTCCAGAAAGAGCTCTGTGATTTGGGGGCAATTTACTTTAATATATAGGTTGATTTTAAGAAAATTGACATTTTTAATATTTGAATCTAAAACAATAATATCTCAATATACTAAATTGTTCTTTAATTTCATTCATAATATTGTGTAATATTCTATATAAACAGCTTGAAGGTATTTCTTTAGCTATATTCCTCCTTGTCCTATGTATTATGCTGCTAATAAAAATGGCATATATTATTTATTAATTTTATTTCTTATATGTAAGTGCAATCATTTTTTATGTGAACAAATTTGGGGATTTGGCTAAATTCGGTTATTCTGATCATTTTTATGTAGATTCTTTCAGAATTTTTACATATACAATCACATAATCAGTAAATAATGAATTTTATTTCTTTCTTCTCCTCCCTATAAGTTATTTCTTCTTCAGTTATTGCGAAGGTTTAGGTCTTTAGGACAATGTTGAATAGCATTGGTGATAGCAAATACTTGGTCTTCTTTCAGATTTCACAGGGAAAGTTTTCAGTGTTTCACCATTGAATTTGGCATTTTCTGTGGAGTTTTTATATATACTTACTAGATTCAGAAAATTCCCTTCTCTTCGGGTTTTTTTTTTTTTTGCCTCAAAGGGCTTTTGTTTGTAATTATTAATGAGTGTTCTGCCCCTCATATTCACATTTATTGGTAACTTCTTCATTCATTTATTTACATTTCAGGTTCCCCAACCACAGTGTTTTAATACATTGTCTTGAACATACGAAGTTTGACTGGCTTTAGCACAGTACATGAGTTGTTACCCAGTGAATGAACTTGCGTTTACTGATGCCGTGTGTGGGTTCGTCAGTGGCGCTGTTATGTTTTCGCTGGGCTATTAATGCTTCTGCTTTCACCGTTTTGACATTTTTTAGTTTGTCTCATGTCTGTCTTTTATAGTTTAGATGTGCGTGAAAGTGTATGTCTAATTTTCCCTCAGGTGATTTAGAAAATTTATAATGTAGGTGTATGTCAGCTATTATATTAGAAACTTTTAATATATTCTTAGCTAAGATCCTTTTGTTTAAATGCTGGCTATCACTTGAATGCTGAATTCGTTATTTTCTTATTTTAAATTTTTGTAGTTTCCTCTTTTAATTTGGCAAACTAGACTGAAACCATATTTCCTTGATTTATTCATATGTTAAATGCCTATTGATTTTTTTTAAAGAAAGTTTTTAAAAAATGAACTCACCTAAACTCTTTTCCACCTGTGTTAGTTTCGTGTTGCTGCTCTAAACAAATCACCACAAACTTAGTCGCTTCAAACTGCAAATTTGTCTTACAGCTCTGGAGTCCCAGGTCAGTCTCACTGAGCTAAGGTCAGAGCGTCAGCCACGCTGGCTCCTCTGGGCTCCAGAACAGGCTTTATTTCCTCACCATTTCAGGTTCTAGGGCTGCCCGCATTCCTTAGCCCAGGACCCCCTTCAGGCCAGTGATTGCCTCCCACCAACCTTCGCTTCTATTATTACCTGGCCTTCTTTGACATTACCTTTCTCTTATAAGGACCCTTGTGATTCCATCAGACCCACCTAGATAATCCAGAGGTATCTTCTGGCTCAAGACTCTCGATTGAATCACATATGCAAATTCCTGCCCAGCCTGTTGTCATGGAATGTAGCAGATTTACAGGCTCCCAGGGTAAGAACACACCCAGTCCAGTCCTGTTTTGTCCCAAAGATGTCTAACGGAAATCTTTCCTCTTCTCTTCCTTTGATGTTTTCTTTTCAAGTGTTTTTATATAAATTGTTTTCAAACATTTATCTCTGTTGGATGGTTCATTGACAGGATGTGACCACCACTTGCCACTGGACCTTGTGGGCTGGACCGAGGCAAATGGGGGCTTCTTACCCGCACCCCATCCTAAGCATGTATTTCGGCCCACCATTTCCACAGTGGAGACCCTTTCAAGGACACAGCTCTGACAGAACGTGTTTTGTTAAGACCATGTGGACAGCGTACTTGACAAAACCTAGTTAAGTTCTCTATATAAACTTGTAAAATAATGGCAGGCTGATGTGGAGATCTGCACAGGGAGGTACCCAAGAAAAGCCTTGTGTGTAAGTCCTCTTGCTTGTTGTCCTCGCTACCTACCAATGTGGAGTGGTTGGTCCGCCTCTACCTTCCCTCCCGCCTTGCCCTTGCTGTCCTTGTAGGCCGGCCAGTTTCAGATGTCACCTGGGAAACTCCCCCGGTGGCAAAGTAACCATCTTCTGTGATCCATTTTCCCAGTTGTTCCAACTTACTTCTTTTAATTAAATTCAGTGGGTTTTTAAAAAAATATCTTAATTAGTAAAATTCAGTTTTGAGAAGTTTTGTTTGTTTTTTCCAAGAAGTTCTCACTAGTGTTGTATTTCCAAGGTGATTTTATTGTGTTTGAGGCTCTGGCTATAGCTTTTATTGTGAATATCAGTTTGGTTGGTATAATAGGTTTCGGTCAAATTTTCTTTTCTTCACAATTCTGGAGTTATCCCTCTCATGCAGCAGTTTTCAACCAGTGTGACACAGGAACTTTTTTAAACATGCCATACCTGACTATTTAGTCAAAGTCACTGACCTCTTCTCCTTTAAATTGTCAAACAAACAAATAAACAAAAAATGACAACAGCCAACACAACAATAGCCATCCCCCAGTGTGAATGAATCAAAATTATACCTATGTTTTTGTCAGATTGGTGAAAAATATGTATTTTTGGTGTGCCTCAGAACTTCGGTGCTTAGTTTATGTGTGCCGTGAGAGGGGAGAGCGAAAACCGCTGCTCTGGTGTGGTCTCTGTTTGAATTAGCGGTGTCTGAAGATAGCTGGAAGTCTCCATCCTTGAACTTGAGTTACTTAATCAAGATATATTTCACAGTTGGTAACTTCGTATCGGATGCTTCCCCCTGGAAAATGGTGTATGCTTTCCTCTTCATTTTCAGTTTTCCCTGTGTTCCGGGAAAAATTTCCTCTGTCTCTGAAAGCATTTACATTTCATGAATGGATCTGCTCCTTCAGGGACAACAGCGGTCCCGGGTTGATCCTCTCGGCCTACCTTCCACACTCCTCGTCCCTTCGTAAGTTGTGTTAAGCGCTTTGTTTTATCCTTTTCCTTTATTCTGAAATATTCATTTTTCTAGTCAATAAAACATTTTCACCTGCCTGTTATTTCCCTTTCTGCATCTGACACATTTACTAACTCAGTAACACACTAATTCAGTGTAACTAAATTCAGCCCTGTATTTGTTTTTTACTCTTAAATCTTCCTTTTCATCTCTGTCTGTTGTTTTGTAATTTCATCTTTTAGGTGTTGATTTATTAAAGTCACCCTTTCTGTAACAATTTTAAATATAAATTATCCATTTCATTTCTTCTAAAATAGAGCTTTTGGTACTTTTCACGTGTCTCATTTTTAACATGAACACTTTGCCCACACTTTCTATTTGCACTGGTACTGTCTGTATAACTTTATGATAGACGCTGGCTTTCTCCCCTTATGTGACTCCTACGTATCCTTTCATGAAGCTCCAGCTAGCCTCTCTGTGTGTTCTCTGTATATTTGAGAGAAGGGAGTTGCGAATAGGGGTGGAGTGGGAGTCAGCTGGGACTGGGTGTAAACTTAATCAGAAAAAATTGAATTGTGCCTTGTTCATTAATGTCCTATACCCCAATTCACTTTACAGAATACCCCAATTCATGCCAGAATATCTGCAGGTTTCAAATAGAACATAGGAATCTGGCGCAGGATCTTAGTCCTGGCAGTTACCAGATAACAGCTGCCTAAACAACTTTTAACCCTATCGCACCTGGCTGTCCCTATAGTCTTTTTTAAAAAATTAAATTTATTGAGGTAACATTGGTTAATAAAATTATATAGATTTCAAGTTTCAATTCTGTGATACATCATCTGTATATTGCTTTGTGTGCCTGCCACCCAAAGTCAGATCTTCTTTTGTCACCATGTATTTGACCCCCTCCGCCCTTTACTACCCCCATCCCCCTTCCTTCTGGTAACAAACACACTGCTGTCCGTGTCTACGAATTTCAGTTTTATATCCCACATATGAGTGAAACCATATGGTTCTTATCAGCTTTTCCTATCTGACTTATTTTGCTGAGCATGATATTCTCAAGATCCATCCATGTTGTTGCAAATGGCTACATTTCATCTATTTTTATGGTTGAGTAATATTTTATTGCATATTTGTACCATTCCTTATTTATCCAGTCATTTATTGAGGAACACTTCGGTTGTTTCCATGTCTTGGCCGCAGTGAATAATGCCACAGTGAACATAGGGGTGCATATATCTTTGTGAATAAATGTTTTCAAAAAAAAGTCCTGCTCTTTCACAAGCAAAAGGAGGTAATGAGATTGGCAACTTGATTTTAGACTCCTGTGTTGAGTCTAGAGTGGGTCAGAGATACTTTAGTAGGTTCTTCTACTTCTTACTGCCTCAGAAATCTCTCTCCTTTCTTTTCGTCTTTTCGTATGTTTAACTCAATTCTTATGCATAGGATCTCATGTCTAGGTGTTTGAAATGTATCTGCTTTTCCTCTTTGCTTTCTTCCCAGCAGGAAAGCCAAAACCATAATGGTCAACTGTGTTTCCTTTTCTGCGGTCTTTGGTCCTTTTTGATCTGTCTCCATGCTTTCTCATTATGCTCTTTCCAACTGTGGATTTGTAGTTGGATTTATTTTTGGATGTTGTAAAGTCACCGCCCCCTGTTCTTCTCATTGGTATGTGAGGAATGGCCTGGAGCTAAACCGAGTCATGCCTTGTAGGTGGTTTTAAAAAGCCTTTGCTTTCCCTGACTACCAGCTCTTGGTTTGATAACTTCTGTGGTATTTCTGGAAGTTTTTGTGTTTAGTGGTTGGTAGGTTTTGTTTCGTTTTGTTTTTAACCTATTTGCCCTCATATTTTTAGGTTTAGAAGAAGTACCATATTTTTCAGACTATAAGACACACTCCTCCCCAAAAAAAAATTTGGGAGGAAAATGGGGGTGCGTCTTATAGTCTGAATGTAGCTTACCTGGCTCATGGGGGGGTTATTTATGTTATTAAATATTTTACCACATTTTTTGCTTCAAATTTTTTTTTCCTATTTTCCTCCTCTAAAACCTAGGTGTGTCTTATGGTCTGAAAAATACATTACATTTTTAAGATTTTTTTCAGACTTGTTTTAGTTAGAGTGGAAAATTATGCCAGGGACAAAGTCAACACAATGAAACAAACAACAAAAAGTAGCAAGAAAAACAGTTAAGTGCTGCCTGGGAGTCCAGCAGTTCACCCATGCAGTCTGCCGGTGTCTGTGTGTCCTACACAACAAAGTGGAGGTACAAACTCATCAGGCAGTGGCTCTACAGGAAGACGGGCAGCCATCATCACATAGCTCCTCTTGAATTATAACCAAAGAGAGTGAATCATTCCATAGGCTAAATATGAACAACGAAAACAAAATACCTTGTTTCCTTTCTCCAAATGAAATCCACACTATAATGGTCCCGTGTGATTCTAAAATTTCCAGAGTAGAAATGATGTGAAATGTCAAAGACCCCATTATTTTGTAAAGAAGGTACACCTCAAAATATTCTAATTCCATATGTCAACACAAAGTACTGTCTCATCTCCCAGCCCTGCATGTCCTCTGAGGCTGGTGGAGGTGCCTCCTGCTCTGTCCCTTCCCAGAGGACCTTCCAGCCGATCCGCTCTCACCAGGCGCCATCCTCACTGGAAAGGAGAGTCAGTCTTCGCTGGGCATTAAAAGATGAATGTGGGGCAGGGACACACTTACTGGGACCAGGTTTTGTTACATAATTTTAAAGTTCAGGTGTGACTCTTGTCTCTAAGGAGTTTTAAGCCCACTGCGTTTTGTGCTTTCAGTGCTGAGGTGAATTCCAACCACAGGCCCCTCTGCCCACCCAGAGAACACACTCTGAGCCTCCCTGAGAGGCAGGGTCTCCTTTTGGCTCCACAGAATTGACAGTAAAGTAGAAAAGCTCTGGCCACGAGTTCTGTTCACACTCCGCCCTCACCGCCTCTGCTGTGTGTCCATGCTCAGGGCAGTGACGATGCTCTCGCCCTCTTCAATCTTGACCTATTTCAGCTCTGGCTGCTCTGACTGGTTGCCATTGTGGCATTTTGGGGGCAGGGAAGCCGATGCTTGTGCATGTGTTCCCAACACGTGCAGAGGAAGGACTCGCTGCTTCGCTGTTCACCTAAAAGCCTGCTCTGTTCATTTGCTTTCAGAGGCAAGGTGTCTCCTCCAGAATGAGCCTTTGCCAGGTTCTTTCTGGGAATGTGGTGCTTTGATGAAATAACCACTCAGAGAGAGACTGTGATTAATTGAATTCTGCCAGCCTTTGTCTGCAGTCCTGTAGTATGGATACTTCTGAGGGATGTGTTTGTAAGTTCCATGCCGGGTGAGTTGTTTATCAGGAGTCATTGTAATTGCTTGTATGATTCATTGTGCATAAGAATAAGGCGGCTTTGAGGCATCCTTTGGGCTGTCTCCACCTGAAGTTTCCTCTTCATTTTCTGCCTGCAAGTTGTCAGCCGTTAAATTGAGGTCAGATGGTGTCCCATGGCCTCTTTTGTTCCCTGAAGATCCTGCACCCCAGGCACTGGATGGGCAGGAGTTCACAGCACTGATGGTTTCTGATGGGGAAGGCAGGGGGCTGATAAGGTGCACCATGCTGTCTGGAATGTTGATGGTCAGGGGCGAGAAGTGGGCCTGCCCAAGCTTCACTGGGGACTCGCTGGCCCCTGCTTCTCCGTGTTTTTGCTGCACAGGTCAGTGAACATTACCTAGATGTTTGTGCCCTGGAACCTGAACCTGCACAAGCACGGCAGCCTCAGCAATGGCACTGCACACCTCTGGAACAGGCTCTCCACCGAACGTGACACTCTAGCCAAGGCAGCTCAGGTAGCAGGGCCAGCGGTGTCTGCCTGGGCTGCACCCAGAGTTCAGGGACTGCCCACCAGGGCCTCTGGCCCGGACAGGGGTGTGAAGAGTCCCAGGTGGCTGTGAGATGAAGCTCCAGTGGCTCGTGCTCATGTCCACTGACCCCTACAAAGAGTTGCAGCTGATGGTCACCGAGCGCTTCTTCCTCAGGTACTCCAACTCGGGCCCCCTGGGCGCGCCTTGAGGTGGCCTGGCCGCCAGGTGGAGACCCATGGGCCTGGGTGGGCCGGCACCTCGCATCGCTACCCTGGCAGAGCTGATGCCCAGGGAGGCCGCTGGCAGGCGAGCAATGAGCCACAGTCAGAGTTTAAGATCATTGTTACTTTTGGTAGTTTGTATTTAGATTTGTTGTCTTTTCTAAAAGCAGTTGTTCTTCTATTCAATTATATAACTTTTGTTCCTTTGGACGATTTCCATATAGTGTTCAGTATGGAAGTGTGTTGGTGAACATGATTTCCCCCTGGTCTAGGCAGCCATAACTGTGACTGACTCTGGCATGAAGGTAATGTTAGTGAGGTCTGCTTCCAAGCCCTGGTCCTGTTCTAGTTAAGCAAGATTTGAACCTGGGAAATAGCTCTCCTCTGAAGTTATTCATTGATTTTCAGTAATGTACCCTCCAGGCTCTGAGGAAAACAGGAAATTTGGAGGCACAACAGGAATTTGGTAATACTGTTTGGTGAAGCGTATCAAAGTAGCACTTTTTGAGCCACCTCTAAGCTAAATCTAGAACTTTCCAATTTTGTTGACTATTTTTCCTTAACTCCTTATTATTTACGTATGACTAATTTTGCAACCTTCCTTGTGTATTAGAGTCACCTGGGATGTTTTTTAAAAACAATACTTGTCCAGGTCCTAGCACCAGAAATTTGGTTTCAGTTTGTCTGGGGTGAGACTCTGAGCGTGGTATTTTTAAAAACCTCCTGGAGGTGCTTAATTTGCAGCCAGAGTTGAAAGTCATTGTAACAGAACAATCAATCAGGAGGAATACCCACATTCAGGAGTGATGGGAAGGGAATAATGGCTAAACACCACTACAATTCAGGACAAATGAAAGCAAAATATTCCGATTTCACTTGGAGCCACAGGAGAAATTGTTTTGAGTTAAACTATTGTCCAACGTAGTTGTTGAATAAAAGCACCTTTCTTCCGGGGAATAAAAGCAATCTTTCCTTTCAAATTTGGGTCGAAAATATTAAAATCTTACAGTCAGCTTGATTTGAAGTAATTTATTCTGTCAGTTGCCAAAAGACTAGTTTCTTCATTGACTGACTGTTGAAGAGAAAGCTTGTTTTCAGGTTTACGTGAAATTTGTAATCACTATGAAGAAAAAGAGGTCAAAGTTACATGCATATTGAAAATCCCAAATTTTTTTTTCAAAAAATAAGCCAAAACACATAGAGATTATGCTCAGAGGCTGGCCATCTGTGTGGCACTAGGGAGATGTCTGTACTTGGCATTTACCAGTTAACCTACTGTGTTACTAGAAAAGCTATTTGAGGCATGCCCTATACCAGGGGTGTCAAACTCATTTTCACCGGGGGCCACATCAGCCTCTCCATTGCCTTCAAAGGGCCGAATGTCATTTTAGGACTGTATAAATGTAACTACTCTTAACAGTTAAGTGAGAGCTCAGCGCTGCCGCTGGGTAGAAACAAGGTGCCGGGTGGATAAAACAAGGTGGAGGGCCAGATTTGGTCTGTGGGCCTTGTGTTTTCCACCTGTGTTCTATACATTCAAGTTTTTTAAAATTAATCAGATCAGTAAATTAAGTATTCCAACCTTTGCTCTGTTGAGAGCCAATGCCATTTAGTAGACTAGAGCCAAATATGTAAGCTGAACTACAGCTTTATCTCTTAGAAAACACACAGCCTTAGATGTTATCAGAATAGTGAGTCTCAAAATGTAAGACTACCAGAGGGAGATGTAACTATAATAGAGGAGCAGTATCACATGTTAACCAAGAATGCTACCCAGCTGGCCACCTGTCCCCACAATGGATGCCTATAGATACACAGTCTGATATTAGGTTGATAGGAATTACTTAGCCAAGAAATATGGCAACATGTACACATAGGATCAGGTGCTTCTTGGAACCTAGGAATTTACTCTATTTTACAAAAATGAAGGAAGGAAGGAAGGAAGGAAGGAAGGAAGGAAGGAAGGAAGGAAGGAGTAAGAAATGAAGGATGGAAGGAAGGAAAGAATCATTTAGTTTATTAAACATTCCTAAAATGATATTTATAATTCATGTGGCTCTATGGATAATTAAGATTTATAAAAATATAGTTATAGGTGTAGTTTCAAGAAATTTTTAAAAATCTACATTTTATACAATTTTTCATATTCTAAGAACTATTTTTTAGAATTGTGCAAAATTAAGTGATTTCTCATCAGCTGCCATTATATATTGTTTTCAATACTTTGTCCAAAAATTCAAAGTTGTGGATGATTTATCAAATGTCTATGTCTGATACCTTGGCAAATATATTATCAAATGAGTAAGACTTTAATATAGATGGAATCATCAAGTGCCAATCAATAATGTTTGCCATAAGAAAGCAAAATGTTAAAATACAAAAATAAGGTGTTTCTTTCACTTATTATTAAACAATCACGTCAGTTTTTATGTTCAGACTGGAGTGAAGCTGACACTTTTAAAACAGCTGAGATTGAATAATGATAATCTCTGTGGGCCAAACAATGGTGATTCTCTCCCAAGAAGATATTTGTCTTAGTTTTGGGAAACTAAAGCTGAAATATCAAATATTTCTCTTACACCACTTCCTCCCGTGTAAAATTTATTCTTTCGTACATTCATGCATTCCCCTATGTGAATAGGGGAATTGTGTGTGTCTAGATATACCAGAGAGTGGAGTAGTGAGCTAAAGACTATCTGTCAATGTAGAGAAGATGGAATAGTGAGAGAAATAAAGACAAATATTTAATCTAACATTTTAATAATGCTACAAGAGAAGAATGTAAGTTGTTATGAAAATTTAGAAGACAATTATTTAATGTGGAAATCTGGGAAAGCCTATATGAAGAAGTGATATTTTAGCTCAGATCTGAGACTAAAGAGACATGTATTTAAAAGGTAGTGGACAGGCAGATAAATGAGATGTGATAAATATTTGAAGTAGGACAGAACACGCATGTGGCTGGTGGGCGGAGGGCAGGGAAACAAGCACAAGAGACTCTGAGAGAATGGACAGTAATCTAGAAATCTCAGAATGAAAACTTGGATAGAAATGGAATCAAAGAATGGTGCAATTTTGTTGTCGGCATGGCTTAAATTTAATTTTATGATTTTACAGCTTAAATAATGTTCATTTACCCCCATTGTAAAGAGCCCAGTATTTCTGTTGTGTGGACCGGGTAGCGGTAGTATTCCAAAGCCTTAGCCACTCAGGTCAAATAGTAAGACTTAACTGTAACACATACAACACCATTTTTCTCTTTAAAAGTATTTAGAATATGTTTATCTATGCATTATAGCTAAATCGTTGTTAAACACATTTTCAGAGAAAATACTAGAAAATTATTAAAGATTAAAATTTGAAATTTTATATGATATTCTTTGTATTGTCAAAAACATTCTATTTTAGCACTAAAACATACATTTTTAAAATTATTATATGATTCATCTTGTTTCTAGTATTGGAAAACAAATGTTCTAAGACTTTGTAGTAGCTTTCTGTTTAGTTGCCAAAAATCTCCTCCCTCACGCGCTCCTTGTAACACTAAAACTGAAAACATCTCCTATTGATATGCACCTTACATAATCGATAGTCTCCAGGAGAAACAACTTTTTCAACCAATTATTGAAATTGCTGAAGAAAAGCTAATGCTTGGAATTAAAGTATGCTGGGCCTTGTGCATGGTAGAGTTTTGGAAAGCAAAATCCAGAGGGTTTCTTTTTTAATTCGAATAATATTTTTCTATAAAGTTTGTTGAATGGTGTACTCCCTTTTTAAATATATTTCATTATTTATGCGATTACAGTTGTCCCATTTCTTTACCCTTACTCCCCCTCCAGCCAGCATGCCCCCCACTTCCATAATCAGTCCCCTCACCATTGTCCATCTCCACGGGTTCTTCATACATGTTCTTGGACTAATACAGATGGGCCCTCTCTATGTCCTCCTGGGAGAAGTATCTATTCAGGTCCTTTGCCCATTTTTTAATTGGATCATATGTCATCCTGGTGTTGTCATAGAAGTTCTTTATATATTTTGGAGATTAAACCCCTGTCTGATGTATCATTGACAAATATGTTCTTCCATACAACTGGTTCCCTTTTCATTTTGGTGATGGTTTCTTTAGCTGTGCAGAAGCTTTTAATTTGATGTAGTCCCATTTGTTTATTTTTTTCCTTTATTTCCCTTGCCCTGAGAAATATATCAGCAAAAAGGTTATTATGTGTGATATCTGAAATTTTACTGCTTACGGCTACTAGGACTTTTTATGGTGTCATGACTTATATTTAAGTCTTTTATCCATTTTGAGCTTTTTCTGGTGTATGGTGTAAGATGGTGGTCTAGTTTCATTGTTTTGCATGTACCAGTCCAGTTGTCCCGCTGTGAATGGTGTATTCTCTTGCTAAGGTAATTCTGAGGTTCAACTCTAGGTCTTGAAAGTGTTCATGAAGAACTGACGAACACAGATTCACGAGACGCTTCTTTAGTACATCATGGTGTTAGGTGGTGGGAGAGAAGTGTCGTGTCTCATGACCTCTACCCGCAGTTAACTTACAGTCTAACTAGGAAAGTACACTCACAGATTTTTAGGATTATGGATAATTAAAGACCAGCCGAAATGAAGATATGAAAAGGTCCATGAAAAGACCTTCACTTTGGGAAGGTCTAGATGGGAGCAAGATAGGTTTATTAAGAAACACTCCCAGAATTGTTTTCTACCTGAGATAGGACTTGAGAGTTGGGTGGGACTTGGCAGGCAGTGAGAAAGGGCAAGACACGCTAGGAATGTGAGTAAAGTTCTGGGGTTCAGGGTTGAGGATCAGTAGGGAGTGTGTAAGGCTGGGGGAGGGAGACAGAGAACCACTGCCCTGGCTAAAGGAAGAATCATGTTGAAAAGCATGTTGAAATAAGGTCGGTCAGGGAAGGGTCAGATTATTAGAAACTGATGATGTTACTTGGGGACGTGCAGAGTGTGGTGTTAGGCACATTGCAGATTTCTAGACAAGGCTGACTGGCAGGAAAGTGTGGGAAGAAGAATATCACTTTGGGAAGTGAAAGGCATAGTAAAGGCATAGTATATGCCAGGGCTGACGAGTATATATAATATTAATATATGTATATAATTTTATATTATATAATATATTAACATACTGTTAATATACAATACAGTAATATATTATATATTCACATATAATGTACAATATTAATATATAATTAGTATAAATAATATATGGCAGTGGTAGCCAATTATATACTCTAACAGCTGAGTGATATGCTCACAGCTGAGCTTTGAGAGGAAATTTTTTTGTAGTACTTACGAATTTAGGATCTAAAATTAGACCACCTGGGTTTAAATTCTAGCTCTGTCACTTATTAGCTGTGTGATATGAGGCAAGTCATATTTAAACTCTGTCTTTGTGAGTATTAATTAGTTACTACCTGTAAACAGTTACAACAATGCCTGGGATATAACAAAGACTGTATAAATATTATCTATTATTTATTAAGCTAGCAGCAGTGAATAAGTAAATAAATATAAATAGGTTTAAGGAAGAAAAAAGCAGATGTAATTGTACATCTTGTATTTAAGGGAAGTTATAGAAATGGAATCAGAAAGTGAGACAAAGAGAAAGCCACTAAAATAATAATGATAATCTTGAGTTTGAAATACTGGGTGATAGAAATAACATGATAGACAACTAAAATTTGCTCCAGTTTAGTAAGTAACATGGACAAATGACTTCAACAATATATCCACTTCACCTATAAAAGATTTGAAAGTAGTTTTTAAAGTTTTTCCTAGTTCTGATTTCTGAGGTTTGTTGATGCTGGGAACTTGTAAAAACGCTTGTATCCCAGGCTTAAAAAATTCCGTTCTCAGAATACTGACAAAACCCCTTTAATGACAGGTTCTGGTGAATTGGTAAAATGTTGGAAGCACTGTAATGGACCGTGTTATTCTTGTAATCTAATGGAAGGTAGAATCCACAAACTCATCACCACTGTGCTTGAGATCACATATCAAAGGCCTAATAAATAACATTAAGGGGATGATTTATTAAAATAAAAAGATGAAAGGAAGCAGGGATCACTAGAAACTAGAAAGGATTCTCTTAAAAAATCACATCTATTTCAGTTCTTTCTTTGGAATTGTCAGGGGAACACAGACTCAGGCATTTTTATAGTGTTTCTTCAAGTTATCTGAAGACAAGATATAGAAATGTTATATGGACTACTAGGTGAATCAGTAACAAGGAGAGAATGTGGAGAAAAGGGAACCCTTGTGCACCATTGGTGGGATTGTAAATTAGTGTAGCCACTGCGGAAAACAGTATGGAGATTCCTCAAAAAATGAAAAATGGAACTATCTTATGACCCAGTGATTCCACTTCTGGGTGTATAGACAAAGAAACCCAAAACACTAATTCAAAAGAATGTATGCACCCCTCTGTTCATTGCAGCATTGTTTATAATAGCCAAGATGGAAGCAAGTCAAATGCCCATCAATAGATGAATGGATGAAAAAGTGGTGGTACATATACAATGGAATACTACTGGGCCATAAAAATGAATGATACCCTACCGTTTGCTATACCGTTTGGATGAACCTAGAATGTATTATGGTAATTGAAATAATTTAGAGAGAAAGATAAATTTCATATGATTTCATGAATATATAGATTCTAAGGAACAAAGTAAATGAATAAATGAAATGGAAACAGACTCGTCCAAACAAAGAATAGACTGATGGTTGACAGAAAGGGTGGAAGTTGGAGGACCAGGTCAAAAAATTGACGGAATTAAGAAGTACAAATTGGTAATTAGAAAATAGTCGCAGGGATGTAAAGAATCACTAAAGAATATAGTCAGTAATATTGTAATAACTATTTTTCTTGTCAGGTGGGTACTGGGAATAGTGGGGGATGACTTTATAAAGTGTATGATTATCTAATCTATGCTGCACATAGGAAACTCAAGCAAAATAATATTGAATGTAAACTATACTTGAAAAATAACATAAAAAAAGAAAAAGATTGGATAAGATCTAGTGAATCATCACATGGAATTATTAATCTCATTTTGCCATGGGTACATCCCTTTTATAGGGAGTTCGTAAGAATGCTTCAACACACTATGGTACTGTAGACTCACCAGATATGGCATTATTTTTTAGTTTACTTGTGGAACATTTATTTAAGTTTGCTTCCTCAGAATTTTGTGGTATTTAACCTCAGTTGTTTATTTAGGTAGTTAAAGGATTTCCCCTTTATCTTCAAAATTGTTTAGTGTCAGAAATAACTGAATTTTCCTAAAGAAGCTTAGAATGTTTTAATGTTACTCTTTTGATGGAGATAGAGAAAATAATGCAAGTTTTTAATAATTATTTGGTCATTAGTGTCATATAGCACTTACAATTTTTTTCACTACAGGAGGATGTTAAAGGGACTCTATTCCATCCAGAAAATATATGAAATTTAAGAACTGCTTGCTCCATTAAAATATTAGACAAGATAATACCTATGTGAATAAGTTATAAATACATTAATTTCAGATTAAACCTGGAATGTGCTGATAGGACACGGGAACAGATTGCAGTGAAAATAATATTGGGCTGACCAAAGAATAGAAATAACAGAAAATCTTACTTTAGAACCTGTATTTTTTATTGGAACGTTAAGAGGGATAGTAAGGTTCTGTACTCTTGTGCATCAGAAACATTTCCCCATCTTTTTATATTTGTCTTTGTGTGCACTGACGAGACTTGGTGGTGCTTAGATCAGGCTAATTTAACGAGATCCAGAACAAAAAAGAAATTAACATTTCCTTTAAAAATTTCCTATGGGAGATAGTACCAATTTATGAGACCCACCTTAGCAATTTCCACATTCCAAGACTATGTTATGGGTAGGATGAAACTGACTCACCTACCCCAAGTAACAAATATGTGGTTTCTCCTATGCCTAGTTCAGAAGTTGAATGAGTGGTATTTGGTTACAAATCTCTGCTTACTTGTGGCTTTTATAGATCAGCTTAGTGTAAGTAGGGGCAATCCTCACTACACAACTACTTGGTTCAGCTCAGAGTAGTCAATGGAAAACAACAGATTAAAAAAAGAAAAACAAGAGAAAGGGGAAAGAGGAAGTTCTGATAACAGAGAGAACTGAGAAAATATGTATATTCTCGGAGAGAGAACTGGAGAAATGCTGCTAAGAAAATCTGATCACACACTAGAACATTTTTGGTCTGTTTCACTCAGAGAATGGCATGAAGATAAAATTGCGGAGAATGAAGAAGGCAACACTAAGGACTGTCTTAGTTTCCACACACACAGTAATGAGAAAACCTGCCTGGCTTTGAGCAGAAAATGGATGTGTTAAAGGAGGCTTTGTAAGAGATACGCAAAAGGTCATCCTGTGGTGCAGGGTGGACTCGCAGGTGGTTAAACTTAAGAGATTCAAGAAAAAAAAATGTGTCAAATGAATTAAGTGCTCCAAAGGAGTCCAGGAGCATAGAGAATAAAAAAAAATTTACCTTTGAATCTGACAATCAGTAGGAGAGTGATATGCTTGGAAATAGAGCCATGGGAGGTTAAAATTTCCGGTATTTATGCTGCTAGGACTATGCTAATATTAGAGTAGGAAAAAGAACAGGTACATAACCAAGCCAGGAACGGGAAGATTATGTCTCCATCTGTTGAGGCTGGCCAGAAGGAATCAGCTTTGCTGGATAAATGTAGAAATTGTTAATTAAATAATGGAGTCTCAGAAACTTGACAAAGGGTGGTAAGTGATACATTCATCACTGAGGGTGACTGGAGTTTGGGGTCAGAAATTCAGACTGGCATGATGATGTTGTTAATGATGATGGTGATGATAAAGACCGAGAAAGCATTAATGCCATACTACTATGCACCAGTCACTGTGCCAAATGCTTTCCACATGCATCATCTCATTTAGTTTCCACAGCTACACATTGAGGTATATACTACTATTACTGCCACTTAAGTACAAAAGTTACTAAATTGTATGTACTCGGATGTACCTTGAGGTTTATGGGTATTGGCCAGAATATTTTTAGAAAAGATCTTATATTTTACTCTTCCTGACATAAGAAAAAACTCAGGCAAAAGGCAGAAGAGTTGTCTTCCTCGCCAGAGGAATGCCGTGTTTTTCATCGTATTTACCACTAACTCTATACCAGTGTGGATAAAAAGACTAAGGGCAGAATCAAAACATAAGTCAAAACAAGAGTCAAAGTTTGACTCTTATGTTTTGATAGTTGCCTAGTAACCAGAATAAATGAGGTATAAAAGAGAGTAAAACTATTTTAGATGGTAATGCTATATAAAAAATTGAGACTAGGATAGCACAGAGAATCGATTCTGGAGTTGAAGTCTTGGGTCTGCCATTTCTTAGCTGTGTTGATTGGACAAGTTTCTGTCCGTTTTTGTTTTTGTTTTTTGTTTGTTTGTTTTTGTACGTCTTTAACTCGCTGTGTTCTCATTGGCAAAATGAAGTTGGTTGGCATGCTCTAGGGCCTTAAGCCAGACGTAAGACAGAGCTGCACTCTCTTCAGTAAATATGAGTTACAGAATTTGTAACTCTCATTGTTTAATAAAAACTCATTGTTTTTATTTCAAAACAGGTAGAAGGAAACAAGAATAGAATTAAATCTTCATGATAAGAGATTATTGAGGACTCTCTGTCTATATTGAGCCAATTTCTTGTTTCCTTATTTCCCTGTGCAATTTACAATAAATCCTTCTCAACTAAAGCATTCTAGGTATGTGTCCTTCTTACAACTAGATGAGCTGAAGGCAAGTTAATATTGCAAATTAAACAGCCATTTTTAGGTAAAAGAATTAGAATTTAAATTTGGTCCCAGTTTCTTACAGTTAAAAGTTGTCGTGGACAGGGAAAGTCGGACACGGGTGAAACTTGCACGTACTGGCCCTTGTCTTTGCTGTGTAATACCAAAGAGATAATAGTGTTTGGGATCAGCGACTGAATCATTTCAATTTATGTCATTGGTTTTATCATAGAATTACCACAAAAACTCCTTTGACATGAATATTCTTAAAATATAAGGTTATGATATTTCTTATTTAAGATTAAATAATAAAGTAATAATTGTAGAATACCAGATAAATTGAGATCATAGGCTTGGGGAGTTGATAGTACCTAACTAATTGTAAATAGAAGCCTAATACAGTTTTGATTTTGAGATATTTTAATAAATCTTATACACAACATGAAAATGATACTTCTAGCCTCTGAATTTCAATAAGAAAAAGAACTGCACTGGCTGGTGTAGCTCAGTGGATTGAGCACTGGCCTGGGAACCAAAGGATCACCATTTGGATTCCCAGTCAGGGCACACGCCTGGGTTGCGGGCCAGGTCCCCAGTAGGGAGTGCTTGAGAGGCAAACACACGATGGTATTTCCCTCCCTCTCTTTCTCCCTCCCTCTCCTTCTCTAAAAATAAATAAATAAAATCTTAAAAAGAAGAGAAAACTATAATTTTCATCTTCATAATCAGTGTTTGAAGCTTTGACAACTGCATTAGAGCAAAAATGTATCATTAAAATTTGCTAGAGGGAGAATAATTACATACAAATGTAGAATGTAAAACTATATTTTATTTCTTTATTTATATTTGTTTGTTTGTTTTATCCTCATCCAAGGACAATCCTCATCACTTTTAGAGGGAGAGGGAGGGAGAGCGAGCGAGAGATGTGAGAAACATTGATCAGTTGCCTCCCGTTCACACCCCAACTGGGGACAGAACCCACAACCTAGGTCTGACCCAGGATCCAACCCGCAACCTTTTTGGTGTACGGAATGATGCTCCAACAGACTGAGCCACTGGCCAGGGCTGCAAAACTATGTTTTAATGTTGCTACTTCATTGATAACTTCATTGTTATCAATAATAACTTCATTGTTAATTCTATTAATGCAGGGAAATGTATTTAATGCATAACTACAATGTGTATTATCTACAGTTATGCATTGAGGTTATGTAACTGTTATTTGGAATGAAATTTGATGGAGAAATAATGGAAATGGTTTATATTTATTATGAAATCTTAAATTTTTCTATATTCTCAAGTTGTTACTTCATATGAACGTTGGTTTTCATAATAGTGAAAATAACCAGTAATTATCAAGGCTTACTATTTTCTTAATCTTTACTCAAGCATATGTTTAATGATTTTAGAGAGAAAAAGAAATATCAGTATGACAGAAACATTAATCGGTTGCTTCTCATACACTCCCTGACCAGGAATCAAACCTGCAAGCTAGGCACGTGCCCCGACTGGGGATGGAACCCACAACCCTTTGGTGTACCGGATGATGCTCCAACCAACTGAGCCACCCAACCAGGGCCAGGCTTGTTGTTGTCAGGCTTTGTACCATGTGTCTTAGTGCAATGCTCTTTGTTTTTACTATTTACCAGCTTTTATTTATCATCTCTTCTAAGAATTAGGAAGTTATTTTTATTCTGATGCAGAGCATGAGAAATGATACAGGAATGGTAACTTTGTGTTTAATTAGTTTAAATGACATATTTATAGCCATATAACTTTGTGGTGGCTAAAAAATATTAATACTTTCCCTCCCACCTTTTAAATTGGGCCAATAATCAAATTAACAAAGATGGATTAACAGTAGAAATTCCACTTTAATACATGTGCATAGGGAATTTACATAGGCATGTAAATTCCAAAGACACTGACGCCACATTGGGTAGATAAGACATTTTTGGACAAAGGGGAGAAGGAGAACACAGGGTATTAGATTTCAGAGGTGAGAATGGGTGATTTACAGGTAGTTGGGGGAGAGGAGCACACACATGGCAGGAGGTGTAAGGAGAACATTTTAAGATCTCCTTCGTGAATGGGGCTTCTCTGTCTGAATCTCTTGTGCAGGAAAGGGGGGAGTTCGTTCTGTGTCCTATTTCTTAATAAACAGCTTAAAATCAATATCTCAAAAAGCAGCTTTAGGGTGGCAAAACTGGTTCCCATCAATGCTGTCTTATTTTTATTTTTGAGCATGTTTCCTTTCAAACATTCTTTTATTTTTTTTTAAGATTTTGTTTGTTTATTTTTAGAGAGAGGGGAAGGGAGGGAAAAAGAGAAGGAGAGAAACATCAGTGTGTGGTTGCCTCTCACGCGCCCCCTACTGGGGACCTGGCCCACAACCCAGGCGTGTGCCCTGACTGGGAATCGAACCAGTAACCCTTTGTTTGACTCCCAGGCTGGCACTCAATCCACTAAGCCACACCAGCCAGGGCTCAAACATTCTTATTAATACAAACAGAAAATGCAGTGATCAAAGAATTGTCCATTGATTTTATAGCATGATTTCTTAATATTTTCAAGGCACTTGAATAATTTCAGAGCTACTTCAAAGTCTTACCAAGACATTTATCTTATAAAAGGTTCATTTCCAAAATATACAAATAACTCTTAAAATTCAATAGTAAGAAAATAAAAGTCCTGTAAAAACTACATAGTGTGTAATTTCAATTATATAACATTATGGGAAAGAATGAAATATAGATATTGTAAAAATAAAACTGGTTGCAAGGGGCTCGAGAGGAGAGATGGAGGACTGAATAGGTGAGACACTGTTTTTCTAGGATAAAATATTTTGTATGACATTGTAATAGTCAACACATAATATTATGAATTTGTCAAAATCCATGGAAATTATAGTACAAAAGTTAAACTCCAAAGAAATTTAAAACGAGTGAACCATAATATATGCAAATTAAAAATAAATCATTTAGGAGACTGGAAAATTCCAGGAAGGAATGCAGAATATCACAAATGGTACGTGAAACATACCATGTTTCAAATGGTATGTGGAACAGTCTCTCCTAAGGAGATGGGTATACAAGGTGCTGGCCAAGGAACTTCGGATGTGAGTAGAGTCTCTAAAACTAAAGTCAAAAGGAAATGCATGTATATGCTAAGTCCTATCTGATACAGTTGTTTTCCCCTGAGGTACAAGTTAATTCTGATACTACCCTAGGTGTAAAATGAATTAAACAATTGCGTCTGTGAATGTGGGTGGCAGGAACCAGGCTTCTCACTGTTGGGGTGAACTTAGAGATTACCAGATGGAGGAGGATGCAATCGTCCATCCATCTATTACCGTCCATGTGGTAATAGATTGGAGTTGGAGCTATCAATTAATACTCATAGTTAGCTTCATATATGTATACAGAGGTGAGCAAAATTAGGTTTACAGTTGTAATGCAAATAAATAATACAATAATTAATAAATAGTAAAACAAGAGTAAACTCTGTATCATGTACTCACAGCTTTAAAACTACTTTTGCCCACCCTGTGTATGTGTGTATATACATGTATGTGTGTATGTGTGTGTATATGTATATATACACACACAGTGATGCTTACATATGGAAATATTTATAGTCACATGTGTATGAATGAGTACAGGGGTGCCTACCCTGCAGCCCACAGGCTGCATGTGGCTCAGGATGGCTATGAATGCAGCTGAACACAAAATCATAAATTCACTTAAAACATTATGAGATTTTTTTGTGATTACATGTCTCAATGTATTTAAGTGTGGCCCAAGACAGCTCTTCGTCTTCCAGTGTGGCCCAGAGTTGCCAGAAGTCGGACACCCCTGGTAGAATATATGCACATATATTTCTTTGTGCTGTCAGCCTAAAAGCAGTGATACCTCACTAGTAATTAGCACCCAGAGTAACCTGGTCTTGGTTTGTGATAAAAGGGTTTGTGGAAAATGGCTGATTCTAAGACTGTCACAGGTGGGCACAGGTAACCAGGTTCTTGGTGATCACGGACAAAGAATTAAACTGAACACGAAGAGTTTATAGCAAAAAGAGAGAGAGAGAGAGATTTATTAAGCGATAGCACACTCCACAGAACAAGGGAGTGGGCCACTCTAAGCAGAGATTGACCTCAGGGACTGGAGGGATTCTATTCTTATAGGGCAGAAATTCCTGGCTAGTTTTGGTGGGGTTTTATTGTGCATGTACAAGAAGTTATATTACTTTAAAGCTACTATGCATGTGGTCTTCCATGATTTTCCTTAATTGGCCATTGGGAAAGGGGGTTGCACAATGTTAATTTAGCATAATGCTATTATAATGTAACATCTTCTGTGGAGGTGCATTCATGACCCACCACGATCCAGTGCTTTTCCAGAAAGCAGGAACAACCAGTCTTAGAACAGGGTCTCTGTCCTTATCACTGTCCTTTATCTTAGCCCTGGGGCACCTCCAGAGATTCCTCCTTCCTGACTATCTCCTGCCTCAGACTGGGTCAGGGAATACACCGACGATCTTGGATCCAGCACCCCTTGTGCTGCTGGAAAGTAAGGAAATACAAACACACACAGACACACACACTGATGTGGATCTGTCCACGGGGCGCAGGAGCTGACTGAAAGAACGCCAATGGCCAAAGGTAGAACAGTGAACAGTGTGGGTCACAAAATAGAGTAGTACTGGATCATAACCCAAAGTGTAAATTAAACTTCCATGAATCTGCAGTGGTATTAGTAATGCTTGAATAAATAAATAAGTGGGGCAGAAGAGGCGACTTTCCCATACAGGATAGTTCCAAATAATTTATTTAAATACAAGGAGCAAGAGCATTACTTACAAATTCTGAAGTGTGAGTGGTGCACAATGACTTTCTTCCAAAAAGACTTGAAGACTTGCTTAAAAGCGTGGTGTTACAGTGGAGACGCCTGTCGGATCACCAGCCAGGTGATCGAGGTCAACATCAACAGTGATAAATCATGTTGATAGTAAATAAAACTCATATGATGTGATAAAAATGGCACTTT
This sequence comes from Desmodus rotundus, assembly GCF_022682495.2. Lineage (NCBI taxonomy): Eukaryota > Metazoa > Chordata > Mammalia > Chiroptera > Phyllostomidae > Desmodus > Desmodus rotundus. The sequence continues at coordinate 126,474,405 of NC_071387.1, forward strand.
TCCTCTGTGGTCTTCCTCCCAAAACTTTATAACCACAGTCTAGTCATATGAAAAACACCAGACAAACATCAATAGTGGAACTTTCTATAAAATGCCTGATCATTATTCCTCGAAACTGTCAAGATTGTCAAAAAATAAGGGATGTCTGTGAAACTGTCACAGCCAAAAGCAGTCTAAAGAAACGTGATGACTGAGTATGACACGCGGCCCTGGAGCAGAAAAGGGACGCTATGAGAATCTCTGGAAACCTGAATAAAATATGGTGTGTTCGTCTGCTAGGGCTCCTGTAAATGTACCACAAACTGCGTGGCTTGAGAAACAAAAAATTATTTTCTCACAGTTCTGGAGGCTTAGATCTCAGCCCCAAATCAAAGTGCTGGCGGGGCTGCTTCCTTCTGAGGGTTCTGACAGAGAATCAGTTCACTGACTTGCTTGGCCTCTGCTGGTTTGCTGGCAATGGCTGGTGTTTCTTGGCTTCGAGAAGCATCCACCCAATCTTTGCCTTCGTCTCACATGATGTTTTCCCTGTGAGCATGTCTGTCTCCAAACCTTTCCTTTTTCTTGTTAAGAATATTAGTCATATTGGGTTAGAGTTCACTGTGACAACCTCTTTTTAACTTGATTGCCTCTGTAAGGACTCTTATCTCTAAATATAGAATATATGTGTGTGTGTGTGTGAGAGAGAGAGAGAGAGAGAGAGAGAGAGAGAAAGAGAGAAGTTGAAAAAATAATACAATAATATGCAAGTTTTCAAGGACTTACTAATATCCAATTTAATTTAGAGATAGAGTTATATTTTGACATTTCAAGTGATGATTTTCCTCCATGTGTTCAATTTTATTATTGCCTTTCCCTTATGGCTTTGTAAACAACATAAGCGTATGGTGTGTAAAATTTCAACAGTGTGATAGATTGTACCTCATCCCCTCTGATGACCAAGTCCCCTTAGTATTTAAAAGTTTGCAGGCATCATTTCCATAACCAGCATAATATAACAGAAATGGGAAATTTAAGCCAAATGTTCCATGCTTTTTTTAAGATAAAAAATAAATATCCTCATGTGTTTCTTTCCCAGAGCCAGAAACAATTACTGACTAATTTTGAAACTGCTTTCTAAACAAAATATAATTATTACAAATTATAGGTAATAAAGGCTTTAATGTTTCATGTTTATTTTGCAGAAAAACCTAAGTTGGATTTAGTGTGTATAAATTCTTGCTAATTGAAAATACCTTTCTAGTGTGTCTCTATTAATAATTTCTCTAAATTTTGTCTCATTAAAAATTTATTGTAAGGCCTCAGTGAAAACACTTAAAAGATCTAAACCCTAATTTTGTTTTCTATACTTTCCATTTTTAATTGTCCATTATGTGCAAAGAAAGAAAATGGAGGAAGCAACAAAATTAAGTACCTTTAAAAGGTACTTCTTATGGGAAGCTTCTGGATCAACATATGCTAGTGGGTGTTTGTGTGTGCATGAGCTTACAATTTGTTCTGCTTTACCTCTTTCTACTTATGCTTTTTCATGTCGGCTCCATAGAAAGAGAAAAGCTGGGATAGAAATTCAAAACAATAAGAAAATTATACGTGGTTTGCTTTGTCTGTGAGCAGACAACGAGATTTACTTTGGCTTAAGAAATCATTTCAACATTGGTTCTGGGAAAGGTCATCAAAGAACTTTTACAATGTACTTATTATTTGAAAAGTCTACGGCATGTAGCTCATTGTGTTTATTCCGATTTAGGTCATCCTGCTTTAATAAAACTGTTTATTGGGGTACCGGTTTATTTAGATTAGTTCTTTAGCTGCACTTAACATTTGTAAAGTGATTTATTTGCATATCTGTTTACTTAAGACATGCAGAATTTTAAAGGTGATGTTGCTGAATATTAATGTTTCTTCCTTTGGTGGGGAAAGGCAGAAGGAGCTGCATATCCGTAGATAATGCTGAAAGATTTGTGATTTTCCTGTTATGTTACACACTTTGTTTTTGCTATTTTCCGGTTCTGTTTTCAAATGTCTTTAGACATATGATATATGTTCTTTTGTGAATGAGATACTGTGTGTTGGTCTCTTAAGAGGGCACCTGTGTCCCTAGCAGACTCTTGTCTTTCCCCACTGACTTTTAGAGCCAGGTGTTAGCCAGTGCCTTTTCCCAGCTCTGGTGCTCTGTGAAGGGGAGCCTGCCTTGGCATTGAGACCCCGTGCTTCCCTGGGGGACCTTTGCAGGTGAGATATCTCTCCAAAATCTCATCCCCTGCCTGTGAGACTGGGGCCAGCCTTTTTTTTTTTCTTTTTGCATCTCCACCCTTCCTACCAGTCTTGATGTAGCTTCTTCTGTAAATCTTCAGCCCAATTCCTTTGTTCTTCACAAATTTTTCTTTAAACTAATCAGCCCACACTGATCCTTCATTTCATGATTTCCTTGTAACAGTAATAATTCTCAATGTAGCACAAAAGACTTCTTTACCCACAAGATAAAAGCAGCTCAATTCCAGAGATGGGTATACAAGAGATGCTAATCCAATATTTGATGAAATGAATGAAATTTGAAGATACTACTGTAAGTGACAACTCCTCATATGGTGTCCTTTTTTTATATACTAGTAAGTAAAATGAAGTGAGTTAAATATAACTCTGGTAATAGTAAATTCTAATGAGTAGAACGTTTGATTTATGTCTGTCATTTTAAAGCATTTAAGTTTCATTTTCCCCTGAATGGTGACTCTATGAAGATAGAATATCAGTGATTGTTTTATTCCAGAGTTTGGAGAATTAAGAGAAATAAACATTTTAAATGTGATGTGACAACCACCGATAAAGCAAGAATGCCTTTGTAACCATTCTTCAATTTAATGAGCTCACATTTTCTCAAACTTTGGGAATAGCTGATTAGGAGTGAAAAACAATGTTTTAACATGAACGTTACAAAAATTAATAGCAAATCCTTTAAAGGGGTTAAAATCTAGCATTCACTTCTTTATGTTACACTGCTGGGACCCCTACCCTTAGCAGCCATGACACCTCTGTTATCACCAAGGCAACAGATCTTGGTCCAAATTGTAGGTTCTTGGGAGACTTAGTTGGCTTGGTGATGCTCCATGGCATTGTGGGAGTGCGCAACCTGTTTTCTTGAGCCCAGCCCAAAGAGTAAATTCTCAACAAAGTTCTGTGCTGATTTTACTCTTCAATAAGATAGTGTATTTGTAACTTCTTCAAGAATAGCTCTTCACATTCACCCAGGCAGTGTCAGTCCTGTCACTGGGAAAGAGTGCTGTCAGAACACGAGGAGGAAAGGGGCTGCAAATGCAGCACTACTTGCACTCCTTCAGCAGCATTTGCCATCGGAATTTTAAATTCAGCAGTCTTGCTTCCCATAATTTCCTAAATTGTTTTGATTTCATAGAGTTTACAGGTATTATTTCACTATAGCCAAATCACTAAGGGAGGGTAAAAATACCTTAAACTACTTACGATGTAACCAAAAAGAATTAGTCATCAAAAAGGCATTATTAAAAAAAAAAAAAAAGGAAAGGGAATAGCAAATGTGGCATCTTGAACAGAGACTTAAAACCAGGTTCTCATGGTGGATCACCTGACTTCGGGGTGTGTGTGTGTGTGTGTGTGTGTGTGTGTGTGTGTGTGTTCTTTGCATTAAAAACATTCACAGCTTAGAGTGACTGAGTTCTTACCACTCTACATTTTAAAAAACAACCTCATCGAGATATAATTCACATACCACAAACATTACCATTTTGAAGTGTGCAATTAGCAGGTTTTAGTAATTGACCAAATTATGCAACCATCACCACAGACCAATTTTAGAACATTTTTACCACCCCAAAAAGAAACCCTGTACCCCTTAACAACCACTCCTATCCCGTTTTCCAGCCCTACCAAGCCACTAATTTACTTTCGATCTCTATGGGTTTGTCTTATTTTGACATATCATATAAATGAAATCATAACAACATGTGTTCTCCACTCCATCTTACTATGTTAAATTTTCCCAAGTTTTTGTTTCCAGGTAATGTAGATGAGTCTTTGCAGAACAGTAAAATCACACAATAATGTGCTAGAAAAGGTTTTAAAGGCCCAGGGCTAGATGTTGTAATTTATCTGTACTTTCCTTAACATCAATCATTATACATTTTATTCTCTCCTATTTTCCTCATGCTTGGATTTCTTTATAATATTTTGGGCACTGTTTTCTTCTCTCACTCCATAGAAATTATCAGTTATTTTCTAATAGAATAAATGAATGTAGTGTATTTCTTATTCAGTCTCTAATTGAACATTTGGAGAAGCTGAAGTGAAAACCACAAGAACTTATAATACTAGCTTAATATTCAGTAGATATGGAGAAGAGCATAAACTTCATTCACCATATCCTCCTTAGGTTTTATGAGCATGAAATTACAAAGAAAAATATGTTTTCAAAATTATTTGAAAGAAATGAAATAGTTGTAGTAAGAGTTGTTGCCAATTATGTTTCTTAGGTCTTTTATTAAACTCAATAAATGTTTATAAAGAACATATCTCAGCTCAGACATTGCTAACCACTGCAGTCTTGAGTGGATATATTTAATTTATTCATATATTGTTGTGAAGCTAATTAAATAATGGAATAGAACTTCTTTCATACTATGATATCTGAGAACAAAGCTAGCTTTGAGATATAATAGGATTGTTCTGTATAAGTATGTATGCTGAGAGAACAGAGTTCAAGCTGAGATGACAAGATACGTGAAACTGAAACTTCCTAGTGTTAGGAAAGCAGCATCTTGCTTACAAAAAGACTTCCAGGAGACAGAGAAGATGGCGGCGACATAGGTAGGAGCGGCGTCCACTTCCCCCTGTACACGGGTGAAACAGCTGATCTAGCTGATGTTCTTAGGACCAGAGTGAACAGCCAACAATGTTCCAGCATATATGAAGATTGGAGATCAAAACTTGTAGAGGACATTGAAAATCAGACGGTCAGACAATAAAACCTGGAGCTGTGAAAAGACCAGAGTTAGACACAAACAGGGGTCATCCTAACAACAGCGACAGTGAGACAGATTTCACTTTGCTATCCCAGAGAACTTTCAAGGTGGGAGCAGTGAACACCAGTTCACCTGCTGGAAGAGGAAACCCACCAACAAAGGAACCACCAACAGATAACAATGGAAGAAGGTGAAGGAGGGAGTGGATGCCACACTAACCTCAATCCAGGACCGATCTGGAAATACAACTAAATGGTGGAGAAATTACCCACAACAAACAACTGAACAAGAGCGAAAGAGAAGCCTCAAAACCGTGTACACACAGAAGAATCAGCTTCAACACAACCTGTCCACACCTGCACAACAGAATACAAGATATGGTGGACAGAGTGACCCTGACTTAACCAGCTGGAGGGAAGGACCCTCCAAAGAAAGACCCAACAACAATCAAAACCCAAAGACAACAGAGAGCCAACATAAGTGACAGTCCAAGACCAGCAAGCTCAGGAGATAAAGGAGATGGCACCACTGAATCTCACAGGTATTCTACCGTAGGAGTTCACACCAGAAACCCAGGGAGTCAGAACAGATCAATTTGAGAAGCAGAGGCTAACAAGAAGAGTCTCACAAACAATGGGAAGACAAAGAAACAATCCCCAAATGAAAGGAAAGGAGGAAGTCTCAGAAAGAATGTTAAATGATATAGAGGCAAGTCAACTATCAGATATTGAGTTCAAAGCATTGGTTATCAGGAAACTCACTGAGCTCACAGAGAACTACCAGAAACTACAGGGAAACTACCATGAACTCACTGCAAACTATATCAACATGAAAAAGGAAATAGAAACTATCAACAAGGGCCAAGAGGAAATGAAGAATACAATCTCAGAACTGAAGAACACAGTAGAAGGAATCAAAAGCAAGCTCAATGAAGCAGAGCATTACATCAGCAAGCTGGAGGACAAGGTAGAAAAAAATACCCAGAAAGAGCAAGAAAAGGAAAAGAGGATGAGAAAGAATGAAGAGGGATTGAGGGAAATGCAGGACAACATGAAACGAAATGCTATCCATATAATAGGGATACCAGAAGGAGAAGAGGAAGAGCAAGGGATAGAAAACTTATTTGAAAAAGTAATGATGGAAAATTACCCTAATTTGATGAGAGAAAAAGTCACACAAAAAAAGTCACACATACTCCTGTGTACCAGGAAACACAGTCCCAATCAAGAGCAAACCAAAGAGGCCCACATCATAATTAAAATGGCAAAATTCCAACACAAAGAAAGAATCTTAAAGGCAGCAAGGGAGAAACAGGAAGTAACATACAAGGGAGCCCAGATAAGGTTAGCAGCTGACTTCTCAATGGAAACGCTCCAAGCCAGAAGAGAATGTCAAGAAATACTCCAAGTAATGAGAACCAGAGGCCTGCAACCAAGGTTACTTTACCCAGCAAGGCTCTCAGTCAAAATAGAAGGCCAAATAAGGAGCTTCCCAGACAAAAGAAGTCTCAAAGAATACACCTCCACCAAACCAGCTCTGCAAAAGATGCTAAATGGACTGCTTTAAGGAAAGGAAGAAAGAGAGAGAGAAACACAGGTATGAAAAAATGGCAATGAATAAGCACCTATCAATAATAACCTTAAATGTAAATAGATTAAATGACCCAATCAAAAGACAGAATAGCTGAATGGATAAGAAAACATGACCCACACATATGCTGCCTACAAGAGACCCACCTTAGGACAGAAGACTTACACAGACTGAAAGTGAAGGGCTGGAAACAAATTTTCCAAGCAAACGGACAGGAAAAAAAAAGCCAGGGTAGCAATACTCATTTCAGACAAAACAGACTTCAAAAAAAGGGCCATAAAGAGAGACCCGGGAGGTTACTTCATAATACTCAAAGGAAGAATCCACCAAGAAGACATAAACATTGTAAATATATATGCACCCAACATAGGAGCACCCAAATACATAAAGAAAATCTTGGAAGACTTCAAGAAAGATATTGACAGCAACACAATTATAGTAGGGGATTTTAACACCCTACTGTCAAAAATGGACAGATCTTCCAAACAAAATATCAACAAAGATATTGTGGCATTGAACAATGCCCTAGATGAAATGGACTTAACTGATATATATAGAGCCTTTCATCCCAAAGAAGCAAAAATACACATTCTTTTCAAAAGCACATGGAACATTTTCAAAGATAGACCACATGATAGGACACAAAACAAGCCTCAACAAGTTCAAGAAAATTGAAATCATATCAATCATTTTCTCCCACCACAAGGGATTGAAACTAGAAACCAACACCAAGGAAAAAAACCCAAACACTCAAAATCATGGAGACTGAGTAGCATGCTATTAAACAATGAATGGGTCAAGAATGAGATTAGGGAAGAAATCAAAAAGTTTCTGGAAACAAACAAAAATGAACTCACAATAACCCAAAACTTATGGGACACAGCAAAGGCAGTCCTGAGAGGGAAGTTCATAACAATACAGATGTATCTGAAAAAAGATAGAAACATTTCAAACAAACAACCTAACCCAACGCCTACAAGAACTTGAAGAACAACAACAAAGACAGCCCAGAGCAAGTAGAAGGAAGGAAATAACCAAGATCAGAGCAGAATTAAATGACATAGAGACTAAAAGTACAATTCTAAGGATCAATGAATCCAGGAGCTGGTTCTTTAGAAAGATAAACAAAATCGACAAGCCTTTAAACAGGCTCAGCAAGAAAAAAAAAAAGAGAGAGGACCCAAATAAACACAATTAGAAATGAAAAAGGGGAGATTACAACTGATACCACTGAAATACAAAGGATTGCAAGAAATTACTATGAAGAGCTGTATGCCAAGAAATGTGAAAACCTAGGTGAAATGGACACATTTCTAGAAAAATATAATCTTCCAAAACTCAATGAAGTAGAAGCAAAACCCCTGAACAGACTGATAATAGTAGACGAAATTAAAGCAGTAATCAAAAACCTCCCAACACACAAAAGCCCTGGACCAGATGGTTTCACAGGAGAATTCTAGAATGCATTTAAGGGAGAGCTAACCCCCATCCTTCACAGACTATTCCAAAAAATCCAAACTGATGGAAGACTCCCAAACTCTTTTTATGAACCCAGCATCCTAATCCCAAAACCAGATAAACACATAACAAAGAAAGAAAACTTCAGGCCAATATCACTGATGAACATAGATGCTAAAATCCTCAACAAAATATTGGCAAACCGCATCCAGCAATACATTAAAAAGATCATACACCATGACCAAGTGGGATTCATCCCAGGGATTCAAGGATGGTACAATATTCACAAGTCAATAAATGTAATACATCACATAAACAACAGCAAAGGCAAAATCATATGATCATATCAATAGATGCAGAAAAAGCATTTGATAAGGTACAGCACCCAATTCTGATAAAAACACTCAGCAAAGTGGGAATAGAGGGAGCATTCCTCAGCATAATAAAGGCCATATATGAGAGACCTACAGCCAACATCATGCTCAATGGGCAAAAACTAGAATCTTTCCCACTAAGATCAGGAACAAGACAAGGTCGTCCACTTTCACCACTTCTATTCAACATATTATTGGAAGTCCTAGCCACAGCAATCAGACAATAAAAAGAAATAAAAGGAATCCAGATTGGAAAGGAGGAAATGAAACTGTCACTGTTTGCAGATGACATGATAGTGTACATGGAAAATCCTATAGACTCCACCAAAAAACTGCTCAACCTAATAAATGAATTTGGCAAAACAGCAGGATACAAAGTCAATATCCAGAACTCAAAATAATTTTTGTATACCAACAATGAAACATCAGAAGTAGATATCAGGAAAAAATCCCATTTGATAATAGCAACAAGAAAAATAAAATACCTAGGAATAAACCTAACCAAGGAGGTAAAAGATCTGTACTCAGAAAACTACACAACACTGAAGAAAGAAATCAAGGAAGACACAAACAAATGGAAACATCTACCATGTTCATGCATCAGAAGAATTAACATCATCAAAATGGCCATACTACCCAAAGCAATTTATAGATTCAATGCAATCCCTATTAAAGTACCCATGACATATTTCGCAGATATAGAACAAACACTTCAGAAATTTATATGGAACCATAAATGACCCCAAATAGCTGCAGCAATTTTGAGAAAGAAGAACAAAGCAGGAGGGATCACAATACCTGGTATCAAACTGTATTACAAGGACACTGTAATCAAAACAGCCTGGTACTGGCATAATAACAGGTGCATAGACCAATGGAACAGAACAGAGATCCCAGAAATAAACCCAAATCTCTATGGTCAATTAATTGTTGACAAAGGGGCAGCAGTATAAAATGGAGTAAAAATAGCCTCTTCAACAAATGGTGTTGGGAGATCTGGACAGCTACATGCAAAGAAATGAAATTCCAGCACCAATTTACACCATACAAAAAAATAAATTCAAGGTGGTTAAAAGACTTAAATATAAGTTGTGATACTATCGAAGTCCTAGAGGAGAACATAGGAAAATCTAAGATATTTTACACAGCAGTATTTTCACTGATTTGTCCCTTGGAGCAAGGAACAGAAAGGAAAGAATAAACAAATGGGATCTCATCAAAATAAAAAACTTCTGCACAGCTAAAGAAAACAGTATTAAAATAAAAATAGAACCAACCATATGGGAAAACATATTTGCCACTGAGACCTCAGATGAGGGTTTAATCTCCAAAATATATAAAGAACTCACACGACTCCACTCTAAGACAAGCAACCCAATTGAAAAGTGGGCAAAGAACTTGAATAGACACTTCTCCAAGGACATACAAAGGGTCCAGAGACATATGACAAGATGCTCAGCATCACTAGCTATCAGAGAGATGCAAATTAAAACGATAATGAGATACCACCTCACACATCTCAGAATGGCCATCATAAACAAAGCAATAAGCAACAAATGTTGGAGGATGTGGAGAAAAGGGAACCCTAGTTCATTGTTGGTGAGAATGCAGACTGGTGCAACCACTATGGAAAAGAGAATGGAATTTCCTCAGAAAACTAAAAATGGATCTGCCTTTTGACCCAACAATTACACTGCTAGGATTATATTGTAAGATCCCTGAAACACCAATCCAAAAGAACCTATGCACCCCAATGTTCATAGCAGCACAATTTACAGTAGCCAAGGGCTGGAAGCAACCTAAGTGCCCATCAGTAAATGAATGGATCAAAAAAGTATGGTACATTCACACAATGGAATTTTGTGCAGTAGAAAAAAAGAAGGAGCTCCTACCCTTTGTGACAGCATGGATGGAACTGGAAAGCATTATGCTAAGCAAAATAAGCCAGGCGGTGAGGGACAAGTACCATATGATCTCACCTTTAACAGAAACCTTATCATCAAAATGAACAACAAGCAAAATATAACCAAACACCTCACACAAGGGTTTAATCTCCAAAATACGTAAAGAACTCACACGACTCCACTCTAAGACAAGCAATACTTAAGATGCCAGTGCTGAATTGAGAACAGGCTGACAGTGACCAGAGGGGAGTGGGGAGGAAATTTCAGGGGAAAAGGGTGAAGGGTTTGTAGGAACAAGTATAAAGGACACATGGACAATAATGGGGGTAGAAATGGGAGGGAGGAAGGGAGGGGTGGCGGGTTGGACTGGGGTGGGGGAAAAAGGCAGAAAACTGTACTTAAACAAAAATTTAGAAATTAAAAAAAAAAGACTTGTAGAAGGAATGAGGTGTTTTTTCCCTCTCCTAGCTCATTAGAGTCTCAGAACCATGTTATTCATTTTCCCTATTTATTCCTCCATGAGTAAAATTCACAAGTCAATAACAATTTGCCCCCAGCTTATCTATCCAAACACATTTCCCTCCCTCCTGCATGTACCCTGTCTTCCAAAAGCAAAATGCTGCTCACTGTCTTCAAACAGATGAAAATGTCTTGTTTTCATTCCTTTCTTTGCACACACTGTTTCCTCACTAACTAGGACTTCCTGCCCATGTCTGCCTAACAGATTCCTAATATTTTCAGCCACTTTTCATATAGTATCTTCTCTTTGCATTGATATACAACTCACCTCTGTTGGAGTATATGTGTCATGGAAAAATACACACACACACAAACACTGTATCTTGTATGCTTATTTTTAAAAAGATTTTCTTTATTTTTAGAGGGAGGGTAAGGGAGGGAGAAAGAGAGGGAGAGAAACATCAGTGTGTGGTTGCCTCTCACACGCCCCTACTGGGGACTTGGCCTGCAACCCAGGCATGTACTCTGACTGGGAATTGAACTGGTGACCCTTTGGTTTGCAGCAGGTGCTCAGTCCACTGAGCCACACTGCCCAGAGCTTATCTGCTTGTTTACATGTTTATGTTCATTACTGGATTTGTGGGCTCTTTGTTCATAAAATAAAAATCCATTTCTGCATTTCTATTACCTTGTACAATTCATGCTACAGATTAAATATTAGATATGTTTGCTGACTAAATTAAGACTACAAAAATGGACATTAATCCTTTCTGATACTACCTGAACTACATATATTTTAAATATACCTGTAATACTTTAAAGGTTGTAAGCATGAAATCAGTTTTCTTGTTATAGATGGCAGAATAAAGGAATTTTTGAACCTACCTCCCAGTGATGCAAGTATTAGCAACCAGCCAGACCCCCGGCGAGCACTGCGACCACTAGCAGGTGTGAGCCAGAGAGTAAATAGCCTGAGAGGTGGGAGCTGCACAACGCACAACTAATGCAAGTGTCACAATCATGGCGGTGTGTCTGCTGCCCCTGCAGTAGAGTGAGGAAATACGAACCCAAGGACAGGCCACAGCAGAGTCCGGAGAAGTCTCTGGAAACCTAACTCAGTCTTAAAACTTGGCAGTGAATAGGACGCTGAAGAGAAAAAATACTAAAGTCATTCTTTTGTTCATACCTGAGCCTTGAGTTTATATTGCTCCTGTTAAAATTAAGTTAGTTTTCTTAGAATAGTTCTTAAATATAGAATACAACATAATGGAAAATTTAAATGCCATCTACATATCGCTTCATCTATCTGCTAATATCTACCTGTTTGCCTGTGTGCATAGATGATTTGAGAAATGCCTGGAATGGTCTTCATCACATGTTGATGACAGTGATTTCTTAGGAGAGAATTTAGGTTTTGTTGAGGAAATGAGTTTTTTTATTGTTTCTTTGTTTTGTTCACATTTTTAAATATTAGCATTTGTTATTTCTAAAAAATATTTAAGTAGCATATGGAATACACATTTGGAGGGTATTTGAAATACACTAACTTTTTTATTCTTTAATATAGTATTTCCCAGAGTGTGTAACACTTGTGTAAATAGGCAATATACAAAAAGTCTTTTGTCATAAAATAATTTTTGAAAATGCAAGAACATCCATCTAGGTTTCTTTAATGTGTGATTATCAAAATCTCTATACTGTGTTTTAAGACTCTCCAACAGGGAAAAATTCACGCAGTGTTTCACAAAGTCATTTGTTTGTGGAACACTTCTTATTTTATTCATTCCAAGCTTGTCCTGGGACTACAGTGAGCAAACTTTGTGAAACTTTAAATATGTCCGAGATATTTATTAGTTTTCTTTTTTACATTAGGGAATTATATACATTACATTTTTTAATGACTTAGAACATAGCTTTACCTTAAAATATTATATAGGTGATATATATGTTATGTCATAGTATAAATATTATGTAATGTTTTTTGATATTACATTATGAAAATATTTTACATTGAAAATTAGTTCAACTAAGGGAAAAATTTAAAAACTAGAATGTACTCAGCCAAACCTGTAATAGTGGATACCTCCCATGAAGGTTTTCCTTTCCCCTAAGTGTGTGAGGATTTTGATATTTAAATGAAAATGCACTAGAGGAGAAGGCTCAGCGTCCCATCGCGAGTCCGGCCTCGTCTGGAGTCACCGGGCCAGCACGTCTCCTCTCTTCCTTCCTCTTCTGCCCGAACGCCGCCTGGGACCCTGGGACCCCGGGACCCCAGGACCTCTGCCGCACCGAGACTGGACTCCTCCCTTGACGACTGACCAACGGCCCTCGAGTGGACTGGGACATCTCACACGGGGTCCATCGGGACATCCTCAGGAAGGGAAGCACTCGTAGTCCGTGCCTGGGCAGAGAAAGTCCACTGGGGTAGCTTTCTGCCCCCGAGGCGCCCACCAACTTCCCTGAACGGTAGACAGTGATAGAAACGGTAATCAATCTAGTGACGGTGTTCTACGTGCGGCGCTCCTTGCCTCTGGATTTGGTTTCCTTTCGGGGAGGGGAAAGAGGTAGAAGATGCTAAGGAACAGACTCTGGGGTGATGGCATGGGAAGCAAGGTGACTGTCGAATGGCCGTGTCATACACCCGAAAGGGGAAAACAAAGAATCAGTGGCGGCGGCGGCTGCGACAACGACAACAACGACCAACACCAACACCCGAAATAATAAAATAAAAATATATAATGAAAAAAAAATACACTAGAAATTTTGGACTTTAGAATGACATCATCTTTGTACCTTAGTCATCAAAAATTTCTAGCAGAGTAAGCATAGTGAGATAGCTGTAAGTGTGCCATTGCATACAAGATACTGGCATAGTGAGTGCTTCTCTCTGAAACAGAGGATTGTGTTCAGCTGTTTGGTTTAGACTTAGGTCACATGCTTATTCTGAGTTGGAATGGATTCTCACCTGTATCAGTTAAGATTAGGTTCCTATGTGAATAACAGAGTTACCAAATCACAGCGACTTTAAAAGATAAAATGCAAGTTCATTTCTTGTACACAAGTCTTGAGGCCCATCAAGACTGATATGGCAGCTCTCAAGGACTGAGTATCCTACAAGAATTCCTCTGAGCCATCCCACAGAAGGTTCATTCTCACCGTATAAGTCGGGCAGCCAGAGCACCAGCCATCAAGCATGTGGGCCAGCTTTAAAAAAAAAAAAAGGTTTCCAGAAGCTATCATTCAGTATTTTCCCTTCCACCCTTTTCCAACTTTGTCACTTGGCCAAATATACTTTCAAGATAATTTTTATTCTGGCCCTGGCTGGCGTAGCTCTGTGGATTGCGTGTGGGCCTGGGAACCAAAGGGTCGCCAGCTCGATTCCCAGTCAGGGCACATGTCTGGGTTGCAGGCCAGGTTCCCAGTAGGGGGCACATGAGAGGCAACCACACATTGATGTTTCTCTCCCTCTCTTTCTCCTTCCCTTCCCCTCTCTCTAAAAATAAATAAATAAAATCTTTTAAAAAAAAGATAGTATTTATTCTGGATGACCAACGACTTACCTAAAAATTAGGTATCCTTTTTTAAGGCAAAAAGGGTGTCTCTCAGACTGTCTGAAACACACTGGCTAAGAGTTGGGTAGGGAGTAGCCCCTAGAATAAAAAATGGAGATTATCAGGAGACAAGGCAATGAATACATTAAGCAAACATAAATGGCTAGCACAGTGGAAAAGAAGAATACGAGGAAATATCAGTGATGATAAAGGAATAGACAAAATGCATGGTTTTACAAAGCAACACTGGGGAGAAAGTCATGGCAGAGAGGAGAGGGCTTTGTTTTGTATTTCAGTCTGTAAATGTGAATGTTAGCAGGTTTTTGTACCTGAACCAATGTATCCCCTCACTCGCAGATTTCCCATTGCAGAGCCAGATGAAGTTAACACTTTCCCTAAGAATGCAAACTTGTTAATACTGCAGATGGTAGTATATCAATTACTAACTAGCTTTTATGTTTTATTCATTGTTGAGTTGATGAATTTCCTGTTGCTCTGAAAATATCAGTTTCTCTGTTAAGTTTGAGTATTTAATTTCTTAAAGAGGCAGGTCACTTTATAAAAAGGAAGAGGAAGACAAATAGATTAGACAGCTAATCTGATTACATGACTGTTCTGTAATTCTCAGCCATTCATGCAGAGGAGGTGATTTTCACTCCTACAAAAAGAATAAGGGTAGAAGGGAAAAGACTGAGTTGTCCCTCCAAAATCGGGATATCTAAACACTGACCTCAGCTGCTCGCTAACTTTGTGATTCTATTCTAGAAAATTTCCCCATGAAAACATTTTTTCTTCAGAAAGATAATACCCAACTTTATTTATAAAAGTAAAAGTCATTACCAATATTAATGGTTCTCAAATGGGGCAATGTTGCCTCCCCCGCACTGCAGGAGCCGCTGACAACGTCTGATAGTATTTGTGAATGTCACACTGCAGGTCTGCTCAGAGGGTAGAGGCCAAGGATGATGCTGACCATTCGCAATGCACTGGCCAGCTTCCCCTTCGCCACCGCAACAAAGAATTACACAACCCAGATGTCAAGAGTACTGAATCGTAAAGCCCTGATCCATATGAGTTTATTTGGAAGGGAGAACAATTCCTGTTAGAGATACCTCTAAATATATATTGATTTTAAAAATAAATCCTATCTGTGATTAAACTTGTGGAACCCTAAACCAAGAGCTCTTAAACTGAGTTCCATGCAGTGCAAGGGTGCTTATAAGTAGTTAAATCATAAGCGAACTAGTATGTATACAGGTTGGGGTGAAAGTAGATTTACAGTTGTTCCTATGGAAAAGGATGCAATAATAAATAATATTAGAAGAGTAAACTCCGTGTTTCACATGATCACAACTATAAACCTACTTTTGTCCCACCTTGTTTGTAAATCTGCATATTTTTAGGGGGTCAAGTCCATAGATGTATCTGATTCTCTACGGGATTTATGACCTCAAAAGTCAGCCACTGAATTGATTTAGAAAGCCAAAGAATTCCAGTGTATTAACCAGCCATTATCTTCCCTCCCGTGAGCCAAGCAGCTCTTTCAGGTACTGTTTCCTGCACATTCTCTAATCTTACTGAATTAAGGCATAATTCTCATGCAAATGAAGTTTAGGATTCTCAATTGAATCCTCTTCAATAGAGGTGACCTCAATAAGTACATTTTCTCCTGAAGCGTTTGTGACTTAAGAAGCCAGATTTTCCAACATTTCTGTTAATTGACACTTAAATACATTAAATATTCTTTGTGAACAGGTTGCCTTGATATTTAGGATAACATTGTATCCTCTACAGTTAACAATGCAATTCCCCAAACCTGCTTCTTGCCTCTTCTCCTATCTCTGGAAATAATATCACTGTCCATCTAAGTCACCACACCAAAAAAAATGAAAAATCTTTGTATCTTCAGTTTAAGTCCAATTATTTTTTATATTCTGTACATTCTGTCTCCTGAATATTGCTTGAGTTAATCCCCTCTTCTCAGGTCCTGATGCTATTGTTCTCAGTTCAATATCTCATTCTCTCTCATTTGAAATAGCTCAATATACTCCTAACTGCTACCCATGGTTCTGGGTCTGCTCTCTTCCATTTTATTTTTCACACAACACAGTGCAGTCTTTCTAAACGGCACATCTGACTAGGTCACTTTCCGATGAGAAGCTCCAATGTCCTTTCCACTGCCTGCATGGTAACCCTGTGCCTCCACAGCCCCCCTTGTCTCTGGCTACTGCTACCCCACCCCCTCCCCGCCTAACCGCACTGATTTCTCCCCATCCCTGAATATGTGTTTTCCAGACTTGGTCCCTGCTTCGCTTGAATGACTTTCCCACTTTTATTAAAATTCTGTTCATCCTTCATTAGGGAGCTGGCTGACATCTTTTTCCTGTTCCCTCAGGAAAGGTTCATCGTTCTAGTGTTTTATATCTATTCCCCTTTGTGCTCTAAGTGCCTTGAGCAGTTCTTGCACGTACGTACAGTCCCAGTACATATTTCTGAAGCGGCATCAATAACATTATGTAAATTCAAGATTTTGCTCGCGACTGGATCATCCCGGACAGACACTGTCCTTTGTACTCAGGAAGATAATACAGAGATAATAAATTCGTAGGGGGGATCAAATGAAAAAGCTCACTATGAGCTCTAAAAATTGAATCTTGCATTTCAGCTTTCTAAAATACAGTGATTAGAAAGAAGTATGGAACATTGTTTTTGTATAGAACAAGTGTTACCCTATTTTTTTAAACTACAATTGCTATCGTTATTAATGCAAAGTGTATGCAGTAGCTACGCTGGAGATAGTTACAGAGTTCACAAGTTTTAAGTTGAATAAATGAACAAAGTAACACCATCCAAGTTTTCAAGATGGTAAGTGACCCTGAGTCCGTATAATGTTCTGTAATGGGACAGGATTACCCCCATACTCCCAAAGAAAATTTTCTAGACAAAAATGTCAGTACTGCCAAGGATGAGAAACATTACCCTATATTTTAACAAAGAACTTTACCTAGAGGCTGTTGAAATGCAAGAGATTCTGTTTTGATTTAAACTAAGTAGCCCCATACTTCTAGGATTTTACTGTATATAACACAAAGCCTTATTAAGATTATGCCTCTCTGAATCCATTAGATCTAGAAGCATACTGATTTCTGCAGTTTTATTAAAGAAGTCCACTCACAATGTGAAACTGAAAATGTAGGTGTTACTTGTTTATATGTTGTTCATGAAAGTAAAAATATTAAAGTAGAATAGAGGGTGGAGCAAAACTAGGTTTACAGTTGTGAGTACACAGAGCAGAGTTTATTCTTGTTATTATTTATTAATTATTGTATTATTTTCCACACAAACAACTGTAAGCCCACTTTTCCCCACTCAGTATATTGGAACACACCTGAACCAGAAATACCTTGAGAGCCAGTCACTGAGACCATTTTTGGTTTAGCCACTATTGAAGAAGTTATTGAATTCTGAATATAATACAATGGTGGTACTTTGATAGTATATTTACTTCTTTAGGAGTTAAAGTAATATGTTACTGGATTGTATTACAGAAGTATCATGTCAAACTCAGGACCTCCCTCCGATTAATTCCAAGTTTAATGACAGTAAAGGTTGCTCATCATTCAGTTATTTGCCTGATGACGAGGATAATCTTTCCATTGGAAATGTACACATATGGACACTCACATTTTCTAGTCACAATGGTGGCAAAATCGAAGGAAATTGACATGCTCTAAGGTTAAGTAAAAATATCCTAGACACCTGCCAATTAAACTTATAATATTATCTTATTCCCTTCAAGTAAAACAAAACCGTTTTAGGATATTATTTTTCAAAGTTTACTTTAAAATTATAGTTTAGGCCCTGGTGGAGTATCTCAATCGGTAGAGCATCATCCCTATGCACAAAGGTTGCAGATTCAATCTCTGCTCAGGGCACATACAAGAAGCAACCAAGATGTCTGTCTGTCTGTCTGTCTGTCTCTGCTTTCCTCTTTTTAAAAATCTATTTAAAAACTGCAGTTTACAGTCAATATTATTTTGTATTAGTTTCAGCGTACAGCATAGTGGTTAGACAATCATATACTTTACAAAGTCTTCAAACTTAAATGTAACACTCAAAACCATAAAAGTCCTAGAAGAGAACATAGGCAGTAAAATTTCTACAATTTGTCATAGTGACATTTCTCGGATATATCTCCCTGGGCAAGAGAAACAAAAGAAAAAATAAACAAATGGGACTACATCAAACTAAAATGTTTTGCAAGCAAAGGAAACCATCAACCAAATGAAAGGACAACCCACTGAATGGGTGAAGATATTTGCCAATGATACAGCTGAAGGTTTAATATCCAACATTTGTTAAAGAACCTTCTATATGTTGCATTTTACAAAAAGACTTTCCAGGAAGACTTGTCTGTCATAGTTGATGCAAGACATTTTTTTTTCTACCCTGGAGTTTACGATATTCTGACATGTATGCCTAAAAAGTAAAACATTTTGGAAGAAGAAAAAATCAAGTTTAAGTAGAATATATTCTATTTTTATTTGTTTCCAGTTCCTTTGAGTACAATGTTTTAAAAAATAAAATGGGGAATAGAAGTGATCTCTTCGCATAGGCAACTAGATTTGTTTCCGAATCCAGTAGCTTCAGAGACCTTAATAATCCAGAGAATCCCTGATTTCTTTTCGGACAACGGAACGTCATTCAGTCTACTTGTCTTGGCTGACCTCCCTGCCCTTGACTTCCAACCCTGACTGTGCTTGGGGAAGGAACACTAGTTAACCTAGTCACACTAGGTTCATAAAATGGTAACCCATAAAGTCCAGCTTGCTGGTTCATGAAAAGTATCCTATCATTTATTTAAAAGCCAGATGAAGAAATGCCATTTCATAACAATGAGAGCAGCATTTTATTGCTTGTCTTCAGAATGTAATCATTGAATAGCATCAGTGGAGAGCAGAGGGGGAAGTATTGTTATCACTTGTTTCATGTAATAAATTAAAAACCTAAAATGAAAATGGTTGAACAGGAATGTTTAAACAGGAAGGAGGGAGTAATGTTAGCATTTTAATTTTGTTTTGATTGAAGTTACTCTAATTCCACCATGAAAAAAAACACGCCTTCCTCTAGGATGCCTTTTCTGTGATGGGCCTGATTGGAACGTGCATGTGCTAACATTAGGCTTGGCAGGCTTCAATGCAGCCACACAAAGGGGTTTTGCCAATAGGAGGGGTGCATATCACAACCATTCATTTCACAGTGCTCTCCAATCTGGCTACGACTGTTTTTCTACAATGCACATCAGTGAATTAAAAGGAGGCAGAGGGAAAAAAAAAGATTTAGAAGAAGGGGTTTTCAGAACATTTTTGGCTTCAGAGAAAAGAATTTACAATCATTAGCATGAGTAAAATTCCTGCTTGGCCTAAGTTAATGAAAACATTCTGAAAGCAGAGATATTTTCAGGGAATAAAAAAAACCCACAAAAACAAAACTGTCCTCTGAACACCATTAGCAGTAACAAGGGACCCGGGGTAACTAAACATCCACATTTCGTATAGCCAAATCCCTCTGCTTCCTCCAAGTATAAAATAAATACCATCAGTGAGTGGGCTTTGCTGGGTTCGTGGAGAAAAGGACAAAGTATCTCGGTGACTGTTTTTCTAAATTGGCTCCTTTAGCACTTACGCTTTGGTACTTTTTACACTGTGTAATGCATTGCCCTAAAACAATTAAATATTGCAGTGTATTTCTAACTCTTTGATTGCAAAAGGACCAATGCTGATATTGTTAATAACCACAGAAAGAAGAGGGCAAGACAGGTATCTTCACCCTGCTTTCAAATCCACTGCAGCGGCCTCCTTTGGTTGGAGAGCTGGGGCGGGGATCGCGGCAGTCCTGTCAAGGGGCGCCAGCACGCCGCGGGCTCTTTTCTAAGAATCATAGTTTCAGATAGCTTGTTCAGCATTCCTATGGAATTAATTGTCTACAAAAAAACTGTTTGTTCAATGTTTCTGTCTCTGTAAAAAGAAAAAACATGGACGTTGTAAAAATCACTTTTTACCTATGTTCTCATTTACTTTCTTCATCTCGCCATCAACCCTGCAAAGTAGATATTGTTTATCCTATTTTTTTAATAGTTGAGGAAACTGAGTCTCAAAAATTATCTTGTCCAGGTCCTTGTAGGTGCTGTGGGATGGAACTTAATTTTGCACCCCAGATTCTGAAACTGCGATATCATACCAGGCACTGTGTTAAGAATTTCACAAGTGTTTGCTAATTGATCTATCCACATTAGGAGACTGTCACTAGCCAGTAGGAGGAAATACCACAGGACTGCACGTGATTTAGATGAGTGAATGAGTGAATGAGTGAATGAGGCAGGTAAGCAGGCATATGCTGCTTGTATCCTGTGGGAGAAATGCTACTCAAGTGATTGGAACGATCTACACAGTAGATAAATATTTATTTTTCTATGTAAGCGTTGAAATCTTAAGTGGACATTTTTAATTTACTCATAAAATAAATTAAAATATTTGTGTGTGTGTGTGTGTGTGTGTGTGTGGTTCTCTCTTAAAGTATCCAGCCACGTAATATGAAAAATAGAGACATTTATTGAAGAAGATACAAGAAACATTGTACATAGGACAATGACACCTCAGTCCCCTTCAAAGTAGGCATGTTGGGACCTCACACATTTCTCCCAATTGCCATCAGCCACTCTGGTATTTTCCTGAATCTCATTCATGGTCTGAAATCTCTTCCCTTTTGAAGGTGATTTTAGTTTTGGGAAAAGCCAGAAGTCTCAGGGGACCAAATCTGGATTATTGTGGGGCTGAGTCACCTGGGTGCTTTGATGTTTCACCAAAAACCTCTGCACAAATGTGATGCATGGGTAGGTGCATTGTTGTGATAAAGCTGCTCTCCTACCTTTGGGGTTTAATGATGCACAATCGCTGTCTTGATATTTTTATCTTTGAAGTTGTGTTTCATAAGTGAAATCCGATGGGATAATAGAGAACATGTTGGGGGCTTGAAGCTTCCTGTCAGGCATGGTACTGCGTGCCTCACCCACTCTCCCTCCCACACCTGAGATCACTGCTGCCCTGCCTCAGTGAGGACAAAGCGCTGGCAGCTCTGTGATGTACTGTGATTTCCAAGGCAGAGCCCCAGGGTTTATAGAGAGAGGTCTGCCCTCAGCCTGTGCCAGAAGGAGCATGACATTAAACAGCAAATACAAAAACGGAGAGACTGAGCAAGGGCCCTGAATTTCATTTTTCACTGAACTCTATAAATTTTGTAGCTGTCCTTGGTGATTTGGAACTAATGCTACTGAATGCCATCATCTAATGTGCTACCTTAGATGAGAAGTGCAATTCTGAGGTGCATGATATTTCAAGGTGTCAGGAACCTATTTTAGAAAATGACCATCTGGCCTGAAAAACTTAAATATCATCTCTCTAAATGGCTGCTTTGTCAGACACATGTACACTTACATCAATACATCAAGCACTACCTACACACTCTTATTAAAATAATCTTCTTCAAGCTGACTTTCTCAATATTCGTAGAGAAGATCATGACCAGTTACCACCCTCAGAAATCCCAGAAGATATTTATAGTCATTCACAGTCTTGCTAGATCAGATGCAGTTTACAAATCAGGATTTATTTTATCATAAGCACAGTTGCATAGTAATAGAGCTGACATTCTACCAGTGTCAGGTTTCCATAGAAACAGAGGTGGAAAGTTAATTCTGGTCATATTTCTTTTCGCAGAGAAATGTTTTTGCTACCCCTCCATTCATATTATGAAACACTAATATTTGGGAATTTGGGCTTCCAAACAGGCCTTATTTTCTGACCTTTAACACAATAAAATTCGAAATGGCAGCTATATATCAACTAAAAAACTAAAAAAATAATTTTTTTCTGATATGACTACTTAATATTGTACTGATACCAATTGTATCTCATTTAGTTTATAAATTCAGTGCTAGTCCATGGAATTTATAATTTTGCTAAAAAGAACTGAATCTGAAATGTATGCTAGAGAGGAAATGAATGACTAGCACCCAGAAATACAACCATGCAAGTGTGTGAATTATTACATAAGAATAGCATGTCAAAACAGAGAAAAATATAGATAACTCAATAAATGCTATTGAAACAATCCATTTGGAAAAAGTCAGATTCATAAGTAATGTTACCATAAGTAAATAAGATTCAAACAGGGTTGACAACTTTTTTTCTGTAAATGGAGAAAACAGTAAATATTTTAGTTTATGTGGACCATACTGTTTATCCCAAATATTCATCTCTGTAGCTACAGTGACCAATGAATGGTGTGAAGGTAGACAATTTGGCCTGCAGTGCTGACCTGGACTTAATCTAACCAGAGCCAGCACTTCCTTACCTGGAGAAGGGCAAGAATATCCTCCATTGCTTTATATAACAAAGTGTCAAATAAATATTCAGCTTTATGTTTAAACATAATAGAAATATAACCTTTTATTTTTATGTTTTCCATGTTTGTCATAAGGGCTCACTTACAGCAGGTATTCCATACATTTTCATTTATCCTAATTAAATGAAAACTCATTGCTGCTACTGGTTTAATGGGGGAAATAAGACAAATTTTTTTGTTAATAATTTTGGTCTCCTCATAGTTACTCCTAAAATGCAGCAGACACAGTACACATAATACATTGTCCCATAGTTAAAATAATATATATTATATGTAAATACTTGCTTTATATATTTTTATAAAATATGTGATTCATGTATACACATTTATATATTTATACTTAAATATAGAGTATAAGAAAGATAATTACAAAAATTATACTGAGGTCAAAATAAATATAGAATTATGAAATACCGCTGTTCGGACACACTTTCTGCAATGCTTTTAGCTTTCCCTTAGCTTTGCTTGCCGTCTTTGACATCTTAAAGTCATGCAGCCTTGACTGGGTTAAAAGGGTCTCAGTCACCGAGGATATTGCTACAGCCCTGCAGTCCTGGACCAGCCCTACAGCTACGTTGCGCTCGTTACCAGGGCTATTGTGTAGGTGCGTGAGCTGCCTTACACTGGGCAGCATCTACAGGTTCATTGTGGAGCTTCTCCCCTTCTACCACCACCACCCCTGCAAAGCAGCAGAATAGCAACTGTTGCAACTTTATGCTAAATGAATGCTTCCTCAAGATCTCCTGCGAGGCCTGCTGCCTGGGCAAGAGAGCTACTGGGTGTTGGACCCCAACACCAAGGACACATTCTAGGGTGGCAGCCTTCTTGCCCGCTGCAAGTGCTTCAAGCATTCACACCTCTCCACTTACCTGGCCCTCTTCCTGGCAAGGTGCCTACTGTATGCCTGCCTTAGCTGGTGCCGTCTATTTAGCCTGTGCACCCCTGGCACTCGCCCCTCTATCCTGAGTTTACTACCCCTCTAAGTTGCCAGGCCCGTGCTGTGTCTTCTGTCTGGTGCCTGAGCAGCACTCAGCCCAGACCTGGGCTCTGCACCATTGGGACTGGCGGCTTCCTGTGCCTTTGCTTAGGCCAGTTCTTCTGCCACTACCAAAGAGCTACCAGTCTGCCCTCTGCTCTGGAGCCAGACCTGACAACTCCTCTGCCTATGCGGGCCCCCTACATAGTCGCAGATGCCGCAGTCCCATGAGGTGGCAGCAGTGGCAGTGTGGAGACAGCATGCACTTCTGTGCGCGCACATCACCCTGCCATTGCTGAGGGCTGAGGCCCTGGGGGGCAGTATAGGGGCCTACCATGCTTGCCACATGAGCGGAGCATATGGTCGGAAATCCATAGATGCCTCAGTTGTTTACATGAACAAAGTATCCGCAAGACCAGAGGGCATGACTGGACAGAGGGCTGAATTGAGAGCCGTATACAGGAGACCATGGGCAAAAGATGCACAGCCTCCGAGTCCACTGAGTACACACCTGGTTCACTCTCTTAATGGGAAGAAGGGAGAGGCTGCCTCAGCCCCAGTGACTGGGACAAAGGACCCTTATTCAGGGGAAGCCCCAAAGGACATGCCTTTCAGGAGGCACAGCTGAGTGTCCACATTAGACACCAGGATCTGAATATTGGGGATTCACATGACTTCAACTCCCCTGCACTGCACAAAACTTGGGTCTTTTGACATAGGTTCAGCCTCTTTAACTTTTGACTATTTTACTGCAATAAAAGACTCTAATAGTGCCTTCCTTCTTCGCATGAGGAAGATAAGTTTGAAGAAAAAATGGTGCTTACATAAATTAACTGGACATTCAACGACTCAAAGCCTAAAATTGTCTAGTATCATTTATATTTTTCATGTCACACATTTCATTGTGTCTGGAAAAATTTACCGCTAAAAAAAAAGTGACTCTTGTGCCTGGCGGGGTTCCCAGCTGGTTGGAGCGTTGTGGCCTACACCAAAAGAAAAGGTTGCGGGTCCATCCCCTGTCTGGGCACTTTCCAGAGGCAACCTATGGATGTTTCTCTCTCACGCTGATGTTTCTGCTTCTCTCTCTCCCCCTCTCTCTTAAAAAATATCAATAAACACATCTTTGGGTGAGGAGTTAAAAAAAAAAAAGACCCTTCAGTACTTGAAAACTTTGACCTATTCCATTCTAAAAGTGAAGAAAATTATAATTAGTTTTAAGCAAAGGCTTTTTGAACATGAAGCAATTAACCACCAATATAAAGAATGGGTCATGTAGCATTTCCACGAACCCTTCCTGGTTGGCTATACGGGATCTTGGTGCATACGATTTATGTGTCATTATCGCATTTCTGAGTACATTTATTTAACTTGTATAAACACGATGATGCATTACATCTTCATATTTGAGGCAAAAATACAACAAATGTAGAGGTTTAAAAAAAGTTTGTATTTTAAAACCCATTAATGGAATTTGATGGATTTTTTAAAAATTATACATGAGAAGTTATTTGGGGCTCTTCTTCAGTGGAAAAAAAAAAAATTGACCCTGAGGTTAGCAGGATGAATGTGATATCCAGTACCATATAAGGAGAGGCTCAGATGTCTAATACATTTTAAAAACTCAGTAAGAATTAAATGCATGCCATTAGTACCCAATGTTAGCATTCAAACAGCATATAGGGATCTATTGGTTAGAAGATTTTATTCTCTGCTTTTAATGTATGATCACTGAGGGCTATGAGGCAAATATCTGCTTCCATGGGATACCTAAAAAAAGTGGTGGAACAGGAAAAGATTTATAAATAATGTTAGCTCTTGTCTTAAATAAATGTAAAATGAACAAAACTTTTATTTCTCTATCAAGCATCTGTTAACAGTTTTATTTTTTGTCATATTAAATACCATAGGACAGGATCGTAATGATGAAAACCTCAGCCAACAGCTGCCTTACAAAGGATAAGAAAAAGCCTGCCATGATATTAGCGAAGGTGAAGGAGAACGTTGACTGTGAGAGGCAACGTCTCCCCACAGGATATCTCTTGGCATTTTCTGAATGAACAGGATTAGCAATCGAAACAAATCACATTTCAAGAGGTAACAGCCACAGATGAAATGCAAAGGGATTATTACAATAACATTTACAAGATTCTGAACAATTCTCGAACTCTTATAAACACTTCTTGGACTCACAAAGAAAGCAATTCTTTATTTACCCATTTCAAAAAGGACTGAATGTGCAGCTGACTTCTGCTAATGGTAATCTGGCAATATACAATTTGTTAAGGAGCTGAACAGTTGGCTTCTATCTTCTAACCCTAAGAGATCAATAAAGGCAATATGACGCTGTACACGTGCATAAAAATGGTCACTGTGGGCCCCACTACCAGTGAAATGGTAGACAAGCAAATCTTTTTCTGATCAAGAGAAAGTAAAAGAAGTAGCATTTTGCATGCTCCACTCTACAAGATGAGTTTCCCTAAAAAGAATCTAATGAAAATGGCTGTAACTACAAGACGTGAGGAAAGAGGGTTGGTGACATTATCACTGAAGGAGGCAGTTGAGGCTGACCCAGGTTTATCCAAGTGTGCTGTGTTTTTGAGCCTTAAGCCTTCAGCGTTTCTCCCTGGAGTTTCCTCCGTGAGTTTCCTGGAGAAGTTACACTGCTCCATGAGTTTCCTTGTTTCAGGATCATTGAATGAAACACCGTGCGGTTTTGGTGTGAGTCTGTCTTGTTTCGATGCATTCAGCAGAGCAGTTTTGCTGGGTTCCTTATCATTCAAGTCGTCATTCCCATCGAGCATTTCAGAAACACATATCAATTTAGAATCCATTGCAGTCTCCACCAACCCTGGGTCAATAATTCCACCGTTGGGCCACACACAGTACCGACGAGGTGCTGTAGTCTTCGCTTTGAAACCTACTTTTCTATCTGATGGATTTTGCAATTTAAGGTTTGTAGTGACTTCATCTGTGAAGGGGTCTTTGAATTTGAGGGCTGTGGGAGGGTCGAGGACCAGACTCTGCTCGACTTCGCCATGGACCCAGAACAGATGCCATTAGGGACATAGCACAGAGCAGGGGGTGCACCTGCACTGGCTCTTTCCTGGCTGGGGACAGGGTGGTGGCTGTGGCTTGACCAAGCTCTATGATGAGGCCAGGTCATGACTCCTGCAAACCCAGGCCTGCCACTGGGTCACAGGTTTGTTGGGCCACCTGATGGGGCAGCAGCTCTGGGTCTCACAACTGACTCAGTGCGACACCACACCAGCTGCTGAGGCCGTGCTCACGTGATCCTCAATCCTCAGCACCCCACATGACGACTTCTGTGTGCCTACCTGTGCGTACCTGTGTGCTGGAGCCCCTAACGCTCCAACTATCTCTTATTTAAGTAAGAATGGATGGGTTATTTTGCTTTCTTCAATTTGCCACTAAGAAAGCACCTACAACTTGAGTACTTAGTTACTGGATTCCACTGATGGCTTCACCATTCCTTTGCCATAGACGTCTGCCATACATACTTCCTCTCCCCCATCACCGTACTTTCCACACTTCCTCCAGGCACTCTCCAGAAACAACTTGATTTTCTTCCTTCAGTTTTATGCTACACAGTGTTGATGGTACCATACCTGCCCCACCCCTGTTTCCGAGCCTTTGCCCAGGCAGTTCCCTCTGTTTGAAATACTCTTATTTCCAAACTGACAGAAAGGTATTACTTTTACAGACTCCAACCCATTCCTCAAATCTTAGTTCAGATGCCATCTTCTATAGGCCTCTTCGCCTATGCCCATTCTTTATTTCATACTTACATGTATTATAACACAAATTCTTTATTATGAATATTAGTATGTCTCCTTACCTTCTGAGTATTAATCTCCTTGGAGGGCAAGAAATTAGAACTTTGTATACATGGTTCCTCAAGCAGTACCCAGTATACAGTAGGCACAAAATACATAGTTGTGACTGAATGATAGATTGTTTCACCTTTTTAATAAGCTGTAACATTAACGTGGACTGTTAAAGACTCCTGTATCAGAGAACTATGAAAATACAATTGGCACATGTAATTATCTTTGCTGCAATTACATGAATTATGTTCCTATATATCTGCAGAAAGCCATCTTTGTACAGTTTTATCATACTTCTTTATTTAGTAGTAAACCCCAAATATTAATTATTGTACACTTGCTGCTGATACATTATTAACAGCTTTAGTGTCCATTTCTTTTCCACTTTATATTTCTAAATTATAAGAAAATGGCATAAATAAGCAGGTGCAAGTGGCGCTGTTGGACTAAGCACAGCTCACGTGAGTTCAGTCCAGTCTCCCCCACTCCTTTGTCCTGATATACTTACCAGGAAGACCCGAAGTAGGGGGGCTCCCCCTCCTCCTTTGTTCTTGCCTTGCTTGCAAGAGAAGAATTCAAGTGAGACACAGTGGAAATGTCTCTAGTGGAAATGAGATAAGTTTATTTATGAAATACACTTGGGTGCAGGCACCCAGCTAGTCTTGAGTGTCCCACGTATAGAGGAAATAAAGTTGTTAGTAAGTTTGTTGTATACACTGGAGCCCGAAGCTGCAAGTGGGCACTCAGATTAGCTGACTATTGGGGTTCAGGGGTTATATATTTTAGCCAGCTTCTATGTACCCCTTCTCCTCCCCTCTCCAGACCTAGGAATTAATATATACAGTTTGAAAGGATTTTTTTTCCCAACTAGTGAAAAGAATTTCAAAGGTTCCCCTCCTCCTGCACTATCATAGTTTTGCTTGTGATGTTCGGACACCTCACGATCTTATCGATCTTATTGGGCCAGACTCAGGACTGCTGAGATAATGAGTGAGACACGGCTCCCTCCCCCTCCCTGCTTTGGTTTACTATCTACCCTACCTAACAATATCTTTTGCATCTTTGTAAGCATGTTCACGATGAGAGATTGCCTTCTTTTTCTGTGCCTTTCACAGAAAATCTTTTATGAGGAGCCAGAGTATGCCTTCAACACACATTGCCTAAATGTGTTTGGTGATTTCTCTAGTTATAATCTTGGAATTGGGAGGATTATATTTTTCATTTTGATTATTTAAATTATTTAGTACTAGAACTTTGTCTTGCTAGTTGGGAGTAACATAATTAAAAACAAATCTTACTCATCTAATAGAATAGTAATGGTTTGTCAAAAGAGGACTAACTGACTTACTTTGTGGCCTGAGAGTGTGTTTGTGTCTCTGTGTTGAAGAAAGTGCTGTGCATTTGCAATGTACCTTCCTTCGAGCGAAGGGGTTAGAAGCGGAGTTCTCAGATGGACTTTAGGGATTACAAATGTCCTTAAAGCCATTAGTCTCGGTCTCTGACTTTTCTAGTAATTTACTAGTCAATTAAATATGGGACCAGGTGTATGTTAGTAACTTTCTACACCTGTTCTAGTGAGTCACGGCATAGGTACTCCCTTTCGCATCACAACCTAAGGAGAGGACCGTAGGCGTACTCCACATTAAGTGGTGGTAGGGTTATTTGATGTTGGGTGGGCAAGGTGAGAATTACGGCGAAGTGTATTTCTTTTTGTTTTCTAAAAACTATATTCATTAGTTACAAATATGGATATCAATTATTTTAAGGTGCTAATTTTAAAGAATTGCTGATACTCATAAAGAAAGAATAGTTCTTTGGCATCTCTGTTGCATCAAGCAAAAGAATATCCTTTTGGCGATTTGGTAATATATTTAGACGATATAGACTGCAATGGAGAATTATATTACACAACATGTTCTTTAAATTATTTTTTGTTTTTAAATGAAATCTCCACCTTAATAAAATGATTTATTGATTAACCATTTTTAATAATGACATATATCAAGATATATTTCTCAAGATATAAATATCTCAAGATATTTTATACATTTTCAGTGTATATATAGTCTTTTAGAACTTGGTACATTTACGAGGGGACAAATTTTTCTGAAGTTAAAAAAAAAAAACTGTTGGAAATAGGCCCTGGCTAGGTGGCTCAGTTGGTTGGTCATTGTCCTGTATACCAGAGTGCTGAGGGGTCGATCCCCCCGCCTGGTCAGGACACATACCTGGGTTGTGGACTCGGTGGGGCTGGGGGCAGCACGGGACGGATGCATACGTCTCTTTCCCGTCCATGTTTCTCTTTCTCCCTCTACTCCCTGCGGTGCCCAGTCCTCTTTCTCTAAAACTAGTGAACATATCCTCGAGTGAGGATAAAAAAAAAACAATTGTCAAAGATAGATGTTTTTACTTGAGCTATGAGCATGCTAAATTTTGATGGCTGACATCACATTATTTTCATGTATAAAATTTAAGCGGAATATATGTTTAATATGTTTAAACATTTAAAATAATATTCTTGATAATTCAAATAATTTTAAATTAGGCATTAACAAATGCGTGCCTCATTCTTAACATGTTTTATATGTTTTTGTTGAACTGCACTTGCTATTTAAACTGATATTTTGTCTCTTCATTCTTTTGACAGCTCCTTCAGGATGGAAGAAAAATCTTTATTTGGAGGCATGTCAGCTCATCTTTCTCACTTCAGATTCATCATTATGACTTCTTGAGGCCAGATCTAATTTTGAAATAACCAGGAACCTGTCCATCTTGGAGCAGCAAACCCCCTGAACTTCGGAGCACAAATGATCACAGATACGGTCTGCATAAAATCATCTGCCTCTAGTCTGACAGCCATGAGCAGAGAGCCCTAGGGGTGAAAAAAGCCACAGCCTTAAATCTCTTCACTCAGAAATTACCAAGAAGATTAAAAAAAAAATAGATGAAAAGGACTAAACAACCAAGCCAACAAAAACAAAAACCAAACAAACTCCATCGTACTTCACCATGAAAGTAAATATTCCCAGATATGAACCCATGAAAATGTATATTCAGCAAATTAAGCTAGTAAATTATCAATTCATTTATCATTCGGGAAGGTAAGAGTATAGAGATAGGAGATATCTCTAGCCAGAATTACTGAGCATTTGAAAAGAAAAATGCAGACGAGGAGAAACTGAGCAAACGGAGGAGCGCTGCAGCGATGAGCGGTACTCGGAGGAATGTTGCTGTTTGCGGAGGGGACGTTTGACGTCGCGTGTACGCTTTTAAAGCCATAATGGAAACGCAGCATTATTGTCGATTGCTTGAAAAGTTTCTGCATCCAATCCTTCACTCCATATTGGTTGAGAGAGGGGGGAGGTCAGTTCTTACCGATTATTTCTCAAGGCACTTCTAATATTTGCACTGTCACGTCCATTCAGGGTAATGATGTGTGCTGTTATTTGCACAGATGGTCCCATGAGTTTTGAGACCACAACAAGCAGTTTATTGCAGGAGTCTAAAAAGGAAACACTTAAAAATTCTGCATACATTGATTTCTCTTTCTTCCATAAAAATAAGTTATCTGAAAAAATAATGTTCTTGTCTCAGATTAAAATAACTACAGAATTATCATGAAAAAGCATCAGTGTGGTCAAATGAATGAAAAAGGGATCACATTTTTTAACGAAGATCATTTTATATCATTAACAGCCAAGAAGTCAAATACAGTGAACTGTTCACTGAACATTTGTGTTTAACATCTACTTGTTCTCTGAAAAAAAAATCATTTGTAATTTGTATTTGACATATAACAGTTTTTTATAGCCATTTATCTATGCTTCATGGAAAAATGTACCAGACAAACAAACAGCATTTTCAGTTTATTTTTCTAAATAAATGTGTTGTTTGTATTATTTGCAGTTGTTTATTTTATTTGGTTTTCATCACCTGGAAGATAAGTTTCCTATGGTTCATTGGCAGGCTTTTGTCATGTGAATTTAGAACTAATGGAAGACTGAAATTTCAAATATTTCTGTAGTATAAAATTATGCTTTCTAGCTCCTAAACTCTGAAGAAGAAATGATATATTTTCACCATGACTTTCTGGTCAAGAATTATTTTACTATTCTAGTTACTAATTACCCAGAGTTAGTTGTGCTGTCTGCTAGAAAACAGAGAGTCCGGGTGTGCTGTGCCAGCAAGGTATTTCCTCTCCATGCTCTTGCTGAACATCTGCTCCAGAAGATGAAAATTAGATTAATTTTTTTAGGCCATTAATCATACCTAACCAGTCTTCAGCAGAGGTCTGCTGAGAACGTCCATCAGTACATATCAAAATGAGTAGGCAATTATACTGGAGCAAAAATGAAAATCAACAAGGGCTTATGGAAAACCTGCAAAGTGTTCATCCTTCCTTGCGGCTCACCAGCTGGAGTTAGTATTCACGATTGTTGCTAACCCCCAATAAACAGTGTCTAGCTCAAACAAATTACTTTTTCTTCTTTTTCATCGAGGCATAATTGACATAACATTTTTCAGCTTCCGGTGTACAATGTAATAATTCAATATCTGTATATATTGCAAAATGATCGCCACAATAAGTCCAGTTAACATCTTCCACCAAACATAGTTACAATATTTTTCTTGTGATGGGAACTTTTAAGATCCACTCTCCTAGCTACTTTCAAATATGCGATACAGTATTATTACTTATAAAATAATTATTTTTATTTTCCAATTACAGGTGACATACAGTATTCGTTTCCTGCAATGCATTATTCACTGTAGTTATAGTAATCTTGTGGCATTGTGGAGGTGGCTGGGGCAGAGTGGGAAGACAGCGCCAGACCTTCCAACTCTCTGGAAAGGATTACAGTCAGCCCTGAAATGTATATTTGATGAGAAGCTAGGATGACAAGCTCATAGGCCTGTGGTTTCCTGGGTCTGCTGCCTCTTGCTGTGCCCTGGGGGTGGTGTCCATCTCAGAACTCACTCTTGATTGCAGTACAGCGACACCCGGAAGCAGAAGCCCCACTGGCCACCAGAGCCAGGCAATGTAGACGTGCCCCCCGGCAGAAGCTGCAAAACTAGGGCACTAGACAGGCTATAAGCTCCTTTCCAGGACACACAGGCGAGTCAGAGTGAGTCTGAAGCTTAACCTGAAGATGCGTTCAACAGCCTTGTGCCTGAGAACCCTCCGCAGCTCCCAGCTGCAGGACAACAAAACAGGTCTCTCTCGGCAAGACCGGGGCAGCGTCCCATCCCGCCCGAGCTCTGCGCAGGGCCCAGGTGGCCGCAGCCCGCCGAGCGCTGTCTGTCGAGAACAGGGACCCACGTCCAGCTCCTCCACGGCCAGTTAGTCAAGGAGCACCCCCTCAGCGGTAAAGCAAAACCACAATAAAACAAAACCCACCACAGGAACGGGCAGGTGTGAAGGCCAAGGTCGGAGCACCGCAGAGGGTGAGTGTGTTAGGTAGCACCCACCAGGAAGAAGAAAGGAAAGATAAAAGCCTAGCATTAATTAAAAATAAAAGCAGCTGGCGTCGGCCGAGGAGAGCACAGAGATGGCGCCTGCGGCTGCAAAGCCGCTGATTGGGAGCGTGCAGATGGTTCCCGCTCTGGGGGAAAAAGAATAAAAAGTGTATTGTTACAAAAAGAAAAGAAGGCGCCTCTTGGCTGGAGGGAGGCAAAGGGAGAGCCGAAGATGGTGCTCACCAGGCAGCAGCCCCCTAGATTTGTACTAAATTACCGAGATGTCTGCCCCCCAGGCTAATCAATGCGTTGGCGTTTGCACATGGCCTGGTTCACCCCCTTCAGGACCGGCTTCCTCAGCCAGGACCCCTGGGCCAGGTGAGTCCATGTGGGGAGCCCTCAGTTCCTTACAGCCTTGTGGAGGTTGTTTTCCAAAGCTTGATGTTTGGGGGCTCATTTCTCAGGTGCAGCTTGGGGCTCGGATTGAGTTTCCAGCTGAAGGGGTTGCAGCGCCCGCGGTGGCGTTTGTGCGGAGACTGTGTCGCGTTCTTTCCGTCCCACTAAGATGAGGTGGGCCGGAGGCATTGGACTTGCTCAGGGTTTAGGGTTTGTTGTTGATGTTGTTCGTTTTATTTAAATTTTCCCAGAGGAGATTGAGCCATGTGTACGAAGCGGCAGATTCAGTGCATTTGCAGGACGAAGTGAGGCCACGATTATCCTATGTCACTGTCTTCAGCTGGAGCCCCCAAATAATCTCAAACACATTTAAAAAAATTAAAAGAATAGGTCATTAGGTATTTTCCCAAACTATGATCCGAAACCAAATTCACATTATATTATTCTGCACACTAAATTGATTTACTCACTGCAGTCTCTTTGTGGTACTTAGTGCGTCCTGTAACATAATGAAGAAAATGAGTTTTTCACGCATGATTTGAACCCCTGAAAATTAAGACATTGTACGTGAAAATAATCCAGCTAGGAGTTAAATTGCCAGTTCCTGTGGGATGTTAGACGTTGAAGTATGCCTGCACTCATTCACAATCCTTTAAAGTTCATGCTTATTGCTTCAAGCTGTGAATTACTTGAAATCATAAATGGGAAAATCAACTTTTCCCCAAATATCTAGCAATAAAATCCTTCAAGAATAAATGACATACATTAGTTCTTCAGTTTATGGATGTATTCAACAATAAGCAGCGCTTCACCTGTTGTGGTTTATGGAGAGCCCTTAAAAGATTTTGGAAAGACGTGACCTTACCAGGCCTGGTCTGTGGTAGTATGACTGTGATAGTAACTTAGGAAGTGAATTTCAATGGGTGGTGACATGCAGACCAGAAAAACATGTCTAAAATTTTCTTGAATTTGGTTTATTTATTCTCTTCAACTTTAATTGCATTTACTTTCTAAGTTATTTCACTTGTCCATCACTTTATTTCCTTTTTCCTTTAATTTTTAAACTTACCTTTACTACCTTCACAGTCAGTATTTTACAAAGTGTATTAAACAATCTTCAGTTCCCATTGAGAAGTACTACTTACAGATTTATTGAGTTGAGAATGTACATGTAGGTACAGCCGTATCTCCTTTTATTGCCCTTTGCTTTACTGCACTTCACAGATTTTGCATGTTTACAAATTGTAGGCAACACTCTCCACTAGTACAAAGATTATGGTTTGCTTTTTTGAGGCACTGGCTTTATTGTGGTGGTCTGAAAGCAAACCTGCAAGATTTCGGAGGTACGCCTTGCAATCTCCACTTCCTGGCATTTGCTTTCGTTACATACTTACAGAATGCAAGTATGTTACATTTACGTGCAACTCCAACGATCTCTCTGCTGGCCCAATCGGAAAAGATTCTCTCTATTTACTGAGTGCTCACTCTGCAACATGATCTGTGTTGGACACTAGGAAGTTGAGGAAAAAAGACACAGATGGAGTTAAAATCTGGTTGGAGAGAAATGTCAATATGTTAAACCTGTAATTTCACCAGTTAACAAGAAATTACATCTGTGCTCAGTTTTATGAAGAAAGGTGTATGGTATGCCAAGACCATAAATCCACGTATCCAACTCAGTGGGGGAAGTAAACGTTGAGCTGAGAGCTGAAGGGTGACAAGTCGGTAAATGAGGCGCATCGTGTGGGAGGCATTGCAAAGGGGAAAGAAAATAGGTTGACCTGAAAACAGGCTAATTAGGTTTGAGTAAAAAGGATAGCACAGAGAAAACTGTGAGGTGGGATCCCGATCCTTCTTAATCTATACCTCAGGTAAAGCAGAAGTAACACAAACAGCTATGAGCAGTAAAACAGTAAGTATACAGAAGTAATAGCAAATCTATCTGGTACAATAAATGCAGGTGGGTTTAATTCCTGAAAACACTAAGATCAGGTTCACCCAATTCTTCTCCCCCGCCCACCGCCCCACAAAGCATTTACTTCTACACTCAAAGTAATGCAGATGGTTACAAGATAAAATAATGGATTAAATTGTATCTGCTTGAATGCAAACCAGAAGAAAAAGGGGGTCAAATGAACATAAAATATTGCAAAGTAAGAAATAAAAAGTAAGAATGGCATGGCAGCATTTTTTATTTATATAGATATACTTCTTGAAGAAGACATAAAAAGTGCATTCATAGGCATCTGTGAATTCATGAAGACTTGAACAACTATAGGTAGACTAGCAAACATTCCTGTATATAACAGAAAAACCCAAACAACAAATACGAGGCTGTTCAGACCTGGTTTAGCAACTCCTCCAAATCGTTAGAGATCCAAGCTGCTTCCACTTCTCTGCTCTGGCATCCTTAGACTGTGGCCTCTGTTCCTATGGCGCCAAACAGTGACTGGAACTTCAGACATCACATATTGTGTTGGCCAAAAAGTCCGTATGGTTCTTTCTGTAAAATAAAAGACATGTTATTTATTTTCACCAATAACTTTATTGATTTGTATATTTTGAGTATGTCAGCTATCCCCCACATGGTATAATGTTGATTGTTCTCAATGTCTCAATTTGATCACTATCAATTTCATCTGGTCTACTCCACCATGGAGCATCGTCCAGCAAGAAATCACCACACGAAACTTCACAAACCACTATTGACACGTTCCCTCAGTCACAGCACCTTCTCCGTACACTCCACAATTCTCTTTTTGCGTGGCAGTTGAGTTTTTACCTTTCTTGAAATTATAAAGCATGATATGCTGAGAATGTTGTGTATTTTCTTCCATCTTTAATACTAAAATGGCTATGCAAAAATTCTCTGATTTTGACAAGTTTTTTTTTCAATTCGTGCTGATATGAACACTGTCACAATACAATCTAACAAAATTGTTCAAGTGGAGTTAAAGACAACGAGGTGCTACTAGAGCCATCTTATGGAAAACCCAGACTTTTTGGCCAACCCCATATATCGCAGGCAGCAGGATGATGAGAGGTATCATTCCTCCCTTTACAAGGACTTAACTGAAAAATATTCACACGATATTTTGGTATATTTGTCATTGAAATTGGCCACATCAGCATAGGGAGGACTAAGGAATGTAATTCCTGCGGCTGGGCACATTGCCACGTTAAATAAATTAGGTATTCTAATACTACAGGGGCTGCGGAGAGTGACTGATGGTGGATACAACTGTCTAATTCTGCCACAAGACTTTAAAAACGTAGCACCAGTTTGTTATGCCCTGGGTTGAGTATTGGGAGTTTTAGATGCTAAATTATGTGCAAACCTAAGGAAATACAAATTTCAATTGATATTTTCAAGAGCAAAATAACAGTAGAATCATAGCATGTGCACTTTTAATCTTTTATGGGTTCTACTGTACTCACGTCTGCCCCTTTCTAAGAGCATATAACCAAGGCTGGTAATGATACGGAGAGTGTCCATGTCTCCTGCACGAGCCTCCTATCACACTGACTGTGCTTATGGCCCAGAAGGCACTGTGCTTTTTATGTACTTTTTGTAATTAAATTCACTGGGGGTGACATGGGTTAATAAAATTTTACAGGTTTTGAGGGAGGTTAATAAGAAGCTAGGAATTCCCTGGTAAATGGAATGGGGAAACTGAGACAGATGGCTCAGCAGATTGGCAGAACAATTTGCAGCCAGCTAATAAATTGCAAGATCTTATCTTTCCTAGTCACTGGATACTTCGGAGCACCTGGTTTACGCATGCAGCCCTTTCCTGGGCAGAGCTGCCTTGTCCCACTTCCTTTTGGGTGATATTCTTTGAAGGAGGAACTGGCCAGAGAAGGCCCTGATCTCTTTATATGCTCATTTTAGTATATCAGCATATCAAAGGACACACCTGGAAAGCTGATGAATATTCCTATTGAGACCTCCCCTAAAATTCCCACCTTTAGAAAACAGATAAAAACTCTTAAGACAAAAGACCAAGTGCACACTCCCTCTTGAGCACGCCTGCTCTCCTCTTCTTCCCTCAAGCATGTATCTTGGCTTTCTTTCTCCTAACCTCTAAGGGTTCCCATGATAATTGCAACCAGGGAAGCAGTGGGCAGTGGGCAGCAACAGCTCTCCCCAGGCCAACCCCCTGACCCTGTCTCCAAGAGCCCTCCTTTGGCCTGTACAACTTGATCCCTGAACTCATGCAGCCCAGCTGGCTCCCTTCTTCCTCCGTGGCTTCCTCTCCTGCATCTAGGCACCCAGCTAGGTTACTTCTGGTACTGTGACCTCCCTTCCTGTGTGTAAGCAGCTCAGCCTAGGCTCACTCCAGTTGCAGTGACCTTGCCTCTTCTATCTTAAGCCCTTCCTTTGTTTCACTGTCCCCAGCTGTAAAAAAATGTACTCTCAAAATCACCTGGACTCATGTCATGAAATATTTCCTGCACAAAGTCAAGAACCCAACATTCCGGACCGTGCTGGGGCAGACCCACCTCCATCCCAGTCCCTTTCTGGTGACAAGTTTCACTTCTGCAATTCTGTGGTACGTCATTTGTATATCGTATTGTGTGCCTACCACCCAAAGTCAGATCTCCTTCTGTCACTATGCACTGTACCGGGGTGTCCAATCTGCAGTCCGTTGGCCACATGCAGCCCAGGATGGCTGTGAACGCAGCCCATCCCAAAATTGTAATTTACTTAA
Source organism: Desmodus rotundus (assembly GCF_022682495.2). NCBI lineage: Eukaryota > Metazoa > Chordata > Mammalia > Chiroptera > Phyllostomidae > Desmodus > Desmodus rotundus. The sequence goes on from NC_071387.1 coordinate 126,512,578, forward strand.
AACATTATGAGTTTTTTGTGATTACGTGTTGCAATGTATTTAATCTGTGGCCCAAGACAATTCTTCTTGTTCCAGTGTGGCCAAAATGTTGGACACCCCTGTGACCCTCTTCCCCTTCATTACCCCTCCAACTGCCCTTTTCCTCTGGTAACCACCGTGCTGTCAGGTCCGTGAGTATTTGTTTGTTTGTTCGTCTTGTTTGTTCATTTGTTGCTTTCAGTTTTACATCCTACATGTAAGTGAAATCATGTGGTTCTTGACTTCTTCTGTCTGACTTATTTTGCTTAGTATTATATCCTCAGGATCCATCCATGTTGTCCGAAATGGCACTTGTCTATTGTAAATTGTGCTGCTATGAACACTGGGGTGCATAGGTTCTTTTGGATTGGTGTTTCAGGGTTCTGGGGATACAATCCTAGCGGTGGAATTGCCAGGTCAAAAGGTAGTTTCATTTTTAGTTTTCTGAGGAAATTCCACACTCTTTTCCATAGTGGTTGCACCAGTCTGCAATCCCACCAACAGTGCACTAGGGTTCCCTGATATGTCCCCTAGAGCAAGAGACATAAGGGAAAGAATAAACAAATGGGATCTCATCAAAATAAAAAGCTTCTGCACAGCTAAAGAAAACAGCATTAAAATGAAAAGAGAACCAACTGTATGGGAAAACATAGTTGCCAATGATACCTCAGACAAGGGTTTGATCTCCAAAATATACAAAGAACTCACAGACTCCACTCCAGGAAGAGAAACAACTCAATTAAAAAATGGGCAAAGGACTTGAACAGACACTTCTCCAAGGAAGACATACAGAGGGCCCAGAGACATATGAAAAGATGCTCAGTATCACTAGCCATAAGAGAGATGCACATTAAAACCATAGTGAGATACCACCTCATATCAGTCAGAATGGCCAACATAAACAAATCAACAAACAATAAGTGTTGGAGAGGTTATGGAGAAAAGGGAACCCTAAAGTTTTTTTTTTTCATAATAGGAAATTCTATTCAATTAACAGGAAATAAAACTAGGAAGATAGTAAAAGCTAGATTTGGGAGGTAGTAGGAAATTTCACAGGAGAAGTTCCATTTGGGACAGTAATTATTATTTACTGAAGCACAGATGTAGACGTTAGTTTAGAAAACATGAGGATAGAAGAGAAGTATATTTCAATGAGTAAAACATGCTCTTCAAGGATGCTTACAAAATATTGGGAACAACTGTTTGTTAGAGTACTTACTCAGTGGTTTCAGTCCATGTCGAACTTTTCTTTTAAAGATGCTTTTCTGTTAAATTCTCTTTTCTGGACTGAAATCATGCTTTTTAAATAAAACAGTTGTGCTCTTGCCAGGTGGCCCAGTTGGTTGGAGCATCGCCCCTTACACCAAAAGGTTGTGGGTGTGATCCCCAGTCCAAGGACATATGGGAGACACCCAATAGATATTTCTCTCTCTCTCTTTCTTGCTGCCTTCACTCTAAAATCAGTGAACATGTCCTCAGGTGAGGATTCAAGAAAACAAACAAAAAGAAACAGTTGTTTGATTATAGTGCCGCGTGTGAGGCGTGTTCTTCATGTGACAATTTGTGATCACTCTGTTGCAGCCACAAAAGTACCTACCATAGAAATCATCATTTCAAGAGGAGAATGTACATAGTAATTAATAAGAAACAGGCAAACCTGTTCACTGGGGTAGCCTAACACTTCTTTTAAATAAATATATATATCACTTTTAAATAAAAATATATATCAATTTAAATTTTAAATACCAGAAGATTTATTTATATATTTAAAATAGTAATGTTCTCCCAAATAATGAATACATATACAGGTATTAAAATTACAATATCATGAAGTCCACAGATGGTTGATAAATTAAAACTATCTTCTTTTCTCCGACAAAAATATACCTCAACCACCTCCCTCCCCGGAGGAAGAAAAGGAAAGCCCTGAACTGCTCCTCTGAAGCAGCACCTCATTTGAGAGGAGATTCCGAAGCCTGCTAAAGGAGAGATGGCCTTTGCCAGTAGACCTCCCTTTGCATATCTGTTTTCCCCAACATGTGTGATAGAGACTGGACACTCACATGCTTTACCGAGTCGTACGATGCAGTTTCACTGAGAACATTACAATAACTGGAGCAAAGCAGAAGAAGAAGGGAAAGAAAGTTTGCTCTTAATCAAGATTTGTAAAGCAGCCTCCCTTTTTGTGAGTAAGCTCTTTTAGATTTAAATCTTTTAAAGAAAACATCTTTCAACAGTACCTGCTAGGAATAGGGGCAGAGATAAACTGGATATTAAATTCCCCAAGGATGCCCTAAGGTATTCCCTCTCAGCCTCTTCTTCGGGTAGATTACTACAACTTGAAAATTTTAACTTCCCTGAGTCTCCATACAAGACAAAACTGTCAGTCCGTCAGTGCTTTTTCCTGCAAACCCATAATCTTTGCATTTAGGATAGATCCGATTTACTGTCTTGCTGTTGACTATTCTCCATTACTCATACGACAGATATTGAGTGGACATTATGTTCCAAATTTGCTTTGCTTAAGCATAAAATTTAACTTGAAGCTTTCTGAAAGTTAGGACAAAACTAAAAAATAAGAGTTCTGTAATTTCATTAGAAAGAGAAGACAGTGACAAGAAATTAAAGCCAAAAGCTTAACAACGAAGTAGTGTGCATTCATTTCAGTGAAAGAACTTTTTTGAGTTGCTAAGCCAATGCAGTCTGTTTGTTGTTTCTTATTTTTCCAAGACCAAACTTAGGAATTGCTGCAGAACTGGGTGTGGAAGCTTGTCTTCTGCATAAGCCATATTTGTGTAGCTTGGAAGTTCCCAAACCCTCTGTATTTCTGTATATATTTTTCACCCTAAATAACCTCACTCTTGCGCCCTGCGCATTGTGAAATAGATCAGCTCCTCCCCAGAGTCTACGTGGAATGTCTGTTTCTCTGGGTTCCCAGCTGCTCCGCTTGCCCATTGCCATTAATGTCTCTGTTCTTCCTTTTGCCCACTGGACGGATGCTGTACTTCACACTATTTCCTCAAGCTGAACACCACCCCTGTTCTCTTTTGGCCAAAGCACAAATAACACAAGGCTCTTCCAAGTCTAGCGTGCTTTACTGAAATTAAGGAGAAACAGTGGAAAGTTACAGTGTAGTTCAAGTGCCAACATTCATTTTAATGTGTACGTTATACAATATTAACCTAAACTTTTACATGTGATATTGCACAATGGGGGCTTTGTCTTTGGTGACATCTCACTCCTCTTCTCCCTTCCTTATCCAGGTTACAGCTGTCTCCGTAGCCAATCCTGCTTGAAGACAGTTATCCTCCCTTTCCTACCCTCTCCTTTGCAACCCCCAGTTACTGCCATTGTCTTACACAGAGTAGCTTACCATGAGACCTCCTTTTGCAAAATCAAGAAAAATCTCTGAAATACTTTCTTCAACAAAGACTCATCTATGCGAAGCTTTCCACTACAACTTAGAAATTAAGAGAGTCCTTGTAACTTGGTGAAATTCTTAGGCTCCTGGTGGAATGGCAGTAGAAATATTTATGTTCTGTGTGTTCACAAAAACCTCCTCAGAAGTTGTGAAACTGGGAGTGGCGGTGTTGTTTTGTGTGTGTGTTTTGTTTTCTTCCAATTACATCGGCACTCACCTGAATAGATTTTTATGCATAAGTTCAAGGCCTCTTCTGGTAAAATGATTAACCTGATCATTAACCTTATGTTTTATTGTTTGCTTGTCATTTTTTTTTAATTTCTGTGTTTTATTTGAAGAAAAAACAATGTATTTGGAGATGTGTTCTATTATGTATGATGTTTACTGGGAGTAACAAAGAATCAGTAACCAAATATTCATAGAATTCTATTTTGGGGCAGAAATTATTTGAGACTATAGAGTATGTTCAATTACTGTAAAAGTATATTAATTATACAAGAAACAAATCTGTTAGAATTCCAGGAATCCATGCCACCATTTTTACAAAATTAATGAATTCAGCAAATGTTTATTCATTGTCTAGTAGGCCAAGGCACTATTCTAAGAACTGGGATAAAAAAATGCACAGAAAACAACAGTGTTGTCATTGTAATGGAATGTGGCAGACAATAAGTAAGTACAAATGCCACAGCAAATACAGAATGTGTCTGATGATAGTAAGAAATTTGGGGAAAAAATACAGTGGTGAAAGGGAAATGCAATGATAGAGGTTGGGAAAGCCAGGGTTATAAAAATGCTGTTTTATATACAGAAATGAAACAAGGCTTCTTTGATAAGGTATCATTTGAACAGAGACTCAGAGGAAATTGGGAGTCTGCCTTGGGTGAGAAGAGCATTTCAGGGAAGGAAAGGGCATGAGTGGAGGTCCTGGCTCCGGAACGTGTTTCGAGTGCCTGAGGAAAAGTCATTTAGCTTAGAGTAGAGCCAGTGAGAGAAGAGCGATGGGAGATGAGGTCAAGATGTAGCAGGGGTTTGTCAGATTTTGTAGACTCTTTTGGGATTTTAAGATTTTAGATTTTACTCTGAGTAAAATGAGAAGTTAATATCAGTCTTATATCTGAGAAGTGGCAAAATCTAAGGAGCAAGATGATTTCTTTTGAAAAGATCATCGTGGTCTATAGATGAGAGTTCGGACAGAGTCTGAAGACAAGAGACAGTTTAGGAGAGTGTTGGACTAATCCTGAAGACAGAGGACTGTCTTGGACCAACGTGGATCTCAGTGAAGGTGGCGAGAGGGACTCCGCGTGGAGGGATATTTGAAAGTTTAGCCAACAACTTGTGCTTATAGATTGACAGATTATTTGTTACGAGAGAAATAGAGGTATCAAAATTAACTACAAATATTTTGGTTTTGGGGAGCTGAGCAAATAGAATAATGAAGTTGCTACTTATTCAGATGAGTAAGGTGAGATCATCTGGGGAGGGAGTACAAAGGAAGAAGTCCAAAGATGGAGTCCTAGGCATGGAGATATTTAGAAGTAAAGGAGATGAGGAGGAAACAACAAAGAAATCTGTAAAGATCAGTTTAGTAAAATACAAGAAATTAAGAGAAATGAAAAATGACAAAGAAGTATATTTTAAGAGATCAAATCCCAAATGACATGAGAATGGCTCTGTTTATTTTAGCAAAAAACATAGTGGTCAACAAAAAGGCTTCTAGGAAGCTAGACCGCTTCTCACTTTTGAAAATTATTTATTTATTTTTTCTGACTTCATTGTGATGATATTTACTTATGTATTTACTGGTTCTCAAAACCGTACAGGTTTCAAGTGTACAACTCAATAAAACGTCGTGTACACACTGCACCATCTACCCATTGCCCGAAACGGTCTCTTTCCACCCCCTTTCCCCCCCTTTGCCCACCTCCCCCTACGCCACCCCCCTTTTCCCTGCGGCTGTCCCCACACTCTTGTCTGTTTCTATGTGTTATATATTTCAGAGGCAAGGCCACAGGGGTAGACTACATGTCGCGATTGTGATGGCCCATATAACATCTTGCTACGGAATAGTGATGCTGGCCTGGGACTAGGATTTAGTAAATAATCACTTTCAAATTTCCCAACCTCTTCAAGCCCCAACCAGTCCATTTCAAGTGATATTTATGAGCTACTCTTATGAATCATATTATACCCACTTGGAAGAATAAAGAAACATCTAGGTTGTCCATATTGCTGTCAGATCTGAAGTAGAGATACATGGTTTAACCTAAAAGATACAACCAAACATGACTTGTTATAAAAGGCAAAGCCAGGAGGAATAAAAAGTATCCAGGAACTGGTGGTTGTGGGTGTTGGTACCCAGGGACTGCACCCTCTTTGTAGGGCTGATGTTTGTGGTGCTCATCTACACAATATTAAGGCTTAAGAACGATTGGCAAAATAAAGGTAGTAAAGATAATCTGTCAGACTCAGAGCTTAGGGTCCCAAAGGAAGGGTTGTCTGATTGGTTTATGTCAAAACTTGGGACAGTGTGTGAATGAGTGGGTTTAAGGATTCTTTTACCAGGATGGGATTCACAATGGATGATCAATAAAGATTCTTTGTTGGAAAACCTTGAAACACTCAACCATGTTGCTTTATTGCTCATTTTCCCTACAGGCTCTATAAATAGAGCCACCTTTTATGAGCCTGTCTTTATATCCCAGTTAGTCCTTTTTTTTTTTTCCTTATGCAGAACTTCTAGGTTTCAGGCTGGCTAGGGCAGTGCTCAGCTGGTTCAGGGATATGCAGATCTTCCTCCAGCTTCTCTACATGTGGTGAGCTTTGAAGTATTGGGTAAGACTGTGCTGGGTACCACCTAGGGCCTTGACTAGGGTGTGAGCAGCAAAATGCCTTGAAGTTACTGAGAAAGGAAATGGCACTTCAAAATTCAAGTGTCCATGTCCCAACTCTCAGCAATGCATGCCACTTATTTCAAGGGAAAATGCAAGGAAAGAAGTTCATTTGGTTTAATTTTACTGTCACTACTGATAAGCAGCAAGGAAATGTCCTGAGTCCTAAGTACTGAGAACTGCATATTATTGGAAGTGCATCTGGTATTGATTATGTTTTAAGAATTGAGAAATAGTCCTGTGACCATTGGCAGGATGATACATAATAGAAGAGGTTAATAGATTTCCCACCTTCTTTTTCTTTTTAGTTCTTTGAATTCTTGCATTCTTCATACACTAAAATCTCACTCTGAAGAACATTGTAAATCTTGTTAATTATATAACAAAGGTGGACAGAAATAATTAATGGGTTAGTTTTTAAGAGCAATATAAATAGAATTGTACATGGTTCAATTTGGAGAAGGAACAGGTAAGGGACAAATTGACAAATAATTTTCAAATGTGTGAATAATCCTTACTAAAAAAGATTTAAGTAGTTTCGATGAGGACAAAGTAAAAAGAAATTGGCATAATTAAGCTTTATTAAATCAATTTTTTAAAAAGAAGAAATGTTCCTGGTGGTATGTACTGTACTAAACATTCGTTTATTGATTTTTCTTTAGTCGTATTGATTTTTTTCAGTGTGGTGTCTCCCGTCCAGAAGCAAGAGAAGCAATTGTGGACATTTATGTTCTGTTCCCATTCACAGTGATGACAATAATAATAAGCCATAGCAAAGAAAAGCAAAATCTAATAAAATAGAAGCAATGCACATGCGTGCCCTGCCCCAAATCTCTATTAAGCAACAGAACATATCTAATTTTAAATGTTCAAAATTGGAGACTTGTTTGATAATTAACTAAATTTATAAAATAGAACTTAATTTATAGAAGGTATTAATCCCAGATGATGTTATAGCTGATTTGATAACCATTGGTATCACCATTTTGAACTGTATAGAGTGAACATTAAGGCATAGGCTAGGTGTAGGAAATATTACAAAATCTACTTTTTATGAAAATCTACTTATGATCTACTTGGAACCAAAGTACAAATTTTGAGCATCCATCTGGGGACCAAAATAATATTTGATCAAACTTATTCCCTTGGAGTCCCAAATAGAGTTTAGAGCATGAAAATCAGAACAGGCTTGTATCTGATAGCTTTCCAACGAATTGACCTTTCTATCTCCTTATTCCTTGAAGAGCTGCTCTCAGTTTTTTTCTAGTGATGCTTCTACTTTTGTGCTGCTTTTCAAAGCCTTTGTATGTGTCTCTAATGACTGTGCTCTAACCAAATATGAGGAATGTTCTTGGGAGCATTGTTGTTGTCAAAAATACTCCTTAAATTACTGTTCCTGAGGTGCAAAGCATTTCTGTTGAAATTATGTTTTTACATAATGCCTGTAATTAACAGGTAAAAATGAATACTTAATAGTTAAAATCTACAAAGAGGAAATAATTGAATCCATTAAACACATCATTTTCTCAATACATACACACACACATCCATTGTATCTCTATGTATTGGCATTTAGGTAAATACATGTTTTATAGCACCAGATTCTCTGGATTGAAATCCTGGCTTTACCCACTTTCTAGTTTTGTGATCTTGGGTAAGATATTTAACCTTCCTGCCTCAGTTTTGTCATCTGTAAAATAAAGATGATAATTAAATATACTCACATTGTTTAAATTAACTGGTCCTGTTTAATTGAGTTAAAACAGACCACACAATTGCTTGGCACCTACTAAGTGCTTAATGTGTATTAGCTGAAAATATGTAACTTTTCAGAGTACAGAGAAATCTACATTGGACTCAACTTGGTGTAAAATATCCTTTTGTTAATAGAAGTCGAGAGTAAACCCACACACGGTTCTGTGACCACACCACTCCAGGCTATCTTGGCCTATCATTCCAGCCAGGAAGAGTCTTCACAGCAAATAAGCCCTAAATTTCTAGATCTCCCTTTTTTAATCAACTGAGGTCAAAATAGTGAACCCCTCTTTACCCTCCTATATTTATGAACTTGTTATTTCTATTTGACTTAACCCATAACAAGTAATTTTATTAACCCCTCTATTCCCCTATATGAGGTCTGTCTGGAAAAAGTCCAGCTATTGTTAATGTGGTGAGAACGGTTTGGGTGACATCCATGTAACTTGGCAGCCAAAGAGAGTAGATTGGAATGTGCATGTATGAACAATGATGACATCACTGTACTAGTTATTGGGGGCAGTAAACACCATTGAGTGAGCATGCGTACTGTGTGACTGCCACATTCAAAAAGACTGAGTAAGTACAGCAATAAATCTGCATCAGATTTTACATTAAGCTTGGACGTTTCTCTGTGGAAACTATTCGGATGGTTCCGAAGGCCGCAGCTACGGGCAGCTGGCAAATGGCAGCTTCATCACGACAATGTGCCTGCTCATGCATCATGTCTTCTGCAGAGTGTTTGGTGAAACATCAAACCCCACAGGTGACTCAGCCCCACTATAGTCCATATTTGGCACCCTGCTACTTCTGGCTATTCCCAAAACTAAAATCACCTTTCAAAGGGAAGAGATTTCAGACCATCAATGAGATTCAGGAAAATACAACAGAGCAGCTGATGGAGACTGGGAGAATGGTGTGAGGTCCCAAGGTGTCTACTTTGAAGGGGACTGAGGCATCATTGTCTTGTGTACAATGTTTCTTGTATCTTGTATCTTCTTCAATAAATGTCTCTATGTTTCATATTAGATGGCTGGATACCTTCTGGACAGACCTTGTATGTACTTACCACCACGTGGTCATGGTCACTATTCAAGTATATTTTTATGTATAAGTAATTTGCTCCTTTTGTTGCTGAATAGTACCGTATTTTTTGGACTATAAGATGCACCAGACCATATGATGCACCTAGGTTTTAGAGGAGGAAAATAGGGAAAAAAACCCTCTCCACCACCAGCACCCCCCAACCCCCCAACCCCCCGCCACAAGTCAGGTAAGCTACATTCAGAATATAAGATGTACCCCCATTTTCCTCCCAAATTTTGGGGGGAGTGCATCTTATAGTCTGAAAATATGGTATTTCATAATACGACTATACCACAGTCAATTTATCTATTTATTTGTTGATGATCTTTAGGATTATTTCTAGATTTTGGCTCTAGTATTTCTAATTATATATTTAAAAGTCTTTCTGTAAACACTCATTTTTATTTTCTCTTGGATAAATACCTAGGACTGACATTTCTGAGTCACGTACACTTTACTTTGAAAGAAATGTCATTGTTTCAAAATTCTGGTAATTCTACATTTTCACTAGAAACATAGGAGAGTTCTGGTGGCCTCCATTGCTTGGGTTGGAATTTTTAATTTTTAGTGCTCAGCTTCACTAACTGTTAGGGAAATGCAAATCAAAACTACAATGAGATTCCACCTAATACCTGTTAGAGTCGTTATTATCAATGAGACAAACAATAACAAGTGTTGGAGAGGTTGTGGAGAAAAAGGAACCCTTATTTACTGCTGGTGGGAATGTAGACTGGTATAGGCACTATGGAAAACACTATGAAGTTTTCTTAAAAAATTAAGAGTAGAGTTACCATATGACCCAGCAACCCCTCTTCTAGGTATCTACCCCCAAAATTTGAAAACATTTATTCACAAAGTTATATACACCCATATGTTCATTGTGGCATTATTCACAGTAGCCAGGACATGGAAACAAGCAAAGTGCCCTTTGGTAGGTGATTGGATAAAGAAGACATGGTTCAAACATACCACAGAATACTACTCGACCATAAGAAAGATGAAATACTGTCATTTGCAACAACATAGATGGACTTTAAGGATATCATGCTAAGCGAAATAAGTCAGACAGAAAAAGTTAAGAACCATGATTTCACTCACATGTAGAGTATAAAACCGAAAGCCACAAATGAACAAATAAGATGAACAAAAACTCGTAGGGATAGACAATGGTATGGTGGTTATCAGAGGGAAGTGGGGGTGGAGGGTTCATAAGGGGTAAAGGGCATCAAATATATGGTGATGGCAGATTTGACTTTGGTTGGTAGGCACACAATCCAATAAACAGATCAAGTATCATTGTAATGTACACTTGATGCTGGCCTGTGTGGCTCAGTTGGTTGGGCATTGTCCCCCAAACTGAAAGGTCACTGTTTCGATTATGGTCAGGACACATTCCTAGGTTGCAAGTTCAGTCCCTGTTCAGAGCACATACAATAGGCAACTGATCGATGTTTCTCTCCCTCTGTTTCTCCCTCCTTTCTCCTCTCTCTGAACCCTTTCTCCCTTCCTCTCTAAAAGCAATGAAAAAATGTCCTTGGGTGACGATTAAAAATGTTTTTAAAAATTAAAATATATATATATATTTGAAACCTCCATAATCTTATTAACCAATGTCACCCTAATACATTTAATAAAACATTTTAATACTACTGTTCTACTGGGTGTATAGTGGTGTCTTTTGTTTAAGTTTGAAATTTCATGATGACTAATAATACTGAGCATTCTTTCATGGGCGTATTTGCTATTCATATACCTTTCCTTGTGAAGTTTCTACTTTTGATTGAACTATTTGTTTAATTATTGGGTTGTACAATTATTTTAGTTATTATGGATACAACTCTTTTGTCAGATACATATTTACCATATTTTTCCTGCCTCTGATTACCAATTCTTTCTTTATAGTTTCTTTTGATTAATAGATTTTTGAAAATGTTGATGATTTAATTTGTCATTTTCTTACTTTAAGAGTTATTTCCTTCTGTGACCTTTAAAAGATATAGTAGATATGTTTCTGTACTCTTATGTCACACAGGTATTCTCTGATGTCATCTGCAGCATTATAGGTTTTGCTTTTATGTCTGGGACTGTAGTCCCCTTCTAATTTGTGTTTTTGCATTTGGTGTGAGTGGAGTAAATATCTTTGTCCTCCCTCCCCAATACTGATATCTATTTGTTTCAGTGTCATTTGTTTTCATTATTTTATTTTCAACCACCATTGAATTACTTTGATTCAACAGACTTTATAATCATAGGTTTATTTCTGTGCTCTTTTCTGTCCAGTTAACTTATTTGCCTCTCTGTAGGCCAATGCCTCATTGTCCTGATTATTACAGATATATACTAAGCTTTAAATTCAGGTAGTTAAGTGCTCCAACTTTTTCCATTTTTGTTTTTGTTTTTTTCCCAAAATTGTTTAGGCTGTTATAAACCCTTTGAATTTCTATTTATATTTTAGAATTAGCTTGTCAATTTTTACAACAAAGCCAAGTGGAATAGTGATTAAGTTTGTACACAATTTGGGTTAACTTTTAGAACACTTTACTTTTTAGCAATATTGAAGATTCTAATACATGAAGATATATCTCTCCCATTTTTTGTCTTGGCAATGTTTTCAGTGCAATGGTCTGCATTTTTGGATAAATTTTATCTAAATATGTTATATTGACACTATTATAAATATAACTTTTAAAATTCACTCTCTAATTGTTATCTGCAATTATATAGAATTGCATTTGATTTTTGTACATTGACTTTGTACCTGGAAATCCTTCTAAATCACTTGGTTGTTGAGGTTGTTGCTTTGAAAATAGAACAGTTATCTACACTGGCAATCATGTAATTTACAAATGTAGATGGTGTTTTTTCTTCTTTTCTGATTTTCATGCCTTTTATTTATTTTTATCACTTTATTTCATTGCCTCAAACCAACAGAATATATATTTGACATGTTGTGTTAATCACTAATTTTTAGCAGGGAAAGTTCAATATTTTACCATTACATATGGTCTTAGATGAATTTTAAGATGACTTTTGGCAGAGTTAATAAATTCCCTTTTATTCCCCTTTTTTATTATGAATGTGAGTTTAATGTTTTGGGGGGGTTTTTTTACTTTTGAAATAAACATGTTTTTTCTCCCTTATTCTGCTAATATCTGATGTTACACTGGGTAATTTTAAAATGTTAAACTAACTTTACATTTCAGGGATAAACCATGCCTGATCATGATATATTTTCTTTTTAAATGTTGGGTTCAATTTACACTCAAGGATTTCTTTCATCTATATAATAACCTCTTATAATGTCTTTGTCAAATTTTGGTATTACGATTATCACAGCCCCATAAATTAAAATGGAAAGCGTTTCCCCCTTCAACAGACTTTGAACATGTTTTTATAAAGTTAGTTGTACTACTTATTTCTTATAAATTTGATAGAATTCATCAGTGGAATAATATGGATTTTATGGGAAGATTTCTGATAATTAAATTTCTCTAGTACTTAAAATGATATTAAACTTTCTGTATCTTCTGTCAATTTTGGTTCAGTTGTGTTTTCCAAACAATTTTTCCATTTCATCCTGTCAAGTTTATTGACATATAGTTTTTGGTAGTAGTCAGATACATTTCTTAAGTCCAAAGGACCTATAAAAATACAGGGTGGGACAAAAGTAGGTTTACAGTTGTTGGTATGAAAAATAATGCAATAATTAACAAATAATAATCCAATAATTAATAAGTAATAATATAAGAATAAACTGTGTTTCACATACTCACATTTTAAAATATTGATATTTTCATTTTTCTCTTTTTTTCTATGGTTTTATACTAAGGTATAAATTTTGTTAAACATGTTTACTTCATTTTTACCAAATAGTATTCATACTATTTACAGTTATAGTTTTAAATAACATGTAAATATTTGAGTAATGTATTTATTGTACAAACGTACTTAAGGTGTCAGGGCAAAGAAAAAGGCTAATTCTAGTAAAATGTTTACCATTCAAGATTTGCAAAGTTTTAAGAATTTATGAGCTTGAACAGATGTCTTATGGTGTTAATGCTTATTCATAATTTACAATATGTTTCTACATTTTAATTTAACAACAAAAATTTGAACTCAGATTACATTTTTGTACCAGTGCATTCCTGCCTAAGGTAGAATTATCTCTGAACCTCACACACAGAGCTGGTAGTTAAAGCTCAATTACAGACCAGTTTATTGATAAATTATTGTTCCCTGCTACGAGTATTTATCTGGGTATTATTTTGTGTGTAGTTTGTGTGTTTTAAGTCAGTAACGGGAAAAATCCCTTTTAGATCTCAGGTATAAGGACATTTATATACTCATTATTAAAAAGAAGTTATTTAAAAAATATTTTCCAACTATTGTTTTAATACTAAATTCACTCATTGTTGATATGGCACATCTAATACAAAAAGATATTTCATGAAAAGTCAAGGCAAACTATAATTTAGAAGTTCGGACACACAGCAAAAGATGTATTTTGCTTAGTGGTTTTGAAAGACACGATGCTGGCACACACAGAAGTACGTATTCAAAAATTATTTTGAGACTGCATAGGAAAAATGGCTACAACAAATTAATGATTACTTGTGAAGATTTATATGTGCTATTCCATTTAATCATAAACTAAGAAAGAAATTAGAACAAGGAGGTTATAAGTCCAAACTGAAGAAAGCTCTGTGGGCTTAAAGCCATTACTCGCGAAAATAAATCCTGCCGCACATCGCAGGGAACGGACACAATAAATTTCAGGGTTTGGAAAATGTTTCTTGTGGGAGAAAATCCCATTAAAGTCTCTCTGAATTACTTCAAAAGAAGGTCCATGGCGGTGTCAACTGCCATTAACATGAAGGATATTTCCCTGCTTCTCGTTTCATTATGTTTGTATCAGATTCTATGACTTTTGTTTATAATCAATAACCAATTTCTTCTAAGAACACTAAAATGTTACAACCTGGTTTTCTCATAGTAATGAAGATTTACTGACATGTGAGTCATACCGATTTAAATCAGCCTATTGAGTCATCAATTTTCCAAGTCCCTGATGGGCTTGTATTTATCACTGTCCTTGGGCTAATGGAGATTTGCATTCATATCGTAATTTAAGCCAAACATTGATTTTAGTTTACAAGCCCTAGTTTCTTCCATGAAATGTGTTCTTAATAGAACCAGTATTACTGCTTTCCTAGTGCTCACCCTGATGAGAGATTCAGCTGAGAGATGAAACAGAGATGGGATGAACAAATCTGAGCGCAGGTGACTCTTATGATTAACAACAAAAAAGCCCCTCCCTCTTTGACAGTAATTAATTTCAAATTTTCTTTTTGTATTTTTGAAAATACATATATATTAAATACTTAACGTATTAATATAAGTACTAGTCTTTAACACTTTCTTACCTCTGGCAGTAGTTAGCCTTCTAATCATGGTTAGTGTCAGCAAGCATGTCTTACTTTCATTCCACCAAACATGTGTCCCCTAGTAATCCTTCACAGAACTTTGCCTTTTTTCCTCAGGGCACACAATGCTGGTATTTGTTTCAGAAAATAGGTGCTTATCCCCATCACATTTATTTCCTCAGGATCTGTATCTGTTCTATACATGTGCACATATTTCACCGAATTCTCACCTAGAGTATTGAGGGCTGTCAATGTTGGAAATGTTTAGGAGTTTTATTAACTGATGTTAGCTGCAGGTGGTCCTCACAATGACTGTTCTTTCTACTCAGAATTTTAGCCTTAAAATCTGCATGCCTTTTTCTTGGAGGAAGCTGAGTCTTTTTTTTCTAAGTGCTACTTCTGTGTGAATCACTGCTTGTTTTTGTTTCTGTTTTTGCTTTATTGGCAGTCAATACTCCAGCTAATCTGTCTAAAATTCTTTCTTGGTAAAGATTTGAAAAGTTCTATTATTACATAGCTGTGTTTTCCAGAGCTGCAAGCTCAACATAGTCATGTCTATAATTTCATAAATAACACTGGCTTACTTCTTAGTGCAAGGCATTACACTGGGCATAAGATATGTAGTGGTTAAGAGGTCCTACATAGTCTCTATCCTTGCAGAACCAGAGTAAGTAATGCTGAGGAACTTAATACACATGGGTAGGGAAAGTAGGATTACAGTTGTTCATATGGAAAAAGACATGCAGGCTATGATTATTACAATAGCTTTATTAACTCAGAAGAATGTCTCAGTGGCACAGTGCACAGAGGTAGGATCCCCTAAATGCTCAAATTGCTGGCCTTCATTGTTCACACATTCTTATAGTCTGCTTCCTGTACTCAAGTACACTTTGGCCTGGAGTTCTTATGTACTTTTGCCCACTCCTGGCCATCTATCTAATTCACTAGATTTGTGGAAAGTGCTATAAAGTGCAAGTATACTGTTTTATGGGTGCCAAATAGGACCTGACATCTAACTATAACTAACTCATCACTACCAGAATCTTGATAATGGAAAGCTACCAGCATGTAAAAAAGATGTAATTAGAAACCCAGACTTGCCACTTTATATTAAATATGACAAATGTATTCTACAGGTAGTCATAATTCAGCAAGTAAGCCTTAAGCATAATGCAATAGCTGTCCCTGTACTAGTCACTGAACATAAAAAGAAATGAGACTCTTCTGTAATAGAAGTGGGCATCCTGACAGCAATTAGTAGGATTGTATCACAAAATAACAAAGACAAGATGGTGGTGCTTAGCAATCAAAAGCAAGTAAGTGCAATTATCACAATGAGTGGCAAGATTTGAGTGACAGAAAGAGAGAGGAGGCTTGACTCTTGGTGAGATACGGAATGAGAAATGCTGTGAATAGTCTCTATGTGGGTAAATTTTAAAATAATTCCCTCATTTTTCAATTTCTTTAAAATATGTTGTTCTAATAAAAATATATTTGTGGGGTTTATGACATAGGTGTAGAATGTTTGACAGTAATAATATAGAGAAAAGAAAGGTATAATGGAAGTATACTGTTAGTAACTACTTACAGTATATTTGAAGTGGCATAATATTACTTGAAGCTAGACTGTTACGTTAATATGCATATTTGCAAACCCTAGAGCTTCTGCTAAATAAACTTAAAAGTTATAGCTAATAAAACCATAGTAAAGAAAAATTGAGTAGTGAAAATACTTAAATAGTAAAAAATAATTCAAGGAAAAAGAACAAAAAATATGTGAAACAAATGGAGAATAGCCAGATGGTACACCTAAAAATAACCATATAATAATTAGATTAATTATTAATGCTCTGAACTTTCCAAATAAAAGCCAAAGCATATAACACTAGATTAAAAAGCTAAATCCTGGAGGAGCACGTGACTGGCAGAGTAGGTTGGGACCGCACAGCTTGGGTGAGAGGACCACGCAGCACTGGGGTGCTCCTTTTTGCCACGTGGCTCAGGCAGCAGGAGAGACTTTGCCTGGAAAAAAAGGGGAGAAAAGACTCTTGCCAGTGGGCCATGAGAAGGTGCCACGTGTCTCTGAATTAACTGGAGATCGCAGCGGTGACACAGCGGATGTTGGTGATGCTGCTTGGTTCAGGAACCAAGGGGTTGCCTGAACCATGGACTTCTACTTTTTTTCCTGAGATACGGTGCCCCAGCCTGGGCAAAGGGGAGAAGGAAGGACTGTGTGTGTTTGTGGGTATTCTAAAGAACTTTAGTATTTTAATGAAGACATTAAGTTATTACTCTAAGTCTGTATAACTTTTAAATAAATAATTCCTTTCCTTTTCACCAAAAAAAAAAAGAAAGAAAAAGCAAAATCTAGGTGTATGTCATCCAGAGGAAATGCATTTTAACTCTGATGTTATAGTTTAATAGTAAGAGGATGGAAGAATATACTTTCATACCAAAGAAGTCCTCAGGACTAGGAATATTAACAAAGATGAAAAGAAGGATTTCATAAAGATAAAAGTGTCAATTCATCACAGAAATATAGCAATTCTAACTCTCTGTATACATAATAACTTAAATATATGAAGCAAATCTTGAAAAAATATATGAAAAAATATTTAAATAAAATTAGATAAATCCACAATTATATTTAAAATTTCTACAAAAAATTATTGATAAAAAGTGAATAAAATATCAATCAGGAGAACATAATTGACTAAGTCACCCAACAAAGGAGCATACAGTCTTTTCAAAGAGTACATTCAACATAAAATAAAATAATGCATGTATAACTAAAAAAATTAACTGAACAGGTGTTTGTTTTACCTTTCATATCATTTCACATTAAATGGAGACACATTGTAGAACTGACTCCTGCATGGTTACCTGGACTTTAAAAGTATATACATAACTCATTAAAGCTGGTAGGACTTCCTGACTATATTAGTAGTAACTGACTACATTACCTGGAAATACTCTAGGACAATTTTCCATTCCTTATTTTGAGAAAAGGAAAATTATCTCTATGGCAGATGCCTCAGGTAATTTCAAGTGATTTTATGCTACTTTAAACTGAAGTCACCTATGTGTTTATCCTAGAAAACATAATTTTTCCCATAACCTCACTGTGCATTAATTATGCTTAAACTACTTACTGTACCCTACTAATTCCCCATTGAAAAAGTAGGCTCATAAATATACATCCTTTTGATTATATGATTTGTAGAATGAATGATTGATTTGTTGAATTTTCTAGCATCATCTCTCTGGGCCCTAAGATCCATTAATTTCAGGGAGTTCATTGTGATGGTTTTTATTTTTTCATTATGGCCTATTTAGTGGTTTTAAAGTCCTTTAAAGTAAAAAAAAAAGTGTTCTTTGATATTATCTTAAACAAATTGTGATATATCTAAATAATAAAATGGAACAAAGTACTTAAACACACAATATTTTAAATCTCAAAAAAATATACTGAGCACCTAGGACACAAAATAGCATATACTATATGAATTTAAGGACAGGTAAAATTAATCTATAGTAACAGAGTGCATATAAATTGTTACCTGGACCAGAAGTGAGGAAGAGTAAAATGCAAATTGCTACAAGGAAAATTTGGGGGGGGGTGATGGAAATATTCCATACTTTAGTTGGGGTGATGATTATAGGGAGTGTACTATAGGGAACCGTTCCACATGGCATGGGGAATGTAGTCCAGCCCCTATTTGGAAAACCGACAGGGAGCGAGGTTGGCACACAGGGCCCAAGCCCACAGATAGGTTTTCCCATGGGGAATCAGGCCTGCATTGTACCTGCTTTGATGCTTGCTTTTGCTAAAACTCCTCCACCCTGAATTGAGGCAGCAAATGTTTATTGCATATCTTCAAAGTAACTTCCTGAAATCTATGCTAAACCTCCCAAGGATGAGTGTAACCAGTTCAACCACTTTTTCCTTTACATTTGCAAATATCCTTTTTCTTTGTAGTAATTAGCAACTTCCTCTCCTTTGTTATCTGTAAAAGGTAACCACCTAAAGTGAACCTGTGCATAGTAAATGAGGATCATCCTCGTAATGTGTACAGAAAAGCAATAAAAGCCTGTCCAACCACGGGTCAGGGACCTCTCTCTCATTTAGAGAGTGGCCATGCCTTCCCTTTCTCTCCACAGGACTTCTGTAGCCCATGTGAATTTGGTCATTGCATCCACAACACACGGATCCCGCCGGCCAGGGTCCATATCAGTGTACACTTGACAAACTCATCAAATTATAAGCTTAAGATAGCTGCTTTTTATTGCATGTCAATAATACATACTTTGGTAAAGTTAAAACAAAATAAAACTATCCTGGTTGAGAAGAATGGAAGCTGGGAGGCTAGCTAAGCTTTTGTGAATAATCTGAGTGATCAGTGATGGTTTTATAGTAGAAATGAGGAAAAAGAAGACAGATTTAGAGCATGTTTTGAAGGCAAATTGTATTGAATACATGGTATGTTGATGATTGTGATGTGTATACCTGGAGTTGCAGATATATGATGAACAGAGAGAAGTCAAGGAACATCTTTAAAAGCTTGGCTTGAGAAATTGGATGGATTCTTTATTCAAAAAAGTTATTCTGAGGAAGGAGTTAGTTTGGTCGTTGGTTCCTATGGAGAATCAAACGTTCTCTCTCAGCTGCTTTAATTTTAAAATGTTTGTTAAAACATCTTTGGACAATAGCAAGTTGTGTGTTGGACACATGAGTTTGGTGTTTGAGGGTGAGTTTGGTGTTCAGGTAAAGACGTGGAAGTCATAGCAAACAGATTGAAAAAGTATCACCTCTATAGAGGGAAAGCATATTTAGGGCAGATGAGAGAGCCAAGGATACTTGGAAGTTTAGCAGGGGAGGAGGAACCGGCACAGGAGACTGATATGAAGCAGCTGACCAATGTAGACACGCAGTCAAGTGTGTGAGGTCCTAGACACCAAGAGATAAGAGACTTTTAGGAAGAAAGGTTAGTAACTATGCTGAAACCAACAGAGAAGTACTAATTTTGTATTTATATTATTGTTCTCTATGCTTTAACACTCAACTTAGAGCTAAAAAAGAAAACTCAGAAAAATTCTATGATTTCTTTTTTGGTTTGGAATACATGATTTTTCTAGTTTTGTTTGCTTTTCAGAAATATTTTGCCTTCAGCCCTGACTGGGTGGTTCAGTTGGCTGTAGCATCTTCCTCTGCACCCAAAGGTTGCAGGTTTTGATCCCCGGTCAGGGCACATATCTGAATCCCCAGCTGGGACATGCATGGCAGGCAACCAATCAATGTTTCTCTCTCACATCAATGTTTCTCTCTCTCTCCCTTCCTCTCTTTCTCAAATCAATAAACCTATCCTTGGGTAAGGATTAAAAAAAAGAAAGAAAAAAGAAATATCTTGCCTTCATTAGAGAACTACTGTAAAATTAAAATGAAAGTGCATTTTCTCAAGGTTATGCTACTAGAGGTTGTTTTTATTGTGGAAAGAAAACATATAAACAATTTTATCCTGATTAAAAGAATAGTCTCACCTGAGTCACTAATGAGACTGTGGAAACAAAAGACATAATCTGGGAATTTGGTTCGACACACTTATCAAATTGTAACCTTCAGTTAGCTGTTCAACAGGATACAGTCCTTGAAAAGTCTGCAGCCACAGACGCAGCCATCCCCAGTCCTGTGATCTGCAGAGCCTAGGACAGCCCTGTTAGATGTGGCAGAATTGCACACCAGACACTAATGAAAGTTTGATTTTCCATAGTCAGTTCTTTAATAGTCACGAAACAGTAATTTAGAGCTAATGGTACTTTTCATGTACTGTGGTGAGTGGAGCAGTGAAATATTTAAGGGTCATAGCAGGAAGTGAGGAAAAAAGCTGTGATTTTGAAATTCCATGAAGCAAAGGATGTCTTACAAATGAGAAGAAAACTTGAAACTGTAGAATCCTCAGGTCAGGTCTCAGTAAAAAATTTAAAAAGCAAGTTATCTTCCTGAATACTGGCATTTAAGATTTTAGTCCTTCCATTGGGGTGACTACCAAATCCCTGGAAGGATCTCCCACTCTTGCTGGTAGCTTTGGGGAGTTTGGGCTATTCCCTTACTTATTCTCCGACCTCCTTGAAACATGGACAACACTAAAACACAGGGGTGGGAAAAAGCAGGTTTACAGTTTTTCACATGGAAAAAAGACATGCAAGTTATGACCATTGCAATAGTTTTATTAACTATTTATAGTATTTATATCATTAGGAGTCTTTAGGTGCAAGTAACTGAATGAACTAAACGTAACATGAACAATGAGAAAATTGTGCTACCTCCCATTTATGTAGCCCAAGGTAGGCTGTAAAAGAGTTGGTTAACTTAGTGGCTGCATAATATGAGGACTCTGAGTCATCTCTCTGAATTTACTGTTTCAGGCCCCAAAACACACAGGAGCTCTTAGCATCAGGGCCTCACGTGGCAGTTCCCAAAGGCAGAACAAGCAAGTCCCTATTTTCCCCCCTTTTTTTATTTATGAGAAAAATGATTACAGAAGCCTCTCACTAGACTTTGTTCTTTGTCTTGATTTTTGGTAACATGACCACGTTTAGAAATCACTGATAATGGACCTAGAATTAATCATGATTGGTATAGACTAATGAACATTTTTATCCCAGGGGATAGAGAACCCCCCTAAAGATACATGAACACTAGTTCCTAAATAAAGCTAGGGTTCTGCAGGCCAAGTGGGAGGGATGCCTAGTGACTGTTGAGAAGATGGGGCAGTGCACACAAAATGATTAGCAGAGTGGCTGGCATACAAGCATTTAGCAAACATGATCTGCTTCCTTATCCTGTCCAAGCCACTCTGATGGAAACACAGTAAAAGATACCAGCCTCACTCCCCAGACTGCTTACTCTGCCCTCCATCCATTCTGTCATCAAATAGTATAGTTGTCCCTTAACTGCAGCTCTTCTTCCTGGGACTCTAAATCCTTTTCCCTTGTCCTCTCACTCAAACAGCAGCTAATAAGTTGTCTGCCTCCATCCTCATCCATTTTCAAAAGTTTTGCATGGTGTAGCTGAATTGATCTTCCTTAAGGCAAATCTGATCATGTCACAGGCTTTCTTAAGAACTGTGACAATTCCTCATTATGTTATCCTGAAGGTTGGACCCTTCTAAATCATGTCCTTGTAGCCACGCTGCCAAGTCTGCAGATGGCAGCTTCTCTGTCCTGCGGCTGCATCATCTGGAACATGCAGTCCCCTTGGCGAACATGGTGTAGGAAAAGAGAAGCAGAAGACTCACTCATGGGATTTCCATTGTCTACAAAGAGTCAGATGCCCAGCCTAACTGCAAGGGAGCCGACAAGGGCCATCTTTCTTCACCCAGAAGGGGAGAAGGACATGCTTTCAGGGACCACTCTTTTGATAGATGGAGTGATGTGCCTGCCCGAATCTCCTTCAGGGAAGGACTTGAGACTCAACTGGAGGGAGTTTGTCTATCTCATCAGCCACTCTCCGTCTTCGTCTTCTGGGGGCAGCCCGCATATGGATGAAGTGAGGCAGAGGGGTAAAGACTGGGCCATGTAAGCCCCCTGGATACAGCTGCTACAACTCCCAGGGGCAGTGCTTACCCGAGAGCACCCTGGAGGGGTGGCCAGGACTTCACTGGCTTGCCTCACAGCTTGATTCTTTCTCTGCCCTCCTGCCTCATTCTTTCTTTGGTAAGTTTGGATCTCTGAGGAACGTCTTGCACTTCAAACTCTACCTCAGCATCTGCCTCTGGAAATTACAGTCTGCAACAGCTAGTAATTTCTCCCAGAAAGACCTTTAGCCCTCAACTCTCTTTTCTGTCTTGATTATCATTACTTCACTTGAATCTTTGCACTCCAGATATATAGAAACAATCACAGTCCCCTGAACATATCTCAAAAATTTCCAGATAAAATACAATGTATTGAGTACTTACATGCTGTTAAATGTCCTTTCTCTTTCACTCTCATTTTCTCTAATGCTGCCTATGAGTAAATAGATGTTTAGAAGAAAGTTATCTGCCCAGACTCAATAGTCATTAAAGTAGGGAATTCAGACTCAGACTCTTCATATCCCTTTATAACTCTCAGCCCACTTCCTTTGTAACTATGTGAAACCATTGCCTGGAACACCCTTTCCTCCTTCCCTTTGAGACAGGCTCACTGGTACTTACCCAGTTCAGCATCATCACCTCCAAAAAGCATTCCACAGTTATCCCCTGTTGACGCGGATCTCGGCCCTCAGGATCTGCTGTTGAGGTTTCAGTATTCCAATACACATACACAAGGACTACAAACGTCCTGTGGGGGAAAAGGGACAGCGCTGCCACTCTCTCAAGAGGAGAGAACCTCTCAGTGCCTCGGCCACTCCCTCAAGGGGGGAGGGCCAAGAGCCTTGGGGTGACCAGCCTTTATAGGTTTTTGAGGCCCTTAACATCAAAGGTCCTCTTTACTACACAAAGGTTTGTTTGGGGTGGTTATCTTTGCAGACACAGGAGAGGAAGTCACTGAATACATCAAAGGAGGACATTTGCAATGTAAAAGAAGAAATGGTCCAAATGGTTTGTCCCATACCTGGAGGGTCTAGCCCAGATTCTGGGAAGATAAAAATACTCAGTAAACATTTGCTTCCTCAATTCAGGGTGATGGAGTTTTTTAGCAAGAGCAAGTCTCATAGCAGTCTAAGTACAAAGCAGGCCTGATTTCCCACTGGAGAACTTATCCATGGACGTGGGTCCTGCCCGCCAACCTTGCTCCCCACTGGTTTTCCAAGTGGGGGCTGAGCCACATTTCCCACACTTGGAACAGTTCCCCACACCCTGTCCTTAAATAGGCTGTTGTCCTGTGTTGCTCTTATAGCGAATACCCCAAACTTCTATTCTTTTTCTCATATTTCAAATAGTTCAATTTTAAAAATAATCTATTCAGTGCTAAAATATGTCTTCACTGACTGTTGCCCATTTCCATTTCTTAAACTTTTATGAAACAAAAAATAAAATCACAAAGTTCAATTAAACATGCAGATTTCAAAGAAAAGGAATCTTTCTAGAAAGTCTGAGCTGCAGGGATACTGTGGGGGATGAGTACTCTCGTCACACTTCATATTCTTGCTGGGGCAGTTTGTGGCATGAGAGCTGGGGACCGTGGCCGGAGGCAGGGAACGCTGGAATGAAATGTACGGTGAAAACAATGCTGCATGGGCGGTATGTGTGCTTGGGGAAGGGGATGGTTATGGTGGGGGACAAAGAATTGTCAGCAGCCAGAGAGCCCACGAGAGGCAGGAAAACCTCAGGAATGGGCAGAAGTGCCAGGGCAGCAAGAAATCTATATGGACTTTTCTGCCCTTTTGTGGAGAAAAGGCCTTTCCCTTCAAAGTCCCTACCCAGGCATTCTCCAATAGCCGCCTACAGGGTGCCTAGCCCTATGGGCAATGTCAGGAGTCTACAGTTGCTATTCAAATTCAAGTAACTCTTGACACCCTTCTCTAAAGGGTGCCTTCCACATCTCTCCTTGTAGAAGTGCCAGCAGCTCAGTCCAGAGGTTCTGGAGCAGAGACTGCTATCTGGAGGTGACAGATGAACCTTGGGATTGCTGATTGCCTACGTGGGGTACAGAAAGGACATGAGTACTCCTCAGGAGCAAGCAGACACAGGTGCCAGGGATGGGAAGATGATGCTAAAACCCCAAGTCCTATGTCAGCCTTCCAATCTAGACGGGTCTTATGAGCAGGCTCTGGACCCCAGTGTTTGCCTTTATCCCAGCAACACAGCTCAGTCAGAACCAGAACGCAATAAATAGAGGCAGGGGGCCAGGAGGTGAAGGGTGCCATGATGGTGCTAGTTTTCTGATGCTGTCTGCAGCACTGTGGGTTGGTCCACACAGAAGCATTTTAGGGGTGGGGCACCCGAGTCATCCTCTTCCTCAGCAATCTGTCTCCAGTGGAACTGGTTCTTCCTTCGTGACAGTGGGAGGTTCATCCGCCACTTCCGAGGCAGGCAGGGAGGGCTCCTCAAGGATCTCCTGAACCAGAGTAGGAGGCTGAGAGTCATCTGTGTGGAAGTCAGAGGTGTGTGCCAGGCTCAGGACTCGCTGTGCTGGGGGCTGGGGCTTGAGTTAGTGCTGCTGTCCACCTTGAGTTGATAGACATCAGACAGAACTCTGGTTGCTGTTTTCATCCTGGAATTCAAGAAGGAGAGAGGAATTGGCTGAGGCATCAGAGGGAAATCTGTTAGGTTCCCAGGCTGCTGACCCATTCGCTTTTGACTTTTCTTTCTCCTTGCTGTCTGTCACAGGAACTCACTTACATATCCTAAGGGATGTGTCACCCAAAGTCACCCACCTTTTCTCCCGGTCTGGATGAGTGTTTCTCCTTTAACTCCTTGGTTGTCAGACTTCCATACAGTTCAATTTTCTGGCAGTTCTGGTAGTTTTTTGTTTTTACATTTGTTGTTGTCCTGCTTTTGGTTGTGCGAGGAGGCACAGTGAATCTACCTACACCTCCATATTGGCTGGAAGCTCCCAAAGTTCTATTGGTACTTATCATTCCTACATTATAATTTAGGGATGCCTGTCTAGCATCCCTAACAGCTGGCTGGTGCCTGATGCATCCCTACCTTACTACTTCTCAAAAGGATTTTGAGTGTTTTGGTGACATCACACATCAGTACTGAAAAGTGCTTACTGAATGAATTTAGTACACTCTTTGAACTGACTCTACCATCCTAGGGGACTCAGTTAACAAAGGAGAAAGGCAGTGCCATTACAAGGATGTATGCAATGAATATCCGTGAGTCCAAAGGAATCCGATGTGTTAAAAATTCTTCCCCAACTCTGATAGTTGGCTATACCCGTGGCTGACTGCACAGTGTAATGTCGCACTGACAGCTTGGGAAGGGCAGAGGTATCTAAAAGAACTCCTCCTAGACAGAACTGTTTTCAGTTCATTTCTTCTCAAATCCACATTCAACACCCATGACGTGCACAGACCCCTTCAGGTGTAATTATCTCAGTCAGTTAAGATAACCACAGTAAAGACGTATGTGTGTAACTCGAATTATGACATATGAGTACTCAAGTTCTGGTTCTCCTTTCTTGCCCCAAGTGCTACCCACATTGCATATGTTTTACATAATAAGCAGATAAGGAGTGAAAAATGCTGAGCAAAATCTTCTATGAGGTACAAAGAAGGTAGATATGGGAGGAGATGGGGGTGTTCTAAAGAAGGAAAAAATAGGCACAAGATGTGGCTTATATTCGGTTAGGAGGCCCTGAAAAGAAAACACTGAAGTTGGTAGATATTTACTGATTTTCTCCCAGGGATTCCCCAAGTCGCCCATGATAGTAACTGAAGGGTCAGTGCCTGGCAGAGCAGGGCACGGCCAGTTCCTGAATTAGTACTGGCCCTGCTGTCATTCCCGACGGTGCCCTGCTGATCATCACCTCTGATGTACACGGGTGTTTAAACGTAGCTTCTCCCTGTGTGTGGTAAAAAACTCAGGGATTTTATTACATTAAATTTTCATATAATAAATCCATTTAAGTGTCCTTTCAGTGCACTGGGGATTCCTGAAGTGTGAGTTAATTAAATTTGTTAAATCCTGTCACCTACCACCTGCTTCTTCCCAGGCCTCATTCCTTTAAAGCACGGGACTGTAGCCTTATCTTCACAGCAGCTCACTCAGTTCATCTTGGATGTCTTCCTCTGGTTTGTTCTGAAACTTCACTCTGTAAAATGACTTCAGTCCATCATCTTCCCTTATCCAGAAGATGTACATTCTGTCAGGGATTTACTTTTCTTGAGATACCTAGCTCCTACTGGCAATAATCATTTTTCCTCTGAACAGAGAGAGATAAAAAAGGGAAAAAAAGACGTGAAAAAGACTTTTTACAGTTTTTAAACTAAAGGAAAAATGGCATTCTGCACCTTAACAATCAAAATCAGCTTTGGCTTCTGAAATATATTTCTCTCACTCAACAAGCAGCTGATCCTGACAACTACAATTGTAGTAGAGCTTCCCCCCCGCACCCCTAGAGGGTCCTGGAAAAGTCACCAATTAATAGCATTATATGTACAGAATATTGGGAAGGTTTTACTTGCATAATAAAAATATTCACAACATAAATGCTTTTTTGTTGGTCAGGGAATCCTAACTAATGGAGGAATTTTCAACTTTTGATAATTACTAAGTTTAAAAAAAACTGTGACAATTAAAAATCCATGAACAATCTTATATCTATTTTCTGAGAGTACTTTGGGAGAATTATTGTTTGGATAATAGATGAAAAATATTGCTACAAAAGAACTGTGTTGGGAGAATATAATATTCTTCATGGAATAGTGCTTTTTTTTTTAACACCAGAACAATCCTTTATCAATGTTTGCATCTAAAACACTGCCATTAATCAATGGTAGTTATGCCAATGAGGGCATCATCTAGGTGGAGAGTTCATTTACTTAATTGAATGAAAAGAGAGATTTTTCTAGAGCTTTTATTTCACTCCTTGTTATGTGCTTTGTGTAAAACAATCTCCCTTATTTTTCAAAGAAAAAAACCACAATGTCTGAGCAATTTAAAAAACAAATATTTCATTGATTTTATTTTAATTATTGTTAAATGTAAAATATAGAGATGACATTAGAAACCACTTTGTTCTGCACAATAATTAATAAATGTGTTCTATAAATGTGTTCTACACATTTGTGTGGCCAGGAGAATATGATGTTCTGGCAAGGTAAGCAAGGTAAATGTCACAAATAAAATTCACTTAATTTCAGGTGCTGTAGAAGCCAGCACCTGAAGCGCTTTTCTAAGTGCTGTAGAAGTCAGCACTTAGGTAAATGTCAAAGTACAGCCACATTTTCCAGCTTTTCATTCCTTTTTCAACTGTGCCAGCTTTTTCATTCCTTTTCCAGACACTCCTTATGTTTTTAACAGTACAGCTCTCCAGGTGCTCCTTGCTCCCTCCTGAACTTTCTTCTTCCCTTTCGTCCTTCTGTCTTTCCATCGTTCCTTCTGTCCATATTTTCTTACAATTTTCCCTCCTTTCTTCTAACTAGTATCCAGCACCTACTATGAGTTCAGCCACATGCTGAACCTGAGGAACACAAAAATGAATAAGTCTGCCGATTATTGTTGCCAGGGGCCTTTATTTTTGCCTCCCTGCCCATTTCAGGCTTCCATTTGCTTTCCCATCTATTTCAGTAGGGCACCAAACTATTGAAGTTTTCTGTACTTTTCTCCTTCCGAGTTAAAAAAAGATCACTCCTTTCTTGTCCCACTGAATCATGTCAGAATATCTCCCGCTAATGTGCAGAGAATGATAATGGAGGAACAATGTCCCTCACAGGCAAATTTTCATATTGTTTTTCCACATCTTCAGTTAAGTGCTTCCTTAATGGAGGTATCAACCTATGAGAATTGTAAACTCTTGTGTATGATAATAAAGGACAGCTTTGAGGATGTGGGTCTTGAGGAAAAGATTTGTGATTGTCATTCAAAGTTGAGCTCATGGAGGGGGATTTGGGAAGCAGTTAGTCCTCTGGTTCATTCCCAACTTGGCCGTGCACTACTGATGTGAAGCTGAGACCCTTGGTTTCTTCATCTGAATTCAGTAATGGGCATTTAGTCAGCTGCAATTTGTAAGGTGTTATAAGTCATTAAGTCTGTTATAATTCTTAAGCTATTCATAACCAACCTTCTCTTTATGCACCAGTCTGAAGTTTCATTTATTAGGAGTTGGATCTATTATTATTATTATTATTATTATTATTATTATTATTTAGATCTTTGTGCTTCTTCCTTTTTGCTGGTATATCTGGCTAAAAGGCAGTGTGGTATGCTTGAGCTGTCTGGTTCTACCTCCAGAGACCTGGTTGTGAGCATTTCTTCCCAAATTCACATGTCAATATAATCCAATCTATACATTGAAATCAGCCATCGTGGGAGAACTTATAGAATGGAAATTAGCAAACACTACAAAATAAGGCTTTGTTTTCTCCTGCAGGAAAAGAATTGTTGAATCTTTACCAGCTAAAAAGAGTCCCAGTGGAGACTGACCCAAAGTCCTCTTCTTTCCCAAATAACAGAGTGGGGTACTGCAGTCCCGAGCCCCCGTTTCCCCGTGGCTTGCCCTTCTGCTAGGAGGGGAACGTATCTTTGAATCTTCTCCAAACTCAACTCTACCTTCTGACCAATGTGGTCGTGTTATTAACGTTATCTTACTGTTCTCTCCTGCCTTTTATTTTACCAAAGTCGCGTTCACTTCCTTTCCATGATTGCAGTAGTCTTCACCTCTATGGCAGCAGTTGTGAGTAAAGTCTTTCTCGCCTGTTTACCCTCACAGGTGCAGCTTTTCTTTGATGCTTCCCTGCTCCCAATTTTTGCAACATCAGTTATCCGTATTCACAGTCCTTTCAAAGAATGTATTTCAAATACTACTCCTAATGTGAGGTGGCCCTGAGCAATCAAACTCTTTGGCCATGTATTAGATGTTCTGCCTTATTTAGAAGGGAAAAAAACAGGTAGGTTGGCTGATATTTACAGAGAATCCCAGGGTATTTTTATTGGCGTCATTTAAAATGTACTAAGTGGATTCTTCTTTAAATATAAAATTGCACTACTTATATATATAAGTAATGATTGCAAAATATAAAGTTGTAACCTTTTAGTTTCCCAAACTTTTAGCAGGTTTTACAGGTTATTTGACACAGCGGCACTTTATGAGAGACAACCAACCATATTTATTCAGAAGCTTCTCTGAGGCAGTGAACTCTGAGCTCTTGCCCAGAATTAGCATAGGTAACCAGTGCAGCCCTGGTTGTCAGGCACATTTGCACCTACGCATCACCCTCAGGGGAGGCATAGCACAGCCCTGTCTACAGCTTTGTGCTTGTTGCCCTACCGACATTTTAAAATGCAAATTTCGCCTTTAATGTTTGAGGATTCTTGCCTGCTTCTTCCTTCTCATTAAATTATCCCTCTACTCCTACCTCAAGGTGAGTCTCTGTCAATTGCAGACCATTTGCCAAGAACTCTAATAAGAACTTCAAAGTTTTCATTTTCTCCCTCCGTTCCCCTCCACTTTGTTCACTGTGGCCTCCATGGTTGACAGCTCCTCCTGGAGGGACTCCAGCTGACAGCTGAGACTCCTGTGTCTTCTGACTTTAGTGTTTTGCATAAGTAGATCTCAATTTTGTGATGGCATCAGGGAGAGCAACTTCTTAAAATAAGTTTGCAAGAAGATTGAAACTTTTTATAGAATCCATTGTCATCAGGTGGTGGCATAAAGCCCCCATAAAGCTGCTCTATCGAGTGTGCATGAGAATCCTGATGTCCATGGAGTTTGTGCATCCTTTAACTGAGTATAGCAATAGAAAGTCCTGGAAAATCAGGTCCCTTCATTGGAAACAGAAACCTGCACTTTGTTCCAGAAAAATGTCCATGGTCCCAGCATAGTTCTTTATGGAATAATTGGAAGATGGAGGATCATTAACTTCTCTTCTCTTACAAACTCATAGCTTTATAAGTTTTGCTTTTTCTCAGTAAAGTCATTCCTTAATTCATACCATAGTACTTTATGAAAATCATCCTAAGTCCTAGTGTAAGATTAATGGTTACCAAAAGTGTCCTCAGCTTAAGTGACATTGAGGAAAGATCTGTGTTAAGGTAGTCATTGGTGCTAGCCCATCCAATAGCCATTTCTTCATCTTTCCAGGTTAAGAGGCATCGTAGTGTGCTTGGATGGCAGTGTGTCCATCCCAGGAAATAAGTTGTATTGGTCTGTGCCAATTATGTAGGTATCATTTTCTCCTTCGCCAGCAGTCATGGAACTCTGCATCGGCTATAGCGGGAGTCTTGCTGGGGTGCTTTTTATCAAGGTTTAACATAGGAATAGAAGAAAGGACATCATGAAGTAAAGGCCCTTTATGACACTGTCCACTTCCTTCCTGCCTAGGATGCTATTAAAATGTGATGGTTAGTACTACAGCAGCCAAATAGTGCTGAGAAAAACCATCATCATCATCTCCCTGATAATGGTAGAACAGAAATTGGGAAGAATCTAGATTCCAACTGTTCAGCTGATAAACCAAAGTGTATTCTTATGGACTTCTATTTTATATAAAATTAAAGAATATTATTGTTGTTGTAATCACCTTAGACAAATATTCTTTTACTTGTAGCTGAGAAATTCTAACTGAAATATCTTTCCTACAACAGAGATAACCCATACAGTGACTACAGTTTTGAAAAGGAGATTACCATGTATGAGAGTTTATTCCATATTTATATACTGCATTTGAAAATTTTAAAGTAGAAAAAAAGAGAAAGTGAGGAATTTAGGATGACTGTGAAGATTCATTTATTCTCCCTCAAATAGTCTTAAAAATAATGAAGGAATTGGCATTAAGTTAAATAGGACCTTATAATTTTCTTTTTGTCACTGTTAAAAGAACAAAAGGTGAGACATTTAAAAAGAAGTAATGCTGTATAATCTGGCTTTGCATTACAGTTACTATGATGAGACCCAAAGGAGTCATTCAGTCACCCAAAGGAGAGTGGGTATAATTTAGCTGCGTCCTGTGCTTAGGGTCACACCAAGCTGAAATCAAGTTGTCAGCCAGTAATGAGATTTCTTTTAATCTAGAGATCCAGTTACAAACTGACTCAGTTGTTGGCAGAATTCGGTTCCTTGTGGTTATAGGGCTGAGGTTCTCATACACTTGTGGCTGTCAGCTAGAGGCTGCTTTCGGCTTCCACGTCACCTGCTTACACATTCTCTCATAACATAACAATTTATTTCTTCTTCAAGACCAGTGTGGGTATATCTCTCTGACTGCTGAACCCTCTTTTAAGAGTTTACCAGCTTACCTAGGATAATATCCCTTTTGATTAAGTCAAAGTCAACTGATTAGAAAACCTAATTACATCTGTACGATATAATCACTTTTACCATAAAAAGGAACCTAACCATGGGAGTGATAGTCCATCATATTTAGAGATTTCACACACATTCAAAAGAAGATCATGTAGGGCATGTGCAGAAAGAACCAGAAATCTTGGGGTCCATGTTAGTGTTCTGTTTACCACAGTGTTGTTTATATTTTGTAGCCAAAATAACTGAGACTCAGAGAATTTAGTAATTTGCTCAGGTCACATGACCAATAAGTGCAGGACGATGATGAGAAACTGTTGATTCCCAAGCCTATGGTCTTTCTACTAGTATCTTTTGCTAAAGAAATTTGTAAACATCAAGTTGAAATTTTCTAGAAACTTTCCATAATTATCAATTTTACTAATTCCAGAAACAAGACATGTCAATATTATTTAGCCTGTTCTTTTAAAATTTTGTGTACATCTATTTTTAGATTTTTATAATTTTCTTTATGAATTCATTATTTTTAATGTAATTTTAGAGAGGTTTTAGGTTTTTTGTTTTTTACTTTTTCTTTTAGAGAGAAGGGAAGGGAGAGACAAATAGAGAGAAAGAAGCATGGTTGTGTGAGAGAAACAATCAATTGGTTGCCTCTCCCACATACCCCAACTGGGGACCAAACTTGCAACCTAGGCATGTGCCCTGCTCAGGATTCGAACTGGTGACCTTTCACTTTGCAGGATGATGTCCAACCAACTGAGCCACACTGGTCAGGGCCATTTTAATGCAATTTTAAATAGATACAAGGTTCCTTAGTTGTGAATAATAATAGCATGTGAGTTTTCAAAAACCTGTGCTTCAAACTTCAGGGGTTTTTTTTGTTGTTGTTGTTGATTAACCTTCAAGACAGGATTTATTCTCAATCTTTAAGAAAACTTGAAACTAAAGTTGAAATTCATATATATATTTATATATATAGGTATGTATATGAAATTCATATATGTGTGTGTATTCAGTTTTCAACCAAGTCTATTTAGCATTATTTTAACATTTGCTTTAATATCTTACTGGAAGTAAGAATGACTGTACCCTTCTAATTGAATCATATAATATGACAGAATCATGCCACCCATGTACGTATCTGGAGGGACTTTAGTTCTTCTAGCTGAACAACTCTTTTTACAGATGAGGAGACTGAAGGCAGGAAAGGCTAGCTGCTTTGCATAAGGCTAGCCAGCCTCTCTGAGCTGGGTTTTCTTGTTCCCAGCTCACTGCTGTTCTTGCCCTCTACTGTTCATCACTCTCTCTCTTTTTTTCCTGCTTATTTGACTTTTGTTTATTTATTTCAGCTTTTCTTTCCCTGTTTATTTACTACCATAAACATTTTGGACTGAAGCATTTAAAATGCAGAACAAATGCTTCTAGCAATAGAGGAAGGGTATAGACTAGAGTAAGTCCCATGCAGAAATCCATTTCCAGTGGAAAGTCTAAGCATAAATGCTGGAGAACAGCGCTTGCCTTACATTCCAAAGTGACAGTCAAGCCTCGATTAGATGATTTTGAACCCCTCCCTGTTCTTCTTGACCCAATTCATCCACAGTACCATGAGGCTGGCTTTCAAACATAATGTATTGAGGATATAGTATTTAAAATATCTTATCAGACTTCCAATGTTTCTTACATATAAAGCAAAACAAAAACAAAAACAAACTTTGCAAACTGATTAACAGAACATTGAAGTTCTTTCAGGTTGTCCTCCGTATTTCTAGGCTCTCACATCCTTGGCTCCCTCCAGCCTGTAGTAAAGCCACCAGTTACCTTGTGGTTCTCTGGGAGCTTTTCTCTTCTCAAATGTATACTTTCCTTTTTCACTTGCTGAGATCCTATGTGTCTATTCATGCTTCAGCTTTCCATTTCTTGAATGTACTGGACTGAGTTTTTTCTTTGAGCTTCCTCCCTCTTCCAGTATATTGAAAAAATCTACATATCAGCTATTTTTTAGTTACTATTTTTAATTTTTCCTTTTGCTTTTGTTTTTTAGCTTTTGTAAACATTGAATATGTGAAAAATTATATTCATAGTACAGTGGAACTGTTTACCACGGAGACCCGAGTTAGTGGGCACACACCCCTCGGTTTTTGTCTCATGAGAGATGAATTCAGGAGCGGGACAGCACGTGTAGTGGACCTGAGATAGCAAGTTTATTAATGAAATACACTTGAGGTAGTCAGAGTGCCCAGGCTATTGAGATTTTACATGTTTTGTGCTTGTAGACAGCTTCTAGGTTATCCCTCCTCCTCCCTTCGCCAGACCTTGGGATTAACATATAGTTTCAAAGGCTTTCTTTCCCAGACAGTGGACATGATACACACCAAATTTCACAGGCTCCCCTCCTCCTGAGCTATCATGGTTTCTCTTGTGATTTTCAGAACACCTGTCAATCTTAACTGACTGGGCTCAGGTTTGCTATCTCTTCTGCCTAACAGAACCTCAGTTCTTGAACTTAATTCATCTGGAAAACTGTTTGAGAAGTCATTTGCTTGAAAAATGAATCTTCTTTGTCTGCTGAGAGACATGAGACTGACTATACAGGTATCAACATGATAGGGTTGTCAGGACAAGAATTGAGACTTGGGGTTTTGTTAGGCAGCTGAGACATTTTTTCCATGAATAACTTGTTTGAGAACCAAATTATTTAAGAACCAAGATGTTCAAAAACCAAGGTTTGACTGTATATGATTGAAGTACAAAGAATAACAGTACAAACACCTGTTTATTCACTAGCCACCTTAGGGGAAAAAAAAGGTATCCAAATCTTTGAGACTTCTGAGGGTTTATTCCACAGAGGTAAACACTCACTGAGAATATTATCTAATACTTTTTTAAACATTTACCATGCACAGTTCTATATCTAAACAGAATATTACTTGGTTATCCACAGTTTTAAGGTTCACAAAAAAATGTATCTTCTGACGTGCTTTTGTTTTCTCTCTCGGCAGTATGATCCTGAGATTCACCTATTTTGGTGTATGTACGAAGGCATGATTTACTTATGTCTACAGCATATGTTATTGTAGTATATGACTACTCCACAAGTTATCCACACTCCAGCTAATATTTTTACTTGGAATAAATACTACAGGTGATCTCATTCTATACCTATTTCCTATCTCCTCTGACCTGCCTTGGGGTATAGGGACTAGAGAGCTCAAGACCGTACTTCCCGGACTCCTTTGCAATTATTATTCTAGTTGGTATCTTGGTTTCAGATTATTACTTCATTATAGTATATCACAAATATATTATTATGTCTTTCCTCATATAATTTAGGATATTTATTACTTTTTTATATACAAAAAACTCTTGACCATTCTTTCCTAAAATTTTTGCATTATGTATGTTTATATTTTGTATAGTGCATTTTGTCCAACTTGTCTTCTTTTATATGATTTGTCTTCATATGTATACTTATTTTGGCTTATGAGGTCATGGTTCTGTGTTAGGCAGTAGTTTGTGATTTGAGAGAAAAAGGAAGGGACAAACCCATGAGAGATGTCCCAAGAACCCAATTTGGTCCTGTTCTACCAAAGAATTCCTCTGGTCCCAGATTATCCTAAAAATATTTGAAAGAAGCAACATTGTAAGATATTCGTAGCCTTGACTGGGTTTACAAGAAGAGAGGATAGGGAAGTGAATACATGAAAATGTCTGATCATGCTGTACTCATTTTTAGAAACTCTTCATCCCTGATATCTAGAATTCTTTGGGATCAGCATTGTCTGTGTTTTAATATTTAAATACTTTTTTGTTAAAATGTTTCCTAAGATGAGTTCAACACATTTGTTATAATTCAGTAATGATTAAAGATTTTCTAATGCCCAGGATCTATCAAGGTGAACTTGATACAAGTTGGCACATCTAATTAGGCTTTCACCAAGAATTATAAAGGAGAGTCACTTAAGAAAATTCTTTCACTTCCCACCAAAACAGAGGCATAGGTAGATACACTTTGCCTCCTCGCACAACCAAAAGAAGGACAACAACAAATTCAAAACCAAAAAACAACCAGAACTGCCAGACAGTTGAACTGCATAGAAGTCCAACAACCAAGGAATTAAATAAGAAACATTCATCCACACTGGTAGGAGGGGCTGAGACAGGCAACCAGTGCAGAGAAGACATGTGGCAAGGTGGCAGCTGGAGGACTGGGTGGGTGAGATGGCAACTGGCAGTACCACATTTGTGTGCAGATAAACTGGGACGAACAACTGGGAGCAAGACAGACCGCACAACCCAAGGTTCTAGCATGGGAAAAGAAAGCCTCAAAACCTCTGGCTATAAAAATCTGTGGGGGTTGTGGTGGTGGGAGAAACTCTCAGCCTAACAGGAGAGTTTGTTGGAGAGGCCCACAGGGTCCTACAACATACACAAGCCCACCCACCTGGGAATCAGCACCAGAAGGGCCCAATTTGCTTATGGGTAGCAGAGGAAGTGACTGAAAGCCGGCCAAGAGCTGAGCAAGTGGCATTGTTCCCTCTTGGACCCCTCCCTCTCATATAGTGCCACAACACAGTGACATGGGTTGCCCCACCCTGGTGAATACCTAAGGCTCCACCCCTTACAAATTGGCTCATGTGCCAAGACAAAGAAATATGGCCCAAAGGAAAGAACAGATCAAAACTCCAGAAAAACAACTAAGTGATGAAGAGACAGCCAACCTATCAGATGCACAGTTCAAAACACTGGTAATCAGGATGCTCACAGAAATGGTTCAGTATGGTCACAAAATAGAAGAAGAAGTAAAGGCTATCAAAAGTGAAATAAAAAAAAATGTACAGGGAACCAACAGTGATGGGAAGGAAACCAGGATTCAAATCATGGATTTGGACCAGAAGGGAGAAATAAACATTTAACCAAAACAGAATGAAGAAACAAGAATTCAAAAAATATGGGGAGAGTCTTAGGAAACTCTGGGTTTCTTGCTCTTAGGAACTTTAAACATTCTAACATCTGAATCATAGGGGTGCCAGCAGGAAAACAGGAAGAGCAAGAAATTGAAAACGTATTTGAAAAAATAATGAAAGAGAACTTCTCTAATATGGCAAAGGAAATAGACTTCCAGGAAGTCCAGGAAACTCAAAATCCCAAAGAAGTTGGACCCAAGGAAGCACACACCAAGGCGCATCATAATTATATTACCCAAGATTAAAGATAAGGAGAGAATCTTAAAATCAGCAAAAGGAAAGGAGACAGTTACCTACCAAGGAGTTCCCATAAGACTATCAGCTAATTTCTCAAAAGAAACCTTGCAGGCAAGAAAGGGCTGGAAAGAAGTATTCAAAGTCCAGAAAAGCTAGAACCTACATCCAAGATTACTCTGTCCAGCAAAGATATTGTTTAGAATGGGAGGGCAGATAAAGTGCTTCCCAGATCAGGTCAAGTTAAAGAACTTCATCATCACCAAGCCCTTATTATATGAAATGTTAAAGGGACTTATTTAAGAAAAACAAGATCAAAAATATGAACAGTAGAATGACAACAAACTCACAACTATCAACAACTGAACCTAAAAACAAACTAAGCAAACAACGAGAACAGAAACAGAATCACAGAAATGGAGATCAAATGGAGGTCCATCAGTGGAGAGGGGGAGAGGGGAGAGTGGCTGAAATGTATAGGGAATAAGTAGCATAAACGGTAGGTAGAAAATAGACAGGGGGAGGTTAAGAATAGTATAGGAAATGGAACTTATATGTATGACCCATGGACATGAACTAAGGGGGGGGCGATGCTGGTGGGAGGGTGGAGTGCAGAGTAAAGGGGAATAAAGGGGAGAAAAAAATGGGACAACTGTAGTAGCATAATCATTAAAATATACTTAAAAAAAACTTCTTTCATACTCCATGTTTCCAAAATAAACATGCCTTTTCATTAAAATGATATTCTTAATTTAAATTCTGTATGTAATCAGTAAAAGATCATATTTTAAATAAAAATTAAAACCTAATAACAATAGTCTCCCTTCATTTTCCTTATAAAAACAATAGCATAAAGCCCACCTCATGTATCTTTGTCTAGGTGTTAATTTTTTTCAGGAAAATAAGCACATTGTTGCTGGAGTCTTATTTATTTATAAACACTTGTATATATGTGTATGTGTTGATCATATTAGCTTCATTTTTTCTACAAATCATAATAGTGAGTTTAAAAGCCTAATTTAAAATGCTCAATCATTTTTGAGTCCTATAGCTTCAAAAGTGCATATAAATAGCTTGGATTTCACTAATTAGTCCTACTGTAAACATGAAAATTTCCCAAGTTCCTGTAGTGATTACTACTTAGGACTTGCATTCAAGAATTTAAAAATCTATCTAAATGTCTGTGAACAATGATAGTTATATTATTTTGTCTAATTTATTTGGCTATAACCTTTCTTATAGTGTGCTTCCTTATCAAACACAGAGAGAAAACTTTCAACATGTTTCCATGTAAGATGATTTACTCTACATTAAGGAGGTTTCCTTCTAGTGTGCTACATTTCTATCATGAATGGTTGTTAAATTTTAATTTTTTTTTACTGAATCTGTTGAGATAATTATGTGATGTCAGTATGGTGTTGCTTCAATTTTGTTTGTAGGGAAAATTGTTTCACTTTTTAAAACATTTTATTAAGGTGAAATCACATAATATAGAATTAACCATTTTATTTTTTTTTTAATTTTTATTGTTAATCAATTACAGTTGTGTGCCTTTTCTCCCCATCCCTCCACCCCAGCTGAACCCACCTCCCTCCCCCACTTCTACCCTCCCCCTTGATTTTGTCCATGTGTCCTTTATAGTAGTTCCTGTAATCTCCTCTCTTCACTGTCCCCTCCCCACTCCCCCCTGACTATTGTTAGATTGTTCTTAACTTCAATGTCTCTGTTTATATTTTGTTTCCTTTTTTCTTTTGTTGATTATGTTCCAGTTAAAGGTGAGATCATATGGTATTTGTCCCTCACCGCCTGGCTTATTTCACTTAGCATACTTATGCACCCCAATGTTCACAGCAGCACAATTTACAATAGCCAAGTACTGGAAGCAACCTAAGTGCCCATCAGCAAATGAGTGGATCCAAAAACTATGGAATTAACCATTTTAAATGGAATGATTCATTGGTATTTAGTATATTCCCAGTGCTGTGCAACCATCACTTGCATCAAGTTCAAAACCATTTTCACTTCAATTTTTGAAGAATATTTTTCTGAATATAAAATTCTTTGTCAGCAGTTTCCCTCTCCCCCATCCTTTGAAGACATATAATTCTATTGTCTCCTGGTTCCCAATATGTTTGTTGCAAATTAATTTCTTTTTAATGTCCATTTGAACATATTCTTTCTGGCTTTTCATTCTGGCAACATATAAGATTGTATCTTTTCTTCATTCTTCTGTAATTTAACAATTATGTGTTCAGGTTTAGTATTGTTTATTTTTATTTTGCCTGAACATTCTAAAATCAGATGCTTTATATTTTTCTTCAGTTTTGGATAATTGTCAATCATTATTTATTCAGATATTGCTTTTCTTATGTTTTCTTTTCTCTCCTTTGGAATTATATACATCTATTTGATACATTATTTCCAGTATTCCATGTTTTTATTTCTCCTATGTGCTATTCCATATATTCTCCATGATGCATTTCAGTTTACTAATTCTCCTATCGTGGAATATTGACTAGTAAATACAGTTATGAAATTCTTAATATAGTCATTTCATTTCTATTTTTAGAAATTTTATTGGGTCATTTCAAAATTTTAATTCTTGGCTTGAATTTTCTGTCAAGTTGCTTATTTTTCTGAACAGAGTAAGAATAATTATTTTGAAATCTGTGTCTGGTGGCTATTATCTGGTAGCCCTTGGGGTGTTTTCTGTAAACTTTTATTTCTCGTAGATTTTGTTCACATTGTTTTGTATCTTCTAATATCTGCCATTTAAAAATATATAGTGGAATATGTATGTACATATATAACATTATATATAAAATTATATAATATATGTCATAACATAATATAACATTGTATATTACATTATAATATATATTGTATAGATTACATATTATATAATGCACTCCACCACTTAATTTAATATATACACAAGATAATTTGAGGTCTGTGATATTATATACAGCATGTATGTTGGCCATCTGTATGTCTTCCTTGAAGAAATGTCTATTCAGATCTTCTGCTCATTTTTAAATTGGATTGGTTGTTTTTTGGTGTTAAGTTTTGTGAGTTCTTTATATATTAATATTTTGGATATTAACCCCTTACCAGATGTATCATTGTTGAATATCTTCCACCATTTAGTAAGTATTCTTTTTGTTTTTGGTAATGGTTTCACTATGCAGAAACAATTTAGTCTGATGTAATCCCATTTGTTTATTTTTTCTTGTTTCTCTTTCCCAAGGAGACATATCCCACCAAAAAAAAAATAATAATAATAATAAAATACTACTAAAAGCAGTTTCAAAGAGTTTACAACCTATGTTTTCTTCAAGGAATTTTATGGTTTTGTGTTTTTCTTTAAGTCTTTAATCCATTTTGTATTTATTCTTACACATAGTATAAGAAAGTGATCCAGTTTCCTACTTCTGCACAAATCTGTCCAGTTTCCCCAATAACATTTGTTGAACAGACTGTCTTTACCCCACTCTATATACTTGTCTCATTTGTTATAGATTAATTGACTATATAGATGTGAATTTATTTCTGGGCTCTCTATTCTGTTCCATTGATATATGTGTCTGTTTTTCATGCTTGTGCCATGCTATTTTGATTACTATAGGTTTATAGTATAGTTTAATATCAAGTAGTGTGATACCTCCAACTTTGTGCTTTTATCTCAAGATTGCTTTGACTATTCAGGGTCTTTTGTGGTTCCCTATAAATTTTAGGATTATTTGTTCTAGTTCTATGAAAAATGTCATTAGTATTTTGATAGGGATTTCATTGCGTCTATAGATTGCTTTGGGTAATATGAACATTTTAATGATGTTAATTCTTCCTATCATGTATTTGTTTCTTCTTCAATTTCTTCAATATCTTATATTTTCCTAGGCTAAACTTTTTCCTAGAGATTTTTAATGCAACTGTAAATTGGCTTTTTTCTTAATTTTTGTTTTTGATAGTTAGCTATTGGTGTCTAAAAACGCAACTGATTTCTAAGTACTAATTTGGGTCCTGCGAGTTTTGAATGCATTTATTGGTTTGAATTTTTTTTGTTTTGGTAGAATCTTTAGGGTTCCCTGTATCTATATCACATGATCTGTAAATAAGGACCATTTTACTTCTCTACAAGAATAAATGCAGCAGAGCCACATATTACTAATATGTGTTTGATGCTGGGGTAGATGATTCACAGAAAACATGCAGACAACACGCAAACACACATAGCACTCCCATAAACACACACATAGGTACAAACATGTTGCACTCTCTTTAAACTGTATTACATTGTCTTAGCTCACTGTTTTTTCCCCTTCATCACGACTTATTTTTTTTTAACAACTCCTGTAATTCTTTGCAACATTGCCCTCTTACAGATGGTTCACAAGATTGACTGTGGTGTCCCGTGGCTGGCTTCCCCCGGTTCCTGGGTCTGCTAGATTATCTGTGGCAGCACTATTAATCTAACAGCCACCGAGCCCTCTCACCGTGTAGATGCATCTTTCATGTCAGAGGCACAGGCTCTCCTCAGGCAGAATCATGAGGGTGGCCTGAGCTATTATTTGTCTGCTATATTTGTTCATTTTACATCTATTACAACAAAACATAGATTTAAGTCAAGGTGGTTTTTGTTTTTAAGCATTCGTTTACTTTTATCCAAACATACAAGTATAGCCTCTATCTTTCTTTTCTGTTTTTTAAGGAAACAGTGTTATAGCCAACAACAATGGCATAGATAAAACTGTGACCATGTGTTATTCCTTGGTTACTAAAATATACCGAGATAAAAGG
Source organism: Desmodus rotundus (assembly GCF_022682495.2). Classification (NCBI taxonomy): domain Eukaryota; kingdom Metazoa; phylum Chordata; class Mammalia; order Chiroptera; family Phyllostomidae; genus Desmodus; species Desmodus rotundus. The sequence continues at coordinate 126,554,060 of NC_071387.1, forward strand.
CACTCCCAGAAATTCAGAGGAGTGGGAGAGTGAACCTACTCCTGATGGTACACATGTGTACATTTGCACAAGCGTAGCATTTGTCTTCCTGCGGCCTCCTGGAAACTGCTGGGGGAAGAGAACAAATACTTCCTAGATATTAAAAACTTAAATCAAATTGAATGAGCTTCTCCAGAAGTATGGGGTGTTTACATTGAACTTCATGCGGCTTTTCACTGTTTCAAATATGGGATATGTCCCTGCGTGTGGTTTTTTACTCATGTCGTTCTTTCCATTTGTTATATGTAATTATAAATATCACACGCATTTTATAGAATTTCTGATACTGGCATTGCTGGAAAGCCATCTCTCCAAGGCAAGTATCCGTTATTTATCTTTCCAACTGTTGTTAAGCAAGGAGCTCCTGCAGAGACTTTCTATAAATACACAAAGAGACAGTGGCTGTTCCGTGCACCGCGCGTGCTGTGCTCTCTGACTGCGCACTGTCTGGGGGGTGCTACGGTTAGACCGTGGCGCAATGCCAACTTCTAGTTCCACCAAAACATTTATAAAAAGTATTATTTAGGAAGTAGCTGTTAAAAACTTGCCATCTGTTTATAGCCAAACGCATGAAGTAATGTTTTGATTCCACAGAGGAGTCATGAGTAGGCAAATTCCTGAACTGACATTTTATATTCATCTTGTCACTCAATTCTGAGCCAAATTATTACCTCTGAAATGACTGATGATGAAAAGAAACAAATGTCTTTTTTTTCATTATATTCATTAATAGTTTAATTCTACCAAGCTCATTTGAATTCGTTTCCTCCCCAAATTATGCCTTCCGTTGACTTTTCTCGGATCAGAATTGTTGAGCATATATGTATCTTTGTGTGAGCACTGCATATTTTGACATTTTCTCTGGTGGTGATGGGCGATGCTACACTGGAAACCTTAGCATAGGCAATTTCTGATGTCTTAAGAAATGTTATCAAACAATTTGTGGGGCAGAATTTGTTCCCACATGTGGCTTGGAAAAGCTGAAATTGCTGTGATTGAGGTACATCTGGCAATTGGGCCTATTCTGATTTTAAAGGCGAGGGAAGTTTTTATGACTTTATTTTTATAGACGCATTTAATTTGACATGCACGGCTTCCAAGAACACACTTTTTCATAGAGAGCACTGTGAAGTTTTTAGTGCGCCTTCAGCTTCCCCAAACAAATGACCAATATTACAATCACAGTAGATTTGCAAGGCAGTGATAACAACTGCTTCCTATACACTATTTGCAGAGTTCCAGTTGGCTTTATGAGGAATACATAACATTAATATCTCTTCTTAGAAATCTATATTGAATAAAGCCCATTTGTCAACATTAACTTTCATTCATATAAATTTTCTTTTGAAGAAATAAAATTTTAATTAAAATATAGTACCTCCCATATTATAAGATGAAGCTGATCATTATGAACAAATTCTAAAAATAGACATTTAAATAAAAGTGGAGACCAAGTACTGATTTCTGCCTTCACCTTATTATAGCTGTTACTGGCTTTGTATCCTGATTTAAGTTCTGATAATAGTGGTAATTGGTAAGAAAAGCTTCTCCTTCAGTTAAAATATTACCCTTGGACCATACAAAATACACATATTTTTGCTTTCTCTGAATAGATTTTGACTGAAAAATAGCACAAGAAAAACAGGCTTGCCACGTACACACATGAAGTCTTCTGCAAGATACAAATGGAGGCCCGCACATAAAATGTCGAAATATTTAAAAGTTATAGATCGAGCTAAGAAATTACTAAATACAAAATGTTATACCTTTCTCCCTTAAACAAATACCTTTGCATTGATAAAATGAAAATTATGTATAAGGCTTGAGATTTTATATAACTAAAAGTCAAAAAATGCTACAGATAACTATATTTAAATATATTTCACATGTTGATGATCCTGCCATATTAGTAGTAAAATATGAATATGTAAAACTCATATAATATGTACATATTATAACATGTATATATGTGTTTTTATATAAAATTTAATTTTCTTGTCTTCATTGAAGTATATAATTCAGTATGCAAAGACCTAATCTACTTCCATAATGCATTTCACCCTCTCCATCAGCTTTGCCTGGTATCCCCAAGTTCAAAGCTCTTTTGATCAGGCATTATAGAGACAGTAAATTTTGTTCCAGAATTCTTTTGAAGGCCAAGTGGGAGTAGGTCTATAAAAATCCTCACTTTTGAACTCCCTTTTAGATGCTTGGCCTCAGAGGTCCCAGACCATTGTCTCAAATTGTTGAGTAACTTCAAAATTCTTAGTAAATACATAGAGAAAAGTATTCTTATGTTTTGATATGAGACAGGTTTGTGTTAATGTCAAGTAATCTTCAATTTGTTTTGTTTTCTCCTTGGATCCATGAGTTAGTTGGAAGAGTCTTAATTTCCACCTGGTTACTTTTCAAATGGTTATACATAGAAGCAAAGGCTGGGGTGTGCTTGGTGGGGAACGTGGCGGACAGACACGGAGATCCGTTGTCCAGGTCGCTCTAGGTGACCATAAGGAACTTACTCTCTTCCGAGCCCATGATGTGGCAGGAATTTTGTTCATTAGAGCTCCCCAATGCCCAGGAGGATCTGGTGGTTTCCCAAAAGCCTCCCAAAAGACTAAATGCAGGAAATAGACAAGGGCTTTAATTCTCTGTACACAGAACGTATCCTCTGATACCTTATGAGAGCTCAAAGGCAACCACAGAGTCTGTGACTTTGCCCTGGGATCGGATCCATATTTCATATTCCTCCAGCTAAACAGACTAGAAAGTCTGGCATCTGTCCCTGAAGACTCCATGTCTTAAGACCTACACATAGAGTCTTCTGAATTCACCAGAATGGTGGCTTTAATTGTGGGGGACTGCAGCAAAGATTCAGGGGAGAAGATCCGCAGCGTGTGCTCAGACTGCGATATGGAGTGTCAATGAAGATGCATAGAGGCCTCATTAAAGAACACAATCTAGTTGAATTACATATTGGTACGTACTTTTTTCTAAAGTTCAACAGACAAAAACAAACAAACAATGGCATATTAGCAAGTTTCCCACTGAAAATTTTTTGAGAAAGCACTATGTTGAAGAGATAAAGATGTTTAGTAACTCCCACAAAGCCAGCTATTCTTCACCATGGAAACAGGCTGATGTGTGTGTGTGTTTGTTCTGTCAACAATGTGAAGTCATTTGCTACTATAATGGGACCTGTGCAGTATATACACTTATACACTTAGATTGCACTGCACCATTGCATTGCACCCAGGGAGATCCTCACCCTGAGAAGTGCAAGGGAGGTAATGACTCAGTTGAGAAGCAGCAAACTTCTCTTATGCCTGAGCTTATGTGAAGAGAGAGAAATTATTCCACCTTTTACATTCATATTTTTATCTTGCTTATTTCTTTTTGAAACACATATGGTGGAATTAGTGAAAATGTAAGTTCAATTTTATGCTGTTTTGCTTACCATGTTTCAAGAAGGTAGATTTTTGAAAATTCTATCAACTTGCCTGTATATAAGAAGAAATAGCAGTGTTGTTGCGGACCGTAATGAGACACATCGGATATTCACGTTATAGAAAAAAATCAGATTTTGTTATTCCTGATATTTGGGGGAAACCTGAACCAGACTTATGAGGGGTTTTTTTTGTTTGTTTAATTCTTTTAAAAAATCAGTACATATGAAATATCTTACTTTTATTATTATTGCTATGTGACATAAGATTTGCTTTAATCTTAGTGATTCATTTACACATTAGTTAATTTATCTAAATGGATTTGATGTTTGCTTTTGGAAGACACCCATAGAGCTTATGCTTAACATTTTAGGAAAACAGTTACTGCCGAGCTCAAGCAAGTGTTAAGTTGTGACTCAGATTGCTACCAGATGTGAAGTAGCAAATATATCTTTTATATATGTGTACACATATGCATATCTGTGATTTTAAAATTAAAAACCATAATAAAGTATTTTCCGCTATTCTCATGGTTATAAACTTCTGGAAGAGAATGAACCTTAATTGTAAAGTGCAATATAATCCATGCTAAATATGTCCTTTCTAAATGTGTTTATTTATTAAATGGATTTTCTAGTATAATGTCACAAGCTTCAGTGAAAAATCATGATTAATTTTTAATGGTAGAGTATAGAATGAAATCTAGAATAAAATGCAACAGGTAAAATGAGCAAGGCAAATAATGTGCTTCAAAAACAATTAAGTATTTATCAATAACTACAAAGCCGAGTAATTAAAAGTTGAGGTTGCAAACAGCAAACATCCCTAACTCTCTGAGTGTAAAGAGGAACAAGAAATTCTTATTGCTCTGAACCAAAACCAGAATAAATGCAAATTACAAATGCTTTCACTTCTCAAAGGTCCATGTCATTCAATTATATAATTTTATTGTTAAAGGATCTGAGCACCCCAATCTCCTATTTTGCACAGGAGAAATTTGTGGACCAGCAAGATTTATCGACTTGCCCAATGTCACAGAACTAGTTAGTGACAGACCAAATTTAAAACCCAAATCCTCTTAATTCCTGCCAGGTGGTCTTTGAACTTTAGCAAGCATAGAGTGCTACAAAAGATTGACAAAATATTCTTTTAAGACAGTGCAGATAATTGAGGGCAGAGTTTTATCAATAGACAGACCTTATTTTTTTTATCTTCAGTGTTACTACTTAGTAACTTTTTGACCATGATAGGTTTCATGATCTTTTTTAGGTTCTACTGGATTGACCAAAAAGTTCATTGGTTTTTGTTTTTGTTTTAATACCATGGCTGTAGTAGCGCTTAATTGTCTTTAACTTCATTGTGTCCTATAATATGGAAATGAATACATTGTTTATCCAAAAGGGATTTTTTAATAGAATAAATGAAATGATTTATTTAAATACTTAGCATCATGACTAGTACATGGTAAGTTCTGCATAAGTACTGTTAGTGTTTATTATTGTTTTATTGACAGAACATGGCCAAAACTACAATGTGGGCCTTCAAAAGTAGCTAGATTCTCTCTGCTTTCTACCCTTCTTCAGATTTCCTATTATTGATCTATGTTATATAAAATGTCCATTCATAAAAAGATGAAATTTTGTGAACAACCCATAGCCTTTTCAATCAAATGCTTTGCATAAATCAATAGAATGAAAAACCACCTTTATGATATTATGAGTTATATTCACATTGTTGCATCACGAATGAAGGGGAGTATTATGCATGTTTAGTGAATCTGGCTGTGATCCCTGTCTTTCCTTTCATCTGCTCTACAGTTTGTCCTAAAGTTTCAACAAATCTATTTTCTTAATCCGTATTAGCAGTATTCTAGATCACATGCCTGAGTCAATCAACAAATGTTCTAGGTGACCCAACCGTTTTGGGCTCCTTTCATCTCTTTCTATTCTGTTGAATACTGTGCTGCCAGACTCGTCCACTGTGAGTCCATAATGCTTGCTCTGGCGTTCCGTGTTCACCGTCCCTTGTCCTTTAGTGCTTTCTTTGTACTTCACATCTCATTTCCTAAACATGCAACTTCCACCCCCTACAGGCTTTTACATCCCTATCTCTCAAATACAACAGGTATGTTTTTATGTCTTGGTCTTTTGGCATGTTTTCTATCTGCCTAGAATTCACCTTACCCAAGATTTCCTTAGTGCTTATTGTCTGGCATTTGTTTCTGTATTGGTTATGTTGATGTGCAATGCTTTAATGCTTTACTATTTGATAATTTCCACAAATTTGTGAGTTTTTTGAATGACACCACAACCAGAAGGCAGCACAGAATTGGCCCTTAACGAATGTTGTTCCATTGATTTATTGGAAATAAGATAGTAATTTAGGTATGAAACATAAAAACTATTGCAGAGTATAAGTAAGTGTAGGGTGTGAGAGCACATGCTTTTCTGAATGTAACAAAAACTAAATACCTGTTTTCAGATTTCTGTTCACTTCAGAAACCATTTGGCAAGAGTTTCAAGTCCATTTCGAACAGGTTGGAGGTTGCAGGGCAGCACATTTCCCCTTCCACAGGTCCGCAGTGCTTTTCTCACTCTGTAAAGAGATGCATTATGCAATTTGGGAGATCTGTGTTAGCAGAGGTAGCCACACTTTAGTACTCAGCAAAGGTTAAAAGCTGACCTTGAGCTTTGGCAAGGGTGTTAAGGGACAGAACATGTACATTTTCTCCTTACCAGCTGTAGGTCAACTGACTTAATGCTTCCCTAGGACGTTTGGATTTAACATCTGCTGTAAAAGACTGTGCACTGGAAGTGCAGCTTTGCTTCTTTAAATCCATCTAAAGAGACCCTGCAGGCCGCCATCAAATAGTCATTCAGGTGGTAGTTTTGAACTTAAATGTGCACTGGCCCCAGAAGTCTGAGATGAAATCTGGCTGACAGTTCACGGAGAGTGCCGTGGATTGTGCTCCTGACCTGTGGGCTCTGCACCGCGCGTTTCTTGGTTTTATTTCTTCTCAAATACCATTAGCAGGAAGACATGGTAGATTTGTTTCAGTCAGTTATATTTAAAATTTAGAAAATGAGCTTCAGATTTTACATTTTCTTTCATATCTCCAAAATGACTTTTTGATTCTAGAATAACTAACATAAAATTTACTGACTTATTTGGATATAGTTTCCTAGCCTGGCATGACGTATTAGCCTTAGAGGAGACTTGGTAGATGCTAAACTAGACTAGGATGGAAAATTAACCTGCAGTCACAGTTCCCTCTCATGCCCATTTCACATGCCCTAGCATGGTATACTATTTATATTTTTGTATTCACTGAAGCCCTAAAGCAGGGGTGTCAAACTCATTTTCACGGGGGGACACATCAGCCTCGCAGTTGCCTTCCAAGGGCCAAATGTAATTTTAGGACTGTGTATAAATGTAACTACTCCTTAACCAGGGGCAAGGAGCTCGGCGCTGCTGCTGGGTAGAAGCAAGGTGCCGGGCCCAACAAAACAAGGTGGAGGACTGGATTCGGCCCGTGGGCCTTGTGTTTGCCGCCTGTGCCCTAAAGTTTTACACACAAGAAAGAGTGAATACTTGCTAAAGGAATAGATGAAAAACAAGTTATTTACGCATCCATTTTGCTGCAAAACATCCATACTGGAAAAGTAGATTAATTTTTTATTTTGACGACAAGCAAGAAAATAATATTTTAGGAATAAAGAAGTTGCTAAAGTGGCATAAGTTTAAAATTCATTTAGTTAACTTCTAAAACCCCACCTACTAAAATTTACATTACATTGAGAGCCCCTCATTACCTATTTACACTAAAAATGAGTGTATTTATTCAAGTATAACATCATTCAGAAGAAAACACAACTCATGTGTATATGGCTCCGTGGATTTCATGGAGGGATCCCTCATGACCACCACCAAGATCAAGAATAGAACGTCACCAGCACACCAGAAATTCCCCGCTACCTTTCCCAGTTACTACCTCCCTGTCCTCCCCAGATCGGCCGTTATCCTGATTTCAAACACCACAGATTAGTTTCGACTCTTTTTCAACTCAGTATAAGTATGCATTATGTCTGCCTTTCTCGACATTGCATTTGCTTATGAGATTCAGTTGTGTGATTTCTTTAGCAATGGTCTGCTCATTTTGTCTGCTGTATAGCAATGCACTGAAATTGTCACACAATTTATCTATTTCACTATGGATGGGTATTTTGATTGTTTCCAATTTTCAGCTATTGCAAATGATGTTATTATAAAGCTTCATGTCTTTTGACATGGGTTCATATGCATTTCTGTGGACTATATGACTATGAGTATAATAACTAGTTCGTAAATTATTCTTAAATGTTCAGCTTTAAAAGGGACTTCCAAACAATTAGAAAATGTTAGGTCTTTAATGAATAAAATGCTCTTATATTTAGGTTTAAGTCTATGATCTTAAAATGTTCCCCCATGTTCCTTAATGCTCTGAACTTTTTTCCCTTTCTTTTCCTACCTTTGAATCAATCACTACAGGGTGAAGTTAATCATTACATTTTTGCCTTTCACTTTCTTTTTCTGTAAAGTATAATTTTTTACTCATCTTTAATGATTGCCCAGGAGATTACACCATGAATTCCTAGTTTAATAAAACCTAAGATAATTCGGTACATTTACCACTTTGTTTGCAATATATCATTTTGTCTCCTTTTAACACACCATGCCTTTGTAGTATTACTGACATAAATTATTGTAATTCTGCATTTTAAACTTCCAAAGCAGATATCATCATCTTTCCTCATTATTTTAGTCAATGATGTGCTTTATATTCCTGGTCAATACTTACTGTAATTTTTTGGTTTGTTTGTATCTGGAATTATTTTTCTTCTGCCTAAAAATCCTTTAAGTATTTCTTTTACTATTAATCTTAGTGACAATTTTTAAACATAGAAACATCTTTAACGGTCTAATTTTCCTAAATACAGAATTCTAGGATGAAAATTATTCTCTATTAGCACTTTAAAAATACCATTTAATTGTCTTCTGGCTCCCACTGTTTCTGAGAAAAAAAAGAACTGTCAATATTATTGTTGCTTCTTTGACAGTAAGATGTAGGGTTTTTTTCTGGTTGTTTTTAAGATTCTCTCTTGGCATTTGGTTTTCAAATATTTTACTATGTTATTGGCTTATATTGATCCTGCTTTTTCCTAGAGAGTTTTCCATCTGTAAGTTACATTTATAACTTTAAAAATATTTTAACTAATATATCCCAATATTTCTGATAGGGAAACTGAAGAGTTCAAGATTTTAGCTTCAGTTGTAGTTGCTAGGCTTCAGTCATTAATGCACGTGGAAAGCTGTGATCCCCAGGAACTGGAATGCATGACCACAGGGGCTCCAGAAGACTGATGAGCAATTCAGTTTTGTGCCCCAGGGGATCTGGAAGGGATGGAGCCACCTGAGTCAGTGTGTCCCAGGGAGGGAATGTTCATGACACAGGGAAAGAATTGTTGATCAACAGATAAAGAAGGAAAATTACTGAGGGACTGAAGCTCTTACCCAGTTAACTTTTTTTCCCAACCCCCTTACTGACTACCCTTTCTTCTCCTTATAAAAAGGTTGACTTGAGATGAGATGTCAAAGACAGTTTTTGAGGGCACAGAATCCACTGTCTTCTCAGGTTGCTGGCATCTGAACAAAGCACCCACAAGACTCAATCCTTCTCTCTACTTACTGGTTGTGTTAGTGACAGGCAGCACCAACGTCAACTTTTCTGGTTTGATTTCTTCTTCTTTCCCCAACCTATTTACCTACTGGGTCTCAAATTAGACATTTTATTACCCCATGTTTCTTAGCTGTAACTTGTATTTTCCACCCTTCATTGCTGTCCATGCATCAACTTGAATATTTTTTTATTTACCTATATTTTCTGTCTCCTCCTCTCTTCTACTATGTCTAATCTCCTACTGTAACTGGGCAGACTGATGTTCCATCACTTGTTACCATGTATACCACACACCATGAAGATTTGTGGGAAAGAAAGTAGGTTCTTATTAACAGAGTTCCCAACTAGAGGGGGCTCGGGGCATTCCTGCTTCAAACCAGCCACCCCCAGCGAGGTTAAAGTCTGGATCCATGCCCAGAAATTCCCCATTGTTGCTTGTCTGTAGCCCAAGGCTGTTACTCCATCAGGTCTCTGGCTCGCCAGCTCCAGGCCCTCTCTGTCACTGGGCCCAGAGTCTCCATCACCTCACAGCAGCTCTCACCTCTGTGCACTGCTCTCAGGGCCAGAGAGTGGAAGCAGTCCAGGACCCATCTGCCCTGCTACACATGGTGGTGACGTCCCACAGGCTGAAGCCAAGCAAGGCATGAATCCCCGTATGGACCCTGCCTCTGGGGGTTGGTTTCCAACCATGCAGGGCCTAGGCCCTAAGGGGTCCTGGTGTCTTCCATTCCTACCTATACAGGGCAAAGCAGTAAAGAAACTTCTGCCCACCTTCGGTCTAAAAGTCCTCTCCCAAAATCCGAGGCATGCTGGAAGCCAGTGTGAGTGTCCAGCTTTACAACCAGTGTGGGCCATGTCAGCAGTGTTTGCCTTTCCCCTCTTTTGGCTGCTGTGTTGATAAGGGGCAGAGTGTCCAGTCACCTGGGGCAGGGGGTCCGGCCCTCAACAGCTCCTGCAGGCTCTGTGGAGCCTGTTTCACAAGCTGCTTGTCTGGTTCAGGCAATCTCCCTCCTCAGAGGGCCCCTTCCTTCACAGGGAGAGCAAGCTGCTTCTAATCTTCAGTTCTGCCTAGGGGTCCTCTCCCGGCCGGCTGTCTGGCCTGACCCCTCTGTTATGCTACTAAAGAAATCTTTTAATATTAATTTTAGGTGTAATATTTTTAGTTTTTAAAAAAATTTCCATGTAACTCTGTCTAAAAATAGACTCTTTTCCAGTTAAATTTCAATATTTTCATTTTTAAAATCACCCACAGTTATTTTAAAATTCATGTAAGAAACTCTTAATACCTGAATTACCTTTGGATTTTTCTCTATTTCCCCCTATGGTTTTCAGTCATTTGGTTTTTCACTTTATATAGCTGGTAATCTGTGATTGAATACCAGACATTGTTTTATTAAGATCATTTAAAACACTGGACAACCCTGGCCAGTGTGGCTCAGTGGACTGAATACAGGCCTGTGAACCAAAGGGTCGCTGGTTTGATTCCCAGTCAGGGCATATGCCTGGGTTGTGGGCCAGGTCCCCAGTGGGGGCCACATGACAGGCAAGCACACACTGATGTTTCTCTCCCTCTCCTTCTCCCTCCTTTACCCTCTCTCTAAAAATAAATAAATAACATCTCAAAAAACAACAACAACAACCATTGGACAATGTTGTCTCTTGCCAGAAAGGAAATGCTGTTGCTTTCTGACATGCAGCTAAAGTAGATTTTATGGGCACAGACAATGGGGGCACGGGGTTGACTGTGGGAGTGACGGGGGGACGGGGGTGGGGGAGAGCAATGGTGGGACTATAACTGAATAACAATAAAAAATAAATATTAATGTAACAGAAAAAATGTACTTTAAATACTTTAGTTCAGTTTGGATTGGATTTATGCAGTTAGGTTCACATTTTGTTAAGGTAGATTCATGTTCAAGTTTCTCCTTATTCCTAAACAGAAGCACTTCCAGAATCCCATGTGGAAGTGTATGCCAATGTCACTCTCCCAATGTCACTCTGATTTCTACTCAGTCTGCTCCATGAAACTTCTTAAGGATTCATCCTTAGCCAGTATTCTGCTTTACCTCCTTAGTTTTGGGGCACAAAGCTGCCTGCAGATCAGTAAATGCCTCAGCAACACAACGTGTTGTGTTTCCACTAAAGTAGTTTCCTTTTTTCTGGAATTATTGCCCTGGAGGTCTTGGTTGATAAGTAGCCCTGTACCTGTGGTTCTCCAACCCCATAAGGCTGCTGAAAGCTTATCTCATACACTAATCCTTTTAGTGAATGCATTTTGGTCCTTTCTCAGCCTCTCTGTCATATGTGGCTTAGGGACTGGCCCAAGCCTTCCAGAAAAAGTATGATAGATTATCCGTATGCCAGAGGCACTTCATTGAGACTTTGTTTTCCCCAGAATTCTGAATCCCTCAAGTTCTAGCTCACTGGGTAGGTATTTTCAAATTGTTTTTGATGGGAAGTGTGTTTCCTACAACATATTACCATATTATTAGAAGCAGTTCAATTCAATTAATTTATACTCTGAAATATTGAATAAATATTATTTTATCAAGAATATTTACCAACCTATTAATACATCAAAGATGTACATAATCTGACCTAAAACTGGTCTGAGTTATAGGCCTATATTTAAAAAATGGTATTGTTATGTGACATTTGACCAGATTACCAGCTTTCTAAAAGGAATTCTAGAACACTGTGGCTAAAATTTTTTTTTCTAATGAATTACACAAAAATTATTTTGTTGTGGAATAACCCAGTATTGATGTGGATTGTTAAAATATAAATAATCTATGTCTTTTTTTCAAAATCCAATCACACATAAAATATCTAATGGTAAAAATATCTTTAGTTTTGAAACAAACTGACAAACTCTCTTCCCAAGGGGCTGTACAATTTGTATTCCCACAAACAGTAATGAGGGTTTGTTCCCCCACGTCTTTGCCAGATTTTAGAGTTGTCAGTGTTCTGGATTTTGAACATGCATTAAAAAAAATTAAATATAACGTAATTTACTCTGCTTTATTGAGATGTGATTGATATGATATTGTGTAAGTTTAAGTGTATAACAATTTGTTACAAGTATATATTGTGAAATGGTTATCTTAATAGTGTTAGTAAACACCTGCATCATCTCATATAATTAGCTTTCTTGTTTGTGTTGAAAATACTTAAGATCTACTCTCTTAGCAGCTTTAAAGTATGTAATAAAGTATTGTTACCATGGTCACCATTCTGTGCTTTAGAGCCTCAGAACTTATCAATTTTATAACTGGAAATTGGTACCCTTTGACCAAAATCTCCATATTTCCCAGCCTCTGATGGCATCAATCTACTATTTGTTTCTATGAGTTTAACATTTTTTAGATTCCACATATGAAATCATACAGTGTGTGTGTTTGTTTGTTTGTTTATTGTTATTCAGTTATAGTTGTTTCCATATGTCCCCCTGTTGCTCTCCGTTGCCCCATCCATCCCCCATTCCCAAAGACAACCCCCTCCCTGTTGTCCTTGTCCATGGGTCCTTTGGATGTTTCCTTTCTTTCTGCCATTGCCCCCACCCCCTCGTCCACGTCAGTTTGTTCATTATTCCCATGTCTCTGGTTCTTTTTTCTCACTTGTTTGTTTTGTTGATTAGGTTCCACTTATGGGTGAGATCATGTGGTATTTGCCTTTCACCACCTGGCTTATTTCACTTACCAAAATGCTCTCCAGTTCCATCCATGATGTCACGAAGGGTAGGAGTTCTTCTGCTGTGTGGTATTCCATTGTGTATATACGTACCTCAGTTTTTTGATCCTCTCATTTAATGATGGGCGCTTAGGTTGTTTCTAGCACTTGGTTATTTTAAATTGTGCTGCTATGAACATTGGGGTGTGTAGGTTCTTTTGAATTGGTGCTTCAGGATTCTTAGGATATAATCCCAGCAGTGGAATCACTGGGTCAAAAGGCAGTTCCATCTTTAGATTTTTAGGATATTCCATACTGTTTTTCACAGTGGCTGCACCCGTCTGCATTCCCACCAATAGTGCACTAGGGTTCCCTTTTCTCCACAACCTCACCAGCACTAGGTGTTTGTTGATTTGTTTATGTTGGCCATTCTGACTGGTGTGAAGTGATATCTCACTGTGGTTTTAATCTGCATCTCTCTGATGGCTAGTGATGCTGAGCATCCTTTCATATGTCTCTCGGCCCTCTGTACTTGCTGCTTGGAGAAGTATCTGTTCAGGTCCTTTGTCCATTTTTAAATTGGATTGTTTGTCTTCCTGGTGTTGTGTATTGAGTTCTTTATATATTTTAGAGATCAAACCCTTGTCTGAAGTATTATTGGCAAATATGTTTTCCCATATGGTTGGTTCCCTTTTTATTTTGCTGATGTTTTCTTTAACCACGAAAAACATATTTGTTCACTTTTGTCTGACTTGTTTCACCTAGCATAATATTCTAAAGGTTCTTGTCAAGAATAACAGGATTTCCTTCCTTTTTACAGTTCAATAATATTTGATCGTATATACACAGGAGGCCTGTCCAGAAAGTATCCAACCATGCAATACGAAAAATAGAGACATTTATTGAAGAAGATACAAGATACAAGAAACAGTGTACATAGGACAGTGATGCCTCAGTCCCCTTCAGTGTGGGCACCTTGGGACCTCACATAGTTCTCCCAATTTCTGATATTTTCCGATATTTTCATATTTCCTGAATCTCATCAACAGTGAAATCTTTTCCCTTTCAAAGGTGATTTTAGCTTTGGGAAAAGCCCAAATCTGGGGTGTAGGGTGGGGCTGAGTCACCTTTGTGATGTGATGTTTCACCAAAAAACTGCACCAGACATGATGCGTGATTGAGCGTATTTTCTCCATGAAGCTGCCAATCATCAGTTGCCCATACCTGCAGCCTTCTGAATCATCTGAATAGTTTCTGTGGAGAAATATAGGAGACTGTTCTACATAGCATGGGCCCAGCTCCCACTTAGAAAGGCCAGTGGAAAGCGTGGTCTGGCACACAGGACCCATGCCCATAGATAGGTTCTCCTGTGGGGAATCAGGCCTGCATTGTACCTAGGCTGCTATGAGGCTTGCTTTTGCTGAAACTCCCCGACACTGAATTGAGGCAGCAAATGTTTACTGCGTATCTTTAAAGTAACTTCCTAAAACCTATGCTAAACCTTCCAAGGATGAGTGTAACCAGTTCAACCACTTTTCCCTTTATATTTGCAAATATCCTTCCTTTTTGATGTAATTAGCATCATCCTCTCCTTTGTTTTCTGTAAAAGGTAACCACTTAAAGCAAACCTGTGCATAGTAAATGAGGACCATCCTCCGGACCATTCTGTGCCCAGAAAAGCAATAAAAGCCCATCAAGGCAAGGGTCAGGCGCTCTCCTCTTGAGAGAGTAGCTATGCCGTCCCTTTTCCTCCACAGGACTCAGTAGTCCATGTGAATTTGTCTCGTCTTAGCCACAATGCCATGGAAACTGCTTGCAGATGACCACATCAGAGAAATGTTCATGCTTAATGAGAAATTTGATGCAGATTCATTGCTGTACTTGCTCAGTTATTTTGAATGTGACAGCAAGGTTGGTAAAACATTCATAAATCAATGTGATTCACCACATAAACAAAATGAAGGATAAAAACCACATGATCATATCAATAGATGCATAAAAAGCATTTGATAAAATCCAGTACCATTTATGATCAAAACTCTCAATAAAGTAGAATTAGAGGGAACATACCTAAACATAATAAAGGTCATATATCAGAAACCCACTGCCAGCATCATACTCAATGGGCAAAAACTATAAGCATTCCCTTTAAGATAGGGAACAAGACAAAGGTGTCTCCTTTCACCTCTCTTATTTAAGATAGTACTGGAAGTCCTAGCCATAGCAATCAGACAAGAAGAAATAAAAGACATCTAAATTGGAAAGGAAGAGGTAAAACTGTCTTTATTTGCTGATGACATGATAGTGTTCATAGAAAACCCCAAAGATTCTGCCAAGAAACTACTAGCTCTGTTATTTTTAATTTTTTAAATTCTCACCCAAGGATATGTTTATTGATTTTAGAGAGAGAAGGAGAAAGAGAGAAATATCCATGTGAGAGAGAAACATCAATTTGTTGCCTCCTGCATATGCCTGGACCAGGGATTGAACCCACAACCTAGGTATGTGCCCTGACCCGGAATCACCTCCACACCTTTTGGTATATAGTATAAAAAGCACATCAGTGGTATATGGGCCAAACAACTGAGCCACCAAGCCAGGGCTAGTCTCTTATTCTTTAAAGTGGTGCCTTCCTGAAGTATTTTAAGTGTAATTTTAACTAAGGACTTTTACTATATTTTCTAAATTTAGATCCAAATCCTGTGAAAGTTGTGAAACATTTACACTCCAGCTGGGGTTAGAGGTACATAGCCCATGAAGTGACATTTGAGATGCTTTTGGTAGAATGGATGAGTTAACAACCTTAAAATCACAGAAGTATAATTAGTAGAAATAATAGCATAAGCAAAATTAGCAGGACAGAAGAAAATCAGGAGTATGCAGTTAAACAACATGCTCCCATTTGTCTGGGTCTAATCCACCTCTACAAGCCCAACCTAGGCAATCCTCACATGAGGGAGGACTATGCTTCCAGAGGACACTTTCTCTTGGCCTGTTTAATCAGGAGATGAAAACCATTACTGTCAATTTGGGTGTACAGAGCACCTATTTCCTGAGAGTCCATAGTTACACTACATAATTTTACTTAAGAGTATAAAAAACACATGAATGGATAAAGTAGAAAGATAATTTAATTGAATGAATCTTTAACAATTTAGCCTATTGGCTTGGCTACTGGGAATTCAGAAGTCTTGTTAATTTTTATTAAATTTCAAACCAATGTTTGAATTCTAGGTTAAGACCTTTATTTGACAGGTTATTGATAATTCCTGTATTGCTCTGTTAGGAATATAGAATGATTGGAAACAAAGTGCTGAAGATGTTATTAACAGCCCTTTAGAACTTTCAGCTTCCATGGAGTCAGCTCCTCTATTTCTTTTACTGAGTACTTTCCTTTTGGTAAAGATCAGGCTCTAATTTGTGGATGCCACAGATGAAAAATGTCTCCAGCTGAGTCTAGCAATGTTAAAATTGCTAACTGATTGTGTTAATATTTATCTCCCACATTACCAGTGTATACATTTTAAGGAGGCAGTGTTTGTGCACACTAAAAAAATTGTGTAAACACCATAATGCATCAGTTCAAAGCTCTGCGTTTATAGGATTCAGTTAGCTGTGTGTAGTTCAATGTAAGCTTCTCATATTTTTACACATTGGTGGTACCCATGTTTTGGGCAGCTTCTTTCATGTGACACAGAGGAGGGGTAGATATACACTGATGCAATAATGTGTTATATTTTTTGTAATGACAGAAGTAACTAAAATCATCTCTTCATTATCCTGTATAAAACAAATATTCTGCATTCCTCTGCTGTGAAGTAGACACATCAGTTTTTATGTCTATGGATAGGGAAAAAGCTGCAAAAATATGAATGGAAAGGAATAATTTTGAGATTTGAGACAGAACCTAGTTTTTTTTTTTTCAGGAAAATACAAGTGGTTTTGGATAATTTAAATGTAAAGTATCAGCTGAGGAGTAGTAGATGAAGTTGAGAACTTAGGAAGGCTAAGATCATAAAGAACCATGTATGTGATGCTGAATAACTGGGGCCTGTGTGTAGGTAATGGGAAGTTTATGGGCAGATGTATTTTACTCAGAAAACCACTCTGGTTTACAGTGAAAGGAGGTTTGAAAAGGGTAAGACTGGAAGTACACGGACCGATCAGGGATCTATCTCGATAGCTTTAGGGAGAAATGATGAGACTAAACTTCTGGTCGGGGGTTTGCAAGAGGTGGGTAGACTCAGGAAATGTTATTATGCTCCACCCACCCCCAACCCCCTCCCAGAAAAAACAGAGCTAAGAAACTAAAGCGTCAGAAATTTGTTTGCATGTTAAACTTTCATTGCTAAGGAAATGATCCTTTTTTATTGTACAGTATGAAAGACACTGGCTCATTAAGAATTTAACAATAATATATTGTATATTTTAAAGTTGCTAAGAGAGTAGGTCTTAAAAGTTATCATCACAAAAAAAATTTCTGTGACTGTGTATGGTGATGAATGTTAACTAGACTTTTGAATTTCAAAATACATGTATTTATTATATTCTAAAGGACCAAAGACCAAATCAGAGGACACAACTCCTATTAAAATTTAACTTTTAGTGGAGAGAACTTAATTCTGGGTCTCCATTATCCAGTCCTTACCTTTATTTTGATAGATTCAGATAGAGTTATTGGTATTTGGAAGGGCTATGTCTCAGAAATCCAGGATGGGTCCTGCTTTTGTAAGGCAGGGTGGTCAGCCACGTTGAAAATAAGTAGAAGCAAACTGCTTTCTTTCTGCAATAACACGTCTGTCATGCTGTATCCACCGTTCCTCTCATGTTTATGTAAAATAAACACCACTTTTTCTGTTGAGCATCACGATGACAAATGAGATGTGACCTATTCGCACTGTATCCAAAAGAAGGGTGGTGAAGCAGTGAGTGGACCTTTGGGGAATCAGGTGCCCTGTCTTGAGGCGAGGAGAGAATGTCTACAGTCCATCTCTTCAGAAATTACTGCTGTGTGGAATGCAGCCACAGAGCACCAGCAGGGCTGAGGGAATTACAAGTAATCCCAAGAGTGTTCTTGCTCTAGAATAGTGGGACAAAGGTTAGCAATCTCATTTAAATAATTGTTAAGTGGGTGGCAATTTTGTTAAAGTTTATTGGGAACCATTGGTCAGGGTTCAAAATGAAGTGACCCAGTTTTCCCGTTCAGCAAACAGCTGGAGCAAGTAACTTGAATGCTTTCCGTTTCATCTATGCACAGGCCTGTCTGTGTTAAATGTAAAGCAAAAAGAGCAGTGGTAGCACAACGTTTCAAAACATAGTTGGATTCAAAACCACACAGATACAGATTTAAATCCCAAAGATTTTCTCACAATATGACTGAGGAATTTTCGTTATGGAAATAACGGTATGAACCTCATGGTATTGCCATAAGGAGCATATGAAATACACACAATGTTTCTAGCACAATGTCTGACATGAAGTACATACTCAGTACAAGTTAGCTCCTCTTTGTCCTGAGCCTTGGAATATATTGGGTTGGCCAAAGAGTCTGTTTAGTTTTTTCCATAAAAGACACAGTTTTCATTTCCACCAATAACTTTATATTTTGGATATTTTGAGTATGTTGGTTATCTCCCATGTGGTATAATGTTGACGATTCTCAGTTAAATGTCTAGATTTGATCACTATTCACTTCAACCATTCTACCCAACCACGGAGCATCGTCCAGCAAGAAATCTCCAGCACAAAACTTCACAAACCACTTTTAACACATTTGATCAGTCACAGCACCTTCTCCATACACTACACAAATCTTTGTGTGTGTGTGTGTGTGTATTTCAGTTGCTTTTTACCTTTCTTGAAATTATAAGGCACAGTACACTGAAAATGTTGTATATTTTCTTCCATCTTCAATGTTAAAATGTCTACAAAAAATTCACCAATTTCGATGTTATTTTTTAAATGCACACTGGTAAGAGAGCTGTTACAATACTATCTAACAAAATTGTTTCGAATCAAGTTCAGGACAGCTAAGTATTATTAGAGCCATCTTATGGAAAAAACAAATGAACTTTTTGGTCAACCCCATAAAATCCGAATGGGACTGCTGGCTTCTCATTTTCATCTTGATTCTAATCATAGCAGTCATACATTCTTATTGTATATTAGTTATAAACATAGATATATAAAATAATCAAGAGTGAAGTTATACATTATTATTTTACTAGGTAATAACCATAGTTAATATAGTGGTTTTTATTCCCATATACTAATTGCACACACACATTTATTAAAACATAAGAATTCATTTCTATGGTACATAAAACACACATATATACACACACATTTATATACACATACATATACACATATATATGCTGTGAATTGTTTTAAATACACTCAAAAATAGAGAGACAGTATAATGAGACCTCATATGCCGATCACTATTCTACAGATTTTGCTACATTTGGTTTATCTGTTCATCCCCTCACTTTTCTGGGAGGTTGGAGTTCCTTGCTGATGCATTTTGAAGCCAACATAGACACCATATAATTTCCTATATACTTTGGATTTATATCATATAGAGAGTATATAAATCTGAAATGTAGGGACATTTTCTCATATTACCACACTGCAGTCATCACACCTAACAAAACTATCTTTTAAAATTTGAATCAGTATTTAAAAGAACCATACATAATATTTTGTTATGTATCTTAAATATACTTACTTAGAGCAATGATCTCTACTCTCTTTTTTAATACCATTGGTTTGCTAAAGAAAGTGCATCAGTTGTTGAGGCAGAGAGAATAATGGCCCTAAAGATGTTCATGTCCTAGACCTCTGAACCTCGAATGTGTCACCTTCTAGGGAAGGGGGGACATTGCTGACAGTTTAAGTTAAGGACCTTGGGATGGGAGATCTTCCTGGGTTGTCTAGGTGATTACAGAAGAGTGATCAGAGAGATGTAACATTTCTGGCTTTGATGATGAATCAGGAGTGTGGTGACTGCTGTGAGCTGAAAAGACAGGGCGTGGATTCTCCAATAGAGCCCCCAGAAAGGGAGGCGGCTCTGACAATATTTTGATTTAACCCAGTGAGAGCCATGTTGGATTTCTGACCAACAGAACTGTAGGACAAAAATGTTGTTTATTGAAGCCACTAAGTTTTTTTGTAATTTGTTACACCGGCCATAGGAAATTAATATAGTTATCTTGCACAGTGTTTCCATTCTGGGTTTATTTGTTTGATTCTTTTTGGTGTCAGTTAACTTTTTCTATCTTTTGTATTTATTGTAATATAATTCAGCTTTAAAGTTTCGAGTCCCTTTAGATTTAGATAAACATTTCTTTGTACTGGCAAATACTTTGTAAGTGTTGTGTTAAGCTTCATATTGCATGTAGTCATCCAACATGTAATGTCTCTTATATACTTAGGCTAAGATTTGTCATTGGGCCCAGGTGGTAGCATTTTGAACCCTCCATTGTAAAGTTCCCAACTCACATTTCATCTAATGATTTCATCTATTGATAAACATTGTTTGCATCAATTATTTCATTAGTGGTTACAAAATAATGATTTTAAAATTTCATCATGGCACATTTACTAGTTGGGATATACCTGCAAAGAATAATTAAAAAAAAACAACAACTAAGTTGATTTGCTTACATTGAAATAATTTGCACAAGAAGTCAGGATAAGTGTTTTAATTATTTCCTTTTAATCAATTTTCAAAATTAGGAGTTTGTGCTAAGTTTACTCTGTGTGTCAAATTAATTAGATTTTGGATATATGTCTTTTTACTTTATTAAAATATAAACTCAAAGGTTTGTTTTAATACTAGTATGTTTGTTAATTTGTATTAATTAATGTCATATATTTGTGTACTCATATTATTCCATCTCTGGCTTGATCATGTCGACTATATGCCTTTTTTGTGTGTGTATGAGACCCAAATTCATTGATGGCTTTCCTTCTCAGTAATAGTAAGATCCCACAATCTCCTCTTGTGCATATCTGCCCCCAGGTCTGTAGTCAACCATTTCTCCAATCAAATATAGTGACATAAATAACTTAGGTTGTTCCATTGAATATACACTTACTCTAATTTACTCAACCATTTCTCTACAATTGGGCATTTAGGTTATTTTCACTTCTTGTGTAACTGTGTTTTCTGAAACAGATGCAATAAATTGAAAATAACTGGTGTTTATGTTTATATCATAGCTGTTTTTCAGATATATGAATTTAGGAATCAAATGGCAATAGTCATACAACATCACAGTTTTGAGATAAATTTTATGCAGTGTTTTGTTAGGCAATACAGAGATAATAAAATATAAAGCAGGGCCCTTGCTCTTAAAAACTAAACATTGCAATTTAAATGATACATATCTATTGAGGTTAAGCAGTAAGTATATTAATAAAGAAAACTTGCTCATTTCAATTTCTTGACTTCCTTATAAAAAACAGTGGGAATCTCTCAGATTAGTTAATATTGGAATAGATAAATTTATGTTTAGCTGAGTATTCATTATGTGAGTTCTGTCAGCTGTGAGAATGAATTGGATAGAACATTGTCAAAGAAAAATGGCAGCAGACAAGTTAAATAGGCGAGAAAGACTTTGTTCGAAACTATTGAAACAGGGAAATGATATTGAACTCTGCAGAAATAAACGTCTGGAGAGTTTCTAAGAGCTGGAGTGGGGTGGGGAGATCATAAGCCAACTGTGTTTGCCAGTAGGACTTGCCTGAAGGTGAAGTATATTTTTTGGTGTCCTCATGATAGCAGGGGTTTTAGAGTTTGGAATAAGGTGCTCACAGAAGTTAGGCTCCTCGCCTCCCAAGGAGATGGGTGGACAGGAGTGTTATCTCCCTAGATGATTACATTTCAAAGAGGTGGTTTCCAAGTACTTACAATTACAAGTACTCCAAAGAAGTGGTTTCCGAAGACTTTTTCTGGGTCTTAAAGCTGGACAAATGCTTTTATTTATTTTTTTAAAGATTTAATTTATTTATTTTTAGAGAGGGGAAGGGAGGGAGAAAGAGAGGGAGAGAAACATCAATGTGTGGTTGCCTCACGCAAGGACCTGGCCTGCAACCCAGGCGTGTGCCCTGACTGGGAATCGAGCCAGTGACCCTTTGGTTTGCTGGTTGGCGCTCAATCCGCTGAGCCACACCAGCCATGTGCAAAATGCTTTTAAAGGAGATGTATATACATATCCTACACACAAATATTTTAAAGATGGCAGATAAAGTATTTGTAATGTTTTCTAAAATAAATGATCTAAGAAAAGGGTGGTCAGGAAAAGGTGATCTAAGAAAAGGGACCTATGTCTAAAGTTTAATCAAGCTGAGTAAAGCATTATGCTGTCATGGTATTTTACATCATAAAGTTTTGTGAAATCATTTACTGAAGAATTATATTATAAAATGAATCTAATTTCAATTTTGTTCTGTCATAATCTTTGTCGATGTCTCTCTCCTCATAAGCCAATATGGCTGATATTACAGGACACAAAGAAAGGACAATGAAGACTAAGTGCAACCTGAAAATTTTTAGGAAGTTAATTTCAGTGACACTAAGTATAAGGAACAAAGCCACTGATAAAAATCACAGAAGAGATGGGGCGATTAACAAATGAAAAAGAAAACCCACCTTAGTAACGATGTAACTGAGTTTAAACAGAGAATAAATTACCATGAATAGATATGGGAGACTTGTGGACAACTTGATAAAAGTCAATAACAAAAACATAAGGAGGAAAAAGTCAAATGCAAAATTATGAATGCAAATTTATCCTGTCATAAAACTTATCAGAAAAATATACCTTGAATATAAAGAAACATTTTAACACTACCTTTATTAGACACTAAAATATCATAATCAAAACCTAAAATGTAATCAGTATAAAATAAGCACATTTTCAAAGTTTAGTTTGATTTATAAAGGTAATGTCTTAATCTTTGTGTTCACTAACAATGTTCTCACCATTTTATATGGATTAACTCTTTTTCATATTAATTATTTATCAGTAATAAAGGACTTTTTTCAAAATAGAACATTTTAACACCTACTGAATTTTTGATAATAGATGTATGATAATGAATGAAACGAAGGACAGAATACTTTCTCTAGAAAATAAAGGGGTGCTATGCTTTGCATCGAATATTTAAAACTGCACAGAACAATACTATCTATTACTAGAAGAACATTGAGGAGGGTGTGCACAACTGCGGAATGGAGATTTGCTGGGAAAGGATTGAGTTGGAGAAAATAGAAGGTGTTAGTGGAGGAGCCTTAAAAATAGCTAACATCTTATTTCTTAAAAATAAATTTAATATAATAAAAACCTAATCTATGTTAAATCTAAGTGGTGGGTAAATGAATATTTTATTGTATTATATTGTATGTTTTCTTTTTCAGTTTTAAAGTAGAAAGTAAAACAAATTTTCATCTTGCCTGTTTTCTTTGTTAGAACATAATCTTTTAGGAGGTTAGAGAGGATGCCTTATTTATTTTTGCATTACTGTATTCCTTGTTTAAACCAGAGATTTGAAAATAACAAATGCTATAACTCTATTTTGCATTGATTTGGAAGGTTCTTAAGTGGTAGATATAGGATTTGTAATAATTTAAGTGATTTGGTTTTTAAGACACCTTTTGATGTTTCTCTATTAGTATGAACCTATTGATTAGAAAATTAAACTATGCTGATTAAATTAAATGTAGAGCAGTAATGGTGATTTTATTATATAGGGTATTTAGTTTTACTTTCTTTAATCAAAAATGCAAGTGCTACTAGTTTCTTTTCTTTCTCACTCTTTTTTTTTTTTAAAGACTTCCAGTTGTACAGAGAAACCACACAGAACTGTCCTGGTACTCAGTGAATGGCAGTAGTAAGTATATTTACCAGAACATAAGAAAATAATTTCAATTAAGAAACTGTGGAAAACATATCTTTGATTCACAGAGCTTTGAACCTGAATGTCTCAGTCAGTACATCCTGTAGAGAGCATCTCTTACCCCAGGGGGAGAGGGAGCCTTCACAAAGATCTTAACAGCCGGCACTCAGTGGCTCAAGGGCTTCCTGGCAGCTCTTGACCATAACAAAACTGTTGAAGCTCCATCAGTATCCTGTAGGGGTTAACATATAAATCTGGTCTTATTATAGGACTAACATTTTATGTTTCCGTATGTCTAGCTGGCTACTTAACACCACATATTAACCAGTTCCTCACCCTGAAATGTTGATGCAGTGTTTTGATTTAAAGAAAATTTGATTTATTGTTTTTTCTTTAGGAAATTCATTATTAAGAAACTTGCTTAGGAACTATTTTAAAAAGACAACCTAGAGAAAATATTTCAAATCCCATGTGCCTACCACTAGATTTGATAAATGAAACTTTCTTTACTTCTTGAATCTAGGAGTTAATGATACTTAGGTTTTGACTTCTCAACTAATCTGGATTGCCATCCTCTAAGAATGTGATGAAAGTTATGGATCCTGTCTCAGAAAAATGTGTACATATAGAAAATTTTATATCCAGCATTAGAGTGTTTATGGACCCTCCAAAATCTTAATTAAGATCTACTATAAAAAGAAGTCTGATTGTTCGGTGAAAGACAAATACCATATGATCTCACCTATAAGTGGAACCTAATCAATAATACAAACAAACAAGCAAAATGTAACCAGACATTGAAATTAAGAACAAATGACAGTAACCGGAGGAGTGGATATTGGGGAGATCAGGGGAAAAAGTTGTCAAAGAACATGTATAAAAGACACATGGGCAAAGCTGAAGGGGGCTAGGATCGAGGGTGGGAGGTGGAGATGGCTGGGGTGGGAGGGAGTGGTGGGGGGAAAATGGAGACAACTGTATTTGAAAAACAATAAAAAAAATTTTTTAAAGTCTGATTGTTAATCCCCTATAAATAGACTTCAGAATGTAATTGACACAGATATTTAAAAAAAATATTAGGTGAGCCCATAATGAAATAAGGCAGATGGGATGTTTAGATTCAAATTTTTAAATAAGTGGGTTAAATTTAAAATATTGCTCAAATAATTCATTATAGAATTTCAAGTAAGTTATGGATCCTAAAATAAAATCCAGAAATTGTTTTTGAATACTATGAAACTGTCATATATGTACATATACATATATACAAACATAGCCATTGTGGTACATGCAGAGAATAGAAAAGTGATTTGGCATCATTTTTTATGAAACCCTTTGAGCATTTTTTCAGTATTTTATAATAAAATTTTTCTATCCCCAAAAATATATGCTGAAAGTTGGTTGAATCTGCCTTCCCAACTGTGACCTTACTATCTATGAAAGACATTTAAAAGCAGGGATGAATACGCTCAAGTTTTTATAGGTGATTTGTTAAACAAAACACATTATTACTATTTTAATAGCTGAACATAATCTAAATTATTTTTGATATATAAAATGAGTCCAGCTTTATCAGGAACTTACTGTGAACTCATTAACTTTCATGTAGAGTAAAATGTTTATAAAATATTTTTTTAAATGTGTATATTTGAAGCTTATGTATTCATTATTAAATCTAAAGAGTATTCTCAATTATTTAGGATGTTATTGAATAAGATTTTTTTCAGGGAGAAATATTTTATCACCGAAACTCTTTAGAATTAATGGTACACAGGGATAAATAAAACAAATCAAATTATAGTCAGTTTTATTATTGTTCTTAATTTCTCTACAATATATCTTGTCATTGGCTGTTCTGACCACCTTGCTTTGCTGTACCGCTACACTAGTTTGGGTCCCAGGCAGTGTGTTAGCTAACATGACTGTAAGTCAACAGACTTCCGTTCTGGCTCTGTACCTCCAGGAGATCGATCGTGATATTGTGTCCCATCGGTTAAATATCTGGGTTTCAAATCCCCCATCTTTAAAATAAAGGTGGTCAGGTTGCATAGTTTATAAAATTTTACCTCTGAAATCCAACTACTTGGCACTTAAGTAAGAATCATTAAAGAGTGTGTGTGTGTGTGTGTGTGTGTGTGTGTGTGTGTGGAGCCCATAAGCAGAACACAGATATGAGAAGCATAAGCCCAGTTAAGTTCTAACCACTGTACTGCACTCCCTACCACCTTGAGTCCCTTAACTTTTTACCTTATGTCAACTTCATTTTCCCTATTTGTAAATTAAGACAGTTTGATCAAATACTTCAATGTTTCTCTTTTCTTGTCTGAATGTTGTTTAGTTCTTCATCTTATTTGTAAGGTCTCGAAATATTAATCATACTGTTCATTGTATATATACTAATTTGTTTAGTTATTGTAAAGATAATAAAGAATGAGCCTTTTGTGATAACTAATGTAGATGAAGAAATTGAAGTTCAAGGAGATTAAGTATATTTCATGCTTCATAGTTGGAAAATCTATATTTATTATATACAGTTAAACTTCACTGGAGTTTATTATCTTGCTATTTTGACACAGTTTATGCAGAACAGTATTATCTAAATTTTTATATCAGTTTTAGATATAATTGTGTCTTAGTTATACAACTATAGCAGTTTTGGGCTGCTATAACAAAAATACCATAGATTGGGTAGCCTTAAATTCTTATTTCTTACAGTGCTGGAGGCTGGAAGTCCAAGTGAAGATGCCCTCAGATCTTGTGTCTGGTGAAGTTCTACCTCCTGGCTGTTCACCAGATACTTTTTAGTAGTCTTCCTTCATGGCCAAGAGAGAATTTCTAGTCTTTTTCTCTTTTTAGAGGGCACTAATCCCATCATGAGGCTCCACCCTTATAACCTCTTCTAAACCCAATTATCTCCTAAAGTCCTTACCTCCTAATATCCTCTCATTGGGGGTTAGTGTTTCAACATAAGAACTTGGGCGGGGAGTACAAGCATGCAGTCTATATCAAGTTGCAAGTAACTAGTACTGTTTTATCTAACGTTGTTTAGGTCTGACTTCTCTCAGGATTCAGCCCAAAATTATTCATGGACCATCTTCATGATTGACAACTACCAATCTTGCCGGAGATAAAGGTCACCAGTCCCTACTTCTAAGCCTTTTTCCACATCCTTTCTCTAGTTTTAAATCTACTAAAGTCCTGTCCCTATCTTTACTCTCTTTTAGTCAGCTCAGGTTGCCATAGTAAAAAGCCACAGACCATGTAGTTTAAACAACAGAAATTTTTGATTTCCCCTTGGCTTACAGGCAGTCACCTTCCCTCTGTGTTCTCCTGTGGTCCTTTCTCTGAGCAGGCTCATGGCCTTGGTGTCTCCTCATCTTCTGTAAGGACACCAGTCCTATCGGATTAGGGCCCCATACTTGAGAGCCAGTTAAACCTTAATTATCTTCTTAAAGACACTTATCTCCACTTAGAGACAGTCACATTTGGAGTTAGCACTCTCCCTTCTGGTTTCAGGGGAGCACAGCCCAGGCCACAAGACTCTGTAAGCTCTCTATGCCTCATGGAACTTGTTCTGTCTCTAACCCATGTTTTCAGTTTTATTCAGAATTAACCATTCCCTGAACAACTTCCTATTTTCTTTTGCCATGTGTGGGGAAGGTTCTAAACCTGTGTTTCATCTCTGCCTGTATCTCTCTGATCTTTTTTTTTTTGTCTATTTATTGTCTTTTTTACTTGATTGGACTCTCTGAGCTCCCAAGAAGCTGGGAGCGCACCATTTTAAAGTCTAAAACTCCAGGACAGAGATTGCAGGTAGATGTATTAAGTTATCCATAGAAGCTTTTCTAACTGGTTAATTAATACAATGGTTTTATTTCCTATAAAGTTTTTTGAAGGGTGAAAAATTGTCCTGCATGTCTTTTGATTCTGCCTTCTTCAGATCCCTTCTCTTTGAAGAGCATCTCTGAAGAGGTAAAAGCACAGTATGTGTACTTCAGAATATTTATGGCGTTGAAGTGAGAGACATCTCTGAAATAGCAGTTTAAAAAAGTACTGCATCCAAGGGAACTGTAATAAACTGAAGTCAATTTGGCCGAAGCAGAGGCGAGGAGGTAGATTATGTGTCTGTGAGTTGGTGTGACCGCTGAGTCTTCCTCACAGCCGGCGCATTCAAGCCATGAGGCCTGCAGGGTGATGGGTGAGGTGAAAGGCAGGGGTGGACAATAGAGGGAGTCCTCTTTAGGAAGAAATCAGCGATGGAATAATTACACCCGTGTTTTATTTCCTCAAGCATTTTCTTTATCTCTGGGGCATTTTTTCTAAATGGCTTACTTGCCTCAACCTTTTTTGTCTTTGGACTTATCCTTCTCCTCAACAAATTGTCAATAGGTCTGCCGGCCCATTCCATAACCTTCAGTTTGACAGCATAAAGAATAATTCCTGAGGCTTCAAAGAGGAAACAATAAATTGAGGTTACAAGTAATTTTCTTTCTTTCTATGATTTCATGTCACAGTGACCTTTTAAAATTTTTAATTGAGATAATGATCCATATTTATTTAACAGCCCAATGGCTGTCTCATTTCATTCAGGTTGAAAGCCAGAGTCACAATGGTGACTTACCAGGCCCACCTTGAGGTGAGCTCCCTTCCCTCTCTGACCTCGGGTCCTCTTGCTCTTGCTAGCCCATAAACCTGCCTGCTTTCTCTCCAAAGCACTTGTTACTTTCAAGTATTTTATTTAATATGTTAATTTACTTGGTGTGTTGTCTACTCTTTTCCATAAGAACACAAATTCTACCATGACAGCGTTTTGCGTGTTTGATAAATGCTATACTCTTAGTAGCTAGAAGACGGTCTGGGACATAGAAGACACAAAGAGATGAAATTATTTTTTTGAAGCCAAATGAAATTCTAAATTCATCACAGAATATTGACACAGAAAAATAAAGTCAGTAACATTATATTAGCATTGGATTTTTGCTTTTGTACAATCATGTTGAAGAAAGTTGATTTTCTTTTGTTTTTCTTAGGCTGCTGTTCATTTAAATAGGATAGTCCTTGTTGATGGAAACAACCATGATCATATTTACTCACCGACTTTGCATTGGTAATAGTCTCTGTGTCTCCCACAATCATATC
Source organism: Desmodus rotundus (assembly GCF_022682495.2). Lineage (NCBI taxonomy): Eukaryota > Metazoa > Chordata > Mammalia > Chiroptera > Phyllostomidae > Desmodus > Desmodus rotundus. The sequence continues at coordinate 126,582,971 of NC_071387.1, forward strand.
TTCATTTTTGATTAAGTACTGCAGGTTGTAAAGACAGGAGAAAGAACACGGGAGAAAATAGAAGGGGGAGAGAAGGAAGATCAGACAAATGCTCTCTGTTGCTCTCTCTATTTCTTAGTCATGCCGATACATTCCTCTGTGTCTGTATGAGGAGTACCTTCGCATTTCCCTGCTGAGGAAGGCGGGCTGAACTCTCCTGTCCATAATGCCAAGAGAGTTCTATATGTGAGACATGAGGCAGAAAAGGAGAAAAGAGGTGCTTTATAGGGGATGTACAGTCTTTGTTTTTCTAAATTACAGTTTTTAGTTCTTTTTCTCTAGGAAAAGAAAACATTTCTTTTACTTAGAAAATTGTTTTCGAGGTACACTTTCCTCAGTTTATGGTAATCTTTCTCTACATGTAACATGCATTTTCATAGGAACTGACTTTTTGGCAGATCAGCAGGAAGGAGAAGACTCGGTGCTCTCTCTGCAGGCTTGCTCCTTGTTACTGTAAGAAGAAGATGAAGAACCAGACTACACAGCAAGGGGCAGGGCATGCTTGGCAGCAACAACAGCTCAAAGACAAAAATATAAAACATCAATTATGTACTAGAGAAGGGTGTTCAGTTAATGATCACAGCAGATGAAGCTTTGTTTACACACAAGAAAATCTAGTCTCTCCACACTTTGTACTCAACCTTGAAAACACAGGCTCATTAGTCAGGAAGAATCTGTTTTAATTATTCTTCGAATTAGACGTTCCTCTGGGAGAGTGGTCCATTCCAGCTATCTGATAACACACTCCTCAAGAGGATTTATTGGCACTGACTTTGGGAAAAAAAGCCTCATTGCAGCTCCTGTGCTGCCTTGTTAATCAGGATATTACTCTGAAAATCCTTTCCCTTGTCTCCGGGACATCAGCCAGACACAAATCTCAGGTGATCCCTTCTTCATTATGGAGCTAACAAGGGAGTCAAACGGAGTGAGATCAATCAATTGAGCAAGTTGGCAATTGCTTTAATCCATAATGCATTGCAATAGCAATAACTAGCATCTTTATTGATTTTAAAAAGACCTTCTCACATACCTTATTTTGGTCAGTCTTCTGAAAAGCACTATGAGTTAGCTACAATAAATGTGTATATATTTATTCTTGGTCCTGGTTGCTGCCGTTTTTACCTTACTTGTTGCAAAAGTGAGATTTGGCTAGATTGGCTGTCCTGAAACCAGCTGGAAGGGTTAATAGTTTCTCCAATATAGTACATGTTACTTATCATGGCTCATAGCACAACTTGGGGTTAAATTGTATCTGGAGGTTTGGTGAGTTAATGGCTCTAATTAGAGGACGTCAGAATCAAGCGGGTAGGGCTCTTACGTAGATCGCTCCTACTCCAGGGACAGAGCTTCGCACTCCAAGTAGCCTACTAGTATGTAAAATAAAATATTTAAAGTTAAAATAAGTTTATAGTAAATAACAGTAACAGTAGATGGCAACCTGAACAAAAGACAGAAGTCCAATTAATCTAGTGTCCTGGCACCAGAAACACATGTGCGTTCAAGTAATGGCAAATTTCAGTATTTTAGGAGAATCTTTAACGAAATCACAAAACTACACTCAGACTCAATGATTTACTAGACAGATGCACAGGATTTACAAACAAGCTCTTCTACAAATGGTTACAGTGTATGGCAGGGAAAGGATAAAGCCGAAACTCAGTAAAAGGCAAAGGGTGCATTGGGGGAAGGTCTGGGAGAGTCCAAGTGTGAGCTTCCAGGTGTTCCTTTAAGTAGTCTCACAGGATGCATCTAATTCTCCCATCGCTGATGCATGCCACCCTGTGTGTACAAAGTGTCAACAACCAGGGAGTCTCACCGGAGCCTTGGTGCCCAGGGCTTTTTACTGGTGGTCATTCAGACAGGCATTACGCATGACTTATATATGCAGCTACTCTGCTACTCAGACTCCAGAACGCCAAAGAAAAACAGGTGTTTACATAAATCATATTGTCAGCGGAAACTATCTAGTCAAACTGTACAGCGTAGCCCAAGGCGGCGGGCATACAAAACACTCTGGCCAGGAAACGCCTTCCAAATCCTCAGAACTCAGCAATCACAAGCTAACCAAGTGACAGTCCTGAAAAAAGGGTCTTTCATGGGAACGTGCAAAGATTAGGCAACTCAGGCCTGCTAGGGTAACAGTCACTTCTTGCTCGTTATATTATCTCAATACACTAAAGTTATTAAGTGAGGAAATATTCTTTGAGACCAGGTCCCTCTCAACCGCTGTCAAGCCATTCAAATCCTCTCTATATATTGATCATTAGACTCCTGTATAAACTTAATGTAATGTTGCTTAACTTACAGTAATACTATATATTTTCCTTGAAGATAAACTGAATTTATTTTATTATTGTAAAAATACACATTTACACAATCATCAGTCTCTCCTCTATCACCTATCCTTAACTAAGTTGGTTCACACTTTAGCTGGCTTCTTTAAGTGTCCAGGACACAAAAATCAAATCTTTTCCTTCTGCCTCTTCTTACATTACTTCATCAGCCATATTTTATAAACCTGCATGTTTGTCTGAAAATAATTATCCAAGAACTATCTTCCTATGAAAAGTAGATCTGAATTGTTATCAAATGATAATATGTATATGGGTTTAAGAACAAAAGTTTCAACCAAACAGGCAAAAATTCTGTAGAAATCAAATTTTGAAAACATACTGGAAAAATAAAGGATTTTAAAAAACTAATGTTATAGCAAAACCTTAACTGTAGTTAGATGAAGCCATTTAAAATCCCCCTTTTTTTTTTTTTTGCAATCCATGAACTGTGAACATTCACATTTTTCACTTCAGAAGTCTGAATGTACTTGAATAGAGGGAGCTGCCCAAAACTCTGTTGGGTGTGTGATGTAATACATACTATTTTATAGCAGATTGCCTCTCTAAATTGAAATTTCTAACTGTAATTCTGAATCAACAAGGAATTTTGGATCTTTACAGAGACCCAAGTTAGGAAATCTCTCTAGCATATCTCTGGGTCTCATTTTCCAGAGGCAGTAAATTCCATCTCTTTTACTTACTATTTATGGTTTGTATGTTTCATATTTCTAAATGATGTGTTTTATACTATTTCTTGAATTTTCAATTGTGGACAATATATATTGACTTACTAAGGAGAAGGTGGAAGATAGACATTTATTTCTTCCATATCAAACAAGTGTTTACTCTTCCATATTTCCAAAATTGGAGGATGTTTAAATTTATGCCTTCATAATTTAGAAACTTAGTATATTATGATTTTTATTTTCTGTAGTTTTAGGATTTAGCTGGAGTAATTGTCTATTATTTGCTTAGTTTTTTTAAATGTAATTTTACCCACCCAATCAAAAGAAGAAGTGTCAAAAGAAGCAAAAATATCCTTTAAATATGACCCAAACCATCAGGTCATCTGTCAGTTTATTTTTTCTTGGAGCTCTTTTTCCTATACTCTGAGATGATTTCTCTGTAGTCTTTCTTCAAGATGCCAGCCTAGCACTTACTCACATAAGCAACTTTGAAATTTTCTTTACCGTTTTCCTATGTTGACTGATACTTCTGGATTTCATGTGTTCTGACACCAACTAGTGCACTGCAGTACAATCTTGAAAACTATTCAGAGTTAACACATACCTCACAAGTAAAAGAAGATGGTCTCCAACTTCCCTCACTTCAGACACCAGCCGAACTTTGGGGATTCTTCAAGCCACCCACAACTCCAACCAATTGTTTTAAAGAGTTCCCATGATATCCCCAGATTCAATAATTTGCTGGAAAGACTCACAGAGCTCAGAAAACTGCTTTTATTACAAGTACATTTTAATTATAGAGGATAGAATGGGCAAAGTCTGGGGGGGTCCCACACTCAGAGCTCCCACATTCTCTTCCCATGAAATCACTGTATGTTACCTTCCAGGCCAATTGAAGTGTTCCCCAACCCAGAAGTTCCAGTGAGTCATGATGTATAGAGTTTTGGGGTTTTTTTTTGGATTTCGTTATGTAGGCACCATTGATTGAATCATTGGCCAAATGACTGGATTAATTGTGCAGCCCACTTCCCCTTCCTGGAGGTTGAAGTCCCCATCCTTTGATTACATTGTTGGCCTTTCTCTTGAACAGCCCCTAGCACTCATCATTTCATTAACAGACCAAGGTATCATCTAAGGGATTTATGATTAGCAAAGACATTCCCATAATTTGGGAGATTCCAAGGGTTTAGTGTCCCTTCCAAGAATCAGAGATAAAGTTCAAATTCTTTATTATTAGTACCTTGTCTTCCTTTTTTTGTTTTATTAGGTTATTTTGGTGGAATGAATCTTCTAGAAGCTTTCCAGGATTCATAGGAGGTACAGTTTTCCCGAGATGTTATCTGAAAATGTATCTCTCTATCACATTTAAAGAATACTGTGGCTGGGTATAGTCATCAAGGCTGGAAATCATTTTCTACCAAGATTTTCAAGGCTTTCATTCACTGTCTTCTGCTTTTCATGTTACAGCTGAATAATCTGATGCCTTTCACAAAACTGATTATTTGTATGACACCTGTGTCTCCCTCTCCCTTTTTAGTCTCTAAAAGATGTTTTATATCTTTTACTTTTGCCCTGGACTCTGAAATAGTTTGAGAGGCCCTTCTTCTCTCCAGTCATAGCCTTATTTTTCACTCGTGCCACTTGGGCAAAGCTGCTCCGCTGTGGCTCTGTTCTGTCTTGTCTTCGCCACGGGGCACGTTTCCATCTGCTGTGCCTGAGGTCTGCCAGGTCTCATGGCAAAGGAAAAAGAGATCTGGTAAATTAAGAAAAGGCTTTAACTACTTCTGCTAGAAAGTGCTACCTCTGGTCACATTTTATTGAACAAAGCACATCACATAAGTCAGTAGCGCCATCAACAGTACAGGGAGGGACAGAATGGGCGAGATACAGTTTACTATGCCAGGTCCTACCACGATCAAACCACTTTAAAATTTTTATTTCATTTTGGGCCAGATTTCTTACAAATACATCTTTTATTTTTCTAGTCTGAAAGATATGTATCTGGCTGTTAGGGCTGGGGAGTTGCATAGAGAATTTGGGGATTTCGCTCTTCACTCTCTAGAGTTATAATTAATCATAGTATTTTAAGTGAAGCTACCTCACAATCAGCTGTACCTGGTATCCCCAAGTTCAGAAACTTCCTTAGATTAAATTTCTAAATGTCTTCCAGGATAGATGACAAGTAGTCATCTGTTTCGAGGTGGAGCCCACACCATTTTCTTTAGAGGTCCTGGAGTGTCCAGTCCTTGAATTGTACTGTGACTATGAGTTGCTTCTTTTGGCTTAATCATCTGCAGGCCAAATTTTTTTTTTCCTTTTTCTGTAAGACGCCTCTAGTAGGGCTTAGATATCTTTAACATCATTCTAAACAATTTTGCTAAATTATATCGTGACAGTTGTCACATCAGCATGCATTTAAAAAGACATCAAAATTAGTGAATTTTGTGTAGCCATTTTTAATATTGAAGCTAGAAGAAAATAAGCAATATTTTCAGCATATCATGCTTTATTATTTCAAGAAAGGTAAAAAGGCAACTGAAATGCAAAAAGACCCCAGATTTGTGCAGTGTATGGAGAAGGTGCTGTAACTGATTGAACGTATCAAAAGTGGTTTGCGAAGTTTCATGGTGGAGGTTTCTCGCTGGACAATGCTCCCTGGTGGGGTAGACCAGCTGAAATTGATAGTGATCAAATAGAGACATTAATTGAGAACAGTCACGAGGGGGATAGGCAACATACTCAAAATGTCCAAATCAATAAAGTTCTTGGTGAAAATGAAAAATGTGTCCTTAATTTTATGGAAAAACTAAATGAACTTTTTTTTTGACAATCCAGCTATCCTTAGCTATTTTGCTTCCTATCTTTAATCTGCTGTCAATTTGTCATGGTCTTTCCTGTTATTTTTGTCCATGTTGCTTTATATTTTTAAATAAATATTGTTTCAAATGGGATTTAGAAAAATAGAAATAAACATTTGCTTAACCCATGAAATTGAATTGAAACCTCATGCTAATAACTATATATTTATTTAATTACCATCATGGTGTTTTTGTATTACGTAGTATCTACGTCTATATTTAAAGTTATTTGTTGTTTTGTGTTTTCTTTATATTTCAGAAGATAGTGATCTATCAGATTACTCAATACATCATTGTTCTTTTCTCATACCTAGAACACAGTCTTTATCTTTGCTCAAGTCCCTAGAATATTCATCTTTATCATAGATTCATACGATATTGAGTTATGTTGAAAAACGAGACTGTGTTATTTTTGATTTATGTACCTCTGGGTCTTTAACATATTTTTTCAGATGCCTTCAGGATAATACTTTGTGTTAAAATTGTTTCTTTGAATAATCAAAATAATTGTGTTATAAAATCTTTCATTTCCTAGCTGGGTACAATATTTAATTTTTATGTCATGCTCTAAGTGGAATTGATATTGTTAGTGAAAGCAAACAGTTTGGTTAAAGGATTTTATGAGACAAGGTAATTCATATTTACATGATATTGAAAATGTCTGGTTCCTTTATGGCCCTCACACTGAGTAACTGATCCCATGGTAATTGAAAACATTTCGTCGTAAGCAAGTCCATAGTGAATAACCAATGGCCATGATATACTCATCACCTCGGTACATGATGATACTGGTGCCTTTGTTAATCACAGAATAAGCGACTATTATAGTTTGAAGATGCAGTGCTACTTTAAGCATGCCCAGATTTCAAAGCCTGCTCCTTGGCTCTAACTTGAGGTGTAGGTGACATATGTAAATGAAATCTTTTCAGGGGACTCTTTTCTGAATGTTCCAGAATTCATGATAAGTGGTGGATCAGAAATACATTCACAACTTCCTTTTCCTGAAGAAATGCACAAAAGCTATTGATATAATCTTGACCAGTTCCATGGCTTGGTGATCTAGATAAAATGTATAAGTCTATTATATATAGTAATTTTCACTATAGCTAAAATCCTTCCTGTTTTTGAAACCAGTATTCTATAAATCACCTTACCATCTGTTTGAACATAAACAAGCTATCATTCTATGGGTTATATATGGAATTGATCTATTAGAAATAAATATAAAATACAGGGTGGGGCAAAAAGTGAGTTTACAACATTTATGGAGAATAATAGAAAAACTAATAATTAATAATATAAGAATAAACTGTTTTGTGTACTCACAACTATAAACCTACTTTTGCCCTACCTTATATTTTAATTTTTCTTTTTCCAGGCATAACATGCAAAGTATATCCTTTCACATCTTTTAACACCTTTTGAAGTTCACAATTTTTATTTTATCTTTAATTAATAAAAATCTAGGTCATTTTGAAAGTTCAGGGTTAAAGTGAATTTGAATTTAACTTCCTTCTCTACCCTGACTTTAGGCTTCGGTTGTATCTCCGCTTGGTATAAGGGGACAGGCATCGTGAACCATGACAAACACATCTCTAATATTAGCAGGTACAGTCACACTGACATGAGAGAAAATTACGTTTATCACAATAACTTTTTATCGACCATGGGAAAATGTCAGTCTGTCTGAGTTCACCTTCTGCTAGTGGACCCTCATTTCACCAAAGTGATTGTCTTGGGGAAACATACTAGTTTCTTCAGGAAGAGTGTTCAGTTTTATCCCATTTCTTCCATTTATGAGCAGCTGTTCAGAGAGGGATTGCTTGATTTTTCTTCAGTCTCACCAGTGGTGCATGTCTCCAAGTCATTCTTGGTTAAATTGTCTCTTAATAGACTTGATGGCCCTGGGTGTTTTCTGGTGTTTTCTACCTCTTCTCACATTTGTGCTCCTTCACAAGAAATGTCAAGTACCTCCTCTGCAGGTTTTGAGGGAAGGCTTCCAAGAACTAGGGTTGTGATGGGGAGGAGGACTGTAATTTTTCACTAGAATATTATAATTGGTTCCTTGCTCTTTCTTTTGATTCAGGCTTTTCCAATGAGTTTCAAGTCCTTAAAAAGTCATGGACTGGAAATGGAGATTGAGCTCAATGTTTACATCCTGCCTCGAAATGCAAGGGTTATATATTAAGTGCTCCTAAGAATTACCTTTTTATAATCAATACCATTCTAATTGTGACACAAAGATGGGACAGGACTCAGTAGCTCTTGAGTTATACAGTCACCTTTCTTTCCACCAGTACCTCGAATACTTGTCCCTCTGAGTAAAGAGAGGAAGCATTTCCCCTGTCCTCAATATATGAGTAGTTGAGGTCGAACTTCCTACCATGTACATGACTTGAGGACAGGGGAAATGCTTCCTCACTTTACTCAGAGGGACATTTTTTTTTTCTCAACAACAACAGTTACTCCTTATAAAGTGGAAAGCTTTTATGTTTGTATTGAAATAGCCTCTCTTTCTTCCCTTTTATCCCCTCTCATTAAGTTCATCAGGGAGTAGTGTCAAATGGCGGTGGGAGTGGTAAGAGAGGAAGATGTGAGCTATTGTAGTAGATCTGACTTTATTGACCCTTCTTATGCCCTCAGGGATGTGCCTGGCCTAATTATGTTTGGCAGTCTTTACAAGTAGAATAATTGGCACTTTTGGTTTGAGTCTTTGAACCCTAGTCAAAATTATCTCATAAATTTAATTACAGTTCAGCAGCAATGTTCTTGCAGACTGTGTCTAAATCAGAGATCAGCAGACATGGCCTATAGACGAAATCTTCTCACCAACATTTTTTAAAATTTACTTGTTTTTTAATTGATTATGCTATTAAAGAAGTCCCAATTTTCCTTCCTTTGATCCCCTCTACACAGCACCCCTCCCTCCCTCCGGTGATCCCCCATCCTTTGTTCCGTACATGGGTCCTGCACATATGTTCTTTGTATTTCCTATCCTTGCTCTTAACATGTCGCTGCCTATTCTGTAACTACCAATTGGTACGTCTAATCACTTCACCTTTGCCCCATTCCCCCAGACCCCCTTCCCACTGGGCACCACCCCAATGTTCCCCATATCTATGATTCTGTTTCTGTTCTGCTTGTTTGCTTAGTTTGTTTTTTAGATTCAATTGTTGATAGATATGTAATTACCATTTTAATGCTCATAGTTTTGATCTTTTTCTTAAATAAGTCCCTTTAACATTTCATACATAATGGTTTAGTGATGATGAACTCCTTTAGCTTTACCTTGTCCAGGAAGCACTTTATCTGTTCTTCCATTCTAAATGATAGCTTTGCTGGGTGGAATAATCTAGTTTGTAGGTCCTTGCTTTACGTATCTTTGAATACTTCTTGCCAAACCCTTCTAGTCTGCAACGTTTCTTTTGAGAAATCAGCTGACAGTCTTATGGGAACACGTTTGTAGGTAATTATCAACTTTTCTCTCACTGCTTTTAAGATTCTCACTTTATCTTTAACTTTTGGTATTTTAATCATGATGTGTCTTGGTGTAGTCCTCTTTGCATCCTTCTCATTTGGGGCTCTCTGTGCTTCCTGGGCTTGTATGTCTATTTCATTCACCATATGAGGGAGTTTTCTTTTATTATTTTTTCAAATAGCTTCCAATTTCCCACTCTTTCTCTTCTCCTGGAACCCCTATGATGTGAATGTTGGCACTTTTGAAATTGTCCCTTAGGCTCCTTCCACTACCCTTGAATTTTGGATTCTTTTTTCTTTTTGTTGTACTGACTGGATGTCTTTTTCTTCCTTATGTTCCAAATCATTGATTTGATTCTTGGCTTCATCCATTCCACTGTTGATTCCCTGTAAATTGTTCCTTATTCCAGTTAGCATAGCCTTCATTTCTGCCTGGGTCTTTTATGCTATTGAAGTACGCACTAAGTTCTTTGACTATCCTTATAACCAGTGTTTAGAATTCTGCATCTGATAGATTGCTTATCACTATTTTGTTTAGTTCTTTTTCTGGAGTTTTGTTTTGTTCTTTCATTTGGGCCATATGTCTTTGTCATCTCACTTTGACAGTCTCCCTGTGTTTGTTTCTATGTGGTAGGTAGAGCTCCTTTGACTCAGTGTGTTGGTAGTGTGGCCTAATGCAGTAGATGTCCTATAAGGTCCAGTGGCACAGACTCCCCTATCTCCCAAGCTGGATACTTAAGGTGCGCCCTCCATCTGGGCTGAGTTACACCCTTCTCTTATACATGAGTTTTGATTGCTGTCAGCAGGTCAGTGGGAAGGATTTATTCAGTCCAGACAGCTGGTAGGACTGGCTGTAACCCCTGGCCAGCAACCACCTCCCTCCGTGGCTTGTGGAGGTGGTTGGGGTGGTACCCTGACATGGTCTGTAACTGTCTGCTGGGTGCACAGGCTCTGGGGTTTTCCTGGTGGTGCAGGTTAACGTCAGCCTCCACCTTTGCTCTGCTTGGGGCCCTTTGGTGTAAGCTCTAAAGCGATCTGCAGATGGCTTCTACTAATGCCAGGCCAGAGGCCACCTGGGGAGATGTAGGGTCTGGGCTCAGCAGTTGCTTGTTTGAGTGGATTTAGGACAGTCCAAACCCATGCCTAGCCGAGCCCTTCATATGAAAAGGCCACTGTTACAAGGGTGGGAGTGTTGCTTGGGTGGGCACATAAGTTCGATGGGGTAGACCTTTAGGTAATCATCGGGGCAGGGCTTACTGTGTGAGCCAGGTTGAAGGAGATTCAGATATGGTGCTGCTGCACTGAGGCTCTGTGTGTGGGAGGGCTCAGAAGAGGTACATGGCTGCTGTCTGCAGTTCTCTCTGGGAGGAAGCTGTCCCTCAGCTCTGGCCCTGTTGCCAGATACTTCAGTTCCTCTCCATATACCACTGGTGCCCTTCAGGCTGCTGCCCCAGTGCTGGAGCCCAGAGGGAATGAATCTGGGTAAACTTGTGTGACGTGTGAGGCCCTTTAAGAGGAGAGGCCTGAGAATCCCACAGTTTCTTCCTTTGATCCAAACCCATTGGTTTTTACATCCAGAAGTTAGGAGACTTATCTTTCTGGCACTGGAACCCTGGGCTGGTTGGTCTGGTTGGTCTGGTGTAGGGGTGGGAATCCCTCACTCCTGAGATATCCCTCTGTTTTATATCCACTACACATGGGTTTGTGACCAGCTGGTTGTGCATATCCACCTCTCCACCCCTTCGTCCCTCCTACCTGACTGGATGAATGTGGTTTCTTTAATTCCTTAGTTGCTGGACTTCCATACAGCTCAATTTTCTGATGGTTCTGAATGATGTTTGTTCTATATTTTAACTGTAATTTTGCTGTGGTTGTGGGAGGAGGCAAATTGTGTTTACCTATGCCTCCATCTTATGGTTTCTTCACCAATATTTTTTGTAAATAAAGTTTTATTGGAACATAGCCACACTCATTTGGTCATTGTTTATGGCTTCTTTTGTTCTATAGTAACAAGAGTGAGGAGTTATGATAGTGACTGTATGGCTCACAAAGCCCAGTATGTTTATTATCTGAACCTCTATAGACAAAGTTTCTCCATCCCTGGTCTAAATAATTTCTGCAGGTATGATTGTCATTTTATTATTATTATTTTAATAATACAACCCAGCATAAAATTAGAGTGCTAGAGGTACCAAGGAGAGGTATATATGTATCCTTGTTTGGGGTTTGTGTTGGTAATTTCTACAGAAATTACTATAAACTACAGAAAGGAGTAGGGAAAGAAGGCAGCAGTGTAAGGTAGGTGGCTGGGAGCTATCTATGCACAGGTAATACTGGGGATGGGATGATAAGAATTAATTTATTCTAGAGAAATCTGCTCCACATGGTATAATGGTGACTAAGCAGATTAATTCCTGATTGAGTTTTGATACCTGTATCTGTGTGGAATTTTGATTGATATTTACAAAATCTAAAAGTATGTGCCAAATCATTAGAAGAACACATATTAACCACAAGGAGATCTACAGTCATCTCAAATTGTACACAGGACATCAGTATATTTTGGAAAGCACAATGATGATCTTCAAAAAGGTTATTCTTCTAATGGCAACCAATCATTGTCCTGATGATAATGGACCAATTCCAAATGTGAAGCCTACATTCAAAAGATTTAAAATGAAATAAACTTACTCTCCCCACCATGAAATCAGACCAAATTCAGTAGTTTAAGAAGATAATATAATATATGGTTTAAATAAGTCCAACATTGGTCATGGGAGATACTTTAAGAGTTGGAAGCTGAACTGAACAGTAAAATATTCAATGCTATGTTTTTACAGTGAGTTTAGTGGAAAGTTATGAAACACAACACAGAGAATCATGTGTTTGTCTTTTTTTAAATCTTCACCAGAAAATATTATTTCAGTTGATTTTTAGAGAGTCAGGCAGGAAGAGAGAAAGAAAGAGAAACATCAATCATATCATATACACCCCAACCTGGGATCAAACCTGCCACCTAGCCATGTGCCCTGACCAGGAATCGAACCTGCAACCTTTTGGTATATGGAATGATACTTCAACCAGCTGAGCCACCCAGCCAGGACTGTCTGTCCTCTTCTTGAGTCTAAGACTCTGTAATTGTCTACTGAAATCCAAGTATGGAACTAAGGGATCATTACTGAAATTTCACTTAGGTCTGGATCTACAGTCTGGTGTTCATGTGGTTACAAGTGCTCATTTTACCATCCCAATTCTTGTCTATATGGTGCCTAAGATCCTACCATTAGGTGACAACTTGTTTTCCTCTCTGATTTGCTAGATCTCCCCTCCCTTTTAGAAACTTTATCTACTCTGATCTCAGGTCTCAGTGGCTGATCCCTGCTGTGGATAGTCAGATATCCGAAACAACAAATTATTCTCTGTACATAATAATTATTCTCAATTCACAATATTTTTTGGTATCCTGTTTTTTAAATTTTGTAGCTATATACAACAATAATCATAAAAACTGTATTCTTAGATTTTTTTCTATATACTTAAGTAGCATTATAATAAAAATAATTTCAGAGGAAAATTGTAGAGGGTCTGTAATTTGCATTCTTTTTAGAGACAATCTTTTTGACCTTGGACTAGTATACTAGTTACATATTGCTATGTAACAAACTAACCCCATACCTAGTGGCTTAGAACAGCACACTTATTACCTCACATTTTGTGTGTCAGCCCAGCTCTAATGCTTGTCACTGGGTCCTCTGGCTCAGGATCTTGCTAGTGCAATCCAGTCATCAGCCAGACCTGGGGTCTTTGCTGGCTGTTGACCAGAGACATTAGTTCCTTGTGGTGTGGGCTTTCATGGGGCTACTCCCAACGTGGCAGCTGACTTACCCACAGAGAAGGCACAGAGGCTGACAGAGAGAAACAGAAGTCTTAGTCATTTGTAACCTAATCTGGAAGTGACATTCTATCACTTTGGCCATATTCTGTTGATTTGAAGTGAGTCAGTAGGTCCAGCTCTCACTTGAAGGAAAGGGATTACATAGGAGGGGAAGGATACCACAATGAGGTCATTTTTTAATGAGTCAGAAGGAGTGACCTCATGGTCCATTTATGGCTTATGAATGGCTATAGTCCTAGTGTCTTGCTGCTATCCACCGCAGAGGTTGCTTAGATGACCGTCATTAAAATCATACAATTTCTGTAGTGTGAATGAGGCTTCTGTGTGTTGGGTGGTGTACCTAGGAGCTTGCTCCTAAGGACCTACCTACCAGGCCTATGCTATCCTGTACCAGTAGGTGAGTTCATTGAAGCTTCAGGGATTCTTTCTTTTCTTCTGCTGTTCCATATTCCCATATTCCATATTCTACCATCCCAAGATGGTAGAAACCATCTTGCCCTAAGGCTTTTGCCTGAAATACAACATATTACACCTGACATAGGAGGTAATACTTTATAAGATAGATCTCAAAATGAGATCTATATTATACAATGTAGTCAAAGAAAACAGCTAGAATCATAAGACTTTTATACCAGTGCTGGCTGTGTGACTCAGAAAGTTACGTCATTTCTGTGATCCTTCCTTACCGTATCTGTAAAATGAAAAAAAAAAAAAAAAGAAAACATTACTTTTTTGAAACTAGAAAGGTAAAGCCAAAGGACATATGCGCATATACAGTTTATAACCCACAATGCATACTCAGCAAAGATTAGCTTCCTTTGTTCTCTCGGAAGAGTGATCCTCTGATAAAGGCAGATCACTCGATAAAGGCAGTTGCATTGTAGAAACAGTTTATGTTTTCAGAGTTCAAATAAAAAACTGTGGGCAATAAATTTCTGTTATTTATAAGCAGAAAGAAAAAAGAAAAGAAACATGCTTAAGAATTGATGCATTTAATATACTTAGAAGTTTTAGTAGGAGATGAGAAGTTCTAATACATGAAAAGTAAAATATCTAATGTGCATTGAACTTTAGATAAAATTCCTCTCGTGAATTTAATGCTGTGATAAGGAGCAAAGCCACAGGTTATTGAAGACCACTGTAACTAGTAGGGGTGGGGTAGTTTTGGAGAATATGTCTGGGTTCTTTGCTACATTTAACAGAATACACTGCAGTTAAAGTAGCAAAGAATTAATTGAAAGGTATTGCAAGAATTACAGCACTTCAGGAGTATTGAAGAACCAGGCTTAGGATGTATTCCCAGAAGTGAGGTCACTGGGTTATAAGGCAGATCCATTTTTAAATTTTTGAGGCATCTCCATACTGCTTTCCACAGTGGCTGCACCAGTCTGCATTCCCACCAAGAGTGCATGAGGGTTCCCTTTTCTCCACATCCTCACCAGCACTTGTTGTTTGTTGATTTATTAATGGTAGCCATTCTGGCAGGTGTGAGGTGGTATCTCATTGTGGTTTTAATTTGCATCTCTCTGATGATTAGTGAAGCTGAACATTTTTTCTGTGTGTTTATTGGCCATTGGTATTTCTTCTACAGAATTGATTATCCAGGTCTTTTTCCCATTTTTAATTGGTTGTTTGTCTCTGGTGTGTATACAAATTCTTCTACTACCCAATTCTCTTTTTCAACTCTCCTCAACTGTAATTACAACACATACTAAGACAGGTCTCAATCAATTTGTATAAAAAATTTTTTGTATAAAAAAAAGAGGAAGAGGCAGGCTTAGAGACTGATTATATTGGTTCACCAATGAAGAGTCTACTGACACCACAGCTTAGAATTTATGGAATTCTCTAAACAGAAAATGGATCTTTTAAATACCCGGGATGACTAAACCTTGGCAAACATCCACTTGAGGAGTAATTTTTAATGGGAGATCATAATGAACTAGGACTGGGTTGTAAATAAAAGATATGTTACTGAGTTTATAGACTTGGGAAATTCTAGGGTACTTTCAACCAGTCATTAGCTCACTGATGAGTTCACAGTCCTAATAAATTGTTTTTCATGAATTTTACATTACATCATGTTGGTTGGCATTTTAGAGAAAGCAATAACTAACTCTTGTCTTCATACTCTACTCTGATGCCCAGGGTTTAGAACATATCAATAAATAGAACAGGGGTGGGAGGGAGGGGAGAAGCAACAGACAGGTGTGGCATTATCCATTTTATACACATAAAGTCAACTGGAGAATGTGGTTTTAGATGTGCATTAACAGTGAGCTTCCTAATGCTTTATCTTTCTTCTAGACATATTCTAACAATTGCATGACTAGATCTTTTTGGGTCTGCTCTTCTGGAACAGACCACTTTATCAACCACACAGAGGAGGGAAAACTAGAAAGCACCTCTGAGTAGAGAAGCAAAGATTGCATGGAATTCTTAGCTGCGTTCAGAGCATATCCCATTCCTCTCTCCAAATTTACCAACCTGGGGCAGAGTCTAGGAATAGGCAGAGAGAGGCCAGTACCATTATCCTAGAAGAAATCTCATGAAAGCATGATTCCAGGATAATAGTGATAACCCTGTAACATGACCTTCATTCTTTCTGGTGTTCATTGTTTGGAGACATATTGGAACCATATTTTATAAACACTTGAATGTTAAAGTGGGCATCTGAACATCAGAGCTATTACAGCTTTTCCTGTGATACCGTGTGACTCAGCTTTGTATTAGCAATATTTACAACTAGGTGTGGTCTAGGGAGAATATTCTCAAGTGATTTAGTCTGCAGTATTTCTGATAGTAAAAAGCAGAGTAAATTTAGCTTCAAAGGGGAATAAATATGGTGAGAAAAGCAGATCTACAAACTTGGTGCCGCTTGTCTCACTCCAGCATATCAGTAAGCCCTTTGGAGGCACAAATGACGAGTTAAACTTCTTTGTTGACTCTCCTTAGCCCCTTGTGAGATCTGTTGGTTTTTCAATGAATACCTGGTAATTGTCAAGTGTGTACAGATTTTTATACTTGTACTGAGTACATGTGACTTTTTCCTCTGTATATATTACAGGTAACAAGGTTGAGAAGTTTTTTACAAGGATTCCTCCTACAGTAGACACTGTATTTATCTGAGACTGACTTCTTGATGAGCTCATTTAAGACAGGACATGAGTCGTTGAGCCTGTCAGCTAATATCAATATTTATAGAAAAGGGCATGAATCTACTTTCTAGGTGATAAGGACTTTTTTTTTCTTTTGTACCCTGAGTGCGAGAGCCATATAGGAAAGAGAGAGATGAGAGAAGGATGCATGTGTTTAGAGGGCAGGTGGCTGTGGGCCCACTTTCTCTATACTTTTTTCATTGCCAGTAAAGTTGACCAAAATTCTTTATATGCCTTTTGAGGATTTTGTGGAAAACTATATTTGGAATGAATGACAAAACATGATTTGGGATTTTCAGGAACTACTGTAAAGGACACATGGGCAAAACCAAGGGGGAGGGTGGAAGCAGGGGCAGGAGGTGGGTTTGGCTGGGGTGGGGGGGAGTTGTGGGGGGGACATGCAGACAACTGTAATTGAACAACAATAAAATAATTTTTTAAAAAAACATGATTTGGAAGTTAAACATGTAAAACTATAAAAATTGGAGATGGGGGTATTTCTCGGGTCTTAGCAGAAATTTGATGAGGCTTGTTTTTCTGCACAGGGATTCACAGTAACTTTACCTTGCGTTGGAGGGCTGGAAAGGCCCTGGCTAATAACACTTGAGTTGTATGTGGGTTTTGACTAGCCTCTGGTCACTCTCCACAAGGAGCAAGGCAGTTTTGACTTCTGCGGAATTACTGAACTGGAGCCTGCAACTTGCGCAGTTATTGGCCAGAGCACTTGTCTCTGCACCCCTGTAAGATGCACAGAGATGGGACTCCGCAGTGATTTGACGACCCACCCATCTGCCCTGAGGAGAGTTTATTGGGGTCTTAGTAATGTCACTTGCTGCCACACAGACATCAGCACTGGAGCTGTTGCGTGGGGGAACTGCTCTGTGAACCTGCAGGGGAAGGAAAAAGAAACGAATTCGATTTCAGAGAGCATTCCAAGTCAGGGTTTTGTTTTCCATTGCTTTGTTTTCTGATATGAAATAAGATTTTCTTTTCTATAGTTTGGTTTCAGAGATAAATATTTCCAATATACAAGCCTGCAAGGAGAGTGTGGATATTATGTTACACATACACAACTATATTTTTATCAATGAACCTTTGTTCATAAATTCTGCACTGAAACACGCTCAATCTCATCCTACTTAATTCACAATTTAACCCAATGCCTATGTCTTCAATTTGCTAATGTGGGATTTCTTTCAGAATTCTTATTTCTATTAATGCCTCATGAGCCTACAGAATATCTAGGTTTATTGAGTTAATAAAAATTATATGATTTAAAAATCTAGTATAATTTATAAATACCATAAAGCAAAGACAAGGTATATTTTTAAAATTATAAAATAGAGCTAATTTCTTTTTAGATAGCTTCCTTCTCTCCCTTGTCCTCCTTCCCTCCCTCTCTGTGTCTCTCTTAATTTGTTCTCATATCAAAAACTCTTCTTTAGGAAAGAGACTTCACACTACTTGGCATGCAGTATTGGATTGGCACAAAATCAATATTTATTGAATTGACTCATAATGAGGTAAATTTTTTTTTTCCTAATGATTTTCTTCCTGGTGTATTTTAAAAGGTTTTCTTCATGAATTTTTATATTCTACACTTTGATTTATGACAGAATCCATCCATACAAACATGTATTTGTAGAATGTAGTTAAAATATATATTAAACTTGTGTGAATCTACATTCCATATGTTCCCCATAAAAATAAAAGGGATAATTTAAGTAGTACAGATTAGTCTTTTCCTAGTCCCCTTCATGGGTGGAGGAGGGATAGGTGTTGGGGATCTGCTGTCTCATAACCAGTCTCGGTTCTGAAAATCATGTCTTAGTCAAACTCCCCACGCTAAGAGTAATTCTCCTAGTACTCGTCCCTAAAGGACTTCCAAGAGCCTTTTGACTCCTCATCATGGAACCTACTTTATCATAAAATGACACTTTATTGTGTATTTTCTCTCCAAGTATATATCTACCTCATATGGATATGCATATACATGTGTAAAAAATATATATACACATATATATATATTTGTGGTAGTATATACATGTTAAGTGTAAGATAGTATATATTGCTATTATTCATTTATGTTCAATAATTTCATTGCACAGAATTCATGTGAGGAAAATTTCAAAAATTCTTCACACACAGTTGGAAAAACTGAAAATTTGAATGAGCAAATTTTACTCTTCGCTTCTCCTGGCCTCACATGCCATTGAATGAGTAGTTATATGATAATCTGATTATGTATATGGACTACGTTTTATACAACCCAAGGATTCTTGAGTCTTTTGTGACCCTTGGAGATTTAGGGAAATGAGACCTGTAACCATAATTTCTCAACCTTTAGAGGTCTGCTACCTTCCTACAACCTCTGTCCCAAGGGCAGACTGGTACCATTCTTTGTCCCTTGTCCAATTCCCCAAGAACCCAAACAACATCAACAGTAACATGACTCCTCTGACTGATGTAGTGCAGGTTAGTGGGTAATCACAGAGGGAGCTATTCTGCACCAGCACAGCATTTTGCCTGCATCCCCAGGTTCTGCCTATGTACTACTTTGAGCTGAGCCACTCTGGCTCATTCGTATTCCTGCTGCACGGACTGCCTGGGAAATATAGTCATTCTCATATTCTTAGTGTTTTCAATGGCACGCAACCCCTTTTATCTGCTGAAAAGAATTATGTCGCAATTATTTCTTTCTCAGAGAAGAGACAAAAGTCATAAAGGATATGTATTTGCTGCAGCTGAGCCTCCTTTAGCTCACAGTGTGGTTCTGATCCTCCCCTCTTTCCTTGGGATGGTGGTTGGGAAACTTCTCCTTATCTCTATAGATAGCTGTGCCTGGCTCATATTGGCAGTTTTTTCAGGATTGTAGGAACTGAACAGCTAGTAGTAGCTAGGGCCAAAGTAGCAGGATTTATCAGTGTTTGTGTGACCTGATAGAAATTCTGTCAGCTCAAGGAATAAATATGAAAATATAGAAAACTAATGGCAAAATGGTAGATTTAAACCTGCCATGTTCATAAATAGTATAAATGTAAGTGGTGTAAACTTTTCAACTAAAAGGCAGCAAACATAACAGTAGATTAAAAGCTAGACATAACTACATACTTTCAACAAAAACTTATTTCAATATAAAAACACAGATGAGTTAAAAGGGTAAAGAAAGATGTACCACGCAAACACTGATTATAAGAAAGCTGGAGTCGCTGTATTAATATTAGACAAAGTAGATTTCACAGCAAAGGACAGAGATAGAGATATTTCATATTGATAAAAGGTTCAATTTATCAAGACATGAAAGCCCTAGCTGTATAAATATATATCCTAATACATGTACAAAATACCTAAAGCAACTATTTACACAGGTGAAAAAATAAATAGACAAATGGCAAAGTACAGTTGCAGACTCAACGTTCCTGTCTTAGAAACTGATAGAAAAATAATCCAAAATTTAGTAGGAATAAAAGAATACTTCAATAGCATTGTCAACCACAGTTCTTAGTTGATGATGTAAAACGCTCCACTCCACAATAGCAGAGCATAAGTACTTTCAAGCATACACAGAACATTCACCAAAATAGGCCACGTTTTGGGCCACAAAGTAAGTCTTAATCCATTTAACTGATTGTGATTATAAGTTTTACTTCTATACACCGACAGTGAACAATCAAAAATAAAATTAAGAAAACAATTCCATTTACAACAGCATCCCCGAATGTGAACTACTTTGGGAAGCATTTAACAAAATATGTTCTGCACTGAAGACATATACACTGAAAACTAAAAAATACTTCTTGATTGTTGCTGTGCTTACATAGGTATATAACTTTGGCTAAATTCATTTAACTGTGTACTTAAACTTGATGCATTTTATTTATATAAGTTGTACTTCAATGAAGAGGGACCTTTAAAATATTGCTTTTTATAATCAATTCAGTGATTTTTATCCCTAATTCTCTAGCATAATAAGTTCTGAGATTTAAAAGCTTTGGTTCTCTGCGACTGGGGGCAATAGATAAAATAAATTCTTAAAACCAGTGACATGCTCATATTTGAGAGAGAGAAAGTACAGTATGAATCACACAATGACAGACCGAACTGTAGCTTCTAATAGGGAGTAAGTGTATGGGATTAGCCTGTGCAGTGTTTTAAAGAGCCGGTGTACTTTACCACAAACCCAGCAACAGTGCTCTGTCCTTTTAATTTTACTTGAAAATAATCTATGTCAGGATCTGTCAGGCTGAGGATTTTCTGTGTTATTTCTGCTACACGCTACTTCTCTTCATGTAGCTACTTTGCTTAATGCTGCATACATATATACTGTGTACCTGTGTGCTACATACCATCTTCTCTTCAGGGTGCAGGCTAAGGTTTATTTGTAAGGGCAGGACTTATCAAGAGAACTGCATCAGCTATCAGTCAAGGATCAGTTAGGTGATTTATCTGCCATTCTGGTCTCTTTTCATTCAGTATCTTCTACAACCTTTTTTCTGAACTAATTGTTATGTTGTTGTATAATAAGGATTAAAAAACATTGCTGCATGTAAAAGGATCACACTTTTGTAGGAAGGTCAACACAACCTAATAATTTCCATTTAGAAGCACTCCTAGTATCAAACTATTGCTTACATATTTCAGTGTCTTCTTACTCTCTTAAGTGTGTTTGACAGTGTCCATTACTTGGATTTTTTTCTGAATCTTTCTGACCCATTTTACTTCTCTGTGTTTTGATCCCAGGTTGGTTTCTGCACCTGATTACCAACTTATATTCTTATTTTAAGCAGTTTGTCCCAAGCCCTGCATGAATTTGGATGATTGTTCATGCCTGTCTTTGGTTATCCTCAGATTTAACCCATTTCTGCCAGTTTTGGTTTAAAACAGATTGTTTTGGTCAACCATTATGTATTTATATATATTATGAAATGTAACTACCTATGGTGTTAAAACTAAAGACAAGGTTATGGCATTTATTTATTTTACAAAATATTTTGTTTAGGCATATCAGTGCAGGAGTCCCTCCTTATCTTTGATTTCTTTTTCCACGATTCAATTACCTGTGGTCAACTGCAGTCTGAAAATACTAAGTGTAAAAATTCCAGAGATAAAGAATTCAGACGTTTTAAAATTGCGCACCATTGTGAGTAGTGTGATCAAATCTTGCACGACTGCCCAGAACGCCAGTCCTCTCTGTGCCCGGCGTGTCCACAGTGTCCACCCTACCAGCCTGCGAATCACTCAGTAGCCGCCTCGGTTATCAGACCCGCTGTTGCACGTGCACAGCACTTGTGTTTAGGGAACTCTTAGTTCACGTAGTGGTAGCAAGAAGAGAGGCTGGCAATTGACATATGCCACGGTGAAGCTGAAAAGTGCTTCCTCTAAGTGAAAAGGTGAGTACAGTACGATAAGATATTTTGAGAGAGAGACTACATTTCCATAACTTTCAGTACATTATATTGTTATAGTTGTTTCATTGTATGATTAATTGTTGTTGTTAATCTCTCACTGTGCCTAATTTATAGTTGAAATCTTATCGTAGGTATGTATGTATAGGAAAAACAGTACACACACACACACACACACACACCATGGTCTGGTACTCTCCATGGTTTCAGGCTCCCACTGGAGATCTTGGAATGTATCCCATGCAGATGAGGGGGGACTTCTATATATGGAATATTATAATAACCTATAGAGAGCATATGTTTTATTCCAAGGATTTCTCTCTTAGGAATCATTTTATGTCCTGTGTAGCTCATGAAAAGTCAGTGTTTTCACTTCTGAAAACTGCTCAGCCTGACTGTTGAAAGAATTTAAAAGCCTTCAGGATGATTGTGGACTAAGAGTGGATGACTGATTTTGCAAGTTAAAGGATGACTGAACCTCTTTTTTCCTCCTAAAAATCCTGCATTTTATTTTTCTGTGTACAACTTTAACATAGAGAGGCAGTAAAATGGGAGTGTCTGTCATAGTTAATACTACCAGGAGCTTTAAAAGTCTTGGGGTTTGATGTAGTCCCATTTGTTTATTGTTTTTTCTTTTGTTTTCCTTGCCTGGGAAGATATATCTGACAAAATATCTCTATGAGTAATGTCCCAGATTTTTCTGCCTATGTTTTCTTCTAAGATTTTTATGGTTTTTGGTCTAACATTTAAGTCTTTGATCCATTTTGAATTTATTCTTGTGTGTGGTATAAGAAGGTGGTCTAGATTCATTTTTCTGCATATATGTTCCCAACACCATTTATTGAATAACCTATCTTTAGTCCATTGTATGTGCTTGCTTCCTCTGTCAAATATTAATTGACTATAAAGGTCAGGGTTTATTTCTGGACTCTGATCCATATGTCTGTTTTTATGCCAGTACCATGCTGTTTTGATTACTATGGCCTTATATTATAGTTTGACTTTAGGTAGGGTGATTCCTCCAACTTTGTTCTTCTTCCTCAGGATTACTGATGCTATGTGGGGCCTTTTATTGTTCCATATGTATTTTTGAAAATTTGCTCTAGTTCTTTGAAATTGAACTGAACTAGATATCTTTTTGGAATCTTGATAGGAATTGTGTTGAATCTACATCAAACTAAAAAGTTTTTGCACAACAAAGGGAAACATCAACAAAATAAAAAGATAATCCACAGAATGGGATAATATATTTGCTGATACATCTCATATGGGGTTACTGTTGAAAATTTATAGAGTGCTTACAAAACTCAACACCAAAATAAAACCCAATTAAAAAATGGGCAAATGGCCTGAATAGACACTTCTCCAAAGAGGACATACAGATGGCCAATAGACATATGAAAATATGCTCAATGTCACTAATCATCAGAGAAATGCAGATTACAACCACAATGAGATATCATCTCATACCTGTCAGAATGGCTCTCATCAATAAACCAACAAATGGTAAGTATTGGCGAGGATGTGGAGAAAGGGGAACACTTTTGCAGTGTTAGTGTTGGTGGGAATGCAGATAGGTGCAGCCACTGTGGAAAGCAGTATGGAGATATATCAAAACATTAAAAATGGATCTGCCTTTTGACCCAGCCATCCCACTTCTGGGAATATATCTGAAGGAACCCAAAACACTAATTCAAAAGAACATAAGCACCCCTATGTTCATTGCAGCATTATTTAAAATTGCCAAAATATGGAAACAACCCAAGTGTCCATCAGTAGATGAGTGAATAAAACATATATAAGACATTTACACATGGAATACTATGCAGCCATAAAAAGAAGAGCCTTTTACCCTTTGTGACAGTATGGATGGACCTGGAGAACATTATGCTAAGTGAAGTAAGCCAGTCAGAGAAAGGCAAATACCATAGGATTTCACTCATATGTGGAAAATAATGAACAAACTGAACTAACAAGCAAAATAGAGACAGACTCATAGCTAGAGAGCAGGATGGCAGCTGAGCAGGGAGGGTAAGGGTGAGGGGTTGAGCAAAAAGGAAAGAGGACTCATGGACACGGACAACAGTGGTGATTGTGGCAGGAAAGGAGGGTATAAGAAGACTAAAATGTAATGGAAATAATGCAAGTGAAAAAAATTTTTTAAATTCTGGAAAAAAGTTAAAGAATGAAAAAAGAAGTCTTTCAGGAATTATTCTCCATGGAAGCATCAGTGTTTAGACTGGCTGTCTAGACAGTAGGAAGTGAAAATCTGACAGCCCCAGCTATATAATAGAGTGTCTATTCATATTGGGTCATGGTGTAGTTATGAGCTGCTTACTGTGTATTTGGAAAGCTAAGATAAAGTTGGCTTGTACTACATGTGCCTCGGTGACTCACACTACTGAAATCAAGGCCCATGGCTTCTTACTTTATCTAATACTTAGGAGATTGTAATGTGTCCACATTTCCATATAACAATGAACAATTTTATTCAGGAAGTTTTACTGCCATAGGTTTAAGTAATTAAATATGTTTTATATTGTAGCCATGAAATTTTTATTTTTTTCTTTACACAAATGGAATTGAGATTAATTATGTGGACATATGTAGCATATTTTTTATTTGAGTGATAGCTTTTTATATCTTTGTTTTTTGTGGTAACTCATAAAAGTCAGTGGTTCACCTACTCAATGTTATAAAATACATGAATATCCAAGATAAGTTCTTACTGGGTGCCAAAATAATTCTTATCAAACTGTGTTTATGTCTTTCGCTTTTCTTTTCTTTTTTAAAAAATTTATTTATTTATTTTTATTCAGTTACAATTGTCTGCATTTTCTTCCCTTCCCTCCACCCCACCCCAGCCAGTCACTTTTTTTTTGAGTTGTCAGTTCTATGCAAGAATTATTTTTACTTTTTAAATCTAAGACAACTGAACTACATCTGTTCTGGGAAGCAAATATTTAGAAATAAAATTGTCAGCGAATAATCACCCGTTTGGCCAGTGGATTCTTAAGTTATAAATACTTTCAATAGTGTGACAGATATGTTTTTGCAATAATATAATTTTGGCTTTTTTCACTAATCAATGTATTAGCTTTTCTTAAATTTTTCTGTAGAACAGATAATATATGTGTGATTTAGTCCTGTGTCGTATTTGTGCTATCCCCTTTTTTAAGAAAATCATGTTTAAGATTATGAAATTCCCTGATCTGTCAGAAAACAATTTGCAGGTTATTTACTATCACATAGGAACTAGAAATTTTATATAAATATAACTTTTCAGACTCTGAAACCATTAGAGCCACATCTCCAAATATGTTATTTCTCAATTCAGTATTTTAGCTATAGGAAACATGGATTGCTGACTAAGCTTTTAGGTTGCGGTGTAATTGACTTTATTTTCTTTAGATGACTTAAAAATAGAAAACAGTTAGGCAGTGGTCTCCTTAAGGACTGACATTTGGTCCCGAAATGATGATAGTAGATTGATTTAGTGAAAGTAATCTGATGCATTTCATAAAATATTGCCATTACACCTGGTCTAAAGTTTTTAAAAACTGATATGGGATTAAGATATTATATAGAAATAGCCTGACTAAATAAATGTGTTCTGATAATTACATATAAGTTTAAAACTTAGTTTAGGTGATTATTCTCAGAACATTTCTATAGAATAGCTAATGTTTTACAGATGGATAAAATATTTTGTGATGATTCTCACCCTTTTTTTCTCCTCTGATAAGTTTTAACTCTAATTCACCTGAGAAAGGAGGCATACTCTAGAAGAAAATCCTACATTGAAAATAAGTCTGATGGATTTTATTTGTCTAAAAATATTAAATGCCAGTTATGTCAGGCACAAATAAAATAAAACTAAATAGATACAGTGTTTGCATTTAGAAAACTCAAATTATAGTAGGAAAGACGCATATGTAACTGTTATAATGTGATCGGTTCTATGATTTTTTTATGTGAAGTTTTATGGTAGGATACACAGATATCCCTGTTTTTCCTAACTGTCAGTAGATGGTGAGAGGCAGGTGGTAGAGGAGCAGAAACCATATAAAGCTTCACAGAAGGGGTCCTGTCTGTAATTTTATGTTTTGTATCTTTAGGGCCATGTATATACACTCAATGAACTTGATTCTTTTAGGTAAAGATGTAAATTACTTTAACTTGTATGATTTAGACAAGCCATTGCTGATTCTTGCTAATCATTAAGAAGTCATTCATTAAAAATATTTATGGACAATTTTGAGGATGAAATACTAGACCGGACGCTGTACAGAATTTAAAAAAAGAGGAAGATTTTGCGTGAAAGATGATAAATAAGAATGCAGGTGGGTTGATGTGTGATCTTTTGGGATATCCCAGGTCGGGGAGCCCAGCGATGGTGGAACGTGCATATTATGGCTTAGAAAATTCATTAGCACATGGGTGGTTCAGTGAAAACTCGAGCCTGGATGAAATCCTGGGACAAAGAATGCATACCAAGGGCCTAATTCTGGGGTCCTGGTGTAAACACAGAAAACCCAAAGGAGTCTGCTACCATATATTCATAAAGGTAGAAAAATCTGGGAAATTCGGGCCTTAAACTTTTTTTTAATAAACCAATTACAAAAATATTCTCAAAAATATTTATTGCAGTTTTTAATATGAAGGTCCACAATGACCTAAGCCAGAAGAGGGGTTAGGGAAAAATGAGGATGGCAGACAGGAGTGGGTTTTTAATTGAATGAAGAGAGAGAGCGAGGGAAGCAGAGATAGGGAATATAGGTAATCATTTCAGGGAACCTGGAAGAAACAGGAGCACAAGATAAATAGACCTAGGTAGAGAAACATAGCCAGGAATCCCAGAGAGGGAGATGCATGAACTTTGTGTACACTGGGAAAAGAACCAGCAGCTAGAAAGATGGAAGAGGCATTGAGAAGGACTGCTGTTTCTTACCAGACTTGTTGCCTGCTGAATGGCATAAGTTGGTTGGCTTATTTACTCTATTTAGTAACTTAAAGAGAGCAGAATACCTTTTCCAAGTGTTTTGGCAACCATCTATTTGTTAGTTCTGTGGAGGATCAGTGTGTTAGGACTGGTCCTTTCTTTCCTAGAGTGGGATGTCTTGGACAAACTATGAGAGGAAGTCTCAGACAGCTGACCTGTGATTTCTCGTGCTCTGGGGGTTGTCTGCTGCTGGGGTTTGTTTGCCTGGGAGTGCACATGAGGAGGACAGACACTGTCCCCAAGGCCCCTGGCTGAGTACCTAGAGGCAGATGCTACGTCTTCCTCAGCCCCCCTCCCCAAGAGAACACACACGATTAACTCAGAAAGATGTTTAAAGTATGTTTTGTTGTTTGTACATGCACAGTCATAGCATCTTAAAGCTATGCCAAAGAGAATTACCAGTTGGGGACTAACACATCACATGCTTTAAAAAGGTACTGGATGTGCTGGAAGGAACAGTGAGAGTTTAGTCCCTTGGAGGCTGTAAATCAGTCTCATTCTCTCTCAGTCTCCTGCCACCTGTTTTCTCCGATTCTCCTTAAATACTTCTCATCCTCACCTTTGGTATCAAATACATCCTTCCTCAGAAAATTCCATGCATCCCTACTTCTTGAAGAAATCTGAGGCACTTTTTTAATTAGATCCTACTGACTCAGGCTTCCTTAAGCATAGACTTTGTGAAGGCTTTGCCTCAGTGCCTTCCTATCTCACTCAAAAAAAAAAAAAGTTTGTATGCAAAATGTGACCATCCACTAAGGCGCATTTAGGATGTTGAGGAAGCATGAATTCAAGGGTTTACTTAGTAATAATTAGCTTATATTTATGTGAAGGGTTATCCCACATATGAAACCTTTTTTTTACTTTATTATTATTGTTTACACTATTACAGTTGTTCCCATCACCCTGACCCTCGTTTGCCCACATCCCCTCTGTCCACCCCCTCTTCCCTCTGGAAAATCTTTTTAAAAATGTCCACGGTTAGAGCACATACACTGGATCTTTAAGGATTGGGCAAAGCTGCAAATTTTTCCCTCTCCCTAGCAGTTGTGCATGTACCCTGTTATTTGCCCAAGGTGGTGTGGACATTTCAGGTTTGGGAGGGAAAAGTCCATTTCAGAGCTCACAAATAGTGTGGGAGGGATGGGACTCCCACGCACAGGTGTGCCGGTGAATGTGTGTGCACCCTCTGCTGGAGTGTGCCCATGTCTGTGTGTACGCTTGCAGGAAGGATCCCTCTCCTTGGTTCATCAGGGAGGGCCAGGATCTCTGCACCTGTCTACACACCATTTTGTGAGTTGGTACAGTTGTGTGACTTTTCTATAAATGAGGCCCCAAACCATGGCATCCTTATGCAATAAGCAACTCAAGAGAATAAAAGCATGTCAGCTCGCAGGGAAGAAGTGGACAGAGGGGCTTGGGCCCCTAGGGCTGAGAGCGTAGTGGAGGTTCTGCCTCAGTCTCCTCTTCCACCAGTGTGGTTTGCAATCAGTCTCCTGTTGGGGCCTGTGGTTTTTAAAACAAATACAATACAATTTCGTATGACTTGAAAAACGAAAATGCTTTCTATTTTAATGCTCTTATTCTACTCATTGGGTGGGAAAAAGTCTCTCAATGGGCTAAGGACCATTTGGATTTGTTCCTAAGACCTAAGATTGCTTTTATTGTGAAGCGCTGCGATGTAAGCATTGCATGGCTCTCTCTGAGCCAGCTGAGATGAATGGTGGATACCTAAAACCAGATTCTTTTCCACATTTTAACAGGGAAGATGGGTTAGCCTAGAAAATTTCGAGCATATCTTTGTAATCCGCAGGTTTAAAAATAAAATGGAACAAACTTACCAGCTTCCCAGGCAGAGAGAGGCTTGGTGCCAAGGTTCACTGCAATCTCTAGCCCCAAACTCAGTGTTTGTCTGGATGACCCTTGTGGCTGTTCCCCCCAGAGGGAGAAAGCAGAGATTTTTAAAAATCTGGAAACACAGTTAATGGAGTTTTGATTAAGTGTAACATTGCCTTCATTGATAAAATTTTAATTGAAAAATAGACCGGGAATTGTTTTGTACTTCTCTGCTCCTATGATGAAGGGTGGCAGAACTCTTATCACTGATGAGGTTAATTCGAAGGTGCAGCCATGGTATAGGGTAAAAGTCTTATTCCTAAGGCTTCGGTGACAGGCTTTCAGGGCTCTTCCATATGCCTAGAATTGGGTACCAGACCCCACATGTGAAAATGAGCCTTCCTTTCCCTTAAAAAGGACACAGCAGTCAGAAACAGGGTTTCAAGACTTCTGTGAAGTTCTTAAGGAGCAGCACAATGGTGCTCCTGAATTTCAGTGCCACCCCACCCCTTCTACCAGTGGATAGGGGGAGGGGACTCGACTTACAGGGCAAAGGACCTGGGGGAAGATTCTTGAGTCTTATGGAATGGATAGGATTATGGCTGAGAGAATTTTTCCTCCAACCAGTGCAAAGGAAGGTGTTTTCTTTTCCCCCTCCTTGAATCTAAGTGGGAAATAGCACATTAGGAAAACTAGTTATAAACATTTGGGGAAACATCTGAAAAAAGGGAAAATTAGGATGTGATTCTTCTTTTACAATCTGCTTAGATCTGGCCCAGCTGCAAGTAGAACCAAGGAAAGAGATGAGAGAGAGAGACAGACAGACAGAAAGAGAGAGAGAGAGAGAGAGCACGCACGAGCTCGCAGAAGGGGCAGCTGTGGTGCAGGCTCCGCTGCTGGTGTTTGAGTCTAGAACATGAGAGGTTTCCCTGGGCAGCGGATACCATCAAAAACCACTCAGATGAGTCACATTGCCAGTTACCCACCCAAACGAACCTCTCACAGAACAAACAACTCCAGCAGTAGGGGGCTGTATGTGAACAGCTATAAGTGGAAGAAGTTAAGCTGTATACAGATAACCCACATCAGGAAATTTTGCAGGTCTGAAATCCCATAGTACATTCCAGAGAAACCAACCGTGCATTCCACAGGAGAGTAAGTGTTTTAGTGCTGGCTGCAGGGAGGGCATGGCCTGAGAGGTCATGGCCTCCTGAGAGCAGTGGTCTGCAACCAAGTAAAGAGACTTTTACCCTTTAAAAGAAAGAAAAGCAAGCATCTATAAAAGAGCATGAATGATGGAGAGCTTTATCTGGAATACGAGATTAGATGTTTTAAACAGGTTACACTAATATTTTTAACCTAACATAACTAAAAAGAGTTGGGCTCAATTATAGTTCCATGGAAGGATAAGGAGTGTATTTCAATATGATCAAAAAACAAGGTTGAAAGAAGAGAATGGAAACTTCATGCACTTTATGCAAAGGGTTGAGACTCCTAAGTAAACCAGTTTAGCAGTGTTCTGAACACAGCAGGTCTGGAAACTTTCAATGTCTACAATAGAAATTATCCCTTCATTATAAAGAGTGAGAAAATCTCAGCGCCCTCTGCACTCTCAGAACATGGCTTATAACCCTAACAGAGAAACTGCCAATGACTTTCTTTCCCATCCTTCTTACCGTATTTCGCCATGTAGAACGCCCACCCACGATTTTGGCCCAAACTTTCAGGAAAAAAAACCTTTCATTTTAATTCAATTTTTTATTTATTTATATTTAGAAACAAAACCAATTATCATATTCCAGGGTATTATTTTGCATGCAGATATCATTCTTGCTTTCTAGAGTTACACTTTTAACATATAAGCATGAATAATTAAAAACATTTATATAGGGAGTTAGTACTACTCATGTATAATATGCATCCTTATTTTTCCCTCAAAAATTTGGACAAAAAAGTGTGCATTGTACATGGCAAAATACAGTATGTTTCTACACATAAAGTGTTCTGCATGAAGATAAAGGATTTGATTCAAATTGGGATCCTAACATCTGGGAGTTCTTTAGTTTGGCAGGTTCAGGGAAGGAAGGGCATGTTGAGATACTACTGAATCATTGGTGCCCTACAATTCTATGTCTGTGAACTTGGGTATATGCCCCCCACACACACATTCTTTGTAGCTGGACCAGAGTTTGTGTACCTCCTGATGGAACTCGTGTGGACCCAGTTCTTTTGCTTAAACCTCACTATTAGAGCATGAAAGACCCGCACGGCTTGCAGGCAGCTCCATCTTTGGATAGCGGTAGAGTGGAAGGAAGAAGCCTATGAAAGTTAACGGTCCCAGGCACAGTCTGTGGAAGTCCAATTCTCTCAACCATCCAGAATTATGGTTTAAATACAAATTTATGCAGAGATCTACGGCATACTCAATTTTCCTCAGAATTTTCTATCTCCATAGTTATTCAGGGGAACCAAGAATGTTTTAGGGGTTCTGTCACACAGTTTAGTGGGTGTCAGTGGGTATTACTGTTGTGAATTCTGTATTGGATAGCTATATTATTATTCTTTGTATCACTGACATTTATAACACCAGGCACCTCAGGACCCCAGATAGATAAGAATCACAAAATATTTTAAGAGCTTTTCTCTCTTTAAAATGGATCAGTTTGACACTTTTACTTTTACAGGTAATTCTCTTCAATGAGCATTTAAGTTAAATAGCCAGAGGTAATTCAAATTGTGCCTTCAGAAAGGGCAGTACAAAGTATATATTCTGGAGCTGAGTTTACCTGCTTCAGATTAGATTGTGGTTTAGGGTACAGACCTCGAGGCTCACTAGCATTGCAAACATACTTCAAACGATGATCTGTTTGTTATGTGTGAAGCTCCAGATGTACCTGAACATTAATAAATTTTAAGAGGCAAAGAAATTACGTACCTTCTCCAAAAGGCTTAGAATCTGAAGAAAATGTTTCTTAGTTCACTAAGAAATAAAGAGGGGATCGAAACATCTCTTATTGATGGACTTACTGAGCAGTGGATTCATAGGTAAAGTTGATAATTGACTGTCAATCACTTGCCTTAGACAGATTTCTATGCACAGTTTTAATATGAAAGTCAGTGGAATTAAAACAAAAATAAGGGGCTCTATTCTTTTATCATATGTCATAAAATAAAACAAAACACCATGTAGAAGGAAAATCTGATACCTGATATTAGGATTGCAGAGGTCAGCATCTGCACAATGTAAGCAACACTTCCTAAATGACAATAAACTTCAAAGTAAAGCCTGTATGATATGTTCAGAAAGTTCTAATTAAAATCACAATTATATGTCATAATTTGAAAGCACAGGATAATACTCTAATCTACACTTAACCGAATGTTTAAATCATAGAACCAACCCAGTTATTACTTCTGGAATTGGGAAGCATCAGAAAGGAAAACTTGGCAATTTCTGTATGCTTTTCTTTGTTTAATATTTTCATGTTTTCTGTTCTCAGTGTGACTATGGAAACCAAGTTTAGGATATCTCATCTTTTTATACTTCTGTTCTTTTATTTTCAGGGGTAGAACACTCTAAAACAATATTTAGTTTATAATTAGAGTCGACAGAAATTTAGAAACACCAAAAGGAAAATTCTGATTTTGTTTGATAATATTTTAAATATTAATTGCCCCCTCTTATGTCTAGTGTTTTAAAATTTTCAAAAGGAAGTGATTGAAAATTCCTCCCAAGCCTTTATGGACGGTTACAACAGGGTGGAAACACTTTCCCCTTCCACAGGGATCAAAGACTGAGGGATCCACGTTTCTGATGAGACACAGAGAGAGGTCCAGACTGAGCCTTTGTGCTCCCTGCTCAGGGATGCAGGATCCCCGGAGCCCCACAGCCTGTCCCAGCAAGATACACGCAAGGCCTCTCTTTGCTACTATTCCTAGTTATTAGCATTGGAAATACTGCATTAAGTCTGTTTCCTTGAAGTGCAGTGCAAAGCCCAACACAGTATATCCTACAAACTGCTCGGACTCGTAGGGGTTAACCATCTAAAACCCCAGAAGGCTCTATTTGTACGTTTTGTTAAATGGAAAATGGTTTAAACACTTTCAATCGGCTCCCTTTACTTAAAAGTAAATTTTTTGTTACATATGGAAATTTTTATCACTCATTGATCTAAAGAGGCCCACAGAGTTTCTCTGTGTGAAGATCCTTTGTACAGTTTTTAATAAGCGCACATTTAACTGAATCCCCAAGATGCCTTTTTTACCATCTTTCTTCATATTGATGGCCCCAAACAATACTTCAGCACTGAACGTATTCCACCAGCCAATGAAGTGCTTTTTAAAAGAATTCTTTTCACGACTGTCAAACCCTGAGAAAGCTTGCTGAGCAAATGGCAGCAAAACTTTAAGGGATAATGATGTATATCACTTTAGTTGATATTCTATTCCTAATATTATTTTTTCTCCTTATTCCTTCTGGACTGGGATTCAATACTCTCAAACTCTGAGAAAGCTTGCTGAGCAAGTGGCAGCAAAACTTGAAGGGATAATGATCTATCTCACTTTAGTTGATATTTCCTATTCCTAATATTATTTTTTCTCCTTATTCCTTCTGAACTGGGATTCGATACAGACAATAATTCCCAATTTTAAACTTCTGCTTCTTCTCCTATCTTCTGTCACAGGGAACCTATTAACCAAAATATGAACATATGGATATGAGACACTGAGATAGCAAGAGAGAGTAATTCTCTCTTATTACAGTGGCAAATATAAATATTTTAAAATATATCATTTGAAAGCTTCATATTTACTGTAATTTTCTTCACTTTTATATAATGCTAAATTTTTAATGAGGTTTTTGGAAAAACATTAGTTAATGTCTAGATAGCATAAGTAAACAACTTATTCACATCTCTCCTCATATGATGCTCTCCCACTTCATGGTATTAATTTCTTTGTATTGTTTTCTGGAGAACACTGGTGTTTTACCCATATGTCTTAGCTGAATAGATCTTTATGATAAAATATTTAATACTTTTATCTACTTTGTTGAAAGTTTGAGTTTTTAATCCATTCATTCAGCCCCATTCCTGTGTGTATTGGACAGAAGCATGTGAGCAGCAGCTGGGTAGATGTGGGGGGACACAGGAATGACTGACGGGGCACGCCCTCTGAGGGGGCGTGGTCAGTCTAGTGACGGGTGGCACTGGCAGGTGCACTTTCTTTACGAGGGGAGCAGTATTGTAACAAAGTTAGACAGCAAGTTTTATAGAATCAGGAAAAGAAAATACTTCTTTTACGCAGAGCAGGTAGGGAAAGATAGACAAAATACAGGAATTTTCTGGGAGAAGAAGTAATTGGGACACCTAGAGGAAAGAGGCAGCATAAACAATCCTTGGAAGCAATAATTTTATAAATACTAACAAGATTGGTTTGAATGGCCTCATCATTAACTCAGTCTTCCAAAATAGAACTCTTGCAGTGACTCTCAGCCTAAGTTGAAAGAGAAGTAGTGGGAGGTATGGCTAGGAAAGAAGTGAACGCACGTATATTTAACGTTCATCTGGTACTCATCTTGCCATAGGTACTTCCTGTATTTTAACCCTTTTATTTTTTGCTACAACAATACTTGTACATTAGGTATTAGTATATAACTTTTACAAATAAGAGAATGAATTTAAGATATTAAAGTTCACATATACTGAATAGCAGCCATGCCCAAGCATGTGCTAACTTCTAGCTTATACTGTTTTCACCATCCCAGTGAAGATCATTGGCTTCGAGGTTAAAGAATTTTGGCTTTGTCCTAAAGTAGAAAGCATGATTAAATCTTAGATTGAGAAAGATAATTCTATCAGTCAGCTATGAATAGTAGCAGAGAATCAGGGGTTTATCAGATAAAAGGTCATTCTAATAGACAAGGCAGAAGATGATAATTGTCCTAAACAAAGCAAAGCCTGTAAGTCTCTTTCCCTGCAGAGGGTGGAATGGAGAGGTATTAAGAGTCAGATTTAAAAGGAAACAGGTGAAGAAGGGAGATCTGTGATAAAATTAGCCCCTTTTATCTACTTAGTTTTGTGTTATTGAGGTGACCTCTTAATAAATGATTTATGTGAATACCCTTCACAACATGGATTTCCAGTCATGTTGTCTGAAGAGTTCTGAGGATTCTTTTTTTCTATTTCAATTCTATATTTTACTTTCTGTCTCTTCTAAAGATGTAGTGATGCCATCTATTTATTTTTGTGCACATATATTTATACAAATATTCATATACACCATTGATAATTTAGGGTCTTACCATTTACAGTGGGCTTGCCCTTAAGTTAAAAGTCATTCTTGGTCTCTCAGCTTTTCTGAATTGGACTCAGCACCTCTCTTGGTATATGAGGTCTGTCCAGAAAAAGTCCAGCTATTGTTAATATAACAAGAATGGTTTGCACGACATTGTTGTAACTGGTAGCCAAGAAGAGTGGACTGGAATGTGCATGCGTGAACAATGACTTCACTGTACTAGTCAGGGGGGGCAGCAGACGCTGTTGAGTGAGCATGTGTACTGTGTGGTTGTCACATACAAAATGACTGAGCAAGTAGAGCAATGAATCTGCATCAAATGTGTTGTTAAGCTTGAATATTCCTTCAGGGAAACTATTCAGGTGATTCAGAAGGCTGTAGCTATGGGCAACTGGTGATTGGCAGCTTTATCACAACAATGTGGCCACCCACGCATCACGTCTTGTACAAAATTTTTTGGTGAAACATCTAATCACCCAGGTGACTCAGCCCTGCTACAGACCAGATTTGGTGCCCTGGGCCTTCTGACTTTTCCCAAAACTAAAATCACCTTGGGAAGGGACGAGATTTCAGACTGTCAATGAGATTCCGGAAATTACAAAGGGACAGCTGATGGCGATTGGGAGAACCATATGACGTGCCTACTTTGAAACGGACTGAGGCATCATTGTCCTATGTACAGTGTTTCTTGTATCTTCTTCAATAAATGTCTCTACTTTTTATATTACATGGCTGGATACCTTCTGGACAGACCTCATAATATTTAGAAACCAACTGAAAAACGAAAGGACTGAAACCTGCTACGAGACCGCTGTCCTCACGGACAGCAGAGAGAAATTCCTGTCAGAATTAACTGGGAGGCTGTACAAAAAATAGAAGTGTAATAACTTTGCATTGGCCCTTTCGGATGAGGACATAGGGTCATAATTTGATTTGAAGAGTAGTAGCAGGAAAGTGGTACTAGTTCGGGTTGCCTAGGTTATCTGATCTGCCAAGATCTTTCTGAAAAGAGAATAGGGGAGTTACCAAGCACTTTTTGATAAAGTAACAGGTGACAAAATGTGAAAATTACAGGGAAATATCTTTCAGCATATATTTATCTAGGCTAAAATTGAAAGGTGCCAAAATTATTTCATTCTGTTATTTATTCAAAAATATATATATTTTGGTGACCTGTTATGTGCTTGGTGTCCTAAGAACTTGGGGATATAATGAACTTAATGTGGATATTCTAGGTAATGAGACAACTATAAAATGTATAATTATAATTACTTAATTATAATTTTAGTAAGTATTATAAAGAAAAGTAAGTTATGCAGTGGAAGTATAAAACAGGTGCTGGAATTAATTTCAAACATTAGAGAAAAAATACATTTACAGTAAACTAGAAGGAAGAATAAGAGAAACCAGGTAAGAAGTGAGAAGAATCTTTAATATCCTAAGTGGGAAGAAACTTATAAGGTTAAAAGAATGAAAAGATGCTCAGAGTGGTTTTATAATAGTTTTATCTTTAATCTAAAGAGAATTGCATAGCTGGATCCAAAGTAAGAATAGATTATCCCTAATGAAAAAGGGAAACATTTTCTGAACATACAAGCACTGCTAGTCTGTAATGCACAATAAATTCGTGAGCATGTGTGTGTGGTTTGTGTTCTACCATATTCTATCTATAGCCAGATAGGAGCCTGGCATGAAAGTCCCTTGACTTTAATATGCTGTCTCTAAGTCTGTGGAATACTTCCTCTGCCCTGAGTACTAGCTTCTTGTTAATAATGTGCCTTTTAAATAGTTTACACGTTAGAGGCCAGTAGTCAAGAGCTGCAGCTGCTCAAAAGATTAGAACCCAGGATAGTATTTTCTATTATTATGTCTCTCCCTAAAATTTCATATGTTATTGAAAAAAAATTAATCAAGTACATTTGAGGAAAACTTGTTTATGTAACAGTTTTGTTTCTTCTGAATTGTACATTTTCTCAGACTCTATAATACAGGGATGTGTATGATTTATCCTCTAAGAGCGGAAGGTTTAAAATGCAGCCTTTCTTGGGTTGGATCTGGGAAACTCATCTGCATGGACCCACTATGAAATGCCATTTTGGATACTTCTGATCTCGAAAAAAAAAAATACCCTGACCCTTCTGGGAGTCTGAGAAACAGGTATTACATTGAGAATAAAAAATGAATAACATAAAAACTCAGAAACAATGTCCTCAGGGTTTTGTTTTTTTTTTAAAGTAGAGCACCTAATAATTATGAAATATGAGAGAATGTGGTCAAAGGCCTCCCTGCCTGGTGTGGCTCAGTGGGTTGAGTGTGGGACTGTGAACAAAAAGGTCACTGGTTTGATTCCCAGTCAGAGCACATGCCTGGGTTGCAGGCCAGGTCCCCAGTGTGGGGTGCCTGAGAGGCAACTACATAGTGACGTTTCTCTACCTCTCTTTCTATTTCCCCTCTCCTTTGTCTAAAAATAAATAAATAAAATCTTTTACAAAATATGGTAAAATGCCAAGAAAAAAGGAAAAACATTTGGTATTAGACCTAAACTGACTGAGGGTATTCATGGAATTCGGTCTGGCACATGCCCCTTTAGAAGTAGACAAAATCTTGGTCTTCTACCATGTAAATATGACCACGTCTACTCTTCCAACTTACTGTGACCAGAAAGGAAGGCGGAGAAACACAGTTTCACTTGTTTTCCCATTTCATGAGTCTAGCTTGTCCTCAGGCATGTACTCGTCATACATTTAATGCTTATATGTATAGTTGATAAATCTCTATGCAACCCCAGTATTAAATTTATTATGTATTAAAGATTCAAAGGAAAAGAAAGGTTACAGAGGGTCGGAGAGACATATTCTGTAAGGTTCTTTGGCAGGAACTTCAAAATACAATATAGTAAATCCTCTGTGATTTTAATGTGAAACTAAGTATACTTCAAGAAGGGCCATGCCTTTGTTCCTGAAGTTCACTTGTGTATTGCGTAAATATGGTATAAAATTTAATGTTACAACTGCAAACAGTTTTTGTTTGAAAACTTACTGATTTTAACTTAAAGACTTCAGAATATCTAGCAAATTACTAGATTTTCAAGAAGGCCCCATGCCTCTCTGGATAAATACTATGTTTAAAATTTTTGTGCTGTATTTCTTACAAATGTCATTCAAAATTACAAATTTCAGGCTATAAAAGAAGGCTATAAAACTAGCTTGTAATCTTTTTAGAATGCAAAATCATATTAGTTGTAAAATCTTACCAGCTAGAGTTATAAAATGATAAATACAGATTATTGTATTTTTTAATAAAATAAACAAGTCCCTTCTGTTGAGAAGTAAATTTAAGATCACTGTGAAAATCCTTTAACAGTGTTAATACTTTTCATCTCTACTATATGATTCAGCATAAAAATAAGATCCACATCTTATAAAACAGTTAAATGTTTTACAGGCTAAGGTATTTTTGGAATTTTTTTCCATGAATATGAGGGGAAAGAAAAAAAGAACTTAGAGTAATATATAGCACCTTTTCTCTTACCATCTTCAGTATAAAAGCTTAAACTATCAGATATTTTTAAATGTTTTGATCCAGTGTTTTTTAAATTTCACTGTTCAATTGGATTATTTGTTTGTTTGGTGTTGAGTTGTATGAGTTCTTTATATATTTTGGATATTAACTCCTTGTCAGAACTACTGTTTGCAAATATCTTCTTCCATTTGGTTGGTTGCCTTTTAGTTTGCTGGTGGTTTCCTTTGCTGTGCAGAGCTTTTTAGTTTGATATAGTCTCATTCATTTTACTTAGTTCCCTTGCTTTTGGGGTCAAATTCATATAATCTCTAAGACCAAAGTCCCAAAGTTTAGTACCTATGTTTTCTTTTATGTAATTTTTTGATTCAGGTCTTATATTTAGATATTTGATCCATTTTGAGTTAATTTTTGTATATTGGGACAAACAACAGTTTAATTTTTTTGCATGTGGTTTCAAATTCTCCCAGCACGATTTATTGAAGAGACTTTCTTTTTTCCATCATATATTTTTGGGTCCTTTGTAGAAAATTATTTACCTGTATATATGTGGGTTTATTTCTGGGCTCCAATTCTGTTCCATTGGTCTGTGTCTTTTTTTGTGGCAATACTATGCTGTTTTGATTATTGTTGCTTTGTAGTATAATTTGAAGTCAGGGAGTGTGA
Organism: Desmodus rotundus; assembly: GCF_022682495.2. Classification (NCBI taxonomy): domain Eukaryota; kingdom Metazoa; phylum Chordata; class Mammalia; order Chiroptera; family Phyllostomidae; genus Desmodus; species Desmodus rotundus. Next base: position 126,622,139 of record NC_071387.1, read on the forward strand.
TACCTCTGGCTTTGTTCTTTTTTCTTTGACTTGCTTTGACTATGCAAGGTCTTTTGCGGTTCCATACAAATCTGATGATATTTTTGTTCTATTTCTTAAAAAAATGTCATTGGGATATTGATGGGGATTACATGAAATCTGTATATTGCTTTGGGTAATATTGACATTTTAACCATGTTGATTCTCCCAATTCATGAACACTAAATATCTTTCCATTTCACTGTGTCCTTTTCAATCTCTTTTAATAATGCTTTATAGTTTTCAGTGTATATGTCCTTCACATTATTTGTTTAGTTTATTCCTAGATATTTTATTTTTGTTGTATTTGAAAAAGGATTTGTTTTTTCCATTTATTTTTCTGAAATTTCATTGTTCATGTATAGCAATGCAGTGGATTTTTGTACATTGATTTTGTGTCCCTCATGTTTGCTATTATTTGTTTATTGTTTCTAATAGTTTTTTTTTTGATGGAGTATTTAAGGTTTTCTATGATAAAAAATCATGCCATTTGCAAAAAGTGACACTTTTATTTTTTTATTCCCAGTTTGGTTGCCTTTTCTTTCTTTCACTTGCCTGATTACTCTGGCTAGGACTTCCAATGTTATGTTGAATAAGAGTGATGAGAGTGAATACACTGTCTGGTTCCTGACCTCAGAGAAAAAGCTTTTAGCTTCTCACCTTTGAGTGTGATGTTAGCTGAAGGTTTGTCAAAAGTGGCCTTTATTATGTTCAGGTGGTTTTCTTTGATACCCATTTTATTGAATGTTTTCATCATAAATGGATGTTGTATCTTATCAAGTGCTTTTTCTGCATCTATTGACAAGTCTATATGATATGGGCAGAAGACCTGAACAGGCATTTCTCCCAAAAAGACATACAAATGGCCAACAGATACATGAAAAGATGTTCAACTTCACTAGCAATACAAATCAAAACTACAATGAGACACCACCTAACATCTCTCAGAATGGCTATTATCAACAAGACAAGTAATAAGTGTTGAAGAGGTTGTGGAGGAAAAGAAATTCTCATTCACTTCTGGTGGGAATATAAATTGGTACAGCCACTGTGGATAACAGTATGGATATCCCTCAAAAAGTTAAGAATAGAATTACCATATGACCTAGTTATTCTTCTTCTGGGTATCTACCCCCCAAATTTGAAAACATTTATTAGCAAAAATATATGTGTCCCTATGTTCATTGTAGTATTATTTGTGATGGCCAAGACATGTAAACAATTGAAGTGTCCTTTGACAGGTGATTGGCTAAAGAAGATGTGGTTACATACACAATGGAACACCACTTAGCCATAAGAAAAGACAAAATTCTGCCATTTGTGACAACATGGATGGATCTTGAGGATACCATGCTTAGCAAAATAAGTCAGGCAGAAAAAGTGGCGAACCATATGGTTTCCCTCATATGTGGGATACAAAACTGAAACTCATAGACACAGACAGCCGTATGGTGGTTAGCAGAGGGAAGGCAGTGGGAGGGGCAGTAAAAGATCAAGGGGGTCAAATATATGGTGACAGAAGATTTTACTTTGGGTGGCTAATCAATGTCTCCATATTCAACAACAACAAAAAAATATATAATACAATGAAATAAAAGTATTGAAAGAAAAAATTAACTATTAACTGTGGCATAATAAAACAATATTGGAATATACAAAGTAATTTGAATTTAAGTCTTCCCCTTAATCATCTGGGAAAGTAGCGAACTCTCCAAAGATTTATTCCTTTGTTCACTTTAATGGAGTCCCCTTCTCCAGGCCTCTTGGACATTCAGTGTCTCCCTTTTCTTTCCTTCATTGACTCTGCTGTTAAGAATGGGCCTGTAACTCGCAGTTCAGGATAAAATGTGAATAAAAATTAACCACCCCAAATGTTACAGAGCATCAAGACAACACAATAGATTTATTTTTGAGAAATTTTCAGGCACCAGCCAGAACAGTTTAGGTATATATTTGGTAATTTATCTCTGAAATATTATGTATAAGTATTTATTCATTTATAGAATTTCATCACTCTCTAAAGCCAGGACACCTAATTTGCTTGAGGGTATGAAATATCCCTATGGCTATAAAGATCCAATGTCCATTTCTAAATGGCTGTAAGAAGTTTTGAAACTTGAAAAAAAAAAAGGCATTTCCAGCCTTCTGAAAAGGTCTTTTCTCTCTTCAGCCTCTATAGACACTGGTCCCTAGGCCCTTCCACAATGAGAGGCTCACTGATGTATTATGGTTTCATTAATTACCAGTGGGAACTTTAAGCAGTGAAAACCTGTTGTATTTGATTTTCATTGATTGAATACAAATGTATCCTATATAATGATTTTTGAAAAACGTCTTCGTAAATAAAAAGAAAAACATTTCTATAGATATGAGAGAAGCAAATTAACCTTTTGACCAATATACCTGGAGTGGTGCTTTCTTGGGGTTCCGGATTCCCCAGTGAAGCACCGTCGAGAAGGCTTATTAGTAGGAAGAAATTGAGCTGGGACTACAAGAAGACGGAAGGAAAGTCAATTCCTTACTCATTTCTCATCCTGTCAGTCATTAGCTACCTCAAATCATTGTAGCAACTTTCCCCTTCCTTTCCTGACAGCTCAACACTGCTTTTCTACTTTGAGACATAATGCCTTAGAATTTTAAGCATGAAGCACAGAAAATGAGAACAAGAGTAAAGTGGGAAGTGGCCTCATTTGAAAAGGGAGTGAATGGTGAAGTAAGAAAAGTAGCTAAAGGCTACTTTTCCTAAATTACTTTTCTTCTTCCTGCTTTCTTTTCAGGGCTTCTATTCACAAAAGAACTTTTCATTCTTGATCAATAGCAGTTGATGCTGATGCCATTCATCATTAGGAATAATATGAGTCTTCTGCCTTCTGCTGTTTGGCTTTTTTTTTTTTTAACCTGAGGACTAGGTAGATTCTCAGTCATTTCCTCCTTGGAAATACTGCATAGAAAGCAGAAGTAACTTTGATTCAAATGGAATTTAATCTTCTGAGTTCTTGCAAGGCAACACCTGCCTTATCACTGCCTGTGTTACACACATTTTGGGGTGGAAAGCTGGACAAGTTAAAAGAGGTAGGTAGGCATCTAAAAGCTAAATGATCCCATTGTAATTTGTTCATCCCAAATACATAGCTCAAAACCTTGGGAACAGAAGCAATCTACTTTAGTGGCTTTTGCCTTGTTTTATGAAATCAACCATCAGGAACAAATTTGTCAAAGAAAAAGCAAACGGAAGATTTGGAAACAGAATTCCAAATCAATTAGGAAAAAAATAGCGAATGAACAAATGAAATGTGATGATTTAATCAGCAGTGGCTGGTGGGCACCTGCCATTAAGTAAAGTATATACTGGACCTTAGAAAAATCAGGCATCCGTGGAAGGAGCGAAGTTTTCTCTCTCCCATCCATTCTCTTTGCTTTTTATGAGAGAATTGGTTAACAGGGTCAAACCCAAGTAATATGTGTTAGCTGTATGAGTACACCTGGATTTTTTGTTAGAAAGATGAGGATGAAACATTCTAATAGATTTGAAGGGACAATATGAAGGCAAGAAGAGGATTTTTGAATGGGAATATATAAATTCTGTCTTTAACCAGTTTTCAATAGCAATTTCTTAAATCAGTTAAGGACTTTCAAAATACTATTTTCCACTTTTGAAAATGGCAATCCAAGATTTGATGAAGTGAAATGTGTATTTTCACGTGGATTCTAGCTGGATGGAAAGTGACACCAATGTACCAGTACAATGAGATACCCTAGGAGCCGTAATCGACTCAGAATATCTTCAGGGACTCATACCCTTTAGGCAAAGCTCAGGATATACATAAATTGCATGTTTGAACCTGAAGAATAAGGAGTTATTCATTAGTTTTGTTTTATTCACCATAAAACAAAAGGAAAGGGAAATTTAAATGTAGTTTGGATGATACAGAAAGCAGCAGAGAAAGCCAAAGATGGTAGAACACAGTTCTCCCCTCTCCCTTTGTACTGTCAATTTTTGTTCTCCTTTTTCTGTATAAGACTCAAAGAGTTTGGAGAAACTAAGTGTTGCCTTTTAGGGGGAAAGTAAACTAAACTCAAGATTGTGGTCACAAGTTAATAACCATGTATTTATTACTTGAAAGAAAAAATATTTATCCCAAGCCTAATTTCCTTTATTTATTTGTATAAGGAGTACAGTGAAGGTGCACCTTCGTTCCATAGATAAATGAATTTACTAGCTGTGACTTTAGGCAAATGGTAATATATCTTTGAGCTCTTTGCATTGCCTACACAATGAATATTATAATTAGTTCCCCTTAAGTTTTTGAGAAGGTTGTAAGATGATTTTAAGACTATATGAAAAGATATTGGACATAGACCCTCAGTGTCAAACTCAAGAAACTATTTAATTTTAAGATTATAAACCTCGAAGTACAAAGAAAATACAAGAAAAAATATCCAAAAATGTCCACTTGCACCATAGACCAATAACATACTGATAATAAAATAATTGCTTTTATCAATCATAAATTTTAGAGGCATTTGAAATACTCACCATGTATTTGAAATAGTATTTTATTTGTGTATCTTCCAATGAGTTCACAATCATTTGTAAGTGATTTTAAATATATATGTTTTTTAAGGGAATTGGCAAGTGGAAACACATGTTATATTGTGGTCAGATGAGGACCTTTCTACCGAGGGTTTAGTAACTTCAATCAGGTCTTAGAAAGAAAGAGAATGGAGTAAGTCACCACATTGTATACCTCTTTGGCATGAGGATTATTTTGAACTGATTTTTTAAAGCATTTTCTTTCTTATTTAATTGTTTGATCTTCGAATACAGTTGTCTCCATCTTCCCACCCCCACTTTCTCCCTCCCTACGCACCCCCACCTCCCACCCTCAATCCTAACTCCCTTTGGCTTTGTCCATGGGTCTTTTACACATGTTCATTTATGACTCTTTCCCTTCTTTTCTTTTTTTAAAGAAAGGGCAGACATAAGAAAAGCTCTTAAAATGACTAATAGAAGTTACCCTTTTGTAAGAGACACATATATTTGTAAGGGAAATCTTCATTTGTAAGTGTGTCTGCCTCTCTATACCAGGAAGAGAAGAATGACTAAATCCCCAGAAATGCTCATCAGTGGGGAAAGTGTGGACTTAACATCTGCATAACATCCTATTCTTGTTTACCTAGTTTTACCTAGGGACCTCCCATAACTGGCCTTCCTGCTTGACATCTTTTTTTTTTTTTTTAATCTTTGGCTGGAGATTGGATTTAAGGTAGTGGCTTGGGCTATTTGGGGGGGAGGTTCCAAATTTTCCTGTGTATGTCCATGCTTACAAGAGATATACTTGTTATTAAACATCTGCTTGTTTTTCTCCTGTCAATCCTTTTACTAAGAAGTAGAGGCGTGTCAGCCAAGAACCTAGAAGGGTAGAGATCAAAATTTTGTTTCCCTACAGAATCATTAGAAATCCTACATTTAGGTAAATAGTTGTGACTTTGGGGATCATGATCTATCAGTTGGTGAAATACTGAGGTTATGAAAATACTGTTTTTTAGGGCAGTGAAAATACTCATTATTTATAATGATGGATTTAAGTCATTACACATTTGTGTAAAACCATAGAATGTACAACACCAAGCATAAATGATAAAGTGAACTATGGACTTTGGATGATTTTGAAATCAGTGTAGGTTCATCCTTGGTTAAAAAAAAAAGTTTAGAAGATGCACAATTCTTGTGAATGACGTTGATAATGGGGCAGGTTGTGCCTGTGTGGGGACAGGGGCTGGGTGGGGAATGTCTGTTCCTGTACCTAAGTATTTTTGGTAAACCTAAAGCTATTCTTTTAAAAAGACCAAAAACTCATACTAAACAAGAAAGCAAAAGGTATTTTAATGTAATTCTGATTGCTCTGATAATGTGGAGGCCTGGCCCACGCTATTTGACCACTACAGACAGCAAAACAGTAAGGAGAAAACCGAGCCCAGATAAGATACTGATTCACGTACAAGTATCCCTGCAGTTGAGAACCATAAATACAAATCTCCACGTGGTACATTTTTTCTTAAGTTACTTCTGATCAAAGTTGCTTTCCGTCCCTCTCAGAAAGCAATGTCCTTGGAGATATTTTGAAATTGTTAGTTAGCAAATGTTTCTCATTGTTCACCAGGTGGGAAGGGTGGACAACATATATTACAAAAGAACCCCATTTTGTCTCAGGAGCACTTTGATTTATAATATATTCAAACTAATATGTGTTCATTTGCAAAATGTAGGATTGTTCTTGAAATTAATAGGTATGTAGTCAAGTGGTAATTAATTTAGGTTAGAATTTTTGGAAATAAATGACCTTTGCACATATTAGCTCTTTCTTTTGCAAATCTTTTTATTAGTATAAATGTTGATTTGTGTCAAACACATATTTTGGAAGTACTGTCTTGTATATAATTTCTTCTTGCCACATTGGATGCCAGGAGAGAGAAAAATAAGCTTGAAACAACTTCTTTTAATACTAGACACAAGGACACCTGCCAGATACAGTAAAAAATGTGTATGTCTCATGCCACTAGCATCTTTATCACCTAGAGACCTACTAGAAGTGCAAATCCTCAAACTCTGTCCCAGACCTATGGAATCAGGAATTCCAAAGGTGGGACCAAGCAAAGCATGTTTTAACAAACCCTCCAGGTGACTTTAATACATGCATACGTTTTGAAGGACCGTTCTGAAAGACAAGGATTGTGTTATAGTAAAACCTGGGAAAATGTGATTATATGATGAATATTTGAAGCATTGATAAAGAAATAAAAGGGGGTGCTGAGTCACTCAGGACAAATTAATAATAAATATGAAGTTCAGCTCTAACTTATGTACCTTCCAGAGACTGAGAACAACTTAAAATCCTAATATTGTTTCTTTCCTCTATTCATTCATTGGCTTCTCATGGAATGCATGTAATCCCAGCACACACACAATTCAAATGAGAGAATGAAATACTTCAAAAGAAAATTACTTTTGATTCTGTATTGTTCTTGATTAACTGTAATAATTCTTATTGTGATTATGTAAAAAATAACATATTAAATCTTGTTTCATGACCATCTCTCAAAATGAAATATCACGTTAATTAACAGGAGAAAGAGAAAATTCCTAAAGAAATGACTATTATAATTTACTACTAGTAGTTTTCTATTCTATTTTTATACAGAGAGATATTTTAGCCCCAGAAAAAAAAAATAGTGAGATATCTATTTAAACAAATCTTTTGCAAATATATATTATTAACTTTACAGCCAGTTACACAAATCTGCCTTGATGAAAAGTTAAATTGTATAGGGAGGACATAATTTATATAATTTATTTTTAATTAATAAACATGTTTGTTGATACCTTATTTCTATGTAAATTTCTTGGGTAAAATAAGATTCATGTTTTATATAACTTATTATTAGTCTGTCTTACTTTTAAAGGAAACAATTAACAGAAGATTGAGTAAAATTGAAATTAAGTTGCATTGTTAAACTTTAATTTGAAATAATTTTAAATTTAGGGACGAATTACAAAGAGAGTAGAGATTACCCTTAACCCAGCTTTCCTTAATATTAGTACCTTCCATAATTAAGCTACATTCATCAAAACTAGTAAGTTAATATTTGTACAGTCCTACTAATGAAACTATAAACTTAATTTGGATTTCATCAGTTTTAGTGTTAACGGCCTTTTTCAGTTTCAAGGTTTATTGAGGGCACCACATTGCATTTAGTTGTCATGTGTGCTTGGTCTCTTCAGCTCTGTGAAAGTTTCTCAGTGTTTTCTTGTTTTTTCATAGCATTGACAGTTTTTAGAGGTAATAGATCAATATGTTTGAGTCCCTCAGTTTGGTTTCTGAGATGTTTTCTCATACAAATGTAGTAAACATGAGTTCATACTGATTTCTCTTTCTCTAATTCACCTCTGAAGTCATCCTAGCCTCCCCATTTCCTCTTTGCTTCTTTGTAGCTTTTTTATCTGACAATGAGAAACCTACTCTAAATATGTACCATTTGTTTTCCTACCAATAGAACACATGTAAAGCAATTCTGGAAATGCTAACGCTGACCCCTGTGTGAAACCAGTTCATCATCGAGACTATAGTGCTTACGTGCAATTCTTTTTCCTCTAGTTTTAGAGCATCCAGGCAAAACACTGTTTGCCAGAGGTCCTTTTTGCCTAGCTGTTCCAAATGTTATGTTATATAGTTATAGCATAGTTGATTTTGTGGAGTAAAATAGTAATTCAATTGCATCACTTTCAGTTTTCCTTACATTACTGAATTATAATGCCAGCTTTCATACACCAAGCTTCTAAATATGAACGGACCTCTTTCCAAGCTCTCTGTTTTGCCCATTTGGTCATATTTGTTTATCCTCATGCCAATGCCATATGATTTAAGTAAAATTTTATTTAAAGTTTGCTATCTGATTAAATAGACTCTTCTCATTCTTTTAGCTTTATGAATTTGAAGAACACTTCATAATTTTTATAGAAACCCAATTTAGATTTTGATAGGATTCATTTTGTGAATATTGTCATCTTTATTGTATATCTTTCACATGCCTTTAGTATTTTCCTACATTATAAGTATTTTCCTACATTTTAAGTATTCCTTGATGTCCTTCCATCATATTTTTCATAATATTTTATAAATTTTTCAGCAATTATTTTCATGACTTTTGTTAGATTTACTTATAGTTACTCTACAGTTTTTATTTCTATTATAACAACCTTAAAGACTTCTATTTCTTAAATGTTTCCTACTGGTTTATAAGGTAATTATTGATTTTGCATAATAAACTTTCATATACTTCAACAGCTTGTCTATGGATTCTCAGAGATTTTTTAATGAATACGTCACACATTTAGTGAACAATGGCACTTTATTTTGTTCTAATTTTTAAATCAGTTGCCGCTCTCATTCTGTGTTATAGTTACCTAAGTTTTCTAGTACAATAGTCAAGAGAAAGTTAATAACAAGCATCCATGTTTGCTCCTAAATTTTAAGAGATATCTGCTAATATATAACCATTGTATCTGATGTGATTTTTTTATTGACTATAGAAGTTAACTCGTTTTTCTTTACTCGGGTTTTTTTTTTTACAAATCAAAAATTGTTAAACTTTTACAAAATAACTTATGCATCTAGGAATATATTCATTTGACTTTTGGTCTCTAATGACTCAGCTTAGTAAATGTATAAAGGGATTGCCCAAGGCTATGGGCATCAATTATATTACCTTGCTTAAATTTTTAATAATTTTTAAAATTTTTAAATAATTATTTTTTTACATTCTCGGATTCAGTTTTCTAATATTTTATTTAGGATGTTTACATAAAGTTGCACAAGTGAAATTAACCAATAATGTTACTTTGGATATATATGTCTGATTTTGTGGCCAAGATAATATCGTTTCATTAAATTACTTACATCCTTATTGATTTTAAATAGTCAAATGAGACAACTTCAGTTTCTTCTTTAGGGACTCAGAAATAGGGAAGACAGGCTCAGAGCTAAGTAAGAAAAATGCCACATGTGGGTGATATGTACCTGACCCCATTTCTGTGTTTTTTAATAACACAGAAATATGAATGTTTTTGTACACCTGAGTTTGTAAACTTAAGTATCTGTACCTGATACACAGACAATTGGAGGAGTGTGTGTTTGTGTGTGTTATTATACATATGTGTTTTTGGGGGAGAGAGAGAGAAGAGGTGATTTGGGAAGGTGTGAAATAGAAATGAGAAATAATAAAAGTATAGAAAGGAAAACTCAGGAAAGAAACAAAACAATTTATTCAATGGAATCATCCAGGAATCATATTTAAGAGAATTCTAGGTTTATTATCTACAGAAGGAATAATAGGATACAAAGAGAAAACCTATTTTAGGGAAAGAAATGTGTTTTTTTCTTTTATCCTTCTAGATTCTTCTGGCTGGTTAAGTAATCAAATAGACACAAGACTGATTACCAGAGAAAATAACCAAATTTATTATGTATGTACATATGTGACTTCCATAAGAACATTGGACCAGACCAAAGAACAAATCAGGCAGTTAAAGCTCATATGCCTTTCTGGACTAAGGAGAAGGAGGCAAACATTTGGTAAACAAATTCTTGTTGGACCACCCAGAAACAAAGGAACACCCAGGGAAACCTAACACACAGGCTTTGCTAGGTTCCCTTCTGTCTGTCTGTCACACTTAGTTTGTACTAGGCCAAGGTGACACCTCCCTTCCTTTAAGGATAGTTTTCTATCTGAATTCTTTAGGCAGGTAAAGGGGGGGGAGTCAAGTCTCTTTTTAAGTCTTTTTTTCTTAAAAAATAACAGTTTAAAAGAATCAATGTATCAGAAAAGAGTATTTTGGGGCGGCAAACTGCCTCCCTTCACTGGCCAGTCCCCCTTCTGGGAGAAGCACTGCGCGAGAGTATTACCGTTGGTGTTTAGCTGCATATTGATAAAGGAGAACAAAAGGGACTTAGGTATTGAGCTTAATAAACGGGGAAGCATAAGACTGTGGCTAACCAGAAAGCTATAGCTTCACACTCCAGGGGATTACAGCACTGTGCTCTGCCAAGAGGATGAATACTCCTCTCTTATCCCATTGCCAGATTGTTAGGCGGGAGCAGGGGAAGGCAGGTGCATGTGCAGTAGAAGTCAAAATGGTGCAGGGGAAGGTGCTGGACTATCGAGGCCTGTCCAACTAGCGTGGGGAAAGAAGGGATTGCTTTGGAGGCGGGCCCATCCAAATCCCAAAGAAGCCTGGGAAGTTGACTGGTTCTTTTGAAAGGGTATCTAGTCTGCACCAAGCCTAAACTAATGTAATCCCAGGGGAACAAATAAGCTCTCCATTGCTCAGGTGGCCCGCAGTTGCCCAAGGTGTTTGACAGACTCAGGTGCTTGCTATTCAGTTGTACACTGAGGAAATAGCCCCGTGTGTGGGATGAAGGCTGTCAAGGCTGGCTAGGTTTGAATCATCACTCTCCTTCATTCAATGGGGATTTAACAAAAACTTTCAAACTTCTGGTCTGGGAGTTCAGATAGGTTTGTTTGTCTTTGGATATGTAAATAGTTTATTGCTACATTTGGTCAGATTTCTCCTGGTCAGAAAATAAGAAAATGTAATTGTGTAATGCTCTGATGTAAAAACACAAGCTGTAAATAAAATTGACTAAATCCAAAAGTAAAATAAAATAAAATAAAATAAAATAATTTGTATATAATAAAATTATCTTGTAAAATAAATAAACTTATGTTCAGTTAAAGGTGTTATTTTTAAATTGCACTTTTGTTGTTCTTTTAACCCTCTTTGGCAAAACAAAACAAAACAAAACAAAACCAATCATTAGTCCTTTGAATGTATACCTAGTCAACTCCCTATGATTTAGTAACTAAATACTTTTACTGATCTACTAAAAAAAATTATGACCCAAGGATTATTTACCTTTCTTAAGTAGTGACAAAATGAAATGAGTAAAAGCAAAGAAGATCATTGCTTTGAAATCTGTAAAGTGCATTACTCCTAAAAACGAAGGAAAAAAAAGAGGAAGGACTGATAAAAAAGAACTGATAAAAAGAGAAACCAGCTATGTCCCTTTCACTTGAAAATAATGTTTAAGATTAAAACTTATATAGATATATAATTATAACAAAAACATAAAGTTCTTATAATTTTTAAAACTTTTATTAAATTACTAAAATCATGACAATCAAATTAACTCTTGTTTATTATATTCTCATATGTAGTTCTTGAAGAATAATAGATATGGGGAGTAATTTTGTTATTTTCCACCAGTACTTAATGTCACTTTGGTAAAACACGTGTATTTAGCTATCACAAAGAAAAATTGTACTGGTATCAGGATGGTATGTAATAGGGGCCAAACGGTAGAAGGAGGTTCAAATTTTGTCCCATAGTTTAGAATCATATTAGATATTTACCATCTGTAGCAGGAAGTTAGACAGGCATGAGCAGAGTAGGGACAATAGGCCAGGGGTGGAATGTCGCCAGATCAGAAAGCTCCAGGTACCTTAACAATGGGAAAAACTGGGGAAACAAAAACCTTACCCCCAGGGTGACCTTTCCTCCCCTAGCATATCACTGGTCATGTGGTTGAGACCTGCTAATCTTTCATATCACTGGTTATGCAGTTCCAACCCTCCCTTGTTGTTTCCTCCCCTGACATTTCATTAGTCATGTGGTAGGCCCTGTTAGGGGAGGGACAAGGGGGCCAAAGAACAGCCTCATAAGATTCCCACATAAGCCCTTGTACAACCACTTCCTCAAGCATTAAGCCCTAAGTACAATGAAGTTTTGGCCCTCATCACATAATCTTAGGACCAAAGCCTTGACCACAGAGACAGAGTTTTCGTCAAACTAAAGATAACAGGTAGGGCTCAGTCATGTTTCATTTCCAGGTCCAGAAAAGCAGTGAAAACAGGCAGGACAATCCATGGTTAACATTAGGACCAGATGGAATGACTAATGAACCCTGCTTTAGCATTGACCAATCAGTAGAGACCACAGTCCTGAAAGGACACACCTAGAAAGCTGATGAAAATTCCATTGAGATTCTCTCCTGGGACTTTCCCTCAGATCCCAGTCTTTAGAAAGTGGATACAAATTCTCAGGATGGGGTACCCAGCATGAACTTTTTCTTTCTCTTGAGCATGCCTGCTGTGCCTTTTCCTACCCTTTTCTTTCCCAAGGTGTGCACACTTTCTTTCTCTGGAGTGTGTCAGCACCTTTTCCCCTTTTCTTCCTCCTTTCTCTTTCTTTTCCCTAAACTCCAAGGGCCCTTCTTTAGCCTCTGTACCTTGTTTCCTGAGCCCATGCAGCCCAGCTGGCTCACTTCTTCCATGGCTGATTTCTTCTACCTCTGTGACTTTCTAAATAAACCTTTGCTGATATTTAAGTCTTGGCTCTGAATTCTTTCTTAGCCAGAACTCAAGTACTAAGGTTGCTGAGGTCCAATGGCCAATAACATTTGGGTGCCATTGTGTGGCTAACAAACCTACAATGTTGCAAAGAATTTTTAGAAAATACAATAGAAGTATAATGCAAATCATGCATTTGGTTCTTTGATCTCAATCCTATTATCACATTTATCAAGTCTTTAATATGCAATAAGTGTCTTTCACAATGAAGTAATTCTAATAGCTGTTACTCACTTTTCTTTGAAAATTTAACTGTCTATCCACTAGTGAATGCGATTCTTTGCATGTATAGATTGTAATACATGTACCTGCTGTAATAAAACTTTAAAAACATGTAACTTTTAATGAAAAGAAATTGCCTTCTTTTGGGATCCCTTTGCAGCCATATGCTATAATAAGATTATTACATATATAAGGACATAAATATGTGCCATAAAGATATCATGAGAGAGCAAAGAGGAAGAAATTTGTTACACTAGCAACAAAAGTCTTACAAAAATTTTTAAAATTTTTATAAGAAATGTAGGATGTTAGGTGTTATTTAAAAGAATTATTTGATATATTTTACCTGCTCTACTGCAAAGAAAAAAAATGAGAGAGGACTTAAAAATAGGTAGACAAAAATTTTAATGTATGTCTTGAATTTGTGTAGCTAACATTAAAATAGATACGTACATCAAACACTTCTGTGGTTTCTATCATTCTTAACCTCAAGTTAAAACACAAGTTCTGTAATAAGCTGGATTATTTGGCCATTTTTAATAATAAATGTGTAATTTTTGAACTATAATTTGGTAATGCTTTAGATATGAAAACAAAGTAGACAAAATTTAGTATTTTAAATGTATCATATGTTATATGCTTACATGAATTAATGAAGAGCAGAAAATGGAACCAACTACATTACCTCATAGGCATATTCTTGTATAATTCAGAGGAAGCCTATAAGTGTTTTATATTCTTAAATGCAGTCTAGTAAAGGATGACAGGGAACCCGAGTCAAAGGAAACTATAGGGATTCCACAGTCCGTAGGATGCGTTCTACAGTGCTTCAGTATAGGTCTGTTTACATGGAGCATCCTAAGGCTTTGGTTTATTTTGGTACACTTTCTGTGTACTTCTTGGTATTTTATATTGCAAGATTGCATGCTTTGTATATGATTAGATTTTTAATTTGAGAATGACATAGCTATAGTAAGTATGTAATGATGTGACTACCAGCTTTGTAAGGTGGCATTAGAGTAAAATGATAAGTTACAAAATCTTATAATAGTTACATACCTCATACACTGATTATATAATCTTTCATGGATAAAAAGCTGTTTGCTCCTTAGCTCTTAAGTAAAATAACCTGTTACAAAATAATATTTAAATTTAAATATCAAGTCTGGAAATCTCTGTGAAAAGCAAAACGCTAGACACAGTCCTGTTTTTCTCATAATTACCAATCTCCACTGAAAGATACTGTGAGCTAGATGTGCCACTGTAAAATAAAGTGAATCTATTTTAATTTTTGTTTACTTCTCTGACTTAGATCAAAGCCAGCTCAATCCCTCTCATCACACTTGGCAGAACACTCAACATTAGCAGTTTCTCAGGCCCCTTTTCTAAACAGGAAGGAACCTTGGAATTAAGTAAAGTAGAAATTTGGTAGAACTTCAGCTGTTCAGTCCATTATGGTCACTGATAAGCTGTTCATTGCACAAGCCCTGTTAATCTCTTCCAAGGCAGGCAGCCCAATAAATAGGTAAGACGACTTCCTCGCTGGCTGTGGCTCCCAAGGCTAAGGGCCATATACTTAGACTACAGGTATTTATAAGTCACTCCTTCACAAGTACTCTCTGTTCTCTGGGTGCAGTGAAGGAAACCTCTGAAGGTATCTGCATTTCTAAGAACCTTCTTTTTCTCTCTTACTCTTGAAATCCAGTTCACTTTCTCTTTCAGTTGAATCATTCCCTTCTCCCTGGAGATTTTGAAGGCTTTATGGGCCATTCCAAAACACTGAATATGCCTTTCAGATTCTAAGATTTCTAAGACCAAAAATGTGACTGCTCTGGGAGGTAGGAATGAAAGGGGGGGAAATGTTTTTATGTGCAAACAAGAAGACAAATATAAAGTTTTCAGGATATTATTCTGCAAAATTTAGTCACCTAACCCTGCTTAGATTTGTTTGTAAGTAATCAAAAGGCATATTCCTGGGACCAAGGCAAAGGGAATGTTCTTTCTAGAATTAATGTAAGCAATCAAGTAAAAAGATTCTTCAAAAATTATGAAACAGGCAGGGGGATTCAGATTACAGTTGAAAAAACACTTTGTTTTAGGCTGTTCAGGCTGATATATATAAATAATACCTTAGACTGGGTGGCTTATACAATAGAGACTTGTTTCTTGCAGTTCTGGAGGCTGGGGAGTACAAGTTCAAGGTGCTAACATTCATTGTCTATCAAAAGCTGCTTCCTGGTTTATAGACAAGTGCCTTCTTTTTGTGTGCTCATAATGGTCTTTTCTCAGTATGTGCTCCTAGAGAGAGTTCTCCCATTTTCTATTCTTATTAGGGCACTTAATAGGTATCCCATCATGAAGGTACTACCCTTATGACTTACTTCATCTAAATTTAATCATTCCCCGAAGACCCCACATTCAAGTATCATCATACTGAGGATTGGGGTCTCAAAATATGAATTTTAAGGGAACACAACATTCAATCCATAATGATGCTCTATGGGAGCACTTTTATTTAACATACTATTCTCAGGTTTAATATTTTACTTTTATCATTAGAGGCATCGTGTTGGTCACCATCAATCTCTGTTGACCTCTGCTGTTTATGTGATGTGATTCTAATGGAAGAATCTTTATCACAGCCTTGGCTCTTTTTCTCTGGGGTTATAATGGCATTTGTTTCTGCCAACTTGGCATTTCCTGTAATATGTCTTGCCATATTAGCCAAATTTAATAAGCCAAAAATTAAACTTAGCCTCATATTTTTCTTAAAACATCCCTTCTGACATCCTTATTTCTCTGGTTTGGACCCACCAGTCACCTGGGCACTCATTCCCCAAATTCAGTCACCTTGAAGAATTTTTGTATTTTACCCCATATCATGAACAGTCCTCAAGTGTAGTACACTAGCTTCTTCTTTTCTATTCTTACTGACTCTACTGGTATCACTTCTAATTCAGGTACTTGTTAATTTGTCTGGGTTATTGCATTGTCTCTACTTTTCTTTCTTTCTACTTCTAACAGATAATGTGGCCACTTCATTATTCCTTCCTC
Organism: Desmodus rotundus; assembly: GCF_022682495.2. Classification (NCBI taxonomy): domain Eukaryota; kingdom Metazoa; phylum Chordata; class Mammalia; order Chiroptera; family Phyllostomidae; genus Desmodus; species Desmodus rotundus. The sequence goes on from NC_071387.1 coordinate 126,638,399, forward strand.
CTACAGCTTACCTCAATGTATGTCACTTCCTTGCTTAAGACGGTGGGGTTTTTCTTATAACTCTAGCATAACAATGGCTTATGATTGGTCATCAGAGCCCTATGATCTGGCTCATTTCATTTCCATATTCAGCAACTTCAAACCCACTGCCAAAATCTTCCCTTCTTGCCTTTCTTCCCCTTTTCTGGTACACTTTCAGAATTTCTTTCTGCCTATAACATTTTACCATTCTTTTCGGCCCAGTGTTCTTCTCACAATCTTCATTTCCCTAATGTTCCAGCCATTTTTTATCTTCTGTCATGGGAACTAATGTTACATGTATTTCTCATGCCATCCATGTGGCATGTAACACCCTTGATTTTCATTGTATTTTATTTGTTTGTTTATTGGTTTGCATCTAAAGTAGGTTTAAATTTACAATTGTGATTCAAGATACACAGATGTATAATTTTATATGTATACTGTTTTACACAAGAACTACTATTGCTCAGAATTGACCAAGTTTTGTAGTTTAAAATTCCTCTGATAATGGGTCTGTTGATTCTTATTAATCAGGGGCTTTTCATACCAAGAAGGGCCTCAGGAAATGTTTTAGATCTCTTTCGTGGCTCTCTGGAAATGTGTGCGAGACAGACGGGGTTGGTCCCGCCGTTGTCTCTGTTGGACTATGGTAGATCCATAATGGCATGTGTCCAAATGCATGGCTGCTTCCTCAGCTTTCAAGGAGGAAGCTGTTCAGTTACAATTACCCCAATTTTTTTCCCACTCTCTCTTTCCCTGCCCATCCCCCGCTCCTATAGTCAATCCCCACCCAGTTGTCCATGTCCTTGGGTGCTTATACATGTTCCTTGATTAGATTTTAGTGCATCTCATTTTGTATTAGTTTTTTAGCTCAGTTTTTTTTAATTGTTTTGAATTTTTCAAGGTGACATCGGTTAATAAAATTATATAGGTTTCAACTGTACAATTCTGTAATACATCATCATTTGAATATTGTCGTGTGTGTTTACCACCCAAAGTCAAGTTTCTATATGTCACCATTTATACCTGCTTCCCCCTCTTCCGCCTTCCCCCAATGCCCTTTCCCTCCGTAATCACCATACTGGTTGCCTGTGTCTATGAGGTTGTTTATTTTTGTTTTTGTTTTTGTTTTTCCTTAATCCCTTCACCTTTTTATTCAACCCCACCAACACCCCTCCCTCTGACAGCTGTCAGTCTGTTCTTTCTATCTATGAGTCTGTTTCTATTTTGTTTGTTAGTTTATCTTGTGTATTAGATTCCATGTATAAGTGAAATCAATGGTATTTGTCTTTCTCTGACTGGCTTATTTTACTTAGCATCATAATCTCCAGTTTTATCCATGTCACAAAAGTTGAGATTTCCTTCTTTTTTATGTCTGAGGAGTATTCCATTGTGTAAATGTACCAGAATTTTTTTATTCATTCATCTGCTGATGAGCATTTGGGCTGCTTCCAAATGTTGGCCATTGTAAATAATGCTGCAATGAACATAGAGATGTACATAATTTTTTGAATCGGTGTTTTGGGTTTCTTCAGATATATTCCCAGTAGTGAAATTGCTGGGCCATAAGGCAGTTTCAATTTTTATTAAAAAAATGTTTTTATTGACTTGAGAGAGAGAGACATTGATTTGTTGTTCCACTTATTTATGCATTCATTGGTTGCTTTTTGTATGTGCCCTGACTGGGGATCTAAACCACAATTTTAATGTATCACGACGATGCTCTGACCAACTGAAATACCCAGTCAGGGCAAGGCAGTTCCGTTCGTACTTTTTTGAGGCAATTCCATACTGTTTTCCACAGTGGCTGCACCAGTCTGCAACCCCACCAAGAGTACATGAGAGTTCACTTTCTGCACATCCTTGCCAACACTTGCTGTTTGTTGATTTAATGATAGCCATTCTAACAGGTGTAAGGTGGTACCTTGTTGTGGCTTTAACTTGCATTTTTCTGATGATTAGTGACATTCAGCATCTTTTCATATGTTTATTGGCCCTCTGTGTATCCTCTTTGGAGAAGAGACTATTCACTTCCTTTGCCCATTTTTAAATTGGATTGTTTGATTTTTGGTGTTGAATTTTATAAGTTATTTATAAATTTTGGATATTAACCCCTTATTAGATAAATTGTTGGTGAATATGTTCTCCCATTTAGTGGGTTGTCTTTTCATTTTGCTGTGTAAAAACTTTTTAGTTTGATGTAGTCCTATTTGTTTACTTTTTCTTTTGTTCCCTTACCAAAGGTAATACATCAGAAAAAATAATGCACAAGAAATGTACCACATTTAACTGCCTATGTTTTCTTCTAGTATTTTTATGGTTTTGAGTCTTACACTTAAGTTTCTTTTTTTAAGATTTTATTTATTTATTTTTGAGAGGAGTAGGGAGGTAGAAAGAGAAGGAGAGAAACGTCAATGTGTGGTTGCCTCTCAAGTTGCTTCCTGGGGACCTGGCCTGCAACCCAGGCACGTGCCCTAGCCGGGAATAGAACCAGTGACCCTTTGGTTCATAGCCTGGTACTCAATCCACTGAGTCACACCAGCCGGGACTTGATAAATATTTTTAGAAAAATGTAAGATTTAATCCATTATTTTTATGTAAGGTGTAAGAAGGTGGTCTAGTTTCATTTTTTTGAACGTATCTGTCCAATTTTCCAAAAACCATTTATTGAAGAAACTGTACTAGTCTATTGTATATTTTTGCCTCCTTTGCCAAATATTAATTGACCATTAAGGTGTGAGTTTATTTCTGCAGTCTCTGCTTTGTTCCATTGATCTATGTGTCTGTTTTTATGTGAGAACCATGCTGTTTTGATTACTATGTCCTTGTAATACAGTTTGACATCAAGTAGCATGATTTCTCCAACTTTGTTCTTATTTCTCAAGATTTCTGTGGCTGTTTGGGGCCTTTTGCAGTTCCATATAAATCTTTGCAACATTTGTTCTAGTTCCGTGAAATATATCATTGGAAACTTGATAGGAATTGCATTTAATCTAGAGATTGCTTTGGGTTGTATGGACATTTTCATGACGTTAATTCTTCCTGTCCATGAACAGATTATATACTTCCAGTTATTTGTATCTTCCTCAATTTCTTTCTTCAGTGTCTTATAATTTTCTGAATACAGGTCTTTTACATCCTTGGTTAAATTTATTCCTAGTTATTTTTGATGCAATTATAAATGGGATTGTTTTATTTGGTTCTCTTTCTGATAGTTTCTTAGTGTGATAGTTTTCTTTCTGATAGTTCACCAGTGTGAGAAGACTAGGTGTTAGTTATTTTTGAATGTTTAGTAAAATTCACCTATGAAGCCATCAGTCTAGAACTTTTGTTTGTTGGGAGTTTTTTACTATTGCTTTAAGTTCACTGGTTGTAATCTGCCCATTCATTCTTTAGTTCTTCCTGATTCAATTTTGGAAGATTGTATGTTCTTAGGAATTTATCCATTTTGTCCTAATACTCCAATTTGCTGACACATAATTGTTTGTAATATTTTCTTACAATCCTTTGTATTCTTTGGTGTCAGTTGTCACTTCTCCTCTTTTGTGTCTGATTTTATTTATTTGGGTCCTCCTTTATTTTTTTTTTTTTGTTGATGAGTCTTGTTAAATGTTTGTCAATCTTATTTATCTTGTCAAAGAGCCAGCTCTTGATTTTATTGATCTTTTGTATTTTTTTAGATTCAATTTTATTTATTTCTGCTCTCATCTTTATTATTTCCATTTTTCTACTCACTTTGTATTTTGTTTGTTGTTTTTTTTCCAGTCCCTTTAAGTGTAAAGTTATTGTTCATTTGAGATCTCTCTTTGTTTTTTGTGGTAGGCCTGTGATGCGGTGCATCTCCCTCTGAGGACTGCTTAAGCTGTGCCACATAGATTTTGGATTGTTGTGTTTTCGTTTTCAATTGTTTCAGGGTTCTTTTTTATTTCTTTCGTGATCTCCATGTTAATGCATTCATTGTTTAGTAACATCTCATTTAGCCTTATTGTCTTTGTGTGTGTGCTTTCCTGTGTGTTTGTGTGGATATGTGATTGATTTCCAGTTCAAGCATTATGGTCAGACAAGATGCTTGATATGATTTCAATCTTCTCAAATTTTTTCAGACTTGCTGTGGGGTCTAACATGGGGTCTATCCTAGAAAATGTTTAATATGCACTAAAAAGAATGTATATTCTGTTGCTTTGGTGTTAAATGCTCTGAAGATACCAATTAAATCCATCTGATCTAGTGTGTCATTTAAGGCTGCTATTTCCTTGTTGATCTTCCATCTGAAAGATCTATCCATTGGTATCAATGGGATGGTAAAATCCCCTACTCTGACTGTGCTACTTGATCTCACTCTTTATGTCCACCACCAACATTTGCTTTACATATTTAGGTGCTCCTGTGATGGGTGAATAAATGTCTACAAGGATTATATCCTCTTGTTGGATTGCTCCCTTGTCATTACGTATTGTCTTTCTTTGTCTTTATTACAGTTTGTTTTAAAATCTATTTTGTCTGATATAAGTACTGTTACTCTAGCTTTTTTCATTTGTATTTACATGAAATAAAATTTTCCATCCCTTTACTTTCAGTCAGTGTATCTTTCATTCTGAGGTGGGCCTTTTGTAGAGGGTATATATATGAGTCTTTTCTCTTATCCAATCAGCTACCCTATGTCTTTTTATGGGAGCATGTAAGCCATTTATCTCTGTAGTGATATGTACATATTTATTGACATTTTATTCTACTTTTATTGTACTTTTTAATTGATTATGCTATCACAGTTGTCCCAATTTTTCCCTCTTTGCCCCCCTCCACACAGCAACCCCCACTGCCTCTGATGATTCCCTCTCCTTTTTCATGTCTATGGGTCATGCATATAAGCTCTTTGACAATTCCATTTCCTATGCTTGCTCTTAACATTCCTCTGCCTATTCTGTAACTACCTGTTTTTACTTCTTAATCCCTTCACCTTTTTCTCATATTCCCCAGACCCGCTCCCCACTGGCCACCATCCCAGTGTTCTCCATATCTATGATTCTGTTTCTGTTCTGCTTGTTTGCTTGGTTTGTTTTTTAGATTCAATTATTGATAGACATGTATTTATTACCATTTTAATGCTCATAGTTTTGATCTTCCTTTTCTTAAATAAGTCCCTTTAACATTTCATGTAATAATGGCTTGTTGGTGATGAACTCCTTTAGCTCTACCTTGTCTGAGAAGCACTTTATCTGTCCTTTGATTCTAAATGATAGCTTTGCTGGATAGAGTAATCTAGGTTGTAGGTGCTGGCTTTTCATCACTTTGAATACTTCTTGTCAGTCCCTTCTTGCCTGTAAAGCTTCTTTTGAGAAATCAGCTGACAGTCTTATGGGAATGCCTTTGTAGGTAATTATCTGCTTTTTTCCTACCATTTTTAAGATTCTCATTTTATCTTTAACTGTTGGCATTTTAATTATGATGTATTTTGGTGTGGTCATCTTTACATCCATCTTGTTTGGGACTACCTGTGCTTTCTGGCCTTTCATGTCTGTTTCCTTCACCAAATTAGGGAAGTTTTCTCTTATTATTTTTTCAAATAGGTTTCCAATTTCTTGCTCTTCTCTTCTCCTTCTGACATCCCTATGATGCAAATGTTTGAATGTTTGAAGTTATCCCAGAGGCTCCTTACACTACCCTTGATTTTTTGGATTCTTTTTTCTTCTTGCTGTACGGATTAGATGTCTTTTTCTTCCTTATGTTCCAAATCATTGATTTGATTCTTGGCTTCATGCATTCCACTGTTGATTCTCTGTAAATTGTTCTTTATTTCAGTTAGTATATCCTTCATTTCTGCCTGGGTCTCTTTTATGCTGTTGAAGTACCCACTGAGTTCCTTGAGCATCCTTATAACTAGTGTTTTGAATTCTGCATCTGATGGTTTGCTTTTCACCATTTTGTTTAACTATTTTTCTGGAGTTTTGTTCTGTTCTTTCATTTTGGGCCCTATTTCTTTGTCTCCTCATTTTGGCAGCCTCCCTGTGTTTGTTTCTATGTATTAGGTAGAGCTTCTTTGACTCCATGTCTTGGTAGTTTGGCCTGATGCAGTAGGTGTCCCATAGGATCCAGTGGCCCAGCCTCCCCTATCACCCAAGCTGGGTACTTTAGGTGTGCCCTTTGTGTGGGCTGAGTACTCCCTCCTCTTGTAGATAAGTGTTGATTGTCAGCAGATCTTGGGAGGGATTTAACCCATCTAGACAGCTGGTTGACTGACTGTTTCCTCTGGCCAGCAACCACTTCTTTCTGTGGCTTGTGGAGGTGGTTGGGTGGTACTCCAACATGTTCTGTAAGTGTCCACTGAGTGCACAGGCTCTGGGGTTTCCCTGGCTGGTGCAGGTCAATGTCAGCCTCCACCTGTGTTCTGTCTGGGGCCCACTGGCATGAGCTATAAAGTGATATGCAGATGGCTGCTGCTAGTGCTGGGCCTGTGGCCACTCAGTAAGACTGGGAACTGGGCTCAGCTGTTGCTTCTTTGAGTGGGTTTAGGAAGGTCTGAAGCCTGTGCCTAGCCCAGCCCTTTGAGTATAAAAGTTACTGTTGCTAGGGTAGGAGGTTGGGTGGGCCCCTAAATTAGATGGGGCTGACCCTTAGGTAATCTTTGGGGTGGGGCTTGCCGTGTGAGCAGGTTGATGGAGATTCCAATACAGTGCCACTGCACTCTGTCTCTATGGCGAGGAGGGCTCAGAAGAGGTACAATGGCCACTGTCTGCAGTTCTGTCTGGGACGAAACTGTCCTCTAGCTCTAGCCAGACATGTTGGTTCCTCCCTGTATGCCTCTGGTGTTGTTCAAGCTGCTGCCCCAAAACTGGAGCCCAGAGGGAGTAAGTCTGAGAAAGTCCATGTGCATTGTAAGACCCTTTAAGAGGAGAGGCCTGAGGATCTTGCAGTCTCTTCTGCCAACCCAGTGCCCGCTGGTTTTTACAGCCATAGTTATGGGGACTTATCTTCCCAGCACTGGAACTCTTGGCTGGATTGTCTAGTCTGGGAGTGGGGTCCTGCACTCCCTAGAGAGCCCTCTGTGGGTTTGGGACTAGCCGGTTCCATGTATCTGAGTCTCCTCCCCTCCATCCCTCCTATTCATCTAGATGAATGTCATTTCTTTAATTCCTTAGTCACTGGACTTTCATACAGTTCATTTTTTTGATGGTTCTGAGTGATGGTTCTGTATTTTAGTTGCAATTTTGCTGTGGTTGTTTGAGGAGGCTGTGTTTGTGTACACCTCCATATTCAAGAACTGCAGCTGCCATTTAATCTTTATAACTATGTTTTTCTGTTTTTTTCTTCTTCCTTTTCTGAATGAAGACTCTTTAACATTTCTTGTAAATACCTTAAATCCAGGAATCCACAGCTTATAGGAGAGAGTCAGTTTGCATAGTTTTGTTTTTATTTTTTTGAGGGGAAAAGGGAAAATATATTTCCAGGGAGAAAAAACAGATGATAGCTAGTCAGGTCAGCATCTTCAAATAAATTATATCAAGCATCTTTCGTGGTTCCCCAGCCCTATCTGACTTTCACTCATAGTCAATTTATGTGTATGCCTCATTCTCTATCAGTTGTATTGGGTAATAGTTGCTAAAGTAAAGCTGTAACCAAAGCTCTTGAGTATTTCAATAGAGAGTTTAATTTTGCATCTGTGGTAAAGGAAGGCTTTTCAGATAGGACAATATTTGTTTGCCCTAAAGATTGGGAATAGTTTTAACAATGCAACCCACAGAGAGTATGAATTTCTCCTCCTTCCATTACTGCTAAGTGAAAACATGTCTATGAGATGGAGGGTAATGATCCATTTTCTTCATGATTATCATGAGTTCCTATGTTTCTTCCCACCCCCCAATATTTTTCTATAAGTTAAAATTGATTGCTTAAAGCCTAGTCAGAAATGACAATGTAGAATTAATGTCTGAGGTACTCTGATCATGCTTTGGGTTATGTAAGCAACAGTGAAGGAAAATTAGGTGGAGTCCATACTTATTGCACTGAACTCAAATTGTGAGGTGACTACCTTTATCTAATTTTATTTTCTTGAAATCCCGAATGGCTCTTTGTGTGTGCGTGCATGCATGTCTGTGTCTGTGTTTGTGGTGTTTAGATAGCCATGCGTGGAAGAGCCCTGGGAAGGGAGTCAGAGATGATGCTATTTATGCAGAATTTTCAGGCCTGGCCCAATACCCAGCCAACTTGCTCCTTGTACCCTCAACCCATACAGTTTTTCAGTGCAGCATAAAAAGAGATCTCTGCTCATAAGGTAAATTGTTCTTTTATTTTAGCCTCTTTTTTTTTTTCCACATCTTTGTGGGGGATAGAATGTACCACTTCCTAGGGCCTGTCTCAATAATTCCATCATGTCTACTGGAAAGCCCTGAAAGAATAATTATTTAGGCAGAATAATTAAATAAAAGAATAATTATTTAATAAATAATTAAGTAATTAATTATTTATTAAGACATAACATTCTCTAAAAATATTAGTCATGATATGCTAATCTTGAAAGAGTTTTTCAGTTCTAATACCTTTTATCGCAAATGCTTCAGGAAAGAAAATGGCATCTTGTTTAAACAGACTAAAAAGACTATTGATGAGTAAGAATCTAGATAGTCTAACCTGATTGGCAGTATGTCAATTGAAGCAGACATCACAAAATTCAATAATCACAGTGATTTGGTTTAGTTTACAAATATATGTAGAGAAAAACAATGTAAGTTCTGAAAAGGAATTTGTTTCATTCTGAACAGTTTTTCAGTGAAGCACATTGAAAGAAAAACAGTGTAATTAACTATTTTTTTTGGCTGACAAACTCTCATACTTGATTTTGTTATATGAATCCAGCCTGTGCTAAGAATTTTGTGACATATACTCTTGATTATTCTTCTACACAAAAGATGAAATTTCTTTTCATGAAAGAGCACATTTAATTTTGGCCCAGGGGGATAGGACTTGCTGATCCTTCGCTGTCAGAGAATGTGGACACAGTTCTTGGAAAATGAGGATGATGTTCTGAAAGCTGCATGGCAAACGGAAACAAACCCTGCAATTTTAGAATAAACATATCAATAAACGACAACGTAACCTCCTAGCACTCTCTCTAGCTTTTGTTTCAGGAAATTCTGTCAAAGCGAGCAATTGCCATGCTGCTGGACTCCAGTCATTCTGTGTAACTGCATTCACAGCAAGAGGCCCTGTGACCTTATTTTAGGGCGGAGCAAGAGCATGTCCTCCTCATTATTTGACAATGGAAGAACAGCTAGAGGCCAGCATTTCCCTTTTCCCAAGTCATCTGCCCCTGACCTGGTCAAACTTTATAAGTATTTCTTGATTTAGAAATGAGAGGATTGTCAAACTTTTTCTCTTAATAAACAGCCATAAAGTAAATATTTTAGACTTTATAGACCATTTGGTATCCGTCGGAACTCTCCAGCTCTGCATGCTGTCACAGTGCAAAAGCAGCTATTGAAACTATGTAAATGTAATTTCCTAAGAAAACTGGAGATTTCTCCACTACCTATGTTCTGCATTCTTTTTTCCTAGACCTGATTTCCAACCAACAGCAAGATGGGAAGCATTTGTCATTCTGGCAAAAAACAGTGCAGTATTCTTGTGCTCTTCGTGGTTGTAAATGTGAGTTAAATTTGAAAAACAACTGTGAGATAAATGACTTGAAATCAAATGTGGCTCACAGAGGCTGACTGTAATAATTAGCATGTTTAGAGATGGCTTGAAAAATGGTTCAGAAACAGGGACTGAATCATTGGTTCCAGATCGTGGTTGATACTCATTACTCCATTAGTCCAGGGTGAAGTGCAGCCATAGGACTCCTTTTTTCAGTCCTAAGGAATGAGACAGGCTGTGTTACAGCTCACACATACGCAGTTGAAAGGCGGGCTGTCTCTTAGCGGGGGCGGGCTCAGGGAAAGGGAATAACTGGTTTATGAAGGGACTAAGGCTAATCATACAACACTATTGTAATAGTTACTACTTATTGAATGTCTATACTAGGCATTGTATAAACATGATCTAATTTATTTATTGTTCATTTTATTTGATTTTATTTTTTCCATCACCATTTATCCTCCCCATACCCTCTTCCATCTGTACCCACCCCACTCCCCCCAACTGCTGTACCACTGTTGTCTGCATCCCTGAGAACATAATGTATATTAATCTTTACAGTTACTCTTTGAAATAAATATTGGGAGCCCCTTTATGTGGAGAGGAAAAGTAAGCTTAATAGTGCCAAAGGCTTGGTCCCAATAAAGCAGAAGGAACATGATGAATGTAGGTTGTATGTACCTGAATTACAACAAATTCAAAGTGGAGAAAAGTGCACCTGTGCTGTGAAAAGTCGGACGGGGCCTGGGATGACAACAGTGTGTTTTACAGAGTCAGTCGTCCTACCCGACATTTGGAGCAGAGGATAGGGGCCCTGAGGGGAAAGGAGTTTGCAAGGAATCTAGGTTGAGAGAAATAATTTAGCTCTATTAGTAACTCGATAGTTACATAAATATTTTGGAGAGTACAAGGAGTAGGGTAACCAAATATCCCAGTTTGCCAGAATTTCTTGGAACATAGGACTTTTGGCACTAAATCCTGGAAAGTTTCAGCAAACTAGGAGGGAAAGTTACGGATATAGAGGTTCTTAGGGCTTCATAGGAGCTCTTACATGGTGTGTGCTGAAGCTGACTCACAGCTGCTTGTGACAGCAAGTTGTAACATAGTCAGGAATTTTACACGCCATTTGTTAAACAACTATTATTAAAAATTAAATTATAAGGGGGACCACCCCCCCAAAACAGAATTATTTTCTGGATGGCAGGCCCCTTGTAGTACAAGCTTCCCCTGCTAAGTGAGTGTTCTAGAAATACATCTGTATCAGTGTACCAGCTGGCATTGTTGTGAGAGGCTGTGTGTGGCTTCGGTGAACTTTTTTTGGGAGACTCTCTCAATGAGTTTGCCCATTTCATGATGGGGGATTTATAAGCTCACCTGCCCACACTGCGCTGAGTGTTCAGCAGTTTTAGACTAAGAACAGTGTGACCCCACCCTCTCTATTCACCGCATCTTGCACCCAGCCACTGTTTTTGGTTTCCCTGCATGAAAAAAGTCCTCATAGGGAAACATTTTGCCAATGTGGAAGAGGTGAAAGAAAAATGGGAGAAGCACTAAAAGGCCTCAAAGTCAACGAGTTCAAAAACCATTCTGAGCAGTGGAGAAAACATCTTGATAGGTGTATTGCATTAAATGGGGAGTACTTTGAAAGTGATTGAATTTTAAACATGTATGAATAAATACACAATTTTTTACAAATAAATTCTGTTGTGGGGCCCTCCCTCTGTAAATGTACAATTAGTTATAATAAAATGTTAATAAATGTTCAAAAGTTACCACTTTATAATTTTTAGATTGTTTTCACTCATCTATAATTTTGAGGTCATGTTTATTGTCTCAGTTTATGTAGTAGAAATACTACAAAATTGTGAGCTATTACATATCTTTTTCCCAACTATGCATTTAGTGACATGATAGCTTAAAATAGGACATAAGGTCTTTTGTTTGTCTAGAAAGTTGATAGGGAAAATGTTAGTGATGCAGGTTGAACTTCGGAGTGTATGGTGTCTGTAGCTGTTACATTGTGTACAGCACACACAAAAAAGAGAAATATCCTTCAGTATTTGAGAACTGTTATCTCCTCACATCATTGACAAATGAGTGAAGTTTCAACATAAATTCTTATTCTCTCACTTTCATTTTCCTCATTAAAGTAAATGAAAATATCAACCAACATTCAGGTTGCAACTACATGGATCATCAAATGAAACTATAAGTTGGCAATAAATATAAGATGTTGGCCAAAAAGACAATTGGCTATCTAGAAATGACAATAATAAGTATTTTTTATTATTTATGAATTGTGTGCCACACATCCTTTATATTAGTATAATTTATATAAACTTAAAACTATATACATATATTTACATATTTTTTTATCTATAGATCTCTAGTGATAGATATGAGAGCCAATTATTGACTATTTCCCAGAAAACCATCTTATGAAGTATGGTATGTATTGCAATAGCAAGAAAAACCTGAACCCCAGTAGCTAGTGGGTTTGAGTTTGGAATCTACTGGCTGCTTTGTTTAAAAATGGTCCAACTGTGAGTGCAGCTGAGTGTGCACCACCACATATGGCAGAGCAGAAAGGAGTCTTGCAAAGAAAGTCCGGTTAATAAACAATGTGGAGGCAGCCATCTCGGAGGTGCTTATATGTGCTTCATTGATCCCAGGTTGTATAGTTACGTTCTGAAGTGATATTTCCATGCCTGACCACCTTCTGTGGTTGTGTCCATTTATGCCATAGTACAGGCCACTTAAAGTATAAGTTCCATGAAAGGGAGGCTGAGATTATTTGCTCAATGCCGAATCCTCAAGACACATTGTAGGCTCTCCGTAGTATGCATTGCGTGCATAATAAATGACTGAATGAGAGAATTTGATTTTGTCATCCTTTCTTATTGTTAAAAGCCACAATCTCTCGTTTCTAAGGTTTCCTTGTGAGGGCAGGGGTACTAGTACATTATTTGTGCAATACTAGCATACTGTTGTCCACTTAAGTTAGAGCTGGGCTTAATCAAATGTCCTTACTGTTTACCTTGAAGGACAGAGAGATAGACTTGATCTGGTATTGAAAGCGGCCAGCTTTGGTAATAAAATTTCTTTGTACTTTGTATTTATACTTAAAGATTCACATTGATCTTCCATTTTGTCCAAAGAGCACCACATTTGTATTATCTCAAAAGATCCATCAAGAGTTGTGTATAAGGTATATTAACTAGCTTTTCCTCTATATTTGAATACGACTGTTTTTCTAATTATATATGCTTACTTTGTCCTGTATCAGCTTAGTCATATATATTTGACGTATACTTCAGCATTCCATGTAACTCTGTTTGAGAAGTTTTACGTAGGTACTCATAAAATTCTCTTTGAATAATTTATGCCAATAAAACTTATTTTTAAATAATATTCCTCTATAAAGTTTTAAATTTTAGGTAAAACAAATAAAAATATTTCCTATACCATTACTATTAGAGAAAAAGCAAAAACAATAAAATACAGAACATTTTAATGATAAATCTATTTTTTCTGAAGATGTTTAAGGACTATACTAAATGTGAATTATATTTTCAATTTTATTTTACTACATTCAAATAAATTAATTACAGTATTCTGAAAGGTTCAATTAGTCACCTATTAAAATAAGGTAATATGTTAAATTCCTTAAGTGCTTTGCATTATTTTATCCTTAATTTAATTGCTTAAACATTAAAATTAAACAACTAAAGAAAGAAAGAATGTGATATTAAAGTACTGTAATATATCCCAGAGCCAGTTGCTGACATTCTTTATGGTAAAATTAAGCAATATTGCCACAATACTTTTACGTTCTTGTGTCTTTGATGATCATAATTTCCTCAATGAGTTTTGGAAGCCAGATGTGCCAAGAATAGCACATAAGAACTCACAAACACAAGTGGCCTCGATTATTTCTTGGCACAAATTTCCTTTGAATTGTGCATGTTAAATTCTAGATATAGGTAACCATATCACTTTGGGCATTTCCATGATATTCAGGAGAATTTTCTTTAAAACATGCTTTTGATGGACTCTTTTTTTTGGCACAAGAATTTATGGTGCCTCAACCTTAAGGGATATATTGAAGCTAAAAGGCATAAACCTGTCCTCAGTTGTCTGATATATCCATATGTATAATTTAAAAATTTTATTAAAACTGGATATGCCTGCATTATCTTTTCATAATTCATCTGACTTTCTGACTGAAAACTTGCCTGGAATCATGCTTGTCCTATGGGATGAGCAATAAATACCATCCACTCACTTAAATAAATTGCTCAAAAACAATGTGAACCAATAATGTGTTAACCTGGAACAGTTTCAATAAATGACATAAAATTTAATAAGAAAAAATAGGTTATAAAAATTAAATGTAATCTGAAATCTCTTTTGGAAAAAACTGTTAAACCAAATCCTTTCCATTTCTTTCCAAATGCCGAGACCTTATTAAAACCATGGAAGAAACACATCTATGTAATGATTTCTGTAAATTATAATTCAGTAACTATTTCCAGAAATACTTCTTGTGTTACAAAAGGAGATATATAGAATCTGGGAGACCATTTATTTTTATTTACTTTTATGATCAATAAATGATTTTTAGAGCTGTTTTAGACTTAAAGAAAATTGAGTAGACTTGAGAGGTTGAAGTTGGATATTTATACTCTGGTAAATTCATGAAAAATAAAGTTTTTTTTTCAATGTAACATTTACAACTATTGAAATAATTTCTGAAGCTTTTTCATTTGTAGTATCTGCTGTTCATTTCTTTGAATTCAATTTATGTTTCCAGGGCTATTATTTCTGTTTACCATCATCATCATTTAACCACCAACTTTAGGAATTGAACTCTGGGTAACCTACATATCTCAGAAAAAATTAATAGTTTGTAAAAATATCACAAATATCCTGATTCTGAACAAATCTGTGTAAATAAAATTCATACCTTCTTATTTTAAAATATTTTGATAAGAACATCAACAAAGGCAAAATGTAATACAGTCTGCCTAATTTAATGTGATATTTATAAATATAATGTGGAATTTATTTTTTAAGAATTCAATTCATTGGGGTGACGTTGGTTAATAGATTGTATAGGTTTGAAGTGTACAAGTCCATGAAATGGTATCTATGTATTGCATTGTGTGGCCACCACCCCAGTCAAATCTCCTTCCATCACTATACATTTGACCCACTTTACCCTTTACTGAACCCCCAACCCCCTTTTCTCCCATCTACCATACTGTTTTATGTGTCTGTTAGCTTCGTTTGTGCGTTCATTTGTTGCTTTCAGTTTTATGTACCACACATGAGTGAATTACATGTCTTAACACTTTCTGTCTGACTTATTTCAGTTTGCTGATATTGGCAAGATCTATCCATGTTGTCACAAACGGCAGTATTTCATCTTTTCTTTTGGCTGAGTAGGATTCCATTGTGTATCGGCACCACATCTTCTTCATCCAGCCATCTATCAAAGCACAGCTTCAGTGTTTTCAAATATTGGCCACTGTGAATAATGCTGCAATGAATATAGAAGTGCATACATCTTCGCAAATGTTTTCAAAATGTTTCTTAGCAGTTGATAAGTAGAGAAATATTTGCAATCAACTTTTAAAAAGGTGTATCTTCCTATAGATGCTTAAAAGATTCCCCCTGAGAATCATGGTAGTAAAATATTTAATTATTTACTTAACTATGTGTTTGGGTGTACCTATCTGTGAAAGAGAGTAATCGTATTTATTCTCTCTATAAATAACCTTATTGATTTACTTACATAAAAGTATTTTCAGTAACATAATCAAGCCTACATTTTTACAATAAAATTCTTTTTAGCAAGTATTTTACAGTTTTTTCTAACTGATTTAAAATTTAAGTAATGCCTTATCGAATACTTTAAATTAATTTAAGCAAATTTAAAAGAAACACTGTCCAATTTTATTTTTTATTTGTTTTCAAATTCAAGCGAGTTTTTATTACAAACAGCCAACAACTGAATGAAGAAAAATCACATGTGTCTAAGGTGTCCCCATACAAGCAGATTTTATGAGTGGGACTCCCAGAGTTTTAACCAGTCAGCTTGGAGAGGAAGAACTCAACCACTGAGTATCCCAATCAGTTGCAGTCAAACACAGAAGACTTATATGGACTGGAAATGATTCAGTTTTGTGTTTTGGATAATTTGACAAAAAGACGCTCTTTGACTAAAGTTACATTATCCACATCTTCCTGAGTCGATTTTTGTGATCTCATTTTTATTAGAACTCATTCATTTAATTCATGACTTCAAATGTATTTACAAAAATGATAATATGAGCTACTTCAGATCATTTAACTTTTTAAAATTTAGTTTTATAGAATATAGTACAATAAAATTCACCCTTTTTAGGTAAATCATTTCATAAATTTAGAAAAACATACAGTCATGTAACCATCACCTCGACAAAGGTAGAGAACACTATCTCTGCCTCTCCCTTCACCAACGACCCCTCACAACTACTGATCTGATTTCTGCTTTGCTTTTCTTCAGGATGTCACAGTATTGCTGCTTTTATCTTTATTGGAGTCTCATTTTTCTTACCTTAGGTTGCTATTGTAATTGTTTTGAATCCAAAAATTAATTTTTAGGTTTTTAATTTTTCTTGTGAAGTAATGGGGACATGTGAAAATATAACTTTTATTTGTAACCCCCATTTTGTTAAAGGAAATGTTATTATTATCTAGTACTTTGTTACTTTGCTTTTTATTTCTTCTTGTATCTGAAGAGTTCTTAATTTTAAGCTTTGTTTTAAATTTTTAAATTAAATTTATTGGAGTAACTTTGGTTAATATAATTATATAGGTTTCAAGTGTACATTTCTATGATACATCATCTGCATATTGCAGTATATGCCTACCACCCAAAGTCATTTTTTTCCATCACCCTATATTTGACCTCCTTTACCCTTTATTACCCCTCAACTCCCCTTCCAAAACTCATAGGCACAGACAACAGTATGATGGTTATAAAACTTTACTTTGAAAAAATACTCAACCCAAAGAAGGAAACTGTTACCTTGTTATCTATATGTCATAAAGACAGACACCACAGCTCTATTTCCTTTTGAAATTATGTCAGTGAAATGAACATTGGAAAGGACTTGGATTGGGTTTCGTAATGTGTCAACAGGTAAGGAAAATATAATGACAATACTTTTTTAGAACTTTATTTACAGAGATTTGAATAATATGATGTGAACTTAAAATTGGAAAAGTGATTCTCCAAGGATACTAATAGCTTTATCTTTCATAATTTCTCTGTGGCCTTTTATTTTTTTCTAATCAAGTAACCAAATATTGGGTTCATTTTTTTAAGAAAGGATTTATTTTTAGTTGAATTTTGATAAGCATTTGGTTAGTAGCAAGCAAAATTAGGCTTTTTTTTTTTTTCTTTTTGAGAAAAGGTTGAAGAAGCTCTAGGACCAGAAACTTTGAATCCACAGATTATGGTACAGACAGCATCTTTAGTGACAAACACAGGTTGGATAGAGTTCAATAATATATAAAATTTTCATAAAGAAAACTCCTTTGTCTTTGCTGTAAATTTAACAATTTCTCAATATATCAGGATTACTTCAAAAGGTGAACTGATTTCATCTGTACAAATGTGACTCGGCTCCTGGCCCGCAGCAGTAGACAAACACACATGGACGACAGAAATCCTGTGGAGGAAAAGGGAGGGCATGGCCACTCTCTAGTGAGAGAGGGAGAGAGGGCCAGAGAGAGCCCAAGAGAAAGCTGACCCCTGCCTGGACAGGCTTTTATCGATTTTCTGAGCACATTACAGGGAGGATGGTCCTCATTTACTATTCACAGGTTCACTGTAGGTGATTACCTTTTAAAAGCAGACAACAAAGGACAGAATACTGCTAATTACTTCAAAGAGAAGGATGTTACAGCCCAAGGGGGAAAGTGATTGAACTGGTTACACTTCATACTTGGGTGGTTTAGCACAGATTTTAGGAAGTTAAAGGAAGTAAACATTTGCTGCCTCAATTCAGGGTGAGGGAGTTTTAGCTAAAGCAAGTCTCATAGCAGTCTAGGTACAATGCAGGCCTGATTCCCCACAGGAGAACCTGTCCGTGGGCATGGGTCCTGCCCACCAATCTTGCTCCCCACTGGCTTTTCCGAGTGGAGGCTGGGCCACATTTCCCGCACTTGGAACGGTTCTCCATTTAAACGAAGAAAAAAAAAAGCAATAAGAGAAATGATTGATACTACTATACAGGGCTCAGTTCCATATACGCTGCCCCTTAGGCAAAGGGAAATCTGCACTACAAAACCTTTATGGTGGTGGCAGCACCTGAAAGGAAGCTGAGTGTATGGGATGAACTCAAAGAAAACAAGAAAGGTATATGGGTCCATGGCATAAAGAATTGAGTTTAATAAATGAATGAGAAGCTGAAAAGGAAAACTATTATGAGATTCAATGTGGTATTATATAAACACTTAGAATGAGAAACCCTGGCTTTAGGAAAAGTTATTGAACATTTATTTCTGAGTTTGATTTTTATCTATGAAATGGGAGTAATAGGTTTATAGTGATTATTTATAAAAATCATGATGGAGCATCATCTTTATTATGGGTTTATGAGAAGTACAGTTGAGAAGAGTGGTCCAAAATCATGTATTACTGATGGATGGGCACAATAGGAAGATTGAAGTTTTAGAGAAGGTACCTGTGTTGTTAATACTTATATTTAACATTTTTTAGGTATTTCACAGGTTTTCATAAACTTACATTAAATTCAGGTGTTTTCCTAAAGATATCATAGTCATCTCTGATTCTTTGCTTCTTTTCATTTGAACCCAAATGCCCTGTCCTCTTTTCCTTTGATTAGAAACTCACTAAATCACAGGAATTTGAGGAATTATTGAGATGTGCAAAAACATGCTTCCTTTTATCTTTTCTCTAAAGTTTTATGAAAGCACTGTTTTTGGCCAGATGGCATACTGATGGGAATACAAAAGAATGAACAAAACAAATATGAACCAACAATTATCTTAGCATGAGATAACTTGTACTATTCCTATGGAAAGCAGAAGGAAATAATATGCAAAGAGTAAAGGAATAAATGTATGGAGATTATTTTAATAGAAAACCATATTTTTAGGACACAAAATTTTTATTTTTATTAAGCTCCTGTGAATTTCCTTTCTGGTTTAAATTTTAACTAAGTATTGTTCTATTTCACTCATATTCTTAAACTATTTGTTAAAGAAAGTAGTACAAAAGTTATACATTCTAATGTTTTCTATCTTACTAATTTATAAAACACAGGTTATATAAGTATACTATTTTTGTTACTGATAATGAAGGAATTTCCTTTTAAACAGAACATTAGTTGGGAAAGTAGATGTCTGCGAATTTATATCACAAAAGGGTAGAATATATGGAAAATAGGGCAGTTATAGAGAATATTAATAACTTTTGTTCTTGGTAGTGCAAATTATCTTACTTTCTAGTATTGATTCACTCTTTTATATACATGTTCTTTTTTTTTTTAATTATTTTTTTTTTATTGTTATGCAATTACAGTTGTATGCCTTTTCTCCCCATCCCTCTACCCCACCCCAGGTGAACCCACCTCCCTCCCCCCTCTCCACCCTCCCCCTTGGTTTTGTCCATGTGTCCTTTATAGTAGTTCCTGTAATACCCTCTTCCCACTATCCCCGCCCCCACCCTATATACATGTTCTTTATTTAAATCATTATAAAGAAGAAATTTTAATTTATATATAGACAAGATTATCTGCCTGTAAGAAGATAGTATTTACCATATTTTCCCATGAATAATGCACATTTTTGCCCAAATATTAAAGGAAAAATAAGGAGGCACATTACACATGCGTATAATCACTACATACCATGGGGATAACAATCCCATGTATAATGTGCTTGAAAATGTGGGTGTATCTTACAGTATTGTTGTTCTTTTAAAATTTACTCAGTAAGCTCGGAATACTTTTATTCATTTTTTTCTATTATCTTGGAAAAGGAACTGAAACTTCGGAAAAAGAATGACTTGAAATTCAATGGCTAAGAATGATGAGTCCAGCTCCCTTTTCCTCTTCTTCGACTCTCCGCTGAGTTTCACTATCTCTCACTTCATACATCATCACTTAGATTTTTACCCCTTTATTCAACCTCATCAATTTCTCATTAGAAATGTGAAAAATCAGTCATGGTATTAGTTATTGTATATCATATTTGATACTACTTTTTGAAAGATGTAGGTTGGCTTTTAATGAAAAGGACTACTTCTGAAACTCATTTTAGGATAATAAAGTATAACTAAAAACTACACTAGGTTACATCACCGAAGAGGCTGCAACAAACGTGGGGTCGTGGAGCATGTGTGTGTGTTTGTGCTGGCTGGCTCAAATAACACAGATTTGCATCTGCTGTTGAATTGATCATGAGGACAGGTATAAGTAACAGATTGACTATATATTCAAATGGATAAAATTTACCTTTAGATGCAGTGTTTGGAAAATTATGGAGTAGGCAGAAGTCAAGTGGTTTATTAGTACCCTTTAAAGAGGAATTAGTAATGATGGTGGGAGGCATTTTTGATGCCCATATAGCCTCAGCTCAACCCTGAGTAAGCACTGTGGACAGTTATTGTATGGAATGATAGCTTTCCACGTCACGCTCCTGCATCTTTCTGCTCCTGTGCCTGAGGACTTTGTTCCACAGTATGGAGGTTTTAATGTAAATGGCCCAAGAAAGCAGAATCATTAAGTAATATCTGGAATTGAATTAGTCATCAGTCAAATGGCAACAAGGACATTTTTGGGTAGTAAGTAGAATGAGAAGTAATAACTGTTGGCTGTGACAGCATCTTTCTTGCTATGAATCTCATGAATGATAAATTAAGATGATGTTTAGATGGAAGAGGAAGCAACAGCTTATGCAATAGCTTTAGCAATTGAAAGATGTAGGGACAATGGCAATTTTAAGGACCGTGCCCTTGGCTGGCTTTTGTTAACTGCCACAAACCTTTTGAAGAAAGATAATAAGAGGATGAGAGTGCCAAGTCTTTACTCAGACCATGCTCTAGAAGCCAGAAGACATCTATGGCAGCCTTTAAAGATACGCTCAACCCTTGAAGCAGGAGAGAAGATTCTGCTAAAAAATTAGGTCCAGGATTTGATCATAAGAGTGGTGGGACTACAAAGTAGGTGTAACACAGGGCTTGAATGTCACCTGTATGACTGTGGAGGCCCTGATAGGGAAATAAATGAAACCCTAAAACATTTGACCAGACAGGAGATATTTAATACAAATAGACATTCTGGGGTGGTAGGAGCAGCCTGTAGAGAATACTGCATTCACTTTCATTGATGCTTTAGAAAACCCTTCTTATTTTTGTCCTGGAAAAACTGAATGATTAATGCCAATTACAAGCTATGTGTGGAAGCCCGAGGTCCTCTGTGACAGCATACAAACAGGCTAATGCCTCCCTCACTCGGAGAGAATAGCAACCTGAGAATCAGGCCCAGGTCCTAATTATCAGAAAAAACATTGTCCAAAAAAGGCTAAACTCTCAACAAAGGCAGGATCTGCTTGCTAAAGTCAGGATCCTGGTTGGAAAAGAATGGGACTAACGTATATTGAATGAATCTTGATTCTCTGAATCAAGAATTCTGATTCCTCTGAGCTCTCTCTGCACCCCTACCTATTAAGAGGTAGAATATTCCCACTGCCTAAGATGGTGCAAATGCTTTTCTCCGGCAAGCCATGTACGGGACTGAAGATTAGTTCTCACCCTCCTTTCTGGCCTCTAGGTCTTAAACTAGAGTTAAGTTATAACCTAAACCATGTAGGGATGTTCTGATTCTAATAAAGAAAAAATTCCTACTCTGTAAGAATTGCAAAACAAAACCATCACGAACTGTCAGGAGCCAGTATGCTATAAATGAGATTGCATTCTGAGTTTATTTATCTTTGACCATCCTCCAGGGATATAAGACGAAAAACCCGGGTAAGGACCTATGGAAAATGTCGAGTTTTTTAATGCATACATTTTACAAAGTAAAATGGATTTAGCATTTATTTGTGATCTCCTAGATATAAAAATATTAAGCCCACCTCATTGTTTTCTCAATACTATAATTAATGTCCACTATCATGAAAAATACAACAGCAAACTATCTCTTTCTCCATGAATGCATTTTAATATAGATAATATAAAATTAATTTTTATTCATTTGAAATGAATACAAATCTGATACATATTCTGCAAATTTAAGTATTTTCTTGAGAATATATTGGGAAATATCAACCATGATTTATAGAAATTCCCATAATGTAGTTTATATTATCCATTCTTCCCATTTGTAACTCTTAGACTTTGATCCAATGCTCCCTTGGGCCTTGGGATGCATTCTTCTCTACCAGAGTCGGAGACTAAGCCGGTGCCTGTTGGGCTTGAAGGGAGCCTTGCAGTCAGATCCCAGGTGGCTGTGGTAATGACATCTTTGAGGACTTTTGGGAAAATGGGAACTGGGAAGTTAAACTGTCCTGAAAGTAATATGTTTTAGGTAGAATGCTAAATTTGCTACCCTCAAAGGAGAAACATTCAGAATTTGCTTATTGAATATCTAGTGTCACGTTTTTTTCAATAGTTCATCTGTATGGCAGCTTTCAAAAGGGGCAACATGAAGTCAACGTTTAAACTAAAATTAAGCAATAGTGTTTACCTATATAAATAAATCTCAGAAATAATTTCTACCTCTGATTTGAATTTTAATACCATAGACAAATATCACCTCTCTTCATGAATAGCTCTATAAAATATTATAGTAACTTATTTGCAACCAGGCAAGTCAGAAAAATGTCCTCTATGTTTTATTAAAACAACTTCTACCACCACAGTTACCAATTTTTTCTTTCCCGCAAGCTGTCTGTTTACCTGGGTAAGTTCCATTTTAATTCTCTATAGGACTTTTCCAGAGTTTTCTTAAATGGAATTTCCAGCCAACAAAGTTGTATGAAAGTGAGTGACTAAAGAACAGTGTAAGAATTCTTATATGGTCGTGAAGTGCTGTGCTGTAAAACATTCTTTTTGCGTTATTGAAACTATGTTGAAAATGATGGTACGTATTTTACAACATCCTGGGGTAAATGAAAAAGCCTGGTAACTGCTAGATAAACACAACCCTCTGGGGAGTCTGGCTAGTCCAGCCACTCACTGAATATGCCAAGCCCGTGAGATGGGCATCCCAGCATGCCTGTGAACCAATCGTTAGCACCACACGGCCATGGGCAATGACACATAGGTGGGAAGCTCCACTCTGTCACTTTGTAAGGCTTGCTAATGAACCAACACTACATTTTTTGAATCATGTTCAGTTTATGATCCACAATGATTTAGGCGTGGAGGGTAATAGTAAATATTTAATTTTTCACTTTCAATGAAATAGCCTATTTTTAAAACAGTTTTACATTATTTATTTTTTCTACAATAAGAAAGGTTGAAATGAGCAAGGTTTCCTCCTCAACTCTTCCCATTTTCTTACTTATTAATAGTAGATAACATCATATTTCTATAGTTATTTCTTTGAAATTGTTAAATATGTTATTATATCTTTAATTTTTTACTTGTAAGTGATATACTCTGACTCCTGACTAGTACATTTCATTACAGTATATTAACAACAGTTAATCAACTGACCTACTTTACCTCAAATAATTTCTCATTCTTTTCTTTCCGAGTAATTTGGTGTATTCACACACATTGTTGGAACATATAACGTTTATATACTCTCTTGTAATTCTAATAGTTATATTTGTTTAGACTTAGTCCTACACTTAAATAGCTTCAGTGATTGTTGTCAATCACTTCCCAATGGTTTTCAAATCAATTTTTGATTGTTTGAAATTTTCTGATAGCTTTCTTGAGAAAGATTCATTAAAGTGAATTTTTATATACTCAAAACTTTCCATAGCCTTAACGCTTGAAGGAAAGAGAGCTGAAAATAAAGTACTTTAAGTCACAATATTTTCCTTGAATGTCTTCTTGGATTGAATACAATTGTGGAAATCTGAGGCCATGCTATTTTTTCCATTTATAAGCTAATCGGCTTTTTCTTTGCCAGATTACCTAAAGAATACTTTATCTTTAGATTCTAGTAACTTTATGTTTTGTTTTGTTTTATAAATTTTTTAAAATTTTAATTAAATTTATTGTGGTGACATTGGTTAATAAAATTATGCAGGTTTCATGTGTACAATTCTATGTCATCTGTGTACTGCATGATGTGTTTACCACCCACAGTCAAATCTCCTTCTGTCGCCATATATTTGACCCCCTTTACCCTTTACTACTCCCCCCCTTTTTCCCTCATGTAACCACCATCCTGTTGTCTGTGTGCATTAGTTTTTATTTGTTTTTCTTGTTTGTTCATTTGTTGTTTTAAGTTTTATATCCCACATTTGAGTGAAATCATATGGTTTTTGATGTTTTCTGTCTAACTTATTTTGCCAAGCATAATATTCTCAAGATCCATTTATGTTGTCTCAAATGGCAGTATTTTATCTTTTCTTAGGTCTGAGTAGTATCCCATATAGGGCCATATCGTCTTTATGCAATCATTAGTTGAGGGATGCTTTGATTGTTTTTATGTCTTGGCCACTGTGAATAATATTGCAATAAATATAGGGATACATATATCTTTGCAAATAAATGTTTTCACATTTCTTTTGGTAGATACTCAGAAGAGTGGTTGCTGGGTCACATGGCAACTCTAACTGAATGTTTTGAGGAATCTCCATACCCTTTTCCACAGTGGCTGCACCAGTTTACATTCCCACCAGCAGTGAATGAGGGTTCCTTTTCTCCACAACCTCTCCAACACTTGTCATTACTTGTCTTTTTGATAATAGCCATTCAAACAGATATGAGGTGGTATCTCATTGTAGTTTTTTAATTTAATCTTTATTATATTTTTCCATTACCATTTAGTCCCCTTATACCCCCCTCCCCACTCCGGCAATCCCCACACTGTTGTCTATGTCCATGAGTCCTTTATCCTTTTTGCTCTGTCCCTCCACCACTAACTTCCCCTCCGCAGCTGTCATCCTGCTCTCCATCTGAGTCGGATTTACAATTTGCTCATAGCTAGTGAAGTTGAGCATCTTTTCATACATCTGTTGGCCATGTGTATGTCTTCTTGGGAAAGGTGTTTGTTCAGGTCCTGCGCCCCATTTTCTACTAACTTTTTTTAAAGGAATATATCTTAGAACCCTGGCCAGGTGAATCAGTTGGTTAGAGAATTGTTCCGTACACTGAAAACATTGTGCGTTTGATTCCCACTCAGGGCACGTACCTAGATAGTGTTTTCAATCCCTAATTGGGTCCCATTTGGGAGGCATCTGACCTATGTTCCTCTCTCACATTGATGTTTCTCTCTGTCTTCTTTTCTCTCTCTAAAATCAGTAAACACATTCTCAAGTGAGGATTTAAAAGTATACATGTAGTGTGGTTCATTCTGAATCAATTTTATCTACCACATGGTATACCACTTCTTCCTTTTTTATTTCTGGAAAGTTAAATTTTCTGGAGAGCATATATACATTATTTCATTTTCTTTTGGAGAGAGCTTTAAAACTGTGTGTTGGCTCTCCTTTGCCTCTTTTCTATATCTACAATTTTCTCTCTAAAACTTTTATGGTTTAGTTCTGTTTCTTTCTGGTTGCTTTTAAAATTATAGTTGTACAAGGTCTATTTCTTTTATGTGCTGCCCAACATTGCTTTCTGTGAGAGATCGGTCTTTTCATTTCTAACTCCTGGCAGTCTCAGATCCTCTCGCTTTCCATTGCTCATCTCATGTTGACTTGTAAGGTCTTATACTACCCTGCTTTCCTTACCCTTCCTGAGTTAATTCTCTATCCCAACCACCTGATTTTCTCAGTTCTAGGACACTGCTCCTTGGTGTCCTTAGAAAAGGACAGGCATGCTCTTGAGAGACTTGGCTGTTCTCTCGCTAAAATATTTTTCCCTCAGATGTCATCATTGCTCCCTGTCTCAGAAGTCACGATCAAGCCTTCTTGTCTTCCCAATCTGCAACTTCAGCCCTCTTCCAACATTTCATATTCCCCTTCTTCTTTTGTTCTCCTTAGCTATTGACACCACCTCTACACTCTTTCAGTCCTTTACCTTGATTATGTCTTTCCTGGTAGAATAAAAAACTTTTTATAAGGCAGTTTTGTCTCTTTACTTCTGTATCTCCAGCACCTGACACAGAATAGAAGTTCATTAAATAATGTCAAACAAATGGATAAAGAAATTACATATTTTCTCAAGTTAAATTTTGAAATACTTTATATAAATATTTTTGCCATCAGATTTTTAACTTCAAAAAATATTTTTTATAATCCAATGTTCTTTTTCTAATACCTTTCAATACCACTTTATTGATGTAATACATTTCCTATTCTCACCAAGCTAATAAACTGTCTTAATACTTTTCTTCTCATCATTGATTTGTACCAGTTTCCAACTTCCTTTAACCCAGTCTTTGTTTTTTCCTCAAAAAAATGCATGGGGCACTAAAGCAGCCAGTTAGAAGTCTTTCTGCATGGTTGTTGTTTAGAGATTGCTGGGCTTCATTGAATGATATTAGGACTGAAACTTTTTTATTGTCAAATACACAACTTTTAGTGTTTTTACACCCCCCCCCCCCACCTTCTGGTGCTTATAAGTCTCCTCAGAAAGGACTTGTCCCTGATGGTACCCAAAGGCATAACTGACTATGTTCTCAGACCGAACAGAGGAAGGATATTGCATCTCACCATTTCATAGGAATAATTTTCCTAAATCTCCTTTTTTGAATAGGTTTTCCACATCCTTTCCACATTGGGAAGCATGTGTTTCCCAATTCTTCATGTTCGTAGTTAAAGTTCTCTAGAGAAGAAAATTCTGATTTTCTCCTGCATGGAAAAATATTGTTTTCCTACCCACTGTACAGAACAAAAGATTTGTAACCCAGCTTCAGAGAGGTGAGTTTCCTCAAACTCCTTAATTGTTTCATGACTCTTTAATGTTAGTTTGTTCTGCACTTCTTCGTGACCAGTTTAGAATTTGGCTTTAGAATTCTGTTGGGAACCGCCCTGCCTGGTTTCAGAAGCTGTAACCCCCCATGGTTAAGGCTGAGTCAGAGACCTTGGGACCATAAACCACTAAGGAGACAAAGCTTATCTCCCTGGCAGGGGCGCCACCTCTGCCCACTTTACTTCACCCTGCTTGGCCCTGAGCCTGACCAGTTAGCCAATGACGGGTAAGATTCCTTGAGGGAGGGATGACCTAAGACAGGCATTGTCATGAAGAGGCCCACAGGGAAGGGTTTGGGGGGGCTATAGAAAAAGGGGGTGATGGACCCTCGCCCCTCGGCTTTTACATAGCCTGAGTCCTCATTTTGTCTGCAAGAAGTCTCTTAATCTCTTGGCTGCCTTAATTCCCCCGCTTGATTTAAGCCTGAAACAATGCCAGAAGTGGGTGTGGCCCTGTGCTGGAAAGGGTGGATTCCCCAGGGCTATTGGGTTTAAGAAAGAATGCATAAAATCCTGTGAAACCAGCTTTGCTAATACCCTCAATTTAAATGATAAGGGTCCAAGCCTGAAATGAATTTGTTTCCCAAAGTCTTATAGCCCTTTAGTTAACTGACCCTGACTCAGAATAAACCCTCAGAGTTCTTTGTATGTTATCTATTGTTTGATCCTTACTGCCTGACAATGATTGATGAGCTTTACCTGTGTTTCTGTGCAAACTGAACCCAATAAAAGCCCATTTAGGAAAAGGCTCTTGGCCCTTCTCCTCTGAGAGATCAGCCACCTTTCCTTCCCAAGCAGATCATGTCTTGGTAGACTTATTCTCATCCGTGTAGGCCAGGGGCCCCTGCAGGCGGAAACCCCCCCACCGAATTCTTTTTTTTTTCTTTCTTTTTCTTGTTTTTATTGTTGTTCAAGTACAGTTTTCTCCATTTTCCCCCCACTATTCTCTGCCATCTACCTTCCAGATTTCAAGTTGTATTTCTGTGGTACCTTTTGTTTTCCTTGTTCCTTTTGGTTTATCTGTCTAGTGTAATTTCAAGAGGGAGCACAGACAAATGTATGTTTCAATTAGTTCATTTAAAATGGTGAAATCATTTAAATCATTCCCATTTTATTTATTTAATAGACAAACTTTACTATACCTTATGACTAATAATTTTTTTCCTTAGAGAAAGAGGACAAGGAAGGGAGAAAGAGAGGGAGAGAAACATTGATGTGAGAGAGAAACGTCAATCAGTTGCCTCTCCTACAAACCTACAACCCAGGCATGTGCCCTGATTAGAATCGAACTGGTAACCTTTCTCTTTGCAGGATGATGCCCAACCAACTGAACCACACTGGCCAGGGCTTTCCCTAATAACTTTTTGATAAGAAATTTAAAACAATAGAATTTGGGTCATTTAATCTTCCATATGCTTTATTGAGAAGAAATGAGAGTTATCAGAAGGAGGTAGAAAAAATAGTGTAACTTTGTTGTTAAAAGGCCAGGATATAAGCTATGACTGTGCCTTTAACTCAGTCCTTAGGCAGTTCTTTTTTACCTTCCTGGGCCTCAGTTTTTTACTCCTTACTTAATGGGTTCAGATAATTGGAGTTTAAGATCACTCCAGAATAAATATTTTGGGTCTTATTAATATGAATAGGATGCCATTGGTTTGTGGGTTTTAGCATAGATTGCATTCAACAAGTACCAAAATTTGTAAGTTGATTATATTGTACTGCTACTTTATGGCCATTTTATTTTTCATTGCATGTATTGTAACTGGGCTTTGACAATTTTCTTCTGTACACTGAACCTGGGGAGAATTTAATCACGCTCATTTAGCAAAAGTTTGCTGCACTCACAGTCCCTATTAAAGTTATTGTCAGATGAGTATGGAGATCATTAGAGCTGGACAGGTACTTAGAGATCATTGATCCAACCTTCTTCTTTCACAAGAAGTGAAAGGAAATGTAGGCCTGTACAGCTAGTGATGTGGGTGCTCCAGATCACAGTAAGATCTAATTAAATGGTACTCTCAAGGCGTGAACTGTATTATTCCAAATCATGACCCATCCAGGATTCTGTCACTAGTGTTGTTGTGGTCATTTGACTTGTTTTTATTGGTTGCTTTGTTTTATTGGCCCACACACTGCATTTAAATAGGGACCAACCATGTCTACCGTGACCTGACTCTTACATAAGCAATTAGTCTTAGATTCTCACCAGTAGCTGCACAACTTACTCATCCTTGTAGGCACTTTTCACTTTTTTTATTATTAAACACTATTCAATATATCAATCCTTAGTTTCACTTCTTCTCTTGTTAAAAGACACTACCAACATGTAGTGAAGTGGAGCTTACAAAAATGACAAAATGTTATCATCAGAAATCTCAGCTAAAGGAAATTAGAATCCTTACTAAAGCATTAAAAATGTTTTAATAATCAAAATAGCAGTAAAGAAATAAAATATTTTGGCATTTGTACTTTTTCAGAATTTTATCATTTACCAATTAAATATCGTGTAAAGTAATTTCTTAACTATAAGACTTATTTTGTTTCTTCCAGAGGAAAAAAATATTCTTCAAGACTAGATATCCTAAACAGTATGATAGAAACTAGTGCCCAGGAGTGGAGAAGGAGGGATTCAGTTTTACCTAAAATAAATGTGCTTTATGACATAATTTACCAGACTGCAGCTCTTCTCTATAAGAAGTAATACTCACTTGGGAGATCTTTTTTCTTGTGTAATTTTAAGCATGTAATGAATTCCATAAATTTCATTCAGAATGGCACTAAAATGATTAGGAATTAATATGCTTCAATAAATATATTCATTTTCATTTAATGTCTATGAAGTGACTAATTAGATTATGCATTTTGGAAAAGAAACTTGTAGTTTAGAATCTTTTTACATCAAACTTCTTAAATTCTTAAATGACAAATGTTCATTTTTTCCATGACACAGTTCTCTTGATAATGCATTCTCATCTTCAAATTAGGAAAAAGTACCTCAAAATCTGTAACAGATATAAAATTGGGGATCCTATCAATCTTCTTGTTTCTCTAAAGGTTGGCAATCAATCTAAGTGTTCATTTAAATAACTCAAATCATAAGTGAAACTTTTTACTAATTTGCAAAAAAAGCCTGGATAATTATAAACTTATTTTACATTTTGAAATTTTAAGTAAGTTCCAATGGAGTACAGGACTCACAAGCCTATTATTACACCAAAGTTACAGAACATTCTTGTTAGCTTGTGTGATATGGTTCAAGGGACATAATTTGAGGAAGTCCTGTTTCATTTGTATTCACTTTTGCGCTTGTAGTTTTGCTACAGTCAGCTTTGCAACAACCAATTTTTTCCTTAGCCTTCACTTTTGTAAAGCAACAAACTTTCTCTTTGTTCTTAAAAAGAAGTGATTTTCCACTAACATTTCAAGTCTAACCAAATGGCCTAACAGAAACTGAAAGTTAAAAGGGTCATAGGAAGCAGAAAAAAGATGTGATACCTAGTACCATTTATCCATGTTCAGTATGATAAATTGTATACATGTTCACTTCAGTAGCTTTTCTTTCTTTAACTTTTAGGGTTTCTTAGACCTACTTTTCAAATGAAAATATAGTTAAAATATTCAAATGAAGAAGTTCCAAGAGTAGAAAGAGGATTATTACTAAATAAAATAAAAATGCAGAGTGCTTTTTTTTCTGTGTAAACAAGAGATTTTTCTCTCTGTCTACCTACCATTTTTGTCTGTGAAAGCAGCATCGTTGCTAGGGTAATGCAGGTTCATGGCTATACTAATGAAGGGAGCCAGAATGTGGCAAGTTTTTCACTATCTTTTACCTGTTTCCCATTTCTCCCCTCAAATCAAAAAGTTTTAAAATAGCAAGAGTATGTGTTAAAGCATCAAAGGTAGCTTGGACAGGAAAAGAGTTTATAAGCAGTCTATTATCTGAGTGGTATGTGGAAAAGCACATTTATTAATATTGAATTTCATGCCCCACACAGATCCCATGAATAAAAGCTAATTTTTACCCTCCATGCCCACCAAAGGGCCTGGCACCTAGCTGGTCCTCAGGAGCTAATGTTTGTGTTTGGTGTACATTTGATGTGTTATTTAGTACCATTTAATTGTTGCAACTCAGGCAGGATTGAGTTAATGCCTTGTCACCTCATTTTTTCATACAGTTAAATTTCACACTCCCAAGTCGGAAGCCTGTGAGACTGTAGGGAAGACTCTGAGTGAAAGAACAGACCCATGAGAGATTGACAGCGAAAGGATGACGGCACAATTTCCTTTGTGCTTTTCCTACTGTTTCTAATTAGGAGAAATAGATATTATTTTATATTACTGAGAGAGTTTCTCAGACCTACCAAGAACTTCTAATTAAGATGACTTTGCTGAAAGTCAACAGGGATACCTGGGCTTCACTGAGTAAGAATTTCCAGGGATTGGGCCAAGACAGCTGCGTGCTCAGCGATCCTTTCAGGTATTTCTGATATGCACAGAGTAGGAAAACTAGGAAACTAAAACAGTGGGCAAGCTGAAAAGGGGAAACGTCTCTGTGTATGTAGTTCTTGACAATATTATCCTTTGCTTTTTGTAAATCCTCAGATGAAGGGAAGAATGTAAAAGTAAGAATGTTGTCAGTAGTTATTGGTAATTGAGGAAAATGTAATATTAGAAATGTATATATATTCCAAAGCTAAGTAAGATAATCTTGTAGTACTGTATGTGAATAAGCAATATGATCTTCTCCCAAAATAATAACATACACCAGAATAAGTTATATTAACAACGTTTTAAGTCATACATTTGAAGAAATATTCCTCAGCAGAGAGAAGAATGGAATAGAATTATACAGAACAAAAAGATGTTATAAAATGTGCATTCATTGTTCTTTCCTTTTTATGCACAGGAGAAAGTAGCATATACACTAAAAACATACTTTCACTGCAACACCAACGGGGGATTTCAGGTTTCACTCCGGTGTGTCTGTGTCCTTGGGTCTGTCATATTTAAAAAGTGGAAATGTTGAGTCAGCTAAACGCTGCCATGGGCAGGAGATTTCTGTTATCATGACAGCCGCAGAGCTGGGCTCAGGGAACAACTTCTCTCGTACAGTCTGTCTCTAAGTCTGCTCATTTTCCTGAAATGTCACTGTTGTGTATTTGGAAGTTAATGGAAATGTTAGGGGTACTCACAGAAGCAGTAACAAACCTTCCCACTTTTGTAGGGTTGTTCAGTGATTGGCTCCGCCGTTACACTTGTCTTTCATTTTTCTTTTGTGCAGAGTGAGTATGCTGAGTTGCTTTTGCTTCGAAGCATTTACCTTTGTTCTAATATACATTGGTATCCCTCACATAATACTGGCATATCTTTGCATTTACAAGGGGAGAGTGAACTGGAAGATATATTCAGATATAACCATTTTATATATGCATCAAAACATACAGTGTAGAAGGATAAATTTGCTTAATAATTGTAAATAAATATGTTAAGAATCATAGTTTCCCTCATGTAGTGTTAAGTACTAGAAAGTGCTGCATCTTTATTGTTATTCTCCTTTCTTCCTCTTCCTCCTTTTTAAAAATGTTTTAAAATTTATTTATTTATTTATTTTTAGACAGAGGGGAAGGGATGGAGAAAGAGAGGGACAGAAACATCAATGTGTGGCTGCCTCTCCTGTGCTCCCAACAGGGGACCCACCCCTCAATCTAGGTATGTGCCCTGACTGGGAATTGAACCAGCAGCCCTTTGGTTCGTAGGTGGGCACTTAGTCCACTAAGTCACACCAGTCAGGGCTCCTCCTTTACTTTTTATCTCCCTTCTCCACTATCCTTATCTATTGCAGTACATCAGCTCTATAAAGAACAACTGGTCATTTGCAACAGCTATGTTTCTTATAACTGGGTGATAGCTCATCTCAGAGAAAACCAAAAGAGGAAGACAGATTTATTAAACAAGCTGGCCTGTGACTGAAGTTGCCTGGGAAACTGAACTTTCATTTCTGAGAGAGGAATAGTCCAGGAAAAACTGAGTCTTTTAGTCACCCTACTGTGAACTTCTTTGGGAAATAAAATAAAACCACTGTTACTTAAAAAAAATATTTTTCTGGAAAACAGAAAACTTTCTATTTGACTGAATACTTAAGTGAAAATGTTTACCTCTAATCATTATGTAGCACAAAGCAACCACCATATTAAATGTCTACCTGAGATGAATTCAAAAATTCTTCAGAAGTCAGTGCTGTACTTGAGAAGAGAATTCTCTTCATGGAAATACTGCAGAGAAGTTCAGGCAGAACAACGTGTATCAGCTCAATATTTATTAAGAACATTTTATGTGTATTTAAAACAGGTATGGTTTTGGTTAAAAACTAACATGGCAAAGAGATTGCAGAGAATAAATAAGTCAGCAGTACAATTAATCTTGTCAAGGGAAAAAATGTACTGGACTGAGTGAAACATTCATGGAAGACTTCATTCAGCACTATGGCAATAAAGAGAAAGATTGACTTTAACTTGGCTCTGACAAAAAGAAGGAGGAATTTTAAGCTCTAGGGAGAACCTGTGGAAAGTTACTGGAGAAAGTAAGGAATGAGGTTGGTGAATGTGATTAGACTGTCTGTGCTAATTGCCACTTTCCTAAGTCAGGCTTCTACCCTTCCCCAGAGACTGGGACATAGGTGTGCTGTCTTAATCTGCTGGGCTGCTGCAACAACATAGCACAGGTTGGGAGGCTTAAATAATATGAACTTATTTTCTTACAGTCCTGGGAGCTGGGAGTTCCAAGACCAGGTGTGAGCTGAGTCAGTTTCTAGTGAGGACTCTCATCCTGGCTTGCCAACGACCACCTTTTTTCTGTGATCTCATATGGCAGAAAGAAAAAGATTTCTGATGTTTCTGTCACTTTTATAGGGGTATCAATTCTATTGAATCAAAACTATGATCTCGTTTCACCTTAATCACTCCCTTAAAGGCCATATCTCCAATATACCCACGTGGGGAGGAGGGAAGTTAGAGACTTAACATGTAAATTCAAGGGAGCCTCGATGTGGTCCATAGCAGGCACTATCTTCCTTGATAATTACATTTCAAAGAGATGACTCCCAAGTACTTGAGAAAAACATTTCTCTGCAAATCTGTCAAGAGACTGGGAGAAGATTTATATCTTAAAGGGATAGGAAAAGATTTACAATTGTAAGTTTTCTAAAGTAAGTGCTCTAGAAAAAGGGAGATCAGGGACTAAAAACCTGTCTAATGTTTAGTCAAATTGATGGGAACACTAAGGCTGCCCTGGAAAACCTGTAGGTCATTATTGCTTCAAGTATTCTCTAAGAAAGAAAATTGCCACAAGTCCTTTGCCTTTTCATTCATTTGTGCCATATAAAGTTGGCATACAATATTCTATGCGTTAGCGGAGCCATGCCCTGGAGGCCATGGAATGTGCGGCATAATGCAGTAAGTGGGTGACATTTAAATAAATACCCCCAAATTCCTCTGCTGTTTGTTAACTAAAAAGGGGAAGAAATGAGATCTATGTTTAATAATAAACTCTTTGTGTCCCTTGGGATTTCATTGTCCTTAGGCCAATTATCCATTTTTTTAAAAATTTATAGTCCAATACCATTGCATGAGGCACCCAGGTTTAAGAGCAGAAGTCAGCTAATTATTTATCTTTGAATACAGGGGGCAAGACCAGGTGTGTGTATCTGTGTGTATCTGTATATTGTGAAAAGAAATGTCAATGAACTATAAAGAAAAGGAGGGAAGTGGGAAAGGAAGGAAGAACAGAAAGAGGGAGTGCCAATATCAATATCAGTATCAGCTAAAGGTAGTATTGATGGCAGGTTACCAAAGATTCTCTGATTCTGTTGAAACTCAACTGCTCCTCAGTCCAGCTCTCCCAATGCCATTTATTAAAGAGGCTATTTTTACTCCGTTGTATGCTTATGCCCCCTTTGTCAAATATTAATTGACCATAGAGACATGGGTTTATTTCTGGGCTCTCTGTTCTATTCCACTGATCTATGTGTCTGTTTTTTATACCAGCACCAGACTGGTTTGGTTACAGTGGCCTTGTGGTATAGTTTGATATCAGATATTGTGACCCCTCCAACTTTGTTCTTCTTTCTTAAGATTGCTGAGGCTATTCAGAGTCGCTTTTGGTTCCATGTAAATTTTTGAAGTATTTTGTCTAGATCTGTGAAATATGTTATTGGTATTTTAATAGAATTGTATTGAATCTACAGATTCCTTTGGGTGGTATGGACATTTTAATGATGTTACCACATTTTGCTGTGTATAATGTGCACCCATATTTTTTTCCCAAACTTTCAGGAAAAAAATCTTTCATGTTAATTTTTTAATTCAATTGTTTATTTATTTATATTTAGATACTTGTTTTTTTGTATTAAAGGAAATTTTAGCATTTATTTTTTAACATATTATGGTACAAGAAATTTCATGTAACAAATAATTATAAAACACAAGAACAGATACCAGGTATTTCAAGTACTACCTATGTATGTATAATGCACATCCTTATTTTTCCCTCAAAAATTTGGAGAAAAAAGTGTGCATTACACATGGCAAAATACAGTAATTCTTCCAATCCATGAACAGCGTATATGCTCCCATTTACTTGCATCTTCCACAATTTCTTCAGTGTTATAGTCTTACATAAGTGCCCACTAGTAGATGAATGGATTAAAAAACTGTGGTACATTTACACAATGGAATACTACACAGCAGAAAGAAAGCAGAAAGAATTCCTACCCTTGTAACAGTATGGATGGAACTGGAGACTGTTATGCTAAGAGAAATAAGACAGTTGGTCAAAGACAAATACCATATGATCTCACTTATAAGAAGGATCTAGTGAACAAAATAAACTAATCAGCAAAACAAAACTAGAGACATGGGAACAGGTCTGTGTACAACACACACTGACAGCTGTGAGAGGAAAAGGGGGTGACAGGAATGATGGAAAAAAGGGGAAGGAATTAGTCAAAGAACCCAAGAACATGTCTGAACACATATGAATGACCCATGGACATGGACATGGTGTGGTGATTGACTGTGAGGCTGGGGGTGGGCTGGGCAGAGGAGGGCAAAGGGGGAAAAATTGGGAAAACTTTAATAGAATAAACAAGAATAAAAAAATTGACTTAAAAAGAAAGTCAGCTGCTCACAAATGGGGCTTTTCAGTTGATTTATTGTTTGATGAACTCTTAGTTAACTGGATAAAGAACAGGAGTCAGACTAGGACGAAGTGGTAGACACAACTGCCTCTGGGTGCAACATGTAAAGGGAAATCAAACCAAAATCAAAATGAGCTCAGAACATGATCAGTTTTACTGGTTTTTCTTTTGGTTCAGGGTCTAACATGGCTCTGTAAGGTACTGGCTACTAATATGTCTTGATTGAAAATTTTAATTTTGTTTCCCATGTACTTTTGCATCAGTTTTGGCTTTTTAAAGAAAAAAACTGATAGTAATCAGAGGGACAGGAAGAGGGGGGAAAATGGGAAGGGTCATCAAGGAACATGTATAAAGAACCCATGGACAAAGGCAATGGGGGTGGGAGAATTGAAAGTGGGAGGTGGGGGTAGGTAGGGTGGGGGTGAGTAATGGAGGAAATGGGGGCAATTGTAATTGCACAACAATAAAGAAGTCTATTTCTTCTGGAAAAATATATCACATTAAACATTATTTATCTTGATTGCCAAACTTTTGGGCATACCCTTAAATTTTGTAGCCAAGGCAGATGCCTCACTTGTGTCACCTAGTCCCTACTCTGCTGGAGAAATTTAAAAAAAAGTTGGTTCTTCCTTCTAGATATAGAATATATTTCCAGTCCTTGAGTTGGATGGAGTAGGCCTAGAAAGCATTGGAATCTGCGCTGTCCTTAATGTGCGCTGACAGAGGAACATCGGTCTAGCTCATGGACAGTGCTGTTCATCTCCCGCATCAGTCACCTGAAGACACTAGGAGAGGTAGGAATTTTACCAAGAGGGAGGTCTGATGAAGAGAAACATCTCTGAGAGTATAAAGATAATTCAAAGATCACAATTTTGTGTCACTAATAAAGACTGTTAAATGGATAAACTGTTGATTGAGACAGAATATGAAATCTAATGCAACGGCTTTATCAAATCACGTTTGCAAGTCTTTAAAACCCATGTATCCATCGATAGCCTCTTAAAGAGGGGATTTAATCACATGATTTCCACACAATGTCTCTTGGCATTGTATAAAGAAAGTGCATGTACTTTAACATGGTCTATAAATGTTAGTTCAAGTTCCTCTAAGTTTAGGTAGATATATCTCTCACTCTTAGGGGGGTACCTGGGAACAAGTAAATACTCTATCTGCTATTTATTTATTTTTAAAAATATTTTTGTTTATGCTATTGCAGTTGTCCCACTTTTCCCCCCTTTCCCCCCTCCACCCTGCCCGCCACCTGTTTCCATAGTCAATCTCCACACCGTTGTCCATGTCCATGGGTCTTTCGTATATGTTCTTAGACTAATCTGTTCAGTTCACCTTCAATACTCACTTCCCCCTCCCCTCTTACAGCTGTCAGTCTATTCAAAATTAAAAATGGGACTGCCTTTTGACCCACTGATTCCATGGCTTGAAATAGACCCTAAGAATCTCAAAACACCAATTCAAAAGAATTTGTGCACCCCTATATTCATAGCAGTGTTGTTTACAATGGCCAAGATTTGGAAACAGCCAAGTGCCCATCAGTTGATGAGCAGATTAAAAAACACATCTACACAATGGAATACTCCTCAGCCATAAAAAAGAAGGAAATCTTACCTTTTGCAACAACATGGATGGAACTGTAGACTATTTTGCTATTTATTTAAATGACCCCTTTTCTTTGTTATTAAGTTCATATAATGCTATGTATAGTTAAAATACACAGAATCTTAATTTTAATAATAATCTATGAATTATAGGAGATCAATATATTATTTCTATTGGTTTAGGAGGGACCATTTGCAAAATTGCAACAGTCAAATAATTCTTCTGTAATTTACATGGACCACAAGTAAAAGAGCATGAATTAATGTGTTATATTGGGATTGGCAAACTTTTGGTTAAGGGCCAGATAGTATTTTCAACTTTATAGGCTATATGGTCTTTGTTGTAATTATTCAGTTTTGCCAGTACAGTAGAAAATAATCCATAGGCAATAGTAAACAAATGGGCATGTTCCAATAAAACTTTATTTACAAAAACTAGGCAGTGGGCAGGTATGGCTTAGAAAGGCCCCAGTTTGTCTACCCTAGCGTTAGATGCTTCAGCATGATTTATTGAAAACCGTAAACTGGAGTGTCTACAATCGTTGGCCATAAAGGATTTACGTTATTTATTGAACCAAGTGTCCAAGTCACTATCTAGACTCTTCATTACTTATGGCTATGGAATAGTTCATGTGTCTATACCTAATCCTATCTCTTAGCATTCTGTATCCAACAGGATTATTTATGGTAGATGTTATTACAATGGAGATTTTCCATCTTTATCTTGTTAGTATTTTGCTCTCTTAGAAACTCTTTAAAAGTCCGAAAATTTAACTTTATTTTTATTGTTGACACTATTAAAAATGTCCCCATCTCCCCCTTTGCCCAACCCAGGCCCTGCTGCCCCCCTCCCACCTCTGGTCGTCACCACACTGCTGTCTGTGTCTATGGCTTGTGCACACATGCTCTTTGGCTGATCCCGTCACCTTCTTTCATCCCGTCCTTCTGCCCCTCACTTCTGACAGCTGTCAGTCTGTCCCATGTATCTACACCTCTGTTTCTGTTTTGTTCACCAGTTTATTCTGTTCATTAGATTCCACATATAAGTGAGATCATATGGTATTTGTCTTTCTCTTCAGAGTAAATAAATTAACACTTTATTTTTTATTTTACAAAGTATTTTTATTTTTTTGTTCTTTATTGAATTCATTGTGGCGAAATTGTTAATGAAATTATATAGGTTTCGGGTGTACACTTCTATGATACATTGTCTGTATATCGTATTGTGTGTTGACCAACCTTATGAAGCGTAAGGACACTTGTACATGAGGACAGTTTGTTTCATTGGGTCAGTGACTCAGCTAAAAATTACCACAAAATTGAGGTGGCCCTCGCATGGAAAGTTGTCTTACTAGGTATTTGGTCTTCAGTTGGACTGGGACATCTTCCCAATTTAAGGAGAATTTACTATAGTTGTAGGGGCAGAGGTTAAGTGGTGCTGAAACTAAACTATTTTTAAAACTTGACTGCATATTTGGACAGCTATTTTAAAAGAGATAGCACTTAGTTCTATGCCCTTAGCAATATCTTTGCTATTTATTCCGATTAATGGGAACTTCCATGTTATAAATGATAAGCAGAAAAACAATACACAATAATTTAAAAATCAATGCCCACTATATATTATTTACTAATTATAGCATATGGAGAATGGATAAATAAATAATCAATAGAATAAAATACTAGAATGCCCATGGTTTTCTAAAGATTATTGTAGAATGATATATACTTGAATTAAAGTTACTGGGGCTGTAAGATATAGCCAGGCCTTCGGAAAGCCCATAGCTAACCCCCACATTTGCACATTGGGTAAGGACAGGACACTAACCATATTTCACCCAACAGAGCATTTGATGAAAAGAGGTTTCATCAGTCATTTGACCAAAATCAAATGAAATAGCCAAGATACTAAAGAACTTTTATGTCAGAATAGACCTCAGAGATTACTCGTCCAGCCTTTTAAATAGAGATGAAGAAGCTGATGGCCGGAGATGTAAGAGATTTTGCTAAAGATCACACACACAATACTGACAGATTTGCCGTTAGTACCCTGGTTTATCCCTGGCCTTTGCTCTTAGAAAGCGGGCTTTCTTCCACGTGTAGGCACAGAGAGGCTCACATGATTGAAACCATGCAAGTGTATGAAAGCTACAGTCCCAGTGCCAGCATCAGGTATTTCATTACTGTTTGCGATGTTTTTTTCATAGCCATGTAATAGAATTGGAAAATGTGCACTTACTCCCAACATACTTAGTTTTAATTTATTTAAATTATTTGGTTAAATAGCTTAAACTTTCTAGGACCAAATTCTCAGGTCAATTATATTTCCTAGAAATCATCTTAATTTTCAGTTGAGTGGGAGTGTAGGGAATTGGCAGGTGGCATATTTATGTACATACACTGAATTAAAGTACATAATTTTATTGTTTAATCTTGTGGTTACTCATCTGGTTTCACCTCATAGGAGCAAGCGTTTATCTGCAAACCTCTCTTTCATGGCCAGGAGTAGGGTGAGTCACCTCAACACAAAAGCCAAAGAGACATAGGCTGGCAAGACCCCAGAAATATGCACCTCCTTGAATTTTGGGACCTAGGAGCCTCTCTTATTCACTATATTATAGCTTCCCCCCGCCATTTGATTTCTTCCCTGACAACATATTAAGAGAATGACTAATAGGGTATTTCTGTACGGCAGTTTTAGCTCCAGGGAAGAAATGTCTTATTGTATCAATTAGAGTATTAACTATATTTTACTCAGAATATTTTAGACTTAAGATATTTAAATAGTGGGAATTAACTATATATAAATATAATATATTGTTCAGATAAAATTTTCCTGGTTACATGACATATGTTACCATACGACAAGTGGCTTCTTCAGAAAAATCTCACCAGATGAGCTACTTCCTGATCTTTCACATTTAATCACAGAGCCTGAGCCACAGACTGTCTGTCGATATTTTGTATCCCCATTTTTATTCAAATTCCTCCTCACATTTATTGTCTCATTTTCTTCTCTCTGTTTTATTCTTCTTCCTGTTTATTGTATAAACCATACAGGGGTGGGCAAAAGTAGGTTTACAGTGGTGAGTACACAAAACACAGAGTTTATGCTTTTATCATTATTCATTAATTTTTATATTATTTATTTGTATTACACTGTAAACCTACTTTTGCCCACCCCTGTGTACACTGGAGAGAAAGGGTGGAAGGAAAAAACTCCCTATTTCCATTGTCCCCTGTTAGGATAAAGAAGTATAAACAACTCAAATCTAGCATCTGTTCTGTAGCCACGTTTTTCATTTTGGCTGGAAATGATTGATCGGGTTTGAAGCAAAGTAAGAGACATCTACTTACAGCAAATCTTGTCCCCTCATCACCTAATAGGTCAGATTACAATCATTTGCCTTGTAAAAATTTACTCTGCAAGAGAAATGGCTGAATGTTTTTTCATTCATGTGTCAAAACAACACACTAATGAACATTCTGTATTCTCTTTCCACTCAAGACCAGAAAGGTCAAGGACGTGGAGTCAAAAAATAGTAAGACAGATTTAAACCCAATGCTGCTTGACTCCGAAGATCAATCTTAAATCCAACTACACCCCAACAATTCATGAGGTCCACCATATTCATTTACTTATTTTCAGTGCTCCTCGGTTTTTAGAAGTTGTGATAAAATGCATATTCCATAAAATTGACATCTTTACCATTAGTAAGTGGACAGTTCAGTGGCATTGAGCGTATTAACATTGTTAGGTTACCATCACCACTATCTATCTACAAAACACTCTTCATCCTGAAAAGGTGAAACTCTACCCATTAAAAAAATATCTCCTCATTTCCCCTCCCCCCTGCCCCCGGCAAACATCATTGTACCTTCTGCCTCTGACTTTGACTGCTCCCGGTATCTCGCGTGAATACATTGTCTTCTGGTAACTGAATTATTTTACTTAGCATAACATCCGAAAGGTTCATCCCGGTGGGACCGTGTGTAAGAATTTCCTTTCTTTTTATGACTTAATATTCCACTGGATGCACTTTATTTGTCCTGTCCTTTGTCAGTAGACACTTGGGTTGTTTCCGCCTTTTCACCATATTTATTTATGTGCCTGCCTTGGGGGTAAAAGCTGTTTTTTATTAGAACTTAAGTAGGTTCTTTGCTGTACATGTTTTTAAAGTAACATTCTAAATTAAATAACAAACAATCTCAACGGGTAATGAAATGATGGATTGATACTGGGACACCCATGGAATTATTTTGTGTGTTCC
This sequence comes from Desmodus rotundus, assembly GCF_022682495.2. Taxonomy (NCBI): domain Eukaryota; kingdom Metazoa; phylum Chordata; class Mammalia; order Chiroptera; family Phyllostomidae; genus Desmodus; species Desmodus rotundus. The sequence goes on from NC_071387.1 coordinate 126,680,242, forward strand.
AGATAACTGGTAGAGGGTTTTCTGGGAGTCAGTTAAAATACCTTAGAGAAAGGAAATAAGGACCGGATTTCACTGCTCTGTGTGAAGGAAAAGCCACAGCACATGCTTATATTTTACTATAAAAACAAAAATGGTTATGTCTCCCTAAAGCAGTGTTTCAAAGAGTCTTGGAGCTTTTGGTCATAAAACATATTGTAAATTCTTCCTTTTTTTTTTTTGTTTTCTGGTAAACTCTTACAAGAGACTACATTAATATATAGGTAGCCTTAAGGAAAAATCAGTAGGGACGATCAAGTAAATGCCAGAAAAAAATATGCTCAATTAAAAAAAATGCAGTATATATTTTCTAAATATCACTTTCTATTGATATGATAAAGCAATCTTTTTGGAATGAGTTACTGAAGTGATTTTTTTCTTAAATAAAATTATTTATTGATTCTACATGTGGTATGCATATCACCATTTTGAGTGTTTGTATCTTCTTTAGCTTAAACTATTGAGCATTAGTTTTACATTATGAACTCAATTTAAAAAGTTAGAAACCAAAAGTGTTACAATTTAGTACCCAGAGGGAACAGAGTACTAATAAAAAAATAATTTTTAGTAAATGGCTTTAAGTCTGCATAATGATAGTATATTTTTTAAAAGTTGACGTTTTCAAAAAGATTTGTTGTATAATTGAAGATAATTTTAGAATGCAAAATGTTACATTTTAGAATGTTTTGCTTTATTAATTTATATTACTGTGAATAAATTTATTACCATTTTCATCAGGTTATTTAATATTCAGAATTAACTTGATCACCCTTAATAAATTATTTTACTAATGAACATTTCATAGTTTAGCTTAAGGAAGTGATCATAAAAATTCAGAAGCCAAATGATTATAATTTTTTTCCACTGGAAATGATCAACATGGAATTATTACTTTATTCTTTATTCTGGTTTTGTATACCTGTAAAATACTGTAAGGTACACACCTTGAATTTTGTGAATTACAAGAATGCTTATTATTTTACATTTATACTTCTCTTATTTTCTGTGCATTTTCAATAGTTTATAAACTATTTCAATAGTTTGTAACTGTCCCTTAAAAAGACATATCTTTAAAGATGCCTTTCTTGTATTTGTAATACAAGAAACGTAATAATTTTACAGAATTCAAATTTAAAAATAATGTTCTTGTGATATTACTTTCAGACTTTTAAATTTAGTTTTCCCCCATACTTCTAAGTGACCAGTCAATTCAGTTGAAAGTTCATTTCTTTGAGTTGGAGATATTGACATATTTAGCTTTATAGTTTAAAGCTAAAATAGTTGACTGATTAAACATTTTAATTTTTTTCATTATTTACAAAAGGTAGGTAACACATTTGCATTCATAATTTCTAAAGTATGTAAATGTATACAAAAGTCCCTAATTATCTATGGTTTTGTTTTCCAGGGCTTCAGCTACCTACTGTCAACTGCGGTTCACAAATGTCAATCAGAGAATTCCAGAAATAAATAGTAAGTCTTAAATTGCATGGCATTCTGAGCAGCATGATGAAATCTCCAGCTCTCCTAATCCTTCCTGCCAGGCATGTGAATGATCCCATCATCCAGGGTATCCATCCTCCTTAGTCACTTCGTGGCCACCTGGGTTATCAGATCTACTGTCGAGGTATTCCGTACTTGGCCGAGGTATTCCCCTGCTTGTGTTAAGTAGGGGTGTCTAACTCATGGCCCATGGGCTGCATGAGACCCAGGATGGCTATGAATGTGGCCTAACACAAAATCATAAATTTACTTAAAACATTATGAGATTTTTTTGTGATTATGTGTCACAATGTATTTAATGTGTGGCTCAAGACAGCTCTTCCTCTTCCAGTGTGGCCCAGAGATGCCACAAAGGTTGGACACCTTTGTTTAAAGTAAACCTTATTTTACTTAATGCTGCATTTACAAACCTTTTATTACAGTGTATTGTTCTAAGTTTTCTATTGTAGAGTTAGTTTTTGTTAATCTCTAACTGTGCCTAATTTATAAATTAAGCCATATCATAACTACACGTGTACAGTAAAAACATAGTCTAGATAGGGCCTGGTACTATCTGCAGTTTCGGGCATCCACTGTGGTCTTTGAACAAATCCCCCTGGGTAAGGGGAAACTACTGTATTGTATTCTTGAAATCTGCTTCCAGTTCTGAAGGATATGTTAATATAATATAGAGGAGATAAGTCAGCTGACCAGCAAATTATTCAAATAAAACAAAATAAAGCAATTGTACAAACCATTGGAGAGAATCAGAGTTTTAGTGGTACATGGGACTAGGACACTTTGCTTCCTGGAAAACCCTAGGAATCTAAACTGAAAATATCTATCCAAAGGATGGCTACCCTAAGGAGGTCAGTGACTGAGAGAACAGGTGATTTCCCATAATCTATATGCCAGAATCTTTGGCCTATCTTAATTCAACTGTACAGCCCCAGATTCAGTTGCTTTTGTTTTATTTTTAATTGCAGATGGCCATGCTCCTTCATTCATTTCTCTTTCATTCTTTGCATAAATAACTAGCATGCTTTGCTCTTAAGACTTCATGTTTGCCCTTTCAAAGTGTCAGGGCAGTTTAAACTAAATACGCAGCAGAGAGAAAGAAGGAGCTTATGCCCTTTGCAACAGCATGGATGGAACTGGAGAGCATTATGCTAAGTGAAATAAGCCAGGCAGTGAGGGACAAATACCATATGATCTTACCTTTAACTGGAACATAATCAATAGAAGAAAAAAGCAAACAAAATATAACCAGAGACATTGAGGTTAAGAACAATCTAACAGTAGTCAGGGGGGAGTGGGGTGGGGACAGTGGGAAGAGGGGATTACAGGAACTACTATAAAGGACACATGGACAAAATCAAGGGGGAGGGTGGAAGTGGGGGAGGGAGGTGGGTTCAGCTGGGGTGGGGTGGAGGGATGGAGAGAAAAGGCATACAATTGTAATTGAATAACAATAAAAATTTAAAAAAAATAAATAAATATTGCTATGAAAATTCAACAAAGTTGATAAAACCTGAAGGATTGATTGGGAGGGCTTTTCAGAGGTTGACTTGAATAATAAATTAATAGTAGTTGGTAGGTAAAGCAGAGCAAGTGAGAGTAAGCATTTTGTTGCCTGTGGAATAGATGGAGAAAGATAACTGGATTTGTTGGGCTGTGCTTGAGAATTAAGTTAAGTTGAGGATGGAGGTGCAAAAGAGATGAGAGATGACACAGCTATATATCAATAAAAAAAGTAATAGTTACTATGTGCTTACCTCTGGGGATAATTGATAGCCCTTGGAATGATTTAAGGCAGGGGTGTCAAACTCATTTTCACTGGGGGCCATATCAGCCTCACAGTTGCCTTCAAAGAGCTGAATGTAATTTTAGGACTCTGTAAGTGTAACTAGTCCTTAACTAGGGGCAAGGAGCTCGGGACTGCTGCCGAATAGAAACAAGGTACTGGGCTGGATAAAACAAGGTGGAGGGCTGGATTCAGCCCTCAGGCCTTGTGTTTGCCACCTGTAATTTAACGGAAAAGAGACTTATAGTTTGCATAAAATTATATAACAAAAATTAATTGGGATGTGTTATATTTAAACCCAGGGAAGAGAGGTAGAGCTGATTCAAACAACACACAAATTATATTAGGAGAACACCCTTAACTTTACTGAAATTTTCTGTGTCACCACTTGGTGTATTTTATCTTTTAAAAATTAGAACTCAGGCCACAAAAATTGTTATTGTGCTAAAATTAGGAACATAATTGGATTATTTTCACGTTTTTACTTTAACTGTGGGGAATAAACTTTTATCACAAAGTAGATTCATGGCATTTAATAAAGATATTTTTATGATACAGTCTGTTGATTTATATTAAATTCCCAACCCAAATCTGCGTTCTTTTTACAAGGAATCTTTGTTCTGGGGGATTGTGTTTTTGGAGACATATTTAAAACATATGCTTACCACCTTAGAAAAAAACAACCTCTGAGATTTGGACCCCACATTACTGGCACAGAAGCTGAAGAAGATGTTTCCATTTGCCTCACATAGTGTCATACACTTCTGTGTTTCTAATTTCCATTTCCTTTCCACCCTCTCCTTTTAACCTGTTTTGTGTACCTAAGCAAACCTTCAAATCTGGTTTAAAAATTTTTAGCTATACTAAGTTTATTCCAAGTTCACAAGGATTTCATTTACTTAAAATTATGCTTTCTCGGAATTTACAAATTATTTCTGCTTTTACTCTATCCAGCAATGCCCAATTTTACTGAATGTTGGATGACAGGGTCGCAGCATTGCACTCGGCATGACTAGGATGAAATGAGTACGCAGGGGCTGTGCAGTGGTGCTGCCCAAAGGGTCAGGCCTTCCGGTTGGTAGTTGGTGTGTTCATCAAACCATCCATGTTCATTGTGTGTTGATTTTCTAACATAAAAACAGAATGGAATAGAGAGTGTGTGTGTGTGTGTGTGTGTACATATATATTCTGTCCAGAAAAAGTCCAACCATTGTTAATAAATGAGAAGGGTTTTTGTGTCGTCGATATAATCTGGCAGCTAAGGAGAGTTGACTGGAATGTGCATGTGTGAAAAATGATGACTTCACTGTATGAGTCAGTGGGGGCGGTAGATGACACTGAGTGAGCACATGTACTGTGTGGCCATCTCATTCAAAGTGACTGAGAGAATACGACAACTAATCTGCACCAAATTTGGCTTTAAGCTTGAACATTCCTCCATGAAAAGTGTTCAGATGAGTCAGAAGGCCACAGCTATGGGCAACTCGTGATTGGCAGCTTTATCATGACAATGCACCGGCTCATGCATCACATTTCCTGCAGAGTTTTTGGCAAAACATCAGATCCCTCAGGTGACTCAGCCTCCTTATGGCCCAGAATTGGCACCCTGTGCCTTCTGACTTTTCCTAAAATTAAAATCACCTTTGAAGGGCAGAGATTTCAGATCATTGATGAGGTTCAGGAAAATACAACTGGGCTGATGGCGACTGGGAGAACTGTGTGAGGTCCCAAGGTGCCTACTTTGAAAGGGACTGAGATGTCATTTCCTATGTCCTATGTTTCCTGTATCTTGTATCTTCTTTAATAAATGTTTATATTTATCACATTACAAAGCTGGAGACCTTCTGGACTAATTATTTATATATAGAAAACATGACTGTGTGTGTACGTGTATATATTTTTTCTAACAAAAGACTAGTCATCATATGAACAGGTTTACCGTAACATGGAATGCAAAAGATTAGAGCTATAATAACATATTTCATACCTATTTCAACTTTTAAAAAAATAAATGAAATCAAAGCAGGGTAGTGACTAGGATAATAGTACTACTATGACCACATTAAATAGGAAAGCTCCCATAAACATTTTGAGAATGTAACAAATGCAACATCATATATTTTTAAATATTCTACTCAATTTTATAATCTATTTGTCGTAAAAATGTTTTTCAGAAGAGAGGCTTCAGACACACATGCAAAAATGAGTATTCAGGTTGAAAATTCATAATATGCCATGATTTGCTAATTCACTCTTAGAAAAGTACTTTCTATTTGCTCTTAGGTACTTTAAATAAGCCAGTACTATATTTCATATATAAGACAGGTGGTACTTTACCTACATTAGAATTGTACAAACCTTTAGATGTACATTTAAACTGTTTTATTTTGAATCTTGCCACATTTTATGTTAATTTTCATTTATATTTTAAAAGGCTGACCAGGTTATTTGCCAATACAGTATTAGGATAAAGAAATTTTGGAATGTACTACATTTAGTTAATATACTCAATTTCAAGTAATATATGGGAAATGACACACCATTAATTCATATTTAGATGTTTCTTTGGACCAAAAATATTACTTTTATGAGTGTAATAAGAAACAGCCTATTCATCGTATGCTTTTTTTAAAAAAATGAGCAGTACAGAGAGAAAATACAAACTGCTATAATCTGACTACCAAGAAATGCAGCCAAACTTTAGAAAAATACAATGCAAGAAAAGATTCAAGTTAAAAATATATTCCTTTTGTTAAAAATCATTCTCTTTATAATATTCATTTGTAATCTAAACTCATAGATGTCCCACCACCCCAAAGCAATCTTCTAAACATCACTATATTTGTTGTATTACAATATTTTCTGAACCTAGTATGTGCGAAGGTCACTGGGTTTCAGAAAACTATTTTAACTCTGGGAAGGGTATATTGCCTTGTTGCATTAACTCCTTTGACATCTGTCTTTCTTAAAATACTTTTACTTAGAAAGCTCTAACACATGTAGTTTTCTTCAGGTATTGTATATCCAGACTTTTTATAGAAACCAACATTTTGTGGTAAACACACCCTTGTATGTATGTGTATTTTTAATTGTGGGGTTACCAGTAGGGAGAAAAAAAATCATAAAAATCAAGAATAGTGTTGATATCATTGGGGAAAGCTTCACTCAGGCATTTGGACTCGAGCTTAACTTTGAGGAATTGAAAGAATGTGGTTGAAAAGAGAGGAAGGAAATATTTCAGCAAATCATATTAGCAGGGGGATTGCCCTAGACCAACTAGAATTGCACTAACCTGTTAGGCTCACTATTACAGAGCTCACATTAGTTAGTGGGCTTTGTTTTCCTTTTTCACTGTTTGTATTTGTATGTGTGTTTTGAGCCCTGGCAGCTGAATTCCCAGAGGAGATTTCACATCTGCTTGTCATATAAACTCTAACTCCAGTCTGGTGAGGATTAAAGTCTTCCTGAGATCATGACCGAGCAGCAGTTCTCCCACTTTATTTGACATAGCAGTATATCATAGTGATGTTGGCTCTTTCTCCCCTCGCTGTGTGCTGTAAATCTGCTGCCTGCCACAAGGTCAGCTCCGTATTAGATGCAGGGTCCTGTCGGGGATGCTGACAGTTTCATCTTTCTGAGGGAAACAGAATGCCGGGTCCTGAAGTTCAGTTGCCGCCCTGGCCCAAGAGAAAAAAAAATGCTTTCATCTTGAAGGATATGGTGATTATTATGGACCATGTTTCTATAATTCTTAAATCTTTTTCCTGACATAAATTCTGTGCTGTTTCTTCTTAAAGTTTTTGGAAGTGCTGGGAGGAAAAAGAACCTGTAACTGAAATTGGCAGGAGTGGCAAGAAGAAAAGAAGTTCAGATAGTTACAGAGAATTACATATATTTGTTAAATATCTAGTAAGTACATTACACTTCATTTTTCTTTAGTCCAGGGTAGATTTCTTTTAAAAATCCCCACTGGTTGTACAATAATGGCTTCAGGATCTTTTTCTCACTCTCTTTGTCCTGGTGAATTTTAGCACACAATAAAAGGGAGTCTTAACCACTGAAAGTAGATTTATAGGACTAGGTGGAAGAGACATAGGGGATGATATTGTGAACATGAATCAAGAAAAATAAGACGTTAAAAATATTTACTGGACATAGTCTGAAAAATTATAGTTGATGAAAAATAACTCAACAAATGAATGGAACTGCACAGTGGGTGCAGCTGAAGAACAAATTCATGGACTAAGAGAAAAGGTCAAGGACCTCTCCCATATTAAAGACAGTTATACAGCATGACCAGGTGGGATTATTCCATAAACACAAATATTATTTAAAATTAGGAGTATAATCATATAATTCACCATATTACATCCACAGAAAAGCCCCACTGACAAATCTTCATAGATGCTGAAAAATCATTTAATAAAATTTAATATCCATTCTTTATTTACAAATGATTGAATAAAATTAAAAGTGATAGATATTCCTTAACATGATGAAATTTTATTTTGATTTAAAATCCAACAATTTAGTGGAAAAAAATGGGACAACCCCTCCATAATTAGAAAAAATACAGAAATGTCTATTATCACCATTATTACTTAACATTTTATTTGAAGTATTAGCCAACACAATTAGATAATTTTATATATGTGTATATATACATACATATGAAATGTGGGTTAAGATAAACATGAAATTTACATAAATCAATAACCTTCACATATAAAAGCAGCTAGCTAAATATATTTAAGAATATACCCCATTTAAAAAAGTAAAATAAAATACTTTTGAATAAGCTTAAGAAATATGTAAAAGATATATGAGGAAAATTAAAATGCTTCTGAAAGAACAAGAAGGAGAATTTAAAAAATCAAATGCTTTCAATATTTGGATACGTAGATTTAACATAAGATGTCAATTATCCATTGTTCAATTTATAAATGTAGTGTGAACTTGATATATGCCAACAAAGATCTTTCCTTTTCCCCCCTAGAACTATTCAAGCTGCAGGGCCATTGAGTAGGAGAGTAAAAAATCCTCCATTTGAGAGAACGTAGGGGAAGCAGTGGCATCAAGGCGATGGGCAGAGACACACTGAGAAGAGGCTGTGGGCACATAGGGAGTGGATGTTGATGCAGCATTCTCGAAGGCACAGGGAAAGGGTTGTAGGAAAGCAGGAGGTTGGACCAGACAAAAGCAAGTAGAGAGCAGTATAAAAGTATACTGAATGCTACATGATACAGCACCAATCCTCTCCTGGAGATATTATAGTAGTTCTCCAAAGTTGAGGGTTGTTATGGAAGTAACGGTGATTGGCAAGAAGGAGGTAAAAAGGGATGAAATGTCATCATTTAACCCAAGCAAATATGGTAGCTTCTCTGCATGGATTTGGAGTGCTGTTTGATTAAGGGTAATCACTTCCAAGATCCTCTAAGTGGGTCCTGGTCACAGAGATGCTGAGCTCTTAGTAAAATTACTGATTATAGCAGAGGAGCTAGAAACATTTTAATAGGATAAAGTAATATTTATTGAGATTAAATAGAAATCTGTAATTATTTTGGCAATGTTGAATTTTACCTGGTATCTTACACAAAATCTATACTCTTTTATTTATGATTTTTTTAAAATTTTATTTATTTATTTTTATTGTTGTTTGTGTACAGTAGTCTCCGTTTTTCCACCACCACTTGTCCCCTCCCACCCTCCATTCTTCCCCACTTGGGCTTTGTCCATGGGTCCTTTATACATGTTCCTTGATGACCCTTTCCCTTCTTGAAAAGTAGTAATCGTTAAGAAATGCTCTTATCTTTTTTATGTTCCAGGGAACAGCTTGATGCAAAGAACTGCCTTTTCCATATGACTTGGGTAACTCTTTTGATGATCCCCTTGATTGCCTGCCTATGACAATGCCAGACAGAGATGCTCTAAATCCCCACTCTTTGTTTAATAGATGATAATAAATTATTTATTAGTAAATGTGTGTTCTCACTGACCAATCTGAATAAAATATCCACTAACGTGTGACCTAACCAAAATTTAGTTAGACTTTCCTCCTCTCTCCTAAACTTTGACTTACCCTCAATCTTATGCAAACACTGGACTGTGGAACAACTCTTCTTCTATGTCCCCTCCTGAGAATTGGGACAACAAAGAAAAATCACATCCTGCTCAACTATCTGATAATGCCATCTGTGCATCCCACTCCCCTATTGCTGGATCCTTTTAGTCTTGTGTATTGTTCCCTAAAAAAGCTCTTTCTGTCTGACTTTTAAGACACTTATAAATTGAATCGTTGGAGCATTTCTCTGTTGCAATAGTTCCCTTTAATGAAGTTTTCCCTACTAATGTCCAGATTTTCATCTTTTCTTTGACAGTTCATATATTTTGCTTTGCACATTGACACCTGTGGTGGTGCGTGCTCACTTATATTGTAATGTAAAGGGGAACTAGAGGTATAAGAGTCCTGCAAATGATGACAACCAGCAGCTGAAGTAATGAGGTACAGTAAATGAGGATTTTTACAAGAGCTTGCAGAGAGAGAATAGAGAGTTTTGTCTAGTAACTTTGGGAATATTAGGACTTTTATTTTTTATTTTAATTTTGTTTATTTTTAGAGAGAAGGGAGTGAGAAAGAGAAGGGGAGAAACATCAGTGTAAGAGAAAAACATCAATCAGTTGCTTCTTGCACAGTCCTAACCAGGGACCTGGCCTGATACCCAGGCACATGCCCTGATTGGGAATTAAATTGGCAATCTATTGCTTGGTCAAATGACACCCAACCCACTCAGCCATGCCAGTCAGGACAGACACATTAGAACTTTTGGAAAAATTAAGACATCATAACAGAGGGGAAGCAGTAGAATAAGAAATCTTTTTTTTGACTTTAGATATTTTTCATTTTTTAATTATAGTTGACATATAATATTATATTAGTTTCAGGTGTACAATACAAGTAAACTTTCCATAATTTTTCCTTTGTTTCCTTAACTATGTTTTTAGTTAAATGATTAAATCAATGAATAACTAGACCTTTTAAATTATATTTTTAATGATAATGCTATTACAGTTGTTCTGGTTTATCCCTCTTTGTCCCACTCCACCCCACTTTCTCAGGCAATCCCCCACCATTGTTCATGTCCATGGGTTATGCGTATAAGTTCTATGGCTACTCCCTTTCCTATACTGTACTTTTCATCCCCATGGCTTTTCTATAACTACCTGTTTTTACTTCTTAATCCCCTCACCTCTTCACCAGTTCCTCCACACCCCTCTCCCATCCGGCAACCATCAAAACCCTCTCCACATCCATGATTCTATCTCTGTTCTTCTTGTTTGTTTAGTTTGTTTTTTAGATTCAGTTGTTGATAGATTTGTATTTATTGCCATTTTATTGTTCAGAGTTTTGATCTTCTTCTTTTTCTTAAATACACCCCTTTAACATTTCAAATAATAATGGTTTGATGAGGATGAACTCCTTCCGTTTTTTCTTGTCTGGGGAGCTCTTTGGGTGCCCTTCAATACTAAATGATAGCTTTGCTGGGTACAACAATATTGGCTGTAGGTCCTTGCTTTTCATGACTTTAAATATATTTCTTGCCAGTCTCTTCTAGCCGGCAAAGTTTCTTTTGAGAAATCAGCTGACAATTTTATGGGAACTCCCTTGTAGGTAACTAACTGCTTTTCTCTCGCCACTTTTAAGATTCTCTGTTTATCTTCAACCTTTGGCATTTTAATCATGACTTGTCTTGGAGTGGGCCTCTGCATCCATGTTGTTTGGGACTCTCTGTGCTTCCTGGACTTGCATTCTATTCCCTTTGCCAAATTAGGGAAGTTTTCTTTCATTATTTTTTCAAATAGATTTCCATTTTTTGCTCTTTCTCTTCTCCTTCTGGCAACCCTATGGTGCAAATGCTGTATTTCAAGTTGTCTCAGAGACTGCTTATACTATCTTCATCATTTTGGATTCTTTTTTTCTTCTGGTTGATCTGAATGGTTGTGTTTTGCTCCTTTATGTTCTATGTCATTGATTTGATTCTTGGCTTTGTCTACTCTACTGTTGTTTCCCTGTAATTGTTCTTTATTTCAATTAGTGTATCCTTTCTGACTGGATCTTTTCTATGCTAATGAGGTCCTCACAAATTCCTGGAGCATCCTTATAACCAGTGTTTTGAACTCTGCATCTGGTAGATTGCTTATCTCCATTTTGTTTAGATCTTATCTGGAGTTTTGATCTATTCTTTCATTTGGGCCGTGTTTCTTTGTCTCCTCATTTTGGCAGCCTCCCTGTGTTTTTTTCTATGTGTTAGGTGGAGCTGCTTTGACTCTGTGTCTTGTTGGTGTGGCCTAATATAGTAGGTGTCTTGTAGGGTCCAGTGGCACAGCTGCCCCTTTCACCAAAGTTGGATACTTGAGGTGTGCCCTTCATGTGGGCACCCTCCTTTTGTAGTTGATCCTTGGTTGTCGTTGGCAAATCAACGGGAGGGTTTTACTCAGGCCTGTCAGCTGCAAGGATTAGCTGTGACCAGTTATCACCAACCTCTGCCCTCTGTGGAGGATCAGCTGTGCAGGCACAGGATGGTGGTGCTCCAATGTAGTCTGTAGCTGCCCAGTGGATGCACAGGCCCTGGGGTTTCCCAGGTGGTGCAGATTAAGGCCCCACCTGTGTTTTTCCCAGTACACCCTTCCTGAGCTATAAAGCCACATGAGATGGCTGCCACTTGTACTGGGCTTGGAGATTCCCAGGTGAAGCCAAGCTGTGCATCTATGCTGGCTGCTGCTAGTGCCAGGCCTGAGGCTCACTGTGGCCAGCTGCTGATTGTTTGAGAGGATTTGGGATGCTGTGCAGTATGAGCCAAGACCAGTCATTCATATGGAAAAGCAGCTTGGTTGGGCCTGAAAATTGGGTGGAGCAGAGTCTCTGGGATCTCCACAGTAGGTCAAAAAGTGTTAGGTCGATAGAGTCTCAGATATGGTGCCAGCCTGCCATCTCTCTTGGGAGAGGGTTTAGAAAAGGGGCTATGGCCTTTGCTCACCGTGATTTCAGACACTTCATTTTCTCACTGTTTACCTTTTGTGCATTTCAAGCTGCTACCCCAGTGTTGGAGCTCAGGGAGAATGAGTCTGATTAGTTGGCTATGTGTGGGTTCTTTAAGAGGAACTGCTTGGGTCTCTAGAAGCTTCTTCCACTGACTCAATCCTTGTTGGTTTTTGCAGTCAGAAGTTGTGGGGAACTATCTTCCTGGCACTGGAACCCTGTGCTGGTGGGTCTGGTGTGGGGCTGGGGGTGCTCACTCACAAGATATCTCTCCTGAATTTTTATCTACCACATGTGTGTGAGGGATCAGCCCATTCTGCATCTGTGCCTCTCCTACCAGTCTGGATGTATGTGTTTTCTTTAATTCTGTGGTTGACAGACTTCCATTCAACTGGATTTCTGATGGTTCTGAGTGATGGTTGCTCTATATTTTAGTTGTAATTTTGATGTGGTTGTGCAAAGAGGCAAGACATGTCTGCTTCCACTGCCATCTTGACTGGAAGTCTCAATAACTAGACCTAATATAAATAATTTTTTTATTTAGAAGAAGCAGCATGATGCCTTTGAAAGGGCATTGAAAATTAAGAGATTTGGAATTTCCTCTTACTCTCACAATAATCCTCTCTTTGACTGAAAATAATTTACTTTGTTCATCTGTTAAATGAAAAGAATGAAATTTGTTTATGTTGGCCACTCTGACCGGTGTGAGGTTGTACCTAATAGTGGTTTTAATTTGCATCTCTTTGATGGCTAGTGATGCTGAGCATCTTTTCATATGTCTCTGGGCCCTCTCTATGTCTTCCTTGGAGAAGTATCTATTCAAGTCCTTTGCCCATTTTTTAATTGAGTTGCTTGTCTTCTTAGAGAGGAGTCATGTGAGTTCTTTATATATTTTGGAGATCAAACCCTTGTCTGAGGTATCATTAGCAAATATGTTTTCCCATACTGTTGGTTCTCTTTTCATTTTAATGCTGTTTTCTTTAGCCATGAAAGCTTTTTATTTTGATGAGGTCCCACTTGTTTATTCTTTCCTTTATGTCCCTTGCTTTAGGGAATGTGTCTGTGAGGATGTTGCTGTGTGGAATGTCTGAGATTTTTCTGCCAATGTTTTCCTCTAGGACTTTTATAGTGTTATGACTTATATTTAAGCATCATAAACAAATCAATAAACAAATGTTGGAGAGAATGTGGAGAAAAGGGAACCCTAGTACATTGTTGGTGGGAATGCAGAGTGGTGAGGCCACTGTGGAATACAGTATGGAATTTCCTCAGAAAACTAAAAATGGAACTGCCTTTTGACCCAGCAATTCCACTGCTGGGATTATACCCTAAGAACCCTGAATCACCAATCCAAAAGAACCTGTGCACCCCAATGTTCACAGCAGCACAATTTACAATAGCCAAGTACTGGAAGCAACCTAAGTGCCTATCAGCAAATGAGTGGATCCAAAAACTATGGTACATTTACACAATGGAATTCTACGCAGCAGAGAGAAGGAAGGAGATTATACCCTTTGCAACAGCATGGATGGAATTGGAGAGCATTATGCTAAGTGAAATCAGCCATGAGGTGAGGAACAAATACCATATGATCTCACCTTTAACTGAAACCTAAACAACAAAAGAAAGGAGCAAACAAAATATAACTAGAGACTTTGAAGTTAAGAACAGTCTAACAATAGCCAGAGGGGAGTGGGGAGGGCATAGTGGGGAGAGGGGTTTTCAGGAACTACTATAAAGGACGTATGGAGAAAACCAAGGGGAAGGGTGGAGGTGGGGGAGGGAGGTGGGTTTGGCTGGGGTGGAGTGAAGGGGTGGGGAGAAAATGCAGACAACTGTAAATGAACAGCAATAAAAAAATGTTTAATTAAAAAAATAAAAATGAAAAAAATAAATTTTCTCATCTGCAAAAAAAAATAGAATGAAATTGATATCTTCAAGTTATTATCTGTCTTAAAAATCTATGAATCACAAAATCAAAGTTCTGCTTTTCATGAGGATTCAGTGGCTTTGGGAAAATGGAATGGATGCTAAAAGCTGCTGTCAAAGCTTTAAAAGATGCATGATGAAATGTTGCTGATGGTAAGTCATTAGCAAATGCTTCAGAGGAAAATTATTCCAAGGACACTCTGTGCTCACATGATAACACAAGTGAGTTACAGCATGAAGGAATGATCATCAGTGAATAAAAAGGCAAAATTTTGGCAAAAATCCCATTAAATATTTCAAAAGAAAAAATAGCCACATGGAATATGGAACCAAGGTAGTGGACATTCCAAATTCTTTATCAAAGATTTTTGAAAAGGATTTTGTAGTATTCTCTGAACCCCAGGAGACATTCCTAACCCTAAAATGAAAACATTAAATAAAATTAACAAAAAGAAAGTATCTGATAGCCCTCTTAGTGGTATTAGTGACAGGGAAGAACTACACGAAGAAAAAAGACTTTGCAAAGCAGACCCTCATGTCTGAGGATAAGTGATAATGGTGATGACTCCTTTATTGGGAACGTCATTATTCAGGACAAAAGAAGGAAAATCACTGCTATTCTTCAGTTAGAACAACAACAACAAAACCGAAGAGTGTTATCTGAAAAAATATTTGAACGTTATTGGAATGTAAGAAATGACAAAAACAAGTCAAGTACAGAAGCCAGGTAGTTTGAATCAGTGTTTTTCTATTCTTTATCTGCATCTAAAAAGTTCTATTATTTAAACATTTATTTCACTAAGTCTCTTTGGAGGGGTTATAGAAATAAGTTTGTTTTGTCTTTGTTCTTTTTTAAGTATGTTCAAGTTATGTTTATATAATCTTTTCACAAATCAAGTACATACTTAAGTTGATTTTAATAATATACCCTAGAATGATTCCTCTATGAAATACTTTTGGGAAAATAAATACCTCATATTTTTTCTTTTTTAATATGCTGTATCTTCTATCTCCATGACTATTCTGTAACTATCAATTATTTGCATTTCTTAATCCCTTCACCATTTTCACCCATCCCACCAATCCACCTCACATCTGGCAACCATGAAAATGTTCTCTATCTATGAGCCTGTTTCTGTTCTGTTTGTGTGTTTATTTAGTTTTTTTAATCCAATTCTTGATACATACATATTTATTGCAATTTTATTATTCATAATTTTTATCTTTTTTTTCTTTTTAAATAAGACTCTTCAACATATCATGTAATATTGAACTTCTTTAGCTTTTTCTTGTCTGGAAAGTTCTTTATCCATCCTTCAGTTCTAAATGACAGCTTTGCTGGGTAGAGTAATCTAGGTTGTAGGTTTTGCTTCTCATCACTTTGAACATTTGTCGCCACTCCTTTCTGGCCTGCAAATTTCTTTTGAGAAATCAGATGACAGTGTTATGGGAACTCACTCCTCCGTAAGTAACTAACTTCTTTTCTCTTGCTATTTTTAAGATTCTCTCTTTCTCTTTAACCTTTGATATTTTAATTATCATGTGTCCCAGTTAGGCCTCTTTGGGTTCATCTGGTTTGGGGCACTTCCTGGAATTGCATATCTGTTTCTTGCACCAGGTTAGGGAAGTTTTCTATCATTCTTTTTTCAAATAGTTTTTCAATGTCTCGCTCCCTATCTTCTTCTGGCATCTCCATGATATGAATGTCAATACACTTGAAGTTGTCTCAGGTTCCTTACACTATCCTCATATTCTTTTTCCTTCTTTTTTTTGAAGTTATTATTTTTAAGTATATTTTATTGATTATGCTATTACAGTTGTCCCAATTTTCCCCCTTTGCCCAGTACCTCCCTTCCCTCCATCAATATCCCCTCAGTCTGTGTCCATCGTTTGTGCATGTAAGTTCTTTGACTTCTCCATATTCTGTGCTATTCTTAACATCCCCTGTCTATTTTGTTCCTACAAATTATGCTTCCTAATCCCTGCACCATTTCCTTCATTCTCCCCTTTCCTCCTCCCAGCTGATAACCCTCCACATGATCTCCATACCTATAATTTGGTTCCTGTCCTGGTTGTTTGCTTGGTTTGTTTGTTTGTTTAGATTCAGGTGTTGATGGTTGTGCATTTGTTGTTGTCATTTTACTGTTGATAGTTTTTGATCCTCTATTTCTTTTTTAAGATTTTATTTTTATTTTTCGAGAGAGAAGGGAAGGGAAGGAGGAAAAGAGGGAGAGAAACATCAATGTGTGGTTGCCTCTTGCATGCCCCCTTTTGGGGACCTGGCCCACAACCCAGCTTATGTCCCGACTGGGAACCAAACTGGCGACACTTTGGTTCGCAGGCCTACACTCAGTCCACTGAGCTACACCAGGGCTGATCTCCTATTTCTTAGATAAGTCCTTTTAACATTTCATATAATAAGGGCTTGGTGGTGGTGA
Source organism: Desmodus rotundus (assembly GCF_022682495.2). Taxonomy (NCBI): domain Eukaryota; kingdom Metazoa; phylum Chordata; class Mammalia; order Chiroptera; family Phyllostomidae; genus Desmodus; species Desmodus rotundus. Next base: position 126,696,968 of record NC_071387.1, read on the forward strand.
AGTCCTTTAACTTCATGTTATCTGGGAAGCACTTTATCTGCCCTTCCATTCTAAATAATAGCATGGCTGGATAGAGTAATCTAGATTGTAGGTCCTTGCTTTTCGTCACTTTGAATACTTCTTGCCAGTCCCTTCTTGCCTGCAAAGTTTCTTTTGAGAAATCAGCTGATAGTTTTATGGGAACTCCTTTCAAGGCAACTATCTGCTTTTCTCTTGCTGCTTTTAAGATTCTCTCTTTACCTTTAACCTTTGGCATTATAATTATGATGTGTCTTGGTGTAGTTATCTTAGGGTCCAGCTTGTTTGGGACTTTCTATGCTTCCTGGACTTATATGTCTGTTTCCTTTGCCAAATTAGGTAAATTTTCTTTCTTTATTTTTTCAAATAAGTTTTCAATTTCTTACTCTTCCTCTTCTCCTTCTGGCACCCCTGTGATTCAGATGTTGGCATATTTGAAGTTGTCCCAGAGGTTCCTAAGCTTATCCTTATTTTTTTTGAATTCTCGTTTCTTCTTTCTGTTCTGGTTGAATGTTTATTTCTCCTTATATTACAAATCATTTGGTTTGAATCCCAGCTTCCTTCCCTTCACTGTTGTCTCCTTGTGGATTTTTCTTTATTTCATGTAGTATAATCTTCATTTCTTCCTTTCTGTTTTTGCCATACTCAATGAATTCCCTGAGCATCCTGATTGCCAGTATTTTGAACTCTGCATCTCAAAGTTTGACTATCTCCATTTCATTTAGTTCTTGTTCTGGCTTTTTTTTTTCTGTTCTTTCCTTTGGGCCATATTTCTTCATCTCCTCAATTTGGCAGCCTTCTTGTGTTTGTTTCTGTGTATTAGGTACAGCTGCTTTGACTCCTTGACTTATCACACCTGTTAAGTTGTATTGGGCAGAGTCTTAGGTATTCACCAAGGTGGGGTGACCTACTTCACCACTTTGTTGCTCTCTGTGTAGGGAAGTCTCAGAGAGGGGACAATGCCACTGCCTGGCTTCTGGATGTTTGCCTGGAACTTGCCCCATCTCCAGACACTTCATCCACTTCCTGTATGCAACTGGTACCCTTCCAGCTGCTGACCTGTTGGTGAGACCCAGAGTAGGTGGGTTTGCATATGGTCAGAGGTGTCAAACTCATTTTCACTGGGGGCCATATCAGCCTTGTGGTTGCCTTCAAAGGGCCAAATGTAATTTCAACTCCTTAACAGTTAAGGGGTTTTTACATTTATATAGTCCTAAAATTATTTTGGCCCTTTGAAGGCAACCACGATGCTGATATGGCCCCCAGTGAAAATGAGTTTGACACCCCTGTTCTAAGTCCATTCAAGCCCTGTAAGTGGTGAAAATATGGCAGTTTCTTCCACTGCCCCAATGCCCCCTGGTTTTTACAAACAGAGGTAATGGGGATTTATCTTCCCAGTGCTGGAACCTTAGGCTGTGTGGGCTGGCCTGGGGCTGAAATTGCTCATTCCCCTTGTATCCCTTCCAATTTTTGTCCACCACACGTGAATGTAGGACTGTCTGTTCTGCCACTGCCGCAGACTCTCCTGCCATACCACCTCTCCGCCCATCTCCATGACTCTGTCCCTCCTACCCATCTGGATGGATGTGGCTTCTTTAAATCCTTGGTTGTCAGACTTCCATACAGCTCGATTTTCTGATCATTCTGGGTGTTATTTGTTTTGAGATTTGGTTGTAATTCCTTCTATGGTTGCACGAGGAGGTGAAGCATGCCTACACCTCCATTTTGGCTGGAAGTCCCAGATTCTCCTTTCTTTTTGCTGTTCTGATTATGTTTTTTGCTTCCTTTATTCAAAATTGCTGATTTTGATACTCAGCTTTATCTACTGTACTGTTGATTCCTTTGAATTATTTATTTCACTTAGTGTATCCTTCATTTCTGATTTTTTTATGGCTTTCATGCACTTTTTTATGCTACTGAAGTTCTCACTAGGTTTATTGAACATCCTTACTACCAGCTTTTTCTAACTCTGCATCTAGTAGCTTGCTTGTCTCCATTTTGTTTAATTTGTTTTCTGGAGTTTTGTTCTGTTCTTTCATCTAGGACATGTTTCTTTGTCTCCTCATTCTGACAGCCTCCCAGCCTCCCTGTTTTGCTTCTATGTATTAGCTGGAGCTGCTACATATCTGCGTAGTAGTTATTCTGTACTGTCCATTGGCATAGCCTCCCCGATCACCCAAGCTGGGCACACAAGGTGCACTGACTCCCAATGTGGGCTGTGTACACCCTCCTCTTGAAGTTGAGCCTTGATTATTTCTTGAATATCAATGGGAGGGATTTAACCCCAGGCTAATCTGCTGCAAGGAAGGGCTGCGACCACCAACCACCCTGGAGGATCACCTGTGCAGGGACCCAGCCCATAGAGCAGGACTTACTTTGGTCAGGCTCTGGTGCCTGCTGAGTTCAACCCTTCAGTGTATTGCCTGTAGAGGTGGTGGGATGGTGCTTGGATGTAGTCTGAAGCTGTTCACTGAGTACACTGACTCTGGGGCCTCCCAGGAGGGGCAGGCCAATGTCAGACACTGCCTGTGTTCTGCTCAGGGTCACCTGGAATGAGCTACAAAGCAATCTGCATGTGGCTGCTACTTGTGCTGCATTTGGTGTTGTCCAGGTGAGGCCAAACTGTTAACCAAGGCCAGCAGCTGCTAGTACTGGGCTTGGGGCCACTAGGCGAGAGGTATAGGGTATACTGAGGACAGATGCGGCTTGTTTGAAAGATTTTAGGAAGTTTGAAGTGTGAGCCAAGACAGACCATTCATATGAAAAAGCCACTAGATACAGCTTGGGTGAGGTAGGGTCTCAGGGAACCATCAGGGTAGGGCAAATAGTGTAAGCCACATTGGTGGAGACTTGTATATGGCCCCTGGCTGCCAGCTTTGGTGGGAGGGGTGTCTCAAAACAGGAACAATGAACTCTGCCAGTACTTTTGTCTAGCAGAGAGCTGCCACTCATCTCTTGCACTGATGCCAGACAATTTAGTTCCTACCCATATGTCCCTGTTTCCTTTCAAGCTGTTGCCTTAGTACTGGAACTCAGAGAGAGTGAGTCTGAGTAACTATGTGTATGGGCCTTTTAAAACAAATGCCTGGGACTGTAGGAGCCCTCCATCTCACTCAACCACAATCCTCACTGGTTTTCACAACCAGAAGTTACAGGGACTTCTTTTACTGGCACCGGAACTTAGGCCTGGGGGGCCTGGTGTGGATCAAGAATCCTTTGCTCCTCAGGGGGGCCTCTGTAGCCGAGATATCCCTCCTGACTTTTACCTGCCACACTTGGGTGTGGGACCAGCCTGTTCCCTGTTTCTGTGCCCCGCCCGCCAGTCTCAGTGTGGCTTCTTCTTTAAATTCTTAGTTGCAGGACTTCCATTCAGCCAGATTTCAGGTGGCCCCGCATGCTGATTGTGCTCTAGTTTAGCTGCAATTTTGATGTGGTTACGGGAGGATTCGAGTACCACTTTTACCTGTGCCACAATCTTGCTGGAAGTCCCTCGTATCTTCTTATTTGTTCTTGTCATGAAGGTATTTCACCAATCTACATGTACTTTAAAAATACATGTAGAGATATATCTAAAATAATAATAGAAAACTATGAGGAAATTGTAGCTCTTTAAAATACATAATCTTTTTCACTTGTTTTTGATAGCAAAAATAAGATAGCTTTTATTAGTCATATACAGACAATAAATTATACAAGTAAAATCAGTTTCTATTATAGTTTAAAAGAAGAAAGTAGATTTCCAAGAAATCTCACATATTGGCTCTAGGCAGTGAGCACTGATGCCTCCTAAAAGATTTATGTTTGCAAACCAGATGCTGGTTAGTAACTACTTCTTCTGTGGCGATTGATTCAGTTTATTAAAAACTTGTAGATCATTAATTTTTTCCTGTTATGCAAACTCCCATAAAGAAACCTAAGTACAGGTAATTTGACACAATAAAATATTAAATATCTTTTTATCACCAAAGGAAAAGATATTTATCTCGCCACAGGTAGTAAAAGAGCCACTGCTGGAAATATATAACTTTTTGCATCTAATTTGTAAGTGTTCCCATTACAAAGTGTATTAAATGGAGAAAATGAAAACATTTATCAAAGTAGCACTATGCCAACTTTCAAAAAAATTTGAGAAGCACTTCTTTTTTGTGATTGTCAAAGACAAATGAGAATTGCTATTTTGGATTAATAAAGGAGAACAAAGAAAGGAAATTGACCAAAATGACTTCTATCATTAAAATTAAGTAGGACTTAAAAATACTTAAACAGAATAAGTTTTGAAAGTAAAGTAGCTATTTTAAATACCTTCAGTATGATTTTATCAAAATTTCAGTGCCAAACCCTGACATTCTGATTTAACTTAGATTTGTAATTTCTTATACCCATAACATGTAAAAACATTAAATATACAATCAACTTTTGATATATGTATTCATTCAGTGCGAACAATCATCCAGAAAATGTAAGATTTTTATTATTCAATCTTCAACTCAGTAGGATTGCCACCCTTTTAAAATGAAAAATGTGAGGCACAGAAAGTTCGACTTGCTTGCCCAACCTCCAATGGGCACTAAGTGGCCGACATAGGATTCACACTCAGGGCTATCTTCCAAGCTAATGCTGCGAAACTACTGTGCTTCTCATTCAAGCCAGGTCATTAGAGGAACTAACCTCTCTCTTCTCTTTTCAAGTCACATGTTTAATGCCGAGCCATGGAGGAATTGGGAGGAGAAGATAGGAGGAAGGGTTTTGGATATTATTAGCCTTATCTTGTGTTTTCCTTGTTAACCCAGTCCTATGACCTTTATTCTACCTTTCACCAGTTGTCAGAGGCAAAGGTCAAATAACAGTAATTGAGAAGGCTGACTCAGAAGCTTCTTTTCACATCCTGCTTTTGTTCCTTTTATCTAGCCTCACGCTTCTCTTTGGATAGCTTTGATTCAACAGACCTCAAAAAAATCTACTGCTTGGGAGTGTTAAAAAGTTAGGCATTATTAAAAATTCTATAGCTGGTTCATTAAATTAAAATTTTCTACTGATATATTACCTGGTAAATAATGGCTCTAGTAAGCTTGTACACCATATTATCAAGAACAGCATTCGAAAAAGAATGCAACTTGCCCTAATTAATTAAGATGTTGTGTGAGTTTCAAGACAAGAACAGATTGAACAAAAGCACAGGGATGAGAAACAGCAGGGATGAGAAACAGCATGCAGGGGCTCTGTTGGAAGTAGATAGTGCTGGAGCACATGGTGACACAACAGGGCGACAAAGTCTGGAGCAGGAGAACCGGACCAGTGCCGGAAGACCTTGAAACCCAAACTTTATTCATAGGAAATGGTGTAATGAAACTGGGTCAGTCAATTCCCGTCCCACGTCCACCGCACCCTCTGACGTCTGCTCTCAATGTCCGTCTTCTGGTATGGAGTGTGGTGCTCATTTTTTTTCAAGGCACTTTCATTCAGTTTTGAGTTGGTTCTATTACAAGGTTAAGTGATATTTTCCAAAATGGCTCTTGTTATATGTGTGTGTGTGTATAAATAAATGTATGTGTTTTGTATATATGTACATACACACACACACACATATACATATACACACACATACATTCCTTGAAAAAAAAATTTAACACACATTTGACAGTATCTTACAGGTGTTCTTACACTTGACTGTTGAGGTAATAATTCTCCTTGCTCACTAGCCTGGTTTTGATAATTTTATTGAATAATATTTTCTTTTTATATGTGATCACCAGTTCCTTTTTGATAGTCCTTCCTATAGGAATATATTTCAGTGGGCTTGGCTTCTATCTTTGGAAGTTAATTCTATAATATGTACATGCTATATCTTGCTTATCCATTCTCTTTGAGTTAGAAAGAAAACTAAACTAAAATTCCAACTCCATTTATTATAAATAATGCTATGAATGCTATAGTCGTAAAGATACCCTTATGCATAAGATTATAATGTCATAGTTTATATGTTTATTTAATTTTTCAAAATGTTAGCTAGTTGTTCAACAACAGTTGTTCAGCTACATAGGTCAATATTTAATTTTAGGTTGTGAAGATTCCCTTTTTCACTCATACCCTTATAATCATTTGTATAACTTGATCTAGTTTTTACCAGTTTGCTATATGTAAAATAGTGTCTAATTTTTGTTTTTAACCTTTTCTGATAGCTAACAAGCTGAAAATTCCTTGATAAATGCACCGACCATTGAGTGGCTATGAGAGGGTGAGCCCAGGGTTGAGTGTGGTGACACCCGGAGGCAGGGCCTAGTTGGGGTGAAGAACAGAAAAGGCTAAGTCATGGCCTGGGTCTAACATAACTCCTGAGGTTTGGAAGTAAGTACGCATTGGCCCTGAGGGAGGAGGTGTGTTCATTGGTGGGTGTGAGGTAGAATGGAGCTAACTGTGAAGAGTTCAAACCCTCTACAGAGCCCAGCTGTTTCCAAAAGATATAGCCTGGGGCATAGAACAGAAGCCTGGAAAATGAGGCCCTTTAGGCTTAAGGATTCAATTTTTAGTTTTCTGAGGAAATTCTATACTGTTTTCCATAGTGGTTGCACCAGTCTACATTCCCACCAACAGTGCATTAGGGTTCCCTTTTTTCCACTTCCTCTTCAACACTTGTTTGTTGCTTTGTTTGTGTTGGCCATTCTGACTGGTGTGAGGTGGAATCTCATTGTGGTTTTAATTTGCATCTCATTGATGGCTAGCAATACTGAGCAACTTTTCATATGTCTCTGGATCCTCTGTATGTCCTCCTTGGAGAAGTGTCTGTTCAAGTCCTTTGCCCATTTTTTAATTGGGTTGTTTGTCTTCCTGGAGTGGAGTCATGTGAGTTCTTTATATATTTTGGAGATCAGACCCTTGTCTGAGGTGTCATTGGCAAATATGTTTTCCCATATGGTTGGTTCTCTTTTTATTTTAATATTGTTTTCTTTAGCTGTGCAGAAGCTTTTTCTTTTGAAAGAAAAATACCATATGATCTCACCTTTAACAGGAACCTAATCAACAAAATGAACAAACAAGCAAAATATAACCAAAGACACTGAAGTTGAAAACAGGCTGACAGTGACCAGAGGGGAGAGGGGAGGGAATTTTAGGGGAATAGGGTGAAGGGTTTGTAGGAACAATTATAAAGGATACATGGACAATTAACAGGGGAGGGTGGAAATGGGAGGGAGGTAGGGAGGGCTGGAGTGTTGGGCTGGGGTTAGGGGGAAAAGGCAGAAAACTGTACATGAACAACAATTAAAAAAAAAAAGAATAGGATTCAAGACAATGGCCAGGGCTTCCTCTTTTCCCAAGCCCCTGGGGAAGTGATAAGGGAAAGAGGTCCTGACTGATGTAACTTGGTTGGGCATCATGCTGCAAAGCAAAATGTGGCCAGTTCCATTCCTGGGCAGGGCATAGGCCTGAGTTGCAGGTTCAGTCCATGGTTGGGGCATGTTTCAGAGGCAACTAATTGATGTTTATCTCTCACATCAATGTTTCTCTCCCTCTCTTTCTCCTCCTCTCTCTCTAAAAGTAAATAAATAAAATCTTTAAAAAAAAGGAAGAGTAGCAAAACAGACAATGGCTTGTTTTAGAAATATATGAGACTATTTCCAATTGTGGGCTATATGTGATAAAAGTTAGAATTGTATGGAATTATGAGATGTTCAAATCCACACATATACACCAATATATACCTTATATGTAACTTATGTTTGTATATAAGTTAAATAGTAGTACTAATAAGATGTTAATAATACTTATTATTTTCTATGAGACAGGCATGGTTCTAAGCCTAGTTTCCTCAAGTACCGCTTAGCCTCACCATTGGGGAGATTGAGTAATGTGGTTACCCTAGATACATAAAAAACTTCCTTTGCCATCTATCTGTCATCTACATTTGATATCAAGTAAAAAGTTAAAAGAAATTCATATATATAGTGGACTTTACACTGGATAAAAAAACCACTCTAGTCAGTGGGTGCGGCAGTCCTATAGTCCTGTGAGTGCTCGCTAGGTCCCTGGAGTGCCCTGATGTAATATTGGGTTGGCCAACAAGCCATTTTTCTCACATTTCCTGTTAATTGTGAATGGCCCCTCAGGTCCTGATCTTGACCCTTGTCATACCCTGCCCTTTTCATCTGCTGTTTTTTGATCATATAATGATTGTTCATTCCTCTATGGCCCAGTTTTTCAACTGAGGCACCACTAACATTTTAGACCAGGTAATTCTCTGCTGGGGTGGAAGGTGGAGAGCTGCCCTGTCCTTTGTAGCATGTTCAGCAGCAGCATCCTGGCCTCTAACCACAACGTGCACGCGGTGCTCCCCCTCGCTCAGCGCCCCAGATGCAACCATCAGAAGTATCTCTAGGCCTTGCCAAATGTGCCCATGGGGAGAAAAATTTGCCTGTGGGTGTACCTCTGCCACATGGTGTTACCAGATCCTTTTAACTTTTATGCAAAACCTTCTTATGTTTTAGTTGAGTTTCTTCTCTCGGCTCTTCTAATCTATCTTCACCAATTCCTCTAAACACTCAGATATTAGCGAGGATGCTTTCTCCCAATGTGGCCAGTTTTCAAGTGTGGAGTAACCTGGATGTGAAGGCTGGGTTAAAGAATTTTCTCAAGTGCTTATGCCTTTTTTCTAGGGACTGGAAATGCATTCAAATGGATGACTATTTTACTCTCATTAAATAGCAAAAGTAGTTACTCTTACAAATCACCTCAAGCTCTTAAGTCAAAAAATTATCTCCAGCTATATCTTCAATTTAAGGGAAAACTCCCACCAGAATCTTTTCTTTTAAAAAATGTTTTACAGACTTTATTTTTTAAGAGTACGTTTGGGTTTATAGCAAAATTGAGAGGAATGTACTGAGATTTCCCATATACCTCCTGCCCCCACCCATGCATGGCCTTCAGCATTATCAATAACCTCACTGGCGTTATATCTAGCATATTTTACCAAGGATGAACCTACATTGACACATCATAAGTCTGTAGTTTACCTTCACTCGTGGTGTTGTGTATACATGGGTTTAGACAAAAGTATAATGACATATCCATCATTATAATATTATACAGAACATCTCCACTGCCCTAAAATTCTTCTGGGCTCTGCCTATTCATCTCCTCACACCCCACCTGCCCAACTTCTGGCAGCCACTGATGTTTTATTGTGTCCATATTTTCACCTTTTCCAGGATGTCGTGTAATTGAGACACTATAGCATGTAACCTATTCAGATTGGCTTCTTTAACTTACTAGTATGCACCTAAGCTTTCTCCATATCTTTTTGTGCCTTAATGGCTCATTTGTTAGTGCTAAAAATATTCCATTGTCGGGATATTTATCCATTCAACTGAAGGATATCTTACTTTCAAATTTTGGCAATTATAAAAGCAGCATCTTTTAACAACTGGATTCTGTTTTACCCTGTATTACTATATAAGCAGAAGTTGGTTTACATGCTGTTTGTTTGGTCTTGGATGTTACTTATCACTGGAGCAGTTATAAATCTTCTAGTTCCAGAATAGTCCTCAAAACCCACTTTAAAGCATAGTCCAGCTTTAAAATCTTTAGACTTTAACTGCCACAGGTTACAATGCATCTAACAATTGGGAGGTTAATACTGTTTACCTCCCAACCAGGGTACAGGTGACAGATGCTGACAGGGCATGAAATCACTAGACACAGGTCCCACAGGGACTTCTGAAGGAGAGAAAAGCTATGTGTGTAGAGTGGGCAGGGGGATATATTTTCCAACAATGGATCTAAGACTTTTCCACCTTCTCTTTTCTGCTACTATTACCAAGTTTTTCTTGCCTCTTAGAAAAAATATACATTCTGGAAACATTTTGCCCAATCTGCTACTCTCCTTATAGTAAGTATATACATCTGTAAAGTGAAAATATCATTTTATATATTTATATGTATATATATCACTATATATATATATATATAAAGATTGGAAAATACTGGGATAAAATATCTTTGCTTGTCCTTTTTTTTCAAAAGTCAAACATCCCATTATAATTATGGCATGCCTTTCTGTACACAAATAGTGGAGGTGGATGCATTTATTTTTCATGAAATGACAAGTTTTTCAATGTAGTAAAGGCTGGCCAAGCCCTAAAGTGAAAAGACAGAAGAGCCTCTGGATATAAGTGGAAAGAGAGGAAATGGGACTGCGGATGCGGAAAAAAGGAAGTATATCTAATAGCTATTGAATATTATAAGAAAATGGATTCAATTAGTTGTGACATTTAGAAAGAATGTTTTCCTATTTTATTTTTAAGACATACAGAGAGTATTTGAAATAAATTTCTTACCATCCAAAAATATATATCAGAATTTTATTCCTTGGGGGAATATCTCAAGTACTCTAAAGAAATGAGGTGAAGCATCAAATCCCATTACACACTAAAAACTTATTTCCTAGTCAAAATAGTTAAAAATATTCTTTAAAAATTTAGTCTTTTAGTGACCAATTTATACAATTTCCTTTGGAAAAAGTAACTATTTCAATGAAAAGTTTGTTTTGGTTATATCATGGTTAATATAATGAACTTAAACTTAAGAATAATATATGTATATAGTATATATTAATTATTAAAAGTGTTATTCAACCATAATAATATCGTTTTCTCTCATAGAAATTTATAATTACCAGGAGATTACCAAGTATTCTTTAATGTAAATATTTAGAGATAATAAGTAATACATCAAAGGGAAGTTTTATTATCAGATAAACATGAGGAAAACAAATTATTAAAGAGAAGCATCAAGTAAAAATAGTTATCTAAGAAGACACCATTTTTTGAGATTTGACTTATTCATTTTTAAGGAGAGGAGAAGGGAGGAAGAAGAGGAGAGAAACATTGACATGAGAGAGAAACATCAATCAGTTGCCTCTGGAATGCATCCCAACTGGGGACCAAACCCTCAACCCAGGCATGTGCCCTGACTGAGAATCAAACCAGTGATGTTTAGTTTTGTGGGGCGATGCTCAACCAACTGAGCCATACCCATCAGGGCAAGAAGACACTATTTAACAGGGTAAGAGAACACTTCACACAAGTACAATTAGTAATCTTATAAAGATAAAATACATATAATATCCACTAAAAATAGTCTACTATTAAAAAGAAAAAATGAGATCTTAAAAATTTAAAATTTGGTAGCAAAAATGAAACATAACTTGAACAAACTTCAACAAAAGGCTTAAATGGTGTAATGAAACAAATTAGAGCAACTGGGTTGAAGACTGATCTAGGGGAACATATTGAAACTTCAACTAGAATCTCTGTGATACAAGATTCAAAAGAAGAGAATAGAAGGAGTGGAAGGAATAAAATAACCAAGAAATAATGGAAGAAAATATCCTAAATCGGAAGAAAGACATACTAAAAAGTGTCATACTAGCCAAAAGGGAGTAACAGGAGACATCCTCTAAACAATGAAAGTGGCATTGTAGGTACATTCTGAAAATATTTTCAGGAATTTGAAGAATAGAAGATCTTGTGGCAAACATCAGAAAAGTATTAGAATAGTTTCAAAGTTTTTATGGGTATTATTGGATCCTGAGGGGGAAAAAAGTGGAGCAATGACTTTTAAAAAGGGGTACAAAAATAGGTAACACTAAATAATTGTTCAAACATAATGTAAAGGGCGAAATTAATCAAGAGAAAAATAAATAAAAGTAACTTCTTGATGGTTGACTATGGATATTTTTAGGGGGAAAAATAATAATCACTCAAAACCACAAGGGAAAAAAGAGAATAAGAAAATAGAGACAGACAAACAAAAATCCTGGGATAAAATAAGAATACAGAGTACATAGAAATGTAAAATAGGATTAGAAATCAGTAATCAAAATAAATGAGTAAGGATAAAATTCTCTATTAAACATCAGAAATTTTCATGTTGAGTAAGAAGCAAGCAACTGCAATATAGGTCACCCTATGCATTTTAAGTGATATACACCAAAAACAAAATAAGTCATGTTATTCTGAAATGATAGCCAGGAAAAATGTAGATAAGAACAATGTTTACGAAGTGATTAGTTCTGGGAGTGTTAGTAAAATCACCTATACATCAGAAAACATAAAAGGTCCTAAGGTTCCATTTATCATTAAGGAAAACCATTAAAAGATTATGTAATATCCATAAACTTTCGGAGTTCACAGCTGACCTGAGAGATACAAGCAAACTCTTTTCTTAACAAGAAATTTGCAGTCCCTATTTGAGAAATTAACCAAAATTTTACTGAAGTATACGAGAAAGGATTTGAATTGATAGAGATAACTGTTGTGCTACTTATTGGGAGGATTGAAAATAATGTCTCTCTAATTTAATATATAACTTCAAAATAAACATCAACATAGTAAAAGTGTTTTGTGGGTTTTTTTAATTTTTAAAAGATGTTATTTATTTATTTTTAGAGAGAGGGGAAGAGAGGGGGGAAGAGAGGAAGAGAAACATCAATGTATGGTTGCCTCTCCTGAGCCCCGCACTGGGGACCTGGTCTGCAACCCAGGCATGTGTCCTGACTGGGAATTGAACCAGCGATTCTTTGGTTCTCAGGCCAGCACTTAATCCACTAAGCCACACCAGCCAGGGCTAAACATTTTTTAATCCTCACCCAAGGATATTTTTTCATTGCTTTTAAAGAGAGAGGAAGGGAGAAAAAGAGAGAGGAAAACACTGATGTGAGAGAGAAACATCGATTAGTTGCCTCCTGCACACACCACATCTGGGACTGAACCGCCGCCTTTTTGTTTTATGGGACGATGCCCCAAGTGAGCCACACTAGCCAGGGAAAAGTTTTTATTAGATATCAACATACTATTTTTTTTCTTTTTTGAGGGGTAAATTATTTAATAGCTAGTAAAGTTCTGTGAACATCAGGTCATCAAACCATGACAGTAAATCACATATACCATGGGAAAAGTAAACTGCAAGTTTTTTGAGCTTTTTTTTCTAATTTTTAAATTGTTGTTCAAGTATAGTTGTCTCTGTTTTCTCTTCACCACTCCCCTCTACCCCAGCCATCCCCACCTCCCACCCTCGATCCTACTCCCTTTCCCTTTGGCTTTGCCCATGTGTCCTTTATACATGTTCCTGACAACCCTTCCCCATTTTACCTTCCATTACCTCTCTCTCCCCTCCCCTCTGGTTCCTGTCAGTTTGTTCTTAATTTCAATGTCTCTGGTTACATTTTGCTTGCTTGTTTGTTTTGTTGATTAGGTTTCACTTATAGGTTAAATCACATGGTATCTATCTTTCACCACCTGGCTTCCAATTTCATCCATGCTGTTGCGAAGGGTAGGAGTTCCTTCTTTCTGCCATGTAGTATTCCATTGTGTAAAGGTACCATAGTTTTTTGATCCACTCATTTACTGATGGGCACATAGGTTGCTTCCAGCACTTGGCTATTGAGAATTGTGCTGCTATGAACATTGGGGTGCATAGGTCTTTTAGAATTGGTGTTTCAGGATTCAACTTACTAATTTTTAATTTATCATTGAAAAAATATGTCCAAGAAAATAGGAGGATATTGTCTCCCGGGTCAAAATATACTATGATATTATAACAAAATAGGTTGGTGTTTGTCCAGAGTTTTGTCTTGTTTGACTCAGTTTAAGTTCCCTTTAGCCCTTTGAGAATGCCCTTGAGATCAGCACTTGAGGAAGATGGGAGGATGAAGGTGCACTGGGAGTTGAATTGGAATACAGGACCAATAATGGCCACCCCATGGAGAGTTCTGGAGCTAGAGTAGCTCCTTAGAGTTATCCTTACCTGGGCAGCAATGGCCTTTACACTCTCAATGGATTGGTCACTGGAGGTAGACTCTCCAGAGAGGGCATGGCCTTCGATGAGGCTGCTCTCTATAGCCAAAGCAATCTCCAAACGGGCTGGCATGTCATGATATCTGTTGACTCTCTACAGCTGAGACAAGTACTTTTTTTCCCTTAGTTTCTTTTTCTTTTCTTTTTCAATCACAGTTTAAATTTAATATTATTTTGTATTAGTTTCAGGTAGACAGCACAGTGGCCAGAGTACAAAGTATTCCATCTAATATTTCCAGCACCCACCTTACACAGTCATTACAAATATTATTCACTATATCCCTTATGCTGTACTTTACGTCCTTGTGACTATTTTGTAGCTGCCAGTCTGTACACCTCCATCCCTTCACCTGTTCACTCAGTTCCCCACCCCTACTCTCCCCCCACCGCAGCAATCATCAGTCTGTCCTCTGTATCTATGTCTCTTCCTGTGTGTTTGTTTATATTGTTTCTTAGATTCCACATATAAGTGAAATGATATTTTATTTGTCAATATTCTAGTATGTCCTTTCTTTTCTACCAGAAAGCATAAAAGCCTTGTGCCCATGGAGGTCTTGTTAAAGCATCTCTCCTTAGTACCTTTGACTTATTCACAAAATTAATGGGTGTTCAATGAAGAAAATTAGCAAATGAAGCAAAAAGAGAAAAGTTATCACAAAAAAAGTAAAAACCATTCCCATACCCATTAGACTAGTCGTATTTTCCTACTTTTCTGTTAGTTAACAATATAGGAAATTTTAAGGCATGTTATTAAAATTTTTAATCCTCACCTGAGGTTATGTTTACTGATTTTAGAGAGAGAGGAAAGGAGAGAGAGAGACAGAAACATCAATCGGTTGCCTCCCATAAGCACCCCAACCAGGGACCAAATCCACAACCCAGGTAGGCACCCAGACTGGGAATAGAACCCGCAACCCTTTTGTGTATGGGAGGATGCTCCAACCAACTGAGCAACCCAGCCTGAGCTAAATATTTGTATATAATATTTTTTCATCTTCTGTCCTGCTTATATTATTAAGAAGTATGATATATTTAGTAACTCTCAAGTGTAGGAATTTTTTATTTTTATGTTATACATTTACAAATAAAATAAATAATGCATATAAACATGTTTGCACATGTGTCACACTATTTATTGGGAATGAACCTTCTATTCTTCATCATAAATAAGATAAAGTGATATGCTCTGGAATCAGTTTATTTCACATATTAAGAGTAAAGCACCCAAAGTAGATGTGGCCAGCCAAAGAATAGTGATGTTTTCACAGTGAGGGTGAGCCAAGCAGAAGTGTCCTGGGATGTACATATCCTGGGGTGTTTATCAAGGATTCCAAGGACAGCAATATGTGAGTATGAAAAGGTAAAGAGGTAAATGGATCTCAAAACCATGAATTTAATAGTTAATTTTATGAATTTCTGGGACTTAATTTCTTCAGATCTGTTTTTTTTTTCTCCGTCACTTTGAGTAAATCAATGCAAGAATAAAAGAAAATATATCCAGACATTTTAAGATATGCTAGAGTTTGATGAGGACATTGGAACTGAATAGAAATACCAAATGTAAAAAAAAAATCATCTGAGAACACAATAGGATACTAACATTTTATGAAAGGAGTTTCTCTTCTAATAGAAAAGAAATTCAAAGAGTGACCTTGTGGTCTAGAAGACTGAAATTTAAATATCTAAACATCTAACATAAACTTAAAAATTTAAACATCTGTGATTAAAGCAAGCAAAACAATAATCTGCAATCATTAAAATGTATTTATTTTTCTAGGAGCCCTACCTTTTGTTTTAACCCTATGAAAATGGTCTGGTTTTGAATTATACATATGCTATGAAATTATGTGACTGTTCGCGTGATAAAATTGAAGTTTCCTTGTACAGCTTAAGTATGTATTACATTTTGCACCAGCATAAAAGAGAAGGAAAATGTTGTCTTTGCCTTGTAATTATAGCAATGCCTGATTCAAATTCCTTTGTCTTTATTTCTGCTATTATTCTTCACATCTGGTATGGATTAAACAGCTCTAGGCCCCTGGACTTTAACTCTGACGTACTGAACAGAAATCCGATAGCCCATTCTTGTCTGAATTCTACATTTAGGGAGAGGAAAGAAAAATACCAAACTTTCCCCAACAGTTTTGCAGTCTTTGCTCTTCTTCCAGTAAAACTCGGCATGTCTCTGATGTTCGCTGCGATTAACTACCACATAGTTGCACACGGGCACTGGTCTGAGCGCTCCCGTGACAGCCCTCCCTAGGGCAAGCGTGTAGGGTTCTACGAACAGGACCTGAAGCTCCAACATGGATAAAAGGAACTGGGGTTTATTACTTTATACCTCAAGGAAAGCAAACTATATAATGGCATTTTGCAAATTTGTTTCAGCAAGTAATCTATCAATTTACATAAATGTTGGTGAATGTAATTACTCTGTGTAATCTGTTCATCCTTATGGAAATAACTTGAATTGATTAAAAATGGAAATCATCCGCTTTAATAATGGCAAGACAGCTTATAAAATTACATTGTTATTTGTTCAGAATTTTGGTTGAATGCTTGAGCTTTCTTAGTAACAAGTGATTGCTAACTTTTAGCTAAAGCGCGGTTAACAGGAGTGCCGCCAGGGAGGGGTCAAATCGCTGCACACGGTTTGGGTTGTGGTTTTGGCAGTCCTGTAGGAAAACCAAGGCAGCCAGTGTGCTGTGGTTATTTCTGTTTCTCCTTGAGCACAGGACACCTCGTACCGTTGTGGTTTCACTAACCTGGTGAATATCACAGTTTCCCAGGCTCTCGCTCTTCACCAGGAATCTGTGGACTGATGTTCGTGCTCGTTGCGGCTCCCTGGAGATACGACCAAACAAAAGGGCTCAGACCTAAAATCGTTGGGATGATCAAGCTCTGTGCCTCTTTTTAACTCACCACTCTACTCGTTTTATTCTTCACATCTCTTTTCCCAGTTTCTCTTCATCCCATGTCTCTATATAACGTGGGGACATAATTCAGCTTCTCAAATGCATTGGGCCTGTCATCCATGCTTACCAGCCTGGATCCAACTGCAGAGTGCGAACGCGGGAAGAGCTTAGTTCTGGCTTAGGCTCTTCCACTAACCCGTCATCGTGAGCAGGTCTTTTCACCCCTGGGCACCAAGTGGGGTGCAGAACAAAACACAACACAGGGGCCTTCTTGACTCTTTCTTGTTGGAAGAATAGACCAAAGCTTCTTCTAGTTTTTGAATTTTCTTTGTGGTTAACATTTTATGGACATGGAATGACTATGAACACTTGTGGTTTCATCATACACTAGACACTTTAAATTTCATTTTTGAGTCATTGCTCTGAGGGCAGTATTTATTAGAGCTATCGTAAGACCACAGGCAACTGATAATGTGCCCGAGATACATTTAGTCTTTGCACTTTTATCTGTCTAGGACTTAGAGATTTCATCTTTCATATTAGTCCATTTCCCAGCAGAAAACAGTGCACTGAAAAGGGGCTGCTGGCATGAGTTTAACAAGGGATTTTTCAAAGTTAATGAAAACCAGCAGGAAAAGATGAATAAACCCAGGGCTGCCAATAGCGGGAAGTTGCTCCTCTCCATAGGCTTGAAGGGGCTGGAAGGGAGACCTGTCAGTGGCTTTCCAGGGTTTGCAGCCTTTGGTAGAACAACACCTGCACTTCCCACCAGCCGCATCAGCAGGGAGGGAGCTGGGGCAGTAAGTATGCTGACAGCTTCCTCCGCCCTCCCTGTGACCTCTGTCTAGAAACTCATTGTTCAAACCTAACCAAGGCTAAAGGGTAAAAGAGTCTTTCTGTGGTTGTCCATAGAGAACAACCTCTTGGAGAACAGACTGGATGATGGAAAATGATTTTCTCATAGTCTGAAGGCTTGAAGTCCATATTAAAGTACCTGCAAGTTCAGTTTCTGCTATGGGCTCTCTTCCTGATTTGCAGACAGCATTTCCCTCCATGGCTTCACATGGCCTTTCCTCAGTACATGGGCCCCAGAGAGAGAGAGAGAGAGAGAGAGAGAGAGAGAGAGAGAGGGAGGGAGAGAGAGAAGAAGAGGGAGGGAGAGGGCGATTGACTGGGGAGGTGTGCTCTCTAGTATCTCTTCTTACGGGATACTAATTTTACTGAATCAGGACCCCAGCCTTATGACCTCATCTAACCTTGATTCCTTAGCTTCCCATCTCCAAACACAGCCACATTTACACTGGGGTCAGGGTTTCAACATATGAATTTGAGGGGAACACAAACATTCAGTCCATAAAATATGACAATGGAAAGCAGTTTTAAGTCTTTACATTATTCTTTTAAAAAGCATATGATATTAGAACTAGAACATGGTTCCAGAATTGATTCATTAGATACTTAAAAAAGAAATCCTGTCAGCTTACTCAGTTTTGTCTGAAATTGTGAAAAATTTGGAAAAAGAGAAAAGGAAGCAAAGAGCGCACAATCACCTATCAATTTTTACTCAGCTATAACACCGTTAATAATTTGATAAAATTTATTTCAGACTTTTTTGTGCACAGCAGTTAAGCATCAAGTTAAACAAAATTAAACAGATTCTTAACTTTAGAATTATATTTAATAATTTTCATGGATAATTTCAAAGAAATATGTTACCCAAATTTAAGGGAATTTTATGGCCTTTTCGACAATACTGTATTTCTTTCAATTCCAGTTTAGGATATAATTAACTTAATGGTAACTTCCTATAATCATATTTCCATTGTTTTTATGCTTCTGTCTTTTTCGATACCAAAATGAAATAAAGGTTTATTAACTTTTCTTTCTATTCTCATGCAAGGCCATCATTGCCCACATAGCAATTTTGATCATCTGAGAACATATTTTGACAAGTGATAATCCCTTTGTACCAGTTTGAAAAAGTTTTCCCTTTCTCCACATAAGGAGCCCCTCAGGACATGTCCTTTCGGAGAGGCCATGTTTCAGAGGTCACGACTCTTTTATTCTTGCATCTTTATTTTTAGTTTCACAGGATCCAGTCAATGATTTGTTTGTTTGTTGGTTTTGTTTTATATCCTCACCAGAGGATATGTTTATTGATTTTAGAGGGAGGAAAGGAGAGAGAGAGAGGGAAACATCGATGTGAGAGAGGAACATGGATTGATTGCCTCTTGCACGCGCCTGCAACCAGGGATCAAACCTGCAACCTATGTATGTTCCCTGACTGGGGATCAAACCTGCAACCTTGGGGTGCATGGGATGATGCTCCAACCAGCTCCAACCAGCCAGGCCAGGGCCCAGTCAATGGTTTTCTAGGTAAATTAGGTTAATCCTTTTCTTTCCCATCCCTATCAATATGGTTTTGTTATTTATTTGCAATATAGTGAGTCTTATTTTTCTATAGTTAGCATTCTATTTCAGGGTTCCCTCACACCTTGTTGAATTTTTTATGAGTTCTGACAAATACATAGAGTCATGTATCCATCACCACACTCATGGTGAAGAACAATCTTATCCCCCCAAAATTCTCTTACTGGCCCTACTTCCAGAAATTTGTCACTTTTAGCAAAATGTTTAAATTGATGTACATTTAAAACCTATTTTTTTCAGGATACTTTTTCTTTTTCTGCTCCTCCTCTTCCTTCATTTTCTCTCCTCTTTTTACTCCCTTTCTAGAAAATGATTTCATAGTTCCTATTTATTTTGTTATTATTCATTTTTTATCAGAAACAACAAATACCTACATAAGCAATGTCTGAAAATCATGTATATGAACTCTTTTTGACTCTGTCAGTTTATTTGGGTCCTGTTTGTATATGAACTTTCCTGAAGAATGTCTGTTGTATAGTCATTATTCAGACATTCAGCTGCCTGTGAGGGAGGAGGAAATCTATGGATATGGTTAATAGCAGCCCCTGACATTGTTCTTTGAGTTTCTCTAAACTCTATCAAAACTGGTTGAACATCTCCACTTCTTTCCACCCACAAAGTGGTGGGTGTGTCTTATCTCACTTTGGGAATGAATATTAAATTTAAATGAGTGTTATCTACTCTCCAACCCAAAGCTTCCTTATGGTCTGCCACTATAATTGTCCGCCCTCACCATTCTCCCTATATTTCTTACTTAGGAGTCTAGGCCACTGGGCGATATTGGTGGTATGTAGCCTGGCAGTCTTTCCTTCTTATGCTGTATTGATATGCCCAAAAGAAATGGACTGAAAGAACGTTCTCCTGTGTCTTCTGCACAACTCAGCAGTATCCACAATTGTGGTTCCTCCATGTTGGCAAACATTTGTAGGGTCTTTCAGAATTTCTTCCCCCACACTTCACCGTGCCTGTGAGCAATACAGTTCTGCATCACTTCTGCTGTTCTCTTCGGTTTGCTCCAGACTCTTTTTTTAACTTGTGCATTTGTGCCATGAGGCTGGAGGCCTTCTCTGTTTTAGTTTGGCTGACTTTTTCACTTCTTAAAAATTTATTCAATTTAAATAGGAAAAACTTTGTAAACATGCATAGATGCTAATTACTGTTTCATTTAATTTTCATCTATTAACTTCTAAATTCAATCACATTATTGATAATCATTCTTTTAAAAATTTACTCTTTCCTGTTACTTTTGAAAACATAAACCTATTTAATTTTAGCAATCCATTCAATTCTATGTTTTATAACATACTGCTGTTGTCCAGCCGCAGAAGTACCTCTTAGTACACCCAGCTTGGGTTTATATGGAATTAATTTGGTTAGGATTAATTTGCAGCTATGGATTTGAGGAATTAAATACAAGAAAAATATACACCCTCCCCCAAAGAATACCTTCAAAACTTACTGTAATTGTGGAGGCCGAGAGAGACTATTGAGGTAAATGATAGAATTGAGAAGTGGTAGTATATTCAAGTTTTGAAATAATTATTTCTTTCCTGTTTCTGAATGGACATACACACACACACACTTATATATGGACAGAAAATATATATATAAACACACATATATATATGTTTATGCAATGGACATAAACATATATTTTTATATGTCAATTATGTTTATAAATATAGAAACATATATAAACTTTATAAATATATGAATACATAAAGCAAATATATGTGTGTGTATGTATGTATATCTGTGTATGTGTGTGTGTGTATATATATCAATAAGCCATAAACTCTTTGTCTTCTGATCAGTAAAAGCAGCAAATAGAGATATTTATCCCGTAGTATTCACAGCATTTTGTTGTATTGTTGTCTAACTCATTATATAGGCCAAATGCCTATCTACCTGTTCTAGGCTTTCTCAGTGGACATGTTGTATATGGAAAGAATATAGACCTAAAGAGAGGGTCCTAACAAAATGCTTGAATATTTAGGGATTTCCAGGCCATTTCAAACTACTTATCCTCTCAGGGTTTTTTTTCCAATCCTTTTTTTCCTATAATTTCAATTTTTATTTTATTTTATTTTTTTATTGTTCTTCAAGTACAGTTGTCTGCCTTTACCCCCACTCCCCAGCCCAACCATACCCACATCCCTCCCCTGATTCCACCCCCCTTTGGTTATGTCCTGTGTCCTTTATAGTAGTGCCTGAAAACCCTTCACCTATCCTCTCAGTTTTAATTGATGTCTATACAGCTATTATTTTTCAAGTCAGAATCCCCGCAGAGCCACAGTCCAATGAAGACATGGTGAAATTTCCACTGAAATACTTGTGATTTGTTACTATTGGATCTGGATGCTAAGGCCCTTAAATATGTGGTCTTCCGCTGTATCATTGTTACGTAGGAATCTTCCCTCTTCAGAATTCTTCAGTTTGCATTGTTTTGTCGGGTCCTGCTATGAGATTTTTACACATTGAAAAATGGGAGTTGTTAGGATTAATTTTTATAGGTAACCTAATATTAACACATTTAGGAGCTGTACCACATTCACATTATTATAACAAATGTGGTATTGGAAGCAAATCCAGCTTTTCTGACACATTTTAAAACTGGGGTTTCCACATTCCTGATTATGACCAGCTTAACCAGTTATACAAAATTGCAAACTTGTTCAAAGTAGATTTTTTTGACTACTAACTGAAAACTAAATTAGTCGACTTACTTTAATATTTTTATTGTATTGAAATGATTTTACTTTATTAGTACAATGGATTTGTCACTGATTTTAAGTGACAGTGTCTTGTTTTCTATTTCATCAACACAACTCTTAATGTGATAACTGCCAAGTAATAAAAACAAATATTTGTTAAGTAATTGACAATAAGTAATTGAAAAAATGAATAAATTTGGCTACAAATAACATTCTTTACACTCTTTTTCTCCAAACATCAAAACAATGAATATTAAGATAAAATATTACAGAAATTTAAGACAATGTAATAAGCATTCAAATTAAGCAATCTAGGTAAGATTTAGAAAATGCTTGAAAAATTTAAATATAACTGCATTTTCAATAAATATACCTTAAGATTCAAGTTAAACACCATATTTTGGTGTTTGTTCTTCTCTACTAAAGCTAATAAAAATAAAATTGATATAACTAGAGTCTGTCCTGTCTTGACTCAACTTGATAATTTTATTAATGAGAATTTAAATGGTTAACCCATGAAAGAATGAATAAATATGCATATGTTCCTATTTATTTTCTCCAGGACAAATGTAGAAGTGTGTATTTGCATCTTTTTTCTCCCTTGTCATATTTACTACTTTGATTAATAATAGGTTGATTTTATTAATACTTCTCCAGTGGACATCCTCTTTAGTTAGGACAATATTTGAGCATTTTAATGGACTTCCAGTATAATTACAATTATCAGAGTAGTTTTTCTCATTCATCCAATTTTCTGTCATGTTTTCTTTTAAGTTTAGATTGGCTAACTACCATTTATAATGCTGCCTTTTCACAAGATGAACAGTAAAATGTTTCACAGAGGGCAAAAAATACAAATAAGAAAGTCTGTGTGATATTTGCACTCTTATAAGGGATTTAATCACCTGAAAACCATATAATGGTATCCAGTGAGTGGCACTTTTTCATGATTGTGACAAAGGGTTTTACGGGGTAAAGCCAAAAATCACTGGTAAAATATAGGCTGCAAATCTTAGTAGTAAAACAAACTACAAAAATAGGACTGTTTCACGTGGGTTTTATATCACCTGTTGAAACCCTTACCTCTTTCACTGGAAAATGAAAATAACTATTTCAGCAGGGGTGCCCAACCTTTTGGTGTTTCTGGGCCACACTGGAAGAAGAAGAGTTGTCTTGGGCCACACGTTAAATATATAAACACTAACAAAAACTGATGAGCAAAAAAAAGGGTTTTAAGTAAATTTATGATTACATGTTGGGCCAAATTCATATCCATCCTGGGCCGCAGGTCTGACACCCCTGATAGGGTTTAAAACATTTCCGGTAGAGTCAATGGTGAACACAAAATACAATTTTTCCAAACCTACAATTTTACTGAATTATTTGATTTGTGCTCTATACATAGATATAACCGTGTATCTTGTAAAACTAGTAGAGAAAAAGCTGGAGCATCAAAAAAGTTTCCACCTTTAAAGGAAAAACAAGACTTGGGTCATTAGACTTTAATAGCTTTTAATGTCTTGGGACATTGAAACAATTACCACTCGGAGAAAATGATTTAGCTAGCTGGGAAAGCTATTCAGGAGTGGCTAAATACTTACAAATGTTTTTCAGATTTGGTGTGTGGGTTTAATAGCTATCTCTGGACAGATGATCAGCCTTGATATTGGAATTGCTCTGCATGGTATCAAGCTTGTCCTAGAACAGCAGACAAAATCTTTTTTTTTTTTAGTCCTCTTACAAAATACAGAAACATTTAACAAATATGTCTACCCATCCTCTCATGAGTATACATATTCAAATAGAAGAGACCTCAGAAACACAATTTCAATGAAGTCAATAAATGTGACTACAAATCCTTGGAAGGCCAGTTCAACTTCGATGATAATGCATTATGTCTCTTAAATTTCTGTGTTTCAGTGAAAATCCTACATGGACATGTACCCCAACTACACTGCCGTATTCTCTTAGGATAAATAATCAGGTGCTAGAGATTAAATAAACACCGAGAAACAGCAGCAGATCTTCTACACCTGTGGTCTGATAAAGGTAATTTGTATACAGGATCCACAAGGGCCCAGCCCAGTCACAATCCTAGACCTACAGCAGTCTGAACTTACTGGGAAGCACCTGTCAAGGAAACTTAATTTTCATCAATCATAATTTACCAGCTCAGGGTTAGCTAGCTTGTTTTACCCTAGAGAATAGGACCTGCTAGCCCTATCAGGAAATGGCCGACCTCCTAGCAACCAGCCATGCCTTTTCTGTGTTGCCTCTTCTAATCTCTACAAAATTCACTCTGGCCCCAGATTCCTTCAGAACAATGTACTGCTGCTTGTGAGGCACTGTACTCCCCCAATCCATGGATTGCTTTCCCTTGGAATAAAACCTCCAACATCAAACCCATTACTGAATTGTTTTAGTTTAGTCATTTGACAATTTTGTAGGTTTAAATGGGACCAGAAGCCAGCTGTTGAAGACTCCAGGGAGAGCACCTTTGGTTTGCTGCCTCTTCTCCATTATTGGGAGCTCAGGTAAGCTTCTCAAGGATCAAGCTCTGCTTATTTTGCAGTCTGAGCTCTCTGAGTTTGTTTGTCCTATTCCTTTTGGTGGAAATTGGGATATGAGACATTTTTTGGGGGGAAACAACATCTGGGTTTGTGGCCAACCTCATCTGCAAGGTAAGTGCCTTCCAGTGGTCCTGACAGGTCTCAAGAACTGTGTGCAAGCAGCCAGAAACAGTAAGTGTGGCTGAAATAGGGAGGGCTGTTTTAAGGGAAATAATGGGCACCCCTCAATCTAAAGAAAGAAAGATAGCAGCTGTTAGGGGATAGCAACTGTCACAAAGTCTCGAGTAAATTCACAAGATAAACTGCTGGGAACTTGAGGAAATGAGTTAAGGCAAGAAATTTGGACTTTTTTTTGACAGCAGCACATCACAAGCTAAGTAGGCACAAGCTGGGTTATTAAGAGCATTCAGGGCCTCTGCCACTATAAAGGAATCGTCTCATGAACGAAATAATAGATTTGTTGCTAATGGAAATTTCAGAAGCCATAGCTGCAAAATTCTCCCACCTTTGGGATTTCTTTTTACAGAGGAACTAAAGGTATTTGTGTCTATTAGTAAATGTGTTTTGCCCCACATTGGACAATTTCCTGTGAGGAAGAATGTACTTGTAAAAATCATGGAATTTATTTATAAATTTGGCATTCCACAGATGCTAGTGTAACAGTCAATGATTACTTCTTAGTTTTCAAAACATTAAGGATTCTAAGGCTTAAGAATTCCAATCAATGCATGTAATTTAAACTACCTAGCAATAATAAGGGAGAAAGGAAACAACTGTGTATGAAAAGTAGGTGAGGGAAGTAAAATGATTTTTCGTTCCGGAATGAGAAAGAGGGAACACATAGAACAAATTCTGAATGGATACGAAAAAGTTGTATATGGTTTGTGGAAAAGGAATCTTGGGCTGGGAAAGAAATTTTATGCATGGTTAAGGTGGTGAAGATTGGAATGGGTTCATTTAAGCCTTTTTTTAAGTGAGTTTTTATATCAAAAGTACACTGGTTCGCTCTCTGTTAATAGGAAAGAGTTTTCTTAGATTGTCTGCTCCTAATATGAAATAGTAAACAAAGGTTTTTCCTTACCTTTTAAGTAAGATGCACCAACAGCAAAGATTTTGTGTCTTACCAAAATCAATTATGGCGCTTTATTGTCTTTATCAGGTCTTTGATTAGTTAAGAAAACCTAGTTTTCTCAGTATTAAAAGAGCTAAGTTTGTGTGTTTGCCTTTAACATTTTCTATTGCTACTTTGGTGACTGGAATCTTCATGGAAGTCAAAAGGGAGTATCATTAATTTGCTTTCTAAGGCCCGTCTTCCAGCAAACATATCCATTTTTAAAAATGAAACTCTGGTCAAAGAGGAAAAAGAACTTTTAAATCTGTACAATGCATATCCATATAACAAAATAATCCAGACCTGTGCCAGTCTTGAGTTACTCGTTTGGGGGCCTGTGGTGACAGGACTGCACAGCCTTTTCAGGTCACGGGAGGTGATTGCTGGGGCGCGTATCCACGGGCGAGCCTGGAGACTATGGCGATGGAGGTGCTTCCCCTCCCCTCTGAGTCTGCACTCTGAGGGTTGGTGTGTTGAGCCTGCAATAGGGGAAGGACAAGTGGACCTGAAAGAAAACCAAGAATAGAAATACTCTTGTAGCAATGACAGCAGATTTGTGGAGTCCTGTGTCTTCTTTGGGGCGTATCTAATTCTGACACCGGCAGCAAGTTGTGAGGAGGACCAGAAGTGCTTTCTCCTTCATTTGCTCTAAGTATTGCTGCAGCTTTCAAATGGAAAATTGAGGATGTCAGAAGCGAGTCTTTATTTCCTTAAGAGCTATTTGGCAGACTATCCAAACTTTTCTGATACTTATGTGACACAATAATTATCAGAAATAAATACTGTATTTTGGGTTGAATAAGCAGTTGGATTGTATAAGAGATGCTTGTTCTTAAACTGTTGAATGTTGTAGTAGGTTAGAGAGAATGGCTCCTTGAGACAAGAAATAGGGTTTCTGAGTGACAAACATTTGAACATTGAATTGTTTGGGTTTGTTTGGACTTTAAGATAGTGAATGTCACATACTACTTCTACATTATTGTGAAGCACAGATTAATTTCTCATTCCAGAAAAAGCTATTGGTACTCTTGGTCTAATTGAACATACAATATTATATCTGGGATTTGTATGTGTGACTGTGTGTGCACATATGTTCTTTTCTGAGGAAAGCACAATCTTTCCTCAAAGTTAAATCCAAATTTCCACCTAATCCTCATCTAGATTTCAAATTAAAACCTTCAAGAGGAGAATTTTAGCAAAAGTACTGTAATTCATTGAGCTTGATAAGGGAATGCGCTATATTAATTTGTTTAATTCTTTCATGTATGTTTTAGTATTAAAATAAGTGGAAAATCAGCAAATTAAAATTCTGCAGTTATTATAAGTAGGAGTAAAATTTGGCAAAACCTGGCAGCTTTATATTGTTATCACTAAATATTAAATACGACAATGACAGTGAAGGAACAAGTCTGACCTGACTGTGGCAGGGTTAGCTGCTGTCATCACTGTCACTTCATAGATAGATCTGTCTTCTGGAAACTAACCTTAAGTCACTGAAACCCTAAATTAAAACAGTAAAAAATTTTTAATGCAGGAGTCTAGCAGTCTCATCTAGCATTGTAAAATAATTCATTGATGAAAATAATACTTTATTAAGTATGCATATAGACAACAAATAAGCAAATTAGAAACTTTGTTAGAGATTTCTTTGATCATAAATGAACTTGATATGGACTATTTATTATTCAAATCAGAGACAACAAAACAATTGATTCATTAGAAAAATTGGAATCTTAATCAGAATTTGATTTTCAACTAGTGTAATTAATTTAAGGGTATCTTTAAAGGGGGCCTTGATTACCAAGAAGATCACCCTCATGATCTATATGTTTTCAAATTTGTACATACTTTGCCAGCCTTGCACATTTAGAAAAGATGTATGTACAAAATTATCGCATTCTAGGGTGTTTATGACGTGTATTCTTAAGTCATACTTAAATTTCTTTCCATCAATATTTCTTTGTCTGAAGAAATAGAGGCTTATATTTTGTTTTGTCTTTTTTTTCCCAAAAAACTAAATGCTTTTTTAGAACAAATTTGATATTTGATATCCTGAAACTCTCATTCCTTATCATTTCAATTTATTTGGTAGAATAGATTGAAAACAAGTTTCTTCCTTGGGAGTCTTTTTTTATCATTCTTCTTCCTGAGAAATCTACCTTTTCCCATGTTTTCAATCAAAATCTTACTCTGAATTAATGTTTGACAACATGTTATCAGACTGTAATTTCTTTCTTTCTGATTTGTTTTGCTCAACATTCTGAGTATTGCAGTCCTAGTATCCCATAAAAAGATTCAAATCAACATCTCCAAAGGAGACTTCAGTATCTTTCTTTGGATACAATGCTGTTTCAATCTTACTCTTTATTCCTTATCACAATGAGGGACATCTGAGGTCACCCTGGGCTAATTTTGTCCTTCACAGATAACATCTAAGCAGTTGTCATTTTGTGGATTCCAGCTTTTTAACATTTATTCTTTGCTCTAACATTTAATCCTTTTGTTCTTCTAATTTTGGTGTAGGTGACTCATTATTTTTTTTTACTACAAACCTGCTTTTTATATGCCTTAAGCTAATTAATAAAGATCATTGTTAGAGAAAGTCATAGAAAGAAATCAGATTGGATCCACAATTAATTCGTGATCACCAGCTTTGGGTCTCTACAGTGTCTAACAATGTATGGCTACTGGTCAATTGCATTTTTGTTCACATGTATATTGACTATCTCTACCTCAAACTTTTCTCACTTTCTTTGAAAATTCAGTTCACTATACCCTAACTCTTAATTCCTGGCTTTACCACCTGCTTCAGAGAGAAAAGAGAAGACACGCTTTGGAATTCTGTCACTTTATTGATACCAAAGATAAAACCAATCCTATTCCTCTTCCTGTAGAAGTAGTTTCTGTCCATTTTTTTTTGTCAAAGACTGATTATTTTATTGTCCCCTGCCTTCTTAAAGGCCTTGTACTATAAATCTCCTACTTCCTGGAGACCAGAAGTCCGCCTGAATAAATCTCTGACTCAATCCCACACCCCATCACAATATCGAATGACACTATTTATCTCTCCCTCACCACAATGTCAACATTTTTCTGTCCACATTTTTCTGTGCTATTGTTTGGCCAACATCTTCTACCTCTGCTATCTGTAATGTGGTTCACAGTGGGTGAAAACTGCTCATGTGTGAGCTCAGCTGTATCTCCTGCTACCTGGCATTCTGCTCAACCACTTACATGTAGAATTAATGAACATATATGGTAGTATAACTGGAGTCTGTTCTTTATTTATTCATTTAAACTCAGGCCAGTTGTGGACTTTTCTAGATAGGGGGTGATTATGCTCTTTGGCCTGTACTTACTTCCCTTGTATGAAGCATGGTATCAGTAACCTAAAAAGTATTAAAAAATACTGATTATATATGAATTGAGTTATCTGGGATGTGTGGGTGACCAGTTATTTGGAAAAAAACTAAGCTTATTGTATTCTAGTTTAAATAATTTTATCTTTCTTTTAAAAATTAATTACAGACATTGTTACACTTATTTCAATTCCTGTGTCTAAATAATCTTTAAAGAGCATTTAACTTTATTAGCACAAATTAAATAATAAAATATTTCTTTAAGAATATGTGAGTTGGATGAAATAATAGCTGAATGGGGAAATCTTAATAATTTTTCTAATTTGAATTTTATTTTGTCAATACTAACAAAACAGACTTTAAAATATTTGGTGTGTTAAAACCACACATGCCCTGACTGGTGTGGCTCACTTGGTTGGGCATTATCCCACAAAGCGAAAGGTCACCAGTTCAATTCTTGGTCAGGGCACATGCCTGGGTTTCAGGTTCGCCCCTGGTCAGGGAGCCTATGAGAGGCAACCGATTGATGTTCTCTCTCACATTGATGTTTATCTCCCTCTCTTCCCCTTTCTCTCAATAGAAATAAATGAAATCTTTAGAAAAGCAGACATGATTTAAAATAGCAAAAATACAAGAGAAAGATAACTGACAGGAAAGTTCTATAACAATTTATATAATGTAATATTAATGTTTAAATACTCATTTGGTGCTTGACCAACATCATAATAATATTAAATGTATTAATATATTCATAAAGTATGCATAAATACATTTTATATGTCATATATATTTTCACTCACATACATGTTAGGGAATTAGACATTAGATGTTAGGATTCTGGGTTTAATCCTAGCTCTTTAATTATTTAACTGGGACATTGAGTAAATTACTCAGCAATACTGAACTTTCTGGGTGTACATTTCAGGGATTGGATAAATGCCTAAGGACCCCCCCCACCCAACCCTACTATATTATTAGTTATCAAATCTAAGGAGTCTGCTTATATAGGGAAGGAGGGAATTATATATATAAATTAAGTTTGAAAAGTTGAAAGGAAAAATGAAATCAAGTGTTTTACTGTCATGCTTCAATTACAATTCCACTTTCTATACAAATTACATGAAGTATCAATCAAAATAATTATAGATCTCAAATATGTTTAAAACAATGAAAAGAGTGAAGCATTCAATAAATTCTTGACTTCTTTTTGATATCTATAACAAAATTATTAAGACTTTATTGAACTTTATTATTCAATGACATTTTTATAAAGGACAAATTGAAAAAAATATGCTTAATTCAATTCTTAGATTTGGTTGACTTTAAAAAATATAATAAAAACATGTTAACTGTAGGAAGTGGAAGCAAGTATCTGAATTCCAATATTATGATTGTTTAAGTCAAATAATATTAAATTAAGTTTCAGTGATCTTTGAAAAATGTAGAAAAGACATGTACTAAGAAGACACATTGCCATCTTTTACTATTACATATGTATTCTGATAGCATCCCAGATATTATGACTTTTTTATTTTATATAGCATTTTACAAATAATGGCCTAACTTCGTGGACAAAATCCTTAAGAAGTTTGGCACTACCATTTTTATATTCTTTGCTATTCTGTAACTGCCTCCAATTATTTTCTGAAAGTTGTATAAATTACAGGAAGCATTTTCCACTAGATAACCATAGTTTTAAAAAATCGTGGTGCCACATCTTATTATGTGATCACTAACTACAGCTCTGAAAGTTTGAACACTTTCTAAATCACACAAGGGCCCAGCTGGGACTAATTCTGTGGGCAAAGTGACAAAAATTTGTAGGTATATAATGATGTGGGAAAAACCAAAATTATCTTAATATAATAAATATGAGAACAAAGTCATTCTAAGAGTTGTTTGCCTCTATGGATCTATATTAGATTTCTACTGTTTCTGTACCTACTACATAGATGTTTACTACAAATGTGGTAGCTTAAAGCACCAGCCATTTATTATCATTCAGTTCTGGAGGTCAGGAATCTAAAAGAGGTTTCACTGGCTAAAATCAAGGTGTCTCTCTGAGTTCTTTAGAGATGCTCTAGCAGGGGTGTCCAAACTTTCGGCATCTCTGAGCCACACTGAAAGAGGAAGAGTTGTCTTGGGCCACACATTAAATATACTGTGACATGCAAGCACAAAAAAAATCTCATAATGTTTTAAGTAAATTCATGATTTTTTAAAATTGTCATTCAAGTACGGTTGTCTCCATTTTCCTGCCACCACTTTCCCCCGCCCCTCCCACCCTCAATCCTTCCCCGCTTTGGCTTTCGGTGTTGGACTGCATTCACAGCCATCCCGGGTTGCATGCCATAGGTTGGATACCCCTGTTGGGAAATTTGATTCCTTTGTCTTTTCCTGTTTTTAGAGGCCACCTGTATTTCTTAGATGTTAGCCAGTTTCTCCATTCCACATGTAACATCTTCA
Source organism: Desmodus rotundus (assembly GCF_022682495.2). Taxonomy (NCBI): domain Eukaryota; kingdom Metazoa; phylum Chordata; class Mammalia; order Chiroptera; family Phyllostomidae; genus Desmodus; species Desmodus rotundus. Next base: position 126,728,398 of record NC_071387.1, read on the forward strand.
AAATGTTCCTTCTGAAACTGGATCTCTTGCTTCCATTTTATAAAAAAATTTGTGATTGCATTGAACTCACTGGATAATCCAGGATAATTGTCCAATCTCAAGATCCTTAACTTGCCCTGGCCGGTGTGGCTCAGTGGATTGAGTGCTAGACTGTGAACCAAAGTGTTGCTGGTTTCATTCCCAGTTAGAGCACATGCCTGGGTTGTGGGCCAGGCCCCCAGTAGGGGGTACACAAGGGGCAACTGCACATAGATGTTTCTCTCCCTCTCTTTCTCTCTCCTTTCCCCTCTCTTTAAAAATAAATAAAATATATATATATATCTTTTTTTTAAAAAAAAAAGATCCTTAACTTAACCATAGCTGAAAAGTCCCTTTAAGCATGTAAGTTTTTGTATGCCTAGGTTCCAGGGATTAGGGCCATTATTCAGCCCATCACAGATGCCTGTCAGAATTTCAATTTCCTAGACAAGTATGTATAGATATTTGAAGAAGTCACATTTCGATTCTAGAGGAACAATGAGATGCACTGGAAAGAATACAGAATTTTGTGCCACTTACAAGTTCAGAACCCAGAGGTGTCATACGCCAGCAAATTATCAAATCAGTTTTATAGTTCCTTGAAAGCAGATATAAACTGAAGCGTTCCTACAAGACCTATGGCTACATGTTGTAAACAGCTAGTTGTTATTAGTACTATTTTATAGATTGATTAAAATCATCCACGCCTATACCTGAAATTCTTAAAATTAATTTATTATCCAGCTACTTTTCTCCTCATTTCTGTTTCATATACTTCTGTTGCTAGATATTTAAACACTTCTGTAAAATTTAAAAAGAGAAGAATGTTTAGAGTTTAAATATGAAGGCCACAGGAAGGTCCCGGAAAGCTATGGCTTTTAGATACTGAGCCTAAACTTTAAATTATGAATAGGGTTTTAGTTAAACATGTAGTGTGGGAAAGGGCGTTCCAGGAAGGGGCAGCAACATCGACAAAGGGGCACGCGTGTGTGACTGTATACAGGGGTAATTAGTTCCTTTGAGATTATACAGTCCTTGAGGAGAATGCTTTGTTTTTTGCTGATATCTAGAACATAAAACCATATAATTAGGAACTTAATAACTCTTTTAATGAGAGTGGCAACTACAATATCTAATGCTCTACTAGTTCAGCTTTCATGTAAGCTCTAATTAAAATATAAATACATTTTCAAAGTATAGCAAAATGGCTTTGGAATTCATTTATTTCTCTCTTGTTTATAACCAAATATTTTCATTTCATAAGTGTGCACTAATGAAAATGAGTGTTGATTTAAATATTAATTATGTTACTTGAAGTAAGAAGCACCTACACAAAAATGAAGAAGAACGAGGAGGAGAAAAGGAAAAAAGACACACACACTTGTACTCATCCAGCCATTCATTCACTGCAGGCTTACAATATAATATAACCTTCATTGTGCTAGAGAAAGGAGAGAGAATGCTCATCGTCGCAGAGGAGGGGCCATTTTATTTTTTATTTTTATTTTATCCTCAATTGAGGACATTTTTTCATTCCTTTTCTAGAGAGAGAGCAAGGGAGAGACAGAAGCATCGATTGGTTGCCTTCTGTACACACCCAGACCAGGGATCATTTATCCAAGAAGGGGGATCGAACCCGCAACCTTTCAGCTAAGGAACAGTGCTTCAACCAACTGAGCCACAGCAGTCAGTGCCGAGGGACCATTTAAAGGGATTGCTGCCTGAAATGAGCAATGAACCATGTGAACATGTGCAGAGAGGGATGGAATGTCCTCTTGAGTAAGACAAGTTAGTCATTTAGTAGGACAACGGCCAGGGTGCCACGAGAGGTACAGTTGCCAGAGTAGGTAAGAGCCACACTTGGAACATGCATACGCTTTGCTAACATTTTTATATACTTTCTTCTCATTGAGATCTCTTGTCTCTAGATGACTGTCTCTTGTCCCACTTCATCACCTCAGTCTTCAAGACTTCCCTTTCTGGCCTAGCCTTGCCACTGTAATAACTTAGTCTTCCATCCCCCTACATGTGGGCTGCTGAACTGCAGGAGAAAACCACATGATCTTTTTTGGTACCAACTACAAATTGATGGTCTCCAGTAACACACGGTTCCTCAAATGCTGTGTTGGTGAGTTTGCTCCACCAATCCCATCAGGACTATACACAGATCCCTTGCTCTGTAGTTATAACCCATATTTTGTATGTGCTCTATCGGTCATGGTTTTAAAAGTATGTATTTTTACATATGTGTAGATGCAAACAGATCCGTTCTGTCACCACTGAATAGTACTTTGTCCCTGAACTTTATGTAAGTAAATTTTATAGTTTACACTCTTTTGTGTCTGGCTTTTTTGCATTTATGTAAAAATGGTAATAGTTTTTCATCTTGAATGTTTGTAAGAATTCATTAGTCTATAATGCACCGAACTATTTGTGCCCGGAGCTTTCTTTCTGGGGAGGTTTGAAATTATATTTTCAATAATTTTAATTCCTATAGGACTGTTTAGATTTCATTCATGTGTTGTAATAAATGGTTTTGTTCAGGAAATGTGTACATTTCATTTCTGTTTTCAAATTGGCAAGAAGTTTGAAATCTGTTGCAGCTTTCCCAAACATGGTCAATTTTGGTGTTTACATACTCCTTTATCTAATTTCTTAAATATATTAACCATAGTTATTTTGAAGCCTTTAACTGCTAACTTCAAAGTTTGAATTCTGAATATGTTTGTATTCATGATTTTACTTCTTTTATTCATCTATTTGAGAGAGAGGAAGGGAGAGAGAAAGAGAGGGAGAGAAATATCAATATGTGGTTGCTTCTCATGCACCCTCTACTGGGGACCTGGCCCACAACCCAGGCATGTGCCCTGACTGGGAATCGAACCAGCCAGGGCTGATTTTACTTCTTGATTGTTGATTCACATTTTTCTTCTTCCTCTGACTAGATATTTATTATTATTATGTTATATTATCAATTATTCATTGGCCATCTTAAATTGGTTATGTTTATATTGAACCTCTATTACCTATAGCTCTAAATTGTTGTGCAATGTCTTTACAACAAAGCTCTGGACTTCACCCCCTATCCTTTTTACACATAGGGTGCCTTTCATCACACTGCACTATTAAATACTTTTCAAAGAGTTTTAGTTAATGTGTAAGTCACATATAAATAAATGATATTTTACCTAGTCTCATCTAGTAGCATAATCAGGGATAATTCAATGATACATTTTTATCAAATATAAATTTTATCTTATTTTCACTGATACTAGCAGGATAGTAGGAATAAGATTTTAACCCAATGCAAGACAAAGTAATGTATTCATCATGCACCTTCTTGATTTACTGGAACTGGTTACTTATCCTTTGTGTATAGAAGATGTTAACTTATTTTTTAAAATAACTTATTTAAAATAAACCATAGTCATTCAAAGAAATCTCTTTATATGCTACTTTAATCTTCTGAATTCTGCCATCAATCAAATCAATGCTTAAGTTGAATGGTGAATAATCATATCAACTATTCATTGAATATATATTATTTATCAGTAACTATACATGATTCTTTATATTAAACAGCACTAATTTTTATAACAAACCAAGAGGTCATATGTTAGTATAACTATTTCACTAGTTAGTATAGCTAAGCTTTCTAATCTTTAAAATAGTAAAGTAACATGTTAGTTAACATATTAGCAAACAAAAGTAAGGTAACATATTAGTAAACAGTAGCTATAGACGTTACGTATGGAGACAAACCCCTTTACCTTTCCATTTTCCATTCTGAAATGTATCACTGCAAAGGCATCCCCGAGGAAAAATAGTGCACGTGACCAAGACTGAAAGTTTTAATTAAATGTCACAGCTTTTAGTGTTTTTTATATCATGCCTTGCTGATGTAACAATCTGAGTATCTTTCATCTTTCAATTCACTCCATCAATTTTTATTAGCTGATCTTGATGAAGAATAGTAGAGCTTTCTGAATCCACTATTAAATATAAATTGTAAATCAAAGTTAGACTGGCACTGAGGTCAGTTCCTTGTAAAAACAGAGAATCCTCTAAAGAATAAACACACAAACCTTAAATATGTGTAGATGTGTGCTTTGTGTATGCATGTATGTGTGTGCACAGCTACACACCACAGAGAGTAAGACTTGAGGTGAAGAACGGGAAATGATTAGACCACAGTGCACTCAGTGCACAAGAGTCATCGAGTTGGAACTGCATGTAGGAAATCAAGGGACCATTCGCGCAAGGGTTGCATTTGATAACCTAATCGGCCTGCGTTCTGCAATGGGTTGGGACGCCAGTTGGGGATATTACAATAGTCAAGGGGAAAATCGATAGTACTGTGTTATATACTAGATATATTTAAACACTCTTTACAAGTTCCTGTTACAGTGGAGTGTGTACCCTAAAAAGCACGCCTTTCTTAGAGATATTTGAAAGAAAAAATAGTAATTTAGTGTTAAATTCTTATCCAAACAGAAAAATGAAAATTGTCCTTGGGTATCTCACATTCTAGTTGCTTCTCCATTAAATTTGATAGTTTCAAAAAAAAAAAAAAAAGTCTGTGAACAAGGAAGGCCATGGACCAGAGGAAACTTATATGTGACTTTAGAAAACGAGGTGGTTTGCCAGCTCCCTCCCACGAGATGCGTAGATAGGAAAACCAACGAGGCACTTGCCGGGCACACATAGGCGCCCGCCCCCGGGAAGCACACAGTCCCACATTCGCAGCCTGTCGCAGACAGTGCTTTCTCTCTCCAAGCTACTTAATATCTACTACACCTCGGAGGGCAACCATGTTTGCCTTTAAACACAGGAATGTAACATTCAATTTAGGGTTTACAGTGATTTCTTATTTTCTGAGAAACTTTAATGCACTGTATTATTTCAGAGCCTTTTGTATTTAGGAGCGAATCTAGACATAAAACTCAGAAGAATAATCACAGATTTGAAACAGGCATATTTTACTCTCTCACAAGGAAAATAAAAGTAATAATAAAATCATTGCTTCTGAACAAAAGACAAATATCCCATCTACCGATATAAATGGACTTCAGGAAAATGTCTAATGTGTAGAATGTGCTGAAACATTCTACTGTAACATTTTTATTAGCTATAACAAGACAAGCAAAGTGAAGGTGGAGGATGAGAGAAGGCACAAAAAGGAAAGACAAAGAACTCTCAGATCGATAGAACAGGGCTTATGTTTTCTATGATCAAATTAAAGTTTCTCTTTCAGAATTAAAAAGAACCAAATTGATTTGAGTATTGCTTATACCCCACTATCTTTCCCTTAACACAGGCCCTATTAGCATTGACAGCTGAATAGGAGATTTGAGGCTTGTGATGCCTGTGTGAGAGTCTAGAAATAAGAATCTCTAATACTAACAAATGTATATTAATGTTTGTAGTTCTCTCTCTTATAGTTCTTAATGTTATAATTTTCTATATAAAGCTGCAGCTCATGCTAAATACCATTCTGATTCCTGAAAGGCTTTATTAATATTCTATTAATATTAATTATGCCTAGTGTGTGTTTTGACATATCTATGTGACTTGTTCTTACTCTGGAATGTTTCCAGAGAAATCTAATGCAGAAGCATTAATGAAGTTTGCTTGGCTGTGATACATTTTCTTGTCCAAGCTCTGTTTCATTGGCTTCTACTGAAATGTGTAATCTGATTCCCGTACTCATCGCAATCTCTTGTTAAAAGGTATGGCGGGGTTTTTCAAGGCTAAGTTTTTGATCACAGGCTTCATTAGAACAAAATATACTGATGTAATTTTAGAAAATGAGTCATAAATTATGATGGAAGACAGAATCAGATTTTAAATATACCTCAGCAAGCTAAAATAATGATTAAAAACAAAAAGGTACAATGTAAGATGAGTAAGTACCAAATCCTACATTTAGGTTTTAAAAATAAAATTGATGAGTTGGAAAAAATTTGGTATAAAAATGTGAAGACAAGCTAGAGTTGCCATCTGAATTCCTATAGGGATCTTGAAAATATATTTTCTCTCTGTTTCATCTATGTATCAACCACAGCCCTTTTAAGTGGCCTTGCACGTAGTTGGAATAGGTAAATATAAGCATTAACAAGAGAGAAAGTAGATCTATGTTCCTAACTTCGGGCTCTAAAAGGTACATGGTTTGTGGTTTCATATTTCTGGACTTCAGTATCTCCCTCTATCAGAAGACCTGGGCCGCTTGATTACTAAGATTTCTTTTAACCTTAATTTCCAACACTGAGTAGAAATTTATATAACACACCCTAATCTATCAGGAGAAGGCAACTAAGGTAATGTTGGGATTTTGTCTCTCAAACCATTTGAAGTGTTTCCATGAAGTAAAGACAGTAGCTGTATCTCAGAAGCCAAAATGTGAATCAATGGATGAATACGATAACCAAAAGATTGTGTTTTCCTAAAACAAACAAGTGTCACCTGTAGCATTCAAATCATCTGACTGTCTGCCAGAGAAATGTTAGAGAAAATGTGCGCAGTCCGAGGGAGGTAAGTCCAGGTTCATTTTTCAATATGGTCTGGGTCTTTGAGTTGTAACATAATCATTTTGTAGGTAGAAGTAGTGTCATTTCAAAATGGTTTTAAAAGATTTGAAACAAATACCTTTCACATTAAGAATGTTTTACTCAAATACTTCAAAAAAAAAGAGAAAAATATCTTGCTGATAATGTTTTTCACACCAGAGGGCTTACACTCTTGGACACACTCTGAAAATGGCAGACTATTTATTTTACAATTCATCTGAACACCATCTCCTTCACAATCCATTGTCTCCATCTAATCGGGCTTCGCATGCTATCAATTTCACCCTCTGCTAGTGTCAGAATTCATTATTCTGATCCCTTTAAAATCCATTTAAAGATTCTATTTGTTTTCTGTTCCCCTTTTCTGTGAGTTACCTTATATAATGTCACAAGAAAAATCCATTAGAGTGGAAAAACTGTTGTTGTGGAGAAAGGAAAATTTCTAGATTATTGTTCTTGGGGAACAAGAGTGGGTAGGATCTATTGCCCCCAAGAAGCTGTTGGCCCAGACCTTTAAGCACCTAAGAAGAGCTCAATATATTTCAGAACTGGGAGTTAAAATATGTATAAAGGTGTAAATGCTACAGACAGCACAGATGACAGATGGCACTCGGGCGGGTGAAAGTGGAAGAAGGTAGAGTGGAGATAAACAGTAATAGGAAAAAATACGATAAAAAAAGAAAATAAACCTTTTATTTCATGCGAACAACCTTTATTTTTCTTTTCACAAGTCATATTTCATAGGTTAATGTAAACCAAAATGAAGTTATAATTACAATAAAATTGGTAAAATCAAGATCGAGGTAATGTACCTGACTTAAATACAATAACAATCTATGAAATATTAAAGGTAGTCTAATAACATTAAGAATTTTGTGTTGTGACCATCATTTTTATATTTTAAAACAAAAAAAAACAAGAATGTTTATCTGGGAGTAGTAATTGGTGGTTAGTTTAAGAAAGTATCAAAACTGAGACATTTTCCATCAGAATACTCATATATTATAAGGTCTCTGCACACCTAGTTTTCAAATCTTTATGAAAAGGTCTGCTTAATTCATGGACTCAGATTGATTTACCTCAAAGTGTGAAATCTCCCCACCGCTTGTGTGATCTGTAGCTGCTTACCCTATTGAAGTTTATAATTATGTTTGTCCCTGGAGGGGCTGATTGTTTTCTCATGAAAGCAGTGGAGAGGGAGTGGTGAAAGACTACTTAGCAACCTTTAGGAGGAGGAATTATCAGCAAGGAAGGGAAAGCATTTCTGGGGAAAAAGAGTATGGTAGCCAATCATGCATGCTTCAAAATCAAAACACTGTTAAGTGATCACCAAGATATATTTTCCAGAAAAAGAAATGATAGTCTCTGAATTTAATATTTAAAGGTAGGAAGTTGCCTGGAATTGGAAGGCTGCTTAGGCACGTTTGCTGCAAATTTGGCCAGTGAAAGCGGACTGCAGGTGTTACTGTGGATGGCAGAGCATTAGCATCTCAACAATGCAACAATGGGGTGTGCTGACCTTAAAAATAAAGCAGTTAATTATTTACCATCAAAAATTGTTTTATTCATGAATAGTAGACAATTGCAATTTAGGACATGCAAGCTAGGCAAAATCGTAAGCAAGTCTGGAGCACAAAGGGGAAGAGATATATGTATGAGAAAGGGGGAGTTAGGAGGAGGTATTATAAACAAAGTACAGTGGAAGAAACCGGGAGTTCAAAGTGTTATAGCTTTTTATTGGCTGGGTTGTGACAGTATATCATTGGCTGGGGTGTCATTGGGGAAGGAGAAAATGTTACTTCCTCCTGCAGGGTAGTAGAGAGTAGAAAATGTCCTTTCGGAGATGCAAGGCATGTCTCTTCCTGTTCAGGGCAACAACAAGCAGAAGGGCATGAGAGCTCCCTGCACCGACTCTCCTATCTACAATCTTGGTTGAGGTTTCCTTTATTACTTCTCGCTAGCAGCATGAAAAACAGCAGTGTAGCTGGATGATAGGTAATAGGGATGCTCTTTGGAGGGATAGTAATGGACTCGTGCTTTGGATTTTAATTCCTGAGTGGAGATTCTCAGATCCTGGGAGAGAAGTAGTAGCAGCAGGCTGCAGGACAATGTGTGGGATTCCCTGCTAATCTCGCTAGTCCATTTTAATTTACTTCAGAGAAATAGAGAATGTGACTGCATTTGTATTATGACTGTTTTGTAGCTTTTCATATACTAACATTTTATCCTGGGGGGTTGGGGACGGATAAACCTTTACACATAAGAAGTCAACAAAAGTCATAGAAATCCAGGCATCAATTAGCAAGGTAAAAACCTTATTTTAGGGAGAACAGAGAAAGAACAAGTGTCAGGCCCAAGCCCTCCCTGTGTAAATTATAGCACCATTTTAACTGTGAGAGACTAGCCTTATAATTTTTATACTTAGGGCATAAAATTAATAATAAATAATAATATATAGCCTATCATGGCAGTTACTGGCTCAGGAGAAGATTAATTGGCATTCTTTTATCTCAGAGTATTTAAGAAATTGAAAAAAGGCCTTTTAAAGAAAATACTTTACATGTTATACATTGCATTTCTTTAAATCATTTTGCAAACCTCAGATTAAAAAGTTGGTCTTCTAACTGCATTGATTTATTGCATCCAGAAACAGTGAGATGAATCATTTCCCCTTCAAGTTACCTTTTCTCAAAATATTTTAGGAAGTTTAAACGGACTGCAGCTGATTGTCTCAAAGGCATTAGCTGTTGTAACACAGTGGGTGCCAAATTCTAAAGGTATAAAAGAATGTGGTCTTGATGTAACTGAACAGCAAAAAAAAAAAAAAAAAAAGAATGTGGTCTTGAAATAAGGAGTACTTACTTAGGGTATCTACTTTGTATGGAAATGAATGCATTTACGGCTAAATAAACAGACCTTCTGCCCCACCCCTCATGCACAAAGGAAGGAAAATGAACCCCAGTGCAGTTCACAGATTCTTTTCCAATCAGTCATCTTGTTTACTATTTTAACTGCACTTCCTAACATAAACTAAATGGTGAATAATTTGGGACATATTCTTAGATATTATCTAAAAGTTATTTTCATTAATAACATTGGAAATCCATCTGCACGAAATGTGCAAAGTAAATTGAATCGACAGAATAATGTTGTCAGTGGTTTCATTTACCCAGCACCAGCGTACCTTGAGGCCTCTGGGATTTTCCCGCCCTGTGTGTCCAAGCCATAACCCAGTTTCCTTCGTTCTGCCACTGTATTAAAAATTGTTGAAATAAACTAGATTATGTATTTTCTAACTGCACAAAATAACGGTATCTGGCAAGGAAAATAAGTCTTTTTAATAGGTGATGCCATCGTACTCATGTTTGTCGAAGTTTAATGGCAAAAGCAGCGGACCTTGAAAGAATGCTGGTCTTCAGGGAATTTTCTTAAATTGGACTTTTAATCCAGCTGTAAACTGGTTGGTTAGAGGAAGCACCGACATGCACAGTACCTAATGGTATGTTTACAGTGCATGTATTCTGTGGGGAATTAAAAAAAAGGGAGGGATATATTTCACTGACCATATACAATTGATTACTCTCAATCTCTCTCAGTTAAATGCTATAGATAGAAACGTCAGAAAAATTGTGATAGAAGACATATTAGAAGGCTGAATGAAATCATTATATAATCTATACCTCATCAAACATATCATTACATGATATGAAACAATAGCAAGACTGTTACTCAAAATAAGAATTTGTACTTTGCTGTAACTGGGCAGTCAGCTAAATATAAGTTTTCCTTTACTTCAGGGGTGTTAAACTCATTTTCACTGGGGGCTGCATCAGCCTTGCAGTTGACTTCAAAGGGCCAAAATAATTTTAGGACTGTATAAATGTAACTACTCCTTAACAGTTAAGGAGTTGAAATTACATTTGGCTCTTTAAAAGCAACCACGAGGCTGATGTGGCCCCCGGTGAAAATGGGTTTGACACCCCTGCTTTACTTTCTAAGTATGAAGGCTATACCTTTAGTTTGCATACATTTGGATCATAACTTAAAATTCTTAGTCTGTTTTCCCAGGGTATCCTGAGAGCAAAGGGAGGCTATACTACAGACATAGTGTACAGTGTTCAGGTGACTATAATCACCTACATGATTCAAACTCAAAGGAGTGTATTTACTGCTCAAACTATTCTCAGTTCTTGAGTTTGGCAAAGAAAGAATTCCGAGCCAAGAACTCTAGAGCAAGAGGAAGTTTAGTTAGCATGCCAAGTGAAAGTACACACAGAGAGAAGGTTCAGGTGGGTTCCTCAGAGAGCTGCCTTGGCCTTTCAGAAAGAAAGCCACAGAGGAAGGAGAAGTGAGCCAGCTGGGCTACGGGGACTCGGGAAACAAGTCACAGAGGCAAAAGAAGGGCCCTTGGAGACAGGTTCAGTGGGTTAGTCCAGGACAAGCTGTTGCTGCCTCTGCTCCTCCGGTTGTAAGTCTCTTTGGGATCCTTAGAGCTTAGGAGGAAAAAAAAACAAAGATACATACCTGAAAAAGAAGGCAGAGCATGCTTGAGAGACAGAGAGGGAGAGAGAGAGAGAGAGAGAGAGAGAGAGAGAGAGAGAGAGAGAGGGGAAGAGAGAGAGATAATGAGCACAATTGTCCAGGTAAATTGAAAAAACTAATATATTTTTAGATAGATAAAGACTGAGGCAATTCCCTCTTGCCAGTGTGGCTCCCGTGGTTAGACATCACCCTGTGAACCAAATGGTCACCAGTTGGATTCCCAGTCGGGGCACATGTCTGAGTTGCAGGTTCTGTCCTTGGTTGGTTGGGGTGGGTACAGAAGGCAACCAGTCAATGTTTGTTCCTCTCACTCTCTCTCTCTCCCTTCCCATCTCTCTAAAAATAAATAAATAAAATCTTTAAAATAGAAGACATTTTCAAGGAAAATACAAAAGTTACAACCCACTTTCACTATTTTAATAGTTTTATAATATGAGAAGCAGAAACTAATAGAATTACAAGGAAAATGGGCAAATTCATCATCGTAGTGGTATATTTCAAAACATCTTTTAGTACTAGATAGATAAAGCAGACAAAAAATTTACTAGTAGTATAGCCAATTTTTTTTTATTATCATTCAGTTAAAGTTGTCTCCATTTTCCCTCCACCACTCCCCCCCCCCCCTGTGATCCCCACCTCCCACCATTGATCCTACTCCCTTTGGTTTTGTCCATGTGTCCTTTATACATGTTCCTTTATGGCCCTTCTCTTATTTTCCCCCATTATCCGTCTCTCCACTCCCTTCTGGTTACTATCAGTTTGTTCTTAATTTCAGTGTCTCTGGTTATATTTTGCTTGCTGGTTTATTTTATTGATTAGGTTCCACTTATGTGTGAGATCATATGGTATTTGTCTTTCACCACCTGGTTTATTTTGCTTAGCATAATGCTCTCCAGTTCCATCCATGCTGTTGTGAAAGGTAGGAGCTCCTTCTTTTTTCTGCTGCATAGTATTCCATTATGTAAATTCAAAAGAACCTAGGCACCCCAATGTTCACAGCAGCACAATTTACAATAGCCAAGTGCTGGAAGCAACTTAAGTGCCCATCAGTAAGTGAGTGGATGAAAAAACTGTAGTATAGTCAATTTGAACTACACAATTAACATTTTTGATCACTGTACCCAACAACCAGATAATATACATTTTTAAACTTGAAAAGCCTACAAAATCAAATATATACTAGTCCAGGTTACTTGTACAGAGTAGCTCGATGAATTTTACAGATCGTGTATGACACCACCAACTCCAAACAAAATGAAATTCAATCATAATACAGTAAAGGAAGAGGCTTGGAAAATCAAAAGTACACTATTATGTAATCTATGAATGAAATAATAAAAATAAGAGATAAAACTGAATAAAGATATTATCTAAAGTAATCAATAGAAATTTTGGCTTTAATTGCTTATATTAACATAAAAGAGAGAAGGTGAAAATTTATGAGCTAAGCATCCATGTTAAGAAATTAGGAAAAGAAAAGCATTTTACACAAAGGCAGAAGAAAGATAATGGGAATCAAAGAAACACTACAAAACTCTTATAATACTAAATGTTTGGTGGTACTTTGAAAATAGTAATGAAGTTGACTAACTTCAAGCATGATTAATGACAGAGAAAGAGACAGAGGATGATTAATGGGAGGACAAGAGGGAGAGGAAAGGAGAGCTAAGGAGAGGGAGACAGAGATCGATGGTGGAGAGAACAAATGGAAAGCAAATGTGGTATTGTAATAAAATGTTGAAAATGAATAAAATTGTGGTAAGTAAATAAACAGTTACCATTTTAGGAATCAGAGCAAGGGATATGTGGAGTTTTTTTGTAGTGCTTTTGAAGTTTTCTTTAAGTCTAAAATTATTGCGAATCAAAAAATTATAAATTTCCAGAAAGAATTTTGCTTTATGAGTTTTAACTTGCCTGAATTTCTGTGTTTTATCTTAGGGGATTCACTGAAGTGTGTCAGGTATCAATTATCATACTGCATAAAAATAATATAACGACAATGGATTTAAAATTAGATCACAAAATTTAAAGATCTTGGGTCTGGAAAGAATGTAGGATATGCAGACTTGTTCAAGGATGACATTCAAAAAAATTTTAAATGCAGAACACTGCTCAGCAGTATTTGTCAAATATTCCACACTTGTAATAAGTTTGTATAATGATACTTGAGAGGAAAATAATGTGCTTTACATGTATTTTATTTAATACATAAGTAAAATGTATTACTGGGCTGTTTTAAAAGAGTATTATGAAAGAAATTTTTGACAATGTCAGGAGTAATTAGATTAGGATTCATCTTCGCAAGTATTTCCAAGTTCCTTTGTGCTTCGCCAATGGTTGGCTGGCATCCATCTGACATCTCTCTGGGGTAAAAATATCCGGGAGCACATTAAGAACTTAACTGTGGATAGTGGAGGTCTCAGTGTGATTTGCAGTACTTTTTATCTTCAGGACTGTGATTTCTAAATGGATAGAACCTCTGTGAGTATGTAGGAAGAATGAGTCACTGTGAAGTTAAACTGTGTTAACAACTTCAGAAAAGAATCACATGTAGAACAATTGTGAAAGAAATAGGAAATATTTTCTGATGTGATCATGAAGATAGCCACAAATCATCTCCTATACTTCCGTTATCTGGGGTCTATGCTAAGAGCTTAATCAATTTGAGGGTGAAAAAGGATCCCTCTTTTCCACCTCCATGTAGTAAAAAATGCAATGGCATAGTTATGCAGTTATATCATGACCTGCAAAGAATTATGACTTTTGCTTAACAATTTTGATTTTCAAAAAATATATATACTGTAATTTAATATGAGACCAGATGAATTGTGCTTTGTTACTCTTTATTATACTAAAATGTTCACTTTTAAATCAAGTGTTTTATGTTTGTAAACGTATTTAACAAGCAGACATTGGAGGCAGTCGACTCAAATGAATATCTGAAGGCCTCAAAGCCTCCTCTGCCATTAAATGTCATCTTTGCTTAAACACCTCAGCGTCCACAGGTCACTCTTTTGCAGTAAATTAGTGAAGGCCTTCTTCCAAATGCAAATATGTTCTGAGAACTTAACTAAGCCCCGTTCAGCCATTAAGCTCTGTGTTTTATTTAGAATGATGAATCAACAAAATCATAAACTTGAACAATGAACCCAGTAAATTTGAACAATGTTTTACAAAAGATATGTCGTCTGATAGCTGTGGAAAACCCCTCTCTCTGAGAGCGCTGCCAAAAAGGCATATTTTTAGATGGAAAAATGGTGTGAGCATTCTGCACACTTCAATCACAGCCATGAGGTCTGGGAAGTTTCAGGTTCATACACATAAATACTGAGATGGGATAAGGGAAAGTGTTTGTTTTCATAAATAACATACACATCTTAGTTACTCAAAACAGCACACATTTATTCTGGTACGTGTTACATGTAAGCTGAGGGCTGGCTGGCTCTGCTCTGTGTATCTTCGGATTCTGGATGCAAACTTCAGGAGCAGCACGTATGTCCTGAGAACACAAACTACCACGAGGGAGTGTCCAGGAACAGACATGAAGCAGGATGCCCCCTACTGAGAAGGAACTGCAGCATAGCACACATTTCATATGCTTGTAGTCCGTGCAAGCCATATGCCTTGTAGGTTGTAGGTAGTTGGCCTGTCAGAGTGAGGATTCAGTCATTCTCAACACTGATTATTTTATCATTACTATGGGCATTGTTGAACTTGACTGGAGCCCTGGGTCTCCAGAAAGCAACAAAAATTGTGAAATCCCCACCCTGTAGTTGGGGATAGAGCACCCCATCCTTGCATATTCCCAGATAAGACCATTTCCACCCTTCCCCATGATGCTCCCATGTTTACCTGTCTCTAAAAAACCCAGGCCCTCTTCCTTTGAGATGTTCTTCATTAATAAACGTTCTCTCCATTGCATTTGCCTGAATAAAATCATCTCCTCAATTTTGTCCTTCATACCATAATGTTAACAAATGGCAGAAAAGGCACAGATATTATACATTTATTTTATTTTGGTCATCTTGATCAAGGTGAGTAATTTTCTAGCTGAACTCAATCTTTACAAATTTGAGTAAAGGGGAATGAAACACCTATCTATAGATTTCCTCATTTTTCTGCTTTTTTTCTAAGAGAATTTATTCCCATGACCTCTCTAATTTCTGCCACCTGACTCTGACACACCTCTCTAGCCACATGTCTCACTCCAGCAAAAGAGACACTGTGTCGCCGGAACGCTGTTCACTTAAGCCTTCTGACTCACACTGGCCAGAGCACTTTGCAATATTTATGTTTGTCCCAATCATAGACAGCACCAAAACTTCTTTCTGAAAAGCAAAATATCTATAAACACTTAAAATTTCAATTAGGGTTTGTATAGTAATCTGAATATATGAGGTAATTTCTGCTCTCTGGCTATCCCTAGTCCAATTCTGTATGTTTCTTAATAATTTTTTTTAACTACCACTAATTGCTGATGATAACCTACATGTGAGAGCAAGATGTGTTGTTTTTAAGGACGATGATTCTAGCACAGTGTGAGTCTGACATGGTGTCTGGGAGAAAAGTCTTCTTATCTGTAGAGTTTTTCTTGAACTCGTAACTAGTTGTTCGCTTATATTTGTGTTACACCCCTCATATGGTGATTTGCACTCAGGCAACTGTGAGTAGTGGTCCCTGATTGCCTGTGACACCTCGCCCAAGGAGTGCCGTGGAACAAAAGCAGTGTTCAAATGCCAGTCAGACCAAGGGCTTTTGATTGCACTTCTAGGCTCCTCCTGTCCCTGAATTAAAGACTTTTAAAACTATCTTTTAAATACTAAAAGTTGCTTCAGAGTTAGAACTGACATTTTGCAGTGGTAGTGGATATGAATCGAGAATTAAAAAGAAGAGCCTTAGCGACCTTTTCAGATAGGAGGAAGCAGAGAGAGGGTTGTTTTCTAGCACAAAGGACGGTGGATGGGACTCTTTCAGCTGAACTGCATAAACTGGAATTTCAATTACCCGAGCTGCCTTTGCCCTCACTGGTAGATAGGTACCTCAGGTAAACTAACCAGGACGATTAATAATTGTGGGTGTGGATTTAGAAGCACTTTAAGCCAGCGGTAAGGAGATTTAGTGTCATTCTGTTCACCACCAAGGCCAAAGGCAAGAATAAAGTTGTGGGAAGGGTTGGTGGGTCTTTCGCAACTTCAACAGAATGAAAATTGAAGATGACTCTTCCCTTCTCATTTACAGAGATAATGATGGTTCTGCAAATGTCAATCAATCATGTGTTTCCACAAGACGTCTGCATTCAGCAGAAATGACAGCAGTAATTTGGCCAATTTAGAGATATTAATTTATAAGCTTTAAAAATAATTCATGCATAATTATATAGAAAACAATATGTACACCATTTGGGTGTGATTTAATGAATGATGCAGTAATGTCCTTTGTACCTGACACCCAGCTTTGAAAATAGAAACTCCCTTAGCATTCTGCATCAGTCACATCCCCTCCCCTCCACCCCTGTTAAAACTTTTTAAATTTTGTATTAATTATTCTTTGATATTGATTATAATTTATTGCATGTATGTGTGCTCTATATAATGGTGGTTATTTTTTTTTAATTTTTACTGAGCTAGGATAAGGCTATATGTGACATTTCTTCTTTTGAATTTTTTTTATTATATATTGGTTTCAGATTTACAACTTAGTGATTAGACAATCATATACCTTACATACTATTCCCCTCAATATTTCCAGTACCTCAACTGACACCATACATAGTTATCATGATATTACTGACTGTATTTCCTAGGCTTTACTTACTTCCCTGTGACTATTCTATAGCTACCAATTTTTGCTCCTTAGTCCCTTTCCCTCTTTCACCCAGTGCCCTAAGCCCCTCCCCTCTGGCACCCACCACTTCTCTCTCTGTATCTATGACTCTGTTTCATTTTTCTTTGTTTATTTTGTTCTTTAGATTCCACATATAAGTGAAATCATATGGCATTTCTTCTTTAAATATTAAATTTTTGAGATATACCATGCTGATGTGTTCAACCGTAATTCATTCATCTTCCATCCGCTTTGCAAACTATTAATGTGTTACTGTCCTTAGGGAGAATTGGGTTGTGCTTAGCTTTGGGATATAACATGTTGCTGTTATGAGCATTCTTCTACAAGTCTGTCAGTTCACATTTAAAAGAGTTTCTCTAGGCTATGGATCGCTGAGTCATAGTAAACGTGCATCTTCAACTTTATGAGGTAAAGCCAAATTGATTTCCAAAATATTTTTTAGCAATTTATATTCACATCAGCAGAGACAGTTGGAGATGTCCAACTTTTTAGCGTCTCTACACTATGCTGGAAGAAGAAGAGTTGTTTTGGGCCACACATTAAATATATTGCGACATGTAATCACAAAAATATCTCATAATGTTTTAAGTAAATTTAGAATTTTGTGTTGGGCCACATTCCCAGCCATCCTGGGCTGCGGGATGCAAGGCGGACACCTGTGGTGAAGATGCTGCTGCAATGCATACTTAGATAATAGATGATAATCTCAAATCCAGTTTTGGAACTGGAAGTTTTATTATTGGTATACTGGAATCCCCTTATTTTACAAATCATAACATTTTGGCTCAAAGATAGTCCCTGCTTTTCCGGGTCACACAGCCCATATCCTAATTAAAAGTATAAACTTCTCCCCTGATTTTCCACATAATAGCCTTTCAGTTAAAGCACTTGCATTAGCAGCTTCTTAACATGGAAGCTGAACTGCCAAGGAGCAGAGGGATTCAATGAAGCATAATTGGACATTTATCTTGACTTTGGGAGAAAGCCATTATTTTCCTTAAAAGTATGAATAAAGGTGTGATTTCTTTATAACATTGAAATTTATGGAAATGCATAACCAAAACAAGATGGTATGTGTTTAAACTACTGTTGAGAAATTAAATTTCACAGTGTTTAAAATAAGTCAGAAAATCAAGCTGAACAGTAGAAATACTATTAAAAAAACACCAAAGAAACTAGGTGAATCTGATTAAACAGAGGAGCTCTATTATTAATATTTTCACCCTCAAAATCATGGATTCAGAAACAGTGTTGCTAACTATATTCTTTTTATTTCCTGGCTATAAAGTGAAATTTTATTGGTTCTATTTTTTTAATTAAACATTTTTTTGTTGCTGTTCAGTTACACTTGTCTGCATTTTCTCCCAACCCCAGCCAAACCCACCTTCCTCCCCCACCTCCACCCTCCCCCTTGGTTTTGTCCATGTGTCCTTTATAGTAGTTCCTGAAAACCCCCCTCCCCACTATTCCCTCCCCTCTCCCCTCTGGTTATTGTTAGATTTCTCTTAACTTCAATGTCTCTGGTTATATTTTGTTTACTCTTTTCTTTTGTTGATTAGGTTTCAATTAAAGGTGAGATCATATGGTATTTGTCCCTCATTGCCTGGCTTATTTCACTTAGCATAATGCTCTCCAGTTCCATCCATGCTGTTGCAAAGGGTATAAGCTCCTTCTTTCTCTCTGCTGCATAGAATTCCATTGTGTAAATGTACCATAGTTTTTGGATCCACTCATTTGCTGATGGGCTCTTAGGTTACTTCCAGTACTTGGCTGTTGTAAATTGTGCTGCTGTGAACATTGGGGTGCATAGGTTCTTTTGGATTGGTGTTTCAGGGTTCTTAGGGTATAATCCCAGCAGTGGACTTTCTGGGTCAAAAGGCAGTTCCATTTTTAGTTTCCTGAGGAAATTCCATCCTGTTTTCCACAGTGGCCGCACCAGTCTGCATTCCCACCAACAGTGCACTAGGGTTCCCTTTTCTCCGCATCCTCTCCAACATTTGTTTGTGGATTTCTTTATGTTGGCCACTCTGACTGGTGTGAGGTGGTATCCCATTGTGGCTTTAATTTGCATCTCTCTGATGGCTAGTGATGCTGAGTATCTTTTCATATGTCTCTGGGCCCTCTCTATGTCTTCCTTGGAGAAGTGTCTGTTCAAGTCCTTTGCCCATTTTTTAATTGGATTGTTTGTCTTCCTGGAGTGGAGTCATGTGAGTTCTTTATATATTTTGGAGATCAGACCCTTGTCTGTGGTATCATTGGCAAATATGTTTTCCCATACTGTTGGTTCTCTTTTCATTTTAATGCTGTTTTCTTTAGCCATGCAGAAGGTTTTTATTTTGATGAGGTCCCATTTGTTTATTCTTTCCTTTATGTCCTTTGCTTTAGGGAACATGTCTGTGAGGATGTGGCTGTGTGGAATGTCTGAGATCTTCCTGCCAATGTTTTCTTTTAGGTCTTTTAGGTGTTACAACTTATATTTAAGTCTTCTACCCACCTTGAATTTATTTTTGTGTATGGTGTAAGTTGGTGATCGAGTTTCATTT
This sequence comes from Desmodus rotundus, assembly GCF_022682495.2. Lineage (NCBI taxonomy): Eukaryota > Metazoa > Chordata > Mammalia > Chiroptera > Phyllostomidae > Desmodus > Desmodus rotundus. The sequence continues at coordinate 126,747,911 of NC_071387.1, forward strand.
TTTTTGCATGTAGCTGTCCAGATATCCTAACACCATTTGTTGAAGAGGCTGTTTTTGCTCCACTTTATGCTCCTGCCTCCTTTGTCAAATATTAGTTGACCGTAAAGACTTGGGTTTATTTCTGGGCTCTCTGTTCTGTTCCATTGGTCTATGCTCCTGTTACTATGCCACTACCAAGCTGTTTTGATTACAGTGTCCTTGTAATACAGTTTGATATCAGGTATTGTGATCTCTCCTGCTTCGTTCTTCTTTCTCAAAATTGCTGCAGCTATTTGGGGTCATTTATAGTTCCATATAAATTTCTGAAGTGTTTGCTCTATATCTGTGAAATATGTCATGGGTACTCTAATAGGGATTGCATTAAATCTATAAATTGCTTTAGGTAGTATGGCCATTTTGACGATGTTAATTCTTCCAATCCATGAGCATGGTACATGCTTCCATTTGTTTGTGTCTTCCTTAATTTCTTTCTTCAGGGTTGTGTAGTTTTCTGAGTACAGGTCTTTTACCTCCTTGGTTAGGTTTATTCCTAGGTACTTTATTTTTCTTGTTGCTATATCAAATGGGATTTTTTTTCCTGATTTCTGTTTCTGATGTTTCATTGTTGGTATACAGAAATGCCTTTGATTTCTGAGTATTGACTTTGTATCCAGTTGTTTTGCCAGATTCATTTGTTAGGTCAAGTAGTTTTTTGGTAGAGTATTTAGGATTATCTATGTACACTATCATGTTATCTGCAAACAATGACAGTTTCATTTCCTCCTTTCCAATTTGGATGCCTTTTATTTCTTTTTCTTGTCTGATTGCTGTGGCTAGGACTTTCAATACTATGTTGAACAGGAGTGGTGAGAAAGGGCATCCTTGTCTTGTTCCTGATCTTAGTGGGAAAGCTCTAAGTTTTTGTCCATTGGGCATGATGTTGGCTGTAAGTATCTCATATATGGCCTTTATTATGTTGAGGAATGCTCCCTGTATTCCCACTTTGCTGAGTGTTTTTATCATAAATGGGTGCTGTACCTTATTAAAGGCTTTTTCTGCATCTATTGATATTATCATGTGGCTTTTGTCTTTGCTTTTGTTTAAGTGGTGTATTATGTTTACAGATTTGCAAATATTGTACCATCCTTGCATCCCTGGGATGAATCCACACTTGACCATGGTGTATGATGTTTTTAGTGTATTGCTGGATGTGGTTTGCCAATATTTTATTGAGGATTTTAGCATCTATATTCATCAGCGATATTGGCCTGAAGTTTTCTTTCTTTGTTATGTCTTTATCTGGTTTTGGGATTAGGATGATGTTGGCTTCATAAAATGAGTTTGGGAATCTTCCATCTTCTTGAATTTTTTGAAGTAATCTGTGGAGGATGGGGGTTAGCTGTCCCTTAAATGCTGTGTAGAATTCTTCTGTGAAACTGTCTGGTCCAGGGCTTTTGTGTGTCAGAAGCTTTTTGATTACTGTTTCAATTTCATCAGGTGTTATTGGTCTGTTCAGGCTTTCTGCTTCTTCTTCATTGAGTTTTGGAAGATTATATTTTTCTATAAATTTGTCCATTTCATCTAGGTTTTCACATTTCTTGGCATACAGTTCTTCATAGTAATTTCTTACAATCCTTTGTATTTCGGTGGTATCAGTTGTAATCTATCCTCTTTCATTTCTGATTGTGTTTATTTGGGTCCTCTTTTTTTTTCTTGATGAGCCTGCTTAAGGGCTTGTCGATTTTGTTTATCTTTTCAAAGAACCAGCTCCTGGATTCATTGATCCTTAGAATTGTGCTTTTAGTCTCTATGTCATTTAATTCTGCTCTGATCTTGGTTATTTCCTTCCTTGTATTTGCTCTTGGTTGTCTTTGTTGTTGTTCCTCGAGTTCTTGTAGATGTAGGGTTAGGCTGTTTATTTGAAATGTTTCTATTCTTTTTAGGTAGGCCTGCATTGCTATGAACTTCCCTCTCAGGACTGCCTTTGCTGTGTCCCATAGGTTTTGGATTGTTGTGAGTTCATTTTCATTTGTTTCCAGAAACTTTTTCATTTCTTCCCTAATCTCATTCTTTACCCATTCATTGTTTAATAGCATGCTATTCAATCTCCATGTTTTTTAGTGTTTTGGGTTTTTTTCCTTGAGATTTGTTTCTAATTGCAGTCCCTTGTGGTCAGAGAAAATGCTTGATATGACTTCAATTTTCTTGAACTTGTTGAGGCTTGTTTTGTGTCCTATCATGTGGTCTATCTTTGAAAATGTCCCATGTGCTTTTGAAAAGAATGTGTATTTTGCTTCTTTGGGATGAAAGACTATATATATATATATATATCAGTTAAGTCCATTTCATGTAGGGCATTGTTCGATGCCACAATATCTTTGTTGATATTTTGTTTGGAAGATCTGTCCATCTTTTACAGTGGGGTGTTAAAATCCCCTACTATAATTGTGTTTCTTTCAATACCTTTTATGAAGTCCTCCAAGATTTTCTTTATGTATTTGGGTGTTCCTATGTTGGGTGCATATATATTTACAATGTTTATGTCTTCTTGGTGGATTTTTCCTTTGAGTATTATGAAGTGACCTTCTGGGTCTCTCTTTATGGCCCTTTTTTTGAAGTCTTTTTTGTCTGATATGAGTATTGCTACCCCTGCTTTTTTTCCCCATCCGTTTGCTTGGAAAATTTGTTTCCAGCCTTTCACTTTCAGTCTGTGTAGGTCTTGTGTCCTGAGGTGGGTCTCTTGTAGGCAGCATATGTGTGGGTCATGCTTTCTTATCCATTCAGCTATTCTATGTCTTTTGATTGGAACATTTAATCCATTTGCATTTAAGTACCTATCAATAAAAACCTTACATTTAAGGTTTTTATTGATAGGTACTTATTCATTGCCATTTTTTTGTACCTGTGTTCCTCTCTCTCTCTCTGTTTTCCTTCCTTTCCTTGAAACATCTCTTGCATAGCTGGTTTAGTGCAGGGGTATTCTTTTGGACTTCTTTTGTCTGGGAAGCTCCTTATTTGGCCTTCTATCTTGATGGAGAGCCTTGCTGGGTAAAGTAGCCTTGGTTGCAGGCCTGTGGTTCTCATTACTTGGAGTATTTCTTGCCATTCTCTTTTGGCTTGGAGCGTTTCCATTGAGAAGTCAGCTGCTAACCTTATCTGGGCTCCCTTGTATGTTACTTCCTGTTTCTCCCTTGCTGCCTTTAAGATTCTTGATTTGTGTTGGAATTTTGCCATTTTAATTATGATGTGTCTTGAAGTGGGCCTCTTTGGTTTGCTCTTGATTGGGACTCTGTGTGTTTCCTGGAACACAGGAGTATGTGTGACTTTTTTTGTGTGACTTTTTCTCTCATCAAATTAGGGAAGTTTTCCATCATTACTGTTTCAAACAGGTTTTCTATCCCTTGCTCTTCCTCTTCTCCTTCTGGTATCCCTGTTATACGGATATTATTTCATTTCATGTTGTCCTGCATTTCCCTTAACCCCTCTTCTTTCTTTCTCATCCTCTTTTCCTTTTCTTACTCCTTCTGGATGTTTTTTTTTGTGTCCTCCAGTTCTCTGACCTGATCCTCTGCTTCATTGAGCCTGCTTTTGATCCCTTCTACTGTGTTCTTCAGTTCAGAAATTGTATTCTTGATCTCCTCTTGGCCCTTGTTGATAGTTTCTATTTCCTTTTTCATGTTGATATAGTTTGCAGTGAGTTCATTGTAGTTTCCCTGTAGTTTTTGGTAATTCTGTGTGAGCTCATTATGCTTCCTTATAACCAATTCTTTGAATTCAATATCTGATAGTTGACTTGCCTCTTTTTCATTTAGCATTGTTTCTGAGACTTCCTCCTTTCCTTTCATTTGGGGCTTGTTTCTCTGTCTTCCCATTGTTTGTGACACTCTTCTTGTTAGCCTCTGCTTCTTAAATTGATCTGTTCTGTCCCCCTGGGTTTATGGTGTGAACTCCTATGGTAGAATACCTGTGAGATTCAGTGGTACAGTCTCCTTGATCTCCCAATCTTACTAATCTTGGGCTGTCGTTTATGTTGGCTCTGTGTATGTCTTTGGTTTTTGGCTCTTGGTAAGACTTTCTTTGGTGGGTCTTTCCCATCAGCTGGTTATCTGAAGGTCAGTCTGTCCTCCACCTCTTCTTTTCTGTTGTGCAGGTGTGGGCAGGTTGTGTTTGGGCTCATTCTTCTGTATGTACAAGGTTTTGAGGCTTTTCTCTTGTTCTTGTTCAGTTGTTTGTTCTTATTAATTTCTTCACTATTTAGTTGTATTTCCAGATAGATCCTGGGTTGGGTTAGTTTGACTTCCACTCCCTCTTTCACCTTTTCCTCTTCTTAGCTGTTGGTGTTGCCTTTGTTGGTGGGTTTCCTCTTCTGGGAGGTATCCTGGTGTTCCTGGCTTCTACCTACTCCTCATTCAGGCTATGGGGGTATGTGCATGGCCCCTTCCTTGATTCGCACTCTCTGTGGTGCCTTTGGTCTCATGTCTCTCTGAGTTGCACTCTCTCCAGTTGGTGCCTGTGGTCTCCGTCTCCGTGTGGTGTGCACTCTACCCCCGGTGCTTAGGATTTGGGCTCAATATCCCCCACCGCCCTTCGGGAGCACTGGGCAGCTGGATGGAGAGGAGACTGGAGCTGCTGCTGCAGGAGAATCCCCCTAAGTGCCCCTGAGGGTCTTTTTCTTTTTGAGAAAATCCTCCTGCTCAATCCTGCCACTCCATACAAGCAAGGGCCTGTCCTCTTGCACAGCCCACCTCTCCGGCTAGACTGGGGACTGTCCACATCAGGGCCCAACACGGCCCAACTCTCAACTCTCGCTAATTATATTCTTAATATTTAGACATTTACTTTTGAGAAATTCAGAGCCCAAACAGAAGATGATCTTATATGTTCCAATAAAGTGGATTTTCTACTGTAGATTATCATTTTTTCTAAAAAAACAATTTTGTATACCATAATTATTTTACTATATATATGCATATGTGTGTGTATGTGTGTGTGTGTATATATATATATATTCTGTACCATGTAAATTTTTTTCTTTCATCTCAGAGAGCAATTCCATAATATATTTTAGTTGTGATGAAAGTTTGTGTAGAATTAGCTTTCAAATTCAGTTTTGGCCTTAAATGGTTCTAAATCTTCCAGTGCTGCATGTATTCCAATTAGGTTTAAGTTGTTTGAAAAGAGAATTTGGACTTCAGAGAGAGCATGAGAAAAAATCCCAGGTGCTGGAGCAATCGCATTTGGTAGCAAGAGTATTCAGGGGAGATAATGGAAGCAGTCCCTACTGAGAGTGTGCTGGGAACCAGGTTCTCTCCCAGCCACTTTTCATAATTTTTTACAAATATGACAATATTTTGTGTGGCATGGTATTTTCATTTTACATTATCTCTAAAGATGTCAAATGATTTAGTGTCCTGACAAATTTATAGTTGTTCAATTCCTAAAGTTGCCATTGGAAGAGACAATTTTTTATAGAAACAAACCAGAGTCATTTGCGATTTAAAAAAAAAATCCCTTGTGATGTAAATCAAATTCACTGGGTAGTTTGGTTTTATTTTTATTGTTGTTGTTGCTGTTTTTTATGTCTTTGGGATTTGGTCACTAGCCTTAGGGGGACATTGCTATTTCAAACATATTCTGTTAGGATTTGAAAATATTTTTCTTGTAGTATTTCTATGATTGTTATTTTTATTGCTGTTCTGTGGCTCTAGCTATATTTATATCCTTATAATGTTCCTAATTCGTGGAAACTTTCAATAAGCAAGTGTGTCTGCATCTAAATAATTGCGATTCAACAATATGTTTTTTGGCTGTGATGTCAGGTTTTGACCTCTTCCATTAGGGCAGAGGCTTGCTGTATGTATGAGCATGGCCATCGCTTCAAGCCGTGGAGATCTTAAATCATTCAAACCTGGGATTGGCTGCTTTATAAGGGAATGGCCATCTCATACTGAATTCATAAGAGTTGTGTAACTCTCAATGCTTGTCAATTCAGCTCTCTTCTCCCTCCCTCTTGTCCAAGCCCATCTCACCAGACTATTGCAAGTATAGTAATTTAGATATTATCTCCCCACCCCAGTCACTTATATACATTATACCTGAGATTTCATCTTTTTAATTTCTGTAGAAAATAAACATGTAATCTTTATGCTCCCTTAGAATGAAAAGCAATGAACGTAGCCTTCTGATTCAGAGGAGAGCCCCACAGGTGGGACTACATGGGTTTAAATGCCTATCTTGTCATTCTTTATCTGGGAACTTGGGCAAGTTTGTGAGCCTCCTAGTGTTTCTTCATCTGGGGACAAAATTACTACCTAATGCTATGTTGTTTTGCAAATCAAATCAATTCACCCATACAATGATCTAGAATAAGTTAATACCCAGTTAATTTTACTCTAACAGTGGAGAGCTGTTATTCCCATGCTGATATTTTAGGCATGGGAAGTAGCGTCAGCTTTTCTATGAACAGATGTTCTGATCAGCCTCCTGCTTCTCCCACTCTATCAATCTAGATGCTCCACAGTGGTTGGTGCCTCCACCCCGAATCTCTCTGCCCTGTCAAACTCTGCTCTAGGACACTGAATTGCCGATTCCTCCTGCCAGCGAAGTCAGTAACAGTCCTCCAAAGCTTTTTATCTCTGTGTGTGTGTTGTAATTTTTCCTCACTAGTGGTCTCTCTCTTTTTTCTTGATTGTAATAGTTTTGTACCTTTTTAAATTTTTTCAACAATGCGGTTAGGAAAAAGGCATACATACATGTGCAATCTAACATTTAAATTTATTTATTTATTTTATTTATTGATTTTAGACACAGAGAAGAGAGGGGGAGAGAGGAAGAAGGAGAGAGAGAGAGAGACGGAGAGAGAGAGAGAGAGAGAGAGAGAGAGAGATATTGAATAATGTTCCACTTATTTACGCATTTATTGGTTGATTCTTGCATGTGCCCTGAGCAGGTACTGAACCTGTAACCTTGGCTTGTCGGGACGAATCTCTAACCAACTGAGCTACCCTGCCAGGGCCCAGTCTAACATATTGAATACTGAAAGGACAATCATTTACCATTATTATTTTGAACTTTTTACAAGTATGCTTTAAATTATATCACACTGTTTTAATGTGCACTTTTAAGATTACTGGAAAGTGAATTTTAATACATAGTGTGTGTGTATATATATAAAGAAGAATATATGTATGCATATTCTTGTGTGAATATTCTATTTATATGCATTTTCAGATTATCTTTTAGGGTTTTAACACTATCATAAACGTAAATATATGAATGCTTATTTTATTTCAATTCTCCCAATGTCTTCTTCCTGAATATGCTATTAAAATTTGCAGGAAGAAATGAAGATGGGCAGGTAAAGATCATCAGCTATGCCCACATAAATAGTGTAAATTACTAAAATTTCTTCTTTGTCCTTTATTTTTTTTCTAACCTTCCACTTTGATTACCAGAATTTCAGTGTTAATATTATACGATATGTCAAAGATCCTGCTAGATTTACTACCCCGTTTAATATTATTTCATATGAAATCTAACCTCTACATATCCTTTAATAAAAGGTGACTATTACATTAATGCAGGATGATTGTAATACTTACTACATCAATGACGGTATTCCATCATATTTCTTCTATTCTGCTAAACCCACACATCCTGGATTCAGAATGTCTCAGACACTGATTAATTGTCTAACGTTGGGTGAATTACATTTCTTCTCTGCGTTTCAGCTTCTTTATTTCTAAAATAAAGGTGACAATGATACCAACTTCATAGAGTAGTTATTGTTATTAAAATGAACAAATGTTTATAAATACCTTTGAAAATGTTTATAAATACCTTTGGAGAGTAAACACTAAAGAAATAATAACTGTATTAATATTATTATTGCCTATTAATTTTGAAAATTCTTCAAAGCTATATAACTTTACCCTTTAAAATATTTTCTGACTAAAATTAGAAGTCAAGCTGTCAATATTTGTACATTCCAATGACAAATAACTTCCAGTGTAGCTTGTCTTGGGTTTTCTCACTTCTCTTCTATGTAGGACTGAGCAGACAATTGGAGATATTTAAATATGTATTAAGCCATTGGAAACTAGAGAAAAGAATGGAAAGATGCCAAGTAATTGCACCAAATGGCCAGAGGTATTTGTTTTTCCTGTTTAAAAGGCTTTTTCAGTAAATATGAGATGTCAATAGCAACCCCATCAACAGTGATTTATGGCAAATGAATTTTAGCCTAACCACCAATGCGAGTTCTTATTTTTGAGAAAACAGATAAAGGCATCGATGAAATTCTTAGCAATGTCTATTCTCCTCTAGACTAGGACAGCCATGGAACAAACCAACATTTTCTCATTTATTCTCACAGGTAGTGAGAACTGATTATTTTTATGTTCATTCCACTTTGAGGAAATAGTGATATATAAGACAGAAAATTTCCTTTCTTATAGCTTACATTTCAGAAGAGAGAGAAACATTGTGACCATATAAATGAATTGTAAAAATCAGATAGAACTAAGTTATATACAGGAATTTTTGAAAACAGGGTAATATGATAGTGACTAGACAAATCCTTTATACTAGATTGTAAGAAACTCCTAAGAGATATCATTTAAAATGATATCTGAAATATAATAAACAGTCATGTATGTTAGACCCTCTAATAATATCATCTTATTCAGTGTTATTTTATTATAACATTAATGAGGGAAAACAATGATTCCCAGCAGGGCCATTGTCTGTGTGGAGTTGAGAGGTTCTCTCCTTGTCTGCAGGATCTTCTCCAAGTACTCCAGTTTCCTCCCTTATCCCAGAGATCTGCAGGTTAAGTTACTGGTGTGTGTAAATTGTCCCAGTCTGAGAGAGTGAGGGGTGTGAGTGAGTGTGCCCTGTGATGGAAGGGTGGCCTGTCCAGGATTGGGTCCTGCCTGTGCTCTGAGCTGGCTGGGGAGATGCCAATCACCCGCTACTCTGAGCTGGGAAAAGTGGATTGGAACAGAATGATCTTACTTGATTTTATTCATCTTTCTTAAATGTATGCATATAGCTCACACTTATTTCATTGTCAATATTAGACATGTTTTGGGTCTTTATTTAAAACTTTGGCAATGTTTTGTGACCAGAAATATGCCTTGAAAGTTAACTCTTGTTTCTATCAATTAGCCTATGGCAGCATTGGTGTCATTGTAAGTCCCTTCCTTCTATGAAAAGTTGCAGTTCAAGAGAACCTATCGATGATGTTAAGTGAGGACTTACTGTGTAAGATTTAAAAGGTTTGTTCTCTATGAAACCAATTAGGAAGAAATTAAAGACTTTTTCTCTGTAAATCCATTTGTTTCCCCTTATGAAAAAAATAATTAGGTTTAGTTCATTAAAAATTATTTGCTTTCAACTGTATTCATTGGGTGTCCGATGTACATAAATGAAAGATGATTTCTTTTTTTTAATAAAAACTGTGCTTTTTAAATTTTTTACACTTTCATAAATTGAATTTGGGGGGGGTTATTGTTCAATTACAGTTGTCCCCATTTACCCTCCATTACTCTCCCCTCCCATACCAGCCCCACCTCCCACATTCAATCCCCCCCAGTTGTCTTCACCCATGGGTCCTTTATACAAGTTCCTCAGAGAGGAAGCTCATGCAGTGCTCTCTGCTATGCCTTGTGCCTGAGGTGATCAGCTGATAGGCTGAGACCTTTATATTTTCCTGCCTCTTGTTTGATATTAAGTTTTAATTCACCTAACCAATGCTTCCAGTCCTTATTCACACACACAAAGGAGCCTGGGAATATCGGGAAGCTGCATTCTGAAGAGATTTTTATCCCTTAAGTGAAAAGAGAGGTGACAGAGAAGAACATATTCTATAATAATGGCTGCCAGTCTGACTGTACATTCAAGTCACTTTGTCCTTTTTTATAAAATTCTACTGCCGGTGCTGCACCATAGACAAATTAAACCAAACTTTGGGGAGTCGATTCCAGGGTAGATTATAATGGTTTATTACGTGATTGTAATGTGCAGCAAGCATTGACAGCCATTCTCTAGTCCAGAGGATTATACTCAAAACTTTTATTATATACATTTATAATTAAATAAACCCCCCTTTCTGTGTAGAAAGGCAAGGCATTGCAGCAGAATTTATGAATACCAAAAATAGATGTACTTTATATATCCAGAAAATGTTTTAAAAAGCCAAAATTGTGCACAAAATTCCAATGTCAATTCACTGGTGAATGGATAGACAAAACATGTTATGTCCCTATGATGGAATGTGATTTGTCAATAAATAGAGTCAAGTACATAGGCATACTACACCTAAATGAACCTTGAACACATACATGTTAAGCCAATCACAAAAGCCACTTATTGTATGTGAATTATATTTCTACCGCATGTCAACAAAAGGCAAACATACAGAGATAAGCAGTAGATTGTGGTTGCCTGGCGCTAAATGAGGGAATGGGGAATGGCTATCAATGAGCACCAGCGATCCTTTTAGGTTAATGGGAATGCTCTAATAATGGATTTTAGTGAGAATTGCACAACTCTATAAATTTACTAACAGTCATTGAATTGCACACGTCAAATAGATATATTTTCTATACCTAAATTATATCTTGATAGAGCCATAACTCAAAAGATGATTACTATCCTATCATTTCTGGGGATCTTCAATATATTAATATAATTTTGAGTAATATTTTTTCAGGAAATGAAAATATTTTATCATTTACATATAGGTCATCTTTTATTGTGACATCTTTTCATATGTCTATTGACCATGTGTATTTCATCTTTAAAAAAAATATTTTATTATTGTTCAAATACAGTTGTCTGCATTTACCCCCCACTACTCCCCCCCCACCCCAGCCATCCCCACCTCCCTCCCCTGCTTCTTTAGAGAAGTGTTTATTCAGGTTCTTTGCCCCTTCTTATATTGGATTCTTTGGTTTATTGGTATTGAGTTTATGAACTCTTTATAAATTTTGGATTTTAACCCCTTACTGGATGTCTCATTGGTGAATATGTCCTCCCATTCAGTGGATTGTCTTTTTATTTTGTTATGGTTTCCTTTGCTGTGCAAAACCTTTTCAGTTTGCTGTAGTCCCATTTGTTTATTTTTCTTTCGTTTCCCTTGCCCAAGAAGATACATCAGAAAACATATTGCTATGAGAAGTGTTCAAGATTTTACTGCCTATGTTTTCTTCTGGGATTTTTATGGTTTCAAGTCTTACATTTAAGTCTTTAATTCATTTTGAGTTTATTCTTGTTTATGGTATAAGAACGAGGTTTAGTTTCATTTTTTTTTCTGCATGTATCTGTCCAATTTTCCCATGACCATTTATTGAATAAATTGTCTTCACCCAATTGTATGTTTGTGTTTCCTCAGTCATTAATTGACCATATAGCAGTGCATTTACTTCTGGGCTCTCCATTCTGTGCCATTGACCTATATGTCTGTTTTTATGCTAGTACCATGCTGTTTGATTACTATGGCCTCGTAATATGGTTTGATATCAGGTAGTGTGATACCTCTAACTTTGTTTTTCTTTGTCAAGTTTACTGTAGCTATTTAAGGTCTTTTGTGGTTTCATATATATGTTTATTTGTTCTAGTTCTGTCGAATATGCCTTTTGTATTTTGATTGGAATTGTGATGAATATATAGATTGCTTTGGGTAGTTTGGGTATTTTAATGGCGTTAATTTTTATTCACAAGCATGGTATATGTTTCCATTTATTTTTGTATCTTCAATTTCTTTCTACAATGCTTATAATTTTCTGAGTATAGGTCTTTTAACTCCTTGGTTAAAGTTATTCCTATGTATTTTTTGATGCAATTGTAAATGGAACTGTTTTCTTAGTTTCCCTTTCTGATAGGTGTATAAAAATGCAACCAATATGGATATGTCTCTTGTATTCTTCCACTTTACTAAGTTCATTTATCAGTTCTAGTAGTTTTTTGGTGGGACTTTTAGGGTTCTGTATCTACTGTATCATGTCATCTGCAAATAATGACAGTTTTACTTCTTCCTGTCCAAGTTGGATGCCTTTTATTTCTTCATCTTGTCTGACTGCTGTGGCTAGGGATTCAGTCTTACGTTGAATAAGAGAGGTGAAAGTGGGCATCTTTGTCTTGGTCTTAAGGGACAGCCATTGTCTGTCTGAATGTTTATACTCAAATTACTGCAGAGAAAATTGTGTTTACTTGGAACTTTAGGGCAATAATGTGTTTAATGTTCAATTGCATATGTTGCTAGGGTAAGATTATTTGAGAAGAGATATGGTTCGTCTAGTTGTGGTTCTCAAATACAAGATGGTATATTTTTTGTGTGAATGTTTTCTTTGTTTTCTTTAGCTTATCTGATTTAAAAGTATCATACTATTAGTAAAAAATTGTTTTTATATCTGCAAAGGTTGGGATTTTCTCTACCTTAAATAGTTAATTCAGAGTCTATTAATATTATTTTTACATCATATTCTGGCCTTATTCCCAGGAAATCATTATTAATACACATTTCATTTAGTTTATGTGGCTTTAACACTGTACAGATTAAAATTAACTGAAAAAAACCCCATGAATGTTAGGCCTGTAAAGGTATTCTAAGTGTCTGTGTGTGTGTGCGGTTGAGGGAAAGAAAGATGTGTGTGTGTGACTATGCGTGTGTGTGGTCAGTATAGATTAGTGGCTAATCACGTGGATACAAAGCCTGGATCTGAGGTACCTGCATAAGTTAGTAAATCTCTTTAACTATGAGTTTCCTCATCTGTAACATGGGCAGAAATTAATACATATATTATGAAATTCTTATAAATGCTAAATGAGGTAATACAAAGAGATCACTTAGTACATATTAAGCTCTGAAATAAATCATTTTAAATTTACCTTAATAAATCATTAAGTTATTAATCATTTTCAATTTATCCTAATATTTATAAAGCAAAAGAAATACCTTAGTTTTAAATTAGTTTTATTTTCTATTACTTTTTCACAGAGTAGTTTAAAGGCTGACTTTTATAAATATGTTTTTACTAATGGACTACTTAATTATTATCGAACAATGTGTATAGCCCTGGCCTCATGCCTCTGTTGATTGGAGTGTTTTCCCATACACCAACATGTTGCAGGTTTGATCCCCAGTCAGGGCACATACGTAGCTTGACAGCGCAGTTGCCAGTTGGGGTGCATATAGGAGGCAACCAATAGACGTTTCTCTCTCAGATCCATGTCTCTGTCTCTCTCTCCTCTTCCCTCCCTCCTTCTCTCTTTAAAATGAATAAACATATTCTTGGGTGAGGATTAAAAAATACATATATACAATGCATGTGAGTGTGAGCACATATATATGTATAGCCATATACATATATTACAAAATAAAGAATAATGAAGCAAACCTTAGCCCAAGAAACAGAGTATTACAAATGCTAATAAAGCTGATTCTGTGTTATCAAAAATAAGCACTATTTAGTTCCCTTTTCTTTTCACTTTTCGTTATATATTTTGGTCATAAATTTAATCATAAACAATATCTTATTTTGTATTATATATTTTAGACATTTTATAAATGGGATAATATTATATTATGGAAATTGCTTTTTTGTGAAAAATTAACTTCTTGTAATTTATTTATTTGATATAAGCAGTCAGTTCATATAGTTTCATTAGTATGTGTTATTATATAACCAAACACATTAATGGATTAAAGAAAGAAATTATGCTTACTCTGACAAATGCTTGTTATACATTTATTATTAAAATCAGCAATAGAAAAAAAACTTCTGTAACCCAATAAAAGGTACCTACAAATACTTAGTCTATGTTTTCATGATATATTAAAAGTATTATATATCAAAATAATATTATGTATTGAAATAATGCAAATGAGTGGAAGGGAGTATAAAGGGACTAAATGGTAATGGAGAAATATAATTAAGATTATGTATTTAAAAAAAGAGTACCTCTATGAGCACCTTTCTTTACTTATACTGAGTTGTACAACCAGAGCAATAAGACAAGGAAAAGAAATAGATGTTATAAAACTAGACAAAAACAAGAAATCAACAACATTACTACTTGTATTCAGAGGTACTTTTTCTAGCTATATTTTTTTATCGCACTTGAATTTTCTTTTTGCTTTTCTTATTGGGTATTACAGCTTCTTTGAATATATATTTTCTCATTTTTCTTTTCCCCCATATTGGTTGGGAAGTTAAACATTCTCTGTCTACCACTTTAGATGTTATTCTTAATTTATACATGCATTTTAATTTAGAATTTACATTTAGACATTTAACTATGTCTAACTTTGATCAACATATTCACTACAGTCTTTTTTTGTTAAACTTACTTTTTAAAGATTTTAATTGAAGTTATTTTTTTATTGTTGTTCAAGTACAGTTGTCTCCTTTTTCCTCTACCACTCCCCCCGATCCCAGCCTTCCGCATTCACTACAGCCTTTTCAAAATATATTAAATCCTATGAAAGCTCTGATTACTCACTAATTCTCTTTTATCTATACTTGAGTTCTTTCTAGTCATGTTTATATTTTATTTCTACCTTGCATTTTTAATTCTTATACAAGCAGAGCTTGCTGGGATATACTTTCTTGGCTCACATTTCCTTCCTGTATCTCAGAACTTCTTTCTCAGATGATTTTTCTTCTTCCTGAAGTACAAAATTGGAAGTGCATTTAGCTAAGAACTGAGGTAGTAAATTTCCTCACTTTTTGTCTAAAATATAGTTGCTTAAATATTTCTGAAATATCGCTTCACTGGGAATCTACTTCTATTCTGAAAGCTGTATTCGAGATGATAGTCCTGTGCGTATCATTTTAGAAAATCTGTTATCAGCTAATTCAATTGTCATTTAGTGGATTATCTGTCTTTTCTGTCTGAGAGCATTTAATGTTTTCTCTCTGCAGTCAGTATTGGTACTTTTGTTTCAAATTGTCTATGTTTTTATTTCTTTTTATTATCTCATTTGAGATTTATCAGAATTACCAAACTAAGGCTGGTTATCTTTCAGCAATTCTAAGCATATTTCAGGCATTATTATCCCAAATATTGCCTTTTTAACATTTCTTTTATTTTTCCTTCCAAATATCTGATTAGATGTATATTAGAACATTTCATACTCTTCCTCAGATCTATTACCCTCTCTTATTAATTTTTGTTTCTCTTTTTGCCTCTGCCTGGACAATTTCTTTAGATTTGTCAACCAATTAATGAGTATTCTAAGTTGTTCTTCCTCTGCTAGTTTCATAGGATTTCTGATTTAATTATTACATATTTCATTTTTACACGTTCTACTGGGATCTTTCTCAATCAAGTGAGATTGCTTATTTTTGAGGCTTATTCATTCACAAAGCATCCTGAATCTTTTATTTCTTTTAACACATTTAAAAGACTTTAAAAATATTTTATATCTTATCATTTCAATATGTGCAGTTTTTTATATAAAACCTGATATTTGTTTTACTAATATTGTGTAAATGAGTTGTCATTCTTCATGTGTTTATTAATTTCTGGCTGTTTCTGAGCTCATGATCAGACCTTGTCTGATCTGGAACTTAAATTTTGTGGAAATTACTTCAGAATTTATGGATTATTTCTCCAAATATGATTTATATCCTTGCCAAGTATCTAAGGACACTACCAACATAGACAAACTGAAATTGGTTTATCCTTTCTGTTATTGCTTTTATTGTCCTGTTTTGGCTTGTTTGCTTGTTTTTAATATATATGGAGTGAATCTAGTCCATAGCAGGAGTGAGTGAATTTGGGGTTAGGTGTTTTTCAGACAAGGCATTTTCTTTTTCTTGGTTGTACTCTACTAGAGCTAAGTTTGAAACAAATATTAAATTTGTGCATTAACTGTGAATGAGGTTTTTCTTTATTGTTGAAATAGTCACCACTGCAGATTCCTGCATCATGGCAAACTCCTTGGTCTGACAAATTTGGGGGATGCACCAGAGTTTCTGTCCTGGCTCCCAGTGAAGTTCTAGTCCCACCACGTCCAAGTCCTGGGTGTCCTGAAGGAAATGCCAGGCCCACGGCCTTCTTGGGATTCCTATTTCCTCGTGGTTTCACAACTCCAGTATTATTCTTAGTGGCCTTAATTCGATCATGCCTTGTAAAAACTGTTTTTGATAATTTATCCAGGCTAGTAGTTATTTTATTCTGAGGGTATATCTCAAAGATGTCTAATACGTACTATTTATTAAAAAAGGGGTTCTTGGTATTATTGTCTTTAGCAAATGTTTCAAGGGGAAGTTAGACAGGATCTGTCAGACAGTGTGCAGGAATGAACATAAACTTTGTTGCGTATTTTTCTTCCCCACAATCCCTCCGTCCTCTAGCTTTCCCTTCACCACAGAGTCTCAGCTGCGTGTGCGAGTGGAGTCAGCAGACACTGGCCGAGATGAGGCTGGGAGGCAGTGACATGAGTAGGTAGGAGGCAGGGAGCACAAACTCTCCCATACGTTGACCTACCTCTACTCTTTTAAACACCAACTGTTCTTTTCTAAACAGTCTTCCCTGCATGAACAAAGAGGTGGTGTCTTGTAAGCGGATAGTGTTACGGTTTTTAAATTTTGCCAATATTCTTTGGAACCAGTAAATTAGAATCAAATAAAAAATAAAAGTGTTGTAGATTCTCAGATAACTACGTGCGTAGAATTAACTGACATTGGCTACAGATGAGGCTAGGGGGTGAGAATATGAATATGTAAAATGAATTTTTTGCCGACATATGCCTTTTGTAAAAAAACCCCTTAAGGTTCTTATTAATTCAGGGACAAAGGGGTCTTCAATACCAAGCATGAAAGCCTGAGCATCTCCAGGTTTCATCTGTGAGCGTTAAGATGGTGTTTAGAGTTATGTCAGAAAACTGGCCTCTACAACGTGACTTCACTGCTTTGATAAGGGTCCCTTGACTGGAGAGGACTTGACAATATAATTCACAACACATGGGACATATTTTATTAAATGTATAGAGAATATGAAAAATAAGGATCATAAGAGTTGTTGTTGTTTTTCTTCCCCCCATGATTCTATAACATGGGAATTAAAACTTTCAGTTTAGCACAAAAGGCAAAGTTTTGTATACAGTGAATTAGGTAACTATTTTTAATGAGAAATGAAACAAAACTGTGCAATGATTAAATGAAGAGTACAATTGATGATCATATCATATGAACAGAAAAACATCTCTTCTGGAATTTATTTGAGTTCTGTCTTCGCAACAAAAATGCAAATTTGTAGGAGTCCATTGTTTCATGCTTATCCAAAGATGCTTTCCAGGTGTCACGATTTCTTACCGACGGAATAAATTTGGCACCACAGCCACTGCACGCCAGCCCTGGAGGCCTTCTAAAGACTAAGCCTGGAGAGCTCCTTTGGCGTTAGGTAATTAACAGGTGGTGATGTCTGGCAGGTTAAGTGGCTGCCTCTCAGTCATTTACTCCAGCAATTACTGAGAGTGGCAGGGAGTTTATAACTCTGCCTCTGTGGGATGGGACCCCTCTTCTTGTACTGACAGGGCCTGGCTTGCGTTGTAGCTAAATGACAAGGCAAGCAGGCCTGGTTTCCTCCCATTCACTGAGACTCTTCAAACATCCTGCTCCTCCCCCTGCCACCCCCTCACCGACTCTCGGTGTTGCTCTTTCCTACTGGTTCCCCACAGGGGCCTGCATAGAAGGATGGGGTCTTAAACCGCTCAGAACTGTTTGTTGGGCCATCTGAAAGGGTTTGGCAATGCCATCCCACCTATGGAATCGATCAGAAGGAGTCAAGCCCCAGGAGAGGGAAGCCACAAGGATTTTGTTCATCTTCAGAGCCATCAGAAAAACTCCAGTTATAGTAACACTATCTATATAATTTTCCTTCATAAATTATTTCATGTGTATATAATTATTCCTAAGTTGATTGGAACTCAATATAGTCTTTTTGCAAAGAAATTGCTTAATATATCACAATTTCAGATAAGAAAGATTTACCTAATTTAATTTTTTGTTAGAATAACATTTTATTTTTTTAAATATTTTATTTACTTATCTTTAGAGAGAGGGGGAGGGAGGGAGAAAGAGAGGGAGAGACACATCAATGTATGGCTTCCTCTTGTGTGCCCCCACTGAGGACCTGGCCCACAACCCAGGCATGTGCCCTGGCTGGGAATAGAACCGGTGACCCTTTGGTTCACAATCCCACACTCAATCCACTGAGCCACACCAGCCAGGGCAGCATGGCATTTTAAATCAATCTAGATAATGTAGGCAAATCTTTTTCTTTAAATCACAGTAGCTGATAGGCAAGCCTATTTTATATTATAATCTTTAATTTGAGTTATGTAAGTGTTATAATCCAATTAACTCATACATTCAGATCTAATTTATATAAGTATTTTAAAAATTATATGAAAAAAGAGATGCGAAGTTAATGTATACTAAAATAGACCCAATTTAGTATCACTTTATAAATTTTAAAACTCAATATATTAATCTGGACCCTAATTAGGATGCCAACTATTTACTTGAATACTTACACAAATTTGCTTAAAAGTGTTGAAAAAACTGTTAATCCATAATAAAAATGAACAAGGTGTTAAATCACTGACAGGAGACTCATACTTACCTGTCGGGCTGCCCAGAATTCTGTAGCTTTAACGCGCTCTTGGTCCATCGTTCTCTGGGTTTTCATAAAATATGTGTCAGACGGTCTTGCCTCGGACCTCACTGCACATGTCATGCGTGTTCCCGTCTCCATAGTGTGGCGGTGTCTGTGTCCACACGGTGGTGCAATCTCTTTGAGGCCCATTATTATGTGCTGCCTTGTCGTCTGGTGAAGACAGGAGGGCCTCAGATGGCCTGACCTCTCCGTTATGCTCCCGGAGATAAAGGCCCATAGTCAAAGAACTTCCTTATGAAAGAGACCAGACACAATTTCTACTTATTCCCAAGTAGCAGGGTTCAGTTTTCTGCCAACCCACAACATTATTCAAAGCAGCCAATGATATCCTCCCATAGGAAACAGGGTGAGCCCTCTTTTTCTCTTTATTTCTTTTTCTTCATTTTTAAATTTTTTTTATCCTCACCTAAGGACATTTTTTTCATTGGTTTCAGAGAGAAAGGAAGGGAGAGAGGAAGGGACAGAGAGGAACATTGATGAGAGAGAAGCATTGATTGTCTCCCACATGTGCCCAGACCAGGACCGTAAGTGCCTGGATGGGGAAAGCAACCTGCGGCCAAGGCACGTACCCTGATCAAAAATTGAACCTCAGCTTTTGGTTATGGTGAAGATGCTCCAACCAAGTGAGCCACGCCAGCCAGGGTGACCCTTCCCTCTTCATGCTACAAAGCCTGCCTCCCACACCCCTGCTTGTTTACTCTATTCCCAAATGTATCCCCACTGTGGCTGTGTCCTTCTAGCCCAGGCTGTGAGTGTAACTGATTAATAGACTGCTATTGATCTCATCTGTCCAGAGTTGTACGTTGTGTGTTTAGTTATCCCCATCACCCCAGGGTGAATATTCCTCACTCACCAACAGTAGGAATTGGGAGCTACTAAAACACTCCTGCATCCTTTGGCCACAGGTCCTTTACGCCCAGTTCTAGTTCTTCCCTTTAAATAAATCTCCCTCATACAGGATATAATACAATCATCTGTCTTCTCAACCACAGATTAAGTTCCATGCCCTTAATTGCAGCCCTTGTAACACAGTGCATTGTTTGATTATAGGACCAACATGACATTGTGTCTTCTTACTGCATTGAGCTTGTAACATCTCTGAGAATAGTAACTGGGACTTTGGGTCTTTGTTCTGCACAGTCCTCTAATTGAACATTTAGTCAGCAATTATAGAATCAAACTGATCTGGGGATAATAGAGCCAGATAGTTTATTTCTTACTCTGGGCCTCACCTTCACTTCTCATATGGACCATTTTTTAAAATAAATCTTGTGTCTGGACCATGAGTAAAAATTTCTATATATTCCCCATGAGTACTAGAATTAAAAAAAATGCCTTAAGTATATGTTTCATTGATAATGAATCAATTGCATTATTTTTTAAATTTTCAGTACAGAATAGTTTAAGGTTACATATTTATAAGAGTTTCATTATTGTTTACAGCTCTTTCTCTAGATACTTTTTATTTCTCTTGCTGGCTCCAAGTCTCATTCTTTAATTATGTGCAAAAACCAAGCCAAGTCTTTGAATTACAGCTGTTCTTTTTCTACGTGCATTTGCCAGGTGAACAGATCATATATTCTC
This sequence comes from Desmodus rotundus, assembly GCF_022682495.2. Taxonomy (NCBI): domain Eukaryota; kingdom Metazoa; phylum Chordata; class Mammalia; order Chiroptera; family Phyllostomidae; genus Desmodus; species Desmodus rotundus. The sequence goes on from NC_071387.1 coordinate 126,768,164, forward strand.
AGCTCCTATTTTATAGTGAGGATTCCCAACCAAATCTTACCTGAAATTGTAGTTCCATATCTATATTGTATGTAGGTCTATGCAGGCATATAAATCAGCGGGCGGGAAATCTTCATTACAAAATTTAACTCATAATTTCTTTCATATAGCTTGTTTTTCATTTTCTATGTTTTAAACAAGAATATAATCCCTCTGCTAGTTAGTCCCAAACTTTAGAATCATCTTTGATTCTTTCTCTTTCATTTTTGTATAATCCCATAACTAGTATGACTTACAGGAGCAAATACAAAGACTGACTGAAAAACAAATTCTGTGGGGAAGAGATGATTCTTTAGTGGCTTCACAAGTAGTGATCAGAAGGCAGAATATATATTTATTTACATGCAGTGTTCTCATTCATTCATGCTTGAATGACTATTGAGAACTAAAAGACAAATGATCATTTTTTTGTATTACTTTTGTTTTTTCTAAAGTAAGCTTACTTGATATTGTTTACAAAGCACTTTTAATAAAATATAAAAATTATTTACATTTATTAGCTCCTACCTCCCCCAAATTAATTATGCTTCTTCAAAGAGTACTAATTGCTATATAAAAATTAAGTTTATTAATAAAACAAAAAAGAATAGGCATGGATTGGTTTATGTTCTTAGAATTACTTTGAAATGATGGGAAAAAATGCCAAAAAATCATCTTAGGCATCCTTTCTGTCTTTTTTATTGGTGACATGGGAGCTAGCTGTCAACTAGAAAGCATAGATAGAATATGAACAAATTTAAAATAGAATAATGTCATAACTGTGAACCATAATTTAAAGGATGGAATCGCTTCAGCCGCTTGTTTTTTTCAGAAGGACACAAAAGCACAGACGCGACATGCCAACGGTATAGAATTACTGAGGGGGCACGGCAGGTCTCACGAGGAACTCACAGACAAATCGCAGAGTAAGCTAATGAGTTTAACATGATGTGATTGGAATGTATTTGCAGCAATGTTTCCATACATTGTGGGACTTATTCTCTCTGTTACAGTACTGAAAACTGTCTGCAGCATACAAATCATATAACAAACTTTGCCTTGTTCTGAAAGTAAACACACACTTGAATGCAATAAGTTAATTGACAAAGTTTAAAGGGACATGTAAAATATGGCTTTCTACACATAGGAGTTTTCAGGGACACATTTTTTGATTACTTGAGGATAACTAGTACTTAGAGTAAGATGTTGTTTCTTGTTCAGCATTAACTTTTTCATAACTTTATAATTCAGTTGTGATCTTTGTCCTGTTTCCTTGAAAACATATTACCAGACTTATTTAAAAGAAAGGCAAGCAGAAAATGTTTAGGAATATTAATAAAAAAGAAAAGAATAAAAGATCAGAACTTAAATATTTTGTAAATTTACTAGATTACTGAGGTTACAACTAAATATAAAAGGGAAGCTGGACTTGAGAATTCTCTGAGCAGACAAAGCCATTTAAGGCAAGTAAGCAAAACTAAATCTACCTTATTTTATGAAAATAAGCAAAATTTGACTCAGGTTACTTCTTGTAAATGCCTCTGAAAATCATAAAATTTACATAAAGTCATCTTCCTAAAAATGATCTGAGGTAATGTCTTTTAACCAATCCCCTGCCAACTGGAGAGCCTCACTGTAATAACCAAGCTTCGCAAAGGGCAAGCAACTTCGCTGTCACTTCACGAGCTGTCCGGTAACACCATGGCCCTGCGTGAGCCTCATGTCAGTTTTTAGTTCCGAAAGGCTCTCAGCTCACAAACTTTTCTTATATGCACAATAGATTCTTCCTAAATGCGGTTGTTTATTTTATATTAATTTTTATATTTATTAACCTGGTCATCTAAATACTCCTGAACTTTTCACAGCTGCTGGTATTAGAAGTGGGATCCAAAGGGGACCCCCAGTGATTCCAAGAATGGTGCACATCCAGGTGCTGGTGGTGGGCACAGAGCCTGGGGAGGTCACTGCTTTCTCACTGGGCCGTGGAGTTCATACGCAAGTCTCTCTTGGATCCCGGCTCCATTCTCTTTGTGTTTTGAGCTCTCCAGCTTTATTGTGCATACATATATTTTGGTTGTTGAAACTTCTTGGTAAGTCTCCCTATTTTGTTCAGATGGGGGGTTAATATGGGATTACTTATGTTTTAGAATAGTTGTTCAGAAACAGGAACCCTCAAAGTTAAAATATCTTAGGGAATCTAAAGGCAAAGGTAAGTTCCACCTGGTCTAAGACTGTCTTTCCACCTCCCTCAAAAATTTCTGCTTCATATATATATAACAAGGTCTGTCCATAAAAAGTCCAGCCATTGTTAATATAATGAGAACAGTTTATGTGACATCGATGTAAATGGGAAGCCAAGAGAATGGACTGGAATGTACATGTGTGAACAATGACGACTTCACTGTACTAGTCAGCAGGAGTTGTAGACGCCATTGAGTGAGCATGTGTACTGTGTGGCTGTTGCATTCAAAATGACTGAGCAAGTGGAGGAAGAAATCTGCATCAAATTTGACGTTAAGCTTGAAATTCCTTGATGGAAACTATACAGACGATTCAGAAAGCCATAGCTATGGACAAGGGGTGATTGACAGCTTCATCATGACAACATGCCCACTCATGCATCATGTCTTGTACAGTTTTTTTGGACAAAATATCAAATCATCCAGGTGGCTCAGCCCCACTACAGCCCATATTCGGCACCCAGCAACTTCCGGGTTTTCCCGAAACTAAAATCACCTTTGAAAGGGAACAGATTTCAGACCATGGATAAGGTTCAGGAAAATACTCTGGGGCAGCTGATGGCAACTGGGAAAATTGTATGAGGTCCCAAGGTGCCTACTTTGAAGGGGACTGAGACGTCATTGTCCTATGTACAATGTTTCTTGTATCTTGTATCTTCTTCAATAAATGTCTCTATTTTTCATGGTACATGGCTGGATACTTGCTGGACAGGCCTCAGATAAACTGGCGGTCCCAGCAACTCCTGCTTTGGGTTTGATTATACTATTTTTCATATCACATGGCTGGATATTTTGTGGACAGATCATACAGACCAGGATCTTCTCTGCCTTCTTGGAAAATGGGTGAACTTTTGGATTATTTATTATTTCAGTAACTATTTTGGGGACACTTTTATCTCTTTATGTATGTATAATGTGTGTATATTGGGTATATGTAATATGTTAAGTGTTCTTTTTAGTAGGTTTAGAGAAAAATAAATGCTTGTGAAAATTATTTCTAAAACTCACACAAATGTAGAAACTACATCAAAGGCTTTTCACGTACACATAATCTTGGGTAATCTTTGACAATTAAAAGCTAATTTAAGGTTGCTGGTTTAATAAAAATAGCCATGTCTGCAGCATGTCAATGTTAAACGTAATACAAATATACAACTTTTAATCCTGGGTTTACTCATCAAATAAACTCAATGCTATCTTCATATTCCAAATTTGTCAACAAGAAAAATAACAGAAGTTGCTGGTTAGCTATTTGATGTCTAATCTAAGCATACTTCTTAAAAACAAATAATTTAAATAATATAACTAAGATAAAAGTTTATAGTAAGTTACAATAAATACTGGATATTTATTAAATATCTAGATCATTTACAAATAAGGTAATATATTGAGATATTGATTGCAAAACATAAGTTTAAATTTGTCTACTCTTGGCTTCCTGAATTTTTACAAAGAGAAAAAAGATATTTAGGCAGATTAATAAATATGTCTTTTGCCATATTAAATATTATATTATAAAAACCACATTGCTACAATGTATGTTTTTATTTTATTTTTTTAAAGATTTTATTTTTTTAATTTTTAGACAGAGGAGAAGGGAAGGAGGAAGAGAAGGAGAGAAACATCAATGTGTGGTTGCCTCTCACACTCCCCCTCCTGGGGACCTGGCCCACAACCCAGACATGTGCCCTGACTAGGAATTAAACTGGAAACCCTTTGGTTTGCAAGTCAGCACTCAATCCCCTGAGCCACACCAGCCAGGGCAAAAATTTTTATAATTATGTGTTCATAATGATACAATATAACTTTGCAGCTATTGTATTGACAATGAGTAAACTGTTGAGGGAATAGAGAGAAATGTATACTCAACCACTTTTGGTAGAAATAGAAATTGGTGCAAAGTTATGCAGGGTAGCTATCTCTTTGAGATTTTGAAATGTGCATACTCTTTTTTTATAAAATATTTATATGTAGAAATACATATTACAAATATAAATACACTGTAGCACAGTGGTGTGTGTACAAGTATGTTCAAAGCAACATAAGAGCAGAGACAGAAAACGTGTCTTAGGAGGACAATTCAATCAGTTATCTTGCTCTCAAAGAATGGAAAGCTGCATATAATTTTTTTAAAAAAGGAGGGAGTAGTGGGGGGAAATGGAGACAACTGTACTTGAACAACAATAAAAAAGTCAAAAAAATAAATAAACAAAATTTATTGGGAACATTAAAAAAAGAGATAGGTGGATTAATAGCTATCTGTCTGTATCTATATCTTTTTATATCTATCTATCCTGAGTTTTAATTTTAAAACCATTTTAAGTGTATAATATGATATTTACCTCAAGTGTATGAATTAAAATAAAGGAAAGGGTAGTTGTATGAGAAAAGGTGGTTGGGGATTGCTATATTATTCTAGATTCTCAAAGTTTTATAATAGGAATGTATGTCCTTTATAATAATAAAAACTGTGAAATAATTTAAAACAAAGAAGTCATTATTTAACTGATGAATTTAGAAAAGTAAACAAAAAAAAGCAATAGAGAAGATAGTAAAAATAAAATCTAAATTTAATTAATCAGAAAAGCAGTGAAAATAAAAAGTAAATCTAAAAGGTGTTTATTTGAAAAAAACAACAAATGAATAAGACATAGATTCAAAAAAAAGTTGAAAATTATGCTGTTGCAACAAAAATAATATTAAAGTAAATGAACAAATATTATTTTGTGGTAGCAAACAACTTGTCCTCATGTTTGTAAATTTGTTGTTTTGAATTTATTTAGAATGACCAGGGAATTCTCTCCTTTATTGACAATACTTCTAAGATAAGAGGGTGGGACCCCAAAAAACAGAATTTATTTATAAAAAAATTTGCGTTTATTCTTACATGTTTAAACTTCAGTCACCTTGAAAATACCCTCCATTAGATGCAATACACCTGTCAAGACTTTTTTCCAGTTTTTGAACTCATCAGTTTTGATGCTTTTTAGTTTTTCTGCCATTTTTTATTTCACCTACTCCGCATTGGCAAAACGTTTCACTTTGAGGACTTTTTCCATCTGGGGAAACAAAAAATAAATCACTTGGGGCGACATTGGAGGAATAGGGAGATTGGGGCAAAGGGGTCAGGCCCTTTTTGGTCAAACACTGCTGAACCCTCAGCACAGTGTGGGCAGGTGCACTTGTAAGGCACCCATCATGAAAGGGGCAAATACGTTTGAGAGAGTCTTCAAAAAAGTTCACTGATGCTGAACGCAGCCTCTTACAACAGTGCCTGTTGGTACACTGATACAGATGGGTTCCTAGAACACTCACCTAGTGTGGGGGAGCCCTGTACTACAAGGGGCCTGCCCTCCAGAAGATAATTCTGGTTTGGGGGGATCTCCCCTCATATTAACACACATAATGTTTTAGTATAATTACTGAAAATTCAGTAGTGGAAAGGTTGAATTACTTCAGAAACTGGAAGTCAGAAGTGCATGATCACTACCTGACATTAGTTTTGACTTTCAGTCAGAGGAAAACTGTCTGCATTGTAGTTTATGAAGGTAGAAACAATCCCGCAGATTTGCAACACACAAACCTCAACAACCTCTGAATTGCATATTAGTACAAAGCGCAGGAGAAAACAGTTTCTCTCCTTGTGTTCTGTTTATCAGGAGTGCAAGTATTCAGTCCACACATATGCGTATCAGTGCGGCCCTACCAGGTGCTCAGCTGAGGGAGCTCATAGGCCGAGCTTCAACCAGCAAACTCCGAGCGTGAGTCTCAATCTGAATAACATTTTTATGTAACCCAGATGGTCAGATATTAGACAAATAGCCTGGCAGGAACGCTGAAGACAGATGCAACTAGATCCATCTGGGTTTGGCTCAGCTCTTGGCATAGATCCAGCACCTGGAATATGATTTCCCAAGGCGGCAATGGTCTGGGTCGAGTTGAACAAAGTTAAAAGATAATGTAAATAATTCATAGTAGTTACATGATTTTGTTTGAATTATTTGTTTGGTTGAGTTTTGCTTGTTTGGTTTTAATAATTGTAAAGAACTGTTATACCCAATTAACTTAAACTGCTGACTTTTATTTTACTTTGTTTTATTTTTCGGTTTTTTAGTGAGAGAAGGTCCCCAGGTCTAAGAGTGACTTCTTTATTCTTGGCCCACTTGATAAGGTTTTAAGGGGCCCTGCCTGTCAGTAACCTAAAGCAGAAGGAGGCTTCTCATAAGAGGCTGAGCAGGAGTCATATTGCACTGGAGCCAGCTGGGAGTCCGGATATCAGTGTAACCATGTTTGTTCTGGCTCACTCTGGGCCAGGTGGGTGGACAAGTTATGGAGGAAGCGGGGTTGCTGCAAATCAGGGCAAAAAACTCCCTGATGGAAAATCTGAAAGTATTTCTAGGACAGGTGTTACTGATTTTACTTATCAAAGTCTTATGTGGAGAAATATAATTAAGGGTTATTAAAACTAATCAAGATTAATTCCTCGCTACTCTGAAGGCCGAAAGCAATGCCATCACCTGGGAGCCTGTTGCAAATGAAGAATCTCAAGTCTAACCCCAGAATCGGAAATACTAAAACTAAATCAGAATCGGAAGTATTAAAACGTGCCCGGATGATGTGTATGCATACCAAATTTGAGAAATACAGTCTTTATGTACTGCATGTTCCAGAATAACGTCATTTCATTCAGCGCCATTTTGTTACAATATTAATGAGGAAAAAATAGCTTCCTGGTTCTCATCTGTGTAGGTTTTTTCCCTGGTACTCAGGTTTTCTCCCACATCCAGAAGATGTGAATGAGGGGCAAGTTGGCATGTCTAGATTATTCTGGTCTGAGTGAGGGCGGGGGCGTGTGTTTATGTGTGTGTGTGTGTGTGTGTGTGAGCCCTGTGACGGGAGGGTGTCTTGTCCAGGTGGTGGGTTTTCATCTTGCACCCTGAGCTGCTGGGACAGGCTCAGGCCACCCACAACCCTGTACTACAACAAGCAGGTTGGGAAATTATGATCTCACTTGTTTCAATTCATCTTTCTTAAGTGTATAGCTCACATTTATTTCAATATTAATATTAGAAGTATTTTGGGTCTTTATTTAGAAGTTTGGTGATGCTTTTGTGGTAATGAATATGCTGTAAGAACTTAATTGTTGTTTATATCAATTCGTTTATGGTAAACTTGGTTTCATTACATATTGTTTCACTTAAAGTTGCAGTTTCTAAGAACTTATCAATGTTGTTAAGCGAGGACTTACTGTAACTCATGCACAGAAAGCATTTGGCCCATCCCACCAGAGTTTTTGAAGTATTTACTGCTTATTCTTCATCCATTTGTCCACAATAATTAAATGTTTAAGACAGTTCAGTCTGCAAAGATAGCTATTATTAGTAGTAGCACAGGCAAGAGGAGTTCTAAAGCCTCTCTTTCCAGCGTGTATAGCTGGGATCTTCAGGTCAATTGTAGATTTTCTCCTCCCATTTCAACTGGTGGTGCTATTGGGTTCAGGTATGTATATGCTTTGATTTGTGAAAATGTTATTGTTTCTTCCTAATGTTCAGAAAAGGTGATTTTCTTTTTGCTTGTTTCTTTGTTTGGAAAAGACTTTGCAGTTGAATGTGAGTGTCTAATATACTCATTGCTGTTACAAGAATGATTTTCAAGAAAATGTGGTATAGCCCGATTCAGCAAGGGTCCAGACGTTTTGATACCTGCTCCTTGATCAGGACCCAGTGGATCAGTTGTGAAGAGGACATTACTGTGTGGGATCCTCAAGAAAGGTGACCTTAACCTATTAGTGATAAGACTGAAGATAATACATACAACCTTGACAATATACAGCTGTTATTAGTGGTTCGTGTACTTGCAGGTTGTCAAAGGGCTTAAAGGACGACAAGCAACGTCTTCAGCTTTCCGTGGTCATTTCCTCAGCTTCTGTGTTTGGTTTGGTCCTCAGACTTTTCAGGGCCAAAGTTACCTTTTATGATATTTTTGATTTATGTAGTTACAGTTTTTTGTCACTTTGTTTCTCATTTTCTTTTTGTTTTTTAATATCTTACTCCTTTTCTCAACATATCCCGAACATTGAAAGTAATGACTGCAGTATAAGAATTTGTAATATAACTTTTTTCATATTATTTACTTACTAAAGATTAAGGTTTTGCTTACTATAAGTAGAAACATGGCATTTAAATAAGAATTAAATCAATCAATTTTTTTGTTTGGGTTTTGTTTTCGGTTACTGTGATATAACAGATTTTATGCAAGAATAGCTTTTAATTGATTCATAAAATAAGCATCTTTTTGATGCACAGTACTCATATACATTACCATGGGATATCATGTAAAATACATTTTTAAATTACAAAAGGCACCGAGGTGGAACTTAGTGCCAGTAATCATGGCATAAGTTATGGCTGGAAAATAAGCTCTTCAGGAAAAAGAGAGTGCCTTAATTTGTAATTTGTAGCATTTGCTGATTGATTGATTGATGTGGCGTAAATATTTCACCATATTGGTTTTAAGCTATCTCTATTTTAGCAACCATCTTGCAAAATTCCTAAAAATTTAACAACTGCCTCTTTCTTGTAAGTCGGTAGAAACCAGCCCTCACTTACCACTGACTATACGAGCCAGCCAGATGCTATATAAGACAAAAGTCCAGAGAAATGTACACACATTTTTGAACAATCCGTATTTTTTATCCCAATATTCAATCCTCCCGACTGAGCGAAAAAGAAGAAAAAGAGAAAGAACTCATGGACACGAACAACAGTGTGGTGATTGCTGGGGGGGGGGGGGGGCAGGGGAGGTAGACGAGAGTATAGGCAAGATAAATGGTAATGGAAAAGTACAGTAAAAAATAAAAATAAAAACTGATACAAAAATAATAAAATACAGTATGATAAATACAAATAGAAAGTCATTATTATTGCATTAGCAGTAGATTTTAAAGAAGACTGTCTAACATGGGTAGTCACTGAGGAATGTAGTTATACATTTTGATTTATTTTTTAGTGTGTATCTTCTGAGTTAACAATGACGACATGTGTAACAAAATAAAACTATCAAACAACGTAAAACACAAACAAACAAATACATAAGGAACCTGAATCTTTTATAGTGGGCCACAAGCAAACCTGCCCAACTGTTACCTCCTAGGAAGAGATCTTCATTATGCCAAACAGTAAGCAGACACGCACTCTGAAGTAGATGGGGACACTGTTTCCATCTTCTGAGGCTCCTCACTACTGCAGTATCCCTGAAGTTACAGTGCAAAGGACAGCTGCCCATGCATCTGATTCCAAGACGCACAAAAATGTGAGGGACACATGGAGAGCTGTCTCCCAATGCATAAAGCAAACATCTGAATAATGCCTACACTCCCATTTAATTTTTTTTTACCCACTCAGGACAAGTAGCTTTAGTGATAAATAACAATTTTAATGGCTTTTACACAATTAGAGTAATTATCTCAGTGATGTTTACCCCAACAATTTGAAAGCAAATTAAAGGTATCAGCAAATGTAACAACATTCAGAAAAAGGATTTTTAGACTTTTAAAATTACCTATTATGTACAAGAAAAATTTGAACAGATCCTTAATTTTATGATATAGCCTAGATCACGGTTGGCAAACTATGGCCCATGGGCTAAATCTGGCCCACCATCGGTTTCTGTAGACAAGATGTTATTGGGATAGGGCCATACTCATTGTTGCATATTGTATACAGCTGCTGTTCACTAGAAAAAGGCAGAGTTAAGTAGTTGTGACAGAGAACACATGCACAGAAAGCCCCAAATATTTACTATGTATCTGTTTACAGTGCAATTTGATGATTCCTGATCTGGAAGCCACAGGAACCAAATCCTAATAGTCACTAGAATATTTCAGTTCCTTCATTTTAGAGATAACTTATTTACATTATCACCGGTGATCCATTAATAGCTTCATAAGGAATTTTGGGTAGTTTTAGTCTATCCTCAGAGATTTTAGTTTCTGTGTAACCCATAGTATTTATAAAATTATAGCCATTTTTGGTGTAATTATCCACAATTTTTTTGGATGAAACATGTTATGTCTTCGTGTTAGATAGGACAAGGTCGCAAAGTGTGGGCAGTTCTCACTGAATGCTGTTCTTGCCAAATGTTAAAATGCACGCAGTGTTTTGCAGACCAGCTCTAAACGGGATGAGCCTGACAGGAACCCAACCTGGTAAGTGCAGCCAACCATAAAGAAGTACTCAACACGTAATTAATTAATGGGTAAGCCTCCCTTCAGGGAGACAGAGATTTGGATATGAATCCCCTGTCTCCTTAGCTTGCTGCAAGTAAATAAAACTGCTTTGCAACAAACACGTCAGGTCCTGGTCACCCCAGGACCCTGAGTTCGTTAACACTCACCCCCAACTTAGAGGCACTTTCTCTAGGTTATTACTTGGCCAATAAATTTCAGTAATGTCCGCATGAGAGGGATGTGATTTTACCAACAACCAAACACACTAGTTGATTTCTAGTAATTTATTTCAAAGCCCATGGCTTTTTTATTTGAGGGAGTTCTGGCTAGTTGGGAAATGAGATTGCACTGTGATTTTCAAGAACTTTACCTAAACTCTTAGTTTGGGTAGTAGAGGATGCCCCTGTTCATATTTAGTTAGCACCTGCATTCCACAAAGGAAACACAATACTTGCAGCTTTTCTTTCTTCTTCTTCTTCTTCTTCTTTTTTTTTTTTTTTTTTTTTGCAGTACCCATTACCTATTTTACAGTCAATTTCAGAAGGCACCGTTAGACTTCCCACTTAGGAAACTGGGAAATTTTTGGCCTCAGCTATTCTCAGTGCGTATTATGAAGAGCCTGTGGAGCTCTTCACTTCAGCCATTGTTTTTCTAAGGCAGGGCTGTCAAATTCCTTTTCACCGGGGGCCACATCAGCCTCACAGTTGCCTTCAAAGGGCTGAATGTAATTTTAAGATTGTATAAATGTAACTACTCCTTAACGAGGGGCAAGGAGCTAGGCGCTGCTGCCAGGTAGAAACCAGGTGCTGGGCTGCATAGATCAAGGTGGAGGGCCGGGTTTGGTCCTCAGGCCTTGTGTTTGCTGCCTTTGGTCTAAGGTTATGACCTCCTAGTCTCCTTTCCAACAAACATACACTCAGACCACCTTCTCTGATTTTATTGGGTTGTCCAAAAGGTCCATATGGTTGTTCTCTGTAAAATAAAAAACACATTTTTCATTTTCACCAGTAACTTTATTGATTTAGATGTTTTGAGTATGTCATCTATCTCCTGCATGGTATAATACAATTGTTCTCAATTAATGTCTTGATTTGCTCGCTATCAACTTCAACTGGTCTACCCGACCATGAAGCATGTCCAGTGAGAAATCTCCAGCACAAAACTTCACAGACCACTTTTGATACATTGAATCAGTCACAGCACCTTCTCTATACACTGCACAAATCTTTTTTTGCATTTCAGTTCCAGCTTTACCTTTCTTGAAATAATAAAGGATAATATGCCGAAAATGTTGCTTTTTTTCTTCCATCTTCAATATTAAAATGCTACACAAAAATTCACCAGTTTTGGTAAGTTTTTTATAAATGCACGCTGATAGGACAGCTACCACAATACAATCTAACAAAATTGCTTCCAGTGAAGTTCAAGACAATTTAGCACTACTAGAGCCATCTTATGGGGGCGGGGGGGGGAACAACAACAATAACCTTTTAGGCTAACCCAATATTTTGTTTTTTCAGTTTTTATATTGGAGATCATACGTTAGATGCTATCAGACAAAACCAAGTACCTATAACCCCAATTCTAACTCAAGTGGTTCACAATCTTTCTGACTTTAGGTGATAGAAAACAGTTAAAAATACTTGGTAGCAATTTATATTTAAGAAACACCAGTAAGTAACTAAGATGGTACAGGGAGCAGTTTATAAAGGCTTCACAGAAGAGATGGGTCCTAAGAAGTAAAAGTTACTTCCTGTCTCTGGCCAGGTAGCTCAGTTGGTTAGAGCATTGTCCTGATACACCAATGTTGTGGGTTCGATCCTGGGTCAGGACACATACAAGAATCAACTTCTGAACGTATGAAAAAGTAAAACAACAGATTGACATTTCTCTTTCTTCCATGCTGTCTCTCCCTTCCCTTTGTCTCTTTCTCTCTAAAATTAACTTAAAAAACTTTTAGAGTCAATTGCTTTAACTTGAACATTTCTTGACTCAACATGTTAATAACAATAAAATTTAGTTTTATAACTTTTTTTAAAGAATTCCTGTGGCAGATGAACTGCTACTCATTTTTTATTTATTCTATTTTTGTTTATTTATTTTATTTTATTGTGTTCATGTTCTGCATCATGTCATCTGCATTCCAAAATAATACTCTTGAGGATAAAAACCTTATATATGAAATATTTTTATCACTTTAAGTCAATTTAAGTATATTTTATTAGGCTATATTCTTAAATATATTTTCAAGAAGCACACTTATAACAATGTGCAGATAAAAATAAATAATTAAATAGTAATAATAAAGAAGCCCTGTTATTAGAGCATTTCCATTTCTTAATATATAACATCAAAATATAAGTTGTAAGTACAGAATATCGTGTTTAATGCCACATGACATGTAGCAAGATCAGGACATGAGAAAAACTGGACACAGTCAACATGTGATCTGACTTTGGGCAGAGTCAGTGGGGTAAAGCAGAACCCAAAGGTCTGGGTCTAGAAGTCACCTGGTGGGTTGGGGAGAGAGTTCCTCGTCACGTGGAATTTAGTGAAATATGCCCCCAAAAGGACAACACAAACACTATGCCCTGTCCCCAACCAACTGGATTTCTGCTTTTATTGCGTGAGACCTCCAGACTTCAACCGAGATCAATACTTACTTAAATCATTCTCTGAAATGCGTAAGCTGCTCTTCAGGATGTGCCAAGTGAAGCTGCCTGCCTTTCTTAACATTTACACTTACATCATCATAATGTTCACATAATTTTTCAATATTATCTAGAGTAGTTGATTTTCAGTCTTTCCTTCAAAATTGCATAGATTTATATAACCTAATGAATTACTGAATGTATAAAGCTACACAAATGCAAATATTTTAAGTTCTACATCATTTGCTGTGCAATTTAACCCAAGTGCTATGTCGAATGTTCTAGGTTTTATTTTAAAAAAAACAGGAGCTATTTTTTGAGGTATTTATACATATTTTAAACTAAAAATCACAAACTGGCATGCTATTTTCTTTGGCCTGCCTAGCACTTTAATTTTTAAAATACTTTTAACGTTATTTGATATCTTTTTTGAAATTGGCATATTTCTAGAAGTATGTGTAATCAGACATGATAGGGCTCTTATTGCCAGACGGCATCAGTCCTCCAAAGATGAGTTGTGTCTGCACCTTTCCCACCGAACCACAGACAAAGCCCAGAGTTTACTCGTGTCCTCGCCTTGCGGCCCCTGCAGGTATCTCTTCCTGTGACTCACTCCCCACCCCGATGATCATGAACTTTAAAACAGCGGATAAATGTGGAACATTTGATTCTTTTTAATGCTTGTTGAAGATGGCAATACTGACCGTGCTCTCACGAGACAGTGGGTGATTGCGAAACCAAAGGTGACCTGAATACTATGGCATGATTTCTTCACCAGGCCGGCATGTGAGTGCTGATGAGTTCTGGTAGCCACGTCTCGGAGACCTTTGCTCCTCCTTCACATTTGTCCGCAGGATACGTGGTTTTCAGCTGCGCATAAAGTGCATAGCTCACCCAGTAGTCTCGGAAATACATGTTGTAACTGCTGATGGCAGGCTCTCCTCCTCTAGCTTCCTCCCTCAGAATTAGCATCTACCAAATGAGAGTGAAGCTCGGAAGTCTATAGGTGGCATCCGATCGTGAATCTTTTCACCTTTGGTAGTAATTTCAGAAAGCATCACGGAAAATCTGTCTAAATGCCTCAGAAAACAATGCACAGCTATTGCAGGGGCGGAGGTTAGGGAGCTTAGACTGATGAGAACTTTGTGGTCAGATCATTTGGCAGATTGTAAATAAGATACCGTGACATTGCACTTTATGTATAGCCTACGTACATATTCAGGCCAACATGTCACTTTAAAAGAGTACACAACACGGAATAGTGCAGAGATTAAAGCTAATAATGTTTAAAATCATATGACTGTTTAAAATGAAGTCCAGAGTAATGCTTAAAATTCTTGCCGTGGTGACCCACAGGCTTTGATGTGTGAGCCGGGTTAGGCTCTCGCGTTCTCACAGGCATTCTCACAGGGAGAAACCCGCCCAGGCATAAAACCCGAGTGTCTGTAAGATACAAAGCAGTGCTCAAAACAGTTCTTATTTGTTGTGCTAAGAATAGAGGGAATTGATCCTGGTGGTATACATAAAAAAAAGTTGAAAGTAAGGAAATGAAATGCGAGGTGTGGAGGACAAGGCCTCATAGTAAGATGCAGGAGAGGAGTGACGGTCACCAGCAAGAGGAGGGCATGCACTGTCCCAGGCCTCAAGCTGGGCACCACCTCCTGGTTGCTACCCACGCCGTCCATGAGCCTAGAGAAGAGCCAGCAGCTCCTCCCCATGTGTCCCATCCAGTGCTGCAGCCTGTGCAGGTGGAGTGCGCAGCACGCCCTCCCCATGCCTCCCCCTGTTGGCACTACCTCGGCCAAGGACAGAGCACAGAGGTTTCCACACACTCCTGCTCCCCTTCTCAGACACTCCCAGGCTTTGGAGCGAGGGGGGCAAAAAGGAGAAGACCCGACAATAAAGAGATAGATTCCCTCCCCACCCCACCTCAAATCCATATAGTATATTTAAGTACTAATTTAATGGGGTCATTTCTTATTCTGAATTTCTTATTCATATTTCCTATTCTTATTCTTATTTCTTATTCTGATCTTCAGCTTGAGCTAGTGGCATAGCAGCAGTGAAATTAGTATGAGTAATGCTCCAGGGGGCTGAGAAAATAACCGTCTTGCCCTAGTGCTGATCTAAGCAAAAAGTACAATGTTTAAAGCATGCACATTAGATGTAGTATCGCTACCGAGCCTCAGATAAGATGGCATGATTTACCGGGACTGAGATCTGTGTTTCCTTGTGGGAGCTGGAGGCTGGCAAAGGCCTGCGCTGAGTAGAAGACATGTCTATGCAGACGTAAAAAGGACAGGGTTAGTATTCCCTTAAGTAATCGCCTAGAGTCTGCCTAAATGCACGCCTGAATTTATGGTAAAAGTGATACAGTCCCCTGTCATATGCAGCATGGTCAGGAGCACTTTCACGTGGACAGAAAATACTCAGGTTGTTTTAGCTGTATCTGTGCCTTACTTCAGCTCCCATAGAAGGCCTGTGAAAACTTCCAATCCCAGCAGGTAAATTGCATGCTAGGCATGCAACATGGTGACACCACCATCAAAATTAATATTAATACTTAATATTAGGAAGCATCTATTAAAAATAATTAAATTTTGGAGTAGTTTTCTGTGTTCTTTTTTGAAATAATTACCTACCAGGACTATCAGTCTTGTTTAAGAACATAATGCCATATTATCTGTTAATAAATAAATGTTTATATTCTTTTCTTTTGATAATGGGGTTGACAGTTTATACCCAGATTATCTAAAATGGTCTATGAAATTATGGAGGGACCATATAAAAATATGCATACACATTAATAAGATTTAGAAATATTGAAAACCACTCAAATCCTCTTTACAAGCTCTTTTAATGCAAATATAGTTATTACTTTCTATAACAAGAATAGAGAAAATATTGTACCTCCTAGAAAGTGCTTATCAGACATCAGGGTTTAGTATCTTAACTATTTGGTTATTTCGAAGGGCATAGAAATCTGAGTGGAACTTATTATTTACTTCAAGTATTATTTGTTTAGTAGGCTTTTTCAATCCAGAGTTCATAGACCTAATGATCTTAAATGCTTTTTGACTCAATCCAACTAATTTTTATCAAGCTTCCTGACTCAAAGTGCTGTGCCAGGTGCTGAATTCTTAAAGATGAGTAAGTCATTATCTTAAGTGGGTTTTCCTTCTTAGCAATCAAAATAAATCCGTATAGCACAGCGGCTCAGAGCACAGCCCTTAGTCAGACTGTCTGGTTTTCACATCTGACCTCTTCCATTTAGCTGTTTGAATTTGGCAAATCAGTTTGCTTTTGGGTTTCAAAATCCTCATCAGGAAAATGAGAATAATAGTAATGCTGTTACAGCGCCCCAGTCTCTGCAGTTCCGAAACAGCTGTGGGGCCTAATTGCCTGCTGCCAAGAAGGCTGATTCCCAGTGCCAGAGTTTGGTGAAAAGGAAGGGAATTATTTATTTAAAAATTATGTGGGTTTAGAATAATGGCTGAGTTCTGCTGTTAAGTCCCACTCCCTTTAAAATACCTACAAACACACACATATACTCCTGCCTCCCTTTTGCCAAACCAGGCCAGTGTCAGAATACGCCAGAGACACCGTCTTTCAGAAATACAGAAGTCCACTGCTCAGCATTCCCGGTCATGGTGTAGCATTCAGGCATCTGCCGTTAATCTGTGCTTGGCTGGACAGGCTCCGCAATTCCAGCACCATCGACCATGTCGCTGTGTTCTCCAGCTCTTAATCCAAAACTGGGTGGCACCTTGCTACACACCAGATGTCATGGCGGGCCAGTGGGGCCCCTTCTTGGCATTCCCCCATTCCTTCCCAAACCGCATGGCAGAGAAGGAGAGAGAAAGAGCCTCATGGATACTACGCCTAGTTTAAATTCTGGCCCAGAGCTTCCAACATGACCCCATTTCTGATAACTCTCACAATGGGTTATATCTGCCTGTTCTTTATACAGTTCACATTCTTTCAGCTGCAACTATCAGTCTGGGAAGGTGTGACCTGGTGATGCAGGGGGAACCACCTTCCTGCCTCTCACACAGGCACTGTAAGCTCCCCCCCAAGCTACAGCACAGCTACATCACAAGTCAAGGTCACACCTATCTCCCTGGCCCCTGAGTGAGCCAGCTTTTTAACATAGCTATTAAGCTAGCCAAGTTGCCATAGATATGCAGAGTACCTCTCAGTGGCCATCCTCTACTTCCCTCATCCCCCAAGCCAAGGGTCATAGCGGGAAGCTCTGTTTCAGGGACCTCTAGCTCAAGACCCTGTTCTAATACTTATAAGATTGTCAGGAGGATTTCTGTAAAACCCTCAGTAAATATTCAATTCAATAATGATGATGACGAAGATGATCGATATTTTGCAGCTAACTTTCCATATTTGGGTGTGTGGTGTTCATCATACATAATTGTTATACAATTGAAGCAGGAGGCAGCCAAGAGGAGGGCCCCAAGAAGGGATTTGTAATGGGGTCCAGAACTCAAGGTGTCCAGGAAATATTAGAAAAATATATATAGAATGTCCTCACCCCCACAAGCCTGAGCCAGGGGGGATGGGACACATGGAACAGGGTCATTCAGAGCTGTTTTGGGTAGCAACAGCTTTGCAGCTAACCCCTGGCACGGTCATTTAACATATCTATAACCTTTAACTGGTTTCATAGATATGTTAAATACCTGTGCCCATGCTTTGTGCCAGGGGGATGGGAGCAAATTCCACCCAAGATGGGACTGGGAAGCAACTCCCCCTGGTTACAGGGCCTGCGTGAGAGCTTGGAGATGATTGGCTCCATGCCATGGGGGTCACACCTGCCTGGACTTACTATGGCAGCCCAGTAAAGCTGGAAGAATACCGGGATGCTGGCAGATGTAACTGATTGTAGGAGGAGTCGGAAATGGGGCTGCAAAGGAAGATGGGCACTGGGATTTAAACCTAGGCGCGGCAGCCATAGAAGGAGAGGACCACGCGTTTCTGAGGTGAAGGGAGAGGTCCATACGGTTCTGGAGTGAATAGGGAGGACCATGAGGTTTTGGGGGAGAAGGGAGAGGATCATGCAGCTTTAGCGGACTGAATAGGGAAGACCATGTGGTTTTGGAGTGCTTCTTTTTGCCACGTGGCTTAGGCAGCAGGAGAGACTTTGCCAGGAAGAAAAGGGGAGAAAGGACTCTTGCTGGTGGGCCATGAGAAGGTGCCACATGGTTTTGGATTAACTGGAGATTGCGGCAGCCACATAGCTGATGGGGCCGGGAGCCTGAATCACCTACTTGTACTTCTTTTCCTGAGATACAGTACCCCAGACTGGGCAGAGGGAGAAGGAAGGACTGTGTGCATCTGTGGGTATTCTAGAGGACTTTAGTATCTTAATGAAGACATTAAGTCATTACTCTAAGTTTGTGTAACTTTTAAATAAATAATTTCTTTCCTTTCCACCAGTCTCGGGCATTGAGAGACGTCTTTCCTCAGGCGGCGGGCATTTTGAACCTAGCAGGTGTGTGTGGGAGGGGGAACCTCCAGAGACAGAAAGGGGGATCCTTTCTGTAATAGTTTATCGTGAACCACCCCCCACCTGCTCTGTAACACAATGAGGTGTTTTGAAAATGAATAATTGGCAACCAAGCATTCAGAGAATGAGGATATCTTGGGTCTCCTGGGGAAGAAAAGCTGACTGTCCCACAAGACCCACACGATGACATCACCTTGGTGAATGTACCATAATTTGGGTTCTGGCTCAAAACAAGCATATATCTGCAAGCCAAGAATGGAGCATTTTCCCAGAGATCTAGTCCCATTAACCATGCACTCAAGAATTCTGAAGACAAGCAAAAGTCATTTCAGAATACGCAATGGGAAATGTAACTCTCACAGGCTGGAATACCAGCCTTTGCCTAACATATCAGATCATGGGAAGTCAAATATAATTAAGTCCCAAGCTTGGTGAAAACTATTTGTGAATATGGGAGTTTTATGATTACAAATTTACAGCTCCTAGTTTAAGAGAGCAATCATTTTGCCAATGAGATGGAGATAGTCCAGCATCCGTTATCTGAAGTCCCCTTTCTTCTACATTGTTATTGAATGGACACTGCCATTATTTGCTTTCTGAATTCCTCAGCTAATCATCTCTGTCCTTGCTTCCCATCCCAAAGACTGCACTCTTTTCTAGACTTGTGAATGCACGAAGAAAGGTTTAAATGGAAACTCAGTCCTGCGTCTCTCACGGGACTTGGGATTTATCACGTACATTATTTGGTGTGATTTCCAAAGCTTAGTAACATCTCAGGGAGTCTCACCTGTGCTGTCACTGAGTCGTCTGCATGCAGAAGCAACATCGGTCCTAGATGGTAGGTACACAATGGTAGAAACCATAAGGGATTCAACTTCATTTGCATTTTCAATTTGGAAATACAGAAAATATTTTAACAGTATTTAAGGAAAAAGTCAAATGAACAACTCTCTGAAATGATGAGAAATGCAGTGTAGATTTTCTTTATCTTAAAACAGTTGCTTTCTTACTGCCTTTAGAGACAGTAACAGCATTTCTGAAAAAAGCAATTTCAATGAAACACCCCTTAAAATCTCATCATTATGAACTTTCATATTGTTATACCTAGAAAAATAGATATGTTTTAAAGTTAACGCCCCAGAATGAACAAGCTCTGTTATTTTCACTTCTGCAAGTTAAATGAAGGAAAAAACTCTTCTGTTTGATTACACATGAAAGCGGGCTTAGACCACATACGCACACATACACATGTGACAATGTACAAAATATACACAAACACTTGGTCAGTTTTGTGCCCCAATTAAAACTAATGTTTATTTTATAAACCTGTTACTTTAATCATATTGAATATAATTTCTGTAATGTTGAGATTCGTCAAATTTTCCCATATTTGGATAGAAGTTGCATATCAGAATATTCAGTTAAAATGGTTAATTTTCTATTTGTAAGCTTAGTTTTACTTGCACATGGAAGAAGTAACTTACCACCTGGGCAACACTCTAACATATCCCAACATTTAGATTTATTGATCTTATACAGCATCCTGTATTTCTCTGTACCTTTCTCTGACTTGAAATAATTAAAAGAACTACTCTTGAAATGAAAACTATCTGGCAGGTGAAATATATTACACCACTAGCAACTATAAATATTAGATGAGTTAATTTTCAGGATATCTTCAGGGTTTTATTGCATTTTGACGACTTTGATTGTATCTTTGATATGTTTTGATAATAGGAAACCAATAAATAGCCTTAAAATTTATGCCAGTGCAAGACACAAGGCAGCAGAAAAGGGCACCGGACTCTTCCCAAGCAGAGAGACAGGTGCTCTGAGGTGCGTCCTAACAGCCATAACTGGTATAATGTGAGTAGGTAAACTTCACTAGCATGGCCTGTGTGCCAGGCAGTCTGCTAACCATTTTGGTGTTTATTAACTTAATTTTCTCCAAAACACTATGATAGAAACTATGTTTGAGTCCTTATTTACACAGGAGGAATCCAAGGACCAGGGAGGTTCTGCAATTTGCCCCAGCGCGCCCTGCCCCTCGGTGACAGAGCACTAGTCACATTCCAGGATGGCTGGCTTGTGAGATCACTTTCTTCTTTTTTTTCCCTTGTGATATTCATTTAATGGGATGCACATACTTAAAGCCACATTTAAAATAATGTACAAATTTAGAAATATTGTCTGTTCTTACTCTCACGTTTCATTTTATATTCATCTGTAGGAAGTGCCTTGGCCATCGTTACAGGCACATTTGGAGTCAGCCAATGCTGTCCTCAGGAAGGACTTAAAACATTAAAGCTTACAATTCAGGAATAATGACTGTATTATTTTTCTTTGCCTCGTTTTTATTTTTCAGGTGAAGATTTTTTATTTTTTATATTTTTAAAACTTTTATTGTATCTTTCCTATTACCATTTAGTTCCCTTATATCCCCCTCCCCTCACAATCACCAGTATGTTAAGTGAGGTAAGTCAGTCAGAGAAGAATAAATACTGTACGATTTCCGTTGTACATGGAATCTAATGAACAGACTGAACAACACGGAAAATAGAGACAGACTAACCATAGATAGAGCCGTGGGTGGGGGCAGTTTGGGGAGTAGAGGGATTGAGCAAAAAGGAGAAAGGACTCATGGGCATGAAATCACATCCTTAATCACTGTTACAGTACCCTTCATAGCAGTGAAAAGATAAAGGGAAGAGAAAGAATGACAGCATTGCGGAGGCCTACACTGTGGCAATGCCTAGGTGAGGTACTGCAGCTATATTTACATACAAGGTTCTAAAGTCTTGTTCTGTCATTTCTGCCCACTTGCCCCTGGTGGGTGTTCTGAATTTTCATTGTCCTCGGTGTTCTTACCTATAAATTAATGGCGGTACTACATTGTTTCTAAGAAGTCTTACAGTCTGATCTCTTTTTATGCCTAGTGATGAAATAATTGTTCTTTTCTTTTTCTGTGACTTTGCTTATGTTTTACTTTGTCACAATTTTTAAGCCTTCATAAATTATAACCTTTATACTCTGGTTCTGGGAAATAACTTTCTTTCTACGATCATCAGTTTTTGTGGTATCATAACCACTCCCAAAGCAATTACTACCCTGTATTCATCCTCCATATTTGGTTTTGAAATTTAAGCATTACCTAAGTGTTTGGACCTGAAAAGAGGCTTTTGTGGGGGGTTTTAACTGTAAAATGTGTTGTACAAGTATCTTTAAAAAAAATTTTTTTTTAATTTTTAGACAGAGAGGAAGGGAGGGAGAAAGAGAAGGAGAGAAACATCACTATGTAGTTGCCTCTCATGCACCCCACACTGGGATCTGGCCTGCAACCCAGGCATGTACCCTAGATTGGGAATTGAACCAGTGACCCTTTGATTCACAGGCCAGCACTCAGTCTACGGAGCCACACCAGCCAAGGTACACAAGCATCTTAAAGAGTATAATGCTTTATATGCTTCACAGATAATTCTGAATGGCTGCTAAGTCTAAATATAATCTCAGGACTTAGTAAAGTTTATCTAGAGAAAGTCTAGGTAGATTCTGACCTCAGTTTGTCTTACCACCAATTTACTCATGGAGCTAAAAGGAAATAACTCCCACCAGAAACAAACAACTCTCCCTCTAAACCTATCTCATCCCCATCTTCGTTAGAGGAAAACATTTCTACATTTCTTAAGTTATATATATATATATACACACACACACACACTCACATATATAAAAAGAGAAAGCATTAGAATATTTATTTTCATGTATATATGCATATATAGATAGTTCCTGACATGATTTTAAGATTTTAATTTTTTAATTTTACCTTTGTGTGAAAGCAATTTAATGAAAGCTGTACTCCACATTTTGTATTTTGATCTTGTCCTGGGCCAGCAATACGTGGTACAACTCTCTGGCGATGCTGGGCAGCTCCTAGTCGGTCATGCATCATCGCAACGGCAAACAGCTGATACCCCATAGACTGTAGTATTGAATGCACTTTCGACTACAACTGGTTTCAACTTACTGATGGATTTATCATAAGTCAAGGGGCATCTGTGTGTGTGTGTATTCGTATTCTTAACAGATTAGGGGGTCCTGTAAAAATGTTTTCTTTCTGAACAGTGTTGTTTGATTTTTTTTCGATGTTAAATATATAGTCACTTTATTTAAATGAGTAACAAGTGACAATTATTGAATTCTGGGTAAAGCATTGGGCTCAGCCTGTAGGAAAATGGGACTCTTTCACACAGAGAAGCCAAAATCTTCTAGGATATCAAAATTCAGTTGGAAAAAAGTGGGAAAGGGAAAATATATTTTAAGTATTTCAAGGAGATAACACAGTTAAAACAATACCTGAGATGGCATACAGCAGTGGAGCAAATAAAGAATGTTTTATAATGGATGATGCATTTAAATAGATAGTGAAGAATTTGATATACAGGAACAATTAGTTTGATGGCTATATCATAAGAAGTCATTTTCGGTTACTATTCATGCAGAAAGTTAAGAATCTGTACCATCAGAAAACCAACAATGTGGCTGAAAATCTTGAATCTTCACAATATATTTGTCAGATCGTAATACAGCAAAATGCGTTATTCACCTTTATCTCTTTTCATTGAACAAACATTTCATAGAAGTTTCTGTGCAGCAGGTAGGAGCACAGAGGCACAAGCAGCAAACGGCCACAGCAATGCAGTAATGCAGACAGATCCCTGTACTGCTTGTTCTTGAAGCACAGATGGAGTGCATAAGGAAGAAAAAAAAGCCAGAAATCTTCATAGAGGGGGTAATATTTGAGTTAGCCTTTGAGATGAAAATAAGTGTGTCTGGCAAGCAAGGGAGAGCAGTACCTGCTTCAATTACACTGTCCTCAAGCCACCAGCATTTGTTTCTCATATAACAGTAATGAGACAAACGAAAGGGATCAGTGCATAATTTGTGTTGAACCCTTCCAATACGTTACAGAATGCAGTGCATAAACCAAGCAATGAGTCAAATTGTTACTTCTCATCATGTCGTCAATGTAATATTTGTTGTCAATAATTTGTGAAATTCTGTTGTCCATATGGTTCATATAGAAGTAAACTCTTTATATTTATTGACAATTTTTGAGTTATAGGTCTATGAGTTTTAAAAAAGAAAATAAATTCTAAGTTTTAGACTCCTTTGCATGAGTAAAATAACATATTCCACCACTTTCTAAAATGGTATATGCTTTGGGAAAATGCTGTAATGTCATTGTATAAGCTCTTACATTCTTCTTTAAGAATTATCTAGTGAGATATATGGGAGGCATCATAAGAGTCATTTTGTATTAATTGCCTGTATTGTTCTTAATGAACCGTGGAGATATCCTGTTTGGGATAGTCTTACTTGTGTTATTAAAAAAAAATTTTACTTTGGAAGGGAGCTTGGTAGTTTCTTACAAAATTAAATATGCTCAGCATATAATCATGTGGTATTTACCAAAGGAGTTGAAAACATATATTTATACAAAAAACCTGCACATGGATATTTATAGCAGTTTTATTTATAATTGTCAAAACATGGAAGCAAACAAGACATTGTTCAGTAGTTGAGTGGACAAATGAACCATAGTACATTGAGACAATAAAGTATTATTCAGCACTAAAAGAAATGAGTTAAGTTATGAAAAGACATGGAGAAAACAAATACATGTTACTAAGTGAAAGAAGTCAATCTGAAAAGCTACACCTGTTTAATTTAAACTATATGACATTCTAGAAAAGGAAAGTTATGGAGAAAGTAAAAAATATCAAAGATTTCCAGGAAACAGAGGATGGAAGGGGTGAATAAGCACAGAGGATAGCAAAATTATTGTGTATGATTCTATCATGTTGGGTACATGTTATTATGTATTTGTCCAAACCCGTAGAACACACAATGTCCAGAGTGAACCTCAAGGTAAACTATGGCTTTGGATGATGAAGTGTCGGTGTAGAGGCACGTGTAAGACATGTACCCCTCTGATGGAGGGTGTTGATAACTGTGCAGGCTGTGCAAGTGCGGGACGTGGATATGTGAGAAATCACTGTACCTGCCATTCAGTTTTGTTCTAAACCCAAACCTACTCTAAAAAATTAAAGCCTATTAAAATGTTTTAGAAGAGGAGTTCTACTTTGGTTGCACAAGCCACCTTTATGAATGAGTACTGATAGTCAGAATTTTTATTATATATTATTATTAATTCACCTATTCTGAGTACGTATGTCACAGTATTTTCTTTTGGCCATCAAGGGGTAAAACTAATATGTCAGATATTTAACATGTCACTTTATTCACTGTTAAGTATCATTATTTTAGAGTTACTTTCTTTCATTCTAATGTCACAGTTCTTTTGCATAAATTCCTATCATTGATCATTGGGTCACAGAAGTTTTTGTCAAATTGGATTACATACATTAGCTGTCAAGTGCCCCTTTTTAAAGGCAAAACTAAAAGTAATAATATGAAGAATGCTATTATCCTTGATCTGTCATTTTTATGTGTTCTTTTCTATCTCATTTAACTTTTTTCTTTTTTGTAAAACTGATCAAATACAATACATGCTTTTTCTAGTATATTTTATTGATTATGCTATTACAGTTTTCCTAATTTCTTCCCCTTTATCCTCCCTCCACCCTGTAGCCCCCAGCCCTCCAGCATTTCCCCACTTAGTTCATGTCCATGGGTTGTTCATGTCCATGGGTTGTACATGTAAGTTCTCTGAATTCTTTGTTTCCTATACCATTTTGACCTCTCCCCATCTATTTTATTCCTACCAATTATGCTTATTCTTTCCTGTACATTTTCCCCAATTCCTCCCCTTCCTCTCCCCACTGAAAACCTTCCATGATATGTCCATTTCTCTGATTCTGTTCCTGTTCCAGTTGTTTGCTTAGTTTTTGTTTTCCTTGTTTTTCTTTTTAGGTTCATTTGTTGATAGTTGTGAGTTTGTTGTCATTTTACTGTTCATAGATTTGATCTTCTTCAATTTCTTAGATAAGTCCCTTTAACATTTCATATAATAAGGGATTGGTGATGATGAACTTCTTTAACTTGACCTGATCTGGGAAGCACTTTATCTGCCCTTCCATTCTAAATAATAGCTTTGCGGGACAGAGTATTCTTGGATGTAGGTCCTTGCCTTTCATGACTTGGAATACTTCTTTCCAGCCCCTTCTTGCCTGCAAGGTTTCTTTTGAGAAATCAGCTGATAGTCTCATGGGAACTCCTTTGTAGGTAACTCTCTCCTTTTCTCTTGCTGCTTTTAAGATTCTCACCTTCTATTTAATCTTGGGTAATGTAATTATGATGTACCTTGGTGTGTTTCTCCTTGGGTCCAAATTCTTTGGGACTCTCTGGGCTCCCTGGACTTCCTGAAAGTCTATTTCCTTCACCAGATTGGGGGAGTTTTCCTTCATTTTTTGTTCAAATAAGTTTTCAATTTCTTGCTGTTGTTCTACTTCTCCTGGCATCCCTATAATTCAGATATTGGAGCATTTCAGGTTGTCCCAGAGATTCCTCAGCCTCTCTTCATTTTTTGAATTCTTGTTTCTTCATTCTGTTCTGGTTGGATGTTTATTTCTTCCTTTCATTCCAAATCATTCATTTGAGTCCTGTTTCCTTCCTGTCACTGTTGGTTCCCTAAGCATTTTGCTTTATTTCATTTTGGGTATCTTTCATTTGTTTTTTCATTTCGCAACCAAGCTCAATCAGTTCTGTGAGCATTTTGATTACCAGGGCTTTAAATTCTCCATCAGATAGGTTGGCTATCTCCTTATCACTTAGCTCTCTTTCTGGAGCTTTGCTCTGTTCTTTCATTTGGGCCATATTTCTTTGTCTTGGCATACCTGTTACCTATATCTTATTTAACTTTATCTTTATATATATATATATATATAAAGATAATGAATTGCTGATAAGAGATTATCATTTTTAATTCATTTTTCTTCAACACAGTATCATTTATTTATTTATTTACTTTATTCTTTTTAAAAAGGATTTTATACATTTTATTTTTAGAGAGAGGGGAAAGGAGGGAGACAGAAAGGGAGAGAAACATCAATGTGTGAGAGAAACATTGATTGGTTGCCTCTTGCACTCCCCCAACAGGGTATCTAGTCCACAACCCAAGCATGCTCCCTGGCTGGGAATTGAACCAGCAAACTTTTGGTCTGCAGGCTGGTGCTCAATCCACTGAGTCACCCCAGCCATGGCAAATAGTATTAGTTAATTCACTTATCCCAAACCTCAGTTTAGAACTCACTCTTCTTAATTTTGATATTTCTTTAGTTTTCATAATTATCATTTACCCACTATATGAGAACTTAGTAAAGATTACTTTCAAGCAAAGTGATTCTGGTTTGCTGTAGAACTTCAAACTTGGCTTTCTCTTGCTTTTCCTCTACTAGTTCATGTCATTTCAATAAGGTTCTCATGCTTGCTTTGCAGAAACATAATCTCTTTATTTTATTTGTTTTTAGGGTCATAATTTACATTTTTATTTAATACTGCCATTTGTGACTACATGGATGGACCTTGAGAATATCAGGCTAAGCAAAATAAGTCAGACAGAAAAGTTAGGAACTTTTTAATTTCACTCATATGTGGGATATAAAACTGAAAGTAACAAATTAACAAATAAGAAAAACAAACTGAAACTCAGTAGACACAGGCAACAGTATGGTGAATACAGAGGAAAGGGGTGGCAAGGTAGTAAAGGGTAAAAGGGGTCAAATATATGGTGATGGAAGATGATTTGACATTGGGTGTGGGAACACAATGCAGTATACAGGTCATTTTTCATAGAAATGAACAATTGAAAACTACGTAATTTTATTAACCAATGTCACTACAATAAATTCAATTAAAACTTCTTATATAACTGCCATATGATTTTTATGTGTGTGTGCATATCTTCATCTGTGTAGCTGGCAGAGAAGTCACATTTTCCTACCAAAGGCCAAGGATCCCCAAACTGCTAGATTTCTTTTTCCCCTTTTTATTGAATTTATTGGGTTGACGCTGGTTAACAAAATTATATAGGTTTTAGGTGCACAGTTCTACAATACATCAACTGTAAACTGTGTCGTGTGTTCACCACCCCAAGTCAAGATTCAATCCATCACCATTTACTTACTTTAATCTTTTTAAATTACCTTCCTCCATCTCCTCCATCCCCAAACTTCAAGGTTTCAAATTTTAAATAGAAGTCTTTTCTTATTTGTATCTTCCTAAATTTCTTTCTTCAGTATCTTATAATTTGCCAAGTACAGGTCTTTTATTACCTCTTTCATTAAATTTATTCCTAGGTGTCTTATTATTATATTTCTGAAATTATAAATGGAATTGTTTTCTTTGCTTCTATTTCTGGTAGTTCATTATTGGTGTATAAAATTGCCACCGATTTGTGAACATTTACTTTGTATCCTGCTATTTTATTGAATTCACTTATGAGTTTTAGTAGCTTTTGGTGGAGTCTTTAGGGAACATATATAGCATTATGTCATCTGCAAATAATGACAGTTTTACTTCTTCCTTTCTAATTCGGATACCTTTTATTTCTTTTTCTTGTCTAATTGCTGTGGCTAGAACTTGCAGTACTTTGTTCAATAAGGGTGGTAAAAGTTGACCTCCCTCTCTTATTTATGATCTTAATGGAAATGCTTTTAGTGTTTGCCCATTGTGTATAATGTTGGCTGTGGGTTTGCAATACATGGCCATTATTATGTTGAGGTATGTTATCTCTGTTCCCACTTTGCTGAGAGTAGTTCTGACTTATGACCCAGCAATTCTACTACTGGGGATATAGCTGAAGAAGTCTGAAACACTGATTCAAATATATATATATCCTTTTGAATATATGTATATTCAAAATGAATGTAGGTATATATGTGTACCTATGTTCATTGCAGTGCCATTTATAATAGCTAAGATTTGGAAACAGCCCAAGAGCCCATCAGTAGATGAGTGGATAAAAATCTGTGGTACATTTACACAATGGAATACTACTTGGCCATAAGAAAGAAGGAAATTTTACCTCTCAAGGAAGCATGGATGGACCTAGAATATATTAAGCTAAATGAAATAAGCCATTCAGAGAAAAGTGAATACCATCTGATATCATTTATATGTGGAGTCTAAGGAACAAAAGAAATAAACAAAATAGAAACATACTCATAGATATAGAGAACAGACCAATAACTGTCAGAAGGGAGGGGAGCTGGGGTGCTGGATAAGGCAGGTGAAGGGATTAAGGAAAAAAAATCAAAGAAACAGAATCAGTATGGTGATTACCAGAGCTATAGGGGAGTGGGAGCAGATAGAAGAGAAGAAACAGGGGCTAAATGGTGATGGGAGGAGACTAGACTTTGGTTGTTGAACATACAATACAATATACAGATGATATATATAGAATTGTACACTTGAAACCTATATAATTTTATCAACAAATATTATCCCAATAAACTAAAAAATAAAATAAAATAAACTATAAAAATAATTGTCTTTAAAAAATTACATTTGCAGATTATTTTGTTACTCCCAGACTCTCCTACTTCTCCCAATGATGTTATTCATTCATTATTTAGCATTGGACTCTTTCAAGTGTCTTTTTAGTTTTATCTCAACACTGAGTTTCTATGAGAAGGCATTTTTACCTTCATGTTTAGGTCTTGTATATATATGAGTTCAGAATATGAGCTATATATATGTATATATATAGCTTTTTGCCTCCTATTCATCTTTTCCTTACAAAGCTTCTTTACCTAAGTTATAAATGCAGAATTTGTGATCCTAGAGAGTTTAGTGGTGCATTTTATGAACAAAGAAGGAATGAGTAGGATCAGAGCGTAAGCTCTGTTGATCTGGAGTATGGTTATAGTAGTCGTCTTCCCTCATGATATTTGAGATTCCCTACTAACTAAATTGCTAATGTCATCCCTGTATACAACCTAAGGAAAACCATTGGATCATCTCTTATTACTAACCATAGGTCTTAGACAGACACCCTGGTTTAAAACACTCATTATTAGGTTTCATTAAAGGGGGCAGAAGAATTAGATAGGGTAAGATAGAAATACTATCTGAAAACTTTTCAAGCCAGACGTTTAAGCCCTTGCAGAGAAATAAATGAACCAAAGGGACTGGTATTACCTGTGTTATGTAGCTTCCATTCTCATTAACTACTACATTCCATTGTTGTTGTGAAGTTGTCGTTGTATTACTGTCATCATTTTTGACTCTTGTCCAATCATTTTATCTGAGGCTCCTTGCTGCCTTTTAACCAGTCCATCACCCCTTTCTTTCCTCTTCAGTGTGTTCTGTAGAGGAAATGCACTGTTGTGCTACTTGACTAAATTACCTCTGCCTAAAGCCTCATTTCGTGCCAGAGGACGTTTTACCAAAGCATAGTGGCCAAGCTGGGAGCCATTCAGGGCAATGTGATAGCTACTGTGTTTGAGTGATAGAGAATGCAATTCTGAAAGGGAATGGGAACAATAACGAGGTTAATTAAGGAAACTCTAATAAGGAGTCTGAAAAGAGAAATGATTCCCAAAGCTACTCTTTAGGAAAAATAGCATATTACATTCTCAAATGTTTGTGAGAACATTGCATTGGCAGAGCATATGAAGATATGCTCTCTCACCAGAAACATTCCTTTCAAGTTCACTTCCAGGAAGCATTGTATTCTGTTGCTACTTCAAAATGGCTGTTTGCATAACTTTTAAACCAATGTATTGTATTTAAGAAGATAGATAACATCATATGTGATAAAAAGCATTAATTTACTTATTTAGTAAACAAATCTCTACAGAGTACCAGGCACTCACAAGGAATTGCTGATCCAATTCCTGAAATGATACAACCTCTACTTTCAAGGGGTTTATTTTAATGAGGAAGACAAACAGTAAACCGGTTATTACATATGGCCTGTTAAGTGCTCTGATAATATTTTGCACAGGGGTTTGTGATCCATTTACTTATAGGCCATTATGCTCTCTGCTCAGTGTTCACATATTATTAATAGACTTACCTGAATATTAAAGACATATAGATGGATATATAATGTTGGTTAGAGACCTTCTGATTAGAATAAACCATTATTGGAGAGGCTGGAACCTGCCTCATTGGATGGAGTTTCTTGTGAGTCAATAGAGAAAATGGATTGTGCCTAAGATGCTGTCTTAATGTTTCAACGAGAAAATAAAAGTAAGATCAGAGTGTACAGAAACAGAGATGTGAGATGGGTAAACCACAGTACAATCAGGATGCTTTTCAAAGTCCTACCATATTAACATTAACTTTTTAAATAAAAAGGAAAGGATTGCTAAAGTTGGATTTTGTGTCCTGTATCAGTTTAATCTATTAAAATTAGAAAAATGTTTCATCAAAAAAAAAGTAAAGTACCAGTTACAAAGGGGAAGATATTTATAATTTTCACAACCAAAAAAGGAATAGTATCAAGAATATTTTTAAAATAAATAGTAATTGATAAGAAAGGCAAAATTACTCAACTGAAAAAAATAGTGAAATATATAAATGGGAATTTTGCTGAAGAAGAAACATAAGAAACAAAATTACTAAAAATCAGGGGAATTTAAATCAATATCATAATGAGATGACTTTTAACATTATTCAATTAATAAAAACTGAGTCACAGTATCAAATGTTAGATTGTAAATAGTCAAACAGAATCTCACAGATTTATGTTGAGTATAAATAGATGCAAATATTTTCAAGATATTTAGCATTATCTCCTAAGGTTGCACACTGTACATCTTAAAAAGAAATAATTCTACTCCTAAATTTATAAAAAACTCTCGTTCACGTACAATAGAAGACGTGCCATACTGCTCATAGCAATATTGCTCACAATAGAAAAACAAATTGGAAACACTCCAAATGCTTTTGAAGAGAACACAAATAAGCTATAGTGGATTATCATAAAATGGTCAAAATAAATTAACTATGGAAACGTCCAATATGGATGAAGCTCAAGAGTATAATATTTAATGAAACCACAACTCCAAGACTATTTCTAAAGTAGGATGCTTTTAAAAAAATTGAACATAACTAATATTGAAAAAAATCAGTTGTGTTTCATGCAACACTAAACAATTATACACATTTTGGGAAATATTCAAATGTACCAAACAATATAAAAAGGAAAGCCTGAATGATGAACCCAGACTTCAGAAGGATAACAATGCATCAAGTAAGGAAAAGCAAGGCAATGGGATAAACAAGAACATATGTTTAGATGTAGGTTAAATTGTCTTGTGGATTCACTTGTACTTGTTACATACATGAAAATACTTAACTAAATATCTGTAATTAATAAAAGCACACCATATTGGACCAGCAATGAGAGTGAACCAACCTTTGTTATGAATTCAATTCTACATTTATGAGAGGAGAGATTTCTAAGGAATTTTAATCGGCAATCATTGGTAGAAAAAATTCAAGTCATCCAGACATGGCTTGCCGTAGAAAATGACTGGGTAAACTGAAAAAGAAGGGAAAATCCAGCCTCACAGGTCTCCTCTGTCACACTTCTCGGAAAATTATTTGGCTTATTCTGGAGAACATTTTATATCATATGAGCAATTAGGGAGATAAAATGATCCTCAAAGCTTCCTCTCCTGACCACTTCACACCAGCAAGGATGCTGCGAAAGATTGCAGGGTGAAGCCCTGACATCATCTCCTGCCAGAGACCCACAGAGGGGGCAATAGACAAGAACTGCTTTCTGCTGTAATTACACTCACCTGTCTATTCTCCTTTTACGCTAAAGTCAAACGAAGAGAAATCAGGTTGTGAACTTATTAAAAACCAGCATCTCGCCTCTCCTTCACATTTTTCCTGTAATTTTTATTTGGGTCAAATGAACAAGACTTTTGGCTTGCTTTTTTGTTTTGGTTATTTTCTTACATAAAACTGTGTGGTCTAGCTTTTCTGGTCTTGCCCATGATTAAATAGAAGAATTTAGAAAATCATTCTCAATTCGACACTATTAATTGAAAAACTATTTCTATTTATAGCTCTTCTCTAACTCTCTCATTTTCCTCTTCCCTAGGGCAGACATATATTCCAAATTAAGCATCTTTGTGGTCATAAACTCAAAAATGTAAGAGAGAAACCCATACTCATTTTCAAAAGGAGTATTCACACTGACTAGGATTTAAATAGAAAGGGTGATCCACGCTAACCAAGATTTAAATAGGAAAGACTATTACAAACTATGACATTGGGGACACAAGTTCTCCCTCGCTTGAGAAAGGAAACAGGGAAACTGTAACATGTCCTCTTTACAGATCTTTATGAAGAAGGGTGTCCAGAACTCAAGGCAATTTAAAAAATCAGTTAGGTATCAAACTACTTCTCTAATTCAGTTTTTATACATACCAAACATGAACACATTTCTTAGGAGAATTTACTTTTTAACAAAATTAGCTAGCTTTTTATAGAGAAATTTTCAAAGGAGACTCTGCTTCCCAAAGGAAAACCATGGATAATTATAAATAGTTTTGATTTGAAAAATGAATGTCGCGCCCTACTAAACATCATACACACAAAAAGAAAACCAATTCTAGGAATAATGTGGAACTAGACAGGAAAGATGTAACAACTAGAAATATAAAGAGAAGTAAACATAAGGGAAGACACTAATAAATCACACTATATCAAAATTATGAACTAATGTTGATCGAAAGATTTTATCAAGGGAGTAAAAAAAATACACTGCAGAGAAGATATTTACATATGTAACTGAAAGTCAACTTTTAGCCAAATAGCTAATATATCCTTTGTACTCAACCAAGAAAGAAGTCAGACAATGCCCTTAGAATGGGTGTGTCACAAAGGAGAATATCCAAATGCTAACATTAGTAAAGAAGGAAACGCGTATTAACATTAGTTGTTATATTACTTTGCTAGAGTGCAGTAGCCAAGGACCACAACCTGGATGAATCAATCGCAGAAATTTACTCTTATGTTTCAGAGGCTGGGTATTCAAAATCAAGGCATCAGCAAGGTTTACTTCTTCCAGGACCTCTGAGGGAGTGTCTATTCCATGCTTCCCTTATAGTTTCTAGTAGTTTGTTGCTAATCTTTGACATTCCTTGGTTTGTGGCAGCAAAACTCCAATCTTCACATGGCATTTTCCCTTGTGCCTTGGTGTCCAAATATCCCCTTTTTATTTATTTTCATTATTTAAAATTAATCTTTATTGTATTCCTTCCATTACCATTTAGTCCCCTGATAGGAACTGAAGTTATTTTGGATTAGGCACTCACCTTTAATCCAGGATGATCTGACTTTAACTAATTACATTTGCAGTGACCACCTTCCTAGTAAGGTTATATTCTGAGGAACGAGGGATTAGGATGGCAGCATAGGAATTTTGAGGAGAACAGCAGTCAAGCCATAACAGTCATTAGGGAAATTCAAATCAAAACCACAGTAAATACCAGTACATTTTGGAAAAGATATGCAACACCAAGTATTGTTGGGAATACAAACAAACAAAAAACACTGTGCTTTCATACCTGGTTTGCGAGCTTGTAAAATCTCTTTGGAAAATGTGTTGGCAGTAAGTATCTAAGCTAAATGTATGTATATATAAAAATTCTACTTTAGGATATAGGCTCAAATAAGGTGTGTGTTCCACCAAAATATAAATAACAGCATTATTTATAACTCCAAAGTGGGAGCAACACAAATGTCCATCAACAAGAGAATGGGATAAATACATTGTGGATGAATCATAATACCAAATATTACATAGCAATGAAATAGACTTTTATAAGCAATAATATGAATAGATCACTCAACTATAATGCTTAGTGAAATGAACCAGATGCAAAAGAATTTATCTGTATAATTCTACTTATACAGAATTCAAATACAGGAAAAATTAATCTAGAGTCTTAGAGGTTAAGGTAATGGTACCCCTGGAGAGGGAAATAAAGTAAATGATGAGAAGAAATAAGAAGAAAGGCTGGAGTACTGGATATTGCTATTTCTTGATCTGGATCTTACAGGGATGACCTCACTATATGATATTTTGTCAGCTATATGCTTGAGATTTGTTTACCTTTTATAATGTGCTATAGTTCATTAAAAGTAGATCATTTTCTTCAACTTAATAATAGCTCTGTTCACAAGAAATAACAAGTGTTGGTGATAATGTGAAGAGAAGGCCACACATACACACTATGATGGGATGTGAATTGACGCAGCCACCGTGGAAACAGTTTTGAGAGTTCTCAAAAAATTAAAAATGAAACTGCCATATGATCCAGTACATTCCATACTGGGTATCTATTTGAAGTTAATGAAAACACTAATTAGAAAAAATACATGTATCACTATGTTCACTGCTGCATTACTTACAATAGCCAAGATCCAGAAACATCCTAAGTATCCATCAATGGATGAATGGATGAAGAAGACATAGTATATATACATGCACACACATACACGTATATGCACACACACATACGCTACTCAGCCATATAAAAGAATGAATTCCTGCCCTTTGCAACAACATGGATAGACCTGCAGAGTATTATGCTAAGTGAAATAAGTCAGAGAAAGTTGAATACTACATGATTTCATTTATACATGCAATAAAAAAAAACATAACAAAACCTAGATTCATATACAGAGAACAGATTGGTGGTTACCAAATGGGAGGGAGGTTCCGGGGAGGGTGTTGAAGTAGTAGAAGGGGATTAAGAAGTACAATTATAAAATAAATAAATGTCCAGTTATAAAATAAATGTCATGTAATGTACAACATGGGGAACATTGTCAATAATATTGTATTGTCTTTGTACATTGACAGATGGTAACTAAACTTACAGTGATCATTTCACAATGTACACAAGTGTTGATTCACTATGTTGTACACCTGAAACAAATATAATTATATATATATACCAATTATATCTCAGTAATAAATAATAAATAATAAATCACACCTGTCAAAAAAAGATGACAATGAAAAATATTCTTTATATATGTCTAACTCACAGACTTTTAATTTTCCAAACATCTGTACAAATCGCTGTTAAACTTGCAAAAATTCACTGGATCAATTTTTTTGAATAAATAATCTCAAAAATAAAAAATAGCTCTTTCAATTTTAATTTTATTTTAAAAATCATGGTAAATTAAAGTTCTGTAATGGAAAACGTAATGATTGTAGTATAACCTTATGAAACATGTATAAGGATTTTTTTAAGTTTCAGATTTTATAAAAGAAGTTTTGTTTACTTTTAAGTGACATTAATTTGGCTGGTTTTATGGCATAACACCTGTGAAATATGTGAAGAAATGGTGGTAAAATTATTTTGTACATACATATGTGTTTTTAAGTTACTTGTGTTTATGCATTTTCCTAATTTTATCAAAATATTTGTACTTCTCCTTTGTTGATTTTTGTCTTTCACACACTTAATTGAAAGTGTCGTTCAATCGATGTATGTCGAAAACTGCTCACAGTAGCTAAGTTCGCTTTGATTACTCTTTCACAGAAATACAAACTGAGGGACAGAATATTAGTCAGCAACTCCCAGTAAGGATGGAATCAGTTCGAAAGCTGCATCTCCATGCAGAGCGGGAACTGCCTCCCCTGTACCATGCTGTCTCAGAATTTCCAGTTGCACGATTCTCACGTCCTATCTTGAATTATAATTTTAAAACTCACCACCTCTTCCTTTCTAAACTCTAAATTCCTTCACTGAAGAAAGCATATCACAGTAACTTCACAGAAAGTTGATACTCACAAATATTTGTAGAATTAATAGTAGATTGTATTAAATAAGACTTCATAAAAACACATACACATTACTTACACTAACTACTCTTCCGGTCAGTGGAAAACTAATTTAACCATAACCCTTCTAAAGCCTAAACACCAACCTAAGCTCGTCATGGTCTACAGACAGAGCAATCTTCATAGTTTTGGAACTTGTATTTTTTTTTCTCATTTTTAATGTTATTTTTAACTATTCAATTAATTTCCAACTATCAGCATATTTCAAGTTCAGAGTCTTCATCTGTTTTCTTGTAACTGTTGAGTAATTATTCGATCATATAATGATGGTAAACAAAAAGGTCTAATATGCATTATAATAAATAATATTGAAAGCAACACACAGTAAGTGAGGAGATTAGCAGGTTTTTGCTGGTGTGCTGTAATGCTGCTGTCCTTGTTAACGTGTGGTTTTGCTTTTCAAACAGCCGGGCCTGTGTAAGTGGTAGGCTTTCTTTATTTTCAGATCAAAACACATGATCAAAACACACTCCCATATAAACTATGAATGTTGACGGAGGATCAATATTCCTAATTTAAAAATAAATTATGAGAATCAAAAGGAATGAGCCTTTCTTTAAATAATGAAATGAGATAAGGTACTCTGTTTTTTAAATGTCTGCTCTTACAGGGTTAGAGTAAAATGAACTGAGCTCTCTGACTATAAATATTAGGAAATATTTATAGGAGTGCCACTGCTACCATAGTGTGTCGATATGCTGACCTGCCGTATTCATTGGCAATGTAGAGTACTCCAGCGCATCGCTTGCTTAGTTCTTTCTGTGAGTTTAAAAAAACATCCCTTATATGCAAGGAAATAGAAAGTCACGTACTTCAGTTTACTCCTTTAAATTCAATGAAGGCCTTACAACTCAGCTTTTGAAAATGAGTTTTCTATAGTGTTTTTCTCCTAAGTACAGCCTTTAAAAAGAAAGGAGAAATATACTCACATATTGTTTTTAGATAGAATCTGTTTTTTTCCAGAATTACGAATGATTCTGAAAAGGAAAACAAGATTATAAAAGTACTATCTACATGCGCCATGAGAGTTCATATGTTTTTTATTTTTCTTTTAAAGAAGAAAATAAGTCTGGAGTGTCTGCTAACTTATTTCAATGCATAGTTATTGACATTTTAGCATATTCCTTGTGTCAGTTCTAGATATACAAAAATAAATTCTTTACTACCTTTCCTCCTGGCAGTTTAACTATTATTGGGATGTGAGTCTCAAAGAAAGCTCAAAATTGGAGAGAAAAAAGTCATAATTTTCTAAGATCAACTGGTAGAAAAAAATTAAAAGAATTGGTATAAATTTCAGCATGCCCGTTTGCACAGGACAGAATAATAGTCAAGGTAAAAAAAAAACCGTAATTCCCCACTTCAGATCAACACCAAGACGTGTCTCCAGCTGGACCTCAATCCCTTTTTTTTAATCCAAATTTTGCCTTCCCTGTATAGGTGCACTCCTCTCCCAGCCTTTGGAGATCAGAAAGCAGAGAGGAAGAGAAGGAGGGAGGGAGGAAAGAAGAAAGGAAGGAAAAGCAAAGAAGAAAAGAAAGAAAAACTTTTCCATTTTAATGATTCTATTGCTACTGGAGAGAAAAAAGTGATGGGCAACCAAATTAGATATGTAGATGTTATAAAATTCCCAGATATCTTAGAGAGTCCTCATTGTAATTATTTGTTGGTTTATTTATTTTCTTCTTAGAATATTCCCTCTATCTTGGTCCCTTCCCCTTCAATCATTCTAGAAATCCTGGAGTGATCTTCAAGACATTTAACAATCTAACAACTGCTGTGTTATGGGCATCAGCCAATCAGAGCAGATGTCGGCCATAAACAACGACGCCCCTCCTGGTATATGCAGCCCAGATGGAACTAAACACGCAGGACCTGCTCGCCCCCCAGGGTCGGGAAATACCCACTTCAATGTGCACCTTCTTTTATGAGAATAAGATATCTCACAGTCTTCTCATGTTAAAGTAGGTTCAACTGTCCTTATACCAGCTGTTAACACGTTTGTGTTAATGTGCCACTTACTCATATTTTATTCTCAGCAACCTATTTTTCCTATTCTCTTCTTAACATTCAGACTTATCAAGTGGAGGTCTGTTCTTATCTGTACGTCAAGAATGTTAGGACTGATGAAGTGGTGAGAGTCAGGAGGTGAAATTTTACTCTGCAAAGTTTTCTAAGGCCAACAAGGATTAAAATATGACAAATATTTTTTATAATCTAGTAGTAAATCTAAGATTTAAATTTCATTACCAACTGGTGCTTTTGAACACAACACTTTACAAAGAGCTGGAAAGGACAGTTTCTTTGGCTTTAAAAAAATTTGACTCAGCAAATTATCTTGTAATATCATAAAAATACCTGTGATATTATAGAAAGACTGCACCAAAAATTAGGTGATCTAAACATTCCAAGTTTTCCAGATTAAAGTAAACTCCAAATAGTATGAACTGTGAGGTTGCCAGTCAGCCATTACATTAATAGTATTTTGTCTTCAGATGCCAGTGATTAGAAATGTAACTCAAGTCACCTGAGGGAAAAAGAAAAAAGAAATGCTTCTCAGCTGGAAAGAATAGGCACACCTCTCTTATAATTGCACTTTATTGTGTTTTACAGGTGTTACGTTTTTTGGAAATTAAAGACAAGATCCTCCACCAGCTAAAACATTATGACTGGCTTTACTGCGGCAGCCTGGAGTGAACCACACGTTTCTGAGGTACTTCTGCACTGGAGCAGCTCACAGAACTAAAGGAAGAAAATGTAGAATCGGGCCGCAGACACGGGCACCGGAATTCAGTGCTGGCAGGACTCTGTCTCTTCCCTCTGCTAGTTTTTACTGGGTTCCAACTTTTACATTGTGAGAAATGACTAATGAGTACCCCATTATCTCACATATAAGATCCAAGAAGATGGGAATCCTTCCTTCCACTTCTAATTAAAAATTATGGGAAGGCCTCCCAATGACCCAGCCTGCATCGCATGTGCACCCCTACGGTGGGGGTGGATGCAATGCAGAGCAGATGGTGCTGCAGGAACAACACAAGGAATAGGAGTGGGTGTTCCAATGTTCCTCCCAAACGAAAGGATTTTAAGGAATTAACCTTGGCACTTGCAAGTATGAGCACCAGAGTGCCTAAGGGCACACACACACACACACACACACGAACAGCAGTTATCATGATTGAATTCACTCCTGAATCCCTTATACAAGGAAGTATTTCCAGTAGGGACTGACCGGGACAGATTTAGTGCATGTGGCATCATCCAATGCCAGGCTAAAGAGTAACGAACTGGAAAGGGGGCCACATGGCCACAGTTTCTGGGATGTACTCCCCCCCCCCCGCCCCAGAATGGTAGCAGCAGAGAAGTTTCTCAGCTACTGCTGAGGCAGAGATGCACACAAGTAGATTCCGTACCTGAGACAGAAGACCAGGTTCCAGACCAGGGATGCATGTGTACAGGAATCAGCTGTGTTTTGGGCATTGTATTCTCTACCTGGGCCAGAGGTATATTCCGTAAAAACAGATTTTGCTATCTCCCTAAAAAACAGACATTTCCCTTCAGCTTACTTCATCATATATGTAAGTAGTCCGTAGACACTCAGTATTGTAGGAGGAGACAAAACGAAGTCTCTATCGCCCAGGAACTCAGGATCTCGAGTGGCAGACCCCGACCCCACCTGCAAGCTCCTGCAACCAAACTACTAGAGTGATGGGAGGCAGTATGGAAATACTGACGAAATATTGTTGCGGGAGGGTGGGGGTCAATCTGGGAGAGCCTTTAAAGGAACAAATGACGGATATTTTAGGCATATTCCAAATAATTTTGCTGTATTTCTGAATACTTTCCCCTTTCTGTTCTGTCTGGTGAACTTCTACTTAACAAACCTTGAGGATGAGATTGGAGACAAAACCTGCATTGAGGAGAGGGTCCAAAGTTAGGGAAAGCTAAATCGAGAGCGGCCTGAGAAATGAGCTATCAGAGGCCAGAGAGAATCTGGAAACGTTCCCCCAAGGGAGGGCAACAGAAGCGGCTATTTTAATCTGAAGTACAAAGCCAGGAACCTGCAATTGAGGAAAATGAGCAGAGAGGGTGGGCTTTCGCAGGCCTAGATGAATATAAAGAGAGACGTCCTAGGCCGAGTGGTTGCCTTTGGTTACGTTTGGGTGCGTGAGTCGGTGCTGCGGGTCAGCCTGCCACGCTCACAGGGCTGCCGGGGAGGTCGCCACGGAATTCGTGCCTCCAGGGCCTGGTTCCCACTGTTCTGCACAGGTAAGAGAAATAGGCTTCGCTTTAACTACTTTGATTTATCACACAACACTTTACAATTCTAAATAAAAAATCGAAGTGCACTGTAGACTTTTAAAGCAGAACTTAATGAATAAATGAGATTGATGATGTGCCCACACAGATACACTTAACTTAGATAAATACATCACATAACTCTTGTGGCAGTGATTCATTCAGTGTTTTATGAGAATGGTAGGTGTATGAGGTATGTAAACATTGCTTGGGGTACGGAATGAGGGGATTTTTTTTAAAGGGCCTGTTTAGGTAATGGGCGTCCGTACTCCTCCGACGTTGGTAATGAAGGGTCAGGGACGCCTGTGCACCAAATACTGTCTGCCGAACTTGAGAGAGGATAAGAATGTTTAAACGAAGTAGAAGGACTTTCTGGTGATCCATTGTTAAATTATAAATTCACAGTTTTGGTAACTAAAACATCAATTTGATGCTTCTCATTGTAGAGTCTGTTCACACTATTAAATACACAAAATCATAGAGGGTTTTTGTACGTATGTCTTTTCTGTGTCGGTTTCTTCATCACGCATGTGACTAATGAAGAATGCTGTGCTTATTCCAGT
This sequence comes from Desmodus rotundus, assembly GCF_022682495.2. Classification (NCBI taxonomy): domain Eukaryota; kingdom Metazoa; phylum Chordata; class Mammalia; order Chiroptera; family Phyllostomidae; genus Desmodus; species Desmodus rotundus. The sequence goes on from NC_071387.1 coordinate 126,809,525, forward strand.
TGTTTTAGTTTGCTTTAATTTTTGCCCTTGCTTAAGAAACTCAGTTTTCATTTAAATCCTATATCCTGGTATCTGGCTGAAAAAAGTTTTTCCCAGGTTGAGGATCCTGTGATTTTTAATTTATTTTAGTTAAGATATATTGTAACTTGGAATATTTTAGTGGTGCTTTATATAATTTAGAATAGGAAAAGTAGGAAAAAATGTTTTGGAAAGAAACTCCAAGTAATTCAGTAACCCCAAGGTAAATAGGACATGTATTTTTTTTCCCCTGAGCTATGAGGCACACCTGTGGGGCCGCAAATCCTTTCAAAGCTGTTGGATGTGTGCCTGGCCCCGCAGCTCGGTTGGTTGGAGCGTCCTCCCCATGCACCGTGGCTATGAGTTTGATCCCAGATGAGGGCACATACAAGAATGAACCTATAATTGCATAAATACGTGGAACAACAAGTCAATCTCTCTCTCTCTCTCTCTCTCCCTCTCCCTCCCTCTCTCCCCACCTCTCTGAATAAATGTAAAAAATTAAAAATAAAATAAGAGCTGTGGATGCGTACTACTGCACAGGCATAACGTGCAGCTTGTTGGAGCACATTTAGGCTAGGGAGTTTTTTGGATTTTTGTTTGTTTGTTTTCCATTCTTCCTATCATGAGAGGGTTGCCTGGAGGGGTAGAGAAAAGGCAGAAAAGAAAGATACTGGTGAGGATAACAGGTAATTCAGGAACCGAAGGAGAAGTTGTAAGTGGTCCAGTATTGTGTCATTCAGGTCAGAAGTTCAGGTAAGAAAGCTCCATGATGAGCTTCGACCACAGTCCTGGTCTCATAAACTACTTCTGCACCCTTTCCTTTCTCTCATCTCACTTAGTATCCTACCATGTAAGTCATAAATACAACACAAATACAAAGAGAGCTAGTGAGAGAGAAAGACTGAGATTCTTTTAATTACCCGCTTTCTAAAAAGCCAATCAGATTAAACGGCATTCTCCATTTCCTGGACAAACCATACGACTAGAGCCCCCACAGCACTGGTAACCACGCGGGCTGGCAGCCTGCTCTTGAGCACAGCCCGCGATTCCGCTACAGTACTTGGCTTGTGTTCACGCCTACTAAATTGTTGTTTCCCCTAAAAACTTTTGTGCCTGTAGGACTTTTAATTAAATAATACATTTAGGTAAATACATAAAAGTCAAGTTATACTTTTATATTCCAAATATTACTGCATTCACAATCAAGTGTAGAGTTGCTGTTGCTATGAAAGCCAAGTACAATATATGTATTATATTCTGTGTATGATTCAAAATGATTTTTTCTTAGTTTTTGTGTTGCTGGTACTCTAGAGTCAAAAATCTAATTTTTATGAAAATATTTCCTGTTGCTTGGCTTGCTATAATTTTTCTGGTGCAGCCTGCTTTTCATATTGTTTTCTTTTTTCTTTTTTTTTATTTAACTTAAATTTATTTTGTTTACTTTTCAATTATAGTTTTTTTAAAAATTTTCATAATACACTCATTTTTGGATGAAGTGAAGGGTGCCATAGTGTGGTGGTTATTAGTACAGGTGGAAGTACCCCAGCCTGGTTGCCACTTGAGATACGTACCGTTGTTGAAGACCCTAACTACAACGTGTTTCCCTTCGTCTAGCAAGCGTTGCTCTGTTTCTAATAGATTAAGTATCTAGGTTATTTTTGGCTTCCATTTTCTAAACTTGTGATCCCTTGATGTACTGGAAAATATCAGCCTCCAGAATGTACTAATACGGGATTCTTCTTGTCTCTATTTGTACGTAAACCTCTTTAGGAACTAGGCTTTAGGAACTAGAGCCCCAGGATGAAATATTTCCCAGCTTAAAGGATTCATTTCCTCCTAAGTTTATTAACAAAAATGAAGGAAAATAAGAGTAGAAATAGTCTCCTTTATTTTGTTTGTTTGTTCAAAGTTGCAGGTAGTTGGGAGAAGCTGACTCACAGTCTGCTCGGTATGTGCCCAGTTTCCACCCAGAGAGCCTCCGGTGTTTTGCTGTTGTTGGCCTTAGCTTGCTGAATGACACGTGACACTTGCATTTTTCGTGTGTCTTCTCATAGTGTAGGTCATATGTCAATTTTTGTAATGTAAAAACTTAGTAATTCACATGAAATTAAGTGACTTTGCAATTCTAGGAAATTATTTAATATCTACTTTCCATATTAATAGTATTTTTAATTTTTTGCCCCATATTTGAAGGGCAAAATGAATTACATTTTGTTACAGTTAAAGGTATATCATGTTCTAAATATATAAATAGGTGCTTCATTGATGAATAAACATGATTATGGCTTAAGATATATGGTGATTTAATATCTTCAGTCCCTTTAAAACATGTTTTTAACTGTGATATTTAAGGAAGGTCAATGCTATATCAGCTTAGTGTTGCTACACAAACCAGTACTAATTATTTACACCTCATTTTTTTTCTGAAAGTTGGGGAATGACCTAGACTGATTACTAATCCTCCTCAGCAGAGAAGGATCAGCAATGGGTCATCTCTTGCATAAAAGAAACGATTAGGTCATCCTTCTATGAGCTGCTCAGTAATTTTGAGAAAATCTCCTATCTAATCCAAAGTAAAACGCTTATACTGATTTTTATGGCAATCTTGAGATTAATTACTGATGTTCTTAAAAGGTTATGTGCTTTTTCATCAATTACTGTGAGTACCCTGAAGAATCAATGCATAATTATAGAAAACTGCTGTGTCCTTATTTGAGAACATTAAAGGACATAATGATACCTGAGACCCAGAGTGTTACCGTTACCTCACCGTGTACTGATTTCCTGTGGGCGCTAGTTTATATTCGTTTCCATTTCTCACTCTCACTCACAGGAAGACGGTCCAGGTATTAGCACTGATGTGGCATTTGTTATGTGAATATTCTCCTAAACCAAACCATGTACAGACAGGTCATAAAGCACAAAATGTATAGCTAAAATTGCTGTGTTTGGAAAGTATCTTCCGTATATCCCAGCAATTTTAAGTAAAAAATAATGTGTACTTGTGTTTTCAGAACAGCAAAGTTGTAAATTATTTTAAAATGACTCATCTGCTGGAGGTTATTCTCTAGCACACTATTCTAAAAATGTGTATACAGTAAAAGTTTTGGATACTTAAAAAATAACTTTTTAATTCTAAAAATAATTTAATGGATATTTAAACTAAAGTCTAGGCTGTCTAACATTCATATTTTCAGCAGTCTTGAAAAAGAACCATGAGCTGCCCTGGCCAGTGTGGCTTAGTCAGTTGGAGCATTGCCTCGTAGACCAAAGGGTCAAGGGTTCAATTGATCCCCCATTGGGGCGCATATGAGAAGGCAAACAAGCGAGACAGAGAGAGAGACAGAGAGAGAGACAGAGAGAGAGACAGAGAGAGAGACAGAGAGAGAGACAGAGACAGAGACAGAGACAGAGAGAGAGACAGAGACAGAGACACAGAGACAGAGACACAGAGAGAGAGAAAGAGAGCGTGCGCCTTGAGACATTAGCCAAAGGGAAAAGCAGAAGGAGAGAAATAATCACTTTGAGATATAATTAGTCTCTTATACTTTCTAAGATCTTGATGGGGATGCCTGGGAGATGGGGAGGTGAATAGGAGCTCTGGAAAAAAATATGAGGTCTTTCCCAGGGCTCGTCTTTAGCCACTAATATCTGATAAAGCGGATTGCTCTTCCACAATTCACTGACGGCAATGCACATGTATCTGTGATTATGTGTGTCGAGGTGTTCTTATGCCCCTTTGTAACTTTTTCCAGGAAGGATAAACTTCAATATGATAGTTTCAAAATGATAAATGACCCACAATGTGTCAGTATTAAATTATTACATCTGGGAAGAGGATATTGGGAAATACCAAAGATAATATTCTATGTTGCTAGCTAACATATAATAAACAGTAATTGTTTTGAATTAAGAATACTTTAAAGAGAACTAAAAACATCTGGTTAGAGTAAAACCTTAAAAGCCCCTGAATATTCCATGTGCACTTGAAAATCATATTTCTGATGTTGGGTCCAATGTCTTCTCACTGTCAAATAGGTCAAGTTATTTGATATTAGTGCTTACATTACCACCCTCCCCCCTCTGTGCTATTGACTATGTAGTTTATTTCTGCTAAATGTAAACAGAATATTACATTGTTATGTTTATTTTTAAGGTCAGTAGTGTTTAAGGAGATTTTTATGTCCTTTATTTTGATCAGCATACTTAATCACCCTCATGATCTTCATTTATTGCCACAAAAGTTGGTTTCTAACTGCTGTATTTTTCTTCCATCATAATAAAAAAAGTCTTTAGTGTCTCTTGTACCACAAGTGTTTTTCAGCTTTCAGATATCTTTATTTAATGGATTTATTTAATTACAAACGTGTTTATTTTTGATGAAAATTTTTGCTAGCATAGAATTCTTGTTTGACAGGCATTTTGCTTCTTGTACTTCAAAGGTTTAATTCTATTGTCTTCTTGCCTCAACCATAATTTTTAAGTTTGTTTCACTGTATCTAAGATTTTTTTTTTCACAGAATCAAATGTTTTTCTTTTTCAGGCTGTACTCAAGGTTTTTACTTTTTATTAAAAAAATTTCTTAGTTTGATTATGCCATGCTAGGTATACCTTGCATTGATTTTATTACATCTTCAAGTATTCTTCCTCCTTTTCCCCCTCCCAGAAACCCGTGTTACTGAAAAGCCCAGTACTGCGTTAACCCATGTGAGACCGTTTGCTATTGTCATGCAGATTTGGAGACCTTTTGTTTTGAGCACTCATTTTGCCCATTATATTTCAGTTTGGATCATTTAATGACATGTCCTGAAGTTCATTTATTTTCTCTTTTATGTCTAACATAATTATATGCCCATTAAATCTTTATTACTGATAATCATATCTCACATGTAACATTTGCATTTGGCTCTTTTTTTATATTTATATCTTGGCGAAGTCCCCTAACTTTTCACGTACACGCCCAACTTTTCCATTAGCTACTTTAACGTTCTGATCTAAGAATTCTATATCTGGTCCATCTCTGGGTCTGGTTGTGTTGGCTATTTACTCTCTTAAGTGTGGGTCACACGTTCTTGTCTTTTCCACATGTTATACTTTTAGGCTTCATGTTGAGCATTGTGTATAAAAAAGAAAAAAGAAAACCCAGTAGGGTGAGGTAGATAATATTCATGACCCTGAAAGAGCTTGCTTATTCTTTTCAGCCATCAGAATGGGGATTTGAGTCAAACTAATTGGTAATTTAGCTGTCTTGATTTTTGTTGTTGCCTTAGTTATATTCAGTTTATACAGTCCTTTCTGTGAGAAGGCTCATGGGCTCCCTTTTATCAGGGTTTGAGCTCTGAGGGCTGGAAGTTGTCTCGGATTCTCTGCCGTGTCTTCCTACTTGCACTTGCCCTGTTGACTGCACCTTAGTGGTGTCACTCCCAGTCCTCCACCCTTTCTCAGGTTATGGGTGGTGTTCTGATTGACTCAAAGGGAACCTCCTCAAAGCATCGGGGAGCTTACCAGACTGCTGTGCTAATGACAGGACACACACCAAACAGAAGGCAGGCGTATTAGTACTTCCACCAGCACAGACTCCCGGAGACAATGAGCTTTTCTCACCTGAGGTTGGCAGTGGCAGGGGCATCAGAGAGCAGACAGGATTTCAGAATTGAAGATATTTATGCATTAATTAGGGAAGGATTGCATTTCAAATGAGCTGTCAACCAACTGACTGAGTTTGAACCCTCACTGACACTTGCAGGTACCGCCAAAAAGGAAGTTCTTTTTCTAAATTCATCACAACACACCATGAGGACTGCTTATCAATACAGCATATGTGGGGTTATTTGAGATGCCAGTTAGCCATGGAGGGAATTGGGGAGAGGAGAGCGACGGACCTTTATGAAACATCCCTGACTCAAAAAGGGACAAGTGGTGCAAATTACTTGCCTGTGGGTCACCCAGGGATTTAAACTATCAAGGGAGCTCATACGCAACTTCTTCAAATTGATCAAAACTTCATTTCATCTTATTTTTCTGGGTCTGTGGTGGTTCCCTCCTCCTCTCGCTACTCTGCCAAAGAAGGAAGCAGCTTGTGTCCATGAGAGCTGTAGGAGATATTACCTATTGGGTTTTATGTAGTTCATTAGGTTGCTTTGCACTACCAGTTCTCAAATAAACATGATTTCACAGATAATTCATCTTGTTCTCATTGTTAGAGCAGAAGAGTTTATTCCTCTACTGAGACTTCCTGTGTATGGATCACACTTTTTCTGCAAGCCCTTTATTTTGTTATCAACTACACATTTTAGATAATATATTTTGGTAGTTGTGGGTTCTGATATATATATATATATATTTATATATATATAAATATATATATATTTTTTAATGTAGTGTGTTTCCTTGTTTACTCTGTGGATTCTGTCTCCTCCTTGCTATGTGGTTGCCAATGTCTGTACTTTATTTTTTAAGTTACTAGTTTTATTCTTTGAGTTGTTTCTCAGGAGTTGCCCCTGTGTCCACATATCAGAGAGGCCAGTCAATTATTTGGGCAGAAGTTATGTTGATACTCCTTGAGTCTGTGAGGCTTCTACCTGCTGCTGCTGGATCTCTGAGTGGTTGGGAGAGTTCACTCAGAGCAGTTTTTATTTGAATGTCTCTCAGCTTTTACTTTGTTGTTGTTTTTTTAGATTAAATAAAATAAACTTATTTTAGAACAATGTTACAGTATAAAACTATAACAGAATGATTGATAATTGCAAATGGTTACATAGAGAATTCCCATACACTATTTTAACATCATACATTAATCCAGTGCATTTGTCACAATTAGCCAACATTGATATGTGATTATTAACTAAAATCCATAATTTATTTAGATATCCTTAGTTTTTAATTATACCCATCCTTTCCTGGATTCCATCAATGTCAGCTTGTACTTTCTGCTGGACCCTCCTGGGTCCTTCTTGTACATGTGCAGTGTCCCCCAGCACGGTGTATGAGCAGGGCTTATTTTTCACCTTTACAGGTCGCTCATGCTGGAAAGCCAATTACATTTCTGAAAGGTGTGTCACCTTTCCCCACGGGGATGGTAACCCCATGGCAGAACTGCATGTTCTCCCCATTCCTTTCTGAGTGAGTTTGCCCTTTATATATACCATGCTGCCACGGGTTTTACCCTTCACTCCCAGTAAATTCTTTCTCTGGTGGTAAGGCTGATAACTTTCCTGTGCGAGTGGTGGTTTGTAAGAGCATACCAAACAATGCATTTTTTCCCTATCAATGTCTAACATTGTAAATACTTCTGTCTGCTTTTGAATGTTATATAACCAAAAACAAAGAATTTATTATTTTGTGACTTATGCCAGTCATACTGTTACATATACCAGTATTCTGTTCCTTTTTTCTTGCTGTATAGTATTCTGTTGATGGAACCAGCCCATATTATTTCTTTATTCTCTCAATAGGTATTACTGAGATTGGCTATTTTGTGTATTATCACTATGACTAGCCTTTCATAGAACATATCTTTCAGTGCACATAGTTCTGTTCCATTCATTCCAAAAGAGTTGCTGGGTTACAGCTTCAACAGTTCCAAGATAGCTGTACGGTACGCACCTTCTCCGGCGGTGCATGAGGGCTCCACTTGTTCCACAGTCTCTCCAAGACTGTATTGCCTGCTTTTTTCATAGTAGCCAATTTTGTTTGAAGGTTTAATTTTCATTACTCTGATGACAACAAAATCTCTACTACTTCTTTTAGCTGTTGGTTATCTCCTTTTTGGAGTCTATTGTTCATACTTCTTCTGGAGTGTGGTGTTTCTCTTATTGATTTGAAGTTATACAAGTCCTTTGTCATTGCCGTAGTACTGATTCCTGGGATACAGACTTTGGGTTAGAGATAATACCGGCAGGCAGTTTATGGTGGAGTGGCCTCACATCAAAACCCTTGGAGGAATAAAGAAAGAAAGACTTAGGGCAGGTGAAGAGTGTGCAATGATGAGGTCAAAAGAAAGACTACAGCTGATCCCTGAGATCAGGGGTATCAAACTCGTTTTTACCGGGGGCCACATCAGCTTCACGGTTGCCTTCAAAGGGCCGAATGTAATTTTAGGACTGTATAAATGTAATTACTTCTTAACAGTTAAGTGAGAGCTCGGAGCTGCCACTGGGTAGAAACAAGTCGGAGGGCCAGATTCGGCCCACAGGCCTTGTGTTTGCTACCTGTGCCTTAGGACCTTTTGAACTGGAATGGTTCTGCAGAACATTAGCAAACTGGGACATAAGAGCCAAGGTTTTGCCCCTCTGTATCAAGTCATTAGATGCACGCTACCTCCAGCAGAGGTCTGACCTTAGACAGGATTGCTGTTTTCAGCTGAGGGCAATTGCCAGGAGGGAAGACTGAGGGCACTTGCCGACTATCCCAGCAGTTGGTGAAATGAATACTGATGGCTAGTATGTAACAGAATCTAGTGTTGGGAACCGCCCCGCCTGGTTTCAGAAGCTGTAACCCCCATGGCTAAGGATGAGTGAGAGACCTTGGGATCCTAAGCCACTAAGGAGACAAAGTTTATCTCCCTGGCAGGGGCGCTGCCTCTGCCCACTTTACTTTACCCTGCTTGGCTCCCAGTGCATGACCGGTTAGCCAATGACAGGCAAGACTCCTTAAGGGAGGGATGATCTAAGACAAGCACAGTCACGATGAGGCCATCAGGGAAGGACTTGGGGGGCTATAGAAAAAGGGGGTGATGGACCCTCGCCCCTCAGCCTTGACATAGCCTGAGTCCTCATTCTATCTGCAAGAAGTCTCCTAATCTCTTGGCTGCCTTACTTCTCCTGCCTGACTTAAACCTGAAACAATGCCCTAAGCCTGAAACATTGCTGAATGTGGGTGCGGCCCTGTGCTGGAAAGGGCAGGATCCCTAGGGCAATCAGGCCTAAGAAAGAATACATAAAATCCTGTGAAACCTACTTTGCTAATACCCTCAATTTTCTGATAAGGGTCCATGCATGGAATAAGTTTGTTCCACAAAGTTTTATGGCCCTTTAACTATATGACCCTGACTCAGAATAAGCCCTGAGTTCTTTGAATGTTATCTATTATTTGATCATTTCTGCCTGACAAGCTTTACTATACACCCTATATTCCTATGCAAATTAAACCCAATAAAAACCCATTGAGGAATAGGTTCCTGGCCCTTCTCCTTTGAGAGATCGGCCACCTTTCCTCCCCAAGCAGATCATATCTTGGTAGACTTATTCTCATCCACAGCGGACGGGAGGCGGGGGGCCTCTGTGGGCAAAGCTCCCCCACAACCTAGCACATTTGGATTTAGGTATTGCAAATATTTACTCTACTTTATGGTTTACCCTTTCTTCTTGATGTCTTTGGGTAAACAGAATTCTTAATTTTAATGTGGTAAATTTTATCAATATTTTCTTTTATGACAGTATTGTTGTTTGGAATTTTACTTATAAAATATTTTTTATTACGGTAACACTGTGGAGAGTTTCCCTATGCCTTATTTCAGAAGCTTTACTGTTCACTATTCCATTTATATATAAAATGTATCTGGAATTAATTTTAGTGTGTGTTGTGAGCTGTATCAATTCATTTTCTGCCTATGACTAGCCAGCCAATTGACCCAGAATCACTTACTGAAAAAATAATTTTCACAGTGTTCTAACTATGGTCATAAATAAAACATTTGTATAGGCATTTTTTTTCTTACTTTGTATTTTGGTCTATTGGTCTGTTTGTCTTTTCTCTTGCCAAAATATAGTGAGTGATATATAATCTAGCTGTCTGGATATCTGGAGGGTCCAAAATGACTAAATCCCATTCAATATGTGAATCTTGTTTAAATTCTGCTTCACATAATGAAACTATAAAAGGCAACTTGGGGAAAATTTCAGATATTTAAATATGAGCTATGCATTAGGTGAATATAAAAATAGTATATATATGATAACTCAATACATTATGAAAAATATTGTCCTTATTTTTGTGTAGATTTATAGTGGATTTCTTAGGAGTTAAGAGTTATAAAGTGTGCAAGCTATTTTCAAATTTTTCAGCAAATATATATACACACACACACGCACTGATGAATAGATAGACTAAAAAGAGGACATCTTACCAAATATTGAATCAAGTATTCATATTTCTATTTCTATTGTTTTGTTTCCAAATTTTATAAGAAAGTTGGAAAATTCAATTGGAAAATATCAATGCTATTTGAGATTTAGGTGACTTCTTATGTAATTCTGTGTGAACTTTTTAATAAGAAGTCTAGGTGAGCTCTTAAAATAGAGAAAAAAAGAATTATAGATACTAGTAATCAAACCAAAGGTGCACTTGAAAACATTCACTTTTAAATTGACATGCTTTATTTTATTTTATTTTTTTTCTCTTTCTTTTGTTGTTCAAGTACAGTTGTCTCTATCCCCCCGCTCCCCCCATCCCAGCTTTATTTTATAATGAGTGCATAAGATAAGGTGTTCTGTACAGCAATCCTTTTTCGATCTTACAGAGAAGAGGCTGCATTTGGAAAGGGATTAAATTCCTAAAAATAATACTATTTAAGAATTGATAAATAAATAAAAATGCAAGAGACATTAAAAATAATTGGCATGCTTTATACATATTGCCCATGATATTGCAATATATTAAGAAACATTAATTTTATAAGCTAAATAATGAAAGGATTAAAATTTACTGTGCAAAATGTTCTTACAGTGGTAAGCTGATAGAAAATTACTTGAAGAAAACAGAAGTTATGATAACTATGAAAAATATATTATCAATACAAAAGACATATCAGACTCTTCAGAAATTTGTTGCCAAAATTTTCAGTGTAGAAAATTGGAATAATAATATTGAGGAGGCTAATTTGGACTATAAATCCTCTGGTCAGCTTATCTATAATTTCCATTTATATGTTTTACTGCTTCGTGTTAAGATCAGACTCTACACTGGAGCCGGTTTTCCTATTCTGAGCTACACCCTTTTTATTTTTGTAATATATACATTTTTATGTATTAATATCTCTTGCTATTCACACATTCAAAAACACACACATATAGTATTCCACAAAATAGATTTAATGATAGTATTATTTAATAGGTTGAAACTCCAGATTTTAAAATAGAATTACTTTTATCATACCAGTATAAACAAAACTTACAATCCATTGATTGAATTTATCATCAAGTTGAAAGTTATAAAGAAAAATACACTTATATATCAGAAGAAGACATAAGTTAAAAATACATGGAATTGTCTGTTGGCCTGTAGTCTATTTTGTCTCTTTATTTGAATTTTAATTTGTTTTGCTATCTTAAGTATACAGATCACTAACAAATTATCATACTGTTTTATTACTCTAAACACTGAAGTACATTAGGGATATTTAGAAAATATTTCTAAATTAACAGTAAATAATATAAATCACAGTTTGTGTTGGGAATTCATTATTAAAATATGACACCTAAAACTTTGTTTGGATAATAAAAATAGACTTACTTTGAGATGTAAGTATTTTGGGGTGGGGTGGGCAGGCAACAATAAACATGCAATTCACAGAATTACATTTTTATCTAATGGTCATCTAACCTGCCATTAGTTCTTTTAATTACACATATCACTAGTATCTATAAGCTATAATATATCTCATAAAATTGTTCTTAACATTTAGTCTCCCCAAGTTGGATTGTATTCTCTTGACTAACAAATTTATATTAGACTTTATAGATCTCAGGAGTATCACAAAGTAGAATATTAAATAGATTTAACATTTGTTTACAAGACTACTAGTAAATTATATAAACCTTCTCTTACTACAGATCACTTAAATTACCCAAAACTATACTGTAAAAATTTATAATCATCTCACTAAAAAATGATAATTAACATTGTGTTTTATTAAAAAATGATGTAATAAAGTTATTAAGGCATTACAGTTACCTTCTATTATAGAGGATTTCATAGACATAAATAAAAGAATCATGGAAAATACATCACTCATGTACTTCCATAATTTTTAATTCCAACATGCATTTCTTAAAATAGTGTTTTCCTCCTACCAGCCTCATGGCATAGAAACCTTGGAGTTGTTTGTCTCTCATTAAACCCTATGACGACCCTCATCACCTGCCCTGACATCTGTGGGAACTGCCTAGCAGTTCTCTGTGAACAGTGTTACCTCCTCTAATACGCGGAGCCGCCGATCCCAGACTAATCCTCCTAAAAGACTACTTTTGCCCTACTGATCTTTCTCGTGAACCTGCAGAGTCCCCTAATGGCTTATCACATCGAGTTCATATTCCTATGCTTTGTCTTATTAAATAACTCAAAAACATGTATTAACTTTCAATTTTTCTCTCCCTCCTCTGAGAATTCTCAGCTGACTATCGTCTGGACTTATTTTCAAACAGAATGAAGGTAGAGGACAAGGAACTGAATTAGAGAATGAATGCAAGGAGAGAGCACAGAAAGGCAAAAACAAATTACAGAAAAAAAGAAAGAAAAACAAAATAATCACTTGGACTTTATAATTCAACCAACAAAGTGATGAAATTGGAAGAGGAACACCCCCCTACCACCCTGGAGCTAGAATGGCCTGTTTGAGGCAGTGCGCTCCAGGGAGGAAGAGGGAAGTATTGGGAACATTGGCGGGGAGATAATCAAGGAAGCAGCATAGCGGTGACGGAGGTGTGACTACAAAAATTCAGAATGTAGGAGTATGATATTTCTTAATTTTGAAGGATTCTATGAGGCATTTATTTGGCTTTGGTAAGATCAAATTTATACTATTAGATAAGTCCCGCTGTTTAGTGAACTAGAGTAAAAACTTAAACTATATTTCTAATGTTTTTTGAAAGTGACATTTACCCACACTTAATTAATTTGGAGCAGGATTTGCGATCTTACTAAAATACTAGCCATTTTAACCTGATTTGCTTGTATAAAAACATCATCAGAAGAATATCTGTCATATGGCCACTAATGCCTTAAGGCTCAACTCAGGGTTCATTTCAGGGAATCTTACATAAATTATACCCAAATATCTGTCATCCTAGGAGTGTACATTCAATTTTACTTTATGTTATAAATTAGGTATTAAACCCTTACTGTTACCAATTATACCTTGAATTTTAATCACTCGTACTTACCTGGCACAGTGTCTGGCACACAGGAAGCATATCCAGAAATAACGAAATGAACTGTTCATGTTTTGAGGGAATATTGGCATTCAATTATGTACTCGATGCTATTTTTCTGAGAATGAAGGACAAAGCAGTCAATAAGCAGATAAAGTAAAATCATTAGCTTCACAGAATTTTCATTTTCATGAGTGGAGATGACTGACAAAGATTAAAATATGTCTAATGGGAATCACAAATATATATAAATAAAACTGGAAAATTAATCACTCATGTCCTTCTGAATTTTTTACTTGAAAGCCTATTTCTTAAAATAGTGTTTTCATTTTCCAGTCTCACAACTTAGAGAACTTTGACTTTTTTCTTTATCTCACATCAAAAGTCTGAAAAAAAGGATAAAAATTTAAAAGGAATAAGGGATGACTCAGTAGGGCATTGTCTTTTAAATAGAGAAGTTGATTAAACCTTCTAGAGTGAGGTACTGGAAAGATACCTGAGGCGGTGTGAGAGCGAGTCCTAGGAGTCTAGTGAGGAGTCAGAGGGAAGCTCTGAGGCTGGAGTGTGAACAGTGTGTTCCAGAAAGAAGTGCTCCCTGTGACTAGAAAACTCTAAGCAATAGAGCAGTGAGGGGCAAGGAGTAGGGCGAGAGAAAGCTGGCTGAGGGCGTGATTACGTAGGAGCATCTGAGTCGTGCTACAGATTTTTACTTTGTTCTGATAGACGCATTGGGTTTTCAATTCAGGCTGTACATGACTGTCACCTGAGTCGCTTCAAAAATGATAATGTCCAGGTTCAGCTCAGAGGTGTAGAGAGCTGGAAAGAGTGTTGCTTCTACCCTAATAACAAGGCAAAAACTGGGGAAACTGAAAATTCATGACTTTTCTTTAACCATAAGAGAATGGAAGACAGAAGGCTATCAAGCTGAAATATGGGCAGAGAAAGGAACCTGCAGGGGGTGGGTGGGGATAGAACACAAGCATTTGTGTCATTGGGACGGATGCTGCTGGATGAACATAAACTATGGAGAAGATTCAGCTAAAAAACCGAAACAAACTGCTAAGACCTGCGTGTGTATTGCCATGGCAGTGTGGAGCCCTGGAGGCCACAGACACCAGGGGCTTGAACAGGCTTGTCCCCACTAATCCCACCTGGCACACAGGAAGGATCAGGAAGGATTCTGAACAGCTTCTTTTGTGATTCTGCCTGGGAGAGGAACAGCAGCCACTGACAAAATTCTGTCCTCAAGACGCAACTCCCTTTTTGCCCCTAAAGAAGAAAGTCTTATTCTGAAGGGGGCAAGCACTGAAAGTGGTTGTTTTGAGTCACTGGTGGATGCTCGTTATGGCTGGAGAATGGGAACAAGAAAAACACATCTATCCCAGGAGTGGGACAGGACTGCTCACTAGACCCATTACTGTAGCTGGATAAGAGACACACAGCTGAACGTTACACTCCTGAGACCCAGGTGAGCAGTGCCTAAGAAGGAGGTTTAATCAAAATTTCAGAGAGCGTCCTCTTTATTCCACTACTCCCCGCCCAACACACACTTAAACACTTTAATTAACTAAAACGCATCTGAGAGACCCATAGGAAGTAGATTTTAAACAATACAGTGAGAAAACTCAAGGCAAAGAGTGAAGTAAACACTGAGAGAAACCATCTGAAAAACAAGATAAAACTAAAGAATTTGATATTTGTGTTTTACTGAGTGTAACCATAACAACCAACTTCAATTCTCTCCCAACTCCTGCCTGGAATAACACATTTATATGAAAGACTTGGGCGAGGATGTGCTCACTTATAATCATAAAGAAATATATTTACTTCTGTACTCACTGACCTATATAATTTGTCCAGCTTTCAATAAGTAATTGGGATAAGACAAGGTAAGAGAAAACACAGTGGAAGAGAAAGCAGTCTTCAGAACCAGTCTTGGGTATGACACAGGTGTTGCCGCTGACAGCGAATTTAACACAATTCTGATTGAATGTGCTAGAAACAGAAATTTAACGGGAGTAAAAAATGCCTTTCATGGCCTCAGCAGTAGACTGGACTCAGACAAAAGAAAAATAAGTGAACTTGAAGATAGGTCACTAGAAATCACACCAACTGAAATGCAAGGGGTGTGAAGTGTGAAGAACAAACCAACCGACCAACAAACAAGGCAGAGAACAGAGCATTCAAAAATCGTGGAACCATGTTACATAATTCAACGTATATTTAAAGTGGGATCCCAGAAGGCAAAGAAAAAAATGAGAAAGAAGCAATATTTGAATATACAAGTATAAGGGATAAAAAGTTTACAAAATTAATTTCCAAAGTTAGTGGAAACATCAAACCCCAAATTCAAGAAGCCCAGCGAACTTAATGCAGGAGAAACAAATAAAAACCTAGGAATATTATTCAACATATTAAAAATGTGGAAAATCAGAAAGTTTTGAAAGCAGTCGGAGCGGGGAACACCTGGGACAGAAACTTGTTTGGCCCTGTGCTTGATGATGAGCGAAGGGCCGCACAAGGGACAGTTTAGGGTGCCGGAGCTACTCTGCGTGGCACTGGCATGGTGGGTGCATGACCGAATTTATCAAAACCCACAGAAGGTGCATCACAAAGATAAACTTTTAATGTCTGCCCATTTAAAATTACATCATCAAAGATATAGGTGAAATCCAGGATCGAGTGTAGAGTGCAAAAAAGATCAGTTTGCATTACAAACATTTGGTAGAATCTCCCTGAAGGGGTACGAAATAAAGGAACCCGGCTAACTCTGAAAGACTGACTTGTCTAGATGCTGTAAGACTAAATATGAAAAGAACTGTCCACAGATGCTGCATTCCAGCTGGTAAGTTGTTGGGTTTTTGTTTTGTTTTTTTTCATAAGAGGATGGTTTAACAATCTGGGGAAAAACTTTACATGCCTACTAGGCTTGAACAAATAAGCATACAAATTGTAGATAATGGGAGCCAGCTTTCCTACTGTGAGAGTCACAGATATAACTGTGAACTTATATTTATTTTACTCTACTTATAAACATTTATCACACATTAGGTACAGGAATAAATATAGACATTTACATGTACGTGAGTTAATGTACATGCATATATTTTCTCTGAGGGCCTGGAAACTGTGATACCCCAGAAATAATGAGCTGACTTCCCTCTTGGTTTCAAAAGGCAACTGGCCTCTTAGGGAAATGTCTGTTTGACTCAAAGTTTGAGGCAAACAAAGTGTAAAATAAATCTAGAGCGTCTTTGCAGTGCCACAAAGTAAGAAGGCACAACATCAAAACAACAACAACAAAAAAGATGATAGGGAATTCCAAAAAGATAAGAGACAATCCGAAAGGGCCTCCAATGGCCAAAGATCAAACAATTTGAGGGGAAAAAAAAAAGTTTAAAACAAATAATGAACTAATTATCCATGAATTCATACTGACATAAGTGATTGAATAAGTAAAAAAAAAATTGAATTCCATATGAAGCATGTAGAGGGAATAGGAAAACAACAAAAAACCCCACTATTTCAGCACCATAGTAAAAATTGCTGATGAATGCTAAAATTAGCTTCTAAAGTTAGAAACTAACTTTAAGTATAAATAGGGTACTTGCAGTTCCAAAAAACCTCCCCCAAGATATTTATTAAATAACTAGTTTTAACTTATGTCCACAGTTTCTTAGATACTCTTCCCTTTTAGGGATGAATCTTAATTCCCTAATTTTAATGTGGATAGTATATATTTAACCCTCACTAATACAGTATGGAGAGGGAAAAGCAGCAACTTTACGGAAGAATCATATGTCTGGTATCACCTTAACCAAGTAATCAAAGTCAACACCACTAGTAAGTCGTGTTGCTGTCTCATGCCCCATGGAATGGTACTGTGAAAAGGGGCACATCACTTCTGTGATGATTCTTTCACAAATTTATAATCTCAACACAGCAGACAAAACTAAATTGATGGATCTTCTACAGATAAATGTGCATTCTAACCACAAGTCTTCTTAAAAGTCTTCTAACACCTAAAAAAGTATCTAGGTGTTAAAAAAAAAAGAAAAGAAAAGACAAACATCTCAGATTAGAGGAGGCTAAGGAAACAAGAGGACTCAAGGCAATAAGATATCCTGGAACAAAAGAAAAGACATTAGTGGAAAAATTGGTGGAATCCAAATAAAGTTTCCAAGTTAATTAATATTGAATCATTTTTAATTTGTTGGTTTCAACAAATGTAGCATGGTTACGTAAGATGTTATACAAAACTCTGTCTTTGCAACTACTTGGTAAATCTAAAATAATTTCAAGATAAAACCACTGAAATTTTTTAAAAAACCAATTCCTGTCTTTACTACCAGGTATTTTAAATTTCATTGGTTTAAACTTGGACCTGAGAAGGAGTGTTTTAATTTGTTTAAATTGATATTTTAAAAAATGAATATGAACCAAGTTTCCATAAACAATAGTAGTCATTACTCTAAATAAAATAAGTGGCATTAAATATATTTGGTGAGAAATAATTTTCATTCACCGCCCAGCCTCACTTCTTGTGTCCACAGCTGCATGACGGCATGTTAAAACGTGCGTGCGTAGTTTTTAAAATGTGTTATCACTGTCTCTTCTTCTAACTTTTCTGAATCGACTCTATTTAGGGATAAATTACATAAAACAAAATGCAACTATTTAAAATGTAGTGTTGAAGAAATTTTGACAAATGTGTTCACCCACTGAACCACCATCACCACCATCTCAATCAAGATATAGAATATCACAGGAGTTCATAATACCCTTTTAATACAAAAGTTTACTACTTGTATTGGATTTAATACAAATTCACAAGTCATTAACCTCCCCTCTCAAATGCAGAGAGCGGTGGATATACTTTCACTCACCAGTGAGTAGATTTTCCTGTTCTAGAATTGTACATACATGAAATAAAACAAGATATAACTTTTGTGTCTGGCTTCTTTCACTCAGCATAAGCATGTTTTGGGTAAACCAATTATTCAGGCCTTTTTATAGACTTCTGAGTGGTGTCCAGTCTGGACTGTTATGGCTAAAGCTGCTATGAACATGTGGTCTAAATCTCTGTGTGGTCATATGTTTTCATTGCTCTCAGATACATTAGTAGGAGTTAAATTATGGGGCCATATGATAAATAGATGTTAAACTTTATACTGCCAAGTTCTTTCTGAATATGGTAATAAAATTTTACACTCTCACTAGTAATTCATGAGAGTTCATTCCCTCTACATCTTTGCCAGCACTTTTGAACATGTCATTTTTCTAGGGCACATGGAGTAGTACCTCATTGTAGTTTTGATTTGCATTTTACATATGGTTACTTACGTTGTGCACTTTTTCATGTTTCCTCTTCACATGTCTTCTTTTGTAAATCTGCTTAAATCCTTTCACAATTTTAGTGGGCTATTTATATTTTTATTATTGAATTATCAGCATTTTTCATATTTTCCAGATATAAATGTTTTGTCACATATATGCATTGAAAATATTTCTCCCACTCTGTGACTTGTCCTTTCATTTTTTAAAGCACATTTTTGATTTTAATGAAGTGTAATTTATAATTTTTTCTTAATGTTTGAAAATACCTTATCAGTGTTTTCTCCCACACACTTTGTGTTTTACACAATAATTTATGAAATTAAAACCATGTTTCCTGTGGTTAAGGTAGCTACCTGATTAGAAGTACTGACTTGTTTAAAATTCCATCCTGTTGGGATTAGTTTAGCATAAATTAAGACCGCCCTTATCTGGTCCACTCTCTCAGAAGTTGTATAAATAACAGCTATTAGAAGCTTTGCTGCAGGGAATGAGTGAAAATATATCTGTGGATCTCTGAGTCTGGGTCCTCAATTTATTCCTAAACCAGCCAATCAGGCTGAGAATACACACAGTTATTCGATGTGCTTGTATTTTTCCTTAAAGGATTGAATTATAATGTGTGTGTGCGCGTGTGTGTGCGCGCGTGTTTTCTAAATCACGTGACAATTATGTTTATAGCTCATGGTGTCCACATCTGATTAACATGCTACAAACTCAATTCTCTACTACTTATACATGCTTTATTTTATTAAATCGCTGGCTTTGGTACATTTGGAGAGAGCTGTCTATTTTAATCTTGGCATATTTCTTTTGAGGCAGTGTTAAGAGTGTAAATACCTAAGGAGTGAACGAGACTGGAGCCTCTAACCCAGGGATCGCACTGTTTTCACTGGGGAGTTTGAAAACTGCCCCGCATCTGTTTGGGAGTCCCTGGCAAGCAGAGCTGACAGAATGGCAGAATATCTCTGGGCTGCTGTTTATTTAGCAAAGAGTTGCAGTCAATGTCTTCCCAACCACATGTCAGAAATATTTTCTTGGGGAAATATGGTACCCAGAATAGGACTCTGGTGAGACCATAGTGTTTCTGGGTGGAGCAATGAATAAAATCAACTTAATGCAGTATCAGAATATTAATTAATTGTATTATTTAGTATAAATCCAACTTAAAAGCTTGCCAGATAAAGCAGCTGTTATATTTATGCTGTGCTCAAGGACTGAATGCTAGCTTTTCTTTATGGCTTATAGCTTATACTTTATATGTCTCTTCAAAATTACACACGTGCCTATATAAACATGCATACCTCATGTATATACATATATACCTATGTATACACATATATGTATAAATGTATATATAGACACATATGCACACACTGGTTTTTGTTTTTAATTAGAACGGCATACCCAGAAATGAAGAAAAGCTGACAGGGTTTTTGATTGCTCCCTTTCTCCATAAACCTGTATTACATATACTCTCCATTATAAACTTCAGTGTTTATGTAGTCCTGGACTTTGGGATTAACTGTTTTCCCAAATACACTCTATTTATACTTCAACGTATCACTAAAAACTGATCATGACCGCTTGCCACTCTTGCCTTAGCCACCCATCCTGGGTCTCTCTCTGTATTGGAAGGAATGTTTTAGTTAGGACTGTTTATAGCTGAAATTTAAATTATTTAAGTAAATTAGGTTTCTCACATAAGATTAGAGAATTAGGCCAATGAGATTAGGCTGCAAGAAGCCGCAGCCATGGTCAATCCTCAAAACCACTCTGGTTAAGAAACCACCCTGAACAATAGAGGCCAATGTTCTTGGCATCCTGAAAACTGCTAAACTCTTTCCGCACCTCTTTGTTACTCCAAAAGAGGCATGGCCTCATGCAGGAACATCCTGCTCTCCGAGACTCACTAATGCCTTCATTCTCCTGCTGGGAGGCGGTTGGAGAAAAGCAGTAGTACGTGGACTCCCTTGTTTCTGTCAAGACAAGGTGCAGTCGCCTCCCACCAAGGCTCACTTGTGGGGATTCCGCCAAATGAGAACTTTTTCCTGGGTAATGGGCAAGTATTATATAACCACAGACAACATACACTCCAAGGTTTTCCAGTCTTGTACAACCCACCCCCACTGCAGTCCACTGGGCACCTTTGGGCTCCTGCATGTCAGGGGAAGGTGGTCGTGAAGAATGGGGTACAGCTAAGTAGGGACCAAGCCCGTGAGCTGTAGAGCAGTGGAGGAAGCAGCCTGCCCTGCCTGGGCTTCGAGTTGGCTTCAGACTGGAGAAAGGATGTGGTGAGGCACAGTCTCGGCCTCCTTCAAATGGAAGCGTCCAAAAGTTAAAATGAGCCCTTTTTTCTTCTAATTACTTAAGGCATGAAATGAGTACTATTTTTGTATTTCCCGAGGTCCTAAAAGTGACTTCTTTTACATATAAGTATATATAAAACCTCATTTCAGTATATTTTAATGAGAAAATGTATGTGAAATCTCCTAATACTGCACTTAGCACGTATCAGAAGGATGTTTTCTAATATACCTAACCCAATATAATTTAATAACTAATAGTTAGCATCAAATTTTTCCAAACATCTAGAACAGTGATTGATACAGGGTAGATATTTTATAATGCTCGCTGAAATGAATGAATAGATTTTGTTTCTCTGTCCTTTTCCTTACTTTGCTTTCTATTTCCTTTTTATTTATTCATTTGTTCCATGTCTGTTCAAGGTACTTCTTATAAAGATTGTCCAATAAATAGTCGAATGGCGATATGTTTTGAAAGAAAAACAAATGTCAAATTATAAGAATGAACAAAAGAAAATACATTCTCCGTGGATTATAGGGACTTGAGTATTTTTGTCTTCTGAGAGAAAGAAATACCCATTTTATAGATGAGGAAATTGAAATCAAAAGTAAAAAGCATGAGTAATTCCTCATTATTGGTTTAAATATTATTCCTTTAATATATTTTTAGGTTTTTGATTTTTTTCATTTTAAATATGGTTGGTATACAATATTGTATTAATTCCAGGGGCATATAGTCATTTGATATTTATATGCCCTACCATTACAGGAAGTCTAGCAGTCATCTATCACTGTGCCAACTTATCATAATACTATTGACCACATTCCCCTCCACCTTTTTCACCTCTCCACCCAGCTCCCTTCTGGGAACCATCCGTTCGACCTGTCTCTATGAGTTTGTTTTTGTTTTGTTAGTTCATTTGACCTTTTTAGATTCCACCTATAAGTGAAACCCGGAGGTATTTGTCTTTCTCTATCTGATTTATTTTGCTTAGCACAATACCCTCCAGGCCTTCCATGGTGTCCCAAACAGCAAGATTTCTCTCTTATGGCTGCAGAGTGTTCCATTGTATGTATGTGCCACCTCTTTCTTCATTCACTTATCGAGGGACACTTAGTTGCTTCCATTTCTGGGCTATTGTAAATAATGCTGTATTGAACATAGGGGTGCGTATATCTTGTCAAATTAGTGTTTTCACTTTCTTTGAATAAATACCTAGAAGTGGGATTGCTGGGTTGTATGGTGGGGCTGCAAATTGGTGCAACCACTATGGAAAATATTATGGAGATTTCTCAAATCCTCACTATAATCTTTCATCAGAGTAGCTAAAATATGTAAAGTAAAACCCCGACATTAGTTCACTTTGAGTCTTTTTTCTCCCTAATGTGTTAGCAAGATGATGAATGATTAAAGTTAATGTGACATAAATTATTCATAGAGTCAATCAAACACTAGAATAACCAAAAGATAACTGTAATTGAGTTTCCTGGCTCAGTGCTGAATTGTAAAGTTTTTTTTTTTAATTGAATAGATTCAATATAATCAGCTCTTTTTAATCTCATGTAGAGATATTGAATAATTTTATGAGACACAGAGGGACAAGTCTGAATGAATGAACAACTTCTGAGTTATTTATGTATGGAAATGTGTGTCCATTTGAGTACGTGTGTGTGGTGGGAGGGTGCTGTGTTCTTAATTTTCTGGGAAATTATGGAGGCAGACAGTGGAGAGATAGGGTGAGGGCCTGAATCCACCAATGCATTTTTCCTTGTTTGGTCCTACCTAGGCAGTGATAATTATATCCATATGTAAGTTCACATTTTGCTAATTAATCTTTACTTTTAGCATGACTTAAAATCAGAACCAAATTTCATCACTAGAAGTATTGACGAAAAGCCTCCCAAAGTATACCTACCATGATATTTATGTGAGTCATATGTCCTTTCCTAATTTCAACAGCATTACAAGAAGTGTACAGACAAGGAGACAGCGCTGCCAAGTGTTTTAAAAAATACCATCCGTTAGCTGCTTCAATAAGGGAGAGAAAACTGTCTTCAGCTTTAAATCCCATAGGAATCGGCAAATTCCATCGTTCAACAGTTATTAACTCAAGGAACAACCTAAACCATATGTTCCATTTGAAATTTTGCATAGTTTAATTAGACCAGGAAAAATTTCCAAAATTAATAGATATCAATATTTAGATACAGATATATTGATAGGTAGCTATTATGTTATATACGTATGATAATGCACACATATTGGATTACATAAACAATTATTTCAAAGACT
Organism: Desmodus rotundus; assembly: GCF_022682495.2. Lineage (NCBI taxonomy): Eukaryota > Metazoa > Chordata > Mammalia > Chiroptera > Phyllostomidae > Desmodus > Desmodus rotundus. The sequence continues at coordinate 126,832,627 of NC_071387.1, forward strand.
TTAAAATGGAAAATTTTCTATTACTGCTCTGTCTACAAAAGCAGGTGATCAGTTTAGCTTATCATGTCCAAACAAAGCACCACTAGCATTATATGTAAGGATATACCACAACATACATATTGGGTAGCACAGGAAAATTTTTTTCAGTTTTTTAAAACTTTTTTTTATTGTATATTTTCCCATTACCATTTAGTCCCCTTATATCCCCCTTCACCCCATAATCACCACACTATTGTCCATGTTCCTGAAACTTTTTCCTTTTTTGCTCAATCCCTCCACCCCTTAACCTCCCTCCTCTTAGCTGTCCGCCTGCTCTGTGTCTATGATCTGTCTCTGTTTTGCTGGTTAGTACAGTTTGTTCATTAGATGCCACATATGAGGGAAATCATAATATTTGTCTTTCTCTGACTGGCTTCTTTCACTCAGCATAATGTTCTCCACGTGCATCTGTACTGTCACAAAGGGTAAAATTTTCTTTTTTTATGGCTGAGCAGTATTCCATTGTGTAAATGTCCCATAGTTTTTTTATCCACTCATCTACTAATGGGCGCTTGGGCTGCTTCCGTATCTTGGTGATTGTAAATAACGCTGCAGTGAACATAGAGGCGCTTATGTTCTTTCAAATTCATTTTTGGGCTTTAAAAAATTTACTAAAAAAGTGTTTTTTATGTGTTAACATTTATCTACACTAAAATGAAGGGCCTACAGAAATGCAAAACAAGGCAGAAATTAATATTAATGCATTTGAAAGTCTATTTAGTAAAAATCTGGTTATGAAGACCTAAAATCTATTAATCTTTTATATTAATAAATCATGAATTATGAATGTTTCTATATAGTCATTATATCATGCGTATGGTGCTCCATGATTCCCTGTGCAAAATTCAGATAATTGAGTTTTAGTGGGTTCTGATTGTTTAGAAACACTCAAATATTTGGAACAAAAAATCACCACATACTCTACATACTTGATTTATAAATTTTCTTTGTTTTAGATCTATTTCACAACATATGCTCAGGTAGTTTTCTTCATATGACTTAAAATTAATGACGACTCCTGCAATTCTTATTTAGGTTTCAAGAGAACTGGAATTACAACACGGAAAATGATGTTGCCTAAGCAGAGCTTAAGCTGTTCGCTGTTTTACATTCAGCACAGGCGGGGCTGCCCATTTCCGGGGTCTAGTTCTTCACTGTGCCCCTCACGTGACTTATAAAGCCACTCTGGCAGAGAGGGTCTCTCTTGCAAGTGAAAACTCATTGTCTTTCCACAGTGGTCTCAAACACTCAATACGTTATCTACATAATATGGTCCATTCACTGTGTTGGTGATCATGTTGACACTAAGATTATTATTTGATACAGTTACATAAATAATTAGTAGGAAATATTCAAAAAGAACATCTAGCTTTTTATCAGAGTGAATTTTATTTTTTTAATTCCTGAATTTTTTTCCTTTTTTTAATTGCATTTTTTCCATTACCATTTATCCCACTATTTCCTTCCACCTCCACACCCTCTTGCTCCCCTCCCCCCAGTCACCACACTGTTGTCCGAGTACATGATGAGTCCTTTTCTTTTTTTGCTCAATCCCTCTACCTCTCTTCCCCCTCTGGCCCCAGAGTGAATTTTAAATCCTCCATTATGAGAGAAGAATTCCTGTAGCTGTAAAAGACTGAATTTAAATATTTCTGAACACACCAATTAAAAAACTCTAGAAAAGATGAAATATTTCCTTGGAAATGAAACAATCAATTCAGTTAGTCATTGTTTCCTTTTTCTCTGAGTGGTTAATATTTTGCAATTCCTATTTTTTATATTTTGGCAATTGCTTATTTTGGGAATGTGATAAATCAGTACTATACTTAATCAATACGAAAGAATTTGACTTTGCAACCCCATGATTTTTTTCCAATATATTACCTAATAGATTAGAACTGTTTGAAATGCAAGTATCACTAAGCTGTCTTCATTAGAATCCAAGGGGGCTAGGAATCATTCTGGCACATACTTGCTTCTTCTTCCCCAGCTGGAAGGGTGAATGATAGAGGCTTTGGGTTGAAAATGTTTGCCCCAGTAGTCACTCCTCGTTCTTTCTTTTTCATAGGCAGAGTTCTTGAGGGTGATCTTCTTATCTGTCTTGTCTCTCAGTTCTTACAGTTGGGAACACAAAAGAACCAAAGGGTATTTTTTGCCACAGAAAGAGGCCTAATCACATTTGCGTTGATTATGTAAGACTGCTCGAGCCCTGACCTGTGTGGCTCAGTTGGTTGAGCATCATCCAGCAAAGCAAAAGGTCACTGGTTTGATCCTGGTCAGGGTACAAGCCTGGGTTGCTGGTTGGTCCCCAGTTGGGGCACTGGTAAGAGGCAACAGATGGATGTTTCTATCATATATCCATGTTTCTCTCTTTCTGTTTCTCCTTCCCCTCCCCTCTCTAAAAAAATAAATAGAATCCTTTAAAAAAAAGTGTTCTAGCTGGGTCTTCGAGGATAAAAGCTGGGCTGCTTAGGAGGCTCCTCCTCCTGCTGTTAATGATGCTAATGTGAAGAGTTCTGGTGAGAATATCAAGCACTTTATGGATAGTAGCTTCTAATAAAAGTCACTGTCCTTCCTACTTCTGCTATTATCCAGGCATTGCTAAGTTACATGGCAGGCCCTGAAATATATGAACTAGTAGATGCTTACCAGTTTGGGGAACTATTTTCAGGTGACATATTTTAAGTGAAGACTTCTGAAGGAAAAATGCTTCATATAGAATGAGCAGTCCTCTTGTGAACAGGATAAACTCGATGGCAGGTTAGCAGGGTCAGAGGATACGTTCATGCTAATTGGCTCCATCATATCACATCATACAAGACATGAACCACTCTGACTGACTGAGGTTGATGCTGAAGAAGAACAGCAAATTACATTTCCAAGAATTCATTAGAATTTCAGCTTCCTTTACCCCTTTTATAGCTTGTAATATTTTAGTACTTAATGTCTACAGCCCATGTTTTCCAGAAATATAGAATATTTCTTTATTCATTGCTTTGTAATGACTTACAACTTAGTGTCCAGTGACGAGTCTGCAAATCTGTGGTTCAAATGTAGCCTGCCTCTACCTTTGCCTCTTCATCCTGGAGAAATGAAAAATGAACTTATTAGGTTGGAAATGTTTTAGGATAATTATAATATTTTGTAGGATACATTATAGTATTTAAAGTGCTTAACTAACTGTATAATCTTAAATAAAATGCTAGAATGTATCACGCACTGTACAGTGTATAGAAAACCATTCATTGTCAGGATGCATAATTATCTCCGTTGGCGAGTGTTTACTGCTTCCATTGGTGGTGCTAGAAGTAGTAAGTGACAAGAGTGATTATGTTGTTCTACTTTTTTTAAATTCTTTTTTATGATGGTTGAGGCAGAGAAACAGGTCTTATATAGAAAAAAAGACAAAACAGTCAAACAACAGCTCTGCTCATGTATCACATATTAATTAGGATTGATATTTCCTTCAAAAAGAATATATTTGAGGTAATCATTAAAATTGCTATGATCACTAGTTCGTTAATGTCCCATTGATGTTGCATAGATGTATTATTTTTAAACCTATTGTTATTTTACCTGAATTCAGGTCTTTGTAAAGCAAAAATGGAACTCTATAATTTCTAAAGAACTGCAGCTTAATGATGAAGGTTTCATATAGCCTTTGTGGGAAAAGAGAACAAAAACAAATTGTTGACTAGGGACATGTAGAGGATTTATAAGCAGTGCTGATGGTGCTCCTGATAATTCTGCCAAAGGTGAGGAACATAAAGTTTTGTGTTACTAATTCCAACAATCGTGTAATATCCTCTGGCAGTGCTTGGCAACCCCGTGTTTAAAGCTTAATTATATTAACAAAGCACAGTGGAATCAAGAGTTAACTGTATTTATAAATAAAATGGTGGATTCAGCTCTAATTGAGTCCTGCTTGAATACCCGGTTTGCTCTCCTTTGCTTGCTGAATGAAATCTTAAGCCCTTAGTTTGCTATTCAATGTACATACCTACCCACCACTGCCATTCTCTTGTATGTACATATTTTCTTCATCCTATTCCACTTTTAACAATGATTATTTTCCTCCCAGCTTGCCACTCCTTTAGTTGAATAGAGCTACTCACAGCCCCATGGAGAAACCCTTATTTTCCTCTAGTCGTGATGTTTTTACTTTAAATTCACACCTGATAAAGGACTATTATCAAAAATATACAAAGAACTCTTAAAATTCAACAATAAGAAAACAGACAACCCAATTAAAAAATGAGCCAAAGACTTTAACAGACATCTCACCGAAAAAAGATATACACATGGCAAATAGACATTTGGAAATTATGTCATCAGGGAAATGAAAAATAAAACAACTATGAGATACCACTACAGTCTTGTTAGAATTGCCCAAACCTGTAACGACGACACCACCAAATGCTGTTGAGGATATGGAGCAATAGAAACTCTTATGCATTGTTAATGGGAATGCAACTGGTATAGCAAATTTTGAAGACAGGTTGGTGTTTCTTACCAAACTAAATATACTCTTAGTATATATCCATGGTACTGACCCAAAGGAGTTGAAAACTTATGTCTGCACTAAAACCTGCACACGATGTTACTAGCAGTTTTATTCATAATTGTCAGAACTCGAAAGCCAACAAGAAATACTTCAGTATGTTAATGGATATATAAACTGTGGTACACCTAGATAATAGAATATTATTAACACTAAAAAAATGATCCACCAAACAATAAGACAAGGAGATACCTTAAATATATATTAAGTGGAAAAAAAAGCCAATCTGGAAAAGCTCCTACTTTTCCAGCAATTATATAACATTAGGGGAAAGGTAAAATTGTGGAAATAATAAAAAGGTGTAGTGGTCCAGGGGTTGAGGAGGTTGGGGAAGGATGAATGGGCAAGGAACAGAGATTTTTGGGGCAGTGAAAAGACTGTGTATGATTCTATGATTAAGGATAAGTGTCATTATGCATTTGTCCAAACCTATAGAAGGTACAACAAACACCAAGAGTGAATCATAATGTGAACTATGGACTTTGGGGGGAAATGATGTGCCAATGTAGGTTCATCAGTTGTAAGAAATGTACCGCTCTGGTGTGGGAGATTGACAGCAGGGAAGCCTGTGCATGTGTGGGGCAGCAGGTACATGGGAACTCTCTGTACCTTCCCCTCAGTTTGGCTGTGAACCTTAAACTGTTCTAAAATGTAGTCTTAATTTAAAAACAGGAAAGTGGGGATAAAATAGGCGAAGGATCTGCACAGATATGTTTCAAGTTCATTTTTCAGGCCTTACATGCTGTCACCCTCAGGGATCAGGCCTAGGACCTCTTCCCTTTCCTGCCTCTGGGAAGTTTTCAAGTTCTGGGAGGTTTTCTCAACTCTTTAGTATCCAGTACAATCTCTATGCTGATAAATTCTAATATCTACGTCTTTTGAATTACGTATATAGGGATGGGCAAAAGTAGGTTTACTGTGCCATTGTGACTTTCTTTTGAGTTAATAAAGGTATTGTAATAATCATAACCTGCATATCTTTTTCCATATGAACAACTGTAAACCTATATTTATTCACCCGTGTGTGTGTGTGTGTGTGTGTGTGTCCTATTGTGAGGTGAAATTTTCACTTGAATATTCACAGGGAAAATCAATTTGAATATTACAAATACTCCTCTCTTTTCCTAAAACTGTTTTTACTTTAGTATTCCTTGTTTTAGTAAATGCCACCATTCAACTAGTAACCCCAATCAGAATGTTGGGCAATCTCTCATAACTGCTTTTTACTGCCAGGTTCCAATTGTCTATTATTCAGTTAAATTCTCCAACCTATCATTTTCCCCCTAAATATCCCTACACTCCCTGTTTTTTTGCCCCCAGTTTTTATAACATCATGCTAGTACCAGTCTGAAATATTAAAATGTGCTCCTTGTCTCTCAGCTACAGTCTGCAGACACATTGCTCTCCCCCAAAACAAAATGAAATAAAATATGACTTTGTCACTCTCTGGCTTAAACTACTCCATTCAATGCTACAACTTTTAAGATGAACTTCCTGGGAATGGCTTGCAGTGTGTGCTGTATTCTGCCCGTCTCGTTACATTCTCTGTCTCCATGCTCCCTCTCATTTTCTGCACTCTAGCCCACTAAATCACTTCTGGTTTTTGAGCTGCTTTGCTTCCTTTTGGCTCTGGTCCTTACCCACACTGTATGTTTATTCTGCTCCCTAAAGTCGTCTGGCCTGCTTGTGTATATTCCTTAGTTGTTTCCAGACTCCAAAACTAATGTTTTTATATTCAAGGCTGACAGCAAAATCTGGAACATGGTAGGTAAGCAAATTTTTTCTTAAGCTCTCAAATATCTATGGAGTGAGTTTTCTTCTCTTGCCTCACAATGTCATACAAGGCTCTTATTAGATTTTTCTTTACATTTCTAATTTTATATGAATATTTTAAAATCAAGTGCAGGAATTTTCTTCCTGCAATCTCGTTTGTTCAACATTCTTGGGTTGTCCTCTTCCTAGTATGTTTAAGGACTTATTATTTTATAAATACTATTATTACTATAAATACTATTATTACTATAACCGCTAATAGTAATAACAACACTAATAATAGTATAATATCAACTAATATTCATTGAGGAATTTTATGTGCATGAGTTTTTGTGGTAGAATTACATTGTATATTCTTTTACATAGATATAATGGATATTCTAAAAATGTATAATTAAAAGGATTGAAGGAAGAGCACTAAACAGCATTTAGAGAGATGCATTTGGTAATAGAATTGTCCAGCAGTACTTTAATAATTCATTCTATTTAAAAAGTTTTTCTGGTGGGAGGGGGAGTACAGGGCAGAGGGGAATAAAGGCAAGAAAAAAAATGGGACAACTGTAATAGCATAATCAAAAAAATATATTTAAACAATAAATATACTGGTAATCCATTCATTTAGTATTTGTACAATAAAAAGAAAAGACAAAACACAAATAGGACAGCTGTGTCTTTGAGTAATACATCCTTGGTTTTAGGTAAGTGGAAAAGAGGAAATATTTTGGAAATAAAAAACTTATCATTATTATTAGGTTAAGGCGATATTTTCCCAGAACTATACTGCAAATTTTATATTAATTATTTTATTTAAATTGTATTCTATGAGATGAGTAATGCCATTGTTTAAGAACTGTATTCGAGTTTAAGTAATTTTTGTTATTATTTTTTAAAGACTATTAGTTTTAGAGAGAGGGGAAGGGAGGGAGAGAGAGAGGGACAGAAACATGAATGTGAGAGAGAAACATGGATCAGTTGCCTCTCATACGAACCTCAGCTGGGGTTTGAACCTGCAACCCAGGCATGTGCCCTGACCGAGAATCAAATTAGTGACCATTTGCTTTGCGGAATAATATTCAAACAACTGAGCCACACCATATGAGTCAAGGCTAGGTAATTTTTAAATGAATAAGTTTGTAGTTGTATCTAGATCTTTTTTTTCTCATCACCAAACCATGTAACCATTAAATCCAAGAGATATAGAAAAATTTGCACAGAACTGAGTAGAAAAGAAGGAAAACAAACCCACTCATTACATAACCAGAAAGCCAGATCCAGGCAGTCCAAGCCATCAGTTAGTGGATTAGATGAAACTGTTACAACAACCTGGTGTCATAGCTCTGAGCACAGCAACTTTACCCTCAGGGGCATGGAAAGAATAACAGGTTCAGAAAAGAGGTGAGTAGATAATGCAGAATTGTAATAATGAAATAATTTACATTCAAAAGAAGGGACTTAAGTTCCTTGAGCATCCTTGCAACCGGTGTTTTGAACTCTGCATCTGATAGATTGCTTATCTTCATTTCATTTAGCTCTTTTCTAGAGTTTTGATGTGTCCTTTCATTTGATCCATGTTTCTTTGTCTCTCTGTTTTGGCAACCTCCCTGTGTTTGTTTCTATGTATTAAGTAGAGCTGCCTTGACTCTATGTCTTCATATTCTGGCCTAATTAGTAGGTATCCTGTAGGGTCCAGTGGCACAGCTTCACCATTACCCAAGCTGGTACTCCAGACGCACCCTTTGTGTGGGCTGAGTACACCCTCCTCTTGTAGTTGAGACTTGGTTGCTGTTGGCAGATCAATGGGAGGGATTTACTCAGGCCTGTCAGCTGCAAGGATTGGCTGTGACCACCTACCACCAACCTCCACCCTCAGTGGAAGATCAGCTGTGCAGGAGAATGGTGGTGGTGCTCCTGTGGTCTGTAGCTGCCCACTGAGTGCATAGGCCCTGGTGTTTCCCAGGTGATGCAGATTAAGGCCCCACCTGTGTTTTTCCCAGGACACCCTGCCTGAGCTATAAAGCAATATGAGATGGCAGCTACTTGTGCTGGGCTTGGATATTCCCAGGCAAAGCCAAGCTGTAAATCTAGGCTGGCTGCTGCTAGTGCTGGGCCTGGGGCTCACTGAGGCCAGCTGTTGCATGGTTGATAGGATTCAGGAAGTAGTAAAGCATGAGCCAAGGCCAGCCATTCATATGGAAAAGCAGCTTGGGTGGGCCTGTAACTTGGGTGGGGCAGAGTCTCTGGGGATCTCCAAGATGCATCAAACAGTGTTGGCCAATTGATGGATTTTCAGATATGGCACCAACTTGCCAGCTCTGTGGGAGGAAGGTTTAGAAAAGGGACAATGGCCTCTGCTTGCCTTGTGAGGGCCTCAACAACATAAAAAAGATCCAGTCACAAATGAAAGATACACTAAGTGAAATAAAGAACAATTTACAGGGAAACAACGGTAGAGTAGATGAAGTCAAGAATTGTATCAATGATTTGGAACATAAGGAAGCAAAATACACCACAGAGAACAACAAGAAGAAACAGAATCCCAAAAAATGAGGATGGTATAAGCAGCCTCTGGGACAACTTCAAGAGTTCTAACATTCACATCATGGGAGTACTAGAAGGAGAAAAGAAAGAGCAAGAAATTGGAAATCTATTTGAAAAAATAATGAAAGAAAACTTCCCTAGTTTGGTGAAGGAAATAGACATGCAGATCCAGGAAGCACAGAGAGTCCCAAACAACATGGATGCAAAGAGGCCCACTCTAAGACACATCATCATTAGTTACAGGGAAGTTCCCATAAGACTGTCAGCTGATTTCTCAAAAGAAACTTTGCAGGCTGGAAGGGATTGGCAGGAAATATTCAAAGTCATGAAAAGCAAGGATCTACCCAGCAAAAATATCGTTTAGAATCAAAGGGCAAATAAAGAGCTTCCCAGACAAGAAAAAAATAAAGGAGTTCATCACCACCAAATCATTATTATATGAAATGTTAAAGGGATTTATTTAAGAAAAAGAACATCAAAACTGTGAATAATAAAATGACAAAAAATACAAATCTGTCAACAATGGAATCTAACAAACAAAGCAAACAAGAACAGAGACAGAATCATGGATACAAAGAGTGTTTTTTCTTTTTTAAAGATTTTATTTATTTATTTATTTTAGAAGAAAAGGGAAGGAGAAAGAGGGAGAGAAACATCAATGTGTGGTTGCCTCTCGAGTGCCCCTTATTGGGAACCTGGCCTGCAACCCAGGCATGTGCCCTGACTGGGAATCCAACTGGCTGCCTGTGGCTTCTCAGGCCCATGCTCAATCCACTGAGCTACACCAGCCAGGGCCTGGATACAGAGAGTGTTTTGAAGGTTGCCAGATGGAAGAGAAGTGTGGGGGAATGGGTGAAGAGGTGAGGGGATTAAGAAGTACAAATAAGTAGTTACAGAGTAGCCATGGTGATATAAAGTACAGTATAGGAAATGGAGTACCCAAAGAACTTATATGCATATCCCATGGACATGAACAATAGTGGGATTGCCTGAGGGGAGTGGGAGTTGCTGGGTGGAGAGGGTAAAGTGGGAAAAATCAGGACAACTATAATAGCATAATCAATAAAATATAGGGCTTTTTTTAAAAACGTGATTTAAACTGTAAAGAAATGATAATTACTGTCAGTTGTCTAAAAATCAACCCTTTGATATGTTTTCCCCCTCTTATTACTAATAGATATGCAAATAAAGTAGGTAAATACAGGTAGTTCATCATTCTGCCTCTGTTCAATATTCTATATTTATTGGTATGGATCAACTGGTTTGTTTTCTGACAATCAGTTTTATTGATCTACATTGTAAATATGAAAATAATTATATTCAATGATGAGTTCTTTGTTAAAATATCTGGCTAAAAAAGGGGGAAGGGTTGTCAAGGAACATGTATAAAGGACACATGGACAAAGCCAAAGGGGGGTAGGATCAAGGGTGGGAGGTGGGCATGGCTGAGGTGAGGGGGGATTCGTGGGGGAAAAATGGAGATAACTGTAGTAGAACAATAAAAAATAAATAAAATAATTTAAAAAATATCTAGCTAAAATATTTCAATATCAATTATGATTTTTGGTAATTCCTTTTGTCATATGTTCACATCAACATTTTCTTCTCATCCATCATAGTTTTTCAGCCTATGTAATAACTGCAGTCCTAGCCCTGTTCAGCATAACTCTTCTTCAGGATCTAGAATTTGCATGTGAAGGGTTAGTTATTCATTTGAAATGACTGTACTTACTTTTATTAACTGAGTTAGGTTGAAATTCAGAATTAATCTGCATAAGTTATGAAGGGCACATATTTTAAAAGGTGCCATATTTGCTAAAGTAAAAAAATTATAATTCAAAATGATCTACTTAATTATTGAATTCTTATTCACTCTTTATTATACATGAGCTGTGTTTATTGTTTTGGAAAATGCATTTAAATTCAAATGAAGGAAGGATAATAATTTTTGAAGACCTCTTTGTCTTCCTAAAAAAGTCATTGCTTACATGGATTTCATGATTTAAAAAAGTAAATCTCAAGTGAAAAATTAGTCCCATTTTCTTGTTTAACACAGACCTTGCTATTTAAAATACTTATTCAGAGAAAACTCTAGGGACCTATAGGCAATTGCCTAGAGATTACCTAAATCATTCAAAGTAAACATTCATTAAATTGTATTTGCATGGCATTCTAATGTATTCACTTTTACAAACACATCCAAGTGGCAAGATTATTTTTATTCAACATTTCTACAGAGGGTTCACCACAGACAGTATAGCCAGTTGGACACCCTATGGTATGTAACTCATGTACATTATACCTGCTCATTTTTTTGTAGCACTAGAATAACTTGAAATTCTTCCGTTAGAATATTTTTAAAGGTGAGTTTGAAATCCTAAGCTGTATGTAGGTATTTATTTATAATTATTGTGGATGTGCCTTCAGTATATAAAATTACATTATTTTTTCTTATACTATGTAATTTAAATTATAATTTTCTCTGTACAATTATGTTATTTCTTCTTATAATTTTTACTATTATATTACAGAAATAACATCAAATAGCTTATGTTATCAAGTTAATGATTTCTGACTTGTCTTATTTCTCTTGCTTTATTTAATATCATGATTTCTTTAAAATCTGATTATGTGTTTTGTTTACTCAGGAAATCAAAAGATCTATTGTTTATACATCTTAATTTATGGGATATAAAACAACAGAGCACATAAGACTAAAGTGATGTATATATAAAGCTTCTCAGCATATAATTTAAAAATTTTGTATCTCATACATCACTGATATTTAGTAACTGGGCACTTGTAGTCAAACATAAGGGACTATTTTGATTGGTCAAGTGACTTTTCTGATACGTGTCTCTAGATAACACACTGTACTGGGCTGTATATATTTTGAATATCTGCTCTTCAAATAATGCATAATGAATAGATCCATAAGGATACTGTTACCATATAAAAATATAACTATGTCAAATAATCATCCAATTTCCAGTTTGCATTTGTTGAGTGCTGGTTCAAACAAACTGTGCTAAATACTTTTTGTTCGTTAATTATTTAAATATTTATAGCTATTCCATGCTGCTATAATTAACACTTTGGTAGGAAAGCAGAAGTACCTGAGATCAATTAGATTTTACAGAATTATATGGACAGTAAACATAGCATTGAAAGCCTAATCCACCACTGTTTGATATCAGAACCATAAAGTTTTAATCCTAACTTCCACTGATTTTGAAAATATAAAATGCATCTTCCTTCTTTAAAGTAAAATATATTTAGTCCAACTGAGAATATTGTTAATTGCTCTTGACTCGTAGAAGATTTTTAAACCATTTAACGGTGATTGATATAAAACATTTAATGGTGATTGATATAATACTATTATTCTGATCTAGAACTCCAAAATGATTACTTTTTTCCTACCTAAGTATATTTGAGAAGAGACAGAAAATAGCTGTTCTTTTCGTAAGCCAGGGAGATGAAGAAATCACTGAGCCGGAAGGAGCTGCAGTGCTGTTACCTACATGACTTTGCCTGTGTACAAATCTGTATTTTTAAGTAATTCTTGTCTTGTTCCTCATGCTGGCAGTTACAGAAAATTTAAATGAGATTAAACATAAATTGCTTTGGGACTTCTAATACAAAACTCTATGGATATGACAATGGCAAAATCTTGGTATTAGTTTCAGAAATAATCATTGTGTGGTGTGAAAGCCTGATTTATCTTTATATTAATTAGAACGGCCAGTCCATATAGTGCTTAAACACATTGTATACTCATATATCTGGTTTTGTACTAGCTATAGTTTCAGGCCTCCACTGAGGGTCTTGGAATGTACCCCCCATAAGTAAGGCTTGAATTTCTGGGTTTTGGTTTTATGGTATCTATTCTTCTATATGAGAATTATTATAGATGTTGTTATTAAGCAGAATAAGATGTCATAAATATTTAACAGTGAAAACATATGCATATATTGATAGAAATTAATAATCAATAGTGAAAAAGTCTGAATTTAAAATCCTGTTTCATGAAAGATTTGGAAAGTAGTGAGGAGGGGAGTAAAAACATGCACATTTTCCTGCCTTATATGACTGGCTGGTCAGGGGGAGGGAGGGAGAGAGAGAGAGAGAAAGAGAGAATGCAAGCATGCCAGCTTTCCCCCCCCTTCATAGGCAAACTAAGGGAAAGTAGGTTCAAGTATTGTGGTATAAATTAGTAACATTTAGCTGTTCCAAATCTTAGGTTCCAAAGTGGAAAACAGATGATTTCACATTTAAAAAGCAAAAATTTTACATCGCTTATAAAAATTTACAAAATGAATATAAATAGCATATTGGAAATACTTATCTGACCATTGCTGGAAAATAACTCTCTCATCCTAAAACGAAAGGTACTTTATGATTCTACTTAGAAGGTAGAAATTCACACGAGAGGGGGGCTCCCACCCTAACAACAGGAAAAAGACAGATAATTTAAATGCATAATTTCCTGAAGCCTATTAAGCAACTGAGTCACAAGACAACCAATTGCATTTGAAAAGAAGACAGGCCTCTTGGAGAAAGGACAGGACACAGGAGAAATTTCTGGCTTTTTCTAGAGCATGGAAGAAGAGGTGGCAGTCATAAAAGGCAGTATGATTTCACTGTAGGGAGTGGGTCTAAAAATACCATTTAATAAATGTTGTTAATGTATACAAGTTCCATAAGAAAACAGCTAAAAGCCAAGGAAATTGGAGAGAATTCACAGAGGATGTGACATTTCAAAAGGTCAGGATTCAGTTTCAGTCCAGCCAGTTTAAACAGAAATAACCTTGATACTGTCTATTTAAGTCTCCATCCTAAACAGGAGAGGTGAGAAACAAGATGGGCTTTTAGGAACGGCCCCCAGAGCCACACCCCAGACCTGAGACACTGAGGAACTGCATCTTCTTCCATGCTCACGAACCTGCCTACCTGGAAAGCTTTAGCAATAGCTGCTGGAACTAGAACCAAGTCACCACTCTGCAGCCAAGAAGCAGACAGGAATTAACTAGGATAGCAGCCAGCAATAGAACAGTGACGTGCCTGACGTCATCCATACCAGCAGATGTCTGATACCTGTGACAACCATGAAGCCAATAAACTATGCATTGCAACTGCTGCTAATATTATCCCAGAAAAAGTAATTCTACCCAGATATCATTTGCCGGTGAAAACAGAAAAAGGAAAGAAAATCTGTGTCTTCTTTGACATTTAATTTTGGAGTGCATCTGACGGAGAGATTGCGAATTCCGTCCAGCCACAACCCAGGCTGCAGAAGAGGCTAGAAAATGTAGTTTTTAGCTTCCCAGTCTTTGTGGAGGAGGCCTTCTTCCATTAGAAGCCGGTTGGGATGGATGACTAACGCCCTTTCACCACAGACGCTCTCATTAGGTTTGCACTGGGCCTTAATAGGAATGTTCCAGGAGGGGACATTGGAAGGAGGTCGTGGGCAGAGGTGGCAATGTTTGCAAGAGTAAAGAAGGAAAAATACAAAGGTATTGGAGTTTATTTCGAGAAGCATGAGTAGCTTGGGTGACTGAAAAATGTTCAGGTGGATGGTTGTGTTGCAGAATGGAAAGACTTTGAGTACCATTTTATAGTGATTATGTTTTGCTTTGGGAGAAGTGCGGAGCTAACAAAAGTCTTTAAAAGAGTGCTTAATTCTGCTTTAAAAAGAAAAAAAAACCTCAATTAGGTTGACACTGAGATCAGAGGAATTTTAGTGGTTTTTAATGTGCTTCCTACAGGGATCTTGATGTATATTTTAGCTCCCCAGCATGAAATGCAGGCTTCAGTGTAGAAACCATGTCAATCATATGTTTATACCTGTCCTGAATGTCGTAATGACTGAGATAAAATTTTTAAAACAACAATAAAAGCCTAAAAGCTGAATGCAAGCTTACCCAGTACGGCGTATATATATTTAGCTTTCTCTGTATTAAATGAACTCAGGAAAGAGAATCATACACTGGTTAGAAAAATTCCTTAGGATAACAAATTTGGGAATTTTTTAGTGTAACCCATTCTCATGGTTTACTGCAAAATGCTCAGATTTATAAACTAACGTGCAATCTTCATGTCAATGATACATTATGTGTGGTTTTTCACAATTATTCGACAGGAGACATATTTTCCTACAGCACTATGAAGGACTAGGGTTTCATGGAACAGGTTTAGGGTATACTGACTTAAAGTCACTGAATTTCTCAATTATTTCCAGACTCCTTGGGAAATAATATTTTTTAAAACTTGGGTTAAGTTGTCATTTACTTTATCTTTGGAATTTTGTATTCATTTTTAATGTATATAATGTATATGCTTCTCTTGAGCATATACAAACTAGGAAGTTCTTAATTTAACTTGGCAGCTGGAAGGAAAAGATAGCACGTACAATTAAATTTATAGATTATTTTTTAAAACATCTTTTATCCATTTTCTTTACACCTCCTTATATAACAAACATCTTTTTCTCAGACATGGAAAAACATAAAATTTGCAGCATCTTCCTTCTTATGCTTACCTACTAGGATTAAAAAAAAAAAGTTCTATAAATGGCTGAAAGCTAGGATATTGGACAAATGAAACAGAAGTTTGAAAAGCCATAGGTAGAATTTGATCCTAAAAGTTTCATATTATTAAGAATGCTAATTTAAATATAGGGAAAATGTGATATTTTAGCAGATGCCAAAACAAAACTGCTGAAGAACTCTACAAAGATAAAAAAGGAAGGAGGGAAGACGTTAATCCAGGTGATAACAGTAGCGTGAAGAGGCCAGAACTCAGTCTGAGCGCAAGTCTACTTGAAATGTTGGGCTGGAGAGCTTTTCACAGCTGCACAGGGAAATCATGGGACCTCTCTTTTTCGATAATTGGCTTTCCTCTGAGGAAAAGTAAACTTTATCTTATTTTTATAACTGGAGGTAGTTTTACAACTTGGAGCAAGTAATTCTGCCAAAGTTAGGCTTCTGTCCTCCCACAAAAACTGGGAGGCAGGGGTTCTATGTTCCTTGATGATTACATTTCAAAGGAATGTCTCCCAGGTCTTTGGGAAAGACACAACCAGGTTGTAAAACTTGCAAGAAGCCTTTTAAAAGATTTACATCTGAAGGGACAGTGAAAAGATTTGCAATTAAATGTTTTCCAAAGTAAATTGTCTAAGGAAAGGGTGGTCAGGGTTCACAGTCAGGAAGGAGCCTGTCTAAAGTTTCTCCAAAGTGAGGAACAGATTAGGCTGTCTCACACATGAATAGAACCACAGGAGATGAGTGTGAAATTTTCTGGACATTTTAAGTTTGAAATGTATGCATTGGCAGGTATACAGACCAGGAGGCCATGTCTTTTCAGGGACTGAACTAATTCAGTACTTTTAACTATCTCTATGTTTCCAAAGACTTTGTTCGCTCAAAAGCAGAACAAGGCGGGATGTACTTTTTATGCCTTTCCTCTGAAATTGCTCTCTGAAAAAAATTTTAAAAATCTAGGAACTATTATAATCTAAAATCCTGACTGCAGAGGAAAAAAGCTACACAATAATACTTAACACTTCATATTTTAAGTTACATAATAATGTGACTTCCTGCATTATACTAAATATATATAGAATGTATTTCTTTCTGTTCTACTATTTACGCTAGTTTTGTAATTTTCCCAAGCCTAATTGTCCAGCAGTTATAAATACAGTCACATTTCGTGGCTTTTTATGTCTTCTTTACTGGTCCTCTCCAGCCTGAGTACTGTGGGGAAGGTTAAGGATTATCTCGTATGTGTTCATGTACAAGTCTGGTCAGCCATCTTGTAACTTTTCTTTTCTTTTTCTTTCTTTCTTTTTCTTTTTCTTTTTTTTTTTTTTTTACAACTTCTGCCATTGAGTTTACTTTCACCTCAGCTGGGCTTTGCTACACCCTCAAGGCTGTTCAACTGCTAGGTGATGGTCCTATTTCAACAGACACTGTGGACTTAACCAGGATTCTTAATAATGTGCCAATGTTCTCAACATGATGTTTCCAACAAACTAGCAGTTGTGATCCTCTTTCTTCTTTTTACATAAAATAATTTGATGCTGTATGTGCTCTTTTGTGTGATAGAGTTATGAGTTAACATTTTCCTGTATTTTGAGTGGTTCTTCTTATTAGGACCCACAGGGAATTCCATGATGGAGTAATATTATATCCACTACAATCTTTTCCTTTGTCTATCCTTGATGCTTTAAGAATATGTATGTTATGCTGGTCACATGTAGCTCTGTTTTGGAGGATGAGTTTTTTCAGGAGTCTCATTAGAAACTCCAACACACAGATTTCTGATTAAACAACCCCGTACATTTTCTTGACATAACTCTGACACATCTAATTTCCAGTTTAGGTTTAATATGGGGTCTATAGTACATTATTTTTGGAGGTATAGGTTCTTTTGCTTGCTCACTTTTTCTATTTCTGTATTAAGCTCCATGAATACAAGTATATGTGGTCCCCAATGCAATCATTTTAAGTAGGCATGTAAGTTTCAGGTTTACTTTATATAAATATGAACACAATTTTCAGAAATATATAGAACATTGCTATATTTTACAACTTATAAGAATGTCATGGCCCAAGTACTACTCACCTGCATTTGCAAACTGCTATTTTGTTATTTCTTTCAAGAAAATCCCTATCTTGTGTCAGTCTGGGATATATATAGATCCATATGAAAAACATAAGAGTAAGAATTTGTCTTCCACATACGAGGTCTGCCCAACCATGTACTATGAAAAACAGACACTTATTGAAGAAGGTACAAGATACGAGAAGCATTATACCTAGGACAATTATTCCTCCAAGTCCCCTTTACAGTAGGTAACTTGGGACCTCACACAGTTCTCCCAATCTCCGTCAGCTGCTCCATTGTGTTTTCCTGAATCTCATCAACTATCTGAAATCTATTCCCTTTCAAAGGTGATTTTAATTTTGGGAAAAGCCAGAAGCCACAGGGTACCAAATGTGGGCTGTAGGGGGGTAAGTCACATGGACGATTTGATGTTTTGCCAAAAAACTGCACAAGACGTGATGTGTGAGCAGGCATGTTGTTGTGATAAAGCTGCCAATCACCAGTTGCCCATAGCTGTGACTTTCAGAATCATCTGAATAGTTTCCATGGAGGAATGTTCAAGCTTAACACAAACTTTGATGCACGTTCATTGCCGTATTCACTCACTCATTTTGAATGCGATGGCCACACAGTACATATGCTCACTCAAGGGCATCTACTGCCCCCCACTGACTAGTACAGTGAAGTCGTCATTGTTCACATATGTGCATTCCAGTCCTCTCTCCTAGGCTACCAGGTTACATTGATGTCATGCGAACTGTTCTTGTTATGTTAATAATGGTTGGACTCCCTATTGCTTCTTTTTGTCCTTATTGTTTTCACAAATGTTTTTATGAATACAATAAAATTTTATGTTTCTTTATAATTAAC
The DNA here is from genome assembly GCF_022682495.2 of Desmodus rotundus. Classification (NCBI taxonomy): domain Eukaryota; kingdom Metazoa; phylum Chordata; class Mammalia; order Chiroptera; family Phyllostomidae; genus Desmodus; species Desmodus rotundus. Next base: position 126,851,015 of record NC_071387.1, read on the forward strand.
TGTGGCAACTTCTTCACTTTATGTGTTGGCTCTTTTTACAGAAATAGTTGCTTAATATTTGAAGACAAAATATAAAATTGTTTTATTTTTTTTTCCAAAATAGAAATTCCTAGTAAGGGGCAATAAGACAGTGAAAAAATGTCAGATTCAGGAATCCTGGCTCCACTTTTTATTTTGTCACTCTGTAACCACGGACCAACTGCTTGACTGCTGTGAGTCTGTTTCTTCATCTGTAAAATGCAGCGTAACTTCTTGAATGGATTGTTGCCAGAATCAAATAGCGTAATAATTATAAGCCTGGCTGTTGATGCACCTGGGACTTGCTGAGCACTTACAGCAATGACTGTGGTCCCTTGTTACTCTAACTCCCAAAAATTAAGTTAGGCTATTCACTTCACTTAACACAAGTCTGATTTGTTAAGAAAACTGGCAAAATTTCAATTAAAATGGCTTTACCATGTTTAAGACCTCTGTTAAATACCTTTCATAAATAAATTTGGAGTAAAACACTTATTACCTTCTGTCTTATGTTTGTTACTTTCTCATCTAATGTCTCCCACTATAGTATGAAATCCTTGATGTAATCAGTGGTCTTTGGTGCCAATTCAATGCCAACAAGCACCCCAATTTGGAATGCAGTGAAGCAGGAAACTTTATTCAATGAAGATAACTCAATTGTGATGTAATATGGATGTGAGAACAGCACCACTGTGAAACAGTTAATAGTGTTGCAGCTCAATTATGTAGCAGCAGGGCAGTGAGGAAACCCTGCGGCAAGGTGGCCCTGGGACAAGGCCCCTCTCTGGCTAGACAGCTCTGCCTGTTCCACTCTACCACCGTGCACCACCGGTTCTTCTCCGCTCTGGTTGGGTGAGACATGTTTGATGTTTAATCTTCAGTGTTTCAGCTCCAGCCAGGAAAAGTCTTCAGTGGAAAGGAAAAGTGTACTCTCTTATCTATAAGGGGGCTCACTTATATAGACAGAAGTCCCCACCCCTGGTTCCTGATTGGTCTGTCTTCATGCAAATGAGGACTCCAAATCCTCACAGTTTGGTTCAAAAAGCACTGTCCTGACTGGTTAGAATGGAGCTGCTCTGATTGGTTGGTGAAGACGCTGATGAGGATAAAGCTATGCAGCTCTATTTCGATGGAGAAAGACTCAGTCTTAATGGTTGACAATCAATTCCAGGGACCCCTTTCTAAGGGCTGGCTCTAATGTCAGAAACACAGTGCAGGCAGGCAGTTCAGTGCAGGAGACAGACATTTGAAAGCGGACTTCTCCCTGAAGTGTGGTTTGCATGAGAGGTGTTCTTTTAGAAATGGCTGCTAGGCTCTGCTTTTCAGTTTAAGCCCAGTTAGCCAGCAGGAGTCCTTCTTCATAGGTATCTTCTTTTTTAGGGTCCACGATGGTCATAAGTATATCAGGATTATCTCTTTGTTCTAAATGGTAATCTTGGAGGTAAAGTATGTTCTTAATAAGTAATTTTCATATTTTAAATGTGTGGATGTAGCTGTCTAAGTTCATAGATTTCTCACAAGAATATACTTTTAAAACAATAAAAGTATGCCTTATTTTTAGAATTTATTCAGGAACAATTAATGATATTCACCTTTAAAAGATATTCTCATTTTGTTTTCCTGAAATTAGCTTTTAATTGAGAGTATTTTTAAATGCATGCAAACATAAATCTCATTTCCTTCTGAATACCCAGGAGTCTCTTAAATATATTGCTTCTGTTGTAAGGGACAACTAAGATAAATTATATTGTATTATTATGCATGACAGAGCAGCAGAGCACCACTGGGCCCAATTCACTCAATTTCTACATGTCTTTTATGAGCTTTCCCACATAGAAGTAAGGGATTTAAGTACTCAGAAAGAAGTATGTATCCCAATCATATAAATTCTCTATCATTTTAAAGTGGAATATAGGCTTTGCCACATTCAGCCTCATCAACCATGTGTCTCTGGGGTAAATAAATCACCGAGGAGATCAAGTTGGCAAGATTTTCACTTCACTAAGTAATAGCACTCATAGGGAAAAAATGCTAAAAAGTTTCCAACTATGCCAGATGCATATTAAAACATTTAGGAGAAATCATAAGCAGTGACTCCCTTAAGCCTCATTTTACTTCAGTTTAGCCAAACTAGAAATCTTTTTCTGAAAAACAGGCAGTCAGATCTAAAAAGACATGGGAATCAAGAATTTGGATTTCATTCTCAATCCTCCTCCTGATTTGGGTCATTTTAGCAAGTTTGTTTAATGACTCTGTGCCCTTTATATCCCTTCTGGGAGGCCAGGATTGAGAATTGGACATCTTCTAAAGTGAACAGGGAAACAGTGGAGAAGAAAGTAGTTTTTAGTTTCCTGTGTAAAAAGTTGCTGACAGCCCTGGCTGTGTGGTTCAGTTGGTTGGAGCACCATCCTTTGCAGCAAAGGGTTGCAGGTTAGATCCTTGATCAGGGCACATACTTAGGTTGCAGGTTCAATTCCCAGTCGGGGTGTGTGTGGGAGGCAACGGATTAATGTTTCTCTCTCATGTTGATATCTCTTTCTCTTCCCCCTTCCTCTCTCTCTAAAATCAATAAAATATATCCTTGGGTGAGGATTTACTTATTTAATTAGGAAAAAAGTCACTGACTGATAACAACAGGAATGGTACAAAAATTTAGATCGCTCGGGCTGACATCTCAAGGATGACAGAATGCAGTATCTTGGACACAAGAATCTGAACGTGCATTAGGAAGGGTACGGTCACTAAAGCTGGCATAGTTGATCATCTGACAGATTCCATCATTATTTCAGTTCCTTTTCATACGTTGACCATACCCATCCAATCTTCCAACAACAGCAACAACGAAAGGTGCTGGGAGAATTGAAGGAGGGAAGGGAGGGGGGAAGGGAAAATATTAGGGTTTTCAAAAATTAGGTTTGTTGGTTTCATCATGGCATGTCTTCACAAAAAACACTACAGCAGGGTATAAGAAAGTATATACTTTCGGTTCAGAGGAAACTACTGAGCGATGGGGTGCGCTGCCTGTGACGTCAGTTCTGAGAATGCTGTCTGGCCATTGCTTGAGCAGCCACCACACTTTCAGGAAAGCTACAGAGACGTGGCTGATAATCAGGGGAAGTAACTAATATTTATACCTGACATCATGGTCTTCTTTAATTCTAATTACCTATGAGGTAGGTATCATTGTTACTCTAATTCTACAGATGAGGAATTAGGGGCTCGAAAAGGTTAAACAATTTCAGTTAAATACCAATTACTTTGTTTTCCCTTAACCACTTCCCCACACACACACCTCAGTCATCCCTACTTCCCACCCTTGATCCTACCCCACTTTGGATTTGTCCATGTGTACTTTATACATGTTCCTGGAAACCTGTCCCCTTTCTAGAACTTGATAGCACAAGCCAAGTTGTCCTGACTTTATACAATAGCATTTTTTAAATTCATTAAATATATAAAGGTACAATCTAAATAAGCAGTTATTTAGAAAAATAATCATAAAATATATTAAATGTATTTGACTAGCTGCTTTTACGAAAAGATGTGAGACAATCGATCTAAACCAAACATAATATCAAAGGTGCATATTTTAAAAAAAAACTGGTGAGAAAGTATCAAAGTAGATGCCTGGGGTGTTATTGAAATAGTGCATTAATTAGGTTCTCAGTTTTCTAAATGCTACACCAAACACTTTAGTTGTGTTAAAAGAAAATATAAGAGCTCACACTCAGAAACTTTCCTAACACTAAATTACTAAAGTATTTTGTTGTTGCTGTTTTATTCTTCATGATGGGAATATTTGGAGTATAAAAAATGGCATGTACTATTATTTTGCCAAAAGATACATTTTGAAATGTATGTTTACTTTTTGTCTAGATGGGAAAATAGGATTCAGGACAAAAATCAGGGAAGCCAGTTCTGGGAACTTAAGTTTATATGACTTCATCTAATTTCTTTAGATCTAACTGCACATTTCCTGTGGTAAGAGCTTAATAAAGTCACTCAATTGATTAATTTACAACTAATGAGAGATTCCACTTCAGGCTGTGCTCATATTTTATTACCTGGTGTTTCCTAATAAGTGGTGAAACATGATTTATTTATTATAAATGCAACACTGGAGCTTTCAATACCTCTAATGATTTTATGACATATCCATAGTAGTTTACTTAAGAAAATATTGTAACTACTAATAGTTAATTTTAGATTGTGGAACTACAGAAGACGTATTACAAGTCTAAAACCATTTTTCAAGAGGCAGCTTTCTTTACCCTGGTTTGCCATTTTTATGTAATGGCTTCTTAGTAAGACTGCCTGAGCTCAATTTAGAGGGAGGGAGGGAGGGAGGTAGATAAGGATAAACATGTACATGAGATATATATCTTATATATCTCATATATATGAATGTTTTTATTGAGGTATAATTGACATGTAACATTAGTGTTAGGTGTACACCCTAATGATTTGATATCTGTGTGTGTTGTAAAATGAACAGCACAAAAATTGTAGTTAACATCTGTCACACACATAGTTACAAAATTTTAAGATCTCTCAGCAACTTTCAAATGTGCAATGCAGTATTATTATTAACTATGGTCACCATGGTTACCATGCTGTACATTTTCATTTTTCTTTTTAGAAGCCATATATAATGAGACTATATAGTATTTATCTCTCTCTGTCCGACTTTTTTTCACTTACCATAATGCTCTCACAGTCCACTTATGTTGTTGCAAATAGCAAGATTCCCTTTCTTTTATGGCTGAATAATAGTTGTGTGTGTGTGTGTGTATATATATATATATATTACATTTTCTTTACACAACCATTCATTGATGGGCATTTAGCTTGTTCCCACATCTTGGCTATTTTAAACAATACTGAGATGAATATAGGCTGAGGGTATCTTTCTGAGTTTGTGTTTTCATTTTCTTTGGGTGAATACCCATAGGCGGAATTACTAGATCATACGGTAGTACAATTTTTAATTTTTTCCAGAAACTCTGTACTGGTTTCCAGTGTCTGCATCAATTAACACTCCCTCCAAGAGTGCACGCGGGCTCCCTTCTCTCCACACCCTCGCCAGCACTTTCTCTTTTTTCTTGTGTGATAATGGCCATTCTAATGGGTATGAGGTGACATTTCATTTTGTTATTGATTTACATTTCCCTGATGATTAGTGATGTTAAACGTCCATTTAACATCATGTACCTGTTAGCATATTATGTTTTCTTTAGAAAAATGTCTCTTCAGATCCTCTGCCCATTTTTAAATCGGATTGCTTGGAGATTTTGCTCTTGAGTTATATGAGTCTCTATGTATTTTGCATGTGAACCCCTTATCAGATCATGTGAGCTGCAGATATTGTCTCTGGTCTGGCACAGGCCACCTTCTCATCACGTTGCTGGTCTCCTCTGCTGGGCAGAAGCTTTTGAGTTCGATGTGGTCCCATTTGTTTGTTTTCTCTCTTGTTGCCTTTGTGTAGATAGCTTAAGATCAGCTACTTAACTTCTTATCAATATGTTTGTATCTTAAATGAAAATAATATTAATACCTAATTTATAAAGCTTTGTTAGGTGACATAAGGTACTTATTACTGTGACAACATATAATAGATCTTACTATTATTATTGATTATACATTGAATAAAATTCCTCCAATGTATGAGGCATGATTTAACATTAATGGTGTTTATGACATTCTGACTTAATATCCATTATTTTTACCTTAGCATGATGCTAAATTCATGCATTCATTTATTCATTCATTGACAAGGTGGAGCATCTGCCATGTGCTGGGCTCTTGTTATTTCCTAGTGAAGTAAAGATAAATAATAAATGTTCCCTGCCCCATAGTTGCTTATGGACTAAGGCAGGGCAGATTTTTGGACTGTCCAATGACATAGTTTGGCAAATGTTGTCATGGAGCTATGGTGGTTTAATATAGACAAGTTGACCAGTTTTGTTTCAAGAATATAAAAGCAAGGAAGGCTTCCTAGAATAAAAAATGTCTGACTTGAGTCTCAAACAATAGGAGTTTGACATGAGAGCATACAAGAAGATTCATTCCAAAGAAAGGGAAGATGTACAAGGATTGACTAGGCATCATGGTGATTATAAAAATGCAAATATTTTGATATGGATAAATACCAAATTCAGGTATTATCTGTTGGTTTAGAAAATGTTTACATGTTATCTCTTCAGTATTTTAGAAAAGCACATGCCATAATTCTTATATGTTAAAACAGGGCACCTGCTCTGTCACGTGCTACCCCTTCTCTTTCTATTCCAGTTCTTAGAATCCTTTAAAGGCAAACTCTTAAATTTAACACAGGTAAAAAAATAATAATATTTTGGAAAGGCAAGTTAATGAAACTGTTGGATGAATTTTTCTGACAGCTCTTTCTCCTCCACTTTTTGTATTTATAATGTACAATTTGGCAGGATGGGTGGCGGCCAGGGAGGAAAAAGACCTTTTTCCTTTTCTGTTGTTTAATAGGTATGGATGGAACTTGGCAAGCTGTTTACCAAATAAACAACTGTTCTGGTAAGCCACAACCTCTGTAGAAAGTACTATAATTTACTCCTAGGAGAGGAAATGACTTGCCCTGAGCTGAAGATGAGCTGAAAACCTGTCATCTACGCCCTAGACTCGTGCTACCTGTACTTCCTACTGTAGAAGTACTTACACAACAAAACCTACCTCTTAAAAACACAGCACAATCATACACTTTACAAAGTGTTCCATCTAACCATGGTACTGTATACCTGAAACTAATGAAAATCATATTAAGTGTAAAATGTAATTGAAAAAATAAATTTAAAAAAGGAACAACAAAAACAGCCAAAGAACCGCATTGCCAATCAAATCATACTTCTTTGGGTTAATAACCATCCAAAAAAGTAAGTGTATTCTTTTTGTAATATATATTATACACTATATATATATATATACAGCAAAAAATATATAATATTCAGCATAATTTAAATGGAAGAAAAGAGTGATGTTAAAATTAAACTGCTAAAAACAGCTGAAGCAAGAAATTATTATCCTTTGAAATAAAGATTAGTACCTTTGTGAAAAACAAAGAATTCCTGCTGGGCTGACTCTAAACACCTCCATTTTACCATATTCACATAAAAGATATTTTACTGCCAGTGCAGACATAAAGGCGAAGGTGTAACTGTTTCCTCCCGTCATACCCTTAAAAAGAGGCAAAGGCGAATCTTCTGCCTGTCAGAGAGAACCACTCTTATCTCCATGCTCCAATCAATGTAGCTCACAAAAGGAACAACATTAAACACATCTAGGCATAGCGTAAGCATTTTATGACTTATGAACCAGGAAAGTATAAACAGTATTTATCATAATGCTGAAATAAGTGGAACTTTCAGTGTTTTTGTAATGCACATTAAGCCAGTTAATGTTCTTTCAAATTAATTGAAGCTGTAAGCAGTACAGAGATGACACGTATTTATGACAAAATTTAATCTCAATTAATATATCAAATTTAATTTTAAGCAAAATATAATTAAATTAATAAACAGTAGAATTTGCATTATTCTCTTATTACCATAATCATGGCTTATTTTTGTACATTCATGGAACAATTTTATATTTAATTAAAATTTTGTTAAAATGTTGCCCTTGTCCATTCTTTAATATGCATTTTCAGTTCACCTGTACAGGTGCAGCTTAGAATGTATTTTAACCTACTGAATCAGTGTTTTAAAAAAATAATTAACACAGTTTTAATATGTTAACACATTTATAAGACTTATTTTAGGTAATGTCACTTTAGAAATACTAACTTTAATATTTACAAAAAGCAAAATGTTAGGACTTTTCATGATGTTATTAAGGTTTCAGGCTGACCCATAGAAATAGGCAGGAAGTAGTCAAACTCTCATTACAGATAAGGGAAAATAAACTTAATTTTCTGAGTTTATAAGAATTATATCTTACTTAAATATTTGGAATAATTCACTAATTCATTTTTCTGGTGTTTTATTTTGAGGAAGATTTTAAAATATAAGTTCAATTTCTTTCATAGATGTAAGTACATTCAAATTATTTTGGGTGAGCGTCAGTGATTTGAGAATTTCAAAGACTATATCTTATATAGTTATTTACCAAAGTTGTTGCTTAAATTTGTTCATGGTACTTTTATTATTCTATAATATCTGTCACGTCTATATTGATGTCACTGCTCTTTTTCCTGTTAATGGTAATTTTTTTCTCTGCTTTTATTTCCAATAAGTGTGGATACTCATCAATTTATGGGTCTAATAGCATTCTTTTGGTCTCATTGGCTATCCTCTTTTTTTTATTTTACTCAGATAATTATCTCATTTCAATTGCTTTCTTTGCATTTTTTGGTGTTTCAGTTTTTTGTAAAAGTGGAACCTGAGATCACTGATTTTAGACTTTCTTCTATAATGTAATGCTATCGGTTCCCCTCTTAGTACTTCTTTAATTGCATTCACAAATTTTGATGTGTTCTGTCTTCTTTTTCATTCAATTTAAAATATTTTTCTTTATAGTTCATCTTTGAGCCATGGTTATTTAGAAGTTATTATTTACTTTCCAAATTTTGGACATTTTCTAGTTTATCTTACTGTTACTCATTTCTAATTTAATTCCATTTGTACAATAAGCATTCTATATATATTTGTATCTTTTTGTATTTATTGAGACTTTCTTTATGGAGTAGAGTGGGCGTGAAGGTGGAAGGGGGTATAGAAGGAATAAATGATGATGAAAAAAATTTTTAAATAAAGAAAATATTTTATGCTCATTAAAATTTTCTTTTTATAATTTTATGGTTAAGAAAAAGCAATTAATAAAAGTTTTTTGATCTCTTATTAAGCTAATTTTGCCTTAAAATTTTATATGAAGTACATGATAAGGAAAGCACAAACATTTTCTTTAAATGTGTTAAGTGTTACTAATAAAGAAAGGTTCTATTAGAGGTGACATATTCAAATGCTAAGAAAACTACTCAAGTAAGCTTAATTTTGTAAAAAAAAATCTGTAAAAGGATTTGTTTCTTGCCATGAAAAATTAAAAACGGCTCATTTTCAATTTTAGGACATTTTAGAAAAATGTTTTCTGGTGACTAACTATACTAACCATTTTAGAAGTGAAGTCAAACCTGGCATTTATTTTTAACTTTATTTTTATTATTGACACTATTACAGACGTCCCTCTTTCCCTCCCCTTTGCCTCCCTCTAGCCCTGTCCTGCTTCCTCTTCCCTCTGGCCATCTCCACACAGTTGTCTGTGTCTGTGGGTTATGCCTGTGCACTGTTTGGCTAATCCCTTTACCTTCTTTCATCCACTCCCACCCTTCCCCCTGTCCTCTAACAGCTGCCAGTCTGTTCCGTGTATCCATGCCTCTGTTTGTATTTTCTTCATTAGATTCCACATATAAGTGAGATCACATGGTATTAGTCTTTCTCTAAATGGTTTATTTTACTTAGCATAATAATCTCCAGGATCTGGAAACAGCCCAGGTGCCCATTAGTAAATAGTGGATAAAAGAGCTGTGGTACGTTTATACAATGGAATAGGACGAGGCCAGATTAAAAAATGAAATCTTAACTTTCACGCAGCTTTCTTTTAAAGATGTATGTATCTATTCCTTTTGTGTTGCAGAAACCCTCCCTTTTGTTATAAAGCTCTGCATATTTGCTGGTGTCAAAACTGCTCTGTACAATCTTCCAGATCTTTTAATCCATGTTGGATTACTCTTATCTTTTATAAATCACAGGTCGTCATAAATTCAGCTTTATGTTCTATAGCCATTGACCGTCTCAGTCTACTGAGATTTCTGTCTCCTGACCCCATGTTAGCATATTTTTATAACTATCATGTGTTGTCTGAAATTTCTCTATTTTTAATGTCTTAATATGTCTTACATTGACAATTTAATTGCAAACCCTGAAGCCCTTTTGTTATTCACACAATGCCTAGTAGGGTATCTTGAGCCTAAAAGCACTTAGGTAACTATATTAATGGTGATAATAGGGTAGTATCTCAAAAAGAGCAATTTAAAGACTTGCTATGATGATAATTGTTATATCAGATTGTTGTCTACCCATCTCCATTTTCATCAAAGAACATTTGTAGTTTAATTTTTTAATCCACATTTTTCTCTGTCATTTTGACATTTCAATTTAAGAGGCTATTAAAAATAATTTGAGAAGTTATAGTATCTTTTATTGGAACCAATTTCTTAACAGGAAATCATATCCAGAGCAAGGCAGCACTGGGCTAATAATTGGCAGATTTGTCTATTCTCCAAAAGAATATTTTGTAAATAAATGGAAATTTTAGAAGAGAGTCATGTATCATTGAATATGAAACTTAAAATAGGTTAGTCTAAACATAAGAGATGAAGTAAATGAGAAAAAAATGTCCTCATACTTTTTCAACATGTTCTTAAACTATTAGTTAACTAAAAAATTCTATTAAATATCTACTATGCATAAATACTGTTCTTAGTGCGTGGGATATAACACCAACAGGAACCCTTGCCCTGGATTTATACTATATTCTAGGTCAAGGACAGACAACTGTATATGAATATATTATTAAGGAGTAATAGTTGCCTTAACTAAAATTAAAAAGCAGCTAAAGCAGTAGAAGAGCAAATGATAATGGTACAGTGATGTCCAACTTGCAGCCCAGGATGGCTGTGAATGTGGCCCAACACAAAACCATAAATTTACTTAAGACATTATGAGATATTTTTGTGATTATGTGTCACAATGTATTTAATGTGTGGCCCAAGACAACCCTTCTTCTTCCAATGTGGTGCAGAGACACCAAAAAAAGTTGGACACCCTGTTGGAATGAGAGGCTACTTTAGAGAGGATCAGAGAGAGCTCCTCTGAGAAATTGGTGTTTGAGTGAATGCGTGAATGAAACAAGGAAGAAATATAGAAGAATCTGAGCAAAGAGCCTGCCTCCAGGTAGGAGCAGGAACGAGGGCAAAGTTTTAGGGAGGGCCTGAGTTGGGTGTTTCCTGTGTGAAGAAAGCCAGGAAGGCATGTGTGGCTAGAGTAGATACCATGAAAGGCCTTCTAGCTGGAAAGGCAAGGATTATTTCCTAAACAGGATAGAAAGTCAATGGATAGTTTGGAACCTGGTTTTGAGGCCTTTAACTCTTCCCACTGTGGGTAATCTCCAGTTCTTCCTCTGAGCAGGAATAACCAGATGGCTTTGAGCAGACTGCTGTCGGCTCACAGCGCAGGGTTGATTCATTCATGTTGTCTGAGAGTCAAAGTGAATAATTGACTATAAAAAACTACCTATGGCAGTTAGTTCCCATTTAGTTCAAACATATCAACTGATTTATTAATATCCTTCTGGAATTAGAGAATAACTTAAATTTAGATGTTGTTATAAGGAGTAGAGGTCTCTGTTTAAAAAAGGAGTGAGACAGTTCTGAGCTCTGGTTTTAAAGCTCCCTAAACACATGAGCGGGGGTGCAAATACCCATGGTGCTAGGGGACAAGTTAAATGAAACAGACATAAGTATCTTTATCGCTCCTCTGATGGACACTACCAACATGGGCTAGATGAGGATTCACAAAAGCCCCTGGACCCACCTGGTAGAAAGCTATTCAGTTTTCAGAGTTTTGTTAATTGTTAAATAAGGTGAGCACATCTTTTCGTGGAGTCTAACATTTCTGATGCACAGTGCTTTATTGATGGTCACCTTATCTTCGGGGGATGTTAGTGTATCGTCTCTGCTTTCTTGATAGGTCGTTTCTCAGAGTTCACTGTGCATTCAGTTAAGTAAGATGTATAGTCTGCTTTCTATTACAACCTATCCTTGGGAGGTTTTATTTCATGACTGCGTGGAAATTACCGAAGTGATTATGGAGAGTCAAACCTTTTAGAATGCTGAAAGTTGGGGCCTTATTTTAGGGTCGTATTTAAAACCCAGAGGAGTGAAGGTGCTGAAATTGAAGAAATACATATTATATTAAATGATGTCATACATCTGGATCCATTCAATGTTTTAAAAATCTGCCATCATAGTTTGTTCCAGGTTAAAATACACGTAAATCCAGACTCTGCTGCCGGAGCTGGTCCTCATTACCAGCATTACCAAGTCCACTTGAGCAATAATACTGCATTCTCTAGATATCACCACACCCATGAAAACTCAGGGATTATTTGCCCAGTTCCTCAAGACATAGTCCTGTGAACAGATCAGAAAAGTCAGCGTTCCCGCTGTGCTCACCGTCTCTCCATCTAAAATGCATTCTACCTTCTTTACAAATGCAGAACGTATAGGTGGAATCAGGGAGGCCGACTGGGTATGTCAGAATTATTATTTTTATTTTAGCATAAATGTACAGATGGTACTGCTTTTAAAAAAACATCCTAGGAATTCTCTATGGGCCTTTTCCCCCCTCTGTGTGACTCTTACCATGCACTGTGATGCCGTGAATGAGGCCAGAGACTTGAGGATAGAAATACCATTAGCAGTTTTTATACATTTGATTTTGTGAATAGTTTGTAGGAGGAAGGTGGGCAGAAATTGGGAGAATAGTAAGGAGGCAATTTCAGGAAGTCAAATGAAGGTCTCTCAAAACCAGATAGTGACAGTGAATGTGGTCAGAGATGGCCAGAGTCTGGATATATTTTGAAGCCTGAGCCCACAGCATTCCCTCCCTCATTAAATATGAGGTAAAAAAAGGAAAAGGTGAAATTTAAATCCAAGGTGTTTGCTTTTTGGAAATGAAGAAGGGAGCCATCGATTGAAAGTGGGAAGGTTCTACATAGAGTGAGCTTGAGAGATCCAGTCAACATTCAAGCAGAGATGTTAAATGCACAATTATTCAATATATATGAGTCCAGATTTATCAGAAAGATCTGGAAAAGAGTTATGAATTTTATAGTAGCCATCATGCATATGGAATTTAAAAACTGGATGAGAAAATTAAGGGAGTAAGTTTAAATAAAGTAGAAGAGTAAGACGTGAATTCTGTGACACTCCAATGTGAAGAGGTCCATTAGATTTAAAATAAGATACACTTGAACTAGGTTACTCTGCATCAATCATTTACTCTAAAATGCATCAAGGGAGAGACAAGATTTTAAGTGCATAACCAGTGGGACTCTAAATGGATGCATGTTATTTTTTTGCATTGACATTCTGCAGTTAAGCATACAAAGAATTTCTGGAGAGCAAAAACTATGTGGCTCTTCAATTATTTTAATGATTTACAAAGTTTTCAAAGTATTATACTAACCTTAATTTATAGTACATAAATAGGAGGCTTATATTTTTAGGAAATAATTTTTATATTTTCAAGAGTATCTGGATGTAGTAAAATTTAATTTTCACAATTCCTATTTTAATTTATGAAACCTTAAAGTGATATTTAAAGTTGGATATTTGCTTTGCATTTCTTTATTATTATTACTTTTTAGGTGTTGTTTAGTTATTCCATTATTTTTTTTAACACTGAGCATTTCCTTCGATGATTTAATTAAAGTTTCAGAAAAATAACACAGGGTGCATCCCAGGAGATACCCTCTAACTGCGAGATTTCTTGTCTTCTGCAGTCCTATTATGCATGTTAATTATATCATGAAATAATATGCTTTGGATGTGGTCGACATACATATTATTGTAGCATTTACTCAAACTTACTAGCAGCATGCATTTGAAAGTCAGAGTTTGATCTTAGTCAGAGTTTGATCTTAGTTGATCTTAGTCAACAATGATGGGAATTAGGGTGGCCGGCTGTGTATGCCTGTGTGTGTTTGTGTGCAGATGTGTGTCTATGTATGGTATGTATTTTTAGTATTTCTTGCTTTTCATGTCAGGCTTCATAAGTTAGACATAAATACCTTATAGATCAGGCAAAACTTAAAATTTATCAGTCAAGTGCTAAAAGCCAGGCAGAAAGGAAGGTCATAGGGGACAAAAAAGCATACTTACTGCCGTCCCTGTCGCTGTCAGTTTACCTCTCTTTTACTGCAAGATTCCTGAGGCTTTATTTATAATTTCAGTTGATGCAATATTATATTAGTTTTAGGTGTACAACAGAGTAATTAGACATTTATGGAGCGATACTCTTATAAAGTTTTAAAATGCAGTGATGTGTTTCTGTAAATTTTTAGATAAAGTTCCTTCAGGTAGACACTGCCTTTGAAGAGCTCATAGTTTAGTGAGTTAAAAAACGACCAAAGATCATTATGATATAGTGTGAAAAGTGAAGCGATGAATTGGATCAGCTGTTACACAGCCAAAGGGAATGGTTGACTTCATCAGGGGTAACAGGGAGGGTTTCTATAGAGTAGTGGCCATTGCTGTACTTCTGGGGGGTCCGATGGAGGACCTTTAAATTCTTAGTTAACTGCTAGCCATGAACCAGCTCTCAGCTACTGTCATTTTCTCAAGAATGCCTTTCCTGATTCCTCTGGCTGATTTACGTTCATGTTCATATATATTTGCTTCCTACCAATGCTGTTCCTTTCCTTAATCTATAATAATACATTCATTACTGAAATGATGTACATGCCTTTCACTGTATCTCTCTCCCCATTAGAAGTCCAATGAATGAACGCTTGGAATATGTCAGTTTGCTCACTTTTGTATCCCTAGAACCTAACAAAGTGCCTGGCCTGACCAACAGGAGAAATCATTAATCACTGGTTAGATGTGGAATTAAGAAGTTTTAAAGAAGAGTTTAGATTTTAGGTGTCTTAGTGAAATATGTTTGTATACCTATGAGATCTTTAAATAACTAATTGACATTTTTAGGTCTCTTTGCATTAACTTTTCTTAACTAGAGTGACAATGTGCATCGTTGAATTATTAGATGTTGTACTTATCAAATGCATGTATTCTTTTTGGCTCTCTAGTAAGATTAAATATTGTTTTTAGTAATTCATAGAGTTCTGCTCATGTTTACCTTCCAAATCTTCTCCTAATTTGTCTTTCCCATTTCAGCTTCTTCAAATCTTCATCAGAAATCTTATACTCTGGATTTTTTTCTTCATCATTTTTTTACCTTAATTTCCTTCTGTCCTTATGGGCTTATCAGCAATTACTTCTAAATTCTATTTGCAAAATTGACAGTAATTATGACTCTATGTGTAGTTAAAAAGGTTGTTTAAATTTTAATCATTTTTAAAGCATTGAAATATGCTCTTACCAAAGGAAATAGATCTAATTGAATGCACTATTTTTTCCCTACAAAGAACTTGTCATTTTTAGTGAATCATTACTTAGAATCACTTATAGATAATAAGACTGCTTCTGTTAGGCAGAAATTAAAAAAAACAAAACAAAACTAGTCTTTCATAACATTCCAAAAGTTTTCTACTTGTTGGCTGTTTTTCCTGTCAGATTGTTATTTTTATCACATATGAATGATGTAAGATAACATCAAAAGGAAAACAAGTGACAGGACTTGATGAAAGGTCAAATTTGGGAAAATATTAAAATCCCAGGGAGTTCTAGTTCATTAATTTAAGAGATATACATACTTATGGCAAAGATTGTTACATATACTTTATAGAAAATAAAAATTTGGACAAACCTATTTATGGGCTAAAGCTAATTCTATGTTGTTTTTAAATGAATTTCTAATGATAAAGGACCCTGTTCACCCATAAAATAATGTCCTCTGCCTTTCTCTCTGAAACTTCCACTGTTTAAATAATATCTTCTTTGGAGTTAAAACTTTGTGAGCATTTCTCATTGATACAAATTAGTAAATTGACATGGACTGTAAATTGATTAGTCACTTGGACAAATATCAGGACCCTAAGAGTGAAATATATTTTTAATTAGCAATGTAATGCAAATGTCATGCTGTGAAGGCTCTGGATTCTGCTTTATTTCTTGGAAGAGTGTTGACTCTACTTTATTTTAGCAGGTGAGAGGGTATTAAATTAGCTGAATTTAAACTATAAAATCTGGCAGTTGGGTGTCAAACCTTAGTTCTATTCTGTCTCTAGCGGGGCTGTTTGGAGTTATCACCCACTAATGCAGAGCCGATTTGCTTGGAAATTATGGACGAGTTTATAAACCCGTTCTGAATGCCCCCTCTCTAGTTCTTTCTTTCTGTGATCTCCCTACCTCTACAAGAAATTTGATTGTCTGATACTCTGTGGAATTCCTCAGAATTTCAGCCATCGCCAGGGTCCAACTGGCTTCAATCCAAAGGAGGCTTGGCCTCTCAGTCCAGATGCCACGACAATGTGGAACCCACCCACCCACTGCCCCTGTCTCTCTCCAAATACCAGCCCCCTTCCAGAATGACTGCCTGTGGTCTCTCTTCAGTGCACTTACAAGCTAATTTCTATATGGCGTCTGGAGCTTACAGCTGTCTGCGGCGAGACTTGCTTCAAGAGTAGCCTGCTTCATCATATGTGGGATTTTAAAATGCCGACAACTATACTTGAACATCAATAAAAATAAATTAAATAAGTTGTGATTTATTCTAGTTTGTATGAGTCATCTGTCAGAAATATTACATGGGCTTCTTTTCTAATATAGTTTATAAATCTATGTATTTATACACCAAATTTTAAAGATTTAAAACATTATTCCACAGCTTTGAGAGCTACACATTTTTTTTTTAAGTCAGTAATAAAAGTCATTACAAAACAGTGCAAACTTTGATTTTCTTTAAGCTGTGACTTTTACAGCAAGATGAAAGAAGATGCCAACGCATGTTAGTCTTTGAAGTTTAACTTTTGCTCTTGCTGTCAAATTTTATGTTGTATTAGATTTGTTTAACGGGACAAGATATACTTTGAGTGCACAGGTAATTAGAGAAAAGGCTTTTGGTGAATTAGTCTCAGATGAGAGACAGAAAGTAAAGGGGCCAAATATGGGACTGAGAGCAGTCTATGGCCACATACAGACGGAGAAAGTCACAATTTCTGGTTCAGTCAGAGGGAAGCTCTGAGGGGTGGGAGTTAGTTATAACTCTGAGGACTAAGTAGAGTGACAGGAAGGAACTATATTAGGCAAATAGAGCCTGTTCTTGTAAAAGATTGTTTCTGAGCTTCTATTTTTAGAGAGAGCTGCCCTCGCAATTTTACTATTGTCAGAATTGGAGTGTCACAGTCCCCCTTGACACCTCTTTATAATATGTCAGAGGCTTCCAGTTCGTTTGGGGTTTTTTTGTTTGTTTGTTTTTGGAAAGGACATAACAATGACCACTCCGGTGTCTTTCTTATATACAATATTGACAAGCCTTTCATTTTCTGACTATACCAAAAAAGAGACCCATTGGAATAGGTAAGGTAGGCCTGGAGTGCATACACTTAGGACAAGGCTGAATTCTTCAACAAATTTTCTTTTTCCATCCTGGGACTTAGGTAGTTCTTAAATGTAGTACAGAGAATTGAACCCAATCAGAATTTAAAGATCTTAAATTAGAAAACATTTGGGCTCTGCTTTGGCCAGGTAGTTCGGTTAGTTGGAGTGTGGTCCTATACACCAAAAGGTTGCGGGGTTCGACTCCCATTCAGGGTGCATACCTAGGTTGCTGGCTTAATCCCTCCTTGGGGTGTGTATGGGAGGCAACCGATTGATGTTTGTTTCTCCTCTCTCTCTCTGTCTCTCTTTCTCTCTGTCTCTCTCTTCTCCTTCCTCACTCCCTCTCTCCCTCCCTCCCTCCCCTCCTCCTTGGCTGAGGATTTAAAAAAAAAAAAACATTTAGGGTCATTTTATTAGAAGATTATAATTTTGAAGAATATTGAAGTAGCATGAACAGTTGAGTGAGGGAGCCAAAGGGAAATGTAAAGAGGGAATAAAACAACACGTAGAGCAATCTTTGGATATACACTAAGGAAATGTACCATATTTTACCATGTATAATGAGCAGTTTTTTGCCCAAATTTTTGAGGGGGAAAAAGGATGCACATTATACATAGGTAGTACCAGTTTCATATTTATATAAATGTTTCTAATTCTCTTATTTATGCTTATGTGTTAAAAGTGGAATTCTAAAAAGCAATATTCATAGTTCAAAAATAAATGCTAAAATTCCTTTATCATACAAAAAAAACAAGTATCTAAATATAAAAAAATTGAATTAAAAAATTAAAATGAAAGATTATTTTCCTGAAAGTTTGGGCCAAAAATGTGGGTGTGCATTATACACAGGAGAGCATTATACAAATAGTTTTAGCCTAAGAGATTTTCAGAGTATGAGGGAGATAATTCTAGAATTGAGTTTGCACTTAAAAGTCTCCTCTTGTTTAAAAAATGCTTTGTTTTCTTTTTTTCTAATGTATCTCTGAAATAAATAACCTTGTTCATGCCACAAAGTGTTCCAAAGTAATTCTATGTTATCCTTAGTGAATGTATGCCAGTACACAGGTAATACGTGCATGAGTTAGCTCTGTACTGTGAAAAGATGATGGAGCCGGTGTTTCACCCAGAAGTGGCCCAGAATTGCATTGATATGACCCAGTGTGACATGATAACAGTCACTAAGGACAGTGGTGCAGCCTCATGTCTCCAGTGCCCGGCCAGGTTTGCAGAAGCACGCTGAGGGGTCTCACTTACGCAAACTGTTACCAGGTAGAAAGTCTGAGATGAGGAACTGGAGATAATGAGTTTATTTACTTATTTTTAAATGTATTTTTTTAGAAGTAATATAGTGCATAAATGGACAGTAAAAAAAAAAAAAAGCAAAAAGAAGAAAAAGCCACTGTTAATTTTCCCTAGAAATAAGAGTCTAGACTGTTATTTTGAGACCTTGTGAAGGAAATGAGAAAAATGCCCTGCTATAGACAGTGAAAGCTAGGTTTTCATTTCATTTAGTTGTTTTAAGATGGTAAAGATCTGTGGGTATTGATGGCAGAGATAGAAAGTAGATAAGAGGGAGAACATCATTTAGGCTCAGAAGGAGGGTGGGATTTGCAACTTAAGTGGAATGATTCCCTTTAATTGTTTGGAGACATTGTTTTTCTCCCTAAGGCTTCCATTACCCAGAGATTGTAGGCCTTCATTTTTAATCTTACCTTAGTCCAATATCCCCCAAATCTCTAGAATAAGTTTTAAATATTTTATTAACCCCGTGCTTGCCTAACAGAAAATGGAATAAACTATTCAGTTGTCTGTAGACTACAGTAAACAATTGATGAACTTAAGAAAATAGTCTTAGTACCTTGAGGACCCAGTAAAAAATAATTGTCTTCCTCTGCACAGGGCTTTCATTTCCAGTGCAGTCAGTGTTTTAAAATGACTTGCTTTGTCTCTTATACTAACAGTAAAAATACCACCACCATTAACAACACGGGATTTACGAACATCCATTCCCCTTCACAACCTCTGTCTCTCTCTCAGTGGCAATTTGGAGGGACAGCTCTCTTGCTAAGAGGGGGCTTTCGCTACTACAGTCAAGAGCCATTTCAGCTTAGATCTTGGTTCTGAAAAAATGCCTGACACTTGCCGTGCCTCCAAAACACAAAGTTAATCCGCAGCTATTTGATATTGATTTGTTTGTTAGCATTTGTAGTTTTTTAAATTTTTTATTTTATTTTTCTCCATTACCATTTAGTCCACTCATACCCCCTACCCCAGCAATCCCCACACTGTTGTCCATGTCCATGAGTCCTTTTTCCTTCTTGCTCAATCCCTCCACCCTCTAACCTCTACTCCCTTAGCTGTCATCCTGCTCTCCATCTGTGAGTCTGTCTCTATTTTGCGTGTTAGTTTAGTTTGTTAATTAGATTCCACATATAAGTGAAATCATATGGCATTTGTCTTTCTCTGACTGGCTTATTTCACTTACCATGATGTTCTCCATGTCCATCTATACTGTTGCAAAGGGTTAAATTTTCTTTTTTATGGCCAAGTAGTATTCCATTATGTAAATGTCCCATAGTTGTTTTATCCACTCATCTACTGATGGACACTTGGGCTGCTTCCATATCTTGGTGGTTGTAAATAACACTGCAATAAACATAGGAGTGTTTATGTTTTGGGGTTTTGTTTTGGTTTTTTTTTTTTTTTTTTTAATCAGTATTATGGGTTCTTTCAGGTATATTCCCAGAAGTGTTTTGCTGGGTCAAAAGGCAGATCCATTTTTAACTTTCTTGAATTATCTCCATACTGCTTTCCACAGTGGCTGCACCAATCTGCATTCCCACCAACAGTGCAAAAGGGTTCCACATCCTCACCAGCCCTTGTTTGTTGATTTATTGATGATGGTCATTGTGACAGGTGTAAGATTATATCTCATTGTGGTTTTAATTTGCATTTCTCTAATGATTAGTGACATTGACATCTTTTTATGTGTCTATTGGCCATCTGTATGTCCTCTTTGGAGAAGTGTCTATTCAGTCCTATGCCCATTTTTTAAAAAATAAGTTGCTTTGTTTTTTTGGTGTTGAGTTTTGTAAGTTCTTCATAACTTTTGGCTATTAGCCCCTTATCATATGTATCCATGAATATGTTCCACCATTCCATGGATTGTCTTTTTATTTTGTTGACAATTTCCTTTGCTGTGAAAATACTTTTTAATTTGATGTATTGCCATTTGTTTATTTTTTCTTTTATTTCCCTTGCTTGGGGAGATATATCCAATAAAATATTGTTACAAGTAATGTCCAAGATTTTGCTGCCTATGTTTTCTTCTACAATTTTTATGGTTTTGGGTCTAATATTTAAGTCTTTGATCTGTTTTGAATTTATTCTTGTGTGGTGTAAGAAGGTGGTCTAGTTTCATTTTTCTGTGCATATCTTTCCAATGTTCCCAACACCATTTATTGAATAAAATATCTTTAGTCCATTGTGTGTGCTTGCTTCCTCTGTCAAATATTAATTGACTGTAAAGTGTAGGTTTATTCCTGGGCTCTCTATTCTGTTCCATTGATCTATGTGTCTGTTTTTATGCCAGTACCATGCTGTTTTGATTGCTGTGGCCTTATATGCAGTTTGATATTAGGTAGTGTGATTGCTCCAATTTTGTTCTTGTTTCTTAGGGTCACTGGTGCTATGTGGGGCCTTTTGTGGTTCCATATACATTTTTGAAATATTTGTTTTAGTTCTGTGAAATATCTCATTGGAATCTTGGTAGGAATTGCATTGAATCTATAGATTGCTTTGGGTAGTATGGGAATTTTAATGATGTTAATTCTTTCTGTCCATGAAGTGGAAGTATATGCTTCCACTTACTTGTATCTTCTTCAATTTCTTTCTTCCGTGCCTTATAATTTTCCGAGTACTAGTCTTTTACAACCTTGGTTAGGTTTATTTCTAGGTATTTTATTCTTTTTGAATAAATTGTAAATGGGATTATTTTCTTAATTTTCCTTTCTGTTAGTTCATTATTAGCATATAAAAATGCAACTGATTTTTGGATATTAATTTGTACACTGCTACTTTGCTGAATTCATTCATCAGCTCTAGTGGTTTCTTGGTGGAATCTTCAGAGTTTTCTAT
Source organism: Desmodus rotundus (assembly GCF_022682495.2). Taxonomy (NCBI): domain Eukaryota; kingdom Metazoa; phylum Chordata; class Mammalia; order Chiroptera; family Phyllostomidae; genus Desmodus; species Desmodus rotundus. Next base: position 126,872,475 of record NC_071387.1, read on the forward strand.
GTAGTTGTTTTTTGTAGCTTCTTTCTTAAATGGGACTACTCCTCCTCCTACAATTGGCTTCCAGCTGTGAAGTCTGATCTGTCCCCAACCTCCTTGGCAATTGCTCCTGGTCCTTAAACGGCAGGAGCATCTGCACGCTACATGTACCCTCAGGACTCACCAACCCACTACCGTAGATTCCGCTCTTCCTACAGTTTTGTATTTTCACTTCCTAAAATGTTTGCTTTATGAATGATTGGAGTAATGCATATTATATTTCTTTCTTTTCATTTTTTACCCTCTTTAATCCTGTTTTTGTAACAAAGGAGGGTTATAAGTATATGAAATAATCCCATTATTTTGATCCTTTTGTTATTCAAGAGTTTGCTGAATATCGTAGCCACATTTTCAATATGAGCTTTAAAGCAAGGTGCAAATAGTCTTCAAAGTACGCATCAGCTTGTTTACACTTACATGGGTTCAGGGAGCTTTGTATTTTTAGTAGGCTACATTTTACAGCAGTTTTAGGTTCACAGCAATATTGAGCAGAAGATACAGATATTTCTCATGCACGCCCCGCCCCTACACCTGCATCGTCTCCTTATTATCAACACCCCACACCAGACTGATAGATTCATTACAAGTGATGAACTGGCCCTGACACGTCACTATCACTTACAGTCCATCGTTTATATTATGGTTCGCTCTTCCTGTTGTATATTCTCTGGATTTGGACAAATGTATCCACCATTATAGTATCCTATAGAGTACTTTTGCTGTCCTAAGAACCCTCTGTGCTCTGCCTTTTTATCCCTCACACTCCCCCGACCCTGGCAACTTCTGACCTTTTCTTTATAGTATTGCCTTTTCAAAACGTCATACAGTTGGAATCACACAGTATATAGCCTTTTAGGATTGGCTTCTTTCAGTTGGAGAAGAGTTATGAGTGACTCTTTACATTTACTGAGCATGTACGCAATGAGTAATATCAGGAGATGAGTAATATGCATCTGAATTTTCCCCTGTGTATCTCAATGGATTGATAGCTCATGTTTTCAGTGCTGATTAATACACCATTGTCTGGATGTACTGCCACTTATATATTCATTCAATTGCTGAAGGACCCCTTGTTTGCTGCCAAATTTGGATAATTATGAATAAAGCTGCTATAAACATCTGTGTGCAGGATTTCATGTTTAAACACAAGTTTTCAGCTCATTTTGGTAAATACCAAAAGGAGCACAATTGTTGGAGAGTATGCTTAAAATATGTTTAGTTTAGTAAGAAACCACCGAATTGCCTTCCACAGTGGCTGTAGTATTTTGTACGATCACCAGCAATGAATGAGAGTTCCTGTCGCTCTGCATCCTAACCAGTACCTGGTGTTGTCAGTGGTGCAGGTTTTGGGTATCCAATAAATACGTAGTGATACTTCACTGTTGTTTTAGTTGCACTTCCGTAGGCTTATTTGCCACCTGTACATCTTCTCTGGTGAGATTTCTAGTTAAGATCTTTGGACCATTACTTTATACTGGTTTTCTTTTTTTTATTCTTGAATTCTAAGAGTTATTTTATTTATATTTTGGAGGAAAGTCCTTTTCCAAATGTTTCTTTTGCAAACCTTTAGTTTTTAATAGTCTGTGGCTTGCTTTTCATTCTCTTTAATTTTGTAGAGCAAAATTATAAATTTTATGAAGTCTAGCTTAGTATTTCTTTCTTTCATGGTTGTGCCTTTGTTTTGTATCTAAAGTCATTGCCAAAGCCAAGATCATCTAGACACAAACAACAGTGTGGTGATACAGGAAAAGAGGAAGGGAGCAGCGGGAGGGGGAAATGGGCACAGAAAGAGACTTTGCTTGGGGTGCTGGGTGCACAGTGCAGTGTGCAGATGATGTTTTATTGAGTGGTATGCTTGAAACCTGTATGGTTTTACAAATCAATGCCACCCCAGTAAATTCAATTAAAAAAAGCATCTAGATTTTCTCCTTGTTATCTTCTAGGGGTTTTACAATTATGCATTATTTATGTTTAGATCTTTATTCCATTTTGAGTTAATGTTCATAAAGGCCTGTAAATAGATTTATTTTTTGTGTATGTCCAGATATTCAAGTAACATTTGTTAAAAACACTAATTTTGCTCCACTATATTGCTTTTGCTTTTTTTTTTTTTTTTTGGTCAAAGATAAGTTGACTGTAGTTATGTGGGCCTATTTCTGGGCTCTCTATTCTATTCTATTGATTTATTAGTTTATTTTTGCCAATATCATAGTGTTTGATTACTGTAAGTCTTGAAATAGTGTAATATCAGTCCTCCAAATTTGTTCTTGTCCTTTAATATTATGTTGGCTACTGTGGTTCTTTTGACTTTCCATATAAACCTAGAGAATCAGTTTTCGATATCCACAGATAACTTCTGGGATCTTATTCCTATTGCATCAAATATTTAGTTAGGAAGAACTGTCATTCATCTTGACAGTGTTGAGTCTTTCTATTCCTAAGCAGGAATAGATATTTTTTCATTTTATTTATTTACTTTTGCAAACTCATTATAAGCGCAGGCTCATACAGAAATGGCAAACCAAGTATCAAATATCAAATTACTGACTTTATTGCACTTACTTATAGTATTCCTGATATTATTGTTCTCCAGTTTCCTCATACCAGTAGCAAAATGATCAGTCTTTTGCAAACATAAACATAGCTGATATTACCTTCACTATATTTCACGTCAATGTCTCTTAACCTAAATCTTTACCTGTATTTCAAGCTTTCATATCACATTCTACTATACCTTTTACTCATACTCTTCCAAAATTATTCTTCTTATACAATTTAAAAACAGAGTAAAAGAGTAATTGATGGGGATGATCCCACGTGTGATAAATCATATTCTGCTGATAAGTTGCTTTTACACAAAATAAAAAATAGCAAGTTGGAACTAGTACAGTGATATTTGGTGATCTGCCATTTCCAGGAGTCTCAATATTTTCATTTGATTGTTGATTTATAAATTTGCTGAAGTACATTTCCCAGGGGTATCACCAGGGCATCAGGAAACAAAATAATTACTAATACAACTTTAGCAAATTGAGATTTTATAGGAACAGAGTGTGTAGTTCAATCCCTGACATCGTAATTCTTAATAGACTTGTGACGGAATGAGAGTTGAGTGTTTTGTAGACCTGGCATTTTCCTAGTTCTAGAAAACTAGAGCATGGTTTTTGAAATTAAAAAATAAATTGCCTTGTCTGGAAAAGTTCAGAAGCCCTATCAGAGGTAGTAATTGACTTTTAGCCTATTAATACCTCAAGGCGTATTCTGAAGACACTGATGTGTGAGCATAGGAGTTGTTGGTAATGCGGGGAACAATCTAAAATGCTGATATGAAACACAGAAAACTAAGGTAATCAGATTATGAGTATGATCATCTCATCTAACTAGCAAATAATAGTAATTTGTATTTTTACCTATTTTGAGATAGAACTGTTTCAGGTACGTGGACTTCTATGAACAGAAAATGTAGAGAGAATAACACTGCTGACAGACCTGGACCCTCCATCCAGCTAACAGGATATAACAGTAGAAACATAATTCATATAACCTTTTAATACTTTTAGTTTGTCTTCTCTGTCCCTTGTTAACAAAAACACACAATGACAACAATAAAAATCACTCTCCCAAATTCTAGGTTCATCACAAATCATATGTTTGTTAATATTACTCATCTCTTGAAATTATCCCTCAAATATTTCTATTTCATTATTAATATCTAGTACAGGGCTTTGTTTTTGCACATGATGTAGAAGACTGAAAGCAATGTTGCTCTCACTATAACAATGAGAAAAAGCCAAATAAATTACAAATTTATAACTTTTCTTGAACTCATAAGGGGATTGAATTTGCAAGCAATGAAGTGACCTGAAATCCAAAGAGAAACAAACCCCTGCGCAAAGAAACAGGACATACCTGTGATAGAGCACAGGTGAACGTATAGAGAACGATAGAGAACGCATCGTGCTGGCTGGAGTAAAAGTAGAAAAAAGGTAGAACAAAAGTAGAAAAAAATAAACACCAAAAAATAAGCTAAAATGTATTATTCTACCTACAGATACCCTTGGGTACTACACAGGCAGACAGGTACAAGATTATCCATATTAGCATTCTTTGAAGTAGTAAAATACTATTTCACTTGAATAGCAGCCATGCCCATGCACAGGAGAGCAGCTACCTGTGTTATGACATAAGGCAATTCAGCTCCAAACCACAATCGAAAAGTGTGACCTGCATCAGGAACCGTGAGTCTCGGCATCGTAATGTTAAGCATAAAAGCAAATCATAAAAATGCATACAACATAATGTCATTCGGTAAACTTCAAAAAGTGTAAATACTAATTAATATTTTGTTAATATGTGCTAGATATTCATATAAAAAGTGAAGCTTTAAAAATGATACTTCTTTGATAAGGAAGAGAAAGTTAGAAATGTTTGAAAGTGGGAACAGCTATACTATATAAGGTATTTTGTAATTATATTTCTTCTTAGCTATGGGTGCCTAGTACTTTGGAGCTACTGAATTATTTTAATTAATTAATGATTAGTTATTTGCTGTTAATAGCAATACCTCACTACTACATTATAGATCATCTTATATAAATATAATGTATTTCATAATAAGGACTCTTACTGAAAACACTAGAAAATATTGAAAAGTACCAAAACAACTATAATGACATGTATGTTCTCAGAATTAAACCTATGTGATATGAATACCAACAATGGCTCTGCTCGATAGAAAATTTCAGGATTAAGATAAGAGCTGTTTCACATAGGGTTGTAAAGGTCAGTTTCTTGAAGAAGGGTCGGTTTCTTGAGATCTCAGCAAAGTCAGGAGCAAATTAGATAAGTGCAGGTAACTGGGAAGAACAGTCTAGTGAAAGGGAAGTCTATGTATAGAAAGAGCAACTTGAAATGTATTTTGTGTTTATGGATATATGATTTTCTTCCTGGACAGATCAAGGTGCCAGGGGATAAAAGGGAAATTAAAATGAGGAAGACAAAGAGACATTGTAATGTAAGAGACATTGTAATAAGCATTTGTCAATTTGGGGCTATTCAAGTGTCCTATGTTATTTTAGGATTTAATCAACAGACTTAATTCTGCCACCATTCAAAAGGACATAACTCTAACGTCTAATAAAAATTGGAGGTAGAATATTGCAAGTATATATTTTTTTAAAGATTTCATTTAGTTATTTTTAGAGAGAGGGGAAGGGAGGGCAAGAGGGAGATAAACAGCAACGTGTGGTTGTTTCTTGCTTACCCCATACTGGGGACCTGACCCGCAACCCAGGCATGTGCCTTGACTGGGAGTTGAACCAATGACCCTTTGGTTCTCAGGCTGGCACCCAATCTACTGAGCCACACCAGCTAGGGCAGATTGCAGGTATCTTAAATGACTTAATAAAACTCATGTCCAGTGAGTGAAAAGGAAAATAAATCCTACAAAAATAAAGGGTCTTCTCAACTTATTGAACTTCCTGAGCAAGTGAAAGTGTGGGTTATAGTATGTTATCCCTTCTAAACTAAAAGATAAGCTGGTGTCAGAAATCAGCACACATTTATTTGGCTTTTGGACTTTGTAGGAAACCTCCAACACATTTGGCTGGGTGTTTTGATGTAAATGTTTAAATAATGAAAGGCTGACAGCTTTGAAATGAGTCGAGAGCAAAAAAGTCTCTGGAGCTGTTCCACACTGCAGCACAAGCAGTTCTCACCTTTGGTGTGTACGACCTAACCAAACAATTTATTCAGCTTGAATGTGTCATAGCAGAGTGAGTGCTGAGTATAGCCTTCAGGAGCTCTGAATTATAGTGGAGTATCTTGGGGTTTGGGAACAAAGTATCCCATCTTTGCCCAAGACTGGGGATGCACCTGCCAGCAGAGATCGAATGCAGTGTAGCTCCACAAAGAATAAAAACCGATAATGGCATAGTATCTTGTAAGAAGGATCAAATAAGAATAGAAAAATAAAGCTGCCTTTTCAATACTAAAAGTATTGTGATTAAATTTCTAAATTTTGGGATGAGAGCTATTGAGTATGGGAAAAACCATACACAGAGAAATTCAAAAAAGAAAAGCATATTAATATACTACAATACACTCTTCATTTTTTTGTGTAAGCTGATTAAATCAGTGCTACCTTATGCCTGAAAGAATAGCAATTGTTAATTATTCTTTAGAAGTTTTCAAATTTTGAAATGGTTTTGAGATAATGGAGTGGAAATTGTACATAGAGTGGAAAACTGAGGTTTCCCTGAGCAAATATGACTGACTTGGGCATCAAAGGAACCAAAATAATGCAAGGGCAGGTAGGAATGAAAAATAATAGTGATGATGATGATGGTGATGATATTGTAAATAGGATAGCCAGGTATTCCTCAGGGAAGAAAATTCTACTTCATTGGAATGCTGCAGAACTGTGAATCTATTTTGAGCTATGGGGTCGACAGATGTTTCTCTGCAGATACACTTCTGGCCATAATTCACCAAAACAAATTAGAGTTTTAAGATACTCTCACTGGATTTCCACATCATTTTATCTATAAAAATTTTTTCCCTGAGTACATCATTCAACCATGCAACGATTTTTGAGTAAATATTTTGGTGACAGTTAATGTGCTAGGTACTTTGTTTACATTGGTGAGCAGAAAGGATATCTGTTCTCCTGAAGCAAAAGCATGCCCTGAGGAGCACAGAATTTGATGTTGAGGTTGGCACTACTTTCTAAAATCAATGTGACATAAATAGTTTCAGACCCATACAAAATCATACTCCTGAAGTACACTCTAGCCTGTGCTTTTGCATTGTAACTTCCTATTCTAGGTAAACTGCCTGTATAGATGGGAAAAGCAGACAATATATTTAAAGTAGCCTTAAAAACTAGAAGAAAATGGAAATAATTGTTAGTTCATACTCATAACAGATAGATGCATACTACCATATAAACCAGACATGTACTTGCTGGTGGATCTTCCGGGTGTTTATATTGTAAGTAAGTACATAAAACAAGGTCTGGAAGTATAAAAAACTGACGACGTAGGCTAGCCTTAGGACTTGGAGAATTTGTAGATCTAAGTGGGACTTCAGTATTATTTCTGTTTTTTCAAGTTCTGTGATGAGAATGCATTAATGTCTTACCTATATATTTTAAAGGTCCTGTATTATTCCTGTTACTGCAGACAGGCCTCGTGATGTTTGCCACATACTAAAAGGTTAACCAGAGATAGTCTGCTTGGAATGTGAATCCATGATGATCACAAATACCTAACATAAGGCAAAGGGGTGAGGCATACCATTTGCCTTCCAGCATTTTCATCAATGTAGATTTGAGCCTGAGAACATTAAAACTGTTGTCTGTTTTCATCAATGGGACTAAAGACCAATGGAAGTAAATAAAAATAAACGGATTTATCTAAGCTACCAAAAGGAGTGATGTGTAAAAAACATTAGTGCCAGAATCTTAGATAACTCACCAAAAATTCTATTTAAAAATCCCTCATTTCCATATTCAGTTTTCTGTTTACTAGAATATAGTACTAAGCCAGAAATTTGGACCTATATATGTGAATCTCACTTACTTCATAGATATGTAGCTTAAGCAAGTTATTGACTTGTGAACTTCTCCTAGTTTTCTCGGAATGGACTTAAAATGAAGTGCATATTGAATGAAAGTAGCAGAAAATGTATCATTTTACCTAAAGGATTACTAAAACTTAACATAAATTAATGACTTTGCATTTGGCTAAGGTGTTAAAATTGAGGGGACTAAAGAAACAATGCTTTGGGTTAGTGTATATTCTATAATTTTTTATTTGATAGAAAAAGGTGTTATGAATATAAGTTTGAGGGGTTGAACATTCAGATTTGCTATAAACTGGAATGGCAATTTGGACCACAATAAAAACAAAACAAAATGTTACAATGTTACTAAATGTTGGACAGAAGGAAGATTTGTAGGTATATGTGCATTCTATGTGCTAAATCATTGCCTCTGATGACCATGAGCTTGAGTGGCTCTTCAGTCCCCTCCTATCCGGTGTCCTGTCCGCTCCTAGCACACCAGCCTCCTTCCTGTTGCTAAAGCAGGCCACACACAGCTCCACTGTGTGGCTTTTATATTTTGCTCTTTGCCTTGCCCACGTCCTCACTTCTTTCAGTTATCTGCTCAAAGAATACCTATCACTGAGTTCTTCTCTGACCTCTGAGAAAACAATAAACCACACATCTGAACGTGAGCAGCAGCAGCACCGGCACCATAGCCACAATCACCACTACAACTGCCACCTTGACCACCATCGCCACCCAGGCCTCCGCCACCACGAGCACCGTCACAACCGCCTTGCCTCTCTTCACACTGTTTTTCTCACTGTGCGGGCCACCGTCTAACATACCATATATTTGTTTCTTTAATTTTTGCTTCTCTCCATTAGATTATAAATTCCATGGTGGCTGAGACTTTGTTTTATTCATGGGTATATCTCCTAGTCTCTAGGATAGACTGTGAAGCTTGGCATTTAAAAGGTGCTCAGTAAATATTTGCAGATTGAGTAAATAATGTGAAGTTTCATTTTCTCTGTATAGAAAGCTAGTTTTTAAACATTACCTTCTATGTAATTTATAATTCCCTTTTTAATAATATTAGATTATGTTATTGTACGAATCTATCTGAACTTTCCTTCATTTTGTTTGACTTTCATTTCCTCTAGACATATTAACATTATTTTTTTAATCCTGAAATTTTATAGTATATGTCAATAAATGCAGAGCAAATCCCACGTCTTGATTATTTATTTTCAAAGTCACCTGACTTACTTTTGTATAACAGTACACCTGGATTTGTTTTGTGATTACATAATTTTGAAGTTTATCTTAAAGTAGATATTTAAAATACTTTATAATTTTAGTATTTTGTTTCCTATTATGTTTTTCTGAATTATTAGAAAGGGGGTTCAGGGAAGTTGATCTTATATTAACTTTGTCAATAATAATTACTTTGATTTTTTAAATTGGTTGGCTACACTCATTTCTGTTAGTGTTTTCTAGGGCTGGGGGGGCGTGTCACAGCTTTTAAAAGTCATGCCTACTCCTAGACATGACCCACAACAACCACCTCATTGTATTGTCTCCTCTTACTGTTTTTATTCTCTCTCTCTCTCTCTCTCATTTTCAAATCTCTCTGCATTTATTCTGATATAAGATGTAAGATACAAGTCTAAGTTTATTTTTTCTCAAATATCCCATTTTCACAAGACTCTTTATGGAGTTTTCATTTTTTCACACAGATGTGCTGCTTTCCTGATTTTCCTGTGTGCATTTTTGTCACCTATAATAGTAGTAGTACTATCATTCAAAGCCAAACTTACACTTTTTATTTCTCACTCTTATTTTAATTATGGCTCATATCTCTCAGCAATAACAAAATACTAATTTACTTAGTAATGTCTTGATCCCAGGCTTAAAAGAAAGGCCTGCCATGTTTTCCCAGTAAACATGATGTTTATTGTACATTATCTCACTGTGTGGGCCATTCTGCTCACCCTCTTAATGATATATTTTAAGAAGAACCTTAAATTCTAATATAGTTTAATTAATCAAGATTTTCTCGTATTGTGAATGCTTCTTGTATTATATCTTAAAATGCTTTACTTCCCTCAAAATGATAAGTATATTCTTATCTTTTTAAAAAAAATATTTGTTTTACTTCTTTATGTGGAATAACAGTTTATGTGTTTCCTAATAGATATCCAATTGAACCAGCATCAATTTCAAAACATCACAATCTCCCACATTGAACCTCTGCCACATCCTTATCCTAAGTCAGGGAACTGACTATGCTTCAATGTGTTGCTAAACTCTCATTTAGTCCTGATTATTTTGTCCATTCTCATCTCAATACCACTGTATTTTAAATACTGTAGCTATCTGAGTCTTAGTAGCTGATAGTATAAGTCCTTCAAAATTTTTATTCCACTTTATCTTCTATTGTTGGTCCTTTACATTTCCATGTAAATTTACAATCAATTTATTAATTTCCATGTATATGAAATTTAAAATCGTATATATGAAATTTAAAATTGTATATGAGTTATGTTGGTAAGGAATTGAACAAACCATTGAACAATTCTGTTTACAAAAAATTGAAATCTTATTATGTCTTCTTGTTACAGAGCAGGGCAGCGGGTGGTTCACGATAAATTATTACAGAAAGGATTCCCCCTTTCTGTCTCTGGAGGTTCCTTCCCCCACGACCACCTGCTAGGTTCGAAATGCCCGCCGCCAGAGGAAAGACGTCTCTCAATGCCAGAGACTGGTGAAAAGGAAAGGAATTGTTTATTTAAAAGTTACACAAACTTAAGAGTAATGACCTAATGTCTTCAATAAAATACTAAAGTCCTTTAGAATACCCACAGATGCACAGTCCTTCCCTCTCCCTGTGCCCAGTCCGGGGTACCGTGTCTCAGGGAAAGAAGTAGAAGTCCGTGATTCAGGCTCCTAGCACCATCAGCTGTGTGGCTGCTGCAATCTCCAGTTAATCCAAAGCCATGTGGCACCTTCTCATGGCCCACCAGCAAGAGTCCTACCTCCCCTTTCTTCTTGGCAAAATCTCTCCTGCTGCCTAAGCCGTGTGGCAAAAAGCAGCACTCCAAAACCTCGTGGTCCTCTCTACTCTCCTTCAGAACCACGTGGTCCTTTTCCCCACTTCAGAACCACATGGACCTCTATCTATCTACTTGCTTCAGAGCCTCGTGGTTCTCCCATTTACTTCAGAGCCGCGTGGTCTACTCCTTCCTTCAGAGCCGCATGGTCTCCTCCCCATTTACTTTGGAGCCGCGTGGTCTCCTCTTTTCTCCCCCAAAACCTTGTGGTCCTCCTCCCTTCTATGGCTGCCACGCCTAGGTTTAAATCCCAGCACCCATCTTCCTTTGCAGCCCCATTTCCGACTCCTCCTACAGTCAGCTACACCTGCCAGCATCCCCGTATTCTTCCAGCTTTACTGGGCTGCCATAGTAAGTCCGGGCAGGTGTGGCCCCATGGCTTGGAGCCAATCATCTCCAAGCTCTCACGCAGGCCCTGTAACCAGGGGGAGTTGCTTCCCAGTCCCACCTTGGGTGGAAGTCACTCCCATCTCCCTGGCTCAAAGCAGGGCCACAGCTATTTAACATATCTATGAAACCAGTTAAAGGTTATAGATATGTTAAATGACTGCCAGGGGTTAGCTACAAAGCTGTTGCTACTCAAAACAGCTCTGAATGGCCCTGTTCCATGTGTCCCATCCCCCCTGGCTCAGGCCTGTGGGGGTGAGGACATCCTATATACATTTTTCTAATATTTCCTGGACACCCTGAGTCCTGGACCCCATCACAAATCCCTTCTTGGGGCCCTCCTCTTGGCTGCACCCTGCTTCATTCTTAACCATGGTCAAGCCCATAAGCCCAAAAGTATTTTCTTACATAATTATTTTTGGCCTATAACTATTAATTCCTGTAATGCCCTTGTTAGATTTTGATATCAAGTTTATTTTAGCCTGAAGAAGAGTTTCAAGCATACCCCTTTACTAACCCCTGAGAGATTTTGTGTAAGATTGATAATAGTTGTTACTTAAGATAAAGAAGACATTGCTAGATCTATATTGTGCAAAGGTTTTATAGTCTAAATTCCTTTAATAGACACAGACCTATTTATATTTTCTGTTTCTCCTTGGATCAGAATTGTTTGTTTGGTTTTTTCACGGAATTTGTTGCTCCTATCAACATTTTCAAACACGTCACAGAACATTGCCATTATAAATTGTTCATATCTCCGGGATTTGTACAGAAGTAACCATTACCATTTCTGAGCCTTGCTCTTTTTAATGAACATTTTTTTCTTTATTAATTTTGTTATGGTCTTATCAATTTATTAGGCTGTTCAGAACCAACTTTGGTTTATTAATTTTTTCTATTCTGTATTTGTTTTGTAGTGTAAAGAAAGAATGTGCTTATTCTTTCCTTCCCTTTTCTTTGAGTTTAATTTGCTATTTACCTTTTGGCTCTTTGATACCAATGCTTACAGAATTGCTTTTTTTTTTAACTTTATAAAAAGTAGTTTTAGTTGATTCTCAATTTCTATGTGCCACAATTTTGCCATCCAGTTTAAAACATTTTCTAATTTGTATTGTGAGTTCATTAAAAAGCCATGGGTTATTTAGAAGTGTATTGTTAATATTTGGAGATTTTTTAAGTATCATTTTGTTACCGAATTCCACTGAGGCCAGTGAAAATACCTCTGTGATTCCAGTCATTTGAAATGTGTTCACCTTTCTCTATTGTCTTGTGTGTTGTTCAGTTTTTGTAATTAGTTTGTACTTCTTGAAAACAATACTAATATGCAGTTAATGAGTGCAGAAGTTTAAACATGCCATTATGTAAAATTTGTTAATCAAGTTCTTCAAATTTTCTATATCCTTAATACAATTTTTCAGTGCTATTTTAGATTTATTTCTCCTATGATGCAGACACCCACCTTCAGTGTCCGTGGCATTGCGGCTGAGACAAGACAAATTCACAGGGACTACCGAGTCCTGTGCAGGAAAAGGGACAGCATGGCCACTCTCTTCAGGGGAGAGCACCTGACCCTTGCCTGGATAGGCTTTTATTGCTTTTCTGGGCACATTACATGGAGGATGGTCCTCATTTACTATGCACAGGTTCACTGTAGGTGGTTACCTTTTACAGAAAACAAAGGAGAGGATGTTGCTAATTACATCAAGAAAGAAGGATATTTGCAAATGTAAAGGGAAAAGTGGTTGAACTGGTTACACTGGTCCTTGGAAGGTTTAGCATAGATTTTAGGAAGTTACTTTAAAGGTAGGCAGTCAACATTTGCTGCCTCAATTCAGGGTAGGGGAGTTTTAGCGAAAAGCAAGTCTCAAAACGGCCCAGGTACAATGCAGGCCTGATTCCCCACAGGAGAATCCATCCTGGGCTTGGGTCCTGTGTGCCAGACCTCGCTTCCCACTGGCTTTTCAGAGTGGGAACCAGGCCCACACCACACAGAACAGTCTCCTATGCTCCTATGCATTTTGCCAGCTTTATTTTTATACATATTAAATCTAACTTTTCCCATTCACATATATTTAGGATTGTTATATTTTCTTGTGGGAATTCATCTTTTTCTATTAAATGAGGAAATATCCTTCTTTATGTCTAATTATGATTGTGCCTTAAAATCTATGCCTGATATTAGTGGACATAGTTTAGACTCTTTAGTGTTTCCATGTTATGTATTTCTCAATCTTTTTATATTTTCTCTGTCCATATTTATAAATTTTCAATTGTTGCTATTTTTGTCACTTGTTTTTTTAGTTCAGTCTGATGATCTTTGTCTTTACAGGTGAATATACCAAATATTTCATTTGGTGATTACCGATGAATTTTATTTTAAAATCTACCAACTTAATGTTTGTTTTCTATTTGTTTTATTGTTCCTTTGTCCTTATATTTTTCCCTGTTTGCCTTCATGTACTTTAATCAAGTATTACTTTATTATTATATTTCCTTCTTTTGATCTGTCAGAATATATATATTTCATATTTCTTTACGTATTATATTCTAACTTAAATTATGCATTACCAAAATTAAGTAATTCAGGGACCTTACAATTCTGTGACCTCACTTACCCTCTTATTTTGTGTTATTGGTGTCATGTGTTTTAATTTTCGGTGTAGGGGGTGGGTCAAAAGTAGGTTTACAGTTGTGAGTACACAAAGCACAGAGTTTATTCTTATATTATTATTAATTATTCTATTATGTTTCATACTAACAGCTGTAAACCTACTTTTGATACACCCTGTATTTTAAACTTCAACATTTATTATTTTAAACAGCCAAAATTTATTATTGGTGCTCTTTTATTTATTTTTTCTTCATAAATGGGCCTATATCAGAGATCACATTCCTTCTGTGTAGATCTCTCTTTAGAATTTCTTTTAATTTTTTTCTGTTAGTAGCGAATTCTGATAATTCAAGTTAGAAAATTTTTTCTTCTTAATGTTTTGAAGTTTTAATTGTTTTCTAGTTTTTATTTCATTTCTGATTTTTATTTATATTTTACTTGAGAAAATAAATGTTATATTTAAAAGCACTTTTGATTTGAATGAGAGACATTAATGATATGTTAAGGTGAAAGACAAACCCAAGTGGGTTAAAACTAAGTTTGATATATCTTGCACTTTCTGACTAGCATCAAACATAAAAATCGAGGAAGAAGAAAAACCTCAAAGAAAGAAAAAAAGCACTGGGAACCAAAATATTTACATAAATATGTTGTACAATACACCAAATTTTGTGCCGAACTTTGCCAAGAATTTGCGCTGGTTCACAGTCCCAGAGGAGGACTCTGAATGCTTCTGTCCATTGCATTTTGGTGTCAGAATCACCAAGAAAAACAACATACATCAAACACAAGGTGGAAACAGTGCTTTACAAAGGGAGGAGGGAGTAACATCAGTGCCTATAGTGTGGGTGGGTCCTTTATGGGTAGCAGGTCCCTTCTTCCCCCCAACCTATGCTGGAATTAACCTTTTTACCAGTTTTCTCGCTTATGCATCCTTGACCCCTTTTCCTGGAGTCTGAAATACTGAAAGCTGGGGGTGTGCCTTAGGGCTATTGATGGTTAAGGGGAACATTTAAACAGAACAAAAGAGCTCTCATTGAGCCTGAAATAGGGAAAACATCCCTACACATGGGAACCAGCTTGGCACAGGCTGCATGGTCTCTTCGTCTCTTGGCGAGTCCATGCTTCAGGCCAAAACCCATTCTTATTCAGCCTAGGAAGGGTCTATTGAAACTGCCTTTCCCCAAAAACCTAAGGTCCTATGTATTTTAATACTTTGGCCGGAGTTTTATTTTTTTTTTTTTTCCTCTTGAAAGAGACCTGCATTTCTGGCCTAACTCTCATTGTATGCAGAATATTCTAGTCCTAGGCCAAATTACTCAGCTGTCATGGAGGAAAGCTTTTCCTCTCAGATTTAGCACACTTTTCAGGATAAAGATAGAAGAAGGGAGGAAGGGAGGGAAACAAGGAACAAGGTAGATTGCAAAGAACAGAGAAGGACAACACTGAAGCTGTAAGAAACAGAACTAGAGTAAGAATCATTTGATTTGTTTCTCAGTGGCTGATTCTAGCTATCTGAACATCACCAAGACACTTAAAATGCCCATGATGCTGTTTTATCACTCTAAGAGTCACATCTACAAAAATATTTTGTAAAGTTAAATATAAATATAACAACTTATGTTGTCAGACACTCGGTTCTTCTTGCCCACGCAGTAGAGAATTAAAGATCAGCAAGTTGGTTAGTGCAAGCAGAATTCATTAGTAATGTGTTCTCAGGGAAGTGAACAGGCCTTGCAGAGGTGGATGGGAGAGGCATAGGTGAAGGCAAAGATGCCTTTGTTTTGGGGACATAACATAGTTTGTGGAGTAGGGTAAGGGAGTTCCATATCGACTAGCAGGTAAAGGTGGTTCCTGCCTTCCACTGAGAGGACGTGACCCACTAAACATAGACATGTGTGGGGGTCTGCTTCCCTGGGTCCTTATCTTTGCTCCGGACTCCATCTGCTCATTTGTCATAAAACAGATAGGTGACCAGAGGCAGTTAATCGAAGAGATTTATAGTCTCTTTCTTTAAATGCTATGGACCCTTCTTCCTTCTGCATTCTCTAAGTTCTACCTAACACACGGAAACAAATACAGTTTGAGATAACAAAAGTTTTGGGTTTTCATATTGAAGTAAACAACAAAAAAAACAATAGTAACTGTGTAAAGTTAAATCCCTTGCTATACCAAATAAGGCTGATTGCAGTTATTACACAGTTAAAATATCTCGTTCATCCTATAAATGTTCTAACAAAGGCAGTTCATTGCCGAAAGGATCTATTATTTTAAGTGAAAGCTCTATGAGCCCAAAAACTAATTTTGAGTTTTAGCTGAATTTTACTTCTACTTTCTCACTATTCCAACTAATTCTGCCCAAGTAAACATACTAATGCTTTAAAAGTAGGTTGGATGAATCAGTGATAGAATAATAGTGACCGCGAACCAACGTCAAGCTGAAAAAACAAGAACCCGTAATCTCCACATGAGATGAAGCGATGAGGAAAGAATTCGGTGGGTCTGGGGAAAAGTAGTAAAAACATGATGGATGCAGCTAAAATAAACAAAGCGCAGTCTTTCTAAACCAGCACAAGAAAAATAGAGCGAGGCCATTCAATTTCATTAACAGGGCATTTAATTTTAAATCAAAGTAAAAAAGATAAATCCTAACACATAGAGGTTCTAGGTGGAGTTCACTGTCTGGGAAATTAGCTAGTGCTTTCAAAGAGCTTCACTACTTTAAAGCTATTATAATATTATCTTGGACCAGGTTAAAATCATAAAGATATTGAAATTCAAAGGAGAAAATCAAATGCCTTTTTGGGGTCAAGAAGTTTGGGAGTCAACAATTGACATATTTTCTTTTATTCATAAGAAATGAAATTTAGTCTTTTATTTTTCTTCTCATCTGATATAGCAATATGGCAACGTTGCCAAGCAGGGAAGATAAACATTTGGGTTGCTTTGGATAAATTTTTCCCTTTATTTGTGCTAAGAGCAGCTGTGCATTTCATTTTTCTGTAATATTGGAAATATTTTACTGTTGCTATTTTTCTACATTTTGTCTCTACATTCTGTTTCGTTAAATTTTTAAAAACTGCTTATAAAGTTTATTTTCTTTTTTTTTACATTCCAAGCAACTTTATGCTTTTATTCACATTTATTGCTCAAATTATAGCTTTAACATTCTTTAACTCTAATTCTGGTTCTTATTTAAAAAGTAAAATAATATTTTCCCACTTAACATTTCTTATTTTGATTATATGATTGAGTTTGATTTGTATGTGTTTCTTTCCTGTTGTTTATGTTTTATTCCAATTTGCACCTGCCATCAATACAAATATATGTTTTTAAAATGTGCCTTTGTCTCCATTCACAAAACCCTTGGGGGAAAGATTTTGTTTTGTTTTTCTTGAGGATGAAGAAATATTTTTAAATTACATTTTTTAATTCCTTATGGGGCAGCCAACTCTAAGCCAATCCCTGTATTTAGTATATGACCAGTCATCAAAAGTTAACATAGTTATTATTAAACTAATCAAACAGATGGGAAAACTGAAGATCACAGAGGCTAGTAACATGCCAAAGCCAGCTAATTACTGGGCAATGGAATCAGGATTTGAACCCTCTTATTATACCGGGGTTTTGTTGCCTTACCAAGTTGCCTGTGCAAGAGTCAGAAACTTAAAAATCTGACTGTAGCACTTTTGGAGATTTTCTTTGTTGTATCATTTAGAGTTTTGCTGCTGGTGCTGTTTATTTGTATTCTGTGTGTTGCCTATTTATTTAAATTTCAGTAATCTGACAAGTTGCACAGTGATTAAATGGTATTTATAAATAGAAGGGACTTTATATGTGTTATGAATTTATCAAGTTAAGTAGAAAACAGAGTGCTGGATGGTGACTCTTGTTTCAATAATAGACCAAAAGAGAAACTGAGATAGAGAGGTTTATAAGTCACAGGTTCTGGAGAAAGTGCCTAGTGTGCCTGGCCTCTAGGGCCACAGGGGAGGCTAAGGCAGGGTGCAGACTTCGTGGAGGCAGGACCTTGGGGGCATATGCCTTTATTAAGGTATGTGGCTGGAAGGCTTTGGGGTTCCCAGACCAAGTCCAGATTGGTCAGATCAAACCACATAATGGAGTTTTGAGGCTCCATGGGGTTCCTCTAAGGGACACTTAAAGGCTCTGGAGGGCAGGAGAGACTGTCGATCCCGGGGGTTGCTGGTGATACCAGGTACTTGCGTGTTGGCCTGTGCCTTGGTGGCTACTGTCTAGAACACGAGCTTGCTTGACTGGGCTGGTGTCAGGGTAGAGATTTACACCATAAAATCAAGATGCTCTTGGAGGTGAGATATCACATGTAGTTTTTAGTTTCTTAGTCATATTAATATTAGTTTGTTTTCTAAATTTTCTACACATAGTTTTTATACACATTATTTTTATGAACAACAAAAATAGCTACTACAGATACCAAAGGGTAATTAAGTCAATTACTTCTAGTCAATGAATAAAATTTGCTTCTGAATCCTGGAACTGAGAGTAATAATTTAAAATGTAAAAGCAGACCTAAGTTTAAGTCTCAGCCTCACCATCTAATGTTTAACTTCTGCATTACGATGAAGTTTCAATTGCTAATCAATACAAAGCACTTGACACAGTGCTCAACACAGAGAAAGTGATCCGTGAACAATAGTGATCTTGCAAAGTACCTTTTTGTCAATTTTACAAAGCCCCGGGGGACACTCTTTTCTTACCTTGGATATCAGGACACCCGAGAGTGGAGTTTTGTTTGGGACGCTGTGAAAAAGGGAACATAGGAGGTGTAGTGCGGTAGCTACGCTGATTTCACTTTGTTGCGCTGCAGAAGAGTGCAACGGCGTCTGGCCAGTGCCCTGCAACTCCAGCCGGGAGTAAGGGCACAATCTTCTCAGTCTTCTTGGTGGTTGCAGATCATGGCAGAAGAGGCGTCCGGTTTGTGAAGCTTTCTTCACCCTATCCACTGAGAGTACTCGCTTCACCCCCAGGGCGCATCTGCCTGAGAGAGCTCGGCCCCAGCTCTGCCCTAGGAACTTCTAAATGCTCTCTACGAGATTGTCACCAAAAGCTGATCAGATCACAATTTCCCAAGGAATCTTTTCCTATTAAATTTCTTCCAAATACATTTCTGTGTTTATTATGTTACTACTCAAAAACTCATATATCTAAGTTAATTTCCATTTGTTTTATAATACAAATCACAAATTCTACAGAAAGTGGTCATGCAGTTTTACTCAAATAAGTTATATAATCTTGCTTTATAAAATCATTTAACATTTATTGAATGCCTGGAGAAGGTCTTGTAGATAACTTTAAATAAGTACATTGTCATTTTATTTATGTCACGAAACTCTAGTCATCAGGGATTTGGCAGGAGACGATATAAATGTTTGAATAATGTGAACGTTTCTCAATAATTCAAAGGAATTAGAAAACAATTTTGTTAGAAAGCAACATGAAATATTTCCTGAACCATCTTGTAAATAATTTGCCAGTTGAACTTTTTTTAGCCCTTAAAGACAATAAGGAGTTAAGCTTTATCCTAAATGAATAAAATATAATAGAAACATCATCGGTCTGTAGTGTGTAATTGAACTATAGTCTAAAGGCATAGATAATAAAAGGCTGCTCAAGCAAATGCAGTCTTTTTAAATGCTCACTAAAATGAGGGTTTGGAACAAGCCTCAAATGCATCCAGTGTCAAACTTTCAAGTATTGTTCTTTGCTAATGTTCCTTTTTCCTTCAAAGTTATATTCAAAACAGTCACTGTATATTACCCAAAGTGCCATCTTTGCACAAAAGAAAGGACAATTCTGGTGAAAGCTATGAGGCTAGGTTAGTAAGTTAAAATTCTCAGTATTCTGAATATATTTTTTTAAAGAAACAAATGGTGAAAATGTTTAGAGAATGGAAAGGGAGAGATAAAAAAAGATGGTCACAAGTGTTTTGTTAAATAGGATAAACAAAAGATAGGAGATCTTTTTGTCTCAGAAACACTGTAGAAGTGCTGCAAGTAGATGGTGTATGCAGCTTTTACAGTGCTTTTCTAAACAATAACATCATCATTAGCTCCATTTTTTCTAAAAAGTATTCTCTGCTACATTAGGTCTAAGTGTTCCTATTTGTTTCTACAGTTGCAGAGTTTAATTAATGGATATATTTAGGATTGTTTGTTTGCAATGGGTATGAAGTAACTGAAAAGTTTAGAGGAACATTTGCTATAGTGCCAGTTGACGATATTGTGAATGGCAGCCTTGGTGATGGTGTGGGGATCGTGGAAAGAACAGGTGCTTTGCTTACCTGTGTAGGGAAGGAGACTAGGATTCAAATGATGCTCCCGTGCTAAAAAATTTTACTTTGCTTTCCTCGTCATCTAATTTGATACAGAATATGATGTCCTAATTTAATTAAACTTTACAACATATATTGTAATTTTTTATTCTAAATCTTCTTCTGTATATATAACCTGAGACCCATATTGCATATTTTATAGTTGATGTGAACTAATTGTAAATAAACTAAAATATTGTCAAAACTTTGCCCTGTAACATTAACAAAGGAAACAATGGTTTTTAAAAATAATATCCTTTTGAATTAGAAAACAATCAGTGTCATCTATGCCAATAAGATACAAGCGACTTTAATCTGAGCAAGAGGAAGTTGTAGAGGTAAGTAGGTAGGTCTCTATAAAAAACATTTGAAACAATAAAGATTAATAGAACCCTGCAATTATTTTTTGAATTGAATGATTTAATACGATGCAGTTTAATTTTCAAAGGTAAAAATGGTACTGAAATAGTACTGAAATGCAGAAACAGATTCCATTAGTGTGTGACGCGTCACAGACGGCAGTGTGGCGATTGTAGGGGCAGGGCATGGATGGGGGTAGGAGAGCGTATAGGGGATACATGGTGATGGAAAACGTACAGTATAAAATATGCA
Organism: Desmodus rotundus; assembly: GCF_022682495.2. Lineage (NCBI taxonomy): Eukaryota > Metazoa > Chordata > Mammalia > Chiroptera > Phyllostomidae > Desmodus > Desmodus rotundus. The sequence goes on from NC_071387.1 coordinate 126,893,128, forward strand.
AATAGAAAAAATGAAGTCAGACGCATCAACAAATAGTAAAGACATACAGCAAATGGGTGCCTTGCAGTAAATATTGTTACTATTCATCACGAGGCAAATTATCGATAATTAAAATTCCAATAATGGCTAATATTGTAATTAGCATTTATTTCAAACACATTCAGTTGCATATCAAAATAATTATAATATTTTGCCTTATTGACTTCATATTTGTTACAAATACTAAATTAAATTATATTAACTAAAATACTTTTGTTCAAATGCTTTAATGTCATGGTTTGTTACTTTTGCAGAATGCAGGTGTGAAAATACACTATTAAAAATATTCTAGAAATTGCTTCACCCTCTACAAACATCCCTCAAACCTTACCAAAATTATATTTGTGAAATAAAAATACCTTTAATAAGACACACTGAAGTAATGAGTGTTTTGAGATCAGACATTTAAATGCATAGTCTGAGTTTCTTAAACAAAATAATATACACACTTAAAATGTATAATTTAAGAACTTCTGTGTATAAACTTTATATAGCAATATACACATACATTGCATTTGATTTCTTTATCAAGCTTTTTTCCACATCTCCCTAATTAGCTTCATTTCCAAGAAAAGGTATAACAGGCATTGAGCAATTGTATGATAATTGATTTTATTTATTTTTAACTGTATTTATTGGAGTGACATCATTTAATAAGATTGCACAGATTTGATTGTACTGTGTGAGCGCGTGAGCAACTGGAGGTCCCATACAAGAGTTTCTGTAGATATTGCCAAACCACATCTCACAGCTTTGGGCACATTTGTATTCTTGTAAGCACTTTCATTCATGATAATGTTGTCTAAATGTAGGCCAAAAAACAGAAAGAAAAATTATTTTTCTCATTACTACAAAAATTCCAGAATGGGGCCTAAAATGAACCACAATTCTAATTCAACTAAAATATTAAATTATCGTTCTTCTCAGAAGCTTTGGTACTTTTTGTTTCTCTATGTGTAGATATTGTTTCGCCACCAAGAGAACTATTTGGATAGAGTAGTCCTCTGAAACTATTAATTGGAAGGAAATGGGAACCCAGAAATCCATCTGTCATGGAAAAGTTAGTGAGACCATGATGAGTATTTATTACATGGAAGGAACTCTGAAATTTAAAGAGATATTTCTCAATCTGTGGTCAATGGAAAAAAAATATTCCTTTAATAAAGGGATGTGAGGTAAAATTATAAAGCATGTGAGAAAAAGATTAACAAAGGAGCCATGACCTTGAAGTAGATGAGAATTCTTAAACTCACATAAAAAGCTTTATGCAATAAACATTTATAAATTGGACTTTATTAAAATTATCCCATTCACCTTTATGACCCATCCTTCCAACCAACCTCCCAACTGGCGACCATCGATTTGTTCTCTGTGTCCATGACTATGTTTCTGTTTTGTTAGTTTATTTTGGGTCTTTTTTAGATTCCACATATGAGTGAGATTATACAGTATTTGCTTTTGTCTGTCTGGCTGATTACATTAGTTCCTTATATATTTTTGATATTAACCCTTTATTAGATGAATCACTGGCAAATACAGGATGGGACAAAGGTAAGTTTACAGTTATGAGTAGGCAAAACAGTTTATTCTTATATTATTAGTTATTAAATACTCCAACACGATCATTAATACTCCATCAATGATCTTCTCTATATGTTGGAGTAATTAAATGTAGAGGTGTTTCAAAACTAACTCAGAAGTCACTAGTAAGTGCTATGGTTGGTCGTTAAGGTTAAGGAAAGAAAATGATGAAATTACTTCATTTTTAAAGACTTTTTAATTCATTTTTATTTTTAGAGAGGGGGAGTGGGGGAGAAAGAGAGGGAGAGAAACATCAATGTGTAGTTGCCTGTCCCACACCCCCTACTGGGGACCTGACCCACAACACAGGCATGTGCCTTGCCTGGGAATTGAACCAGCGACCCTTTGGTTCACAGGTGGGCGCTCAATCCACTGAGCCACACCAGCTAGGACCTAAATTACTTTAATAATGCAAAAATCATAATGCTAAAATTTAAATCACTGTTCCAATCTGTTTGTGCTGTAGTTCTTACCTCACCATAATTATTAACAGTATCTTCATTGATTAATAATGTAGCTTACTGTTTCTCTCCTTAATTTCAATATTTATTTTTTCTTCAGAGTTAGTTTTAAGAATACTGATATGAAAAATACAATTAAACTATCTAATTGAAATGCATGCAATTTAATCACACTGATGATTGTAGAGAAGCATTCATAAACATGCTGCTTTTGAATTTTCTTAATCTTGGAAGCAAAAATATGACAAATTGAACTGTAAGTTTTAAATTTTATAATTTATTCATGGACCATCAGAGAAAAGCATGTGACTGTCTTGGAGTACTGTTACTTTATTTAAACTTAATAATTTTGGTGTGAGGACATTCTAGACAAGATTAAAATTCATTTGTATGATCCCATAAACTCTTATTAAAATGTTTTAAAGGTATTCAATAATAAGAGAATAGCAGTAAAAAAATGGATATTTTAAAATATATTTTATTAATTATGCTATTACAGTGGTCCCAATTTCCCCCCCTTGTGCCCCCTCCACCCAGCACTCCCCACTCCCTCAGACAATCCCCGCACTGTCGTTCGTGCCCATGGGTCACAAGTAGGTTTTCTGGCTACTCTGTTTCCTATTCTGTATTTTACATTCCCCATGGCTATTCTGTAACTACCCATTATTTAAGAAAAAGAACATCAAAACTGTGAATAATAAAATGACAAAAAATGCAAATCTTTCAACAACTGACCTAAGAAACAAACTTAAGCAAACAAGAAGAACAGAGACAGAATTATGGATACGGAGAATGTTTTGATGGTTGCCAGATGGGAGGGGGTTTGGGGAAATGGGTGAAGAGATGAGGGGATTAAGAAATACAATAAGAAATAAATATTATTTAATGATCTAGTTAATGCCATCAGTTTATGGTGATCACATGGTAATTGAACCTCTAACTTGGACCACAAGAAAGCAGACACTGTGGGTGAGCTGTCCACAGAGAATGATCCCCATGTCTTTCTCCGGTGCTAGCATGCTTGTTTGCCTGGCTATCCCAACCGGGTCTGTCCAGTGAATCCTAAGTGAGATTTGCTGCCAGGCTTCTGGGAAAACCTTTGTGCTGGATAAAAAGAATAAGGCTAAAGAGGAGGAGTCTCCTAACTACATTCCTTTGATTGTCCTTTTTCCCTTGATGGATGCCATCCCGAAAGTATTGGCACATATAGTTTTCTCTGAGTTGACATGTGAGGATGAAAAGCATGCATGCTGTGGGTAGCAGAGCAGAAAGGCAGAGCGCTGGGCCTCATTAATAAGCTGTCCCAGACCCAGAAACGTCTGCTTCCGGAGTTCCCATTGTGTGGGATAAATCCAAGGCTGTCTCTTAAAGCGTTATCTGTGCATTCGTTTCTCACAGCATAAAGAATAAGATAATTCTGACATGTTCATACGATAATTTATTATATTTCTTTAGTGGACTTCCTTTTGAAAAAAACTACTAATTATTATGAAACTATTTAATTATTATGAAAATAATTGCAAATGTTATTGCTGCAAAGGTACATTAACAGTAGGATTTATTTGTTTTCATACTTTGTTATTACTACATTTATTTATTTGTTTACTTATGCCAAACTAGTGGTCACGAGAGAGTATCTTGTGTATTTAATTTGCAATTCCCTGATTAATAGTGAGGTGAATCCTCCTTTCATATGTGTTTTGGCTGTTCGTGGTCCTTTTCCAGTGAACTGCTCTTATTTTTTATTTGCTTGTCATTTTGATCTCATAATTATCTTGGTATTTTTAGAGTTTGTGGACACTTACAGTCAAATATATTAATATTTTCCTCTATAAAAGGTCTTTGCTTTTTTTTTAATTTTATGATCTTCACCCAAGGATATGTTTATTGATTTTAGAGAGAGGTGGGGGGAGAGAGAGAGAGAGAGAAGGAGGGAGGGAGGGAGAGAGGGAAACATCATGTGAGAGATGAAACATTGATAGGCTGCCTCCCATGTGCGCCCTCATTGGGGAGTGAACCCGTACCCTTTTGGAGTACAGCATGATGCTCCAAACAGCTGAGCCACCTGGCCGGGGCAGGTCTATTCTTTTTGGTGCCTCATGAAAAATTTCCTCTCAACTGAAACATTGTTAAAATACTACCTTTTTTTTAAGTTGCTTTTACATTTAGCCTTTTAGTCCACATTTAATTAATATTTGTGTATTCTGGGAAATAAGAATATTATTTTATTTTATATTGACTATGTGGATCATATTTTTGCTATTTAAAATGGGGTCATTTCCTGCTATATTTTTATAATTTTAAGGAGGACTATAGGGATGAAATTGTTTTGTTTGTTGATTTTGACTTTTATCTAGCCACCATGCTGAATTATTTTATGCTGTAATACTTTATATATTTCCATATTTCCTAAGATTCTCTTTTGTATAAAATTCCTTGCAAAAATTTAAAATTCTTATTCTTGTCTTGTTTGCATGGTTTGGACTTCCAAAACAGTGTTGGAAATAAGTAGTTGTTGTTTATAAACATTACTGCAAAGTATTTGATACAGTATTGCTCCCATGAAGAGTTGCGAGTCTCTCTTCTCCTAGAACTCAAATGGGATTTGTGACTTTTTTGTCAGCGGACTATGGCAGAAGTGACTATGTGATTTCTTAGGCTACATCATAAAAGACCTACAGTTTCTGCCTTCTTCATTAAAACAAGGGCTTCCCTCAGGTGTAATGTAGTGTTTCAGTACCATAAAGCCATCATGCTAGAGGAGCGGCCATGTGTGGGCACTCCAGGTGACAATCCAGGTGAGCCCAGCCTAGTTACCAGATGTGAGGTTGGACACCAGAAAACCAGAATTTATTTATTAAAAAATTGTGTATTTATTCTTACATGTTTAAACTTTACTCACCTTCATTTACTCTCCATTTGATACACCTATCGTTTTTTTCCACTTCTCAAAACAGTTTTTGAACTTGTTGATTTTGACGCCTTTTAGTGCTTCTGCTGTTTTCTTTTTTTCTGTTTGTTTCACCTTTTCCACATGGGCAAAACATTTCCCTTTGAGGCTGTTTTCCCCTGGGGAAACAAAAAAATAAAGTTGCATGGGGTGAGATTGGGTGAATAGGGAGGGTGGGGTCTGGGGGTCAGGCCATTTTTAGACAAAACTGCTAAATACTCAGTGTGGTATGAGCAGGTGTGCTTGTAAATCACCCATCAAGAAATGGGCAAATGCAAATTTTTTGAGAGTCTTACAAAAAATTCACTGAAGCTGAACAATGTCAGCTGGTACACTGATACAGATGAGTTCCTAGAACCTTGCAGGGGAAGCCTGTACTATAAGGGGTCCACCCTCCAGAAGATAATTCCAGTTTATTTTGTGTACCCCTCAAATGTGAGTGAAGAAACCACCAGATGATTCCAGCCCCCAGAAATTGGAGGCTTTTCAAGGAGGTCCACATGTAATTAAACAGAGAAGAATCATTTCTGTTGTGTCCAGTACAAATTTCTAACTCACAGATCTTATGTGCATAATACAATTGTTATTTTTATCACTAATTATCTGTTATGCAATACTAGACAACTGGAACTGGAAAAATATCTTACTCTTTTTGTGGACTTTAAGGAAAATACCTTGAAAATGTGAACATTAAATGTGATAGTTGGAATAGATTTTGATACTGGCTATTGGCTGCTCAAAGAAATTCCTTTTTCTTTCCTTTTCCAGCTTCCAGGAGCCTCCCACATTACTTACAATATCTTGTGGTTCCTTACTGCATCTTCAAAGACTTCCACACAGTATCTTCACATCTCTCAGTCTGATACCCCTACCTCTCTCTTTCTCTTATAAGGACCTTTATGGTTACATTAGGTCTACCCGGATAATGTCCCTATGGCAAGTCCCTTAACTTAATGGCATTTACAGATTCTTTTTTGCCATATAAAGTAACATATTCACAATTTGGGGAGATTTGGAATGAGTATCTTTCGTGCAGAGGAGCAATTTGTAACTGAGACTAAGATTAGCACTGCCTTTGAGTTCCATAGTGACAGTCCCCAGCTATCCAATGGGATCTGCCCAAGTAGAAGTCTTCAACAAAAGATGCATTTAGCAGATTTCAGTCAAATGCAGCATAGACAGGCTTATGCAAAAAAGTATATTAGATCAATGGGGATATTTTCTATAAAACTGCAAGGCTGCAGCTTTGGACAGTCGTGAGGTTCAAAAAAGTTTGGTGTGGGAAACAAGATTCTGAAGCAGATATCAGTTGGTCTAAAAGGCCTATTTAGAGAATCAGATATGTTTAGACAAACTGATATCTTTATCAAGGACAGCTCAACTCTTCTCCAGACAGCCCGATCCATAAAGCTGAATGCAGATCTCACCTGTATTGCACTGTATTTATTCTGTTTTTCAAGTGAATTCAAGAGATGAGGCCTGATCTCCAGTCAGCCTTAATATCTGGAAGTATATAACCAAGATATTGTTGATTGACTTATCCCAGTAAAGGACAGTGTATGTACTTTACCTACCCAGAAATTCCAGATTCATAAAAGGTTACCATGTCACTGCCTTTAAGGAAATTGCGTACTTAGGTAACATACAAGGACCAGTAAACTCTATTGACGCTGATATTAGCCATCGCGTTCTGCATGGAGGTCAAGGGTGAAAAAGATGAAAACACATGGCTGTGACGAAAATGAATTGACACTCTGGGAAGCTGTCTCAAAAGGCACATCCTTCATTATCAGCATGGTATCCAGTATACGTAAACTTCTGCTGTACAAATAGAAATTTATTATAATTAATTTTATTGGTAGAGGCCGTTAAGTAATTATAGATAATAACTAATTTTACTCTACTTTGTTAAAGTGGATTCTACAGATCATTAGATTCTTTTCTCTTCATAGCTAAGCCCAACCCTCCGAAATTCAATATAAGAGCTCCTAATAATAACCTAAAAGGATAGCTTTCTGGCAAAATGAATTAAAATACTAAATCTTCAAAGAAACCATAAGCTTTGAAATGAAGTTTTATAGTCTTTTCAATAAATGGTGTTGGGAAACTTGGATATTCACATGCAAAATGATAAAAATTGAACTATTTATACCACTCACAAAAAGTAACTTGAAATGGATTAAACATTTAAATATGAGACCCAAAACAATAAAATACCTGAAACAAAACAGAGTAAAAGCTCTTGATATGGTCTTGACATTGATTTTTTATTTTGATATAACCTCAAAAGTGTAAGCAACACAATTAAAATAAGCAAGTGGGATCACATAAAACTAAAAAGTGACTGCACAGCAAAAGACAATCAACAGATTGTAGAAGCAACCTACAAAATGGGAGGAAATATTTGCAGGCCATATATCAGAAAGGAGTTATATCCCAAATATATAAGGAACTCATACAACTCAATAGCAAAAACAAAAACTCAAATAATTTTATTTAAAAATGGGCAGAAGACCTGAATTGATATTTTTCAAAGAAGACATAAAACAGCCAAAAAGTACATGAAAAGATGCTCAGCATCTTTAATCACAGGAAATGAAAATCAAAACCACAGTGAGATATTACTTCACAACTGTTAGAAAGAGGGTCGGGTTGAAGGTGGGAGGTGGGGATAGATGGGCAAAGAGGTGGCGGGGGGAATGGAGACAACTGTACTTGAACAATAAAAAGTAAAAAAAAATAAAATAAAGAAGTCCTGCCCCCAAAATGACAAGATGTGAGTGTTAGAGAAAGTGAACCCTAATGGACTATTGGGGGCAATGTGAGTTGGTTGAACCAGTCTGGAAAACAGTATGGAAGTTCCTTGAAAAATTAAAAATAAAGCTACCATATTATGTAGCAATTTTACTTCTGGGTATCTATCTACAGGAAATGAAATCACTATGTTGAGATATCTCTACCCTCATGTTCATTCCAAAACTTTTTTCACAAATCCAAGACATAGGAACAACCTAAGTGTCCATTGGCAGATTAATGGATAAGAAAATGTGTGTATGTATACAAGCATACACCTATGTGTTATATGTATGAATATTATTCAGCCATAAAAATGGAAATCTTGCCATTTGCAACAACATGGATGGACCTTGAGGTCATTATGCTAAGTGAAATAGGTCAGACAGAGAAAGGCAAATACCGAATGATCTCACTTACATGTGGAATCTAAAAGCAAAGCCAAACTAATGGAAGCAGAAAGTAGAATGGTGCTTGACTGGGGGTGGGGTTGAGGAATATGGGAAGATGTTGGTTAAATGTACAACCTCCAGTTATAAGAGGAATAAATTATGGGGATCTGATAGCCAGCACGGTGACTTTAGTTAACAATACTGTATTATATACTTGGTAGTTGATAAGAAGGTGGACCTTAAATGTTTTTCACTCACCCCAGAATTATTATGTGAGGTGATGGATGTGTCAATTAACCTTTTTGAGATAACCATTTTCAATACTCATGTGTATCAGATCATACTGTACATCTTAAGCTCATACAATAAGTAAACTGTATCTCAATAAAGCTGAAAAAAATAAAATGAAGATTATAGTGTCTCTATTGTATCCTATTTCTTACATGTTGAACTCATTTGATATAATAAAATGCTACATGCAGAGACATAATTAATAATTCGGATGATTATGGTAAGGCACTAAAATGGCAGATTAAAATTATCCCACAAGGAAGAAGAAAAAGATACTGTATCACAGATCGAAATACTTAAATCCATGGCCATCACTAAAAATAGACCGAAGAAAGAATGGGAGTAGAAAAGTTTTCCGAAGGGGAAGCTAATTATTTATGCTTGGTTGATTTATTTGAAAACTAATGTTCCTATTTTTCCCTTTAAATTTTAACAAGCAGGTTGATTTATTACTCTTTAATAGGTGTTCTTTGGAAACCTGGGCAAACGATATTCCTCTCTGAGACTTTGACGTTGCCATAGCTCTTGCTTGCACTCGGTTCATTCATCATCTTGTTCTTAGGTCTATGTATGAGTCACTATGGTACAGATTTCTTCATGTGGCTGATCATGTTGCATACTAATTGAGGACTTTTTGTAGAACAGACAAAGTGAGCATCAACAATGATTGCTAGTTTATATCATTGCTTGGATTGCTTGAAGAATTTGGCTTGTTGTCCTTTTAAAAGATCAGATAAGTATTCTATTTAAATCCAAACCATACTAGCAGTTTGTTTTCTAAATGTTGCATAGCATGTTGTGTATAAATACCACTTGATATGAAAAACTATTAACCTGAATTTTAAAACTCTTACATTAGGCCAAACATAAAACACTAGTGCAAAGAAGAAAGTGGTTTCAGATAGCCTATTTTTCTTGAAGCATCTCTTGTCATTGCATACCAGTGCTGTATGCTAACTGAAACCCAACTTATTTCTGCCTTCATTCTGAGGTCACAACTCAGTTCTAGATATCTGGGATCAGGTAATGATGTAAAAGAGGAGCTTAAACACAATCAATGCAAAATAACTAATCTCTGAATGTTTGCCTTTCTATTTCCTTCCCAGTTGTGGCTGCAGAACTCTGGCCTCTACCATCCATTTACTATTAGACAGTTTTTCATTTTTGATGTAGAGTGTGTTTCTACTTTACCTATATGTGCTACATATATTTGCTCCACATTGAATCAATAGTATTAGCCATTGAATTATAAAAGGTATCTATAGATATTGGATAGCATAACAAATACTATACGTGAGTATGGGTTTGCAAAAACTTGCAAAAAACTTTCCTCAGAAGGACATTTCATAAAATGCCCAAGGGACAAATAATAAACCCAAATTTCAGGGATTTTTCTTCCATAGGGATCAAATAACAAAAAATTCAGGTGTTTGGCTTTCTTTTTAATTAACTATAGTCTTTTTTATAATTTGCAGATACATTTCTATCAGCAAGTTGCAATCTTCTCTAAATCTCCTATAACTCATTTCAGATAAATAGATTTTTGCCCCTTTTCCTGAAGATTTTGAATTTATAAGTCTGGTCTAGAATGTAGGAGTTCCCATTTTTAATAAGCTCTCTGATTACATCTGACTCACATTTGGAAAGAGTACCTTAGATTCCTTCTTTATCTCTCTCTAATCAAAAGTCTAATGTAAATTTTCAGAAAGTGCTGGTTTATTGTCAATTCATGGTCGAATTCTTTTACAGCCGCTATCTGTGACAGTAATGCGTATTGTTTATTTAAGATAAATTTTCATGCCAGATGGAAGGGAGGAAACTTTTCAATTTGTTGTGACAATTGGGAGCTTGTCTTGAATTAATGCCCATCCTGGATTATTAAACTTCTGCGTGGAGTCATGACACGAGTCACTATTTCTGATCAAGGCCATCATTTTTGTCTTCAGAGAGAAGCTTCATATACTTACCATTTTTAGACATGCACTCAATTGAAACTTCATTGTAAAGCAACAGAAGGGGTGGAAAATTCTTCCTTGATCAGCAAAGATTTCAAGAGTCGATAATAATACGCTGCCTCAATCATAGATGAATCTCAAAATGTTCATTACAGAAAATGGAAATTAGAGGATAATTATCTTCTAATCCATACCTCACCCTGGGATTAAAAAGAATTGACTTGTTACAGAGTATGATACAGAGTATGAGTGAGATACTAGAAAATAGTGAAAACAAATAATACTAATACAATTAATGAAATTAACTAACAACGAGAGTATTGCCCTTCCGCTGCCCTTCACACTAGGCTGAGGGCTGACAGCACCGGCAGGATTCCATCTTTCGTTGAGCTTACACCCTGGCAGATGGTATTTAAGCACGAGGGATGGACGGGCTCCGTAGAATGCTTATTATGTGCTGTTTTCTCAGTGACATAATGTATATCCATCAATAATACCATTATTGGACCTAAGGAATGCTTGCTTATCCTGCAAGATACTTTGGAAACATTATTTCTGAGGGACATATGTTAGGGAAACACATGTCAATTGCTGTAAGAGTGAATTTGGCCTGGAGTTTTAAAGGTATCCTTTTTTTTTTAAATATGTGAGTGGACCACACTTTGGGTTGATCTTGTTTTAAATAAAATGCTAATTAAGGTAAAAGGCTTAGAAATTTGATACTAGGATATTACCTAATGTTTTTCTGCATTCTTGTTTGAGATTTAATTAAGATGTTTCCAAGTAAATATACATAAAGTTAAAGAATCCCAGTCACTGGAGTTGAGTCAGATTTGCAAAATGTAAAATGCGTGAGACGGGAAATGTTTGACCACCAACATTCTAATGTAAAAACAGCTCTGATTTGTGTCATTGGCCAATTTGAGTGGTGTAAGTACACCAGCTGTGGCTGATACCAGCCTAGCGATATTACGTCTTTGCACGTGGACTTGGGAAGAGACACAGAACTGGCTGTCATGGCAGCTGTGGGTTGGCTCTAGCACACATTATGTGATTTACACTGTCTGGGTGCTAGCAGAGAGTAATTTTTTGGTATGTACTTTTTTCATCATTCTGTGGGAAGTTTTTGTTGTTGCTGTTGTTTAACAAACACTTATGAACAACAGACTATAAAATGGTCCCCAGTTATCCTCGCCTTGTGATGTCCACATCCCTGTTTAATCCTTTTCTTCTGAGTGTAACCAGACCTGTGATTTGTTTTTAACCAGTAGAACCTGGCAGACATGATCAGGTGTCACTTCCATAATTATCTTACATAAGATGATAATATCCATTGCAGAAGATTTTCCTCTTGCCGGATTAGATGAAGGAAACAGCTATGTTAGGAAGTTCACCAGGCAGGGAACTGAGGGAAACCTCAGGTTGGCAGCCACTAAGAAACAGCCCTTGACCCAGTGGGCCACAAAGAACTGAATTGTGCCAACAACCAGGTAAGCTTTTAAACAGATACTTCTGCCTTCAAGAACCTGGGGTGAAACCGCAACCCAGAGGACCATATTGTTTATAGCCTGGCAGAGATCTCAGCGTAGCCCTGCCCAGAATCCTGACCCATGAAAACTATAAGAGAATAAACGTATATACTTTAAACCAATATACTTGTAGTACTAGTGTTGCACAAAAATAACTAAAACAACTTACTGTACATGGTGCTTACTGTGTGCCAAACACTATTCCAAGAGCCCTAAAGAATGTTTCCTCATTTGATGTGTGTAACAGTCCCAAGATACTACCCCATTTTATAAAAAACACAGCAAAGGCACACAGTGATTAAATAACGTGTCCCATTTCACTGGCAAATAAGTTGACAAGATAGGATACAGATCTAGACAACTGGGCTCATGAGTCCTATCACTAACCTCTAAACCACATGCCCTGTGGTGTTCCCATGACAGCCTCAATGACACTGTTAGCCCAATCTAACCCTGCAGCTAGGATATACCATAATATGCTTCTTGGATAGCGTAATATTTTGCTTGTTAATTGATTGGAACTTAATAAGTTTGTGTGTCATCTCATCTGACTTCCACTCTGGTATTTCCTCAGAAACATTGCCAGGCTTTTCAATGCTCCCTGGCAAGCTCAATCAAACCAAGAACTAGGGTGCCATCGATGGTTACACGAGAGAGAATTAAGATTGGTTGCGGCCCAACTACAATCTGTTTGTATGTAGTTCGAGAAGAAATCGCTGCCAAAAGACAGTTAAAGGAGAACCCTGAAAATATTTTAGCCAATATTTTGTAATCCTTGCTTCATCTTAACTATCACATCCCATGATTTCAACTCCCCAGTTTGATTAAACAATCCTGATATTGCCCAATGTTAAAATGCGATAAAAAGGGAAACTCATAACTTGGTCTAAAATATCCTTTTTATAAATAGAGTTAAGGAAATGACACCTGATTATAAAATAAAGGATGGTGTTTCCACGTTTATTATATTGTAGTGTTGGGTATCAGTCACACGTACTATACCATGTTGCTGACTAGGGTCAGATTCTGGATGACAGATGGGAGGCTGCATGTAAAGCAGAAATTCTAGTTGATTCTGTAAATCAAATCTGATACTCATCTCTACATAATAAGTGGCAATCCTGCAGGACAGTGTTCAAATTGTCCACATCACTATAGCAAGTAATCCATGTTTACTGTATTTCCAACAGAAGTATGGCAGGCTTGTTTGTAACAACCTTATAAGACCCCAGAAGTAGCTGTCCTTCCCTTGGTGGTCAGAGTACTCTAGACGTGTCAGAAAATCCTCCAAACCCAGAGTGGATTCTCACACAGCTGTAGGCTTCCACAGATCTCTTGAACGTCTACTTTGCTTTTACCTGACTACTGGTTAAACCAACTCTATTATCTAACGTTAACATCCACCACCTCTTTACTTCTTCAATCAACACCTGTTATGACTGCTTTGAATTCTGCAGTGATATGTTTATATGTTGGTGTTATCCACCAGATTCTGAGATCAGTGCTCTTGTCGTACCCATCTTTTTAATATTAATACATAACATAGTAGGTTTTCAACAAAATATTGGCTTATTGTATGAGTGAGTGAGTTTGTTAGCAGTTCATGTTCTCATAGAAAATATATACCCATGTGCATAAAATGTTCATAGTGTTGACTGGGTAAAAGGGAACCTCACCCTTGGCAAGTACAGCTGCCCTGGGAGTTGCCACAATAGAATGGTATCATTTGCATGGGGTGCCTATTGTGGCAGAGAAATGGGAGTCATTCAATTCACTCAATTTTGGGGTTTATAAAAATATTAATACTTCAAATCTATTTCACCTTTCTGTCAATGAGAGATAAAAACATGAATGTCAACAAAATAGAAACATCCTCTTATTGTTTATCAGGAAAAGCTTTCTTTGTAAGTACCTTGAGAGATTTTCTCCTTTTTCTTTCATTAATTTTCACAAATTCTTCAGGAAGGGTGAGGGGATGAAAGAAAGGAAGTGTAAACAAAGAGATTACACTATATAATTCATTAATCCAGATAATCTAGTTTTCATAACACTGGGTTTTCTATCCTTTTGAGGCCCTATGTTACTAATTAACCTAAAGGTTCTAAGCAAATCATATTTCATTCAAAACGTTCTCAGGCACAATCTGTTCCAACGGGCAATGTTAACCAAGATTTCCATCTCATTTGTAGGGAAATTATCAAACGTCCCATTGCATTAAATCTGTTGGTATTGATGAACTTATTTTCATGACCATGAAAAAAAGGCATCTATGTATGTTTTCACACTCAAACATGAAGCATTCTTTTGCATACAAAAGCCTTGAGATGACCCTTTGGGATCAGAGACCTATTTACCCCTGATTGAATTCAGATTCAACTCAGGAAGGTAATGTTGCGAACCGTTCAATCTCACAGTCAATTCAAAATACTCTTGTTCTTTCCTTTCACTCCCTAAATACCAATCTAGAAATGTAGCCCAAGTCTTGAGTAGTTGGCATTGTGGCCTTCCTTCCTGCACCATGCCTTATGCGATGGAATGGGGTCAATAGAAATGGAAAACAGATGGCCTCTCCTCCTGCTTGACTGCCAGAGCAAATTTGCTGAGCACACAGTTTGTTGTCACTTTTTCCTGTTTATTACTAACTGGAAATTGGTTTCTTCTTATAGCAGCCATTGAATAGTTTGTTCTAGTGAGGGTTTTGTTTTTTGTTTTTTGTTTTTGTTTTTTTTTTTGTTGTTGTTCTTCAACAGCCTTCTTCCCCTTGGGTAGTTTCTTGGAACTAGAGACCTGGTGAATGTTTAAAGCTTCTCCTTCTCAAATCACCTTACTACCTTCTGTTCTCGGCTGTTCTGCTGCATAAGCTGACTTTTGCTCTATGACAGACCACCCCCAAACTTAGTAGTCTTGTAATTATTATTGCTTATAATTATTGCTAGGTATGGGCCAAGTTATCTGAAATTGATTTGGCTGTAGTATCTCTAGTCAACTAACATGTCGCCTGGCCAACTGGATAATCTGGGACAGCCTTGCTCATGAGTTTTGTAGATTGATTGGCTGAGGTACCAGAGATCGTATCCATGTGGGTTTTGTTTTTTCATTTTCCAGAAAGTTTTTGTAACTTTTCTGTAGCTCAGAATTTGCGACATGGTAATCTAAATTTTCCAAGTGCAGTAAGAGAGGGCAAGTCCAAAGATACCAGGACTTTTCTGGACAAATGCTCCCTTTGGGGAGATGATTCCACTTAGATCTGTCATGATTCTTTCCCCAGTGTAATTACATAACCGAGTGGAGGAGAGGAATATTGGACAATTCTGATGATTGTCTATTTCTTAAAATTTGGTAGATGTGTGTTCATTATTCCTCTTTAAATTAAATTCTTTAAATTTAAATGTGTTGTGTAAATATGTATCTTTTATATGACATACTTTGATATAAGCTTTTTAATAATTTGATAATAGAAGAAATAAACAGACCTATAAATAGAATAGACCTACTAGCTTAGCACCCAGAATTTTCTAATGGTAACAATGAAAGAATTTATTACTCCTTGAAAAAATTCAATAATCAGACAAAATAAGAGTGAAGGAGTGGCAGTGCATACCTAAAAATAAAGCTGGTAAAATTTACCTCCCCACATTTCTATTTTGTTTCTTGCTAGAATGAAATTAAACTGGAAATAAACACAAAAGGAAGATACCTGGAAAGTCCCCACCAAATTTAAAATTAAACAATACAATATGAATCACACATAGGCCCATAAACAAGTCACAAGTGATAGTAGCAAATATTTTGAACTGATTACATTAAATATCTTGATTATAAATATTAATTTTTTGTGTTCTTATAAATAACTTTTTCCATTTAGGGCTTGCATTTTTATTATTCTTAACTTCAATATAGTCATGTTTCCCATCCTCTCACTTACGATCCAGGCTTCTGCGACTTCATTGTAACATTTTCCTTTATCTTAAAATTCAGTAGACATTTCAGACCCTAAGAATTCCTAACCTTACACCTAAACTTCTTTCTTCCCTAGAATTCTTCATCTTTTATGATAGAAATGATCACCTTCCAGTGGATTTAAGCCAAAAAATGTAGATTTATCCTTGACAACTCTCTTCCTCTCACATTTCACACACGATTTATCAGGAAAGCCAGTTGACCTTATCTACAGAACATTTTCACAATTTGACAGCTATTAACCCGCACTGTTGTAACCGTGGCCATGAAGGCGTACTCACATGAACGCTATATTTGCCGAACTTCTCTTCCGATTCTCACTCCACCTACTTCAGTACCTTCTCCACATAACTGCCAGGGTGATAATTTAAAATATGGTTTATCGCGTCATTAACTTTTTAAACTAGGCCTTATAGTTTTATTTTTTGGAAGATTTTAATTCCTCATTAAATTCCTTAAAATTTTATAAGTAAATTCATCTTTAAAAATGTATTCTCGGTTTAGAAACAGACACATAGGTCAATAAACCAACAGAGAACTCAGAAATAAAGTGGTGCATGTATGGTCAAGGAGCCAAGACTATACAGTAGCAAAAAGACAGTCTCTTCAATAAATGGTCTTGGGAAAACTGGACACTTAACATGCAAAAGAATGAAACTGGACCCCTGCCATACACCATACGCAAAAATCAGCTCAAAATGGATTAAAGACTTGGACCTAAGACCTGAAACTGCGTCCTTGCCTGCAACTGCGATGTCCTGATTCCTTAACGACAGCCATTTGAACTGACATGAGGTGACATCTAATTGTGGTTTTAGTTTGCATTTTCCTGATAGTTAATGAAGCTGAGCATCTTTCCATATGCCTGCTGCCTATATTGAAGTCATCTTTGCAAAAATGCTGATGTTTACCTTCTGCTCATTTTTAATCAGATTGATTGGTTTTTGTTGTTGGACGAGCTTTTTCTATATTTTGGATATTAGCCCCTTATCTGACATTCGGTTTGCAGCAGTTTTCTCTTATTCTGTAAGGTTTTTCTTTCCAGTTTTTGAATTATTTCTTTTGCTGTGCAGAAATTTTTGAGTTTGATGTAGTTCCATTTGTTTTTTGCTTTTGTTGTTTGTGCTTTTGGTGTCATATCCAAAACTCATTACCAAAACCAATGTCAAGGAGCTAGTTTCCTGAACTTTCTTCCAGGAGTTTTATGGTGACAGGTCTTCACGACAATTTTTGTGGGCAGGTGAGGAGAGGTCCAATGGCATCGTTCTGCTGTATGTGTTTACCCAGGTTTCTTAGAGCCACTTGAAGAGAGGTTCACTCTCCCTGTTTGGTGTTCTTGGCTTTCTCGACCTTGTACCCTGGCCGTACATGCTGGTATTTAATTCTGGTCTCCTTATTTTGTTTCATTTGTCTGTGTGTCTATTTTTGTGCTGCTACCATGTTGTTGTCATCACCATGGTTTTGTAGTACAGTTCCAAGTCAGTAAGTGTAAGACCTTTGATGCTGTTGATTTTTCTTGGAATGATTTGTCTGGTTGGAGTCTTCTGTGGCTCCATGCAAGGATTAGGATGGTTTCTTCTATTTCTGTGAAGAATGCCTTTGATATTTGATGGGGATTGCATTAAATCTGTAAATGGTTTGGGCAGTGTGGACACTTTAACAATTTTAATTCTTCTGATCCATAACCATGAGATGTCTTTCCACTTATTTCTTTCAGCAAACTCTAACAGTTTTCATTATAAAGGTCTTACACTTCTTGGCTAAATTTATTCCTAAGTATTTTATTGTTTTTCATGGTACTGCTATTTGAATAGAAGAGTGTGGTGAAGTGGGAACCCTTACACACTGTTGGTAGGAATGCAAATTGGTCCAACTACTGTAGACAACAATATGAAAGGTCCCCAAGAAATTAAAAATAGATCTATGTGTTATGCAGAAATTCCATTTCTGGGTATATACCCAAAGGAAATGAAAACAGGATTTCTAAGGCATATTTGCACTCTCGTGTCTGTTGCAGCATTATTCACAATTGCTAAGTATGGATACAATCGAAATGCCTGTCAGTGGGGTAATGGTAAAGACGTGGTGTATGTGTGTGCGTGCGCGTGTGTGTCCTGCCATTTGCAACAATTACGTATCTGTGTGGGCCTCGGGCAGATGATGCTAGGTGAGATGAGCCAGGCAGAGACAGAAAAGTACTGTCTTATTTCACTTATGTGTGGAATCTAACAAGTCGGACTTGTAAGACAAAGTAAAATGGTGGTTACCAGCGTACATGGGGTGAGGGAATGTTATTGATGTTGTTTAAGGGTAAAAACTTGTCACAGGTAATAAATAAGACATATAGGTTTAATGCACAGAATAATGAATACAGATAACAATACTTTACTGTGATTATGTGTTGTAATTAAGGTAATAAATAGCACTACCGTGGCAATCAGTACAATATATAATGTATCAAATTAATATTGTACACCTTAAATTTATACAATGTTGTATGCCACATACACTCAGTTTGAAAAAATCATCTTTAAAAAAACTTAAAGCTGTAAACATTGGGGGTAAAGCTCCTTGACATAGGTTTTCTCAGTGATTTTTTTTTATTTAAGACCAAAACAAACAAAAGTAACTAAAAAATAAACAAGTGGGACTACTTTCCACTGCAAAGGTAAATTTCCAAAAAAGCAACCTATGTAATAGGTGAAATTTTTTGCAAACCGTATATCTGAAAAGGGAATTAATATTCAAAATATACAAGAAACGCATACAATTCAATTACAAAAGGTCATATAACCCAATTTAAAAATGGGTAAAGAAGCTGAAAGACATTTTCCAAAAGAAGACACACAGATGGCCAACATGAACATGAAAAGATGCTCAACATCACTAGTCATCAGGGAAGTGCAATGCAAAACACAAGGAGATATCACCTCACGTTCATTAGGGAGTCCACAGTCAAAATGACAAGAAATAAAGGCAGGTAAGGATGTGGAGGAAAGGGAACCATTGTACAACATCAAAGGGAATACCAAATTCATACAGCCTTTATGGAAAACAGAATGGAGGGTCTACAAAACATTAAAAATAGAATTGTTACATGAGCCAGCAATCTCCTTCTAGCTATGTATCTGAAAGAAAAGAAATAGACACCTCGAAGAGACATCTGCATCCCCATGTTCATTACCACATTGTTCACAACAGCCAGAATACAGACACAACCTAAGTGTCCTGTGTGCACTGACACACGAATAGATAAAGAAACTGTGGTTCCTATTTACATGATGTGTATATAAAGTATAAATACATATGATTATATGGGCAAACACCCATATCCATTCTATAAGTGTGGGAACCCTTTAGAAACATTTTTTTAAGTGACTAAATTGTGAAACTTGCTACTTACCTCTACAAAACAACTTGTCAGGCTTTGAGCTTGGAATAATTGTGAAACATTCCTCCGTAATGTTTGCTAGAACATAACATCTGCTTCAGCTCTCACAACTGTGGAGATGGCAGGATTGTCTCCAAAACTGAGATCAGTTTTGTCTGACTAATCATCAGACCTGGCAGACTGATCAGCAGCCCTTCGATGCTTTGGCTAATTACAGCCTGGTCGTCATCCCTGTCTTTGCAATGCATCAAGTGAGTGGGTGGGCATGCTGTCCAAGTGATCCCATTAAAATTATCAGCACTTTACTTCAAGGTCAGTTCAGATGTGTTTCTAAGTTATAACAAATGACTGCTAATATATGATGAATTCTATTGTTCAAATTTACCTAAGATGACTTTTTAGACGATTGTATAAAATAAGTCAATGTAAGGGACCAAAACACAGTTGCCTCCTCTGAAGATGTTTCCAATTTAAGGAGCTGTGACAGGTAATTTCTAGAAGGATGAAGTGTTCTAAATTTCAGGAGATTTTTAATCCATACCAAGACCAGGCCATCACCATGAGAAAATGCTGGGAACTGTCAATGTATAGAACAGGTTCTACTGTCTAAGATTCACAGTTATTACCATGAAGCCATACATGATTCATAAATATAAAAGAAAAATACTCTAGAAATCTCTAAGGCTCTCACTCAAGACTGTGCAACTTTGAACACCCATGCTTTAGTGCCCTTTTCCCTTTCAGGGATGTCAAACTCATTTTCACCAAAGGGCTACATCAGCCTCGAGGTTGCCTTCAAAGGGCCAAATGTAATTTTAGGACTGTATAAATGTAACTACTCCTTAACACTAAGCGAGAGCTCAGTGCTGCCATTGGGTAGAAACAAGGTGTCGGACCGGATAAAACAAGGTGGAGGGCTGGATTTGGCCCGTGGGTCTTGTGTCTGCCACCTGTGTCCTAGACTCTCTGCTATGGGCACTCTGCTGTACTGAGAGCCTCGGACTTAGCGTGCTTTGTTTTATATGCAAACCAGCAGTGGGTGAAATCGTCTGCCACATCCATAACTTTCTCCTGTATCTCGTTCCAGTCTCCTTTCTTTTCTACAGTCTGAGGGCTAAATCAGTGGACAAGCAGCATGGCACTCTGGGTTTCAGGTAGAGGGAACTCTGGACTGGACTGACCAATGGAAACTGTGAGATGATAAATATGTATTCACTTACTGAGTTTGTGGTGACTTGTGACACAGCAATAGATACAGTAAATGCTAAACAAATATTTGTTTAAAATGTATTCCCAGGGTTCACTGATTCCTGGATACTTCCTTTTAATCCACCATTTGTTCAGCAAGCATAATTGCACTATGAGCATAATTAATAACTAGAAGTGGAATGATTTTGTGGGATGTCTTGCAAACACAATCTTATTTACAAAGCTTTTCTCACTTCTGGATTGATATGCATTTGGTGAAGTAGTTTTGAAAGTTTAATGTTTTAATTGGACATATTAATGTTATGGTCCATAAGGGTACTTTTGCTCTCAGTTTTCTCTCAGTCTGAACATTTCTTTGTTGATAATTTAAAATAACTTTTGCAGTGATGCTTCAAGTTAGTCTCTGGTGTTGAACTGTGAGCGTTTTTATTTTTGGCAGGGATTGTATATAATTCAGCTTTGTTTCTTCAACACATAAAAGTTTCTGACACATTAGCCATGCAATCAATGTTTCTTAAAAATTATTGTATACAATCTGTAGTGAGAGTCCAATGCATTTTATAAAACTATATGGGTTCATGCTGAATAATTGTATTCAAACCATATATTTATAATCAGATTTTAAACCATGTGTCATTAGATTAGTACATGGCATTGTGTGTGTGTGTATGTGTGTATACATAGTATTTTACAAGCTTTAAACATGGGAAGATTCTAATCCTAACTAAACATGGTTTAGAAGATCTGTGCCTTGCTCAGATTCCCTTTTTCTGGAAGGTTCACCCATTGCCCAGCTACAAACCATGTTGGCTGCTAACCGTTGACCCTTCCTCCAAAAATGTCTTGTGTGATTTACACTCCAAAGGCTGATAAAGCATAAGGTTACCAAGACCACCCTCTACTTCCCTCTTTCCATCTCTCCCATATAGGTCTAATTTTGAGAGTCCTTCCTCGATAAGGCATGTGTGTCTGCACCTAAGTCCATGATTTTCTGACCTATCATGATTTTCTGATCTATGTCTGGTCCAGATGTGCAAGAAGTTTCTAGGCTACAGCTTCTCCCACGTGGTTCCTTTTCATTCCAGACACTTAAAATAATTTATCCATGACCATCACCCTCTCCTCCCAGCATACACACGGCAGTGACACAGGTGGAGCCATGATAACTGCATTCCGTGAGAGGAGTAACGGGGACACCTTCGGAGTCATAGCAGTACTGAAATCTATCTGAATAAGTCCCTCTGCTTCCACACAGGGGGTGTTCTCTGAGGATGGCCAAATTCTGCTACCCGGGAGTTGTTTTCTTAATCCGTTCTTCCCCACATCACTTGGCTAAGCCCTCTGAAAGTTTTCTCCTTTTCCATGAAAATGGAGCATGCATGTTGGGACTGAGCAGGTTTCTAACCTGTTTCCTCCTACAGAAAGTTGACAGCTCAGAGCCTGCTTCTCATTTTTAACTGTCTCAGGTCCTTGTTGACCAGGCTGGTGGTTCTTTGGCCAGGACAACTCTCAAAATCATTGTTAATTTTCAGTCAATCTCTGTGTTCCAAAGTGACATCCATTGTTATTTCTGAGACTCATCCCTGTCTGTTTTGGGCATGGTGGGCTGCTGTGGGTTAGCACTTAGATCCTTCAAAGCCCTTGTATCCAGTTAAGGACGAGTATAAATGTGGTCTTGAGTAATTCTGAACACTTAACAGATTTTCTTACAAAGTCTTGATTTGATCTTTAATGCATTCCTTTGAGAAGACTTTGAAGGCTGGAGAGAGTGGAAATGAGAAAAGTTTTTTCTCCTCTCAAGTCTGCAGTCCTGAGTCTTCTGTATTTCTTAGAAATTCAGTGTGTATGCTGAAGTTTCTTTACTTATTTCTCCTTACAGAATATTATCATTCTCAGTTGGAAGAATTCAATTGGCTCTTTCAACATTCTAACTAGTTACCTCCTTGTCTACATCAAAAAGTCCATCAAATAAATTTTCTACCTGCTAGCATATCTAACTCATAATTTTTGCCATTTTGTTAATGTCAGTATATAGCTCAGGTTGCCATTTTGAGATTCCAATGCAATTTCTTTTCCTGTCTTTCCAGTATTTTTAAAAAACTCTTCAAAAATTAAATTTATTGGGATAACATTGATTAATAACACTGTATAAATAGCAGGTTACAATTTTATAATACAATATTTGTAAACTCTATTGTGTGCTTACTAAAATTTGGGAACATAACATGTTTTGGAAAATAAAAGTATTAAAACATATTTTATGTGCTTTATTAAATAAGATAAAACATAGTGTATGAGAGAGAAAAATATTATTTTTTGTTATTTACACAGATATCTGAGCCTTAAAAATCACTTTTCTCTGAAATGTGTTCTCAAGCATTAGCCATAGTCTGGGCCCAACATATAAAAAGCTCTATGTAACTCTAAACATTTTGCAGATGAATGCCTGTTCAGATCATCCATTTTCTTATTTTTATTGATTATGCTATTATAGTTTTCCCAATTTTTTCTCCTTTGATTCCCCGTCCACCCTGTTCCCCCAACCCTCCAGCATTCCCCCCTGCCACTTAGTTCATGTCCATGGCTTGTACATATAAGTTCTTTGAGTCCTCTGTTTCCATTTCCTATACCATTTTTTATCTCTCCCCGTCTATTTTATGCCTACTAATTATGCTTCTTCTTCCCTGTACCTTTTCCTCCTATCCCTCCCTTCCCACTCCCCACTGGAATCCCTCCATGTGATGTCCATTTCTCTGATTTTGTTCCTGTTCTAGTTGTTTGCTTAGTTTTTGTTTTCCTTGTTTTTCCTTTTCTTTTTAGGTTCATTTGTTGATAGTTGTGAGTCTGTTGTCATTTTACTGTTCATATTTTTTATCTTCTTTTTCTTAGATAAGTCCCTTTAACATTTCATATAATGATGGCTTGATGATGATGAACTCTTATAACTTGACCTTATCTGGGAAGTACTTTATCTGCCCTTCCATTCTAAATGATATCTTTGCTGGATACAGTAATATTGTATGTAGTTCCTTGACTTTCATGACTTCAAATACTTCTTTCCAGCCCCTTCTTGCCTGCAACATTTCTTTTGAGAAATCAGCTGATAGCCTAATGGGAACTCCTTTGTAGGTAACTCTCTCCTTTCCTCTTGCTTCTTTTAGGATTTTCTCTTTATCTTTAATCTTGGGTAACTTAGTGATGATGTGCCTTGGTGTGTTCCTCTTTGGGTCCAACTTCTTTGGGATTCTCTGGGCTTCTTGGACTTCCTGGAAGTCTATTTCCTTTGCCAGATTGGGGGAGTTTTCCTTCATTATTTGTTCAAATAAGTTTTCAATTTCTTGCTGTTCTTCTCCTTCTGGCACCCCTATAATTTGGATATTGGAACTTTTCAGGTTGTCCCAGAGTTTTGTAAGACTCTCTTCACTTTTTTAAATTCTTGCTTCTTCATTCTGTTCTGGTTGGATGTTTATTTTTTTTTTCCTTTTGTTCCAAATCATTGCTTTGAGTCCTGGTTTCCTTCCTGTCACTGTTGGTTCCCTGAATATTTTACTTTATTTCATTTTGGATATCTTTCATTTGTTTGGTCATTTTTCAACAAGCTCAATCATATCTGTGAGCATTTTGATTACCAGGGCTTTAAATTCTCCACCAGATATGTTGGCAATCTCCTCATTACTTAGTTCTCTTTCTGAGGTTATGCTCTGTTCCTTCATTTGGGCATATTTCTTTGTCTTGGCACAGCTGATAGGCTGTAAGGGGGCAGGGCATTAGGGATTCGCCCTGGCAGAGCAACCCTCTTGCTGCACTGCAGCGCTGCCTGTGTGGGAGGGGCCAGAGAGGGAACAATGTAGCTTGCCTTCTGGTGCCTAGTGCACTTTCCAAGAGACTCGTGTGAGACTGGGAGTTCCTCCCGCCACATCAATTCTGAGTCTCAGTTTCCCCTTAGGTCAGACCCATCCGGGTAGCCCACTCAGCACAGCACCCTACCACAGCCAGCCCCGCCCCCAAGGTCCTCTAACTCCCCACGGTCTGGGTCTGTCTGCTGCCTCATGGGTCTGAGTGTTCTGATTGATTTTTTCTTTCATTCCTTGGTAGTTGGAGTTCATGCAGTTTGATTTTCTGGAGCTTCTGGTTGTTTATTGATTTTAGATTGGCTGTTATCCTCCTTTAGGTTGTGTGAGGAAGTGAAGGGTTTCTACCTACACCTCCCTCTTGGCCAGAACTCTCAGATCTTTCATTTTTTAATGAGAAATAACTTGCTTTTAAGCATGAAATTTAATAGTCTGAAATTTAATTACTTGTGTTATAATAAAATTAGTGATTATATTATCTGTTCATCAGATTTTCTTGACTATTACTTAGATGATAAGGAACATTTGTGTTAAATATATATTGCCATTGACAAATTTAACAATTTATCAAGTATTGCCCTATATTTTAAAACTAATTGGAAGCAAGCTATAAACTAAAATTTATGAAGCTAAACATTGATTGTATTATTTTCCAATAATTAAAAATATTACTTAATGTAATATTTTATCCATTGCATAATATTATATAGTCTAATATTCTAAGAGCCTCTATAAACATAAGTTAAGCCTATTACACATAAATATGTATATTTATATATAAACATGATAAATTAAGTCCATTGATAAATTAAGCCCAATATTCTAAGTCTTTGTAAATGATATTTAAATTTTTCTTTTGCCAGTAGAGTGTGAGCCCCATAAAGGATAGAACTATCTCTGGTTAAATAATGTACCTCAATTCTATAGTCTGGCATATATTAGGTGCTCAATATGTACTTCTTAAATACTATATACATTTTAATTCTAAGTAAAATATCAATTATATTAATGTGACATCTTATATATAAATTTAATGCTGTAAGAAAATATAGGCTTTAAAAACTCAAGTTAACTTCTGTGTGTATACATATATAGTGTTTAGGTTACACTATTCCGTTGACCAATTTAAGACAACCCATCAACAGTGGGTAATTCCACTTCTCAAATGCATGTCTATGTCTCAGTAAATATATTTAATTGATGGAGAGTGACAAGGTCAAAGGAAAGAAAATTATGAAATAGATAAATTATATTTTCAGGTCTTTTAGGAAATTATGATATAAAAAGCAACCCCTATCTTTGCCCAGAAAGGCAGAAAATGTTTTTAATTTTAATAATGTTTTAATGTTAATATTAGGAAATTATATTTATTACATAGTTAATAATTGTCAGTTCAAATATTGGAGAGATGGAGCTTAAGAACTTAATTATCTAAAATATTCCTTTAACTTGAATTTCCAAAAAGAATATCCTGAATAAAATATACATTAAATATATTCAGGAGAATATTCAGGAGAATGAATGAACAGCTAAAGTTTTCACAAACCAGGATACTTTTAATTTAAAAGATATAACACTTAATAGATGAAAAATGATCTATTGCCTTGGCCATTAGCTTGGTTGTTGGAGCATCATCCCAAACACAGAGAGGTTGCAGGTTCAATCCCAGTTAGGGCAGTTAGTTACCTAGGTTCAGTCCCTGGTCAGGGCACATACAGGAGGCAGCCAATGGATGTTTCTCTCTTCTCTCTCACATTGATGTCTCTCTCTCTCTCTCCATCCCCCCCAACTCCCTCCTCCTTCCACCCTTTCCTTTATCTCTAAAATCAATGGAAATATCCTTGGGTTAGGATTAGAATAAAATGATGTGTTAAGACTACTCCAGTGCATTTTAATATTTCCCAAGGCATAAAAGTGTCAGCCTTTTGAATATGTTTTGAAACTTCTAAGGCTTTAGGTATGCTTTATAACAGAGCAAACTGCATTATGTCAGTATCATGGGAATTAAGTTTTAATTTGCCTTTTAATTTTCTCTTCTGATAAACTGCTTTTAGCAAATGTAAAATTAATAAACAGTGATTTATGAGCCTTTTATTAAATCCTCTGTACAGCAGATTATTTTTAAATTTATAGTAGCTTAAATTAGTTCTAGATAACTTATTAATGAACTGTGAGAGATTAAAGGCTTATAGATCTTCCACATGATCAACTATCATTTTAGTAGAAAAACTTGTTTTACCAAGTATTGTATTTGAAGATCATACTCAGTTTGAAGATTATCTTTGTCTATAGCTGCATTGCTCTTACATATTGTCCCTTGGGATTCTGTTTTGTTTTTTGGATTTTTAAAAAAAAAAAATAGAAGTATAAATTAGCAAGAAAAAAGGAAATAACAGTTTATAGTCAAATTAAAGTGGTACACATCCCATGTTTGTTAATGTTATCTTTATCATTTAACATAATGAATAATTAAAGTAGTTCTTAAATCAGCTGTTACATGATTTAAGCAGTAAGTCTACCTAGTAAAGGGGAGTTTAGAAATAGGGACTCAATATATCTGAGGTGTCCCGTATCCAGAAGCTTACATTGAGCGTTTCAGTTACGTGATTGCACACAACATGCTAAGGACAATCCTGACTGAAACTGAGCTGCTGCGTTGCGGAAAACATGACCAGTCTTTGATGCTACACTTAAACTAGATCATCTGTTTTTCATGTGATTTGAAGGTTTATCCCATATGGAATATACATGATAGCATTACCTGTAAAACATCACCTTCAATGTATTGTGTTAGCATCTATATCTATATCCATATCATCTATACCTATGTCTATAACATGTATGTAATATTTCTATTAATATTTCAATCCCCACCCAAGGATATGTGTGTTGGTTTGAGAGAGAGAATGAAGGAAGAGGGAGGGAGGGAGAAGTGAGAGAGAGAGAGAGAGAGAGAGAGAGAGAGAGAGAGAGAGAGAGAGAGAAACATTGATTGGTTGCCTCCCATATGCGCCCTGACAGGGGACTGAGCCCAGGGGATGCAACCTTTAGGTGTATGGGACAATGCTCCAACCCACTAAGCCACCTGGCCAGGGCTGAATAATATATTAAATTATATATAATGCATATAATTTAATGTATATTTATATTAAATTATATTTAATGTATATTTTATTTATAATTAAAAATGTATTTTCACAGTTTCACCAGCAGTTGTAGGAAATCATACAGAGATTCATGTTACCCTTTACCGGTTTCTCCCAGTGGTAACACTTTGCAAAATCACATAGTGCCGTGTCACAGCCAGGACCCTGACACTGACACACCCAAGGAGCAGAACACGTCCGTCATCATAAGGGCCCTTCATATTGCCCTTTACAGACACAACCGCTCGCCTTTGTTCCCATTCCTTTCTTACTTAACCTTTGAAAGGCACTAATCTATTCTCCATTTCTGAAATTCTGTGGTCTCAAAACTGTTTTCTAAATGTAGCCTTTGAAGAGTGGCTTTTTCCACCCCGAACAATGCCTGACTGATTGATTTGTTTTGCCTGTATGAATGGTGGATCCTTTATAGTGCTGAGTAGTCTTGTATGGTATGGATGTAACAGTTTCTTTAACCACTCACCTGTTGAAGGAAAGGTAGGTTTCCAGTTTGGGGCTATTACAAATAAAGTTGCTATAAACATTTGTATACAGGTTTCTTTGTGAACAGTTTCCCCCCCCGCCAATATTACCGAACTCACTATTTCTAGGTTTGGTTTTGTTTTTAGTCATCAATTCCTTGGGATTTTCTAGGTAAAAAGTCATGCCATCTGCAAACAGGAATAGTTTTATACCTTCATTTCTGATAGTATGTCTTTTCTTTCCTTATTGCACTGCCTAGAATTTTTATCTCTATGTTGAATAAGAAGGTGAGACTGGACACCTTTGCCTTGTTCTTGATCTTAGGGGGAAAGTTCCGTAGTCCTTCAACAATAGGTATCATGTTAGTTACAGGATGTTGTTGTTGTTGTTTTGCAGATGTTCTTTATAAAGTTGAGAAAGTTCTCTATTTAGGAGTTCTATAGTGAAGGAGTGATGAATTTTGTCAAAGCTTTTCTGCATCGACTGATATGACTGTGTATTTTCCCCCTTCACCTGTTAATATAGTGGACTACATTGTTTTTTGAATAGTGGACCAGCCTTGCATCCCTAGAAGGAGACTCACATGGTCATAATGTAGATTTGTTTCTTTGTATAATGATGAACCTATTTGATTATGTTTTACTAAAGGTTTTTGCATCTATATTCATTGGAGATACTGGTTTATAGTTGTATTTTTAAATTTTGGGTACCTTTTTGTTCTGATTCATATCAGGGTAAAACTAGCTTCATAAAATTAAGTGATAATTTTTTCCTCATCTTCTATTTTCTGGAAGACATCATGCAGTTTGAGTGTTGATTCTTCTTTAAATATTTATAGAATTCACCAGTGAAAACCAACTAGACATGTAGGGATATTTGTAGTATCTATTTTTTAACCTTTATTGTACGTTTACCATTACCATTTAGTCTCCCTATACCCCCTCCCCCCAGTGATCACCACACAGCTGTCCCTGTCCATGAGTCATTTTTCCTTTTTTGTTCAATCCCTCCACCCCCTGACTACCTTCCCCCCACTAGCTGTCATATTATCTATTTCATGTTAGGTAATGCGCTAGGTAGCATTTTTGGAGGGGTGTGTATGTAGGATTACTCATGGTGTTCCCTTATTTTCCTTTGATGGCTGCAAGGCCCGTCCTGGTAGCACCTTTTCATTCCAGATGTTTATTATTTGTATCTTCTGTCTTTTTCTTTGTCAGTCATGACAGAAACTTGTGAATTTGATTGGTGTCCTCAAAAACATAATCTTAGTTTTATTTACTTTTCTCTACTGTTTTACTGGTTTCAATTTCAGTGATTTCTACTTTTTATTTTCCTATCACTTGCTTTATTTCAATTTTTTTATGTTCTTGAGGTGGGAGCTTGAGTTATTGATTTGAGATTTTTCCTCCTTTCTGATGAGTACATTTAGTGTCATAAATTTCCCTCTCAATTCTGCTTTAGCTGAGTCCCACAAATTTTGATGTTTTATTTTTATGTAATCCAGTTCAATGTATTTTCCTAATTTCCCTTGAGGCTTTTTTGACCCATGTATTACTTAGAAGTACATGGTCTAGATTGCACGTGTTTGGAGAACTTCCTGTTGTCTTTCTGCTATTGATTTCCAGGGTTTCCAGTGTGGTTGGAAAATATGGTCTATATGATTTCAAAATTTTTGAATTTGTATTAGGTTTGCTTTTATGACCCAGGATATGGTCTACATATATGTTCCACGAGCACTTGAAACGAATTTGTAGTCTCCTGTTGTTGGGTGGAGTGGCCTTTAAATGTTTATTAGATCCTATTGGTTGTTGGGGTTGTCAAATTCCATGCTCTGCCTGAGTTTCTGGTTAGTTATTTTATCAATTGTTGACACAGGGATGGTTAAGTCCATGTTTATTTCTTCTTTTAGTTCTACCAATGTTTGGTTCATGTTTTGAAGCTGTTATTCCATGCAAACACTTTAGGATTGACCCATTTGCTTTGGGGATTAACCTTCAAGCATTATGTCCTGTCTCTCTGTCTTGGAAAATTTGCTTCAGTATCTTATGCACTTTTCTCCCACTTTCCTTCCTGGACTTTGATGATGCGAATGTTAGATCTTTTGATATCATCCCATAAATCCCCTAAGGATCAAATCAGTTGTTCAAGTGTATAATTATTTGTTCAACTTTAGTAATTTCAATTTTTCTGTCTTCAAGTTCACTGATATTTTTCTCTTACCCTTGCCAGTCTACTATTGTTCCTATCCATTGAGCTTTTTTTTTTTTTTCAGTTACCATAGTTTTTCTGTTGCAACGTTTGATCTTAGTTATATCTCCTGTTCATTTGTTGACACTTTGTTTCTTTGGTGAGACTTTCTATATTTTTCATCTGTTTCAAATGTATTCACCAAAAAATTTCATCATTGAATTTTTTTCTTTTTTGATGGCTGCTTTAAAATGTGTAATGATTTTAACATCTCTGTCACTTTGGTATTGTCATTTGTTGTTCATCTTTTTTATTCAGTTTAGGATTGTTCTATTTCTTGCCATGACATGTAATTTTCTATTGAAATGTGGATATTTTCAGTATAATAGTGCAAGATTCAGGATCTCATTTAAACCTTTTTTAGTTGGCTTCCCATGATACCAGTCAGTCAGGGGAACTGGAGGCACTGATTCTTTACTGCCAAGTAGAAATTCAGTTTCCTCACTCAGCTGCCATTAGTGGGATACCTCCCAGTTGCCATTGGATGAGTGTGAGGTCAGTTCCATATTAGCCCTCCACTTAAACCTCTTGGGTCGATAAGCATAGAAACATGTCTTAATTGCTCCCCATATGGCTTCCACTGACATCAGGGGGAAGGAGTAGTAGCTCTGTTCACACTGGTAGAGAGGAAAGTCCTGACTCTCCACCAGATCTCCTTACTACACCCTGGGGCAATGGTGAGGGTGGAGCTACAGGTTTTCGCAGTGGTCTCCACTAACTCCGCAGGAAGAAGGGGGCATCATTACTTCATGGCAGAGATGAAAGGCCACTTGCCTAGTCAGCCTTCTCAACACCACCCCAATGGGAGTTGGGGTGCCTTATTACAGTCAGGCAAGGGCGGAAATCTAGGCTCTCTTCTCAGCATTCGGTGGTAGGAATGTTTGTGGTTTGTCTGTGCTGTTCTGTGGAGTAGAGCAATTATTGTTTAAAAGTTTTCTGGTGTTGCCACGTTTCCCCTTTACAGGTCTCCTTCTGACTTTTTTGTCTACACTGATTGGTATTTTCACTTTGATCACTTCTTTAACTCTAAGCCTGCAATATATGAGGCAAAGTAAACAGACACACAAACAAACAAAAAAATCTACAGTGAACTCACCTCAAATTCCACCTTGGAATTTGAACTTTGAGTCAATTGCCATCTTCTTTACCTTTTGAGACTCCTTGTGTTTGTATTTGAGGAATATTCCACCTTCCCAGAACCAGAAGTAATGAATAGTTTGATGTGTGTGTGTGTGTATGTGTGTGTCCACAAATAAGGCTTTCCTGAAATTTTCTACCTTTTAAACTTATGGCCATTACAAGGTTTACTTCCAGAAGTAAAGAGTGGGTAGCTAGTGATGATAACAAAGGATCTATTGATAAACTTGGGTTGATTTATTTTATTAAACTGTTGATTATAAGGGGGGAAAAGAACATTGTTGATTCTTTTACATAGACAAAAAAAATTATTTCCTTTTATTTATCTCTCTATATCAGGACATGTGTTTTAGTCTTGACAATCATAAACCATTAGTAGAAAGGACTAGGATGTTTCTTTGCATATAATATACAAAATTCTTAATTCCAAGGGCAAGCAGGAGGCCCTTTAATGGTTGAGACAGA
The DNA here is from genome assembly GCF_022682495.2 of Desmodus rotundus. NCBI lineage: Eukaryota > Metazoa > Chordata > Mammalia > Chiroptera > Phyllostomidae > Desmodus > Desmodus rotundus. The sequence goes on from NC_071387.1 coordinate 126,925,005, forward strand.
AGGGAGGTAAAATGTCTTTTTGGTGTATTCTTACCTCTCAAGTTGAAAAGAAAGTGCAAAACATAGGGTAATCATGCCCTATTTCTTTTTCAAGACTCTGAGGAGACCACCTTATAGAAAGTCTCATAGTAATAGCAGCGGCCACTGCAAAGCGGATACAAAGAGAGCTAGGAGTACCTCCACTGTGCTTTACTAAAAGGTACAGAAATTCCCTTTTGCTCTCAGTTGAAATGGTAAGTGAGAATTGACAGCCAGTGAGCTTGGAAAGGGGCAGCAGCAGCAATGGGTAAGAGATGCAGTAGCAGGGCTGTGACAAAGGTCAGGGGTTGATAACTAATCCAGAGTCCATGTGGAGAATATGAATGAGATTCAGAGGTTCACCAGGGTGAGCTAGAGTTGAAGTGGAGCTGTGTTGGTGGAGGGAAGAAGCTGTACTTGACTCCAATAAGTGGCCCTGAGAATTGAAACCTAGAAGCACATCTAGTCTATGTGAAAAAATCTCACCTCCATGAGGGCCAGTGAAAAATCAGAGGAATAGCAAAAGGATTGCTCAGCTCGGGCACAATTTCCCATTGTATTTCCTTATATCCAAACTTCAATCTGAAGAAGTATTACATAGACAAACATTTGTAACAAGAAAATTAGTACTTGAGTAAAATTTTCACCTTGCAATTTAACAAATATTTATCCACACAAGGCTGAAATAAACCAACCTAAATGAGAACAAACTGGTATAATTTTAAGAGGCAAGTTTTGTTTGTTTGTTTGTATCCTATAGGTTAGGGACTTGAGATGAATTTTTGCAAAAATAGAGGATGTGGCAATAGTTGTAAATCACACCACTCTCTCCATCCTCACATCCAACTCACATATCTAATGCTCACAAGAGGCATTAAATTACCATAAATGCTTTGCACCGGATGGAAGAAAATATGTCCTAAGCTACTTATATTCGATCTTAGTAGTACACAGCTGCCTGCTTAGATTACCTTGTCAAATACTCTACAGATACTCAAAACAGCCCAAAAAGTATCTATTGTGACACTCTAAGATCTATTGGATAGAAATATCTCTACCCTTTAAGGCAGATTGAGCCATTTTTTTAACCAGTTGTAGCTTTTAGAAAGTACTTCCTAATATGGAGCCTAAAATTATCTCCTTGTAACTTGTATAAATGGTCTTAGGTTACCTTTCAGGTGCTACTAAAAATCTACCTTCTTTCAAACTTCCTTTAGCTAATTGCAAATGACTGTGCTACACTCCTACCCATGTACGAAAGAGCCTGTGCTGGCTTTCCTGAGCACTCTCATTATTGTACTCTTGAGTAAGTTTTATTTTGCATTTTCCACTTGAATAGGGGTAGCTGGGACAAAATGCAGTATTTCTTGTGGGATCTGGCCAGCTCCAAAGGCAGCGAAGGTGAATACTTCTAAACAACACTGTATCACTTGATTTATAATCTTAATCTGATGGACTTTATTTTACTTCTTTCTCACAAGACTAGTAATGTATTTTGTAGAACACTGTACAGTTTTCATGCACATCATGATAGGATTTTCATGAAAAGATAAATGAACTTGTTGGCGTCATGACAAGGGGAAGTCTGACTCCCTATTCCCACACCTGCCATGGTGAAATTCTATGGGGGGGGGGGGGGCTCTGCAACAGGCAGGAACAATCAAATAAACAGATGAGTCTGTATTCTGAATGAGATTCAAAGATTGGTGTCGGCCACTGATGTCAGTCACCTTCGGAAAGGGATTCAGGGAGCAGGAGATACGATGTGTTCGTGTTAGGCAATAAGAGAGTTAACACAGGTCTCCAAGGGCATGGGCATAATTAGGCAATCCATGAGAGACAGGTTATTAAAAAAGGGTCCTAGATATGAGAAGGGATTTGTAAACTAGTGTTATAAATCTTATTGTTTCCACTGAAACAGAGTCTGTCTCAATTTAATTGCCCACTAAATTAATACCATTAGTAAGTAGCAAATATGACATTCCAATTTGCATCTTTTGACACAAAGATTGGTGATCTTTTTACCATATTCTGGCTTAGTCTGTGTTTTAGTTAGCTCCTTTTACAAATATGTTAAGTACAAACCACCCATTATTGAGTGGCTTAAAATACTACATTTTTTTCTCATCATCTGGGGTTCTCTTAAGATTCTGGTGATGTAGGCTGAGCTCAACTGGACAACTATGATGGTAGCTGTAGCAGCTGACAGTGGACCTGTTTTTCCTTGTGAGCCTGAGGAGCTGCCCGGCTCCAGGGGCTTCTCATCCTCATTTAAACAGTGGGCTAGCTGGAGCACCTAATCTCAAAGCGTGGCACAGTTAAAAGGGCCTCTCCTAGGTCTCTTAAGAGACTGAGTCGTTGTTACTTCTGTTCCATCTACTGGCCAGAGGCAATCATTTGGCTAAGCTCCAAACCAAGGAATGGAGAAGCACGGTCCACCAGCAATGAAGCTTCTGCAACAGTAAGGAGGAGGAAGTGCTACGCTTCTTCTTCCTGCTGTGTGTTAAGACCAAAATTTGATCATTAGAACAGACCAATAGTTTACATGTCTGCTGAGTATTTTGAGGATCCTAATTTTTCCAGCTGATATGAAATAAACCTACATCTAGAAACTTGAGCAACTCGATGCACAAATGAAAAAATAGGAATGGAGGAAGAATAAGAATTCCATACCCTTGTCCTTGTTAAACTTTTTTCTGTTTGAATTTCTAAATTCATTCTACTTGTTTCAAATATTTATTTATTTTTCTTCAAGGCAGTGGTTATTGCACCATTTGCTACCTTTAATAAAATAACAAAATCTACTTTTAAGTAAGCCTTTCAGCAAAGACAGGATGAAATAATATCTACAGGGTCTGATTGAAGTTCTTTCTCTAACGTATCATGACATTTTTGAGAGATTTCATCTTATCCAAAATTTTGGATGTCCTTCTGAAAGAAACAGTATAAATATCATATTTTTCCAAGTTTTGATAAGAGCCTTTGAATACAGAGATTCATAAAGTGAGAATGGACTATCTGTACTGACTTTTTTTTTTACAGAGAAACTCAGATTTGCTGATAATTTTCCTTTTTCTAAAAGTATGTTGAGTTTCTTTTTTTTTATCCTTCTAACTGACATAAAAATAATTTCAGATGTGTTTTCTGAGTTCGGCAAATCCTTTTAATCAATACATATTTTGATGAAGCCTACATGTGCCTTTCATTACAGTCATATATTAGTTACAAGCCAGCTCTGGTTATTCTGCCATCCCTTTACTTTGGATTAATATGATCAATCAATTTTTTTCAAAAGCTTAAAATCATCCTTTTTATCTTGACCTCTGCCCTATATGTTACTAATTCTTTCTTCTTATTGATATAATGTTACAGACGTCTAGGTTTTATTACTCTTATTTCCACTTTCCACAGAGGAAAGTGATGTGTTTATACCTTACCCTTTCTGCATTAATTATGGTAAATGTATTATTTTATGTTTTTTGGAACTACATGGAGAGCTTTGTGCTGTAGCATTAACCAAGATCACTGCAGTGGGGAAACTAACCTAAGTATTACTGACTTAGCACATGTAGCCAAGCAGTGAGTGCCTGCTCTTCTCAGGCTCCAAGTCTGGGTAGGTGTTATGCACCTAGCTTTGCTCAAAGCAGTGGGTGGTAATGAATGGAAAATTTATTGCATTAAAGACCTTTTGAAACTCTCATGTGCCTTGAAAGTAAAGGGCATCCTTGACTCATTGCTTCCCTCCTAAGAGTTCAGTATCTCCCATCTGTGTGAGAAAACACCCTGAAACTGTTTTTTGAATTTTTCTTAAAAGTTAAAGAAATTTGGGGTTATGCAAAAATATTCTGCAATGATACTAATGTCTATAGTGATAAAAAAGGATCTTTCAAATATTATTTCAAAACTGTTACAATCATCCTCAACCTGAACATACCTATACTTCTAATTTTTAAACAGTAAATGCAGATGGTATACTATATATTTTTATAAATTATTATTATATACACTTTTCCTAATATATATACCTAGTCTTCATAGTTATAATTTCTAGTATCTACATCATGTTTCATGAAACTGATATTCACAATGAGGATAATATGTTTATTAATTTTCAGTTATATGTTTTATTTATTTTGTTATTATGCCACAAAGTTTCTATAAACATCAGCTTATTTGTCTTTTCTTAAAATATGTCCTATAAGTAAATCTCCATAAATTAGCTATTGTGAATTCCTTTTTAGTTACATGTGCTTAATTTTAGATTTTAACCCATTAGGTCAATAAAATGAAGTACCAGTAATATATTTGAAAGAGATCAAGGTAAAATAAGGAACATTTTAAGTCTTTAAGCAAATTTATTGGCCACTACGTATGGACACACAGTGTCCATTGTGTGTCGCGGTGTCGCGATTGTTACTTTGTTGACCTTTGTTTTTAGTGAACTTGTTCCCAGGTCTGGTATTTAGAGCTGAGGTCTTCTCAATTACCTGATTAAGCCAGATACTGGGATAACAAAAGGAAAATTTTAATTCTGGAGAGCATCTTCCCTTGATCATCCCTATTTTACATATTGGTTTCTGCCGCTAATTCTTTTGGATTTATAGCTGGAAATGTGTCCTATAAGACTCTTAAAAAGGAGTCTTTCCCAAAATGCAGCACGGTTCTTATAGAAATAACTGCCAGTCTTTCCGTCCCCTCACTCTCCTGTGCCCGCCGAAGGACGCCTTAGTCCCCGCTGACCCTGACGGCCTGACCATCCCACAGCTTGACTGAACCGCAGACAGACTTCCTTCTGCCTGCAGGCCCCTGACCTCCCTCTTCTGGGAACACTGACTTCGGGAAACCTGGAATTGTAAATTCTTTCCCTGCTACTTGGACTCGTAAATCTTCTCCCAGACTTTCGTCAGTTTTACAAGCCAGGAGTGTCTTTCTCAAACACTGGGAGTCCTGCCCTTGAAAGATAATCCTCAAGAAAGGCAGTCTGTCTGTCTCAGTCTGTGGGGCAAGGTGGAAGCCTAACCTCCGTTAGTGCCCATCGGCAGACCCGGGTGGTCTAATCACACGGAGCAACTTCCTGCAGTATTTTTCCCTGGCTCACCCCCGTGCTCCTAAACTCCCATCGCAATAGTCATAAATAATGTCTTGGCTGTTCAACTCTGTCCAATTTTTCTTTTACAAACACGTGTTTATGTGTCTATAACATCTATGTATATCTTTCTCCCTATTTATTCTATTTCTTTGGAGAACCTTGACTAATATATACACCAGGTGAATCTAGAAGCAAGGGGTTCCAACGACAGTTTCATCTACTATAATTTGTATTTCATGTTTCAGTTCTTACTTTTGCATTTCAAAGGCCATCATTACTGTGAAAATTGTGAGGTTTCCTCTTTGAATATTGAAAGATATTGCAGAGTGAAAATAGGACAGTCATTTTCTAGCAGTCGAAGGAGGTCTGTGTCAGTCGGGCCTTACTGATTATTCAGTCCTGTTCTGTGTGGTGTGGATCCTGCTCCTTCGGGCTCTGTTGTTAGTTAGGAGGACTGGAGAAGAGATGGAGGGAATCGATGGGTAAGCTACAATTGCGATTCTTTCCCTTGAGTAATAGAAGGGAGGTGCCTACAGATAAGACATGAATGAGAAAATTGACCTGAGGACATATTAGAGCTGAGTACTTAGAATTAGATTAAACATTATGCTTCATCTTTTATTTCATTGTAACACAAAACTGTCTGTCTATGGTAAGATACCTAGTTATTTTGCTGAGTAAAGCTCTATGAAATTCTGATAATAGGATACATTGATTAAAGTTACCCTTCATCAGTTTCTTAAAGGCTTATGCCAATCCACATATCATAATTATAAAGAACACATTTTTAATGTTGAAAGATTATACAAAGGGACTTAAAATCTTAAAGCAACAGACTCTGAACACACATATTAAAGGATAAGTTGCTTATTTCAAATATATGTCATTCTCTAAAAATATAAATATTGCAGAAAAATAAACCAACATATTAATAAAACTATAAAGACTGGCTTATTAAACATTGAAATACTATTTTACACACTATAATTTTCCACAAATTAGAAAGTCTAAGACTACTAATTGTTAATAAGACTGTGGGAAAGAGAAATACTAACATCGATGAGTAGATTTCTCTGGAAAAGTTTTGGCAAGATTTTGTTATGTTAATGGCGAATACATCCCATGAAACAGCAGATGAAGGTATGCCTCCAAGGGCAAACTCACATTGTGCACAGTCAAACATGCACAAGCCTTTTTCTTTTTTTTATATTTATAGTAGGCAAAATTAGGAAAAACACTAAATATACAAATATGGAAAAATACATAAACAAAATCCATCATTCTACCAGTTTATATAATACAGTCAAAATGGACAAATCAAGTCTATATTTGTCAAATAAGCAAATCTTGACAGTGGTATATACCTAGTACTCATAGAGAAATAAGGTTGCACAATTTAAACGTGACATACCTGTGACGGCGAAGATGAAATGCTACAGTGTTATCTACAGATCCATATATACGCCGCAGGCTTCTATAAAACACGCTCTGGCAGCTGATGCATTAACTTCAGCAGAGGAAGTGGAGAGAGGACAATGGACTGAGCATGGAAACTTCAATTTATTACAATCTTTGTTTCTTAAAATCTGAATCAATTATGCAAATACATTATTTTTGAGTTTGAAATATTATTTCATCTATGTGTTTTAAAATATTTGTAACTATTAAGCATTTAAAAAACATTATTAAGATATATTTTAATGAGTTTTAGTGATAAAAAGTTTTATCACCATTTTAATATTTTCTACATAGTTAGTTGGTCAAATAAACACATATTCTAAATTTTACTATAAAACACTCAGATTTAGTGAATTAGAAAACCAAAAAATCTACACTAAAAGTTGACTCAGTTGACCATGTAGAAAATACTGTAACTAATTTTGGAATCTGATGAATATAATAGTTCATATTTATAAGGAAAAAATAGAATTATACATTTTTGTCTTCTTTATTATATAAAAAAATTGTGACATTAATTTTTTTTCCTCATTATAGAATTACTTCCTAAATGATAAAAAGAAATACTAGTATCTCTTTTTAATTAGGATTGAATTTTTGGCCAGAAACAAATCACACATTTTCTGTTTTTAGTGGTATGATTTTCAAAAACATATGGGGTTCAAATGAACCAATCAAATAGGCGCTCTCTTAGGCAATCGCATATCCTGTGAGGTACTGTTATTTCTCCTTCTGAAAGATTAACAGGCTCATTTTTATAAATGTCTGCAAAGTAAGTCCTTGTTCTTTACCTTGCCACTCCAGACCCTTGGTGTGGCCCAAATTATTCCCCACTCGCTTTTCAGAGCCCTTCCTCCACTGACATGGTCATCATCTTATTGTCATTTAAACACGTCACGTATTCATCACACCGTGTACCTTTGTTGTTTCTTCAGATGTCAGCCACCTAACCTCAGATAAATGATTTTTTTCCAAAAACAAGATTTGTATAATCTACCAAATTGAAATAATTTTCCAAATACATATTTTATGTCTCAGTTAAGTATAATTTAAACATCTCAATTTTATAATAGGAAGTCTTTGTGAAGTCTTATATATGTATGTTCATTAATCTTGTTCATTAGATACCTGATGCAAGAATATCTATTATTGAGCAAGAGACTAATTAGATATTGCTATTTTACAAAATTTGGTTGTGTAGAGCATATGCCATATGTTCATATTACTCAAACAACTTAATTTGCCTTCCTAATTACAATGATAATAAGTTCCGAGCCATAGTTTATTTATGCAAAAGTACACCAGTTGAAGGCATGAGCGTGGCATGTGGAGTAAGAGACAAGACCAACTTTGACCAAGGCTGTTTATTTTGCATATTAAATCACTTTCTTATTGAGCCTTGTTGAAAATGAAGAAATTTTTTGGATTTGTTTTATTGGTGAAGTGAAAAATTTTTAAGTGATATATTATGCACACGCTGAAACGTAAAATGGGCTGTTTCCTGCCTTAACTAAAGGCAATGTGGGAGTATGCCTCAGCTGTTATGTATCCTGGAGTGTCTAACCTTTACACGAGAACATGCTTGGGCAAGTGCACATTTCACGTATAGAAGCAGGGTTTCTGATTGGGGCTCTGCGTCATGGGAGGGTGACGTCCACATCTAGTGTTGGGCAGGTCTAAGCTCTAACTAGTCAACCACGTTGCAGTGTGGCCTCACAGACTTGATGCGACCAGAGAAGGATGTGCATTTCTTTACCTGAATGTCAGTGTCTATGTCTTCAAGATTATCATATTTTCTCTTGATTGGTTATTCTATTTCCACTTAATATAGAATTCAATTCATTTTTATGTTAATAGAATTAGTCTGTTAACATTTTATCCTACTCCATAATAGAAGACTATTTTAAACCTTTTGCAATAATCTGTGTTTAATACTGAGGCAATAACTTAGAATAATAATTTAATAACATTTTTATTGAAAGATCTTAGAGATATTTTGTTGATAAAGAATTATGAGAAATATGTACTTAACAAATAACTAGTGAAATCTTTGGTAAAATAAAAACTAAATAATAGGTACAGTGATAATATTAAAGTTGCTTACAGTAAATTAGGAAACAAAAATATTTCTTGTAACTGGTAATTTTCTTCAAAGATTACTTTTGTCTCATGTTTATATAGCCTCTTGCTTACTCTTGAGTAGTGTTATGGCAGAATTTTTTTTCACTTTTAGCCTAGCACTATCATTATGGTAGTAATAAGTTTCTTATTGATGGCATATAGCTGTTTCATGTTTTTAATCCATGTTGATCAAATATGTCAGTTGATATTTGTGGATTATTTATTTAACAATGATTATAGTGTAGCCCTGGCTGGTGTGGCTCAGTGGTTGATCGCTGGCCTGTGAACCAAAAGTTTCCTGGTTTGATTTCCAATCGGGCACATGCCTGGGTTGCGGGCCAGGTTCCTGTAGGGGGTTGTGCCAGAGGCAACCAATTGATGATTGATGTTTCTCTTACACATTGATGTTTCTCTCCCTGTCTTTCTTCTTCCTTCCCCCCTCTCTAAAAAATAACTAAAATCTTTAAAAAAATGATCATAGTGAAGATTTCAGTTTATCCTTTTGTTTTCTCTTCTTTGATTTCTCTAGCACCTTTTTTAGGTTTATAAAAAAAAGTTTTAGTATTTTAATTTCTATATCATGATTTAATAAATCTCTGTAAAGATTTTAGATTTTACTCTAGGGTTTATAAAATATGTAAATAACTCTTCATAATCTATTTAAAATCAACTTTTTCTACTTGAATTAAAATGTAGAAATATTACGATCAGAGATTTCTTCACCTTATTTCCTTTGTGATATAGTTACTATGTATACTACATCTACCTACATAGAAAATCTCATTAGACAAGGTTTTAATTTTATTTCAAATGTCAGAAATACATTGAACAATTCAGAGAATAGTCTATTTAATATACATAAGTTATTTATAGTTTCTATCACTTTCCTTATTTTTAATTTTTCAAGATGGCTTCTGATATTTGCTTCTATATTCATAATTTTCTTTAGCAATTCTTTTATATCAGGTCTGTTCCCTATGATTTTCTTAGTTTTCTTTCATCAGAGAATTTTGTAATTTTTATCTTCATTACTTAGGAATACTTTCACTGGATGAAGATTTCTGGGTTTACAGATAATTTCACTTATCACTTCAAAAATGTGCCACTTGTCAATCAACAAATGAATAAAGAAGAGGTGAGACTTGGATATGTAGATATTTGGAACATTATTCAGCAATGAGAAAGAAGGAAATCCTGCCATTTACAGCAGCATGGGTGAACCTGAAGTACATTATGATAAGTGAAATAAGCCACACAGAAATACGAGTAATGTATGGTTTCACTCATACGTGGAATATTAAAAATAGTAAAGTTGAACTCGTACAAGCAGAGAGTAGAATGGTGGTTACACAGTGCTGGAAGTGAGGAAATAGGAGATTTTGGTTAAATGGTACAAGGTTGAAAGTATGTAGGATAAGTCTAGAGGTATAATATGTAGGCATGATTATATTTAATACTGTATCGAGCACTGGAAATATATTGAGAGAGTAGACTTCAGGTGTACTCATCACACACACACACAAAAATGGTAACTGTGGGGAGCTGATATCTTAACTGTAGTAATCATTTTATATACCTTATATAAAACATATTTTATATAACATAAATGTTTATAAATTTATATAATGTATATACATTTATGTAATGTATATTAAAGTTATGTTGTACACCTTAAATATACACAGAATTTTTATTTAAATATATATAAATATGTGCCACTTCATTCTGGCCCCTTGTTCTTGATGAAAAACCTACAGTCACTTTAATTGTTGTGTTCTATAGTTAGTATATACAGCAACTTCAATGTCTTTGTGTGTTTTCTTTTTAAGCGTTCTTCTTGTGATTGATTTCCAGTTTCATAGCATTGTGGGTAGACAAGATGCTCTATATGATTGAAATCTTCTTAAATGTGTTGAGACTTGTTTTGTGTCCTAATTTGGTCTCTCCTAGAAAATGTTCCGTGTGCACTTGGAAAGTAGGTATATTCTGCTGCTTTGGGGTGAAATGCTTGAAGATATCAATTAAATCCATTTGATCTAGTGTGTCATTTAAGGCTGCTGTCTCCTTGTTGATTTCCTGTCGGGAAGATCTATCCATTGAAGTCAATGGGGTGTTAAAATCCTCCACTGTGATGACAGCCATTCTGACAGGTGTGAGATGATACCTCATTGTGGCTTTCATTTTCATTTCCGTGATGATTAGTGATGTTGAGCATCTTTTCATATGTCTATTGGCCATCTGTAGGTCCTCTCTGGAGAAGTGTCTATTTAGATTCTCTACCCATTTTTTAGTTGGGTTTTTTTGTCTTCCTGGTGTTGAGTTATATAAGTTCTTTCATTGAACTGTCTTGAAGAACTCATTAACTTTTTTTTTCTGCCATTTCCATTCTGCTATTGAAATCACCCATTGAGATTTTTACTTTCACTATTGAGATTTTAAGTAACAATATTTTAATTTGTCTATTTTTTAATACTTATTTCTTTACCAGCCCTTTTCATTTTTCTGTTATTATATGAATGTTCAGAATCACTTATTTGAGCATTTTTATAACTGTCACTTTAAATTCTTTATCAGTAATAGGTTATCTATAGGATTTTGCTGAGTTGAAATTTTTGTTACTTTATATGTCAAACAATTGTCCATTGTAACCTGGGTATTTTTATTACATTATACAACTGGATATTTTTTCAACCCTGGATAATATTAATATTTTTGTGTTAGTAGGCAGTCAACATTGTTAAGGTCAGGCCCCAGGTCCTAGCATGCCTCCTGTGGGTTTTGGTTTCATTGTTAGATTATTTTTCCAAACCTTTGCATGCTTTTAAAATTGAACCCAGATCTGTGTCACCCAATTGATCATTCTGGAACCTGGATGATTGTCAATTTATTGGTTGAGTTCTCAAAATTTTTGATAGGCTATTTAAGAACAGACCCGTGCATGTTTAGGTAGGGAGTCTAAGAGTTTATAAACACTGTAGCATGTCTCTCTTCTTAGCTTCCTGCACTCTGGAGTCTTCCCAGTGCTTTCCTGTTCCATGAGATTACTCTCGCTGTCATCCAGCCAGACACTTGCAGCACCAATAAACTTGCTCTGCTGTACACTTGAATGATTATGTCCATGCCTGGCTTGGAGTGGAGAATTGAAAGTGAGAAAAACAAAACAATGCGGATGGCTCCGCACTCTTAGAACTGCATTTCCACTAAATGAAGAGGGAATTTTCCATTTCTTAGTGTTTAGGCTTCTGCAGTTTCCATAGTCTCCACTGTCACTGTGGTGATTCGCTGGGGGATTGGACAAGAGAACAGAGCCAAGAAAAATATGTATATTTCTACACTCTCCTGAGGAAAGAGTTCCCTTTCCTGTTTTAAGACACTATCTACCAGCATCTACTGGAGCTCTCTCTGTATGTGCCACGCTCCTCACATCCAGATTTCTGGCTGCATTGAATTCAGGCTGGGAGATTGGGGGATGGGTAGGGAAACAATGGTAAATCCATTACCAGTTCAGATACTTCCAATTTAGTGTTCTTCCTGGATTTGCCTGCTACTGCTTCCTTTCATAGTCTTCAAACTGCTGTTTTCATACATTTCATCCAGGTGTTATAGTTGAATTCAGCGGCAGAAACCAGATGGAATGTGAATACTCCATTTTACGCAGACCCAGAACAGACAGATACTTGTACACTTATGTTTGTAAAAGTTTTTGGAGTGATGCTTAAATATAGAGTATGATTGCAATGACAAGTAAAGTTCAGTTTTTTTTAATATTTTTAATGTATTTTTTAACTTTTTATTTTTGGCATGTGTTGTTTCAATTTGTAAACTATTTGTGGTATGCTATTTTCATAGTAACCCTGATTATTCTTCTTATACTCCTGTTCCTTTCCCATGAATTTATAGATGAATGTATTAAGAGTTTGAGACTATTGCTCCATCCCTGAACCTGAGCTGACCACATGGTTTTCTTTGATATGTTGACTGTTGCAGAAGTGATAATATGTCTCAGTGAGTCTAGGCATAAAGAGTCCGGCATGCTTTCCCCTGTCAGCCTGCCTCTGACCTTAGGTCCATGACTGAGTCCAGCTGAGACTGGCCCTAACTGCTGGCTTGAAGAATTAGATACAAATAAGTTGTTGTTCTTTTGAGTCTAAAAAGCATCTAAGTACAAAGGAATGCTGTGGTGAAACATAACATATGCATACACAGGTAATTCTGAAAAAATTGAATTTTCCGACTTGACGACCTCCTCACCTCCATCAGGTGACCCATGCTCTGACTAAAATAATTGAGTTTTGGGGGATTGCATAAATTAGGATGCTATGGATTCCCATCTGCCAAATAAGCAGAAATATGCTATCAACTCTCAGTGTTTACACCTTTTTGTCCAATGATAGATGATCTGTTTCAAAAAGTAAAATATATTCCCTTCTCTTCTTGGCTTAAATTGCCAGAAAAATCCAATCTAACTAACTAAAAGTGACCACATTTACCTTTAAAGTAGTCAATTTAATTATGTTATTTTGTTTACCTACTCAGCTCACTGGAATCACCAATTAAAATAACATGTTTGAGCAGATGAGTTTTGAGATGATGAGAGGTCATTTTACTGTCAAGGAAGGAGGAAAATGAACAAAATTAAAGCAATTTATTAATAAGTAACTTCAAAAAACTTCAAATTAAAATGTGCTTTATAACATTATTCGTATCTATTTTTTAGTATATCGCGTTAGTTATCAATTAAATTTACAATTCTTCCTCTTGTGGAATTTTCTCTTGGGCATATTTAGACCCAAAAGAATAAACTTTCCTTTTTGAAACAGATGCTTTTACAATTAATTTCAAGATTTCTGGGCACCCTTGTTAGTCTCTTTGTGTTTGCTCTAACATCTGACCTAATTCCAATTTGCAGAACATAATTGGAGCCTAGGGATATCATTATTCATAATACTTTTTTCAGTTATAACAAATGAAAGGAAACCTTTGAATAAAAAATGACATTCAAAGAAAACTGGACTCTTCCTTCTTCTTAAATGTAGATTAAAGTAAGACTAGTCCTTACTAACTTATTGTTGCTGATATTGATATTTGACCCCTAAAAATTCATTATTTCTAATAGTCTTAGGAGAGTATTTACCTGTACATGTTGACAGATTGGTAAAATAGTTCATAAATTTGAGTTTCTAAAATTGTAATGTTCTCATCTTTCAATGACGTTTGAACAGTGAAAATAAGGAGTATATGTTTAGGCACATGTTATAATTGCTAATGTGAATGGCTTTCCTCAGCTTTGGTAAATTGTTAAACTCATGTATATTTCTTAAGTTGGTTGTTGAAAACCAATAAAAAATGTCTTTGATGACTAGAATTTATTGCTGGATACATTTACTATAATTGTAAATTTTGCTAATAGCCTTAGAGAATTTTAAAAATTATACTCAATGATTTTTAAATGTTAACCTTAAAGAGAGAATGACATAATAAATGAAGAGAGAATGCTTAGTTTTGAGACAGTGGGTAAGTTATTTAAATTCTTTGGCTGTTCATATCAGCACAATTTCCATTAGCAAAGTGCTGGAAACAGCCTAAGTGCCCTTCAGTAAATGAGTGAATCAAAAACTGGTACATTTACACAATGGAATACTACACAGCAGAAAGAAAGAAGGAGCTCCTACCCTTTGCGACAGCATGGATGGAATTGGAGAGCATTACGCTAAGTGAAATAAGCCAGACGGTGAAAGACAAATAACCATATAATCTCAGCTATAAGTGGAACCTAAACAACAAAACAAACAAGCAAGCAAAATATAACCAGAGACAGGGAAATAATCATTTCCATGAAAATACCATTGAACTCTTGCAACTTCCCACCCCACTGTAATTACCAGACTGTTGTCCATGTCCATGAGTGCTTTTTCCTTTTTGCTGGATCCGTCCATCCCCTAACCTCCCCCCTTCCAGTAGCTGTGCTCCCTCTCTCTATCTATGAGCCTGTCTCTATTTTGCTTGCTAGTTCGGTTTGTTCATTAGGTGTATTTGTTCTGATGTAGGTATGGCTACCTTAGATTCCCATGGCTTTATTTTTATGTGGAATGTCTCTTTCTATATTTCTAATTTTATTCTGCATGTGTCCTTACATCTCAAGTGAGTCTCTTGTAGGCAGCAAATGGATGGATATTCTTTTATTTATTCAGCTATTCTGTGTCTTTTGCTTAGAGAATTTAGTTGACTTACATTTAAATAATTAGTGACAACCATGTGCTTATTGCTGCTTTGTTCACTGATTTCTGGCCCTTTTGTTGTTCCTCTGTTCCTTTCTTCCCTTGTGCTCCTTTCCAATGGTCTGAAGCAGAACCTGAGGGCTCTCAGGATGCCCGATGACAATGTAGACAGTCGAGGGGGCTTCCTGATGTAAAACTTCATTTGATGCAATTTTTAAATTTCCGATGTGGTCAGGTTACAACACATATACCCTAGAAGATTATTAAAAGGCGAGAAATGTGAAATTTAAATCCATTCTGAGGAAAGAAAGAGGAAATTAATATTACCCATAATATGGCACTTTACAGCCAGCGGATTTAATTATTGTGTAGAAGGGCACAGGTTTCTTACCTATGCACCCTGATAAATCCAGAAATTCCAAAGGAAATTATTTTTCATTAATTGTTTCTCTCTTTATTGGGTCAGAAGATCAGAAATGACCATTGTATTTACTGTAACATTTAGTGATGGTAGGACAAAGTGGTGGCCTCTCCTTCAGTTACAGAATAAAGCAAACAAAAAAGGTGAATGCTACAGGTCTTATAAATATATTACACAAAATCCCACATGTACCATGGAAATCAATCTTCCAAGTATCTACTGCCAATCCTAATAACTACTATTTTTTGTTTTTAATAATATGTGATCGAAACTATTGTAGATTACCTACATCATGCTACATTCCAAGACAAGTCTGTAAGGTAGGTACAATTTTAACCCATGTTTTACAGTGTAAACTAAAGTACAGGAGGTTTAAAAATGTCTTAAGATCCCCAGAATGTGGAGGATACATGAGTAAAAATCTGAAATTAATTTTATTTAATTAATTAAACTGTCTGACTCTCCTACCCTCCATTATAGAAACACATGTACACAAGAGGTATTTGTTTCCTTTCATACATTTTTAGAAAAATAGAAAAGAAGAGAATATACTATTATCATTACTTTAACCAGAAACTGGGTCAGAGAATTCCAGTTTATAATGGAAATGATGCCCATGAGCCATCAGCCACACAATGAATAGTGTGGATTTGCTGTCCTTCCAAAGTAGGGCGGGGACACACAGAGTAGCATTTGTCAAAGTTCTCAGGAACACTAAAATGGGTTTCCTGGGTTTGGGGGGAAATGCGAACAGAGAGACTGAGACTGGATGCATTTATCTGCCTAATATACTTGAAATATGCACCATAACCACAAAAAAGAAATAAAAGGATTACATTTTCTGCTGTCATGAAGATATTTTAAAGAATAAATGGGAGAAATGCATGGAATAAGGTAGTTGTGCCTCACTGTGTTTCATCTTCCTAGACTTTCCCAAGGGACTTGTCTTCAGTAAGTCCCTGTTGCTTATTAGTCCCTTGTGAAGAAGTTCACATTAACTACTTTGCACGGTTTCCCAGCGTTAGTCAGATGCCATGTTTCACACAAAGTTAAGAGTGTGTCTCAGGTCACTAGACTTCTCTTCAGGCCATGGAAGGGATTCTACTCTATCAACATGGAAACCACTTCGACATATTCTCTCCAGAACTTTAACTTATGTGCAAGTAACTCATGTGATATTTAAGGACATTTTGAAAGGGAATTGCTATTCCTATCAGGAAAGTTTTCTAAAACTTACCACATAAGAATTAAACTCTCCAGCAGAATTCTTTGTTGTTTCTTGGTCTGATACATGATAAAATGTCAAATGAAAGATGATAAATGAAACAAATTTCTTAAGATGGTATATTTGGCATGACAAATCTTTGAGGTTTTATCTATACAAACGGATCAAATTAAAGCTTAAAATTCTGATTGAATTTGCCCTGCCTTCCCTGTCTGGAGACTGACTGATGTACACTCTAATATCCAATGGCCTTTAAAAAGGATGACACAAAGCTGCTTTTCTAGTTTGTCTCCAAGTTCTGATCAATAATTTCCCTTTAGGTGCTTTCTGCCTTTCAAAACAAAATCCCTCAGCCTGACTTTGTGCCATGGAAGCCTAATTTAAAAGTAAAAGGGGGTCGGGTGGGCAGGGACTTCAGTCAATAAAATGCTACTACCAATTATTTCCTCTAACACTTAGTATATTGGGAATAACAATAAGCATTTTGGGGAATAACGATAAGCATTTTTCCCTGAATATGATCATCCCATCTGGGAACAATGAAAGTGTCTTCATTATTTAAAATCATATCAGTATGAATATAAAATACAAATTGGGCAGGTCATTTTGTATTTTCTAAATTTACATTGACTTTTAAAAAGAAAATAATGATTAAAATGGGCCTTGATTTATCATTTATGAATTGGACTCTATATGCCTGCCAAGTTTCTTACCTACGCACCCATTGTATATATGCTTATATGTGCCTGACAGCAGAAAAACATGATTTTACATACTGATCATTGTTTTAAAAATTATTTTATTTATTGTTTTTTAGAGACAGAGGAAGTGGGGGGACGAGAGAGGGAGAGGGAGAAACACCCATAGGTTGCCTCTTGTTTGCACCCTGGCTGGGGATGGAACCCACAACCTTTTGCTGTACAGGATGGCACTTCAACAAACTTAGCCACCTGGTCAGGGCGTACTGATAATTGTTTCTGTCAGTTCATTAGAATATAAAGGTAGCACCAAGTATACTCAAATCCATTGACACATATAAAGACTTTTAAGAGAAAACAGTAATCCTTATTCTTCAATGAAACAGAAGAACTTTATTATACTCAATTGTCCAAAAAATATAATACCTCATTGTAACAGAGAAAAGTTGAATAGATTCAGCATAAATAACTTCTTTATGAATAGGAATGTGTTGAGTAGAAGTTATTTTTATTGAAATTATTAAATATGTTTTGAAAGAAGCATTTGTTGCTCTTGATTCCATTTGAAATTTATTTTCCTTTTCACAGTATCAATATCTGTATAGGATTCTGAATAGTATGAAGTCAATAAGGGAAAAACCTTATTTTCCTTTATTTATATACAGAGTTTGATATTATTTTTCCACACAAAGATCATTGTTTTCAGTTCATCGGTATCTTCATCAGGGAAAAATGATGTTGCAAACTTTTCTTGGAGAATTTTTAATAATCATTCATTTCATCAGCAAAAGAAAACAATGATTTGCATTTATATACCTGGGAGATAAATTTTTATTGAGTGATATGTCTTTTTTGAAACACCAAGCAAAATATATAGTATACATAGTTTTTGTTCCAATGTGATTTAAAGATTTTCTACTAACCATTTGTTGCCTTGGCAAATAAAGATGATACTTGTCTTTAAAATATACTCTATATTTGCTCTCCATTCATATAATTTATAGATGTACATATATTTATTTTTTATTAGAGTAAAGAGAAACAAACACTGAATATGCATGAGCAAAGAAGAAGAAAAGGGTGAAATAGTGTGAGGGGAAACTACTAGAAAAGTTCCTTAGACTTCTGAGTCACTGAACATGCTCTGAGGTATGATGACTGGAACATGTCACTCTGTTATGCTAACTTATTAATTACCAAAATATTGTATCAAGCATACTAAATGTTTTATGAGTAAAAGCTAACAGAAAATACATGATAACATATAAATGTGCAAGCAGTAGAGAATTATGCCTGGATCCTGCAATGTTAAGTGGGTCCAATGC
Organism: Desmodus rotundus; assembly: GCF_022682495.2. Lineage (NCBI taxonomy): Eukaryota > Metazoa > Chordata > Mammalia > Chiroptera > Phyllostomidae > Desmodus > Desmodus rotundus. The sequence goes on from NC_071387.1 coordinate 126,943,578, forward strand.
TATGATTTTTTAGAGTGAGATACAAGATCAAAGAAAGCTCTTACAGTGGTCTGTGCCTTCATCCAGACAGACATTAGCTGAATAATCTCATGTCTATCGGGGTAGCCACTTACGTTTCGTACCGTAATAGAAGTGGGCTGGTTGCAGTAGAAGCAGGTTCTCTTCTCTGAAGCACTGTATGAGTTTGCTAGAGCTTCCGTAACAAAGTCCCACAGTTTGGCTGGTTTAAAAACAGAAATTTTTTCCTCCTAGTTTTGGAGGCTAGAAGTCCAAAATCAAGGTAAAGGGAAACTGGTTCCTTCTGAGGCCTCTCTACTGGCTGCCTTCTCCCTATGATCTCTCACATGCTCTCTCTGTGGATATCTGTGTCCTAATTTCTTCTTCTTACACAGACTCCAGTCATAGTGGGACTAGGCCCCACTCAAAATGACCTCAGTTTAACTCCATGATCTCTTTAGAGACCCTATTTCACCATACAGTCACATTTGGAGGTGCTGGGTGGCAGTCTTTAACAAAAGAATGTGGGGGGACACTCTGCTCGGCCTCTAACAATGACCCTATGCCTTTCCCCTGGGGATGGCTTTGGCATCCAGCTGTGTGTTTCTAACCAGGATCACAAACTTTCAGGAGTTCCATTGACCTTGACACACACTCCGTCAATTGTTATGCTTTCTCACCCTGATTCACCGGCAAGTTGAACCTCCCAGGGTCATTCCTCTGTTATTTCTAGCTGGCCTTATGGGATGTGTATGGATTCCTCCCCCCTAGAGATGAGGACACTCTAAAAATGCAAATGCAGAGTTCCCAGTGAAGTTGTCTCTGCTGGGGGGAGAAAGGCATCTACAGTGTGAGAAAAAGGAAACGTCATGCTAACGTGCACAGGGACGGTGGGAGGGGGGAGGGGGGGGAGTGTCCTCACAGCTCTCCAGTTCCTAAAGAAGCCCCACCCTTGCATTCCCGTGTTCTGTTTCTAGGACAGCAATTTTCAATCTTTTCAAATCTCATTGCACATATAAACTGATTACTAAAATTCTGTGGCATACCAAACACCGACCTTTGAACCAAAGGGTCACCAGTTTGATTCCCAATCTGGCTGCATGCCTGGGTTGCAGGCCCGGTCCCCACTAGGGGGCATGTGAGAGGCAACCACACACTGATGTTTCTCTCACTCTCTTTCTCTTTGCCTTCCCCTCTCTCTAAAAATAAATAAATAAAATCTTTAAAAAAAACTGAATTTTTGGCCGATCTGACAAAAAAATAGTTATCATTTTTGGTTTATTCATACTAATTAGCTATTGTTGTGTTGATTGTTGTCATTTTTTATTTGACAATCTAAGGGAAAAGAGGTCAGTGCTCCTGTCTAAATTATCAGGTATTGCATGTTTTAAAAATTCTTGCAGCATACCACTGGGGCAGGCACACGAGTTGAAAATCGTTGTTCTAGGAGGTGATGAGATGTAGCTTGTTTGTTTTGGCTAATTTAATACATATGACATACCCATTAATAAGCATTCAAACTAAATAAACTTGTAGGTCTTAACCTTTTCTCTGTTCCAGGATATGGAAAGGATATATTATACTTAATAATAATCTCTCTCACTGGAAAGAAAAATGGGGAGGGGCCAGTGATGGCATCTGAGACCTGGGCAACTTGGAAGACATGGTCCTCAAATAGTCCTGAACTTTTAATGGCACCTGCTTAGAGAGGCTGCCCTATCTTGTGTTTACTATGAAATGTGCTTATTCAAACTGGGTAGATTCAGGGCAGAAAATACTATGTATCCACCGCACTCACAATTTACAAAATAATTTAGTTAATCTGGAAACAAGTAGATTGAAGAAATGATATAACATTAGAGAATATAAAACCATTCTGCAAACTATGAAATTTTTCTCTCAAATACTATATTCAATTAATAAAAATGGGGGCAAAAGTGGGTCTTCAGTTGTTTGTATGAAACATAATAAAATAAATAATATGAGTAAACGTTGTGTTTCACATACTCACAACTGCAAGTCTAGTTTTGCCCCACTGTGCACATACGTAATTTTAAATGAGGAACAGGAAGATTGGATCTGTTAAGTATGCTTAAATCCTGGTCCTCCCATAAATACGATATAATCTCTGGAACTGAATATACTGAACTAAGAAATCCACATATACATAATTCCCAATCACCCCTTTTCAAAGGTGAAAACCCAGTGAAATAATAATTTGTACATAAATTACATCAAATATCACATACATTATTTAATTCAGACATCAATTCAAAATAATTCCTAGATATTGGGCATTATTAAACATGTTAAATTACTCATAGTAATGCTAAGGGACATACATTATGTAACTTGGATTCAGTATTCATAGAAATTTTATTGCAAGAATATAGCAAATATTTGTCTGGGTATACCTGTGAGAGTCAAGTAGAAAGAGTGGGGAACTGTCCAAGGGCACAGTACGTAATAGAGCCCCATGATGTAAGAGCATTTCCTAATTAGAAAAATATGAAAAATATAAAATATCTTAGTAATACTGATAATAATACTTACTTAGATATAAAGTAGTGATTTATAAAATAGCTAAGCTTTATTGCTCAAACCACATACAAAGGGGTTACAGTAAGCTTTCAGGGTCGGGAATATACAGCATACATGAAAATAATATTTGTCAAAGGATGTTACATGGGGAAGATAGCAGGTGTAATGTGGCATAATTTTCTAATATCCCTGAATTTCCAAATTAATCACAAGTAAATTTTGAAAAAAGAAAAAGTAAATTATCATCAGACCGATAGCAAAGATATATCAAGGAGAATGTGGAGTAACATATTTAAGAGACAAAAGGAAATTGCGCCTCAAGGCTTTTAATCGCAGAAAACTGACTTTAAAGTATGAAGGTCACAGGTGAACTGTTATTTACATGTGAAAACTGAGATAATGTTTTTCCAGATTTTCGTATTTGTTTCTTAAAGTGTTTCTTTTCACACCTGGATGTGTATGGGAATCAGCTGGGGACACTTTGTCAAGTGTGGATCTGGTGCAGGAGGCCTGGGCAGGGCGTGGGAGTCAGGATTTTCGTAGGCAGCCCCATGTGACATGCCGCTGCTAGTGTGGGCCACGCTTGCAGGGTGAGGACTGACTTAACGAGTCCACATCCAGCATAACCATCCTCGAAAAAGAAATCCTATTTTAAATTAACATTAATTGCATTGCAGTAAAACTCAAAAACCTTCTTATGATAATGATTACATGGCTGGAAAGTGAATTGTCTCATATGAAAAAATATATATATATTTTATTCTCAGTGGATAGAATATTTGCTGCAAAGACTGGCCTTGGCCAAACTCTTGTCAGGCTCTCTAGTCTCTCCAGGCCTCGATTTCAGGGTCCGCCCTGGTTGGGCCTGCATGAGCCATTGTAGTGAGAATCTAAATCATGTCAACGGTAATTACCCTTGAGATCTGATTACCCTGGATATCCAATCAAATTTCTTCCTTTGCCACCATTCCTCTACATGTAACTGTTCACCCTGGCCTGCCTTGAGCAAGAATCCTGTTGGGTCAAACTAGCCCGAATGTCCTCTTCATCCTGGTGTTTGCTATTATTAACTTTCTGTTCACTACCCCCTCTACTCTGTTCCTGGCCCATAAATCCCCATTCTTCCTTTTGTGTGGGAGTGGAGCCCATTCTCTCTCCCGTATTGCAAAAGCCCATTGCAGTTGTCCCTGGAATAAAGTTTTCCTTAGCCATATTTAACAAGCATAGGATATTTTTGTCTTTAACAATATTACTAATTTTAACACTAAATTTAGCAGAAAAATCACAGATTTATCAACACCCATCTATATTTTATAACTTTTATAACTGTTCAACTATTATCATGGTGCTGGTTACAGCAGAAAGGATGAAAACTATTTGAATCCTATAATTAAACATTTCAAGGCTCACATTCATCTCCTCTCAACCTATTCCCTAGTTATGGTTGGGATGTGTTTGATATCAAAGGTGATTCCCAACACAAAAACAAAAGGAGGAGACTGAATTACACTCGATCTTAAAGATTCACCTGTGCTGGTATGATGGATACTTAAAGGGAAAAAATTATGAGACTTGCTAAATTGGTAAAGCCAGCTTTATTCAGGACTATCACAATAGGTATAGGAACCACAGCTCTGGGATTATGCGGTGGGAGGGAGAGAATGGGCTTATTTCCAAACAGCATGAGCAAGCAGAAATTTATAGCCCAGGTAACTGTAACTTAAAATAATTTTTTGGATATTAAAAACCTTGGCCAAAATTGCTGAGATAGCTGATATGGAAACCTAAGTGAACAGAAATAAAATATATATTGATCTAAGTAATTCTTAGGGCAGAAAGAAAATTGTAAGTGAGAATATAACCTAATAAGAAGAAAACCAGCAGCATTATTGCAATTCTAAACTAACTCTGTGAAGAATGCAAAGCTGACTTTCACCAAAGGAGCAGATACACAGTTGAATCGTTTCTAAGAAAAATCACAGCTCAAAGTAAATTGGGGGAGGGGTAAGATAGTTAGTCATCTGCATTTTCTTATGGAAAGTTATCTAGTCACTCTTTTTGTCTTCCTTAGGACTGTATCTGTCCTCCTTTTTTCACTCATCAAAAACAAAGACAGAAACTCCTTGTGGCCCATAAAGGAAACATAAAGGAAATTCCTTATTTTGGGATGAAAGTTAAGGAAGCTAACAAGTTGCAAGTACTTTATACCTTATTTTCTCAATGTAATATTTTCTATATATTATTAGCAAACATAATTAAAGTAGTGAGTTTAGATTTCAGTAATAACTCAGAATAGAGTTGAAACAGAAAATACCAACAACATAGAAAATATTTAAGAGCTAATAAAAAAAAATCCTTGTCCTCGTATAACAGTAGAGTCAGGTGGCTGCATATGATGCCAGCACTGCAGGAGGAAGTACGGATTGGTGCTCAGGGACCATACAAACTGGAGGTAAGCCCTCGATTCACTTGTGAAGAACATAAAACTTTGTAGAGGTGAATTGGTGCTCAGCTATGTATTACTATAATAACAAATCATCCCAAGACTTAATGACTTTAAACACCCATTTTTTTTTTGCCTGTGATTTTGAGAGTCAGAAATTTATAGAGGTCCTATCTGGGGGCTTCTTTTCTCATCCACATGGTACCTGCCAGAGCTGCTGGGAATGGGATATCTGCCTCCAAATTGTCTTCTCCCTTTTTTCCAGGATCAGACAACATTAGGTGGAAAAAAGTTTAAATAAACTTGACTTTATGAACATTGATGAAAAGTCCTAAAACATACTTGCATATATAACTATGCATATTTAAATTATAAAGTAATGTGATTTGTCTCAGGGGCGTAATAAGGATTATCTCAATAATCTTTAGATACGTGTTAATATAGTTCATGATAGAAGAGTAATGTGGAGAAAATCTATATGATCATCTTGATGGTTGGTTAAGGAGAATTCGATAACATTTATAAAGACAAAACTATTAGCAGTTTAAGAATAAGAGCTATTTTCTTACTTGGCATAGGGTATCTAACTGAAAGCTGTATAAAAAAATATGAAACAAAAGTTTATATAGAAACTTTAGAATTATTAACAAGGATGCCTAACATCACCACTGTGATTTATCACTACCAGAGGTTTTAGCAAGTTTCTCCAATGTCCTCTACTCTCTGTTTCAGTTCTGTGACCTGGCAGGTTTTTTAATGTTCAACTCTGTTCCTTCAGACTTCGATGCATTTATTTGTAGAAGTCTTTTCTGCTTCTTCTGGTGACTTCACAATCCCATTTTACCCATTCAGCACAAGTATATCCATCTATAAACATTTTCTTGACACCCTCCGAGTTAGTAAACATATTCTCTCTGACCCTTTTCTGCATTAGTTGTGAAATTGAATTGTAATTATGTTTTAAAGTCATTTTTCCCATCAGAAGAAGTGCTGTTTGAGAGCAAGGATGAAACATTAATCACTGTACATCTGGAACCTAACAGTGATTGGTAAATTGCAGAACTTAAATGGAGACTTTTAAAACTATAAATAAATCCACAAGGTTTACATTTTGCTTTTAAGAGTGCTTGGTGTTTTACTTGTCAAAAGCTTGATGTGTTTCTCTCTAAAATTACACGTCGTATTCTTCATATATTGGGGTGGCCAAAAAGTTCATTTAGGTTTTTGTCTGTGCAATGGCTCCAGTAGCCCTTAATTGTCTTTAACTTCATTCAAAACAATTTTGTTAGATTATATTGTGACCGCTGTCATATCAGCATGAATTTTTTTAAAAACTTACCAAAATTGGTGAATTTTTGTGCAGCCATTTTAATATTGAAGATAGAAGGAGATATGCAACATTTTGGTGTATTATGCTTTATTATTTCAAGAAAAGTAAAAATGCAACTGAAACGCAAAAAAAAAAAAAGATTTGTGCAGTGTACAGAGAAGGTGCTGTGACTACACAAACATGTCAAAAGTGGTTTGTGAGGTTTCTCGGTACTATTGACATTTGGCTAAATAATTATTTTCTGTGGGGCTAACTTATGCATTGGAAGATGCTTAGCAGCAGCCCTGGCCTCTACCAACTAAAAGCCAATAGCGAGAGATAGCCAGCATGCTCAGAATATCCAAGTCAATGAAGATATTGGTGAAAATTTAAAAGATGCCTTTTATTATATTGAAAAAGACTAAATGGACTTTTGGGCCAACCCAACACATCAATTATGAGTCTGATAGTTTACATGTACCATAAGGCTATGCATCATCTACTGCCTATGGCAGGGGTAAAATTGTTCTTCATTAATTATTTTTGTTAGATCATCTGTTATTTCAAATGTCAATTAATATATAGTAGCATTGCAAATGATTGGAGTAAACCCATTTGGAAAAGCAATGAAAGTTATCTGTAAGAGCACCACATATAGAAAATAACATGTATGCAGAAAGATATTTGGCACAGGATGGTTTGGAAAATTGGTTTGACAGACATACTAGATAAATAGGTAGATAGAATAAATTGTATCTAAAATAAACTATATATTATATATCTAGTAGAATATATTTATACTCCATATTTTATATAATACTGTATATACTCTCTATACAGCATGTATCCTTTACAATACATATATTTTAATATATAAGTACATACATGTTCATATACGTATATATACACAATTCATTTGAAGTAAAATTTATTTCAAGTCCTAGTATAATTTTACATTAGGCTCTTTTTTCATTTCTTCAAATTGTAATACTGAGCAGTTAACAATATCATCTACCTAGGAGGGGCTGTCTCAGGTCAGTAATCCCAAATGTTGAGAATCAGGAAATATATTAAATAGATACAACCAAATCTTGCTAGGTGAGCTTCAGAAGTGCAACTGTAAAGAATGTAAAAAGAACTAATGAGGGCAACTTGGACCAAAGCTCAGCTTTCCCCCAAGTGAGGTTTTTGCTCATAGTGCTGCCCCCAGGATGGGCGCCGCCTCACACCTGGCATCTGGCAGCAGAGCAGACACCTTCCTCTTTTGATTGCTCCTGTGCAATCGCAGTCCACTCCCAGCAAGCTTAGAGCGGTTCACTAGTCGTTTGAACATGACGCCAGACTTTAAAGTCCCTATAGCCTCATCTGCCTTGGACATTAATACGTTAATAATCTCAAGGCATCGCAGCCAAAGACAACCTGCAGAAACTTACAACGTCCCTCAAATTTTCACCAAAACATACATTCAATTAAATGGTGTTTCTCATTATGTACGCACAACCCTCATGTTGAGAATTTCTGCTATTTGTTTCTTCTCACATTCCGTACAAAATCATCTGTTTTCCATTACTCATGTGGAACATGTGGAGAGGGACAGTTGCTTTTCGAGAAAACGTTAATGTAGAAAAAAGACATGATTATATTAGGTCCCTGTAACCATAACTTTGCTCAGCTCCTCCTTGAAAATCTGACAGATTTCACCTTTTCTTTCTTACTGTGAACATTGTAGAAAGAAAAGAAAGAGGAGCCGCTTAGAAGCCACGGAATAAAAATCATTTTGGCAGTTTACGTCCTCTTACAAAGCAGGCGTACTAAGTTCAATATCAAAAAAGTACAGAGTAGCCCTCCCCTGTGACATGATCCTGCTTGAATCTTTAATGGCACAAACACTAATAGAAAGTGAACAAAATTCCAAAAGTAGAGGACATAGTTTTCAGAAAGTTAACCATTACAATATATAACGTTTTATTTTCTACTTCAAAAATAGAAAAATATATTCTACATACACATGTGTATCCTATTGGGATATGTCAGATCACTTTTCTGGTTTTTGTTTGCTTGTTTGTTTTGCTTTTAAAAGGAGTTTACAGATTCTTGGATGCCTCAAAGTCAGCCTCTGTTTTAACTTGAAGAGAGGTCTGCTTAGAGTATAAAACTGAGGAATAAAAATGCTTCTGCGCTGTAAAAGAGAAAAGTCAGTAATATGGAACAATATAAAATGAGAACGTGTTGGTCCACAATAGATAAACTCCAAATTTCCTTTAGAGACGAACTAGAAAGTTTGTTTCAAAGGCAAAAGGAATGTATGCAGAAGTCCACTCTCACACTCAAAAATAAAAGTGACTAATTTATATTGAGAACTTGACTCATAAACTAAACATGTTACCTTTTTCATTAATTTTCATAAAAATAAGGTCAGACCCACTACCACTAAAGGAATGTGGTATTTTGTCTTGGAGTGAGGATACAAGAATTATAGCATGGAGCATAATTTTCTTACATGAAATAAAAAGCCAAAGGAAATTCCGGTCAGCCCAGTTTATAGAGAACTAGAAAGAGCATTGCATTCACCCTGACAACAGAAAAAGCCAGCTCATCTTCAAAGGCACCATTTTCATTGAACCTTTACAGAGGGGTTGCAGAGCAAACAACTCAGCTGAGATTCGAAGGGAAACACGGGGCTTCAGAGAGGAACAGGGCAAGAGCGCTGGCTAACCTGTGGTAGGGCAGAGTGGAAGACGTGGCTGTAACACGTGTGGGAAAATACTCAGCTAACACTTTTAACAAACTGCTAAAGACTTACTGTGGGCTAACAGAAGAGTATAAACTCTTTGATGGAACAGACACACCGGGCGTTTGCACCCAGTTACAGGCTGTGGTCCTTACTGGGTATTCAGGAAAAAGACTGGAGCCAGACACTGAAGAAAGCCACCAGGGTGTATGGGCCTGGGGGAGGGGCCCAGCGCCAGTGGGGGACATGCTGAGGACCAGGGCCCAGGTGAAAATCTCCAGCAGCAGGGGGTTGGGAGGGTGAAGAAATCTTTTTCCTTGGGATGTGTCCTGTAGAGTTTTCCTGTGTGTGTTATGGGGGTTGGTGTACCCGAGAGGTTATCTCATTGTATTTGTGTTACCAAGCAGTCACTTGGGGTTCTGTTGCCCACCACCCATAAACTCTGGAGGCAGAGGTTTGGTGAAAAAAGAAAGGAGTCTTTTATTTAAAGGCTATACAATTTTGGAAGAATAACAGGCTTCTGCCTTAAAGCCCATTCCCTTTAAAACACCCAAAGGCAAATAACCCCTCCACCTTCTGCCAGATTGGTTTAAGGCTGCACCTGGCATCCCTTCTCCTATTTAACGATACTGTCCTTTGGGAAACACAGGTGGTTTAGCAGGTTCCCCGTTACAGGTCAGCTCCAGGCATTTTTTGGAGTCTGTGCTGCCGGTGTCCTATCTGCAGCATGCTGCCCTTTCCTCCAACCACTGTCCCTGGCCAAGTATCTGCATCACATCACTCTGGCCTCTGGCTGGCTGGCTGGTGCATCCTTGTACCTGGCCGATTAGGACCACACAGCACAGTGCCAGTGGCCAGCACTGCTGTTGCTTCTTGGGCAGGGAGGGTCGCAGGGCTTGTTGCCTGGCCGTGCATTCTGCAGGGTCCCCAACCAGGACAGCAAAGGGGAGGAAAGAGAGCAAGTTTCCACACCCGCTCCATTTTTCAAGTCCCCGCCAAAAATCCTATGTGCTGCTGAAGGAAGCAGGAGGGTCATTTCCCCAGTCCAAACATTTCACTGCCCTGGTGCATACTCTGTGCAAGCTGTGTCACAAGTCGCGTTGTTGTTTACCCTTCCCAGGGTACATGGAAGCCTGTCATGCAGTTCCGTTTCGGTTGCGATTTCAATCTGCCACTTTTGGCACTCCCCGACCCCTCTTGGGCATCCCTCCCCTCTCCCAGGCAATCAGGCCAGACTTCTGGGTTACAGTTATTGACCCCTGACTTAGGCCATCCTGATGCACATCAGAGGGTCATTCTCACTACATTTGGTCCCCTCACCAGTGACTTTGTACTTCAGTGCTTACCAGCCTCTTGGCAGGAGGTCATGAGGGTGGGGAGGACAGCCAGAGCCTTAATTGCCCTGGACTCAGGGGTAAGACACGTTCAGCCACCTGCCCTTTCCCTGCTTGTGGTGCCTCTCACGGTCAGGTCCCGTGATGAGGAGGGGAGGGAGAGAAGAGTGTTCTAGACAGAGGGACCAGTCAGTCACTACAGGACAGAAGATTGGAACTTGGCTGTATATTCAGGGTTTATTAAAGAGGCCATTGTGAGCTAGTTGTAAGAAAGGATCAGAGAAGTAACTGAGCAGCCGTATCATAGGAGACGTTGGATGTCAGCATAGGGTCTTTAACATTGACTGTGACTGAGAGGAGAGAAGCTGACAAACTTTAAACAGGGAAGTGACTAGGACTGACTTTTCTTTGAAAATAATTATTCTGGCTGCTGAGGAAAGTTCAGATCAGAACGATTGGTTAGGAGGTTAGTGTTATAATTTTAAAAAGGTTGGCATCTGCTCAGAACAGGGCAGTGGAGGCATGGGGTGTATTTTGTACATGAAGCCAGCATGATATTCTAACAAACATAAGATGTGCGGTATGCATATAACGTACTCATAGAATTGCTCAAACAATATATTACCTGCAAATAAAATAACAAATCAATAAGACAATTATTTTTAAATGAATGGAAGAATAAAATAGCACACACAGAAAAAGAGCCACAAGTCATTTTTTAAAAATGCATGAAACTTGGGGTAAGGAAAAATAAGGCAAAGTGTATCTCTCTCATATAAACATATTAATCTTTTTTACTAATGTATTCTTCATCTTGATTCAAGCAACAACATCTAATTATATGGTGATTGCAGTGCACACTCTAAAAAATAGATAGTTGAAAATATGAAAATGAAAAATGGTATATCAGGAAATTATAATGTATAAGTAGATGTGGTGCTATATATATTAACAGAGTATGAAAGGGCAAAATTATAAAATGTAAGAGTGACACAAATGAGTTTAATTATATTAGTAATTAACATAGTAGAAACTAAAATCCAAAGAAGATAGTACAGTCATGCAACTTTCAGTGAATAATAATATATACAGATGTAAATTATAAGATAAAGTTACAGAAAAGAGTACTTACAAAAATATTATAATGGTGCTAATATGTGGCTAATCATTACCTAAAAAAGACAGAAAAATGAATAATGTGGTTTAAAATAGTTATATATTAAATATTCTGCAGGAAATGCACATCTTTCAAGTATATATGAAATGTTTACAAAAATTATTAAAAGGATTCTACATAGAAAATGTCAATTTCCTCAAATTCACATGGTATGAACTGCACTTTCTCATTACAATGCAGAAAACTTGAAATTATAATAAAAATTGATGCAAAAAATTTTCATATATGAAGGTAGGAAATATCTAATGAACAAACTGAGTTACATGTCAATTCTGCAATTACAGATTATTTGTAAAATAGTAAAATGATAGTGGCGCAAATGCGCATAGCTTTAAGTAGTATATTTGTGAAACATGAAACATAAATTAAGTGAAATTAAGAAAATATAGAATGGTAATTATATATTTAGGGAAATATACATTAAACAAAGGAATAAATATTATGACCAAAAAAGGTAGCATTAAAAAATGTGACTGTTCCATCCATGCTGTTGCAAAACTTAGGGACAAAAAAGAACTTTGTCACCCTCACTTCTACCTCAGAAGGAGTCACTGAAAACTCTAAGACTTTTGTCAGATATCTATACAAGAAAAACAATTTCATTTTACTTTCTGTAACACTTTGGTGGATGGAAGGAGCAATTCCCTGTAATTGTTGTGTTAAATTCTTCCTATAGGGCATGTCTGTGCTATAGATGTGCAGTGACTAGAGAGATGCGTGATAGGCATTATTTCAGATGGAAGAATAAATACATTTGAAGAATAAAGAGCCATTTGAAAACTTGAAAAAATAAAAACTGTGACTGAATTCTTTAAAAATAGTGCCCTAGAAAAATAATCAAATATTTAGAGAATAGGTTATGAGAAAAAATAAAATATTTGATTTTGTAATTTATTTTAAGGCAAGGGTTTATTCTTCCTATAAGATTTATTCTCATTGATTTTTATGAAAATCAATGAAAAAATTTTAAAATTTATTTTTATTATGGTAAGATCACTTGACTTGAAATTTATGCTTTTAACAAATTTTAACTGTATAGGACGGTATCGTTGACTGTAGGTACACCACTGTATAGCTGATCTCTACAGCTTATTCATCTTGTTAACCTAAAATGTTTTACCCCTTGATGAGTGGTGCCACACCCCCCTCTCACCCAGCCCCTCACAACCACGATTCCACTCTTAATTCTATCAGTCTGACTATCTTAGATGTCTCTAAGTGGAACATTTCAGTATTTGCTTTTCTGTGACTGGCTTATTTCATTTAATATAATGTCTTAAAGGTTCATTCCATGTTGTGGCAAATTGAAGAATATCCTTTTTTTAGATTCCACTTTATGAATATATATATATCACATTTTAAATGAGGTATTATTGGCATATAACATTATCTTAGTTTCATACATACAACATGATTCTGTATTTGTATATAAGGAGAAATAACCACCACAGAAGTCTGTCACATACATAGTTTCTAAATTTTTTCCTATGAGAACTCTTAATATTTATACTTTTAGCAACATTCAACTATCCAATATAATATTATTTACAATAATCACCACACTGTCCATTACATCCCTATGGCATTTATTTTAAACTGAAAGTTTTAACCTTTTGAACCTCTTAACCAATTTTGCCCAACCCCTACCCCCAGCCTCTGGCAATGGCCAATCTGTCCTCTGAATTTATGAGATTGTTTTTTTTGTTTGGTTGGTTGGTTTTTTACATGCAAATACAAGTCATATCATGTGTATTTGTGCTTCTCTGTCTGACTTATCTTACTTAGCATAATGTCCTCAAGGCCCAACTATCTTGTCACAAGTTATGTTTTCCTTCACTCTCATGGCTGAATAATATCCCATTGTATGTGTGTATGTAGGTGACGTATATGCCATATGTTCTTTCCCACTCATTTATTGAAGGACACTTACAGTTCCCACACCTGGTCTATAGTAACTACTGCTGTAGTGAATGTGGGGGTGCCTATATATGATTGAATTAGTGTTTCATTCTCTTTGGATAAATAACCAAAAATGGAATTGCTGGATCATATAGTTCTATTTTTAATTTTTTGAGGAACCTTCATACTCTTTTCCATAGTGGTTGAACCAATTTACTAGTGGCTGGACCAATTTACATTCCCATAACAGTTCACAGTGGTTCCCCTTTCTCCACATCCTTACCAACACTTGTTATTTCTTGTCTTTTTGATTATAGGCATTCCAACAGTTTTGGGAGAATATCTTATTGTGGTTGTCATTTGCATGTCCCTGATGATTGGTGGTGGTGAGCACCTTCTTATGTACTATGTGGCCATCTGTATGTCTGCTTTGGAAAACTGACTATTCAGATTCTCTGCCCATTTTTAAATTACTTTTTAGTTGCTTATTTGGTTTGCTATTGAGTTGTATGAATTCTATATATTTTGGACATGAATTCACCAGATATATGGTTTGCAGATATTTCTTCTAATACAGTGGTCTCCCTTTCCATTTTGTTGATGCTTCTCCTTTGCTGTGTAGATACTTTTTAGTTTTCTGAAATTTCCTTATTTATTTGTGTTTTCTTGCCTGTGTTTTTGTTGCCTGTGCTTTTGATGTCAAACCCAAAAAAATCATCAACAAGACAGATGTCAAGGAGCTTCTCCCCTATTTTTTCTCTTAGAAGTTTGATGGTTTTAGGTCTTACATTTAAGTCTTTAATCCATTTTGAGTTAATTTTTGTGTGCGCTCTGAGAAAGTAGTCCAATTTCATTTTTTTTGCCTGTGGCTGTCCAGTTCTCTCAACACCATTTATTGAAGAGACTATTCTTTCTCCCTTGCATATTTTCAGTTTCTTTGTTATAAAATAATTGACCATATGTATGCAAGTTTCACTGATTAAAGTGTCTGTTTTTATGCCACTACTCTACTGTTTTGGTTACTGTAGCTTTGCAAGGTAGTTTGAAATCAGGGAGCATGATGCCTCCAGGTTTTTTTGCTCTTTCTCTAGGTTGCTTTGGCTTTTCAGGGTCTTTTGTGGTTCCATAAAAATTTTAGGATTGTTTGTTCTATTTCTGTGAAAGATACCATTGGAATTTTGATAGGGATTGCCTTGAATCTGTAGATTGCTTTGCATAGCATAGACATTTTTGCCATATTAATTTCTCCATGAGCTACACTCTCTTTCCATTTGTTTGTATCTTCAAGTTCCTTCATCAGTATCTTATAGTTTTCAGTGTGTGTCTTTTGCTTCCTAGGTTAAACCTATTTCTAGATATTTTATTCTTTTTAATTTAATTATAAATAGATTTGTTGTCTTTCTCATAGTTTGTTATTAATGTATAGAAATGCAACGGATTTGTGTATATTGATTTATATTCTGCAACTATACTGAATTTACTATTCCCAACATTTTTTTGGTAAAATCTTTAGGGTGTTCTACATAACATATCATCTACAAATATTGACAGTTTTACTTCTTTCTTTTTAATTTGGATGCCTTTATACTTTTCCTTACCTCAGTGCCCAGGCATCTTTGTCTTGTTCCTTACCTTAGAGAAACAGCTTATACCTTTACACTGTTGAACATGTTTGCTGTGAGCTTGGCGTATATGGCCTCATTAAGTTGAAGGATGTACCCTCTATACACACTTTGTTGAGAGTTTTTGTCATAAAAGAATGCCAAATTTTGTAAAATACTATTTCTACATCTATTAAGATGATGGTGTAATTTTTATCCTTCATTTTGTTAATGTGGTGTATCATATTAATTGATTTCCAGATATTAAATCATGCTTGCCACACTTGAATAAATCCCTCTTGATTGTGGTGTGTGATCCTTTAATGTGTTGTTGAATTCAATTTGCTGAAATTTGGTTGAGGATTTTGCATCTGTGTTCATCAAGAATATTAACTTATAATTATCCCTTCTTGTGCTGTCTTTATTTGAATTTAGTATCATTATAATGCTAGCCTTGTAAAATGAGTTTGGAAATGTTCTCTCCTCTTCAATTTTTTGAAGTATTTGAGAAGAGTTGGTATTCTTCCTTGAAAATTTGGTAGAATTCACCAATGGAAACATCTCTTCCTAAAATTTGGTTGTTAGGAGCTTTTTATGCTAATTCAGTTTCCTTACTAGTGATTGATCTGTTAAGATTTTTTATTTTTTCCCAATTCAGACTTGGCATGTTGTATATTTTTAGGAATTTATCCATTTTATTTCTAGAATATCCAATAGGTTGGAATATTCTAATTCACAGTAGTTTCTTATGATTCTTTGTGTTTCTGTGGTATCACTTGTAATGTATCCGGCTTCACTTCTAATTTCATTTACTGCAATGCTATCTCCTTTTTTCATGGAGAGTCTAGCTAAAGGTTTGTCAATTTTGTTTATATTTCCAAAGAACCAATCTTAATTTTGTTGTTCTTTTTAATTGCTGGTTTTTTAACACAACATTTAATTTATTTCTATTTCTTTGTTATTTCCTTTCTTTTAACATTGAGGTGTGTTTTCTCTTCTTTTTCCAGTTCCCTGAGATGTAAAGTTATGTTGTTTGAGATTTTTGTTTCTTAATGTGGGTGAAGTGTTTAAAACTGATAGTTTTATTACCTCAATAAATAATAAATTGCTATTTACTTTTAAAATATTAATATTGCTAATATTCCTATTAATATCTTTTGGAATCTGATATTTCAATCATGAAGGCTGAAACCTACTGATATTTCCTTATAGTAACCACACATTAGGCAACTTTCAAGGACAATGCATATTGAGGAAAAATTTTTTTCTGATTTACATCCTGTATCCAGAGCAATTTACAATAGCTTAAATACTTTACTATTTTACTTTGTATATAGTTGACTATATTTGCCTTAGAGAAGAAATAAAACTAAAAGGCATGTGTTCCTGTTCCCTGGGCCTAAAACATGTATTTGATTCCTGTTTACGGAAGTGATATTTAGGCCGTATATTTTGCTTAAAATGTGCTTTACTGAAATGTCACTAGTCACACACTTACATTTAGGGATAGCAGGTGACCATGGATACAATTTGATAAGGTCAAACTTTTTTGAGTCGTCATATTACCTTCGTTTCTCTTGACAGGTTGTTAAAATCTCACATTGCCTGTTTATTTGATAGCACTTTTAAAAAGCATAACTAAATGCTTTTAGTTAACAAAAACTTTTTTATCAATTCTTAATTGCATTTATTTTAGTATACATTAATTCATCTAATTAACTTTCCTAAGAATTTAAAGGAGATAAAATAGGACAGGTCTAATTTGAGGTAGATTGAATGCAGAAACCAAGAAAGGCTTTGGCAAATAGGTTACTGATTGAGAAATATAGGCTTTTAGGAAAGATGCCAAGGAATCTTGAGCTTCCATGGATAATATGAAGCAGGAACAGAGTATTTAAATGAAATCAAGAAGAGAGAGGAGACTAGTTTACAAATATTTCACTTATTTTAGAACGTAAATTGTATTAGATTTTCTATATCGGTTTATGGCCTATAAGGTGTTGCCTGATCTCAGCCTCCTTCAACAGAATCTCCTGTCCTCTCTCTTTTTTTACTTTGTCTAGACAAGTATGACTTTGTTCTGTTCCTCTGATGCTCCAAGCTCTTTATAGTCTAAATCCTTTCATGCACACTGGCATCTCTACCACTCTTCATCTGCATCACACACATTTCTAAAGCCTTAAGTGTCTTCCAAAGATAAACTATTATTGACCCCCATCTAAATTTGTTACCCCATGCTGCTCTCTGGAGGCATTTTAATGTTTTCACTATTCTTTCAGAGTATTTTAATAATTTTAAATTATATTTCTGTTTGTTTCATTATATCTAAGATCTGTCTCCCTTACTGAAGCATAAGTTGTTCTTGTTGAGTTTGCAATTGTATACTCATTGCTTCCTGATTAAGTCAGAAGTGTGTGTGTGTATGAAATGAACAAATATATTTAGCATAACATCTTAGGTGAAAAAATTAACAAGAGATAAAACCATGTGACCCCAATATTGCTACTCTACCTCTGAGGTAAAGTTGAAGAATTCTGAGTTAAAGGAGATATGTGAAAAACGTGGCCTCACCCTGGTCAGGCCAGATTTTTTTCTCTAATTTATCTCTGATTATAAAATTGGCTGATCAACTCTAAATCAAAATTTGCATCGGATTATTTGCATTCACATCCTCCCAGGGTAATTGTTAGACTTACGTTATAAGTTCATCATAACAAATAGTGACTTTTCATGTTAGATGTACAAAAATATATGCCCCCAAACTTAAAATTGTAACTTCTGAACAATACTTGGGCATTCTGATGCTCTATAAATAGCCCAACAATTGTACATTTGTGCCAATGTGAAGAAAAGTACTCTTTATCGCTGATTTGCTCTTGACCTCCTCCAAAGGACTGATTCCTTTGAAATTGCTTCTTGGTTGAAAAACAGAAATCAGGCCAGAATAACAGATTGACAATGCAAAATATCTCAGAAGTAAAGAAGGCAAGTTTTGAAAATTCTGAAAAGATTTCTCTGCTAACCTTAAGTGGTTTTTTTCTGTCTGAAATTCTATGGCAGCTATCACATATTTGAATTATAGAACAAAAGCTATATACTGTCAGACTTTAAAATTATTTGTTATCATAGGCATTAAACATAGTGAGAAAAGAATTTTTTGATTGTATATATTTGTTATTTTTTACATAAAGGTGATTCATCTTTGTCAGGTAAAGGGCATTCGCAGAAAATGTGGGCATAAGGCACATTACTGTGGAATGCTCCCAATTAGCGCACACTTCATTTCCCCCAACCCCACCCCCAGCTCTCTTTTTTCACACAGAGTGGTGTGCCCTGTAAACACCTCTAGAGACAATGGAACGTGGTCCGGTACAGGGACGTGGTCTCGTTATTGTATATATTTATATGAGAATTAGGATGATGCCACATAACAATGAGTGTTTTCTTCTTTGGCAAATGTCCCCATTTAAAACAGGGAGCAACCAGATCCAGGGAAGAGGAGTTTCCATAAAACCTCTATTAGCTACAGACTAATGTTCTGTTGTTGAGTTTACTAACTCATGACGAAGGTAAAAAGCCAGGGTAAAAAGGCAGAAAGTGCCATCTCGGAGAGGAAAGGGTTTTTTCTCTCCTCAGTCTTCTTACAGAATATGATTTTTTAAAGAAAAGCAGTAAGTTGCATAAAGACTCTTGAATGACAAGAGCATGAGGTAGTATCACTAAAATCTACTTTTCATTATTAATTAAATGATTTAAAATATAAAAAGTAAACAAAGAATTCATGAGTAGTAACACACAACCATTGTTTTTAAAGAATACAACCTTTAAAAAGTAAATATCTAAGAGAGGTTGTAACAGATGTTTCTGTCACACACTGGCAAAGAGATGCAGGGGGAAGGGAGAGAAGAGGGTGAAAGGCTTGCTAAGTGCATCGGCTGGTAGAGAAGCAGACTGCGTATTGAGCCAAGGAGTGACTTAAACCTGCACGATTAGTCACCGTGCTGTGTGTTCCCGGAAGGTTGTGTTACGCTCAGCTCCTAGAGAATGGTGTGGATGGGAATAACAAAGGTTTTAGATGGGAAAGTGACAAGGAGAATTTCCCCAAATTATATCACAGCAAATAGAACTAGAGAGAGTCACCTATATTAACGATACAAATACTAAACAGAAATAAATGCAAGGCAATTTGGAAATACACTAAAGGGAAAATGTGTGTGTGCATGCATGCACATGTTGTTGGGAAAAAGAATTAGAAAACAAAATCTCCACAAACATAGTAGAGACAGAAAGCATCTGCATTATTCAGTAAACATTAAACCAGGATGTAATGTTATCACAGGCATTCATCTGAGTGACTGCAAAGACAGAAAGGAGTCTCACCTCCTCATTGCGCCAAGCAGAGGCAACTCACAAGGTATATGTTTGCAAGGAAAACAACTAGTCCGCAAGTGAGAGGACTTGACAGCGCCATTTGTCACAACTAAATCTTCCTGACTTTACCTAGTAATTGGGGTGACCATCTGTGCTAGCTTCTTGGCTTTATCCAGAGGAGCAACAGACTTTTCATGTCTTTATAACAGAAGGTAATTTTGGAACTTGGAGCAAGGGTTAGACTCCTCTCTTTCACATAAACAGGGACTTAGAGGTAGTATCTCTCCTCATGTTTATATTTCAAAGAGATGCTTTCCAGGACCTAAGGAAGACAGCCCTGGGTCTTAGAGCTGACAAAAGGTCTGCTATCTAATTTTCTGCATTTCAAAGAAAGGGAAAGTAGTACTGGCAATCACAAGTTTTCTTCTTTTTTTAATTATTTTTTATTGATTATGTTATTATAGTTGTCCCAATTTTTCCCCCTTTGCCCCACCTCCAGCCAACACACTGCACTCCGCCTCAGGCAGTCTCCCATCATCGTTCATGTCCATGGGTCATGCAGATGTACTTTGGCTGCTCCATTTCCTATGCTGTGCATTACATCCCCATGGCTATTCTGTGACTACTATTTGTACTTCTTAACCCCTCACCACTTTACCCATTCCCCCCCATTCCCCTCCTACCTGGCAACCATCAAAACTCTCTCTATATCCATGATTCTGTCTCTGTTCTTCTTGTTTGCTTAGTTTCTTTTTTTTAAGACTTAATTATTGATAGATAATGTACTTATTGACATTTTATTGTTCATTGTTTTGATCTTCTTTTCCTTTAAATAATTCCCTTTAACATTTCATATAAAAATGATCTGGTGATGATGAACTCCTTTAACTTTTTCTTGTCTGGGAAGCACTTTATATGACCTTTGATTCAAGAGGCCTTCTCTAAAACACATCATATTAAATTGCCAAAGGTCAAAGATAAAGAGAAAATCTTAAATGCAGTAAGAGAAAAGCAGTCAGTTACCTACAGGGAAGTTCCTATAAGACTGTCAGCTGACCTCTCAAAAGAAACTTTGCAGGCTAGAAGGGATTGGCAAGAAATATTCAAAGTCATGAAAAGCAGGGACCTACACCAAGATTGCTCTACCCAGCAATCACAAGTTTTCTAAAGTAAATTATCTAATAAAAGGAGGTAAGAGAAGTCCTTATTTTGAAGAAGGCGAATTAAGTCATTTATTTTTAATTTTAATTTGTCCTAAAAGCATGCCTGTGTATGTACAAAAAAAATAAGATTTCAGTCTGGAAGAGAACAGTATCTGAAGTTTCCTAGAATAACCCCAAAATAATATTCTTATAAGCCAAAATACAGATATGGGTAGGTCAGTCAAGGGTTCAGTTCTTACCTTTCAATGATAGACTAATTAATTCAGGCTAAATTTAATAAATCAATAAAGATATCCAAACATATATTATTTGTAATTATGGGAACAATTAAATATATATACCTAAATGACCCTGTGGGAAATGGAAAAGATGGGTAAAGAAACTAATCTTTTATTTTATACCTTTCTTATTATTTTTGAAACAGATATAATATTGCTATCTATTTAACTTTCAGCTAAATTAATAATTAGAAATTGACTTCAGAGAAGTGACCATTCGGGTCATTTGCCCATTTTTTTAAATTAGATTTTTGTGTGTGTTGAATTTTGTAAGTTCTTTATAAATTATGAATATTAACCCCTTATCAGATGTATTGGCAAATATGTTCTCTCATTCTGTAGGTTGTGTTTTTATTTTGTTGATGGTCTCCTTTGCTATGAAAAAATTGTATAGTTTGATGTTGTACAATTTATTTATTTTTTCTTTTGTTTCCCTTGCCTGGAGAGATATATCTGATAAAATACTGCTATGAGCACTGTCTGAGATTTTACTTCCAATATTTCCTTTTATGATTTTTGGTTTGATGTCTAATATTTAAGCCTTGAATCCATTTTGAATTTATTTTTGAGTGTGGTGTAAGAAGGTGGTCTAGTTTCATTTTCTGTGTGTATTTGTCTAATTTTCCCAACACCATTTGTTGAATAAACTATCTTTAGCTCACTGTATTTACTTGCTTCCTCTGTCCAATATTAATTGACTGTAAAGGTGTGGGTTTATTCCTGGGCTCCCTGTTCTGTTCCATTGACCCATGTGTCAGTTTTTATGCCAGTACCATGCTGTCTTGATTACTATGGCCTTTTAGTATAGTTTGATACTAGGTAGGGTGATTCCTCCAACTTTGTTCTTCTTTCTCAGGATTGATCTTGTTGTGTGAAGTCTTTTGTGCTTCCATATAAATTTATGAAATATTTGTTCTAGTTCTGTGAAATAATTACATTGGAAATCTTTCTTGGTAGGAGTTGCATTGAATCTATAAGATTGCTTTGGGTAACATGAACATTTTAATGATGTTAATGCTTCCTATCCATGAACATGATATGTGCTTCCACTTATTTGTATATTCTTTGGTTTCTTTCTTTAGTGTGTTATAATTTTCCCAGTACAGGTCTTTTATATCCTTGGTTAGATTTATTCCTAGGTATTTTATTCTTTTTGAAGCAATTGCAATTGGGATTATTTTCTTAATTTCCCTTTTTTGTTAGTTCATTATTAGTGTATGAAAATGCAAGATTTAAAGAGGACAGAAACATAGCCAAGAAACATGAAAAGATGCTTGATATCACTAGTCATCAGAGAGATGCAAATTAAAACCACAATAAGATATCATCTCATACCTGTCAGAATGGCTATCTCAATAAATCAACAAGCAACATGTTCTGGTGAGGATGTGGAGAAAAGGGAACCCTTTTTCACTGTTGGTGGGAATGCAGACTGGTGCAGCCGCTATGGAAAACAGCATGGAGATCCCTCCTTTGATGAATGATGGATAAAGAAAATGTGTTCCATATATTCACAATGGAATATTATTCAGCCATAAAAAGGAAATCTTGCCATTTGTGACAACATGAATGGCCTTAAGGGCATTATGCTAAGTGATATAAGTCATACAGAAAAAGATAAATAGCATATGATCTCACATATATGTGGAATCTAAAAACAAAACCAAAACATGAAATCTAACTCATAGATTCATAGATACAAAGGACAAGTTGGAGGTTGTTGGAGGTGGGAATGGGCAAAATAGGTGAAGCAGGTCAAAAGGTAAAACTTCCAGTTATAAAATAAACAAAATGGGATATAATGTACAGCACGGTGACTATAGTTGATGATACTGTATTGCACAGAGGCATGGATGCATGGAACAGAGTGACAGCTGTCAGAGAAGGTGAAGGGATTTGCTAAACAACATATATGAGGCCTGTCTGGAAAAAGTCCAGCTATTGTCAATATAAAGAGAATGGTTTGCACTACATCAATGTAACCTGGCAGCTGAGGAGAGTGGACTGGAATGTGCATGTGTGAACAACAATGACTTCACTGTACTAGTCAGCAGGTGACGCTGATCCCGGCCCGCAGGATCCAGTGTTGTGGCTGCAATATGCAAATACACATGGACGACAGAAATCCTGTGGAGGAAAAGGGATGGCATGGCCACTCTCTAAGTGAGAGAGGGCCAGAGGGCTAGAGAGAGCCCAAGAGAGAGAGCTGACCCCCGCCTGGACAGGCTTTTATTGCTTTTCTGGGCACATTACATGGAGGATGGTGCTCATTTACTATGCACAGGTTCACTACAAGTGATTATCTCTTAAGGACAACAAAGGGCAGAATACTGCTAATTACTTCAAAGAGAAGGATGTTACAGCTCAAGGGGAAAACTGCTCACACTCCATACTTAGGTGGTTTAGCACAGACTTTAGGAAGATAAAGATACTCAGTAAACATTTGCTGCCTCAATTCAGGGTGAGGGGGTTTTAGCAAGAGCAAGTCTCATAGCAGTCAAGGTACAATGCAGGCCTGATTCCCCACGGGAGAACCTGTCCATGGGCGTGGGTCCTGCCCGCCAACCTCGCTCCCCACTGGCTTTTCCAAGTGGGGGCTGAGCCACATTTCCCACGCTTGGAACGGTTCCCCACAAGCTGGGGCAGTAGATGCCACTGAGTGAGCATGTGTACTGTGTGACTGTCACATTCAAAATGATTGAGCGAGTAGAGCAAAGAATCCACATCAAATTTTGTGTTAAACCTGAGCATTCCTCTGTGGAAACTATCTGGATGATTCAGAAGGCTTTTGGGCCCCATGCAATGAGTGCAGCACAAGTAGAACCATGGCACAAACACTTCAGAGATGGTCGAGAATCTGTTGAGAGTGATCCACGTTCTGGAAGGCCTGCAACACGCAGACCCCCTGAGAATGTTCAATGCATATGGGCTGCAATCAACAAAGATCAGTGACTGACAGTGCGAGAACTAGAAGATGATCTGGGGATTCCAAAAACTACTGTGTCTGAGATTTTGACACAGGATCTTGGCATAAAATGTGTTGTGGCAAAATTCATTCTGTGGCTTCCGCTACCAGAGCAGAAGGAACATTGTGCTACAATTGCTAATGATGCTGGGAGAACTGGGTGAGGTCCCAAGGGGCCTACTTGGAAGGGGACTGAGGTGTCATTGTCCTATGTACAATGTTTCTTGTATCTTCTTCAAATGCCTCCATTTTTCATTAAAAAATGTTTCATTATCATCACACTCCATAGTTTACATCAAATATTTTAAGCCAATAGGAAATAAAAGTTGTATTTAGAGGCCCCACTAGAACATGCTCATATTTAACATTTTCAATGATTTACTAGATTTAATACTGTCATTTCCTTTAGTCAAGCATTTTATGAGTCCTTTCATATCAATTGAGGTGTATGGTAAGTGTCAAAATTGTTAAATGACAAGGCTTGTCTAGTGTACAGTTGAAAATGGTATGAAGACTTTTTTTTCATTTAACAATGACTTTTGAGTATTTTCTCAAATTAATACAAGTTATCAGTAGTTGACTAACTCTCCACTGTTCTAGAAGCTCTGTCATTTTTAAAACAGTCTTTATTTTGGAGTTTTTAATTGATTTCAAATTACAACATTGTAAGTAATGCCAGGACAATGGTTCATATAACTACAGGTCTATTAGTGTAACTACTTATTTTCTCATATTGAGTTAAATTCCAGGAAGTTGAATAATTTCTTCAAATTTCATGAACACTTTGAGATTTCTTAGACATGGTGGCAAAATATCCTTCAGAAAGTCTGAACTTTCCTGACATTTAAACAAACTAATTAAAAAGAAAGTAAAAATGGATCTTTATATATCCGTATCTTGAATTTGTACAGTGGTCTGAAATGCACAAATTACTTCCTCATGTACATGATCTGCTTTGTTCACTGTCAAGATTAGCCTCCTTTTAGATTGAGAAAGTGGTTTTCCATCTCACTCCTCATCAGGCATTTTGGTAGAAACGGAAGTTGTCAAAATGTCATTGAGGAGAGGCTCATTGCTGGGGAAAGTTGTGACTTGTTTCAGTTTAGATTGGTGTTAGCCAGTTCTCTTTTAATGTGTTTTAAGACTGATTCTCAGTTTCTTTGATCCAGTCATTTTAACAAGAGGGTAAAGGGAAGGGGGACAATGGGGCTTAGAAGGGGAAGGGCCCAGTCAAGGAACATGTATAAAAGACCCATGGACAAGGGCAATGGGGGGAGAGGGGAAGATTGAATGTGGGAGGAGAGGGTGGGTAGGGCAGGGGAGAGTAATGGGGTAAATGGGGACAACTGTAATGGCACAACAACAAAAATAAGACTGACTCTCAGGGAATGTGCTATCAGAGAACCCGTTTTTAAAGGAGTCTCAGTCACTGATGTGATGGCAATTTAATGCCAGTATAGTGTAGTGAAGTGTGCTGTTTCATTTTGTTTTGTTTTTTCTTAAATTGTACAATACTTTCTATCCTACAATTTCATTTACATTGGTATGGAAGGCACATGAAGTTGCCTTGGTCCTTGCCATTTACAAGTGTTATAATCTTTTCTCTAGTTTCCTCTTTCCATGTAACACACTATCACATGAAAATTAGCTAATGTATTTTGGGATTACAGAAAAGGGTGAGGAAGAAAGGACGGAAAGCAATGGGAGACAGATTAAGAAAGAAAGAGAGACAGAGGGAAATACTAACATAAAGGAAAATGAGGAAACTGAGGCAAAGGCAAGGCTCTATATTTCTGTTCTGTGTGCATGCCCGGTGGGGGCCTCACTGGTGAGCAATGTCTCCCGGGGGTCACAGGAGAAGGGCGCTGCACACCAGCAACAGGGCTGTGCTCTCTCTCAGAAAGTACAAGGAAAACCATAGGCATCATTCCATGCATTTTTATAACTTTTTCTTGTTCCTATTTTTATTTAGAATTATATAATTAAATCCACTGTTATAAAAATATACTGTACTACATGCAGAAATTTAAAAGTTAGGAAACAATTTTATGTGACAAAGTAAATCCTGGGTTACTCATGGGTAGCTTACTTTTCTGCCAATTGCTCCATCTATTGTACTTTCTTCAAGCCACTTCATGAAGATTTCAGTCATTTGTGATAATAGGCAGGGGGTCAATATTAGTTGTTTTCCATATGTAAATGTTAAAATTTTTATTAATACAACATTACTACTTACTAGAGGTAAGTTCCCATTATTTTATACAATAGGTGTTTAAAGTGATAAGTTTGGAAAAGATAAAATTGCTTTATTTATACTTTTATGTTTTTCATATTTACCATAGCCATATGTCCCCAAATATTTGTCAGTTTTTCCTGGATTGAATTACATTTTATCTTTTGTAAAGTTTAGTGAATCTATATATAGCCCTTGTTTTAAGGGTTGTTCTTTCTTCTCTCTGGTCTTGTCACACAGACTTATGTCTACTTGATTTATGCCTACTTGTGTAATAAAATAGTTTTACTGGAAAGTGACATTCACTTTTTTAAGGATACACTTTTTGAACTTGAAAGCTATAGCAGCAGCTAGAAAGCCATTTTTCTATGGCCACCAGACAATTATTTTTTAACATCTGCTGTGGTTTCTAGGGCCTCAAAATGATTTAACCATTTGGAAAAAAATTACCTAATAATTTAGACAAATAAGCAATTTGTCTTTTTATCGAATGAAACATTTTGAATGAGTAACAGTTGGTCAGTTGGTGAATATGATTTAGTAGGACCAACCAAGCAATGCTTTATAGTCAGAGAATAGCTGAAGAATTCAAATTCGGGCACAGCTTACCAACTCAAGCTACTTGGGAAAAACAAAATCGGGGATAGATGACTCATATCACGGAGAAGTCCAGAGGTTAACCTGGCTTTAAAGTGTGACAAGATAAGGCACCAAATAATGTAGCCACGCCTTATTTGCAAAAAGTCCTTACTCCTTCCTCTGTATGGAGAGAGCTCCTAACATATGGCTAGAGAAAATGGTAATCAAATACCTTAAACATACGTGGCCCTCACAGCTCATGGACTAAGAGAGTGGGCTTTAACAAATTTTTTTCTGGATTTCATTACCCTTTTCGACTCTAGTATGAGTCAGGGGCTGGGCAGGACACCTTGACAGACGTGCCATTTGGAAGAGATGGGGCTAGGAAGGGTTGGTGGCCAGAGTAAACAGGTGTTTATCTTATTAGATTATGGGAAAAGAGTTGCTGGAAAAGCCAAACAATAGTTGCCCATTTTAGCCACTCTGAAATTTGGGGTATAAAAGCCTGAATTTGTGTGACATCTTTATTGAATAACACATTTTCTTCAAAAAGAAGTTACAGGAATATTTTTACTTAAAATTGGAATGACTGAAGAGTTGCCATCGTGCTAATGAAGCTGAAAGGAAAGCAATTAAAAATCCGAATGTCTGAAAAATGACATCCATTAAACGTGCATTACACTGCTATTAACTAAGGGACTCATGTCATGAAGTGATGTTTGAGATGATCAGTTTGGAAAAGATAAAATTGCCTTATTTACATATATTTTCATCATATTTATCATAACTGTTTCTTTCATTTTATAAGACATATTAGTCACAAATTGTACTGGTGTGGTAGCATACGAAACATCGTTTGTATAGAAAAATGGAGATGTAAACACTCAAAAATTAGTAGCTTTATATTGATAGCAACATAAACGTGCAGTTACGTTTATTTTGCTTTCTTTTCATGCTTAAATTTAATATGGTTATTGCTCCAACTGTCCTTAGTTTAGTTGAGCTAGAATTAAAGGAGAACATGGACGTTTTCAAAGACTATATAAAATATCAATAGACATCTTTCAAATAAAACCAAAAGATTTCTTAACTTTCATTATCAAATACCAGCCACTGGTGAAAACGTCCTGTGCGTTTCAGTGAGAGCAGTGCCTGCACTGACACATGGTGCCAGGTTTCAAACTGCGGAACTGTAGGCATAAAAGGTGTGGTTAATTCCTTAGTACACTGAAAGATATAAACTATTTGGTTTTAAAAGTGGAGATTGTAAGGACATATTTATGAACACCATTGAAATATATGTTTCTGTTGCATTTACTGTACTTAAAGAAAGAACATGTTTACAGGTCAGCTGTCCAATGTAGATGTCCACTTTCTGGATCATCTGATCTCCCCTACAACGTCCTTCCTTACAATGTTTAGACTTTTACTAACCATTCTCCATGGTTGGTATCATGGTCCACAGCTTGAATGGTTGCAGGGGTGCCCAGCCTGTGGCCCCCAGGTTTGCCTGCAGCACCGGATGGCTGTGAATGCAGCCCAGCACAAAATCGTAAACTTAATTAAAACATTATGAGATTTCTTTTGTGATTACGTGTCACAGTGTGTTTCATGCGTGGCCCAAGACAACTCTTCTTCTTCCAGTGTGGCTCAGAGACACCAAAAGGTTGGACACCCCTGTGAGTTACATTATTACACTTGCTCTATTATTAGGGGTAATATTATTATGAGGAAACGAAAAATTACAGCAAGTAATGTTGGAACTTATTCTTTGAGAAAAATATTAAGAAAATATATCTTATTAAAATAAGCTATAGAAACTACAAAACTACAATATGTCATCAAAATAAGAAGATGCTTTATTATTCATTAAAGCAAATTAAAATTTTAATAAATTCAGAATTTCAAGTTTTTATACAAGTAAAAGAATAGCATAATCTTGGACATGTACTAAATGTTATATACTTTCACAAAGATGTTCATGAACTTTTAACTTGAAATTAATATGCAACTGATAATATTGGGATAGAGAATTGGGTAGCATGCAGGGTAATATGTGCATTTAGACTCATACCTCTTACTTATCTTGTAGGAAAGCGATTCCACACGGAGCAAATGTTTACATGCCAAAAAAGATCATTTATTTCTTTAGATTGGAACGGAGAAGCCTTTTAAACTATATCACCAAACTTTAAGAAATCTAAAAACATGGAAAGGAAATGGTTAGTAGCTGGCTTGAAATCTCTCTCACTTTATCTACGGGGTTGCCCCCAGGAATGAAAAGAAGGAAGGCAACCCAGACAAATCTTGAAAATACACGCATGGAGCCCTCCTGGCGCGCGCGCGCGCGCGCGCGCGCACACACACACACACACACACACACACACACACGGTGTTTCTGTGGTGCAGTCCTTACCTGTACTGTGCTGCAGCAACGTGTAATTGGTCTGTCGAGATTATTTATGGCAAAGAAACATGAGCTCTGTGTAACTAGGGGTTATGAGAAATGCCATGTAATTTGTACCAGGGGTCCCCAACCACCCTGGCCACTGTCCACAGCCTATTAGGAACTCGGCCGCAAAAAAAGCTCACCTGAGCTCTGTCTCCATTCTCCCCTCCCCAATCCCACAGTGGGGTGAGCCAAGCTCACCTGAGCTCTGCAGCCTGTCCCCCCCCACACCTCTCTGTTCCATGAAACCAGTCCATGGTGCCAAAATGGTTGGGGACTTCTGATTTACACTATCAGAGGATAAAACAGTGATACGCTGTGATGAAGACGGCTCCCTCTGTATAAATGATGTCATCAATACGTAACTTGGAGACCTCAGATATTAATTACGACCAGGCAGAAAACATACTAATGTAGTAAGAAAGGACCTGGGGATTGTGTTGCTGTATCTCAGCTACTTTATGCTCTGCTTCTTGACTATGTCTTCCTATATTCTTGAAATTATTAAAGTTGATACTGTACAAATTCTCTAATCTGTGCTGTTCTAGGCAGGTCAGGGGACTCCAACGGGTGTCTCCCTACCTGAGAGCCTATCCTAAGTGATAGTGAGCCCTTGTCAGCACCTTTTCTGAATCAGGTGATTCCAACTGTGCAAAAGTGATGCAAAATGCCTCATTTGTTCGCCATTCCACATTTTGTCTTTCCAAAGATCTCTCACTCTCGTGTTAGCTACATGATGCTTTTTGGAAATTTTACTTTATATGTAATCTAGTGTTTTTAGAGTCTCTCAGCCTAAAAGTCTGTAACAATTTTCCCATCCACCATTCCCTGAATCAGAATTCTAGGTCTGTCCAAGGCCAAAGCCCATGTCATTTTTTCTCTCCATGTGATGGAATTTACCCAGTACAAATTGCTATTTCACCATCATCCGGTTCAGTGTGTATGGCTGACATGATGAACATCAGTACATTTTGTTACCAATCCCACTGTAGCTTACAACAGATACATGATGCTTCAACATAGCACTCCAGGAAATCTCACTGATCTAACGTTCAGTGCTCAGAATGAAATGCATTTGTCATAAGGATGACACAGGGCTGTCTACCAAGAACAGTATGAATGACTAGGGAGATAGAGCATAGGAAATAAAAATAAAAATGCTGGAGAAGAAGCCTCAGGACATGTCCAGGGATGGAGAGAAGTGCCGGTCAGTGGCAAGGTCCGAATGAAAATGTCTAACACAGGAAATAGGAACACTTTAGTTTGGGATGTTCTAGAGCTATTTTTTTTCTTATGTGATGGTCTATGCTTATAACACAGCAGCCTTTAATCAAGAATGCAATTAAGAAAATAACACACCGTGCAAAAGTGATCCAAAAATGCCTGGCTTACCTCTCTGAAGGTACAAATATAGCGGAAAATGCTTCCTGCAGCTCTAAGAGGACGCTTGATACGAATGCAGCTGTATATGAAAAGACATTTACCATCAGTCCACTATTAATTAATGTGCGCCTTGTCAGGTGCCTGTGCATTTCACAGCACTGCCTCTAGCTGAAACATCTGTGCCTGCTAATTTCACCTGTATATTTTATAAGGATCCGGGGTTTTGTCATGTTCTTAGAACTTTTTTTTAAAAGGATATATATGCCACATAAGTCTACCTCAAAACCTAAATTTCAGCATATGGGAAATATTCCACAAGAAAAGTGGATCCAGTCTGGTAGCAAAGATGGTAACAATAAGCTCTCATGAGACCCAGCAGGCATGAGCTGTGATAGAAACTATCACTGTTTCTGGAAGAATAGGAAAAAAAGCAGAAAAAAGTTATTAATGCATCAAATACTGACCTTTAATAAAATTCCCGTGATATTGTACTTTTTTATTGCCAAGTGTTCAAACCAAACAAAATCAAAACCAAGATAAACAAAAACTGTCCTAATTCAAATGTCCACTTCATGCTGAGCGAAATCTTCAAGTGCACGGGGACTCTTTATATTCATAATACATGAATGCAGTGTGATTAAAAATGAACTTGGCCTTGTGCATACAAATCAATTAAGTAGAAGTATCCCATGATCTCTGCTGGAGCTGATCTTCTTTCATGTCTTCAGGTATCCATTCTTCTTCCTACATTATGGCTTTGGTATTTCTGTGCCGCTACACGGAGAAAAGCAGGGCTGTTTAATGACTGACCCTAGAGAGTTGTTGGGTTTGCCTAGCAACCAGCTCCCTTGGAGAGAAGGCATTTCCTCTCTGGAGTGACTGGTCTGAACCCGGTTTCCCACAGGACTGGGGCCCCATGGTCCCCGGCAAACAGCATTTCCAGTTCTCCATTTAACACCTGTACTTACCTCTGGGACACCATGCGGTGGAGGCTTTTCTGTTTTAGTCACAAACCGCTCTCATGCCAGCTTCACGACATGCAAGCACAGTGAAGGAGCAGGGGCCTGTGGAGGCGCAGCCCGCAGAGCTCTGCACCCTATTGTGCTACTCTGTACGTTTTGGGGAGAGGGGTCACCATGCTTCACCAGATCCGTCTGACTTGCTCCAGCAGCGCCAGGTGGTAACAGGGGTGTTTGCCTCAAGACCTCTGTACAGCGTGGTGCATGAAAAGATTTCACCCGACATTTTGTTAATCTGCCATCACAACTCAGACCTTGGCTCAAACGATTTTATTCAGAAAAGTTTTCCTTAATCCTCACAGTTCCTGGCATGTGCTATTCACACAATTTCATAGCTCCCTACAATGTTTGTTGGTATGTTTCTATGGCACTCATCATATTCTGGATGTGGATATTTACCTAAACACTGGATTAATGTTAGTTTTACACATGGGCTGTAATATCCTTGAGATCTGGGACACGAATTTGAACTGTGTGGGTCCCCTTATACCTGGATTTTTTTCTTTTTCTTTTTTTATTGTTTATTCTATTATAGTTGCCCCAGGTTTCTTCCCTTTCACTCCCCTTCACCCAGCCCACCTCTCTCGCCCACAGTCAATCACCTTTCTGTTGTCCATGTCCATGAGTCATTCATACATGTTATTTGACTAGTCCTTTCCCCTTCCTTCCACCATTACCTCCTCCCTCTTCCCCTCCTCCAGCTGTCAGTCTGTTCCATGTTTCCTTGTCTCTGGTTTTATTTTTCTCATTAGTTTATTTTGTTCATTAGATTCCAGTTATAAGTGAGGTCATATGGTATTTGTCTATCATCGACTGGTTTACTCCACTTTATCATAATAGTCTCAAATTCCATCCATGCTGTCATAAAAGGTAGGAATTCCTTCTTTCTTTCTGCTGTGTAGTATTTCATTAGTGTAAATGTAACGCAATTTTTTGATCCATTCATCAACGGACAGGCACTTAGGCTGTCTCTAGCACTTGGCTATTGTAAGTAACACTGCTATAAACATAGAGGTGCACGAGTTCTTTTGAATTGGTGTTTCAGGATTCTTAGGGTATATTCCCAGCAATGCAATCACTGGGCCATAAGGCAGTTCCATTTTAAATTTTTTAAAGAAATTCCGTATTTTGTTCCACAGTGGCTGCACCAGTTTTCATTCCCACCAACAGTATACTAGGGTTCCCTTTTTTTCATATCCCCACCAGCCCTTGTTTGTTGATTTGTTAATGATGACCAGTGTGAGGTGGTACCTCATTATGGTTTTAAACTGCATCTCTCTGATGGCTAGTGATGCTGAGCATCCTTTCATACGTCTTTGGGCCCTGTGTATGTCCTCCCTGGAGAAGTGTTTTTTCAGGTCCTTTACCCATTTTTTAATTGGGTTGTTTGTGTTCCTGGTGTTGAGTCATATGCGTTCTTTATATATTTTGGAGACTAAACTTTTGATGTATCATTGGCAAATATGCTCTCCCATATAGTCAGTTCCCTTTTCATTTTGATGATAGTTTCTTTAGCCATGCAGAAACTTTTTATTTTGATGTAGTCCCATTTTTAAATTTTTCCTTTATTTCTCTTGCCCTAGAAGATATGCTGACAATAATATTGCTATGTGGGTGTCTGAGATTTTACTACTTATGTTTTCCTCTAGGACTTTTATAGTATCATAACTTATGTTTGTCTTTTACCCATTTTCAGTTTATTCTGATGTATGATAGAAATGGGTGGTCTAGTTTCATTTTTTTGCATGTACCAGTCTAGTTCTCCCAACACCATTTGTTGAAGAGGCTGTTTTTACTCCATTGTAAAGAGACTATTTTTACTCCATTGTATGTTTGTGCCTGCTCTGTCAAATATTGACCACAGAGACATGGGTTTATTTCCAGGCTATTTTGTTCCATTGATCAATGTCTGTCCTTATGCCAGTACCAGACTGTCTAGATTACAGTGGCCTTGAAGTATAGTTTGATACCAGGGATTGTGATCCCTCCAACTTTGTTCTTCTTTGTCAAGATTGCTGAGGCTATTCAGGGTCATTTTTCATTCCATATAAATTTTTGGAATATTTGTTATATATCTGTGAAATACTCCATTGCTATTTGAATAGGATTTACATTGAATCTATAGATTGCTTTAGGTAGTATAGACATTTTAATGATGTTACATCTTCCGAAACATGAACAGGGTATAGGCTTCCATTTATTTGTATCATCTTCAATTTCTTTATTCAGTGTCCTATAGTTTTCCTGAGTACAGGTCTCTACATCCTTGGTTAAATTTATTTCTAGATACTTTTCCTTGTTCCTATAGTAAATGGGATTTTTTCTTAATTTCTCCTGATAATTCATTGTTGATGTACAAGAATGCCTTCAATTTCTGAATGTTAACTTTGTTTCCCAGGGATTTGTTTTTCAGCAAATGCTGGTACTGTTTTCAATCCCTGGTTGGGAGTCTGCAGGTACACAGGGCCAGTTGCATGCATTTATCTATGCCATTTGATATAGAAGATTTCAGAATTTGTGGATTTTGGTATACATGGGTGTCCTAGAAACAATGCCAACAT
Source organism: Desmodus rotundus (assembly GCF_022682495.2). Classification (NCBI taxonomy): domain Eukaryota; kingdom Metazoa; phylum Chordata; class Mammalia; order Chiroptera; family Phyllostomidae; genus Desmodus; species Desmodus rotundus. Next base: position 126,977,611 of record NC_071387.1, read on the forward strand.
GTACGGAGAGACAACTAAGTTTTCGGGGAGTCAAAAGTTATGCATGTACTTTTGACTGCATAGCGGCTGGTGCCTCAACCTTCCTATTGTTCAACAGTCAACTGTACTTAATATTTGCCTGACATACATTATATGAGGGATATTCTGTGGTCTGAGTTGCAATGTAGGAAGTGATAGCATGGTTTGGAACTGAGACTGGTGAATTCATGTAAAACTGAGTTTAAATAGTGAGGTTGAGTTGTTCTTGTGAAAATTAGTGTCAGACAAAGGTGAACTGTTTTAGGAATGTGCATCAAGAATTTGTCAGAAACAGGGTTCCATCAGGCAAAATTAATCTTGTAATGGTCTTTGGAATGCATTGTTTTAGTTTGATAATAACTGTGTTACAAATAGCCGTAATCAACCAAAGACTATGAGAGAAACATTGGAATTGACTGTTTTCAATTACTCATACATGTCTAAAATCCTCATATACAATACCTAAAACAAGAATTCAGTTAATCTTTTCATTCCTCAGATTCACTTTTTAAAATCTTTCCATTGTAAAACTTTTTCTTTTTTACAATATCAGTGAATAAGTCATATTTAAAGCAAATAGTTGCATTACTTTCTGGACATTACATTTCCCCAGACAACATAAGGCATGGCCTTGTAGGAAAACAAAGCTGAGCTGCCCAGTTCATTGTTGGTTAATGAGTAGACAGCATGCATTTCTAAGGCAGCATAATGAGGTAAGCTCTCATAGGTCTACCATTAACAGTAGCTATTTTAATACTTCTAATTCAACTAATACAGAGTGGTAGGATTATTGCATACATTTTCACATGTAAATTAAAATAAGCAGTAAAAAAGTTAATACAAAGGATGCAGTGACTCATGCTGTGGTAATATTTCGAACAAAAAAAAATACTGTGGAAACCACAAAAATAGAAAACATGTATCAGACATTATTTCCTTTTAAAGAATAGAATTATTGCATCTTCTCTACATATATTTTAAATGGTTTATCCTAATATTTCACACACAAGATCACATTGAATAAATACATTAAAAGTGTCAGAAGATGGACTTATTGAGAAGAAAAGGAATAGGAAATAGTAGGGCTCGTATAAGTATAGATTGTGTCAAAAAGAGAATGTTAAAGAGTGAAAGTAAAAATTTCTATCAATAAGAGGGTCATTGATGATTACCTTAGTCAATTCAAAAAAAGTAGCACATTTTAATTGTAGATGCTAAGATCCACCATTAAAACAGAGGAATCCATCCCCCAGATAGCGGAAACACTTTTGACTTGTTCTCAGCTTTCAACCCATTCAAGAAGCTTGAATCAGCAGTATAGAGCTTTGCCCACGGTCAGACCTCTTTGCAGAGACCACCTGTAACCAATGACTTTGAAGGCACCTGAAGGCCCAGAGTCCAAACTCAAATCCTGATAACTCTAGAGGGTCATCACAGGACCAGAGGTCGCTGTAGGGGCAGAGGTCCTGCTGGACGGCATTGCTGCTGTTGAGTTTCGCCTTCTGCCCAGCCCTGTACCCTTAACTTCCTCCGTGAATGTGTATTGTCAGAGCCCCTCACAAACTACCACAGTTGCAATCTCAGTGTCAAGTCAGCTCCTCTGGAAACCCAGCCCTGCCACTCCCCAAGCCACTCTCCCAACTGCCATTGTACAGATACCAGGTGATTAAAGTCCTGGTTCCTTCTCAGTCTTGCCCGCTTTTCCTTTGCCAACATATCCATGCCTTTAGGTTGGCATATAGTATTCAAACTTGATGTGAAAATATTTGTTCAAGAGTGCGGGAGTTATCCATGACTGAGTGACTTTCTCATGCTTACTTATCCCTATCTAAAAGCCCTGGGTAAAATGTCAAGTGAGTGAACTTGGATGCTATCAATTATTTTTTATTTTTATGCCCCCTACTTTATTGATCCTGATGTCCAATTACTTTATGGGTGTTGTGATGCAGGAGGTCGAGCCTGGGGATCTCAACCACTTGTTCAGATAAGCCAAAAAAACCAACTAGGAGGACTGGATGGAGCAGACATGGCCTTTATTACTCACATTACAGGAGGCACTGACAACGGCAGGGCGCCTCCCTGAGTCCGAGACTTGTTTCAAGGGGTCCCAGACAAAGGAGGCTTGTGTCTTGTGTGCAACTCTAAACTACATTACCTTGGCGTGTACGTGCAGAGAGAAAAGGTGAAGAAGCAGTCACACAGGACAAGAAGCTGCTCCAAAAAGGAGATAAAGAGGAAATTACGACCCATTTCCAAAGCAGTACACATTCCTCCTGGCCGGGGCCCTCCGCCCAGGCTCCCACTACAAGGGTTGGAGGAGCCATGACCAGTACGACCCCACAAGTGCCATCACAGAAGTCAGGTCAGGGGTTGGTAGTTCTCTGTCCTGAGTAAAATATGCAATACAAACTGGGAGGAAATAGTAAGAAACTGTAAAAAAAGAAAGGAATGCTCACACTGGAATTTCATGCATTAGAGCAATCTAGCAAAAGAGCAAATTTATTTGGGTGGAAGGGACCTTCCTGCCGCCCTCTGTATCACTTTAATTTGGGTGATATTTTAGTCTATCTAATGTAAAAGGTCAGTCATGTTAAAATGTAAGCTTTTAACCTCTCATGACAGAATCGCTTTCAAGTATCCCTTGTTATCCTTTTTCTTCTACTTATAATTACATAAATCTTCCTACTTAACAAAATACTTCTCTCATTCCCATTTGCAGTGCTGGGAGACATCAAGGGATTTCATAGAAGACAGGGGGACCTATCATACTAGAAAATTATCCATATGACTATTTTTCTCACATGATCAATTAGACACCTTTAAATAACGTCTCTTCCTCACCTATTTGAACTCCCATCACGTAATGTTATGCCTTTATTTTAGACTTAACACACTACAGAAAGAATCGTCATCTGCTAGTTCCTTTTTCACATTTACTACGGGAGATATATTTTGTGACTATACTGAAACCAGTAATAGCCATGGGCACTCCTGAATATCCAGACAGCGCTTCTCTCATGAGGAGGAACATACTTTTATGATCTTCTCCTGTATGCAAGTTACATCCCTGATATTAACATGCAGCCTGGACTTACTTGAAAATTAGTTGAGTCCTTAGGGATCTTTTTGCTTTTTGCATATGATTTCTTAATATACTACAGTGGCCAAGTGAAGGCATTTCTAAGTATTACATTAAAATGTGAGCAGAACTGAATACAAAACTCGAATTTCTGGAACATCTTTTTCAGTTTGGAAGGTGTATACAGACCCGCCAAATTCCCAGGAGACAATTTCTGGATGTAGGACCTTTAAGCATATTTTGTTCCTTTAGATTATGCATGCATGCCGGCCTCAGCTGGTGGTTTGCCAGCCACTATAGGATAATGCGTTAGAAGCCAATGCTAGGTAGACAAATTACTCAGTTGTGCATCTATCTTTTATTCCATATTTTTCAAGGATTTGAAACCTTAGCCAAAACAATTGTATTTTAATCAGTGCTCTGGGCATTATTTGTTAGCTACTAGAAATTCTAAGATAAAAAAAATACACTGTCCTCAAGGACAGAGTTGAATAAAACTGAAAATCAGCTCAAGAGTTAGAGCAGCCCTGCCAGCTCTGGGTACTGGAAGGGAGTTGTCTTCCCTGTCACTGCGGCTTGCTCTTTCTCCGGGTGCGACCTGAGATGGGGTGAGGTGAGCTGTAAGACAGAGGCAAATGCAAGAGTGAAGGTAATTTTCTGTGACGAGCATTTACATTGACATTTCCCCCCTTCCATTTGAAGGAGAAAGGCCATTTGAGATTAGTTGCTCTTAATCTCAGCACCCACAATCCTAGTGCTCCTTTGGGGAAAATATTTCTGTCTTTCTTTTTGGTGCTATATTGAGGAAAGGATGCTTTGGAGACAAGGATGGAGATTGAGCATACAAGTCAGGGAGTGAAATGAAGATGGCAGCTGAGATGTGTCGACACTTGTTTCTGAGATGTACAGATTCGGGAACTGCCCTCAGCAAACGCACGCCTGCTTTCCTGGAGACAGGCTATGCTCACAATGTGATTTATTTTTCTTTCCAAAATAATATTTAATCTGAATAGGTGTTAAAAACTATCTCTCTTTTACACAGGTTTTTTTTCTATTAAAAAAAAATGGGCCAAACAAGCAAGGGAACTTCTGTATCAATCATATTTTACCCTCTCTAATTGTTTATCAGGCAGTGAGAAGAAAATGCTACAAGGCTGACAGGTACTTCCTAAAATCCTACATCCCTTCCAACAGTCATTACTTCAGCTTAAAATATATTAACCTAATGTTGTAAATTTGATATTACTTGAGATATAATTATAAAATATAATTACTATAACATAGCTAACGTAGTGGGGTCTAAAAATTCTGTAATTTATGTCCAGTTCTAAAATTTCCTTTGCCCTAAGCCAATAATGCATAATTTTCACTTTTACATTCACTGTCTAGCAACACTGGGGGTTCTCTGATTCTCCATTTTTTATTCATTACCCTAGTGCCACAGCATAATTCGATCTGCCAGTCCTAACATAGCTCTCATCACAGATTCTCCTGTCCTTAGAAACTTAGAGACGGAAATTCTGAGAAATACTTTAATCACACTTTCTTGATGGCTCCCTCATTGACAGGAAAATTTTACAGTGAGGTGCCAGAAGACTCTTTTATCAATATTGGTGCTATATTGATGTTATAAAATAAATTAGCTGCCATGCAGTAGGGAGCAGGAATCATAGCCGTGCGTAGTGAATACTATGGATAGCTGGAGAAATAGAACAATAGGTAGGAAAACAAAAATACAGATCTGTTCATTATAGTGGTGCAGAAAAGCAAGCAGTTTTACTTTGCATAGATAATTCGGAGATAATTTCCAGTGATATTATTGGACATCATTCTCCCACATGCATGAATTAATATGCAAAAATAAAATGCATTATATTGTAAAATAGTATGCTGGGAAGTGTTTTAACTTTTTACAGCTTAACAAAGAAACCAAATAATTTTCTTAAACACTCTTTATGAGCATCCAATTTAATGATTTCCCCCCAAAACGTGTATTTTCTTTCCTTTGGCTTTTTCTTATAGAACCCATATTGTATTTGTTATCCTTATAAATATACAACTTTTAAGAAATGTAAGATCCAGATGTGTGCTGACGCTGGTCTGGGACCTGTCTGCGCGGTGTCGCTTCGCTCTCATTTGCAGATGTGTAGCTCACTTGTTAGCCAGGGGAGTGCACAACTCTCACCCCGACTTCTCTCGTAATTGCCAAAGTATGAAATCATCTCGGATTATTTTTCCAAACTAAACCCAAGAAGACTTCTCTTAATGAGGAACTCATTCATTATTCCCAAAAAGTTCTGTTCCACAGTCAGATGTTTACAGTGATATTGCAATTTCTCATCTTAAATCAAAATGCACTATCATGCAGTTTCTATCCATTTATCTTACTTGCCTACTTCAAGCTGTTTCAGTAGTTCTTCCTCTCTGAACGCCACGCCACGGTCTCCGTGTTTGTGTCTCCCCCCGAATGCATATGTTGAAACCTAATGCCTAAGGTGAAGGTACTGGGGCCTCTGGGAGGTGATTAGTTCACGAGGGCAAAGTCCTTTTGGACGAGATTACTGCCCTTATGTAGGAGACCCCAGAGAGAGAGTTAGCTCCTCCCTTCTGCCATGTGAGACACGTGGGAAGTCTGCAACCCAGAAGAGGGTCCTCACCCAACCACGCTGTCACTATGAGAAATCAATTTTGGTTGGTTGTGAGTTACCCAGTTCACAACATATTGCTACACCAGCCTGAAGAACTCCCATCCAGAGGGAGAGTAGTTTCTTATCCCTACTCTAGGATCCTTCACTCCTGGTTTCTGAAAAGTTGCAATCTCCCAAATGCCCTACCAGAAACAATGTGTCTTCTAACCTCACCTAGAGCACTGTACTTGTAGGGGCTTACCTCCAGGTAAGAACCATTTCAGCTCATTATTTTCCAGCAGTTGCGCTGCCTGACGGATGCAGAAACTTCCTACACAGTAGTTCCTGTGTTTCGTCATGAATACTTTCTTCTACCATTACATCTTCCAAACTTTCTACACTCTTATGTTTCACCGATTTCTCTTATAAGTGTTATTTTATCTTTTGTAGCTATAGTATTTAAAGTTCTAATGCAATGTTCATTGTCTTTTCCTCTAGAAATTAATCTATATAAATTCTCTGTATCCCATAATTTCTGTTTCTATGTATTCCATTGGCTCTACTGTTCTTCATACTTTCATGTCTTATATTCTCTGTTTATAAAGAGTTTATTTTAACTGTTTTATTTTCCTTTCATGTGCTATTTTAAAAGTGATATAACCTGTTTCTAATCTTCACTTCGTACCAAGAAATGACAGTAAGAATATTTAACTTGTCATACTAAAATTTAATTAATGTTTATCTTTCTCTTCAACCCCTTTGTGATATATTATCATATCTTTTAATTCTATTTTATATTCTTTACATTTTATTTCTATGATACATTATTATATTTTCAAATAGTCACACTTCCTTAGATTTTCTGACATGTTACCTCTTACTCTGCCCCTCATTCAGTTTTCATTGCACCTTAAATCTTTCAGTTGGGATGGGAATAATCTTTAAAAATCCTGGAGTGTAATTTTTATTTTATTTCTGAAAAGAATTTTTTTGGCCATATTCTTGAAATATATCTCTGCCAGGAATCAATTTATCAGTTGGCAGTCATTGATTTCAGCAAAGAAGAAAAGATCACTTCTCTGTCTTTTGGCTTCAACTGTTGCTCCTGGGAAGTCAGCTCTCAGTCTGCCTACTGCTTTTTGAAGCTGCTCTGTTTTACTACGTTGGCTATCTCAAAGGTTATCAGCTTGTCTTTTATAGTTCAAAGTTTTCCTATAATGTGTCTGGGTGTTAACGTCCTTGTATCTATCCTGTGTGAGATTTCCTTCTTGTCTCAGTACTTTTGTGCTCCTGTGACAGAAATATCATAACCTGGATGGTTTATGAACAACACTTATTTCTCACAGTTCTTTTCACTGTGACGTCACATAACAGAAGGAGCAAGAACTCAGATCTTTTATGTGAGGGCACTAGTCCCATCCATGAAGGCTCTGCCCTCATGACCTAAGTACCTCCTAATGGCTTCACCTCCCGATACTCTCTATCACCTTGGGAGTTAGGCTTCGACACAGAATTTGGGGGGGGACACAAACACTGGGACCATAGTATTTTTTTTTTTCATTCTGATATGTGTGGATTGAGATTTCTCATCAGTTTTGAAAAATTCTCAGCTGAGATCTTTTCTAAATTCAGTTTCCCATTCATTCTTTTGTCTCCTTCTAGAACTTTGATAAGATACACACTCGACGCATTTTATATCCGAATCACTTACACTTCCTTCATATTTTGCATATCTTATCTTTTTGTGTTATAGCCAGATTATTTTTCTCTGCCAATACTCATTCAAATCTAGCATAAAAAATAAGTAATTAAAGAGGTTTAATGAAGGGGCTGCTTACAAAGATGCAAATAGGATTAAGGAAAACCAATAAGAAACGGTAATATAGCCCCAGTTTAGCAGCAGCAGAAAGCACCTACCGCCCCTAGGCTGAGGGAGGGAGTAAATTGCGAAAATCTAGCAAACTCCTAGCTAGTCGGAGGGGCTGCCATGGACCAGCAGGAAAGAAGCCAGGGGACAAATACTCAACTTTGTTCTCCTCCCAAGTCTGGCATCCCAAGGTCTTCTAATGACCTCCGAATGGCCAAATCCAACTGGAAGGCACACGGGCAATGAAGCCTAGAGCAGAGGATAAGTGGAAAGTACACGTAAAGGGGCAAAGAAAACAGTCCTGCTCGTGAGTGTTCCTTAATAAAATAGTACCCCTGAACCTAGATTAACATACTATTCTTAAACTTCATGTTTTCAATAAAGTTTATATACAAGTCCATTGCATTGTGAAAGAAGAAATAACATCAGAAGGTGAATAATCATTAACTTTCTAAAAGCTACTTTAAGATATGTCCAGAGTTTGTGTAAAGCGCCACCAACAAAATCTCTCACGAGCACTGACTCCAAGGTGACTTGAAGCTTATTCTTGTTTTGTTCGGTGGGTCTGTAAGCTTGAGTTCTCATACAACCTCAAGCTATAATGTAGGTAGGATATGTAACAATAACTGTTCATAAATAAAATGCTTTAAATGATTTATATATAACTTGTTTTATTTTTATTAGGTAAAGTGTTATATTTCACATCATTAACAGCAGGAATAGTACCCAAATATATTAAATTATATGGTTTGGTTACTAAGCATGACTAAAGATGATGAAATTGGCTCATTGACACATCTTATTAAAAAGTGTATGTAAGACAATGGGCACAATTTTCTACCTCATTGGGCTGAAATTCACGGAGTGAGGAAGCCAAGGGAGAGATAACACAGGGATAATAACATTTGGATTTCTCTTGAGAACAATAGTGTTCTGCATTCTTTCTTCATTAATTAAATGGTGCTAGTTTCTAGAACTTGTCATTAAAATTTTAATTTCTGCATTTTCTTTAAGGAAAAAGAAAAAATGTTATTTCTTAAGTACTGCCATGTTAAGCTTGCCTGTATTTAATTTAACATTGTACAACTTGGAGCTCCATCCTTCACTGTGTAAACAACATAAATGCCCTCTGATTTCACGTCTACAGCCCTGAATCCCATTCCTTAAACTCTCAATGCCTTTTGAAATCTGCGGACAGTATGTTATTTTAATTGCATGTTATGGCTTCATGTCACCATTTTTTTCAGTAACATTGCAATGTGACTTAGTCACCGTTGTGTTAGCAGCCCTGGATTTGTTTTCCATATTTTTCCCACAGGCACGGGGTTAATATGCTATACAAATGTCCTGGTCACCTGTGGATTGTGATGTAAAGATACCCTAAGGTGACAGTTCCTCCAGACTTCTTCAGTCAGGTTTTGGCACAGTGCTTGAAATTCCTGTCATTAATAGCATAATGAAGCTGAAAGTTACTAAACAGTGTTAATACCAGAGTATTAAAATAATGAGTGCAATGCATTCAGTGACTATTGTTTTGGAAAGATGGCAAAGTAATGGGATATAGTGCACAGAATGTGAACAGGGTAACTTGCACAGGTGTTTCGTGGTTTTGGTCTACTATTTTGGATTATTGTTCCTAAGCTGGGCTCTGAAAGGAGGGTCCTCAGTAAGTTACTTTTGAGTTGAACTAAAAGAGGTAATAACAAGTTAGATGCTTGGTTATTTATATAATATTTTATCTGATTTTATATAATTTATCCCAGAATTTTTCAAGTTGGAGGAAAAACATCAATTTTGCCATTAGTCAGTCCCCTTGACCATGTGCAGAAAAGGGTCTATTTTTCCATTATGGTGAAAAGACCAAGTACAATTCTTAGTGCAGGCTAATCAGCCTTGTACACTATTTAAAAAATCAGTAAAAAATCAATAAAATATTTACCAGTAAAATAGTGACCAACCCACTCCCGTTAGAAAATAAACATAGAGAGAGTTCGTGACACGGGCACTCGGGCACGTCTTCTGTTGGTTGTGCCCCGTGACGGCGGCGGCAGTGACAGTTGTGCTCTTTCCCCTACTTCCGTAAAAAAGGAAAAGGTCCCATTTCTTCATGCCGAGAAGTAGAAATGAAAACTATACACGTTAAACTGTTTATTTGGGTACGTGTTATTTTGCGTGATGCTTTAGAATTAGGTGTATCTAAATAAAAAGCCATATTTTATGAATTCTAAGATGCACCTCTTTTTGTTCCTATAATTGGAATCTACTTTATAATCAATATGAACCTGTACCAATCTTGTCCCTCTACCCCTTCTTCCTTGTAGTATATGGCTAAATATATACTGGGAATTATAATGAAAGTTAAAATTGCAGATACAAAAATGTTATTTGTATCTGTGAAGTCTGCCCGAAGAAAAGAGTTTTGAATGGGAAGTCTGACAGATCTATTTGAAGAGCCCCCTAGATCTTCCAGGTACAATGGTAAAGCTATATCAAACAGAGTGATTGAGGTTATATTTCATTTTTATACACTCTAAAGTAGCATAATATGATTAGTACATGTGGTTTGTCCATTTCCTTTATTTTCAGTAATTCTGGCAAGCATCAATTTAAATACATTTTCTATAGTGGTAATATCAGATATTTTAATTCCTAATTAACAGTACCTTCCTATGAATATAATTTCATTCATTCTTAGATTATACAAAATTCTATAAATAACTAGAGAGCTATATAATATTGAGGGAACACTTAAAACTTGCTTGAAAATTAAGATGATAAACAAAACATAACAGTAAATATTTGATGAGCTTTAAAGATACTGTTAAAATAGAAATCATCAGTATCTCAGAAAGGTGTTCTTAAAATTATAAAGACTCCAGAAAGACATTCCTGTAAAACATGTATTCAGTTCAGCCGAGGACCCAAGGCGATGTTGAAACATGAGAATGTGCATGTTAATTAAACATTTTGTTGAGGTAAAACTGGCACAATATGTTAGTTTCAGGTGTAGGTCACGATGACTCCATATTTGTATATATTGTGCAGTGGTCACCCCCACAAACTTTATCTATGATTTAGTTTGGGTGGTCTTTTTGCTTTAGTTTCAGTTTTAGTTTTTAGTTTCACCTTTAAGTGAGATCACACAGTATTTATCTTTCTAGTTTGACCTTTTTCAGTTAACAAATGTCCTCAAGGTCTATTCACGTTGTTGCGAATGGAAGGATTTCATTGTTGTTTTTTTTAAAGCTGAATAATATCCCATTTTATGTGTGTGTATTGGATATATCACATTTTCTTTATCCATGTATCCACCAAAGGATTCTTAGGCTGTTTTCATATCTTGTCTATTGTAAATAACCTCAGTCTATTCAATTTTATACTTGTATATTTCTTCATGATTGAGTCTTAGTATATTGCAACATTCTAGGAATTTACCTATTTTTGTGTAGTCCTGTGTCAGTGTATAATTGCTCATAGTATCTGTTACTTATGATCCTTTGATTTCAGTGGCCTCAGTTATCATGTCTGCACTTGCATTTCTATATTATTTATTAGAGTCCTCTTTTTTTTATTGGTGAATCTGGCTAAAGGTTTGTCAATTTTATCTTTTCAAAAAACAAGCTCTTAATTTTATTGATTGTATTTTCTTTTTAGTCTATTTCATTTATTTATACTCCTCCTTCTTATTTCCTTCCTCTAACTTCAGCCTTTTCATTCTGTTTCTAGTTAATTGAAGTGTAAATTAGGTTGCTTCTATTAGTTAATTCTTGTTTCTTACTGTAGACATTTACCACTGTGAACTTCCTTCTTATAACTGCTTTTGCTGCCTTGCATTAGTTTTGGTAGGTTATGATTTTTATTTGTCTCAAGGTATATTTTTAATTTCTTTTTTCATTTATCCTTTGACCCATTGGTTGGTTAGCAGCATGTTGTTTAATCTCCAAATGTTTGTTCATTTTCCAGTTTTCTTCTTATAATTGTTTTCCATTTAATTCCATTGTGGTCATAAAGATGCTTCATATGATTTTAGTCTTCATAAAGGTATTAAGACTTGATTAATGGACTAACATCTAATCTCTCCAGGAAAATGCTCTATGTGAACTTGAAAAGAATGTGTCTTCTGTTGCTTTTGCACGGAATAGTACACACACACACACACACACACACACACACAGACCCATCTGGTGCAACCTGTTGTTTAAGGCCAAAGTTTTACTGATTATCAATCTGGATGATCTATTCATTGATAAAAAAAGGGATATTAAAGTCCCTGGTATGATTGTATTTCTGTCTGTGTCTTCCTTTAGGTCTGTTATCATTTGCTTTACATATTTGGATGTTCCTAGGTTGGGTTCCTAAATATTTACAAATGTTATATCCTCTTGTTGGGTTGACTCCTGTATTATTATATAATGTCCGTCTTTATATCTGATTGCAGTCTTGTTTAGAAGTCCATGTTGTCTGGTATAAGTACAGCTACCTCTACTTTCTTTTGGTTTCCGTTTGTGTGGAGTATGTATTTGCATCCCTGCCCTTGCAGTCTGTGTGTGTCCTTATGTGAGTGAGTCTCTTGTAGGAAGCAGTACATGTGTCTAGTTGTTTTCTTTGGTTTTTGGTTTTTTTTTTTAGTTTTTAATCCACTTAGGCTTTTAATTGGATAATTTAACCATTTACACTTAAAGTAACTATTATAGGTATGTACTTATTACCAGTTTAATTGCTTTCTGACTGTTTTAGAGTTCCTATGTTCTCTTCTTTCTTGCTCTCTTTGTTGTTGGGTGACTTTTAGTGGTATATTTACATTTCTTTAACATTTCTATGTATACTGTAGGTTTCTGCTTTGTGATTATCATTACACTTATAATAACCTACATTTGTAACAGTATGTTATAGTGTTTTCCTCTTACATTTATATCTTTAATCCACCTGGGGTTGATCTTTTTTTAAAATAAGTCTATTTTAAGTTAAAAACTTAATTTGATCCCACAATAAAGCTCAACATTACTCCCCCCCATTTTATGTTTTTGATGTCACAATTTACATATTTTATCTTATGTCTCCCTTAACATATTATTGTAATTATAATTTTTTTACTAGTTTTGACTTTTAACCTTCATACTAGCTTTATAAGTGATTAATCTACTACCTTCGCTATATATTTATCTTACTTGTGAGATTTATACTTTCATATGTTTAGCTTCCTAATTAGTTCCCTTGCATTTGAGCTTAAAGGAGTCCCTCTAACATTTCTTGTAAGGTCCATCCAATGTAATGAAGTCCTTTAGTTTTTGCTAGTCTGGAAAACGGTATCTCTTCAATTCTGAATGACAATGTTGCCAGGTAGAGTATTCTCGGCTGGAAGTTTGTGTGTGTGTGTGTGTGTGTGTGTGTGTGTTTTCTTTCAGCACTCTGCAAATATCATGCACTCTTCTGGCTTGTAAAGTTTCTGCTGATAATCTTATGGGGGATATTTTTTATGTATCAAGTTTTTCCTTGCTGTTCTAAGAATATCTTCCTCTCTTTAACTTTTGACATTTCAATTATAACGTGACTGGGTGTGGCTTTCTTTAGGTTTATCTAACTTGGAACACTCTCAGCTCCTGGATCAGGATGTTAGTTGCTTTGCCTGAAAGTTAGGGAAGTTTTCGGCCATTATTTCCTCAGATAAGTCTTCTGTTTCTCTCTCCCCCTCTCTCCCTCCCTCCCTCTCTCTCTCTCTCTCACCCATCTGGGACCCCTGTAAGGCAAATGTTGGTTTGCTTGATGTTTTCCTAAAAGTTCCTTAATCTGTCTTCACTTTTTTTCAGTCTTTTTTTTTTTGCCACTCTGATTGCATGAGTTCCACCACTTTCCTCTCATGTTCGCTGACCCTTTCTTCATCATCACCTAGTTTATGGGTGAGCCCCTCTCGTGTATTTTTTCCATGCAGTTATTGTATTCTTTAGCTCAGTGATTTCTATTTGGTACTTTCTTATGTTTTTTGTTGTTGTTGTTGTTGAAGTTCTCCCTATGTTGATTCATTCTTCTCTGAGTTTGGTGAACATTTCTGTGACCATTAGTTTGAACTCGTAATTGGGTAAATCACTTATCTTTATTTCATTAACAATTTTTTTGCCTTTTTTCTTTTATTTTTTGTTTGTTCATTTGTTTGGAACAAACTTCTTTGTTTTGAACAAATTTCTTTGTTTCTTCATTTTTGCTGATTCTCTCTGTTAGTGTCAATGCATTAGGTAAAATAGCTACCTCTACCAGTTTTGAAAAAGGTGCCTCATGTAGGATATGAACTTACTGTTCAAATCTAACTCACTTTTGGTAGTCACTCAGACTCCGTAATTGCCCAAGCAGCCTATTTTACATTCAGTGGCTCTGAGTAGATGAGGGTATACCAAAACATGTCAGTGCTTCAAAGGGGAAGACATCAGTCTGCACCTACATTGAGGCTGATTTGAAGCCAGACCCTCAGGTATAGCTTTTAAAGTATGCAAAGCACACAGTCCTGTGTGACCACAAGCATAAGCCACACTGGCCACCAGAGCCAGGCAATCAAGTGATGTAACTTGGAAGCAACCACAAAAATTGGGCTCCAGATAAAGATATAAGCTCCTTCCAGGGAAATATCGGTAGCTGGAGTGTGACAGATGAAGAGTGCAAAGGTTGTGCCTAATGGCCTCTGTTCCCTAGGAGATCTTTATGGCCCTCCAGAAGCCTGCCCCTCAGGCCGAAGATCCTGGACAAGGAAATAGGCCTCTCTCACAGAAAGACTAGGCTGTCCAAGCAATGCTCAGAACAGGCAGCCATCCAAAACTGTATCTGTAATTGTTGTAGTGCCTTGGGACCCAGGAACATAAGCTTCTCTGGCCATGAGAGCTACACGATCAAGGGACATCCCTGGGTGGCAAAATCCTGATGTAAAAATAAGGCACCAGACTTGTGCAAAAACTTTCTTCTGGGAGAAATTGGCTCTCTCGAGTGAGGCAGAGGAGTTTGCTGAGATCATGCCCACTAACCTCCGTTCCCTGAAAGTACCCGAGCATGCCCCTGGATGTCTTCCCCTCCAATTGATCCTTTAATATCAGCAAATGTACCTCTTTCACATGAAATGCAGGTACCTCTCAATCAGTTGCTTCTTCACTGGGCCCTGGGGTGGGTGAATTTGAACATGTGAGCCCGTTAAGACATCTCTCAGTTTGCTATAACTTTGTCTCCTGGATGAGAGCCCATTTCTTTTCAAAGTTAGATGTTTACAGGGTTCATCTCTCAGGTGAAGGTCTTAAAAGTTGGAGCTGGACATAAAATTCAAACACTTCACTCTTCAGGGAAGTTGTGTTTTGAGTTCACCTTCATTTGGGGGTCTCCACTCTGGGAGTGGGGTTTATACCAAGATTGTGTCGCAGCCTCTCCTACCCACTTAAATTTTTTTTTCCTAATTTGCCTGATATGTAGGAGTCACTTAGCCAGGTTTTAGGGGGGTTTTTTTAGAGGAAATTGTTCCATATATCACTGTAGATTTGGTGTGTCCATGGAAGGAGGGTATGTTGCCATCTTTAACCAGAGCCTTAAATATTAATTAAATGACGACTTCTTCATAAATTTTAAATAATCTTGAATTAAGTTTTCAATAACAGCAATATTAAGAGATTCTCAATATACAGTTATTTTTTATTTGATATATTCTGCTCAGCAGTGCTTATAGTGAAGTTGCTGAAAATGCTTCCCATTTTAAAAACTCTTGGGCCATGTTTTTAGATGATTAAAAATAGATAGGATGAGAAATATTGATAGGATGTTTTGATTCACAAATAGAACTATTTCTCCAATGTAAACTATTCCACTCACTTAGGGAAGGTTTTCCATTATTTTCAGTATTTCTCAGAGAGAATAATTTTGAAAAATAATACATTTGGAGGATGCGTTAGATCCACACCTATTTTTCAGTATTCAAATTGCTCCTTGACCTTTTTTTTTTTTTTTCCATCAAGGTAGTTCCACAGTTAAATGAATTTTAAGTATCCCTTCTCTATTGTCTTCTTTTAAAAAAAATCAGCCTTATCTCAATGAAAAATTAATAAAATGGAAAATTTCACACCATCTTTTTTTCTCTAGTCTTTTCCATTTGAATCACAAAACATTCCATTTTTAAAAATTCACCTGGTTACACTTGACCATCTTTAAATCTATAATGCAAACGGACAAACAAAAGTAATTTCCAGAATAAGAGTATGACATCAGGGAAGGAATCCCAAAAATGCTTCACCCTAGTTTGGAGTTGTTCCTTATGAGAATAGCTGTGCTAACAGTTCCATCTGGCCATTCTCTTCAGCTATGTGTTGAATTCTCTTTTGAGAATTATGAAAGAGCTTATATAGAACAATGAGTGTCAAATTTGGACCCAAACTTCCCTTTCCTAACTGAGGTTTTGCAAATCACTTTAACTTTGGCTGCTCAACTTTTAGCTGTTTTATATAGTAGTCTTCCAAATAATATTTTATACCAAAATGTTTGAAAACCATAGTAAAGGATGGATATCATTATTTGAATCACCTACCTCTTAGGCACAGGCGGCAGGAACTGTTATTGACTTTATTATATAATGAAAATTGATTATCAAGATATTTTCTTAATACTTAGAGTGGATTTTTAAAAATAAATTAGTCTTAATGCAGTGAATACCACTGTTTACTTAATTCTAGAATAGTTTTTTACTTACTCCTTTCTTTTCAATATTCCCATACATACATTTTGTTTTTGTTTTTTAATTTTTATTTTATTTTTGTTATTCTATTACAATTGTCCCAATTTTTCCCCTTTTGCCCTCCTCTGCCCAGGCCACCCTCTGCTCCCACAGTCCATTCCCACATCATTGTCTATGTCCATGGGTCACTCAGACATATTCTTTGATGAGTCCCTTCCCTTTCTTTCCACGATTATACCCTCTGCCCACTTCCCTCTGGTCCCTGTCAGTCTGTTCCATGTTTCCACATCTCTGGGTCTATTTTGCTCATGAATTTACTTTGTTCATTAGATTCCTCTTATAAGTGAAGTCATATGGTAGTTTTCTTTCACTGACTGGCTTATTTCACTTAGCATAATAGTCGCCAGTTCCAACCATGCTGTTGCAAAAGGTATGAATTTCTTCTTTCTGCTGTGTAGTATTCCATTGTGTAAATGTACCACAGACTTTTAATTCACTCATCTACTGATGGGCACTTAGGCTGTTTCCAGCACTTGGCTATTGTAAATAGCACTGCTATGACCACAGGGGTGCATAAGTTTTTTTGAATTGGTATTTCATGGTTCTTAGGATATATTCCCAGCAATGCCATTGCTGGGCCATAAGGCAGTTCCATTTTTAATTTTTTGAAGAAATTCCATGCTTTTCTCCACAGTGGCTACACCAGTTTTCATTCCCACCAGCAGTGCACTGGGGTTCCCTTTTCTGCACATCCTCACCAGCACTTGTTTGTTTATTAATGATGGCCATTCTGACAGGTGTGAAGTGATACCTCATTGTGGTTTTAATCTGCATCTCTGTGATGGCTAGTGATGCTGAGCATTTTTTCATATGTATATGGGCCCTCAGTGTGTCCTCCTTACAGAATTGTCTATTCGGTTCCTTTGTCCATTTTTTAACTGGATTATTTGTCTTCCTTGTATTGACTCATATGAGTTCTTTATGTATTTTGGAGATTAAACCCTTGTCCAATGTATCATTGGCAAATATGTTCTCCCATACAGTTGGTTCCCTTTTCATTTTGATGACGGTTTCATTAGCCATACAGAAGCTTTTTCATTTGATGTAGTCCCATTTGTTTATTTGTTTATGTTTTGCTTAGGATATCTGAAATTTTACTGCCTATGGTTTCTGCTAGGACTTTTATGGTATTGCAACTTATATTTAAGTCTTTTTTTTCCATTTTGAGTTTATTCTGGTGTACGGTGTAAGTTGGTGGTCTAGTTTCATTTTTTGCATTATCCAGTCCTGTTCTCCCAATACCATTTGTTGAAGAGACTATTTGTCCTCCATTGTAAGCTTGTGCCCCCTTTGTCAAATGTTAATTGACCATAGACATATGGGTTTATTTCTGGGTTCTCTATCCTGTTCCCATCAACCTATGTGTCTGTTCCATTGATCTACAG
Organism: Desmodus rotundus; assembly: GCF_022682495.2. NCBI lineage: Eukaryota > Metazoa > Chordata > Mammalia > Chiroptera > Phyllostomidae > Desmodus > Desmodus rotundus. The sequence continues at coordinate 126,995,339 of NC_071387.1, forward strand.
CAGCCGTGAAGTATTGTTTTACATCAGGTATTGTGATTTCTCCAACTTTGTTTTTCCTTACTTTTAGAAAATAGTTCTTGAAGTGAGAGCTGCTAAATCGTTTCTCAGTTTGTGATGCTGGTTAACCCTGGGACCACAGTGAGTGCTGAGCTGGCGCCTTGGACTCTTGAGGAGTAATTCTGATTTATTTCTCTGTACGCAGTGTTAAATGAACTATGTTCTTTTTGCAGCTCTGAGATATTCATAGCCAATGCATTTTACTCTCAGTCCTAAAATGCAGTCTCTATTCTAACTGTTTTTAAAGGAAGATTTACTTATTCTGTTTCTCTATAATTAGCCTAAACTTTTTAATGCATAGCAAGCACACATGTATGAGGAAGTGATGTTCTATTTTAGTCTAGTCTGGAAATTAAGTCTGTTTCTTTAGGTAACTTAGGTCCTACTTGCATGACCCACAAAAATTCTTTCACAGTTTTCTGATCTCCCCATCTTCATTTCTTTTCTGGATGCAAATATGTGAGATGACTAATGCAGTGTCAACAGTGGAAAGGAGATGGGGTTCTCATGTTCACTGGGACAGGTCTGGTTATCTGGTCAATTCTGGAGTGGAGGGACAAAACTGACCTGCCAGTTGGAGTTAGGGCCAGGGAGCTGTGACTGGTGCCACCCCTGGGCAAAGGGTGCAAATCCCGAGATGGAAAGAAACGTTCTTTTTCTCCTCTCAGTGAAGGCCCTATCCTCTCCCCTGCTGATCTGGCCCCATCTCGGCCACTTTATCTTCACAACAGGAATGTCGTCAGGCAAGCATGGTAGCCTGACATCTGCTCGGGGGCAGGTCAGATCTAGCAGGGCAGCTCAGGACAGGGAACACTAGGAATGCTGGGAGTTGGGGGCTAATCGTTTCGCAGAAGTAAAATGTGAAGCAGGGCAGTACTTAACCTTAATAATGTTTTTCAAATGTATGTGCAATGTAAAAAATCAATACAATTTAATGAAAAAAACTATATTCTAGTGACCTTAAAATGTCTAAATATTTCTGAAAAACCATTATTTAGGATAACTAAAGGTTTGAAGTTTTATAATTAAATGTAGCTACAAAGGTCAAGTGAATGGGGATGTAATACAATTACATAGTTTGGACAATGAAGGTTAAAGAATCATTGAGAAAATTTTGGCTTTTAATAGCTGGGATGGGGGAAGTAGTAGGGAGAAAATGGAGACAAGTGTACTTGAACAACAATAAAAAATAATTAAAAAATTAAGATTACCTATTTTTTTTCCTGCACTGGAAAGCACTGGAATGCAATGGTTGAGAGCACTGTCTCTTCCTGAATTCAAACCCCGCCTCTTTTATTTAGTAGCTGTGCGATCTTGAGAATGTTGCTTAATCTCTCTATCTCAGTTTCTTTGTCAAAAAGGGCAGGATAACAATGCATGCTTCATAGACTAGTTTAGAATAAAGAAAAAGATATGGTTTCTTAGTATAGTATTTGGTACTTAACAGTACTCCACAGTAATGAGCGTGGTTACAGGTGCTGAAACTTGTTATGCATTCCTATTTTCCTGCCAAATAGTATTGAATCCTTTGTCTCCACATTTCAAACCACAATGCCGTCCTAGCCTGCCTCTGTCCGCACTACACTACCATTCTCTAAGTTGCATACCTTTGTCCGGTCTCACCTCTCTTTCCAGGTCTCCTACACATTTTGTAGTCCAACAACTTATTTAAAACAGCAAACCTAGTTTTGTTTACTCTCTGCTTTGTAAACCGTTGTAGTGTTTCTTATTGCCCTGAATGAAAACAAAGCCTCTGAATGTGACTGGATGTTTCCTACGTGGCTCGTGCACTCTCTCTAGTCCTTTAGCTTCACATTGTTACGGTGGAGTGAGCAGCCGGAGGGGAAATAAAGGCAGGACCCTCACCATTACAGTCTAACGAAGAACAAATTTTGCTTCATCATACTGGATTTTTTTGCCAATCTCAGGATAGAGCAGCAGTCTTTTACTTTTAGTGTATCGCAATTTCTCTTCTCTGTATTTAATATAAGCTTTCCCCACTTCATTCTTGCCGCTCCTAGCCCCTAACCATGTGATCTAAAGGAGCACTTATCACTCTCTATTTTCTTATCCTTCTTTATTTTTAACTTACCTGCCTATACCAAATAATACTGTATGTCTGTATATTTAGGTTTTTGGTTCATGCCTCTGTATACATAATATACATATTATAAAATAGAGACATATTTTATTTCATTATGGCATACCTATGAAAAGTAATAGGCATTTAGTAGATGCTCAATAAATTCATACTGAATAGATAAATAGTAAGAGTTGAAAACATATGTGGTGAAGAACCCCGTATAATACGTACCTGCAGGATCTGTGTAAGACATAATAACTATGACCCGAGACAGGAGAAGTGCCACAGTATCGAAAATGTGGGAGAGCCGTGATCAAAGAGAGACTCAACGTGCAGAAGGCAGTACAATGTTCTGGGTACATTTTTATCTTGAGATGAAACAATTTCTAACTGAAGCATCCAGGTGAAATTCTCCGTAGCTGACGTTCTCTGAGACACAAAAGCAAGCGATGAAGCCCAGGGGAAAATGAGAGGAAGAGAACCAAGAGAAAACTGGTGACTCAGACATTGGCAAACTGAGAAGAGTTGTAGACAACTTTATAAATTAGGATTAAAGTGCGCTCAAAGAAGGGTAACCCAGGAAAACATGGATGCAATTTATGGATTCAAATGTAATCTTTGGGACAGGCACTAAATGAATTAGCTAAGAAATGCGCATCAAAAGCAGTCGACAAGGGCAACATGTGTAAGTGAAACAATGTTTGATTATTTTGAAAGAAGGTTAAAAAATGAGAGAAAAGGAATGCAGAGAAGGTGGATAAGTGAAATAATTAACTAATGAGAAGTGCTCTTAAATAAATAATACATGTTAAATGAATATTGTCAGAACACTTCGATTCACTTTAGTCACAAAAGGACAAATACTACATACTCTCATATATAAGGTATATTAGAAAATAATCCAACTCGCAGAAGCAGAGAGGAGAATGCTGGTTGCCAGAGGCGAGGAAAGGGGGAAACAGGAAGTCGTTCAAGGAGAACGAAGTTTCAGTTGTGAGAGGTGAGGAGAGAGGTCTGCTGTACAGCACCATGCCTGTTAGTTAACAATACTGTGTTGTACTCTAAACGTTTGTTAAGAGGGACTATCTCATGTTAAATATTCCTATCACAATAAAAACCATTTCTCTAAGAAATTGCCTTTATTTTGAAATCAAAATGAATACTGTGATTTTTAAAAAAGAGATTATGCATTCTGTACTATTTCAAATTGTATGTATTTTATGACTGCAATATTTTGATGATTTACTTTAACTGTATTAAAATTATTTTTATTAAAGTAATGAGAGCAGAAATATTTTTCTTGATGTAAAGATTTCTTCTTGAGGTTGATAAAAGGAACACAGTAGCATGTTTTATAGATATTTGCTTTATCAGAATTTAAGTATTTTAGAGAAAAATAATCATCTAAGCATATTCATTATAGAAGGTGGAATGTTAGTAAATAATTTTTTACTTATAAATATCACTATTTCCAATGACAACATTGTGTTTATTTACAAAGAAAATTCTATTAAAATGCTGTGTTATATATAATATTCTCATTTGGTAAAATATTACTTTATAATAGCCCACTGGCCCTATAATTTGATTTCATAATAACCAATATTATATTTAGAGATTTAACAATGTTATTTCCTGGATTGAAAGCACAATACATTTCCTAAGGTGAGGCACCAATACGCATTCATATGCTAAGTTGCTGAGATAAGAGAAGGAAAAAACCAAAACATGGAAAAAATCTTATACTTTAGCTCCACTTATTCTATGAGCATTAAAATATCAATTCTGCATTTTATTGTGCTTTCATGTTCACTTAGAGGTTCTTGACCTGTCTTTGCTTTTGAAATCATGCTAATATTACATGTTTGTCTAAATCTGGGTGTCTCTTTTATTCAAAGCAAGGATCTATTATAAATTTTGAAAATGAATTAAAGTGCTATGACAACATTCACTGAACACGTGTTGTTTATTAAAGAGCACTTCCCTTGACTTGATGATACACAAGCAATCTTCCTTTTTAATTTTTCTCAAAATCTCTTTTCATCATATTTCAGAAAGTAAGTAGTTTATTATTTTACCCTTGTCTTTTGTCTAACTACTGGGATATAAACTACAAACTGAATTGTAGCCAGAGACTTATTCAAAATTAGAGGATGTGGTGTATACTGTATTTAGATGACAACAAAAAGATTTTTGTAAAGAGTGAACCAGGGGAGTTGGGACTTACTGTCTTTCTTGAACTAAGTCTTGAAGTCCTTTATCTTTTCTGAAACTATTACCTGTAAAAATCATCTGTACCTCATGGAGTTTTCTTTTTTGAAAATTTGCACCTACAAATTCAAATTGTTTAGTATATATAGGAATATTAGATATTCCTATATTATCTGACTATTTCTTCTTGTGTGTTTCAAGAAACTGAAGTATGTATAATTACAAATGTATAATTATAAAGTTTTCTATAGTATTTCTTAATCATCCTATGATATTTGAAATATCTGCAGTGATGTCGCTTCTCTCATTTCTGTTATTGGTCAGAGAACCCGTTATTATTGTGTTGATATTTTACATATATTTTTGTTGTTTATATTACATTGGTTTCCAGTCTGATTTTTTTCCCCTCTCCCCATACGTTCTGCTTGATTAGCTTGTATGTGTTCTTTTTCTTGTTTCTTAAGGGAGAGCCTACAGTCATTGACTTGAGACTTCTAAGCAGAGGAACTTAGAGCTATAAATTTCCTTTACTAAGCACATTTTTAACTGCCTTCCACAAATTTTGATGTGTTAAGTTTTCATTTTTGCTTGTCTAAGTATATTTTCTGCTTTCCCTTGACACCTCTTTTACCCTAGTCTTCAGCTAGTTTTATTACAGACTACTTTAAACGGAGAAAAAATGAATTTAATTTTATCTACGTGTATTCCATTTCCAGTGGTTTTTTTTCCCCTTTGATCTAAGCTTGTCTGTTATCATATTCTTTCTAACCAAATAACTTCCTTTTATTTTTGAAGTTTAAGTCGGGTTACAATGAATTCTGTCAGTTGTGGTTTTGATGAGATTTGCAATAGTCTCTAATTGTCCATTTGGAATTTTTGGTATAGAACTGTAAATTGGACAATGTTTTAGCCCCAGAAAGTGGTCACTTCATTGTTTTTTCATTTGTCTGGTGTCTGATAAGAAGTTATCTGTACAAAAATCAACCCTAAATGGATTAAAGACTCAAATGTAAGGCCTGAAACTGTAAAACTAATTTAAATGTAATACTTCAGATTCTAATCTGATATACATCAAAATAATGACTAAAAAACCTGCTAAATGTATAGGTAAATATAAACAAATGTTGACAAAAAATGTCTAATTCAGTTGATTAAAGAAATGACACTGTAATTATCAAAAAATCAAATAAGAATGGAAGGGATTAGCATAAAGTTTTTATAATTTCTATTGTTGGAAGAGGGAAGAGATAGTGATTTTTTAAATTTATTTTTAAGTATTCATTAAAGTTTTAAGAGTATCAATCAAAATAGAGCAATGGGGTAAAAGGTAGGACAACTGTAACTGAACAATATTAAAAAAAGTTTTCGGATGTCAATTTTACCCACATTGATATACAGTTTGAATAATGATTCGATCACAGAAAATAGAATAGCCCCCCCAAAATATGTTGAAAGACTCATAAAGCCTGCCTTCATGACTTATGACAGGTTCCTATTAAGACAGTGTGGCATTGCCATAACATTAAAAAAAAAAAAAAGACCCAAACTTAAATGGAAAATTTATCTTCAACAGAGGCACCAAAGAAATTCAATGTGGAAAAGAAAGTATTTTCAACAAAAGGTGCTGAAACAAATGTATGTCCATATGGAAAATCATGAACCTCAACTCCATGTCCATTCATTCATGTAAGCTAACCTGAGATGGGTCATAGGTGAAAGAAAACACGGAGCTAGGCAAAGATTCCTTAGACAGGGTGCGGAAAGCACTAATAATTAAATGAAAATGAATACATTGGATTGCATTAGCCTGAAAAATCTGTAATCATAAGATCCATTTTTTTAAAAAAAATCAATTAGGAACTGGGAAAAGAAAGGCACGAGAGAACTTTCTGGGGTGAGGAATATATTTTATAACTTAAGTGTTGTGAGTTACATGGTTACAAATAATCATTAAAACTCATGCTACTGTGCACATTAGTCCTATGCATTTCATTTTACAGAATCATATCCCAATGGAAGAAGTAATGTATAAAAATGTGCTATGAATTTTGTGATAACTAAAAAATATGTTCATCAGAGAATACAATAAAGCGAATGAAAAATAAACATTAGGAGTAAAAGGCTTGTATTCAGATTAAATATATATCCCAAGAGAAAAATATCAGTAATCATGTAGTGTTGAAAGAGCATAACCAAATGGTAAAGAAGCACATAAAAGGATATTCAGTTTCATTAGTAACTAGGGAAACGGACGGTAAAATTAAATGAGATGCTATCACATGCCCAGCAGATTGGCAATTTTTTTATTTGTGTAAAACTGACAGAGCCATGCATTTGTGAGGACAAGAAAGTGAAGAGGTTTTCAGAGGCCGTTTGTATGAATAAACTTGTGTTAAACCCCTTGGAAAACATTTACATATCAGTGTAGTTTACAAAATATATCCTAATACCCAAGAGTTCTACTCCGTGGTATACACCCTGCAGAAACCGTTGCTTCTGAGCACCAGGGACTTGTGCAAGGACATTTATAGTAGCATGTTTTCAGCAGGGAAACATTCAACGTAACCAAAAAAACTGTCAACAGTGGACTCGATAAGTAATCAGTGGTATTTTCAAACAGTGGAAAACCACTGCCATGGTATGTAGCTTCTGGAATTCAGTGTTCTTTTTAACTCAAATTTCACAGCTTGAATGCTCCGACACAAGCTTCTGGTTTCCTCCCAACCCACTGTAACACTGACTCAGTTCCTTTTACAAGAATTCTTGCCTGTCCTCAAAATGTTGGTGTCCTGCAAATTCCTTTTCTATTTCATCTTCCTTCTGTTGTCCGGATTAGTAATGGTTAGTCTCATCCATGCACAGAGCTTTAGCATCTCTGTATTTTTAACTGCAAAATCTAAATCTGTATTACAGATAGAATTCTACAGCTTTAGTTCCTTATATCATTTAATTCATCATTTATGTGGAGAGTTTAAAGAGGGAAAAGGGTGCTATGCATCTGGGCAGCAAGAATGACCAGGGCTATTTGGAGCAGAG